>NC_054058.1:29072905-31572905 GCF_017639655.2 Falco naumanni
GAGAGAAAGAACTGTTTGGGACAATTAGAGAGACAGCCTTGCCTCAGAATATCTGAGAAGGTCCTGAGTATGTTGTTAGCAGGATATGCTGAGCCGCTTCATCTACATAGATGTCTGTGTTAAAGTATTTATTCAGTCATTAATTTTAGCATGTAATTTATGTAGTGGCCAGACTGCCTAGTCAGAAGTCCCAGAATGGGAAAATCTGTAAAATCCAAAGCCAGTACATTTAAGCTTGGTTGATTCGGGAGATATTGGTCATACATCTACAAGCGTAACTGTGAAGTTCTGCAGGGGAGCAACAGAAAAAGCACAAGCTTTGGTGTTTGATAAGATATTTCAAGATGCGATACTTGGAAATGAGAAAGGGGGCAGAGATGCAGCTAGCTCAAGGGTTGCAATGTGGACTGAGACAACATCATCATCATCATCATGCCAGTTTTGAGGTCATGAACAGCATAGCTCAATTCCCAAACGTTCTGTTTAAATATAGCAGAAATAGGGGTCTGTAGTAGAGTAAGGAATGAGATACATCATAAGAATGAAAAGATCAATGCTATTCAAACATCTGCTTGAGAGGACAAATAATAGATGAAAGAATGAATCGTAGCAACAGTAAACTTGTAGCTCTGTTCCCTCCTTTTATGACTCTGTGAGTTGGTTCTGTGTGAATGAATGATACAATGTATATTCCTCCTTGTTCTACAAATGTAGATGTACTGGTTTTTTTGGCGACATTATTTTTACAGTCAACTTTCCTTTCAAGTTATTGTCATGCTTCCACACTACCATCCACTGTCCAATAGGAAGAAACTTGTATAGGTCTCACGCTTTCTCTGACATGTTCTTTAAATCTCTTCTTGTCATGGTTTTGGCCCAGTTAAAATCATAGTGGCTGTGTGCTGGCTAGCTAAGGGGTAACTTGATGATGTGCATTAGCTGCCGTTTTCCAGCAGATATAAAAAACTTGTAAACTTAAGTTAGGATTCAAAAAGAAAAAAAAAATGTGTCGGTGTCTAAAGCTGATTATATTGAGGAAAACTGTTATGGCTGGAGGAGTTCTTAAATTCTCAGAAGATGGAAGGAAGGTCAGAACAGTGCAATTCTGTTGTCTCTTCTGGGAATATGCTGTGCAAAATGTTTGAGGCATGACTTGAAGAAATAAACTGAAGAGTATAAGCTTAGAAAGTTGGATAGTAAATGCCTCTCATGAGGTAGATTATAAGATTATTGTTACTAAACTGAAGAAGAAAACAGCAAGGAAGCTGTTTGTGCTGGAAGGAATGTCCAAGGTAAGGAACACAATGGAATCATAAACTATGAAAAGCTCCTGGAAGATAAGCACACAGAGTGCTTAGCACATGTGCTGAGCAGTAAGATGCTGCAGAAAATGAAGCCTGAACAAAGATTGGTAGAAGGGAATCTTGTCTCCTACAAAGGAAAGGGTGTGATTTGAAAAATGCTTCACTGAGCTCACCTTGAGGAGTGTTGTGCTAATATCAAAATCAACTGAGAAACAGATAGCTAAAGAGGAACCGAGTTTCAAGTATAATCTGGATATGCTTTTTGTCTTCAGTTAACTGTTTCGAAGCAGAAACAGTCTTTTGCTTTACTAGAACAATGCATACCTTTATCTTCCAACATACAAACAAGTTTACTTGGGAGAATGTTGATGCTCTTTCTGTAAAGATAGTAACAACTAATAAAGGAGTGCTGTGAAATTTTTTTAACACTTAAGGATCTAGAGTGAATTAAGAATTCAAGTGTTGCTCACTTGAATATGAGGTTCAGCATGGATAATGTCTTGACATTTGTCTTTGCCATGTGGAGGAGTTTCTGTGGTAGATGTCAATCAGTATTCCTCCTACAAAGGTGGGCTGGTGGTAAGGCCAGTTGGCATGAATGTACTCTATACTGCCACATGAATTCAGTTTTGAAATAAAATAATTTCTATAGAAAATAAAACCTGGTGTTTCTGATCTCTCTACCATTCCTGTAGTTTAAGGTGTTGCAGAATCAGCTGTGGGCCAGACTTCCATGGTCTTAGCACTGGGGGACTTGCTGCTTGTTTTCTGAATGTCCAATAGCAAGTCACTTGATGCAGGTGATACTTTTTTGTTGCATTGCCAAAAAAAAAGGGTTGTCAGGTGCAGAATGTTACGACTGCAGGGAATGCTGCAAGAGCGGGTTTGTAAATGTGACGTTAACTTGTGAGCAAACCTCTACAGATGCTGCTACTAAGCATCTCAGCTATGTGTGTGTTTTCTTTTTGTTTCTCGAATGGCCATTCTTTACTGCTTGATTGTGCAAGTTGTAACTGGTGCATACAAGAAGGCTGTTACTAGAAATCCACCATTTGCCCAAATTTTGTGCTGGGTGGCACTTTAGTGACTAGTTGAGTAGTAGCCTATACTTAGTTAAAGGACAGCATTCATACTGTGGGAGTATGGACATCACAGTCCTCTTGTGGAGTTTTTGAATGTGAAATGTACGTGAAAACTGGAAATCTATAGATTGAGGTTCTATTCATGTTCAAAACTATTTAAGTTGCAAACATCCTTGTTTGTTCTTTAGCACCAATTTGTACATGAAATAGATTGGGAACTGGTGTGGGGGAAAACTTGTGAATGCAAATACATAGCAAAGTTTTATGTAGTTATCATGATTAAATCTTACTAGTGTCAATACCAAAAATAGAGAGATTTTTTTCCTATGTTTTGACTATAGACGAACCTACTAGCAAACAAATCTGTAAGAAGCTGTTAAAAGCATGTAATGCTCAGGCACTCCCAGGATATAAATTCGTGGGGAGTGTCCAGACTAACAACTCAAATATGTTCAATACTTGCTGTTAATTACAGAATAAATACTTCAGAATTACTAAATAAGGATTTCAATTATGGTTGTTTCATATTTCAGCTTATTAATGTCCAGAAATATTTGTTTACCAGTACAGTTTGGAGGTCTATAAGGCATGGAATGAAGACCTAACCCTTGATATCCCCTCTTGTATGCGGGTAGCATCTGCTGTTTTATTATGTCCCACAGTCAGTCCTTATCCAGATAACTTTAAACTCTCTCAGACTCTTATCTGATATTGATATCTGGACTTTCCAATGTCATCGCTTTATTTGACCTTGAAAATACAGCTTCTGGAATTAACTTAAAGTTTCTTATTTCTCTGTATGTAACATATTCTTTCCCTCTTTCAGTTTGATAATGATTACAATCCTTGTTTGTTATTTTGAAGGATACAATAGGTTCTCTGAGGCTTCTTATGAAGATAAATTTTTCTTCCAGATCATGGTAGTCAACAAAGACTTAATTTTTTTTTTAAATCTACCTGCTACATACAATTATTTCCATTTCATCTTTCATATTGCCACTTGCTTAAAGTGAATTCTATCTTTGCTATTGCAAGGAGTCCTTATTTTATTTATATTAGTATACACTCACAGCTGCACATATGTAGTCGCATCTATGCATTGTTTAACAAGTCCTGATAGCACCACAGCAGAAATAACAACTAAATTGTTTAACTTATAACAAACTTAAGGACATGTGGGAGTGCTGATATTTGAAAAGAATGTTATAGGAATATGTATAGGAAAGATATGCCTAGTTTTCGTATTGTTTTTAATCTGTGCTTGCTTTGAATTGAAAACTCCCAGAGATTGTGTATGTGAAAAACATTTAGCATTGTTACAGGTGAAATACAATATTATTGTTTTGTTAGCCTGTAATGGACATACCTCTTGGCTAAAAAGTTGTGAAACTAGTAAAACCTTGAAATATTAATCAGTAAACTGTCTGGAGAAGGTTCTTATTTTTCTAACTGTAACACCCTTCTTTTAGAAAAAAGGTATACTTTCAAGATACATATGTTGGGATAGGATATTAATTGTACAAGTGCAGTTTGAAGTAGAGGATATATTTGCCAAAAATTCCTGCATTCTTTTCTACCAGGAATTCCACAAAAATCTGTAGAGGTACCTGTGTGGCTTTTATTAAGGTGGACAACTACACGACGCTGGAAGACTCATTAATCATACTTTCTTTGATATATGATTAATACAAGCATCTAATATATGCTTATTATCTTATATATCTACAAAATAGCATTTTGAGGGTAGATTAGACTCATTTACATTCCTGCTTCTTTCACCAATAGAAAGGTGGAGCTGAAGCCATCAGAAACATTGGATGAGTGTTAAAAACAACTTGCAGTGATGTAGCCAGGTTCATTTGAATTAGAAGTCTTTCAGAAGTTAGGCTGTCAAAGTTATAAAAATAGCTGAACTGTTCTGTGAATATTTTTTAAGTGAAGATTTAAATCCTCAGAGGCCAACCTGTTCTGTTACAAAATTGGCTTATAATGTCACTGGTAAGCAAATGGTACTTTTAATAATGGAAAGGAATCCTAGATTGTAATGTAATGGGAGAGGAAATATATACAAATGTATTAAAAAATTCTTAGATGTATATCTAGTTGAAAGTACATTGGGTTGTTTTAATGCATATGATAGAGATCTCTTAAGAAAATAACTTGTCAGAAGAGCAAGGGAGAATAGTGGTGCATCTCTTCATCAAGTGGCAAGTCGAGGGAGGAGTGCGCTCTTTGGGCTAGGTCATTCATAGGAGAAATGTGCTGAAAAGCTACTAGGCTGTGCAGCAGGCTTTTAAGTTGGCCTGCTGACTTCCGTGAGTACTACAAAGTGGCCACATTCACTCGCTTTCACCCAGTTTATTAAATTTAAGAAGTGAATTTTGTTGTAACACTTGATTCTGAATGTAGTGTTGTTAAAGAAGCTGGTCTTTTGTAAAGGAAAAGCTTTCTGCCAGGGTTGTGTGAGTTTATGTTAACATGCTGTAGGTGGAATTTCCATGTTATTTAGTGGAATTTCCCAGTAATAGCAAACTTGTGGAGCTGGTATTTTGCCCATTATATCTAATTTACAAGACAGGGGAAAACCAAAACAAATCTGAAGTGAATTTTAATGTGAATGTATTTCAGTATGAATAACTGACAGTTTATGAAAAATCTGTTGTTTCTGGAATTGGTAACTTAGACTATAAGAAGATTTTTACAATAAGATTAAACAATACAGTATTCTTTCACTGCTTTCCTAACAATAATATATTGGTCCAGGCTTCAGGTGAATATGGCCCTGTAGCTTGCATTGTGGACCTATGCAGATGATCCAGCTGAACGGAATACTAGTAAAATCTCCTACTGGACTTACTATTTCTTATTTAAATTTTATCTGCTGTAAAAGTTTAATGATGCATTCTTTTTTATTGGGTTAATGTAAAGGTCACAGAAAAATCATTTTCATAGAAAAATTCCAGTGATGTTGTTAAAATTTACCTTAGCAATTTGGTAGCTACAGTCATTTAGTGTTTAAACTACATGCTTGCAGCTCAAAGGTGCTTTGAAGACGTCAGTGTCGTAGTTGAACTGACAAAGTATCTACTTTTTTTTTTCTAGTGGTCAGAGAGAATGTATAAAACCATAAATGTTTACCATCAAACAAGACATGAAACAGTTGTGTGAAGTAACTAAGGAAATCACACCATTCTTAACAAGAAATGGTCTTGTAAAGTCAGGTATGAAACCAAAGGTTGAGCCAAGGGGTGTTCCTAATTACTTGATATTGTCCCTCCAGTGCCTCAAGTAAATGCTTTTCTGAAGCTTTTATGTGGGAGAAGACTGTATTACCTTGCATATGATAGAGGACTGGTGTTGAACAAGCTTTCTAGTTATTTTTGAAGGTTATTGGTGGGCTATGGAAAAGAGGAAGATCGTAAGCAAGGCTCGGCTGTTTGAACTGCAGTCATGGCTTTTGAAGTCCATTGTTTCTAACAAGCATTTGGGTCATGGGCACAACCTCATTTCAAGAAATAAATCTGCAACTCCAGTGCTAAACCCTCTGTAAGTGGGAGTACGTGGACAAGAGAACTGAGCCTATAGCTTTCTGACTGTAGAAAGATTCCTGCTTCTGATTAATAAGTAAGTTGCCACAGGCAACCTTTTTTTAAAAAATGGCAGGTTCCCCTTTCTACTGCTAGTTCCTCAAGTGAATATAGTGCAATTTGAATAAAACTAGACTGTAGCTGAAATACCCTTGGAGCTAAAATGTTTACATATTTTTGAAATGGGACTCTGTATTTTCCCAGTGAGCTGACACATCTGTACTGTACATAGTGAAAAAGAAACAGGACTGTCAATGTAAATGGTGACTTGGAAACCCCCCCATATATTTTTCTAGGATGTCTACTTGAGGTCAGAAAGCATGCAATAAACTTAGTTCACTTAATATGCTTCATTCATGTTTGGGCATCTGCTATGGAGTCAGAACATGGTTAAGGATGTGTGGAGTTGAAGTTTGTTGAGCTAATGCTGTAAGCCAGCCTAACAAAAGTTCATGTTACACTTGGGCTGCTGCTGAACTTGCCGTCATGTTACTTCTAACACTGCTGGCTAGGGGAGGGAACGCTGGCAGCTGTGCAGGGAATGAGTAGGTGGGAATAAAGAGAGGTAGAGAGCTGCAGACTACTGGAGCTGGAGAATAAGACATTTTAAAGTGGGAGCAAGGTTCTAATTTTAAATGCAAGGTACAGTGCCTTGATAAAACAATCCAGCATCAGAGCTCTGTTACTAGAAATGAGCAGTATGCAAGGTTGGCCTGCACAGCAAAAGTGTGAATTGAAACATAACATTTTTTTTCAACCTGGACTCTGCTTTAAAATGAGTAAACTACTTAATGAAGTAATGAAGGAGTGTAAATTACATGCCCTCCTAGTCAGTTGACTTAAAGAGAAGTGGATGTAGTTTGAATCATCTTTGCAAAAATTGTGACTTGTAAGTATTATTTCAATATTTTCAAGTAAAAGTCAGAATTCATAGCATTGCCCAGCCCCATAGTGGTAAATTAGGGTAGCAGGCAACTGGTCAGTCAGAAGCTGAGATAAAGACAGTCTATTTAGCAGGCAAACTTTGAATAAATTTAGACCCATGTAATGATTTGTAGTGTCTGGTAGCAGGACCTCGGTAATGGTTAAATGTCCTGGGAACTTTGCTGCCTTGAAGATTTCATACTTTGGGGTTAGATTTAGCTCTTTTGAGTGTTTACAGATTCCCAGTTTCCAGCATTAACCTTTGCTTGCTGGAGCAGTTGTTTTTCAGCCCTCTGATAAAAAGATCGGCAGCATCCAAACCCCCTTGCTTTCTAACCTTGCTGAAGTGGGGAGCTAGGTGCGGCTGGGTAAGGAGTCCGATATAATAAAACTCAGTAACAGCGGGGTATTATTAAGCGAGGCATTCTTTACTGCAGCACGGGGGATAGCTCCACCATAAGTGCTCCAACAATATGGCAAACCTTTAGAGACTATATGCCATAAACTTATACGTATTCATAAGATTTCTGAGAATGCATTTACATATACATGAGATTTTATTGAACTCATTGGCATATGCAAATGCATGGTCCACACGTGCAGCAATCTTCCTTGCTGGTCTTTGGATGGTCATCAGGGTCTTCAGGTGAAAGCTTGCGGTCTTCTTTACTGTTCCCATTGATTGATGTTTATTTCTGCAAACTCAGCTGTGGGATCAGTAGACCATATCCTCTGAGGCTGTTGTTGCCATTCTCTTGTCTACATGGCCCTGTGTATTGTTCTCAAGATTGAGTTGTATACCATGAGAGTATCTGGGTACCCCCCTTATCTTACACCTCTCCCTTATCTTACAACCATCGGAGCCTCTTTTGTTCAACTAAGGTACTTACAACATCTTCCTTGTTTCTGGGGCATTAATCGTTTTACCTCAGTAGTTCTGTTACTTGCTTTTGGCTTGTTTGGGTGGGGGTCTTTCACTGCATGTAAGCAGCTGTTGTGTTGTTCAGCCCATGAACTGTTGAGTTTACCAACTAGACCAGGGGTCCTCAAACTTTTTAACCAGGGCGGCATGGATGAAGTGGCAGGCCAGCGGGGAGGGGGGCGGCAGGGGGGTTCTGTAAATACCGGGGGCTGGATTGAGGACCCTGGGGGGCCGTATCTGGCCCGTGGGCCGTAGTTTGAGGATCCCCGAACTAGAGGCTACTTGGCCTTCAATAGTTCTGTTCTCTCTTCCCATCGCTAGTAGTGAGAGGGGACTAGAAGAGTGTAACCTGCTGGCTATCAAGTCTTTGAAACCCCCAAAATAATTTAAATACTTCCATTTTTAGTTTAATCAAATGTTAAAGGCACTTGCTCTCCTTTGAGAAGCTCTACTTAACTTTTCCTCACTCCCTTCTCTATACAAGGAATCAAATGTAGATTCAGAGCTCATGCTTTAAATCTTGCCCAAGTATTACCTCAAAATAGATACATAGAATTCTTTCCTGGGATAAACATAGGTGTAGTTTGCCTCCTATTGTCTACCTGAATGTGAGTCCAGAGAGAGTCCAGAGATACTAGCAGCTCTTTCTTCCAGTACTACACTCCAAGTTGTAAAATAGAATGGTTATTCCCTGCTTCATAGCAAAGGCAGAATCCGATGTTGTGGAAGTATTTGGAAGAGCCTGACGTGGAACGTATGGGAAGGCCTGTGGTCTTCCCACATGTAACAGTGAAGATTAAACAAACAAAAAATCCTAGTAACAGGGTCTTATTTTACATTTATTTGCCTGAACTTTTATTTGTATCATAAGAATGACCTGCAAGAATTGCTCTTATCACTCGATAAATGTGTGTTGTGTAGGCTGTGGGGACTGGCACCATCAGTAAAATTGTGTGTATCTTGATGGCCCGAGCAGACTTAACTGATTCAACTGCCGATTTGGACACTTGGCTTTTTTTCTTTGAAATGGACTTATAACGGAGACCAAATACAACTTGGAAGAAAAGTCACAGTTTTAGCTCATATGTCTTCTAGATTATTATCATTGCTGTTTAAACTCAATGGGGCCAAATATCTAGTCTCAAAATAGTCATTCCAGAAGCTGTTTTGGTGAAATAAGACTTTTTTATATGGGCATCCCAAATGGATTGAACTGACAGTCCTCTTCCCTCCATTCCACCCTTTGTGCAAGAGCTGAATGTAGTCTGGATTCCTTAAGAAGCTAAATGCTATTTTTACATCCTTTCTAAGGTCCGTTTAGCTGCAGTATTATTGTATTGTGTTCCAATCTGACTCCATTTATTGTGTGTGTTGCGGGATTTTTTTCCTGCTCCCAGTTCTGTTGGGATGAGACCAGATTTAGCAAGGTTTTCTTTGGCTGTCTTTTGACTGATTTAGTTTTTTGAGAATACATTGTAGGTGCTATGAGCTGCAGGATGTCTGACTTCAAACCTTTGCCAAAATAGCTGCTGTTCTGCCCTAAAGTTGTGGTTGGTTTTTATTTTTTTCATTTGTCATTATGCCAGCCTAGTAGGTTAAGAAACTCGATGCCATGTTTGAAGCCTTGTAGATATTCCTTAAAAGTAAAGTAGGAATAGAAGTATAATCCTAGCTCATTCCCAAACTGGTATTGAAGGCAAGATGTAATCTTTCCAGAACTTTATCATCTAAACTAGTATATGACCAGTCTTTCCAGGCAATATGGTATAAGAAGGTAGAAAGAGATCAAGTAAGTCTAAAGGACAGGTAAATGATGCTTATCAAGACCAGTTTTGGTAGAAGACTCATTTTCTTAAAGCTTCATTCTTAGTGCAGAAAGCGTCATGCTGGGAAGGCACCTTTGAAGGAACCCTTCTCTGGTTTGGGGAAAATTAGGGAAAGCATAGGAAGACTAGATTTCTTCAGTGGATGTTCACGTTGGCCAACAGGGTCTATCTAGCTCATGGTTTAGTTATCTACTGCAGCAAGAGAGAGTATCAGGAGATATGTAATGGGAACACAGGCAGTATCACTGCCTCTGTAACCTGCTGTTTTCTGAGAGCTGTAGGGCAGCTGTTTGAAATCATTGTCATTCTTACTTGATCAATCAGTGCATCCCTTCAACCCAGAAGGAATATGTTTTATTAGTTACATTCAGTAATTTTCATATTAATGCAATGTCAGAGTAGAAGGAACAGTGCTGCTTCTTAATTAATGCTGGTTCTTGGAAGCTGTATAGTCTATGTGGATCTCACAGTGCAGATACTGCTCCAACTTTTTGTAGTCTCACAGTTATGTGGGAACTGGAAAAATCTGGTCACCTTGCTTTTTGAACCCTTACAGAAGTGCTGTGGGATTCTGGGAACACATAAGAGAGGAATATAAAGTGAGTTGACTTTTTATTTCTGTACATCCTGTACACCTGAAAGTTTGATGCTGATAACTTGGAGGGTATTCTCCTAATTATTTGGTTTAGAATACTGGGGGGATTCTTGGAATTAAACTGGATGCCCAATAGTGGCAAAGAGTATTACTGTACTTACCTTAAAAACATCCATTTCTCTCCAGTATGATTCATCTGACCAGGTGTAGACATCTACTTTTAGGATGAGATGACTCATGACCTAGTTATATTACCTAGGATTGTATGGACTATGAATGGAACTTCATGTAAATGAGCACTAAGATGAATCCCACTAAAGATACTAAAATTTGGCAACACTGCAAGGAAACTTTATCCATCTTTCAAATGCCAAGTTTAACTTTAGGGACTCACTTCATTATAATAGATCAGTATTATTTTTCTGCTGCCATTAAGAGTTACTCTTTCATAGCTGCAAAAATTCTTCATGTGACAAGCTTTAGCATTAAACAGCTTTTGAACATAAAAAAAGTAGTCAGAGTAGACTTGATTTGGGAATCTTGGGGTTGTTTTGCTCAAAAAATTCAAATGGCTTAAATCTTTTTTATTCCAATAATAATGACTTGCAGAGCACTCAGACCTATCGGATGGAAACTACAGGAAATAATACAAAAAAAAAGGTGCTACTTGACTCATATATCAGACTGGGAATTTTCATTAAATACTGTGTCCTTCATTGTCTCGGTCCCTGTCAACAGCAAGCTTTAAAAAAAAATAAAATTGAGAAATCCTTAAAATATTTCCAGGTTAATAATGAAAGTGTTTGTTACATAATAGACTTGATTTCAGCACAGATTAGAAGTGTACCTTCATAAACATTCAGAATTTATTGATGAAGACATTCAATTTATCTTTTTTACTGTTGGGGATCTAAGTCCTGGGCATTGTACTTGTATGGTAAATGTGCTTTTATAATATTGTCATTGAAGAGATACTAATTAGCCAAAAATCTATTTTTTTATCAGATTGCCCTTTCTCTTTCTTCTCTCCACCCCCTCAACAAACAAAATTACTTAAAGGCAGAATCTATTATTCTACATTAGCATATTATTTCTATGTACTCTTGAACATCCATTCCTTGCATATATAATTTATGGATAAAGTTGATGGAGTCTTCCATCATACTTGTTTGGTGCATCACTGTAAGCTATATTTTGAGATAGTTTGAAGGAAACATAATAGAGGTATCGATGACTTCTGAACTCTGTCTGTCTTTGAGGAGAACATCAAAATAGGTATCTATATAGCAGAATACAGACGGGTGCAGCAAATACTGCAGTGATCGAATTGATGACTCCGAATATGGACACTTAAGTGATTTTAACGCGCTTTTGGAGCTGCAGACTGCAGTTTGTTTGAGTACTGCATAAGAGGTCTTCTGTGTTCCTTGGTTGTGATTTCAAATTCCTGGTGGAAAATACAATAGCAAAGATATGTGGAATAGAGTAGACAGGAAAGTTAAGATTCAGCTGTCCAAACTGGAGTATCTTCTCCTACTTCTGAATTTCTGTGATGCCTGTGATATTAAAAAAAGGCCTGGCAGATGGACTGCACAAACCACAGGAGATCTATTTCCTTCTGGAATAGTAGCTGGAAGCCAAGCAGGGTATCCTCTTCAAATTAGGTATGTCTGTTTAGGCACTTGAATTGCTTGCCTGAGGCTAGTGGCTTGAAAAATGAGGGCCAAGAGGCTAGTTTCCCATGTTCTGAGAGGTAGTTTTCAGTTATTGAGTGGTGATCATATTGAGAATGGGAGGAGACTTGTAAAAGAACAGATTGCAAGGGTGTTTTTGAGCACTTCGAGAGAGGGTGTAACATAAGCTTTGCTGAAGGCCTTGAATTGCATCAGCATTCCTGTTTTGGATGAGTTTTCCTGAAATACTCTGATTAACCTGTTACCTAGTGCTGTTCCCACTACAGCTTCCAACTTGGTTCTCTTAATGTGGTCCAGATTCTTAAAGTTATTTTGCAAGGCTTTTTTTACCTTCACATCTGCTCAGTGTTGATGGAACATGATGTCTAGGGCTAAGTGGAGGAAGTGGGTGAAACAGTGAAGAGTGTCGCGTGCTGGAGTATGTTTTTCATCTTTTCAACACAAGTTTAAAAGGAACTAGCTCCTTCAGTGTCTTCCAGAAAGGCTTGGCTCTTTGGCTTGTGACTGGCTCCAACTGCCCCAATGATGATCTCCTTACCTACTTTTTTATAACTTATCTTTTCTAATAATAAATGCATTGTACTGCAGCTACTGAACTGTCAGCTGGTAGCAGGTGAGAACTCCAAAAGATGAAAACTAGAATATGAAATTTCTTGCTATAAAGGTATGACTGCTGTCTGTGTCACGCTCACAACTCTAAGGCACAGGGTTCACCTCCTTAGCAGAGATTCTGGCAACAGACATTTTTTACCCTGGTGTTTTTTTGGTTGGTTTTGGTTTTGTTTTTTGAAAGAGTAATTACAACATGCTAAAATGCTGTTATTCAGAGAGAAAGGTATTCATGCTAACGTGCTGCTATTCAGGGAGAAGAGTATTAATTTCCTTGTTCCAGAAGCACATGGATACAATGGACTTGAGCACTGTTGGCAGGATCCTCGAGTGTCTGCGAAATAGTGTTTTGGTAGAATGTATGAATCTAGACAGCATTAAACCTACTTTCAAAATGCTAGCAATTGAAAATTAAATATTTGGCTGCTTAGGGAAAATGATGCAAGAATATCACTGAATCTTAAAAATCCTTGCATCTTGTATGCTTGATTACATATAAGTTGGAAATACTTGAAAGAATGTATTTTAATTTTGATTAAAGAAATGCTTATCACAGCAGTGACAATTGGCATAATTGTTGACAGCTTCTGCATCATTGCTTAAGCATGTTCATTGCAAGGGAGTGAGGTTTTTTGTTCTTCATCTTGTACTTAAATATTGTCTGTCCCACAATAACAGTGTTTCCCTTTGTTACCATTATGACACTTAAAATTGTGTTGTGGAAGGAAATGCGTTGGACAGTCTTGGATGTGAACATAAACTCTCCTTTCAGAATTTCTTGAGGTATTCAGAAGTGGCTGGAGAGTCAGCCCTTGTGAAACTTACAGTTCATGAAGTCTAATAGGCAGTACCTGAAATGTTTGAAGACTGGGCACATACAGCAAAAACAATGAACCATTTCACAGAACAGCTGAAATATTTTAATTCAGCTCTGCAGTGCTTTCCAAGAAAGTCAATGCACTGCAGCATAAAAACTGGCCTGTAACACTCTTCCAGAGGGGGGATTATAGCTAGTAGTCTTTGTCTGGTTTTCATCTATTTACATTTTAAAGGGTGGTAAACAAAGCATTCAGATTTTAATAAACTTAGCAGCTAGATTGCTGGTGGCTTTGAATGCTTACATTTTGGCAGTAGGTGCCAGTTTCCTTTTGAGATGTGCTTGCTTGTTGGTTTAACCTATCTCCCCTCCACTAGCAGCAGCAGGCTGTCAGAACTAGATAGGAGCAGCTTTTTCTGGAACAAACTGGTTTGAAGAAGTTGCCAATTTTGCAGCACCAGTATTGGCTTAATGAGAAACAAGAGGAAAGCAGTAATTATTTTAAAAATTGATTCAGACATTATTGCACAGGATCTTGCCTCTTGAATTATGTTTTCTAAGTATTTGTTTTTAATAGGAAAAACATGACCTGTGTAAATATAGCCAGTTTACTGTCAACCCCATGCATGTTAATGAAAAACCTTGCATGTATTAATGGTGTCTATATACACATTGGGAGGAGAAAAGATTGTAGGTCACAATCAAAATGCCCTAATTTTCTGTTTAGTTATGCAAAAAATCTTATTGCTGGTACTGTCTTCAGTCTGACATACCTTCTATTAATGTTAACTAGCCTGTCCATTTTTAAAAAAGAATTAACTGTTTGTGTGACTTGCTGTTAGTATTTTCTGTTATGAAATCTGTATAGTTAAAATTTCAAACAAGACTTCTGTAAAACCAAGGAAAATTGCATTATGAAAGCCTAATTAATTTATTCTGTAATGACTGTGTCATTTTAGGTAAAATTAGTTGCTTCCAAGAACTCTATTTATTAAAGAGAGCTGTTTTTCACTTAACTAGTGGGTTTTTGACCAGTCTGTACTGAGGAAAGGGAACCCTTAAGCTCTCCATTTTTAGTAAAGCACTTTGCATCTACAAACAAAACAGCCCTTTTGGACCTAGAGATGATTATTCAGTGGCTTTATGAAATTGGCTCTGAAACCTGTTTGCTACAGTGAAGACGCAAATGAGCTGAAACTGGGGCAGACCAGAGCAGTCACCTCCTATTGTCTTGGGATGCTTCAGTAGTCTGGAATGTACTCCCAGGATATTGAGAACTGAGCTGGAAATAATACAGTATATGCTGTAAATCCACTGGTCTGAATGGCTTGAGACAGCACTGCTGTGGATGCAGCATGTAACTTGTGAGGAAGAATAAGAATGCGCCCTGGTTCCCCCTACACATCTAAAATGCAGGCTAGTGTTCTTTGAAGAGACACATGCATTGTGAGCCTGTAGCCAGTGAGAACTGTTAAGGTGGAAACTAATTCTTTTCGCCATTTAATCCTTGTCATATTCCCTATTTTGGCTCATTGCATGGCAGCGTAAATCTTTGTGTTAGCATGGGTTAGAAATGAATGGGAGGGGGAGCCAGCATTGTTATGGGCCTGGTTCAAGCAAGGTCTGAATGTAAGGGTCCACAGCTGCTTAATTTTTATATGAATGAGTGCTGCTTCTAAAAAGGGTGGAGGTCTTCCCCCTCTACTCCTACTTGAGAGCCATGTGCTTTTAATCCAGCTCACTATACAGCTGCATGAACAACTATCCTGGCACAAAGGAGTAGATGAAAATGTAGGATCTTATCACTTACCATCCCCATGATAATCATAATGGTGATTATGGAACTTCTCCCAGGTTAAGTAATATGTTTTCACCTACCTGCTGGAGGCTCTGGAAATGCATGCTCCATTAAAAAAAGTAATAAATCTTATGGGACTATTTTGACAAAAATAAACCCTGACACTTGAGAACTTCGTTCATCTGAGAAAGAACAAACAAGTAAGTAAGATTTTTAAAAGCATACTTACTGCAGTGATTTTATATCAGACACAAATGGACACATTGGAAATACTGTTGTCAAAACTCCATGGACTGCCCACCTAGACTTAGGTTCTCCCTCAGCTTGCTTGAGTATGCAGAGACAGGAGGAGAAACAGTTTCAAGCCTCTCTTCCTTATTGATAGACAATGGATTTCTTTGGTTTATACCTTTGAATGAAGATATTTATGTAACAATTGGTTATTAAAAGAGAGAAAACTCTGCAATTCTTGTTAGGACTCTTATATGTGAAAATTTCAGTCCACGTAAAATGGATCTGTTCCCAGAGAAAATCGTTCTAATGCGTGTTATCTTATCCCTTGCAGTTTTGCCCTTTTGAAGATTCAGTAAGTGATAAGGCTTTAGAGGAACCTTAGCTACTTGTAAAAATACATAGGGTGTTGGGTTTTTTTTTGTGCTCCCTACTTCTCAGATTTTTTTCTTTTTTTTGGTTTGTATCCACTAAACCTTGCCGTGCTTCAGGCCCTAACACACTGAAATTTTCAATTATTTTGCAAATGAATCCTGTGGGGTTTTCTTCCTCCCTCTGCATTTGCCCCATTGTGACAGGCATTACAGGGCTGGAAGAAGTTGATTGCATTTGATGTGAATAATATGGATGACAGAACCAGAAAACCTTCCTACCACTAGAGAAAACGAGGTTCTGTAGGAGTAAATATTCTAAATTGATAGGAAGGACTGCAAATCAGCTGGCAACTACTGAAGCTTGACAAAAGGTTGAAAGGGAAGCAGGGTTTGAAACAAACAGGCAATTGGGGAAGGGTAAGTCCTGTGAAAAATGGGACATCTGGCTGAAGGTCCCAGGTTAACTACTCCTATAGCTGCTCTAGTGTGTTGGAGTCCCTGCTGGATCCTCTGGTGTTTGTTTCCTTTAAACTGCAGGATGTAGACGATAGCAGGTGATGCTACTTCAGGCAATTTTAGGAAAATATAAGGTTGCCCAATTCCCCATCCCCCACACACTAGGAGGAGTAGGGAAAGTAGCTTGATCTCAACTTGTTTCCTCTTGTAAGTAATACTAGATCTGGTTTTCTCAAATATTCCCTGTGTCTCCAGAGTGTACTGCAACATCTGAAAGGAAATGACATTAAAAATACCAAGTGTCAACTCTTTATGTCTGGCAGGTTGCTATCATAGCAAGACTTCTTGCAGAGAACCTTCAGGAAGGAAAATTGCTGTTTGCTGAAAAATAACTTGGTCTTAGAAGCCTCCTGACTATATTGTTCAATTCAAACACAATTATCTCAAAGCTCTTTAGAGCTGATTGGGTCAAGAATTAGTTGTGCAAAGAACATTAATGTGGAATGAGAGGTCTTCCTTACCCCTTGTTTAATTGGGATAAACAGTCTCAGCATCCAGGAATGTACTTAACCTGAACAGTGTTCACCAAAATGCTAATCTGAATCTGATGTTGTTTCTGATGCTGCTGCATTATAATTGCTCTGACAATGTTTGATTAAATATAGTCTTTTTTTGTCTTTTGTTAAAATACTAGTTTTGGGCTGACTTGGTAATGTACTTGAAATATATATATTTGGTATAGCAAATATCAATTACAGAAATAATTTTAAGCAGTGAAATTTCATTGTATTATTCCACAGGGTGTGGGATTTTAACGTTCTGTGCTGCAGCTTTCTGGATCTTCTTTTGCCCTAATTTCTTAAAAAAAACCCCAACTGTTGGTATTTGGGGGAAAGGGAAGAATGAACAGCAAAGTAGGGGGATTTTTTTCTTTCCCCTTTAAAGTGATAATGTAGTTTTGTTGACATAGTATGCTTCTCCTTAGTTTCATCAAAGGATGCATTATTTTCTCTACCAGTTTCTATAAGGAAATCAACTGAATGGCTTTTAACATCTTGCTACTCAGAATCTGAATCTTCTTAAACAGCCCATAGTATAATACTTAAGGTTCTCAGCCTTGAAAGCAGTGAAGTAAATTGCATCACAATTCAGGAAGCGGGTGTCTTGAAACAAGAGGAAGGTAGTATTGGCAATAAGATTAAGCATGGTTAGAAAGATATTGCAAGATCGCTTTCAAACCTTAACACTTAAACCCCCCCCCCCAGTTTGATTCATTATAACAGTAGGAAAGTATCTTGCAGAGGGACTAGATGGAGGAAATGTTAATTAATTCAGAGGTTAATTTAGGAATTGCATTCTCTGCATGCTTAAGGAACAGTTTAAAATAATTAAATGTTAATGTTCATTGGTACACCTTTTTTCCTCATAGAAGTGAATACATACATGGAAAGTAGTAAGCAAATGCTGGGGCTATATTAACTTGCCTTTGTATTGAATTCCTTCATCCTGCATGTTACTGTAACACTGAAATATAAGCAAAAATGTCTTACAAAATACTGTTGTCTTTTTGGTTGTTCAAAAAAAGTTAGTTAATTGCTACAGCACCTGTGGTGTTAGCAAAAAGCTTGTATGTGTGCTCCTATGTTTGCTTCAGCCATCTGTCTTGATATTATTGGTTAGTTATGGCTTTAAACCAGCCTGCCTCTTTATTCACCAAAAGAAGGCAAACTCCTCTTTTAGGTCTGTTAGGAGGCTGGGGGGAGCAGTAATCCTTCCGTGCAGTGTTGTGTTTTGGTACTGCCATAGGACCTAGGAGGGGATACTTGTCCTTGGTCTGAGTTAAGCCTTTGTACTGGAAAACTGGATGAAGAAAAAAGGGCTTCAGACTATGTGATTCCTTTATCAAATCATCACTGTACATACAAAATATTGTAAATAATATGATTTGAGAGAGGAATAATCTATTAAAACTGAAGTCATTAATATACTGTTATTTATTGTACACTTTCCATTTTTATTGTTGGTACCAGAAGACTGGCATGCATCTACTGGAGTTTTACTCTTTTAAATAAAATTTCTGTTAAGATACTGTAGTATATGGGGTCATCCAGCAGACTAGTTTGAAGACGACACTCTCTCAGTACTCTTCCAAGTGTTTTTTACTTCGGAAAAGGAAGAAGGATGAGATCTGTATAGCTAGCAATATTCTAAACTGGATTAGACCTCCAAAGTGGTACAGATGCTGTAATTGGCATGAAGTTATATATTCTCTGCATCTCTTTAAGGTTGCAACATGACAGGGCACTATCTTCTCCACATAAAACCTGCAAAGTTATATACAAGTCAGGATCTTTCAGATGTATTTCATTTATCTTATCAAGATTAAATGCTTTACACTAGAATTCTGTCTTAAAAAAACAAACAAAACAAATGCCCCAAACTGACAAACAAAATACCCAAGCAAAAAAACCCCAACAACCCAAGGCTGTTAAGTTCTGTCCAGGACCATTGAGGTCTGTCTTGAGGGCCAGTGTGTGGTCAGCTAACCTTGGCTGGCTGCCAGACACCCACCAAGCTGCTCTCTCCCTCTTGCCTCTCAACAGGACAGATAAAGACAAGGAAATTATTTATCAGTTACCATCATGGGCAAAACAGTTTCAACATGAGGAAGTTCAATAATGTTGGAGGGTAAGATAGAAACACAAAAATAAAAATAAACTTTCCCCCTCATATCCCTCTTCAACTTCATTCCTGGCTTTGCCTCCTCCCCTACTTGAGCAAGGATGTGGAATGGGAGTTGTAGTCAGTTCATACCAGTTCCTTTCTGCTGTTTCATCCTCCATCTACTTGTTCCCTGCTCCAGTGTGAGGCCCTTCCCATGGGATACAGTCCTTCAAGACTTTCTCCAGTGTGGATCTTCTCCATGGGGTACAGTCCTTCAGGAACAGGCTGCTCCAGTGTGGTTCCCCTACTGGCCACAGTTTCTGCCAAAAAACCTGCTCCTATGTGGGTACCCCTCTGTGGCTTGTAGCTCCTGCCAGGAACTTGTTCTGGCATGGGCTTTCCACTGACTGCAGCTTCCTTCAAGGCATATCCACAGGCTGCAGCGTGGGTATCTGCACTGATGAGATCTTCCACTGGCTGTGGGGGTACAATCTCTTTTGTCATGGCCTTCTTCATGGGCTGCTGGGGAATCACTGCTCCGGCACCTGGGGTACCTCCTTCCCCCTCCTTCACTGACCTGGGCTGTTTCTTCCACATTTTTCTTACTCTCTCCCACTTGCTGGTCCACAACATTTTTTTACCCTCTCTTAAACATGCACGCATAGGTCCAGGCAGCATCACTGATGAATTCAGCCTTGGCCAGAATTCAACAAGCTGATTCCATCTTGGAGCTGGCTGGAGTCGGCTCTGACTTGGGGGCAGCTCCTGGTGCCTTCTCACAGAGGACACCCCTGCAGCTCCCCCTTGTCCCTCGTTACTAAAAGCTGGACATGTAAACCCAATGCACCATGTTACTGGACCAGGTCTTATTCTAAAAGAAGACTTGGCACGTGACAAAAATTAAATGTTTTGTGTCATCTTCAGAAACAGGTGCTGAATAAATCCAATAACTTTTCTGCACCCAATATTTCTTGTTTATAACTCTCTGCAGTCTGGTGTTTACAGGTGTGTGCTTGTAGGGTTGTGCTGATGCATTTTAGGCTATAAGCAACATAATTAACATGAACTGACTTAAATCCCATCAGATCTGCAATAGTTGACAATTGTCTAATTTGTATTGGATGAATGGCTGAAAAGTTTTAGTGGCCTGTGTATAGTTTTATCATGTTATACAAAAAGCTGCATTCTGTAACTAGTATTGCAAAGTAAGAATTACTTGAAAATTACTATTTCTAAATAAAACTTTAGTACTTAATTATGACAGTTGAGCCTGATAATGTCAGTAGAAATGCTAATGCAGGAACAGAGATGTTTGTCTGTGAGCTTTGCTCAGTTAGAGCACGTGTCTTTACTTGAAGATAATCAGTGTTCTCTTTTAAACTCCGAATACCTTGTTTTTGTATTTATCTCTTTTCCACTTAATTTTGAAATACTCATTGTTCTTCCTCTTCTGCCTCTCTTTGCAGAGGAGGCTCTGAATTCTGGGTCCGTGTTTTCAGTTCAAGCTGTTTGTAAACTCAGACTAATAAAACTGATCTGTTTGAGTGGTTCCATGTTTAATCTTCAGTGATGGGGTTGGCCCCTTCCCATTGTGCTGCTTCTCACGTTACTTGTCGTGTTGCTTCAGTGTAAGCAGTAGTGCATTTGGTCAGGGAAGCAGATTGGGGGCTGCAGGTGAAGCCTGAGAGAGCAGGAGAAATACATCCACACCTGAATCAGTTTGCCAGTCTCATCCTCTGTCTGTACTGGGCTCCCCAAAACAGGCAAAGACCGACTCAGTCACTCGTGCTGGCCCAGTGCACTGTACTTTGTTGGGGTCAAGAACAAGCGGTGAGGGAACAGAAGGTGACTTGATATTGATGCTGTTGAAAAATATAAAAAATAGTCTTTTTTAGTAAGTATGTAGCTTGAAAATTGTAAATTGATTTGCTTAATAAAAGGAGAAATTCAGTACATGGGAGTTCTATTAACTACCTGATGTACCAGGATTGGGTTTCTTCATTATCCTTCATGACGATGATACAAAAAAATGTTACAAGATTTTTAGCCAAAATATAGAATTTGTATATCAAAGGAAACTGCACAAATATGTATTGATGTGCAGACTAGCAAAATGGCAATTGTAATAAAACCAAGCCAAATATCATAGCCTTTCACATAAAAGTGAAATGCCTTCCACACAAATGGAAAACTGCTGGCTAAATTTCCAGAATGAAGAGCTGCTTTGTAGTGTGTTGGCCAGTTAATTCTCTAGCATGTATTGGAAGAAAATTATGAAAGAATTATCTAAATCTTATATGAAACACTTACAGTAAGGAATTAAGTTCTTCTGCATAAAGTGAAATATTTAATAGTTTCTGTGCTTCTACATTTTATTGTAAAAGTGAAACAGGAACAGAATTAAGCCCACACTGGTTTAGTTAAATTTGCAAGTGCTGAATTACATACTGGTGTTATATTCATTGGATTAAATGGTGCCTCTGATCTTTTTTAAGGCCCTAAAATCATGCCTCCTCTAAAATTCCAGCGGTAGGTCTAGAATCTATCTCAGTGGGGACTCATGTGACCATGCTACTGTAGGCTTTGCAGGATGACTTCCATGTCCTAAGTGATTATTTCAGCCCTACTTAGTTTCAGTTCTTTTCTGTTTTCAGTGGTAATGATTGTGATAATTTTTTTTTTTAAAGCAAAATGTTAATGCCTAGCATGTCAGAGATTTTTCTTGCATGATAAACAAGTATCAGTGCTAATAAGGCATACCATTTTCTGCAGCTAGGAAAGGTGGCTACTTTACGATATTTATATAGATATTTTCTATTTCAGTCTAGTATGCTCACTGTTAAGCCCCAAGTTTTGAACTTGTCTTTGTCTTTTTATTCTTTTGAGAAAACTATTAATTTTTTAAACCTTTGTGTTATTGGTTCTCAGCACTTTCTTCAACCTGCAGTCTAAGTATGCTATTGTCTTAAGATTGTTCCCCAGTGTGTCTTGCAGAGGACAGGAGGGAGGGGACCTTGCTTATTTATTCCTGTCTTTCTTGCTTGCTTTCCCTTGCTTAGTGTGAAGGCAGTCACGATGTTAATACAGGTCCGTTCATCCTCTGTACAATTTACCTCATTGATTTTGAATTTATCACATTTCAGCTTCTTGTATTACATAGTTGGAAGTGAGTCATGTCATACTGCTGGTGTGTATGCGTGTGTGTATAATACCACTCAATGTCACTAATTAATCCCAACATTAATAAATGTTTACTTTAATCCATTCTATAGCAACAAATTGTCAATGGGAATACATTCCCTTTAAAGAAAAGGAATTAATTTTCTGTAAGATGAAGGCAAATCCTTCATAGGATTGAAACAAAAGGTGCTTGAGCTTGTTTGAAGGAGTACATACTCAGGGAATAACAGGTAAAGGTTACTTCAGCGATAAATGAGAATTAGCTTCTTTTTTCTCACACCTTATTGACAGGACAGCATTAAAACATCCTTTCAAAGTACTTATCCTTGCAAGCTGTTTTTGATGTTGTTTGATATATATATTTTATTTTTTCTTTCCCCTCCCAGTCGGTGTTATCCGCTGTCCAATTTGTGGTCAGGAATGTGCAGAGAGACACATCATAGATAACTTTTTTGTGAAGGATACCACAGAGGTTCCCAGTAGCACAGTAGAGAAATCAAATCAGGTAAGTGCATTAACATGTAATCAAGTTAACACTTTTTGGATGAGTATGCATATCCTTGGCTTCCTGCTGTGTAGCCTTTTCGCTGTTCATATGCAGAAAAAGACTCCCAAGTACTTAGTCATCACATGGGGTAGCTACTCTAGAAAATCAGTTTCAACCAATGAAAATTCATGTGAAGATGATGTTATCTTATTCTGAACTATTTAAAATTGTTGATATAAAATTGCATTGTGATAGCAAAAGATAAAGGTAAAGAATAGGTGTTAGAATGGGAATTTCTATACTTTGGACAGGGCACTTGAAGCACTCTTTTTAAGCAGAGACCTGAACAACGCTGTCAAGAGATCTCAGTGTAAAACGGAATCCTCTAGTTTATTTTTCTTATCTCAGCACTGACAAAACATGGCACTTAATAGCTGGAGAGCAGTTACTAAGCAAGAGGCTCAAACTTCTAGTTGGGGAAGACAGTATATTGTAGGAGTTTCTTGTTTGTTTTTTTTTCTGTAGGCTGCCTCTTCTTCCTTTTGCAGTCAAGTAATAGCCACTTCATAAACCAAAACCTGCTTATCTGGAAGAATAGAAATACTGGAGTTTTTTCCTTATGATGGTTTTTCAGGAGGAAAGTACTAGTGTGGAAACAGTACCAGATGAATAATCACAGCTGCGTAGGACCACAGTTTAGCAGAGTCTGGTATCAGAATATTGCATGTCTTCATTTTTAGCTGGTAAGAGAGTATCTCAGGTATCTCTTTACTAATAAACTTTGTATTAAACTCCAGGAACTTACTGTGAATAATTCAGCCTCTTTATATGTTCCTGCGTTCTTCATAATAACAGTACGAAAAGGTTGCTGCCAATGTGGCTTGCATTTGAACTTGTCCCTTAACATTTGAATGGTGGTCACTTTTTATTTTGAAAATACATTTTTTTTTTTTCAGTTTCCTCTTTTAGGGACCTGTATCATTGGCTTTTGATCCATTTGTTTTGGGGCAGCTTCTTAGAGGTCTTTTATTGTGTAGTCTGCTTGTTTCAAAGCTTAGCTGAAATTTGTGTTTACATATATGAATGGATATGTCTCTCCAGAACAGATTAAGGTACCCACTCAGGTTTGTGATATCAGCTCAATGACTGTTAAAGACATATGTTGTCATCATCTCTGGGAAGGGGGAATTAAGTTATGTCTTAAAAACCACTAAACCATGTTTAGCTTATAAGGGATTTTGCAACTGGATTTCTGAGAAATGATAGACCTTACCAGAAACTGAAATTTAGTTGGGAGTCTCTGGAAGTATAAGCAGTGTTCTCTTAATGTGGGACAGTTTGAAGTTTGGGGTTTTTGTGTTTGTGTGGGTTGTTTGTTTGGTCTTTTTCCCCTGGGTGTTGCAGGGAAACATCTGAGTTTTGGAGATGGTTGCGAGATTTACACAAAGTCTCTCAATACTCTGCTAGTAAGATTAAGTGAATAGTCCCTGTTGCGTAGAAAATTTGATCATAAATTTTTTAGTGACTTTAAAATTAGGAAGAGAAACAAGATAACAAGTAACTTTGCTATGTAGAAGCAGTCCAGAATTTCTCTAGGGGCCTGTGCCATAACCTCTGCTTAGATATATGAAAGTCCTCTAAGATACTGCTTTGGTGAGTCATGATAGAAGTAGAATTATTTTTCCTGGGTTTAGTGACAAAGTCTTTTTTTTTTTTTTTTTTTTTTTTTTTTCTTGCTTCCTCCCTCATTTTTTCTGCTTTCTGTGAAAGTGGGGAATTGAGGCCTTTGAGACTTGGGTAAGGAACTGAAAATTCAGGAAGGGACCTTTATATTCTTAAGGTTCACCATAATCATGCCAACTTGAGTGTACTTCAATGGGTTATAGGCTATCAAAAGTTGGAGTATCCACCAAACTCTGTGATGCCAGGATAAGTCAGGTGCTTCCTTGGAACTGAGGAAGGTGTCTTTTTTGTTTACTACTGAGTCCTGATCTGCTGGAGAGAGATACAGGGAAATTCCATGTATTTCAGCAGCTGGTTTGGAGTCATCCACTGTTGAGTGGTGTGAGCAAATGTCAGGAACGTTCTTCAAAGCATTTTGTGTTTCCTTAAGTTCCCGTCTCAGACATCCATCTTACTTTTCTATTCCATATTTGTTTCTCTCTCTCCCTAAGAAAAACCAGCAGGCTTGCAGTCAGAAAGCACATCTGTTCTTCAGCTAGGTTCCCTGGCTGAACTTGGGCTACATTCTGCAGCAGTTGATGGCAGACCAGCAGACATTGCTGAACCGGCAAAGTAGTACATTCATGTGCTTTTCTGCTGGCTTTCTTTTTTTTTAAATGGAACTATATGTTTTGTTAGATGCCTGCTAAGTGAGCATGTATCTTACCTCTTGGAAATGAATGCTATGCAGTTCAGTTCTGTTTGAACAGATTTATTTTGGTATGATAGTGAAGCTTTTTGGACATTCCTTTGTAGTTTGACATTGGACCATAAAAAAAAAAAAAAAGTTATACCATTCTGTAAAGCTGTCTGTTGTGGAACAGCAAACTTAATAAGTTAAACAGATCAGTGTCCTGTTCAAGGGGGGATATTATGAGCTTTAAGGATGATACATGCATCTAATTGGCCTGTTTTGTTTTGTCTTTGAAGAGTAAAGAAAGAAAAATTGCCAGTAGCAAGATGGGCAACAGATCAGAGGAATTAAAGTAGAAAAGACACTGAGGTTTGCAGGAAATACTGGATCAGAGATCATCCAAATTCTGTCAAGAACTTTGGCTGTTTTATAGAAATTTTCTACTGAGATGGTTAGTTTGGCTTTGATAGTTTGGTAGCTTTTGCAGAATGTTTTAGAAATCAGACTTAGCAGCAAGCCATGGGTTCTGTGCAAGTGATGTTGTGGCTTAGTCCATATCTATGACTAGCCTGTATGTGTTTGTTGTCAGGAAGGACTGGGTTTTTTCAGTTCAAGAGAGACTCAAAAAATTCAATGTTTGATTGTTTCAGATGTAAAATGGTAATAATGCTATTATAATTTTTAGCATATTGAATTAAAACTTTACAAGTGAATGACGTATCATGGAGCCTGGCATTGTGGCCTGAGAAGTATAACTGGGACCCATTAAAGTGCCATCCATCTGTCTAAACTCCTGCTTACCTTATCCGAGTCTTATTTTGGCAGTTCAGTACCTTACTTAGCTGTGCTTTCTAGCAATGACTACTGAAAACTTCAGGAGCAAAAAGGTAAGCATAAAGAAAGCATAAAACTCCCTAATATATGTTCCACAAGGGCTTTCCTAGCTAGCATTAAAGAGAACATTAAAGAATTTGTGCTAGCTATTAGTGTAGGAAGCTTTCCAGAAGAGAAAGAGACTAATGGGAAATGCAGTTGTGGTCTTCCTATAAGTAATGATTGTAGGTTGTGGGCAGCTAGGACATAAATACTTAAAAAGAGCAGATTCTTTATAATTTTTTTCACATTATGATTTATTGGAAGACTTGCAAAAATTATTGGATGCTAAAGAGAACTTTGCAAATAAAAATTAATTATACTTAATTCCTAAGAGTGAGCAGAAAGGAGTTTCAAACCCAAGACGTTACTAAAGCAAATGCTACATTTGAGTAAGACTAAAGGGTAGACAAGAGAGGAAAATTTAGGAACTTAACAGAAGAAAATTGTTTAATGTGCATGCAAAGCCATGAAGGTAAAAATGAGAAGTTTGAGATGGATGCAGAACAGAAGATCGTAGTGATAACGTTGATGTTGCTGCAGCATATTGAGCCAGTAGTGCATTTTAGTCTAGGTCCTTATTCTCATAGCTTCTGTGTCCAAAAAAGAACATGCATAAAAATATTTTTGATAGTAAGAACACTTGCTGTATCTTTACCAGCATCTTTACTGACCTGAGAGTATTAAATGTTGTAGTAGGAATGAAGAACAGTTGGACTTTATGTGAGATATTGGGAATGTAGTAACAAAAGGCCTGATACTAGATCTGGATACGAAGACGGCAAGTCTGACTGGCATAATAGAGCGATTAATAAGGACAATTTAGAACAAAAAGTTTCTCTAGTTTAGTATGGTGCCAGAGTAGCCACTATGTATTCCTGCAAAGAACAATTAGTGTGCTGAATAGCTTATGGAGGCTGTAGCTGTGGCCAAAAGGTGTTTGAAAGCCACTGGTTTAGGGATGTGGGTGATAGACTCCAGAAGAGTCACAATATGGTTTTGTTGTGCTTCAAAGAGAGCCAGCTGTTGATGAGATGTTGGGGAAAGGAGGAGATGTTGATCAGGGGTCGTGCGTGTTGAGGTATGAGCATGTGGTTCATATTTACAGTTACATATAGGTGCGAATGTCCCAAAAGACAGGTGCTGGCTTTTATGCTTTTGTATGTGCCGAGAGGTGGATATACAACTATTAACATTGCTGGGTTTTGGATCCAACAGGGGAAGACATTGCATCTAATTTACACTGGTGAAGTTTGGAATGTTAGTTCACTGAATATTCCTCTGGACTAATTTGCTCTCTTCCTTTGAAACTCAAGAAACCTTTGCTTGCTTATTTAATCTTTTTAATACTTTATTTAATTGGAAGAGTGGTTGGTTACTACAGTAGCAGAAAAGACAGTTCTATTACCTCAACTCTTGCATATAAATCTGTTTTTGAGTAAATATACAAGCTTTCACAGCAGAAAAAATAGTACTTACCTGCAACATGCTGAGTAATCTCAGCTTTCATTAAATTTGAATGAAGGCTGAATGAACAGTTCCCGGGGTTATAAATACTAAAACTAGTAACTGAATTAAATGTAATTACATGGGAAACTCAATTAAAAATAAATATCTGTCTAACCAGAATAAAGGCTTACAGGTTAACTAGGGAGAGTTTTCTTTGAAATCGCTGAAGCACTGCCTGTGTGAGTCACAGAAATAAAGACTGAAATAGGTTTTGTAGGAGTACACCAAATATTTGTAGTAATTGTACCTCCATGTACTTTAGCTATATGACTTACTCTAATAACTAGGAGTTCTAGCAAAATCCAAGTTATCTCTGAAAATGCATATTTCAAACAAGAATTAGGTAGAAGCAAATCTAGCTAGTTTCTACCTAGAAGGCATGGCTATTTTGACAGCATGAGTTATGGTGTCTATGAAAAATTTTAGAGATCTACCTCTCTCCTACTTGATGGCTTTGGAAAGTATAAAGATATAATATGTGTTTTTGGGACTACAAAGGAGAAGTTTCAGTTCACTTGGCAGCACCTGATTATTGGTTATTGAGTCACAATCTTAATCTGATTCCAACTCTAGCAGGTCAAACCAGCTGAAAAAGAACCCTAAATCATATTGAAAAAAGAAAACAGACTAAGATCTTTGAATCTGGGAGGAATGAATTCCAGAAATCCTTTGAAATTACTTATATGCCCTGGCATGTTTATCTGCCTAAGGTGACCTGGAAAGGCTGGTGGTTGTGTGGCACTTTTTATTTTATTGAGTTCCTGCCTTTTTCCTTTTAATTTTTTTTTTTTGTGTGTGTGTATGTGTGTGTCTTTGTTTTGCTTCTTTGACTTAAAGAAAGCCTGGAAGACTTTTTTGTTGTTGTGTTTTCCTTTGCTTATTTTGTCTTCACTGTTGTTTTTTTTTACACTAGAAAAACAAATACCTAGTCTCTTATTCTCCACTCTAAGTTGTGAAAACACCTCTAGGTATCTGGGAGCGTAGCACAGTCTTACCTCTCTGGCAACAAGACTGATTTTCAAACTTCTTTCTCATCCTGCAGTATTTCACTGCCCAGTCAGCAGCGCTGATGTAACTAATCTTTGGATTACAGTGATGTAATCAATCCAGTTTTACACCACAGTCTTGCAGACAGTTGCATTGGCACACCTGAGGAGGAGACAGTTGGAAAAGGAGAAGGGAGGGAATTTCTCTCATGATAGTTTCTGCCAGAGAAAATACGACATTGACATAATGCTTCAGTGCTACTTGCTTGCTCTATTTTTTTTTTCAAGAAACTATGCTTAGCAAAAGAATACTTTTTTTTTTTTCAAAATGTCATTGAAATGAAGGTTTAAGAGCAAGTAAAAAAATTTCAATTTCCTGATTACAATTCACTTCCTTTAATTGCTTTACTTCCATTTTCTTGACTTTTTATGGTGTTTGGACTTGGATATTTCTCCCCAGTCAACTAGTCTGGATAGGACTAGAATTTTTATTGTTGATAGAAGAGGTGAAAGAAAAAGAAAAGCCAAGCAGAAGATAAAAAATATTTAAGAATATTTTTAAGAATAGAACTTTCAGGCCTCCTTTTCGTAAAGAAAAGAAAAAGGGGCACAAGCCCAATTTCTTCCCCTTTGCAGGTCACTTTTAGTGAAAAGAACTGCTTCAAACTCCATGTGACAAACAAGAGGGGTCAACAACCCTTGTGTTGTAACTTCATTTCTCAGAAGATACTTGCTTTGAGAGGTAATGTGATCCAGAAGAATAAGCACAGCACTGGGAATCTGGAACTCCTATGTCTAAATTCCAGTTCTGTCAGTAACTTGCTATGTGGCCTAAGGCGAGTTTTGTGCTCATTTTCCTCTTTTTTTAGAAGGGAAAAGTGGGCCATAGTTCTACATATATATTATCTATCTGCATAGGATGTAAATATTTGCTTCCTCTTTAACTTGATCTGTATTTATCTTGTGTGGGTACCAAAGTTAGATTTTTTTTTAAATCAAACGGAAAAATAAAATAACATCTAAAATTTTCTCCTTGTTGCTCTTGCTAGCAGAATCCTATAACTATAATCTGTAGGATACAGCAATTTTCAGATATTTTAAGGCTTTTGTTTGCAGCAATGCTAAATGTTGACGATGGATGGTGGTTGCCTAAACAGATATCTATGTAAGGCTGTTCAGTATTTTTACCACCCAAACCCCCTTGAAGGTATGACTACAGAGGCATTGTAAAGGAGGATTTAAAAATGAAAGTAGTGTTTTGAACATGTGAAGTGGTGGTGTTCATCATTCCTAGTTTTCAACCTGTTGTTCAGATTGTAGATCAATAGGAATTTTTTCTTGTGTGTGTATTGACTCTGTGCAGAGAGGTTTTGGTCTGCTGTCACATTTGTTTTGCTTAATTTATTTATTTTTTTTTCTAGATCTCTTGGGTGTAGTCCAAAGAGCCCCAGGAGTTAACAGGCCACAGCTTGAAAATTACTAAACATTGATCGCAAAGTTCCAGGGTAGCTTTACTGATGAGCTTAACTAGAATGTTACCTTTAAGTGGTGATACAGAGGTTCTTGAGAAGAAGCTGTTCAGTACTGCGTGTTCCTCCTGAAACACGGAGCTGGTGAACAGGAACTAAAATTAAAGCTTCTGTGTGAACTGAGGGAGGCTTCTAAAATCAGAGCAGTGCTGATAGTGTTCTGTCTTTAGTAAATATTTTACAAAAGCATATTGTAGATAGTAAACATTATATAGCTTCCAAGCATGCAGTGTTGGGCAGAAAGTAACGGTTTGACTTTTATCATGTCAGGTAACAGTTTTAGAGTAACACTGACAAAATGACCACTTTCTTTGAAAAGTCACGTTCAGTTTCTTTTATGCAGTTATTTATAGCCTTCTTGTACCTTAGGCAATTTTCCATTCTCACTTCACTGTTTTCAGAAAACTCTAAATGTGCACTGATGGTATATGAACAATAGCTTGTACATATATTCCACATTTATTTTAACAGCTACCTTTTCTTGCTCACGTTAGGTCTGCACAAGCTGTGAAGACAATGCAGAAGCTAATGGGTTTTGTGTGGAATGTGTAGAATGGTTATGCAAGACCTGCATCAGAGCTCACCAGAGGGTTAAATTCACGAAGGATCATACTGTGAGACAGAAAGAGGAGGTATCTCCAGGTAACACACTTGATTTATAATTTGAGAAAGAATGTGTGTCTGCATTGGAAAAATGTATTAGACTACCACATTTCTTTTTAAAGTGATAAATTTCAAAAATTGCGTTCCTTAATCATAGTAAATATAAAAGGACAGATTCGTTCTGATATAATCCTTTGGTACATATGAATTAGTGGAACCATGTTATTTTTCTGGGTGGTAATGGGTATGTTTTAATAGTTTCCTGTCTCCCAGTCACTTGTTTCAACTTCATTGCTGAAGGCTGCAAACGTTTGAACAAAATCTGGTGTTTCTTTGGCTGCTGTCCATCTAAGTGGATCTCTTAAGTGATCTAGCTGACAAAAGAGAAAACTTTATTTTAAACATTAGATGCATTAGAATGTAACTATGGAAAATGGAGACTTTGTCACGGCTGGGGGTATGACAGCTGGTTTTTTGATCAGGTGTGCTGCATAGTGGTAAAAACCCCTACAGACTGATATTTCATAAGATTTCCATGCAAAGTTTTAAACCAATAAATACACATAAATTTTTATCTTTCACCTAGAATGATTGCAAATTGCTGTCTAGACTTTAGAGATCAGCTGCAGAAATATACTGCTTTTATGCATTTGGCTCCTCTAGGTTTTTTTTAGAGGTCTACCAGATGTTTTATATTAACTTTTTTGTATACTGTAGGAAAAGGAACACTAATAGGTTATATTTTTTCAGCACTCTGATAATAAAGCATCTCTGTTACTAATGAAGAGTGCCAGAATTCATGTTTTAGCTAAGCATATTTTAAGTTTGAAATATTTTGCCTTGGCAATCAAAGAGAAGTATGTTATGAACTGGGGTGTTTTTTCTTAGTAGGATCTATGATAATTCAGGTTGGAAGGGACCTTGGGAGATCATCTAGTCCAGCCTCCTGCTTAAAGCAGTCAGCTGTGAGGTCAGATCAAGTTGCTCAGGGCTTTAACCATTTGGGCCTTGAGAATCAACAAGGATGGATGTGGTGTGCAGTACAGCCTCTCTGAGAAATCTTGACTATTCTCATGGTAAAAACGGTTGTACTTTTATTAACTGAGAACTGCTTTTGTTTCAGTTTATGCCCATTGTGTCTTGTCTTTTTAATGATACTGTAGGGCAATTATAAACATAGGGTGCTGACAAACATTTTACCGGTCCTAATAAGTCTCTTGGACTTGCACGATTTATCTTGGAAATATATACGTTATTTTAATAAACTGTTATATATTATTGTAAATGTATGTATTCTAAATTTATTTTCATTCCACCATATCTAGTCCTGTGAGTTTTATATATAACGTGGGCTTTCGTTTCTGTAATCTTTATTGCTCAAAGGGTAGCTTCCAGTATGATACTTTGGAGATATACACTATGTTCTGTATCCCACTTTCAGATGTGGTTAATCAAAAATGAGTACTGAGTGTACTTTCAAGAGAGGACAATAGTAGTAGGTAGAAGTGTCTGACTGTTAGGCTGAACATGACTTGATGGTAGGGATGCTCTCTGCACATTCAGGCCTCTGCGGAGTCTGCTGGTCAGTTTCAAAGAATTTTGACTGAAGGATACAGGTCTGAAAAGAACTTCTTGCAGGTTTCATGAAAATAAGTAAATTAATGGGTATGGAAAAGAGAACTTGCTGATCTGCAGTGAAGGATGGGCTGCAGTGTGAAGCTGGTTTTCGTTACAGACTAATGTAATACTCATGAACTCACTGCCCAGTCTAACTTAGAAGAAATTAGGCTTTGTTGGTGAAATTGTTTAAAGAACAGATTTCACTTTTATCATCTGGTGGTATTTCCTATGCTCTTTTGTGTTTGCTCACTAGAAACTGAAGGGACAGTCCCTCTCACCCTGAAGGGACATTAGTAAAGTTCTGGTTAGTATAGTCTGTATGTTTTACAGTTTTGAGTGTCCGTGGCTTGACATCCTCAAACCCCCTTTCACCCATTTGACTGAGAAAGACAGAGCAATGAATTAAGTCAGCAATATCCTCATTTCCATTTAAGAAAGGAACTTGCTGATTGTGCAGCATCTTTTGCAACTGCAACAGTACTGACTCTCCTTTTGTAAATAGTTTTGTGGGGCTGCAATAAGTATGGTAAAATAGGCTCTAGACATTTTCCCTGAGAGAGGGTGTTAGCTCCATGCTTGATCAAGTGAGACACTGCAGTTTTTGCTCGGAACTGTTACATTTGTTATTAGTGGCCTAGCAGCATCTAGGTGAGGAGAAACAGGAGAATGCAGATCTTTAATAATTTCAGGGGACTGAGATGACATCTTTCTTTATTCAACAGAGGCAGTTGGTGTGACCAGTCAGCGACCTGTGTTTTGTCCTTACCACAAAAAGGAGCAGCTGAAGTTGTATTGTGAAACCTGTGACAAGTTGACCTGCCGAGACTGTCAGTTGCTAGAACACAAAGAGCACAGGTATCAATACAAAGTGTATGCTTTATGCAACTCACTTACAGGAAGACAGCTTGAAGCCGATTGTAGCTCTAGCTGTATAGAATACAGTCAGGTGAAGAGAGTGCAAAACAAAATTTCTTGCTCAGAAATTAAGCCCACAGAAAAACAGAATTGTATCCAAAAAAGGTATGGCTGAATGAGTATGTGGTAGTTCAGAGTAAAACCTAAGTCTTCCACTTGTTAGTCTGGTGGCTTGGGCACAAGACCTTTCTTTAATGTCATGTTGTTTGGATAGAATTTGTTGCTGTGCAGCTCTTCAGAGAGTCCTTAGAAAGCACAGGGGCTGTGTTATGCAACGGTACACTTATGTGTAAATTCTCCATTTGTCCTTCAACAAGATGATTATGTAACAGAACATTAACAAACAATTTCAGAACAGAGCAAATGGGCATTTTTTCTGTGAAGAGCCCTTTAAAAGGAACAGTAGACCTAAATTTGGCTGTACTATACTTTGACAACACTATTTACAACGCTCAAATCTTTGAGTTGCTGTTCTTTGATCATCTCTTACTGGCCACAGAAGTTGAAAAGCAGGATTATATACAACTTCTGAGTACAAGACAATAATCTTGCTGGTTAATGCATATGATAGAGGGCTGGGACAGAGGTACTCAAGTTAAATATTAATATGCTCACTATACCTGATGCAACCACCCAAAGAACTTGCTTGCCTGACCAGGTCAACATCAACAGGCAGAGAAGTGTTAGCCACATGCTCCTTGGAACAGGCTAAACCTTGCTCTGGCAGAATTGCAGTCTTTCTCTTCAATTCTCCTTTTCGTAGGATTTATAACCATTTTAGAATGTGCCACCTCTTTTTTTTTTCTCAAATTGATGATGATTTCAGTTCCTTGATTTAAAATGTTGCTGACTTCTACTGACTCAGCAATATCGCTTCTTCTATTTCTACATCCTTATCTTGCACAAATAGCTTACATGCACTTTCACTTACAAAGTGATGACTACAGCACAACATTAATTTTTCTTTTGCTAAATGCGGGCTATGGTCATGCGATGTCCCTTCATATTATGAAAACCATAAATTCTAAAAAAATTTCTAAAATTACTATATACTTTATACTATAAATTCAAATATGCTATAAATAAAATATATTGGCACTTGCTGACACATGCTTCCATGATGACAGTTAAATTTTGGACTTAAGCAGGATCTTTGTTCAATAAAAGAAGGCTTTTGTAAGGCACTCTGCTTTAGCAAGTATATCACACCTTTTGCATGTATAAATACTGGTTTTTACTGCAGATACCAGTTTATAGAAGAAGCTTTTCAGAACCAGAAAGTGATCATTGAGACCCTAATCACCAAATTGATGGAGAAGACTAAGTACATAAAATATACAGGAAAGCAGATCCAAAACAGGTATGTATCAGATTCTGGGGTTGAAACTGACAGAGAGGGCAACTTTGTATACACTGTAATTTCTTGAAATGTTTAGATTAGTGCATTTTGTATCTCCTTTTATACTTCCAGAAGGATAAATTCTAAAATCTGCAGTTTGCTGAAGTGACTGCTGCCTGTTTGATGTCCTTGGTTGTGTTAGGTAACTCTTCTCCTCAGCCTGTGGACTTAATGGGCAGTAATATCTTGCGTGCAAGAAAACAACTTGGGCAATAGAGACTGTAGAAGGCAGTCATATTCTTCCCCACCATCAGCACACTTACTTTCTTAGTGTAGATCCCTCTAAGAAAGCGAAAGGTTATGACTCATGTTTTCATAATGCTTGTGAGACATATTTGAAGATTTATGTAATACTTTTATGCTTGGGGCTTTATTCACTCAGTACTACAAACCTAGGAGAAAAATAAGTCTGTAAAATGTGTGCTGCAGTAGGTCTTTGTAACTGCTCCTTCAGCAGAGTTCAAAGGCAGGAAGGTTCAACACAGTATGGGATGCTGAGTGCAACTTGAACTCTTCCTCTGTCTTTGCTTGTCTTTGAGGGTGGTAGAGACGTAAAAAAAACCAGCAGGCGCCCTTCTCTTCTTTTGCTGCATCTAAGTGGTTATTCTCCCTTGTGTCTTAGCAGTAGTGGGTTTCACAGTATAGATTATGCTTTGCTGTTACACATTTGAGCACTGCTGTTGAAATAGCTAAATTAGAAGGTCTTTTTATTGTTTTTTGTTTCTGGAGTGCCATTCTGCTTTAGATGGAAGGTACACTTAAACAGTTTTGATTGCCACAGACCATTCCAGCAAGGTGCCAATTAAAAATCAAGAATTTCAGTTACAAAGAGCATTTAATTTTTTTCAGATGTCAGAAGTTTTACAGACTTATGGCATTAGAATTTGCCACCAGTTAATTAATTTTATAGTAGGTCACTGTTACTTGCTCTTTCTGTTTCTCTCAGTAGTTTTCCTTACTATAAGTGTCTGATGGTGTATGTATTAATTGGTGCATATGACCAAGAAATATTGTAGTCTTAGCTACAGAGTAGAGGGTGGGTTTTTTATGCTGTTGGGAGGGTGAGTTTGTAAGCTAAAAAACATTATTTTCTATACTGTCTACTTACAGAATTCTTGAAGTGAATCAGAATCAAAAGCAGGTGGAACAGGATATTAAAGTTGCCATATTTACACTGATGGTAGAAATAAATAAAAAGGGAAAAGCTCTCCTGCATCAGTTGGAGGTAATTTCATTTCAATCATAAGAGACAAAATATGTCAATCTTAATATTTTTTTGTGTGGATCCACATTAAAATAAAATCCATTTCTAGCATTAACCACCTGTGCATGTCCTGTCAGAATTCCAAAGTGGAGAGATGTCCCACAAACCATTCCAGCAAGTGGGATTTTAGTGGGGGAGGGTTTGGTTTTGGGGGAGTTGTTGTTTTGTTTATAATAATCATCTGTGTTCCCTGCTTTGTGAATCAGGGCTGTCTCTGAGCCAAGTTTCTTTCTCCATGCTTTTGCAAGTCATAATTCTGTGTGTCATGTATGAAAAGTGTTTCCATCAGAATTTTTCATAAATTCAGTAATCCAATAGCAAATCAAAGGAGAGAATTGTCTGGAATGGATAACTGGAAAAATATTACCTCCAATTGTGTTTTAAAAAGTGTATGTGTGTATAGAGAGGGGCATATTTATGTATATGAAAATGTGTCATAAGAGAAAATAGGAATCTGCACAGAAAGTCCTGACATCTTGAATAAATGTATACTGACGTTTCTGTTTGATAGCTGCAGTCAGGGGGCAAGAGTGCTTTTTAGAAGAGCTAAGTGAAACCACTTGATCATTGTGAAGTACAGATATGGAAGCTATGTCTGTTAACTGTAAATTGAACACTTTGACTGGAACTGCTTTTCTACTTGCAGACTCTGGCAAAAGAGCATCGGATGAAACTTCTGCAGCAGCAACAGGAAGTGGCAGGTCTCTCTAAACAGCTGGAACATGTCATGAATTTTTCCAAATGGGCAGTTTCCAGTGGGAGCAGCACAGCACTACTGTACAGCAAACGCTTGGTAAGGTTAGGAAGGTAGCTCTCCATTTACTTAAAGACTACAGTTAAGGCAGATACACATGCACATGCTTGTCAGTAATAGTAGGGAATTAGACTTTTTAATGACTTTCTACTAACTGGAATATTTGTATATAATTTTTCATGGTTTTCTCTTAAACATAAATACAGAATGTTTCTAATAGTTCAGCTTTCTGGTCATGATTCATACAGCTCTATGTTCATGACCATAGATCTGCAGAAGTAGCAACAACTTTTGTCTGAAGTGAAAACCATGAAGCTGTGAAACACTAGGAGAAATGTTGTGTGTCTTACGTCATCACTGAGGTTCTTTTCAGTACTTGTTACAGCTGCTGAGTTCAGAGAAGGATGGTATTTATATATTGTAAAATCTGATATCCAGCACATTAATGTAAAAAATAATGTATTGCTTTGTTCTGTCATGCTTCTTTCCCACTAACAGTCTTCAAAAACTGATAAAAATTAAGTTGAGGCTTTTGATTTTTCATGCGAACAGTTATGACGCTAAATGTTTCAATGGTATAATGACCCTTAAGATCTCAGTGCATGTGCTCTCACTAAGCTGACTGCTCATGATGAACAGAAATCCTAAAAGACTTAAGATAAAAAACAAACAAAAAGCTGACCATGATTTGCCCAGAGATTACTAGGTTGTACAAACATGATGACGGAAATCTGTGGCAATATTGAGGAAAGATGCTAGATCATTTTTTCCAGTTCCTATAACTGGATCACAAAGCTTTTTCTTTATTTTCTCATTGATTAGTTGAGAACCCACTGGGGGATGGGTTTGTTGGTTTGGGGGTTTGTTGTTGTGTTTTGGTGGTGGTGTTTCTTTTTTTTAATACTCATTAAAATGCTGTAGGCTAGAGCAGATGCTGGTATATTATTTGGTTTTAGTGGTGGTGTTTCTTTTTTTATACCCATTAAAATGCTGTAGACTAGAGCAGATACTGGTATATTACTTGGTTTTATCAACTTCAAGTAGTTAAATTCATTGTCCCGCCTTATGCTGCCTCAGCAATTCAGATTTTTTAATTGAATAGAGAAAAAGGGTATCAAACTGAGTCATGTTGTTTATAATTGCTTAGTGTTGCTGCAAAGACTTCTGCTATGTAAGAAAACAAGTTATATGTTGCAGCATCTTAATTTTCTAAATTATCATCATACAGTTGAAGAAAAAGATCATCTAGCCCATACAGCCTCAGCAGATGAGAAATATGTTTTAAAAGAACAGCTGAGCTTTAGGCTCCTGATTTTTTGCTGAAAGTAGGTGCTGCCTGGGAGTTGAGTAGCTAACCTGTCTGTGGACATCTGGGAAATCTGTTCCTGAATAGCGATGCATAGAGGAGCATGTGAGACTTTTGCTCCAGCATATTCAACCACTTGAAACTAGGAAGGAGGAATGCTCAGCAGAGTTAAATGCAGACTTACAGCCAGGAGGCTGTGTCAACTTCAGGGAAATAGCACACTAAACTGTTTGCAGAAAGACATCAGTTTCCCAGCCTCGTCTTCTAGCACAAACATAACACCAGTATCTACCACTATTACTGATAGTCTAGTCATGAATTTATCTACAATATATGTGTGTGCACAATAGGAGGAATATATGGAACGAACTATGACAAGAACTGTGTGCAACTGGTATTGGTGACAGGACAAGTGACTAGAATTTCTGTAGTGTAGTATATATGATTCTGGTAGTGTATGCAGAAATCCCAGGAAATCTATATTCAAAATATTAGTGCACTTAAAATTTTCCATGTCCATTAAAAAAACCTTAAGTCTAAATGTTTTTTGTATCTGATCTAAAACTGACCTGCCTAAAATTGAAAGAAGAAATGCATAAACTGGAAGCTCTTACAAAACTGGTGTAAAAGATAACTAATGTCATTTTAAAGAGGTAAGATGATTTTGCCAAGTATGTCTCTTGACCTTTTCCTGGAAGTAATCTGTTATTCAAGAAGAAAAGTGTTGCAGTCTTATAAAATTTTTCTCTATCTGCTCTGTGTTATTCTGAAATTAGTGCCTGTGTTAGATTTTTCTTACGAAACAACTGCAAGAAAATATTTTCTTTCTAGGAACTAGATAAATACTGAGCATTTGGTAGAACATTTTGCTTGTGTGATGTAATTGTAGTCCAGTGCTTTGGAACCAAGGAGTTGTAAGAGTCTGAAAATATCTTTGAATCTGAGAGTTTTCAAAGACAAAGTTTATAAAATCTATTCTTTGACTCTCAAAGAAAACTTACATTTAATAAAAGGGGAAATTTCCTGTGATGATACTTGTTCCCAAAAGGATGAGATACTTTTATTTGAAAAAAAAATGAATGAACTAACATAGGTTTGTGGGGGATACAGCAATGGTTATGTGAATCAGTAAGAAGAAACTTCACTTGCAAGTTGTTCAAGTCATTCAATGTAATGACCAAATTTTTAGAAGGATATGTATTTCTACAGAGGAGAAAAAATAATATTTTTTTTGCAGTAGTTGATTGCATTTTAAAGCTATTTTAGGAATAAGGGAAAGATGTTAAGAATACCTTTTTTATTTGTACCTTGGACAAATTTCTCTATCTTGCACTTCAGTTCTCTGGGGGCTCATTCAGAGCTTTCTGTTGTTTTCTAGGGGGTGGGTGGAGTGTCTGCTTTTTTGTTGTTGTTATGGTTTTGTGTTGTGGGTTTTTTTTTCAAGACCTCTTATGCTGTTTTGGTATGTGGCTCCAGCCCCAGAGAAAAAAAAAATCTTTGTTTGTTCCTGTTCTAGATTACATATCGACTACGGTATCTTCTCCGAGCAAGGTGTGATGCTTCACCAGTGACTAACAATACCATCCAGTTTCACTGTGATCCTAGCTTCTGGGCTCAAAATATTTTCAATCTAGGTATGATAAAGTTTTATTAGCCCTTTGGCATCCTTATCCTATTTGGGAAGCAGCTTTCTTTTTGTGACAATAAGTAGCCTTCACACTATTCATTTCTTGGTTTACTTTGTTAGATTTATTTCCTTACCTGCAGAAGACATTTGAAGAGTCTTGTATGGGAAAAAGTATTACTTATGAATACTTACGATAAAGTATTAACAAACTTGCTTGAATGGCATATGTGATGGTCAAAATAGCAGCTTTCAGTTTCCTGGGCAATACACATGTCCTCTGCCTTCTGAAACAAGGAACATAATCTATAACTCTACTTCACATCTTAAGAAAGGATTCCAGAAGTCAGTCTCATTCTGCATCTTCCAGCTCTTTCTTCTACTTCAGTCTCATCTTCCTGAGCTGAAACCCATAGCAGCAGCAGCAGCATATGTTCAAGAGCCCCGATTTGCTCCCTTATGCTGAATAATAAGCCTTGGAGGACTGAGATGAAAGGAAAGGGAGAATGATGAAGAAGAATAGGGAAGAGAACACTACTTTTTGACAGTTTCCTGGCTTTTAGATTGCCTTTCCTGAAGTTGTGGGGTGGAATTCAGGAGAAAGTATGTTTTTAGCAGAGTTGCAAATGTACTTCATCTTCATTATCCTAATAGGTTTTGATCTAGTCTCCAAACTGGTCTTCACATTTATCTTAACAGCTGTAAGTTGCTAGGGTTTTATGATACTGATGAATCCCAGAACCTGGAAGCTTTTCAGGTAGCCTGCTTGTGTGATTGCCTGAAAGCCTGAGTTTAATGGAGATAAGCATCCTAGGAACTCATCAGCTTAAGAGCAGGAATTAAAGCTTTGGGGTCTTTTTGAGGATTTTTACTGCTGTCATGCTTCCTTTCATTCTCCACTGTTACTTTGATTTGTGTTTTTCTGTCATCTGTAGAATGCTTTGCAGGATACCTGTGGGACGACTACTGCCTTTCATCAGAAAGTGCAGTGAGCTCTACAAATGTACAGAGAGGTGCAAATGCACATTTCTCTACAAAGGCAGTGAAAGAAAGTGTTATGGCAGTGCTTTAAGGCCAGCAAGCACCTTTCCCCATACACCAGGACATTACATGGTTAGCAAGGAAATTCTCCAAGTTCCTGCTTTGTAAATAATTTTCTTTGGGAAAGGAATCTAAAGTGAATCTCTTGTTCCCAAACATTAACTGTCAGGCTGTGCGGTGATAACTGTGAACTGCTGATGAACTGAGACCACACTTGTCAAGAGAGGTCTTTTTCTTGTGTTTGGTTTTGGGGCTCTTTTTTGTTTATTTAATGAGCTGCCTAAATGTGTTCCCTTAAATTCTGAAAAGTGCTGCCATAAAAATGGCACCTATATCAATCAGCATAGGAGTGCTTGTAATTAAGTGATGGATAAAACCAGAATACATTTATCTGTCTGGTTTCAGAAATCACAGCCTTTATGCTGTTACGTTTGTGATCAGACATGTTCAGTTTCTGTAGATGAACCAGACTGAAGAACCACTAAAGTCTGAGTAAAGAAACAGATTACTTTGGGAATGGCTTGAATTCTAGTTAGGCTGCCTGTTGTTGACAATATGATTAACATCTCTATACTAATAGGATAATTGTCTTATGGATTTCAGAATGTATTTAAGAAAAAAAATCACATTTCAACTGTTTTAATTCCACAAATTGTATGATAGCCCACAGTTTTCTAGAATAAGGGAAGGGAATCATTCTCTGTAGTACCTTTGGGTAAGTAGCTATACCACAGATGTTAAATCTGGAAATATTTTTGCAATTGTAATTAGACTTGGAGAGAACAGAATAGAAGTGCTGTATGGGTTTGATAGTTGAGTGTAGTACAGTCAATACCATTCTTTTTCAAAGTAACTCCTTTTCTAGAGAAAGAAAATAAAACAGATCCATCTTGACTGTAGTGAAATAAAAAATACAACTGTATAGGGGAAACAGTATTATTCATTTGCATTTTTCTTTGCTCACTTTATGGGAAACATTGACTAGACCTGTTACAGGCTTAATGAAAGGTATTAGGCAATAGGTTGGTAGGTATTTTCCATTTTGTTTAGCATATTTAATATTTTTGTTAATGACTGATGTGGTAGAACCTTAATTAAAGTGTATGCAACACTAAAATTACCAAGTGTCAATACGAAAACAGTATTGTTGATGTTAGCTTTCTGCCCTGCTCTGCGCTACAGTACATTGGCTGGCCTAGACTCCCTCTGTGCCTGTGTCTAGATAGGGGACTAGAATGATGCTACTTGTATAGCTTCTCAGCTCTTGAGGTGAAAAAGAGGACTATAAAATGCAAGAAGTTTTCTCGTTCAGATAATCTACCCCAAAATGAGCCAGGCTAAACTGCACAGGATCCACAGAAACTGATGAATATGAGAAGTGGCATAGGGTGATTTCAAGTTCTGCTGTAATAGGGATTGTCAAATTGTCATGTGGCATTGCCCACCTCGTGAAATGAACTCTCCTGGGAAGCAGCCTTAAATGTCTGGGAGAGAAGAGAGTATGAGGTGTCTATCTCCCACTGTATTGAAAAGCTGTTGTGCAACCCTTTACAGAACACTGGAATTTTTGTAACTCTTGGTCTTGGACCACAACTTTCCCTACTTCACTCCATTTTAAATAAAGAAAGTGTCTTTGTCTGTTCCTGTACAAACGATTATGCTATTCCACTGAACCAAATCAACTCTCTTCTAGTTGGAATTCATGTTTCTTGGATGAGGTAGCCTGAATTTTACCTGAGTTTCATGTATCTCTTCAGATAAAATCTCTCACCCAGCATTAATCTCTAAAAATTAACTGTCTAGTCAAATTTCCTTCTAAGTCAGTGGAGAGAGAGAAAGCATCTCCTGGAGGTGCCCATCACATCCTAGAATTGGTGGGGTGTAACAACTGAGAGTATCATTTCAGTATTCCACGATGTTGACTCAGAGGCCAGAAGGAATCACAGTACCTTTAAGTTTTATGATACAGTTAAAACTTTTTATCAAATGATTGGCTCAGGATACTCTGTCCCATTGAAACTTTGTTCCCTTGCTCTTCTGGAAGCTATAGAGAAGGCTACAGCACAAGACAGTTTGCTATAAAATGCAACTGTTTTCTTTCAGGCGAACAAAATAAATGGAGTCTCTATCTCCCATTTATCCATTCTTTACGTTACAGTAATGAATGATGACTACATGATATAAAAGGAACTAACTGTGAAAAATAGCATTTCTGTTAACTGCTGTATTCTGGTATTGATTTTGTTTAAACTAGGTTCTTTAGTAATTGAAGATAAAGAAACCCCACCACATATGCCCAAGAGCCCTGTGATGGAAACAAACTTACAGCCACCAGGCAGTTTACCTTCAAACCAGCTGTCGAAGTTCCCAACGCAGATAAGCTTAGCTCAGCTCCGACTCCAGCATATGCAGCAACAGGTTATGGCTCAGAGGCAACAAGCTCAACGCAGAGCAGGTCCAGTAAGTTTACCAAATCCAAGAATGCCAGGAGCCATGCAGCAGCCTCCTGCTTCTCATCAGGTAGGTTATGACTATTTCCAGAGAAGACTCTTTTTTCCATGGCATTGAAGGAAAAAGTAAAGAAAGATAAGAACAAAAGAAGAAGTTAAATCTAGATCCATAACTTCAGCATCATCTTCAGCACATGTCTATGTAAATGGGTTGGGTAACATTTTCTTTGCTGAGAACTGAATGGGCATTTTAAACTTGTCTGGTAAAATGTGTGGTAGCACTTAGCCTGTTTTTGTTCGTAAAAAAAAAATCATATGGTATCCAACCATATATAGTACTGAACTATACTTTGTATTTTCGCCAAATGATTAAAAAGTGAATCTGCTATTAATTTTTTTCCAAGGCTTTTTTTGCATAAAACTCTGTGATTCTGCTATGTAACTTTCAAAGTTGGAGATACTCTCACTGGCTCTTGTGATGTAGCTGCATTTATTATACCAGAATAATACAAAACCATCTGCCAGGTTTTGTTTTTAACATTGAAAATCAATGTGTAGTGTGATCATTCAGATAAATGGTATGATCCTATTAGTTTGCATCTGATTTGTTAAAGAGTTTCAGAAGTTTAAAAGGCTACTTGGAGTTGGTAAAAATTTCTGGAACATTGAATAGATATCAGCTAACTTGTAGAATTGTTTGTTTTCATGCAGGCACCTCCACGCTTGATTCATTTTCAGAATCATAGCTCCAAGTCCAATGGTTCATCTCTTCCTGCACAACAAGTGAGATTTCCCCAAAATCAGAACCTACCACGGCAAGCAATAAAGCCCAACCCATTGCAAATGGCATTCTTGGCACAGCAAGCTATAAAACAGGTAAAGCTTCTTTCTTTTTTTCACTTGCCTGTAGAAAAAAAACATCAAATGTGCTTTTTATCATCTTACTTTTATATTATGTTTCTAGAGTGCTTTTCAATTAGAACAGAGACTGCGTTTTTCTCTATGACAAGATACCCACGGTTTTCTTAATGAGATAACTGTCAAGTTTCTTTCAGTTTGACAGTTCTAAGCAGCTGAAGCATTATGGAAGTGAGCCACTGTGCGTACTGTGTAGGTGTTTCTTTCCTTTGTTTGCTATTACTGTGATTTCTGGCTGCTTGTGCAAAACTTAATATGGCCATGGTCTGCACGCTACAATCAGTGAATAGACAAAATAGAAAATCCCACTATTTAGCTTGATGTTACTGACTTCACTAGGAACCAGGTAAAAGCTTGACTAAAAAGCTGTAGCTGCCACCATTCTCTAGAGTATGCCAAATCTGAACTTTTGCAGATGAGGAGAGAAAAGAAAGTCCACAACTGTGGGACCTCTGCTGTGTAAGACTGATCAATACCCAGCTAATCAGCAGTTGAAATGGGGCAGAAGAAGCAAATGTGTCATATGTTTTCTGGATGTTCAGGAAGGCAAATCTTCATTAAAGAGCATATTAACACATGAGGAGTTAGGTATGTGGAAGGAAAGAGAAAATCATGTCACTAGAGGTAAGCAGGCCAGAATCAAATGAATCTGATCTGTGACCTGAGAAGCAGAGTAACACGTTTCATGTTTGCAACGCTTATGATGTCAGAGAACTAATTTCAACTAAATTGAAGCAAGCAGTACAGTATCTAAGAGAACCTGTAGTGACAAAAACTAAGTCATTTCTATTCTGTGCCTCTGAAAAGAAGATTGGCCTGTCTGCAAGCCTTTCTTTCAAGTATTTTCATTATCTAGTAATTTCTTTCTGAAGCTAGAAACCAGTAAATAGAATGACTGAATAAAAAGGATTTTAGCAGAGTCAAATTTTGCCTGTGGTTGCCATGAAATTCCATTAAAGTCATTGAAAACTGCATATGTCTAAATGAGAAAGAAATTTAGTCTGACTTGACTGTGCACTTCATATCATGGTGTTAAGCGTATATGTGGGTGGAGATCCAGCCAGCATTTCAAATTCTTAATCACTTTAAGTTGTTAAGGGAAGCACAACATGAAATACTTGATTCCATCCAAGTGACACTATAGCTATTTACTTAATAAGGCACTGGAGCAGTTGTGGATTCAGCCTATTATCTGTAATGCTTTTATTTCGCTAAAACTGTTACATTTCTCCCACAACACTGTCGATGCAGCATAAAATATTAATAGACACTTAACATTGAGTTACAGCTTTGAATTCACGTTCATTTCTTCTGTGAATAGTTTTCAACTACTTGTCATCTCCCTTTGTCTTTTAAGATTGGTTCTTGAAATCAGATAACTTCAGAGTAAATCAGGATTCAGCTTCCTGAACCAAGCTGCTTGTTTAACTGCTGAGTTAGAACTGGTATATGCAATTGATGTGATCTGTTGAGAAAAAAAAAAAAACAAACAACAATGCTGAATTGTGGATTATCGTCTTTTCTTTTTAGTGGCAGATTGGTAGTGGACAAACTTCAACTGCGCTTTCAACTGCAAGCAGCACAACATCTACTCCATCCAGCCCCACAGTCACGAGTGCTGTAGGATGTGATGGGAAGACATATGGTCCCCCTGTGATAGATCTGAGTTCTCCAGTGGGTAGTTCCTACAATCTACCATCTCTTCCTGATGTAAGTGTAACATAAGAACAGAGTTTTATGGTTTCTATTTGAAGTAAGTCTTAATGTTTGTAAGAAGTAGAAACATTCTTGCTCTGCTTGTCAGAGTGAGACAGTTCCAGAAAACGGCGATGCAGGATTACCTACGTGTTTCCGGCAATATTCAGAACTCTTCTGGGAGACAGCAGTTAGGACAACTAAGAAAAATAACTTTGCAGGTTGAAATTGTAATTGGACTTGTTTGCTTGGATGCAGTGTATTTGTCCCCCGTCCCCCATAATGATGCTAAAAAAATGCGTTAGCTTAGCTTTCTTTTACCAGTGTGCATAGATAGCACTGGTTTGCTGATGTTATTTTTGTATCTTTCCCTTTTGCTACTTTTTTCTTCATGTTATCTTCTAACATGCCTGTGAGCCAGTGATAGAAGGAACATCATAAGATCATCTTTCCTTAAGCTTCTAAACTTCTTTTCATAGTTTCTTCTGATTGGTGTTTGTCAGAGATCCACATTAGAGCTGTTGAGTTTTAATTATTTGGCTTCATTCTTTCAAATAACTGCCAAGCCTATTTTTGTGGTCTAAGGTTTTGTAGGTATCTTGGAACGTCATGGTTTTCTAGTCATAACTTGCTGTTAACTCCTTGTGTCTCCTAGCTGTCTTTTGTTCTCACCAATAAACTCACAGATAAGTGTTGTATTTTCTAAGAGTACATACAGTACAGAATCACAGTATCTGTCAGGCTTAAAAGGTGAACTACACAGCGCGATCATAAAACTGTGAGACATTTTAGCATACTGATTTTTGTGCACAGTATTATGAACTCTTCTACTTCTCTATGGTTGTTTGTGCTATTAAGATACATGGCCCAGATCCCTGTAGATATGCTGACCTAGCAGAGACTTCTGCATCCACTTCAGCTAAGTCTAGCTTTTAAATAGAAATTCCAGTGGTCAATGAAGTTGATACCAGTGGATTTTTGAGGCATCTGGTAATTGAGAAAACTGATAGCAAGGTGACCTATTTTCTTACCATAAATCATCTTATATATTGCAAAAAACCCTAACATTTAAAAAGGTCATTTCACTTTATCAAACCAGAATGTGTAATTTTTACAGAAAGTTAGAATGGTAAATTGGGAGCCCGACAGTTCAGTTGTCTGGCCTGGGCTGTGGGTGGAAAGAGCAAGTGTTGGTTTGCTGTTTGCATTTTGAGTCAATATGCATGGCACCTGCCCAGAATGTATGTGGGACAGAAAGAACTGTCACAGAACAGTCAGGGTTGGAAGGGGCCTCTGGAGATCATCTAGTCCAACCCCTGCTAAAGCAGGCTCACCCACAGCAGGTTGCACAGTCACATCCAGGCGGTTTTGAATGTCTCCAGAGAAGGAGACCCCACAGCCTCTCTGGGCAGCCTGTTCTGGTGGTGTGTTACCCTCAAGGTAAAGAAGTTTTTCCTCATGGAAACTTCCTTTGTTGCAGTTTGTGCCCATTGCCCCTTGCCCTGTCACTGGGCACCACTGAAAAGAGCCTGGCCCCATCCTCCTGGCACTCACCCTTAAGATATTAGTAGACACTGATAGGATCCCCTCAGCCTTCTCCTCTCCAGGCTCCACAGGCCCAGCTCTCTCAGCCTTTCCCCACCAGGGAGATGCTCCAGTCCCCTAATCACCTTGGCAGCCCTCTGCTGGACCCTCCCCAGCAGTTCCCTGTCTCCCTTGAACTGGGGAGCCCAGCACTGGGCACAGCACTCCAGGTGCGGCCCCACCAGGGCAGAGCAGAGGGGCAGGATCACCTCCCTCACCTGCTGGCCACGCTCCTCCTGATGCACCCCAGGGTCCCACTGGCCACCTTGGCCACACGGGCACATGGCTGGCTCGTGGGCAACTTGCTGTCCACCAGGACTCCCAGGTCCTTCTCCGCAGAGCCGCCTCCCAGTAGGTCAGCCCCAGCCTGTGCTGGTACGTGGGGCTGTTCCTCCCTGGGGGCAGGACCCTACACTTGCCTTTGGTGAACTCCCATCAGGTTCCTCTCTGCCCAACGCTCCAGCCTGTCCAGGTCTCGCTGAATGGCAGCGCAGCCCCTGGTGTATCACCTGTATCACCTGCTCCTCCCAGCTTCGTATCTTCAGCAAACTTGCTGAGGGCACCCTCTGTCCCTGCATCCAGGTCACTGATGGTCAGTTGAGCAGGACCGGACCCAGTGCTGACCCCTGGGGAACACCACTGGCTACAGGCTTCTGTGCTGCTGGTCCAGCCCTCTGAGCTCTGCCATTCAGACAGTTCTCAGCCCAGCTCGCTGCCCACTCATTTAATCCACAATTCCTGAGCTCATGTATAAGGATGTCCTTTGAGGTTTTTTCCAGTCCTGTCAAACACTGGTGGATTAAGGTATATTGCTTTTATAGAGTGTATATATAGAGTATATGAACATGTCAAAAGAAGGTGTGGAGATAAGAATACATCTCTTACTTCAATGTGTGAAAGCTACCTGTCTGATGTAAGCCTTCTCTGTAGCTGATGGAGAAAAATTGGCACTTACAGAATCATCTGATCTTAAAATGAAGCACTAGATTTGGGCATTTCTTTTCTTTTTAGAGAAAGTAAGATGATCTGTTTTAAAGTAACCGCCTCAATTTTTGGGTGCCTAAGTTAGGTGGAATGCCTTTTGGTTTTTATCTTCAAAATAACAGTATGGCAGAGGCATGGGGTGGGATTTTGTTGTGGGATTTTTTTCCCCCCCTCTCAACACTAACTGCTTCCCCTCTCTTCCCCGTGTTTTAGATTGATTGTTCAGGAAACATCACACTGGATAACGTAAGGAAGGATGGCACGGCAGAGCAGAATCAGCCAAAACCCCCTTTGAACAGAACTGTGCAGTCACCAAATTCATCGGTACCATCACCAGGCCTCTCAGGTAATTGGAATGTGGTGCAATTTTCTGTTGAGTATTATAATAGAATAATCTAATGCAGCCATTTAAACACTGATATCAGAATTAGTTATTTGTATTTTATATTGAAGACAAGAAATATGAAAATGAAGGCAAAGTTGTAGAAATCCTCGTAGGAGGTAAAGAGACTATTTTAGCATTGTGAACAAAAGGTAAGTGCCCAGATCTTAAAAAACATGGAGGGAAAACCAGCAGATTTCAGCAAATTGCATAGAAATCCATAGAAAAACGGCAATCTTAGGGTTACTCCAAATGAAAACCTAGAAGCTGTGGTAAGAGGCAAGTATTTAAAAAGCAAGACAGGATGTAACAGGAGACAGTGGCTACAAATGGTGACTTGGGAAGTTCACGTTGGACATTAGAAAATTTTTTTCACTGGAAGGGTAGAGCAGCACTGACAGAACTTGACCAGAGAAGTTACTGTTACGTGTAGCTAAATGTGGTAGACTTGAAGGACCCAGGGGATTCCTGTCACCGTGCCTGGTGGCAATCAGCAGCTGCTCCTTACTCCCATTTCCTGATCTGATCTGTAGTGAGGCTATGCTCATGTAGTGAACATGAATTCCCAATAAGCACTCGTGTAACGTTCATGTACTTGCACGGCATTCACACACTTGGGCAGATTAGCTGAGACAGGAGGATAATGCATTCACAGACAGCCCACTCTGGTTTCTCAGGACCAATGCTCAGCAAAGATGTCCTTCACAAGTCTTTTCAGCTATCTGGTCCCCAGACCTTTGGTCTCTCTCATACCTGGTCCCAGAGTTCCTACTTGCTGGCTCATCTGGCTTAAAGTTTCCTAGCAGCTCTCCTAGAATGTAATAAGGTAAGACAAAAAACAAACTGCAGCAGTCAGGTGGAGTGGTCAGCCAGGCAAAGGTACTGACCCATCAACCTGCTTACATGCAGTGCGCCCTTTTTTAGTCCTCTCCTTCCCTCTATTATCCCATGCTTCTCATCCTCTCATAAATTTGTTTAAATGAGATATGGGTTAAATAAATGACACTGCAGGAGAAATTTTCCCCAAAACCTGTTTTAGTTCTCTGAGTCAAATCTCAGACGTGGCACAGAACTGTGTTTTGTTCTAATCTGATTCTTCTGTCCTAGGAGGAGTCAGTGTGACAAACATACACCCTCCAATTCGTTCACCCAGTGCCTCCAGTGTTGGGAGCAGAGAGAGGTAAGGAAAGAGTGGGAGAGAAGAAAATGTAATTTCCACCTCCATACAACATGCCTCAATCTCTTCTCTCATTAATGTATATAGAAGTCAATTTGCCTCACTGTCCTGGTTTTGGCTGGGATAGAGTTAATTTTCTTCCCAGTAGCTGGTTCTGTGTTTTGGGTTTAGTGTGAGAATATTGTTGATAACACACTGATGTTTTAGTTATTGCTGAGTAGTGCTTACTCTTAAGGACTTTTCGGTTTCCCATGCTCTGCCAGTGAGCAGGTGCACAAGAAGCTGGGAGGGGACACAGCCGGGACAGCTGACCTGAACTAGCCGAAGGGATATTCCATACCATAGAACGTTATGCTCAGCATTTATAAACTGGGGGGAGTTGGCTGGGCGCAGCCAACTCCTGCTTTGGGACTGGCTGGGTATCGGTCAGTGGGTGGTGAGCAGTTGTATCGTGCATCACTTGGGGGTTATTTCCCCTTCCTTGGGTTTTATTCCTCTCTCTCTCTCTCCTCTTCATTACAATTATTGTTATCATTTTTACTTTATTTCAGTTATTAAACTGTTATTATGTATACCCATGGGTTTTACCACCTTCTGATTCTCTCTCCCATCCCAGCCGGGGGGGAGGAGGTGGTGGGGAAGTGAGCGAGCAGTTGTGTGGTACTGAGTTGGTGGCTGGGGTTAAACCATGACACCCACCACCTCTGTTAACAGGCCAGGCCTGATGGTTATTACAGCACTCCTTGCATTCAAAAAGCATTAATTTCATTTGTAATGTATTACTAGCACATTTTAAAATGTTTTAACTCTGTAAATGATGGCTAAGTTGGTGTTATTGAAAGTATGTCAATTCTAAATTAGGTTTCAAATTTGGAAAAATCAGCTAAAGGAAAAAGTTGCATGTTGAAAGTCCTCCTGGAACTATAAATTACTTCAGATTTAAGAAACTAATGTTACAAATAAAGTTATTAAGAATTTTCTGCCATAATACAGTTAGTTAAGTGAGCACTAGATATCTACTGTGAGTCTACACAAATGTTTTTTATCCCTTAGTGATGGAATATTAATGAACAAATAGATTTACACCGTGTTGTTTGAAGAGTGCAGATCCATTAATGTGTTCCAATAAATTAGAGCATGCATCTGACATGAGATTAATTTTTCATGCAGAGAAAAATCAGATGACATCCATCCTACTTTAATTGGAAATGCAGATGCTTTTTAATATAGAATACCCTTTGCTCTACTCCATTTATGTGGTAAATTCTGTGAAGGATTCTTATGAAATGATTAAATATTTGAAGAGTCTTTTACTTGCATTTAGAAAATGTGATTCTATCTGCTACTGCTTGAATTTTATTAGATCTAAAATTCTTTGTTATTATGAAGAAAAAAATTAAGGTGGCATTTTTGAGGTTGATTGTCCATTCTCATCCTACTATGACTAAACACATGATGCAAGACAGATCTAGTTCTAAAAGTAGGGCCACAGTTTAGGCAGACCTGCAAGGCTGTGAGAAACTCTTCCAAGAAACTTTAAATATGTGTTTTATCTAGCTTGTTCTATTGTGCAGTTTGCAATGATCAGTTCAGCTCTGGAGAAACACTGACCTTCCCCGAAATACAACTGCATCTCCTCCAAAGTGGGCTGATGTTCACTAGCAGTGCTTTTTTGTCTATGACGTAAAAGAAATGGAGATTATCTGCAAATCTTGCAGTAACAGGAAGTCAAACCATGAATAATTCTCTAGTTCTGAAACTGCGCCATTAAAATTTTCCCTTTTTGTAATGCCTTTAATTTGTAATGTAAATAAACTTGGATGTTGTACTCTGTAATAGTAATACTGTAGTGCTCAGGATTCAAAGCGGCAAAATGGATTAGCATCCTGAGGTGTTGGAAAGCATCAGTGTACAAAAGGTGTCCAGGTTTGACTCTTATTATTTTCCATTTTTTCCTGCCTCTTTCTGTCCTTTACAGTTCTGGCTCCTCCAGCAGGCCACCAGGAGCTGATTCTACACACAAAGTCCCGGTTGTTATGTTGGAGCCGATCAGAATTAAACAGGAATCAAGTGCACCAAATGAGAACTTTGATTTCCCAATTGTTATAGTGAAGCAAGAAACGGATGAGGAATCCAGGCCTCGAAATGTAATATTAACAGTTATAAAGATCTCCTTTCTATTTGGAGGGTATTTTGCATTTATGAGGAATAAAATAATTTATTCATAATCTGTTTATTAATAATCCCCTGTTCTTCAGGGGAAAACCATAAAGCTAAGTAAAAAGAAGAGGTGAAAGTCAAAATCAAACTAGCTCTTCTGCCAGTTCAAATAATTAACTGGTGCAATCACGCTGCTTTTATCCATTGAAAACCTAGGCAGGCAGGAAATAGCTTGTAAACATCATATTTTCGTGTGGTGCTAGGAAGTCTTTCTAATCATCGTGCAGTAATACACTTAAATAAGGTCGCTAGACTTTGGGGGCACCGCAGATTAGGTTTTTAATTAGTAGAGCAGTAAATAGCCTTTCATAGCTAATTTCTTGTGGTTAGTTATCTGATGTTATAGTATGATAGTAATTTTTGCACGCATGTTGCAAACTTGTATGGCTGCTTGCATGTAAGTTTGTTATTCTGGTCAGTTTACTTGTTGTTGGGGTCATGTAAATGTGCATAAATATTACAGCCTGGCTTCCTTCGTTTCTTGTTGCAGGCCACCTTTTCAAGAAGCATACTTACTTCGTTGCTGTTAGATAGCAATCATAATTCCACTTCTGATGAAGCGGTCGTAAGAACAGATGCACCAGACAGCACAGATGATCAGCCAGGGATACTGCAGGAGAACACATCCAGTGGGAAGACAGGGTGGATAGGACCCTCCCACACTGGGGAGGGCAGAAAAGAGGATGATCCCAATGAAGATTGGTGTGCAGTATGTCAAAATGGAGGGGAGCTCCTTTGCTGTGAGAAGTGTCCCAAAGTGTTCCATCTTTCTTGTCACGTCCCTACATTGATGAGCTTTCCAAGGTAATTATGACCCCTTTAATTCCATCTAAACTTGCATTAAAAGACATAAGCTTTGCATTGGAAAACCCAGTACAAGCAGTGTCAGTCTCAAAGGGAGCAGTGTCATCTTTGAAGTCTTGAATCCAGAAGTTTTATTAACTGGTGAAAATTGGAATTTATATTGAAACTTCAGTTTAACTTTGTTGTGACTGCAAAATCTATAACAAAATTCTTCACTAGTTTGACAATTAAGCAAGATCACTTAAATCTAGGGCATCTATTATTAAAACTGGGCCACAGAATTACCAATCTGTCATAAAATTTTTTAAGAGTGACAGAAAGGTTTTACATTCCAATAATAACAATAATGATAATAATAGAAATATCTAAGCTAATATCATATTAAATATATTATTTACTATAGTGCTAAACATGACTACACTCCAAGCATCAGATGTAGTGACTGACGTCTTCTAGTAACATCTCCTTCGATGCTGAAACAAGCAGTAGGCTTTCTTGATTGGCTGTTACAAAACAACTACTCAGTTTCTTGAGTTTCAAAATAAAGTCTTAAATAGGTTGTGGTTATAAGCATTACTGACATTTGCTTCTGGAATTAGTGTCTTTGATTAAAATAAATGGCATTTAGCAATGTTCCAACTTGGAAATGCCATGCAATAAGCTTATTAGTATTAAAGGATAAAAACATCTGTCATAACATGCTCATTGTTTAATGCTTTTATAAATATTAGCTTTACTTATTAAATGTCAGCATAGTTTGCTGGTGTAAAATATTTGGGTAACAACTTAGTTTCATACATTTATCATCTCTGTGCTACTCTGAACTAGCATACTTCCACAAGTATACCTGCTCTTTTAAATGTCACTTGAAATGGCATTTCAATGCCATAATTTTATGCCACTATTCAATGGCATAAAATGTTGTTCTTACCTTTTGAAACTTTAGAGTTGATATTTTTTAAAAAAGTAAAGGTTGACTATGTTACAGCTTTGAGCCATAAGCAAAACTCAGTAAAGTTACAGTAAACACATAAACATTTGTGCCTTTCTGACAAGACAAAAAAAAAATCTTTAAGCAGGTAGATAAATACGTATTTACAAGTCTTTGTTTTTATTAAAATTAAAGCTTCAAGAATTAAGTCTTTAAAATGTCTCTTTTTTACTGGATTGTTCTGTGGAAACTGAAATGACGATGTCTAGGGGCAAGGGAGCCAAAACCAACTTTTCTGACAAGTGTTCAGATCTGTAAACGTACATATTAATTAATACAAGTGCGTGTTTTCCTGGGCTTCAGAACGACAATTAGCTTCTTTCCTCCTGGCTTCATATGTATGAGGTTTTTGTTCTCATCTTTGTGGATTGGTTTGGGGTTTTTTTCAGCTGTAGCTGTCTGCTTAACAAACTTTGGTCTCTTAGCATTAGTTCCTTTAAACACACAAAATAATTCCTTTTTTGTTACGTCAGCAATGTCAGGCTACTTCTTTCATAATTGCTTTTTGTTCTTGCTTCAGGTGAATAAAACAATTTCATAGAATCATAGAATGGGTTGGGTTGGAAGGGACCTTTAAAGGTTATTTTGTCCAACCCCCTGCAATGAGCAGGGATGTCTTCAACTAGATCAGGTTGCTCAAAGCACCATCCAACCTGACTGAATGTTTCCAGGGATGGAGCATCTACAGCGTCTCTGGGCAACTTGTTCCAGTGTTTCACTACTCTCATTATAAAAGATTTCTTCCTTATATCTAGCCTGAATCTACCTTCCTTTAATTTAAAACTATTACCCCTTGTCCTATCACTGTTTCCCTATAGATTCACAAGGTCACTGCATCTTTTTTTCTTCACTCCAACCCACCACACTCTTCCTGATTCTTGGATATTTAAATACGTCATTCCTCCATCATTCCTGTGTTTCTTATTTTCTTCTGTCGTAAGATCTTTAGATCATGGCCTGTATCAATTTTTGTATGTCTACTACATCATTTCTGTGATACTAGCCCGATCACAGGGGTGAAGCTGTCATATAAGTAACTTCATCAAGTTAAGACATTAGAAGGTATAAGTCTCTGAGGTAAAATGCCCTTTAACCACTACTGTATGCTAAAACTAGCACATGGTGGAAGTCTTGGGATTACTCTGAATAAAAAACAATAAGATTTTTTTTCTTTTAACTTTAAAGGTCTTCAGCCTTACTATCGAAATGAATTAAAAGGTGCTGCAGAAACTATTTCCCATTTACAAAGATGTTATTATAACACACCTCTGAGTAAACACATGCAGTTAGATCGCCTAACTGGTTATTGCTGAATTCTTTCTGCAGTCTCAGAAGTACAATTCAGCCCTCTTGTGGTTTTCTGCAGCCATGCAAGTTGCTTTGTTTGTGGAGAACTATATTAAAAACATGGACTCTTCATACATTTTTCAAAACTTAGACGTTCACAAATTGTAATAGAGAATCAGTGACTGTAGCTTGCAGAACTAATTTTTTCATAATATTAATGCTGTCATTTAAATTTATAGGATTTTCCTAGACCAGCTGATATTATCAGGCACATCTGGAAGTTTTAGGGAGTAAAGTATTTCCAGTTTTCAAAAAAAAAATCTTGTCTAGGGTGATCTATGTAGAGCGGTAATATGTTGTAGATCAAGCTTGTAGAAAGAATATATAGTTCTTGCCATATCATATTAACACTTTTCCTTCTGTTTGGCCTATATGATTCCTTCAGTCTGTAGATAGGAAACAGAGCTCTTAATACTGCTTTGCTTGAATCCTGTATGCTCAAGTGGAAAAGTTCAGTACTGACAAAGATAAACACCATCTGTCTATTATGAAAACCCATTTTTCTGTTATGACATCACTGATGATGCCTGTGGCATTAAAAAGGAAACAAAGTTCTAATAAAGCTTTTTTTACCAGCAGTCTTTGCCTTTTGTAGTGTTTAAAAAAACAGCAAGGACAAAGCAATGCAAGGCAGAAAAAAATCACCCCACAAATGAGGAACTGACCCAGAAATGTGTTGAAAGCCTTTTATCAAGAGCGCGCTACGCCACTGAGGTCAATGTGTCTGTTTGTCTTCTTTAGCGGAGAGTGGATTTGTACGTTCTGTCGGGATTTGTCCAAGCCAGAAGTTGAATATGACTGTGATAAACCTGCTCAGAGCTCTGAAAAAAGAAAATTGGAAGACACTGTGGGTTTGGCACCGATAGACCGTAGGGTAAGGCTAACATGAGTACTGTCTTGCTGCCTCTTGTATTCTGAAATGTATGCATCTTTTAAAAAGTGATGGCAAAAAAGGAGAATTAAACTCTTTAAATAAGCTCAGAGATCATAACAGCTTTCATGCTGAACAACACATGCTTGGATGTCTGAAAAGTGGTTGTGATCTGGGACTGTGTTCTAGGAATTACCAAGTGCTGTTTCTAACAGAGCTCTGGTACACAGTCACATTGCATTGAGAATTTTTTTCTTTGTGCTTTCCAAATTTGACATAGATCGATGTTATCAACTAATGGTTTTAGTCTTTAAAGCACTTTATCAACATCCTTTTAAAAAATCAAGGTGGTTCTTTCTCAGTGAAGATATACAGAGATGCAATACTGATCCTGCAGAGATTAACACAAGTCTCTGGGAATAACTGCTACTCTTCGGCAGCTTTGAATGTTCCTGGTGGACAAGCTACAAAGCAAACAGTGGATCCCCAATTCTTGTCTTTCCCTAAAAATTAAAAGAAAAAATGGTGCCTTTGAGCAGACAGTTGAACTGCTTGACAGAATCATTTGGAATCTTGGCAGTTTTGGAGGGGGTTTTTGCCTTTTTTGATTTTTCTTATTTCTTTGTAGTTATTTTATTATTATTCAAAACTTTTTTAAAGCAGTTTTGAGCTGTATTGGAAACTTTCAGCAGTGTATCACTTGGCTTCAGTTGGCAACTTGTGTAAATACACTGAAATTATTGTCTTATTTGGGGTCTTAGTCTATCTGTAGAACCATTACTTACAAGTGCTGCTATCTAAAAGGAAAAAAGCTAGCTCTGTGCGTATTTTGCTTTAAATGTAAGCTATGAAAATGTAAGTCCTGTAAATACTCTGATAAAGGATCAGCAAGCTTAAAATCACACAAAAACTATTTTAAAAATCTCTTTCGAGGCCTAAGATCTGGTTTAATATATTTGGATACACAAAGAAAAGATACACCTTCCCACTGCTAAGAAAAAGCACTGCAGGCTTTGCAGTTATCAGAGAGGTTATACCCAGATCAGGAAAAATATTATTGCTGTCTCTGAATATTTGTAAAGCACTAAGAGCCACACATGCTTTTTTATTCCCTGGAATGTATGCTGGGCTCAGCAAATGCTGAATAACACTGTTAGTAACTGTATGAGGTTTCATAGCATGCATTTGAGAGTTGATAATGATGCATCTATTGCAGAGAAGGAATGCTGTAGGCCACTAGTTATGACTGTTAATCTTGCTTCCAAATACAGTTTCTGTGCTCACTTTTCTGCTTATGGCCTGAGGGAGTACTGAGCATCTGTTTCATATTTTTCTGTAGTTTATTTCAGAACAAATCGCGTAGGATTCTCTAATTACTTGGGTATATATTTTTCTTGACACAGAAGTGCGAAAGACTGCTGCTCTACCTCTACTGTCATGAAATGAGTCTTGCTTTTCAAGATCCAGTTCCTCTCACAGTATGTATCTCACTTTCCATTTTACGTTAATAGCATAATTGGCATGTTTCTAATGGCATTTTAATGTCCTATCACAGTGCGTTATCAGAAGTCAAGTTTCCCAGACATTAACCGTATTAAACATGTTCAATTTTATTAAAACTATCTGAAGGGGAGTTAAAAGTTGAAGCATTAGGTGAGAAGGGGATTTACTATGAAAATTCCCTAAGAAAGAGACACAAAAAGTGAGTTCTAACACTGTCTGCTGGTCTCACAATGCTGAGTGATACTACTAAAAAGGTGAATTGGGATGCATTTGGGTTTTTTAGAAATTACCTGATTTTGAGTATTAGGGTGCTCCACAGTAGTAATATGAAATTGAATTTCTTACTATTAACTTGAAATTTATTAGCTTAAAATGGCAAACAATACCTGGGTACTTTAGAAGTCCAAGGATGCACAGAAGAGTTACCTGTGTGATCAGACGAAAAGTACCTCTTTTATGTTCTTCAAGACAAGTCAATGGGAAAAGAATTCATTAATAAATAACGTGCTCCTATACACCATTGTTACTCCATTTGAATAAGAATTTTTCCGAAAAACATTCCACAGAGTCTGATAATAAGAAATGGCACAAGAGATAGATTAATCACATTATAGTCATGTATTACTAAGTGCAGGTATTATAGCATTTATCTTAAAATGTGAATCTAGTTAGGGAAAAAGTATAAAAATACTATCATTGGCTATCGTGTCTTATTTTCTAATTTTTAATTATTTCTAAAGAAGGAATAAACCTTAATCCTACAACCACAATTTGAGTGCCGAAGTCATTGTTATCACTGAGATTTTCCACCATTTCCAAGGACATATTTCATGACCAAAATTCTTTTTGAGCAACCCATGTACCATCTTTCTTTGAGTGGGTTGCCAAAGTTATCATACGGTAGTCTTGAGAATGAAACTTAATAGTTGTCTCATTTGACTACGTCCAAAAATAATGTCCAAATCATTTGCTCTATCGTATGTAGTCAATGTAGGTGGGGGTTTTTATTTGTCTTTATTTTATTTTAAAATAGGCATTGGGAGGAGTATATTTTTACCAGCAAAACTAGGATGTCACTGTTACTCCAGGAACTGTTTGCATGTATGTTGAAAGTACAATTGTTATATCTTACAATTGTGCTTTGAAGATGAGACTAAACCTTGCCTTCTTCCTCAGAGCTAAAGGTTTGTAAAACAATAAGTAACAATGATCATGACTGCATTTGTTAAAAAATTTTATTCTCCATTTAGGTTCCTGATTACTACAAAATAATCAAAAAGCCTATGGACTTGTCAACCATCAAGAAAAGACTTGAAGTGACCAGTTCATTCTACACAAAGCCAGAAGATTTTGTGGCTGATTTCAGACTGATTTTCCAAAACTGTGCTGAATTTAATGAGGTTAGAAAAGTAGATACTTTTACCAGGTTTTGTAGGCTTAGTTGCTTTCCAGAAAATTGCAGTGGGGGTACAACTTACAACACGATTTATTGTGTTAAACTTACTTTGATGATGAGACTGCAGTGAAAACAGAAACTACTTTTTGAAACTACTGTGGCGTTAGATGACTATGCAGTGGAGATAGAAGGAAGGAGGATTGTAACAAACGTGGTTGTCAAGCCTTGCATTGGAACAGGCTGCCCAGGGAAGTGGTTGAGTCACCATCCCTGGAGGTATTTAAAAGAGTTGTAGATGTGGTGCTTAGGGGCATGGTTAGTGGTGGACCTGGCAGCGCTAAGTTACCGTTCGGGCTTGATGACCTTAAAGGTATTTTCCAACCTAAACAATTCTATGATTCTACGCTAGCTGAATGGCAGGACAGCAGCTAAAGAATAAGAAAATTGTTTATCATAGAAGTTAATGGTGGGCATTTGATTTAAAAATTGGTTTAGTCCTTCTTGCCTCAGATCTTAAATTCAGCGGGACTTTTATTCTGGGAAGGCTGTCCTCACCCTTATGATTTCTAGTTGCATGTTGAGTGATTGCTGTTATTCCTCACTGCACACAAGGAACACATGGTGAAAAAGGGATGCAGGTACTGAGTGGACCACAAAACGAGAGAAAATTATTTTGGGAAGAAAGGCTTCTCTAAGTGGTTTCAATGAGGTTCTCATGCAGTCACCCTTGGCAGCTGGGAATACTTCCTGTCATGGTGATCTCTGCTTCAGGAAACTGATCAGCCGTGGTGGCTATGAAAGACTTTAGGACTGGGTAGTCTTCCAGGCTACAGTCATCAGCTATCCTGGTAATATTTTCACCGTAATTAAAAGGTCTGTAAGCTTGAGAAATTCTAACATTTCCAGCAGTTATTCCAAAACATTTTAACAGACTGAAGGCACACCTATATGTTTCAGAGCCTAACCCAACTTCTGTTTCTGGGTTTATTTTTTTCAGTCAGGGTTCAAGGGGGTTTAGAATCTCTTTATATAGCTTTCAGAACCCAGGCAGTTGCCTTTTGCAGTTGTCTTCTGTGATGATCCATCAGAGAAAACAGTCATTGGGGGTGTTGGCCAAAAGATCTGTCCTCATCCTCTGTTTTGCAGGCCTGTGCTCTTTGGGACTGTGTGTTCCACAGGTGCCATCCTTACTGCTGATTGTCTTGGGGTTTTTTTATGTAGTTTGTAGAAGTACCTAAAAGACCTGATGTGATCTAAGTATAAACCTATGTTGTGATGCATTGATGTTGTTAATTCACCCAACAGCCTGATTCAGAAGTGGCTAATGCCGGCATGAAACTTGAAGCGTACTTTGAAGAACTTCTAAGCAACCTTTATCCTGAAAGAAAGTTCCCCGTACAACCCAACTGCCAGAGTGAAAAAGATAATCCAGAACTTACTGATGATTCAGATGATGACTTTGTACAACCCCGGAAAAAACGTCTCAAAGGAGAAGAACGTCAGTTGCTTAAATGAACTGCATGTGTTACTACAGAACATTTTTTAAAAACTAAGAGTATTTATCACTGTTAATTGTGAAAAGGGGAAAAAATAATGACTGCTTTGACTTCTAGGTTTGTGGATATTTACTAGACTTTCTACCCCTTATCTGAAACACAAATTTAATGGAGACCAAGGCAGGTGGAGAGCTTCTCTGAAGTTCCAAACTTTCATCGTACTTCTGAACAGCACAGAAATTGCCATTTGCGTGGGGTGACAGCTGTTTAACTTTACTTTGAGGAAGAAAAGAAGTTTGTATAGAATTGAACTTCAAAACATTACATGGGTTCAACATGTGGCTTTCTGAGTTTGAAGAAAATGTGACCGCACCAGACTTTTAATTTTACCAAAGGCATGTGGCTGGCCATAATTTGATTTCTTTGTACTGTATTTAACACAAGCCATGAAAACAGATGGTGTAATATTATTGTCCTGTAATACTGACTGGTACAATGAAAGTGCAGTTGCCCCCAAAGAAGTTATTGGTAATTTCAAAATGTAAGGGAGAGTGTATTAAAAATAACTTAAAAAAAAAGAAAAGAAAAGAAAAAAGAAAGGAATTTCTTTGAGAGTTTTTAATGGAGGAAGTAAAGGACAGAATACTTTGGTTTGTGCCATTTTTCTCACCACCACCAGCAAGGAACAATGGTATTCTTGTACTATTTCCTTTAAGAGGTGTCTTAAGTTTAATGTACCTCTATTTAATGAAGTTGATGGCAAAGTCTCGAGGGCAAAAACATTTGCTTGCAGCTATCAGTCAGTCTTTGTGTATGTTTAGAGAAAGGAAAAAAAGCATCCTTTCCATCCACAAGCTCTTGTTTTTTCAAATTGTTAAATAGGTCATTGCCAGAATGTAACCAGCATAGTTATTCACTTGGAAGTACATGAGTTTGAAGAGGAGGAGAAAAAAGAAAGATACTGCTTTTCAACCCTTCGTCTGTCCCTGTTAAAATCACCAGAAGGTGAGGGAAAATTACCTTTTATGTTTTTTTTTCTCTCCCTACTTTCCAGAAGCATTGACAACAATATAGATGGTTGTATCTGCCCTCAGAGAGCACAGTTAGAGAAGTACTTGTGTGTGGTTGCTTCAGCTGTTGGTTTATACCCTTCATTTACATAATCTTAAATGAATACTGAGTTTTGGGGAGAGCAGGCAGTCTTTGGATTAATTGAGCTCTGATTGTGCCAGAATTTTGCAGATGGAATTGTGAAGACACAAGCCTGCTTTTGACTTAGCACTTTTGACATAGCACTGATGTGGTGCTGTGGATAGATCATTGAAGAGACTAGGTACAAGTGCTGCTTGTGCCTCCCTGCTGTGTACATATGCACTCAGAAAAAGCCCCTTTTTTTTTTTGCCTTTCACCAGATGAGATACTATCCACCTGCCTTTGTCATAGGGTGGCACTGCGCACTGAAATGTAGCGGACACTTCAAAAGAACACTCAGTTGTGTCTGCAGCAGGCCTTTGATGTGACTTTTGAATGCCATGATCATGTGGCTGATTTTTAAGCTGTCCAGAGTAATAATTTCTTTTCTTATTTTTCTTCTTTTTTTTTTTCTTATGGAGTGGGGGTGGGGGGTTGGGAGGGCATAGTGGAAAGTTTTGTGGAAAGTTTTTATTACCTCAAGAAAGTTGCTTGTAGCAGGAGTTTTACCATCCCAGAGCACCAGAAAAAAAAGGAAGAGAGATGAAGCAGCAGAAGAGGGTGGTGAGGGAGACCATTCTAACAAAACAGGTGTGATCAATACACGCTACAGTAGCACAGATTTAAGAAATAAGAAGCACGGCCATTGCGACATTTGAAGTCTTAAACGTCTAGGAATGCCTAGGAGTCCTAGATACCCTGTCACCAACTTAACAGTGCTTCCAGAGGAAGGTGCTGTGTGTTTCTCTGTACTGTAAGTTGCAAGCACAGATTTTTTAGGAGGCTTAGTGCATTTAGAGGTGAAGTTAGACACCTATACAGCTTCACAGTCAAGTTGTTCTCCCAGTGGAAAAATACTGGGGACAGGAGTGGAGATGTACTCTTGCAGTTCAGTTACTTACCTGTCTGCTGTAAACTGTTTGTTTAAAAATGTCTGTTTAAATAATCCGCTGGAAAAGTTTGACTCAACTTCTCATTTTGTGGTCCTGAATATCATCCTAAAAATCATCAGAAATTGTCACTGCAATGAATTTTGAGATGTTAAAATTAACTACTTTAATGGAGATGGTGTACACACAAATAGTTGAGGAATGCTATTTTGTTTTTAAAGGAAAGTACTATATTCTTTCAAACTGCTATGGCAAAGACCATATCTACGTTGTGTATTTCCCCCCCTTTGCCTCAATCCACTGTTTGGATGGTGGTGGCTGTTTTCCTGTTTGTGTGTACTACTAGTAGTAGTCTTCATCTCACTTCACGAGACATGTAGAAAGCATCTATTAATTGAATCATAAGAAAAGGAAAGTCCTTGAGAAATTTACCATTTCCCTATATAAATCATAGCTCTTACACTGTTCAGTTGCAATTTTTAATAATGGAAATGGTATGGAGAAGCAATCAACATCAAATGCAGCTGACAGGAAATGACAGATTCCAAAGGTTTATTTTTCTTTCCTACCCAATCCAACATCAAACACTTGCTTTCATTTTACTTGCTAAAAAGGGGAAAGAAAAAAAAACACACATAAAATTAATAACATGCACATGAAAAACAACAGAAATGGATACAGGGGAAAATAGTATGCATTGGATATGTCCAAAAGGTCTCGCCTCCAATAGGCAATCCCTGTGACTCTGAGAGTAGACTAATGCTGTCTTAATAAACTGAAACAAGAGCAGATATCCTTTTAAAATGTCATTGTCTAGCTTTCACAAAAAGTTACTTACATATTTCTTTTTATTTAGTTGGTTCATATAGACCTAGTTTTAAAGAACACATCTATTGCCTGGAGCCTTAGGACTAAATATTGCCATGTTAAAAGAACTCTTACATCATGTATGTAAATTCTTGTATGGGTTGAATGACTGTACCGTGTGAGACCCTTGGACAATACGTTCAACAGTTTTTGCTGCAGTTTTTTTATTTTTCCATCCTTTGGACTTCTGCATGTAAAGGAGAGCAGCTGGAGCTTATAATGCTTGTTTGTAGCAGGGAGGATAATAATGCTGTCGAGTTAAGTCCCCAGGAAAAGGGGAGATCCCATTAAGGAATCATTACACTCCCCTTTCTCTCGACCATTGTTAGCCAAAATTAATCCAACTGGAGTTGAAACAAAACTTTCCTTTTATGTCTAAAGCAGTTTTAATGAAGTGTTTTGCTTAGTAATTACTGTAAATTCAACCATTTGAAGGCCTAAGTGGTGCTCTGCCCTCTGTGCATGGGGTTGAATTTCACTCACAAGGAAAGAATAAGTTGCCTTGTCCATTTCCTTACTTAAACTTTGATTATTCCACCCCCGTCTTTTATGAAATACCATATACACATTTTAAATGACATAAAAACATAAACGATAAGCATTTCTAAAAGACAACAATTTAAAGAAGCAGGCAATTATTAATATGTTCCTTTACTGAAACCCTAAGTTTAACTGCCCCATGCACCTTGGGGAAACCTTAGAAGATGTGACCCAATGAAGTGTGTTAACTGTGCATGTGTGTGTGTGTGTATATATATGTAATATGTGTGCTTGTATAGATGCTTTTTTGAAAGTCTGGTTCTGAAGGCCACATAAAACAGTTTGATCAAACATCTGTCTTGCTCTAGGCTGCTAAAGAATGTGGATTATCTAGCCCATGGTCTTCTGCTTTGTACAGGTAAGGCTGCAGAACAACAGGCAGTGCGATGTGGACAGGCTGCGTGCATAACGTGAAAATTTCCCTGCTGGTATATCTGAATCTAGAATCACAGAACTGCTCACCACCTCCTGTAATTAAAGTAGTGCAGCTTGTCTGTGGGAGACTGACTGGATTTAAACTTTCCCCCTTAATCTTTGTGCTTAGTGTTTTGCCTGATTGCTTTATAGGAAATGGTAGCCACAGAGGCTTAGCTAAGGAACGGATGCAGCTGGGGCTTTTGTCTTGAATGTGATGGAGAAATGGCTTTAGTAGTTTAAGGTCTTGTATGTACCTGCTGTCCTCTCCCTGCAGCACGGGCAGACCACAATGTGTGCCTGCAAAGCAGCAGCTCCAGGTCAGGACGGGGGATATTAGCAAAGGGGCTTTCATGAGCTGAAGCTTAGCACGCTCGCATGGGGTAGCTGGGGCTAGGGCGGGCGTTCTGGTTTGTTCTGATACGAGAAATGAGCTGGGTCACTGGGATAACAGCGCTTTAAGCTGCTGCAACAGCACGTTCCTGTGCTTGCCTGTCAGGCCTTATTCTGGCTTATGAACCCTCGGGAGAGGTTGGTTTGGATTCTGGCTGAGTTATCATCTACTAGTTTCTAAACAGCGTTTTGATACACAGGAGCTCCTGGAGGGGTAATACCAACCTGCAGTGCCCTGCCCTTGGTCTCGATGGGCAGCGTGAACGCTGAGATCGCACAGACAATGCACACAGAGGAGAAAAGGCACAGGGCCCCAATGAAAGAAGCACTCATAAGAACCTGCAAGCAAAAGAACAGTTCAAACATCAGTTCAGTGGCATGGGGGAGGCTGGCAGTTAACGGGGAAATAAAATGCTCAAAGGGTCACAAACACCTGAGAGTCTTGACAATAGAAAAACAATGTCTTGTCAATTCTAAGAGCTTTCAGAAAATAACAAATACAAGCAAGCTCAGCTTTGGGATTAAATTTATGCAGAGCTACATCTGGCAAAGACTGCTAAGTACTCTGTACCAAGTTGGGAGGGGGAAGTTGATTGTGTCCCCCCCCCTGTTTTTTTGGTGAACTTCAGGGGTACATCTCTGTGTATTTGATAGCAATGATCAGCACATTGTTCAACAGTATCAAGCGTGTTCTTACTTGTGATATAAATGGGGCCACCATAGCTCCAACACGGCACAGTGACCCGCTTGTTCCCACTCCCAGTGCTCGCATCGTGGTGGGATAAACCTAAAATAGTCCAGAAAGAAATCTGATTAGTACAACAATCTATGATACTTGTCTTTATTTTTTTTTCTTTTTTCTTTCAAATTTTTCTTCAGAAAGACTCATTACATTATCAAGGGCAGCTAGCCAGTGGGATAAGACATGAATAGAAACAAAGGCTTCTTTTTGTCTCATTTGTGCCATTAAAATCTGCCAATTTTTACCCCAAATAAAGTTTTAGGGCAAGTCAATCAAAGCTGGTTGGGACTCCCCTGCTGTTTGCTTACCACCCCTACTACTGCCTTCCTCCCAGCTGTGCTGAGCAGCTCACACCAAAGTCACAGAGGATGGGCTGAGTGCTAAAGGAAGAATTCAATTTATATTGACAGGCCCTGTATCTGGCAAGTAAGAATAAAGGATATTGTCTGCAGTCTTCAAGACTGCCTATTCATTTGTATCAACGGCACTCATATTTAGAAGGAGGAAAAAGGAAAACAGATCCCAGTAAGAAATCTCCAGGCTTAGAAGAATGGGTTTTGTGTATTTTCTTTTTCACATCTCCCAAATTCCTGTGCCAATAAAACACTTAAGCATGTGTTTTGCTTAACTTTAATTGTCCTGTTACTATCAGTAGATTTTAGCAAGTATACTCATGTAAGCCTTTGTTTAAATATTTTACTGGGCCAAGCCAGTGGAGGTAAGGTAATTCAAGAAGAATCCAGGCTTGCAGCCAGAAAAGGGATTTCCAAGCTTGGTTTTGATCACCGATTAAATTGTGAGTAGTATTGTTTATGATATGGCTGTTGCAGCAATGGTCTTTACATCAACAGCATCCAGTTCAGGACTATTAAAACACGTGGATTTATTCAGGCCTAGTGCATGCTTAAATAATATAGTGTACTATTAAAAGAAGTATCAGGCCAATACAGGGAGCTACTTCTGTTTGCTTTTTATCACTACTCAAATCTTCAAGGCAATACCATTAACTTCACACAATTGTTTAAAGAAAGAACAACCAAAACCCCCAGCAATGCATACTTAACCCACAGAATTCATGGGTCCAAAGCTGTATGAAGGACAAGCGCTCTGAAGGATTAAAAAACTATTTGCAGACAGAGCACATCAATTTCTATTAAGTAAGTAAAAAAAATTATATATAACCACATATACTACCTCATACTACTACATCAGTCCCTTAAGTGCTGGAAAAGGTTCATTTCAGTGGTAGCCTATTTTCTAACTGCAGAGGTTGGGGAGAGGGAAGATTGTGGGTTTTATAAGATGGTGGTACACAGCATCCTCAAAGCCAACATTTTGTAGTATCTGACCAACAGGTGGCTCAGCAGGACATTCCTCTTCCACCTGCTCTTGACATCTCCAACTAGTTTTCTAATTCCTTCTCTGACCTTGCATATAAAACCGTGGCCAGGAAGCCAAAGCTACTTAGTTCAAGAAAGGTGAACTAGTCAATAAATATGGCAGCATTCCTTGGCAAATGACCTTTCATGCCCCAGAGCAGCTTAACATACTTTCAGGAGGACTCACCTCTGCTGTGTAAATGTAGATGGTGTTGAAGTTTGCTGAAACCAAGGCGCGCAGCATGAAGAGAAACCCAGTCACGCCTGTGCTGGAGAGAAAACCATGTGGAGCAAAGGGTTAGTATCACTGAATGGTGATCAGCAGAGTGGCAACCTAGTACGCGCCCTATGCTAAGGCTTTACCAGCTTAATATAAGGGAAAATATAAAGAAAGGTTCATTGCTGACAAGTCTTCCCTTAGTTCGTTGGCAAGGCACGTTTGACTACAATCTATCGGACGTTAGGTTTCCTCCGGGCCACTGAAGGGGGAACGATCTGTATGGGACTGTAGTGGCTCAGCTCGTGCCCTCAGCATTGCAGTCGTCTGACTCCCAGCCTAGCCCTCGCTTTCGGTTCCTCTATAAATCCATTGCAAGCACATATGATGGCCAGGCTCAGTTTCAGGGAAAACTGCAAATAATAATAGCAGTACAGAGGCCAGTGCCTTACTGAATAACTGTAAGCTTCCTTAATTCAGTTTAACGACTGTTTGCAGCCTCCCACTCCAGCAGCCAAGCACGGCAGCCAGCCTCTGGGACCAGCGGCCCACAGGGCAGGCAGCAGGGCGTACACGGCTGGCCAGCAGCAGTCAGGCTACCAGACAGTTTAGAGGAAACTTCAACTTGAAGCCATTCCGATTTTCAGGAACCATTAAGCTCTGCCAGCTTGAGAGGGGTCTGTCATACCCCTCTCGACACTCAGGGCAACCTTTCTCTTGGTGCCTTGAACTCCTTTTGAAGTGCCCAACTCTACAAGTTAGAGGCGATATACGTAACATTGCCAAAAAACAAAACAACAACAAAAAAAACGAGGGGGGGGGGTGGGGAAGCAAAGGAAAAATATGTTGTTTTTCTGGTGGATCTTATTCACATGATTTTTAATTTTCTAGGCTGTGCTAGAAAGCAGCTTGTTGTATGCTTCAGGGAAGCCATGTGGGCTCAGTAACACAAGTGAGCCCCTCTGCACCCTGCTGCACCATGGCACCTCCTCCCGCTGCTTTCCCAGGAAGAGGAGGGAACCAGTCAGAGGGTTTTTTTCAGATGTAAAAGAATTACTGGCCTGACTGGTGACATGAGAATACCATAGGTACTGCCCTCAGCATTACATGCCCCCCAACAAGACCTACATACTGATCCAGACTACCTTGAGGTGCAGATGTTGAGGAGTAGAAAGAATAGGGCTGTACATCCCATGGTGATACACAGGCTCAGTCGTCTTCCGAGGAAATTGATGCCAAGAACATTCAAAGGATTTACTGGAGATGAAAAGGAAAACCATAAAATGTTAGCTGACCTAACTGCCATGGTTGTCTGTCTTGATAGACCTTACAAAGCATGCCTAGAAATTACCTCTCTGCATTCCCAGCACCAGCCCAATGCTCTATAAAATGGACAAACACTGTAATTCTCTTCCTATACCCAAATCCTGTAGTTTTCCCCATGCCCCTTTTCAGTTTGTCCTTCCCCTCAGAGGATGGAGCCTGTCCTTTGCTGAACTTGCCCTGCTGTACTAGGGCAGGACACTAATGCCTGTCCTGAGCCACACGAAGAAGGCACCCACTGGGTGAGCACCGCAGACCTGGGTGGGTTTGGCCCCTCTGGCCACAGCCCAGCCAAATCCTAGGGCCCCGGCATGCCCCACTGAGTTCCCCCATGAGCTGGGAGGCACCTGGGGGTTTGCTGGGCTGGTCCCAGCCTGGCTGCACCTGCAGGACCCAACACCCGGTTGCTTTATAGCTCAGTTGCCAAGACATGAACCAGGGCGAACATCCACCTCACTGCGGCAATACGAGACATGCACAGAGCGCCGGGCTCTTTCAGCGTGCCATGTGGGTGCCTGTGGGCCATCCTGCCGTGCCCCAGCACTCCCGGGCAGGCTGCACCAGGAAGCATTTTGGTTTGCTGTGGGTTCCCTGGGCGCTGAGCTGTCCTTTGCTGTAGTGCTCAGCACAGGACCTGCTCCTGAGGCCACCACCTCTTGGAAAACAGGGCACTTGGGTGGTGCATTCAATTACATCAATCTATTTGCAGTCCTTGGTTATTTCTGACTTCAAAACCTGCGTGTCTGGGGATTTGGGAAGCTGACTTGGTTTCACTGTTAGGAGAAATTTCCCCTGGAGTTTAACCAAGACTGTTGGTACATACTAACTGCAGAGGAGGTCTGTGGCCCTGCTGTTGGAAGGACCCGTGCTGAAGGAAGGTCTCTGATGCGTCTGAATTATTTACCTGGGGAGCAACGCCCTCCCTTGCCCCTTGCCACCAGCTAATGGCCTGTGTCCCAGACCGTCATCTGAAGAGCTTGTGCCTGGCAGTTGACAGCAATGCTGAGGACATTTCGACCCCTGGCACATCACTAAGTGTACGCACAGCTAAAAGCTTTGCAGTGAGTATTGGCTGGCTGTAAGAAGGGAATGGCAGGGCAGGGAGGGGAGAAGAGGTTACGTGCGATCTCTCCAACTGTGCTGATGATCATGGTCTGGTAGGCGGCTGGCCCAAACAAGTGGCAATGGCAGGGGCTGTGGCTCTCAGGGTCATCACCAGAGTCCTGCAGCTGTGGTGCAGTGGAGCCACAGACGAGGTCCCGCTCCAGTAACTCAGCGCTGGCCAAGATGACGCCGTAATATGCGAAAGCTATGCCAAGCCTGCGGGTGGGAACACTGCAGTGAGCAGCAGCAATGACAGGGAAGGTGAGGAAAATGAAATACAGCAGGTTTTGGGTGCACTGGGACCCCTGCTGCACACACCAGCTCTGTGTGATGGACCACCTTAGCTGGATCCCAGCAGTGACTCAGGTACCCACCAGGTCACTCCACCCATGGCACACCACCACCACCTACACCCATGCACTGCTCTTCCCTGGGGGACTCCATTCCAGCTCATAGTTTATCTTTGTATTGGGTTTGCATGGAAGGTTTTTGGCAGAGGGGCTACAGGGGTGACTTCTGTGAGAAGCTGCAAGAAGCTTCTTCTGTGTCTGATGGAGCCAATGCCAGCCAGCTCCAAGACCATCAGTGATGGTGGCAGTGCTTCTGGGATAACATATTTAAGAAGGGGAAAAAGTTGCTGCACAAAAGAAAGGAGTGAGACTATGCGAGAGCAACAGCATTGTAGACACCAAGGACTAAGGAAGGGCAGGAGGTGCTCCAGGCATTGGGGCAGAGCTTTCCCTGCAGCCCGTGGTGAAGCCCACGGTGAGGCAGCTGTGCCCCTGCAGCCCATGGAGGACCCCACACCAGAGCAGGTGGATGCCCAAAGGAGGCTGTGACCCCATGGGAAGACCACACTGGAGCAGGCTCCTGGCAGGACCTGTGTCCCCGTGGAGAGAGAAGCCCAGGTTAGAGCAGGTTTGCTGGCAGGACTTGTGACCCCACGGGGGACCCACGCTGGAGCAGTGTGTGGAGAGCTGCAGCCTGTGGGAAAGAATCACGCTGGAGAAGTTCATGGAGAGCTGTCTCCTGCAGGAGGGACCTCACGCTAGAGCAGGGGAAGAGTGTGAGGCATTCTCCCCCTGAGGAAGAGGGAGCAGCAGAAACGACGTGTGATGAACCAACCACAACCCCCATTCCCTGTCCCCCTGTGCTGCTGGCAGGGTGGAGGTAGAGAAAATCAGGAGTAAAACTAAGCCCAGGAAAAAGGGGGGTGAGGGGGTGGGGAAGGTGTTTGTAAGATTTGGTTTTATTTCTCGTTATCCTACTCTGATTTGATTGGTAATAAATTGATTTTTCCCCAAGTCAAGTCTCGTTTGCCTGAGTCGGTAATTGGTGAGTGATTCCTCCCTGCCCTTAACCCACGAGCCTTTACTTATATTTTCTCTCCCCTGTCCAGCTGAGGAGGGCAGTGACAGAGCAGCTTTGGTGGGCACCTGGCACCCAGCCAGGGCCAACCCACCACCACCTTTTTGCTTGCCCCTTAGTGCTGTTTCTTGCTCTGCAGCAGGTGACAGGCTGTGGTCACGCTGGGGAGAGCTTGCCCCTTCGGTCCCTTCCCTCACACAGGGCTGTTAACAGAGACATTTCCAAACCACCCCTTTCCCAGGGGTTCAGGGAGTCTCAGTGTCAGGCCCCGATGCTTGCAGCTCACATGAAGCAACTGTCCAGGGTTTTTTTAGTCCTTATCCTTTCTGCCCAGGGATTTTCAAAAGTTTTCATTAACTGGCTGGAGAGGCTCCCATCACACCCTGGCTGGCTGTCAAGAACACAGCATTGGTGATGGCAGCCTGGCTATGTCATTATCAAGTAATTCAGCATATGCCTAATCATAAGCAGGCCGAGAAGTAATTTTCACTTTTTTATCCCCTGGCAGTTTCAGAAATGAGCAGCAGAATTTGGGCTAGGAAACAAGCTGCCCGGGGAGGTGGGGATGCTTGGGACATGGGAGGTGGGAATGCAAACCCAAGAACAGGCCAGTAACTCCTGGGAGGACTAGGAGAGAAAGGAGGATAAAAAAAATAAGATATTTCATAACACACAAGTTGAGGGGAAAAACCATAAAAAATTCAAGGCCTGACTTAGCAACATTTTGGGTCAATGAGTTCCCACGGACCCATTATTTATACATTTCCACTCCAGACAGCAAAGCCAATGAAACATATATTACCCTTGCATACAGCAACCAGGAACATTGCATATGAAACCCATCTCTCTTCAATCTTAATTTTCTCCAGCCAGCAGCACTGCTAACAGTTAACGAGTTTCTGTTGAAGCCCTATTTCACTGATGCATTGGCTGGCAGGCAAAGGTGGTGCACTTGTCCTCCTCTTGGGAAGAACAAGTTTACACCAAGAAGGGAATTGGAGCTGCGAGCACATCACTGGTGCATGCTGCAGGCAGGCACGGGCATTCTGCAGCCCTCACCTGGCCCCCACCCCACCTCCCCTGAGCCACCCTGCCCTGAGGAAGGACTTACGGTGTCCTGCACCATCCTGGCTGTCCAGCCCTTTTCTGCCTACATTGACACTGACTGACATAGGGTCTGTGGTCAGGACAAACCTAAAGATCACAACAGCCCAACCCATGCCCACGTAGTCCCCCTCCAGCTGCCAGGGATCTTCAGCTGCCTCCTGAGGCAGAAGTGTGCCCTGTAGTAGCAGAGTCAATGGGAGACTTCTGCTCCCTGCACACGTTCAACTGAGAGAATGAGATGACAAGCAAGATAAAAAACAAAAAGACTTTTTTTACCATATGATCCATATCTGCAAAGTGGTTCTGAGGTATTTGGGGTGGATGAGGTCCTTGAATCTTCCTCTTCTTTCCTGCAAATAGTTTGATAGAAATAGAATTTTTTAAAAAAGTATCATTTATATAAGGGTGAGCGTTCTGCAGTAGCAGCTGGCACCCCAGGCCCCCAATGGCAGAGACAGACTGACAGATGATGCAACACAGCACTCCATCCGCCTTCGGGAGAGGAAAGCCACTCTTCCCAAAGGATGCCCACGAGAGGATGTGGTGCAAAGGAAGAAGAGAACACCCTGAGCACTCCTGGCCTGCACAGGACCCCCTCAGCTCCCAGCAGACTGGCCCCAGCATGACCATCACAGTGCTGGAGGGTCCCTGTTTGCTGCTGGGGGGTCAGCACTGCTGGGGCTGCTGGCAGCTCCCGCTGCCCCACGAGCAGGGGAGAGGTGCCCAGCATCCACTGCTCTGCCTGTGGGAGTCAGTTTGTGGCCACATCTTGCTGAGAGGCCTGAAACGCCAGTGAGCAGAGACGAGCAGGCACTGCAGGGCCCTGCCTGCCCTGCTGCCCCTGAGAGCCAGCAGCTGCCCCAGCATCCCGCCAGCAAGGGGAGATGAGTTCATAGGGATGGTTTGGGTTGCCTTTACTTTTATTTTCCTCATCATTGGTTAAGCCTGAGAGGGTGCACAACTAACTAAAACCCTTCCCACAGCCAATGCGGGTCCATTACATAAATTCAATGAAACTACAGGGAAGCTTTAATCCTAACTAATTCCAATACAATAGCACCATCTTGCATGAATTGCCAAGGACAATGCTTGGTGCCTGTGGGATTGAATAAGCAGCAAAGAGGTCCAGGAAAGGGGCTTAAAAGAGCTGGATAATAATTTTGAGGCCCTGGACAACAGTGTTGTTCAGTCTTCCTCTCTTGGGGGTCAAAAAAGCCACCTTAACAAGTCCTCCCACCCTGCCGTCAGCATGGCCCGGACTGGGGGTAAAAGGGAGAAGCCTGGGGGGGGGGGATGTGTGTGTGTGTCCTGGTCCCCTGCCCCTCTCCTGCCCCACCTGCAACACTCACACATGCTTTTGGGCATTTTGGTCCAGTAGCAACCAACTCCTGAGCTGCTCAGCTGCTTACAGGTGGAAATGGTGGTAGCTGTGAAATGGCCTCTCCTGCCTTGACCTTCTTCTGCTGGTCTGTGGCTCCACTCTCAGGGACCTGAGGTGCTGGGACCTAGCAGACAAGCCCAGCCAGGGGCTGGGAGAAGCCTCTGGGAGCGGTGGGTTGACTTCATGGCAGGGACCCTTGCAGCCTGATGGGTCACATACCTGAGAGGGACCCTGAGGAGCAAGTCCCAGGTCTTACAGCACAGGGGACACCCCTTGGGGGTGGATGGGCAATAAGGAAGAACATGCTTTTCTGGGAGCACTTTTTGTGGTAAAGGAAGCAAATATTTTCTCAGCACATTATTTTTCTGAGCAAACACAAAGAATGTGAAAAAAAAGCAGAAAACTCAATTCCATTTTGAGGTCCAAGATTACTGTCTTTCCAAAAGAAAAAAATATATCTTTATCATCACATTCAGTAGCTGGAAATAGTTTGGAAAGAAACCAGGCAAGGAGGGGGAGAGAGACAGAACAAGACGTGCTTGGCAGTCCCGCTCCTTCCCCAAACCCCAGATGCCAGCAGCCCCGCCTGGGACGGAGGGGCCAGGCAGCGCCATGGGCTTGGCTTACCTTGGCGGGCTCCCTCAGCTCCCCCTCGGGCATCACTGCCCCGTTGGTCTTGGCTATCCTCTGCAGTGTGGCCAGGGCAGCTGCCACATTTCCTGTGGACACGTTGTACCGCGCCGACTCTGGGATGAACTGAAAGCAGAAAGCCTTTCTGTGCCTCTCTGTCCATGCAACCCTATGCAACAGCTTCCCATCACACCGAGGAGCCCGGCCAGGTTAGCACGGGGCACTGCCTGAGCTGCAGCAGCCTTTTGCCTGTTCCCCTCCCCAGCCATGCCCTGGGACATTCCTGCGTGTCCCAGCTCCCCACACCCCATGCTGGGGGGACTCACCCTGCCCAACAAACCCATTTCTTGGTACAGATCCCAGGGGTCTGCTGCTGAGCCATCTGTGGCAAGTGGTTGTGAGACTTGGAAGCCAAAGATACAGGTTTAACAAAAACAAGCCTTAACTGAAATTCTAAAATGGGATTGGGGCACGTGGCACTCACTCAAGCAAAAGCCTTGGAAGAATCAACAAGGCCATTAAAGAAAAGGAAGAAATGTATGAAATGTAGGAACTAAATCACTCATCACTATCATTTGCAACATTCAACCACACCTGGTGTTCTTTTAAAATAAAATGCCTTTTTATTAAAAGGTGGCTCTATCAAATTACAAACAATTAAATCTGTATCATCGAAATATGAATTTAAGACTTGCTTTCTAAAGGCATGTATGCTGACTGTGTCTTTTTTTACTTCTGGACTAAAAGCTTTTGCTACCTATTTTTTTTCCTGGCAAAAATAATCAGGGAAACCAAACATCAAAGTTATGCGAGTGAACATTCACAGCAAACTTGCATTTGACTGCCCAGGTAACACCCCAGGTGGACTCGTGCATTTGTCCAGCTGCAGGAAGGGCATTAACATCTGCACGGCTTGCACCAGCCACAGCTTAGCACTGCAGTGCCCACGAACACTGTAAGTAGGGATTTTCCACATCACTCTCCACAAATAAGACAGTCGTCATGTCCAAGGCTGATACTTCTTAAGCATGAGTAAACCTGGGGAAGCCAGGGTTGACCCTGACACCCATTTGCCCTGTCAGCACTTCAGGGAAGGCTTCTTTCCTCAGTCCTAGCAAATGTAAAATCTGAAGAGGGTGCGCTATGGCTAGAACCAGTCTGGAGATATTATTTGTGAGTTTTTGCACACCCTGCCTAGCCCATCTTCCTCTCAATGCCTGGCCCATCACCACAGTCCCCTGGGTACCGCTGGCAGCCTGAACACTGGAGTCTGGGGTGCTGGAGGGCTACAGTGGGGCAGCAAAGCCAGCGGCTTTGCAAAGCGAAGTAAAGCCAAGCCGCCTCCTGCAGGGTGACATCTTCCCACCAGCTGGCCTGCAGCTCCCCCCAGGCCATCAGGACCTTCCCAAGCCCCCTGGGTGAGAGGGCTGTGGTTAGTGAAAGGAGGACACAAAGACTACCCCAGGCTTGCAGGGGGTGGAGGGTGATGCCTTTTGGTGCCTGGGGAGACGCCACGTTGGTGGCAGTGCAGCAGGGAGCAAGGAGAGGAGCTCTTCTTACCTTGAACACCAGTATGAGAAGAATTCCGGGGATGGACGCAGTTCTGATCAGCCACCGCCAGCCGATGGTTGGGTTCACCACCGATGCCAGGCCAATGTTTAACAAGGATCCTGCCAACCAAAACACCTTTCCAAGAAAAAGGAAGTGGTTAAAACATGAACGCATGACAACATTTTTTTTTTCTTTTCTTCCCTTCCACTCTAGTTCCATGGATAAGTGGGGATCTGTGCTGGAGAGCACTGTGGTTCAAACTGAGCCATCCTTATGGTGGTCAATCTGAGAAGCTGAGCTTGGGTTGAAGGAAAGAGGGAAAGACAGACGAGGATATGGGAGAGGATTGGCTGAAGACAGTCTTAATCAGCTTCAGATGAAAATAGGTAACTAGCTGTGGCTACCATTGTAATTAAAGCCACTTCTTTTGTCCTTCCAGTCACTTCTCTGCCAATGTTCACACTCATGAATTTTCCTCTTGCCTAAAACTCTGTAGGGAAGCAGCAGATTTACAAGCACTGAAGGCAAAACCAAGCCAGATTTCCACTGCAAGAAGTTGGTGGGTCTCCAGCGGACTCAACGCCAATTTATACCAACAGAGAATCAGGCCCCCGATCTGCAAGTCCATTCCTCCCTGAAGTTCACTTGTTGCCATCAGGAGATGTGCCCCTTTCTGGGGGACCACCCAAGGAAGCTCAGCCAACACAAAGCACAAACAAATACATAAAAGCCACAGAAAATTCATGAATAATCTGCAGGCAGAAATAACAAATGTCTGGGGAGAAATACAAGGCTGGTTTTCTTTATAAACCTTTGTGTTTCTGACAACACTTTGGTAACAAAGCCCTGGGATCAAACAGGCAATATTACTTTTTATTAAAAAGTAGTATTTTATTTTTATTAAAAAACAAATTAACCCTGCCACTAAGACCATTTACAAACACTTTTGGTTCAACAGTCAGATGAATTAATGTGCTCAATGAGACCTCCACAGATCATTTGCACATGAAGCAAGTGCCCATTGCAGAGATCTGGAGCAAGCAACAACCAGAGTCACGCTTGCTGTGGTTTTTGCCCAGCAAGCAGGCACAACCCTCCCAGCACGTCTCAGGCTGAGTTTGGGGCTATCATGCTAGCCCTATCCTGCTCGAAGCCCCGAGCCAGCCCTGAGCAGGGACAGGGAGAGGCACAGATTATAACCTCATCTGGGAGTCCCCTCATTAACCATTTGTTCTCACCAGGGGTCCAAAGAGAGGAGGGAATGAGCCCAGGGCTGGAGGAGGCTGGAGGTGCCGTTAGCTCCAGTGCCTGCCGGCCCATCAGCACTGGCCCCGCTAAAGTGGGTATCACCGTTATTGATACAGCAACTGAGAGACTGGGTGTCAGCCATCACTCAAATTCCCCATGCAACGTTTGGAACATCCAATTATTTGAGGAGATATCACCTCTTTTCTAAAGACGGCTGCCTGTGCACATCTTTAATAATGCAGATTACTTGCTCAGACCCAGACAGGTGTGAATAGTCTGGGAGAAAGACTGATGTGCTGGAGACCCAGCTTCCAGACAGCAGTGGGGCAAATCTCCTGGGACTTGGGACTAAAAGAAACAGTAACGTGTCACTCTTACCTGAGATAAGGGTAACATGTATCCTCGGTATTTGTTGGGCAAAAATTCTGTTTTTATGATAAGCCTAGCAAAAAAGGGGAAAAAATGCAGAAATACAGCAACAATTAGAATTTCCATACTCATCAAGTAGCAGTTCAGCTCAGCTCAGTCGGTGCTGGATGTCGCTGCCTGTAGACCACCCGCCTGCCACCACCGAGCACCCAGCGACAGGGGATCCCTGCTCAACACACTTCCCACTCGGGCAGGCACCAAACCACCTGCAAGGGAGATGCACAGCATGAATCCCATCCAGGCCATGGCTGTGGGACACAGGCAGGTAAACACTGCAGTCCATGCACCAGGAAACCTATGGAAAGGTCTTTTGAGGTGATTGAGGTGTCAGCACTGGCATAGGGCATGTTTGTAGAAATGAACAATTTTTAGTGATTTTTTTTCATTAAACAGTCTGCTCCATTTTTTGTCAAATGATTGGATAGCCCCTGGGGGAGGGCATGGCACTGGCATCTCTCAAGCTCCCAGGTGTGAATTGTACTTCCTTGGCAAGAAAGAAAGAGGGGTGGGGAGAGGCCCATGTTGGCTCCTGCTATCTCAGCTATTGAAGTGTTTTATAAATGCAATTTCCCTCCATCCTCATTAGACTCATTAGCAAACACCATGCCCAGGGAATGACCCACACACACACGAGGCAAGCAACACCAGGAGCTCAGCAGATGCGTGACCCTGGCACAGGGTGCCTTCTCCTCCCAATGGCATCTGTCTCCCTCCTGTCCTTCACTCCAGCAAAGGGCTCTTGGGTCAGTGCAACTGGTTTGAGGCTTTCCTGTGTGGGCAGCAACCAGGTTTCAAGAACAATGGAAGCTGCTGAAACGTTGCATTTGTTTCCCTGAGAGGGTCAAAAGAAATAACTTATTTTGCCAGGCTCCTAGTGAAGTGATTGTTAACGCTGTGAATTTCTCCTCCCCCTGCTCCACGTCTCCCTTTCCACTGCAACAGAGCAAAAAGTTTCATTTAAACGGGAACATTCTACATCAGTTCAAGAAGAATTTGCTACCTAAGCAGAATTGTTGTGACTTTTTTACGAGGAAGCAGCCTTTGCTCATCTGTTACCTGTCTAATTGCTTTTATAATATATGTGCTTAATAATCCCTCTGTCACCTGCTTAACATAAACCAGCTGCCCCCTCTGTTCCAGGGGCTGGGGGTCCTTGGGAACTGCAATTTAGGTTGATTGACCAGGATTCAGTGAAATTACAGAACAACATGTTGTTGTAAGGTGATGTGGGAACCCGCTCTCCTTTCCACTTCCAGCCCCCACAGAGGCCCCTTCCCTGCCGCCTCCCTTGGGTGGCAGCACAGCCACAGCTTATCAGGCTCAGCACAAGGGGAACCTCCACCACGGCCAGCCAAAATGAGCTGAAGGGCCTTTCTCGCTGTAACCCCCGCCACGGTGCCCGTGGGTGCCTCCGTTAACCTCCCAGTGAAGGCTGGCTCGCACCACAGGGCACGGCCTTACCCTTGCGCATGGCCCGACACGCCACCTCCTACCATGGCCCGCAGGAACACGAACCAGATGTAGGATGGGGCAAACGAGGTCAGCAAGGAGAAGTAGGCTGCCCAGAGGAATGAAAGCAGCAGAATCTGCAATGGGGGAAAAAGCAGGGTATTCAAACCAGTGGCTCAGCCAGGTGCAAGGCTCCTGTGGGGCTCAGGAAGGGGACCTGCAGCCCCCCAGCGCTCACTCACCTTCCAGCGGCCATACCTGTCGGCCAGGAGTCCGAGCACTATGCTGAAGACCATGTAGCCAAAAAACACCACCTAAGGGGAATTGAAATGCAGCTGTGGAGGGCCCACAGCTGGTTCTGCCCACAGCAGAACTGGGCAGCTCTGCTCTTTGAACTGCGGGTGGGCTGAATCTCTCTAAACAGCAGGATGAAGTGCAGTGCCCAGAACCATGAGTGAGGTGTCTTGCAGGGGTCGTCTTCCTCCACGTAGACACACACTGCTTCAACCCTCAAAGCTTGGGGTTGGATGGCAAGGACTTAAAATAAAAATATGGAAGTGGGGGCTTGTTTTGGCATTACAGTTCTGGGCACGGACCACATGCTCATGTCAGCTCGCTTTCTAGGTTTCTGTCCCTGGTACTGTCCTTGTCCCTGAGAGGAGGGACAAATCCCTGAGAATTTATTTGGTCCACTGGGAAATGTACTTTACAAAGCCTGAGGCAGTGCCCCTGACAATGACCACATGGTGGATGACCTGCATGAGGGGGGAAGGCAAGTCACTCACCGTTGTCACTAAAGCCACCTGCCAGTCTTGAAGCTGCCACTCACATCGGATGAGAGGGGACACAACAGCTATTAGCATGATCTCCATGGCTTCAGCCACCTTTGGGAACGAATGTGCACATTAGCAAAAAGGGAAGCCACAAGAAGTCCACAGAGAAAAGTCCCTCAGTCCTACCAAGCCTGCAGCTGTGGCAGTCCCACCATACCAAAACAGCCCTGTGAAGCCATGGTGCCTCCATAGTGGTCTGAGCCTGTGCCTGATCTGGAAGTTGTGAGCACTTGGAAGCAGGGAGAGGAAGTGAGAAAGGTGGCCCTTGAGAGCAGGTATCTAGGAAGGCTGGAAAGACTCAGCCTTTGCAGAAGAGAATCTTACCCAGCTGTGTTAGTGGAAGATCTTTAACTATATTTGGAAACCAAGCTGCTTGGTTAGGTACCTGGCTGTGATTTCAGGCATCTGACATGAAGATGACCTCTCAAAACTGCCTTTATTAAAAACTTCATTGCTGCATTTGTTTGCCCCAAAAGCCAGCCTCAGTTAAGAAATGAACCTATCATTTACACATAGCTGGAGGCTTTTACATCCCAGCTGCAGTGATGCTCATGCACATGTCTCCATTGCGTCTTTACCTCAGCCTGGCCTCAGTCTTTTGACCCAGTTCCCACACCAGATGCACCATTAACCCAAGACCCTGGCAGTTAGGAAATTTTTCAGGTAGCCGAAGGTGAGAGGATGGCAGCCCTTCTGTGCCAGATTGCACAGGGTTTGGGTGCCCTGGGGATGGCATAAGAAGTGCTGTCAGGAGGCTGAATGTAACTCTCAGGCACTACTGAAGACATGCCTTCAGCGCTGCCTGGTGGGACAGGGCTTCAAGGCAGGGGTCAGGCCAGGGTGCTCTGGGCCAGCCTGCTCAGCTTTGCCCTGAAATAGGTCTGATATCAATTGTGGCTGATACCTATTTTGGCCGAAGATGAAACAGCAGAAATTCTGCTTGAGGAGGTATGTATATGCAAAAAAATATGGACTGCAATATGTGCTCATGGTGCTTATGGTTGTTACCGCACAGTAATAAGGAAAATGAGAAGAGGGGTTTTTTGGGCCGGTGCAGATAGCTGCAGACACCTACCCCCGTGCTGCCCATGATCAGAAAAAGCATAATGTGGAACCTCCCAAACCCAATGGTTTCCACAGCTTCTTCCACTGTAAATGTCTTCTGCCCTGAACACCAAAGAAAAACAAAACATGTCAGCAGTCAAATATTACCCCCTCTTTATTAAATGTCAAAGATTTTCATGCTACTGTGGGACTGCACCAGGAAATAAGCTGGAAACATCTACCAGTGTGTGTCCACTAACCAGCCCCTGGGCACGCCGGTGGCTGGGCATGTCAGAGGTTGCTGAAGCAGCAGCCAGTGGGGAAGAGAGCAGGCTGGGCATGGAGGAAGGGCAGCCTTGTACTGAGCTACCCCTGCTGCCTTAGAAACCCATGGCTTGGACTGCATCTGGGCAACGGTCTGCTCCTTTCCCTTGCCCAAACTGCTGTGAGGCTCAGTCCCTTTGCATCCCTGGAGTGCAGGTTCGCTCCCAGTGTGAGCTGGGGGCTGCCCCAGCCCCAGGCCCTGCAAGGAGAGCACAGCCAGGAGCTCTGGGCTCAGTTTCACCTCCTAAGCCTTTATTCCTGAACTTCCCCACCCCCACCCCATTTCAGAAACAAGCAAAGCACCTCAAGATCAGGGCTAGGACAGTTTTATAAACAGACCTGGCAGAAAGCTTCTAGTATGTGTACACTTTCAAACTCTTAATTAGGTAAAGCCAGAGCTGCATAAATTTTTATGTCAGGCCCAACTAAGTCAGCTCAAACCTCTCAACATTACCTCTGAAATGGAACAGAACTTACTCAGAATTTCAGGAGAAAATTTCTTTTTTTTTTTTTTCAAATGTAGGCTTTTTTTTTTTTTTGCTTTTCTACAAAGTTTTTCACTTTCAAATGCTTTTGAAATAGAAAATGCATCCAAATTAAAAAAAGTCATTGAATTGCCAATATAATAAACTGTTCACACAAAGCAGAGACCTGAGAAAAAACAACTCAGATGGCTCTTCCCACTACCATAGGTAGCAGCCACCAGCCTGGTAGCTGCAATGGGAGAGGAGCAGTTTGAAGCTGACACTTCTGACTCCATGGACCAAGGTGTTAGGTAGCTGGAGTGGGGACCCTCCCTCTACCTCAGCTAAATGAGGACCCAGTTTTCTAGTCCCACCAATATAAACCCACCTTTTGGAGTTTCTTGTCTCTCCATGTGGATTTCCTCCAAGCCAATAACATTTTCTGCCTCTTTCATTGCAGCAGCCATCTCAGCTCCTGCTGGGGTCCACACTTACGTTGAGCAAGGCTGGGATTTACCTGTGAAACCTCTGGACAGTCACAAAGGCATCTAGGCAATAAGCCCATAAAGCAACTTCCCATGCTGGAGTGGAAAGATTCAGATATGCTTAAACACGAGTTTGTTTCAGGCAGCTACTGGACCATGTCGTCGTCCGTAGAGGTTTTGGTGAAAAATACATAGAAACTTCACAAGTTAATTTAGTTGATCTGACACAGAGGTCAGTCATCACATTGCACTGGCAGCTTTTATAGACAGTGCATGGACTGCCTTGCAAAAGACTTGAAACCCACTGACACAAGACTGTGTGATGACTTCCCTAGCCTGGGGGTGAGTGAAATGCAGAGGCAACCAAAAGATGCTCCATCTCCATGACATGACTGGCAGCAGGTTGCTCTTGTTGGAGGCAGAAATTACTACCCCTTGGAAACTGGGGCTGAGTGGGTGGCAGAGGTGCCACACTCTGTAATTGCTCAGCGTTAAGGGAGCATCCACTGAGGCAGAGCCAGCAGGTAGGAGCAGCTGTGCTGAGGAACATGGTGGCCCCAGCCTGCTCCCCTAACCCAGGCTGCCCTGGGATGGCATGGCTAGCAAGAGGCAAGCATCAAACTCCTCCTCACCCATCCTGCACCCTGCCAGCATAGCGCTTCCCACCACACACCTGATCCTCTGCCTCACCCCCCACTGTGTTGATCCCCATCCTCTCAGGTCAGCAAGAAACACAGCCAAGCATTCTGGATTGCAACAGGGGAGAAATGGCTTCTTCCACCTCTGTTTCTGGTTTCCAGCATTAGATCCCTTGGCCTGATTACAGATACTTTTCCTGGTCAGAAAAGCTCATCTTAATCCCAGGGCAGGAAATAAGCACACTGCTTGCCTTAAACCACAAGATTTCCTGCAGAGTACATGCTCTGGGATGGAGGGCTCAACCCATCTCCAATGTGGTGACACTCTGTCCTTTGATCACCTCCCTTCAGGGCTGCTGGACTTGGCCCAGGCATCATTCATGGCCACTCAGCAGTGACTAGGGAGCCTGCAATAGGGTGAGAGTTTGAAGGAATTAATGACCAAGAGCATCTAATGAAAGATACAGAATCCCAGCTGGGATAGAATGCAGCACAAACACAGAAAGCGTGGAGTTACAGTAGCCCCAGGCTGGATACCCTGGAAGTGTTATACTGAGGTACAGTTATAAGGAGGTCATGAAATGCTAATGGCAGATTAGTTGGCCAGGTCACGTACACAGACCTTACTGTTACAGATCATTACAGTCCAGCATCCAAGAGGACGCGTAGGATATTGCTTACAACTGTCTCTCAACAGTGTCCTTGGAGACAGCAATAGCTGCCAGCAGCACACAGTTCCATGAGCTAACCATGGTGGCCACCAGCTGGGGACCATTTCCAAGTGCAACCGGCTCAGGATTGAGCAAGCAACAAAACAAGGTGCTTGGAAGAGCCTACGATAAGAGGTAATGCTCTACTGTGTGGCTGAATCGCACAGGACTTTGCAGTAACAATATCTAGGGACTATTTTTCTCCCTTTCTGTCCCCTTATGATTAGGGACCTGCAAACACATTCTGCCCTAAGCTGGTGCTTCACACCTGTGTCCAGTTAAACAGCTGCTCTTGTCCTAAGCCTGTGGTGGGCACAGCCCAGGGCACTGGCAGGCTGGGCTGGGGCATGCCCAGGATCAACCCCTGGGCTCTTTGCCCACCCATCCTGATGCTGGGATACTCTGCAAATTTTTGCTGAGAGGCACTAGAGCATTTCACACTGGAGCTCACCCACCCTGGGCCACATGCCACCATTCTGGGAAGTGCTGCAGCCCTTCCAGAAAAGGGGACGAAACCCCAGTCCCTGGCATTGCTGTGCAGAAACTCCAGTGAGGCTCAGGTGCCCAAGCAGAAGGGTGCAGTGCCACTTCTGCCACCCCACAGCAGCCAAAACAACCCCAGAGGTGTCAGGATGGTGGACAGCACCTATGGGAGACCCAAACTGCTCTCAAACAGCAGCTGGTGAGCAGGCTTTTACCTTCTCTAGCATTGCAAGTAACACCAGAAATCTGTGCAGGCACCTGCACCTCCCTCTGTTTAGTATTGGGACGGCTGGAGCAAAATTCACTCATCCATAAGCAGACAAGAAGCTACTCTTCAGGTAAGTCCCTGGCACTGTACTCTCTGCTCTGACATTTATGTTCAAGAGGGAGAGATTTAGATACAACACTTCAGTAAACCTCCTAATGATTCCTGCCAAATCCAGGGTTTGCTCATCCCAAACCTCTGCAGCCCTGTTTGCCTTGATGGAGCAGGTGTGCCTATCACCCTCTTCAGGAGTCATAGGTTTCCCAGTATTTGTAAATCCCACTGAAAATACTAAATTCCAATTACATGAGTTAAAAGAACAACAGTGACAAAGTTGCTGCTGGCAAGGAAAATAGTGATCCTCTGTCTGAAGGCAGCAACCAAGACTGCAGTGAAACTGCTGCTGGGACCCAGCAGAAGGATGCTGTGACCCCACACTGGAAGGCTGCCAGGCCACCAAGGGCACACCACACTCAGTGCTTTGCATGTGACCAGCTGGGAATCTTGTCAGCAAAGTCAGAGAGCTTCTGCATGTCACATATGAATGATTAGATAGTCCCACTATTAAACCAAGTCTTGATTAATTTTTTTTTTTTTTTTTGAGTGAAGGTTTCTTACCTCTGCAGTGTCTCAGGCACAGAGGAGCAGACCTTTCTTCTTTTCTGATTGATTCTTTTCCTTCTGTTATTTTCTTCTTACAGTGTTGACAGTGCTGCGTGTTTGGGATCCAGCTTCTGGGAGCCAGGTTTCCTCTTTGCTGGTCACAGGCGGGTCCCTCTCCACGCGCCTCTACCCACAGAAGTGCGTGCTGCAAGCAGGGTGCTCCAGTGCTGACCCCACCCCTGTGCTGGTCTCACAGCACCTACAGGTCCTCCACAAGGCCTGCCCACCACGGGTGATGGTGTTTGCTCAGCACTTCTTGTGGGGACAGCCCCAGGGAGACAGAGGGAGGGTGCTGGGGAGACATTCCTATTGCAACACCAGTAAGATTTTAGCTGGCAGGTTTCAGGGGCAGGTCCCGCAGCACCGATGCCCGTGTAAGGCACCTTTGCCATCCCCTGCAAAGCCATGAGCAGTGCCTGGGTGCTGCAGCCACCAGCTCCCCTTAGGTCAGATGAAGCCAACTCAGGTGACAGCACCACAAAAAACACGAGCCCTGTTTATCTGCTTCATCCTTGTAGATTTCCTGACCAAGTAACCAAACTGCGGGAAGCATTCCCAGCTGAACTGCCACCGTGGATCCTGACCTTACTGTGTAGTGAATCTCAGCACTACAGGTTGTGTTGGCCAGTGAATCTGAGCTACCACAGGTATGTGCTTTTGCCTAGGAGTGCATATGTCAACCTTCAATACTGAAGTGTATTGGCATCAGTGAAGGCCAGCAAAGATGCCACGATGGTTTTTTTTCTATCTCTCACGAGGGTTCACAAAATCCCTGCTTCGAAATACATACACTGAGCCAGCAGCAATGCTGCAATAGTTTTATCAAAACATGTAACTCCCATGCCAAATCTCATGCTTCCAAGCATCAGGAAGACATTTGCTACCAGCCAGCATATGCTATTTCACAGCATTATTTTACATCTTCTTCTTAATAATATCTAGCATTCAGCTACAGCTGTTACTGGCATCTGCTGAAAGAGATGCATGACCCAGGCTACCAGATCCATACCATTATGTTGTCATTGCAAAAACTCAGACAGCATGCATGCAATCACAGAAGGGTGCAGATATTTCAGCATTCCAGCTTCCCAGCACAGAAGGGGAAAAATGACCAAAATACCAGCAAAATTCTCGGCCACAGAGATGTGCTTTCAGGCCCAGGTGTTTGGGATTGAACAAAGCCTGTTACAAAGTCTAGGTCTATTACTTTTCTTTTAACTACCTCATGATATTTAGTTATTTGTTACAGAAATGCAAAGACTGTTTAGACTGAAGCATGAATGGAAATGTCAACATACAGAACTTCCAGGAGAAACAAAAGAGTTAGGGCAAGAAGAAAGATCTCCATGCTGGCCAAGGACACGATGGAGAGCCATCATATGAGTAAACACTGAGAAGGTGCTGTTTGTTGCAGAAGCCAGAGGCCAGGCTCCAAGAAACTGTTGACTCCTGAAGTTTATGAAAGCTCAGTCCAAAAGCCACTTCATTATCACCAGTACAGAGGACCTAAGAGGCTGGACAAAAACTTGATATCCAGCTTTCCTCATCCTCCAGGTCACCAAAGTCATCCTGGTGGGATTGGCCTGGCCACACACAGCGATATAGCAACACTGTAGCAGATATATAGCAACAATGTAGCAGAAACATCCCACAATATAGCAACACTGTAGCAGATATGCAGCCACAATATAGCAACACTGTAGCAGCAATATAGCAACAGTGTAGCAAAAATACAGCCACAATATGGCAACAGTGTAGCATAAATAAAGCCACAATATAGCAACACTGTAGCAGCAATATAGCAACAGTGTAGCAAAAATACAGCCACAATATGGCAACAGTGTAGCAGACATAGACACAATATAGCAACACTGTAGCATAAATAAAGCCACAATATAGCAACACTGTAGCATAAATAAAGCCACAATATAGCAACACTGTAGCATAAATAAAGCCACAATATAGCAACACTGTAGCATAAATAAAGCCACAATATAGCAACTGGCTACACACAGCAATAGCTCTGGTAAGGAGGAATAAAAAAGCCAGGGGAGAATGACTGTGACTGAAACCAGTTTGATTTTTATCACTTTTCCTTCCTACATGGTCATTCATTGAGGTTTTTTGTATTAATTTCCTGCAAAATGAAATAACTCATGTCACCATCTCTCAGCAACAAACACCTTCCTAGCAATGGGATGAGCTTTGGATCCAGAAGCAGCCATTCCTCCCTAGGCCCCCACCCCGAGTCCACCCTGGAGAGGCAAGCTGAGGTCCTGACTTGGGAAGAGTTCCGTCAGGTAATTACAAGTCACTCCTCCAGCAATGGGCAAAGTTCAGATAAAGACACCGGGGTCTTGTACCAAGGTCTATGAGGCTATAGCAGTGGTGTCTGCTGGATCTTACCACATCTGGTGGCCACATTCCCAGAACCAGCTAGAAGACGTGGTCCCATTCAGCTTGGCAGCTGTGCAGGTGAACAGGCAGGCACTGCTCTGCTCCACAAACCCCCTCATCTTCTGCAGGCAAGCCTTTTAAAAACAAGACACTCTCTGGAACGTTTCTGGGTTTTTAAAGAAGTCTTAAAAATAACCCAGATGAAAGCCAGGGCTCTCCTCGAAGTGTATAAGGACAACTCTGCCTCTCAGCAATATTTAATCTGAATACCCCGTGATTATAAATGGGCTTGGTCCTCTTGCAGAGTGGGGAAGTGCCATCCCTCTATGACAAATGCTCGAGTGAGCCACAGCTCTGCTGCGTTATTCACTTGTGCACAGAAAGGGAAAGCTGAACACAGAATTAAGCCAAATGTTTGAATCACCATTCAGTACAGTAAACAAGAGACCATCTTGTCACCTGCAGTATTCACAGGATTACTTGTTTTTCCTGCTTAAAATGGAAACCTCAGACAAAAAGCAAAACACCAAGAGGAAGCTCTAAAAGGAACACATATTCTGTTTCAGGTAATCTCCTTCTCAGTTACGTTGCAATCACATGGAAGGGTGCAATGAATATAAGTGTTTGTGTAGAAAATCTGCCCACTGTTTCATAAAGCAAATTGTTTTCTCTGCGTTTGGTAATGCATGAAACTAGTTTGGCCTTTCCTGTTTCAAGACAGCTTTTCTCCTGAATAGGAATACAACAAAATAGGCTGGAAGGAGGAAATGAAGGTGATGTGCTTACACTGAGCAACAGTGACACCAACTGCATTCATGTCTATGTGGGTTTTGCCTGTACCACAGGTTACCCATGCCCAAAGAACCAGTGACATGAGGCCACGTGTGGGTCATGGACACTCTCCTATTCCCATCTCTTCTCACCTCCAGCTGCTGCTTCAAAACCCAGGCTGGTGTTAAAAGGGAAAAAGGCTTGTTACTGTGTTGGTAATTGGTGCCCAGCGCTTTATGGCTTCTTGAGACTGCAAGGGAAAAGGTAGAAGAACTGCTTTGCCTGGGGCGTATTTTCTCCCCAGTCACTCTAGCAGGAAGGCGGCCTCCAAGCCTGATTGCTGCAGACTCCTGTGTCCTGATGATATTCCACTGTGTGTCCTGCTGGGAACACTTCCAGGTGGGTTTCTTTGGTGGAGCTGGGTGTCAGGGGTGTGAGGTTTGAAAACAGGGCTTGTTTGGTCACACCCCATGGAAGGGACTAGTCACCTCCACATCCATTGGTGGTGATGTATTGGGATTTCACATCCTCCGTGGTTAAAAAAAAAAAAAAGTCGCCTGTTATGATTGACACTGTTCAATTTGAAAGATCAATAATTCATTAATATTTAGGAAGATCACAATACATCAGTACTTCAAATTCATCTCAACGGTTTTGAGCCCTCTCTTCTTTCTGTTTGTTAGGTATTAGCATTTCTACACAGTCTGTTTTAACAACCCATCTTGAAAAATACAGCACAGGGGGAGTCATCTTAAGTCTCCAGTGAAAAACAAATCAATAGAGATAAATAAATCGGCTGCCAATGTGGAAACTGGCACATTCCTTTATTTACCCAGCTCAAAACTAACACTTTTGTTAAGTGATGATGTGTGCAAATTTCTATAATCCAGCACTGTCAAGCCCTGGAGTGAATCAGATAAAAAGACGGTTGTTGTAGTAAAGCATGTAGAAAATTGCAAGCCTGCAATATGATCTGTTTTTGAGCTGGTTTGCATTGTGTGCTAAACGAAGGCTGCAATCTTATAAGGGATTTAATCATGCCATATGATCAACCACATCTTGAAACACAGCTGAAACATATTTCCCTCAGAGAGAAATATGTCACAAAGACAAGTCAGTAAATGGAGCAAAACACATGGGAGTTGATCATTAATAACTGATTTAATTCAAAAGCTGTGTCTCCTCTTTTCAACCCAGCGGTAGGCAACCAACCTTATCAAATGCTGAGGACCAGGTACTTGGTACTTGAGTGGAGATACTCAGCCAAAGGTCCAGCCAGCCTGGCTGATGTAGTCCAGCTCTCAGCAGATACAGCAGTATATGTGAAAGCAGCTAGGACATCTTCATCTACAGCTGCTCTTCTTTCAAGGGCCACATCCAATTCTGTTTCATCCCATATACACTACTCCGTGGGTGAGTGACCATAAGAAAGTAGAACCTGGTCTGAGGAGTGAAGCAGCGATCCATTGGCTTCACTCTTCTGCGGTGCCACTGATGATGTGCTTGAAGGAGAACGGAGAAAATTTGTACCCAGCTCCCACATAGAACTTGTTCTGGAACTCGACCCTGGGGAGGAGCAGAGCCATACATCAGTGCTGCCCATGGGCAGGACCTACCGCCAGCTGAGAGGCTTAAACGTGGCACCCACGGGAAAAAGGAGGCCATGAGAGATGGTGGCCTCTGAGCCAGGAACACAGGCTTCTTCTGGAGCCAGCAGTGAGAGACAGGCAGCCCAGGGAGTGACCCAGCACACGTCAGCTTTGACTTCCCATCAGTCAGCCTGGGAACGCTCCTCATGAGGCCGGTCAGCAGGACCTTGCCTGCTCACCAAACTGCTTCTAGCAGCTCTGAGAGCTGGGATAACTGCCTGCTGGTTGCACACTCTGGTGGGAGACAGATGTCTCCCCCTCCCTGCACAATGACAAGCAACTGCACCATGTTTGCCTTGGCAGCATTTGTGGGTTGTAGCGGGATGTTACATGGTGGAAAAGGCCACAGCTTGGGTGCTCAGCCAGGATGCCAAGTTGTGGTGGTGAAGGGCGATTTGTTACTTTGGTCTTGCTTTACATGCTAGCCTGTATGGTACATCCCACTGCCGTCCTTGCCTGGAGAGGTGTCTAGTTAAGGCAGACATAAGCTAACTTGAAACAGGATTGCCACAAAGCCAAAACAGCTTGGAGCTCAACCTGGGCTAATGGCACAAGCACTGACCCAGGTTTTCAGCAGGTTTTCCAGCCCAGGCTGACCTCTTGCTGCCATAGGTAGACCCCAGCTGTCTTGTTTGATGGTAGCCCTGGGTGGGATACACAACCAGTGGTGTGGCTGTGGTACCTTCACACTTTAGTGTGCAGGTCTAGGTGGCCTCGGTGGCTCTCTATGTTTACCAGGGCAGAACTGCAGGTTGTTATTTGCCTCCTGTGCCCACAGCCACCACAGGCTGAGGAGAACAGGCAGGTTGCTCCAGGGAGCGGCTCAGAGATGGAGCAGGAAGCTCTGACCTCCCTTCGGAGGAGTCTCCCTTGCTTCATTTGCCAAAGGGGACCGACGTCCTAATGCATAGGTACTAGTGCAGCATGTCAAACGCTGGCTAGTGTGGCCATTTGTTTCCACAGCCTGATCCCTCCCAAAGACTGCTCCGGGAAAAGCTCCAAAAGACCGCACCACCTACCAGTGCAGACGCAAGGCATGCAGGAAGGCTGAGAGCCCCTCCATTACAAGCAGGATGGCTACCGTTAGCACTGCAAATGCTGCAAAGATAATGAAGATGACGATGAGGCCAGCCCAGCCACTGTTGTTGAATCCATTGTGCATCACCATGGTCCAAAGGACCTCTGACAATTCTGCAAAAGGAAATAAACAGTGCTGAGCAACAGCTGTAGACAGACATAGTGCACAATCTGGCAGCTGACCCATTTTTCCCAGTTAGAAGTGTTGGCTTGGGATAAAATGCACATGTCAGTAAAATGCACATGACAGTAATCATGTATGACCACCCTGCCTCTCCATAATGACTGGGGAAGGAAATTGGATGCAGATTGTTTTCCATTGCTCCTCTTCACTGTGTTAGAAGCTGATGGTGCTGTTTTGGCTTGGCTTTGCATCACAAGTCCATGCAAGCACACTACCAACTGCTGTTACCCTGGCATGATACAGTTACCAGTTTAATTTTTACATCTTTAACATGGCAGATAGTCAGTATATGGATCCTTCTAGGATTGCCTGCTGCTAAATCCCAATGAAAATGATTGATTGACATAATTAATACGTGCGTAGATTAGGTTACAAGCTGTACTGACTGATGCTAAGACCCGCAGGAGATGTGTAATTCCCATTTGTTCTCCCAACCACTTCTCTTAGGGTGTCATGGACAAGCTGGGGGGGGGGGGGGAGGAAAAAAAAAAAAAAAAAAAGAGACTACTGCTTGGTCCCACCCAAGCTGTATTAGTGTTTAGGTTTCTTGCATGATCTTGAAGATTTTTTCTCCTACACAAGTTTATACCAACATTCACAGCACTGGTATATCTGATGTGTCCTGTCAGCTTAATAACATATTCCTAACAACTACCCCAGTCACACAGGATAGACTCAGGACCAAGAAATTTTCCCCCTGTGATACAGGCAAAGCAAGGACTTGGCCCAGCTCTGCTCCATCCATATGCTCCACCAGTTCAGCCTTCCATTTTGCTAGTTGTTAGTCCTTTAGCCATGTTCAGATTCAATGACCTGTTACTTTAGGTAACAAAAGATGCAAGGGATCCCTCACAACTGTTGTCCTCAGGAAAAAAAACCTCCTGCCAATGCCAGTTTGTAAGACTGTAAAGGAACATGGTGGTTTTCCAGGCAGAATTCTGAAATAACATATAGGACTACCCTTAGCGAATCTATTTAGTTGGTTTATTTTATTTTATTTAGATATCTGTCTGCCATGTAAAGCTAATGTGTGTTAGCTTCCCCTCAACTCCCACTAAACTCATTTCTGTGCCAAGAAGTACATCTTACGCCTGTCAATCCATGGTGTGCCCCTCCTTTTGTTTTTCTTTTTTGTGTGCCAAATTTTTTAAGGCAGGCGCAACTCCTAGCCAGAGGCAGTACAGCAATATTAATAAAAAACATTTCAGAAAAATTAGTCTCAAAAATCTGAAGTTCCACCCTGAGGCAATTTTCAGTATTTGAGCATTTTTTTAATCTTAAATCAAGACAAAAGATATTGAAATGCTGTACATTTCTCATGGAATGTGAGATTCCACTAAATGTTGCTGGGAAAAAACCCAGTGAAAATGACAATTCCAGGCATCTTGAATAAAAACTTTTCTTTCTAGTTTGCTGAACCAAATCAAAATAACTGTTTCAAGTCATTTTGACATTCATCTGCATATCCTAAGGCTATAGTAAGTGCCTTTTGGGAAATGAAGCTATGGTTTCCATACTGCCGTTCCCTCTATGGATTGGACTACTCATTTGGACTGCACCTCCCACCATGCCACGCACCAAGTGAACTACTCCAGGGGGGGGGGCTACAGAGCAGGTGGCAAAGGGGCCCTGGACAGTATATGCAGTCAGGAGCTCCCTGATATATAGCTGCCGGGGATCACCACTGAAAACTGAGGAGGTCACCATGAAAAGCTTGGATTGACCTGACCTGAAGCAAAACATTCCAAGACACAAACGACCACAAGGAGAACTGTAACTTCATGGGGAAATTTGCAGCAATAATCAGATACCAGCAGAAGCAGTGATTGGCATGGAGCTGCTGGTGAGGTAACTAAGGGGTAGTCAATCACTCACGTGCATGGGCTAAGCTCAACGCCCAGAGCCGCAAGTAGGATGCTGTGTTGGAGATGCAGCCAAGGCAGTATTCAATGGTATGGATAGCTTGGTGGACAAATGTGTCTCCAAAATCAAACTGAAACAACAAAGCCAAACACATTTTATTGGTCCTTGGTTCAGGACTTCCTGGTTAATAGAGCAACACTCCACCAAAAGCTCTTCATACTCCTCCCTTTTCCTTGCTATGTTCTAAGCAACACAAAGCTATTTTCCAGATAAAGAGACTGGTCTGAAAAGTGCCAATTCTGTATGATCTTCCCATACATTCTCCCTAGACAAATACAGTTTCAGTGAATTTTGGGTTCAGGAACCAGCTCATATTCCAGTCTTACTATTTCAAAGCTTTAGATGTCAATCCAATTGCTATCATCTTTGTGATTTCTTATAGGGACAAAAAACCTTATATAAAATCGTGGGTTTCAGACTATCTGCCTATGGACATACACATTTTGGGAGATAGCACTGAATAAGCGTATCTTCTAAGACTGTGAAGATTCTCTGTGACCGGGATATCCACACTCAATACTGTTGGTACTCCCAACTGCTACAAACACTTTTGTTACTTTTTTAAACTGTGTTGCTGCAGACTGCAGAAGATCTTCACAATATTTGCCAAGGAATAACTTTCTTCCTAGCCAACACTGCAAGCTGCCAACTTTTAAATGCTCATTTGCAATTTAAAGGAAGGAAAGCTCACTGACTCTTGGGAAAGGCTTGACCTTCTCTGGGTGCAACGTGGAAGTGAAACAACCACCCCTGGGGAAACGAAAGCTTGAGGTTTGTAAAAAGCTGATGTTTGTAAGAATGCCTGCCCTTACCAAGAAGCTTGAGGTTTGTAAGAATGCCTGCCCTCACCAGGCAAAATTAAAGGAAAAGAAACAGAGGAATTCATTCTACGAAAATTCAAAGCTTAATCTGTTTGGAAGCACAAATTGTTGCAAGGGTGTGTCTTGGTATCTTGTTAAAAAGAAGGTCTGGCAGCTCTGCAAAAGCTTTCTGCTTGACTTTGTGTCTGCTAATATTGTGTCTGTCTGAATAATTTTCTGCCCACATTTTCTTACCTCTTCATCATCATCATTATGTCCTTCATGACCACCACCGTTGTCTCCATGGGAAACTTTCTTGGAGGAACTGGTCTCTGGAACATCTACCTCATTTTCACCTCCAGGGTTTCCTGAGATGGCTTGAGACTGAATCTTTCAGAAACAAAACGTAGTATGTTTTTTGTGTCATGTTAGAAGTTGATACCAAAATGAAGCAGACCATGGCACAGAACTCCATCAATAACCTCATGATGTGTAATATATGAAGGACTATATCATGAACTTGAGGACAATTTCAACAATAGTCATCGTGGACGACAGAAACTGAGTAGTCTTGCTGAATGGCTAATAATACTTAAATATTTTCCATCCTAGAGCATTTTCCAGTGATTCCAACTAATATGGAGCTAGTTTCTAGTCTCACAATGCACCCTTTATGCCCACCATGAGAAGATCTATCACTTCTGGCAAATGAGAGAACTGAGGCACATTAAAGCTGATGATCTCAATCAGATGGGTGTGAATCAAAGGAATTAGCATCAAGTGAAAAAAGAAATGGAGACTTGACGAAGGTCACACAGTTCTTGGGATACAGACAGAAGTACGATTCAGATCTCTTGATTCATTTTAAATTGACAAAAAAACCCTCATGACAACCCATTTTCTCTCTGTAATCATTCTTTACAGAGGTCTTCTAGAGGCCCAAAAAAACTGATCTGAGCCTCACTGCAGAAATGACAGCACAGCATAAGGGTAGCCTTATAGCCTGTAACAGTCCTATTACACAACACAACCAAACAAGGACCTCACAGCTTCTGTCAGGTTCTGCCCTGTCATCCTTCATAGCTTCCAGCAGGCTTCATGGGCAAGGTCTCATGATAACATATTGTTTCCTATTGCAGCAGTAATCATTGTCACACCCGCTTTATCTTTACTTTACCTGAATGTCAGCACAGAGAACAGACTTTGTTGCAAACATATAAATCTGGGTAAATGTAAGATGCGATCAGACAGCTAACATATGAAAATTAGGAACAGAAATACGGGGGCATAATAGGAGGTGGGGAAAAGCTGTCAGATGTTGCTAGCATAAAAGCAGGAGATGGAGTCAGCCATGTCAAGCTTTCATCCAGATCCCAGAAGAATGACAAAATAAGAAATTACAGCACAGAGGCAGGGCTGCAAAGGTCTCCCAGGGACCTAGCTTTCAGCTATAGGTCAGAAGTGACTGGGTTGGAAAAGGTCACACAGCACAACCAGCATCTCTTTCTTCAAATGGAAACATCTGTGCCCTATAAAAGGTACGCCAAGCACTAACTCTGACTATAAAGAGAAGTAAATCCTGACAGACAAGTAAAGTCCTGTTAGTGTAATAAAGGAGAGAATTAAAGAACAACTGGGAAACTGCAGCTGCTGCAGTTATGTGCTGAAGAGCGGGGCAAACCACAAAGCCCATGGGAAGGACGGCTCTGTTAATTCAAGGCAATCACTTTGGGAGAAAGCAGTGCTAGAAAGCAGGCAGTGGCTTTTAAATCAAGCCTCTCCTTCAAGTGGTGTTGATCTCTTCAAGGCCAGGGGTGTCGCAGATGCCCCGTTCCTACAGAGCAGCCAGCCAGTGGTTTGTGGTGGTTGTGAACTGGCAGCTGAGGTCTTTGCCCTGTCTTTGCTTTACAAGCACTTCAGTCTTCCTACACCTGCTCGGGTTTTGGTTACAACACTTGAAAGAGCTCAGAGCCAGCTTAACTCCTCTCTCAACAAATAGGATATGGCCTTGTAAGCAAAGCTCCTGCTTCCTATTTAGGTGGTTTAGCCAAATGTCCATACACATGGTCTTGGCACACGTGCTGTAAAGCACAGTTTGAAATCACCAGAGAAACTGTGAAATCAGAGAAAAGCCAGAATTAGATCACTGCAAGCAGTTTTTGGGGTCTGTCTCCCCAGCTTTGCTGTGGCTGTACTGAACCCTCCTTGCCTGATACACATCACTTACCATGCGCTGTGCTTTCTGGTGGTTGGCTCGGAGGATGAAAGGTTTAATTAAAAGCGTCCAGGGAACAGCAATCAGAGCAAATATGACCAAGAAACTCTGCACTTCTTTCTAAAAGACAAAACAACAAGAAGAGCAAAAAGTTACCTGATGTCCTTTAGGCAATTACATGTATGGTTAGAAATCTGATTCTATAAAATAATACATTTTTAATACAATAGATACACTCCCTCTATTGGTTGTGTCTCCTCTGCTTGTAAGGACATGAAAACAAATGTATACTACTAAAGATTCCAGATAGCACTGCCTGCTAGAGATGCTTGGAGACTCAGAGATGAAAGGCTTTCATGTTGGAAAGAGTTAATTTTCCAAAACCCAGTGTTACTGACTTGAACCTGGCTGTCCAGTGTCCCAAGTGAATGTCCTAACTGCTGGGTGAGCCAGGCAGCCTGCCTTGCTTTGGTCAACATAGAAATGCTGCAGTAAGAGTCAAGTCATCCAGATCATCAGATCCCTGGAAAGCAGGGAATCCAGGATTCACTCCACATTTGCAATGTCAGAAAGAAATTGAATCCCCATAGCTTAGGTTTGAATAACACCTTGCCCCCACAATATCAGGTGTTCTTGTTGCAGTATGCCACCCCTATTGCTGTCCTAAAATAACTGTTTGCAATTTAAGAAAAAACAAAACACAAAAAAAGAAAACCCCAAACTACAACTTTTGCATTTTTTAAAAGCTGGCTTAGATCTCTGATCACCTTATAGTTGGTGTCATAATCTTTGCATTCAGACTACCCAGGTGGATGGCACAGACCATTGCTGGTGGTGTAGGGGCATAGGAATATGAGAAAAAAATTACCATCTTGGAAAGGTTTTGGGTTGTTACAAAGCAAAATGTTATCTAAAGACATTTCAAAGGGTGGGAAAACTGTGTTTTCCCAAACTGCCCTGCAGCCTTAATGCAGTTACTTGGAACTGATCAGGGCTCTCTACTAACTCTGACTCACCAGCAGCCCTAAAACTGCGCTCATGTTGATGTGCCTAAGTGTGCCACTGTATAGATATAGATGTATACATGTGGCTGGAGGCAGCATTTGCTTGCAGATTCTTCATTGATGCTGCTGATGTAAAAATCAAACAAGAAAAAAAAAATCCATGTTTTGAGCAAATAAATAGAGATGACTTTAAAAGAAGTTTTCTCTTTGGGGAGACTTTTTTGCTTTTGGGTTTTTATTAAGTGCACTCCCCAAAGGAGATATTTCTAATAAAAAGCTACTAGAAAATCCTCTAGCTACTTCTATTTTCTTAGCTGAAAATATAAAGCTTTCAAGTTTTCTGAAGATGAAATAAGAATTATCAAGGAAAGGACAGCCTTGCTTTGCCTCTTACATCATGCCCAGACTTCAGGACAGCACATCAGCAATACTCAGCTTTGCATCTCTAATCACTCTTCTTTCTTTTTTTTTCTTCCAAAAAATGTCTTAAATTACATCATTATTCTTGTAAACATGATACTAAATATGAGGTTTCCTCTGCATCACTGACTGACAGCTTCTCTGTCCTACCAGTCTACAAGGCAACATGAATAGCAGAAGAATAAAATTATCTTGCGCAACTGGCTTTTGTGATTGAACTTCTGAGCCTGTTCTCTATCTTCGTGCTCACTCTCCACAACACCCACTGCAAATCCAAAACTAGCTGGGGTAGATTCAAGCTGCTTGATCCATACCTGATGCAGATATAATGGAGCATTTGAAGTGTCACCATAATTGAACAAAAACATATTGATGAAGTGGATGAGGATGCTTGGTGCACTCTGGGATGAGTGGACATCAAAATGACACCATTTGAAAATAATCATGAAGACCAGGTAGCCAAAAAGAGAGATAATAAAAATCATCTCTGGAATGAACTGAAGGATAATGTTTATGTATTTCTTGAAGTAACTGGAATGAATCAGGAAAGACAACTACAATTAATATACTAAGTATTAATAAAAGGTTGCACCCAAGTATGGCAGTACTGTACACTGCTTAGTCTTTGGAAAATAACGTAAGAAACATAAAACTATCACTAGTCAAGAAAGTAGTCTGTAATTGCAGTCTTTATCAATGAAAGCCATTATTTAAGCACAAAAGATTTGTCATACTGATTCTTTTCAGGTTTTTGTACTTGACCCACCAGTATCTCAGCACATCAAAAGATGACTGCATTGAAATAAAAGCCAATTTTCAGAAGATGGCTAATTTACAAAGTTAAGCATTATATGCTGAGGAAGGTCAGAACAAGGTGTAGAAACCAGTTCTGTAGGGGCGGTCCTCATCTCTGTCATCTACAAACACCTTCAGTCCTTGAAGGTCACTACCCTTCCCCCTTTGGTGAGTCTCAAGACAGTAGTGTTGGCCCCTCCACTCTATCACCATTTCTTATTTTTCATTGCAAAATACAGAGGCAGAGGTATAGGCATGCATAGACCCACATATTCTGGCCAAAGGGCCAGTAAGTCAGGCAAAAACCACACACATACTGTGCAAGATTTCAATGTGCTTTGGACCAAAAAACTTGTCTTTCAAGACCAAAATTTCAATAGTGGGAGGTGCTATATATTTTTAATTTATTGTACTTTGGTATTTCTGCAAAATAAAGAATATAGGAGGGAAAGCGAAAAAGAGACTTTATCCAAGAGAATATCTGCAATGTGATGGCTGCCCTTCTGGCCTGCGGACTGAGCGCTCTGTGCCAACAGTGGTGTGAATCAGCCACTGTGTGGGGCATTTGTACTCACACTGGGGAAAGGGCAAAATTCAAGTCATTCATCTGCAATACAAGGCTTTCTCTGAAAGAAGGACACTATCTTAGCGATGAGGACATGTGCTGCAGCAACAAGCTTGGTGAAGCAAACTTACATGTGGTTGAAGAGACTGAGTATCACCCCAAAAATCATATGCACAATCCCTATGACAACTGACATCTTCATTTTGTAGGAGTTCAGGAAAGTCAGCTTGTTCGATGCAATGTTCCAGATCTTTGGGGAAAGGAGCAGAGAGAGGCAGAAGATTTTCAGGTGTTTGATCAGTAATAGATTTGTGGAAGCTGTTGCTTTGACACCATCTATTTACTCCAACCAGTTCTAATAAGAAGACAGCAAGCAATGGAAATCTAGTTCCTTATAATACTTTTCACTTTGCCAGTCTTCTCAACTGAAATATATAAAATATCATCCTTATTTTAACAGAGGAAATAGCAGCAATTTAAAATGATGTAAAGACTTTACTTCAGTTCTCCAGAAACCAATGGAAAGGCTGGTAGCACAACCTAGATCTTTTCACTGTCATTCTTTGCCCTTAGGGTGAGTCATCATCTTTAGCAAAGGTGGAAAGGCAGGAGAAAATCCTTCCTGCTGCTATGGAAATTTGTTCAACCTTCACCAGAGAAGTATCGATGGTAGAGTGTGTTCAAATTTTTTGTTTGAACAAAAAAGCCCTCATTCCAACTCTGGCCGTAGAGATCACATTATCACTTGCCTCTCTGCAGCAACTTTTCATCTGTGTTAGGACAGTAACCATATGTCTCTTTTCAGTCCTGCTTTTTTTACGCTACAAAGCTTCCAGGTTGCTTCTCCTTTCTTCTAAAACTTCCTAGACCCCAAAGTATTCTGAGATGGTAAGGAGATACCCCTTTTCAGACACTAAATATAGTACCTGAACAGAAAGGAGGAAGATAGTATTATTTGGAAGGCAAAACATTAGCTTATGGGCCTTTGTCCAACGTATTTTGCCACCTCTACAGCTACGGAAGAGATTGCCTAGCCTCCTCATCTCAGGGCGATTCCTTCTTTTCAAAGGTACGCCTCAGCCAGGATTTGCAAAATGCCATCCGTCCTTCTGAGCAGGTGACAAGGAAAATTTCCAGGCGGGGGCTGGCTCCTTTCAGTCTACCCTTTCCTTGCCAGCACTTGTTCAGCCATCCCTCCTTCCCAGCCAGGGGTCCTAGTCACTCGAGCAGGCAGCAGCCAGTGTGGAAGAGGGGCTGGCCTCGGTTAACCTAAATTAAGCATGTGTCAGGGCAACATGCAGAAAATTCAGCTTCCCCTGTTGTGACTTCCTGAACTGGGCTGTCTACGTCCTGAGCAGAGCTTTAGAGCTGGGTTTGTGAAAAACTTACTACAGGTCAATGTCTCTGCAAACCAGGGGAAGGCAGCGTTTCTTTGTGTGACCAACTGAAATGAGAGCGCATCCAACAGAACAGAGGTGAACTGGCTAATACAGAGATTGAAACAGGAGCGCTTGATGTTAACAACAGTTCAATACATGATAAATAGAGAATGGCAAGAAAAGGGAAACAGGAAACAGAAGAAAATGTGGATAGGTTAGCTAATACTAGCATTTTCCTCACACTTCATAAAACAAGTAGACTGCATGGAAATCAGGACTTTGCCTTCAAACTTGTGAGGTAGCTCTGGAATAGGTTAAGTACTCAAGTAAGGAAACAGAGTCCAGCAGACTGGTGACAGAGTAGAGACTGCAGCACAAGAGCACTCTCTGGCAAAATCGAAGTTCCTTCCTGCTTACCATTTTGCTGCTGCCTGTGTAAAAGTGTCAGCAACATATATCCTTGACTGCTAAAGAAAAGCATCACAACAACTACGTAAAGAACAGCCAAAGAGCAAGAAGCAAAGAGCATGGCTTCTGGAGAGAGAGTGGGGAGCTACTGATGTGCTTGGTACGGTGAAACAGGATTGAAATATAAATTATCTTAGAGCAATTTAATTTAATTACCGGATCTATTCCAAATGGATATGGATTTCCAGAGTAGACTCCTGGGACTGCTGGATCCAACTGCAGCACCATATTGTCCAGAAGCACATCCTTACTGCAAGAGAAAAGGGAAATGACCTTTGCAGCTTAATCTCACTGTAAAAGCCTGTGGTATATTTATGTGAGATGTGCTGAGGACTACCACATGACACCCGTCACCAGTGCCAGCCTTTCTGTGAACTGTTATCCTGGGCCTGTGTGCACACGTGTGGGTGTGGATGAGTCCTATGCAATAACAGTCTTCACCACACCGATAATTCTCTATGCATCAGCCCCAGACACCTGCAGATTTTTATGCACATCAGTGCCTGAAGAAACAGGCGTGTTCCCGGGGACTCTACATTTCCATTTCAATAGTGAGTTCATCTGTGCGTGTCAGACAAAACCTCTGATTCATTCATGCTGCATCCACAGCGGGGAGTTCTTCCCTTCCCCGCACAGGCAGTCACCGTGTCTTTCTTTCAAAGCTTACATGCTCCGTTCGGTGTGTTTTCATTTGTTTCCCACATTTAGCCACTTACTTCCAAGTGCTATTTTTAAACATGGGGATGACATGCCAGGAAGAGCCAAAGATGTTAATTGATTTGGAGAAGCAGTCATTGTAGATGAAGCCAGTGTACATGGAGAATATGCCCATAAGCAAGATCAGGTAGCGCCCGCTGAAAAAGGTGTTCCAGATCTGCAGGGGGAGAAGGCAGTGCCAGTGACCAAAGTACCTGCAGTCCCATCAAACGGTGGGCCTCGGCCAGCAGCAGACAATATTGTACTGGTCTATGTATATATGTATATATATAGAGATACGTATACATATATATAGATAGATACATATATATATGTATCTGTATATATATATGTAGATACATATATATATATGTATCTCTGTGTGTGTGTATGTATATACAATATTCATAGAAAACTCTGGTTCCCTGGGGCCCGTCCAGGTCTCTGTGTAGAAGCAGGCAGAACTACTTCCCTAATCTCTGCCCCATGGGCATTTTCTAAGGATCTCCATTCTGCCTTTGGGAGGCTGAATGCCCCCTTTATCAAATGGGAATGATAAGCCTTTACCTACGCCGACAGGGTAAACCATCTCCCTGGTACTCACCTCATTAGTGCTTTTCTGGGCCAGAAGGCTCTTCTCATTAATGACCATCCAGAGTGCAAAGCCCAGCATGACAGCACCATGGCCACAGTCCCCAAACATCACCGCAAACAAGAAGGGGAAGGTAATGATAGTGTATGGAGCTGCAGGAAGGAAAGGACAAGTAGTTCAGCTCCTTCTGAACAAAAAGGCCTCAGCAGAGAAGGTGTCCACCCCACTGGACCATTCCTGACAGCTACTGCCCTTAAAGGCCTCCATGATCCTTCCCCTACTCACGAGGCAGTCAGATCTAGTGCAGAACTAGTTTTATCATCAGAAAGATTGTCCAACTGTATGACCTGCATGTTCCTTGCAATTTTAGCCTTCATTTCTTGTCTCACCATAATAAACACCACGTGTAGACATTTGCATGCTGTTTTGCAACAGAGTAATGTACTTTAAATTTACTATCATATTTCTCAGCCTCAATAACCTGGGTTTGTTTGATCCTTTCCCCTAGGCCCCAATTTCTAGGTTTCTGTTCATCCTCAGTGGTCTCTGAGATGCTCTACCATTGTTTCACACTTTTCTCAGGTCCTTTTGGTCCTTTTTTTTTACCTCAGCACGATGAGCTCAACTTATATTTGCCTTGTGAGTTTAGGTCTTTTCCTCAGAGCTGCTATTTCACCATCTGTTCTCCATCTTGTACTTGCCTAGTTCATTTTTCCTGCCACAATTAATCCATGAAGACTGATGGCCAAATTCTTTGCCTGAGAAAATCCATGCATATGCACCAAACAGTATCAATTTTTAACAGCAGAAAATATGGCTCAGGTTTCCCAATCAGCAATGAGTGCATGTTTTGTGATAGTGACAGAGCTCAAAGGCTTTACTTTGACCCTAACAAGCCAGGTGCTCAACTTGTGTTACTGAGTATTTCTTACCTGGGTTCATCTCCCTGTAGTTGCCCACACCATATGCATCCACTATGTTCTGAAATCCAGCTGTGAACTTGTTGGTCCTGTTGAAGGTGGGTGGTGCCATCCTGGTGTGTATAGCCGTAAGGATAGGGGCGATAGTAGAGCCACTGCGCTCCTGAAAATCCAGTGACAAGGACAGACACAATCAGGGTGGCTAGCAGAGAAGAATCGGTCCCACAGCTCCACAGTCTGTGTCCAAACATGCACATGCAGCAACATGAAAGCTGGACTCAAGAGTGTCATATCTCAATCGTTTTTCTAATATCCAGATTTTTCTATTTTCTGTGCTATTGATTTGTTCAGGGAAAGCTGCCAGCACTGCTGACTTGTGGGTCAGTCATAAACCTGCCAAGATTTAATGCTGGCCTTAAGCTCCCCAAGACCAAGCAATCAGGCAACAAACTCAACGTTAACTAAAACAGAAAAGGGAGCCCAGCATTACAGTAACAGACAGAAAACATACGCTCAACATAAAAACAGTGCAGTTAGGGTGAAAACTCCAGGGACGCAAAATGCTGGTCTCTTACCATTCCCTGATGGAGAGCTTTTTTTATCCGGCCAGCATCAGCCACTGGGAACCAGATCTCTGCAATGACGCACTGCTGAGTGACGTCAATGTTACAATAATTCAGGATGTAGTAGATGGCCTTGATTTTCTTCACCTTAATCCCCCAGGACCACAAGTTGGCTGCTGCCTCATGCAGCAGTCGCTGGCGGTGGGACTCGGTTTGGGTTATCACCTGTAAGCACAGTACAGGCAGTGCTTGAAACAGCAAGGCATAGTGGCATCATCTACTCAGGAGTTATTTGGGGAGGACATGTGGAAGAATGGGAGAAGAATGAACACTTGGGGTATTCTGGAAGCCAGCATATGCAGGTCTGGAGACAGGAGCACTTGACACCCAGTGCACAATGCTGTTCCCTAACGACTCTCCCTGCATGGCCCTGAGCCTCTGTAAGTGTAGAGGAGACCATTGGGAGTTACTGGTTACACGGGACTGGCTCCCTACCCAGTTGCTTACACACTGGGCACATGTCACCATGTGCTCCTACCCTTCCATCTCCTGTTGGCAGTACTGTGCCACAAACTTGGGGCCACATCACATCCACAAGTGTACTTGTACTGCTAGAGCTTCAGCTTATGGTCCTGATAGGACCTCCGTGCATCATGTGGCCATCACAGTGCTGCTGCAAAAATGAGCAATGGAGATAACACGTTAGGAAGATAACCTGTGTGGTCTACAAGCACTGAAGAAGCCTAGTGGTTCACATTGCTGCAGGAATAAAAGCCAGTTTGGAAGCAGACCTGTGTGCAGGCTTGGCAGTCACAGGCATCTGCAGAGGAGGTGACAACAGGATGTCAACTGCCAGATGGGCCACCTCAGGTCCCTCCTGCCTCAGGACCCACTGACTGTCATGTGTGACAATAGAAAGGTCACAGGCAGGAATCCCTCCAAAAGGTATTAAGTCCTGATACAGTACATGGATATACAAGCTACTGAGCACCCGTAGCAACTGAACTCGCAATTTTCAGCCCTCTGTTAAATATTGCAGTAAAGAGGTTGGAGATTTGTAGTTCTATAACAGCAGTCTTGGCTTTCCGTTGCTAGTGTGACAAGTGCCCTGACTTCCTCAGTAAAGAAAACCTAATTTAAATATTAAAAAAATCTTTACGGTCCTCTCTGACCCCAGTATAGTTGTACTACAGCTGTGACTGAACAAATTTGCAAGTTGCTGAGGGAAACCATGCTGTAAGAACTAGATGACACCATTTTAGACAATATGCAATTTGGTTACAATACCTGTAGCCTGCTGATGACCTTAGATGACACCTTATAGCCCTATATCATAAGTTCTAAACCTCTGACCTCTTACATGGCCAACAGAAGCAAGTAGTTTTTGACCCCCTCACATGGTAGGAGCTGCTGGGGTACAGCCTAGGGGGTGTAAACGGGCAAAGCAGAGCACAAGCACTGGCCTCTGCATCCAGCAAGGGGACCACTCCTGGACTGGTGGCTTCATCCCCAGCCCCTGGCCAGCTCTGCACAGTCAGGTCCCAGAACAAGCCTAGAATCTGGCCATGACCACACAGTTTCAGACAGGAGAAACATCTGTGCAGGTTTCAGACCCCAGTAAAGCCACTGCCACTTACTGTGTTTAAATCCTCGATCCTCGTGTTGACTCCATCAAGCATTTCCCGGCGCTCAGTGGCAGACTCTGGACAGGGATAGACGGTGGCACGAAATCTAGCCTCAGTGAGAGAGAAGTGAGAAACACCATTTATTTGACTGACTTTTTCTTTCTCTGGACTCTTCTCAGCACAAAGGCTGGTAAAGCAGCCTATTCTTCACCCAGTAGTAACTTTCCTTACATACTACAAAGTTATACCTGGTCTACCAGAAGGGTCCAAAAAGGTACATTTATATCTTTATGAGAAAAAGGATCGCTTTGCTTGTTGCAGCTGAGAAAACACTCCTTCTCTCAGATGCTACAAGGTGTACGGTATTTATTGCACAGCAGTCAGCCCTAATATTTAGGCACGTCTCTTAATGCCCCCACAAGCTGCTTGAACCGCAAAGCTGAAAAACCACAAATCCCCCCCTGGCAAAGGCAGCCCCATTAACGCCGTTGCCAACAGATGTCCCTCTTGCACCGAGGCTGGAAAAACGCCGTGTCGCTGTCCCTGCACTACCCTCCGCAGTCACTGGGAGAAGGCACCGGCCGAGCTGCTGCTGCGCGGCCAGCGGGCACCCTGCCTGCGTGAGGCTGTGTAAGGACAGCACCCCGTGTGAAACACCCCACTCCCCGCACCTCAAAAAAAACCAACAACCCACAACCCAACCCCAAAACCAAACCACTAAAAAAAACCCCAAACCCAACAACAGAAGACTGTATTTCCAGGGTAAAACAAGGGGAGGATGACTACCGTACAGCCAGCTCTTGGTTTCTGGTCCATCTGTTTGGCTAGACAGCTCAGGAGCAAGGGAAGGATGGGTGAAGGTTTTTAAGCACCTGCGAGTGGTATCTGTTACGTCAGCTTAGATGGGGTCAGGCCAGTATAAATACTTTTATAAGCTTACCCCTAAGATATCTGGGAGATTCAGTTGGTCTGTTTAATGTGGTACAATAAAGACTAACATGGGCTTCTAATAGGTGAGTGAAGGTCTTACCTCCATGCAGGTGCCGCATACTATAAACGAAGCAGTATACAACGTGACTTTCTACTACAGCTGCAAGCCACACTGGTACAAATGTGTTTACACTAGTACGGCACACTGCAGTGTTGTAAAGCCACTATATGAACCTCATACAGCCAATTCACATGTCTCTGAAAAGTGCACAGCTACCTGTCCTGCCTGCAAAACAAGTCGCAGAGGATACTTCATGCACAAAGAGCAGATAACAAGGTCCCACTGGGACCTCACAGAACACAAGGTGCACGCTGCAAGGCTCTGCGCCTACAAGCTTTAACTGAGCTGAGGTGCTGCAGTGACTAAAATAGCAGAGATCCCTCTGTATTTTCCTACTAGGTCTGTTCAGCGGTATCTAGTGCTTGTGCCAGCCCTACCACTTCAAGGGCATTATAAATGTTGTCCTTCAGTATTTCCCCAACAGGTCTGCAGGAAGAGATCACTCCTCTTTGCAGAGTGGAGATCTCCTGCCCACCTAAGGCAATGCACTTCCACCATCCTGCGGTTAACGCTGAGTTAGGGTTGCTGAAGGGCTGCCTTTCTGCACGTGAGATGAATTAAAAGATGTAACAGGGTCATAGGGGTCTATCCCTCCTTAAGAGACAAAAACGTGCATGCTCTGTGTACAGATAAGCATCATGTTCCGGCTTTGTCTGAGCACAGAATATATCACCACTTGCTCTCCAAAATAGTTCAGGCACACACACAAGTGAGGACAATTGTAAATCGAACAAAACACGCTGCCATTTCCTAGAGATCAGCCCTGAGCTGTGTGTAATGACAGCACGTGCTCTTCAGCTAAACTTCCCTTTCCAGAATAGAATCTCTCCTCACTCAACACCTGGTATTTGTTTCCAAAGGTTATTCACCCTACCTAATTATTTCCATCTTCTTATTCTTCACAGCTCTTAGTTCATCTTTAATAAGGATTTTTAATCAAACTTGAAAGCTTATTCCTCCATGCTGTACAGTTCCCCTGTTTCCAATAACGTTATTGCCGCAGTGTTGCTTTGATCTTTTAACAGCCATTTTGCATACTGAGTATCAGCTTTGCCCTAATGGCACAGACATCTCTGAAAGCTCCAGGAGAATTCAGCAGGGAATCCTTACATTGATAAACCCAGTTTAGTATTCACATTAGCACTGAGGCAGCCGCAAGAAAAGGAGGAAAAGGAAAATTCTTACATTTTCATCCTCCCTGCTCCCTCTACACCTTTCACTAATAAATTTGTGCATGGACTTAATGCTCATGAAATCAGCAGACTAATGTTACCAATTAGAGTCAAGCAGAGGCTACAAGTGTAACCTGAGGCACACCGCTCTGCAAACAAATCTTAGCCTGCCTTGCAGGAGACTGGCTTATACCAGTTCCATGACTTTTGCAGGATATTTACTTGCCATGAATGATGAGTTAGTGCTAAGCAGAAATGTCCTGCTGGGGCTGGAACGACACTGCCATCTGCTTTAGGTATAGTTAACCCTGCCTTAAAGATGGAGCAGACCAAAACATCTTGGCCTGTGTACCGGGGACAGCTGATGGCCCACAGAGCACAAAAGGAGAGCCATGGGATTAATACATTTTAAAAACTGCTGCTCAGCAAAACATCCATATATACGTGCATATTAGCAAGCAAAAAATGTGAAAGGGAGAAAGCAAAGACATAAAGGATGATTTCAAGTGTAGCCTGATTAGCTGGCAATAAACAAAACCCAGTGCACTAGCACTGCAAAGGACATCCTGTGAATTTGTCTTAGGTAATGTTTTCCTTTAGTTACAAGAGGCTGAGAGAAACCAGTCAAAGTTCCTTTCTATGAACATACCACATCCGTGCCACTAGCTCATAACAGCTTTGCATGTCATGGCCCACTCCGCAGGGATCTGCTCACACTTCCAGTGCTGCCTGGCCTCGCAATCCCAGCTGCACCCCACTGCAGAAGGTGGCACCTCTGGTTTGGATGATTCTGGGTTCAATCAATAATGAAAATGCTGACAGACATAGCATTGTCTGTTCTTTTACACCCACCCCAGAAAAATGTATTGGCCTTTTGACTGCAGGGAATTTAAAATGCTGTGGGGGGCGGGGGGAGATTCCTCCAAAATGAAGCGTGTGCAGCACCCTGCAAGCAACGCCAGCCAGCTCAAAATGTACGGCCTGCCAGCTTGCAAGGTAGTTGGCACAGGAGCAATGCAATGGGAAGTGTTCACCACCAAAAACTGCCCACAAGTGCAGAAGGGGAGAAGGGTACTGAACAGCATCTAAAAAGCCAGCAAAGAAACGGGACATAAGCAGGAAACTGTGATCCAGAAAGAGAACAAGACTAGCTGAACGCTCAAAAGACCACTGGCAGCAGCAGACTGATCCCGCACAGTGGTGATGGCAAAACTCCCTCCGTCTCTGAGGTTCAGATCAGAAATCAGTGGACTGAGAGCTAGGAGTCTTTCCCCAGCCATCGGTGCTCCTGCGGCTGCTTTATAGAGGGATGCCCACCTCAGGAGGGCTGAACTGCTCCCAGGATGAGCTGCCCTCCACAGCCTATAGAAGGCATCTTGGAGGGTCCCATTTCTAGCGCAGGAATGGCTAATACTCCCCAGGGGACTGTCGCTTCATGGGACTGAGGTCAATTCTCCCAGCTGGATGAACTGATCTTCCTGCTTTTATTCTGATTAAAGGCAGGATGTAAGGAAAGACCTGCCCTGAGTGCACGTGTCAGGTACGAGCAATCGCTCACTCCCCACACAACCTCGGGCAGCCCGCGGGCGCTCGGCTGGCCCCGCATGGCCTAGGGGCAATACCAGAAATGGATTTGGTGACAGCAGACAGATCCCCTCCTCAAATCTGATTTACACGGCAACAAAGCCCATCAGTCATCTGCGTTATGAAAGAGTAACAAAATATTCAACATGAATTATCTTTTCAAGGTGCTTAACAGGGTGGAAACAAGTCAGATTGTATGAAGCTTTCATTTCTTTCCTGGGCTCTGTCTCTGATTACACAGATATTGCTCAAAGGTCTTGAGAAAGGGTTGAATAAACTACAGCATCATCTTATGATGAAATGCAGGAAGGCTTGAGAGCAGGTTGGGGATTACTATGTTCCCAGTGCCCAGGTTAGGGCCTCCGATTTCTAGGGGAAGGATGCTGACTATTTCTTGAAACCCAGCCCCCTTTAAAATGTCCCAAGTTAAAAACCTAGCAACTGAAGCTCCCAAGATCTTTAAGCCACCTTTGAAAATTTAGGACTTCGATTTCCAAGTGCCAAGGTGACAGATATCTTTCAGGATTAGGAGCAACAGAACTGAGGAGCAGAAGGGAGCTCAGTGGCAGAGCTGACAGTCGGAGAGCTGGAGATCTGATCTTCAGCTCCAAATTCAGCCAGCCTGGGCTGACAGGGCAGCACCTCTGCTGGAGCCACTGCAGCTTGCCTATGGGTCTGCCTTACCCGTCACAAATCTTCCTGATTTTTTGTTTAAGCTGCTCTCCTTGATAGAAGATAATGAACACGTTCTTCTTCACCTCTTCTCTCTGCAACACAATTCAGTCATAATTTAACACACCCCGAGCAAAGAGTCCAGTGCGGAGAGGGTGGCGGGCGTTCTTTCAGCAGCCTCTCCAACTGGGTTGTTCTTTTCCTCCAGCCCCCATTTTCCACCAGCAATATTTTCCCTAGATGCGGCTTCAGGGACCAGGCATGGGCAGCAGCTCTGTGTTATGGGGGAAGGAGCAATATGGAGAGGTAGGGACTGGGGGTCTGCCGAGTCTCGGGGCTCACCCCAGAGACACCAAGGGGAACTGACCCTCTGTGGCCAGCCCCAGCTGCGGGCAGCCCCAGCTCACCTCCCTGGTGGTCCCTGTAACACAGCCACCCTGCTACGGCACACACACGTCTTAACCAGGCAGGAAAAAGGAGCCACCTCAATAATGGCAGAAGGGGAAAGCAATGCCAAAAAAACCTTCTGCCATTGTCAAATTTTCCCACCTTTCTTCTACAGGCTGCTTTCAGACACCCAGCTCTGGTGAGGCAGCTGGTGCTGCAGCACGGCCAGGACACCAGTTCTGTTTCTGCATCTCACAGGCACGCACGAAACCAAACCAGGTTGGTACCTACTGTCACAGGGTCCTCCAGGGGGGTGTCCATTTCAGTGTACCTCAGGTAGATGTTTCCCCTGCAGGCTCGCCACAGTAAACGCTCAAAGGGTATCATCCTTTCCCTCTTTATTACCCCTGCTGTGAATCTGAGCAGAGTTAAAAGATAAAGAAATTACAAGCCCATTCTAAGTCTTTTAGGACCTGTAACATGTGATTTTAGAGTCTCTTGTTTTCTAGTCTGTGATAGCCTGCTGTTGCTGTAGGCACTTCTAGGAAAGACCTCCTTGCTCAAGCCTGGCTCTTATTTCAATCTACTGACTTTATCCTGTTGTTCTTTCTTTACAACATTGTTAAGCCCTCCCCAGATCAACGGAAAAAGAGGATGAGACAATTCTGGCTAGAAATAGAGGAACGGAGAGGTGCTTAAAGTCACACAAACAGAGAGTGCCTGAATGACAGAGGTAGGAGGTAGCAATTCTGAAGTAGTGGTTTCTTTTCACTCCCTCCTGTTTTCCTTTTCCCAGAAAGCATCAGACTGCACCTTTGAAGTGCAGCATGACATGCTGGTATACACCCACCAAGGCAAGCTCTCTGCAGGCATACACTTTACTCAAAGAGTTGAACAGGACTTCAGAAATACCAGCGTGAGCAGCTAAGAAGATGATGCCGGGAAGAGCACCATCACTGAGTTTCACCACACCTAGCTGATGGAGACACAAGGGAAAGCTGTCTGAGTCTATGCTGTCCACCGAGTTACTGTCAGCAATACGCATAGCGCTGCCTCCGCTCCACTAACTCTCACCCTCAGCACCACTTTCCATTGCAGACAAAGCCCAGTGCAAGCAATCCCTTGGCTTTTTGCTGTGGTTAGACATCCATTCCTGAAGGCCAGGCTGGTACAGAAGCTGCATGCGAGATGCCGTAGGATAACAATTTTCAGTCAATAGCTACTAAGGGCTCACTGTAACTGGTGGCCTGGAAGCAAAAGTCCATTTGTTCCGCTGACCCATAACCTGACCATAGCTTTGATGATAAATAACTTCAGATGACAGTCACTCTTTCATCTTCATGAGGCAGCTACGCTGAAGAGGCTGACTAACAACCTCTGCTAAGAACCTGAAGGAAGTGTGCTAGTGTCACAGCCACACAGCACAGGTGGGAAGTCTGGCCAGGCTGGGGGCCATCACCAATACACACCCCAGCTTGGCAGCTGCAGCAGCAGGAGTGCTTCTCAGCTCCAGCAGTCCAGATGTGTCTTCACTGAAAAAATCATCTGGCAGATTGGTTTCTGCCTGGAAAACATTAGTTTTAAAAAACGACTCAGTATTGCCAGTTGGAAAACTATTTCAATGTTTTTTCCTGACATTTCCCCCCCACAAAGGTAGCTTTCCACAGAGATTTAGGCTAAAGAAAAGAAAAGGTAAACTATATCTTAGTAACTGAAAAGCATAAATGTCATTTTCAAAGAGATCTGGGAACCAAGTTCTTGAGCTCCATTGACTAATGGAGTGATGCAGGCTCTGAAGTGACTGAGGTGCTTTTGCAAACTTATTGTACTGGCTTGTGGCAAAGACCAATGGGTTTTGATTAACAATCAGTAACAACAAACCTCAAATGAAAATGCCAGCATTTTCACGAGCTTCCACATTCCTGTTGGAAGAGTAAAGAGGTCTCTCACCTCAAAGAAGTCCTGGGTTTTCTTCAGCAGATGTTTGAGCTCTGTCAGCTCAAGGAAGTTCTGCTTCAGTGTTTGCTGGTTCTGGTTTGCTTCCAGCAGCTCAGCTTCAAGTTTCTCCAGCACGGTCTGTTTAGGGTCGAAGCACATTCAGAAAAACTCTGAAGTAGACCAATGGCCCTTTACCAAGCTGATATCAAACCTCAAACAATAGATGGTTATTTCTTTTCAAGGGGCAATACAGAAATATTCAATGAGAACCTAATTAACACTGAGTTTGTAGGAAGATACTCATCAACATCAACACCTCATTTTCCCATTGCCACGTTCCCTACTGGGTGCTTTGTCCTTTTCTGGCACTAGAGTTGTGACTTACCCAACCAAAGCACAGGCAGGTAAGTGGGTATGTGGTGTAGGTGTCTCAGCCTGTCTTGGCACCTCTGTGGTTCCCCACAGGACACCTCAGACCCCAGGTGGACTGGCTGTCAGTCTGCTGACTACAAAAGCAGCCTACAACACAGCCGTTAGCAGGTTCATTAGTGATAGTCCAAAAATTAGGTGAGGATGTGGGTCCAGGAACACACCAGGAAACTACCTTGCTTGTGAAGCTGAAGCTCTTGGAAAGCGTGGAGGAACTCCATCAGTAAACTTAGCTTCCAGCTGAGCTAGAAGAAAGCATCCCTTGCACATCCAAAAGCAAGGCACAAATATTTGTTTCAGGACCAAATATTGTTATATCACAACCATACTCTCACCAGGACAGACAGCTCTCGGGTTTTTATGCAGCGAAGCTGGTTCTAACATCAGCTCTCCTGGATAATCACCAAAACCTTCTTATACTTTCCTACAGGATGAAAGGGGCATTCTGTGATGGTGATACCTTTCCATTGATATGTGGGATGAGAGGGATCTTTCACCACGGATGGTAAAAAGATCAGGCTCCTTTAGGAACACGCAGTAAGACCAGCCTTAACCTAACTGCTGACAGCGACTCAGGGAGCACCTCCACAGGCAGGGAAAGCTGTGCCTCCTCCTCGCAGGGGAGGGCTGTATCGAGCGCATCACACAGACAACCTGGTGTATAACCCCTTTTCTCTCCTTGGCCTGCTCCAAATTCGTTACCTCCATATCAATCATTTCTCGAGGCAGGGGGGTCTCTGGGTACTTTTCTAGTTTGACTATTTCAACGTTGTCTTCCATCTCATTTTCCAGAAAACCTGCAAGGAAAGCACACAGAAGTCTCAATATAGAGCTATCCTTGCTGCATCGTCCTGGTCACCAGCTGCCACTAAGCCCCCTGTCAGGGCTGAGGCATCACACTGAGGTGTGACGAGGGACAGCAATATACGAGGGCCATCACCCCAGTGCATGTACACAACCATCAAGAACTGGGCACCCGGCAGCCTCCTTTCTCAGCGAGGACGCTGTTTCTCCTGAAGTCACAGTAGCTGGGTGCCACTTGGACAAGCCCTCAGCCCCGGCACAAGTAGCCAGCGTGGCACCCCCTTGCTCGGGGCAGAGTGTGAGGTGCACAGCAAGCTCAGCTATCACACCTCTGCTCTAGCAATGGCACATGCTGTCACAGTGGCTGTGGTGGACACCGGTGTCATGGTGGGGGGAATGTAGAGCTCACAGGACCCACGTTCACGGGGCGGTGTGCCATGAGCTCTGCTGCTTGGGTTTTAGGGGTTTGTCCCCAGGCTGACGCCTTGGCCATGGGAAGTGTGTGCCAATGGCTGGTGCACTGGTGTAAGAGTCAGGTTATCCGGATTAGCTTCCTGCCCAGTCCCAGATTTATCTTGTGATGTTATATAAAGTTTATTTTGTATTTTTTTATATATATTAACCTCCTTTCAGTTCAGTTAACCATTTTCAAAACAGGGTTGATAAATAAAAAATAATGTATTGCCCATATGGGGCGAAGTGGTAATTAGCTGACACATGCAAAACATTTCCAGGGGCTCAGATGAAAACATCACCATTTTGCCACTAATTCTGCTCCACAGTGTGAGAGCACTTAAAGAAATAAATCCCACACCACCAGTTGGCAGAAAACAGATTGCATTTGACAAGCATTTACTTACGCAGGATCCTCTCCAAGGATTCGCACCTTCTCACTTCATTCACAAACTTTCTCTGGAAGCTGTTGACATTCACATTTAGCTAAAAACAGGAGGGAAAACAAGCCTGGGGCTGGAGGCTGCACACTGCTGCACTGATTTTTAACATCACCAGAGAACTAACACCTTCACTGCAGATGGCCAACACCACTGCATCTTACAGACTTCTAGTGGTGGGGCAATACCCTGGGTTTCCTCATGGCCAAGGACATTGTGGCCTTATACCAGGCTTATTTCCACTCAGCCTTGCTGTGACAGCAGGAGTCATAGATGGACTCTCATGGAGAGACCCCCCCCCCATTTTCTCGTGGTGGCAAGAATTAACCTTTAGTTGTGCAGAGCACTGGATGGGGACTCAGGGATGGGTCGGGTCTCGGCACGTTGAATGGCTTTTGGACTGCTTTGGGGGAAGTCCCGCTCTCACCACGGGCTCTTTGACCACCCTGCAGGTGTACCTTCTCCAAGTGCTTTGAGGGAAGGACAAGCACACCCCAGGGTACATCTCTCATGGATCAACGTGCCATCCAGATGATACTCACATCTCTGAACTGGACCAGACCCAGCTCCCCAAGTTCGGCCACGCAGCAGTAGGCAGCCTCCACCTGCAGGAAGAGCTGCATCAGGCTCATTTCCTCGCTCCTGAAGACCGAGGCCATTTTGCCTGCCCGTCTCTGACCTGGCCGTCCGTGGGGCCCTTGGTGGCGGTGGCACAGTTGTCCTCGCCCAAGGAGGTGCCAGAAGGTGCCAAGCACTGCAGAAACATTGGGATCACTGAGTCAAGGTGCTGGAAGCTAACCCATTGCTGCCCATCATGCCCTTCAAAAGGGTTTCTTCACCTCCTAAAAGCCTCCTCAAACCCACGTGAGGCTTCATCCCACTAGAGCAGTGATAGATGCTAAGGTATGTGTGTGACACAGGGAAAGAGAGGAGCCACAGGTCCCCTAGGACAGATATAAATACTCTGCCCTGTCCTCTGCTTCAGACCAGTGCACTTTTATTTGGGTTTTGGATGCTGAGCTTGTGAAAGACTCAATTTCTCTTTGTCTTTCACAACACAGAGAAGAAAAATCATTAGTTTCACCTAGCAATTAGATGGGTGAAAGAGACCTTACTGGTTTTTATCAATTTCATTGGCAGTGTGAACACAACATTGCAAACACGGCTGGAGCGTGTTATATGGGGATGGGGAGAAAAGGAAACTATTTTATTTAAATTAAAACAAACTTTAAGATTTAAAAAGCATTTTCTCCCCAGAAAGGACTGTTTTCCAAATGAGATACATGAAGTACCATATATTTTGCAAAAGTTCCTTTTGTCTATATGCTTATCATTTACTTTGAGTAATCTGAACATAAAAATCGCCTTTAGTTGTTCTTGCACGAAATTAAGTGATTAGTATGCACGAACACAGTAATTATTCTTTCTCAGAGAAAACATGCAGGTAGGTAGACTTCTTGCATGCATTTCATTTTGTAGCGAGCCTACATTTTATAAATAGCAAACCAAAATCCCTTTCTAACCTCACTTCTATTTGTTTACAGGGATGGGAAGTCAATTGTTCTTAACTCTCTCTGTCTCTCTCCATAAACCTTGTCTTACAACCTTTTTTTTAATGTGGATTCTAAGAATTTTGTTTATAACATGAAAATTTTTTCTTCAACATGAGAGAAACACTGCAAGATAATAAAGGCTTGTTTAACAGGAGTACCGTAGTCACACGTCTGTATTTGCTCTAATTATCAAGTGAGTTTTCCTTGTCATACTTTTTGTAACTATTCACTAGATGATTGAAGATGTTGAAAATATATGATAACTAACAGCTGTTTAAAAGAAAATATATCATGTACGAGCTCCAGTGGATTGAATAAGAATATAATCTTTAAAGTTGGTTGGACATTTTTTAGCAAACTATATTTTTCACAGGAAAAAGACACAAAAGCTGCAGGAGACCCCCCACTACTCATGCAAGAAAGTAAAAAAAGTCCCTACCTCTCATTTTCCAAAAGTTTAAAAGACTTTCCAAAAGTTTAAAAGATCATCAAAATGTCCCATCATAATTTCTTTAGACTGAAAAGTATAAAGAGACTATAGCTTAAATCAGCTTGTATTACTAAACCTGCAATTACCTTCCATTAGAAATGTTGAAACCTTACAATTAAAAGAACAAAACTCAAATGAAATATTTAGAAATATCCAAGTTAAACTGTTTCAAACCGTCTAAACCCGGGGTTCTACTTTTCCTTGGTGATCAGTCAGTTAAGAACCCCAAAGGCTCACTTTCATCTTGATTTGGAAAGAAAGAAAAATTACAAATAACAAGAGAAACCTCCTTCCAGCTGGGAGACCCTTCCCAGCCCCACTTCAAGGAAGGCAGAGCGTTCGCCCTTCGTCCGTTCCTGCAGTACGGGAGGCTTGCCCAAAGGCACCTGCTGCCAGCCATGCTTCTGCCAACGCCACCCACGCCCTCCCAGCCTTTTGCTTTGGCAAAAGAACAGTTAATGGAGAAATCACTCACACTTTCCCCAGTCGCTATTTTCCAGCAGTATCGCACTGCATTAAAATGCACTGGGTTTCAGGCAGGGTAAACCCCGGTGCCGTGGGCTGCTTTGGAGAAGGTGTTACTCAGGTTTACCTCTCAGCCCCTCTGCTCCTTTCTGGCAGGCCCTCTCCCCTGGCAAGGGGCAAGCTGTTCCCTCGCTGGCCGGGCGTCCCGTCGGGTGACGACAGCAGGGCTTGCTTTGCGTGGCTGCAGGCACCACGTCGGGCGTGGAGGGTGGCAAGCAAAGTGCCCTGGCCAACTGTCCTCTCTCACACGGGGCACAGCGAGCCTTTTCTTTTAAGTTCACAACTGGTCTGGACCAGAGGAGGGAAACCCTTTCTGTCTCGAAACAACCCCTGGGTGGTCTGGATCCAGTGCTTTCTGGCTCGGTCACAACCCCTGTATCAGGTCTGTGACAAATGCAAGCCGTGTTGAGGCAGCACGTGGCTTGTTGAGACCAATAACAGAGGGTGCCTACTGGGTCACACCGCCCCGGCCACCCGAAAACAAGGGAGAACCTTCGAAACCGGCGGTGTGCAGACGGCCGTGAACCTGTGAGAGCTCATTCGGAAGCCCTGGATGGAGGATCAGTCACCAGGCAGGTGGAAAAGTTCAGTACCGTGTCTCACCAGTTGTTCCTCACTGAAGGCAGCCCAGGGAAGGACAGGGAAACAATGGGAGATTAATGATTATCCTGCAGCCGGAGGACGGGCAGAGCTACACAGCAAAGAGGGGGCTGGGAGGGCAGGGGCTCAGCCAGCAGAGCTGTGCTAGCCTGGACCAGTGCTGACAGGGATCTTGGTTCTCACCCCTTGAAATAACAAACGCTGGGGAAAGAGGGGCTTTATAGATTTTCTCCCACTTCAGCTGCTAAAGCAAGGGGTCCGGAGAGAAATTCATCCCCTCCTAAAACCAATGGCTTAATTCCCACTAAGGTCAAGGTTTCATCCTGGCAATTAAAACTGGTTGGGTCACTATTAAATCTAGCATCCATGAAAAGTTTTATCTCAAAAAAAGACCTAATGAAAGCGCATGGCTATATATAAATTTTAAAGTGCCCCTTGAAGAAATGCTTTCTCAGACCTGTTTTTTTGGAGGTATCCAGTAACCCTGACCCAAGAAGCCAAAGGGTATAGCTTACCTAATGGAACAATGCCGGAAGGTAACAGCAGTTTCCCAGCACAGAGGTTTTTTATTCAAACGCAATGACGAGTGGCCCCACTTCCCGGGGTCAGCTAGTGTGAGAGGGCTCCCCCACCTTCTGAAATCCAGCTGCCTCAGGCTGCATAACCCAAAAAGGAGGTATTAAAAATTATAAGGTAATTTCAATGGATGGTCCTAAAACTTCCATTTTGCTCAGCAACTGCCCAGCTGAGTGGCCACAGGGACCCGAGCCTCCCACCCACTTTGGCTGCACTGTGGTCCTCCCTGACCAGCCAGTGCCGGTAGTCAGCTCTGCTTTCTCCATCAGCACTACCAAAGAAAGGGAGTAAAGACTGATGACAGACAGCACGTTCTGCTGGGAAATCAGAACTTTTCTTGGTAAGGCAGAAGTCAAGTCATTGCCACCAACCGCACATCGTCCACGCAGGGCCATGGAGAAGCTGGTGGGGGGAAGGAAGAACATTGTCTTCCAGCCCACGCTGTAATGCTAAACAACAGGAGCCATCATTCAGTTCTCAACTGTTGTATATTGACACAACAAAATAAAACAGCTTTCTCAGGTTACTCCCCCCACATCTGAACCCACAGCATATTCTTTCCCCTTGGCAAAGTTGTTGCGTTCATTTGATGATAGCACGATTTGCTTCTGTTTTGCACCTGCAGTGCTCTCATTCAGCCCCATGGCTACACGCAGCTGCTCCTCTACAAGCAGCAGAAGGTGCCCCCCAACGCACACTTCATGGCCAAAGCAAGCTGCACTATGCTGGCCACTACATCCCGTTAGCCGAGGAGTGAGCGCAGGAATAAAGCCATCGCTCTTGCCCTTCCCTCCCCCACTTCCCGGGCAGAGGACAGAAGCCGAAAACATATCCTATTTCATGCCTCTGGCACGTGAAAGTAGCATTATTTTATAATAATCTTATTAAAGATCAGATGATGATGGCTGATGATGAGGAGCCCTGTCAGTGGGCTCATTGTCAGCGCCGGCAGCACCGCCCTGGCGAGCCGAAGGCAGCCCTCCTCGGGCAGCACCATGCTGCCTGGCCGGCGGGTCACAGACTCCCTCGCGGGGGGGTGGTGGTGTCCAGAGGGACAGAGCATGGGGTCACAGCAAGGCCACACACTCAGCAACTAACAGCGACCCCAGCCTGGACTGGAAAATGCAAAGGGCACCAGTTGTGGAGTTTTTCCAAATGCCAGAGCTGCTTTCCTCTGTGTGAGACAAAGCAGATCCCCCTCTCCCCTTCTGTCATTCAAAGAGTAAAACCCTTATGTGTTTGAGTATTTTTTTTTCTTCCAGTTGCCTAGATTTAAAAATCAAATCCCCTGTTCACAGGTAGCTTTAACGTAGATGGCTATTTTTCACATCAATGAAGACACTGAACAAAATGGCCCCCTCCCTGATGGACACATTATTGGCATCAGGCTTAAGGTTTTGAGCTTTTAAAAGCCATTTTGAGGGTTTTATAAAGGCCCTTAAGCTTTTTTTGAGCTTTATAAAGCCACCTGGGAGGGAGCTTTACACAACCCGCAATACACAGACAGTGGGTTGCCAACAGGCAGCCCTACCCTCCCAGCAGTGGCCTTTAGACCTGCACTCGGAGATTTCACTACCTACGAAGCAAGTGTAGGAGAGAGAGATCCACTCCTGTGGTCCCACCGACAGCACAGACCACCCAGCATCCTCCGTGGTGATTACCACCGTGATCTCAAGGGCTGCACAGAGCCCTTGTGAATAACAACTGGGAACGGTCAACTGGTCATCAACTTCAGCGTGCCAACACACAGAGCTCGAGGGGGTCCGACCATGCAACCCCTCCAGCCAGGCAGCCATCACTCAGCAACATGGGGAAATTTCACACAGCAGCAGGTGGCTCTGGGATCAGTATCTCAGCTATAATCATCCCATGCTCAACTCCACCGTGCAGAAGGGTTTGTGTGGCTGTTGTTAACATGGGATATTAATTTTTGAGCTCTCTTTCACCGAAACTCCCTCCTATTGCAGCAGCTAAGCAGAGTGGCACCTCAGGTGTGCTGAAATGGGACTAGGGGTGCGGTTAACCCAACCTCAAGTGTTACACAGAAAAAAGGGATATGATCTCTGATGTACCTGCTCCGCCGTGCTCTTGTGAGTCGTGTATTTTGTCCTGAGTTAAATACCATGCTATGGTTCAATTGCCATTGCACTGGTCACTGCTGGGATGGAACAGAGTTGCAACAGCAATTAGCTTTCATTTGGAATTAAAAAACCAAACATGTTGCCTATATAAACAGAAAATACACGTGTATATACATAAATACACAGAGTGAATGTGTAAAGTGTGTGACAAAGGCAAAAATCTTCTGAGAGCCACACCTGGTGGTGGTGTGTCAAGGGTAATACTTTGGTCATCAGAGAACCTAACAGTGAAGCTGTCTGTGGCACAAAATATACCAAGCGGTAGGTATCACCTCTATCATCATCAGGGAAAGCTGAGCAGCAGCCCTTTGCACTGTGGATGAGCGTGCAAGGGGAGAGGTGGGGAAGTACCTAATTTTAGAGTAAATGGAGTCTTGCCTTGAGAACTGCATGGGAACAGGAGCCCAGGGAAAGGAAGCCCCCGTCTCTGCTGGTCCTGCAGCTGTGCCTCGTGTGCCAGGGCAGCCCCATCCAGGCAGGTGTCCATGTGAGGCACAGAAACCATGCTAAGGGAAGGAAGGCTTTGGAGGGTCTTATCGCTCTTGAGGCAGTCACAGCACTGAAATATGAATGCATGACAAAGAAGACGTGAAACAAATCCAAATCTGTGTCAGGAGATGATTTTACAGGGCTCTCATTGTGTCTGAACTTATCAAGCAAAGCCTTCATTTCCAATCCAATCCAAAAATTACTGAAGCCAAGAACAGCCCGTTCACTGCTTCAGAGGACTTCGGAGCAGGCCCTTTCTGAACCATGGAGGGAATGCATTTTGGAAAGGAAAAGAAATACATTACGTTAATTGTGCAAAACATTTTCAGCATCCCTTAGAAATGAGCACATTCACCTGCAAGCTGACAAAGAACATTTAGGTAGCAGTTAAAATTCAAAAGATAGTCCATTACAAGTTGAATCATTCCTACAACAGCAAAGCAATTTTGTCTTTTCATTTCCCCTCAAAAATGTTGTGCTGCACGGAACAATTTTGTACTAATAATTTTTGCAAAATTAACTGCCAGGTCAACTGTCAGCAGGAATCACAGGTGAGAAATTCAGAATGGAAAGGTGAAGCTGGAAAAAGAGTGGAGGGCCTCTCCCCAGTAAAGAGTTGACTTTTAGTTTTGATGCAACAGAGTGCTCAGATGAAAATACAAGTTAAAGACAACTAGCACAAAAGGACTTGGACACTGAAACGAGGCAGAGATGAAGATTATCCTATAGGTTAATTTCAAGTAACTCTGAGCAGTCGGAGCATTTTTACAGCATCTCTTCTGCCCTGACTCATGCCTACTGAGGCCAAGAGTGACGGCTGCTGGGGTCACCACCCAGCCTGGCTGCCAGCTGCGTGTGACACAGCTTGGGCCACCCCTGGGGTGCCAGCTGAAGGCCAGGGCTGCGCATACCAGCGGCAGCGGGAGGCGGCTGTTGCGGACCGGCCGGCACAGCCCTAACTCCGCCAGCCCCGGCAGCATGTTGACACAAAAACAGGGAAGCAAGGTGGGTAAACATGCCTGCTTCAGCTGGTCTGCCCTCATCTGCAGGTCCGTGTCCCCTCTCCCCGGGGAAAACCTCTGGCTGCCTGTGTCCTGCTGATCATGGAAGTATCCGCAGCTGGAAGGGAGCAGGGTGTTTTTGGTGGTGAGGGGTGGCCAGCGAGGAGGACAAGCGGGTTCACACCACAGAAATGCCGGGCAGGGCTAAGCCTATGTGGGGTTTTCTCTCAAGTTTTTTTTTTTTTTTTTTTTTAATGAAGAGAGACCAAATAAACCTCAGGTTTTCATAGCAGCACCCTGTTGTATGCAGTTCATGTGGGAAGGCTAAACCCTCCCTGCAAGTTTCAGCAGTATAGAGGGAAAAAGGAAAAAAGAGAAAATACTGTCCATCCTGCTAGGATTGATGCCCCACATCCAAAACAGGCCCCAGTCAGCTTAGTTCTCACACGAGCACCCAAAGCCAGGCGTGCCCTCTGCTGAAGAGCACCAGCAACCTGCTCCCTGCTGAGCCCACCTCTCCCAGTGCTTCCTGCCTGACATAATGCCTGCAGTTTTCTTGAACAAGGACATGGTAGCGGGTCAAAGACAGGAGCAAGCAGAGCCACAGCAGGGATGTGCAGTGCTCATCAGACCAGGATGCACTTCAACAGTGTGGCTTTTCCAGCCAGGATTGTGAAAAAAAATCTTGCCCTCCAGCTGATACCATTTTGCCAGCAACCCTCCTGGTCTGGCAGACAGAGCTGTGCTGGTGGAAGGTGCAGCTCCTCGCTTTGCCCATGTGATGGAAGGGGTGGTGTAACCACAAGAGAAGAAGGGTTTTTTTTTCAGCATCCCATTGCACATGGGTGATGGAGGCAGTGACACAGCTGTGCTCACGGGGCAAGAACACCGGCAGCTTCTTCCTGTGCAGAGGCCCCAAGCCTGGACTGATCCCAGCCCATAACTGCACAGGTCCTCAAGGAAAGGCTGTTCCTACTGTCTAATAGCTGCTGGTAGCCTACACAAAGCAACTGGTTCCATCCCATTTCTTGGTGGAAACATGCCCATTAACTCAGCAGCTACTGTACCAGCGTGACCAAAGATTGCTTTTTCTTAGGCTTCCACAGAGAAGCCCTTTGAAAAAAACACCACCGCTGGGCAGTTTTGGGGGAGGTCAAGCCAACAAACATGCAAAATCAAAGCCAAACAGGGAGACAAATTCTCTACCCTGATCCTCTACCCCTTTCCAGCTCTATTAGAACAGCTTTGCAAGATCAAAAGGAGATTTGGAAGACAGAAGCTGCCTGGGACCCCGCTGGCTTTGGAGGCTTTTCCTCCCTCCAGCTGCAGTGGATCCTGGGGAAAAACCTTCAGGCTTGACCTTCAGGGGCCCTTCTGCCTGCCCCAGCGCTGACATCCACCTCCTGCTGGAGCTGTTTTGGTCAGAGCCCTTCTCTTTCTCCACCCGGTTGTGGCAGGAAAGTTCAAGGTGTCCTGGCAGCAGGGAGCTCCTTCGCTCCACCCTCTGCCCCGCACACCAGCTCTCTGAGCTTCAGTGAGGATCTGCTGAACCGGAGCTGCCAGCGACAGGGTCTGTGCAGCCGGCGCGGACCCCCGGCATGCAGCGCTTCCCCCGCGAGCCCTGGGCAGCCTTCGCTGCGCTCCTCTTCACCACCGCGCTCTGGTATCCTTGCACAGCAGGTATTTCTCTTCTTTTCTGCTCCAGTTTCTACACCCTGCCTTTACCCCCAATGCCTCTCAATACCTAAATATATCGGCTGCTGACAGCAATTTGGTTTTTTTTTTTTGGGGGGGGGTTGTTTGTTTTTTGTTTGTTTGTTTTTTTAAATAAGGTGACTACCTTCTCTCATCTAAAAAAGTGTAAAGATTAATGTTAATGAGAATTACTGGATGTGACTGATCACATCATCTTTCTGAAGAGATGTGCTCTTGCCAGCTGTTTACAGATCCACTGTAAATGTGACTGAGCTGCAGGTTGCTCCGCTGAATGGCAGGGAGATAGGGGACCGCTGTTACTGGGCCTTCCCATGCTTGCTGGAGCGAGAGGCCGTTTGAAATGCCACTCAAGAGGCTCCCTGCAGTCCAGTTTAGCTCTTATTAGGTGCTTTTTGCAGGAAACCTGGCTTCGGTGCCCCCTTAATTGTAGAAGGTGCCTAAAAACAAAACGTAAATGAGACCTGGGAGATGCTCCTTTCCCACCAGGCTACTGCCTGCATTTGTAGATCAGCACCAGGTGAGACCTGCCAGATGTTTGAAGATGGGTTAGCTTTAACAGCCTGTCGTTTGGGCTGCACAGTCTATCAACACGAACCAACACTCAGCATTCTGCAGCGCTTCCTTCCGCAGGTCATACACAGCTTTTAACGATTCTTCCCAGCGCTCCCATGAGGTACTTATTAACCGAGAAAAATGATGGGCTTAGCCAAGGTCATTCAGCAAGTCCTAGTGGACTCAGAAAGAGGGATGGGGAGTAGTCAGACCCTTCTCTGGAGCAGGCTGCCTGGGGACCCCCTCGCAGTGTGGCAGCGGCCTAAGGAAAGCTCTGGTCTTGCTGACGGCCGGTCTGCTCAAAATGAAAAGCTGGGCAACAGCGGGTGACCCCAAGAGGGACATCTCCTAAAGATAATCTCAATTTACTTGCTGTTACTTGGAAAATACCAAACCCAAAGGAAAGGTTTGGTCAAAGGTCTTGTTCTGGTTTGTTTTTCTGAGCTGAAACTAAACCTGGGCCATTATTTTGAAGTCTTCAGTCAAATCAAGCTTTTTTTTCTGTCTATCACCCTCCAAATTATCAGCTGAGTGATGGCCTGACTGGAAATTATTCTCTCGGCTTCTGCTTGGTCTTTGGAGAAGCAGCACATTGGAGCCCCTCCACCTGCATGCAGCAGGGGCCCTTACTCCTGTACCTTCTCCAGTTGCTTTTCGTGTGTCTCCGCAGGGAATACTTCACCCGGCTGAACTGCAACTGTACTGCTCATAGTGGCACAGGAGGAGATACTTGACTCCCTCCCTTCTGCAGCAGGGGACAGGCCGCTGTTAATGCCCAGGGACCACAGCAGCTTGTGCTTTCCCCACGCGGTTGTCCTGCAGCTGTCCTTGCATCCGATCCCGCAGTGCTGCAAGGTGCATGCTGAAGCTGAGGGGCAAGGCAGGTATTAGGAGGTCTGAGGGGGTTTTGCCTTGTGACACCACGTACACATTTGGAGGGCTGGAGACCAGTCACAGAGCTGTGCCAGCATGCATGTGTGGTCTTATCTTGGGTAGGAAGCAGAATAAAGAAGCAAAACCTTCAGTGAAGCCCCTGTCCCACTCCCCCCCCCTTACATTTTTCTGTATATTGTATTTTCCAACCTGAGCTGGTTATCATGCTGGCCTGAACTGGAGCCCAGCCAGAACGGTTTCAGACACAGCTGTGCCTGAACTACAGCAAAGCCAAAGCTTCCCATTGAGGCTGTTGCGGATCTGCTGAGGCTTTGCACGGATGGGCTCAGCCCTCGGCTCTTCCAGAATCCTTTGCACTCTGGAGTTACTGGGATTTTTCTACAGGCGAAAGGAGGTAATGACCAGCTCGCTGATTATGGATGTCCCCATGCCACTGAATGCTCGCTCTCATTTCAGTCCTTGCTCATTCTTCTCTTGTAGCCTGGGAAAGGACAATGGTTGATTTGAACTCTGTGTAAACGGCTCACCAGGGTCATACTCAGGCAGAGGCACAGTGATTCAGCTGTTCCTGATGGCTGCTGCTAGAGCAGGTCTGTCTAGAGCCTGTGTTGACAGTGGCAGGATGAGAAAGCACAACCTGATGCAGCAGTGTTTAAGGGCAGAAACTTATTTTCTCCAAGTTGTTTCCATCCTACAGATCTCTGCAGGGCAATGGCTTTCAGATTTCCATGCTTGATGCCCAGTATTGCTTTTCTAATCCAATTTGCCTTTTCTCCTTGTGCTTTCCTTCTGGCAGCTGAAGACATCTCCAATGTTTCAACAAGCTCCATGCTCACAACTGAGTACGAAGCACCATGCTTTAGTAAGTCTTCTTAAATCATTACTACCATGACAAAGCCCGGTGATGAGGCTACACAGGTGACTAGAAGGCTGTCGGGGAAAAGTATTTAGCTGTTGTTATGGCTACCATTGTGGACGAAACTCCAGGATGCATTTCTAAGGTTCCTCCATTGGCATGTCCAGAATAATATCTTAGTTACATTCAGCTTTGAACAGACTAATTCATAGCTAATTTATGCATCCTAAAGCTCCCTGCCCGACTGCCTGCCTCTAGGCACAATGTGGATTCCCTAGAGGGCCTTCTTACCCCCATCCTACCAGCTCTTTGCCGAACAGCCAGTCCCAGGCAAACCGAGATCCTGCCAGTCCTCCCAGAGTCATCCTCTGTCCCACACATCAGATACCCCACAGTCTTGCATTTCCGAAAAGATAGTACATATACCAATAGTTGTATGCTGCTTCAAAGCATGCACTTACCTTTTCCCTGGCAATGTGCAAGAGGTTGGCTGCCCCGTGCCAAGCTCAGGAGGCATTCGCTTTTCACAGCTGACAAGCCTCATGTGCATCGACACGCAATGCATGTAGCTGCAAGGTGGTTCCGGCTGACTCGGCTCTCCTGGGTACTGGGGTCTCACCCTCAGCTTCTATTCCAGGCCAAGGGGTCAAGATGCCATGGTCCTCCAGCCTCCCTTTGATATTTCCACATTACCGCCCAGAATGCAGAGCTGGGTATCTCCACTGTACCCTTGTAATGGAAAAAGTACAGCAGGTGCCTTTAAATAACAGCATAAATTAATCAACTGGTGATATATTTCTTAACTGACTCTAGAAAATTGGACTGATTTAAACAAAAGGACGATGTTAAAAGTGCAGGAAAAGATACATGGAATTGTTACATTTTTTTTCATTTTTAAATGCGTAAACCAGGGATCCCCCACTGGTGGTGTCTTTTGCAGTTGTTACACGCAAGTCACAGTTAACATCCCAGCAGAAAGCAGCCACTGCTTCTTATTGCAAGCAGAGGTATTGCGTATCTGAACTACTGGAGATCCTGCTGAAGGTGTCTCTGCTAGAGATCCTCTTACTCTCTCACATGAAAGTTTCTCTATCCTGGGTTTATTTTTAATTTTACCTACCTATTTCTATCATATACCATTCCTAAAACCAACTGAGGAGATGCTAAGTAGGTGTTTTAAAAGATTTCCGTAATGGTGGGCACAGTGGTAAGAGAGGCAGCTCAGGCGTTTGGCCAGACAGGGATGACAGAGTCTTGAAGACACACGGATGAAGCTGAACATTGTTGTCCCCCAGGTTAACAGCCAGGCTTAGGGGAAAGATGCCAGGGCAGAGTGACAGGCCACAGGACAGCCAGTGGAGTCACTGTCTCATCTGCCTTCTAGCAAAGGAAACTTGTTACATACTTAGCCTCCCATGAGCTCACTTTGTTTCTTCTCCACCAGACGTGAACTTCTGCACACAAGTGGCCATGTGCTGCCCGACAGGCATGGATGATTATGGATGGATCGCGGCGGCCGTCGGCTGGAGCCTCTGGTTTCTGACTCTCATCCTGCTCTGTGTGGACAAGGTCATGAAACTCCGGCCTGACGAACCCAAATATTTGGTGGCCTGAAGCAGAGGCAAGCCAGCAAGCAGCAGCACCCAGGAGCAGTGAGGTGCAGACAGAGTGACAAAGCATTTCGATCACTTCCTAAGAAACAAAATAGAAAGCGAAAGTATCTTCAGCCAAAAAAGGCTGGATCTAAGCAGGGCACCTGCTGGGGCTTTATCCTCCCTGGCAGGTCAGAGCTGCCAGGCAAGGTGTGGAGCAGGCAAGTCCCCATGTATGTCCCACAGTGCACAGAACACCTCTCCCCCGAGCCCTTTCGCGCTTGCTGTGAGCGAGCCAGCAGTGATCAGATGCTGAAGGACCACTTACCAGTCTATAGCGTATTGCCTTAAGACAACCCATACATAACCTTTGATTTTGAAACAGAAAGTGGACAAATAAAGTTATTTTCTGGAGGATCGATGTTACCAGATCCATTACTAAGCTACAGGCTGGTTACACCAGTAAGCTGATGTAACTCACTTGATTACCCCGAGTCCTGCACACTCACCTGCGGGATTTTGAAGTCTATTAACTGATACCAGTGAAAACTCTGTTATGGAAACTTAAGGATTGTTTGGGCTGGTTTGAAATTAAAACTAGTTTTTCCAGTGCAGTTTGTGTGTGAACTGTTTCATAGGAATTAAACATTGGTTGTATTTATCCAGCTTGCAACTGCCTGAGTAACTAAGCCAAGCTGAACTGTGGCAAGCCCATGCACAAAACTGTTCCTATTTATGCAAGATCATAATAAATATTCTTATTTATGGAAAGATTCTCACTAACTGGTTTATACTGACAAAGCTTATACTGGTAAGCAGTTACCCAACTCAAATTTTTAGAAGCATGATTCTAACAAGAAATATTAATGCAGGAGGGTTTGCCTCAGTGCAGTCAAACTGTCTGGTTTGGGGCAGTTGCACCAGTTTGATTCCTATCCATTATTAAAACAATAAATCAGCATTAAACCCATCTAGACATATCCAGGATTAGCAAACCTCTTAGAGACCAACTGGAACGAAACAAAGTTACTTTTAACCAAAGAAAGCTCTATTGAAGATTTTTGTCTAAAATCTAAATATCATTAAAACCTCCCTTCACCTTATCAATGCGTAACTTTTCCAGTTAGAAAAGATACAAATTAGTTTAAGATTCTTCAGATTGATTCTGGCATCCTAGACACTTCGGTCAGGACAACTCTGCCATTTCAGAGCAATGGGCAGTCGTCCCATATCAAATATCCACCACCAACAGGAATGGGTACATCAGACACTGAGGAAGAGGCATCCTTCTCTGTTAGTATCACTTAACACAAAATGTCTTCTGAAGTGAAATGCTGAGCAGAGATACCAGCATCAGGAAAGAAAGTTTTGAAAGGGAAGGGGTTAATGCTTTTGTGCCTTTTTAAACTGTTTTGTTTGTTTTGTTTTCCTTTTTACATGCACCATATTACTAGTAGTAGATGATCAAAAAGAATTGCTCAATTAATAAAAAAATTTCAACATTTCAACATACAACAATCCAAACTAATTTTAGTAAGACAAATCTCCATGTTGGACCAGACAACTACTTCTTCCCACAAAAAACCCCAACTCATATTTGTACAAACTTACAGAAACAAAGGACTCTACATCTTACTGTTGGCGTTGACTGAAGAATTGCGTTGACAGTTAATAACTACTACAGTCACCAATGTACGACAAACCTTCTACCTACAAATATTAGTTTTAATAGTGGAAAATGTGCATTGGCCTGAAAGCAATAAGATAAGATACTGTGAAAAAATCTTCTTAGTGTCTACCTTCTGCAGAGCTCTTCCTACAGTTCTCCGGTCTTACGGAGATCATTCTCCTGGATGGGAACACAGAAATCCCTGGTGGATATGCCACTGGTTTACACCATTGAGGGGATATGTTTCATAGCTTTTGCATTTCCTTGGTTAAGGCTATGAGCGTATGGATGCAGCCAGTCACAGAAGTAAATCTATTCCAGTCTGAAGAGTTAGGTGCATGATGCAAGTTCTAGATGTCCTATCGCCCAGCACAACACGCACAAACTAGCTTCAAAACAGCTGGGCAATTCTGGGGGTCTTCCTAAAGCCTGCCTTTAAAAGCACAGCTTGTTTGTTTTACACACTCTCCAAAACAGACTGCTTGTGTGCAGCTACCTTCAAGGAATGCGGTAGACTTAAATCTCAAGTTTTCTTTCTCACAGCTTCTGTTGAGAATTCCCAGCTCAGCCAAACTGTGGAAAAAAAGAAAAACCCCACAGTTTTTATCATAATGTAATGCTCCCAAGGATTTTGTATACCTATGTTCAAGGGTGATACCCAAGTGTCACCAATATCAGGTACACAAATGGGTATCTTATAAGTCATTACTGCTGTGACACGTATGCTTTTTCTAGACCAGCGACTCTGATCTAAATACAAGTTCTGTTGCCTTACTGCATCACCTACTTTGACATCTGACACTGCCAGGTTTGATTTATAGCTTCTTTTCAAGTCATTTGACTTCCTATGAAGTGGACTGGGACATTTAGAAAAATGTAGTCCTGTACTGAATTCCATGAACATATTACTGCTTCCAGTGTGTTCAGGATCCCTAAACAAAGTGGTGGCACCCCAAAAGCTCAAAGGCTACCCAATGTAAACATCCTGTCTGTTCCTATACAACACAGTACAAAAAATTAAAATATTAAAGAGACTCTCCGAGGCACATGCTATGTGTTGTACTGATCCTAGGCATGGCAGACAATCACAAGTACAATGCAAAGCAATGAATGCACCATGCAAAAGGAAGAGAAAAGCCCTGATGGCGTTGTCTGTGTTTCAGGGGCTTGTTAATAGTTACAGAAAGTGCATAATAAAAAAGTTGCATTCAAAAGACTTGCAAAATTGATTTAAAGACAAAAATTAGTATGAAGAAATGGATTATACGTACCTGATTTACAATACATACAATCTAAAGATTATCTGTGGTCCACTGTTGCATTTCCCAGAATGTTTTTAGCTAGGAAATACACAGTAACACAGCCTGTGGTTATAACATCTATTTTAAGAGTTATCAAATCACATTACAAGGCTGTGGTCTGGTTTTGATGCACAAATTAAAGGTGAGGTTCCAGTACAATGCCTTATAAATGTGGTCCACAAGCAATGTCACGGAGTGGGGTACTCATGTATTGTCTACTATTTCATATTCCTAATAATATCACTGACATTATAGTATCTCTAATAGCAGATCCCCAACTAGTATAATCGTGCCCAAGTCCTGTTGACCTCAAGGGAGCTACACATACATCCAGCACATGCCTTGTTTCTTTGTCTGGGTTTTTTTCATTGTAATTCAGGAAGCCTGTCATTTTTGTTCCCACAGGAAACCTTGGAAGCAAAACATAACTCCCGATTTATCAAGGTGCATAATTATTTCACCTGTGTTAAACCTTGATGCCCCTTCAGCTACATACAATGAACGTCACGCTGTAGCACTAAGCTGGTTTAGGCTCTCATACATGCCAAAACATGTAAAAAATAGAATGATAGCTTATATCACCTATTAAGCTGAAAACTACTCTCAGAACAATAGAAATGTTAACAGTCCAGTCATTTATAGTACATTATCCATCCAACCTAATTCTAAGTCCTTGCACCAAAAAGCTCCATCTCATTCCAGTGAAGAAAAGAAATCTATTCCAGCTCATATGATTGAGTACAAAGAAAAGCAAAAAAGAAAAAAAGGTCAAAACCTGGATGGCTGTGGCATGAAGGTATATAGTGCCTGTAAACGAAAGAGAGATGCAGATGGCACCTGGGAAAGCTGCTGGTCTACAAGCATCTCTGACAGAGCAGTAGGGATACGGAACTGATCAGCACTCCTAATGCCAAAAAAGAAAAACATTAGCAGCAGCACAGCATTCCAGGACAACTCCTTTAATTTGCCTGAAGATAATATCGCTCACATCTGCCTAGTGTTTGTTTTTTTTTTAATTCCTAACTCAAGACTAAATGGATTGGTACTTGATGCATGACTCTTCATCTTTTTAGACACCAATGCTCTGGTAATGATTCACATTACTCACTTCCTTTATCCTTGGGGTTTTAGTGAATGAGCTACATATTAAGCAATTGCACTTTACAATGATTACACTTTGCAAAATCACTAGAGGGATGAGAACTGGCAAGCATCAGAGCTTCCTACTTGCATGAAACACACAGAGAAAAGACAGAGGTTAAATTCATAAGAAAAGGTGCTCTGTACTGGGACTCTGTAGGAATTTTGATAAAGCCATTACAAACCCCAGGATTTCAAAAAATTACTGTAATTAATTGCAGCCAAGGAATGAAATACAAGCATTCTTGGGAAGCAATCACCCTCTCTCATCCATATGCTTCAGATCCTGCTAATTTTGTGATATCAGCATCTATGGTAGAATTCAAACCTGGCTGTAGGTTTCTGTTCCAGAATCAAATATGCATTTTTTTTAAAGAGCTTATTTCCAAGTCTTTTTTGTAATAGCCTCCTGGAAATAAACACAGGATAAACAATGCAGTGTTGTCTCCCAAGTCTGCAAACAGCTTGGAAAAACCACGACTCTACGATACATGCAGACTTTTCCTGTCCAATCTGACAATGTGAAATCTAGAGGCACATTCAGTTAACCATTTTGCTTGCCTATCAGAAATAATGATATATGGGCTCCTATGTCAGTTTTATGCTGACATATAACTCCCCCAGAACTGACTTCTCCCTCTAAAAAGAAAGCCTCTCTGCAGTCACAGGGGAAAAGTGTCCAGTCTCAGTGACCAGCAAACAAAGCTCTGTTCCCAACCCCACACCCTGCTTGTCATAGCACCCTTCGCTCTAAGAGCTAAAGAACTAAGCTAACTGCAAAAATCTACCTTTTCTCCCCCTGCCACTACATGTGGTAAAGTCACATCTTCCATGTGCAAACCTCCAGACACACGTTTTGGGGACAGCATGAACTAAACACCATTTACGTTGCATCAGCCCCAAATCCCTCCATTTCTGTGTCTCTCCAAAGGTCCCCACCACAATTTGTTTTGCCGCTTGAGGGAACCAAAAGAGCCTGGGGCAATTTATAACCTAATTTGGATGAAGATGCCACAGGGTGTACAGACCTTTCTCATGTTGTTGCAACAGCAAGGTGGGAGCAAAGGTCCCTCTAGTCCAGTTCTGCCTCCCAGGGGCAGGTGTTTAGGAAAGAAGATAAAAACCACACTGCCCACCGCAATCCTCCCTTCCCCATCCCCTGCCCAGTTCACAGGTGAAACACAGCACCCTTTTGATACAGAACTGAGCTCTCTTGCAGCAGCTATTCCCCCTGGCATTTTGAAATTAATCCCTGGAGGACTGCAGATAGTTTCATGCAATAATACCCTCCTATGACTTTTTCTTTTCAACTTTTCCCTTGTAATTACAATTGTTCCAGTTTCCTCCCACCCTTCTCTCTTTTCTATTAATCTCATTTTCCATAAATTTCACATCTTCACTACTGAGTTTGTGCACCAACTTAAACAGTGTGTCAGCCTTCAACTATGCCATATGAGTGGCTTTACTTCTCAAGGCAAGCATATAGAAGACATTTCCCTAATCCCCAAGTCCTAGCTAAACCTTCTGCTGCCTCTGTGTTCTTTGGTGGCTGTACCTTCCATCTACCCATTTCTGCTTTACCTTTATTAGTTGCTATTTACTCAATACACTGTGTTTCTTCCCTTCATTCCCTGCCCACAGGTGTGCCCAACATTGATTGCAACAACCCAGAAGACCTGCCTTGTCCTTTCCTTCTCTTTCCTTTCCAGTGGAGAACTGGAAACCAAATCGACCTCCAGTTGATTGCATTTCTGTAAGCTCTGCCTCTTTTCTGATGGCTTCTCTTCACCAAGTTCTTTTTTATTAATGCCCTGTCAGTGGCTTTCCCAGTCTCTTTGATTTATCTAATAAAGACAAAACAATATAGAGCTGCAGCTGGCAAGTCACTGGGAGAACCCAAACCACCTTTCTTAGCTTGTAGTTTCCAGATCACATTATTAAATATGAAGCCAAATTAGATTTTCAGTGTTACCTTCTGGAACAAAAGTTACAGTACTTCTTCAGGTCCTCTACAGCTCTGTCTGCTTCGTCTAAATGGGGGAAGAGAAGGGAGACACCTGCAAAGCGATCTCTGCTAGACTGTTTCTCCTTCATGGCATTTCTACATACTGTGTATTTAAACCAGATCAGTCCAACAACATTCAGTTCTAATGTGGCAACTCTCTGGCCTCAAAGATATGAAGGAATCACCATGCTTCAGCTGAGCTACACTAACATCTCCTACAGACATGTGATAACGTTAGGTAAGGGACACTAGTTTATCCTTAAATAAAGAAGAATAAATAATTCTCATTGGCACTAGCGTTGAGTGCTGCTTCAGTGCAAAGCTGTGGGAAACACTGCTCTCTGCTCCCAGGCAGAAGTAAGATTGTAGGCAGTATTGCATCAGTGATGCTGGCTGCTGGAAGTGACAACTTCTCTTGACTTCTTTGCAGTTCTACTCTGCAAAAGCAAAAATGGAGTTTCCAGCGCCCTATCAGATTTTCTTCCACATGGCAGCAAAGTATAGGAAGATGTAGCAATAACATAAATACGTGACCACTCATCTACAAATTCCCTAAACAGGAGTTTCCTCATTTCTCATCTTGAATTTCTGAAGTGTTCTTGTTTAAAGCTGCCATCATCAAGCCTGAAGACAGAAGCTATCATAAGGATCAACGATTATAAGGATCAACTTCTCATCCATGGAAATGCTTGACAGGAATTACTCCACACAAAATGCAAGGCACCTTACCTGAAACCATTTTATCCACAAATAGCGTGGACCAACAAATCTGGTTATCAGTTCATGAGATGGTGGATGCCCAGATCGCCTGCATTGTGCCAAATTTCAACAACTTCATATTTAGCAACTCTGCTGAAGTACTACTAATAGTGGCTAATCTACAATTCTTTCTTCTGCTTCCTTAAGTCCAAAAATAAAATATCAGGAAGCTTTTATCATTGCAGTAGTTTTTAAATTCCTACTTCTTTAGTCAAGTTTCTTTCAGATCAGCATTTCAGGACCAAAAGAGCGCAGCACATTGCCAAACACAACACTGCATTAATTTTCCTTGAATAGAAGCATTTCTTCCTGAAACACGAGACAATATCCAGCTCCCACTTTTAAATCATGCACAGCACCAAAACGTTCAAACAGCCTGGATGAGAAAAACAACTTCCGAGAAGCCTTGGGGTGGAAATCTTAGAGAAGTTTTCATGGAAACATGACAGAGCTCTTAAGAAGTGTGTACGTTAGAATATAATTGGAAATGCAAAACAATAATTTTCATCTTTCAGTCTCTTTTCTACTCCCTTAATTCACATTTCCTTCGCCTGCTTTGCATGTGGCAATAAGAGGATTACTGTAAGTGAACCTGAAAACCATCACGTCAGGGATCCGTGGGGGTTTAGCATTCATTTCAAAAGACTCATCAGAGCATTCTGTTCAAATGTGCCAACATTTTATTCTGATTAAGGCAAGATGTAACAGCCTAAACATAAATTCCAGTTATGGAGTAAGAACTACTCAAAACTAAACAGGAGTGGCCATTACAAAGGAAAATACATACTTTAAGTGTAAAGAGTATCAAGAAAAAGTAACATGAAATCAAGACAAAACATTCCAGCTCTACAAACTATGAAGTGCAAAGAAATGTGTATTTTTCTAGTACTAACGTAACTTTTTTTTTTTATCATCTATCAGTCTTCAGTGGGATTCACAGGACTGCAGCTCTACTCCGGAAAAGTCTCTTTACGAAGGCAGTGGAACTCCACAGGATTTATGCTTTTCAAGTTTCTTATTCTCAGGGTGAGTAAACTCACCCTAGGACTTGTACGTCAAAGCTAGACACGTCTTGCCAAGTGCATCCCAAACTGTGCTGAAGAATTTGTAGGATAAATTCTCCTCCCAAATTATACACACAACTAAATGTTTTTCAGTGGAAGCCATGCAGATGCAACCAGGGACAATATGTAGACCAACATTTGGATCTGAATTACCAGTCCTATTGGTATGAGCTGAGCTTGTTCTGCCCTCGCTGAATTAGTGCCAGAGATGCAGAAGAAAATGTTTACAGTCCTCTTTCTGACACAAGCTGCATTTCAAGGGACCCTCACTATACGAGCGATACCAGACTTTTCCAGCACTCCAGTGCATTCACACCAAAATACTGCAAAATTACAGAGAATCTTCATCAGCCAAAAACTTTCACTCCTAATTTCTGCTTCCTCAGTATTCAGGACGTACAGATAGTGGAATACATGAATGACAACAGCCTGGTGACAACAGGATACATCCCCAAGGCTTTCCCCCCATTTTAAAATAAAATATAACAGGAAGCAGGAAAAGATTCCCACCACAAAAAGGAAATGGATTTTTATATCCACATTTAAGCACTTAAAAGCTGCTGCATTTCTCTAGGCACATCTAAGCAGTCCTGGAGAATCTCTACAGCCTTGGTGAACTGTTTTGGGGAGTCTCACTGCTGAGAGATGTTCCTCACTTGTACAAATGAGCATTGCGATTCGTGAAGGTCTGCACAGAAGAGAGGCTGTGGTATGGAATCAGCTTGAGTGGAGGTAGGGGGAGCCCCGCCAGGATTTTCTCTTTTTTAGTGCACTGTCACAGGTGGTCCTGGAGTCCTGGTTGCTCTCCTTTTCCTTCTGATAATCACATCTCATCATTTTTGTTTTAATCCATTTCCAGCTTTTTGTCCATATTCAGAAAACACCAAACAGGTGGGTTTTTTTGGTTTTTTTTTTTTAAAATCCATTTATTTCTTTGCTGCTGCAAAAATATGGCCTGCAACATGTTCCCACCTCAAAGTCATAAATGTTCTTCATCCTGTCACTTCAAAGCTCTCTGCCACAATAGGGTTGTTTTGTTTTTTTTTTTCAAGGACTGGCACCTGTTAACAAAGAACTGCTAGACAAAGCATGGAATGGGAAATGCCCATTTCTTCCTGGAGCTGAAAAATTGTTAAAGTTGGAAAAGGGGAGAATGTAGTGAGGATAGAGTTTAAAAAAAATATTTTAAAAAGTTAGTTCAGCTGCCTGCTACCATCCACACCACAAAACTGGTGACTTCACTTGGGCTCGAATACATAATAGCTTCTTGTGCGTAATCCACCTTCCTTAGGTGTTTTCAAGCTGTGAGTTAACACACAACAGCATCAGCTGTTCTGGTTCTTGGGAAGTTATGATCCCTGTAAACAGCCTTTCTAAGATAATGCTGTAACCCTGCTGTCAGTGGTCTGATTTAAAGGCACTAGCTTCAGCACATGGTAGGAACACGCACTTTTGCAGGATGGATCTATTTATGTATTTATGAGCATGCATAAAGGTGCATGACACTGGCGTAGCTAACTACTCGCCAATTTGGGTGCAGAGGTGATATACAGATCTTGTGCAATGCTGCTGCTCTCCAACCACTATACATGAAGCCTGTTCCAAACCACTGCAAGCACAGTACGTTGCAAAGGGTCAGTGAAATTCCACTTACTGCTTCAAAGCGTGCATATTTAACGTTGTGAGTCCAGCACCTACGCTAGTCACTCCTAAAGGCAAGGTTTTCCTCCGAGTCTCATGCCCATTGTCACTGACAGGACCATGCGTTACATCCTGGTAGAAAATACTTTACAGTACTGAGGCGTGCCCCACCATTCAATCTGAGTGCGTGAAAAATAATTGTAAAGTTTCCCTTAGCTCCAAAGATAACCAAGAATCAGGCTAGAGGTCAACAACTTGGCCATGAAAAGGAAAAGCAAACCAACCAAGCTAAATTACATAGCTCTCATCTCGCCAAGTACTTCTATATGCCAAACTAAACACAGACTAAACACAAATGTCAAGGAAAATTGTGAAGGAAGAGAAGAGGCTGAGAATTCCATGAACCAGATGGTTTAGTCATGGAAATGGATGTAACTGTTGGTAACAGCTTTCTGTGCCTGTACCAGCTTCCATCTGATCAGTGTTTTCAGAAACTGGTAGATTCTTTAACAGATACTTAAATTTAGGATACTTTAAGTTTCAGAAAAAAAGGTTTGTGGGTTGTTCCCCATCCCCCTTTTAATAGGGCAATAAAAAAAAAACTGGCAAAAGAGCTCAAGCACATGGGGATGCAGAAACTCACAGACTTTTTCCCCTGAATTCCCTAGTGGAAAGACACGTTTTGGCACATGCATCCCACAGAGTCCTTTCGTAGCACATGAAAAACTCAGCTTTTCCTGTAGCTGCAGAAAGTGAAGTGTGGGTCTCCCTTGTTAAGACCAGCCTTGGAACTGGTGCCTTTTACATTACTTTTTTTACTCTATGAAGATACAGACTATGCCATACCACTTTCTGTGAACCTGTGGATCAGGCAGTAACTTCCAAACACAACTTTCTGACTCCTTATATTTTACTGTCCTGCTCCATGAACTTGTACGGTTTTAGAGAGGGTTTTTTACATCAGACAGCCTCCTTTATTTACCAGTATGTCTTTGTCCTGTGTCCCATATTCTTCACAAGATTTGGGACTGAAAAAGTTATTTTTCCAAACATAAAAAGATGGAGTATCACAATAGCATCACCATCACTAGCAAAAATGAATGAGAAATTACTTAAGTACCTCTAATTTTCAAAGCTCTTATTTCATATTCCTTCTAAATAGCTGGGACCAGCAGTCAAACAATGAACTTACTTTCTAGAAGCCCACATTTTCTTGAAATGAAGTCACAGTAACATGCTAATATTATAAGTGCTGGCCTCTGACCTCACTGCAGAATTAAGCAGGAGAAGGATGTTGGCTCTGAAAGAGATGGTTTCAATGGGAACACTTAGGAACAGTCAGTCTTCAACATTGTCAAAAAGACCAAATGAACATTGCCTGATACATTCTTGATTCTGCAAAACCTGACATTTTGCAGGAGTATTTGGCAACGTCCTTGTTTACACACTTGGCAGACAATAAATGCTTCTTTATTTTTATTCTAGAAGTGATTATCACATAAAAAGCTTAAAAAATTCCAAACATAACAATCTATGTTGTTGGTTGGTACCACTGTTCACAACCATGCTGGTGTTCTGACTCCATTCAAACCTCAACCAGTATACCCACGAAGGATTTAAGTATTGGCCAGGGAACCGAAAATTAGACTACTTCACTATAGTAAGTTTCTCAAAACATTTCCTACAGCCTTTTGTAAACAGAAAAACAACTGAGCTTCCTAATGAAGAGGGGAAACACACCACCTTTTTTCCCCACATCAGTGAGCAGTCAGTTGCTTCCTAGTTTTTGCTTGGGCAATGGGTATTATGTACACACTTCATGAACAAGGTGCATGGGTTCTTCCATGGTGTCCTCCTACCTGTTTTCAGTTCAGTCTGAGTTAGACCTGTTACAATTGTTGAACTGTGCACTAGAACCAGGAACAGATTTGGTAGCCAAAGACCACCACACCATACCAGTGCTATATACCTGTGTTGTACCAATGCCATTCCTATCCCAGTAAGCAAGGCAAATGCAACCCCACCCCGAAGATCTGCCCAATGATCTCTTTGGTGGACTACTGTTCTTAGACCTTTTACCACTACCATCTGCTAGTGTTTGAAATAACCACGCTGTAGCACCAAATAGTTTTGCTTTTCATTTTTCTAGGGCAAGGCTCCCAAGCCTCCTCACAAACATTGAGCTTACCCTCCATCTCTGTGCCAGTTTGTTAGCTTTAGTTCAGTCTGATCTGAAAATAAAAACGCTCCAACAAATCATGACTTAAGTAAAATTTCTGTATGTATTATTGTCAGTTACAGTTATGCAATGGCCAAATATTAGTAAATTCATAGCTAATGTTAAATTAAAACTCTGGAAAAAACAGTGACAAACAGTTCCATGGCACATACCATTCTTACCATGGGGATAATGCTTACCCTTTGTCCAAAGGGACAGTGGAAACAAATATAAATATAGAAACTGTCTCAAAATCTCAAATCTAAGCCTATGTTAATGCTCTAAACTGTCACTGACTTTCACTAAAATTATTCAGATCCAAACATAAGCAATGATTTAGGACATCAATTTATAACGTAATGCTGGTGACCCTGTACCAGTCAGGCTGGATTGGTTTCTGTCCACAAAGCAAAATACAGAGTGGCAATATTTTATCGCTGGTCTTGCAAGAGCAGGTTAATATATTTTTTAAAGATGCACATACGTATTTCCCCAAATTCAACTGTGGCTGAGTGTTTCTCTCCCAGTTTTCAATAATTTTAAAACAAAATAAATACCAAGCCCTTTCTGTTTGGATGCTTTGCTTTGTTTTTCCAGCCTGAATGAGTCTACAGATATTTTCTTAGTTATACAAGGCCAATGTTTCACTTTGCAAACATTGAAGATGAAGGAACACTTGAAGCTTCAGCACCAGAAGGAAAACAAGGAAGAGTGCAGAGGGTAGCTCCATTCGGAAGCATAGAGCTGTAACAATTATTGTTCCAGTTTGTTACAAGCTGCTCATAAAGACATTTATTCTAAGTAGTCCCATTGTTTCTGACAACCAAAGTGATGCGTATGTAGGATCACACCTTCAACACCTTCTAGCTGATACAGTTTGTAATCTTGCAGAACACAACACAAACCAGTTCCCCATAAGCACTGGAGAGATCAGAATACTTGTAATCTCTTGCAAAATGTCATCTTGGTTTATTCAAACCTTCACCTACTTCCTCAGGAGTCTATCAGACTTGGAGTTTGTTCCCGTGATTTTTTTTGTTGCTGGAGAGTTGAGATCTTGACTTAAGATTTTACTTATGAGTTAGGTTGAATGAGGGTAGGGAGAGAAGAGGAGCACCGTAATATTAGCAGATTAATTAATATTACTTGTGAAGACACTGATGATTTTCACTGTTTGTCCCCCATCTCTCCTTACTATCCTCATTTTTGCTGCCTTTTTCATATTTTCCAGAGTGCTGTCACAAGAGCTGTGAAAGTTCATTCTTTTGAGAGAACAACATTGCTGATTTCCTCTAAGTCTTTGCTTCCATAGGAAGCAGATACCTGGCAGATTTGCAAGCGAATGCTAAATCAACTATGGAAGTTCTGCACTGTTGTCTGTTTCTGAGAGAGTCGTAGAAGTTCTTCTCTAATTGCTTTGATGAGAGAAGCTGAAGAGTGACCTGGCTGGAGGTCCTCAGTGGAACTGGTGGTGTAGCAAAGGCCCTGGCCCTGAAGGCTGTTGTGTGGAAGCTGAGCAGGGGGTGCTGAGGGCTGCCTGGCTGAAGTCCTCGGCATCTGGAATACTGGTGAGGAGGAATATTCTTGGTGTCCAGGCATACGCGTCTGGAAAAAGGTAGAAAGCATTATTGTACTCTGTGAACAAACATGATAATCCCAGAAAAAAACAAGAAAGCAAAAAGGCAAAGAACAGAGGGAAAGCAACATGGAGATGCTTCTATCTGCTGCCACTGTTCTTCCGTTGTATGCATGAGTGATTCCTCTTATGGAGCACAAAACAAGGGTACACAAAAATTGTTGGACTGCCTCAAGTTCAGGGATTTTTCAAAATCTCTTTGAGCATCCATTAAGAAGTCTAACCCCCCTTCTAATCTATGGTATGTTTAGGTTCAGAAGTCCGGAATAAAAACACAGAACTGGAAGCCAGCAGAATAGGCTTCTCTTTCCTTGCCTTTGCATCACTTCCTAAGAGACAACAGGCAAATCACTCTCAGCTGTCATTTCTCCATAATATTTATAAATAAAGACACTACTGCTTTCACCTTCCCCTTCTCTGCCTGGCTTGCCTGTTCAGATAGTGCACTTCTGAGGACCCTGTGACTGACCAGTGCCCAGGAAAACATGGTCAACAAAAGCAGCAGCAGGAGAAAGTTATTCAAATTGGAAAGATTAGATTTTTCTATACTCAACAGCTGTTTTACCTATCTGAGAAACACTATCCCAGATTTGGGACAATCACTGTTTCAGGGTAGAAAGGGGTTAATTCTGCATTTGTTCAGTAACATACATTTTCTAACAAAACAAGAGAGAAACAAAACAGAAACCTGAGTTTATGGGCTTGTCTATCTGGAAAAAAAATAATCTGCTTACACTAAAACAAAGCATGGATTTACAGTACACCAGGTGACAGCACTGGCTCCCAGTATATACACAAACAAGGTACATTTTGAAAATCTAAATTCCAGCTGACATCCCTAAAGCAAGCATTGCCTCTTGCCTCGTATTGCTGAAGGCTGAGAGACAGCCAGAAGGAAACACCGGACACAAAGGACTCGAACACACCCTGCTGAATGCACAACTGGGAGCAAAGCAGCATAATCCCCTTTCAAAGGGTCTGCGCTGGGGACCAGGAGCAGCTAGCTGCAGCAAGTTCAGATCACAGTTAGCACAATTTAATGATCACTATCTTTCTCTGTGGATAAGCCTTAAGTGGTAGCAGAGAAAGCAATCTGATGAGGGAAGAAAGGACAGCAAGGTCAGCTAGAAGAGGATTTGGGGGTGAGGGGGAGGGGAATGGAGGGATTACAAAGCAGAGCTTGGGAAGGATAAGGGGGACCTAGTGTGACTGTGGCAGCCATGTGTAGGGAACACAAATGCATGAGTATGATCCTTAACATCTCTCATAATACAAATGAATAAAATCTAAGCCATTTTGTATGAAGTAGAACTAATAGTCGATTCTGACTCTCTTGCACAGCTCATGTACAGCACTCATTTACACAGTTAATTTGGGGAGAGAGATTAGGAGGAAAAGGAGGCTTTGATAGAAGAATGACAGGTAAAGAAGGTTTTCCAAGGAACATCCTGTCTTACTACTTACAAAACAGAGGCGATTTTAGTATCAGAAAGGAATGAATGGGTCTCTTGATTGTTCAGAATTATTCATTCGGCAGTGAAACCTGAAACTAATTCATATGTGCAGTCTAGAGTTAGCAAACCTGACAAGTACTCCGTGGGTTTATAGAAAAGAGATGACATAAAAATATATTAAAAGCAAACATTCCTTGACATGAGTCTTAGCAGCAACCTAAATTACTTTCAGGTTACTTTCACATTAAAATGCATTACATAATTCAGCTCCTATCTCACACTGCACTGAATTACCATTGTAAGAATGGTTTCTTAGGTTCAGAGGAACATCTGATGACTGCAGTGACTGTTTTTTAACATTAAGGCTATCAAAGTTTCCTTAAGTATCTCAGAAAAATAAAAGCGTGTATTTCTCTGATCTCGCATATAACACCAGAATTAAACAAGTCTGAGAACTTTCAAAACCACATTTTGATTAGAAATCTAACCTATACTACACTACAACAGCTAAATAAGGGGAGTAAAAAGGTTGTTTTTTAAAAAAAAAAATCAGATTTCTTTAGTAACAGAAATACCCATTGGTATCTTATAGAATATTATATATGTAGCTTTATATAGTATCTGTAAATAATATATATTTATATAGAAAATTCTGTATAATTAACAGCAATACAAAAGAATTGACAAAAATCTTTATTGAATCTTCTTTCTTAAGGGATAAAGATTTATAAGACCACATTGTGAATTTGTTAATCTCCATTTAATGAATGTTGAACCTTGTGGCAAATTTAAACTGAATTGGATGTGTAAATATACACACACACATACACATGTGTACGTATGAACAGATACAGATTATAAAATTCACAAGCACAGGTAGCTAATCAGAAATAGCCTGATTTGTGTTACCGTTGAATCTGCTTCTGAGTGGCAGAAAGGCCAAGTTAGGCAGCACTCGGCTGGACTGTCATGCATCTCACAGGAGATAGCTAGGGACATGAGAGACAACCTGAAGTATACTAAGATGGTTTGGAGACACTACAGTGGGTAACCAGAGTATAAAACACACAGTAAAATGGTAAGAGTGGCTTGGGTAAAACATTAGAACCTGGAGAAGACTTGGGAGAACAGTGGAGAGTATAGGGGATTGTGCAGATGGATAGGTGATGCCAGGTGGTGGAGGGAGGTAGAGATACGGAAGACACTACACACATCTGTACGAAACCAGGCTTCATTTGTTCTGCTGCTCAAATGACCACTTGCTCAGTATTGTATTTTGTCTCAGCCAAGGAAATGATGTCATTATCTTGGTTGCCTAGGCCTTCTAGATGGAGAATGAAGGTGACTTGATGGTAACCTGCACACTGGCTTTGGGTCAGGAGATACAAGTGAGAGGTAATATTCCAGTGGAAAAATCAAGTTGGCTGCAGGAACGAGAGATGAGGATACTGCGAGGAAAAGGGCCTCGCAGGAACACAAATGCAGCTCCCTCTCGAGCTGGTGGGTGAGAGGAATGCTCTAGATCTGATCTTCCTAAATGCAGAGCTTAATTTTAGAAACCTCCTCACAATGAGGAAACGATACGACTGTTTGCAAAGGATCAGTTGAAGAGTGCACCATAAAGGAACATGACTGTCGTTAAGTAAAACCTCCTTTCCAAGAGGAGGAAAGACAAATTTGGAGTTCTATCCTAGTGAAAGAATCCAAACTCTGAAGGTAATTGTTTAAATACAGAAAACTGTAAGACTAGGGCTCATCTAATAATGCTTTTTTTCTTTTTTTTCCCCCTTTTTAAAAAATGGAAATAATCCTTTGCAAAAAAAGAAAGAATTCCTCATAGGAAAAGGAAAGTACAGGCATTAGGTGAGCTCTCCTGCAACTAAATGACACCATACTCAGATAGTTTTGGTCCATGACCACCTCCTTTCCTTTTTTTTTTTAAAAAAAACAAACCCACAACAAATCAAAAAAGATCATATTGCAGTAACATATGAACTGCAGCAACCAGTGAGCAAAAAGTTTGTCAAAGCTGAATAACTGTTTAAACTCTAATTAAAAGGAATTCAACCTGGATTGAGGTGACCTGTACCCATCTGAAATGGTGACTGAAGGTGCAAACTGCAACCAAATCATAATGTATTGGGCCATGAATCTTCGAAAGTTCTGCGGGAACTGATGTCAAAACCAACTTTTTGAACAGCATCTCAGATAACGGATCCGTAAGTGAATTTTCAGTCATACATTAGCAATTCAAGTAATAAAATATTAAGCAAGTAATGGCTGAACATGCAGTTGGGGGCCAAAAGGGAAAGGCCCACAAATCTAGAAAAGAAAAATAATTTTCAGAAAAGACAGACAAAAGAGAAGAAGAGGCAATGAATGGCAACCTAGAGAAACCCCTGAAAGTGGAACAGGAGAGACACAAAGATCTCTCATGCAAGTGCTCTTCTAGATGTACCCTGAAATCATGATGTTCTTTTACTCAAATACCACAGTTCCAAGCACAGAGAGCAAGTTAAATTAGGCATCTTTTTGCAAAATAATCTTTTGGCTTTGACAGTGAAAGTTTTTGAATAGGATCAGTAGATTTCATCTCTAGTGTGCCTAGTTCTCAAAAGCTTTATGCTACTCCTCTCGAGTTTTATAGGGGTGGCAGCTCAGTTTCACCAAAACCTAAACATAAGGCCCATCCTATTGCATTTCCTTTCTGCAAAGCCATTTCGAGATCATGCAATACCGCAAAGCGACTTCAAGTAGTGTGAACACACACTGCCCTTCCTTTCTCCCTCGAGGAAGAAACCAGAAAAACGATAGTTTAAGCAAAGGAGCAAAAGAACCAGCATAAAGTTGTTGTCCTCAAGAGTACTACAGTAAAGCTACCATGGGTCAGTCTGCTTCAGGATGCAAGTACATTAAACATGGACTGGTGGGAGGCAACTGTATCTTTCCTGGAAAGGCCATACACTATGGTCAATCTCAACCATCTGGGTGAATCAGAAACATCAACCTCTAGAAGCACCACTGGCAAGAACATGAAAGCACGATGGCTGCCTAGGCAACACTGGTAAACGAACACATATTAATTTAGCACATCCTGTTGATTGAGGCTAGGAAAATACCTTGTTCAGAAACACCTCTACTGTTATGTGCAAGTATGTACCTTATTACATTGCCCTGACTTCTGCTGTTGAGCACCTATACAGAAGACAAAAGAACTATACCCATACAAAGCAGGACGGTAGTCCGGGACAATTTATTTTTTTCTACTTACAATGAACTCAATCTCAAAATACAGAGAGGCATATTTCAAAGAAGAAAATGGAAAGTAGTATCCACCTCTGCTGGAGCTCAGAAGCAGAACTGGGTGAACTGCAATTAATGGGTGAAGGCCTCAAGTGAGAAAAAAAAAAGGTTAGGGTAAAGTGAGAGAAAGCAGTTAAGAGAGAAGCAAAGGTGAAAGAACAGCAAGCGAAAGTTAGAAGAGCTAACAAGGGTTCGAAGAGCAAAGCAAAGAATGTCAGAGAAGCAACTGAAAGTATTCCAGGGGGAAAAATTTCCAAACAGTAATGCAGGAAAAAAAAATACCCGAACATATCACTACTTCAGAAACTATGCAAATGTGTAACACAGTACTCACTGCATCTCGCCTAGCATATTCATCCTCTCCACGGTACTGGGGCCACCCTGGCCCCCCCGGCTGGCCATGCCCTGCTCTGCCTGAGGGGATCTCCACTTGTTGACCTCCGATCCTGCTAGCAATTCCCACCTGAGTGAGGTGCTGTATCTGAGAACCTTAAAAGCAAATATTGTTTTTTCATCTTTATACACAGTCAAGTTTGTAGGGCAGACAAATGACAACATAAAACTTTGTTGGGAGCAGGAGACAAGAAGAAAGTGGAGCTCTGTTTCTGTGCAATTAATAAAAAAATCAGCAGAAAGAAGGCTGTCAGTGTAGAATAAGGAAGGAAAAGTTAATTTTCTGCAGTTCATTGGAGTGTGATCCTTTTCATTGCCACTGCACTGAAAGAAGAGGTTGAGATACATGCATCTCAGACATGGACTACACTTCATTCCGAAAACATGCCAGCCCTTTCCAAACAGCGTTTACCGAAAGCCCTGACAATGCTTTCATGTAAATTACGCAGCAGCAAAGAGAAGACATTTGCTCCTGTGGTACACCTTATTTGCATCACACTGGCAAGACCCTAACTCTCCAGACTGCTTTCTATTCCATCTCTCAGAAGAATAAAATACATGACTATGTAAGAATATGGGTCTTTCAGCTTTGCTTTGTGGTTAAATATTAAACTATGCTGTCGTTGACTAATGAGAAGGTCAGAACACACTGTATCTCCTTTCAGCCTGAAAGCTAACCTCCTCCCTTCCCTCCCCTCCCACTGCTTTCAAACACATGCAAGGATAGCCACCACCATTGATTGCAAGAGACATGTAATAACATGCCAGCTTTCCTTTTCCCTGAATTTCTTCCCACAGGAAAACACAATTTATTTTATTATTATTGTTATTATTATGTTTTATTATTCTTTAGAAATGGAATACATTTAATAAATCCACAGATAAATAAGAGACAACTGTGTGTGTATGTCAAAACAGGGAGGAAAAGACAAAACCAGTGTGATTTACATGAAGGAAAGTGCCCCAACTGTCCAATTTTCCTCTCAAAAAATCCCAGTATTTGAGAAGTTTGGTATTTGCAGGTAATTATGCTGAAGGGCAGGAACTAATCATCTGAACTGCCTCCAAACTTTAATGCAGAATATACACGAACATTTAGAGAACAGTGTGAATCAGACAATAAAATAATCATCATCAAACTGCAACAATCACTACATCCCTGTCGTTCTCATTCATTTAACATGTACAGGAAGACGATGGCAGCTATCAAAACTAGGCCTCTGACATGAGTATATGATCATATTTCCAGTCTTTTTCAACTCCCCAGAAAGAAAAAATTTCTCTAGGAGAAAATTAACTATTGAATTTGCATAACAATAGAATCTTTTATTCTTAGAATCACTGTTTGCTGCTTAATTGCCATGTGATGTTAGAATCTTATTCATGATAGCATTGATTAGCATTATGGAAATTATCTCACAACCGAATCAGGGAAGGTGATTTCACAGGGGACAGCAGCAATAGATAATACCACCAGAAGCTAAAATATTCTGCTTTCAGGCATACATTTCCAGAAAAGAAATGAGACATAAAGATGCATAGAAGTATTTAAAAAAATTGTTACTTAGCAGGCTGATTTGGGATGCATTCAGCTCATTTAGCACACAAGAAATATTCGGCAGTGGAAAGTTAGCATACACTGTATGCTCTAAAACAATTAAGTAATTTTCCATTCTTTAGAGAATGGGTTTTTTTGCAAATATGCTGTGTGATAACCAATGCTTCTAAGATACTAAAAAGGTGGCAAAGCACTGCCTTTTCCTGCAAGGTCCTAGGGATGTAAAGTTAACCTCATTTTGTGATCACTTTTTTTTGGCAGTGAAGACAAGGACCACCTTTCAAGTGTAGCAGCTGAAGGAAAATGACATCTTAATGGTGACCTCAGTGTAAGAGTAGATACGCAAGAGGATCAGTTATTTTACTGCATATTCAACTTAAGTGAAGTGTACCTGCAGTGCTTCCAACTGGTCGTGGCCGTGCCACTGATGGCATTTCCTCTGAGTATATCCCTCTGGAGGAATACTGAACCTCAGGTGGTTGCTGGTCTGGATGCATTAACTCTGCAGGTTGAAGAAAACCTGGCCCAAAGTTCTGCCTGTGGAAAAGTAAGGACTCAAGATTACAATAAGTGAATTTCCTAATTAGAAACAGTAACACAGGTGTACCTCATAAAAGAACTCTTTATGATGCCTCTTAATACACATTTTAATCTTAAAGGTTCAAGAAAATAATTACATCTGAGGAATATATTCCTCCTTCAAGGCCTGCACTGCAGCACTGCACAGGAATGGGAGAAAGCCTAACAAAATTTTACACATTTTTTCATATGTTGCAGCCTCCTCAAAGCACAGAAAAAAGGCCATGAATCTTGTTTTCCCCTTCAGGAAAAAAACATCTTCAATGAAAAAAAGAAAAAAAAAAGATAGAAAAATAAGACTTCAGTAGTGTTGCAGCTGCTTACCTCAGCAACAATTCTGACTCTTACTCAAAGAGTTTCTGGGCGCACAGTTTTGGTGTAAATCAAACCATACAAACTTCATTGCATGCGTATTTCATGAACAAGGACCCTAATAATTTTCCAGGAAATATTCAAAACTTTCCTCTAAGATTCATCAAACTACTCAAAGTTGTCATTAGCACATATGAAGGGATTCAATGTATACTAAAATTAACATTTCCTGTAATTCAGGCTGGCACTGGTAGCTGTTGCCACATATTTACTGTAAAGACTTAACAACAGAAACTGTCACCCATCTAACTTTGTTAATTGTGCCAAGGTAATGGGACTTCTAAAAGAAACCCTGTAATTCCTTCACAACACGGGAGCAGAGATGGAAATGCTGCTTTTCCTATGCTTCCTACTAATATATCTTAAGCCTGGCATGGAGAGATGATATTTTAGAAGACTGATGGCAGCTGAGTTTTCAAGGATTATTGATTCCTGTCAATATGGTGGAGGTGTGGATGCCCAAACTTCAGGTGCTTGGGTTAGTCTCTCTGCAGACTCCAGGTATGATCAAAGATGAGAGACATGCTTCTCAAGAGGCATTCAAACCAAAAGATTAGGTTCACTAAATCATTTTCTGCAGGAGCCTCTCACTGGTGAGTATAAAGAAAGCAAAAAGTGAGACAAACATCCTAAGTCAGGCACATGCAATTACACAGAGGACTGGGGATGAGTTTTATATGCTTTTTACCACAATGGCATTTAAACCCTTCTAGGCTAAGGACCACAACCTATCCTATTCCTCAAAACCTCAATTTTACACCCTTTTGTTTTACAGGAAAATTCCTTGACTGCATCTAATTCAAACTACTCTTGATTTATGTTTTATTTGGAAAACTAACCAGCTCTGTATGACAGCCAGATAGAAAGGAAAGTTGACATAATAATAAATAGCCTAATAAAGCTAAATAAGAGCCTAATAAAGCACAAACAAGTAACTGTAAATTAAAGTACTAGCTATTTGGCATACAGTATCAAATGGAGGATGTATAAGGGGTTTAGACAGCAACAATCACATTGTGGAAGAGCCAGATTTCCCTAGCTCCCTTACATATAATACCACCTTTCCAGTCAGCAGATCCAAAGGAAAACATTTCCAACCAGATATACAAGCTAGTTAAAACAAATGCTTGAACAGGTAGGTAATGTTTAACAATATCCCTTCTGTTATGTTAATCACTGTAACCAGTAAAGGATGTAATCATCTGGTCATTTATGCCTGCAGTACTGAGCTGGAATGTTGTAGCTGAAAAATTACTACACTTTTTTGATGTCTAAAGAAGATATTTTCTCAACATTACCCCCCTAAATATATTATTTTTGTGCCAATTTTTCACAGGACAGGAAGTATATTCTTTATTGCTGATGGGTTTTTACTTGTAAGGTGTACTTTTAATAACTCACCACCTTCTTTTCTCAATCTTCTTTATAATAGTCAAATACAGCTACTCTTTAAATTTGGAGAGGAGTTTGAAAATGGGATATAGCTCGAATCTGTATCATACAGGCGTTCCAAGTGCTCCTTCCTATTTCCAGACTGAGACCCAACCTTCAATTTATCTTGGCACATTCAAAAAAAATTATTAATCTCCACTTAATCAAGTGGGGAGATACTGCCTCAAAAATCAATTTTACACCACTAATCCACTATGGCTAAGTATCTCTATCTCTGTTGCATGACGTAATATTCATTTTCTGGTAAGAGCTGTTCATTGTGCTTTTATGTTTGCCTAGCTGTTACGTGACCTAGGTTACACTTCATTATTTTTTTTTTTTTTTTAACCCAGGTTGGTTCCACTCCATTGAAGATTCTGACTGCATTTGTACAGAGAAGGGAACAGTATGGTCACCCAACTATTTATTCCATACATTGGATATTTAAGCCAATGGACTATGACGTTGATACATGCCACCTAATTATACTGACCTCTGGTCATTTTTCCTTCCTCTAACTGGTGCACTGTTTCTATCAATTTGTTTATCATTATCTTCTGAATTTGAGCATAACCCCTACTCCACAACCATGACAAATCTTCCTTGTTTTCTATTGATCAAGCTTTAGGAAACCTACTTTAAATAAAGTTACAACAGTTGTTGACCTTTACAGGAAGAATTCCTTTAAATTTTATCTGCCGGTACTGGCAAAGCAAGCATTTGAACTATTAATAATGATGCCATTAATCTGTAACTTACAGAAATCCAGAGTGCCTATGCCAAAGGTTGATAAACTTTTGAGCAAAAAATATGTTGCGAAGACACTACCTTGCTCAGCTGTATTAACATGGGTTACAGCACTTTCATGATTGAATTATCACATTTTCCCTGAATCCACAACAGGCCAACAAAGAGAAAATCCTCAATAACAAACAATTGGTTATGCTTTGTGCTGGCAGTCTCACAGCTCATAATCTTCAAGGTAACTTAAATTACAAAAAATATACTGCACGTCATACTGCGTGCTATTTCACGTATGCTCCACTCACACTGAAACTGTCACCTTCAGCCAAGACCTAAGTAAGAAAATGTGCTTAGACTCTTCCTTTTCTAGTTGGTCCTTTCAAAATCAGGTTGCAGAACAACGGATAAAAGAAAGTTCTTCAGATCCATTTTACCGCCAAGTTTCCAAGGCAGTGAAGACTTTAGGTGAAGTCTAATGAATGATGTGAATACCAGTGGTATTTCATCTCACATGGTGAGCTTTAAAAAAAGAGCAGCACGAAGCCACCCTTTTAGCACCTTGGCTGCAGCAGCTTGGAGGGGGTGAGAAGTCCGACCACAGCGGGTACCAAGACTCAAGAGTCCAACTTCTCGTGTAGTTTAAAACACAGACACCAAATGTGGAAATAGCAGTTACCTGGACAACTGTTTTCTTCTCTTTACATGATTCTCCTGCAGCAAGGCCAGGAGAAGATGGAAAATTTGTTCTTGCCCCCTGATTTTATAATAAAACCCCTGTAAGGCCGACTCTCTCCGTGAGGGTCACCATGCTCTGTAATGTATTCTCAACTTGGTTTAAAAATAGAACGAATGTGTTCGTCATCTGAAAGCTTTTGCGAGTGAGTGTTGCCCTGAGGCTACAGAAACAAGATGAAAGCAAGAGTACTGGGAGAATTACATGCATCTGAGTAACTGTTTCAGGCTCTCTAAAAGCTGGAACTCAGTGGTTTACTCAATATTTGGAAGGATATCTCTACAGCCAAGGGGCTAGAAACATATTTCTTTTAAATGGAGGCTTGGATTCCACACAGCATGCATATGTCATTCATGCTACATAAATAAATTATACAGGCTGGATCTGGACTCCTGTTACTTCTCATTTACACAGTACTTTGAATAATAATATAGCAGTGCCAGTAAGAACTTTGGAGGAATTGCAAGGAAAATAATAAATGATAATTCTATCAGTGAAAAGCTACCTTGGTAGGAGACCTGGTGCTGTTGGCGGAGTCATTCCAAATTCCACATATCTCTGTCAGAATAATGAAAAAACCCAAATTAAAATCAAAATGCATACCCTGGGAAGTCCACTGTCAGCCTTTTAAGTGATGAATGGCAGAGATCACTAGGCCTGCATGTGTGACTTGATTGCAGACATAAGAGCTTCGTTTTACAAAACCAGAAGCACAACAAGATCTGGGAATCAACGCTACAGTGGGCTAGCAGTCACTCCTGTCTGATCAGAGTCTTGTCTTAAAAACATTTCAGAAATACTTTCTCTCACTTGCAGAGGATCAAGGGCTCCAATGTCTACTTAGCTTAAAACTTCCAGCAAACCAAGCTTTGCATTTGGAAATCTCTTTATACCTCAACAAGCACCAGACTGCAGCAGAGAGGCCATAGGGCTCAGACTCAACAGTCCAATGGCATTATGGAAGTTGTACTAAATGGTTGTGGAACACGACCTAAAATATTATCCATGTGTCTCAGTGCTCCATAAAATGCAAAAAATCATACACAGAAATACTGCTTCCATATCTCTCACCTCCTGAAAGCATCTGGATACCCTATTGAAAAATATGGCCCAAGTCAAATACATTCTTTTCTCACTGTCAAAATATGAACTAGCGCATACATTAAAAAAAAATAGGAAGTTTTACTCTTGGACATAAGACTGATCTGCTGAAGATCATAACTGAGAAGAACAGAAAAGTTATCCTAAAGGAGGAAACTCCTATATTCTCTTGTGGCTGGGATGAGAAAAGAATCCAAATGGCTTAAAAAGCAAGTTCACCATCCTGTGACCATCATTTCTGACTTTTCCTAGTTCCAGAAACTGTTCCACATTTGTGGTAAGTCTTGACAGCTAGGGCTCCATAACAGTGACCACGGCTCAACTGATGCTAACTACCTGACCAGAAAAGCCTTTTAAATTGCATCGCTCACATTAAATGGGTTGTTTACTGCCTGACTTGGACAATAATGTGATCCCCACTGGGTACATGTAGTTCCCCTCTCTGCTCGAGCAGGAGTGTTGTTTACCGGCTGTCCTGCAGAGACCCCAGGTGGTGCAATGGCTGTGGAATTGGCTGCTTGGCTGCTGGGAGCCACCAGTGCAAAAGCATCATCCAGCAGCGAGTGCATGGTTTGCCGAGCCTCTTCAATGGATGGCTGAGGTGGGATGTACTGGGAGACTGGGTGGGAAGGCAAGCCAGGGAACTTTCCCAGATCAGCTGAAGATGATGTCTGAGGTTCAGGAGGCAAGTCTGGATCAGACTGGAGGAAACGGAAAGAAGGTGAAGGGAAGCCACAGAGTGGATCTAACCAGCCAGCTTCCAAGTCTCTGTGGGCCTTATGTCTGAGCAACATCATCTTTGCCAGAACCACAACGCGATAAATGGCCCAAGTCCCAGTGCCGGACAAAACCTGCCCCTTACCCTGCCCACTTCTGCATGCACATACACATGCACATACGTAACACCAGCAGTTCAAATACTTCATTCAGTGTGATCTGAAAGACTCTGATCTCAGATAAGGCAGCGGAGCTTTGTGCAGGAGTTACTCAGCTATAACAGAAATCTTGTGGTTTGCAAACACATAATGAAGTCATACATAGAGCATTCACCCCACCCAGAAAAAGACAATCAGCTCTGTCTACATCTTTGAATTCTCTGCAGCTTTTGCAGTTCCAAGAAATTAGTTCAGTCTGCAGCTTACAATTGACCACATCAGTAGTAATATTAAACAATTATTGCCTCCTAGAAAAACACACAAAGGGAGCTGTAAAGCAACTAAGTGGTTACCTGCACGGAACTTGAACTTGGGTGCACCACCTGAATGGGATTCACGTAAGAGCTTCATAACAGCAATATCGAAGGCATACGTCACAATTACTACCTAGGATCTTACCACATGGGCTTCCTGTTCATCAGTAACAGGAAATTAGAAGAGCTTTACAGCAGCAGACCTATTATCAAAGCTCATTCTTACCATTGCTGCAGACTGCAAAATCAGTCAGAAAGATGCAAAAGCCTCTATTTTATCAGGAACTTAGCATTCTGAGTACTGTTTTGCTACAGATGCCCAAAGGGCTGAGCTTGCTGTGTGACACGTCTTAATTAAAAACCTTCAGATGATAATTCATTCTGCTGCAGCATAACATTAAAATCATCACACTCTTGTTTGAAGGCAGAGAGAAACAGAAGAAATTGACACTGTAGTCACCTGACTGCATATACAGCTAATGGTGAAAATCTTTAAAACTATTAAACCACCTTTCAAGATGAAAACTGTCCAGGGGTTTCAAATACTAGCATTAAGCTTAATAAAGTCTGCTTAGAAGTGGTTAAAGATACCTAAATACAGTTTGACACATGGATATGATTGAACAGAAGCATTTTCCAGTGTCTTTGCCTTTTTTAGGCAGAAAACAAAATTAATTTTCAAGACATTGTACTAGAATTGTTTCAAGTTACTGTAGTACAAAGACATGTTTCTTTTTCATTAATAATTAATTCCCACATTATAAAGATGAGAAAATTTCTCATGAAAGGAACTGAGCTTTCCACTCTGTGAGAGCAAAGGATGACATTTCCTGTAACAAATACATAACATCCAGCAAATTGGACTAGAGTGAAACTATGTTCAAGATATTGTGAAACATGCCGAGCGCACTTTCATGTGCATAATACAGCGGCATTAATGAAAACAAGGGTTTGGTCCTTGGCATCTTTACTATCAAGGAATACTTGGCAGAATATTACTGCTTACAATGATTTCCTTGGGAGTCTGTCAGTGCTTTCACTTTGATTTACATGCCAACTACATGTGCTAAACTAGCTATACAGACCATAGAAGGCCAAAAAACCTCCCAATGTCACAAAGGTCATTAATATTACCAGAACGCTCCTGTCATTCAAGAGACATACATACAATATATGCAGAATTATTGACTCCTGGAGGTCTTTTGTATGTCCCATCACTGTCAGTTGTGATTAACCTGTCCTTTTCTGCATCAATTGGACTCCCATTTATCTGATGTCGACGACGTTGCTTAGGAGAACGTTTTGCACGAGAACTTAACAGGAAGAAAACAAAAAGCAGAAAGAAAAAAAAAAAACAAGACAAAGGTAATCACATTTTTTTTGCAGTTTTTCTCTTCATTACACTCAAGGTTGAACTCTGCCCATTCCCTCCAAGTCATCCTTGACTTATCCCAGTTTCCTGTTCCCTTTCCCAGTTTTTCATGCCAGTCCCATTAGTTAGCCTTGAATCTCTCTCCTCAAGCTTCTCCTAACAACTCGTTCATTGGCAGCTCCCCTAACTGTCCCATTCCTCCCTCAAACTCCCCCCACTGTCACCTCTCTTACATTAATCTTTCAAAGTTGCCCATGCCCCAGCCCCCACCCAGGGCCTCTCCAGACCTCCCAGACCAATGTTTGACACATCTGCAGTACCAGAACAGATGACAGGATGGGGGCTGACCTGCTGGAAAGAAGCTCTGCGGAGAAGGACCTGGGAGTCCTGGTGGACAGCAAGTTGCCCACGAGCCAGCCGTGTGCCCGTGTGGCCAAGGTGGCCAGTGGGACCCTGGGGTGCATCAGGAGGAGCGTGGCCAGCAGGTGAGGGAGGTGATCCTGCCCCTCTGCTCTGCCCTGGTGGGGCTGCACCTGGAGTGCTGTGCCCAGTGCTGGGCTCCCCAGTTCAAGGGAGACAGGGAACTGCTGGGGAGGGTCCAGCAGAGGGCTGCCAAGGTGATTAGGGGACTGGAGCATCTCCCTGGTGGGGAAAGGCTGAGAGAGCTGGGCCTGTGGAGCCTGGAGAGGAGAAGGCTGAGGGGATCCTATCAGTGTCTACTAATATCTCAAGGGTGAGTGCCAGGAGGATGGGGCCAGGCTCTTTTCAGTGGTGCCCAGTGACAGGGCAAGGCGCAACAGGCACAAATTTCAACACAGGAATTTCCATCTAAATATGAAGAAAAACTTCTTTACCTTGAGGGTAACACACCACCAGAACAGGCTGCCCAGAGAGGCTGTGGGGTCTCCTTCTCTGGAGACATTCAAAACCTGCCTGGATGTGACTCTGTGCAACCTGCTGTGGGTGAGCCTGCTTTAGCAGGGGTTGGACTAGATGATCTCCAGAGGTCCCTTCCAACCCTGACCATGCTGTGCTTCTGTGACACTGCCAACAAGGCTTCATGCTTGGCATGTTGGGTTTATCTCTACTAGCCAGCTGAGGAACTCACGTAGATGGAAAAAAGCTACTTTCTATCAGTGTGGAAACAGTCACAGTACCAGTGCTCTGGGAACAAAATGCCGGTATTCCTAAGCCCTAAACAGAGCCCAGGGAAGACTTTCTCTGAAAATACAAGGCCAGGAAGGCAGATCTGTGAGGCTGCCAAATGTGCCTCATTACCCAGGGGAATACATAAAAGGTTGTCTCGATTTGTGGATTTGCTTTTAAAATTCAGAATCTTCATGCTTTTTAAGTTTTCAAAGGTTTCCTTATTTTGCATCTTTTCCCCCTTCATAAAAATATTATTACTTGCAATCTGTATTTTCCATGTATCTTTGTTAGTGCTTATATTGCAATTTTGATCCTTCTCTATCACAAGAATTATTCAAACAAATGGCAGAGCAAATACCGAATTGTTTTAAGACAGTTTTCATACATTTGGGTTTGTTTACTGAGAATTCACCACTGAGAACTCGTAAAAGAATAATTTGAAAACAAAACATATTGGCATATACTGAAAGAAATAAAAATGCTTTAAACAAACCAAACCTTTTCACATAGATAACTCAAATTCACCTAGTGATCAAAATTATTTTAAGCTCTGAAAATTCAGAAGTACATGTTTGATGTACTTTGGATGCTGACTGAAAAAAAAATCTTGTACTTCCCCAGCTTTGAAATCCCTACCTCTTCCTGGGCTCTATGAAGACAGTAGGCACACTGCCTCCAGGGTCCAAGATCTTGTCAATCTGCATCTGTGCCTTGCGATATATTCTGTGCTGTTCTTTGGAGTCAACCACCACCACATCATCCACCACTGGAAATTCATAGTGCCCTTTGCGCTTGGCACGAAGGCGAATCTTATTGCGGTGATGCTCAATCTCAGATTTATGCCTCAGGGCTGTTTGTATCTTAAAGACGGATGGGGGGGGGGGGGAGGGAAAAAAAAAAATCAACTGCATTTTTCATTTGTAGTTTTTGGAAAAAGAATTTTTGCTGCTCTTCTGTAAACCTCTCCTCTTCACTTCCCAGCCCACCCCTACCTCCCTCTGAAGGATTAAAATAAGTCACACAATTTTGTAAGCATGCTTTCATTCTTGGATATTTTGCAGTATCCTCATTGTCTCCCCAGGTAGATGTAACATTATACACAATACAATTGCCAGCACAGCAGATGCAATTTGAGAGACATGGCAGTTTGTTAACAAAGGCAGGAGGAACACAAAAAACTCCTGCTGTCTGCCAGAAGTGACACTGCTCTAAAAAAATAAGACTAACCAGTACAGACTATATCTACCTTTGTTCATCAAACAGAAATACATTTGAAAAATAGTGCTGAAATCCATCACCCATTCCCTTTAACGACCTTCATCAGATAAGAAGAAAACTTAATGATCTAATTGAGTTCATAACCTGGTGCCTCTGCCGAGTATGAGAGGCTGCCATAAGCTATGCAGAAATGTAACAGCAATACAAGGGCCCAGGTCCCTAGAGGAACATGGCATTACCAGCTCTACATCTTCTTGCAGGCTGAGTACTCATGCCTCTCTCCCATCTTCTTTTCCAGATTCCCTGGAGTGCATCTCATTATCTGGGAAAGCTGTCATAACACCACTGAATATTCACTGAAATCACTCTTACCAATGCAAAACAGTCGGGCACCAGATCAGGTAGCAATGACTGTTTTGCCTTTGCTGGGCTAGTTCTAGAACACATCTGAAGCAGTGGATTAAAACCCAAATAAAAATTGATTTTTGTATATTGTCTCACCAAAATCCCCCCAAAACATACAAGGGACACAAGACAGACTTATTCTTTACATTTATAGTTAGATTTCTGTTTTATGGCCCCTCTCACCTATGTAGACTAGATACGTGTATTTACCTCTCTTCCATCAGGTACTCAGAAACACAGTATCTTAAATTAAAGGTTTCAGTAATATTCCACTCAATTATGAGAAGGCGCCAGTACAAAACCAGGATGCAAGCACATAACACTGTCGGGCAGTGTATGATGTGGTTTTACGGTGCATGACTTTCTATCCTAACGCCCCAGGCATGCTCCTATTCTGCTTACAGTAACATGAGCCTCAGATAAAGCAGGAAGCTTCTTTATGTTTACTGTCAGATAAACACATCACAAATTGAAAGCAATGAATGTGCTGCGAATTCACACCCCAGAATATCTTCAGATAACTTGTTTGTATAACCCACATCCTGAATTGCTGAAAAGTCAAAAGAACGGTGTAGAATGAAAACCAAGGTGGTCCAGATGCTCCAATTCTCACACATTAATTAACATAACTTTCATAACTTAGTTGTTATTCTAGTTGACTAGCAAAAGGACAGTAACACAAGGTATTCTGATCATCAAATCTGCTCCTCTCTCTCTGACTTTAAGTTTTCATTTGGGTATCTTTTAAAAACAGGTCAGATTATGTCTCCAGACAGAAAGAGAACTACTCTTGTAACTTGTCAAAATTCAATTCCTCAGAAACTAATAAGGAACTCCCGAAAACAAGAAACTGGATATTTTTCACTTCCCTCTTGGCTGGGCATATGGACCTCCACAAATATTCAAAGCACTTTAGACATACCTCTTTATTAATTTTGTTAGTCTCTGCTACTCGATCAGAAAGCACCGAGTTCTGAACCGGAGGTGCTGCCATTGGCTGCATGGCAATCAACTGGATCTTGCTTGGGACTCGTCTGCTGGCATCTGAGGAACGTGACATCCTATCCACATGTTCAAAGATAGAGGCTGAGGAGTGCTGCTCGTTTCCACTGCTGGTCTGAGGAGGTCCTAAATCACCAGAACAAATACAGAGTATAGTATTGCTGCTAGGGTTGCCTCAGTCAAATGTTAAGCTCTACGGATGCTATGCTACAAGACCATGTCATGTTTTCCATCTGTCTTTAACTTACCCTACAGACCTTCCAGCTAATTCACATTTAGTGTACAAGTTTACCCAGTGGTTTGCAAATTATAAACATTTTTCCATTATATTTCCAGAAGGTGAGCTGTCATTCCTTACTCCTGTAAATCAAGCTCTTGGCATTTACAAAACCCCAAAACCTCCATCTACTTTACTCCGTAAAAAGCCTTTCAACTACATACTGCTAATGGTTCCTCTTATCAGTTCTTAAGGAGATCCAAATTCCTCAAATGGAGGTTCAAAGAGCAATAAAAGATGTCTCACTGCAAAACAAAGTTCTTGAATGACACAAAGGATGATATATGAACAAAACAAAAAAAACCCCTTCGAAAGCCACACAAAATGTTAAGAATTTTACACATTTTACCAATTAAAGCTTTTAAAGCAGCTTTCTTCTTTGTGACAGGATAAACCATTCACATAGTAATAAGCAAGCTGCACAGATATTGCCATGTTGTGATTTGTTGAAGATGTCAAATCAGCTCAAACATGATCAACAAAAGACATTATGGAAACCAATACACATGGAAGATGCGGCCCTGGTCCTGTCAAGAGCTAATGACTTCAAGAGAAATGGGTCATCTTCAAAAGACTTGAATTCTGTAAGATCACCCCAGTGGTTTGTAGTTAAGCACATACTGAAGTATTTTTTTGCTGGAGCTAGGCCTGCAACAAGGAACCATTATGTGGATTAGGCTTACAGAAACTATTGAAGACTTGCAAAATATTCTTTTGTCTTGTCCACATGGTAATGTCACAAATTCTCAAACTGCTTTTCACCATGAAATATAAGCAATAAGAGATTAAGATATGTGACTCTTCTTACGGAGGAAAACAACAGTGCAGAGGGACACAGTCCCACAACATTGCACAGAATTCTAATAATGGGCTGTGGTTCTCAGATTCAAATAGGAAAGGGAATCAGATCAGATTCCAATACAGAATCAACTGATCAATCTGATCCAACTTCAACAGACAAGAAGGAAAAGAAAATAACCACTGCTCTGATCCATTTGCAATGCATGCTGGAAATGAAGTATAGGGTTCAGAAGAGGAGTGAATGCTATCTCCTGGAGAAGATCACAGTAGATGACTTGCTCCTTTGGTTCCCTCTTTTAGCACAAAAAAGGGAGCAGGAGAGGGAAGGAATGGTACACTATTATATTCACAGCATATTACTTTTGGGCTGGAAAGCAATCTGGCCACAAGTTAAGCAAAATTCTTATTTTTCATATTTCTCAAATTTGATCAATGCATTGTCAAATGTACACATTTGCAAATGGTATGCATCATTTATAAATGTGACTTTTCTGTATGCGTCCTTAAAAAGAAGGTAAACAGTTCAACTCAAGATTTCAGTGTCCCAAATGTTTTGCAAGACACAGAGCCTAAATTAAGTATATCTATCTCTCTTCTGTAGCTATTTATATGACCTTTACCGTTTGTCACCTTCACAGCCCCATCTTCAAGCATTTCTTAGAAGCACGCAAACATTGCCTCTCACAGAGAGGGGCATGAGATATATTACGTAGTTAGTGTGAATCCCTCAAAGCGATCCCATAGCACAATGGAAATCTGAACTTCTGCATCAATCTTTCCTGTTCTCCCCACACATCAGTAATTCTTTTCCAACCTGTCCAGTCTAATAGCAGTTTTCAAAGCTCACTGACCTCCAACATAAAAGTTTAAGGTTATTTTCATAGTACTTGGTTAGCAAGATCCATTATATACAATTCTGCAGAGCATTGACTCTGAATCTTTATAATTTCATCCATAACCTTTCCTTCTGCACATATAAACAAATGCTTGGCAGCAGCCTCCTAGTCAAAATGTTCTTAAATTAATTTTGTAGAACTGTCCAAAAGTCCCACTGTCAAATTTTGGTAAGGCTTTGGAGTAACATTTTATGTTACACTTTTGCAGAAAAGATGCATGCACGTACCCACAAAAAAACCCCATAAGCTGCATCTGACCTTTAAATCCTCTCTGTGTGCATACACTGAATGTGTCTATGAATACAAACCAAGATGGTAGTAGATAAGAAAGTCGGGAACGGCACAGTGCTGTACACACACAAAGGAGAAACTGTTTCCAGCTCCACACATGAATGCACTGCTTTAGAAGTTTTCACTGAGTGAATAAGAATGGTATCTCATTTCAAAGTTCTTACGTTACACTATTGTCTGTGGTTAGAAAATCATCTTCTAAAGCTCTCAGATGGTACTATATGAATGAAATTTTGATCTCAGACTAGACAGCTGAGGCTGAAAAATAATGGAGAAGAATGAACACCCAAATATTGGACAAAACACGTTTAATCAACTAGTTTGTATTGGTCACATGTCAGGATCGATGTACATCACTGTTCCCCAGTTTTAAACTACTAATTGAACTGATATGTCAAAAAATTAATTGCTCTACAGGAAGCTATGATTTCATATGAAAAACAATACAACTGGAGACAGAGGAAGGCTACTGCTTCCTGCATCCTCTTGAAATAAAAACAAGAGGCAGGGCAACCAAGGTGCATAAAGCCTAACCTAAAATCAGGTAAAGTCACTGGGAATCTTCCACTGATCCACTAGTACCTGAATCATGCCAGAGTATGCAGGGGCAGATAAATTTCACAGTTTCTTTGTATCCCAGTAGATTACATCCCTAGAATGCAGCTGATGACTCTCATCAGTTGTTACTTTGTACAAACCGAACAATGGACGGCATCATAGCTGTATCCATCCTTCTCTACCATTATAAAATGGAAACTGTTGTCGGAGGGGACAATCCTTAATTTATCACTAGATACGGTATGCGTTATCAAAACCAGCATCAGCTTTCTCCTGCCCCATCTTTGCTGTGCCTCAGTCCCAACCGGAAAAATATTAGTTCATGAGAAGATATTTGTGCTCCTTTGCAGGTAGCTTGTGTTTGCCTCAGCCTTCCAGTGAAGACATTAACTCTAACAGTATCTCTAACTTGTTTATACAAAGCTAGCTTGAGGACCAACAGCTGCCTCAGTTTTGCTTCTTTCACAGTGATTTTTTTCCCCAACAATTTGAAAGAATTGGGAGGAAATTAGAAAAATATGCCTAAATTGGATGACTATAATTTGTGGTACTGAGAATTTTTTATATTTCAATAGCTCAAAAGCAATTAGACACAGAAGACAAACCTCTCCATCCTAAGATATAATTGCAGCTAACCCAGCACCTCTATTCATATTTGTACTCAACTATCAGCTCTGGTTACTTACCCACTCTGTTTGCTCCTGACAACATAAAGAAAAAAGAAGAGACAACACAGTAATTATTACAAATAATTCAGCTGGAATGACAACTGGAAAAAACAGAGTGGTTAGACGATTGTATTTACTTTTGAATTAAATGCATGAACTTGGCTCAAACCACCAAGTCTCAGCTGAACAAAAAAAAGGAGCTGAATCTGCCATTCAACAGATAAGACAGCTCTCCGCAGACAGTACCTCCAATTCTGAATGGTAAAAATAGTCCCTATGATTATCAAACTAGAGGCACCAAATGCTGAAAAAATAGTATATTTGATTTAGTAAGGGCATGGCAGGTAAAAAGGACATATTTTACACAGTAGCCTTGCTGCTTTTGCCAGATAATTTAGATGCAGCAATACCTAACACTTCTACACCACAAGGACATGTTAAACCTCACATAAAATTTTAAGCCAGATGGAAAATGAAGAGACAAAAATGGAGTTCCCAGGCAAGAAATGGGAGAACACTAAATCAGGGCAGAATTGAAGTCAGAGAGGTTGGAGCAACTCATAAACCATCATGAGATGAGCTCTGTCATAGCATTATCGTTTTCTTGTGTATTTACTTTGGTAGATTTCTGGTCCTTAAAGCAAACCTAAGGCACTGAAAACTTACATAGCATCAGCACAGTATCTTGTTTTTGTAAAATGTGGAAACTACATACAGCATACACTGACTGCTGAATTATTAGGAAGTATAACTCTCACATTAGCAGATCCTGTGGGGTTTTTTTACATGTTTGTTACAGAGGAAAGCCTGATCCATCACCCTTGCCCTTCCAGGAGTAGTCCACATTATGAAAGTTTAAGAATCATACATTATCTAACTTGTTGTTTAGGCACCCAAGAGCTAGTGGTTTATATAAACTATCTTATGTGTTCCTCAATCTCATTTCTTCAACATAAGCAAAACCTGAACATCTGTCTGCTATGATCTGAATTTCACTGGCACTGCATTCCTCAGTAGTCATCCTTACATCTTAGCTGGTATTTCATGGACAATGTGGAAAAACATTCAATATACTGAAAAGACTGCTCACAACATGGCAGATATTTTCTCTTTCTCAGTTTCTGCTGCCATCAAGGCCATGTATATTAAGAACATCTGGGGATATCACAAACTTCTCTACAATATATTCAGTATCAGAATTTTTTCTAAGACAACTATTGTGATTTAAGGCAAAGATCTGGTAACTAAAACCTCAAGCAAGGAGCAAGCAATCTGCCATCTAAACCCAAATGGCTCTCAGAAAGGACACTTTTAAACAGCAAAATAATCTGAACAAATTTTTTTAATTAAAAATTAACATGGGTTTGCAGTGTTTTATCAACTTTTCAATGAGGAAAGAAATATATGTCAGGGCACCTCCAAGACAATCGGTGGCACTTTAAACTGGAAGGAAGACTGTTCTTTAAAAACAACAAATTCATTGTTATTAACACATTAGTGCTGGATTTTCATCTTTCTAAACTATAATCACAAAAGCATTTTGATACCTGAATCAGAACTTACTTGCAAAACTTTTACTTCTGTGGTCTCCATTTTTTTAATCTCATTTTTTAAAGTTACAGTTCCGTGTTGTATCAAGTCCTGCTGTGACCTCTACTGCCCATGTAACTGTCTGCAAGATTGCTACCACAAGAGCCACGATTAGGCCTAGATGGAAAGGTTTGCTGGGGGTGGGGTGGGGGAAGCGTAGGAGGGAAAGGGAGGGAAGATTCATTCCTGCTAAGCCATTAGTTTCAAAAGCTTGCTGGAATGAAAAGAATGTGTAGATCTTCAGTTTCAACAGAACTAAAACAGAAAGGAGAGACAATTTTCTGTGACACAAACCAGAAAAATTAACAGCCAACGAGTTCAGAAAAAGCTACAGCACTAGAATAACTCTTCAACCTGAGTAAAGCACTGCTAGTGCACACAAGGAAAAAACCAAAGCAACAAACCCTTCTTCACTGCTCTGCGTGGTTTGCCATCATTTGCAACAGTTGATGGTCTTGCGGTTTCTTCTCCTGTCTCTCTCCCACTGGATTGTTCACTTGCTGTGGAGTCAGCATCTGATGGCGAAACTCTGACACAAACAAAAAAACCAAACCAACATGTAACATAAGTTTGCAAAGGGGCACAGTTCTCACACACAAAGAATCCTGTGCTGAGATCTTGCAAAGACTGCTAAAATTTTCATCTGTTTATAAGTAAATTTATAATAAATTATCATAGATATTAATTTCCATGATGTTACTGTTGTTGCATGTGAAAACTGCAACAGGACTCACATGTGACAAGATTATTAGCTAATCTTTCCTTTAAAATACACTTCCAGAAAAAACTCTGTATTTGCAAGTAGCAGTTTACTTTTCAGACAAAAAGTATTATATTAGAACTAAGAAACCCATGTAGGTAATTAAGTCTAATATTCAGACTTGCTAATTTGTTGTTCTCTTGCTAACACTACAAGTCTGTGTGAATATTTTCCAGACTAGTTAAACATAGGGCCATTCAAAAATACTACTTTTATGTATTTATCCCGTGCAGTCATGAGATTCTTAAAAGCCGTTGTTACCTACAAATTACAATCTCAGTGTTTGTAGTTTTGGTGGGCAATTACGGAAAAATATAAAGAAATACTGTGATTTTCCCCAACAGAATACCTCAGCTGTAAAATTATTCATAGTATAAAAATCACAAAAGCATAGGGCATACACCACTGCCCAGCTGACACCAAAGTCTGTCTTTTCATATAGGATCAGCCTCTGTGATAGCATCTCTAGTGACCATTTTGTCTTGTGAACATTCATATTCTATTCCCACAGGGAGTTAATCACTGGAAGTGTGCACATGTCTGTGCATTAACCTTATTAAGTGCAAGATTTGCTTGGGCTAGATGGATATCTGAACTAGTTACTGAGGCTCCTGGCTAAATGTCAACCTGTCCAGAGCACACAGACTAAGATAACTATATCTAGCCAGCCAAGTTCACTGAAAGTTACACCTATTCCTTGCAGCAGGCAATACTCTGAATTCAACTCCCCTTCTCCTCCCTGAACAATGCACTGCTAATTGAACTCTGTCTTTCATTCTTTTCTCCAGGACTGTAATACTAATAAGTCACACCTCAACAACAACAACAAAAAAAGAAAATAGCAGGGAAAAAAGGAGAAATCATTCTCAATTACCTTACAGATCTGCACCATTGCATCTTTTTTCTAAGGCAGAAAGGGGGGACAGAGCTATCATCTCCATCACCTTTGCCTTGGTTCAGCAGAGCATAAGGCTGGAGTTCTGTTTCCAGATCTACTACTGACTTTGTTTCACCTCACTGGGCTTTGTATTGTTTCATACTCTTTCCTCAGCCTATCTGAACTATCATTAAGCAAATTATAAAACATAGATAGTGCTGTGTCAACATCAGTCAGTCTTTATAAATGCTGAGGAATATGCAGTTGTATCCTCTCAAGCCAAAACAACAGGTCCAGCTCTCAGCAGAAGCCTAGAAATGCCGTGCTTTCTGAACTCAGTTGTTTTTCTTGTTTGTTGTTTTTTTACAGATACACAATGTGTACTTACATCACCACCATATTTCCTGGCATGCAACATACAGTCCTGAACTGCATTGTGATGAACCGAGTTCTGTATTTCCTCACAAAACTGAAAACAGCTAAAACCAACATAACACACTATGCCATCACTTCACATTTCAACTTCTGCCTCAGGGAGTAAACGTTTTAAATCTCAAGCTGACATGGGCATGTCAGCATGTTAAGGAGATGATGGTAACATCTCCATAGTTAAGCCTAAAGGGAGATTTACTCTTCAGTGAGGATGAGGGAGAAGATGGAAATTCTCTTTTGAAAACATTTTGAAGTGTTTGAATTTAGATGCTATTAAAAAAAAGAAATATCTTTGTTCCAAATTTGATCAATGATTCATTACTGTCTTCAGGGGAAGCATTAAAATGCTGGCTTCTGAAAATTCTTCCTGCTTCATTTTCTGAACTATTCTAGATGAAATACAGTGACAGCCTCAAGTTTAAATTTCCTTCTTATACTTATGTGCATATGAACACAGATACGGGGGGGGGGGGGGGGGGGGGAAGGGGTGGTATCACCTCTGTTTGAGGCCACTTTTGAACTTTTTAAAATAAACACAGAAACACTCATCCTTCTGATTTATATTAACTTGTTTTAATTTATTTAAGCTATACCAAAGTGAGTTAGCTAATTTTTCTTCCACTGTTTTCCAGTTTTGCCCACCTTCCACTGTATCACTGGAAGTCTACTACTTGCAAGGCCTACAGGGAGTTTAGGAAGACAGGCTTTAGCATTTAGGAAGGTGGAACCTGAGCTGAATGAAGCCCAGGTGGGGAAAACAAATCCAGGTTCTTAGGACAACTAGGGCTTTAGAGGAAGCACAGAAGGCTGAGCAGAGGACCAAGCTGTGTCAGAGACTTGCAGTTCAGTCAGAACCACTTTTAGTTTCTTTCTAAGCCCATTCAACTCTGCCCTTGTTGTTTTTTTTTCTCCCACTGTGCAATAGCACATCGGTAAAAGAACACGGGATGCAGAGATGGAGACAAAGGAGTGCAAAAATATGAGGCAGAGGAAGAATTACTGGGAAGTGCAGCACAGAGGAGATCCACAGTAAGGAGCTGTTTGAGACTTATCATAACACTCCTCAGGGCTCCATTTCTTCCCCACCTGTTACCTTCCCACTCATCCTTTTTTTTTTTTTTTTTTTTTTAATGCACAGATCTTTTTTTACTGCATAGCTCTGTTACGGCACCTATCCTACAAACATAGTCCTTTCCAGCAAGACACAATCACATAATTTGATTGTTGGAAAAGGTTAAGAAACCACTGTTGATGGCTGACAGACACTTCTCCACTTGCACAGCTGTAAATTATCATTCCTTTTCTTGACCAAAGCTAGTTTTCTATGAGAGCAACCAGATAACCACTGATAAACACACTCTTCAAAATTAAGGGAAGATGCATGAGACTGCTTATTTCTGGAAAATGCCACTTAGCATACAACTATTGATCACTATTAATATTATTGAAAAACACTGTTATTTGTCAATGGTTTTCATTTGCTCTTAGTAGCCTTAGTAAGCCATTGCCTTAGCAGCTAAAGATCACTACAAAGAGAATGCATCAGAAAACACAGACTCAAGTGTTTTCACTATACATGCAATGACTTGACTCCAGCCAACCTAGCAGTGTCTTAAATACCCCTCTCAAATGAGCATGTTGCCTTTTAGAGAAAAATGGACACCAAATTCTCACAACCTTGTATGAGCAGCAAGGCATAACCCTTGACGGCCCACTAGAAAATGCAAGTTGCAGAGCTATGGAACAGTTCTTTCCACTGAAATTGCTCTAAAAATACAACTAATCACCAGTGATTAATAAATTATCATCTACTACAGTTTATCTCTGTGAACTGACCTCCCTCTGTGTCGAACAGTTTTTGAAGGTTTTGAGGAAGTCTTGGATTTGGGGCTGGGCACATCTCCATTTTCAGATGGGGTAGTATCCTTAATAGGTCCTGGTAAAGGAGCTGGCTCATGGATAATCAGGACATCATCTTTATTGTGCTGGCCCAGATGCTGCTTAGCAAAATCAAAGCCTTTCACACTGGGGGCTTGTAGCTGTGAGAGAAGAACAAAGACAAAAAACAGGAACTGTAAGTACAAAGGCTTTGGTTAAGATTGCAAACAATGGCCACTAGGAGGATGGCCAGGCTATGGTATCCCAGGAATGAACATGAGAGCTGTACGGGAAAGAAAAAAAAATGCCCTACAACTCTGTCAGCTTACTTCAGTATACGATACACAGTTTAAAATCATCAAATTAGTTTTTTTAAAAAAAAAAGCCTTCTGTTGCTGCTACACCTTTTTTCCAGCTATTCCTTCAAGATTTAAGCTTTGTGTGAGGAGCTTTTGTTTACTTGTGGCTGCAAGGCCATAGACACTTGTGTACTGACTGAAATGCTTACCACTGCCAGGTCATCTTTCTATTTCTTTCAATCAAAATGAGTGAAGTGAGTTCAAACAATTTGAATAATGTCACTGCTGATCATCTTCACTTTGAGCTCCCCAAATCCGCAGGAGTCTGGGAGTGCTTGTGCAAACACCTAGTTCATCTGATGAAAAATAGACATTTTGCAGATCTGAGCTGTACAGCAGCCTGGCAGTGACTTTCAGGCAGCATGGATGCCTCAAAAAAAGAACTGAAAATCTAGCTCTTAGGAATTTCATACTGAATAGACAGAAAATATATAAAAGGCTTTGGAGTTTAGAGAAATTGGATACTTATCCTAGAGATCTTATTAGGGGATTATGGGTTCAATGGGCGTCTTGCTTGAGAAAGACACAGAACCAGGCCTTTCATTTTCATAACTGTATTTAGAAAAAAACTAATCTCACCTTCTCAATGACTTGATTCAGACTTAATTTAATCAAGCCTCCAAGTTTCAAGCTCTCCTGCTGATTTTTCTGGGCTTTGGAGCAATTAGAAATTCTGAAGAACTAATTCAGAGAAAGTTTTTACTCAAGTCCTGTTCAATATTACACAGTTTGAAAGTTGAAATTAGAAAGAAATGTTGATAACTCCAGTTTTCAAAATACATGCACACCTACCCACTGCACAGCACACGTACAAAACCCTCTGTGTGTTCCTAGAGCTGATTTCCTGCGAAGTGAAGCATGTGTTGGAGCGTGTTTATGGGTGCGTCAGGTTCCAGATGTTCAAGTGAACCCCCTTTCATAAAGCTTGGCATGCCAACATCGCTAACTACAAACAGACTCGTCTGATATCATGCCAAAGATAAGCTTGCCTAAGGAATATTCTGAAACAATCTCTTCAAAATATTTTCTCAGTAAGCAAACATTTTCCAAATGGTTCTTAGAAAGGATGTTGCAGTAGAGCAAACTGCCTGTTAAAACCAGTAGATGGCAATAAAAGCTCTCCCATAAAATCCAACAGCTATCTGAATGGTTGAGGTTTTGGAGTTAATTTCTCACAAAATGAGTAAGCTTATTATTTGAACAAATCTGGATGTCTTCCACTATACTCCATTTTTCTTGGGCTTTACAACAGTCTTCAATTCAGCATTATGGGTGATACAGTTACTGAATCTATGTAAACTGCAACCATTGATTCAAAGAGGCATTGTTGAGCTAGACCAGGTGAAGGTGTAACACTTTTTGGAGTCAGACACCTAGTGAACCTTTCCTGAAACTTCCCGCCCTTCAGAGATGAAACATTGCCTTCAAGATCTTGCTCACTTAAAAAAAACAACAAACCCAAAACTCCATGAATTCTCCCCCAGATACTTTCTGAAGAGGACCTTTTCACTTCCACTTTCAGAATTATCATGCCAGCTTGCAGCACTTTGATTAACGAAAATCCTCTTAAGTCACCCTACCTCCACCTCTGATCTGCTTGACATTATGTCTATTCTCTTTGAAGATATTCCTGTGTGTAGAACTCTCCCTTTGAACCCTTTCAGTGTTTCCCTTCTAACCCTTTCACACTCTACGCTCGTGCCTATACACCATGCTGCTGATTCCTGATGATCACTTCCTCTGTTTCGCTACGTTCCCCTGCACTGCCTCCAGTCCCCTTTGCTCCAAAGATGATGACAGTCTTCATGCGCTAGCCTCAATTCTTATGCAACAAATACGGTAGTGCTCTACCCTTTCCTGAGCACACTTGACTTGGCCCCGCGAAGGTACTACTGCTTTTTGAATACCGTGACTGGTGGGGTGGACAAGCACAGCTGAAGAGACAAACATCCTAGTAATACTGGAATTACTAGTACAGTTTTATTAAGATCGCTGCATGTCTGAAGCATGCATTTCAACAGACCTTAGAGCTAACTCTAGCTTTGCAAACCATCTGGGGAGTAAAACAACATGCAAAAATACAGATTGTTAATCTTTTAACTTTGAATAGTCTCACTCCTAGCTGCAGTCTAATATAACCTTTTGTCTGAGCACAGTTACGGAGACAGATATATTTATGTGTAAATGTACGTACACCACAGCATATCAAAATGTACGTACACCACAGCATATGTACACACAAATGTTGATCTGCCGACAGATCACACAGGAGATGAATTAAAAAGACTGTTCGTATTGCAAAGACAAGCACTCATACTATAACAAACAGCACACTTAAGATTGTCTGAACAGTCACAACTGGATCTTCTCATGCATAGGGCATTGGCAATAGTCTTGAGTTACAAAATCATGAATTTAATTCTTCCATAGGTGCTCTCTAGCTTTCTCTCCCACCCTGCTGGCTCCTTGACTAATAGCAGAAGGCCCAGCCTATGTCAAAGTTGGGTATAGTGTAAGAATGTTATCTGTAGAACCAAACCAGGATACCCATCTGATTTCACGCAGAAGCTGGCAGACACATAGTGAAAGAAGAAGGGGATGCAAGAAGAGAAAGGATGTATTCTTTTATGCACATCCACAGCTAGGGTGGCTGAGACTTTGCCAATGGCTTTCATGGACACTTGCTGGCAACAGAGGACTGGCAAGTCTCAGGCATCACCACTCCAGGCCTCAAGGAGCACTCACCCCAGGTACCACAGACCCCGTGGCTCTATTTTCCTGAAGTTGCAGTCAGGCAAACTCCTCATCTGGTCTTACTCTTCCTAGCCCAGCAGAACCAGTCTCTCCCGTCCTGCCCTGTTGCCCTTCTCTCCCTCTGCCTGCCAGCTGCCAGTTCCAGCTTACACTAGCCAACAACCTGAGGCTCATTGCTTTACCTGGCCTTGTAACAATCTCTGTGCACAGCTTTTAAGGTACAGCTCTACAGAGTTTGTATGTGCCAAACAGGTGTAATCCTACAAGAATTTAACTGGTAAATCTCTAACAAGTCTCTGTCAAGTCCATTCCCATGCAAATATTTTCCTAAAGGTTTATAACTTAGTCAGAAATGGGCAGTTCCCCACAGATTCAGCAAAAACATTTCCCTCACACAAAATAACCTTCTGCTACAGCTTCCTTTCCTTCACCACCCTGCACCCCCAAAGGCTGAGAATATGTACTGAGCTTCTCCAAAATGATTTTTAAAATTTGGACAGAGCACTTGATTTTCTCTTAACCTCATTCTTTGAAAGAACAAGCTCTTACCATCTTAATAAAACCATTCAGTATGAAACTGCACTTGAATGGAAGACTTTAGCCTGGATGATTCGAGTCTTGCAGAGCTGGTACAGCCAAATAACATTTCTAAGTATCTCCTGCTAAAAAAGCTTAAGTTGGCACTACCAGCTCCAGGCAATACATGAACAGTACGAGAAACTGTACACATGTGTGTACACGCATGTTTGTACGTATGAATGAAAAAACATGATAAAAAAATCATAATGCAAAAATACAAATATATAAAACATGATACCTGACTGAATATGAAAAAGTGATCCTCAACAAAAAGATAAAATTACTTATTAAAGATAATACCCATTATTTGAGAAATAGAAATACTATTATAATTACTACTACAGAAGCAATGCTGACAGAAACCCACTCTGTTTTATTAAAGGGAAAAAAAATAATCTACACTTTTGATACCTCACCTCTTAGACCATGGCAACATTATGATTTTAACCAAGAAGTGATACTAACGAAAATCTACATTTTCAGTGAAAAGTGTCTGACGGAAACTGAAACGCAAGTCTGCTTTCTGCAAGACAAGATCACCAAGACCTAGTGGAAGGAACAAATACTGTTGTACCAGAGTGAAGATGTTTCCTGCTTTTTCTTATGAACTTCTGCGTACCAACTGCTGAATTCTTCCTTTTCTTTATATCAAGTTATATAGTGTAACGAATTGGATGACTTCCACTCATCTTAGGACAGCTAGTCAGAATACTATGTGTGGATCAGTCACCTACTACTCATAAATTAACCACCAATAAGGAAGAATACGATCTTTTTAAGAGCACATTTGTGCTGATACCACTACCTATTCAGGTGCTGAAACTGAGCCTCTTTTTATCAGCCTCAAGTACCTTTTCCTAATGGTGCACAAAACCAGTACTAGCAAGGATTTCTTGTTTTAAATGTAACTTGTTAGAGAAGGTTTCCATTTGTTTTATCTTTATAAATTTGTGAAAGGCAAAAGATAAACTGCTCTGAAGCTTACCAGAAAGAACATGTCTAAACTGCATTTATAAGGTGTTACGCCATTATACAAATGCAGAACCAGCTGAAATCAAAGAGGAGGATGATTTCAAATTGGTAAGTCAAGACAGTGCTTAAATTCTATTGTCACACACTGAATTAAAAAAAAAAAAAAAAAGTACTTGAAGCTCAATTTGTAGAAAAAGTGAATCATTTCTGCAGAACTCTACCATGTCTGTGCACCTCGGTCAAGACTTATTCCATGAAAGCAGCTAATAGTTTCAATACTGTTTAAGTCACAGAAATATAACATGATTGCCAACATATTGTTTTGTTAGATGCAGAGACACATCAGGAATGTCAACAATGTTTTCTCAAGAAAGCAAATACTGCACACACAGGTCAGTGAATAATTTCAGCAGAAAGCAGAAGAGAAGAAATACACTTATTCTTCCTGTAGTTCCTGCTAACAGCATTTGAATTTGGACGTAATATGAAAAATAATGTATTAAGACAATTTTCTATTGATTTTTTATACCACAGTCTTGCCTTCTTCCTTGTAGAGCTAGATGCATTGAGCAGAGGCTATTAAAATACATTTCTAAGGAAACAAAAGGGCTAAGCATGATTTCAAAACCAATACTTTAGTGTTGGTACATAATCTATGAACAGGGCAGGAACCCCTGTAAAGAAGTCCTGCTGACATACAACCTTACTAACATGCTATCACATGGAATGCCACAAAAATTACAGGGTAAAGAAACTTTTACATAAAAAAATGTTTTCAAGTCTACTAGTTTAGACACAGCAAGGCAATGAGAATCAATGTTCCCAAAATTAACGTGGGCTGAAGATGTGAGTCAATCTGATTTAGAATGGCTTGAAGCTATTAAACATCGCAAACTGCCTTCCACAACCTGAGATTCACACCACCAAACCCTTCTCCATATTCCCAGGGCACCATAGCATAAGGTAGTGTGAATTCACTGCACTACTCTCATGGCACACCAGTAAGCAAAATTATTTGCAGCTGCTAGTGTGTGTCCTAGGGTCTTCTTAATTTGAACTCATTTTTTTCACCACACTTCTACCACCCCATCCAAGGCACTACGTCCTTCTTCCTCCCGCAAGGATCATTCACCCTTATTGTTTGCAATGACTGTTCCATGAGATACTTAAAAACCACTTACCAATACATAAGAATTTAGAAGTACTGAGGCACATTCACCTTTCTCAGTCTCATTTTCCTATTCAGCTAAATCTTCTAATATCATTCCTACCCTTTATGCACATAAGTATACCCTCTGTGGTTTTGTTTACATTGCTTTCCTTCAAGATAAAACCCTTTGGGATCATAGCCAGGGACTACCTGTAAAGTACGCATACAAATTATACCTGTGATTCAGTAATAATAATGCATATCTGCGTTAAGAGACAAGAAACCTTTGTTTATCAAAAAAGTGTATTAGAAGATCACATAGAAACAGAGTTCCATCCCCACAGCCTCCCTCAAAACAGTGAAAAAGACCCATTTGTTTTTCTTAAGAAATAAAAAAGGCTAAAGAAAGAAGAAAAAAAAAGAAATAAAAAAAAGAATAAAGAAAAAGAAAAAAGAAAAAAGAAAGAAGAAAATAAAAAATAATTAAAGAAAGAAAGAAAAGACATTTCTTAATTGTGCCATTGACACAATTTTGCCTACGAAATAGGATATGATGCAACCAACCTACGTCATAAACATAAACTCTTTCCAGGTGTACTTTAAAAAACCCACAAAGCATCACTGAAGTGTGCAGAGGGAGGCTTTACTGCTGTTGGTTTAGGATATGTTTTTAAGCACCAAAATATAAAAAGGTTTCTAATTCAATTTAAATACCTTCACTTGGTAACTGTATGTATGCAAAAATTGTATGCAATGGCAGTTCACCATATTGCCTCTTAGGTGGGATGCCATCACGGTCCCATTACAGCGGTGTTACAGCCTGTACCCTCTATGGCAAGCACCATCTCAAAAAGAAGCAGGGTTTTGAGATCTGAGAGCCAAAACAGGGGTTGTATGTACAAAATGCTGCCCATTTTCTCATCTTGGACCAAGTGCCTCTTTATACAAATTACGTCTCACATTTGTCATCACAACAGCACTTTTGTCAACTATTACCATTAATGGGAATAGGTAAAGCAGTCGAGCAAACATGTCCTTGCATAGAAGAAACGTGGTCATAGTTGCACGGGCTTCTACCATCAAGTTGGGAAAAAACAGCGCACAGTGTAGCTAGTGCTGGGCATGGAAAGTCTGACCAAGCTAGTGTACAGCCTCTGGTTCTCCTTCCCTCCTCTGAAATCAAAACTGTGGTTTATGGCTCACCACCATACAAATAGGAGGTAAAGCAGGAATATCACAAAAAACTACCACCTCAGAAATTTCGCTGCAGTAGAATTAAAAACAAATGAAGAACACCCCAAACTCACGAAACTATAAAGCTTGAAATTCTCAAGACACCTGTTCTGAAATATTTTCTTAAGACAGGTTTTTCTCAGATTTTCATCATCCCTCCTCTTCTCCTTTGTGCACTTCTTCCTGCCACACTAACATTACTGTGACAGCTCAGTAAATTTCACAAAATACAAGAAGTATCATATTGTTGAAAACCCATAACTCTAAGTACATACATGCCCACAGGCTGCTGAAACAACTGCTGTAACAGGCATAATTTTGTGTCTGAATTGCACACAGGTTTAGCCTTCCTTCTCAGACAGAAATGCCGCAGGGTGGATACCATCTTAATCAAAGTTTGGTGAGGTTCCTTTGCACACTAGTTGGATGGAAGTGTCAGAATTAAGTTAGAAAAAGATCACTAACTTTATAGGATGGACAGGTCACTGCTGTGTTTCAGTTCCACTGGTCTTTTTTCCGTAAGTCAATGTCAAACAGTAACTCCTCCAAGGCCACATACACAACTCCAACATTAACCATGACCTCTAAGGGAGGCAGCACAACACATAAAAAAAATTACAAATTATGGAAGCTTTTTTCTCTACTTGTGAGGCAAAAGGATACATTCATAACATGGCTCTCACCATGTGGACAGAGCACATATACATCACAGTACAGCAACACTTCCTCTCTGCAAATAACGAGAAAAGCGTTAAAAGACTTAAGACAGAGCATAGGTCAGCAATTTTCATGGATAACAAAACAGGGACTCTGGAAAAAAGAGATGGTGAAGATGGGAATACGAGAGAGATCTGTAAACTCAGGATTGGCAAAAAGCAAGTGCCTAGGAATCAGCTGTTCACTGTCCCCCTCCAATATAAGGGCTAGGGGGCATCACAGAAAACAAAGGTGGCAGGATAAAAGCAAGATGAAACAAGGTGATGTGGTTCTTCATGTAACATGCTGGGGAAATCCCTGTCAGCAGCTCAGATGGGTTTAGGAGGACAGGATAAGTTCACGGAACAGAAATCCATTGAGGGCTGCTAAATATCATTGCTTCTAGAGAAAGTTCCTGAGACACAAGTAACTAGAGGCTGAAGAGTTAACTCAAGACAAAGCATCACAGGTACTTGGCATATTTTTCTCCCTTCTGTAGGGTTTTGCTTTTGGCACCTGGGCTAACGGGCCTTTTGGTCTGATCTCATGACAGCTACTCAAATGTTTGCAAAAAAGCAGATGGAGACATTTTACTTTTTAGATCTACTGGTATAAGCAGTATATAGCTAAGTGTGGTATTTTATTTCTCTAATTTGTGAACAGTTAATCCTCATTAAAACAGAAGAGTTCCTACAAAAGAGCTCTTGCAGAGGAACTGCCATCAGAGAAATGTATTGTTGAGAAGTAATTAATATGTTGAATACTGTGTTCCTTGTTAGAATCCAGCTATTGACTCTGAAGCAGAACCTGTACACCAGTTCCAAAATGACAACATTTTGGATAGTTAGTCAAGGTTGCTATTAGAAATGAATGATATTTGTTATGCAAACAGTAGACACAGACATGAACCTCTTGCAGAAACTCATGTCAGTTTTCAAGTAGTTTTTATAGGATTGGTGTCAGCTGCCTTTCTTAACATGAGTCTCTTTTGACTAGAATTATTCTGCAATGCAGAGCTGTTGCCTTGACATTATACAGATGAACAGTAGCATCATTACAGGATGACAAAGTATCACAGAAATTCTTTGTATCAGAAACAGAAGCCTAGTATTTAGCCTCCAGCAGGGCTGGCCTCTTTGATCCTGGGAACATCCAAGCAGTAGTCTACTGAATACACAATAATAAGCAAAACTCTCAATTCAGAGGTGTAAAGTTACACCTGACACATGAGATTCAGGTATCAGATATCCCTGCTTGGGGGGAAAAATAAAAATCCACACAAGCTTCTTTCAGACATCTTGCAGAATGCATGAGTCATTGCCTGTAACCGTGAGTGACACACAAAGGTCTGGCTGGCTGTCAGAAGCAGCGCAGATTAGAGCAGACACGCAAGGGCTGGTAACGGTACCCAGGTGATTACACATTAGCTGAGGTCTGCCGGCACATGATGCAAATTGGCAGCCCTCCAGCTCTGCCACTACCTGTGCTACTGCTCAAGGAGAAGGTGCAGTACTGTATGCTTTGTCCAAGGCTTTGTGGGGACTAACCTATCCCACCTTTCCCACACGTAAACACAAAGGAGGGACACTGAGCCAGAGAGACATGTTCAGCCTTCAAGAATCATAGCGGCACGCAGGGGGCTCCAGAGAAGAGCCGCTTCTGACTGGTGAGGTAGGCTTTTCCCACCTAGGCTTTCAGGATGTGCCCTTTGAAAAACTAGGAACTGAGCAAGCCACTCAAAGTTACCACTGCAAAGGCAATGGCTTCATTATGCCCAGTATTTACAGGAAAATATCCAAGACCACCTAAATCAGGGGTCCTCAATCTGGCCCCCCGGTATTTACAGACACACACACACCCCGGGGGTTGGGGGGGAAACCAAGCAGCCGCAGATGACTGCCTGCCACTGCATCCGCGCGCCGGCCCCCTGGTTAAAAAGTTTGAGGACCCCTGACCTGAATAAACCATCCATGAGCTTGTCCACAGGTGTCAGATTCTTGTCATTAGGGCAGGGAGCCTTGCCCTTTATAAGGGAATTCCCTGAATCTAGAGCCGACACTACCTCTGAAAAGTCCTAGCAAGGGATTTGACTTTTTTTCTCTCCAAATGCTTGTACACAGCAGGGAAAATGAAATCCCTACTGAACCAGGTTCCACTTCAATTTTTGTATGTCCACAGAGAAAGAAATAATATTGCTAACTCTTTTTCTATTACAGATAGTATGTAGAATGTTTTTTTGCTCTCTGGGGAAGAGGAAAGGGGTTGACACTGTTTTCACACAAAATCATCAGTAGTCCAGTACAGAGCAAAACGATCGTTTGGGCATTAAAGACATTTATCTGTTTTTTCATGAAAAAGAAAAATAACCCATGGCAAGAATTCAATTCCCTACAAAAAGCACAGCTTCTTCACAAGAAAAAAAGCTCAGGTTGGGACAACGTTGTGGTAGATACAGGCAATGGCAAGAGAGGAAATTCTGCAATTTAAAAATGCCACTTACGCATCTTTTTAATTCCAAAGGCAAAGCCATCTTTATCCAGCACGACAACCTAGATCAAATCAAGGTGAATTTCCAGTAGGATGGTACAGCTTACAGAACAAGTCATGAATACTTTATGTGCCCTTTGAGTATCTTAGTTCCATCTCTTGAAAGGAATTACCCTTGCACAGACCAATGAATCTCGTCTAGAAATTCACTGCTCTGACCTGCTTCCTTAACTCCCAGTTTAAAAAGGGTCCAAGTAACTTTGATCTAAACATGTTTTCCCATCTAATCTCCAGAACAAAAACAGTAACCTAATATTTTCCAGGTACTGTTAATCCTGCTTTGAGTTACAGGGATAGATTAGCTAATCAGAGTCTCTTCAAGATCTATTAATTTTTTATTACTTAATCTTCAAATCTGGTTTTGCTAGCATCAGTTCCCACAAAAGTTTTCTCTCCTAGTATTCATGCTTATATTCACTGAAGCAGCAGACTTCTGAGACTATCCAAAAAGTAAAACATCCCTTAGTGTTGTCTGAGTTCAAGCTCTCATACCTATTCTTTGCAGAAGATAACATTATTAGCCTTTTTAAGAAGGACCCTTATGCCATCCTGCCTGCAAGACACTGATCCTGTGATGAAACTAGGCAGCCAGCTAGAACAGAAACTGGTAAAGTGGCATGGTACATCCACTCTGCACAGCAGGCCTTCACTGAATACAGTCTACCCTGCCCATACCATCACCTTAGAAGAAACACAACTTTTGCTGTTATCTATATTATCTTTGAGAGTGACCTGGCCTTGAGGGTGGGGACAAGCAGTAAATCTGGACTCAAGCCCAGCTTCAGGGCTGCTATGGCACCCAAATACAGATGCAACCTTGGGTACTTCTGTGGGTTTGTCACTGCAGGATCTGAGTATTTTTCAATGCAGCTATGCCTGCTGAAGTGAGAAATATGCTATTATTGACCATCACAAGTGAGAAACTGTGACCCAAATATTCTAAAAGGATGTCCACAGAGCAGAGAAGGGAGCAAAGCAGGTTAGCTGTGCTGGCATGATACACTGGCCAGTATGATAGAACTGTTGCACGTAACAACTACCTGCTGATCTCTACCTCGCTGAGGTGTACCCAGGCAGCCATACCCTCAGGACACCCCCGAAAGGCACATAGGGTCTTACTACCAACAGAAAACATTACTGGTTTGCTTTACCAGAAGATAGACTGTGAGGGTAATGCAGCTTATGACTTCTAATGGTGGCCACAGGGACACAGAAGTTATACCTACTCTGTAAAAGTAAATCTTTACGTATGGAAAACTAAAATTAAAACTTGAATAATTACATTGCCTGAGTGCATACCAAAAATATTTCAGGAAAAAGCAGAGTTAAAACCAGAATTAAGCGATTAAGTGAAAGGAAGGAAGGAAGGAAAATAGTACTAGAGTAACACATAGGGCTACAAAATCCATGAAAATTTGTAGTATCTTTAAAGCATCTCTTTGAAAAGAAGAACACAAATTTTGAAGAGCGACTCTAATCTGAGAATAAAAAGCTTCAGCAAAAGTCTTTCTTATGTAATCTGTGTTACTGTATATTTACTGAAGTTCTTTCTCTTGACTTTCCAAGGAACCAGCCTTTCAGCGGCAAAGTGTTTTCTTAGCAGCACGAAGCAAACAGGTTTTCCCCTCACCCCACTCCCAATCTTGTTCCAGGCTTTTTAAGTCACAGGTAACATAATTTGCTATGAGCTGCTACTGTGAGCTCTAACAGATTATTAAGCTGCCCAGTGATCTGCTATGTTAAAATAGCTAATTAAAAATACTGAAAAATAGACTGGTGATACCTCTGGAGATGCACCAGTACAGTATGATATCCTATTTCATCTGAACAAGAAAAGGGTGTCTAAGTTTCTTATCTTCCAACTAACACACATTTTCAAATGCAAAACACATTGTAGACTTATTACATGGTTGAAAAGAATTGTCTTCTATTTCCAGTATGGATATGCCATGCATATGTTAATAAAATACTTTGATATTTACACATTCCATTTCTACATTAACATTAAAAGAAAATTGTTTAAAAGATTAATGGAAGTGAAAAGAGCTAGCACTATAAATATATCTTTATGGGTTTTACCAATGAAATATTGATTCCAAGAGAAAAACCCAGATCTTTAACTAAATATCCTTCCATTTACAGATGCAGTGCAGGCCTTCACTTTCCTTTGGTACCAAAGTCAAGCTCAGTAAAGAGGGAACAGAAATAACCGTGGGTGGGGTGAGGAAGAGGGAGTCCGAGTCCATCTTTAAACTGAATTTATTTACAGACCTAAATCCTCGACCACATGATTTCACTCCTTTGATCATTTATTTGCATTTACTGTAATAAAAAGTACAAAACCCCACAAATAATTTTGAAGGGCAGGACCAAACCAAATGTTCCTCATCATTTCTGCGTTGTGACTCTCTGGGGGTCTTCAGAGCTTCTTAAGCCCTATTGTGACCTGGAATTCCAACCCACCGTTTGAACACAAGAAGAAATCCCGAAGACAGCCTGCACTAAGGAAGCCAGCGTACTATTTTTGTTCTGGATCTTGGGCAAAGGAGGAAAACTGTTTTCAAAGTAGATTCTGCCAGTTGTCTGATGTGCTAGGCAATAAAAATCTAAGACACCTTTTATTGCTGTACCTCATTTAGTATTAAAGTATGAACCATCCATGGCAAAAGGATTGGACTAGATGTCCTTACTGGTTCTTTCTAGTTTGCTTACAGTGACTTCCCTAAAGAAGGCAAAGTGACAGGCTCCCTAGGTGAACTGAAATGAGACTCGCATACAAACAAGTTCAAGGCTTCTGACTCATAAATGATTAAGTTGAAGAACACTGTGGAAGCAGTGGAGAAAAACCACCAAGCCATTTTCCTAAAAGAAAGTACAACTATGAAAGATGTTTCTGGCCTTACAGCCAACCCAACCCAACTGCTTTCTTACAAAAAACTTGTGACAGCAGACAGGTTCCGAAAATATATGTGATGGAATCATATACCAAGGGTAATGACCCTCTCCTACCTTTTTTGTATGACCCTTCTCAAATTAGCTGAAACTACTGCAGGGAACTTCTTCAATAAAATCTGCATTACATATTACCACAGCACAGGTGAAACAAGGTACCAGGGGGTGAAGTTCATCAAAGGGTACCACTTGTTGCTGACCTCAATTCTGACACTCAATCTGCAGTGGCAATACAAGTGCAAGTTACTATTGATTTGTTCTGACTGCGCTGGAAGTGAAACTGCTTTCTGCTTCTCTCATCTTTCACGTCATTAATTATCTTGAAAGGCAGCATGGTGTACAGACAAGACGTGTTACAGAAAAAACTATATGGCTGAACATGAGGTTACAGTATCACAGGATTAACACAGGCAGATTATTTTGCCTTTAATAATGCCTCTGAAGGTAGAGTCAGTAATAAGCATCTCTGACAGCCAGATTGGTTCTTTTCATTTTTAAGAAGGAAAAGTAGGATTTGTAACCCTTTAGTCACTTTTCCATTCTTTTCACTGAATACATCCTTTGTGAAATTCCTGGATCATATTTTTTTTAATCTACAGTCTTGGGCAGGAAGACGACAGAATACTGAATTTCTCACAATCCTAACCCAGTTCTCCAGCACTCCAGCCAATACATTCACCCATGCAGTCTCATGCAGATCCACTAATCTAAAGTTCTAGCAACACTTCCACAACGGCAATGCCAGAGCCCCAGCAGAATACAAAGCAGCAAGGAGAGGCTAGACAAATTCTAGTTCCAGCATGAGGTATAACGGATGGTGTGGTTTAGCTGTCAAATTAATTTAGAAAGCTTTCTAAAGAAAAATTCTGCCTTCTGCAGAAAACAAGGTCAGTGATTCAACACTCAATACATTTCCTCTTATTCAGTCCTAGCCAAAACCTTGAAGTGAAGTAATAAAGAAAAGTTCCTTTCAGCCTCAGTGCCCACGTTTCAGAAAGATGTATCCATCTAACACAGTATCCTATACCTAGGAGAACAAATAAAACACTACTGGAATCTTGATGTCAACTATCATTTTACTTTTTCCCTTTTTTTTTTTTCCCTTCTTTTTTTCCCTTTTAAACTAGAAGGCTCCAAAACTGTGTTTCCACATGCCATTTAAGGATGCTAGGTGTTCCCTAGACTCTCACATTCATTTATGCTCAGAATACTTAAGCTCCTATCAGCACAGCTTCCCCTTTTACCTTCTGTCGTTGCTGAATGTTGCTTATCGTGTCTGGCTGAAACTCCAGTTTGTCTGTTCGACAAAGTTTCCAGTATAAAATAATAACGATCAGGAGCACCACAGCAACTGGGACTGCCACACCAACAATAATCCATAGGTTGCTATTCTGTGACTCTGAGGTGGACTCCTTCAGCTTCTCCACAGCTGTGAAGTTAAAAAGAAAGACAGCAATATTACGCGGTTATATATTTTAAACTGAGAACACTTCAAGGTTACATATTTTTATGGTCTTGCAAATGCTAGTTAAGGAATTTATCAGAAACCAGCTGCACATCACAGGAAATGTCATGCCACTTAGAAGTTAAGGTACATCATGCTCAGGAAGCCTGGGGCAGGTGATTGATTGTCCTGGCCTACCTTCTGAAGACCTGTACTTAAAATACTAATGAAAATACACTTCTGCCACATCATTCAGTAACCCAAAACTGAGCTGACAGTGTAATGCGTCCAGAAGACAAGATGACAAATGGCAAGAAGAACATTTGATATTTTGTTACCTTCCTCATCAATAATCACAGTCCATTTGAATTCAGTAAGACCCTTCTCCTCAAGGTGTACAATTCTGCATTTCTTATTATTTTTTTCCTTTTATGTTTCATTGTCAGTGTGTGAGATCCTTTAAGTCCCAAACAGAAGACAAAACTACCAGAAAGCGTAATCAAACCAGTCACACTTGTAAAAAGTCAGCTGGAATTATCGACAAAACTTCCATTTGCTCTATTTTGCTCAGTGGTTCTACGCGAGACTAAATACCACAGCAGTAATACACTTCTGGTCAAACTGATGCACTGTCCTAAAATGATGTTTTCAAGTTAGAGAGAGTATTTCCATAAAACCTTATTTGTAGGTATAATTTTATTAATAGCCATTCTAACAATGAACTTAAGAGTTTAAGAGAACATAAAATAATCCTTATACTTTATTCATCCGACAGCTCATTTACGACATTACATTTTCTGTTATAAAAATAACCTTTTTTTGTAGTTTCTTCAATAAGAAACACTTAAAAAATTTCTATAATTCTATGCCTCTTAAATGAACTTCTTAGTGATGTGTCAAACAAGTTCCAACATGCAGGATAAGCTGTAAACACTTCACGAAGTTTTTTCAACACTTACCGTTTTTGTAAAGGGAATTTATTCTTGCAGCTTTCTGGATTTCTAACTAATGCTACAGTCCATTAACACATACTAAGCAGATGTACATGAGCTACTGACCTATCCTTGAATGACTGTTTTAATGAGGGACAAAACTTAGAAACACATCCAGATGGTGCAATTACTACTATTTTCTTTCTTTTCTTTCTGCAGAGAATTTTAAAAATTAGAAACATGCTTGTTCTATTGGTAAAATACCCCATGGTACAATGCAACTCATGCTTCCATATTGCACAAAGAACATGAAAATGTAATTAAGCATTCATATCAATGAGGCATTTTGCAGATACCTGCCTGCTACGGTTTTAAAATACTTCCAAGTTTCTTTCTTAATCATAACATGGAATTTTGAGTAGGTCTTCTGTCTTGCTCCTTGCACCAAATTATTTATATACCAAGGTTCATGAATATCATCATTATATGACTTTATATGACCTGTCATATTTATTCACATGTGTATCTAGTAAAAGATCACACAACTTTTACATTATCTTTATGAAAGATTGCATTACTTACATATTACTGATGGACAAACAAATAAAAATCAGGTCAATCATAATCAATGGAAGAAATAACCTGCTCCTTTTCACTTATACCCTTCAAAATGCCCCAACTGGTATTAGCCTACATCTTTCACTCACAGAAACAATAATTCAGACAAAAAAATAGTGACTTGTTGAACTTCAATGCCATTGCTTAGCTAAAGGAAATGCTCATTTCACACTGATGCCTTTGCATCTCACAATTGTGGGTTTTGTGCAAGCTCCTGGGCAAGATAAGCTGTAAAGAAATATTGAACTAGCAGAAAGAGATGAAAATGGCAAGAACTTAGCACAGTATTTTTCTAGCAGAAGCACTGAACTGAATGCAGTAAGGCTTGCACTTGAAGACCCTGTTGGAATTCCAAGCTCAGCAGTCTTCAAGAAGCAAAGCAACACCACATAGCTCACTGCAAGACTGCTAAAATTTATTTCCTCTGGAGCGTCAAAATTGCAGCATCCCAAGAACCAAACAGTGCACCAGTGGGTAGTGCCGTAACCTCCAAAGCTAACACCACCCTTCCTGTTCCTCTTTGCTTGGCATCAGTGTGGATCTGATAGGACTTACGCTGTGCAACAGTCCCTTCAATGCGGTATCCAAGGATGATTGCAGCCCGCTGGATATCAACTCTGTTCATCAGGTCTGAGCATTTCAGAGCACTGAGTCTCTCTCCATCCTGGTCCTCCACAAAATAGATCAGTTCCACAGGGTTATCAACACCAACCAACCGTGACACATTCACAATCTGAAAAGAAATCGAAAAGCTTTTACATTTTAAGTTGTATTTATTTGGGGCTCCCATACATCTGATCTTTACCCACTCTCCCCCTTCCCTTCACAAGGCCTGGACCTTAAGTACACACCTAAAAAGAAACATTTGGAGCAGCTTTGCCAAGATGGCATCAGTATCTGTCTTTGTCACTGTGTGCAACCCCCTTGCGCATAAAAGATATTCCACTTTGTATTATGATGCAGAAATACAATTGCTGTTAAAGAACATCCCTCTCTCTGTGTCATCAGAGAATATGTTATCACACTAACCATGTAACTGCTGTGAACTGGTACAGTTTGGAAATTGTCAATATCCAGAGAAGTCCAATGGGAAGATGTGCCATGTGTAATGGTCCAAAATACTGTACGCAGCAAAGGCAACATACACAGAGGCTAATTCTCTCATCTGAGAAGTGCTTAAGTCAACATCGGGCAAGCACAGATATTTGGTAATAATAATTTACTTCCAAACTAAAATTCAGGATATTTTCACCTAACACTTATACAAAAAATCCTGAGAAGTCTTCAACAGGAAAACAACATTGCTGGAATAATATATCAGTGTCTAATTACACAAGCATTACTCATGTGCTACAGGACCCTGGGAAATCTACAGAAATATCTGTAAATATAATAGAACCTGGGGGTGCTGGTTGACAGCCAGCTGAACATGAGCCAGCAGTGTGCCCAGGTGGCCGAAAAGGTCAACAGCATCCTGGCTGGTATCGAAAACAGTGTGGCCAGCAGGACTAGGGAACAGATCATCCTGCTGTACTGGGCACTGGTGAGGCTGCACCTCAAATACTGTGTCCAGTTTTGGGCCCCTCACTTCAAGACAGACACTGAGGTGCTGGAGCGTGTCCAGAGACAGGCAACAGAGCTGGTGAAGGGTCTGGAGCACAAGGCTTTGAGGAGCAGCTGAAGGAACTGGGGTTGTTTTGTCTGGAGAAAAGGAGGCTGAGGGGGGACCTTACTGCTCTCTATAACTACCTGAAAAGAGGTTTCAGGCAGGTGGGGGTAGGTCTCTTCTTCCAGATAAGAAGTGATAGGACAAGAGGAAACAGCCTCAAGTTGCACCAGGGGAGGTCTAGACTGGATATCAGGAAAAAATTCTTCACTGACAGGGTGGTCAAGCATCGGAACAGCCTGCCCATGGAGGTGGTGGAATCACCATCCCTGGAGGTGTTCAATACACACATAGATGTAATGCTTATGTGAACCATGTAGATGGGTCAGTGATAGACTTGGCAGTCCTGACTTAACAGTTGGACTTGATAATCTTAAAGGTCTTTTTCAACCTAAATGATTCTGATTCTATCGTAACTGAAAAGAAAATTTTCAGGGAAGCAATCCTTTCTATAATACATTTTTATGGTAAACCTGAAGTTCCCTTTTTTTTTGTTCTGTTTGTTTCACAACACACAGATTCAGTATTGAAGTAAAAGAACTGCCTTCACTCTGAAGGTACCAACACCATGCCACCCTGGAAGCCTCTATTGCCTCCAGCATTCATCACGCAGTAGGAGGTACTGAAGCGATTGGTGTGATTGCACTCTTCCCTTCTCTAAATACCTGCTTTGATTTTCCTTTTTTATTCATAACACACACCTCTTTGTTCCGGTTTTTCCAAATGTTAAGCCACTACACAGGCAAATATTCTGTTAGCTTCAAATAAAACTGTTTGCGCTTTCTCAACAAAAGCACCTGCACATCACCTTCATCCTCCAAACAGCTCCCCCGGCATCCACCTTTCTTCAGGAAGGAATGCATTTGATGCTGTGGGAAACAATTCTTCCTACCTACTTCTAAAGACGTTAATAATCAAAAGAATGCATGCTATGAGGAAGCCCTGTAGATACTCTCTAACCACCAGACATTTAAATTGCATACAAGAATCACATAACAATTCTGAATTCCTGTAAAATTAAATTTTATATATAATAAGTCTTCTCTGTATAACCATTACATGTAATGGTGAGCTCAAACTAGAATTAGGCCAAACAAATAGTAGGAGGTATTCTATCATGCAAAACAGAGTTTGAAGAGCTCTGGAAGGAATATATTTCGCTTCCTTCAGAATTATCCTTTACTATGAAGTACATAGTTAATAAATTAGAATCTCAAACACTGCCCATAGGCTTAAAGTAAAGCAAACACACTGATGTCTGTGTTACAAAAGCAAAATTTCATGTTGTTTTCTTTCCTAGTTTCCAAAAAAACAACTATATTGAAGGATAGCGGTGCAATGTTCTAGCTCAATAGGGAGGATGTTGTGGTCTTCGGGAGACATCAGCTCAATGTTCTAAAAAAGCATTTCCCAGGAGTGGTAACAGAAGGCATATAATTAAAAAAAAAAAAAGGTGCCGGGGAGGGGGAGGGGAAGAGAAAGTACAATTGCCATGAGACAAATCAACTGAAAGCAAAGAACAATGTTCAGCGTCAGTCACATTTGAGGTAAGAAAAAACACCTAAAAACAGAGGAGAAAAACATGCAAATTTCTGAAACACTGCAAGAGCTGCTAATAAGACTGCTAATAATAATTAACCAATGCTGCTTCTCATCCTGAATGCTCTTCACTCTTCTGCCAGCTAAGGGGCACCTAATCCCTACTGAAGGTTAACAAAAGAGTATCAATAAATAAGGTTTCGATGCACATACACAGCAGCTGTAAGGCTGAATTTGCTTTCACAGAACCCAGATACATCACTAGTTAACAGATGCTCACAGCTTAGTGTTTCTGCTTCTGCTGGGCTTCCCTCACCACAGTACGGCCTCAGTGCACAGAGTAGCAAGGTGTATGGACTGGTATCTGCTTTCAGCACAGATGAACCCTTCCCAAGTAGCACTTAACTCACATGGAGAGCAACGGAGCTGAAAGGCCACGTGGGACTGAAAGTCAATGGGTTCTTTGTTTGATTTTATGAAACCTCTCCATGTATAGTAAAGTTACAGAATCAAGAGAAATTTAGAAGATTCTTAAATTGAATTGTTATACATTTTATGGCATTGCAGCGTATCCAAGAAGTACTGTAAATCTACATGTTATACACACAGGGTAACAGTCAGAAGCTGGCTGAATGGGTTAAAAAAGGAACCTGTTGCCTTCAGAAAGGGCAGAGGGGAATGAAAACAGGTTCCAGTGCAAGTTGTCACAACGGTAACAATACAATTTTAAACACAGAATTAAACCCAACAGTGTACAGCTCCCTAGGCTGAGGAACAGGAATAGCTGAAAACTGTCAGAGTGGCGATAGGAAGAAGTAGCTGTTCAGTATACAGAACATGGGAATGAGCATGAAGAAATTCAGTGGAGGGTGGAGATGCAGGCTGGTGTTGATGAGCTAAGCTCACTATTTTAAGGTAAGTTTTATCTGAAGTAATTCCTTCTGAATACACAGTATTTTACGACTGCTCACACCATACTGAAGGAAGTTGCAGACAGAATTTCAAATTCAAGGGGAGATAGCTATGGATTTCTGTTCTGGGGAAACTGGTGGCTGAGCAGGGTATTCTTGAGGTGAATATGAGTCAATTAGATTTGTACATAAACACAGGAACTGTGACAGTATCAAGACTTAGTTTTCATCTCTGTCACACTGATTCGCTTCTTGTTTTTTTTTAAACTAACCTCTTGAGTTTGCTGCAACACAGAAAATGGCACACGAGCCAAACTGTTTTAAGTCTGTTTATAAAATTGAGGTACACAGCCGCTGCACCCATTTTTTAGACAGTTTCTGTACACTAAGTATTGTGCCATTTTGCTCCAAATTATATTCCCTGTGCAGCTTCAACTGATTTTGTCTCCTATTTTAGAGGTGTGTCTATCCTTGAGAGTGCTAAGAATGCAAGCAGAGGCAGAAATGGCATTTTCCAAGCATCCAACAAAGCAGCCCATATGTAAGAAAGCATTTAAGTATTTCACATTCATACTTTGGCAGCAAGGGATGACACAGGGAGGGTGAACATACAAGCATTTCAATACATGGGAGGCAGAAAATGGAAAAAAAAAAAGAAAAGAGTAATTAAACTTCTGTGTACACAAATGAAGCGATCTTTGTTGATAATAGATGCACATTTAACCTTCACAGAGTAAAGGGTTAACTGTGTTCAGGTGCCAGTAAATTTAATTTAAAAAGTGTTTTCAAGAAAATATCACAGGTCAGTGCACAGAGTTGCCTTGGTAACCAAATCTAGTTTACAATTTAAAGGAGGGAAATCCAGGTAGTGGGCAAGCTTGCAAGGTGATTGTGGAGTGTCAGCCAGTGGGATGTCCCAGTCAGCACCCCCATCAGGACTAAGAAATCCCTGGGTGAACTGGTTCAGGGTTTTGAAGGTATAAGCATTACTTAGAAACAAGCAAACACACACACACACAATCTCCAAATTACATGTATGAGGGTTGTTTTCCTTTTTTCACTACATTCATCCCCTGGGGTGGGTGGGGAATCAAAAAAGATCCTGCTTTTGCCTTATTAAAACTAGGATTTGAGTGTCCGGGCAATTAAATCAAGCTTATTGTGGTCTGAATGGTTAAGTAGGAAATGCAACATAAAGCATATGTGAAACAGGCATCGCACGTAACCGGTCCTGGGTCTGAGAAAGCTCCCACAGGAACCTGTCAGGACTGGAAATGGCAGGGCCGCTGGCAGGCAGCCAGCTTACTCCCAGTGCTCTGGCTGGGGCTGGACAGGGCGGCACTTGCAGTCATAGCAATACTTACACCCTGTGGCGGACCCTCCCCGTGCTGAGCTGGGGGGGACCGGTAAGCAAACTGAAAGGTCCAGGGCGCTGAAGGCAACACTAAGGAAACGTCCTCTGCTGGCTTGCAGAGCCTTGGCCAGCCAAGAAATTAACTGGCTTGCCAAAACAGAGGTAGGAACAGGCTGTGGGCAGCTCGATGGAAGGACTGGTCTCTGCCCAGGGTGGCCTTCAAAAGGGTGAAATGCCTCTGAGGAAAGGTGAAGCCACAGGCTTCACCCAAAGGCTACTCCCCAAAGGCTCTATTTATAAACCTAAAAACTCGCAGCAAGTTGGGGTCTGTACTCAGATTACACGCTCGGGAGAGACATGTAAGGTGTTGGTAAAAAACCAAGAGAGTGAACCTCTGCCTTAATGAAAAGCTCAATTCAGTCATTATATCCCCTCATAGCTACTATATCCTCACACACGTTACCACCAGTGTCACCTGATGTGCTCTTTAAATCAGAACATCACCTTTCTGTCACTTTGTAGGGATCACCTTTTTGCTTTCTATTAGGTTCAAAAGACCAAGCACACTGAAATAAGGGAAAATAATTATTTTTCTATTAGATCCTGGTGTACGTTTAAACTATAATTAAGCTATTTAATTCCTAAAAAAATTAATAAGAATTGAGTTATGGTAAACTATTGACAAAATATAGCATAGGGCCTAGCCTCTACATATGTAATGCAAACCACATTAAATGTGCCTTTGAATTTGCAGCATCAGCAGATACATATTAAAAATATATATGACTTGCTCTGTGAGGCATTAATATGAGCATCATGCAAAAATCAATGGAACCATCTGATGTATAACAGTCAGGTGTGAGGCTTCAGAGGGTTTTTTGTACATAATGGTTATAGGCTTTTTTCTTTTTTTTTTTTTATCATGGAGTGCCACCTGCTAACGGCACAGACAGGCAAAGGGGAGGGGAAAGCACGGTATTTGGGCACCCTAGGTAGTCTAAAGCTCTTATTCAAAGTGTCTAGATTTAAAGAGTAATTTTTTTAACATTCTTAGATCCTAACACATGCCTTTAGTAATGAAATATAAACCTCACAAAGTATCACTTCTATTTTCTTAGTGTATGAAAGGAAACTAATATGCCTGCAGTAACATTCACAAATAATTGCTTCACCTTCTGACCCACAGTCCTGATTTTCCACAGGGCTTAGACATGTCACATTTCAACGCACTATAAATATCTCTCACCTTAGGAAAAACTCCAGCCTACAGGGGCACAACACAACTGAAATTTGTGTCTAGTTTTTCATGGATATATGCACGTCCTGTTAATAAAAGTATCCCATACTTTTGGTGTTGCTGGCAGCTACTGTTCTTATTTCCAATTCATTGTGGCCTACTACTATAGCAGTCACCGGTTTGTGAGCAAAAAAATCATATATGGGAAAATCTAAATATAAAACACAAAGAACATTAACAGCTCTCCCTGAAGACACAAACAGATGCACAGATACAACACACGTCAAACATCTTATAGACTTGGCTATGAGGAATAGAATTAGCGGCAGTAAAACAAAAAGGTTTGCTGCAAACAGCTATGGACCAGATTCTTAGCTGCCAGGGGAGCATCCTTGAAAGAAATTGTCCTCGACTCTGGAGACCACTACCAGATGCATCACTCCAGCTGCACACTGGATAGTCTCCAAGGCTGTCTCACCTACCACACACCTCAACATCCTGCCAAACCAAGTTACCAAGAAGCTATAGTACCTGATGGTACCTACTATTCTTGCGCAGGAAAGGAGGACACCTATCTGCAAAGCAGATATCTTCAGCCCTCCTTCTCCCACATCTCTTTTATTAAAGTGCTAACCCTATCTAACAGTGTGGGCTGTGAGAACCTGGAGAAGCCCCGTGTTATGTGGGATGGTATGATGTGTTGACCATAACTATGAGAATCCTCCATCATCCAAAGACAGCAGTTTGCAGACTCTTTGCACTAATTAAGTTAAATAAATAAGCAGCACTGCTGTTTGGAACACAAGCTACAGATCTCATCTTCTGTCCCAGTAAGTAACAAAGACATAAGAGAGAAACTGTATTTTCATTTTCTGAAACGCTATTCTTCAGCTAGAAAGGACCTACTTGTAATTTTGTGCCGGCAAAGATAAATTATGTGAGCTTTATTATGTAAAATCATAAACCTATAATCTACACACACATTTTATAGGCTGTGGTATTTTTGCTAACAACATACGGAATATTTGTTGTATTGTATTTAAATGCAAAGGGAGGACTGAGGCATAAAGAACAAAGTGCAATAAGAGGTGCTGGGAATAGAAGATCTGGAGTAGACATCTATCTACAGCAATTCAAAGCTGCACAAAAGAAAATTAAAATAAAATCTCTATTACCAAAACAGATGTTCCTGAGACAAGAAAACAAAAGTAAGAAAATCCCAACATTTGGAAATTTAAGTGGTAGCAAAACCTGTAGGATTAAATTAAATAAAGAGAATTGGTCTGAACTACTAGAAGGGCATCTGTGAGGTAAACCAACTACCAATGAATTAGCTGGAAAATGTAATTTATAAGATAAGCCTTTAAAAAGTATTTTGGCTTTCATTTTGTTGACCTGACTATAAAGAACACATGTGAGAATTCAGAACTTGAATATCCAGGTCCTTCTGGACATGATGTGAATAATTGCACCTGTGATAAAACCATAAAGCAGTACTAGAATCTAGACAACAGAAGCTGCCATGTGTACAAAATCTGACATGATTAATCATTCTTACTTGAAAGCCATTACCGTGACCAGGAGTGTCATGACAAACAGTTAAGGGGTAGAATATACCATACCACTGCATCAAGCTGCACATGATTTGACTTGGTATTTCTACACCACTACCAAAACACCACAGAGCCGTGAAGCAGCTGTTCCAGCAGAGCGCTACCTATGACTCAGATAACCATCCTGTCTCCCTTTGCTAGGCACCTCATGTAAATCAGAGAAGATAGCAAGTTTTTAAAACAGGATGTTGGTAAAATAATTTTCAGTATTGTTTTTAAGAAGTCACCAGAGTTTTTTAGTAGCCACTCAAAATACTCAGTTGTTTCCATTTATTATGTTTGGTTTAAAAAACAAGACTGTATCCAGAACCACCACATTTTAGGTGCAGAACGCAAGCATCATCAACTAGATAAATGTGATACACGCTTTTGAGTCATCTTTCTCAACTCCAAACCTAGGCAATACAAACTTAAGTCAATAATTTATTACCCTTTATTTTTCCTCTAACTTTTAGCTCTTAATACCTGCACGATGTTGCTGCCTGCAAAACTGGCTCGTCTCCATATCCGCCCTCTGACCAAAGCCTCGTTTAACAGGTGAGCTAGTTTCCGTTCCATCTCAGCCTGAAACACTTCCTCCTGAATTCGCTGGTCGACGACACCCAAGAGAACTAGAGAGAATTGCAGAGAAAGTAACCCAAGAACACAAATGAATTAGTAAAACTTTTCAGTGTCTTGTCTGCAACTTCAATTACAAGCTTTGCATCACCCTGTGACAGCTCACAGACAGTTTAAGAGCAGCTGTATTCATATGGGAATACTGTCCAGCTGAGCTGGAGATTACATCTTTGAGAGGAAGACATAGGGTGGGAAAAGCTTAAAAGAAATAAAAGAAAAAAAAAAATAGGACAGAGGGCATTTTTGGAATCTCAACCAGGCTAGACAGGCCCAGGATACTAAAGAAACAGTTTCAATTTTAAAAATCCATAAACTTATGAGCATTCAAGGAATTATTTAAAAATAAATGAAAGAGAATTCAGTCTAAATTGCTGCAACTACTTTTAGTTAAAATGTTGCATCCAGAAGTGATTCAGAGGTGGAGATGGGCCGGGCAAGTGTTCAGTATCAAGGAGGGAAAAGTAGAACAGCAGCGCATGAATTTAGCTGTATATTCCAAGTGCACCTTCCCTAGATAAGATAAAGATTAACAAGTATGCCAATCAGCACAAAAAAACTGGTTAGTAGCCCTGCCCACTTCACTTCCCAACCCCAGGTGCTCCAAGACACTGAAGCAGCTAATGCCGAGAGGAAATCCTGAGGAACAACACATAGGAAGTATGAAAAAAGTGTGGACCTTTACTAACAAGATGGCATCCAGTAAAAGAAGAGTGAATGGAGCAACAGCGATTCAAATGACTTAAACCACCCTAAAGGACAGTTAAACAACTCAATGCTGACTGCAGTAAAATAATTCTGTTTTCATTCCTGTGCCTCTCCACTAAAATGGTTTCTTTTTTTTAAAGTCCTTTTTTCAGTGTTTTCATGTTCAATTTTTTAAGTCTCATGCTTTAAAAAAAGCCATCCAATTAGATAAAATCAAATATAATTTTTTAAGAAAAATAAAACCAAAAATATTGAAATACTTTTCTCATTTAAAAAATTTCACTGTAGATGTCAGAAGAAAGAAACATTTTCATAATTTCTCAACAGAGATCAACAGCATCTGTCTTCTAAATTCAATCATAGACTAAGTATCTCAGCATTAAATAGGAAAAAACAGACAGTGGCCTAAGACTATTACATACAGCAAGTTGAAAACCATTCTTGCCTGTATATTGCGTTTCGGTATCAATGAATTATGCTTAACAGCATAAAATATATTCTAAAACTGAGAGGGACAGCAACAGAAAACACTTATATCCCAACTTTTTATGACGATTGTGATATATGCACATATATCTGGGTAATGCAGTATTAAAAACCTTTACGTGCATACATCCTATTCATTTCTTATGTCATGATTCATTACCCTTACAGTACAATACACAGACTGAAAGGACTGACCCAGCCAAAGTCTGTAGCTCTTCCCAGGCTGCCTGAAAGAACCAGGATTACAAAAAATTCCTCCACAGCAAAAAGGTGCTGTAATTGGTTTTCAAAATCTTATAGTCAGGAAGTTTAGAAAAACCCAAAGGGACATGATTTCTGAGCTGGAAGAACCCTCTTCTTACTGCAGGATCTAAGGGAACTTCCAGCAACAACGGACAAAGCAAACTTAAGGCTGAGCAAGAGGGTGGGGGGTGACTGAAAGAGCTAACAAAAATCTTTAAGGAAGGATGGCATCGGATGTGGGAGACAGAGACACATGTTGCTGAACATGATCTAAAATTCTTCATTTTTCTTCTCTAAAACAAACTGCAAGGGCTTCAGAAATTAAGTTGCAACTTTGTTTCCTCCTTAAAAAGTAAATGGGGTCACTGGTGAGAGGAGACATGGATACCTGAAAAAAGAGTAGGTCTATACAAACGGTGAACTACAGGTGGTAGTCTTGTGGGAAGACAGAAGTGTATCCTGTGGGTCATATCAGTACCCTAACAGCAAGTTTGGTAGGCACAGCCAGATCACCATTCAGGCCTTCTGTTTAAAAGCAGCAGGTAGGACCTACAGCGTTCAGGCCACCTCAACAGCCTTTGAGCACCTAAACACGACAGCTCAACCCTATCTGCAAATTACAGAAAAAAACATCCAGAAGACCTTGGTGGGAGGGATCTGCTGTGAATGAATCAGAAGAGATCAATGAAAAGTGATGAAACACTTTCATGTTTTGGAATTTATCTATTTTCATTCTGTTTCATTTCTGGCATGCTTTGATACAAAAGTGCCACACAAAATTTCAGTTTTTATTTAAAATAAAATCAAAACCTCAAAAATCAATGTAGTATATTGACAGCATGCAGAGTACACACTTTATGCCTGACAGTGTAAGTTGTCTCTAAGAATGATCTGCTTTATAGACAAAAACTACTTTGTGTGCATTATCAAGGAACTGCAGTAGTTCATTCTAGACCTGGGAATTACATTTTCTGGATATTCCAGGTCACTAAGCCTTTGGTTTTAGAATTTATGCAGCTCTGGCATGTTATTACCTCATAAAAATGCAGCACCCCTAAGCTATCGATATTTATGCAGCCTAGTTATCCTGCTAACAAAAATTGCACTCTTACTTACTTGCAGAGACTGTACATACCTGTTCTCACCCAGGAAGATTTCATCAGCTGAGACACATTAAGCTTAGGATAATGAAAGGCTGAGGGAAAAACAGAATGGAGGAAAAACATCCATAAGAACAGTATTCTCAACAACATACACAAACAAGAAGCCACTTCATAATTTATACTGTCAGTAAGCATCTTATTTACACAGATGTATTACTATTCCTGAGGCTATGCAGACACAGCGTTCAGCAAAGTGCTCCAAACATACACTCCACCCCCCCAGGTTTATCTCTGAACAAAAAGAGCCTAACTGAAGCAGTCAGATTTATTACCTGAATGATTTCAAGCTGCTGTACTGAGGTCATTGCTCCTAGATATTTAAAAGCTCATTCTGAATTGTGTCTCTTACTGAGCTAGCTGCAGGATCAGGCTTTTGCTCAAAGGGCAATGAGGCAACTCAAGAGTGTCTCAGAATGAAAGTAAGACCTTCTCTGAGGCAGAAACTACACAGAAACACTAACTGTAAAGCAAAAAACTAAATATATATGATCTGTGTTTCAGGCTTGTGCAGGGGGAAGCATGTAAAAACCACCACCTTGATTTTTTTTTATTTTTTTTTACAAAAATCACAAATGCATGCACGTAGAAACAGCTGCAGAAAAATCTCATAGATTTTTGTGTTTGGCTTGGTGGCTTCAACCTTTCTTTATTTCTGATTTTTTTTTCAAAAAAAGCTCTGCTCCAGAGTGAAATCCTTGCCTCAGTGATGTAAAACTATTTCTGCTGACTTCAGTAGGCCTAAGATTTTTCCCAAGGTTTCCACTGGAGAGCAGTAAAGACATGTTGGGAAACAAGCAAAGATGGGGGCTGGGCCAACAGTTTCCTTAAGGGAAGTCTTAAGCTTCACTATGGCAATAAGAAAAAGGAATGATCTTAACTTTCTCAAAATATTTAATCCAGATGCAGTTTGCTAAGCATTGTACAAAGGTTGATTTTTAAACAATTTCATGGATAGAAAGAATGCAGCACGTAACAATTAAATGACCTGGTCCAAGCCAATGTCTTTTCTCCATGTCTTCAGTTGTAGACTAGTTTGCCACTATTGCATGTTTCAGAGAAATAGAAAATTAACATTTTTCTAATTTAATCACATAATAATTTATAGAGTAGCTGACCTCTGCCAGCATACCTAAACACCAATTTTTGCCCCTTAGAAAACTTACAAATTGTGTTAAGCCAAATCAAAAGAATCAACAGTTATGTTGTACCTTTTGTTTTCATAGACTTATAAACAGCACTATGGGGAAAATAAATGACAATTTGGTTATTCCACCTTTATTTCAATAATAGCACCACTAGCTTCAAGAGAACTACCTGGGAGATACTTTGTGACTTACTGTTCACAAGGGTATCAGAATACAGTTCTTTATTCTGAACAGGAAACATTGGCCCTCTATACACTGACCAGCATGCCTCAGATTTTCAAAATTCTCAGACACACAAAAAGCACCTCAAAGTCCATTTAAACACACACATTTATTTTTGGCATCCTGCAAAACTGTTGTTCTGATTGTGGCTTTTAGATTGGAGTTGTATGTACTCTGGTCATGCAATTGTTTACTTCAATTTAAAAATACAACCTGAACAAAAAAGCATAAACTGAACTGCATCTCTTTTTTTTTTCCAAAGCACGGAAGGAGCAAGATAAGAAAATCAAAAACCTTCCAATGGCCATAAAGCTTTGAACTACTAGCTGTTGTGAACATTTTCTTCTTTTAAACCAAAATCATGTTTTGCCTCAATACTTAATGTGCTCTTCACACTTTTTCTAATTAGTACTTGAAAATGATTTAATTCATGCAAATTGCTGGATGACTATTCACTTAAACTTTTCATGGAATTAATGAAATTTAAAAATAAAACAACTTGAGCAGAAAATCATGAAAGTAAAAAGGAAGATGTGGCGTCATCATTGGCAAACTAAGGCTGGGTTCTAAAACCTGACAAAGAATGCACGAAATGACAAACACTTCTGAAATTGAGACCATGCTCAGAAGTCAGAAAATCCAGGCTCCAGCTCTTATTCCACAGGTCACAAGTGTCTCACCAACACGTGGCCAGATCTTGAGCTCAGCTAGAGTCTCAGTGTTGCAGCAAGATCCTATTTGCAAGAATCCTAATGCCCCCTGGAACTAATGATTGAAAACAGCACAGACTGATTATTATTCTGAGGGGGAAGTTAGATGGACTAAATGCAATTATTAGTTGGATTGTAGCTGGTTTGCTAATGACTATAGATGCATTAATGAAGCAGATGCTAGCATCATTAGAAGATTCTAACACGCAGCCCTGAAGCACTATACCATGTAACAACATTGACTCGATGATGACCAAAAAGGCAAAGGGTCACCTAGTCACCCAGAAACCTCCTGACAGCAGTCTGAAGGATACCACTTGGGCAACATGGCCTTCACCAGATGCTGCCACAAGGATCTTTGATCCTCTCATACACAGACATGTGGGACATGCAGGATAGAACCAGTACCATACCAATCATCCTACATTTACCAGAAATAAGAAACAGTAATGGAGGGAATGCAGTATTTTGAATAAGGCAGCATCAACTGAAAAATAAGATTCCATGCAAATATGGGGGTGTGGGCAATAGTAACACACTGTATCTGTTAAAAAACTTGATCCAAAATCTACCTAGAAAAAAATTGCCAATTATTTCTGGAGTCTTTGCACTGTATCATACAATTTTATATTAACCTATTGCCCTTGCAGCATCTCCAAGATACCCAAAATAGATGCTACCCAAAGTGCTACTTACAACACTGAAAAAACAGCAAGTCCCAAGGCAACTCTCTATTTGAAGTCATAAATAAAACCAAAGACATTTATTCAGGGTACATTTATGAAAGCCAATATTCCCCACCTAGTCCACAGCTAGCTTTTGCCTGTCCGCAGAGAAATATTCCAGCCATAGAGATACCAAATACATTCTTTTCTGTTGTCTTTGAAGAATGTTAAAACCAAGACTAGACCTGCTTTTCTTTCCGCTGACACATAGTTCACGACCATCTAACCAGTTTACAATCTGAAATGTGGTACGTACGGTGGACAATGTAAAATACGCAAGATGGAAGGTGTAAACTGAACATTTGAACAAAGCATGTTGCTTAAGTCACCTACAAGTCTGTGGGGGGAAAAAAGAAGTCTGGCAGTTTCCAGGCTTAGCTACTCCAACAGCCCTATTCCTTCACAGAACAGTCCATTCTGCCAAACTAGCAACTTTCACTACTGACCCTGACTCTAAACGAGTGCAAAAAAAGCTGACAAAAAATTCCTGCTGTTAATGATTTACTGCACAGGGACAACCCACACAGAAGTATAAACAGTACATATTAGTTATGTGAAAAAAAAAAAAAATAAAATCACACCAAACCAGTGAAAGGACTGGGTGTGAAAGGCAATGTGAAGTAAACAAGCGGCAGGGAGCAAATACATTTCTTCAAACAAGGCTTGTATTTGAGATATCGATGGCAAGGTCTCACTTCACTTAACAGTGTTGAGATACAGCGATATTACACAAGTAGCTTTTCCTCAGTATGAATCAACTTCAACCCCGACAGCTCAGCTCACCTACAAATCATTTCTTTTTCTTCAGATGCAGACTATAAAACTTAGAATCATATACAGAGCCCTCAAGGGAAAAAGAAAAAGTCACCACTAAGAGTATTAACTGTTAGCATGCCTGATAACTAAGGCACAAATGGCATAGAACAGTATGGTATGGAACATTTCATATTCACATATAAACAAGACCATATGTAAATTATTTGAATGTAAATATGAAACATTCCAAAATTCCCCTCAAAATTCACGCTGAAAAGCAGAGGGTTGCATATTGATTTGCACCAAGCAAAACAGCTACCTATGGAAGATCTTCACAACACCTCTGCTACAACTGCTCTGTAGCCCAAGGGAGAACATGAATGCAAAGAGTTCAGGGCCTAGAAAACAAAAACATTCAGGCATCTTCCTGCCAAAGTAGCTTTGAAGATCTGGCTGTTGATCATCCTCACAGACTGCTGAATAAGATGGTTCAAGAAATATCTGCCCAGCACTGCTGAGCCTTTGGACATGATTTTTGGCTCTGCACACTGAAGATCAAAAATCCTTAGCCTCAAAATACAGTCATAGCAACAGTGCAAAAAACCTATTGAAATAGCTAAAAATAACCGAGTGTATGTCTTGTTTATAAGAGAGTATGAACTACATTCATTATTGTGCTTGCTGACACTCATAGCTCTAACAAGTTGAGAACCTGTGTTTCTACTTTGCTGACTTATCAAATGGCACCACAGCTGGTATTCCAAAACACTGACTACAAATATACCGAATCACTATTGAGATGAAGTTAGATTAGTTCAGATCAAAATAAGCTGTCCTCCAGCGGGCTCAATCTACAGTAAATTGGAGTTCCTCTAGCAACAAAGTAGTCAAATGCTGACAAGGTGCTCCTTGCTTTAGGGCACCACATCCACAAAACCCTCATGTTTTCTACATTGCAAACATTTGAAAGACCTCATGATTCCTAAAAATTCTGAATTAATAAATTGAAATATATTTATTTTGATTTATTACATGTATTTTATTGAATACAACATTAAATGTTTTGAAAATGGGGTCTAGACAAATTTGAACGTCATCTTCAAAATTTCTTTATCAAACTAAGAGACACCACCACCACCAAACTCTGGCTAAGGTCTCCCAGGCAAGTGTTACGCACTGTTGGCAACATTCATTCGATAAGCTATGGCTGCAGTCAGGTGGGTCACTGAAGGCCATAGCTTGTTCAGCTGCATCATCCCTGTTTACTGGGGATGTGCACCAAAGAAACAGCATTTTTCAAGAGCTCCAAAGAGGAGAATCTGAGAATAAAGTGTGTATCATGATGGACTTAGTCACCATTGATGAGTAACTCTGTCTTCCTACACTAAGGGTCTGCTCGAGGATTTGAGGTTTGGTAGCATTTGGGACATTTGGTGGATCTGAAGGGAGGAAGAATAATTTTGTGTTTGAAGTCCGGAGGCCCGTGCTGGAATTTGCAGGAATGAAATTACTGCACAGTTGGCATTCTTGTTTAAAATTGCCAGCAGGAATAAACAAACAATTCCTGGTGCTTCAGAAAACAAAGTTATAGAAATAACTCACCCCTAGGCCTGGATATGCCACTGTACTAACAGAGGCTAAATCTGCCAGGCTGTAACAGCCAACATCTACATTACTTCGCTGCAAATCCTCAGAGTAGCCAGGAAAAGAAGGGGAAATCCAAACACTGCCTCTCCCCAAAGGCACTGCCTGACTTGTTCACTCATTCTACTTTCCATGGCTTTCTCATTAACACGTGCGCCATCACAGAGCTCCACCGGCACTGGCCAGGAATCAGCCCCACTGGCCAGGCACTATAAGCATGCTGATAACCAGGGAAAGCTCCTGCTATGAGCACTAAAGAAATTATCTTCAAATTTCTTAAGTACCATCAGAAAAGGAAAATAAGGAGAACGGTGTACATGCATGTTTGTTTAATAGCAATGTTTTTCCCCTATAACCAGTCTGTCTTTCAGGATACACCGGCCTGGGTAGAAATTCTGTTATCATTTAACTGGCCTGTAGCTCCACTGCACAATCCAGAAGATGGATTCTCAGCAAGGGGCAACAGGCAAATTCACTACAAATATCACTCCAGAACATGTGGACAAAACTAATAACAGTATGACCAGATGTGCGTACATCACAGAAAAAAAAACCCCAAACCACCACAATACTGGAAATATTACCCAATAGACTAGAAGTTAAATACACTGTAGGGCAAAGGTGCAAAAGAGATGACACAGAACAGAGAGAAACATCTTTCAAGCAATCAAGGCAGGAGTAACATTTAATTTGAATTCACTGAGAGATAAGAGACCATGGTCTGCAACCTGAGAAGCTCTGCAGCCTTGCAAGGAACAAAAGAAAAGCTAGTCATCTATGGACAGGGATTCTCAAGGCTTTTGGTGCTGGCTTAATTAAACACGGCTACCACTGTACAGGTACAATCTATATGAGACCAAATGAAAGCAGATATGTTTAAAGGAAATGAGTCAACAACGTCATACATTTTTTTAATTGATTATGGGAGCAGAGGATTCAAAAAAGCTGAAAAATGAAATCAGAAAGTTTCAAAAAATTAGTATGTTTAAACTACTTCTAGTCATTGGGAAAGTACCCTGTACAATCATCTTACACAGATTTAAAGGTGCTGTGGAGAACAGCTTCTGTTGACAATCACTCTCCTTACAGTATCTTCATTGACATACTGCTACACAGCTGCACAATTAACAGCAGCTACCATTAGGCCTGCTTTTCCACTAGACATTTAACTGTATAGCAAGAATCACCGTCATATTTTATGCACATATATAGCTCACAAAAATAATCTTGAAAATTAAAAATCTGCATTGGAAAGCACAGTAAGATATGAGAAATGGGGAATTAATGGACTAAGTTAACAGTAACACCCACCAGAGAGAAAGGCAAGCACTGTTCTCTCATGATCTTGCTTATATTCGTGAATCATTTGTGTCATCAACAATCCATTAGCGTACAAGGGTAAATGCTGAGTTTAGAAACTTGGCTTATTTATAAGACTGAGGTAATCTGAAAAATCTAACCAAACATAAGTTGTCAAGCCTAAGTGTCAAGCAAATTCTGCTAAGCAGGCAGTTCCTATTAATCTAAGTTTTGCATGGCCATGGACTGGTAAAAAGGACTTGCAATGCAAGTTGCAGACAAGAAGCAAGAGATATGCTTAAAAGATAATACCTTAAAAGATAACAGACTACTCAAAAAAGCACTGCTGCTAATAGATAGCCCAGACGGACTATACAGGGAAATACAAACCTATGTTACCAGGCTTTCTTAATCTCAGAGCCAGTTAGGCACAACACAAAGCCCAAGGTAGTGAACCTCGCTGAGAAGCAAAAAAGGGCTGCGTAGACATAATGACCGAGACACCCCTTGGTTGCACCTTAAAGCAATACTGAAGTGACTTTTTAAAAAAAAAAATACCTAAATAAGACCAATGGACTAATGAAGGCAAGTGTATCGGGTCTGGCTGAGCCCCATAGCAGCCCTCAAAGTTCTGTGCTTATATTGGTAGCTACAGCTGGTGATAACACACCAGGGACTTGACTACTTCTGAGCAGTGCTCACACAGCATCAAGACTGTCTCTCCAAACCCACCCACCACCACAGCAGACTGGGGCTGGGCAAGATCTTGGGAGGAGACACAGCCAGGACAGCTGACCCAAAGTGACCAACAGTATATTCCATACAATATGACATCTGCTCAGATATAAAACCTGTGAAGAAAGAGGAGAAAGGGGAGGCATTTGTTATTTTTAACATTTTTCTTCTGGAGCAACTGCTGTGTACTGAAGCCCTGCTTCCTGGGAAGTGGCAGAACATCACCTGCTAATGGTTAAGTAGAGAATAACATCTTTTGTTTTCCTTCACTTCCACACGTGCAACTTTTGCTAATGCTTCATTGAACTGCCTTTATACTGACCCACAAGTGGTTTTTCCCCCCATCTTATTTTCCCCCCTCCTTGTTCTGTGGATAGAGTAGCTTGGTGGGCACCTGGCATCCAGCCAAGTCAACCCAAAACACCAGGTTAAGTACAACCAATCCAGCAACAAGGTGCTGTAATACTGATATGCACTATGTGAGCAGAGATGGGCACACACTGCTCTGCAGAATTCATGATACAAGTTAGGCACTTGAAACTGCATTATCACTTACACACAAAGTTACTTTAAAATTGTAGAGAAGAAAAAATACTAAAGTATTTTGCAGTCTTGGCAAACAGTAAGTACTCACGTTCAGCAATTTGCTGCACAGGAAAGCCCAGGTAGAAGCTGAATTCCACCACAGACAAGTTTCTTAGCTGCTCACTGACTTCGGACCCGTTTAGAAAACCGTACCTATCTCGGACAGCAAAAACAATACTCACAGGGCCTTGCCGAAATGCTACCCCAGGCCTGCTCAGAGTTATATTCAGTATCTGAAAAGACAATATTGAAGCAGAGTCAGCAAAATCAAACCATTGGCATTTCTATTCCTTCCCTGACAGATTTTTTTTTTCCCATAATATGAAGGGGGGTCAATTCACATCAAAACAGGAAAACCTGTTCCAAATTGATTCAGCCTGCTGAGTCTCAGAAGCAGCAAAGTTAAATTTGAATTCCTCTTCCAAGAGTTATCTTTTAAGGTCAACCATAATCCAGAAAGATCTGAAAGTTACAGTCCAGAAAACAATGGGAAAAAAACAACTACCTAGAGAGGCAGTCAGCAAAATAAACTATGGATAAAGAAATCTTAGATGAATACTAAACTGCGTGCATCAGACAAGAAGAGACCATGGTAAAGAAAGATCCTGAAAATGGATGTTCTCTTGGTCAAAACCTTCTGCACCATGCACGCCCAGACCCTACCACTGGTTAGAAGCCTTATTTTGGCACAATGTACAAAGCAACTGTGTTCATGTAGACAAACCTCTTCTAGACAGTAAGGAAGCATTTTAAAACAAAAGTTTGCTAAGCTGATAGTCCAAGACATTGTTTTGCATGTTCTGTCTTCAGTTTAGCCAGTCACGTTGTGTCATTCAGTTGTACAATTCTGAGCATTTTACCGAATGCACTATACACTACTTCAGGCACTATAACGTTTATGCCATTTTTCATGCTATGGTTTTATTTTAGGGTACTACTGATGGGCATTTATGGTGCCAGTTAAATAACATAATTTTTTTACAAATTTTGGTACTATAAGAAAGCTAGATTAAATTTAAAAATTCAAACAGAAGAGGGAGTTGGTGTCATTAAGCTGAATGACTGACCTTCCACGAAGTTTAAGGCTCTGCTATGTTATTCAGTACCCAGCACATAGGCAATACATTTCATATGTGACGTTCCAGTAGCAACTGCCACAGACATCATATCCTGCTGTAAGTATTTCTAGACCTCAGAAGCCACTAGCATGTTTGCTCACGTAACAGCAGTGTTAAATTCCTCTATTCCCTAACAGGATCCCCTAATGATGGCAATGAGACCTAAAAGTTGTCTTCCAAAAAAACCATTCTAACCACACCCTACTCTGTAATAGTAAAATCTCATGCAAATGACTCTGATGCAGGTTGGGGCAGCCTTTATGTGAAAAACTAAGTCCTGTTTTAATCAATTATGCTTTTGGATACGAATCACCATCTTGAGTAATTTTTTTCAAAAAGCTTGGAATCAGAGGGCTATGTGGTACCTTATCATTTTGTAGGGAAAAAAAACCCTGACTTCATGACAAAGCCTCATAGTTCTAAATTATCTAGATGGCAAGTGGTAGCCAGTGAATATGTAACTCAGTTTACTGGCTGGATGAAACACAGGACAACCAAAGGTGAGGAGAAAAAGGGACCAACACAAAACATGCTAATCGTCTTACCTGCACAGTGAAGTTGTAGAACTCCTGGCGTTTGCTCACCTCCATGAATGCCATCGTTAGCCCCTTCTCAATGCGCCGGCTAAAGTTGCAGAATGCAACATCCACATTCCGAGGCACAAACTGAAGCACTGAAGGCAAAGAGTACACGTTATTCCTACAGACAAGTACTTCCACAAGAGAGAACAAAATGAGCAAAAGAATCCACAGGACTATCACTTTTTCATGGAATTCAGGACATATTCCGTCAAACACTGGCTAAAAATACAACAGAAATAATTTTGTATTGGTGCAGTAAGTTCTCTACTCAATATATATTGCAGCAGTAATTAGACTAGCAAAAAGTATTAGTGACAAAACACCCACTGTTTTCCTCTTGTATACTTGAAGACATCCACTACATACATGCGACTAATTTTACGTGACACTGGTCAAAACTAGACACTGATCTGCCACACTGAAATCCTTAGTACCCAATGGATCAATGAAAATCTTAAAGAAAAAAGCAACAAATCTCTTCCTCATAGCTTGAAATTGAGTTTAGCTTGTCTAAAAGACGATTGGGTCCATTAATACACATTATCAGTCTAACAATTGCAAAATACTTAATTAGGAAACAATCTTTTATATCTAGATACATACATCCTAGTCTTTTACAGGAGAGAAAAAAAGCACAGAAAAGAAAGTGAGCACAGAGGAATGCATGTACATCTGTGGATTTCCTGGTATCGTCTTACCCAAAGACATGCCGTGATTAGGTTGTAGACTAATAGCAATGTTATACAAGGTTCAAGAACAGAAAATATGTCTACTCTCTATCTATATAACCACGTTAAGCAGAAAAAGACATCACACCTGCACAATTAAAGTGATGTCTTACCACACAGTTATTAACAGAGCCGAAACAACAGAAGAAACATACCTGAACAAAAGTACTATGTTTGACATTTAATAACACTCTGCCTATATACTCAGTTCCTGTCACTACCTCATTACGCAGTCAACCAACCAGGCAGGTGGTTTTGTTATACAAATAGTGCCTGAAGATTTTAAATGATACCATTGACTCTCAAAATCTATTACATGGGTAGATATTTTACTTTAGATTATTAGTAGTCATGGGCTTCACAAACTGCTGCCACGGAAAGCTGAATACTACATGAGCAATCCTCCTGCTCACATTATGTATTAGCAGCCAATCCTCCCACATTATGACAATTCTAAAAAATAGCACTTAACATGGCATAATTTGAAACTTGACTCAAGCATTATAAAGTAGCTGCACTGTATGAGTAAATTCTTCACAGAATTTTTTTTCTCTTCTCACATTCTGAAGCAAGAGAAAGAGCATGCCTATTTTGCAACGTGCCAAAAAAATTTTCCTGAATAAATCATGACATTATGGGGTTAACCACTTACTATTTACCATCTCTCAACCACAGATCCAGCAAGTATTTCGCTAACAGCCAAGAATGAAGATTCACAGCAGAACTCAGGGTTCTGACTCAACCTTGCACACCTAATCCCAAGTGAAGAAGTGAATCGCTATGAAGCTACACGGCCTCTTTGAGTCAGGAAGAACTTACCTGTCTGAACTTGGAATCTGTTATCTGGCACAGTGAAAGAAGGATGCAGTGAGAGGATCATGGGGGCCTCACCACGAAGAAGACTGCTGTTCACAAGCACATTTATGACAGCTACTGCCGTGTAAACAAAAGGACCAGATGTCACCAAGAAAACAAATTTGGGGGAAATTTTATAAACCTACAAAAAAAAAAAAAAAAGAAAGAGAAATTTCTTCAGCGTGAAATCTGGCAACACTTTAGACCTAGCCTCACACATTTCAAAGCCATATCATCAAGAGGTAGGAAAATGCAGTATTTATTTTTCAAAGACAGAGCAGAAGCACAAACACTCCAACAGAGCTGTGCCTTGCAGCCTCTGCTCCAGTGCATCAGAGACGCAACTCCCATGTGCTAGGTGTGCCTACTAGAATCACTTATGTACAACACACCAGTCCCAACACTTCTTGACTTATCACATCCCAGCATAGCAGGCACTACCCCTTGCCTGCATTCCCCTGGAGTACATAAGAGTTCCCACACAAAATTGCTGTTTACTTACTGAACCACTTACATAGCTTCTGCATTTCAGTCATACACTGTACAGTGAATACATTCCTATATCATTCACATATGACATGCAAGGAGCAAAATAAACATAAGCTGTGCTTTATGGATATAATTTTCACACTAAAGAATGCTTTCTTTCAGAGAAAACTATATACTTATTTCAGCACAGTTATCCTCTTCCAATTTATCTTCTAACTTTGAGTCTTCTTAAAAAACCCGAGGAGCCCTAGTCACCATGTAAAAGAAACGGGACTGTAAGTTAAATATAAACCTAGATGAATGTTTCCATGCAGACACTCTTATCTACCAATTCTCTGTCGCCTAAGTAAGAACAAACTGAAGGCTTTTATTTGTTTAAACATATTGCAGCATCTTCTCTCCTTCAGAGAGATTCTCTCAATATCAAGGACACTTGTTTCCCATCTTTCCCCTCCCCACCCCCTTTGGTTTACTCCCCCAGTTTGCTTTATTTACCTAAGGTCCAACACAATGGCCTCACAAATCAATAACCAAAGCCAGAGACCCAAAGATTCTGATAAATGTGCACTCCCTAGACAAAGAGATGCTAGCACCTTTCAGGCTTTGTGCTGGTGATGGGATACGTTAGATAGATTTAACTTCAAGATCAGCCTTACAGAAAAGCACAGCACTACTTAAATGGTGACCCATGCGTTCCTTACTGGTATTCCTGCAACAGTGTAAAGTGATGGCAATTGCTGTTTAGATGAGACAGAAAGCAGCTCTTTCCTGTCCTCTATGAACATGCATTTCAAATAGATCATCTTCACCAGAAGAAACTACTTCAGTAGCAGAAAGAAATAAAAAAAAAAATAATCTATGCTGCTCATTATTCATTTCTTCCTTCGTAGCCCACAAATATATGCAACATCCAGCTTTTATTTTAAATAGATTTAGACCTAGAGAACTCAAATTTAATTGATATGAATAATATGCACAGCTCTTTTCAGCTCCTGTTATCTGAAACGTTATCCTTTTATCTCAGGATGAAGTGATCTCTGCAGCTTCAGTTTGTCAAACAGAAACAGCAGTTATAATGGGTAAAACATGCCAGAAGAAAGTTGCCCATTACTTGCAAAGGGGACTACTTAAAAAGGTGAGAAAAAGGGGACTTAGAATCACAAATCCCAGTGACAATTTGCTGGTGATTACTAAAGCAATATATGCTGAGGAAGAGAGGCTTAGTGTAGCCAGCATACACATATGCACTAGCGTCAGGTATTTCAGACAAGAAAGCAATCCCCTGTTAACTCAGCTGTCTCCACCTCTGACCTGCTGCAATGCACCATCAACACAATGAAAGCAGTCTACCCTCAACACCCCCCTGGAATTTTGCATTGACTTTTTTGTCATAACTGCTAATACTGTCCCCTTTGTGCTTCACTGCAGCAGAAAAGTGACAGCAACTACAGAAGAATGGAAATATAAAAAACAACAACCACCTTTTAAGTGTAATTTTGAGGTAGGTAAATTAGAACTACTACAGGTCAAAACAATAGCTATTTCTGCTTGTGTCAAGAGTTAGCACTCTACAACCCAATTCAGATGACAGAAATAATATAGTCATGTCACTATGATGCTGTCTACAAGCTAATTCATAGAGAAGTTTGCAAAGTTATGTAGGATAAATGAGCACAGCTCATGCCTCTTGATTCATGAATGAGAACAGCTCCTCTTGGCACAGCCCCAACCATTCAAAAGCCCAGCCGTCCACCCAACCCTCCTGGAGGTTTCACCTCTACTGCCAGGACAGTTAGATGCTAACAGATTAGCTAGCTGAACCACCACATTTTAGAGTGACACTTACTAAAGTAAACAAGCACAAATTTCTTATATAAAACAAGTACAAATTTCTTAACATTTTGGGCCAGAAAGACGGAGAATCATGCAAAACTCCATGTGCACTTTGGAGCCATTCCCACAGCAAAAGCAGAAACCTTCAGTAAGAACAGAGAACCCTTACACCACCTCGAGAAGCCATCCCTTCTCCAAAGTGCAATGGCTAATCCAACTCTGCTGTTTCCAGGGAAAAACCTCTCATTCAAAAGAGAGTGCTTCTACTACAGAAAGTTTCCAAGCCTCCATTTACTAGAGGCTAGAAGAGAGGGGGAATCATCACTGTATGCTTACTCTGTGCCTTATGATGTTCCCTAAACATTTGCTATTCATTATTGTCTGCTAAAATATTTGATTAGACACAACTTTGCTACAATCTAATTCATGCTTACACTCTACTGTACTATGCTGTGTAAACACCTGGCAGAAAGCATAAACAACTGATTTCCTTACCACCACCTTATTAAGTATCCCATAAAGAGCTTGCAGAGAGCATTTAACTTCCTGAAGATGGACTACAAAGGCTCACAGGTCTTAAAAATGAAACAAAGCTTCTGCTTCTATGCGCTTCAGGATCCTAAGGCAACAATTCTCTCACCATTTTTATGCACCTGAACAATACCAGCCAGAATTCCAGCAGCCATGAATAGTGATGAAATCAGTGCAAGCCCACAAGGTGGCATCTTTGAAGGGAGCATTTAACTGCCTGACAGTGAACTGATCTTACTTTAAAGGCAGAGGTTTACTAATTTTGGATTACAGAAGCCAATAGGCTAAGGACGGCCCCCAAAACACACATTAAATACAGCAACCAAGTGACTGAGGTATACATTATGCTGCATGATAAAACTCCAAGCCCAAATGAAGCTGGCAAGAAGCTTTTTCCTGTTGGCACAAACTTAATGGCACCAGGGGTCCCAGCAGCAGGTCACTGCCAACACTATTTTATTTCACACCCCAGTGCAACAGAGCTAAGTCAAGGGAACACTGTATAATAGATCTTATCCAAGTGTCATAAGGTTTACATTAGCGTAAGTTACCAAAAATTTCTCTTATTCAAACAATAGGGTCTTATTCTTTTGCAGATGCAATACAATGAGACCAGCTGGAAAGAACTTTAAAATTTTAGGTTATTCTCACTTTGCTGTAAGGACTTTTTCTAGGAAAAAAATGACAAAAGCTTTTTTCATTAGGCAGGATTCAAGCCTGCCTCTTTTTTTTTTCCACTTCAACAATTCAGAATATTGGATATAATAAAGACACAGAGACCAAAAATTCAACTGAAAAAGTTGGAGGGTGGGGTGGGGGGAGTTTTAATCAGTGTTAAACTTGTTTTGCATTTCAGCAGCAGTTATATCCATTGTTGCCATGGATTTTATTTTTAAAGCATGCATTACTACAAAGTTAAATTTAACAAGACTGTCTCCTGATTTACTGTGCATTACATCACAGCAAGGGAACAACATCTGTGAGCTGTAATAGGAGACACAGTAAAAAAGTAGCTTAGAGAAGTGCACAACTTTACCATAACTTGCAAATGTACACACGGTTCCAGAGTACTCTTGACTAACAAAAGTCAAGCCTGATTAATTAAGTTTAGCAATACACAAAAACTCTGTTTAAAATTTTGCATTACATCACCACTCAACATATTGATACTATAGACAGCTCTTTTTAAAAAAATAACAGTTTTGTTAGTACTCTACTGCTAGAAGTGAAGACATTTGCTAGTGATTATTTTTAATGGAAAACCAATACCCAAGGCATCACAAAGAACACATATGATAGCAGCATTCTAGCACAAAATAAGCATAACTGATTCCACAGAGATGTTCTCTCCTTTTGATAAAAAAGAATTTGCAATGAATGAAGCCAGACTAACTGCATTATTTATAAAAACAGTTGCTTCTGAGAAGCCTTAGGGCCAAAACATCCTATTGAGAGCTTTACAAGGCAATAGTGGGCATGAAAGAAAGGAATTTAAAGGGCAATAATATAAAGAAGCAAGATATCAAATGTTTGTTTCAATCAACCTTCAGATATTTACCAACAGATTTTATCTTACTGCTATTACTGTAAGAAAGGGTAAGCGCTTCCATATTATTGAGGCATGTAAAGTCATTAAAAATTAGTGTAGTTCATCATGAACTTTTGACTTCTACTTGACCACACCCGTTTGCAAAATCTGAAGGTATAATTCACAAGCCACAAGAAAAATCTCTTATTTACAAAAAACCCTAACATGCTTATGGGCAGGTATTGTTAAAGGACTTAAACTACATGTATTGCCACACACAGCGGCAGCTCACTGTGGCTGAAGTTTGGCAGAAATTTGTAACGCTCCTATCCTGACTGAGTAGTAGAGAGGTTTATTCTCAAACATCAGACAGGAGTTGTTTAATTATTGAGTGCAGTGATTATGGCAAGAGCTGTCAAAACACTTTCTCCACACAGATCAGCAACCAGAAGTTAAAGGCACCAAGGGATTCTGTGCATGGAGAAACTCAAGTTATGTTCAAGAAACTGCTACTTGACTTCGTAACGAAAATGAGATCATAGACTCAAAATGTGGCACTGAGCTATCAAAACTGGACGAATGCAGACATGAAAAATTGCAAGTGCAGCTGAACCTGCACCTACACCATTAATTCCACTAAAACATTTAGTTTTGTCCCCAGTGTTTAAGTATCTGATTATACAGCAAAGGTACCTCCAAACTACCTCTGCAGTCTTTTCCTCTCAGATAGAGGGTTTGAGACAAGAGGGGGGAACAAAGCCTTTAAACGTCATCTGAACCAAACACTCACTTTGAGGTTAGGAAAGAACACTGAAATATTTTTCAAAGATGATCCTTTGAACATCAAAGCAGAAGAAGCTTTCAAAAAAACCCCAAAAAACAACACCCCAACCCCAGAGCACAGCAATTCCTAGCCCTGTGAGTGGAGGACAGACAGGAGTCACACCTACTTGAAGGCTTAAAAATAACATCTTACCATTGCATACCTGATTTTTCCCCCCTTTTCCATCTGCCAAAACCTGCATATGGGATTTCACCATCTCCCCCTGCAAGCGTTGATGGCCTCACTTAAAACACAAAATAGCACAAGACCATGCAGAAGGTTTTGCTGTATTTAAGGTGCTAAGTATATATAATCAGATAGCAAAAGAAACAGAACTCTTTAGCAGGTATTTTGGAGGATAAAAGCTTTTCAATTCACCAGCCAAAGGAGGTGAGCAGTAGAGGCTGGGCACTGCTTGCTCACCTCTGGTAAAATCAAGAAAGGTCTGTCCTAAAAAATGATGACATTCCAGAAGTAAAAAAAGCTGATTTTATATTTACATTAAAAAAAACCAAAACATGACTAACATTGAAGTCAGAATAAACCTCTCTCTGATAATAGTGCCACATGGGTCGTTTTTAAATCACTTTTAGCCCGGGAACTAAACCCACTATCATATTATATTGATCAAAAAGTACTTGTACACACTTCATACCACTTACCTCCAGCTCTACTGATCGCCTGAACTGAACTCTGAGCACTTCTCTGATGGATTCACTGACATTTTGTAGAACAGCTCTTCGGGCCAACACTGGAAATTAATGTCCATCAGTAAATACATTTTAGCTTCATCTGTTGGGCTTTGGTTCAAAGCTGCATTTTCAATTGTGCAATGCATGAAAAAGCAGGCAATGAGATCAACTGCATCAAACAGGTAAGACAATGGACAAGGAAACAGGTAGAGGTGTGAATGTATCCTAAAAAGTGACAGTACATACAGTTTAAGGATCTCCAGGCTTAGTTTCTCTTTTGTTTTGTTTTTCCATATCTAGTATCTTTAGCATTCTAATAAAAGAATCTTCTGAAGAGCCACTGAGGCATTCAAATAGGATCTGAAAGTCACAGCACATTCAGTCTGACCTGTGCACAATGAGCCTGCTATCATAACGCAGTTAAAGTTTTGTAGGCAATGCATGGAATGCAGATGAGGTCAGAAAAAAGCCACAGAAAATATGCATCTACTTTTCTCTTAAATAAAAAGTAAACAAATGTGACATTAATTACTGAAAGCGATATATCGACCAAATAAGAAACTGTTTAAAACTACACACCCGTATGCATATCATGTCTGTTACAGTCACACTTGAGACTGTGACTATGGTCAAGGAAACAACCAAAAAGCATCATGTTGTCATCCTGCATTTACTTTCCTTCAGTAACGTGCCTACAAAACTACTCAAATTACAGGTTTAAAAAAAAAAAAAAATAATCTTCCTTATCACCAGCATAGCCAGCTCCCCTTCATATCTGGAGGATGAAATTATGCTCATTCTGCTTTACATATTACAGGTAAATCTTAATGGCAAAATGTGTTGTTTACCACAGAACATGCAGCACTTCCACAGCCTCCCTGGATTAGTTTGCTGGTATTGTTTTGTTAACAAGCTAGGAAGAGGTAGGAAAGCCCCAAAAAAGCAAACAGATGCAGAGACAATTAATTTTGAAACACACTAAAAATCACTTTTTCTGGTTACAAACACACCAAATCCAATTGGAGTAAGTATGGAACAAGGGAAAACTTAAACATAAGCTAGTATGGTAGAATTATAAAAATGTTAACAAAATCCAAACATTTTTTAAACCAACTCTCCTCTTTCACATTACAACATTACCTCACATGCAGGTATTTTACAAACAGCAGCAACAACTGAAAGGAGAAACTTACTCAGTCAGAACATTTAATAGGTTGGCAGAACAGTACCATGACAGTAATGTGCATTTACAACCCATGAAATGACAAAGCAGTCTCTAACTCAGCATACTTGTATATACGCATCAGCAATTTTAGAAGACAATTTCATTCCCTGTGCAGCGCAACATATGTAACTCACTACTGCAACCAACTTTGTTCAAGTGAATTGTATTATTTACAAGAATAAATGAAAAAATCAATGCTTTTTACAGCTGTTTTGCCTAAATTTACACCGTGTTTCTTTGAGAGATTCACTAAGTTAATTCAACATCTGTGATTTAGCTAGGGGTCATATTACAGTAGCTTCTGAAAAACAAAATAAAAACGTTAGGAATATCTTACCTGCAGTGACTAAGTAAGCATCGGGAACCGTGATGTCGCAGACGTAGGGTTGCCTGGTAGTAGTCATGGCAGAGGTTATGACCATAGGTGCAGATGGAGTAGCGGTCACCAGAGGGGTGGAGGAAAATGTCCCCAGGCTGCCTGCAGCAGTCGTGCCATGGCTGCCCACAGCACTGGTGGCAGTGGTCGTGGGGACAGTGGTGGAAGCAGTTGATGCATCATTACCAGCAGTTACACTGCTTCCTGCTGGAACTTCATATCCAGTGGGAGGGCTGGAAGTTGGAGGAAACTGCGTGGGAACAAACGATGCGGTCACGGACAGAGATGCTGTGGGAAAGGGCATCATGCTGATGGTGTCAGCACGTGACATCAGGCTGTCAGTGTCTGAGGGAGGAAGGGCTGTGTGGGCACTGCCCTCACTGAGAGATGTTAAAAGCAGACTAGGATTAACTGTAGCACCAATATCCTCATCAGAAGCCAGAGCAGTTGAGAGCAGAGATGAAGACACATTTAAGACAGGAGTTGCCGGAAAGATCGTAAACAAAGAGATCAGATTTGTTTCATTGAGCAAGATGCTGCTGGTAACGGACTGGATGTCAGAAGCAGGCAGCACCAGGGTAGGAACCACGGAGTAAGAGGTGGAGAGTGAAGGCTCCAACTGAGAGGTAGCTCCTGTAACAGCTGAGGTAAACACAACTTCAGAGCCCGCTGGCAATACTGAGGGTGTTTCCAGGAACACAGATGACTCAGAGCGAAGATGTGATGACAGTGTTATTTCAGGAACATGTGCACCTGGAACAGAGGATGCATTTGAATACAAGTATGATGTTTGGTCGAGAGGGAACTGAGAAACCTCGCCATCAGTGACAGAGCTGACAGTGGTAGCTAAGTCCCAGCTGGAAACATTCTCAGAAAGTACTGATGTCCCAGTCAACAAAGTCTGAGGTAAGAGAAGTGATAAATCACTTTGCATGACAGAGTAAGAATTTAGTGCAGCCGATGATAGAGACAAGTAGCTAGGTTCAATAAGAAATGGTGTTGATAAAAGACTGGATGAAAAATCTGAAATATTTAAAGAGGGTTCCTCCCTTGTAGACGTCCTATCAAGCAAAACCACAGATTCTGATGGCATCAATTCTGGCAACTCCAGCAAGGTTGTACGACTGACTGCAAACGATGCTACCGGCTCACTTGGGATGAAGGTAGAGTCAAACAGAACAGTAGTGGCACCAGTCAGTCCTATGTGAGTGCTTGGTGTCAGCAAAACTGTTTCCAGAACAGGGAGGGAAAACTGGGCAGAGATATCCAGTGATGGTCCTCCAGGGAGCTGATGGTAGGAAGGAGAAATTGTTATAGGTGTTCTAGTGTTAAGGGCAGTGTCCATAGTGCTTAATAAAAACATGCTTGAATCGGGCATTTCTGTGTATCTTGAAGAAAATGAAACAACTGGTCGTGATGGAAAAGAAGTATCAAAAATCTCAGGTGCAGGCTCCTCTAATTCATACCTGTCAGCAATTATAGTTGTAAATGGAGTTATGCCTTGTACTTCAGAAGCTTTGATGGACAAAGTTTCAGCATCATCACCTGAGCCCATATCATGTTCTGGGGAAAAGCCTGCTTCTGGCAGAAGTGAAACTGAGTCACAATACAGACAAGAACTGTATGATCTCATGAAAGGCACTGGACTCATGAGCTCACTGACAAGCTCTGATTGACTTGGTATTTCTGAACTGGCAGGCAAATTTGGTGCTGTACTGGAGAATTCACGTGTAAACAGGCTGGTATTAAGAACCGTATTAGAGTCCAAGGAAATGGTAGCTGAATGAAGCGGGAAAGAAGCAAGCAGAAGACTAATGGGAAACAAAGCAGACTCCATACTGGGTGGTGAAGCTGGTGTGGCCCAAGGAATGCTTGGAGTGGGGTAGGTCCTTAGACTGAGAGTTTCTGCTGCCCTGCTACTCACATCGGTGTAAACATCACCATGCAGGCCTGCACTTTGTGCTGTGGCATCTGGGGTCACAGGGCTAGTCTTATCCAGCAGCTTGAGATGAAGAGGCGAGCCTTCTGAAGCAGCCCTGAAAGGCAGAGCTGTTAAACTTGCATTTATGTTTTCCCAGACTGCAACTCCTGTCTCTGAAGGAATGGAAGTGAAATAAATAGCTGTATTTGGAGGGTACAACGGCAAGTCTCTGCTTGCTGTTAGCATTTCACTATCTGGTACAAAAAGCTTCAAGTCTGTAAGAGTATTACGCTGTTCAGGGATAGCGCTCAATGGAGTCTTTTGCTGTGCTGTTTTTGAGATACCATAAGGTGAAAAAAGGACAGAAAACGAAGGTGTTAGCAACACAGTTTCTAACATTTCTCTTGGTGGCTCTACTGTATTAACTGAGTGATGATCTGTTAAAACTGTGAAAGACTTAAGTGGAGGAGTCCACTGTGCCTTTGGAAATGAGCTAATAAATTCATCGTCGCTTAAGAACGCTTCATTGCTTGTTACAGGGACATCTACCAATGGTGTATTTTTCCCTTCTGAAATCCTGATCATTTCTTCTTGGTTAAATAAAGTCATGTCAAAGGGAGTGGTAACTGATGATAAAACCGTTTGAAGGAAATTACTTTCTTGGGACGCCAAAGTACTTTTTGCTAAGGCCATTTGTGTCCTGCTGCCTGATATGCTTTGGTGCACCTTTGAGTCCATTGAGAAAAAGGAAAAATTTTGCTGCTCCAAGGATCTCTCATCTAAATAAAGCAGGAGAGAGAGAAAAACAAAACACAAAACCCACCAGATTAGCACAAGCAGTAAGACTGCAGCGAGTGAATGTTACACACAGTATGTCTGGAGACAACTGCCCAGAATTCAAGGGCTAAGACAAAACCTCTCAGTATGTGAAACACCTCCCATGAGCGAGTCAGCACAAATAGTAAGATTCCCTGTGAAACACCATTCCCTGGAAGCAAGCAGGACAATAGTAACTCCTCTCTCTCTGCACCTACTTGCCTCTCTACAGGAGCACTCCTGCAAATCCCATGGAAGCACAGAAAGTGGCTCCCTCTTACTTATACAAGGCGACAGTGCATTGCAGCTAATGGTCTCACAAAGGAAACAAACCAAAAAGGGTAACAACAATGCAAGGAAAACTTTTGCATAACTTTAGGTCTTCTGCTTTCCTTTAGTATCACTTCATTTCCTCCAGTTTTATTATTTCTTAATATTAGGCTCACTAGCATATCTGTTCTGCTTCAAGGACCAGATCCTCCCTCTCATACCACAAATAAGTGACACATGAGAAATGAAGATGTGTTCCCTTTACGTAACACTAACATGGACCTGGTATCAGCTACAAGAATTCACCAGTAACATGTCCACTAGCTACATCGTCAGCCATTCATTTAACTTCTGGCCTTTTAGCACTCAGTGACAAATTGCTTCATTACACAATTGCCATCTTTATTCACAACCTGCTGCAGGAGTACTCTGTTTATAGACCACCTGTACTACAATTTTCACTGCCCCAAGTTTACAGAATTCAAGTAGTAATAGCTGGGTTCAAACACAAAGGAGAAAAAGCTAAGAATTCACCAGGTATTTTAACAAAATACTTGCAAAAATCATATATATCATTTGCAGAACTTTACTATAATTCCTCCTCTCTGGCAAAAGTGTTCTCGAGGTTACAGAGAAGATCTGCATATAAGCTTTTTTCCAGCCATGGATGCGTTTTGCAGAGAAAAGGTTGATTATTGCTTGAGTACTTTTCTGAAATGTCAAGACTGGATTAATAGCCTTCAGAGCTGAATATTAAAGGAAATCACAGAAAATTGCTGCAGGATATTTTTCAAGGATACGCACAAAGGCTTCATCCTTAAATTATCTATCCCACTTGATCACCCTGGTTTCATATGGGAGTGTCCACACAGTGCTGCTGGAACCTAACAGCAACGAACATTAAAAAGACCGGGGAGGGGGGAGAGAATCCCATCCAGTTAAACCACCAGGGATCAGTTTAAAAGAAAAATGAACATTCACAGTATAAAGTGCCAGACAGTGCTACAGTACACTGCTCTACTGTAACTACACTTGTAACACTTTAGAGGATACCTTGAACTTAGTAATCCATGGTGGATCTGGCAGGAATAGCTCGCCTATCTGTATGCACCATTGTCAGTCTAACAACATTTTCCAAATGTGATAAACTGCTGCATTCATCCCCTCCTCCCTTCTCTGTTTGCTGAATTACTTGACACTTTTCAAGCACTGACATACCAACTTGATAAATTTTGAAGCTGCTGATCTGAAAAGTACAGGAATTAATGCAGAGAGCTAATACCACTGTACCACTGATCACACCTGATCAAATATGAGCACTGTGATTACATACTTTATTTTACAGACCCCATGCACAATGTTTTGCAGCATTGCAGATATTATTCTCTGAAGTAGTCCCAATCCATTTTTCCCTCCCGAAACTCACTGTAGGCATTGCCAGCTTTATGATGCTTAGTTGTGGTGTGATGATGAAATATACTGCCTTACAATGCCCTCAAGGCAAAAAAAAAAAAAAAAAAAAAAGAAGAAACAACAGGTACACCCTTGTAAAAGCTATGTAAGACAAATACACAAGCCCATCCTTGACTTCTTCCATGGAGGTCAGCTGTTTGAACACAGCACAGTGTGGCCACCACAGAACAACAGCTTTCACTACCAGTTAACATGGGCAACAGACAAAGCAGTTCCTAGCAAGCACAGAATCAAAACACAGACCCTGATCCAGGCCCGTTTGATTACCAAAAGCTGTTGAACATTTCTCCTCACTAAAAGTCTCCCTAGCCTCGCTTCTTCCTCTGACTTAGGATTCCAGCCTTTATTTTTCTCTTTGTGACATCTTGAGTAAGCAAGGAGTTACTAAAGGAAAAGACTTAAAAGGCTATGAAACAAACGCCACCACAATGGATCACTTCTCTCCCTATATGCATGCACAATTCTAGCCAGCCCTGTAAAATCCAGTCCACCTTGGTCACACTTTGGACACCTAGCACTTGCTTACAGTGAATTCCACATTGCAGGCAAACATACAAGTTCTTCATCACACGGCTTCCTATTGTAAATCCCTGCAGCAGCCATGCAAGACAGCTGTGGTAGCTTCAACACCGTATGCATGGTAAACTTGCAGTTGCTACACATGACAGTTAATATGACCAGCAAAGATGAATACATAATAATTAGCAGCTGCACTCTTCATCACACATCTCCACAAATCTTTCACCCGAAGCTAGAGGTGATTCCATAAACAAAACAGTTTCACTGCCCATGCAGTGCATCATCATCTTCCTTCACCCACTGAGAGCTCCCTTTACCTTTGTTCAGTTTGATAGGGAAGCTCTCATAAGGCAAGAGTCTGCTGGAAGTGACTACAGGTCACAAAGATGTCCTGAAGAGTTACTTGCACCACCATAACCTGTCCCATAGACATGCGTAAGAGGCAAGGCCGATCTTTGTTTTAAATTCATTCTGACTTTAGAATTATTTATTTTCTTGACAGTCTGCTAGTATTCTTTCCTTGAAAGACACAAAGTAACAGTAAATAGTTTTATCATACACCTGTGCATCTTTAATATAAAGACTCTTGCCACTGATGCCAGGAAGGAAAGAACACAATTTCTGAAAAAGATGTTTCATTTTTTTAAGGAAAACATACTATGTCTTGAAAAAGTTACAAGCTATAAGATGAGGTAAGAGCATTGTTACTTGAGGTAAGTGGAGTGGGAAAAATTCACTTGTGCACATAGGATTTTGAAACAACTCATCAGCAAGTTTGCAAGCCAATGTTCCGGGCTATTTGCTTTGCTTGGCATTTTAGAAGCAGGGAACATTAGTGACATGCCATTAATAATACAAATTATTGTTTTCTGTCATCTCCAGCAGAACAGTGTACTACTTGAATACTGCTTGTCAGAACTGTGCGCGCCTCTCATGACAAGCAGATGGGACGCGTGGCAGATGTGCCTGGGAGCAGCCAGACAGCCCACAAAGAGGAAGGAAAAGCAAAGGAAAAAGGGAAGGAGGTGAAGGCACACCATGGCATGACAATCACGCCCTCATGGGCGCAGAGGAGCCAATCTGGCTGTACTGTGGGACAAAGAAAGTAGACAGATTGCACATGTTCTGGTGTTTCTCAATGCCACGAGTGCACAAAGCTGTTGATGAATATCAATGCTGACTTGTTTGTTTGCACAGCTGTTATTGCTGGGTGACTGTTTCACTGTCCAGCAACTGTACTGCCGCTGAGATAGGCAATGGTGACGGGATGACAATCAGACAAGCCAAACTCAGCCAAGCTGATAACATTACGAAAAAGAATAGGTAGCTTAGGAAGCAAAGCTGCGATCCCAAGCTATAGCAAAAGGGGAGGAAAGGAGAGCACTTGTGGCAGGGGCTACAGGAGGCACAGATGGCACCAGTACAATGCCTCAGCTTAGACAACAACATTCAGACACAGGAGGAGTGACAGCATAGGAAATGTGCTGATGGGCTTGGGGTGACGAACCCTCTGCTGCTTTTGCTGCCCTCCAAAACTGGTCAGGGCCAGAACAAAATTCACAAGTAACAAAACTTGCCACTGAACTCAATGACCCCTTCAACTGCCAAATCTGTATTTACAGAAGCACTGCCATTTACCTTTAATGCTGGTGCAGACTTGTATGAATTTGGGAAGGACTATAACAGCAGCACAGCACTTTCCCATGACTACAGCAAATATAGACTACTTTGGCGACAAAAATATACCATGTCAGCTTGCCAGAAAACTATGTGAGTTCATAAAGCAGGAACTAGACTAGTCATTTTTCCAGAAAGCAATTACAGGGACGTAGCTTTCATCCTTCCTGTAGTTGCAGTGCTGAAAACTAATGTCTGTACTGTATCTTATAATAAAGTAAAAAAGGATTATTTTATATATTTTTTTCAATAATATATGCATATATTCATATGCTTCCATATTTAAATGTTTCATTTATTTATAATATACTTTCATATATTTTTAAATGCAGGATCCAAGATGTAATCTCACCTCTGTCACTGATCTCTCATGTTACTTTAAAACAGTTGCACCACTTTTCAGCAGTCTGCTACTAAAATATGGCAATTGTAGATTATCATGACTATCAATATCTACTGAAATGGAAGTAACTTCCTATATCAGGAAGACGTTAAGTTATAGAAGATAAAGGCACAACAAAGAATACAATGAAGAAGTCTTTACTTGTGATAACATTAAAACATGAGAATAGAACTAGTAATTTTTGCTCTATTGTTTTTGAAAAATGAAATAAGGGCTAATAAAGTTTGCAATCATCAGGAAGTGCAAGCAGACTAGCAGCAAACCAGTTCAAGACATACACCACTTAAAAAATTATCTTCTGTACAAAAATAAATTTTACTACCTTTGTTTTATAGACAAGAAGAAAAACTGTTTTTTTATTGCTACCTATTGTTTCAAACAAAGGCATTTTAGGTAGAGAGGCAATCGATGCTACATACGTTCCAAATATTATGGGAAAACTCCTATTAACTAATGAGATAACAATAGTTCCCAAATTATTAAAATTAAAGCTATGCACTCACTAGGAATGTTCTCCACTTGAAATGGCTCCCTGAATATGGGGTAGAGTAGCACACCACATTTAAGGGAAGCTTTTAACTTTTTTTTTATTATTATTATTTAACTTTTTCTTTGAGGAATGGAAAGAAATTGAAATAACTGAAGGCAGCATAGCACAAGACCACCCAAGGGCTGAGAGAATGATGATGCAAATGAATCTGAAAAAAATCATAACTCTTCTTCGTATGGCTTAACACTTAATAACTTTCTCATTTATTTAACAGCATTTAATTCAGCTTCTGTCAAAGAGCTTGTATGCATTAGGTCATTGCAAAAAAATTACACAGCTCTCTTGTGTAAGCCTCTAACTAAATTTCTTAGGTGTCTGGCTTGTAGGAAAATACCAGTCACAGAAGCATGTGCAGCTGAAAAGCTGTCTGCTTTCTTCTCTGGGAGGCATTAAGCATGGATTGAACAGTGACAGTAATCACCCCTGGCACACAAAAGCCAGGGAGAGGAGGGGATGGGAGGCTGCACTGTTCCTCTCTTACTGAGTTCCAGCTCCCAGCTCCTCTGTGGTGCTCTGGGCAGCTTTTGTAAGGTTCTGCTCTCCAGAGCAATGCTGCATCCATGTCCGACACCCCTCTCTCAGAGAAGTGCACATTTAGGCTGTGCAAGGGACACAAATCATCTTAAGTCCTAACAGCTGTTTCTTAAAGACGTTCATTTTCTTATTGTAAAAGCTAAAGAATCTCTCTCATCATGTACCACACGCACTCACAAATTTTAACTAATTTAGCTGCTTGTACCACCTGAAAGGCTAAAAGAGAAAGTAAAGAAATTTAAAAATTATGCTAAGTCTCAGCACTCTTTCACACTACAGTTGAAGGTTAAATTTCATAACAAATACAAAAACTTGCATTAAGAGAAAAATAATACTGTCAGTAGGAAGCAAGCAAAGTGACTGCCTATGTATATGCACACTCACTTTTGCACATTTCAGGTGTCAATACATAGCTAACAAAGAAGAGGAACGTCCTGAAGTCATTCTTCATCCACATGCAAACACATGTGGCTCAGCTGCTGCCCAGGTGCAAGTATACAAGAAACTCCCCCTCCTGCAGAGCAAATGAGCACAAACTTCCATCTCTGCATGGGGAGAAAAGATACACCAGAGCACAAATGGAAGGGGCAAAGACAAACCCCTTGCCTTGCCTGCTAGCAGAGGCTTGCCTGATGAAGACTTTGTAAAGAAAGATTAGCAGAAGGAAGTCTAACTGCATTTCATACCCGAGTCAAAAAATACACCATGACACTCCTCATCTAATACTGTATTTTAAAACCAACACCAACGAATCTGTAATACCAGGCACTAGCATTTACATTTTCTTCCTTATCCAGCATTATAAAACCACCTCAAAACTTCCTTTAGGACACTTGCTGGTAGCCATCACGTTAAAGAGCTGTAGGTAGTCTGGGATCCCAGTTTCCACTGCACAGATGATGGAACACTTCATCAGGAAACTTGCAACCTATGCTCTGATCTAGGAATCTTCCTAACATACCTACTGTTGAGGCAGAACAGGACACTGTAGCAGTTTAAGTAAATGGTATATTAAGAGAAAAAAATAACTGTTCTCGATTTTATACCACTGTAACACGTTCTGTTTTACACAAAAGAGAGGAGGAAGATCCTTGTAACCCAAGTGAAGCTTTTTATAACATAAAAGACAACAGCACACCAGCAGATCAGGCAGTAATGGCAGGAGAGCATAACAGATGAGGAAAGAGCAAACAACCCCATCACCCACTCCATAAACACAAGCACACAGCGAGATCCACTTCCCAAATAATAATACTACTTTGAAAAACCACAGCTTTGCTAACAAGTGGGCTGGGAACAAAGTCCATGCACAGAACAGTCTGTCATGCCTACACAACAGCTGCAAACACGAACAATACAGAAATCCTCACCCATGGAACTGTATAAAGCTCGTACAGCATCAAGATGCCTCAAGCTGACAGTCCCTCTCCAGAACTTCTCTGAGAGAGAGCTACTGGAATGCAGAGGTAAGAAAGCAAATTAGCCATAATAATTCACACCACTTTGAACATCTCAGGGAGAAGAAAAGTAGATGTTTCCCATATAGAAGCCTTCTCCAGCCACTACCTGCTCCTACAGACCAACACCCACAGCTGAGGAAAGCAATGGCTTTGTGCAGAGCTCCGTGCTCTGATGTGACTGGCCATGCACGCACACACACAGAAAACTGCAAATCCAATCGCAGTTCAAAGCATAGCTTTTGCTGGGAGCATTCACACTTTTTTGGCATTTAGTGTACATGACATCATCATGTGGGAAGCCATATGTTAGGGATAAAGTACACACAAACTGGAATTGGCTTTACAAATGTTAATTCTAAGAAAAACTCATCGGATTTGCTAATCATGATAACCAGCTCACATTTTAAAATGAAAAAGCTTCCCTCCCCCCCCCCCCCCCCCCTTTTTTTTAATTGCTCTCTGCACAGCAACTTGATTTTTAGTTTCTGAAGAGCCAGTGTCAGTTTTCATCCAACCAAATGATTATTGAGAAGCTCTGGTTTTGCTCAACACTGCAGTGTCCTCCAAAATGCAGATCCTGGAAGCTTTTAGAAAGAACAATCAAATTTATATTAGCCTCTCTTTTGTGCAGATGACATATCAGCGAGTAGTATTCTGCACTTAATGTATACAAATATTTTAGCAAAAAATACATCCTTAAAACAAAATTATTTTTATTTCTTAAATTGTGTTATCACTACAAAGTCTCTAGAAGAAATGAAATGACAGCAAGCCTGAAGACAAGAGTAACGGCCTAATTAAAACAGAGCCTACGCTGTATCCTAGTAACCCACTCATCCACAGGGACTCTTTTCGTTGACACATATCCTTAACTGTGCTGTGCTGACAAAGGAAAAACTCCCTTGACTGAGTTTTAAGTTGTTCAGGTCAGCAGGCTTGTCGCTGCAAAATCTTACAACTTCAAGGAATAAATGGGACTCCCAACCTGCAACACCTAAAAGCAGTTCCTTTGAGAAGTTAATTCACAAGACTTTTGTTACACAAAGCATAATGAAAAATCTGAAAAAAATATATTTTCAACTAGCAAAGTATCACCACTCTGTATTGAGCTCACAAAACACCACCTTCATTGCTCCAGGGCCAGATCATAACAATATGCCTGTGCATGCCTAGTTTTTCAAACAGCTGTATATGCATAAGCATGTATAAGCTCTTGCACAGTCAGATATGAAGGCATTTATTGGTACTCGCAGCATGTAACACTCAGCAAATCAAGTCACATGAGACGAGAATCTGTCAATGTATTTTTCACAGAAAAAGGAGATTTCACAGAAAAGCTGGCAAAGAGGGCAGAACACTCCCAGCTACCCCAGCCTTTTGGGCTGAAGCTATGTGCTCAACAAGGTCTGAAAACATGAAAAGAGAAGGAGATACAAAGAGATGGAACAGAGGTTCAGGAAGTACTTGCTTTAAGTAGAGGTTTGAAATAAGATACCTCAGGTTTTTCTTGACAACATGCAGGTGTTATTTGCCTTAACCTTACTTGAAAAAAGAGAAACCTCTTAAAAAAACCCCAAACTAATAAAAAGAGTCACTGTGTAATGCCAAAGATCAAGCTTCTGCCATAATTTATACATATAGAACTTCCAGAACACAGCTCCCTGGCAAAATTACTAGGGAAGATGAAAGAAGGCAACCGAAATATTATTTCAAATAATAAAAAAACCAAACACCAACAAATAAACAAATAACCAAAACAAAAATAGCCCAACCACAAAGCCTCCACACACTTTTCTGCCCCTTCCCTATAGGCTGTCAGGCTTAGGCATCTATTGCACAACATACGTAGATTCAAGGCAAGTATCATTACCAGACATTCTGGAACTGCACTAGTTTTAAAAATAATGATGATATCAAGTAGTATGCTTCCTTGTCAAGTATCTCAAAATGTAGCAATTAATTTTGGTCTTTTTGTCTTTTTCTCCTTAACAACATCCTCAAAACATGTCAAGTAAAGAAACCACAGTTGCTAGCATCTGAAGAGAAATAAAACTTGCTTAAAGCCTTTTTTCCATGTCCTTAATGCAATACAACAGGCCTAATCACCGCTCTCAGAACATTCTACTGGAAACAGGTTATCCTGAGCTACTACCATCTAAGCTTTCAGACCCGGAGCCAAGTTCATGACCAACACAAACAAGTTCAACTCTGCTGCCTCCAGCACAGTTACACTACCTTTTCCCAGCACTGAAGTTGGTGCTGTGACACCACAAGTTATGAGCCACAGAATAACGCCCAAGATATTAAAGTATGAGTTTTCTATGTCTTGGTACTCTTAGTTGCTCAAGATGCACGTGGCACTCCAAACTTAAAAGCAAGCAGCTGTGGATACTGAAGTCCCTAAGTCTTGGTAATAAGACTGCAGTTTCCGCATGGCCCTAGAAATTCACAGCCTCAGTTAACAACGGAAACAAAAGAATGAGTAAATAACATGTTAACAAGCATAGCATTGTAAATCTGAAAAGGATCTGCTGTAGGAAACAGTGAATATATAGATAACCCAGCAAAAAGAACCTAAGGGGTGTATTCTTTTTAGAAATATGTATAGGAGAACCAGAAAGGTAAGAAAACAACTGTAAATGACAGAAATATATGGGAGTGCAAATCATTCATTAGTCTTACTTTATGGTGCAGTCTGCTCACAGCATTTTTTTTTTTTTTTTTTTTTTCTTTTACAGAAACAGTATCTCTTCAGGAACATCACAAAATAAAATTTCCTAATTAATGTATTGGGAAATATACTACAAAGCTAACAATAAGAGGAGATTACTTGCCTCTCATTTTATCAAAACTTAACACACACAAGACAAATAAGAAACAGAAACTATTTGTTAGGAAACAGATCAGGTAAAGCACCTTCCCCAAGCAACACTACTAGCAAAGAGGAACCGAAACGTGTTTCAGAACAATTGAGCATTAAAGAAACTGAACAGCCACAGCACAGCCATGCTTGCCGTGGAGAAGGCATTTTTGTTATAACTCTCATTTGTTAGCAGCGTGAAAGAAAGTGTATTTCCCTTAAAGCAATGAGGGGAAAAGGAGGTGGTCAAGGCATCATGTACATGCAGGTAACAGTAGCCAAACTCCACCATATTCAGCAATAATCACTGCACACTTGTTACCTTGGCGGCCATAAAGTGTCCCATTAGGATTAGACTTTTCAAGATCCAAGATTCAAGATCAAGTACAGCAGTGTATTAGCTTCGCTGTGAACTCTGCCAAAGCAAATGATGACACTGAAGCAATAGCACTTCTAAGTCCTTACTAGGACCTTTCCTGGTCCTTAAGTTCCCTGGGTCACCCCTTCACTTTTCCATAGGCTCTACCATGTTGAGGCTGCATAAGGTTCCAACTTACCTCCATTACCATTCAGTAAAGCTGCAGACAAGAGTCAGTGAGGGGTTATACATTCTAGCACATACTGATTAAACACAGACCTATATGCACTACTCAGTCTAGCATAGATGGCACTGTTAAAGATATTCTCCACTCAAAAAAAACCCCAAAATAACAGGCCACAATTAGAAGCTCCTCTGATTCACACACACACTGGAGAGCAGAACTGGGAAACAAGGTTGAGATGCATTCTGACTGCATAGTCTCCAATACAAAGTTTAAAAAAACCAAACCAAAACAAAACAACAAAACACACACACACAAAACCACAAAGCCAGAACAGGAAACATTGGTCTCCCGAGAAGAATAGAGGCTTTTCTTGAATTCAGACCTTGGTATTAATTTCGAGGTGATCTGATCTATATTTTAGGACAGCCTAGAAGTTTAACCCAGTGAAGTGCTGATGAGCTCCTTCCTTAAGTGGGGCTCCTCAGGACAGTACACGATAGTTTTGGAAGCTGAAACAGATAACCCTTTGATTCCAAACAGAACTGCAAGGTGGGGCTTTTCTATTATGATGTTAATAGCTTCAACCTAACTACTCTAAAAAAATACCACCACACTGAAGCTGGTGAAGCACTGAGTTCCTTTCATATGTGGTATGCCTCAGGACAGCACACTGTGTTTGGAAGCTGAAACAGCTACCCATTGGATTCTAAACTGAATTTAGAAGTTCGGGGGTTGATGTCATGGGTAACTTTAACATTCCTACTTGAAAAATGTAACTGCATTGTAACTGGGCCTCTGCAATGTGAATAGGGCTGCTCCTGTTCTCCACAAGGTACCACACATTCGAAGCACCTCCCTTCCCTTTCCAAAATACTCCAAGGGGAAGGAAGTAATTCAGTTATGTATGTAATGAAGTAAAAGGCAGAACTGTGGGTAAGCAAGAGTTCAGTTTTATCAGGAATCATGGTATGAGTTCCAAGACCCAAAAAAACCAAGTAGAGGCAAGGCTGATGCACACTTTATTTGCATATAAATACAAATAAATAGACATGATTTTCCAAAATAAAGAACAGACCCCCTTCTGACCAAACATGTGTAACTACTCTCAATTTATAATTGTAGGCTTCTGGCATTTGTTTAAAAAAACTACTTGTGCACATCATGTCTCCAGATAAAAATGAAATTGAAATGACTGCACATGTTAATAACTACTTTCACTTTTATTCCACATAGTGTTAAAATAAACAATATAATTGGATAAAGAAATAACACCATTGAGCTAATTTCCATAGTGTATCAGTCTTTAATTTATTGTTCAGAAGAATTCTGCAGTGAAACAGGTTCAAAAGAAAGGGAAAAGAAATACACTAACCCTCTCTACTAAGTTATCAGTTACTTGAGATGGAGTATTTACAATGTACATCTACGTTGTTTCATGTGTCCCTTACAGAGCTGGAAAATCCACTCCTGCTTTAAAGGAAAGAGGCTGCTAGAAGTCTGCACATTAGGTATAACCAGACATACCCTTAAGAGCTAACCCCAGCTCCTTTATGTTGGGATTCTTCCCCTTTCTTAGGTGGAAAAGCTGAATTACAGAACCTGGTTGACTGTTGATGCATTCTTCTCCTAATATCCTAAATGCAGGAAATAACGTTATTCATATAGTTACTGTAAGTCCACACCTTAGAAACCACAAACGAAGTACCAAGATGAGACACCCCAAACAAAAATTTTCTAAGCAACTACCTCAAAAACTGTTAAATAAAACAAGTTCTCTCAAGAAATATTTTCCTATGGAAAAGAACAGCACACAGTAAAAGAGGATAAAGTCTTCTATATCAAGCTGATTTCAATTATTTAAGAGGCTGCATCATGCATATGGCTATTTCCTTACAACAGCCTGGCCTTTCACGAGTCACACTGCTTGAAGCACCCATGATCGAAAATGCCCAGTGTTTCTGGATCAGGTCACAACACAGATACATTGAACTACTTTGCCATGTATAGCCAAACTAGTATAAAGTTTTTATTTATGCTAAACGAAAAGCAGGTCAGTCTTATACAAGTTATGAGCTATAGCTTACTCTATTTTACTCCCTGTGGTTTCAAACCCCACTCCAACAGTCACTCAGGAATGGACTTTAGCCTAATTATCTCTAACTGTGATATTCCTACTATCCCACTAATACTCTCTTGCTATAAACTGACCTAATACGGAGACTGTCAGGAGTACAGTTACCATAGACACAAGTCATCATTTCTCCACTTCCTGGATGGAAAAACAGCACTTCAGGGAGGGTTTCTTCCCCCCAAATAAGTACAAGAAGTCATTCTGGAAACACAGGGAAATTTATTTTTAAAGTGAACCAGGTGGGGCTTAAAAAGGTCAAAAGAGGAGATGATTTTGGAGTACATGAGCTTGATTATACTTTGCTTTTAACCTTACACAGGTACTCACACATCTGTAAAGTGTTGCTATCCTATCCTGGGAAAGTTTACACACAGTGCACAGAAAATAACTGCCTGCACAGAGAATTTGGTTCATTAACTAATATTGGTCTCATCCAGTAAAGAGCATGGAACAGAGAGGACCCGTTAAAGTGAAAAGAGAAAACACACTGTGAATATGATAGTTTGAGCTTTCTCTCAATTGCATTATATTTAAAGACTTCCATTTGAAATGATTATTATGAGCCTTACTCAACCTTTGGAGTAAGACTTTTCTGTGCAGACTTTTTCCTGCAGGGCCAACATTAGATGGCATAGTGGTACAACTGAGATTACCCCTCCAGTGCAGTCCTGTGCAAAAGCACCTTGAGTGCAGAGGAAAACTGAGTGCTTCTCACGCAGATGACTGCACAGGATCCTGCAAGAAGGTGTACAAACACAATTCAGCTGTTCCATGCTGTGATATTAAAACAGGAAATAAAAGAGCTTTATGTGTGATACTGATTTTGGATACTGTACTTAAAGAAAAGTATGGTCTAATCATAAAGCATCCAAAGAAGAGTATAAGAATGGACAGAGGTTCTCTAATGATGAAACAACTGAGATAAAGTTGGGCTTAATCATCCTGAAGGAAAAGTGAATACGGGAGAAGGGAAAGTATGTAACAACACATGCCAATTGTTTTTAAGCACATGTAAACTTACAGCAAAAAGGAATAATCTCTTTCCCACATCTATACTGGACAGCTCAGCAGTCCTAATAGCCATTAGGATAGGTTTTCCAAAGGTCAGTGTTGCTCTATACTGGAAAGGATTGCTCCAGATTGGTCCAGGAGTCTCCATCACTGGAGGTCTCCGAGAACAGTTTAAATAACTACACTGGGAATGATAATTACAGCTGATTCTCTCTTTGAGGCTTTGAGACTTTTCAGACCTATTTCCTCTGATCCAAGCTGTTCAGACGCACTGCAGAGGGAAATCAATGTCACATGTTTTAAAAAAACCAAAAAAACACAGTTGCAGGGCAACTTTCTGTGCAATTTCTCATGTATAGCAAAGCTGTTTTAAAGAAAATAAACCAACAGACTGCATTTATGAATATCCAAACTTTTCTGCTACTTGAGAAAGGAATTTCTCCAGGACCTGCTAAATTAAAAATGTTACCTTATATATACTGAATTGTCACCATAAATATGAGGTTGCCAAGGAAGAGGTCAACACACTTAATGGTATGCTGAGCAGGGATTGTAATCTGTGATTATATGGAATTCCCTAATCCTAACTAGCAATTAGTTGCCAATGGGTAGTAAGCAAAGTGCATACTACCCTCTTTTAAGAGCAACAGAACATGTTCTGTATTCAGCTGGATAAAAGCATATACAAACAACTTCACACCACTGAGGACTCAGCAGTAAAAGGGACCACTGTCTGAAAGCAGTATGTGTACGACTGTCACCAGTTGTGCATCCTCTATGGTGAATGTTATTTACAGTATCTCTAAACAACCACAGAACTCATTATAGAAGCACAACATGTTTAGTTGTGCTGTCAGGGACCTTTCTCAAGTGAGGCAAGCCTCCAAATTCTTTCTTTTGCCTTCCAGCACTGTCCATTCCCTTTCAAAGGCCAGATTGTTCAGTCCTTGATTACAAGCGGAGTAAAAATAAAGTCAAATGTTCTGAAAGCCTCAAATGAACAGCACAGTATTTCCACCTGCATGCAAAACACAGTCAATGTTCAGCTCCACAAAACCTGTTTCTACAGCTTCCCGCTGGCATGAGAAAGGAGGAAGAAATAACCAGTTTGTTAGTTACAACCACAAACATTTTAAAAGCACTGCAAGTACACACTCCTGTACAATTGCACAGTCAAGGAAGTCATCCCCATCACACACACATACCACTTCATGAGCCTATTTCACCGTCTTTCCCTGCTCTGCTGCTTCCCACAATACCTACACCAAGGATAAAACCAAAGTAACAAAAAAGTATTCTAAGCTGCTTTGGACTCCCTATAGCTAGCAAAGAAGTTTCTTCAGCAACCTAGGCTGCAGTTATCTTCAGCTGCACTTCAAGACCTACTTGTGCATCCAAAACTACACACATTTTTATCAACTAGTCCTGTCCTGCTAACTGAGATTAAGAGAAAAGTAGCACAGTTCCTGCTGCTCTGGAATGCTTTGAATTCCTATCACTGCTGACAACAATTGCGTGAGAGAAAGCTGTGAGCATATACTGCACACTGGACTGAAAACTCTTCCCCAAACTTATACTATATGACACTTCCACCTGAAGAAACTCAGATGAGAAATAGGTACAGACAGTTACACTTCTGAGCTGTAGCATCAAGGCTCTGGTGCCTGCAGCAGTGCTGGATATTTCAGTCTCGGTTAGGAAGGCAAGAGAGGCTGCTCTTTATATGTAACTAGAAGAAAATCTATACGTGTCTTGCCCTTAGAGACAGCACTGTTCTAACTAGGATCAAAAAAGTGTGGTTTGCCTCCTCTAGTATGCATTGCCACCCAACAGGCAGAATAGGTAAAATGGGAACTCTGGTGACGTTTCTAGTTATAGTAGGTGAAAGATGTTTTGCTATTCCTTGCTGTTTTGTGGCATCATGTACAAATCCCTAACAGAGATTCAGACTCTAGGTGCAACACCTGCACCACAAGATCCTGCTTCATAAAAATTACAGTAAGTGCTGGCAGGAGTTTTGCCTCAGCTAGTTTTCTAAATTAAATTTACTCTAAATCACCCAAACTAGACCCAGAAGATTTTTTTCTCTTGCTCCTTATTCTTCCTTCCCCACAAAGTTAACGACCTGGCTCCACTTCTAATTGAGACATATTAGATTTTATCCGTTCACACACACACATCCATTCTTTATTAATTAGGATTTGGAAAAAGATAAAAGCGTATGGCCACATCAGCTTCCAACAGATTTGGGAGTAACACAGATTATTTCCAGTAGCATTTTCCATTTGGGCCCATCAGATCACTAAATCATTTAACCTGCAAGTTGTTTGGCTTCTCTGTCTAAGTAAGTAACATTAAAAAAAGGCCGAAATAGTACCAAACTCAGCAAAGAGATGCAAACAGTAGCGCTCTCATCCAAGAAAACTTCATTTTAAAATACATAGCCAGGTCTAGTATACATTTCAGTCAAACCACAACCTGCTTAATAAAGAAACAAAAAACATACAAAAAAGAGGTGTATTAGCACAAGTATTCATGAAGCCGGAGTACAGTCATCTTCATAGGCAGGTAAGCCACCAAAACATTCATTATAAGCTTCCTTGAGACCCTCAAGGTCCAGGCACCCCTGTAATTACTCCCGTAGCCATCTTACGTGTTCAAAAGTCTCTGTTAACACTACTCATCACACACACAAATTCACACATCTTGAAGCACTAAATCTTAAACCAATAACCACATTTTGTGGTAAAGGACCAGTTATCCTTTTAAGGGATAGGAGAAAAATACTAAAATCCAACGCACTACCTGCAGTAAGCAGTTCTAGTTTTAGCAGCTCAGAGACACAGAACATGCCTTTATGTTTGTCATGTCTCTGAAATGTCACATTATACAAACCACTTTATGATGAAAGCAAATGGAAGGTGTCTCATGCCATCAAAATATAAACAGTTAAAGGTCTGAAAAAAACAGGTAAAGAGAACATTAAACACATATATACACACATATATGTGTACATTAGACTTCATATACATACACATAATACATATACATCAATATGTGTATGTTCTAGATCAGTTCTCAGGGTCCTCCCTGCCACATAGCTGAGCTTAAAGTTGTGATATTTCCCCAATTTCATAACCTTAGAATAAGTTCTTATTTCAGTAATATTTTCTTCAGACTGTCTTCACACAACATTTCAAAACACAGGGAATTACATAGTGCTTATATCCAAACTCTGCTATGATTTCATGGAGACTTAAATCCTCACCTCTGTCTCTCTTCTCTCTCCAGTTCCCCAGCCAGTCAGCAACTTCACTCAGGATGAAGATATCTTAATGTTCTCATGAAAATTTCTTAACATCCTGACCCATCTTTAAAAATTCTAAGCATCTTTGGGCATAGTAGGTGAAATGATCACCTTAAGGAAGGCTAGAAGAAAAAGCCAGAAATCACGATTGCAGGCATGAAAACAAAGCATGCCGTTCCTCCTCTCAGTAGAAGGCAGCAATGGAAAGAGAAGCACGAGTCCCAGCCCAGTCTCTGGAAGACATGGCAGCATCCTCTTTTGCAGATCTGCACCTACCAGTTGCCAATGATGCACAGTTCTTCACAGACCATAACCTAAAAATCACTATACTGGTTTCCTAACTGAGTATGGACTATGTTATTCTACATTCTGTCCTCTCTAGTAACTTCTGAAACCAATGGCCAATTTAAAAAAATACTCAACGGAAGTTTAGAAACTCAGAAATTATCGGCTTTGCTCATATTTCTTGAACATAAGCATCTGACATGAGGAAAGAAGTACAAATCAGTACAAATTCATCTGCCCTTCCCTCCGAGCAAGGCTCAGGCAGAACTCGGCCTGACATGCCTTTTGGGAGAAGCTGGCTAGCAAATTTGCATATCCACAGCACCAGATACAGTACCACACATACTGCTTCTTGCCCAGTACAAGTATCATGACATTGATCTGCTGTTACCTCCCTGGCTGGACAGAGGTGGAGGGAGGAGAGGGGAACATGACACTACTGTCGAGACACTGAGATTCATAAATTCTGCCCATTGTGGAACAGATTTATTTTAGACAAAGTTGCCCATCCATCCACCCACTTAGTTCTGTCCCGCACAGAAATCCCAAAATCCACCTAGCCACCAGTCAAATGGCTGCACAGAACTCTGAACCTAATCATTTCAGAAAATGGATCCTTCAAGTTACTTCTGCATGTGGATCAAGCAGCCAAACATTTTCAGATGCAAAGCTCAACCTGGCAAACAATCCAAACGTCCAACAAAAACAGAAGACAGTGTTACCCCCACCAATGAGAAGACAGGCAATCACATTTTCCCCAAATTATTATTCACTTGTTAGGTAAATAAAAAGATGAAAACAACTTCTTGAAAACAATGATAACAGTACAAAACTGCTACAGAATTCCAACTCTGACTCCTGTTACTGAAAGACTCCATACATGATGGCAGCCCTGCTGCAGAATCCACCTTCAGTCACAACAAAAATTTTCAACTGAAGATGATAACCTTTGATAGGTCCCTCTTCCATTAAAACTAATTCCTGTATTTCAAGGAAATCTGCCCTCTTCTAAATCCTGTTCCCAGCTCTAAATATTGCATAAACTTCTTGACAGTAAGCATGGCTTCCTTCTGGTTTTAATAACAGAATGGTAATGTGCAGCTCCAGCATTGCCTACACTTCAGTCTGCAGCTTGAAGTCCTCTGAAGATCGATTTCCTCTTTTGCTCTTATTGAACATTTTGTTCGCTTCATTTTCATTAAAAAAATAATTTGATTGATACAAAATGTAAGAGTGTCTTATCTAACATGGTACAAAAGAGAATCAATGGGAGGGAAGTAGAGTTTATGGTTATGTTTTATCATACAGGGTTATAAACTGAAGAGGTAGACTGAACTACCATTATCACTTGGACTGAAGGCTGTAGGTACTGAAGACCAGGTACGTGTTACTGCCTGCAGGTTTCCTATAGACACCATGAGTCAGATTTAAGGAATATCTGGGAATGGAATGTATCACTACACACTACTCAGAGTACTGTTTTCAGCATCACTCAGGGTAAGAGGAAAGGATGTAGGATATGCATCTTCCTTATTCTCCAAAGCCTTTTTGCCCTTAGTTTACGCACACAATTAAGTTATGCATATATTAATGCATTGAAGTTATTTAATGATTCAACTTGGAAAATCTCTAATTAGGTTCAGCAGTTCTCATCAGAGAGTTGTTCACTTCTGGATACTTAAAGCAGCACTATACTATTTCACATTTGGAAGTTAGTCCTCTTAGACTCTAAAGATCAGAAATTTTACTTCTATTTTCAAGACGTAAACTAAAATTCTACAATCTGTCATGGGATCTAGATAAATACATCAAGTGGGCCAGATTGGCCTGAAGACAGGGCTTTCAGCTTTCCCGCTTATGCTACATTCTGGCTCAATAACTTACACAAAATGCAGGTTAGACTACGGAACTGGTAAGAGATAGTTTTAGAGGGCCAGAAGTCTAAAAATCCATGGATTATTTTCCCAAATCAAGTTGCTGTACACGCAAAAGAATCAGTTGGGAGCTATATAAAAACCGAACAGCCACCATCATTTCATCGATGTCATGTCAGAAGCCAGGCTCTCAACACACTAAGGAGCAAAGCTAAGTTAACCCTTGAAGAGAATGTGCTGACAGCAAAGAAGGCAACACACCAACTCTCTGGCAAGCATTTGCTTAAAATTTTAACACAAAACAAGGCCATACCAGGAAAGGTTATATATATCAGCCTAGAAGTCTGTTATACTACCTAATTACTCAGAAAACTATGCCGGTGCAGCACTATGACTAAGCAGGGTATTTATTTTTTTTTTCCAGAAAGAAAAGACCAACAACTAAAAAAACAACCAACCTAAAAAAAAAAAAGGGTAGGATTCTGCAGTCACCAGTTGCATGCCAGCTTTAAGTGAACTTTGATTAGCACTGCATCCAAGAATCCCACTGTGGTGAACTTTCCATCCCCTTCATCCCACCAGTAATTTAATTCCCATAAGGAATTAGAAAGGCTAATGAACTAAACAGCTGCATAGAGTTAATTTCCGCATTCTCAGTGCATGCATGTTTCTTGTGTTTCTTCCTATCTGCGCAAAGGACATTTCTGTTGCAGGAAAAGGAGGAGGAGTAAAAGACTGAAGAAAAGCAAAAATACAGAATTTGTCCATTGCACCTCAGTGTAAGACAAAATGAAACTACGTGAAAATTCATTTGTGTTGAACATTATAGAGACAAGAACCACACCAAAAAAAATGCTACTACTTCTTCGTATTGTTTGAACTTTTGAAATAAAACCAAATTATTCTGCATTAGTAACAGTCTAGAGTTTAATTTTTTTTTAAACATATGAAGGAAGCATCACTCTTCTAATTTAAGTAGTGACAGAAACTCCTGTAAATTATGTTATTACATTCAATTAGTATTATTAGCACTATGCTTACATTGAAGAGGATAGAAAAAAAAAGACCACAGTGCTTAAAGATCCTACATATCTCACCTCCAGTAGCTTAAAATCCTTTGTGGCCAAAAGTGAAGCCATATTTTTTCCCCAAGAGAGAATGAGGAGTAGAGAGAGGAGTAAGCCTAAGTACAAGAGAGAAGTCAAGGCAGAAGATGCCACTTTTACAGTGTCATGGAGCAGCAAGACATCAAATCCCAGGAGAGAACAAGACTGAAGAGATATCTACTGCCATTAATAATGTAGCTGATTAGCTACCTAAACATAAGTGTAATTTTTTACTTCATTGTCCAATAACCAACAACTGCAAACAAATCAGAGGTAACCTCTTCCTTATTTCCTTACACACAGATGAGCCTAAAAGAAATGCAAGATGAGATGGAGAGGAAACATCACAAAGTATTTATCAAGGTGCCAGAAATGGAAGTACTGGAGCACTGAAAATACAATAAATGTGAAGTTTGAAACTGCACAGTGTTCCAGATGACAGTAACCAGGAGGACACCAGGCTTAGTCTGGCTAAGCTCACTTACAAACATGAAAAAAGCACAAATCGTGCTCTCCTGATAAAAAGGATCTTCGTGTCAACAAACCTGCTTCTTTTGCATTTGATTTCAGAAATTGGGAAGACAGATTACCAGGGGCTATGATCTATTTAATGACACATGTAGCTGTTAAATCCTGATCTACAACTTTTTTTTCATTTGCTGGTGATCAGATTTTTAAAATCTAAAACCAGTCACTAATTAGTACAATTCAACAGCAAGCTCCACTTGGGCTGAGTGATCTGCAGCGCCCCTCAAAGTCAGTTTAACTACTGAGGACTTCCAAACTCCGCAAAATAAACTTTAATGCCCTATCTTCAAGAGCAGCTGTGACATGCAGGAAAAACAGGATGCAATTACTTCAGCAAAATTGTTTGAAAGGTAGTAAGCATGTCCAAGAACTGAGCTAGGCTATACATGTGAGCAGCGTCCAAACAGCATAAATCTGATAAAAGCTGAATTTTTTTGCTGGATTAGTGGCATGCACTGGCTCTGTGAAGAGTCCACCATGCGCGAGAACCACTAAAAAAGAGGAGCTGGGCAACACTTTGAGAGCATGGCTGGAAGGAGGAAATAAATTGAGGTGTCCCCCTGTTTCAGCAGCAGTAAACAGTTGAGTAAGCTCACCATCCTAAGCACCCAACAGAATGCTAACACACACCAAAAAAAAAAAAAAAAGATAAAAACCTTAAAAGGGTAAATTAAATGAGGCAAGTTTCAGTTAAGTAGTTGAGCAGACAAAATCTGTCTGGCTTACACTATCTGTCTAGCTTATGCTCTACCTCTAGAGAAATCTAAGCAAGAATATCTGACTTAACAGTAGTAAAACTGAGTTGGTGGTGCTGAACACTTTAGAAGTAAATTAAGTATTAAATTTGTTCTGTCTTTTGCTTTCTAAATCTAAAGATTCTAGTCACTGGGTGTGGTTTATTTTAGAGGAGATTTTTGAAGTTTTGTTTAATAACAAATCACTGACATCAACGTGACATTTATTAGGACTGTTGCCACAATAAAACATTATCTGTCCATCAGAATGACAATGACCAGGGAAACTGAATTACCCTCAAAAAACTAAAACTTGAGTTTGCACAGGAGAACATGTAGTTTTGATTTTTTTAATATGTGGGATTCACTTTGATGATACCGCATTTTTCTAGAAAGCAGTTTTGATTCATTGTGCAGTCTTCTGATTTTGCTTTTTCTTCCCGTCAATCTCTACGCTGCTTGACATACCTTAACTGTACCATAACTAAACTCTGCCGATCAATATAATCTTGAAGTGCTACATGCTTCAGTACTGACCTGCTTATCAACACAGCTATACCACAGTATATTCCTACAAATCTCACGTCAGGCATGAAGACTCCACATCATTTACAATTTGCTGGTTTCTAAGCAAAGATCTGAGCCACACATCCTCAGGGTATTACTCTTGGCTAATTCAGCAAGTCCAATTGAGAGTGCATCAAGTATGAGTCTGCTTTCAGGAACACAGGTTTGAAGTTCATTAGAATAACTCAAACCACTTAAAAAGTAGATTTATCAGCACCTCAGAATCAAAGCTTTAGAACAAAAGTATATAATGAATAAAACTTCTGTGCATTTTGTGACTTGCAACTCTCATTACTCCTAGGTTCCCTGAACCCCACACCTCTGGCAGCACCAAGAAACCTTACCCTTTCCACCCCTGCACTTTCCCCTCTTCCTCTGTGTACCTCCGTCCTCTCTTCAGAACACTCTCCTTTATCACATCTATGAACTCAGAAATCTCCTTTGATCCCCTACTTAACTTCAAAAGAGTAACATCCTAACTTGGGTGATGCCAGATCATGAAAGCTTCTCCCAAGAGTTGACAACCTAGACAGTGTTATTTTAGCTTCTCTAAAGCAAAGCTCTTTACAAATACTCATCCTTACCACCACTTCCTTTTCTAGCCCCACTAGAATCTCCTTTAACACAACTACACGGCACTGCATCACAAAAACAAGACAGAGCTATATAATAATAAAAATAACATGGACTGCTTTGCCCAGTTTATTGTAAGCATCCCAGAAGGGCTGAGAAATCTTTCTCAAGACAGAAGTGCCATACAGGCTGCTCTAACTCCAGATTAACTTCAGTACATGCTATGTTTAATGCTCTGTAAATTGTGAATGTTTTATTCTGGGTCCTCACAGTCCCATAATTCATTAGGACCATAAAGTAGATATTAAACAGCTACTCTTTTTTTTAATTTTAAAAGCTGTAATGCATGTTAGAACAGTATCTTAAACCCTTAGGAGCTTAAAGGATCACTTCATCCAATTCTTTTTTTCCTCCTTCCATAAAATGTAATCATGACACAGTACAGCAATGTAACAGCTGTGTTGGTAACTCATTAAGATGTAATCCCTAAGACTGCTCAAAAACTACCATGTATTTTTCCTTCATTGCCTCCCACCTCACTACAATTCAAACAAAAAAGGGAAAGAGAAAATAGTTTTCTCAAGTCTTACATCTTGAGATCCACCTGCCACCCCTCCTCCTCTTCCTCTTTACTTTTCCACATGGGCAAGCATAGATCATTTTAAACCCAAGACAGGTACAGCTTAGATGTACTCTCCTGTATTCATCTAAACATTCTATGATGCAGCAGTTCATTTGCAACAGCTTATTAGCTTTATAACAGAAAAGGGCATGATTTTTATATTTTTTTAATCTATTAAGAGGACTTTTGTTATATTACTGTTAAGCTGATATAGGGCTTCCAGAAGAGTCTTGAGCGACAGACCAAAATAAAAAAACAACACTCCTGTTTACCACGGTAAAGAATATTCTTGAGTATAACATAAATATCAAAGTCTTCCATACTTCTAATGAATATATCAAATGCAGCTTTCACTTAATAGGTAACCTGTTTCAAATTAAAGGTTCCTTATAGTCATTCAGCTAGAGACATCTGAACATAACATACACACTGCTTGTTACCACTTTGAAATCTGCAATAATTTTTACTCCAAAAGATCCAATTATTAGTGATTCAGAGATGGAACAAGTGCCACTGTGCTTCCAGAAGACATACTAATCACTGCCTAGAGTACGAATGCATTTCCCTAGGAGCTAATCAAGGTAAAACCTGGCTACTTTCCTCTATCTACATGATTATTTCATCATTCCACAATAATACTTTGATTTTCATATAGTCCAAAGGGCTTTCCTTTCCATGAACAAGTTTAATTTACAGTTCCTAGCATCACATGTTTAGAGGCTCACCAGCCTGGCATTCTCCAAGCCCTTTCTACCCTCTAAAGAAACTGAAGTCTAAAAACAGAAATAAGGAGATGATGAGCATTTAGTTTCTTGATTTTTAGGTAGTCATGTATGTTGAAGAGGGAATGAAACATTAGGAGAACTATACAATGAGAAGCACATGCTATTCCAGAAAATGTTTTAAGTTAGAAAAAAAAAATGAAACAAAACTCATGCTATACTTGAACTCCACATGCAAGGTTTTGTTTAAGGCAGCCGTCTTTTAGTACATTAAATTTAGTTCCATCCCCTTCCTTTCATCAACAAGGGTTTGCATAACCAGATGTTCTTACACACTGCAGTTTACAGCTGCCCCATATGGAACTGCTACAATAAATATGCATAACTATGGAAACCAAAGCAAAGGTCAGAAAAAGAGCCAGTAGTTTAGTAACTTGGTACCACAGTTTTTAAAGTTACTGAACCTGTACCTTATCCAAGTTTACCTGATTACAAAACGTCAAACATACTTTGCATCCAAATGCTTCTCTCTATATTCTGAAAACCTAAAGAATACTGAACTTTTTACTTAATTTGTGTTAAGATAAGAGCTTCTTCCTACAAGCTGCCAAGTGCTTTCTGCCAGGAACAAAATAAGTTAAATACTCACCGAATTAAACAGGTTATCAGCGGTACATCTCAAAACCTAGATCTCTGAGATTATTCCCAGATCTTACTGAGCTCCATCTTCCTTTATGTCATCCATACAGTGATGCCTTCAGCAAATAAATATCACCTCTTTCTTTTTCAAACCATCTTCTTTTTAGTTACAGAACAAAAAGTGGATATGACTACTAACAATTCAGTTAGTGCTTTTAGCTGGTCTTCCTTCTATAAGGAAAGGAAATTTAAACCCCAGCTCTCGCCTACCCCTAAATTCAGTATTCCCTCCTCCAAAATAGAGCATTTCAGACTCAGTAGCAAATAACTAACAGGCATGGGTCACTGTTTCAGAAACAGGGCTATCAAATACTGTCCAGCTGAAGTTGTGAAGGATTATTTCTTTTTAGCCAAACTATTGATTCTGCTCTGGTGCACTTTACAGAACTAGTAAATAACTAATTGATTAAGGCTTTTAATTCAGAAACCTATAAGGCAATTAAGCTACTTAACATAAAAATCAAGCATTTTCTGAGAGATCCCACCCAATATGAATGACAAACTTTAAACACTGGAGTTCTTACAACAGTAAGGTTGGGGCACAATGGGTAAGTTTAAATATTTAATTCATACTGAGCTGTAAGTCATTAATTTTTTATTGATGCAAATCTGCAATTCAGCTAGAGCTAGACAATGATGCAACCCATTCTGGCTGAAAGCGGAATGAATTTCTCCAACACAGAACGGGATATATAACCCCCTCCTGCCAACTTCAGCTGCTTTTACATGGAGATCTAAGGCCATGACAGAGTCAGAACTGCATCTGGTCCTGGATGAAGGTGCTCATCATTTGGCTCACTATTCAAAAAATAAAGGTTGATCATGTATCTGGAATATACAATTACAGCATCAATTTACGCAAAACTATTCTTAAGAACATGCTGTGTTTTGAGAATGCCACAGGCAGTCAGAAGCTACTTTGCATTTAGTCCTTGTCAATGGTGACAGAACATCACTCATCCAAAACCAACACACTGAGGAAGTGGAGATACTAATATTGAAAAAAGAAACATATCTGCATTTCTATATGCAGAGCAAGACAGATGTTTTAGCTGCTAGCTCATCTAAAGCTGGAAGCAGTCTACCTACAGCAGTAAGGTTTGTTAATCCAAACATGCTAAAAAGGGAAAATTCTAACCTCTTTTAAGTCCATCCAGTATTAAAGGCAAATTATTCTTCTATTTTCATTTTTAATGTTTCTTAAATATTCTGCTGAAAGTATGTATTTAAAATTTAAGGTGGCCTTATGACAAAGTACTAGCGAGTCTTGGTATCACATGTACTTTGTAAAATGTACTGCTTTTCTGGGAAGAAAGAGGAGACCTGATACATGCTCACACTTCTTCAAAATAAGCCTTGTTCCAACCTCAAAAGCTCAATACTTTGTCAGTTCAAGGTTCTCAAGATTTAAGTCAAATTCGTCAACCATATGAAAACCCTGAAATGATGACAAACGGTATGCTGTTGTGCTCCTTAAGATTACATATAAGTGAGATAAAATTTCACCTCTTTTTACTGTCACACAGATGTGCATAGCAAGTTTTACAAGGAAATGTGTTTATATGCCATTACCAGCAAAATCCAGAATTAAGAGGTGTCCAAGAGACATTGAGATGGAAACATTTCTACTATACCCACTGGAAGAACCAATTCCCATAACACCATTCAAAGAGGAAGCAGCTCATGCCAGACAAGCTACAGCTGAGCACCTCTGTTCTCTGGTCAAGCTTCCTCCTTCCAGCACTGTGGATGCATGGATCAGCCAGGAGTAGAAAATGTTGGGCAAAGGAGAGATGGAAATCAAGAAACAAAGGGAAAGGGAACAGTGGGACCTCTGCAAGCATTACTGAAAGAGAGAGGGCAAGTGCTGCAGTCCAGAAGAGTCAGTATTTGCCTCCCACCCTGGAGCAGAGAAAGAGGAATCCAGGCAGATCACCCAATGACCTGTGCATACAGCAAGGTAAACACCTCAACTCCATCAACAGGAATTCAGGAGGTCTGCAGACTCAGGAATGAACAGCAGGACCATCCACCAGGCACATGAGGCACTGGGGGCTGCACAGCAGGGGTTCAATGAGGCAGCTTGGTTGCTGTGGGGCACCCATGTGCTGAGGAGCCTCCAGGGCCCCGTAAAAATCCAGAGGTGTAAAGAAAGATCTCATGCCAACTGTAGACAGCTACATGTTGCATTAGAGCTATAGGAAAAGACTACCTGCACCATGTACAAGTTTGGCAGGGCCTGGAGAGGTAGGCAGAGCTGACCTAGCAGTGATGCTGATGAAGCAGGACCTCCCTCCTTCAATGGGAGTTAAAAAAAAAAAAAAAAGGGGGGGTGGGGGTGGGGAAGGCTTTAATGACCACTATGACTACTACTCATCCCCTTAGAGACAGAATGATACTCCTTTGTAACCATCCTAAGAGCCTCCCCCAGGGAAAAAGAGAAAAAAAAGGGGGGAGGGGGGGTATTATTTGACTGGAAACAAATTAGAAAGGTCAAACACAGTGAGGGTCAACATAAACAGAAGGAGCTGTAAGGAGGATCAACCACAGCAGTCCCAACGGCACCCACCATTCTCTGAAAGAGGACTAAATATTGTACTCAAAGGATTTCTGACCTAAACTAACAAGCCCATGCTTAAATTGCTGAGCAAGAAGCAGGAGCATGTAAATCAGATAATTCAAATCCCTGGCACATAACTGTCTGAATGGAAATCAGCTTTAGAAAGTATTTAACAGACTGCAACTCTATTGATTATTAAAATAAAAACAGTACACATCCTGCTCTATTTATTGCAGACTCCAGAGGACACAGTCTAACCATCACAAAGCAGCACAGACAGTGCTTGAAACACAGGTTATGCCAAATCATTTACTTCAAGTGAACTAATGACTGGTTAAACCAAGTTTCTGCAATGTTTGTCTTCGTCAGGATTTTTCAGTGAAGGACAAAATCTCCACAAAAAAATAACAGCTTACAGAGTACTAAAAGGAAACATTCATCACTGGAAAATGTTAAGTACATCACTTCATGAAGCAGTCTTGTTTAGATGTCTAGCTACTCTATTACTTACCAGGTTCGTTTCACATTCCAACCATTATCTCTCAACAGAAAGTACAGCGAGAAATCCACATTGACATGTAAACAATTCAAATCAAGTTCAGTGAATGAAAGGTAGTCAACAAAATGGAAACACTGCTTCTAACTTCTGGGGAGAGAGGGCTGCACCTGGGGGGCAGAAGGGTGGGAATGGATCATGCTGCAGAAGTGCTATATCACCAGTTTCCAATCTTACTCAATTGCTGACAGATACAGCTTAAAAAGTCCTAGCAAATCTCCAGTTCAAGAATGCATTCTTTTTGCAGATTTAAAAATTTAATAGTCTGAAGTCTTTCTGTATGGAAAAAGCTACTGTGAGGTTGCAATGGTGTATATAACAGTATCATGGGAGGAGAAGGAACAGCAAAAGCAGCTACGGCAGAAGCCAACTAAGATGAAAAAGTGAAACTAAAAAAGCAGGGTGCCTGGGATAACTTCTAGAACCTAGTCTTTTAAATTTAAGGTTACTTTTTACGTAGTCAAGTAAACAAAAAATTAAAGGCAATAAGTTCTCAAGTGGACAATAATGTTTAAATTCATGAAAATTAATATATATATATTTAATATACTTATTAAATATGTATTTAGACATCTGTATACACAGAAATATCTGGACAAAACAATTTAGCCATGAGTACAAATAACACTTATAAACAGAATTTTCTTCCTCCTCAATAATGAAAGCTTTAATAACTTTTTAAATAAGAATGACCTTTATACTTTGGGGATCCCATCTTACAAACGTCTTGATTGGGGGCAAAGTCATTAGACACTTGCTAATAATATTTCAGTTTTATGAAATAGGAACTACAACAGGACATGTGGAACATGCTGCTGAGATATAGGTGACCCAATTTATTTTATATTGTATATGAGCCTGCCACCCACTGAAAACAGAAGAAAATAGGACAGCTTTTTAAAGTTCAGCCACACAGGAATGGACTTTCTGCCTTGAAATCAGAACTCTGAAAGCTCTTTATATCAGCATTTAAAAACCAGGCTGCATCACAAGTGAAAAGTGAACTGCATCATTTACCATGACATCAAAAAACTTACTTTATCACTGAAGCGTAGCAAGATTCTGTAGTTAGTCAAAGACACCGGAGTTTCAAAGAATTTAAGGTTCAATAAAAATCATATGAAGTTAGCCATGCCAGTCAGAACAACGAATAAAAGATGATGCAGCAATGTTCTCCCTAAAAGACTAGCCACTTTCAGTGAAGTTAAGAGACCCTCATCATCTCCGAGATGCAATTTGGCAATCCACCAGTCTTGGCTAACCAGGGAGGTCCCAGCTGACCAGAAGTTAGCAAACGTGATGCCATCTACAAGAAGGGCAGGAAGAAGGATCTGGGGAGCTACAGGCCTGTCAGCCTGGCCTTGGTGCCAGGGAAGCTTATGGCGCAGATCATCTTGAGTGCCATCATGCGGCATGTACAGGACAACTAGGTGATCAGGCCCAGCCAGCAGGGGTTTAGGAAAGGCAGGTCCTGCTTGACTAACCTGGTCTTCCATGACAGGGTGACTCGCTTAGTGAATGAGGGAAAGGCCGTAGATGTTGTCTACCTAGACTTTAGTAAAGCCTTTGACATCATTTCCCACAGCATTCTCCTGGAGAAGCTGGCTGCTCATGGCTTGGACAGGGGTATTCTGTGCTGGAATAAAAGCTGGCAGAGCAGCTCAACCCAAAGGGTGGTGGTGAATGGAGTCACATCCAGCTGGTGTTCCCCAGGGCTCAGTATTGAGTCCTATTTAATACCTTTATCAATGAGCTGGACGAGGGGATCAAGTGCACCCTCAGTAAGTTTGCAGACAGCACCAAGTTAGGTGGGAGTGTTGATCTGCTTGAGGGCAGGAAGGCTTTGGAGAGGGATCTGGACAGGCTGGACTGGTGGATTGAGACCAGTTGTATGAAGGTAAACAAAGCTCAGTGCCAGGTCCTGCACTTGGGTCACAACAACCCCATGTAACACAGGCTTGAGGAAGAGAGGTTGGAAAGCTGCATGGTGAAAAAGGACCTGAGGGTGCTGGTCAACAGGTGGCTGAGCATGAGCCAGCAGTGTGCCCAGGTGGCCAAGAAGGCCAGCAGCATCCTGGCTTGTATCCAAAACAGTGTGGCCAGCAGGACAAGGGAGGTGATTGTCCCCCTTTACTGGGCACCGGTGAGGCTGCACCTCAAATACTGTGTCCAGTTTTGGGCCCCTCACTACAAGAGGGACACTGAGGTGCTGGAGCGTGTCCAGAGACAGGCAACAGAGCTGGTGAAGGGTCTGGAGCACAAGCGTTATGAGGAGCAGCTGAGGGAACTGGGGTTGCTTAGCCTAGAGAAAAGGAGGCTGAGGGAGGACCTTACTGCTCTCTACAACTGCCTGAAAGGAGGCTGTAGCAGGGCGGGTGTCAATCTCTCTTCCCAAGTAACAAGCAATAGGAGAGGAAACTGCCTCAAGGTGTGCCAGTGGAGCTTTAGATTGGATGCTGGAAAAAAATTTCTTCACTGAAAGGGTGGTCAAGCATTGGAACAGGCTGCTTAGGGAAGTGATTGAGTCACCATCCCTGGAGGTATTTAAAAGACATGTAGATGTTTTTCTTAGGGACATGGTTTAGTGGTGGACTTCGCAGTGCTAGGTTAATGGTTGGACTTTATGATCTTAAAGGTCTTTACCAACCTAAACCATTCTACAATTCTATCATTCTATGATGAAAACCCTAATAGTTTCCACCAAGAGAAGCCTTGGAAGGGGGAAGATTATTTTTTCTGTTCAGTGCAGTAATGCACCTCTTGTTTGCAGTGGAGAATGTTTCATTCTTCTTTTTGTGTCTCTTTCAAAACAGGGGTACTACTGAATTCAAGTGCCTTAAGACTTACCAGTTTTCTGAAAAATCACCCAAGCAATCTTTCACCCTTTTCTTCTTAAACTGTTCACTATGGCATAAACCCAGAACTAATCATGTTAAATGCTAAAAAAGAAAAAAAAAAGGTAGGCCACAAGCACTGAGAAATTTATATATGGTAATCCTCGTTGCCTTCCAGATTTCAAGACTGCTATTTTACATTTAGGTTTTTCTGCATGTGTAAAATGTATTTCCAAGCATTTAGCTCCCAATGCAAATGAACTGACAAAGACATCCACAATGCTGCTCAGCTGCTACAAAAACCATCTTGCCTCCTGCAACCCCAGCTCTCACAAAGACATGTCAGACAACTTCTATGAATTGAATGCTTATTATGTCTTCCTTCCTCACTACTATGATAGCCTGAATTTAAAAGCACAGTGGAAACAATACTTGATTAAATCACCTCTTCACAGAAACCATAACAACATTAGAGAATGAAGCAAAGAATACTCAAGAGGGGTCCAATTCACCTCCAGCCTTGTAAAGTTATTGTTCTTTGTATTTTTGCTTATAAGAAATATGTATTAAAAACACCAATGTAAAAATACCTTTAGGAATCACAGTATGCTCTCCATAAATCCTAAAGCAAATATTGCGGCAGACAGTTTGCACCACTTGTCCATAAATACATGCTCTTCTGCCAGGAGGTCAATTCTTTGTCCACACACTGACTACCTAAGCTGCTGTGGTAGGAGAATGAGTTATGAGGAAAGAGGGAGCACACCCTGCATGAACCCCTTTCTGGGTATCCTCAGCCCAGCAGGTCACATAAGCTCAGCAGCAGGGCTATGAAAACAGAACTGCTAGTTTTGGAACCAGCAGCATAGCAGCATTTGCATGAACCAGCAAACCCTTCAAAGTCCAAGACTGCTTTGCACAGAGCCACCTTGGACATAACCAAAATCTGAAACATTTTTTAAAAACAGTTATGTTGCTGAATTCCTCTCACAGGAAAGAAAAACAATAAAGATAAATAGCTGTAATAGGAAGACAGCAGTCAAAGCAACCAGCAAAAAAATGGTCTCACTGTCCAGGTTTTGCATACTTTGGATAGACAGGAAAGACATCCCATAGTATTTTCTTTGGCAACCTTTGTCACCTCATTACCCACCAAAATGTCAATCTTGACAGAAGTGAATCTTCAGAAGGAACTCAAAGCAACTTGTGGATGACCTCTAAAAAAAATAAAATAAAAATGCCTTCAATGAAGGAGGCATGCAGCCACCTCCATGAAAAGCTCAATAATTAACACCTGTAGCTGGAAACCAGGAAATTATATAAGGAACAGAAATTAAATAAGATTTTGCAGTGCTAATTCAAAGCTCTAGAAAGTGGTTTGTAAGATAATTAATACAACAGGTCCCACCCTGCAGCAAGAGATAAATAATGGAGAGGTTCCCTCCACTACATTTAAAAACTGAGAAAACACTCTGTAAATCATCGCTCTAAGCTCAAATTTTTTGTGCAGTATTAAATTCTGTATTCTCTTCCTTCATTGCAGACTCAAGAGATCTCTCAATCAAATTATTAATGGAATAAAAATCACAATAATAAAAAGCCTTTTTGAACAACCAATCTACAAAATCCATTTTCTCCCTAATTAAATGCGTGAAATGTTTGTGGGGCAGTTTTTCTTTCACTGCTAGTACATCAAGTGTCTCATTTCAATACCATTATAATTTATTCAATATTTTCAGCCAAGCAGATACTTTGGGAAGATCTGACTATGGATTAAAGCAATAGATATATATCAGGGGTACACGGATGTCTGTAAAAGGCATCTCTGTAAAGCCATTTTCACGAATCAAAGGCCTGGCAAGGCATATTAACTGACACACGCTGTTCTGAAAATGGAATTATAGTGTCTTCTTCCAAGTTTCTCATTTCATTTGTTTCTCCCACAGGCCCATGTTTCCCAGATGTAAAATAAGCTAACAGATACTAACATGACAGGTGCTTTTTGAGGAGCACTGAATGTTTCCCTCACCTAAGCCAGGATTCTCACACCAGTGTCAAGAATGACACAAAGGCCTCAGCCCTGCCTCCCTGGGAACATGCTGGTTTAGCCTATATTTAGTGCCAGCAGCATTAGATTTATTTTACATACCTTACTTTTGCATAATTGCTATTGGTCTACATCAATTCTCATCTCCTCTCAAGTCCTCCAGAAATTCACTGTTGGCCAGCTAAGGCTCAACATTATTGCCTACATCTCTTGAACACTCCACTGACCAAGAGGATTTTATATGCAAATAGGGCAAACTAGTAACATCAAGTGAAGTTAACTTACTACGTAGAACAGCAGTGTCCCAACAGCAAAGACAGATGGACTCACACAGCCTTCACCAGAAGAAATTCAAAACTTTAAAACAAGCTTTATGGTACAAAGGAACAGCTTTTACTCCAATGCTGAATCTCTCACAAGATTTATAGTTTAAGTCAAGAACGTTTACCCAGATTACACTGTGGTACAAGCAGCCTCCAGCAACTTAAAAGGTAGAAAGGAGGGCCTGAAAAACCAAACAGTCCTAGCACTGAAGTCTTTCAGACACTTTGAAGGGCTAACAAAGGTTAGTGGTGCAAAGACATCTCAGCCTCCAGCGCCGATGAGAACATCTCACCATTTCCCATTTACTCTAATGCATGGGCATTAAGGGAGAAGTTCAATTACAAGCATACAGACTTTTTAGAAAATTACTTATTTGTGGAAAACTTCCCATTTTGTAACACACCATTTTCATAAAATTATGAATTTAGTACCTGAAAGTCCATTTTTGGCACTAGCTCTATTACCAAGGTGAATAAGCCAGCATTGTTGAGAATACAATAAGCTGATGTAAAAGGGAGCTGAACCACCCCCACCCTCCCCTCCAGATTCCCCCGAGATAAGGTTGTGCCAAAATCCTATCAGATGTACTTTGATCGTTCTTAATTCTTCAGTGTTTCAGACAGTATGAACTGGGGCACATCTGCATTTCTTTATTGCCAGAATAATGACAGGATAATGGTGCTGGCACTAGGCCAGCCATTTTCTGAAACACTGTTGGCACAGACCAGACTTGCAATACTGCAAGGAAATGGTCTTGCTTGACTGTTATGGAACAAGTCAAGGAAATATGGTAAAAGAAAGTTATCCCTAAGTTTCCCACATTTGTAAATAACTCCTTGTTAGTTAAAAACTTTGTCATTAATTAGTCCACATAACTGTTCTGAGACTTTTCTGAAGTGACATCTGTATACAGAGCTAGAGGTGCAGTGAAAAGAGAAAACGGACCCCAACTTCCAACACTTTCATAAAACCAATGCAGTACCTGCAGAAACACTTCAACAAGCTCCCTAAGCACTTATGAAGTGACTTAATACCACTGTATTTTTCAACTGTGGGGCAAGAAAGCTGAAAAAAATTGTATCACATACAGAATATGTCCCTGTGATGCACTGACAGGCCATAAATACATTAAATAAACTACAAAGTTAAGTTACTCTCTTCCCTCACCATTTCAAGGAAGAGCTTGTACACTTCAGGCTTTCTTACTGTTCTCTCAGAAATAAGTGTATGCTGAAGAGGAGATGGCAAAGCCGTAAGTTCAAATCAATACTTAACTAAAAGGCCAAAGGACTCTAAAATATGGAAAGCAACTTGTGCCAAGGCTACTTGTGAAATTAAGAAAGTGACGGGCAGGCCAAGCAGATGCTTTTAGCACCGTACAGCCTTCAGACTTTTATTTCTTATTCATATAAAGGCTTTTAGCAAGTTATAAAGATACTCAGCCTAACTAAACTTTTGAGAGATTCACCTCTGGGTGCTCCTATCTGTAACAAGTTTCTGCTACATCTAATATTTTTGTGCTCAAATAAGGCTGTCATGGAAAAGTCTACAAATCTTACCTCATCACTGTTTGGTCCAAATATAAAAACAGACAGCAACTGGTATGTTTATTAAAATGAGAGATGTAACAAATAATTTAGCATGTTCTGTTTTTATATGACATTTGAAATATTAATATAGTTAAGATATGAAGTTGGTTAAGACACCTAACAGAAGTGTAATTAAAGAAAGTGTATGTACTTGGCTTATGTTTACCTATACAGTCATACCGAAACTGCTTATGTTTGTTATAAATAATACCATAATACACTTCAGCTGAAGTAGTTCAGAAGCTACCTGAGCTCTCCCCAGCTCTTGAAATAAACAAGGCTAAAGATTTTCTGAAACAGACAGGCTTACTTAGTTGTAAAAAAAATCCCACAGGAACTCTCCACAGCCACCATGCTGGGAGCTATAGAGATAAGACTGGCTAGAATAAATAGAAGATCAGGTCCCCTTTGGGACTCACATAAAGATGTATCAATACCATCGAACACACTTCAGTCTGTGTGTGTCTACCTGGGAAGGAGCAAAAAAGCATGTGTATATTCTGGAAGTTTCTTTACTTTAGGCAGCACAAGAGAAGTATCTAGGGAACTACTCCTGAAACAGTATTAACCCCTATTCCCTAACTAGCTAGTATGTAGTATGAACCAACTGAGTGAAAATAAAAATCTGATCCCAATGTCATCATGTCACCAACCACAAAAAAAGAAAAAAGTTTAAAATTAAGGAAATTTCTGGTCTCAGAATAAATACTGACCCTTAATATCTACAGGGCATAGGGCTGGACAACAGAGAAATTATAGATAGCTGGAACTTTTAACTGCCATTGAGCCCGGAATTTGTAGGTAGCTTGGTTCTGCCAAAACACATCTCAAGGATCCCGCACAAGTAGTTCTGTGGGGAGAAAAAAAAAAAAAAAAAAAAAAAAAGAAAAAAATCAACAGGCAGCTGGTCCGCTTGGAAACACCACAGCCATAGCTCAAAGAAACAAAAAAGTTTCCTCCAAGAGTTGATAAAGGCCTTCCTCGGAGACTTGCCCTTCAGCTTGATAATAAACTTACGTGCTGTACTGTTAGGAGTTCAGGCACTAGGCTCTTCTAACTAAGCTTAATAACTTAATTGATTTGGTACCAAAATATGCTGCTTAATTTTCAATGGAGTTTTACGTTGATTCTAAAGAAGACTAGGCTGCGTATTGATCATCTAGAGTTAGGTGTGATCCAAGGTCTCTGAGTTACTGGTGAATTAGCAGTACTGGGGATAGATACAGTGCTCCCCCAAGCTGTAACCATAACTTTCAAACACAGTAGTGTTAACATTCAAAAGCTCTTAATATCACCATGATGAAGACCCTCCTGTAATTTAAGACCGATTGGGACCCCACTTGTGGCAGTACTGCAATACATTTTTAGCTCATTTCACCCTCCCTTGTTATATCTATGCATTCCAAAACAGAAGCCTCCTACTGCAAGGACTTTGGAGGCTCAACATCTCCGGGTTGTTGCTCAGGATGGGCAACAGGGAGCATGCACAGAAGAGCGACAGAAAGACATTAAGACACTGCACTGATGTCCAGCAGACCTGAAATATACTGGTGGTCTCAGCTCAGTTCACAGAGGCCTGTGACTGCTATCCACAATCTTTTTTTGCAGCTTTTCAATTAGCATTTCCAGTTGAAAACCTAAATAGCAAAGCTATGGAGAGTAAGGGACCTTGACAGTACTACTGTCTCCTACCCATCACATGAGGCCAAGTTCCCATCAGATGGGGGCATTTTCTGCCCCCACTATACTGCAGATAACTAAGAAGCACATTGTTTATTAATAACAATGTTTACTGAAAATAATTTATGGAAAAGCAAAAGTTAAATTCATGTTATTTTACAACTGAAAATACAGTAGTAGTTTTGAAGTTTATTTCATTGTTCCATGATGCAAATACAAGCTTCTATTTATATAATGCACCTCCAAGAAAAATCAGGAATAAAGAGCAGTTCTTCACTCTGAAAACTTGTATCGTAGAGTTGTTGATGTATTTTCCTCCTCAAAAAAGTACTTGAGGGGCCTCTCTTCGGATGAGGAGGGCAGACAGTAAACTTGCCTATCCGGATCAAGGCATTTATTCATTCATACTACTGTGATAAACATGAACTCGGCACTGAAAAAGTGAAAGAGTTGTTTGGAGGTACATAAAACTCAGATCTTCAACCCTTTGGCATCTGTATGGTAAGAAGCATATGTTCCATACAGAGACAACAGGCAAAGCCATAGTACATCTAGGAAAAGGACATTTGAAGGAGACATCTAAAGAAGAAACTAGAAGTTATACAATTAAGTGAACATAAAAATCCAAACAGTGAGAATGCCTTCAATTATAAATTTCTAGCATCGGTCATGGCTTTTAATTCAATAAATTCATTAGTGAAGATTCTTTTCTGGAGGAGGGCAGGATTTTTATTTTTAATGAGGAGCAAGCTGGCTGAAAAAAGACCAAGTTTATGAACATCTTTAAAACAGTTTTGAAGTGTTTACAAAATTAAAACTGCTTGGCCCTATGCATCATTCAAGCCTTAGTCACGCAACAGCAGTATTCTTCCTCCTCACCATTTGAGTCACCATAAATCACAAATATGTGATACAATTATGAAAAAGAAAATGCATGAAGTTTTTTTGGAGACAAATATTTAAATGCTTAAAAAAATAACTTGGACCAACTTACAGAAGCAATGGTAAAGTTAATGTAAACATGTATGTCAAAAAAAAACAAAATCATGATTTTTGTTTAGTTGAAATTTCTGGCAGAGTTTGAGCTGACAAATTTAGATAGCCACAAGAATGTAAAAGGCACTACTGGGAATTGTAGCTGAACAGAAAGCACTAAGAATCCCCTGCCTACCTCTGAAATATTTATGTTATATCAAGCAATATCTCAATTAACTTCTCAAGCAATAGCCAGACCAGCAGCGAGTTACCGTTCCACAGTACTGGTCGCTGTATAAAGCCAAAAGACAATTTACCTCACCTTTCCCTACTTGTTAGGATAACTGCATTAGTGTTTCTGCAACCACAATATAGTAACACTAGAATTATGCTATCTCTAGAAGTCAAGTTTCAGAAGGCTTCATACACATTTTGGCCCATTTTAATAGCCAGCATTTACAGAATGGATCCTCAGTGCCCAAATAGTTTTCTACAGAAGTTTTTTACCAGGGTTTAGGTTCATAACCATTTTATTTTTCCCATGTTGTTAATGAGACAACATTTTAGCAATTACTTTTTAGAGGGAGGTTACACCCTGATGCAGAACAGATACTCAGCAAGTATATCCAGAATCGTTCAAAACTCTCACCAAGAATGATGAAATACATTGCTTCAGGCATGGAGGCATGACATACCTTAAGAAGCCCTTCCTATAACACATTGTTCACTGTGTTCTATTAATGCTAAATATAGTTTGTATTTATTCAAACTACACATAGTAAAGCACTAGAACTCATTGCAGCTCAGGTTTCAAAACATTTCTGGACTGCCAGAGAAACTTACTAAGAGGAAAAGCAGACAAAGAAGGGGGACACACAAATGACAAAAAATCCCAAACTTTACGCATTAGATCAGCTCAAAAATCTCTGTACTCCTTTTTCCTTTCTTGAACTTCCATGACACAGCAAAGAAAGAAGAAAACCTCACTGACATGGCAATTCTCTCTTCTTCATATCATCACAAAACTGAGCAACTAAGTAACAGTGCAGACAGTTCGTTTCTCATTATTTTTTACAGAGCTGAAGTCAAAATAATGCCAATCAGACCAAAAAACAAGAACTCATATGCTCTCTCCCCCAGTTCTAACCAAAGTAGCAGTTTTAGCTTATAACGCACATCTCACAGGAAAAGAAAAAACAATCAAGGACTGCCATACATACAAACATTTCAGGAAATTAACTAAAATGCTCCTTTGCTGCCTTACATAACTCCCTGTAGGACTGTCAGTACAACCCTGCCCACCACCCTGGCAGTGCTCTAAAGGACCAGTGGCATACACACCGGCAGATCACATACTCGAAACTCCCACTCTTGGTTTAATTCCACCTGCTTTAGTACTCTCAGATCAAGAGTTGGGAATCTTTTCCATACTGGAACCATATGCTAAAAGTAAAACTCCCAGTTTAAAAAGGAACATCATTTCACATGGCATAATCTTAGATGAGGCCAAATAAGGTTATTTCAAGCTTTTAAAAAATGGTAGTGGATAAAAAGAAGAGATGACTTCCTCAGAAAAGCACCACTTCCCCAAGCTTGCATTTGCATCACTGCAGCAAACATACAGAATGACAAACCTCTCCTCTTTTAAGGGTTTAATTTAACTGATAACGAAATGCACTCTTGTAATCACAGAATGGTTGAGGTTGGAAGGGACCCTCTGGAGGTCATCTTTTCCAACCCCCTCCTCAGGCAGGTTGCCCAGGACCATGTCAAGACAGCTTTTTAGTATCTCTAAGGATAGAGACTCCACAACCTCCCTAGGCAACCTTTGCCAGTGCTTGATCACCCTTCGCAGTAAAAAGGGGTTTCCTGACATTCTCAGGGAACCTCTTTTGCTTAAGTTCATGCCTGTTGCTTTTGGTTCTGTCACCGGGCACCACTGAAAAGAGGCTGGCACTCTCTTTATACCCTCACTTCAAGCATTGATATACATTGATGAGATCCCCGAGACTTCTTTTCTCCAGGCTGGACAGTCCCCAGTGCTCTCGGACTAGAGAGATGCTCAAGTCCCTTCATGATCTTAAAAGCCCATTGCTGGACTCTCACCAGTATGTCCATATCTGCCGTGTACTGGGGAGACCCAGAACTGGACCCAGTACTCCAGGTGTGGGCTCACCAATGCAAGTAGAAGGGAAGGATCACCTCCCTTGACCTGCTGGCAACACTCCTTGTAATGCAGCCCAGGAGACTAAGAGCCTTCTTTGCCTTTGATCTCAAAGGTTGGCATCATCCTCTCTTTTGTGTTTGTATAGTAAAAAAATACAACAGTAGAAAAGCAGTTCACAGTGAACAAACATCTGTGGTTTTAAATTTGTTTAAAAACTAGGTTTCCTTGAAGAGAAGAAATTTGTATGACATTGCTATAGCACACATCTTTCATGCACCTATACAAAATATAATGCTAGTGCTCAGACAAGGGGAAGATTAAGCTGGTCAGTTTTTCAATTAAAGAAATTCATGCCATACATAGTAAAGTAATTCTTAAACAGAATTTATAACAGATGACCACAAAATTACCTCTGAGTGATTACACTGCAGTGGATCGTTATGAAAAAACAGGAATAAATAGCACAGTGTTTACCCCTGAGGTAATTTGTTCCTATTAAAAAAAGAACAAAAAACACCTTCTGACAAATCCTTTCTCAACCTCAAGTTTTCCACTAACTTCAAAATAGTAACATTTAGCAAATCTTTGGACATGCAAGAACAAATGAGAGCTTTAACTTTCTAGCTAAGATTTAAACAAACAAATGGCAGAAGATTTCTCACATCCTGTGCGTTCCACCAGTACACGTACTGTGTTTCACTGTAGGTTACTATGATGCTTTTATCCCCACAGTGTCTTTTACTGCTTGCTTGTTCATTTTAATTTTATAAATGGACTGTTGTGCTGCAACTAATTCCCTTGAGGCCAGCCACAAGCTAAGGACATTCTCCCTGTTCCACCCCATCTCTCTATTTCAATGGACCGCTCTTGCTTATGACAAGTAGTACTTAGAGGAAACCCGCCGTAACTTCAATGTTTAAAACTTGTCAATTCTTGCAAATTATCAGTTTCTATTTAGTCATGCCATACACATAGTATTTAGTAATTTTATTTTAAAAACAAACCCCTAAATTTACTCCACTGGAATTAAGTTAATGCAACATCCTTTCTCACCAGCAGTAAAAACAAAAGTAACAAAAGCCTAGTTCAAAAGCAATCTAGTGCTGTGACAGCTGAAGCAGTAAACAGGCCTGCCATTAAAAGGGACTGATATTGCCGCCAAGTCATGAAGAATGGAGATACAGATATTAAAGTACTATCTAAAATTTGGTGCACTTTTCTTATCACAGCACCTTGCTTCTCCATTTCCATGAGGAAAAGGACAGGAACAGGACAACACAGTGTCAAGAGTCTTGTCTGATATGCTTGATCATGAAATGCGTAAAAGAGGCATAGGAAAACTGCTTTTGTGTTTATAATTTGCCCAAAACTGACATATTTAATATCCTACAGAATTACCTGTTAGGTAACAGGTCACACAGGCAAATCTTCCAAAGCAACATAACGTCTTGTTCCAAACTACTAAATAATTTGCTTTTTGCATATATCTCCTGTCACATTCACTAAATCTACTTAAGGTTTCTCTCTGTGCAACAGGAAATTGCCTTAACTGACGCATTCCATTAAAGCAGACAGCCAGCGCTCAGCTTTGAATTGCTCCTTTGTAAAAAGTCTGTGAAACACTAAAAATGAAAACTCTACTGTATCAACATGCACTCTACAGAGTAAAGTCAGATTTAAGCAGATGAGTCATGTTGAAGTGATAAAATAGCAAGTCTGTTTTGTAAAGAAAACCACAGTTGAAAGACTGCTATTAGCAATGGGGTTTATATATATATATATATATATATGTACGTAAGGGCAGGTGTTGAAGTCCTTAGGATAGTCCTATTATGCCACATCCGTTATTGCTTATTTTTACTGCTCAGGAATCCCAAGAACCCATTTTCAAATAGTAGATGTAAGCAAGGCTTCAAAAGGCTTCCCCTGTACAGAAATATAATTGTTTAGGTACAATGTATTCTTGCATCTAATCCAACTATAACTCAATTTCAGACTGAAATTAAGAACTAATCTCTTCCTAGACCACAAGCAGGAGAATTTGTTGGTTTATACTGACCTACACCATACCCCAACTGCCCTTTGTATCTCAAACTCCCTAGCCTGGATAGGCAGAGGGAACGGCTTTTAATAACACTTTCTCGTTTTAGTTTTTTACACATTTAAAAGAGTCCAGCACTTTCTGTCATAACTTTTACATCATATTTATATCTCTCTCACAAAATACTAATAGAAGGGTTTATTATGTTCTGTTTCATTCTGGTAACATTTCCCTTTCAATCTGATTTCATAACTGACAACTCTCTGGCACAGTATTTCAGCATATTATGCAAACCAGTTTTTGCTTAGAGTACAGCTTGTATGGTACTTACAATGTTAGATAACTAAAGTAACATCGCTGGTCAAGATCTGCACAGGTCTGTAAGCAGGCTCACCCAGTACTTCAACACAACGTGCCAGCTTTCCAGCAAACGTGTCCCCGTTGAAGTTTCCCTAATAGTAGCATGATGTACTGAACAAAGCAATATGAACTACCAGCCTCCAAAATACAGAATATTCTATTTCTTTAATACATCTGTTAAAGTTAAGAAATCTAAGACTAAACATAGTGACTCATTTAGGGACTTCAGTGAGACCATGAGGGACCACACATGACGAGGAAGCCAGTATCAGTTCTTAGGTTCCAACTTAAATGCAAAGAGAATTCTGAACATTGGACTAAAATGACATGGCTCAGTAAGTAATTTATGAGTAAATGTCAATTTTAGAAAAAGGATAATCATACACTTAATGTAAGCTTATAGATGCTTCCCATTTACAAAAGCTGTAAGGTAGATATGAAAGCAAGATTATTCCATTTCCTCCCTGTACACACACCTGTTGCCACTTTTTTTATGTTGCTTTTAGCCAGACACACTCCCCTTCCTCCTCCTTTCCAAGAGCTGGAAAGTACATTTCCAGGGGCTACAGTATTTAACAAAAGTGATGTCTTGAAATTGCTTATGCTATCCCATCATTCAGATACACTGACTTATACAAGGAATCAGTAAGCACCTTAGGTTTGTCCTGGTTTCAGCTGGGATAACATTAGTTTTCTTTTCAGGAGCTGGCACAATGCTGTGTTTTGGATTTAGTATGAGAATAATGTTGATAACAGATTATTTTAGTTGTTGTTAAGTAATGCTTATAGTAAGTCAAGGACTTTTCAGTTACTTAGGCCCTGCCAGCGAGAAGGCCTGAGGGGCACAAGAACCTGGGAAGGAACACAGCCACGACAGCTGAACAGAACTAGGCAAAGGGATATTCCACACCACAGAATGTCATACTGAGTATTTAAACTGGGAGAGTTAGCTGGGAGCTGCCGATCGCTGCTTGGGAACCGGCAGGGCCAGCAGGTGGTGAACAATTGTGTTGTGCATCACTTGATTTCTTCCTCTTGGATTTTATTCCTCTCTCTCCTTTTCATTACAATTGTTGACATTATACTTTATTTCAGTTATCAAATTTTTCTTATCTCAACCAACAAGTTTTACCTTTTTCCCATTTCTCCTCCCCATCCCACTGAGGGGGAGAACAAGCAGCTGCATAGTACTCAGCTGCCAGCTGGGATTAAACTATAACTATATTCTATCAAATACACCTATATTATCAAAACATTGATTGAAACATTCACTGGTTTTATTCATGACTTAGTTACAAGGTCTTACTAAGTATCCACCAATTGGCATAACTCATGCAGGCAGTCCATACCAGCCATATATAGTATATGACAGTCTGCACATAAAAGAACTAAATTAAAGTCAAGTCAAATTAGTCTGCACTTGCCAACACCCACACCCACTGCTTCAGGTTCACTGACACAGGCCAACTCATGAAGCCACAAGACTATGAAATGTTCAGTACTCAAGACATATAATCAATCTGTTGACTCTGAGCCCCATTAGAAAACAGCTCCGTTACGAAAGAGTATAATCTGACCAACATTTTACGTGGTAAGTACAGACTGTCATAGCTGAGCTTTTCATACCAGCAAGGTAGCTGTCAGGAACACAATCAGGCAACAGTTTGCAATTCCCAAATCACCTCCAGCTTCCATACTTGCCAAACAAAATACATGGTTTTGATCTTTCAGAATTCACATATTAAAAATCCATGATACAGTCTACTTATTTGCTCTACTAATCAGCAAGTAAACTTGCAGTAAGGCTTTTTCCAATTAGTATCTTCTTTGTTTAACTCTCTAGGGGATGCAGAAATTGATGCTCTCAACTGTATGAGAACACAACATAGCATTATTTTCAGTCTCTAACAGCAGCCAACACCAAACACTTTGCCAAAAGATGCATGAAACTCTGCATGTAAACGCTGGGCAACCAAGCCACCAAAAAGATTTTTAAGCCTTCAATATTTAAGAGAGCATTATACCAGGACAATTCAACTCTTCCAAAACTCGGTGGTTTATAACCCAAGTCCATTCTGGAGGGACCAGCTTTGCCTAGCCAGCAGGAGTTATGGACGGTCTTCACAGTTACAAACTATGGCAGCACACTGCATGTGCCCCCTGTGAGACCAAAAGATAATGAGAGGAGGCATCTCATGTCTGGGACCTTGGGAGAGTTCTGGGCAAATGCTACTCATGGTCAAAAGAAAAAGGCCATTTAAAAAGCCAAGCATATACACAGAAGCACAAATGCTTACATGCTTTGCAAGACTTGATCAGCTACTGCAGCTCTGCATGTTCTCAGCATCATTACAAGGCTTGTACTTTACTCACAGCCTTTTGTGCTCACGCTGAAGTCTGTTCTGCATTTTCCTCTATTTACGTATCAGTATTAGGTAAGACACCGGTGAACACAAGCAACAGACTTTTGCAGTCTGTCTTCCCCAAGATGACCATGTTGAAGTTGCATATACAGATACAATGACTGTGTCCAAGAGTAGGTAGCGAGTAAAGTGTATCACCAGACTACTAGTGCAAAGCAGTTTTCAGAGAACTTAGAACAGAGTGCAATAAAGCTGGATAACCTGGAATGTATGGAGAGTTCTTCAACTACATTCAATAAGCCAGCAAGCAACCTAATTAAACAGATTTCCATCAACACATAACTATTCTTGTTTCCAATTCTGTGGTCCTTTATGCAAATAATCCTATCAGCTCTAAAAGAAGCTACTTGCTATGAGAAAGAAGTAAGTGTTATGCTACTTAAATAGAGTTCTCAGTTACGTATCTCCCATATTAAGGATACACACCAATATAGCTATGGAACCTATATTACTAAATACAGCTGTGAAAACTTCCTTTCTCTTTGCTCAGGGGTTACAAAAGAAAAACAAAACATTATTATATAGTATCTATTATATATTACATAGCAAAAAAAAGAATGAATCCCTCTTCCCACAAAGTTTTTCCTCTGCCATTTTTTCCCCCCTCTCCCTTAACAAAATAGTGGTAATTTTCCTACAAGTGCTGAGGCTCTCTAGAGAAAATTTAACCACTGCTTTAACACTGAAGAAAAAAACTCGGGTCTCTTTAGGACAGCAAAACCTGTCACAACCTCGGGAAGTGGTACTGAAGAGTTCAAGTGAAGATACACTGAACTGAGGGCAAGTCCAGACACTGCCCGCAACACAGCTCTTGGGCAAAGATTTTACCAGCATGCTAGTCGTTCTTGCCGAGGTCACTGTCACAGGCAGCACAACTCAGAAAGCAAGGGGACCGATACCTTTGCAGAAGCTCGATAGGAAAAGCTACTATAAGTCAATGTTTCAAGTAATATTGAAATTGCATTTTCCTGCCTAATAAAACAGCAATAATCATAACCCTGATAAGTCTCACAATACTTATACAGAGCCAGTAAATTCATTCACAACTGAGGAAATACTACAATTAATCTTCCACTGATATTGATGAACCTTTTTGCTAATTCTAATATAGTAGGATTTATTATGCACCCAGGGATATTCAAAGAGATCCCAGCATAACACCTTTCTGCTGGTATTTTCATCATGAAACACAGGAACATTTATACGGTGCAAGACACCCTGCTTGGCTATTATCCTACAAAACGTCATCCAACCTGAACCAAATGGAATTTTCTCAGTATCCTAGGTAAAAGACAGTTAAAAATGCTTCTTTAACAAAGAAATTTTGAACCAGGATGGACATGTTTGACAAGTTTATTCTTTATAAACCTAATGTTATACTTCCACAGTAAGATGGGGGGGGGGCAGGGGGAGAAACAGAAGTAGGGGCAAGGAACATTAGCTTCTTAAGATTTCCAAAAAAAAGAGGGAAGTAAATGCAGCTAACAATTATACAGACACGTTATAGTTCCTAATGGGTGTTGTTTATGCAGGTTTTATTTCTCCCACAAAACCAGTTGCTGTCTGCTACCCTTGACAACTACAGGATTTGGTTTCACCTCAGGAGTGGAAGGTCAATACAGTCATGTTCTTTCCAAAAGTTACATGTAACACTTCTAGAAATAAATCCCATTGGGAGCTGTTGTTCTACTACACACTATATATGTTGACTTTACCACTGACAATGAATGGCACCCAGGAACTACAGCATTCACCAGCACTGCACCAATGCTATTCTCTGTTTTATTTCCATAGTGACAAGACTGCAAGTATTAAAGACTGGTACACCATTCTTCCAGTATTGACTGCTCCCACAAATCACCCATGGAATCCTTCATTCCACTAAAGATATCCCTGCACAGTTTAAAATTTCAGATATGTGGTTTAAAGCAGTACTGTGCCTTAACACCCCTCTCACTTCACGCTGCCAGAACACACATGAAAAACATCTTCACGCACCAGCTTCTCACACCAGAATTTGCAGGCTCCATTTGGCTCTATGTGGAAACTGGAAAAAAATAATAACTGTACTACTTTATCTTGTTTCTAATAAATGGGAGATACTCACCACAGTTCACAACTCTGTATGAGCAAGGTCTGGAAGACAGAAAAATACCTCTGATAGTTTGAGGTCATTTTTTTCTGGATCATTGTACTTTTTCTTGTGTAAGTTGCCAGAAACCAGAATTCAAATTTTATAGAGATAGGTCACCTGAAAAACTGTACATGAATGCCAAGATAATGAAAAACATCCACATATGCAATCAAAATCTTGTTCAATATGCAAATCATTTTCAGAAAACAATTGCCCGTGTATTGCAAGTCAAGATTTGTAATGAACTTTGAGTGTCAAGTGTTTTCCACTCCAAATCTTCTCCATTATCCAAGCATAAGTTGGAATAGGAAAAACCTTTCACAGTATCATACATATTCATGCATGTAGTATGCCTACATAGAAATTAGCATTAAGCACAAAATTTTAAATGAACTGTTGAAAAGATCATCTTCTCACTGTTGAAAGACTGAAGGTTCTGAAATCAAATTGTCATTTTTCAGAAGTTTAAGTACCTTTTCTATTGTATTCCTAAGGCTGTTACTCACAGATAAACTGTAACGCTCTGAAAATGTACATTATCTCCTTACTGATACCATGAAGGATCAGAATTACATAGATGCTGACAATATACATTCAGCTGTTCCCGTACAAGATAACACTTCCTGGCAGTAATAAGAGAAACAACAGTGGACAACATGATGCAAAATCTTCTGTACATTTTAACAGGGAAACCTCATTTAAGAGACACACTACAGGCACAACTTAAGAGGTAAAACCAAGTCACTGCTTAGTTCTTTTTGCCATACAGATATAAGCAAGCCAAAGCCACGATTACTTCTCTCCAGTCCAGACAGGTACTTACAGTCCTGAATTCTGAAGCATGAACCTGAAGTTTAAGTACCTTAGACAATCACTTTTCAATGTTACAAATAAGCCAACAAGTAGTAGAAAGACCTCACATGAAAAGCCATTGTTTGGCTGCTCAAAAAAAAGTCTTCTCAATTAGCCAACATGGCAAGAAAAACAGAAACCTCAAGAGAGTTCAATTTCATAAAGTCCTCCCAAGGAAAACAGCAAATTCCCAATATAGCTCACTATACAGTATCAACCCACAAACTATATGGTCAGACATAATTTAAAAGCCCTAACTGAAATAAAAGCTTTACTTAGCCAGCTGCATGGCTTATCAGCCTGCTGTCATCTGCAAATATTATAAACATCAGTTGGGACGTTGTATATGGTTTGTAAGGAAATTATATACCCCTGAACATAACCTCCCTCCATGTATTATAAGAGAAGAGATGCCTACTATTTATAGTGCTCTCCCAATCTTTCTGTTAATAAGCAAGAATAGATGAAGGTGACCACAAAGTTTATTACATATGCCCTTGTTAATGAATGAACTTTAGATTTAATCTATTCAGTCTTTTCTGCAACCTTTCTGGTGCCTTCACAATTAAGATGCTTATAATGACTTCCACAGTTTTAAAAAAAAAATGCTTTGCATACTGTCTTCCCCTCTGGCACTTCTCTAGCTGTTTGGACATTTTATCTTGTATCTACTTGCCTTCACTCCTCCACTTAGCCTTCTCAGATACCACTTTTGTTTGCTAACTTCAGTTATATGTGGATAAGCAAGCCCACCATAGCATAGGAACATCACATTTAGCCAAAAGTAATGTATATAATACTGATGCAAGAGAAATTGTACATGTCATTCTGGAATAGACAGTAAATCATGGCTTCACTCCTTCCAGATACCTTCCCATAAAATTGTCTCCACAGCATCACTCAGCAGTATTTGGACATTAAGTACACACATACACTGTGTATCTGAGCTAAAGTAGTCTCCCAGATAAAGGGCCCACTCAAAAGTTGCAGAAAATTCTGGAAAACATTAAGGGAATAGTCTCACAAGCAAATATCCACTACTTAGGGTGATCAGATGAACCAAATCTACTCAGCAGCTTAAGGATGGACTGGGAAACTGTCAACAGTTCACGTTGTTTGATTTTAAGCTGTAATTCCAAGATTTGTTGCAAATGTATGGGTTTTCAGTAGACAGGGTTTTTTTGTGGAATCTTAAATTCATGGGTCCCAAAAGTTTTAACTGTCAAGTTTCTTAATTTCCAGGTTTTTACTGCTGCACATCAGGCACTAATACTGCCAAAATACATGCCTACATATATTTTTATATGCATCATGTATGTATATAAAAATACCGTATACCTTCATGTATGTATATATAAACCTATGTGCGTGTATGAATATATTTGGTTTAAGATCAGTCTGAGAAATGTTGCATACTACCATGCAATTCTTAAGTTCAATGACAAACATTTATATTAGAGAAACATGAGAAAAAACTGTAGAATATACCAAGCTCAGATATACGTGATATCCTGAGGCACAACTATTCAGTTTAAAATATTTTCAACTAGATTCCACTCAGCCTCCTGGAACTAGTACATTAAGCATAACGCTTCTTCACTTCTTTTGTTTCATGGATGCACACACACATGTACGCAGGAAGGGAAACAAAAACATTTTCATTCGCATAGATCCTTTTTCTAGGGGACAAATAACTCCAGATTGCTTACAAACTGGATGCAAATACATATAGCATAAATCAAGAAAGCAACCATTTACAAATATTTTATAATTCCCAAGAAAGCCAAAACAGCAAGTAAGGCTGCTTTTTGCTCCATTGATAGCAGCCAAACACTTTAAAGGTAAATCTCATGAGATGTGTTGCTTTTATGCTTAAGTGCTAGGTATCTAACAACATTAACATACAGCCTCTTCTTGGAATTAGGTTTTACTAGTAGCAGACAAAAGCATAACTCTCCTTCCAAAGTTTACCCCAAAAGCACCTCCAAAAAGACCCGCTTTTTGAACAAAGCTTCCACTGAAACACCACTCTTGTTCAAGTTGCTTACAGTTTCAAGAGCATAAAACTACTTTCCCAAAACACTGAGTTCCCTGTAATCCATCAGCCTTTCTATCTTGGACCTGCTACCTAACTGCTTTGCACAGATGGACAAAGCACAATGATCTGTGAAAGTTAATGGTCTCAGAGGCTCCCATATAATTTGTGTAGAAGTAAATCAAACCTCACATATCAGAAACAGTTATGTGAAGAGCAGCGTGTACACAATGTTAATCCACCTAAGATCATTTTAACTTTATTTTCAAAGCCTTTAACAAGGCTCCTACTGAAAACTCTTCAATGTAACTACTATGGACTAAGCTCAAGATGTCAGCATGAATAAATAAAAAATTTTAAAATGCAAAAATATTTCCAGCAGTGGTGCAGCCACAATGCCTAATATCCTCAAAACACGATCAGGAACAGCCAAGTGAGAAAGTTGACAACAGTTGCCCAGAGCATTTCAAAGAAGTCCCAACTGAAAACTGACACTGAAGAGCAGCGGAAGACTCTTCCAACACCACCAACTTCCACCATGTTAGGTGAAATTCAAGACTGATGAATGTGAAGTATAGAAAGGAAGAAAAACAGCCTTACCTACGGAAGCAACAATAGCTCTAACTTAAATACTACTAACTCAGGAAAAGAGATTGTGAAATACCATCCACCACTATTTCAAAATGTCAGCTCGGTACTCTGCAGAAATCAAAGACACAGAATACTGAAGACCACTAGGAAGTGAACAGAAACAAGTACAGAAATGTGTTATGATGCCACACTATATGCAAACACTGTGATCTCATCTTACATGTTGCACAGTTATAATTATCACTCCCAAGAAAAAATAGAGAAATTGAGTTGTAACAGAGAAGATTAAGGATAAAGCACAGGTACAGACTGGCTCCATTTTAAGATTCTTCAGATTGGAAGAGACACAATGGAAGCGAGACTGAGAATGAGGTTTCTAGAGTCATGAATGGGAGAGAGATGATGAATTAAAAAACTGTTATGACATTTCAGAATAAAGGTATCAACTAGCGTAAGTTTAATAGAAACAAAATGCAAGTATTTCCCCCCAAAACCATAACTAAATTGTAGAACTCACTGCCATGGGGTGTTAAGGAGTCCAAAGAGCTTAAACAGATCGAAAAAACCCTCAGCAAATACCTGAAAAATACCTGAAACATTCAGTTGCAGAAAGCCAGAAGAAATCAGAGAAATGAGTACTACAAGCTTGCTCCACTTCCTTAGCCCTGAGAATTAACTTTATCTTTGCTGCAAAACAAGTCAGAGGACTAAAACAAAAAACAATATCTGCAACGTGAATAAAACACACTAAACACAAAGGCCCAGCCATGAAAGTTGCTAAGTATGCTATCAAAACAGGTAGCGTTTTTTCAACTGTCCATTAAAACTATTTCCATTAATTCTCAACACACTTTGGGAATTCAAGTTTTGCTGGCAGAATGTTATCTCCTCCAATACCTATCTGTTGAAATTAATTTGAACTTTTACAGTACCAGGAATATAAACCCCAGAACTAACTGAAACCACTACCCTCCTTAAAAAAGTTTGCAGGTGACTGATGGAAGTTACTTTTCTCCCCCTGTAGCCATGCAAGGTTTGAGAACTCTTGCTCAAACGTTTTTACCTAAATATTTCCTTGAACATTTGTCCCAGAACTTCCACGGCAGTGCCATCATTCACTTCAACACCGTGAATCTTCACATGGTCTAATACACATCCCTTGAATTTGCCTTACTTTAGAACATGCTGTTCTATATGTGACATATTACAAGAGTTACAGCCCTTACTTTAAACAGAAAGTGTTCCACTAAGTCACAAAAACGTCACATACCTTTAAAGACCCATCACCAGTTTGACAATTAGGTTATATGTCATTTCAAGAGAAGGACTGTGTCTTGGTTTCTTCCACAATGGCAGTTTTTCACATCAAAAACTGTTCTAAATGGCTATTTTTTTTTGTCAGCCAACTGTTGCACACTGATGTATTTGGGTGGTGAGCTCCTGAATAAAGTTACTGGAATGCATCATTACCTACAGAACTAGAGGCTTTAATTTACTTCAAAGGAGGATAGTTTCATAGATATGCTGGTCTTGAAGAGCATATTTTTATTCTCTGTTCTCATTTTCATCGCTGTCTTTGTTCTAGTTGCACCTTTATCTGCAATGCCCTTTTCAAGTTTGTCCTTCACTACTCTGACCTCTCAGAACACAGCTCTGTTCAACCACACCATTAGACATCTTTCCCCTCCCACTTCTCAGATTCTTGCATGGCTTTTGCATTTTCTGTCAACTGTGGATAAAATCAAGGGCACCATCAATAAAAAGTACTTCTTCAGCCACATTCACTTCTCCAAGGAAAAGACACTAAATAGTTGCCTCACTTCCATTCAGCTGGTCTTTTCCTCAGGCATTGCTTTTCTTGGTCAACCACTGCATTAAGTTTGAAACCTGGCGTAAACCTGGATTCAGGAACCCTCAAATGTCATTACAGCAAGATTTTTCAACCTTTTCTTCCCAGTTTCCTGGGGAGACCAGATACTATTTCTGAAACATTCACAAAAGGAAATTCAGAAAGGAAAATGCTATCACTATCAAGCTTTACTAGCCACTAGGAGTCTACAAGTTTTTAAAAAAAAAAAAAAAAAAAAAAAAGAGTAATAGCTCTGCTGCATAAAGCTTTTAGAGCAAGACATTCAATAAGGATTTCTGAACATGGTAGAAACTCAGCAGCAGACACCTGAACTGAACAAATGCCAACTAGTTCAGCCAGCAAACAGTAAATGGAAGTAGACCCATTGGGCCAGAACATTTTCACCAGAACAAGTAAAGGATTAACACAATATCTTCTCAGAATGACACAGACTATACCCTGTGCTAGCATTTCATCCAGAGGCTTTATAAGGTCACAGCTGAAAACCACACAAAACTACTGAGATATTGCTGTCCCACTCTGTCCCTCTTTCCCATCACAGTTTAAAATAATAAATACTCCAGGTAAATGGCTAACACAGCAAGGAAATGAGAGAACACCATTAAAATAATAGATATTGGTCACCACAGATATCAGCTTCTATACTATGGCATTGAATTATTTATTTAAAAGTTTCCATTGCTACAGAAGTGTCAATTTAACTCACTACAGCTTCTTCAGTCTGTGCACACTAACAGTTGCCAGTATGCAAAAGATGTTTGAGGGGCCCCCTAGTACAAGTAATACTGGCCAGTACCATCTGAACCTTCTATGATGCCAATGAAAAAAATTTTTAAATACTACCCAATATTCCAAGCAAATTAAAACTTTGCTATAATGGAGTCAATATGGATAGGAAGTCGTATGTTTACAATTTGGTTCTCTTCTAGTTTTATTTCTAAAGTTACATCCTACTTGTGGTGGCACACATCTCTGTGGAAAAGTTAACTCTGAGACTTCTTTCCCTTCCCTTATTTCTTGTTGCCTTTCCATTGAAATTCAGAATATTATCTAAACACAACCATCTGCTTCTGGACCTACAGAACTCTTCCAAGTATGGGTGCACAACAGGCTGTGTGTGCAACATCTCTACGCTGCTCTAGCACTTGGCTAGAGAAGAGGGAGGAGCACATTCAGCTCAGCTCCCCACTGCAGAGACTGCCACTGCACCACCAGCATCCCGTCACCAGATACACAATGTTCTGGATTTGTGTGCATCTCAGAATTACACTGCGAAATGGATATATCGGCCAAAGTTTTATTTATCAGATTGCATTTATGCTTTCAGCATCATATTCTGTAAGTTCACCGCAATTCATTACCATCTTGACTTTTTTTGTACAGAAGTGATTGTCACTACAACTTTGTATCAATCTCCCCTCAATACCTCTTGGTCAGAGTAAGTTCTGTCAGTTACTCCAACAAAAGGTGAGTGGAGCCAAAGGAAAGGAGAATTAAATTCCACACTACTTTTTCAGACTCTATGTCATTCGTTCACAGCACACACCCAGAGGTTTATAAGGACAGAAAGTAACAATGTTATCTTCCTCCCCATTTCTGGCCTACTTCAGTTCATAAATCTTGCCTAAATTAACTCCTGCTTTTTAAAGTTTCCAACACAGTTAAGTTGCTCCACAGTTAATTATTCTGCATTGTTACAAACCTTGTATTTAACTCCTAGTCCACTGTTCTTAAGCTTCAAATTCCCTTAACTGACAATCCTCCCGATCTGGTCCAAGGGCCCTTCCACTACAGAATTCTTACTTTCCACAACACAGAAATGAAGTCATATCTCCACTGTCTCTGGCATATGTTAACCAGGCTGTTCTTTTTGACATTTTCACCTGGAAACACTGGGATATTCTCTGCACCATCCCCAATTAGTCAATATCCTTCCTGAACAGTGAACACTAGTAGTACCGCACAAAAGCCACAAACACAGGGAAGAAAACTTCCATTTGTTTGTTTATACATTATTCCCAACTACACCACTGCACACTAAAGACCTCTTCAATAGCCTACCAAACCCTCCCTGCCCCCCATACATTTGCCTCCACCCTCAAAGCACTGTTTTTGCCATGGTACCAACACAGCCTTCACGGTTTATTTCCAGACAAATTAGCTTAGTCTCCCTATGCTATCTGTACAAAAAAAAAAAACAATAAACAAGCAACAAGCAAAACACCACACAAAAAAAAAAAAAAAAACCAAACCAAACCAACACAAAGTTCCCACAAAAAACTTTTATTCAACATTAGTGAACAAAGCCTGGTACACTGTATTAGTGTCCATTTTATGGCATCTTTAAACAAATAGGCTTAAATACCTTTTTAATCTAAAGCTAATATCTAATCAGAACAAATACCTCTGTGGAATACAGTTTTAAGGACTCTGCTCCCTCGGGGCACATTACTCTCTATTCCCAACAACAGCCCTGCAATCCAGAAAGTCACTTCACATCTCTTCCACACGGCCAAACAATGCAACATCTCAGACACGTTTAATGCACCCTAAACCAGCAACATGCCTCATGTTTGCCAAGCAGTATCCCACATTTATTATGCATAGGTTTGATATACTGTGTGATACTTTGTAATAGTTCATGACAGAACTGCAATAATGCTGCTTAAATGACAAATGAGTGCACGGAACATTGCCCATAAGATGCTGCCCAGGGATTAATCCAAAAGAAAAATATGTGTGTAGTATCTGGTGGAGCTGCAATAGTAGGTCTTTCCATAGTCATAAAATAAGAGGTTATACTCTGAATATTAAATAGTTGGTTCATAAAACTGGTCTCAAACAACTTTGGTAGAAGTGTAAAAGTTCTTATCTAAAAACTGAATGCTCCTCTCCCTGCAGCTGGAGGAGGAAAAGGAAAAAGTACTCAGTAATGTTTTTCACTATCAAAAATCCAGCTTTAGTAAATGAAAAGCAATTGTGGTATCTTTCATTAAACATTAACCATGGTTTCTCATGGCAAGTATGAAATTGAATTATGCCAACACACTAAAAGAGACCTGTACAGGATTCCTTCCCTCCCCTCACCACCATTTTGTTCTATCAACTTACCTGTTACTGGGGAATAAAATCACTTAAATAAGGATTTAAAGGGGAAAAAACCCTCTTCCTTCCTTTGTTATTATGGACCTAAAATGCCCCAAACCATGACTAAATATGCTTACCATTTTTAATCATACTGTTACGCCAAGATTCAAGCATAGTCCACTTAACTTCTAGTATGTTAAGCTCATCAACAAAGAAGTTTAATTTCCTCTGTTCTCCCTCCCCTCTTACCCAGTTCAGTTCCAGGTTTACAAAACCAGACCATTTTAGAAACACTCCCCTCTCCCTGCTTTACCAAGCAGCATTTCATTTCTATGAAAAAACATAATCATCATGAAAAAAAATCAAGTTACCTAAGACACTAGTCCTTCACAAAGACAGTTTCCAAAGGCTTTAAATTGGCTAAAATAGCGAAGATTATTTCATTGTAAGCATTTCTGAGGTAAATTACATTGCTTGGAGTATTAATCTCTCCATAAACTGAAGTAAACATGCTTTTGCATTTAACAAAGCAGAAGTTATGCCCTCAAGACATTAAGCCTCTAAAAAGTAGCCAATAGTTATCAAACACCAGTAATACACCAACATCTGGTCTCATGGGTTTGGTCTAGGAAGAAGAAAAAACTATATATTAAGGGACAAGCTACTGATACCATTTGTCTAACAAACATCTGGGAAACCTCAAGCATCTTTAGTTTCATGCCTGCTCTATAGAACTCTGAATGACGAAAAGCACTTCACCACATCAAGTCTGCACCATAGCATCCTTACAGAAAAGTACTGGACCTGCATGCAGGTCCTTACATCTTCATCAGGTGCAAGTCATATACCAATATTCCTACAACACACACGGGAAAATGCAGGGGATAAAAAAAAATAAGCTATGAAAATCTGAATACTCAATACGGTACCACTTAACAGCAAAGACTCATGTTGGTGTTTCCGGCAGAGGAGGTTCCAATAAAGTCCATCTAAAACATAAAAAACCTCCAACACTATTTAATAAGAAAATCTAATGAAACCTGGCATTTCCAACAAATGTAGTTTTCTTTAAAGTGTCAGCAAGTTCAGATTTGTATGGCTCCTGAGCTTGTGGGACTGGTTTTTTTTTGCCTCCTTCCTCTGCAAGGGATTAGGAAACTTGGGAACCTGTCAGTTTCCCAAACTGGTTTACGTAAACCAGCCCTAATTAGAGCCTAAGTCTGTTACAGTCAGTATCACAAGAGATCTTCACAGTTCTCTGAGTATCTCAAAGACCATTATACTGCTAGACAGGACAGACAGAAAAATACACCTATTATTGATCTTCAAATAAGTACTGAACAGAACCTATGAAAATTATCACTGTGAATTAAGTGTAATATGACTGAGATGTTGAAATACATACTTCTGGAAAATTTTCCTGCATTGGTTTTTAATAGCAGTGCAAAATTTTGTTATCCAAGCTAACTATGCAAAACAGCAAAAGGTCTAAATCTTTTGCACCACTATGCAGGGAGGGACATATCAGGAAGTCTGTTTTTCAATGAAAGCCTATTCTGGCAAAAAAATCATCCTCCATTTTAACTACCACTGAGAACTGCAACAGTGATTTTTTTTTTTTAGTTCAGTCCCAGAGATGCTTTAGAATTTTTAATGCTTCACATCCATGTGATACTTAAATCATAATTAAAGAAACCACAAGGGTGACACTTCCAGTTCCATACAAGACTAGAAAAACAGTCTCTCTAAAATGACCTACAATATGCACAGCCTCAAATGACTCACTTTTATTAGTTTCTCCCTGATGAGGCTTCCTCTCCCCAAGACACTGTTCCATCACTACGCCAACAAAGAAAGAAAGAATGAAATGCCGAGTCCAGTATCATTTGCCTTTAAAAAGACCAAGACAAAACCAAAAATATACCAACTTACTCTGTAATAAGAAACATGCTGGCTTGTATTTTCCTTCAAAATATTTCAGTGTTCTTTTCTGCTCCCAACCCTCCACAATACCACAACATTCAGGAAGACTCCTGCATTTTCTACTGTAAACCACATTAATTTGCCTCTGCCCAGTTTCCCTCAGAAGGGGCTGAGAACTGACGTGCCACCATGCTGCTTGCCAACACCCCTGCTGCCCCTCCTGCTCCGGAAGGCAACACAACACCCCACACCATTAACTCCTCTGCTCACAGGAAAGATGCCAGCAGCAGCAGCCACCAGCAAGTTCACACTCATAAAACTTTGCAAAAGTCTGCTGGAATTGGTGAGCGCACACACTACAAAAAATTTTGTCTCCAGCACCAAAAGCGTTTTCAAATCCTGTCTCTCACACAGTAATAATGAATCAGGCAAGAAAACAAGTATTTCCGCTACCTATTTGATGCTGAAGCCCACTAACTGGAATCTTGCTCTCTCTTGAACTATGCTGAAAACATCTAAAGCAGCAACTCTTCAGTAGGTAGACAGCATGATATATCATAGATACTTTATAACCCAATTTCAGTCAGGTGCTAGACATCTACCATTTCATACTGGGCCACCCGAATTTTAACTCCCAAAACTTACCTTGCTTTTCATACGATCCTGGACAACCTAGCTTGCCAAGTTAAGACCTCTGAGACCTCTAAACATGTATTTATTCACTTCAGAACACGCAGGCATGCATTTGCTGCCTTACAGACAAGCATGGCTTGTTAGACTAAGGCCCCGATTTGCACACATATTAATACAGATGTTAACTACAAGGCGGTTTTCTATTTAATATAGTGTACAGAAACAGAAGAGAGTCAAAAATGCAACAGTCACACTGGTTTAGCCAGTGCCCCAGCCAGTCCTCCAGGACTAGAAAGCAGCAGTGGCTTCTGCACAGGGAAGCATGCAGATGGAGGGAAGCCTAGCGTGTTGGCAAAGCTTTGGGTCCTGTGAGGCTACGCAGGGAGAACGTATGCAGAAACACTGGGAAGAAAGGAACTGAAGTGCTCGCGTGGGGACTGAACGATAAAAAATTTTGAGGCTAGGGAAAGTGTTGAAGCCAGTCCTAAACCAGAGGGCATCAAATATAAGTAAGGATGTAGGGCCCTACTAAAATGCATAGCAAGAACACGAGTTCTCTAACCTAGCCAGTTATAAAAGTAAAAATTCTTTATCTAGACAAATTATGGAGCTTAAACTTCTTATACAAAGTATAATATGACTAAGAACCAAGCAGACATTTTAATTCAATCATTCATATGAATCATTTCTTAAATAAAAAGGCTTTAGTGTGCGCTCTCAGAGTTGAACTACTTAAAATTACGAAGATCACTTTCCTTTCAGAAGATACAACTTCCTGAAAGAGCAACAGTCATAATTACTGGTAAGTAATCGAGTTCAAATGAGAAGTGAGTTACTGTTGAAACGAAGGTTCTCAATAGTAGAAGCCATTTAAGATCAAGCAAGTTCTAATCCAGTTGCTCCTCAACAAATTAACTACAGAGTAAAACAGAGCTGTGGTGCCATTCTGTCAGTGGCAGCTGTGTTTTGAAAGGTTCTTGCCACTCCCTTACATCCCCAGATACTTATTTCTGCACTCCGGAGGTGCCGATGCAATTGTTTGCATTGCTGTGCTCCAAGTCAGGGTTTCAAGAACTATGCCATTTAAAGGAGAAAACATAAAAAGTCCCACCCCAAAACAGTAAAAATATCCCAATAAAGTACTTTTTAAAAATACAGCCTATACAACAACGATCCAAAGAGCAGCAGTGACAAGCTAAGACAGAAGTAACAGAAATATCTTAAATTAGATTTTCCCCTGCATGGAATAACACTAAGTCACAGCTTCATAATTCACAGAAAATCATTCATGCCTGGCAAAAGACCGCACTCCTGCTTTCTTACCCCTCCCCTTTTTCCAAGTCTTTCTTCCCCCCACCCCCCACCCCCCCCCACACCCCCGCCAAAAAAAAAAAACACTAAAACCACCACCCATGCCTAACAAGTTCTACTTCCCTTGTGAAGAGCTTGAAAGAAATACACAGTGTGCAACACCAACAAAAGCTGGAATCGGGTCATTTTTCTTTCTGGTTTTCAGTAGGAGGTAAGGTGGAACTCCGTCAACTTTCACTCCAAGATAAAGACATAGCAAAGAAGGTAGAATATATGGGGGGAAATAAGAGGAGCATTGGGGAAAGCACAGAAGGAAACATTGATACATTTGTTTAAAAAAAAAAAATATCAAACCCCATAAAAGGCCTTCCTTCCAAGAGAGGAAAAAAGAGCAGGAAAAGGATTTGACATTTACTATACTGGATAAAAGAAACCACATTGTTACCATGTTTTTTAATTCAAATTTCTTGGTCTTGTGCTTCTATTTGAATAGGTATATATTGTGACAATTCAGCATTCCAGACAAACAACATAAAACATTGATATGCAACAAAGCTGCGCTCCGAAGCTTAGACTACATTTGACTCTTCAGATCCAATATACTTAATGCCTGCTGTAATATGTATAAACAGAGGAAAATCTGGTGGTTTACTTGTTTAAAATAGAAATTAATTGCTTCATGAACAGCCCACTTACCAAAGCATAATTATTATTTAGAAATGTGCCATTTTCCATAAAGACCAACAGAGAATGCTACAAGGTGGTCTGCATGATTTTTTGGATGGAAAACAGGCTGTTGATATGACTGTCAGACACTATTACATCATCACAAGTGATGCTGCTCTAACTCAATTACACAGCCACCGAACAATTTCTGCATGAAGTGTTTAATAAAAAAATATTATACCTACCATGTTCTTTTCAACTTCTCAAAGATAAAAAATGCTGCATGCTGATGAAACACAAACCTGTTCTCCCAAAAGACTACGAACAGGAGTTCAATTATGAGACATACAAGACGTCTATTGTTAGTAACATATTCCATTGGCTTTCATTTAGCTGTCTGGATATTCTTTCATGAAAGCAAATCCAGAAAAAAAACCAAAAGCAAAAATTCTTTTAAAATATATAGGCTTCAAACAAAACTGCTATTGCAGTATTTTCCACCCAGCTTGAGATAACAGAGCTGCAATTCAAAAGCTCTAGGTTTTTTTAGACCTGCAAACACAGGATGAAATTCTTGTGTCAACAGTTTTACCTTCAACATATTTGAAGCAGCAAGGAATCCAGTCCCAGAAGTTAGAAAGGACACAGTAATGCTATCTCTCTTACACTGCAGCAGCAATTCAGGAAGCATCAACAGGCTTATGACCTTACAAAGTTTCTAGACAACATGAACTGTATGAAAGTTAACATAATAAAAATACTCTAAGTTACAGCTACTTCTAGATAGCTAATCTAAGGAGAGCTGTGAGCCTTTGGGTCCCCCATTTCCTAAACTTCCAACAGCTCCCTATTCTACTTCCCTGCTGACAGACTATGTTCATGCTCCTTTACATTACAATAAAAAACATTTCAGGAAGGTGCTGTAGAATTACCAGGGTAAACAGCTATCAGGTTACTGTATGATGTAGTCCCTTAGGTGAGCACACCAGAAACAGAACTTGACGCAGAAGTCCCAAATAAACTTTGGGAGAGTTTCTACAACCAAACCTGAACAGATAGTCTTCAACCCATTACGCATTATTCAATCATCAAAATTCCCAAGGGGGAAGGGGTGGGTGGACAGCAACATATACTAATGCATTATGAGCACAAACCAGTATTACATGACTGAGCTTGTATTTATGTTCCACATAAACACCTGCTGTTTTGAGTGGTTGCTTTGACTGCCCATGACAAACTATATTTAACACACACCTGTGCTTTTCACCTGTCCTCCTGCAAATAATTCCATTCACAAGGACCCATCTTAAACACACAAGAATTCCAACAGCTATCATTTTAATTCATTGCTTTCATTCTACAGATAAAATTCTAATTTTTTTCCAACTCGCTCAAAACTAAAAGGAACAAAGCTCAAAATAAGTCTTCACAAAACCGAAGTTCACTAACTCATTAGAAATCTAACTTCCGATGTATGAGAAATGAAGTAGGAGATTGAAGTATTCACCCAAATCAAAATGTTTGTCTACATAAAGCATATTAACTCTTGCACCTGCATGTGGAAGATGTAGAATTAATATATTTTTCTGCTTTTAAAAATATCTAAAAGCTATTTAAGATCATATTTACAGAGAAGAAGTTTTAGGTGTGACCTCCAAGGTTGATACTCTTCAGGAATGAGGGAAGGTACTGCAGAATATTTCTGAAGTATCTTAATTACCTAAGTGGCATGGATGTTTGTACCAAATACATGACAACATAAGGCTGCGTTCTGTTCTTCAAGGGCATCTTATTTCCAATATAAAATAATACAACCATTGTGAACTGTTAGCATAATCTCACACATCAGTAGCATGTTTTAATGATACTTCTGGCTCATTCAAGAATACATAAAAACAACTGATTTGACTGTTGTTTCAATAAATCTGAAAGAACCTCTAAGATTTCTAGAACTACCTTCACCAGTGCTTAACAAACTTTACACACAGTAAATACTACAGAATTTAAGAATTAATACTCCAATACAGAAACTATTTTCAGTTTTGTTTCTAATGCTCCCAGAATTTTAAGAAGATTATACTTTCAAGTGACACTGTCTGCTTGGAATCCAGTCAATTGAAAAAGAAGCAAAATGGATTTACATTCATTTCACATTCCTCAGCTACCCTAATCCTTCTGACAATTTAAGAACATGGCTTCAGTAGAAGTAGCAAACTAACTACTCACAGGAGCAAAGTAAACACAGTAACACAATTTATTTCTTCTGAAGTTCCTTGCTTATAGTAATACTGGATAAAATATTTCTTGACAAAACTTTGATTACTATGTTGATAAGCTTTTATGCATTTTTTTTTTCCACCAAGTTACTATAAAAAACACATGCACTCTGGAAAGACAAAGGAAAAGCGCTTTTTTTTTGTTCTTGTTGTTCTTTCAGAGTGGAACAATTTACATCTTCTAAAAATTGAATGTCAATGGCTGGAAGCCCAAATCTGTTTCATCTTTCAGCGTAAGGACAGGAAGTAAGGTCACTGTCAGCTTTAATTAAAAACATCTTCAAACCAGACTTCTGCTCTAGATCAGGATTTTGTGACATACAAATTATATTCCAATATATCATGCAAGTTAGTCCCAATTCAGCAGTAGCTCCAGTTTTAAATACAGACACCCACTGGAGAAGTTACCTAATCAGAATCCAGCGTGGCTGATAACAGCCTTGCTTCCATCCAAAAAGTAACCTGATATTAGCCCAGAGGGGTTTGCTACATAAATGCTTGGAGCTTTGTCTCCAAATAATGCTTAACTATATCATTATGGCTTTGTGGTTGAGCAGTGCTCGCTGCAATTGGCATACAGAGATGGAATTTACTTAGAATTACAGGCAACAGAAAAAGGTGAGACGGGCTCAATATCTAATCAAGTTCACACCCAACAGGGGAATATACACTTCCTATACCACCCTGCAGTATAAACCCATTGCCTTTAAATGAGGAAAGAACTTTTACTTAGAGAGTATCCATGAGCTAGTTCCATGTACTATTTGGCCAGGGAACAAACAAAAGGAGATGCTTCTCATCTATGGAATCATACCAGTTTGATTTTCTTATTCAGGATGAAAACATTCAATAGGAAATCCAATCCAAAATTGCGTGAATTAAGACAAAATAGGCTGAACGCAAAATCTATAGACTGTATTGATAACACTTAAGACAAAATATCTTTACCTGTATTGTCTACCCATCCTATGTTACCATTTATTTTCAGGTGTGTTTACAGTTCTGAAATATATCCCACCAGGCACCTGGGAGTTTTCTACTGAACCTAGCTACTCCTTTAGAAAACACCCTATGGAAGTGCCTCAGTTTCTTCTGCATAGCTCTAAGGCAAGCTCTAAAGCAGGGGTCCTCAAACTAAGGCCCGCAGGCCAGATACAGCCCCCCAGGGTCATCAATCCAGCCCCCGGTATTTACAGAACCCCCCCACCAGGGGTTGGGGGGAAACCAAGCAGCCGCAGATGACTGCCTGCCACTTCATCCACGCACCAGCCCTCTGTTTGTAAAGTTTGAGGACCCCTCGCTAAAGCAAGGATGCTCAAGTCAAATATATTGGGGAGCCATGAAAACCTCCAATTTACCAGTACGAAGCAGCCCTCCTCTTACCATAGCACTTCCCAGCTAAGCCTTCCACCATCAATACCCGAATCCATATTCCCAATTCCACCCACTCTTACAGTAACCCCAGCCCCTAGCATAACCTTTGCTGTTCCTTATTTCAGTATCATCCTCACCAAAGCCTCTATCCTGCCACTCTCTCACCCTGCCATACCAACTGATTTCAGATGCAGGGCACAAAGACAGCTCCCTGCTGTCCTAACTGTCTGGAAAAGCTTTGTCAGGACACACTTACTGCAGAGCTGAGAAGTACCGCATGCACCTGCGCGGAGGGCAGCAAGCACACAGCTCTGGCCGAGACATCCATGAAGCTCTCCCAGTGGCTGCCTCTCCAGTCAGCAAACAGCCGCTTGCTAGTCAGCAGGCAGGGCACCCACTGTCTCTTAGCTATTGAGGAACAGCAGCTTTGCATTCTCCCTTTGACACAGACCCCCGGCCCATGTGCTGCATTGACCAGCAATACATACAATACAGGCAACTGAAAACTTGGTCTAGTGCTATTTATTTGCTCAGTCTCCCAATCATACTGCATCATGTATGCCCTCTTCCTTCCACCACCTCTCTCTTCACTAAGAGCAAGCATTAATCCTAAATTCTGTGCCAAGATTAAAAAGTTCCCAGCTTGCTCATGTATACATTTCACAGAAATAGCATGAGCAAAAAGTGTTGAGCGCTAATACTGCCTCTTTCCATCTCACCTGTTAGATATACAAATGCTAACAACTCAGTTGATGAATGAAGGTAAGACATGCAGAATCACATTTACTTGCACCTATCCTCTCAGTGATAATCTATGGAGTATTATAAAATGCTTAAGAAACTGAACTTGCACAAAGACTTTACTTGAAAAACTAGTGTGTTCCTCCTGTCTGCTATTACTAAGGATAAAGTCACTATAACAAGGATTACAAAATATTCTGTGAAACCTTACAAAACTGTTGAGCCTAAAAATTAATCATTCAAAATATAGGAGTTATCATTGCTAAAGCTACCTATGAAATACCCAATTCAACTTTTCACTGCATAAACATTTTGACACAGTTTTTAACTATATAATCACAGATTGCTTCTTCACTTGAACAGCTCAACAAAGTTCTGATTTATTTTAGAATCTCACAAAAACAGAATTGCAAAATATTTCAGGAGGACATCTACTCCCATCTTTTTACACCACTGTGGAATCACTGCTGCAATCCACTGCTGTTAGATCATTATACAAGCTGTTCTTACAACTCCAGTGACAGATCATATCATTGCCCCAAACCATGCATTTCGGGGTTTCATTACCTATCCCCACTGTTCAGCACTCAGAAAACCTGTCTCATTCACTGTGATTCAAGTCTTTTACTTCTTTTCTTATTCAACATAAAAAACTCTTTATTACCCTACTCTTAGTGTTTATCCTTTTTATGTCTGAATAAAGTCCTGTACACCTGGGGGTTTGTTCTAGATTAGGCAACCCCAATATTTCTGTGATCTGAAGTGTCTCCAGTAGCCTGTCTCTTCCTTAGAGGGCAAGGTCCCATACTAGACAGCATTCCAGCTGGAGCTCTCTTCTGCCACTAAAGAGAATGAATGAGTTACCACACAGGATATGCCAAAGACCATACCCTATGTATTCATGAGATCCAGCACTACCCATGATCCTGTTGAACCACACTGTTTGTGATCCATGATGAATACCAGATCCTTCTTCACAGCACTGTTGCACTGCCTATTCCCCACCCCTATGGCTGTGCAGGTCTTCAGCCCCATCAGTATGATACCATCGTGCACATTCCTTACTGAAAGGGATATTCTGACCCTTCTTTTACTGTTTCCAGCATTATTCCCTCCTCCTCCTCCCCTTACTTGCTGGTGAATTTTAGCATCTTACCTCTATTTCAAACCACAAAACCAGACACGCTGTCTTGACCAGATGGCTAAAGCCAATTCTATACAGGGAATTAATTAGAAGAGAAGCCTCTCTAAATCAAAGGAGAGAATGGAAGAGGACTAAAAGGACTAGAAAACAGTTTGTACAGGAAGAACAAGCAGGTAGGGGTTGTAGGCTGAAACTGCTAAAATTGAAAAGCAAGCAACAAACATCAACAACCACAAATATGAGTTCTTGTTATGAAAATTTGATTTTTTTAAAAAAATAAAACTAAATCCTACTACACTTTGACACAGTATACTATATTTTCCCATCTATAAGGCTAGCTAAATCTCACTAAAAAAGTCCTAATAATGTAAATGCACACCATTACACCACCACCTGTTATTTTTTATTTGCTTACACAGTTTATTTCTTATACTTCCATTCTGTGGATTCAGGTTCAGTAAACTGGCTTATCATCCACTGAATCTTTACTGTTCTAAAGACAAAAGTCTGACTTTCAAATGAACTTTTCTTTTGTGCTCACTTAGTGCATCTGAACATTTCATACTATTTTGAAAATCAAACAAGGAATTACATCTAAGAAATTACATTTTACAGATGGTGAAACTAAGAAACAAGATCAAATTCTAAGTGCCTAATTTGAAACATTATTGTGTGTGAAACAAAATTAATGAGTATTTAGAATTACAGACACAACATCTATTCAAGAACAGCTCCCCTTGACTTTTGGCAGCTGCAAGCACTCAGCATTTCTGCGACAGATCCCAGAGGTCTCACGTCCAATAAATGAGGAACACACAGCTAGTGACCACCTGTGGGAAGCTTGGTTTAAGCAATTCACATCACTGAAATTCTGCAATAGCAACACAATTCAATTGTCTAGGTCAGCATTTAATTACATTAACAGCAAAATCTTTATTCAAACTTCCCTGTCCCTCACCTCATTCACTTCACACCTTAAAACATCTGCTCAAAAGGAGCAAGTCCTATAGATAACTTCATTTGCTATCCAACACCCGTTTCTTCACAGCGCAAGATCATTTATGTACATGAACGCCATGAAGACCCTGTCTGCATGTAGGTATGTGTAAGTACAGATACTTAGGTGCAGGCACCTATATAGCTGTAAATACTATCTACATATATATTATTCACATGATCACAAAGTGTGTATAGCTGTACCATAACTTACAGGCACAGAAGTAGATTAAAATTATACATATTACTGTAATGTCAGTATTTCCAGCTTGTGGATTTTTGCCTCTGCAGTCTTCATATGCCACTAGAACGTCTGTAGAAGAAATTCCCCAGTTTTTAAAACAAACTCTAAAAAACACTTCTGTTACAAGGCTGAAACATGCACATTCACGAAATGTTCAAAGAGAAGTAGCAGCAGATTATCATGCTCCTGGCTGAGAGGAGAAAAGGGCCAACGCTCTGAAGCCCTAGATTCTGTGCCAAATTCTGGAGAAAGAATCCCGGAACAGCAGGCACGGACTTCCCTGTTCCTAAATTCCAAGCTCAGTGCTTTCAGCCACATCTCTTCCAGTCTTGTCCCAGTCCCTTATCTTCCCTACTTCTGACTCTTCCTTTCAAAACTATTTTTTGGAGGTTTATTTTCCGTTTTTAAACCAAGTCCGCCTTCATTTCCCAGTGTGCTTACCCTACTACCAGGCTGCACTGCTTATTTTTTCTAGGATCAATTTCTGCATTGCAGTTTCCCTCCTCCACAGATCTATTTCCCACTCCTGACCTAACGTCTTGCCTCCTAGTCCTCATGCCCTGCCAGCCCAGTTACTTTCATCTCATAAACCCTATTGCAATCCATGTGTCTCTTCCTATCCTACAACTTCCAGGTTTCCTCACACATCTCATCTACGACAAAAACGGTGACCAGAAAAGATCACAGACCCTTCTCTTACTCCTGCTGCTTAACTAAATCACTGTCCCACACTGGCTCCTTCTCTCCATTTTCCCTCTTGGACCTACTGCAATCAAGTACCATCACACCACACTGCAGATGCCAGTTCCCCTAAAGAAAGCAAAGCACTCCACTACATAGCACAGACAGATCCTTAAACACAAGGCAGGCAGGTGCCAGGTTTTAGTCCTAAAGCTCAACCCAGTCCCACTTCTGGAGCAGTTTAGACAGACTTTCACAGGCAAGTCTGATCCCCTGTATTTCACACATCATTTTGGGCCATGGGAGGCATGCTTAGTGTGTCTGCCCTGTGGCACATACAGCCCCTGGTAAGTGTTAACAGGTAGGTGCGTTCCACAAGAACAGGCTATATCAATGTCTTAGCAGACAGAACAATGCACCACCTCTATCACAGCCATGTGTGCCCAAATTCAAGTTGTTACAAGCTTTTGAAAAAAATTAACTTTCAAAGCAGCAGTGGAGAAAACATCCTCTTCAGAGCAGATGCAATCTGCCAAAGTTTAACTGCATGCTCCGAAGCATAAGGGTATTAAAGTTGTTCAGAAAAGGAGCTGGCAGAACTCAAAGCAGAAACCATTGTTTTCCTCTTGCCTCATCAGAATTAAGCTGAACTCTTTCAATTTTGCATTTTGCAAAGAAAAAAAGCTTCAGCCCACAGCAAAATGCACAATTTATAGAATTTTAATAAATAGTTTATTCTCAAGTCCACTGCAAAGCAGTAATATTTCTTACAGCATCTTATAACATCTTACATCTTTAGTAAGAGCTAGCACAATCAGAGCAGTCTACCCTTTTCCAGTATTTATTCTGTGCATTTTACATGCAATTAATTACATTGATGTAATCAATGATGTGAGCACTGATAGTCAGTTGTACCCCCTCCCCATCTCATGCATTAGGAAGAAGACACCATTAATCCACTGCTCTTATGGAAGATTTTTGCTTAGTCTTCCAAAACAGCTGTCTCCAATAACATCAAGAGCTGAAAACACAGCACATATAGGGAGTGTCAATCAAATTTGTTATTGAGCTCATGTGTGTTTAACAACCACTAAGGAAAAGCATGGAAATATATGACTTTTATAGGAATAAAAAGAGACATCATATCATGTAACTCCAGACTGAAAACTGGCCACACTGATGAGGACCGCATGAAAATGTGGTTCTTACACATGAGCCAAAAAAGAAAGTAAGTCTGCATTGTTCATTTAGTGTACCATTTGACTCAACTTTGGGGTTCCAACACAAAATTTAAAAGATAACTTGTGCTATTTCCTTATGGCTTTTTACTTACACATAGGTTCCCACAACACACAATTTAATAACTCTTATGCAACCAGTGTTATTCATGCTGTGTGCCACAACGGGCCAGGCTGGAGACACACTAGTAGTTAAGGACATCATCCATAATAATTCTTACGCAATTAGTGTTATTCATACTGTATGTCACAATGGACCAGGCTGGAGACTCACTGGTAGTTTAGGACATCATTCACAATAACTCTTATGCAATTAGTGTTATTCATACTGTACACCACAATGGACAAGTCTGCAGGCTCACTGGTAGCTTAGGACATCAGCCACAAACAGATTTACTTTCAAATGAAGGAAAGCCATGTCTCCCACAGCTGAAGTGAGACTGTATTATTAAGAAGTCTATTCTGCTTCACCTCTCTCCCAAGCAACTCACACATTTCTGATCTGAGAACTGGGTTGTCAGAGCCTGCCATTTACCACAATCATCAGCTTTGCAAGACCTCTTGGAAAAGATTTGTACTGCTGCAAGAATCACTGCTCTTTAATGTGTCCAGTGCCTGACACCTATTACCCAAGGTAGGTCAAAGCTGTTAAAGCCTACTTTGTTAAAGGCATGCTATATTTCAAGTCCCAGCCCTGAGAAATCTAAGACCTTGCTTCACAGAAAACAAATGTCATCCACAAAACAGACACAACTGAATCAAAAGCTGCACTGTCCACTAGCTTGTTTAGCATTCTAACTTCTTGAAAGAGCATGCAAACAAACAGCACATTTCCTCTGGCAAGACTAGAACTGTAGCTTGTAGACATGAGGCTGACATAAATAAAGCAAGCACAGCATAGAAAGCAGTCTTAAATGGAATCCTTCAAGCATATGGGTCTTCTGTGGAAATGAACTGGAAGCAAGCTTGACAAGCTGAACTGGCCACAAGAGACACGATGCCAACTCAAGTGTCTGTAACACGCTCACGCAATTAAGTTGAATAAACAATATCCTGCAACTGTCCATAAGGCAGCTACATCTGATTCCTTGCCTGACCTCCACAACTTGTCTTCGGTCCTTGAGTCTGAGGAGATTCACTACAGACTCCTCCCAAGTCCGGCACAATGCTCTCCTCTCCCACGAAAACAGCACAGCAAGATAAATCCTCCTGATTGTGAGCGCAGAAGTTGCACAGATTGTGCAAGGAAGCCAAAGCAGAAACACAGCCTGGGCTGAGCAGTAAGATATTCATGAAGACAGACCAAAGCCCTAGTCCACAGAGGTGCTCAAACACATACCTACCTTTAGCACACTAGTAGCCTATCCACATACTAAGAGTTCAGCATCTGCTTAATTGTGGAAGATGAAGCCCTGATTCAGCAACATGTGACTTCAGTGGGATCTGGATCAAGCATTCCAAAACCCACGTTGATTTACTACTCGATTTTCTTAAGTACCGACATCCACTTTGCTATTTCAACTGCAAGCAAGTAGCTCTAACAGCCGTTCCACAGTTACTGTACGCTCTTGCTATTCCTAAACTGGTCAAGACCAAATGGCACTGAAAAGCAAATGACTTGCACCCAGGACAGATACTCGGGGAGCTGTAAATCTGTTGAGCAATTAAGTGGATGTCATCCAAGCCTACTGCATATGACCAGTACACATCTCTTCTGTTCCACACTACCCATTGGAGATTCAAAACATTTCAAGGCTAAAGAAAATACTAGGATAAAGGCTGTGTCCTAATTTTTTTTTAAACTTATGGGCCCCAAGACTGAGAAATTTGATTCCTGACATGCTTTTTAATAAAGCATTTCACCTTAACTGAAGAGGAATGTAATTTTGTTCTGTGCAACCTGCAGTCTTTAAATCTCTGCGATCAATGGACCATTTCTGAGAGGTCTAAGAAGAGCATCTTCTGAAGAGCAAGTCTGCTCTTAGTATGCTAAAGTTCATTGTACATGATTCACATGCCCAGTGGAAAGACAAAATGTAGAGGACTCGCAAATTAAAACAGCTGGAAGGCTCCTGCCTTAGACTGAGCAGGAAAGCATTGCTTTGGGCAAGATCTGTTGTCTCTTAAGTGCTCTCTTCCAGCAGCCCAAACACTGCCTAAGTTACATAATACTTCTACTGCTGTTTTTAAGTTATACAAGAATGCACAGAAATCACACAAAAGTTTACAAAATTCACAGCAATGTTTAATTAAGAACTACTAAGTATCAGACATACAATTACATGAAAGCCTTTACTGACTTACTATGAAAATCTAGAAAGAGCCAGCTATTCTATTAACCTCAAAGGGTCAAAAACCTGAAGCAGATCTCCAACTTACAAACCTACTGCTTTGTTTTCTCCTATTTATATGCAAAGCCTGTTGTGTTTAAGAAGAAGAATCTCTGAAGCTTACTAGAAGTTATTAACTTATACATAGGCTGGAAACCCATCTCTTGTTGGCTACAAAGGGAGCTGGAGCAGAGCGTAACTTCCCCGAAAAGCTAACCAGTCACCACCAAACCACAAACTAGTTTCTGGAGTGGAAATAAAGTATTATTTAAAAGATAAGCATGTTTTGTAACATCAAGGCTTCTTAAGCTCCCAGCAACAATCACCACAGTTCTCCTGTTTAAATAACAGAATCAACACTACTTGGTCCACTTCACGAAACAGATTAATGCAGGTTCTTACCACTTATCAACAACTTCCTGATGTTGATAAAAACTGCATTACTTTACACCTGTTATCTACCAAAAAGAAAACCTATAGTCACAACAAAACTGTCCCTTTCTATAAAATGGTAGCTGTTGCATTTTTGTAGAAAAAGTATTACAAGATGAACCAAGAAGCTATGGGGGAGCAGAATCAAATAGACACCTTTGTGATTAAACTGTCTGCTTAACTACAGACCAATTTTGATGTCTAGAGCCACTAGAGAAAAGAAGAGAAAAAAAGGGGGTCACCGATTACTGGTTCTTTTGAAACACCTACTGACTGCACCAACCCCTGAAGCCGGAGCAGCTCCCTCCACGCGCAGGTCATGCCACGGCTGTGCTTGGAAAGCAGCACTGAACCTTCCGAGGGGCTATGATGCTCCCCCAACTTGAAAGGCGAAAGAGGACCCGGCTGTCCTGCACCCCGCAGATGCCACCACCACGGCCCGACAGGCGGCACCCCCAAGCGCCTCGGGCACCCCGGGGAGGGGAGCGGGCGCTGGGACCACAGCTCGCACGGGACATCCCACACGCCCGAAGCACCGGGTCCCCCGAGAGGGCCGGGACAGGGCTGCCACCAACACCCCATGCCACGCCGACCCTCTCCGCGCCCCCGGCACGGGTCTCAGCCGCCCCTGCCCCCCGCGGCGGGGCTGCCCGCGGCCCCACGGCAGCGCGAACAATGCGCGCGTTTCTGGCCGAGCTCCCCGGCAGCGCCGCGCGCAGAGGCGGCCCCCGCCCGCACTCCCGCCCGCCGGCGGGCTCCGCCGCATTGTTACCGGCGCTGCCTCCCCCCGCACGCGCCCGCTAACGGACACCCGCGCGCGGGGACGGCCGCCCTCGGCAGCGGCCGCCGACACCCCCACCCCCCCCGGCGGCACGGCCCGGGCCCGGCACACCTGCCGCGGCCCGGCCGGCCCCGCGGGCCCCCTTTGTTCCCTTACCTGCGGCAGGCGAGCCCCGCAGCGCCGGCACGGCGAGCAGCAGCGGCAGCAGGGCGGGCAGCGCCGGCCGCCACCGCGCCGCGGCCGCCGAGGCCACTACGAAGCGTGTCATCCCCTCCATGGCACGGCACGGCACGGCGCGGCCCGGCGTCAGGTCATCGCGGCGCCCCGCGTCCCCCCCCCCGGGCTGAAAGGGCTGGGCGGGCTTGGCGGTTCCCCCCGGGCGCATCCACCGCCGGCGGGGCTGGGACACCCGGGAGCGGGAGGCCGCCGCAGCACCCCCTCCCCACGCCCACCCCGTGAGAAGTATTCACGGGGGCAGCGCCGCGACGCCAGCCGCCTCCCAGAAGCGGCGGGAGCGGGCGGGAGCGGGGCAAGAGGGGGGCAGCGGCGTCCCGCAGCGCCCGCGGGCGGCTGGGCTGGGCTCGGCCCCCGGGCGGGGAGGCGGGGGAAGCCCCCGCGCTGCGGGGCAGCTAGGCTCCTCGGCCGGCCGCGGCGCTCGCCCGGGAGGCCACGGCCCTTCACGTGGAGGCGGCTGCAGCCCCTGCCCGGCCGCCCGGCGCTCTCTCGCCCCCTCCCCGCCGGCGACGCGCTAACCCCAGCGGAGGCCGGCCCGCGGCAGCGGCGAGCGCAGCGGGGCCGGCCGCCACCTGCGCGCGCCCCGCCGTCCGCGTCTGCGCGGGGGCGCGCGCGCCCCGCCCCCTCCGCCGCGCGCGGGCGGGGGCGGGGGCCTTGGCTCCTCCCCCCCCCGCCCCCGCCCCGCTCCCCGGGGGGAGGTGTGAGGGACGGGACGGGGCGGAGCGGTGCCAGCAAGGCCCCGCCCCCGCCCGCGGCCAGCCCGCGAGGCCCCGCTGCCCCGCCCACCGACCGCGCGGCGCCGGCCGCCTCCCCGTTGACCGGTCGCGTGGCCGTGCCTCGCCCCGCTGCAAGCGCAGCGCGGGAAGGGGCGGGGGCGGTGCCGCCCCAAGGCCGCCCCCCTGAGGGCCGGTGGGCCGCGGTGTGGCCCGCTGGCGTTCCCGGTGGCTCCCGGTAACTGCCCCGTCAGCGGCGCGGCCCCAGGGCCTACTGCTGGTTTGCGTGGGGCGACTGTGTTCCCTGGCTGTGCTCCCCCATAGCGGAGGGAGGCCGGGTGGGCGGTGGTCCCGTCCTTCAGTCCGCTGGCCGGGCCGTGTGGTGCCCAGGGACGGGCCCTCACTTCCCACAGGCGGTGCGCCGAGTTTTGAGGGCTGAAACAATAGTAAAATGCCCCAACGGAGAAGGAGAGGGCGCGAGGATGAGGGCATAGCTACGGGGCATCCACGCAGCGTTCGTGTTGCTCTAGGGGACAGCGGGCACAAAGACTGGGGGGAGCGGGGGGCTTTCACCACGGGGCTCCTCCCGAGACCGGCTCTCCTCAAGAGTACGGATGAGTGGGGCAGCCACCGAGGAGCACAGGCGACAGCTGGGGGAGGTCCCTTCGGGAAGCAGAGCTGGGATCACCTAGTTTTCAGCTGCACTCGCAATAGAACAGGTTAACTGGGAACATCAGGGGACTTCCCAACCCTGTTCCCGGCACATATCGGTCACAACAGATAGACCTTGCTCCTGGAGAAGGACAGAAGGAGTGAAGGAGTCATTTTGCTGACACAGAAATAAAGTAATACCTATAAGGTTTACTGGACATCACACAGCAGACCTCACAACATAATACCACACAGACAGCGGAGAAAATAATGCATGGCAGATCCTTGGTAATGTAAATAAGCAAAGCTGAAATCAGCCAGACTACATCAGATGAAGATGTGGCTCAACATAAACACAGTGATTAAGGGCAGGGCGTGAAATTGAAAAACCTGCTGGTTTTAGGTTAGATGTTTTCAGGGTCAAAAAGTCCACAAATGTCCCTGTTTTTGACAAGGTATCAAAGGCAATCACTGTGATGAGTACTTTAGGTCTTCTAGCACAAGACCTATACTTTCATTCTAAAAGTCTCAGTCAGTACAATATAATTTTCTTTCATTTTGTACAGTAGAGAGATGTTTCACAGAAAATTTCATGAGTGATTACAACCTATATCTTAAAATGAAACTAAAAATCTAAGCTATAACATCCCGTGCAAATACGTTAAACATTGCAAAAAAGAAGACCACAGTGGGACAAAAAAAAACCCTATAGTTTTTGAAAAATCTAACAAAAACTGAATGTGTAAGAACTTTCATAACACCCACCTGTTTGGTGTTTTTTTTCTTTAACCCAGGCAAATAATAAAAAAAAAAAATAAAATCAGGGCCTGGGGATTGTTTCTGTTAAATTGCTGAAAGAAGTATGTCTTTGGTATTACTTCTTTATTTACCAAAAAAATGGAGATTTCTGTTTCCCAGAACCTATTAGGAATCAAACAGCTAATTCTAATTATTTTTCCTGGTTGCCAGTCCCCTGAAAACAGCTTAGCTCAGAAGAGCACTCTTTAGCTTTTTTTAAACTATGTACCCACCATTTGTGGATACGTGCCATGTCAGGTGTTTCCTTGCTGCCATCTCTCTGTTTCTCTTGTCCTTCCCAAACCCTTTTGCAGATCTGCAGTGCAGGCTGAGCAATAGCCACCAAAAGCCTAAAATCCCCACTTCATTCCAATATGCCTTCATTGTAGGCAGCGATGCGCACCCATGTTTGGCACTGGACTGTGCAATTACATACTCCCTGGTTGCGAAATGCATTTTTCCTTTGAATAAGCTAGCCTTCAGAAGTACTCAGTAAGGGAACAGGAATCCACCTCTGCTTCAGATTCAGTGCGAGCTTTGCCAGTTAAGACTTAATTTCAAAACACATTTCAGACGCTGCGTATCACCTCCTTCACTGAAAGCTAACCACATCTTTGTCCTAACAGTGCCTATAGTAACAAAGCACGTAAGGCTGCCAGTAGTACATTTCAGGTTGCCTGTAGATAATTTGTTTCACCACGATCCAAAGGTGACTTCCCAGACTAAAGTGTGAGACAACTTGTCTCACATTTCTGAGATGTTATCCATGATGAAATCCGCTGCAGCCACTAACCCATTCACTGTCTCAGCTAACACGATTTCCTGCTCCAGTTCCCAGAGTTCAGTTCACAAAAAATAATCTTCCTATCTTGTGTTTGGGTTCACGTTCCCCAGTTTCTGTGTCTGTTGAGACCGAACTAGTATTTATGTTATTTCCCTGCTTCCTGAGCTAATTTAAGAACTGTCACATTTGATTGCATATTCTCTATTCTCTTGCAATTTCACATGTTCCACCAGATACCTCCAAATTAAATTCCCATTGTTAAATAACAAATGGCATTGAAAGAGGAGCTGTGAGGCAGCTACCTGTTCTGCTGCAGTTCACCCTCTGTTTTGGTCTGCTGTTTCCCAGAACATGTGGAGGAATTTCACCAGTTACCTATGATCCTCTGTCCTGCTTAGCCTCCTCTTTCACTGGAGCCATACTTCAGGGAGATGCTTTTGCAGTTGTAGCTCCTACTCCACTTAGTGATTGCATTAACTTTAGTATCTTGCACTGTTGTTTAGTTCCTCTGATCTATTTTGCAGTCCTCTTAGTCCCCCTCTTTCCTGGAAAAACCTTGTGTATGTGACAACGTGATTGACATTTACTTCACCCATTTGTCTTGATGAACCAGGGCAGGAGTTACCCATTATGAATTTGGCATCTTTGTGGTAGCTGACACTCAACAATTTTAAGACCAACTCCAGGGGTTTTCTCCATCTTTCCTTTAGGTAGCCTTCAGCTATTTCTTCAGTATATTTCTCTTCATCTACCAGAAAATCCTATTTTCCTCTGAATAGCGGGAATTGTAACCAAGGACTATTTTTATTTTTATTTTTTTGGTTACAGCTCCAGGCATGTCTCAGCCTGTACTTTTCTCTATGCTTTCCTCAGGACTTCTTTAGGCTGTGTCAGTGCATCCTCACTACCTTCTCTGTCTCTGGTCCTTTGCACCTATTGCAGATGCACACATAAAAGCTGCTAGGGAATAACCAGGAAGAATTTCACTCAGATATCCCTTGAAGGGGTGACATGATGAGATTTGTGGTGGAGGCTGTGTTTCCTTTTAGAACAGAAAAAAACCCAAACCACTTTAGATTCTTCTAACAAGTATCTTAAGTCAAGAATAACAATTATTTACAATAACGATATTCAAAAAACCCAACAAACGAAGTTCTATAGAAGACTTCAAATTCCACCAAAACAGAAATCTGAAAAAACGTGGCAAATTCTGCTAGGACATTAACATAGGCCAGAAATCTTGGAATCTGTGGTTTTCACAGGCTTTCCTACATTGTCACTTACAAACTCACAAAGTGAAACTAGCTGTAATTTTAACGAAGTTTTACTCTGCAACTTGCAAATGCATTCATCACAAGAAGTAACTGGGCTGGAAGGTGAGAAATTCTTTTCCCTATGGTACCTTGCTGTGGTCCTTGGTTGTATGGAGCAAGACATTAGACATCCTGATTAAGGGGAAAGTAGAAGTAATTCTTCTAACAGTATAACTTGCAAGGATTATTTACTTACTGCTGAATGACTTCCCATTGCATATACACCAGGAAGTTTTTGACATTACTGAGCTTTCCACTACAGTGACAGCTACTTTGATTTATCACTGGGGCAAGGCTGAGGATGCAAAAAAATCAAAGGCTGTGCATTGTATGATTAGATTAATGATGACAGGCTTCACCTGGAAACAGAGAGTTTGTTTTGTGAAGGACTGTCGTGGTTTAACCCCAGCCAGCAACTAAGCACCACACAGCTGCTCGCTCACTCCCCCCACAGTGGCATGGGTTAGAGAATCAGAAGAGTAAAAGTGAAAAAACTCATGGGTTGAGATAAAGACAGTTTAATAGGTAAAGCAAAAGCCACATGTGCAAGCAAAGCAAAACAAGGAATTAATTCACCACTTCCCATCGGCAGGCCAGTGTTCAGCAGGGCTCCATCATGTGTAAGGGTTACTTAGGAAGACAAAACACCATAATGCCAAACGTCCCCCCTTTCCTTCTTGCCCCAGCTGTATATGCTGAGCATGTTGTCATATGGTATGGAATATCCCTTTGATCAGTTGGGGTCAGCTGTCCCGGCTGTGTCCCTTCTCAACTTCTTGTGCACCCCAGCCTGCTCACTGGTGGGGTGGGGTGAGATGCAGAAAAGACCTTGGCTCTCTGTAAGCACTGCTCACAGTAATAACATTTCTGTATTATCAACACTGTTTTAAGAACAAATCCAAAATATAGCCCCATACTAGCTACTATGAAGAAAACTAACTCTATCCTAGCCAAAACCAGCACAAGGACATAAGGAGGGAAAAAAAAAAAAAACAACCTCACAACATTTTGGATAGGAACCTCACAAGCGAACACACAGAGAGGGACATTTGGAAGCTGCAACCTCAGCAGTGGAAATGCGCACCCGCACTGCAATGACAGAAACAAGACTGTCCTCAGAAGACTCTTCATGGAAGTGCTCACTTCTTCTTGTTGCCCAGGTTTTGCTGGAAGAGAAGGTATGAAATTAGACCCTCTTACCAGCCTGGAAGTACTTTCCAATCATCTTGCTTTTCATAGCAGATGTAATACCCAAATCTGGAAACCTGTTTCTCAAAATTGTGCATCCAAACCCTGGTTCAGAGACACTACAGTGGATCAGAGACCATCAACATTCTTTCCAATGGAACCAGACAACTGCTCAGTAATTTAACTTTCAGTTTTTACTGGTTTGGGACTTAGCAACCGGAACTGCCGTGGATATATTTTCCTTTAGTAACAGTATTTGTGTTAAAAAACAACAGAGCTTTATATATCCTGCTCTTCTGCTATTGATGAAGTTTGTAAAAAAACAGGGTTTTGTGAATGTTTCCAATTTTCTGAACTGCCTGTTGAAAAAATGTTGAGGACAGTGTTCTAGCTTGGCTTTGTGAAGACCTTCAGCCAGTTCATTTGGCTATTCCCAGCGCTCTCAGACATCTAGTTCCTTACCAACATTTGTGTCTAAGGGAGCAGAGAGTGCTTTTTTTCATTGTAGTTTTTCTTTTACTCTCTGCAAAGCTGTGTGCTATGGAAAGTCACATGGTATGTGATATAAAAAAGAAAAAACATTTACAGATCAGTACAGCCCAGTCTTATTATGCATTTCCACTCTATTTCTGAGCTATCATACTTTGCTTGATCCAAACTTGTGCTCTAGGTTACTTCCCCCCTACTCCTTTTAACTAGCTGATGAAGTATAGTAGCAACAGCTGCTGGCACCAGAAGAGAAAAGAGCCAACTTCATAAGGCCAGACTAACAAAAAAGATCAGTTTTGGTTTAGATGGTGCAAGGAAAGTACTGGAAAGTATGCTTTCTAGGTTAAAAAGTGAAAGAAAAAAAATAACTTCAATAGGATATAGATTTTAGTACTTGTGTATCTTAACAAGACTCATATTATAACTGTGTAAAATGTAATATTGGGAAGTGACATCAGGAATGCCCACACAAATACCAGATTGTTCCTAGGGGAAAAAGGAGAAACGCAAGAGATGCATGTATGCTGTATTTTCACACATGCTGTGTTTTCACACATGCATGTATGAGCTTCTAAGTTGGAGAAATATATGGAGGCAACTCAGAGAAATAGCCTTTTATAAAAAAAAGAGGTGTCTAATAAATTGCTTTCTTCCACATTTTCCACTACAGATTTCACTGAGACGTGAGAGAGACTGCCCAAGTGCATCTCAGTTTTGACGATAGGCTTGTCATCGTTTTGCAAATACCTCAGGCTGTCTATTCAATCCAGTTCCTGGACTTCTGACACTGGGTCTGCAACAAATGTCTCTTAATATATAGCTTCATACTACTCCTCTTAAGAATAGTTACTCTGATTGTCTCCTCTGACTCCTTCGCTTTCACCACCTGCCAAAACCTTTTACCTCAAATTCCTGCCTCTTCAGTTGTGTTGAGGCAACACATTAGAATAAATGGGCTTAGTGTTGTTCCTCCATTAAAGAGGTATGTAGCTTTCTGAACCAATGGTCTTTTTTCCTTCATATCTGCCACCAATCCTGACCTTAACTGTCCTATTTTGTTCATAAAATATTGGTTTGTAAGACATAGACATACCATATTCAGACATTATTGCACCACAGATACGGTTTGCTCTATCAAACTATCCTTCATACTTACACACTGAGCAACTGAAAATTATTCTGTCTATACTTAGCCAAATTATCATATTAAAAATAATGCGTTTCAAGCTGCTAGAGCATTGATCATGACAGCAATTAGATTATTTCTCTGCATTATGGAATGAAACACAAAAAATGAGCAAACCAGATCTTGTCTGTTTTAGTTTTGGAACTTAAAAGAAGTAAATTTCAAGAACAGCAAACCTGCTATAAAATATCCTTAGCAATCCCATCTTAAACAGAGTGCTTACTGAAAAGGTCACTTATATATACATTCTTTAAACTCCTCCCACAAAACAGAATCAACAAACTTTCCTGCCACTTTCTGCAATGTCAATAAATACTTCCAAAAAATATCCAGACCTTGCAAAATCCTCTCCCACATCTGTTTCTAATCGTCACTTCATAATTCAAGGTACATCTCCCATTCCGGAAACCATTTGGACTTCATATAAAAGATAAGGCTTCCCCCTGTCTGGCCCAGATATGGTTTATGCCAAAGATTAATCAAATGCTATCCTAACTTACATAATGAACAAGGCAGATCAGTAGGTTTTGCAGACTCAAGGATCAGTGTTTTTTCAGAAAGTAAGAACAACTAAATCAGGCAATCAGCAGATACTTTGCCAGATTTTAGTAGAAGCAGCTGGAATGAACACTTTCAAAATCTTGCCCATGACATTCATCTCTAGTGAGCATTTGCTCCTGCAGATGCTAATAGCTTGATCTTCCTGAGTGAAATGCTTTAACAGCCTTTTTCCCTTCCCTCAAATCTACTTTGGTTTCCTACTGCTAATGGTTTCTGGTTCCTCTAGAAGTTACAATCCCAGGCTCCCTCCCATTCAATATCTGTCACAAAATACCTATACTTCTGTTCTCTGCTCTTTCTTCTTCATTCACATTCATCATCCTACAGTCTTCCTGCCATTATGTCACCATAAAGACCTTTTCTCCCCATGTTTCTTCCCCATCTCTCAGTGAAATGGCATCATCCAGATCTCTGTGAAGCAAGAAACTTACTTTATATGACTGTACTTGAGGCCCAAATTGCATGATTCCCAAACCATGTTTCACATTATCTTCTTTAACCAGCATTGTCTCCCACCAAACACCCCTTGTTTAACATTGAACACTGCAGTTAGAGCAATGTGCAACTTCTTGCAACTTTCATTACTTTTTTCTTATCTGAAAGTAGAGCTTACAAACTCTGCCTGCAAACCAGGACCCAGTTGCATTGAACTCCACAGACACAGAACAAAGCAAGCAAGAAAAGTGGTCCTTGTCTCTCTCTACTAGGTAGCCACAGTGCAAATCCTGGTTTTGGAACCAGCTCATTCAGCTTTGCTTCAGGGGTATTTGCATCATGGTGTGTCAGTGTGCAGCTGTGCCCTAAGTAAACTTTAAAAGACCGCTGTACAGACTTGTGACAGGCAGACATAAAACACTTGAAAAGCTTTAATTGTCAACAGAAAAAGAAGAGTTTTTTAAGGACAATGTCTGAAAGAGAAATAATTTAATCCAAAAAAGGCAAAACTGAGTTAGAACCTCTGGATAAAATTTCTGGCACTGGGATACACCAGCATGGAAATTGCCCTCCAAGGACAGCAACAAAACCCTTGTCTTTCAGAATTTTAAGGCTCACGTAGACTGGGCACAGAACAGAATCCAGGGAACAACATTAGATGCCACGCAAGCCTTGCTCGGCTGCTAAAATCAGTGACAGAGAAATGTGCTGAAATGAGCTGAAAGCTCCAGTGTTACTAAGGTATCTCTTATTCACAGCTCAACTGTCTTTTATGTTTACATTCATTATAGGATGCTGACATGGTATTTTCTTCTGTACTCTGCTATGGATTTTAAGCTGAAAAACACTAGTAAAGAGATTGAATTACTGACACAGATACATTAATTGGTTATTTGATATAATCACGTTCTATGTTCATCACAGAAATAATTAAAATTATTTCCCTTCCTTCAAAAATGGGGGATAAGAGACAGGCGAATAGGAAATTGCCTCCAAACCCCACAGAGACATTAGTGACACAGGCATTCACCTCAGCAGTCCAGCAAGTCATGTGGCTGGCACATGCTCCTAAGCAGCCCAGTCTTCAGTAAAGATAAAAGCATGACTAATTGCAGTCTTCCTTCTCAGGTGCCACTGCAGTAGGCATTAGCCAGACTGAGCTCAAGGTATTAGAATAATTAGCCTGAATTGGTGGTGGGCCAGCATTTGTTTGCTGTGATGACTTGACTGGGCTGGAGCTGTGTGGCCAAAAGCCACCTCTAAAACTGTCCTCTGTAGATGCTCATTCCAAATACTGAGGTTGAGTCCCAAGGGTAAATGCAGGGTAAAAAGTAAAAAAAACAAAACCCAAACCAAACAAACAAAAAAACCCCCACCAAGTTAAGACAAAGAAGGATTTGGGACATCTCTCCTGATAAGCTTTTTTCTTAGGCAGAGGAAAGCCACAGGACAGAATAATCCTATCCCATGGAAAAAGTTAGAAAGACATGAGCTGCACCTACTGCTGACATTTGGTCAGAAGAGCTACTGGAGCAAGCAGCTGCAATTTGAGCCAGAACTCTTTCCTTCTGCGGTTCTTTTTGGTGAGATTTTATGCAACATTAAATTAAGGTCAGATAAAGGACACGTTAGTAATGTCCTTGCCAGTGAAAACCGCAAGTTAACTATGAAATTGTATTTATTTACTTACTGTTTTATAGAAAGAGTTTCCCTTTGAAAGTCCATTTGAGGAACCTGTGAGACCGAGAACAATACTTGGACACAGCTTTGGATAATTAATGGAAGTTCTCTGTGCTCTGTCTGAAACCAGTTGTGGTTCCCTTTTAGCACATTAGTTGAATGTATACGCTGGGAATATTTTACTTTGGTTTATGTTATTGCAGTTTGAAAAACTTACACTAATAGACCAATTTCATGCAATTATCTGAATGCAAAACATTGTTCAGTTGAATTCCCATAGCCTAATCCTACTAGTTCCCTTGGCTGTCTCACTTTCAATTATGAACCAAGGTATGCACATCAGATGAAATGTTGCTGTTGTAAAAATAGATCCTTTCTTTAAAAGCTATTTTCAGTGGTCTTCTGCCATACAGGCTGTTTTTATTGTCTGCAACCAAAGGCACTTTAAGGAAATGTGATTTTAACATCGCAGGCCTGCAATACATAGACTTGAGCTAGAGCGGTTTGTTGTGTTATTGTGGTAATAACCCAGTTATGTTTGCACCATAATTGTACCTCTAAATGTCTGTTGAGCTGCACACATGGGGCAAAGCGTGGTGTTATGAATACATGGGGGAAGGGGCAGAAAAGAGGAAGGCCATACGGAAAATTACATCCTTTTCTCCTTCCATGTATAACACAGCTAACAATTTTGGAAGGCAGGCAATAGATGATGTTAACACTACATTAATGCCAACTTGGTCTTCAAGTCTGAGTATTTAGGAATCATAAAACTGGCTAAGGTGTCATACATGTCCAGTTTTGTATTTGCTTTTCCCTTTTTGAAGCCTATACAGTTCGCATCTTCAAGTTTTACTCCACAGTCTAGGAAAAAAGAATTGAGCTTTTTTCCTTTTTAAGTAAAGTCCAAGTTTTTTAAATCACACAATGTAGGACTTAAAAATACTGAAGAGGTTGAGACTCGTAAAAGTCATTGGCAATGTGCTAAGTTCTCCAAATCAAGTTAATAAATTAACCTAACCAACTGACCTGCTTTTCTGGAAGGAAGTACATTTTGTACGTCTTGAAAAATGTGGGCAAACTTCACACTATGTAGTATACTTCCTTGAACCCTCATTAGAGCAGCAGCCAAGCCTCCTACAATCCCCTCTCTCTCTGTTCCTCTGAAATACCTATCCTGCATTTCCTCATTTGTGCTTAATGTACTGCATCCTTGATTGCTTATAGACCTCTCCTTTTTGGTAGAAGGAAACCATTCTTACATCCGCTTTGGAAAGAACTTGCATTCCCTGACTCAGCCTGGACAGATTTAATAGATCCTTTTTAACTGACATTACATGCATACATTTCTTTGAACCTCAGTCTCTAAGCTCCATTCCTTCATTGTAAATGGAAAGAAATAATATGCAATTCATGATAAGATAGGACAGACATCAGCCTCTGGCCTTGGCTGGCTCTCTCCTTTGTCTACAGAGGAAGGCTTCGATAACTAGATCCTTTCTTGGAGATGGATAATGTTAGATGAAATGAATCCCAACCTTGACATCACATTTTGAGTACCCATGAATGAAAATAATAAAATTAAATTCCTTTCTCATGTTCACTGCCTTGTATCTCCCATCTTTTTTGCCCTAAAGGAACAGCTGCCTCTCCATGCAGTGAAATTTCTGTTCCTTATAAAAGCTACACATTTATCTGACATCATTATTCAGGTCTAAAAAATGACCTTCATCAAAGAAAAGGAACTGGAGACATGATAATTCGGATATTAAAGGGTGAAAAATAAGCAGAAAAAGAGGGGGGAAACCAATAAGATTTTAAACAGGAGAGCAATAAAGAACAAACTTGTTTTCAGCTTGGCATTTCACCTTTTACATACTAATAATATAGTCACACACCCAGATACACACACATAGATACCCCCCTTACTAATTACTTTTAGGGAATACTTCAGACATTAAGGCAGGATTCTCCCATCTTATTTTGGCTGGCATGCTTTATAGTAGCCCCTTCTGATTGAACCTGCAAACATGGCCAGTCTGGCACTTTACTTACATGGTATTTTATTTGTGAATATTAGTGCTAGCCCAGAAGAAAGTCTAGGGGAACACAAACTCCATTTTGTGCTATATGCCAGCTGTCTCCATCACAGACACCAAAGAGTAAAAACATGTATCAGTTCCCTAAGAATCCTTTCATTTTTGTCTGCTTTGTTAGGCCTGCCTCAGTCGCTTGCTCCTTGCAGAGGGTCAGACAGACACATGCAGTATCTCTACTCACTTGTACAGGAATCACTCACAAAGCCAGTTCCCTGTCATTAAGCTACTCTGAAAAGTAACTGAGAGCGGTGCAGGCCTCGGCAATTATTTAACATCATGAACAAACAGAAATAAATGGACTGGCTGCCTTGATGCTGCAGTACTCCTTTCTCACACGACTGTGGAAATTCTGCTGCCCTGAATCTCTGGTTTCTAGTGGATGTATGGTAATGCACCAGCCTCTTGCCTGGGGGTGCCTTTCACAGGCATGGTACAGCATATGATGCTACGTGCAGTGCTGGCACAAAAGTTTACATCGGATCTGGCAAGGTTATTAATTATGACTGATTTAACCTTCCTATGTCTTTTATATTTTTGCCATACCCATTTATATAAATATATATATATATACATACACAGGTATGCATATATATGCATGCACACATACATTTCTAAAAATACAAGCATTTATGCTCTATTTTTGGAGCAGAAATCAATACTAGCTGTTCACTGCCAAGTGGCTCCCCAGAATGCATGGCCATGAAATTCTGCATTAACGAACAGTGGCACAGGAGATGCAGAGGAGAAAAATGAAAAATGTTCAAATGAAAGCATATTTCCATTTCACACTTCTAAAGCACTATGTAAACAGAAAATTAGAAGAGGTCAAAATCCACATTCTTGGTGCTCTTAAAGTTGTGTATCACATATTGTATTTCATTATACATTTTTTAAAAGGCTCCACCTACTCTCTGGGACAAGAAATCTTTTAATAGCATGAAGTTAGTCAATCCTTCTTTCATTAATATTCATATATATGCCCCAGTTCTTAGATTTAAAACCACTAATGACGATTCAGTGCTGCTGCAACCAAACACTGTGCAGGACTGGGACCCTTTTGTGCTGGCAGCCCCCATAGAGCACTGAACTGCATGATGGGCAAACAGTGTTCATTAAACAGCAGCCACCTCACCTGTGTTCTGCTCCCTTAGCCTGTCTGCTAATCCCTTGAATAGCTTCAGCACACCCTCAGTTGAGAAGTGATGTGTTCCCACTGCAGTGATGAGAGTGATAGGCAGGGACTTGTAACGTGCCTGTCCTCTACGTTGCAAAAGACATTTTAATATACTTTGCCAAGTTATTCAATCTTTTCATCTTTTGCATTATAAAATGTTCCCCATTTTATGAAAGGGAGACAATAGTGCTTCTTTTCTTCTCAAGGATTTCTTACATCCATACAGCTTCTGGTTTCCATTTAGCTCTAACTCGATGTCTTTATGCAGCACCACACCGTGATGTGTAAACTTGGCCTGAAACAGAGTCCGAAGGCAGAAGAGACCATTATGATCATCAAGTCTGGCTTGCTCTAGGATTTTTCTCAGGCATTCCTGCATGAGGCTCCACGGTTTCAGTTGCCAAGGAAACAATTATCAATCTTTTCCATCCCTCACCAGCCCTATCCCTCCTTTCTGTTTTGTCATTTCTTGCTACAATAAAAAAATCTTGTCAAATGTCCTAGTCCCTAGCTCTAGCATCCTCACCTCCACCCCAAAGAAAGAATGGGAAAGGGTGGTGAGGATTCTTGGCTGGGAGTTCAGCCTAAAGCTTTACCTCTCATCCTTGGATTCTGTGCTGAAGGTAGATGTCCCTTTGAAAATGATCCTTTCAGCTTATCAAACGCTGTATTGTTTGGCTAACACAAGACATTTTTTAAAAAATTAGCCAGCAGTGTACTGCTTGATATATTTTTGGTATCTTTCACCACAGCCTTAGCTCCGCTATAGCTTCATGCAGAAATGCTTTGGAAAGAACACACAAAACCACACTTTACTGCAACATGCAGTTGAAGAGCAAAAGAAACAATGAAGACGGGAAGATGCAAAGATAAGGGAAACTGTCCAGGAGGAAGACAGAAGGCAAAACCCCCTGCATCAACTAAATTAGATGTAGTCAGAGTCAAAGATACAACTTTTGGAATCTCAGGATGTTAAACTCAGGTACCTTCAGGCAAGTTACAGGAGATCTGTTCTCATGGTTCCCTAAGGTCTAACAAGTCCCACTTGTATAATTCATACCTTCTGCCACGTGCACTGATTTTATGCCCTTAAATGCAACTCTGATCAGGGTGAACTATTGGAAGGACAGAAGGGTGTCTCACCAGTGTAATTTGAAAGGTAGTTCCCTCAAATTCAGTGGAATTATATCAGTGTGATCAGTTCCTTGGTGTGCACGAGAGGAAGGATGAACACACCAACTGCAGGGAGGAAAAGAAGAGCCAAGTACTCACAAAAAGCTTATGGGGAGGAGAGCTGCCACTTGGCATGTTTTGATAATTCACTACTTAGAGTAATTGTCCCACTTTTGTAAGTAACCAAACAATAGTTCACATAAAGAAAAGCAGACTTACCTTGAAAACTTCAGGAATATCAGGTGATCAAAGAAAAGTCAAGGATACACAGAAACTGAAACATTCCTCAGGGCAAGCTCCTAGGGAGAGAGAAACAAGGTAGACCTCATTAATAAGACAATTCCTGCTCCTTGTCAGGGAGTGATGCTTCAGTACTTCCTCTTCTGGATGCTCATTTTTATGGTTTGCTGAGAGTTTTTTGCTCTGTGTGTCTGTGAGACATAACAGGATGGTTCTGAAGATGGCCAAACCGTGCATGTATACACAATGTTATGTTGTGCATACACCACTGTGGAAACACTCAGCACATGTCCAGTAGATCTGGCACCAGAGTCACTGTGCCTCTGCTGGGACCTCCATGGGCCCACACCTCAAGACAGTCCTGTGGCCGTTGCTCACTATAAGCCTGGGAAGTGTGGATCTTATGACCATTTGTGTCCATTTGTTTAAGATGCTGCATCTAAATTTGGACCAGCAGGATGCATGGTTACTGATATCCCTGATACCTTTTCTGCAGAAATCGCTTGCTGATGGTTTAGGGTGGTTGTAACAGAAGTAGTAAGATAAATCTATGTGTGAAAAGCGATGGAGAAAGCAAGTTATTTTTATGAATGTCAACAATATCTCAGTTTTCCTGTTGGCTGTTTTCCTGCCAGGCTGTACAGAAGAACGTTAGAGGGAAGCAAATAGGAAGAAAACAGTGACAATGTACCAATACAGTTTCTAATATCACAGAGCAGTTGAAGTAGTATACTAGGAATATCTAACCACATACCTTCAGGCAGGTGAGTGTTAATTTCTCTGGAGTCCAGGGAGAATAAGCAAGACACTGAACTGCTGAAAACCACAGCTAGACAAAGAGGAATGGCTGAACAGCAGTGTTGGGATGAGTCAGGAAAAGCCACCCTTTAAGAGAGAGTTGATGTTGGCACTTAACCTTGAACGGGTGTGTTTGTGCTCAATGGAAACTGTTGAAACAACCATGTTTTCTGGTAAGACTTACATACAAATGCTCTTTCTTTCCTTCATCTCATTTTTCTTTTTCTGATTTCCTTTGGTTGAAGAAACATCTTTTCTTTCAACAAAGATATTCTTGAGCCCCCTGGATCAGCTGCTGGCCTGAAGTGTGTTGGGTCAGTGAGGTGCAGAGCAGGGGCTGCTGGCTTCTCCATTCACATGATGTCCTTCCCTGGGGAAGGCCATGTGGAGGGAAAAAAAAATCCTTGGTTGTCATTGACATGAGATGACTTAGTGTACCAGCTGCCTCACAAGCCTGTGCTTCCTCCCCTCGGCAGCGGTACACAAGTGAACTCATTATTCCCAGATAAGAAAAGCATAACACACTCCATTAAAAAAAAAAAAAAAAAAAAAAACAAAAAAAACAAAAAAAACAAAAAAACGAAACACAAAAAACTCAAACAAAAAAAGAAAAGGGGGGGGGAAACCCCAACAAACAGGTAAACCTGAGAACGGTACTGTCACCTGACCCTACTGTTTCTCCCCGGGGTGTGCTGCATAGCTCCTAGGCGACCGCTCCCGGCTGCTGCCTGACCCTGCCAGACTGATGGCAGGGATGAGGGTATTAGTTTGCAAAAACAGAGCGATCCCACTCTGCGCAGAAATAGCACAATCTTCCCTTACGGCAGACCCAAGCGTATTAATCAAGCAAATGGCACCAGGAGGCAGAACCTCAAGGTTATCTCTTCCGCTGTCCGCATGGGCTGTAAACTACTCAGCTCCTGCTCACACTTTAGGACAACTTGGCAGTGGGGCACGGCAATGGTGTGCTCTCCACAGCTCTGGCCGGAGATGTACTGGGGAGGGAAAGGCTCTCCACTGCCTAGGAAGCTTGAAGGGGGAGTCAGGGACAGCCCTGATCAATTGGAGGTCTTGTGTCCTGGAGAGCCTCTACCGCTTGCATCTGGGTCCAGGACAGACCCTTTATGCCTCGAGGATCAAAACCGGCTCATTTCACCAAATCACCTCTAAGATCTTGAATGTTTCAGACTCATCAATGCCATCCACTGAGCTAAAACTTCCCCATCTACTCCTACTAGCAGCTTCCACCTTTCCAAGACTAGGTAGCCCTTTGCTGTCAGAGCATGCCCGATCACTCTGCATGACTGTCTTTTGTCCTGCTAGTCATTGCCAGCCCCTGCTGTTATCAACAGTGATTCCATGTTCATTTAGGTTATAGATTAAATTATTACATGAACAGATTAAGCAGCTTCCAGCATCGCCCTAATCTCCATGAGCCTCTCATGGACCCCTCACTGGCTCTTTGAGGTCTGTCAGTTGGCCTTCTCTCGGTGCTGTTCACACAAGCTGTATTGATATTCCAGTGTTCATTTTTAGACTCAAAATGCAGCGCACTACTGACTCATATGCCCAACACAATTTCAAGTACATTATCACTATGCAATTACCTTTGTCAGCCAAATATATAGTCTTATCAAAGCACAAAAATCAGGTTTGTTTGACAAGTTTGCTTATAGTTACCATAAAACTGTCAGTGGCATTAAGTGTATTCTTTCCTTTAGTTCTTTCTTGATTGAATCCCATAAAAGCTTTCCTTTATTTTCCCTGCAAGTGAGCTAAGCTTAGCCAGCCTGCAACTACCGGGCTCATTATTTGGGGCAAAATTAATACTAGCCTTTTGCTCTGCTCTGTGCCTTTATTGTGTCCTGACCCCACCTTTCTCTGACTTTCTCTGCCCTGACCTCCCTCACAGAGTAGCATGTCCTCTTTTGCTCCTCAAGAGGCTTAGGGGAAGGGATTGAGGCTTCTTCCTCTGCCTTGCAGAGCACTGCAGAGCTACTGCATGTACGAAAGTCTGGGTTCTGGGAGGGCAGAGGGCAAGAGAGAGGGCTGTGGGGATCTGCGTGCGCACAGTGCCACCTCAGGACCTCTGTAATGTGTTAGTCTGTCCCACAGAGACAGCCCCTGGTCACAAGAGAGACCAGACTGCCTGAGAAATGCTGGACAAGTGAGGAGGGCAGAGCTGGAGAGTTCTCCTGCCCCTGCTTACACTTGTCCTAACCTTTGTCCAAAAGGTTTAATAGTACTGTCACGATTGATGATACCATAATAACATCCTTTTGGCTGCTATCAGCAGCAAGGTTCAAATGATATCATTTCTCCTTACCTGCAGGTCTACACCAAAGTCTGCTGGCGTCTTTTCATTAGCATCAATTAGCATCAGATCAGTTTATAATTTCCCTGAAGGTATAAAAGATGCGTCACACTCATTCTCTTCCTTTTTGGGTTGCTCATCATGATCAGAGGGTCTCCTCTGCAGGAGAGCAGTAGCAGTTGCATTTGCTTCTCAGAGGAGTCACAGGGCTTTTTTCCACTCACCAGGCCCCTTTCATGCAGAGTGCAGTTTTGGAGCCAGTGGTGAGGCTCCTTCCCACCAAGCCAGATCCTGTGATTGTAGGATTCCCCAGAGAATTAAAATGGATTTTCCCCACAAGTCCTTAAAGGAATCAGTGTTTACTCACCAGGAAACAGATTCAAGATCGTACGGTTGTCCTGCCATAGGTATGGGTATCCTATCCTATAAGCCTGCATAAAGAGCATATGCCAGGCCACGGAGAGCACAGGAGAAACACACGGTGCATGGTACAGAGGGTAGATGCAGTAGCATCAGTTTCATTATTGTATTCGGCAATGTACTTCAAGTGCCTTTGCTGAGGAGGCCTATTAATAAATGGAGACGGAGGCTGTAATAAACTAAAGAACAACTGCTTCACAGTTCAGAGAGTAAATACAGTGCCCTGGGCAAGCAAGCAAGCAAGCAGGCAAGATGACTCAGTAACAGAGGGCTCAGACCAGATCAGTTAGGACCATTGATAACTCTACTTATTGCAAAGAGGAAAATCAGGATGATGGGAGAAAATAAAGAAAAGAAGGAAGAAGAAAACTAAGAGAGAAAGCGGCCACAGAAAGTTGAGCTTTATGGTAAGTGTGTGCATTGCCCTGTGACCCCATCTGCCTACAGTTATAGGGCAAGGAGGCACGTACCCTATTATAAAACTCTTTAAAAATCCAGATCCTTTCTCTATAACTTCTGCTGTAGTGAAGTAAGGTCATAAATGACAAATCTGGTTCAGGAAAAATTTCTCAAACTTTTCATTAAACATAAGGAGTAATAAAACATTATGAAAGGAACCCAAGCATTGTTTCTGTTGTAAACTGCAGGCAGTTTACTTCTCAGAGATTGCTTATCAGTTATTCTTTTTCTGCAAAGCAGATTATAGGCTCCTTGAGCATCTGCATATAGCTCAAAACCTTGGAGTATTTCTTGGTGAAAGCCCTGTCTCCTCTGAAAGCCCTGAAAGCAGGTTAGGAAAGAAAAAACAGACATCCTTCTCCATTCAGTTTTCTTCTCATAGGGCTGAAATAGCTGATGGTGGTATTGGGTGGATGAACACACACACCCACACCCCCAGTCTGAACAGTCCCTCACCTTCCTGAGAAGTAATGTTCTTCATCTTATTACTGTAGCCAGCAGCCTTTGGAGTGCAATGGAATTCAGAAGCCAGAGAACTCCCGTTTTTCTTCAAAGGAAGGGCAACTGAGGTGGATGAATGAGACCCTGTGACCTCCCGCCATCCAGTTTTTGCATTCAAGTACAAATCTCGCAATCCATGGTTCTGGCACTGGATGTGTTGGAGCTGTTCACATTTAATACCCAACCAAGGTATTATAAAATCCTCCGTGCAAGCACAGCGCTGTTCCCTGTGATCAAAGGCCAGCCCTGAGATCAAAGCTACGTGTTTTGAGGATCTTTGACTCCTAAAGAAAAGCACCAGTGACATCCTTACTTGAGCGGTGAATGAATAGTCCACCTACTTTCACTTTGCCGCTAGTACCAACGATTTTCTTAACTGAAAGCTTTGAGTACTTTTTTGTAATTGTCTTTATGTTCTCTGAATTCTTCTGCTACCTCAGTTTTAAAGCACCTCAATTAGTGTCTCTCACCAGGTTTCCCAGCTTTACTGGGTCTGGCTGGGATGGAGTGTCCCACCCCAGCTCCTTGCATACCCCCAGCTCACTTGCTGGTGGGGTGGGGTGAGAAGCAGACTTTTCTGCTGCCTTGACTCTGTGTAAGCCCTGCTCGGCAAAACAAAAACATCCCTTGGGTGGGACAGCTGGGACAACTGACCCCAACTGACCAAAAGGATATTCCATACCATGTAACATCATATTCAGCAACCAAAACTGGGGGAAGGGAGAGATTCCAAAGCTGCTGTTGCTCAGGGACGGGCTGAGCATCGGTCTGCTGGTGGGAGGTGGCGAGCGATTGCCCTTGCTCCTCTTGTGAGTCTCCTTCTTTACTTACTGTATCTTTACTTACTGTGAGCTGTCGGAATCTCAGCTCGGCCTTCTCTCACACCCATGTATTTGACTATTCCCACCGTGCTCGGCACCTAAAACCGTCACCCAGCCCCAGCCCGCTTTATGCCCTGTGGAAGCACAGCGCGGCGTGCTGGCACCGGTAACCCTTCGGTGCCACCGAGCCGCAGCTGCACAGCGGGAGTAACAGGATTTTCAAGTCACTTCTTGGTACTGGCAGGGTGTACCTACACTCACTTGGGGGAGCCGAGCCGCGCCGCACCGTGCCGCGCCGAGCCGAGCCGAGCCGGGCAGAGCCGAGCCGAGCCGAGCCGAGCCGCGCCGAGCCGAGCCGCGCCGAGCCGAGCCGCGCCGAGCCGAGCCGCACCGAGCCGAGCCGAGCCGAGCCGAGCCGAGCCGAGCCGCACCGCGCCGCGCCGCGCCGAGCCGAGCCGAGCCGAGCCGAGCCGAGCCGAGCCGAGCCGAGCCGCTGCGGGCGGGCGGGCGGAGGGGCGGGCGCCGGGTGCCCTCTGCCGGCCGCCGGGGCCCTGCGCCTCGTAAGGACTCGGTGCCTGTAGGGATACTCGGCGCAGGGCCGGGGGCGTTGGGGTCGCGGATCCGCGCTTAGAGCTGGCAGGAAAACGTTTTCTTCCTGCACTGCAACGGACTGTCTGGTGCACACCCCCAGCGGAGACCACTGCTCCAGAGGCTGGGTGGAAAAATCTGAGAGAGGACCCGAGTTCTTCAAGGGGTTGAGCGCCCCCTCCCCGGCCGTCCGTACTTTGGTCAGAGCAGTGCAAACTCGCTGCTTCTGAAAATACCCTCGTTTCTCCTTCGCGTCTATTCTTTTCTCCTCCTCTTTGACCCACCGCCTGGTTTACGCTCAGTTCTCTCTCATTTCCTCTTGTAGCTGGTATCAGAACGTTCCATCACCTTTGCCCACCTTTCCCAGTAACACCAGACCCTCTCCCACCTTGTGCTGCCCCCCGCCCCTACTCCACACAGCCTTTCCTACCTCCTCTGTTCTATCTCTCGGTGCTACGCGCCCCTATTTCCATATTTTAGCAGGCAGCATAAAGGGCAGGGAGTGGAGAGAATGAAACTGGGGCAAGTGACAGCTTGGGGGGATTGCAGGGGTGGGGGGAAAGGGTTCACGGCCGCTTTGCTTCTTCCCTGCCTGTGTTTTAACACCAGTGGGGCACGGACATGTGAAAGGTTAAAAGAAATGTGCTGGGAAAGAGGTGCTTATCACAAGGCTGAATGGTGAGCCATTACCACCAGTGTCTCTGGGCCTTGCCTCCATGCAAATACCGTCAGTTCTGGTATTATTTTAAAGCCTTAACCACCACCACCCCCACCCCCACCCCCCAGCCTAATGGGATTGCTTTTCCTGTCACCCACCACTACACACCCTTGCCTACCCCTTGGCCTTCACCCCTGCTAAGTTATGCACGCACATGCCAGCGTCAAAACCATACAGAGTGAAAATTAAGGAGGTGAGAGAAAAGGTGAGGAAATGGGATGGTGCAAGTCAAGGGTCATTAAAAAAGAGGAGGACGTGTTCCGAGCCCGGGGATAAAGAGGGAGACATGGCTAGCAAAGGAGCACTGATGCAGGAGAAAGCAGAGCTCTTAAGTCTTGGGGACTCCACATAATATTTTTAAGAACAGGGTAGACAAATAATCTGGCACATGTGGATGAAGTATGGTTGAACCTTCATCAATGTGTCCTGTGGTCTCCTTCCAGACCTGCCTTTATTATTCCTATCCCTCCTATTCCATAAACTCCCGAGGCAGCCTGTTGCTGTCTGAAGGAGAGAAGCAGACTAAGGATATTTCTTCCACAACTAAACACCCCCAGTGAGCCAAAGTGAGCTTTTCTTGAGCAGCCTAGCAGCACTGTGATGGGGCTGTGACCCAAACGCTGGTCTGTGGGGGGAACAATTCAGTAGCAGCATCGCTCCTTGTGTGTGCATGAATTCCTTTCTGGGGTTTTCAGACTGCAGGCTATCCCTGAGCGTCTGGAGGAGACAGGAATTTTTCTCTCAGGGTCCAGTCACTGTATTGTGACCTACAGTAAGTCCTTCTTTTTAACCAGCATTTTTTTTTTTTTCCACCGTGACATTACTAGAAGTTTTAATTTATGTTTTTATGAGCTTGGAAGAAAGAAAGGGGAATAAAGTGACTTTTTCATATTTAATGAGTCCACACACTAGAGGCAGTGTGCTGTCCAAGTATGAATGGGAAATTTTCCAGATGCCTCCTGGACTTGTGGCCTCCTGCACCCCAAAACCACATGTCTGGATGTGTCCAGAAAGGCCTGTGTACAAATGCAGCATCGAGTTTAGTGTACTTAAGCTACCCAGGGTGCCTTTTCACTGGACCTTGTTACAGGGTTAACACGGGGGTGACAAGTCCCCATGGGGATGGAGTGCTGTTCCCTGGCTCGTGCTAGGTCCCTGGGGCTGGTGCAGCGGTGGCAACACTGCCTGGAGAAGCCTGCTCCTGGCCCAGCCAGCTGCCTTGACAAATGGGTTTTAGCGTGGCTCAGGATCTGCGCATTGAGCTCCTCCTGCGGCTGCTTCCCTTTGAGCAAAAGCCCCAAATAGCAGAGACTTTGATATACAGTGCAGTGCGGGGGCCTTTAAATAACAGCCTTTATTGCTCATTATTTGCACAGGCACCTCACAGGAGAAAACATAAAGGGAAAGCGTGTTGCAGGAAATGCTGATGCAGGCATGTTTGCCCTGGCCTGAGCAGCATAGTAAGACACAAGAATTTACAAGATGCAGGTCCACAGCTCCAGCACGGGTTTGCTGTGGACATATGACACGTGCACAGGTGACTAAAGGGCAACAGTCTGCATTTCACAGAGCAGGACCATTCCCTTCCCTCTCCCAGTCTCCGCTTTCCAGTTTCATTGGAAGCAAATAGCAGCTAGGAGGGCAGAGGAGCATTACAAGTCAGACAAGCTCTCCTCATACGTATAAATACAAATTTAGGTGCCAAACTTTGGATGCCAAAGAACTAAAACATAACTGCAGCACTGGAAAGTACAAGCAGCACATGCCAGGAACAGCAGCACCGCTATGTGCATGCCATGTCCACGTGTATCCCCACCCTCACAATTTTAATTAAGAGCCATACCCACCTTGAATACACCTGTCTGGCCAAGGTGAACACTCTCAAAGCAGCAGCAGAGGTTCCTTTTGGCCCAGAAAAAGTTGGACTGGCCCAAGTTAGGTGGTGATAATTTGCACCAGCTGCTCATGCTCTCCAGGTGCTGATTTTACTGCCGCTCCAGTGGGTTTGTGCTACGGGGAGAGGCACACCTGGCTCAGCTCCACAGCGGGCTGGGCTCTCCCAGCCCTGCCAGGCGGTTTAAGCCTTGCGCTTATTGCACTTGGATCTTTTGAGTGAGCTCAGAGCAACTGGGGATGAATTCCTTGTGACCGGCTGTGCCAGTGGAAGATGCACGGACAGTCCTGGCCTCCTACTAGTCAGTAAGAGCTCCCTTGAGTTTCAGTAAAATGCCTACCAAGTTAGATTTAACTGGATTCAGGTGTTATTACAAGTGGATATGCGGATAAATGACCAGTCTGAGGTGAAACCCAGAAAATGGCTGCACTTGCAGAGCATTCCTTGGTGTTGGGCGTTCCTGAGTCCGGGCTTGGGCCACTAACGTGTCAAATTCTCTAAGACCATTCTCATCCTTTTATATGGTGGCTGAAAACCCTCACTGTTCCCTCTCGCAAGGCATTGCAGGCTCCATTAGAAGCAGCCCTGCTTAAATTAAGAAACTATTTTCCCCTCCTGGGAAAAAATGGTCTGAAAAGAGAAGGAAAAAAAAAAAAAAGTACATTTTCCAACTGTAATGTATTTTTAATCTGTTTTGGTCTCGGACAACAGAATGACAGATATTTTTTACAGTTTTATAAATAAGTTTTACAAAACAAGGAAACAAATAAAGAAGACACCATAATGTGACACAAACATGGAGAAACTCTGCACTGGTTAAATCTAGCCCCTCTGGATTTACAGCTGTTTCTGAAATTAGATCACGCACTAATGTCTCGTCCTTACACCACGACCCAGTAAACTCCCCATTTCCAGTAAAGCACCTGAGCATGCAATTACCTGTTAGCATATATTTAAAAAGCTTGAAGTTTAATAGGACACACGATTTTAAATCAAACACAGACTTAATGACTTCTGAACAGGCACAGGCACTACAGCTTTAATTACTTTTGCTGATTTGGGGTCTCAGCCAGTTTAAGGCAGCTAGGAGAAAGGTCCCAATGACCTCTTGTTTCCAAAAATTTCCTATCTACCTAGAAATTCATAGCCACAGTTTCCACAATGCTTGCTGCCTGTTCCAGGGATTCCTGAGACAGAAGGCTGGAAAACGAAGTCCATGAAAATGGACCTTTGCTTCACTGCCAGACCTCACCAATGAGCTTTGGGCTCTACCCGAAGGTTTATATTCCGATGCGAGCCATGACCTGCGGTGCCGTGCAGTGCCATCAGGCAGTTACCACACATTTGCAGAAGCCATTGTCAGAGACGTAATGGCAGCCCGGTACAACCCATTGAACATCCCTCTGACCACCCCCAGGAACGGAGAAGCTGAACTAACGAGATGAATCCTGCAGGCCAGGAGAGCCGGGGGCTCGCACGTGAGTCACTACGTTTGGAACGATGAGCAGCAAAACCAGGCAGGTCTCACTCTCTCTCCATAAAGAGGAGTCGTTGAGGAGCCATTTGCCTCCTCCAGGGTGACACCATGGTATCACAGGAGACCCTTTGCAGACATGCCTTCAGCTTGCTCCTGAGCAAACCTCATGGTGAAAATCAGGCACAGCCCAAAGGGCAGGTACAGCTATTGGCAACAGGTGGTGAATTAAGCATCTTGATGTCTATATAAGCCTTTCAAAGGTCACCTGGGACTTGGCAAAGCAAGGAGAGGGAGCAACTGAAATGAAGGCTCAGGCATAAAAAACCAAAAACCCAGACTGATATTCGCAGCCGATCCCCATACTTCAATTTGCACAGTGGGACGCAGCAGGGAGCTCTCGATGGAGCTGAACATAGCAGCTCTGAGCAGCTTTCTGTGCTTAAGTGAAGCCCGGATCTGAACGCAGATGCTCTTCTGCCCTGGGAAAAAAAATCCATCTCACAAATCTAAACATGTCACCTCAAAGGGGAAAGTATTTATTATTAATGATACTATTACTGCTGTTTTTCCAATAGACTGAGGAGATTAAATAATAGTAACTGAAAACTAACCACATGTTCAGACCAAACTTTAACTAGAGAGAAGACATATGGACACAAACTTTGCAGTGACTTAAAACAGTTTAATGTAATTCCAAGACAAAGTGTGATTACATTTCTACACATATACAATATGCATATGTGAGTTGACAAATTCTGATTAATAACTCGTTTCACCTCAGAGACCGAAAAAATGATCAAAAAGAAACCGTGAATAACAAGCTATAACATAGTTCACCACAACGGGACCTCCTTTCTCACCCTACAGTTAGTAATATTACAATTAAAATAACTATATTCTTCTATAATGTATTTTCTGTTAAAATCATCTCATAAATTTACAATGCTATTATTAGTTTCCAAGACTAATATAAATTCACTCCATTTTTCTACAACGAAAATGATTATTAATTAGAAGCACACAACGTCATGATGAAAAACACAAGCATTTTTTTTTAGTAGCAAGAACTTGATTGGTTAAGAATTAGTTTTCTTGTAAAACATTCTAAAGCCAAGTAAAATATCCATTCTTATAACATACCTATAATATGAGACTAAGGAATAGGTTACATATAGGTCTACAACACATCAGTTTGTTTTTGTTTTTTTCTTTTGAAAGAAGAAAGACATATTACCAAAAGAAAAAAGAAAAAAAAAAAAAAGGAAGGAAAAAACTGCAAAAAAGAAAACAGAAAGGGACAATTCACATAGGAAAAAAGCAGTACACAAGAAAATACTGTTGCACACAATAATTTTCACAAAGATTAACATGGATTAACACTCTTATTACAGAAACCGTACAGTGAAGGAACACAACGGCTCAGGGCTTTCGTGGGGTTACTGGGCTGAGATGATACTGTAGAGAAAGAACCACTCGAGATCCAGAGCTGGGGCACGGGAATCTTTTCCCTTGCGATTGTGACAGTGTTTCACAGCTTTTCTCCCCCACCTCTCTTCCACTTAATAATTTTGGTGCAGTGTATATTAACTTCCACTTTCCATCCAGAGTACGCTGGGCCTGTGGGCAGTTGAAAGGCATAAAACATTCCCTCCATTTCCCCTCTTCTGTTAAAAGGATTTTACGGCTCATAAAAAAATGTTTCACCCGTTGGTTCGTTTTTAACTACCCGAAGTCTAGACTCTTCACCTTCTGAGATGCCCCTCTTTCTTCTTTCTCACTCCCTCCCTCTCTCCCTCTCTCTCTCTCACTCACTCCTTTAATAAAGCTATTAATGACACTTCCTCTCCTTTCAGAAATTTGATTTGGTATGAAAGATCCAGGCTACATTCTGGTTCTGCCCAAGTAGAATCTGGTACTCAAAATGCCTTGATTGCTCTGTTGGTGAAACATGGGATGAGGAGATCCTTTTTTACACCTGAAATGGTTGTGCCCTGGAATATCCGTGGAAGTTTTGTACAGAGAAGAATACAGAGCAAAACAATATAAAATAAAATTAAAAAAACACATACAGGATAAAAGGAGCGGGGGGTGGGGGCGGTGTAAGAAAGCCAGAAGTGTTGTACATAACCACGTGGGGTGGAAGCATTGCAGAAACGCTTTATTTCCCTGCTGAGGGCAGAGGTGCTATATGTAACCATCCAGATCCTACGGGATGTGCACTGCCAGTGTTGGAACCCCCTTCTTGCCTAACAAGCTGCAAGCCAAAGTATTCAACAAGACTCTGCGGCTCCTTCATTCCAGTGTGCTGGCATTTGTGGGGCTGGTGCCCCCCCGCCCCGAGAACAGAAGCCCAGGCAGGCGCCGGGGGCTGCCAAGCCCGTCGGTTGGGTGGCGGTGCACAGTGAGAAAGGGTGGACGTTTTCCAGCTGGCCCGAGTGCTGCTGACAGCTTTGGCTTGCCGTATGATATGTTATCACTTTGATAATGTGGATGACAAGGTGGACACAGCAGCCCTGGAATGGTGCTGAGGGAGGAGGAGGAGGAGGCGGGTTGCACTCCCCCGGCCCCAGCGCCGCTGATTGTACTGGGAGCAGCACATGCACCCGACTGCAAAGCATCGCCGATCGCTCCTTTGCGCTACCTCTGCTCTAAGCTGACTGATACAGCCCCGTCAGGCACGATGGAAGCACGTAAGGAGCCCTCCCAAGAGTACCTGAGCTCCACGACTGAAGCTCCGTTCTTCAGACGTACATATACATACTTTTAAATGCCAATTCCTGTACTAGACGTACACATACATATTTTTAAATGCCAATTCCTGTACTTTCGTGACCTCCAAGTACCATTTTGCCCAGCAGACATTTATACCATGTTCACTGGTTACCCAAGTGAAAGAACACAACAGATGAAACTAGACAGCTCCACGAGACCGGGGAGGGGGGAATGTGATATATCAAAATGCAAACTACAGGATAACAGCAGCAGGGAAACAGCATTGACGAGAACTGGCATGGGCTGAGGAAACAGAGTTGACAAGGAGATGGTCAGTGAACTTTGTATTTCCTTTACTGGTTCAGAACATTTCTGTGGTGGTAAGCATCATTTGTAAGAAAGGGGTGAACAGATGAAAGCCAAATTACAGCATTGCCTCTGAGTGGCTGTTACACACACATACACACGACACCCCACCCCATCCCCCCCAAATAAAAACAGGCATTCACTAACTCAGGAATTGATCGTTTGGCTAATGATTTATCAACAGTACAGTACAATCCTTCCTTTGAATATCCTTCATTCTCCTGATGCGGGTATCTTCATCCAGATGAGGATCCTACATAGAACAGTGAATTTAGTATCGCGCTCCCTGCTTCAACCCAAGGAGCCTGATAAAGCACGTTATTAAAACAAGCGAACAAACAAATAGCTTATCGGTTGGACTAAATCTTCAAAGTGGGTGGAGTGTTTTTTCGACCAGACTTTGGAATACAGTGGATTACTTGATCTCTGGACTGACTTTCCAACACTATGTTATATCTCAAAACAGAATATACATATTGAAGACACACTTGTACTTTTCAATTTTTAACGGGCAAAATTAAAAAGAGGCAGCTGTATTGAGTTTTTGAAGGTGTCACTTATAAACACAAAATTTCCCTTAAAAAGTACCAGTTTAAATGTAAACTATAAAACACTGTAATAACTATAAAATGTAGCCAGAAAACTGTTTAAGTAGCCACAGTCTATTATTCAGTTCATATTGGTTTAAAATGTGACTCATTAAATATCTTCTAGAAGGCCAAAGCATTTTACAGTAGCTATAAACATATATACTTACATGTGCATTTTAACATCACAATTGATTAAAATACATAAAAGAGTAATCTATTCCTTGGTTTAATTTTTTTTTCTTTTTAAAGATTCACTGTCTTCAGAATTCACTCAAGCAACAATGACCAGGGTGGGCATTTATCGCTATTCTGCCCCTACGGACTTCAGAGTCTTTGAATCAAAGTTCAAGCTGGCTACATGTTTTCAAAAAGGCTAAAACCAGGATGAATGCCCACATTTGAGGTAATTATTGCCATTAGGTCACAGTTTGCGAAATATAAGTGTATCTAAATCCTTCTTTTAAAAAAACGAAGGTATCCAGCAGTACTGGGGGATACCCTTTGAAGCAATCAGAATCCAGAATCCTGATCAGTGGGTTTGCTTCCAAAGGAGCTGGTGGTCCCGGAGCATCGGGCACCCATGGGACAGCAGCTGACCAGCCTAGAGCTCAGGCAAGCAAGCCTGCAAAAAACCTTTTTGTTGTTATTGTTTTGATTTTTTAAAGAAAAAGGAAACAAAAGAAAAATTGGAGGTGCCATAAAATAGATAGGTAACATTTCTGATCAGAATTCCAGACCGAAGCTTTTCTGTCTTATTCCTTTCCAAACAGTTTGCTGAAAAAGAAAAAAATAAAATCAAAACACATCAGCATTAAATATTAATTCTATGCCAGCACTGCAAAAACTCCTTGGCTACGTGAAAGTGGGATAAGCTTTGCTTTTGCTCTGAGCATTGTTGCCCCATTGCTTTCTGTTTCAAAGAGGAAACCTTGTTTGAAAGAAAGAAAAATGGGAAGGGAAGGGAAAGGAAGGGAAGGGAAGGGAAGGGAAGGGGAAAAAGAGAAAAAGAGGAGAATGAGAGAAAAAAAGAGAAAAAGAGAAAAAGAGAAATAGAGAAGAGAAAAAGAGGGGAAAAGGAGAAAAAGAAAAGAAAAAAGAAGAAAAAGAGAGAAAAAATAATCCCTGGCTGTCAGAAGTACACACAAGTATTTACAAGGTTTGTGTGAATCTGCACACAGTTCCCCTCACAGCAAAAGAGTTAAGAACAGAGATGTCACAATATTTATCAGTGCAGTAAAAAATATCATTTTTGGAAAAAAATATACCTTTAGTATTGCCTTTCTTAGATTAACTATGATAAGCAAAAAGATTAAACAAAAAATTATCTTCAAACACACATGAATAGTCTGTTATAGCAGCACTGCTAAAACTGGAAGGACAAAGCTAACCCGTAAATGAGAAACAGGAGTTTCAAACCATAAATGCCGAACACAACGCCTCCTAGTACGCTTCCTAAGACTTCTGAAGAACCAAGCCAATCTACCGATCGAATTTCACTCTTGACACACACAACTGCTCTAAACCGTGTCCTCCCACGGAAAGCGCTTGACACGTGCAGAGCGCAGCCTGGCTTACCTCCGGCCCGGTTCCCACACCTCCACCTGCATCGCCACAGGTCACACTGCCTCTGGGCTCCCCGTTTGCCACGGGGGAAAGAAGACCCCTCCAGAGCAGAGCCTCGGCTAGCAGTGCTCCTCCGCACGCTGCCCAAGCTCACTGGAAGGGGCTGCTCCTGCGGGGGTCTCACTGTGTGCCTGCGGTGGGCGGTGAGTGCAGGGGCATCCTGGCATCGCTCGCAGGTAGTGGCGTTCCCGGGTGGTGGGAAGGATGGACCACAGGGATAGGGACCAGCCTGGAGAGCCCAGGACCTCCTGTCCAACACAGTACTCCAGCAAGCAGCCCGCACACGGCCATTTACAGCAGGACCGCCACCACGGTTTCAAGCACCCCTGTAAAATGGTGCACCTCGCCCAGCGTCTGCAGCCCAGGGTGAAATCCTCACCGTCCTCAGAGGCAGCCTGGTTGGAGTACGGCGGTAGGATAACCCCAGCAGCGCAGACCCATCTTCTCCTCTCCGAGCACGGAGGGAGCAAAATGACTGGTAGGCACAGAAGTGGGCCACAAGCAGTCAGCTAGGGACTCGGTGTACTTTGGACACAGGCCTCCTCACAGGAGCGCCGGCAGGACTTGGGACTGCCCAGGACTGCAGATCAGCTGCTTTGAAGCTCCCACGGCAAATGGGACCGCAGCAGGGGCAGCTCTGTCAGCAGGAAGGCAGAAATCTTTCCCGTCCCCCCTTTTTACCTTCTGTGGTGCCTACCCTCTACAAGGATTACACCTGCAGACCTTGCACACAGGTATCCAGGATCTGGCCCACACGTAGCACTGAAGATCTCTGATGGGCTGACTGCCAAGCCATGGAAGAACACACACCTAAGTCCAATACCTGCCCAGCTGAGCCTGGCCTAACATGGCAGCACGGTTTGGGGTCCGACTCACAGCACAAAACCAGCATCCTAATCCTAAATCCAGGAAAGGAGATGCTACAGAAACATGCAGAGCACCCAGAAGCTCATCCCCACCACGCAGCTCACCATTTCCACACTGCATTGTCGCCACTGAAACACTTTCATCAATGTGAACAATAATGAGAGAAGAAAAAAGTTTTCGACAACCCCTACGCTTTAGGATAGCAGCAATATTTAGTGTGAATTTCTCTGCTCGTCAGGCTAGCTACTCCAAATGCTGACAAAAACTTGAGAGAGAAAAAGAAAAAGAAGAGAAAGATGGAGTTCCACAGTGTATCCCCATTGCCTGGCGGTCATGACTTGTGGGTTCATTTCATTTCTGGAGTGGGTGGGAGTCTCTTTCTCTCTCTCTTAGAAAAAAAAAAAAAAAAAAAAAAAAAAAAGGATCTTTGGTTAAAGAAAAAAACCCAGGTTGATCGCTCTTCAAGTTTGCAAATGGAATTGCCTTCAAACCAAATTACAAGACATAATCCCTTGAAAGTATAAAAAAGCAAAAATGTCATAGACAGAAGGGTCCCTTTCTTGGAATGTTTAATGTATTATGAGAAAATGACGAGAAAGAGAAAAAGAGAGAGAGAGAGCTGCCAAGGCCCGATTTCTTGGGTGCAAATAAGTACAATTCAACTGAGGAAGATGCAATTGCATTTGCTTTCTCAAACAAATGGATCTGGTCCAGTCTGCAGCGAGAAGTGCTTCCATTCAGGTTTTCTGTTCTGCTCGTGTTAGTGGCCCTCTCCCCTCTCTCCTGCATCTTGGTTTCACGGAAGGAATCTGAGCATCCACCTCTGAGGGGAGGCAACGTCCATGCTTCCTTCTGCTTCCCCCACGAGAAGAATGCAAGACAAGGTGATGGGAGAAGAGACCGCTTTTTCACTGTGCCAGCCATAAGCCACCCACAAAACTTCCAGTATCTAAACATTTGACTCCCCTCTCAAGTTTCTGTGCCGTTTACCCCACGCACACAAAGGACACCAACCCAACCCAACCATGCCGATCCCATTTCCTCTCCAAAGGACTTTGCAAGCAAAACAAGCCGGCTGTTATGATGTATGCAGCACCGACAGCATGCAAAGATTTTGCTTCCTCTGCTGAAACGACCATGTTTCCCTGTGACTAACAGTACCACACCTGTTTCCACACCCTGCCTTTATACAGGTACGAGGCAGCTGTTGCTCAGCTCCCTCAAATTCACCAGAAAACACAGCTCTCACACAGTGTTGCACCATCAAAGCAATTTGATGGCTGTGCCAAGCATCTCTTGCAATCGCAGCGTCCCATTGCCACCATCATCTGATCACCTATAGCTGGCACATCAGCAGCTGCAGGATGGACATGAAAGGTGGCTCCTCGGCCACGCACTGTGCCCCTTCTTGCTGCCAGCTTCACTGCCAAACGCCCCTCAAAATTAGATTCAAGCCCGTGTGGGAGAGCAGGTCAGATGGGTACACAGGGAAAATGCAATTAATACAAGTAAAACATTGCTGTGATTGAGATTGCAACCTTCCACGCTTCGCTGGTCCTAGGCCAGAGGAGCACATAAACAAGTAATTAAGCTGAAGGGTTTAAGTCTGTTCTTTAGGAAAGCAGTGAAGTGCATGATTAAGTCTCTGCTGAAGTCCTATCGTTTTTTTTATGGAGTTTAAATTCAGTCACTGCTTCCCCCCCATTTTAACAGAGGAGACGATGCAAATAAAAACATAAATATCTAATCTCTAGCAACCAGAATAGCTTAATAAAAATCCACAACAAATAATTATAAAGGAACGGAAAATCTACATTAGAGACAAAAAATAATAATAATAAAAAAAGGTGAACCAAGCATCCTGGTCCTGCGGACACCTGATTAAACTTGAGCGAGAGTGAAAGAGCAGGTTAGGAACCCTGCCCTGTCTGCGGCCGTGCTTTGCCCAGCTAACGCCATCCGTGCACGCCAGTGTCCTTTATCCAGTGATGGGACTGAGAGCCACGCTCAAGCCTCCGTCACGGCTCCTCCGATAGCTCTGTCTCTGGAGAGCCATCTATCTGCTTTCTCCTTTAGGAAATCCAAACCCTTAACATGTTGCATGGCCGTGGGTTCATCAAAGGGGCCCAACGATTGTGGCCTGGAGCACAAATAGGTCTTGGTCTCATATAAACGTCCAATCAAACAAAGTAATAATGAGCTGGATCCTAGGGCACCAAGGTCCTTACCTGCCTGTGATCCAGCTCTCCTGACAGATCATCACGGTAGCTGCTGTTTGGTTTTGGCCTCTAAATGAGTGTTTCTGGAATTATTCTGAAATGCAGACGAGACCTGGAGGATAACTGCTGTCCCTCAAGGCTGTAACTGCTCTCACAGAGCGGCCCCACTCCCCCTAAGTTAGTGGCAGAGTTTTCATCCTTGGGACACTCTTGTTTCCCCTTCCTGCTGTAGTTTTCACAATCACAGCAACCCTTCTGATGCCACTGATGAAAAGAAATAAAATTAACAACAACAACAACAATACTAAAAGAGAAAAAACAACCAACAAAGATTAAGGAATGCGTGTGCAATTAAAACCCAGAGTAAAATATTATAATAATAAAATAATAATCATAACCATAACAACCATACATTAAAATAACATTATCTTTCCTTTTCATGACACAAGCAGCATGACACTCTCGCTCCTGCACTGGTGGGAGAGGAGAGGAATGCAACAGCGAGCGCAGGGCTTCGTTTTCCTGCCTCAGAGGAAAGGGGACGTGTCGTCTTTCCGAAGGAAGCGGGGTGGGGGTAAGGTGCATGGGCTGCTGGAGAGCGCATCCTCACCTACAGTATACTGAGCTGGAACCAAGGACGGGCAGGAGAAGAAAACTGTGCAAAGGTAGCCCAGGAACCAGAGCTGGCAACCAGGGGGGTTATTCGGTGCTCTGCCAGAAGACAACAGCCTTGTTGAACAGCCTATGCATACCGGGATCCCTTCTTCCAGGCCAGCCAAGCACTTACTGCAGGACAATATATTTGTGCTTGTCTTTCTGTCAGCTTTTCCCTCCCGAGAGAGCCTCCTTCCTTGCTGCCACCCAGGGAACCCATCCCTTGCCACCCTGCTGCTGAACCTGCTATTTTCCAGCATCTTGTGAAATACCTGAATCCTTCACACTTTAGTTACAGGGAAATGGAGAGTGGAACTGAGCAGCCACGTAGACCAGTTTTCATGGAAACACGGAAACGTTCTATCAAACTCTCTTCTCTCCTTCCTCCCCAGGCCATCCACAGGCATGGGTACTCTAGAGACACTTCCAAATATTGATGCACCAGTGCAACTGCCAGTGCAACTCCCCTCTGAACCAAACCTAACTGTAGGAAAGGCTCTCTTTAGAATCTGTCAGAAAACAAGACGACCACGTAGCGTTCCTTGGCGCGGAGGACCCACAGGACCACCGTGCTCCCCGGTTCCAACCTTTCATGGCACAGGTGAGAAGGGAGGCGGGGAAGCACACGCTGTCACAGCTACATTACAGCGGGTAAGGCCTGATGTATTGCAATACTTTTTTTTCACATAAGAAACCCGAGTTTGATTCAGGAAACTGGATTTTCTCCTGCTTGCTTTGGGACTCCAGCCCTTTCCCGACCTCCTCCCATCGACAGACGTAGTGAGAGATGTTGGCAACAGCTAGTGTTTCCCCCTTTCACAGGCTAAAGTTTTGTTCCCATTTCACAGACACAACCGGGACAACCTGACAACGTGGGTGGATGCTGTCCTCCCACTCCACCGAGAACGTCGGCAAACAGCAGAACGAGGATGCGGTTTCCCGGGAGGAAACCTGTTATTTCAACAGGATAGAAACAGACCAGTCCACAAACGAACCCCCAGACCCTCCGGGAGTCACCTGGGTCTCCCAACCAACCTGGTCACTTCCAGCCTATCCAGTGCTTGACAAAACACCCAGCTACATGCACTTCTAACCCCGACGAGCCTCCCCAACACCTCGCCAAGAGAGCGAAGATTGACGATGTGGGGAAAAAACCCCACCACTGCTAGCAGAAGAAAATCGGCAATAACAACTCAAAAAAAAAAAAAAAAAAAAAAGAAAAGAAAGGAAAAAAAAAGAAAAAGAGCTGAGAGTAAATTCCGACTAGCCTCAGTCAGTTTCTAGGAGTACCAGTGGAAGTAAACCCTTAAACCGCATCTGTAGTTCGGTAAGGCACTACGAGGGAATGATGTAAAACTAAGACTGTGACAGTTGTAATGGCTGTGCCGAGGAACACACCACAGAGAGAAGGCAGCATCTGCACACGCACGCACGCACGCACACGCACACACACATACCTGCACAATCACATTTGTTACATGCCTATGTTATATCACTTTTCTTTGTGCAATCACATTGAGGAATAGTCTATTGGTATCGTTGAAGTTCAACACAAAAGAGTAAAAAGGGCATATGACCTGTATAGTGCTACATTCTACCTGGGGGTGGGGGTGGGGGCAGCTAAAATGTCTCCTCCTACACTAAAACGGCTAGGGATTGAAAAGGAAAATTTCCAAACAAACCAAAATGAAACGCAACTGAAATCCAACATACATTATTAGAGATCTCGTTTAGGAACAGCATTTCTCAGGGATTTATCCAGTGTGTTCAAGGAAAGGGAGAAACATCTCCATTGCTTCTGCTCTCAGCCAGTGCCGCAAAGCCTGTGTTGCCCAGGTGTGTTTAAGTGTCATGGTGCTAGGTCTCAATTTAAAGCACTGGGACATTTTCTCTGCCCTCAGCCTCCCTTACCCACTTGCCATTTCCAGACACAACCCCCCCCCCACCCCCCCACCCCCACCCTTATGAATGCTTTGGGATACAAAGACCACTGCAAAGATGGGGTACAGACCCTTTGAAATGCTGGATAAATCCCTAATCCATATACCTATTGGATTAAAAACCTAATGGATTTCATTTTAGGTGTTCTGGACAACAAATTTCTAAATGTAGCTCACTATTGGATGAAAATAACCTTTAAAAGTCTGTTGGTGAAGTTCTTCACAAGACAGGACCCACTGGAGGGCCCTTCTGCTTCTCTCTCTCTCTAGTTTGGTGCAGAATGGTTGGTTTTTTGTGGTTTATTTTTTTCTGTTCTTTTTTTTCCATTTTCTTTTTTTTTTTTTAAATAAAAAGTGTAGAATTGGTTCTCCCCCTTCTTTCCTCTTTTTCGTTTCTTCCTTAAAGTCTCCTTCGTTCAAGTTTCACGCGAGCCTCCCATTGCATTGTTAGTTTGTCATGTTCTTCAGTACAAAAGCAGCCACCTCACTCCCCCGGCACGGGTGCGTCTCTCACTCCTTATTCCAGTGTTTAGATGTAAGGGTACTGGTTGACCTTGGTGGGGCTCAGTGGGTATCCAGTGTAGACTGTGGAGGCTGGAGAAGCACTGATATAGGTCTGATGGGCAAACTGAGCCTGGTACTGACTCGGGTGGATGGTGGGTGAGGGCAGAACCCGTGGGCCCATGCTGACAGGGACCTGGTGGACGATGCTGGCGGGGTAGGTGGTGTGCTGCACAGCATGCCGTGCAGACCCTTGGGAGGCCACCAGGTGCGCGACGGTGCCCGTGGAGCCCAGGGCGGCGGGGGCGGTGTATGTGTAGAGGTGGGGTTGGGTGGGCAGGTGAGCAGCGGCAGCCGCGGCCAAGTGAGGATGAACTGTACCATGGCTGGGACTATTGTGCGGGAAAGAGTACGGGGCCTGAGCTATTGTTGGAGTGATGTAGGCTTGCTGTCTCCGGTGACTCCCTGTGCGATCAGTCGTGATGTGCTGCTGGGCCTGGATAAAGACAGCAACAGTGATAAGTGGTTACAAGACAAGAGACGGCTCTTTACCTCCTCAGTGGTTTCTGGGAGCATTCCTACAACACCAGGATGGCCTCAGGAAAGTCCCTTGTGCTCCTCCTGACACCCTCAGCACCACCAAAGTCTTCCCTTGGAAACCAGTGACAGCAAAGGATCCCTCCCAAGCCTAGGAAGACCCTGCGGTTTCATACACACACCAAAATGCCCCCCCAAAGGACAACGGATCCCCCAGTTTGAGCCACACTCTGCTAGCACACCACAAAGACCCAACCTTGGATGCCCGGCTCCTAAGAACATCTTCCCCAAGTCCAGTTGCTCACGCAACACGCAGCTTTTGTTAGTGAATTCTCTGCTGATAGGTGGCACGCTGATTGCTCAGGGGGATGAAGTTGCCTAACTATGCCTAAAACAGGCAATTTATTTTCGCTCAGTTTGGGTCTTTGCAGTTATAATTTTCTCGGTTAGTAAAAATAGCTACTTTAAAGACAACCCCCTTGGCTCAATCAGATCCTGCAGGTGCCTGGTACCCTCATGTAATCAGCTATAATTACTTGAGCATAGGCAACTTCTTGTGGTGGGACAGGAGCGACATCTTTTTCAGAGATTTTCTAAGTTGGTTTTTTTTGAATTGCAAGGACTTTTCCCAGTCGTTTGTAGTCAAGAGTATTAAATAACCAATAAAGTTGGAATTAGAAGGCAAGAACGGCAATGCTCCATGTTATTTCCTTCTGTTCTTCCAGGCCCTCTCACCCTCTTTGTAAGCACTCCCTGTGCTGTCACTGTGGTCTGAAGTGCGGCAGCCACGCTCCTCCCCCACTTTTGGAAACAGCATCTCGCCCACTTCCTCCATTTACACTCACTTTTATTTCAAGTTTGTTTAAATTTTAAAATTTCAACTACATTTTGAGGGGGAGGGGACATTCTTCTCCCCTAAATTATTTTTTTTAAAAAAAAAACAGTCCTGCTTATATCCAGCTCTGGATGTAAACCAGCACGGTCCTCTGAGGTCTCCAGCTTTCTCCCCTTGAAAGGCTGGTGACTGTGCTGTAACCTCCCTCACCTCTCACCACCGGGGAAGGGAGGCCCCAGGTGCAGTGCGTGAAAAGGGCGTTATTTACTGAAACTCCTGGGGAGCTCCCTGGGTGTTCTGATCTCAGACTACAAAGCATCTTGAGAGCTGCATGCTGCCAAGTAACGGGATTTGCCCAGATCTCAGCCCAGGTTTATCACAGGATGGATTGAACTCGTTACATGAAGTCATGTATATATGCATCAGGGCTCTGCTTTGCCTTGTCAACCTGATGGGGACTTCTCTCCCAGTCCTGCAGCCAGGCTGATGCACTCCCTTCACCTGGAAGATACTCTCCCTCCGTCACCTATAGCTAAGGAGGATTCAGTCCTTCCTACGCAGTCCTGCTCCACTCCTTTGTGTCTGAGCCACTGCACCTTCTCTCTCACATTATTCCCACTCACACTGTTAAATCCTCTAACTTCAAAACACACGGTAAGAGTACCACTTAGGTACCCAGGGGTGGGATTTGCGCTACCTCTGCTGCCTGAGCTGGAAGATCAAGGTCTGAAGTGAAGTTGAAACAAGTCGATCAAACCCGACATGAGGCCCAGCTAGCATTAGACTGGAACAGGACAGCCCATGCTGGAGGAGCAGTAGGTAACAGCTGGATGATGCACCACTAAAATCTGTCTCGGTTGACTTACCTGACTTAGATTAAGAGGCTGCTGCTGCTGGAAATGTGCTCCTGGTCGCTGCTGCCTATAGGCAACGGCTCCAGACGAGCTCCCTGAAGAGTGACCGCTGGTGGAGGTCACGGTGCTGGAGGACTTGGACTTGTAGGAGGATGAGTGGTGACTGGTGGTGACTGTGCCAGGAAAGGAAACACATTTGTAGCTTACATCACATTCTTTTAATTGCTCACCCTACCTTTTCCTCACTGAACTTCCTCCAGAGTGGCTTTTGGGAGGAGACATACAACAGAAGCAGGATAAGAAAACGGTTTCTCTTAATTAACAGAATACGTCAGCAGCGTTTCGCATACATGGCCAGCCTATTATCCTAGAGGCAGACAAGTAGACCCGATATCTGGACCCAAACTGGGCCCGGAGAAGGCTTTATAGATCCTTCAGATGTGCGAGAAACTGTTCTGCCAGCAGAACTGTACAATGCAGGTACAAATCCCGAGGAGAGGAAGGAAAGTATAGTGTGCACAGCACAGAAAAGCTCTGGCTTGGCTGTCCTCACAGTGAGTGGGAAGGGAGGGAGAAGGAGCTAGTGGGGAGCTCACCCTCTGAGCCTTTGTGTTCACCAGCAGTGCATCGAAAGAAAGGACTGCCAAGTAGCTCAAAGCCAATTGCTTTGGGCCAGACTTCCACCATGAGCCCCTTTTCAATACATTGTACTAGCTAGCATTGCAGGGGCTCTGGATGAGCAAACCTCATCAGTCCATAATGAAGATCCTGGGGAAATGCTCTTCCCAGAAACGTCAACAAGTTTGGATGAAAATGCACATGTGTTTTCAATCTCTTACCCGTTTTAAAGTAAACCTACGGAAAGGCAAGGCAGCAAAGATTCACACTTGCATTTGGGAGCTTTTCATGTCAAATGTTGAGCTAAAGGCTGCATTCTGTTCCTGGGTTTGTACAGAAGTAACTGGGACCGACACTTGCCCCCGTGACTCCTGAGTGTACCAGGGCACATAAATAATGCAATATGGCTCCCAAGAACAGATGTGTCACTTGAGAGAAGGGCAGGAGCAAAGTTTCTTTGGAAAACAAAACAAACAAACAAACAAAATGAAACCGAACAATGAGATTCTTCCAAGATAAATCATTTATTTCTTACTAATTTTCTTGACGGAAGAGGTGCAATTTACCTGGTGCCAGGCTATCGCACTCTACCAACACCTCACTGGCCTGGGTTTTCAGTGGTGGCACGATGATCGTTCGGGGGTTCCCACTGCAGTGAGTCTCTGGAACCCCTTTGGTGTCGTAGGTGTTCCCGTTATTCTGCCCTGCGCGATGCTGTACAGCGTAAGGACTGTTGTTGCTGGAGGAATCAGAGTAGGGGGAGTCATGCACGGTGACACAGCTGATGACGTTCTTCCTTTGCTTGGACAAGGTGCTGAAACACAAGCACACAAGTGGAAAGAGTGAATGGGCAACGATCAACTCGGAAGCCACCAGAAGACTCTGCCTGTGGCAGACTAGGTCTGTGAAGGCAAAGCACACCCTTCAGTCCTCTGCCAGAGAGAGGCTGCTTAAGCCAAATCCCAGGTTTCAAAACTCACTCGTTGCTATTCCAGGAAAGCCTTCATGGAGGTCAAGGAGTGAGTAAGACATTGTGGATAGATCTTATATTCACACTGCTTAGAATAGCACTGAACCAGACTGCCAGATTTATTTTCAGACTGCTTTTTATATATGTGTGCAGTAGAAGCCCAGCAGTTATACTATGCTTTGCTGCAAGTCTCACCACCCACACAAAAACGTGGCGGTCTCTCCCAGCCTTCCAGCAATGATTTAATAATAGATGCCATGACTTTTCATGCTTAAATCCCATGAATCTACAAAATATACACCGTTTTATTTACTAATATGGTACAATGGGCATATATTCTCAATAAGCATCTGAAACTGGGGAACAAATTACAAAAAAATGAGCAAAGTCTGTAACGCTTTTGGTTTTCTTTTCTTTCTCTGAATAGGCACTGGGTCTCCTGACTCTAGCATGGATTATCAAGGTCCTGCTGCAGCTAATCTATCTATGACATCAAAAAAGTGATTAAAAAAAATACATCAACTCTTCCAAGATTAGCGCTAGAAGTTCATTAGACTAGACTGTGTGAGTACGATTGGGATTTGCTCTGCTATTGTGTCTAATTATTCCTGATGGTTTCTCCTTCCTGTTATGAGCTTGTTTGGGGAGAAAAAGAGAGAGCAAAAAGGAGGAGGGAGGAAGGGGGATGGTGAAGATTTGCTTAAATGGCTCACATCCTTGACAGTGCACAGACCTTGACTACAGAAAATAGCTGCTATGTTTCACTGATTGCATTATGTTGTTATGGCAACTGAAGTTTTTAAAATGATGAAAAGAAATGGATAGCACATAAAAAGCCAAGTAATTAGGCTTAATGGTGGAAACAGCCCCAACAGGAACAGAAATGCCATGGAGAAAAAGGAATCCACCTCTTAACTTCTTGAGTGTGCACTTTAAAAAGAGATAGATCCCTTTTCCACAGAGTGTCCTCTCCATTCTCTCTCCCTGGCCCATCCAGTCTGGGAATCAGCTGATTAATCCCATCTCAGCCTGTGATGGAGCTGTTTGCTCCCGTGTCAGCATCGCTTCTTACCCAGGGAAAGGTGGAGCAGATACTAAGAACAGTTTCTTTCCAAGGACATTGTTTGCCTTATTTATTTTTCACAGTGCTAAAGCAGCACTGGTGGGTTTCCTTCAACTCATCCATTCCAAAGTCTTTTTACCACTTTGCCTCTGAGACCTGTAACTGAAAAGCTATCATCTTCTACATTAAGGAATGCCTTGGGGTGCTGCATTCACAAACAGCTCACCGTCACACAGACTTCCCCTGGGCTATCATGACAGGATCCTGGTGTGCCCCAAAGAGGACACACCACCATGTTGTTCTATGCGCAATGAAAAAACATGTCTTGAGAGGCCCCTGTTCTCCTAAAGCGTTGACACTTGAAACAGGGCAGATGATAGAGAAGGAAGAGAAACTATTGCACAGTAATCTGGAAGGTGAAAGCAATCTTTGTGGGATCAGGGATCTTTTCTATAGGGAAGGTATACAACAGCAAACCCTCATATTCTGACTTGCCACAAGGAGCTGGAGAGTGCTGGATTAACAATGGAAAGAGCAACAGCATATCTTAGATGGACACGTGCTGTAAGTGAAGAAAGATGTAACTGTTTGGATATGATGCTACAAAAGAAGAATATTAAACCAATAAAAATGACGAATATTGCATCAATATTCCTCTCTCCTTCAGTAGAAATGCCTGTAATCACACATTTATGAGTATCCACACTGCTTGCCCTTTGCAGCTGCCCTTGGCTGCCAGTTGGGAAGAGATATATATTCTCTACCTCTGACAGTTATTACATTTTATAAAGAAAAATCAAGTCACTAAAGAGTTTTCTGACAACTGATAAGGTCTAGCTATTCTTTTACAGTCCCTTCCTTACATAAGTGGCTGAGCTGCTGAACTGGAAATACTTGCTGTCAGCTGACACTTGACATGGGAAGGCTGAGCTGTAGAACTGGAAGGGTATTTTTCTGTGTAATCCATGCTATTTATTGTTTTAGAATGAGCATATTTTTCACCAATTTGATTGAGAGCTTGTCAAAGCAGAGACCATGAGAAGCCGCCTCCTTCAGAGTGTTATAACTCCTTGGTTACAATGAGAAAACCAAATAGATCTCTTTGGTTAAACAAGCAAGTGACCCCAACCCCAAACCTTTCCAGAGAAAGGGACCACAGAGGGATATGAAACTCATTTCATGGATGGGAAACTGAAAAGAACCAGAGTTATGGTCCTGCCAGGCCTTACACAAGTGCTCAGCACTACTAATCTGTGTCATCCACCAAAGTCAGCTGGACTATTCGAGTAACACAGCTAAAGCACATGGGTAAATATTTGCAGGATTAGGGTGCAAGTCATTAGGCTCTTGATTCAGCAGACTGCATCATTTCAAGTGCATGAGGCATCCCACTGAAAGCAGTTGAATTTTTGTTGTTAGGGAAGGTAACGCCTGTGGTTAATGTTAGAGCAGGCAGAAGTCAGCCAGGACTATTCACACATGCTCTGAGCTCGGCACCTGCTGTACCATAGCCTGCCCCAGAGATTAAGGGTGGGAATTTCAAAAGCACCAAAGGCCCAACTCATGCTGAAAACCAGCTGATTCACAGCCTTAAAGATACACATTAAGCCAAAATGGGGCGTCTGAAAATTCAACCCAGGAAAGCCAGTGCTCCCCCTTCTCAAAGCCTTCTCGCTAGCCAGCAGCTGCCCTCCTCCCAGCTCCCTCTGAGGACTCAGCTGCCCTCCCCACCTCGCAGTAACGCAGGAGTTATCTGTGTGAGGTCCAGGCTGATGTATCACCTTCCCTGCTCACAGACTATCAGGACTGAGAGCTTTTACCTGTTGACACAGCACTTGCCTACTCAGCAAGCTTACTGCATTCCTGTAACTCAGCCACAGCTTTTGGGGATGTTTGTGCTTACACAGAAAAATACTATTAAAAGTCTTGCCCCCTTCCTATTAAGCTCACTCCAAGCCTGGTAATTGCTTTCCCTCCTGCAAGCACAGTAGCAGCAGCATACGTGATTTAGTAGTGTTGAGTGTCGGCATGTGTTCCTGGTCAGCTTGTGTGCCTGCCTGCATTATGTGGGTAGGTGTATTTTAATTCTTCAGAGGAGGGAGGGGGAAGATTACCAAAGTGGCATCAAATCCATCTACACAGACTGAAAAGCAATAAGCCAGGAAGGCTTTTTAACCCTTACTGGCTGGAGCTGCATCCTGCCTTTCAGAACAGCAGCTAGAAAAATATACATTGCTTTATAAGCTTGTTATTAGTTTGTGAGTAGCAGCCAATTCTCACCTGGTCCCAAAGAGCTTGTTCTTAAACTTGGACACAAAACAATTCATGTCTGCCCAATGTGCAGACAGAGAGCACAACCATGCCTTCGAACATGCAGAAGCAGGTCTTGGAGACAGCTCTCTAACATACACCATATCCTTGTGACCGCACAGCAGAGAGAGGAATGTGGGTCCCTATTCCCCACAACAAGGAAAGATCTCAAGGAAAAGTCTGACAGAGGAAAGAGAAGACAGTTTGTGCACAGGCACTAGGCAAGAAACTAAGGTGGGCATCTGAGATAACGTTAATGGAAAGCTGCTAAAGGCAGATGTTGAGAACAAAAAGTGAGAGGAAAGGAAGGAAAAGATGATGCTGAATTAGTGTTAAAACGACGTTTAAACCACCTCAATAGCCAAGGACAAGGACAGGGACAACAGTTCCTGTAACAATGCAACTTGAAATAATTTGTACTTGCCGAAGGCCCAGCTCAAAAGCTTGGCACGTGATACCACTGCATGAACAGCAGCTTTACCCCCCCCGAGTACCTCAATTTACACCAGAATCCCAGAAAAAGCAAATGGTCTCTAGTGAGGGCAATCCTTCAGCAGGCGGCTCACCCAAAGAGATACAAACCTTTCAGTGTGGCTGACGCTGTAGCAACAGAGGTGATCTTGAGAGCTGAAAGCCAACATGGCCTTCTAGTTTGGGGGAAGAAGGCAGCCATCGCACAACTGTGCCTTTGACCCATGGCACATTAGCTTTTCATCACATCACCAAATTTCTGTTCCAGGTCTCTGTAAACTTAGTAACATGCAACCTTTTCAGGTTGCTGCTTCAGAATAATCCACCTATTCTAGGAAAGTATTGAGTCAGCCAACAAAAACTCACCCTACAACTGCAATCGCTCTCTTCATGTTGAAATCTTATGCCATGCATAGCTCAGCGTTGAGAACATGCCCCTCTCTCTTCAGCTCAGCCCCTATCCTGACCTGTTAATCTGCTCTCACCTTCTTTATGAATTTGTGATGCTAAGAAATATTTATCAAGTACTACATTAAGGCCATTTTATTAGGCTATACAGCATGTGCTGTAGCTATTTAAATCATATATACTGAATTGCTTAGCAGGCTGTAAAGGTCCTGCTGCTGAAGGTTTGCCGAGAGAGCTACTGTCTATCTCTGTTATTTTAAGTACTAGTTGCATGTCGGTGTGGCTTCTGGAGATGGAAGGCAGCCATCTTTTCACCAAATGACTATGGTTAGTCAACGTATTGCTATGCAGAGTCAGTGCATTACTATGCACAGCATAACATAGCCACAATAGGCTAGAAGTCAAAAGAGAATTACAAATGGCATTTTGACCCTCACATGCACATCAGCAAGTTGGCAAAACCACCTGGTTTGTGCCTGCCGGCCATTTCTGTGCTAAGGGGAACGAAAGTCCTCTGAAGCAGGCTCCACCACCGCTGCACTATGATGTGTATAAGGTGAATAACAACTCGCATCAGGTTACACTCCGTTATAAAGGTGAGACTCACACAGAGACTACCCTGCATAGCTTACCGTCTTAAGAGAAAGGGAAAAAAAACCCAACCCTGCAAGAATTTTGTGCCAGTGAAGATGGCCAATGAGGCAGTTACTCAGTATGCTGACACGACAGCTGCGGTCAGTCTTTCTTGCTCAGGAAGACAGCGATTACTGTGAGGACCACACAGAAAACCAAGCTGGAGAGGTGTTACTTATGATACCAGCGGAGACAGAGCAGGCAATGGGGAAGTGAGGGGCTCTCCTGCTTCTTTAAGGTGCAAGCACCCCCTAAAGCACACATCTCAAGGCCACCACTGTATCATTTCAGGAAAACAGCCACGTTTTCCTTGGCTGCTACACTCATTACTTGGATGGGAAGTTATCTAGGCACATCACAACAGCCACCTCCACTGCCTTTCCTTCCAGCCCTTATTCCTGCCATGCTCTGTGACGTGTGCCTTGGTAGGACATGGAAATACCCCTCACTGCACCACCGGTGCATTCCCGCAGATCCCTCCTGCTGGACCAAGTGTGCTTTCCCTCCCTCCCTCCCTCCCTCCCAGCCACAATTCCAGGTGCACTTGTGCCTTTCTGCTCTGTATTTAAGTTCTTTATTTTTCTCCACTTCTAAGCTTCAGAAATATTTAATCAAGGGAGGATTTATATTTAAACCACTGCACCATTTGAAGTTGCATGCTGGGGAGTACTTAACCCCTACTACTTGCTACTGACTGAATATGTGCTCCAGTTACTGGGACTGCATTTGCACTGTCGGTCGGTCGGTCTGTCGGCTTGACTTTCTTGCAAGAGGAAGTAGAAAAACTTAAGAGGAATAGATTTATAAGAAAAATATCAAATCCACTCTCCAGTTTTACTCTCTCCAGTGCTTTACAGGTAATGGTTAGACTTAAATTCTTCTTTTCAGAATAAGTAACAGTCAGGGTATTATCTTACAGCACAGCAGTAAACATCTCTTTGGCCTATAAGTCTCTTTGTAAAGGATGCTGAATGAGAGTCTAGAAATTCACTGGTGATAAACAAATGGGGTGACAAAATTGTTTGCAGTTCATATAATGCTTTTTATATGCAAATTTTTTTCTGCTGTTCTACAGGGACAAAATGTCACATGCAAAACTTTGTGGGCATCAGAAACCACGTAAAAACAGTTTCACTCACTAAAAACATTCCCTTTTTATTTTGACCATTTCAATTTTTTTTCCTATTATTTGCTTACATTTTGAAAGAAAAAAAAAAAACCAACCTCCATTAAGCCAAAAAAGGGAACTCTTCCCCTTAATTAGTTAATCTCCTAATACTTTCTACTCCTTAAATAAAGGTCAAAACTTTTTGCAGTTTTGAAGCTTCTCCAGATTTCACTGTGTTGGGGATATTACTAGAAAAAATCTCAATGTAGCCTGCAAAAATCAGGAATTTGCCCCCTGAAAATCTCTGACCATTTCTCTGAGGACGATCCCTATGAAACTACCGAAAATGTACCCGAGGTCCCCCCTCAGCAATTTTGCCCCAGGCATGGGGTAGGGGGCCCAGTAGATGGGCCCCTTTGGCAAGGCCTAATCAAGCAGGTCCTCCAGAGCCCACTTCCCAGCACCTCCACAGCACGCTTACCCAAGAGGAGCCCAACGTTTTCAGGTGATTATTGATTTTAAAAACATGACACCACACTAACACTCATCAATAGTGCAAAACCTGTGAGCAAAGAACGACCAACGTCCCAGCCTGCCTGCCTGTTTAGCTGGCTTTTCAAAAACATCCTACTTGAACATCTGTGCTTTTCATTAGGAAAAGGAAAATTCTGCCCATATCACACCGAGTTCTTCAGGTTTTTCTTTCACCAATAAAAAATTTGCATGCCCTGTATGAGAAAAGCTCTCTGTGCTGCTCTGGTATTACAGAGAGGCTTTTCTGTCAGAGTAAATCCAAGCTGTAGGGCTCCTTTACTACATCAGCAGTATCATATTTTATCAGCTTTACTGGTCCATCTTAAACTGAGACTTATGAACTCTTGCATAGTCGAAGGATCTACTGCTTCTCACAGCCACAGGTAGCTCTAATCTCTCTTTGCTGAGCAATCAATAAAACAAACATTTTTAGTCTCATGGGTCAAGGAGACATTTCTAACCCCATAGGAAGTAAGGGAAGGAAGTGCTGTAGCAAATTCAGGAGCTGATCCAACATCAGTGAAGTTAATGCAAAGATACCACTGCTATTAATAAGATGGGATGAGGCAATTTGATCTGTCAAGTGCCCTATGATTTCTGTATTCTCATCTAGAAAAAGCTAATATTGTTAGGATGTGACCAATAGCATGTTGGAAGTCATTCCTTATTTTTCACCCCCACACCACAGCTATTGCCCAGTCAGGCAATATTTGCATAAATATGGGAGAGACAACGCATTCTTTGCATGGCTACATTTCTGACTCAGATCCTGAAACTTTGGGCACTGGTTACATTAAAATACATACTTCACTGTCACTCCCATTTTTTTTTTGAGCCAATAGGTGAGTAAGGAAACTTGGAGGTACTTTCCTAAATGTGATGCACTCTCAATGAGAAAGACCTCAGCTTTGGTAGGGGCAACGTTCATTGGCATTAAATGCTGATACAGCTTCCCTGACTTGAAGCTACACCCTTACTCCAGCTGAAAATCAGGTCTTAGATCTGCCCAGGTCAAAAGGCACCGAGTGAGTTGATTTCATTCTCCCAGAGACAAAAAATTCTGATTCCGGACATGCTGTTTTCCATCTGTGTCTCTGCCTCTAATTCTCCAGTCACCCTAGTTACATCTGCACAGGCAATTTAACTCACTCTGGAATTCCAAAAGGTAGTAGAGAACAGCCCATGTCCATGCAAAATGTCTCTACATGGCTCAGAAATAAAATCTAGCTCTTAAGCTTTGGCCTTCCAGGAATGCTGGCACCCTGGCACTCTGTATAGATATGCCATATGGATACAAAAAGTAGCCAGGAATCTGATCCCAGGCAGGAACGTGTCCTGAATATGCTTTAGTCATATCAAAGCCAGTTTGTTTGTGTAAGTCTGGCTCCTGGGACTACTTTCCTAACCCCTTGGCAGACCTTGCCCAAATATCTGAATAACCCAAACTCCCAACTCAATTTCCAGACATTTTCCAAAGTTTGTTCTGCCTGTGTCCCTGTAGAGGTGCCGAGTGAAAAAACTGGTCAAATGGCAGCAAAGTTGAAGCGAAGGAGACAAACATTAGCTGAAGTGGCTGCAGGATCCCAGCTCTTCCCTCTACCCTCCTCTGGATCTAAGATGAGACAGTAAGCGTAAGTATTTGCACATAATTTCCCAAAGCTTGGGATCAGCACCATGGGTAAACATGCTTGCAAATAGCTCCTGTGACCCTTGAGATACCCACCTTCTTCATGCTGCCCCACCTCACAATCTTAGTTTTCAGCATCTCTTTTGTCTGAAGTCCTGGAAGTGTGGGATCCTTATTTATAGTACACCTGACTTCCACACTGACCTTCATTCAACTCTTTCTGGAAACTCACTTTCTTTCCCCTAGCAAGCTAAGGAATAGTGCAGCTTTTTCTTTTTTTCTTTTTTTTTTTTTTTAAAAAGTGAAGTATGTTAGTCTGTCTTGTGATCAATTCCCCTGATAACCGTGACAAGCCTGAATTTGAGGGGCACTGAGCTCTTGCTGCCCAGTGGAGTTCCCATTACGGAGAAGGGGAATGCAAAGTGGCAGTGGTTGTTAAGAGCCAGGTTGCAACTGCAGCCCTGGATGCCTGAATCATATGGCTCCTCTTTGCAGATTTTTAGCTCCTTGAGACCAAATGCATCTCATCTTTCTGTACACATTTGCAGTGCTCCACTTATCACCACAGCACAGAGATGCAGAGGTACTGGTAGATATCTCCAGTGATTAAAGGAGAATCTGCCATAAGCATGTTCTAAACAAAAAAACATTCCCTCTTGACAATACTGGAGGGGTAAGGTTAAAAACTTCCCAGCTCAGTTACCAACATAAAGATGGTATAATTATTCAGCTGTTTGCAAGGCTACTTCTCTACAACTTCTAAAGCAGAGTGATGTCTTGTGACTGGCATCAGATGCGAAACCTGGAGTGCTTGCATGTGATAAAAGGTGCTGAAAAGACAGTCCTGGCAAACTAAGTCCTCTCTCATCCACAGTAGATGATCAGCAGTGGCAGTAGTCCTGGGCTGCACTGTTTACGCAGATGAGTTAATTCTCCGAGGAGCAAACTTAGTCACAGTGGTCTTTACAGCCTCATCTATGCCTCTCTGCAGAGTCAGTCAAAAAGCAATCAGTTTCTGCCACTTTTTACAATAAAATCATAGAATAGTTTGGGTTAGAAAAGACCTTTAAGATCATCAAGTCCAACCATAAACCTCACACTGCCAAGTCCACCACTAAACCATGTCCCTAAGCGCCACATCTATGCATCTTTTAAATATAGTTCAGGGATGTTTTGGCAACACAATCAGAACTGAGCAAACCTCTTGCAATGTATTTACTATTATTCAGTGTTCATGACACAATCACTCAATCACTGATGGTTTTTCAGGACCTTTTAATGGAAAATAGCACATATGGAAGGCATCATTTAATACTTTTTACAGATGCCTGGATTACTTAGAAAAAGAAAAGGCAATTTTAAGCTACCTTCCTTCCCAGCCCTTCTTTTTGTCTTTGTTTTAAACAAAGTTTGGCTTAAAGAGGTTCATCGTCATCGGATCTCTAAAGTCTCCTTCCAACAGTCCGGTGAGACAGCAAAAATTACTATTTCCTCTTACAGATGAGAAACTATGGCACAGGGAGACCGCCACACCTCTCCAAGGTCACACAGCAAATATACAACATGGCAGGGAACACCACCTAAGTCAGCGAAGTCCTCAGCTAGTATTTTAGACTCCCCATCGTCTTTCTGCTCAACGACCTGGGTGCTGAGACCCAAGTATAGCTCCTGGGACCCTACAGCAACTCCTGGGATGCTCCAGCACTTTGCCTCTGTCTCTCTCCTGCACACAGAGAAGAGCAGAGAGCTGCTACTCACCTGGTGGGTGCATGCTTCTGCTCCTCCTCTTCATCGGTGTCGCTGCTGATAGTGATGACACTCACTGCAGGGCTAGGGGTGTCGGGAATGATTATCGTCTGCCGCTGCCGCTCCCGTGTGGTGCTGGTCGCCACATCGCCCCAGCCGCATGTGACGGAGGTGCTGCAGGCAGGGCTGTTGTGCACCATGGCACAGCGGGGAGGCGTGTTCTCCTTCACTCGTTTTGACCGCTGAGGCGAGCTGATGGATTGAGAGGATGAAACTTCATAGGTGGATGTATTTCTGGAAATGGGAAAGGCAGTTAGTTGGTTCAAACTCGGTTTGCTTAAGTTGCCTGTTGCCATAGCTTTTGATTCCTGGTCTCTGATTCAGTGGCACTGATTTACTGAGTCTAGGAAAACTGCAAAATTGGCGTAGTCACCTCTTTAAAGGATGCCTTACATGACTTATTGATATAATGGCCTGAAAAGCATTTTCTTTTAGTAAAAACCTAAAATTTGTTTTCCCTAGCAATTTCCAAATAAGAAATGCTGCCTCCCAAGAGTTTGTGCTGGGAGGTAGAGACTAGTCACACAGCCCAGACACACAAAACACAGGCAGGCACAGTACGGCTGTTGCAGAAGGAAGAAGAACCCCAACGATAATCCCTTTCTCCTGTATCCTGCATGGATGCATCATGATCAGAGCATCATGACCAGATACTTTTTGGCCAGAAAAAGCTAAAAGTAAAATCAGAATTTGTTGTGGAAAACAACAATCACCTATCAGGAAAACTGATTTTGTTTGTTGAAAATTTAATTTTCTGTTTAGGAGTCTTTTCAATGAACATTTCCTGCCCAGTGCTTCATCCTCGAGGACAGTGGAGTCTCATGGATGAGAGCATGCAGATGGAAGGACACATACTCAGTTTCGTTTCATGTGAGGCAGTAGATACAGCACACAAAAATTAGAAAGAAAACAACAATCTTTTTTATTATGTGGTAGAAAAACATTCTCAAGTCCTGGTTTTTTTTTTTTTCCAGTCTTCCTACTTCAGCTTCCTTGCCTGACAACTGGAAAGGGTCCACTTGGATCAGGGATCAGAACACAGAAGCTGTCCACCAAACGGTGCAGCACAGGTCTGCAGATGGGAATATTTACTACAGCACACCAACTACAGTCCATTTCACGCAGTTCCCACATTTTCTTTCCTCCTTTTATTTCCTGTATTTCTTCTGCCTACTGCTGAACATTTGCAGCTTCAAAACTGAAAAAACCAAAGTTCTGGTTTTGTTCTGCAGTGAGGCCCGGGCTGCACATTCAGCCTGGCCCAAAGCTAACAAAAGGAATAGGTGGCATCCATCAAAAGGAAGCCCGCTTTGGACCTATCGCACTATACCAACTTACACGGGGTCTTTTGCATAACAAATAGCTGCACAGTAGCATTTGCAGTGCTTTTTGAATACCAATGAGGAACGTCAAGTACCCTCCTCTCCAAAGCACATTCCATTTGGCTACAAAAGCATCACAATTAATGAAGCTGTAGAAACCCATTGCTCTGAAAGTACCCAGTTCCTCCTGGAGGCTGCCACCCCGCCTCTGGAGAGGCAAGGGAGAGGGCAGGCCCCGCGCAGGCACACTGGTTGCAACAAGGCTCTCTCTTTTGCGGGCTTCCTGGGGACGTGGTAGCTGCCTCTCTACATTATGAATGGACTAAGACAGCTGGAGCCCACCCAAAGTAAATGCAACATTAGAGAGCAGATAAATGGGAAGGATTTAAATAGTGGCCTCTTAACTGGAGTCATATTGGTTCTGAACTCAGAGCTCCTCTGGCCCCAGTCCAGTCACCCAGGAAAACCACAAGCTCCTCTGGTTTTGCCACTGCACAAGTGGTGATCAATTTTGGTTCTCTTCCCTGCACCATTTTGTTTTGTGTTTTTTAAATAAATGTGCTTGTTTCACAGCCCAGAGGACCTTCCCCAGAACAGCTGCACATACATCTTAAAGTGCCTTGTCCTCTAGGCAAGACTGCAGTGCTGTGACAGGCACTGCCACCATTCCACCATTTGAGTTGTGCCACATAGCAGAGTATGAACCGCAACCCAGTCTCCTCCTTGCAGAGCCAAATGGTGCTACTGAGGGTTGATAGATTTAGGTGTCTAAGGACTGCCCTTACAGCAGATGTCCTTAAAAAATGCTCTCTGTTTTATGCTGCCATAGTTATAAAAGGGCCAAGGATCTGTTGCTGGTGCGTACTGTTGAAGACAGGGGCTAACCACCTATGTTAGGAACTAGAGAGCCTGAAGGTGGCCTAAAGCGACCCCAGTCCTCCGCACTACCTGGCATTAAAGCTCAGGAGATAGGTCACCAACCCATTGCTTTTGAAAGGGCAGATCTTGTGTGCACACACCAGGCACCCGTTCCTGAAGATGGAGTCCCCTGGAGGTGCACCACCCTGTGGAAAGGCAAACACTGCACCTCAGGAGTGTCTCTGAGATGTTGTGGGAAGGGGTGGCAACTGAGCCTTGCACCATGCTGACCCGAGAATATAGCTAAATTTTTAATTGCAGTGACTACAAGGCCTCAGGTAATCACAGCAGCATAATGAGCTGTATGAACAGGGTTTGAGTCTCCCATCCTGCATCCCCTCCAGCCACCGACTCCTGCACAAAATGATGCTCACTGGGTATAAAATGCACCTGGCTCCCTCTTCTCCCTCACTCTCCTGACCTGGGTATGGAAGAGGTGAAGCAGCAAAGTCCAGTCACAGAAAGTGATGGAATCACTCGCAGGTCATTGAACAAACTTTATTTTTCCCTCAAAACTCTTATCAAAAAATGCATTCAGCAAAACCCAGGTATGCACTGCTGCCTCACTGACACCACAGCCAACACCAGCACCGGGATCTGTGCACACTCACCGTGGAGCCGACTGGTGCTGCTTACTCTTCCTGGTGGAGGTGGTGGCGGCTGGTGGCTGGCGCATGACGTGAGCAACACCCACGTTGACGGGCTGGGCTGCGGGGAGAGTCACATGGCTAGCTAACAGCGCAGGCTGCTGCATGATGGGGTTATAATGGCTGCCATGAGCATGGGTGTTTCTGCAAAGTGGGGAGACAGGCACACATTTAAAATGCAACCGGCGGCTCTTCAGCAGGCTCTTACACAGGCTCCCATCACGTTTACCGAGGCACCCTCCTCCAGGGCCTGCTGGGCTCCCAGTCCCCCCAGGAAGGAGCATGTCCCCCAGGGAATTGACTGAAGGGAGCCGCGCAGGCACAGCACTCCACTTCAGGGATGGGGAATGGAGAAGCTGCCTATAGCTCTCAGGCGGGGGTCACAGGCTGTAGCCTCTGCCCTTCTCCCGCTGGCTCTGCAGCCTCATGACACACCATCCCTCCCACCCTGGCTCTCCTCACGCCTCCAGCACTGGTGGGTACTTCAGGGAGCCTCCAAGCACCTCCAATTTACCTCCAGTCTGCCAGGGGTTGGGTGCCCGCCATGGACTCTGGGATGACAGTTGCATGCTGGACAGAAGTGTGGGTGGCCACCCCAGTCAGCTGCTGCCAGGCAGGAGGGAGCAGGATCTGCTGAGTGCCACTGGGCCACGCTTGCTGTCGGACAGAGGGAAAACAATTTCTTAACAAAAGGCATCGTCAATACACTAAGCATGTATGGTGGTCCATGCTCAGCTGGGGCTCCAAATAATGAGCATGGTCATACTATCTAACTTTTACCAGTTGTCAGTCATAGATGACAAATACTGTTAGGAAACAACAGTAAAAGCAGTAAAAGTTACCAATATAGAGAACACAATGGGGTGGGGGTGGGGTGGAAATCCCTGCTGTCTGAAGCAGCAGCTGTGTTTTAGGTTATACTGGGAATGGGAGGGATCAAAACTGGTCAGCATTTCAACCCAAACATCAAACTCGTTAGCATCTTTTAATTTTAACTCTTCCTATCAGCTGGGCGCTATGGTCCCATTGTTAATTTTTGCTCTCCTACAGCCAGTTTTCCTTCCCACCCCAACAGGATCTAAAGGACTTCAGGAACTAAAAAGGAGAATGAACTTTTCAAGGATCAGAAAAGAAAACAGGGGGCTTCGAGGCTTTTCAAGGAGGGAAAAAAGATGGATTTGGGAATACCAAAAGGGAATGTGCATCAGTCACCCAGTGCTCCTCAGGAAAAACAACCTGCTGCACAGGCCGAGGAGCTCAGCTGTGCACTCTCTGGCCTTTTCTGAGCGGGTGCCCCCCTTGCAGGGGTGGAAATCCCTGCCCTGTGAGTTGAGCCATCACTGTACTATGCAACCATCCCTCCAGCTGTGCTGCCACAGGCATGACTCAGGTCGTCCTCCTCCGTGACTCCACACACGGGTCAGATGACTGTCTTTTTGAGCTGGGAAACCTTCTTTGCTATGTGCTGCCTGAAGGTGGCTCTGGCAGTTTCTCACTGCCTGGACTGGGGAACTCAGGGGTACTACCAGCTATGGCCCTCCTTAGTCCCTACATTGTGTTACCTCACAGTTCTAAGAAGGCTAAATTTTAGAGGGGAGGCTTTTTCCAGGCATGCATTTTCCCCCATTTCCATCCTCACAAGAATCCTGTTAACTGTTCCTATGATCCCCTCCTATCCCCTGATAAAAAACCCCACAACAATCCACCCTCCTAAAAATCCCCACTTTTCCCCAGTTCTGCTCCAAAGTTTGACCGTCCTGCAATTTTCCACATTGTTGAATTAGATGAAAAGGCTGCTACAGTGAGGCCTCTCAGCATCATCTGCGAGGGACAGACAGTCACAGGGCTCCTGAGAGCTCTTCATCTGAGGAATCACAACCACGGACTGGTGCTGCTTGGAGTAGGTAGGAGGAGGAGGCAAAGACACAAAAAAAAAATCAGGAAAAAAGCTTTTTTTCTTTTTTCCTTTTCTTTTTTTCCCAGCTTTGATTTAAAAAAGGAGACTAAACTACTGTTGCAGTCAGTTGCAGGGGACTACCTGGATTTACTTGCAGAGAAAACTGCTTCCTACCATTCAGGAAGAGAACTGAACAAATCTAAGCTCCTTTCCTGACTGCAGTGCATAAATTTAGATGCAGTGTCAGGGTCCAGGCACAAATTCCTCACTTATTAGGTAAGGACCACTGAATCATTTAATCTGCAGATAAGGCTTGTCTAGGCTGATCCACTAGCACAGTGTGCTGTGCTTACACACGGGAGGCTCGTGCCGGCAGCTGCAGCCTGTTCTGAGTTATTGCATTACTGTGAAATTGTGCTGCTGCAGCAGAGTGCCGCGCTGGCCCCTGTGCTCGGGAGGTGGTGGGTCCCCCAGCGCAATGGAGCTCGCACTTCGGATGTAGAGCAAGAAAGACTAATGGAATAAGCATGTTTGTTCTGGAAGCTGGTGGCAGGACCTCTGTGGGAAGAAGTGTCGTTGGGAAGGAGTTAAAAGGAGAAGAAAATCAAGAATTCAGGGTGTTATTCAAGGAGAGGGGACAGTTCTGGGTCACGTCATGGAAGTCTGCCAGAAAACTACAGCTTTGTCTCTTTTGAGATCTGAAGCTGCAGAGAGCTATTAGTAAAGACTGGACCAATCTCCTTTCACTAGTCTCTGTGAGTACAGTATGTGGACCACACTTGCTTGGGAGGGTGAAAATAGACCCAGAGAAGTTACAAATAAGTTACTTTAGCCATTGGCTCTTCATTTTGTAGGCTACTTGCTCTGTCTAGTTCCATGCCACAGGCTGCAGATACACAGCTGCCAGAGATGATGCTCAAAATCCATCACTGCACTGCCTCTGCCCTGGGTCCCTCCAGCTCCTGGAGCTCCTTCCCCTGTCCCTCCTCTGGGGCTGCTGGTCTCATACAAAACACACAGGCAGAGCTGGATGCTGGCTGTGCTGGGATGCAGTAAGGCTTTGCCAGCCACAGCCATCCTGATGTGGGCAAGCACAGTGACCTGCACCACACACTGGGCAGGGGAGAAAACCCAATGGCACTACACAGTGCTGGGAGCACAAGAAGCAGCATCACACCTGATCAGGGGGACAAATAAGGTGGGTGCAAAGACAGAAGTGGGCTACAGAGGCATTGCTCTCTGCCAGGGACAGTCCCTCTAGTTGGAGCAATCACACAGTCCGGTCTGAAGAGCGTCAGATAAGCAGCTGTGCATAAGAGGAATAGCTCTCTGCTGAGAGAGACACGCAGCCGCTCAGAGATCAGATGTGACTACAATGCATTACAAAGAAGCTGTGTTTTTCCATTCAGGAAACTGGAATTGGGTACAGATTTGTTTATCAGACCAGCTGCTCAGCCCGAACCGAGTGAGGCCCATGGACACCAGATGCCACTGGCATCAATCAGAGCGCCTTGCCATCAGAGTGGCAGCTAGCGTTTTTCATTGCGTGAGACAGACAGATATATCAACAGGCAGACTGCCTCTCTTTTATTAAATCAAAACTTAAAAATCTATGCAAGTGAGGAATGTTTCTCAGAAACAGCTTAAATTCCCTTGCGGAAGTGACAGTGAATAAAACATCGGTAGAAAGTAAGAGAGGGGCAGCCCACGAAACAGGAGATCATGTAGCAGGGGCAGCACAGAAATGGGTAGCAAAGCTCCTCCTGAACACTCCCTCCCTCCCACAGACTGTGAGGTGACCCTAATGAGGCTACCTGGAGAAGAAAAGGAGCTAGAGGTCCTGAGATCTTTCAGGACCCAGCTGCCTTTGGGATGCTTCAGACCTGCCCCACACTCCTTCAAGCCCCATGCAACAGCATACCTCAGGAGGGCTGGCAGAATGGTGGGGCATGCAAAGCTCTGGCACCTCCTTCACCCACTGCCTTGGCTGACTTCTTGCACAAGCAATAGGTGCCCACAACTGTGCCTGTACAGACTGCTTCTGGCTTTGCCATTGCTTTTGTTTCCCTGGCCTCTTAGCTTTCCTTTCCTACCAAATGAGAGGTGGCCCACGTAGGTTGCAGCAAAGATAGCTTCAACATTTCAGACAGCCCTCTAACAAAGACTCTGTTATTGGGAAGGGGCAGGGCATGTTAGCTAATGGAAGTCATGCGGGCTGCAAGTTGTGTTTCGATCTGTCTTCACCAGATAAGCATGACTGGCATATGCCAAAGGCAGGCAATTGCACCAACTGTCTTAGCCCAGCAATGCAACGCACAGGCATAAACCCTGAAGTCTGCTGGTACTTGACTTGGTATGAATGCACTGGCATTACTGAAGGCTTGGCAGAGCAAGCAATCCTGAGTCAGAGGCATGTCTTTTTGACTTGTAGGTCACCTCTTCCAGGCTGCACAACCTAGTACTAAGCATACTAGGCACTTTTTTTTTTTTTTCCTGCCAGAAACATGCCTGATATTGGCAGAGCTACCATGGCACCAGCTGAAAACCAGTAGAGGCAGATTCACTGAGGCCAGCACAAGGAGGAATGAACTACTCCTCCTTTGTGAGGAGCTGGGGTTCTCCTTGATGGTGTGGATGTGATTGGTGGTACCCATTCCCATCTGGGTCCTCTCCTGGGAGGAACCATGGTTTTCCTGTGAGCACGTTTCGGACAATTGTGTCAACAAGTGCTGGTGACAAGGAGAGCTCCCTGGCTGTGGGGCCCTTGCTTCTGACCCCTACATCTCTCTCATAACTTAAGAGCAGAGGGGCAGCTCATAGAACAGAAGGGTGCAAACTTAAAGCAGCATGCAATTCACCAGCACAGCTCCTGGCCACAAACTATCACTGAGCCCACAAGTTCAGGAAGATGCAGGAAGGTTATCACCAGCTTCTCCTCAGCAGAGGCCAGACATAGCTTCCCCTGAGGGTTCCCACTGATTCCAACAGAGAAGCAGAAGGAAAGAAGGTCTTTCCAGAGATCTTTGCAACTCTGACATAGACTTTGAGCTGAACAATGAACTGCAGGAGGTTTGGACATTTTGGAGAAAGCTGGAGACCCTTATATGGGCTGCCCAAATCTCCAAACTGCAGCACAGAAGGTCCTCAGATAAAGCTACTTTCCCCAGTCTCCAAGAGCTAAACAACAAAAAAATACCTGCCAAGCTTGGTGTCTTCAGAAGTCCTTACCTGTGCGAGGAGTCCTGGCTGGATCTGAAGAGGCTGAGCCCCAGGAGCCTGAGTGACAATGGGAACAGCATTCTCCATCCGAACTGAATACCCAGCATGCTTCGAAGGAGAGGCTTGTAACCCTGTTCCACCAGCACACAAGGTACAGCATTAACCATCAACAGCATGGCTAGGAACAGGGGTCTGGTTTTCAGAAGTGCCTAAAGGCACTCGTTGACGTCCACTTAAATTGCAGTGTTCAGACCCTCTGAAAAATCAGGTTATCAAGAGTCCCACACATTCTACCCCAGCCCAAAGATGTCCATCAAATGTTCATAAACACGACACACGTATAAGCATGCAAAAAAGAGACATTTTCAAAGACAGTAAGGGATTAACTAAATTCATATTTTTAGGGTACCTCAAATGCGTGGGAAATATCTTAATACACTGTGTACAGGGAGAAAAGGAAGAGAGGGGAGGGAACGGCTTCTCTTCCCCCATATTCTCTGGTTCAACAACAGAAAACAGTCCTTGCCAGCCAAAACCCATTGCTATGTGAAAATGCTCTCTTTAGACCAAAGTAGGACAGTGGGACAGGAATGCAGAACTCCGTACTCCCCCAGCCTTGACAAGGATAGGTGATTTTCTCCTGCACAGCTTCTCAAGACTCATATTTAAAAGGCCCCAATTTGACCATGTAATCTAGCACAGCCCAAACTTCAATCACTGCTGACTCGGCCACGCGTTTAGCCTAACTGAGCCGGAGGAAGCTTCCCTCTCCAACATCTTAGTGCGTGGCACAGCCTGCGCTACCTCCTCTGCTTTAAAGCTTTCTCAAGACACCAAGTGGAAGATGTTAGCTTACCTACTGTAGCAATACATTTCTGAAGTCAAACCCCTGAGATGCATTTTAACTATGTAGAAGAGGTCTAGCTAAACTCCCCTAGTTCAAAAGAGCTTTGATAATCTTGCAGAACATTTAACAAGTGCCTAGAGACAGCTGCACAGACAGGCTTGTAGAAGTGAAGAGCAGAAGCTGCACCAGCTGAACCAAGGCCTATTTAGACCAATTTCTACAGATACCTGGCTAGTTTTTCCAAATTACTACAGCATGTAAAGTCAAGAGAAGGACAAGTGGCTAAATCTGATCACCCAAGTTATCTGACAGTGGTACCTGCCACTGGTATACACACGCAGAGCTGTTCTCAGCAGGACTGGAGCTGAAGGAATTGTACTGATAAATGGCCCTGACCATCTGTTATGGGGGTAAACCCTCATCTATACCAGCACCACACTCCCTGCTGCATTAACCTCCTGAGTCCCCCTTTTAACAACTGAATCACTGAGAGGTGATGAACCCATTAGCAATTTATTGTAGTTGTGGGGAAAATTTTTCAAGTTTACCGAAGTGCAGCAAAAGAGTCTCAAACTCTGCTCGGAGCAAAGGATGACAAAAATCACATATTCTCCCCCAGCCCCTTCTCAGTGCCTGCCCCATTCTTTCAGACCAGCCACCTCCAAATCATGACGTTGCAGGTGCCTGCAAGATCATCTGCTGTTGCAAACATTTCCATCTGCAACAACCTCATTTCTCTGATTTACCAGGCCAGCAATTTTTCTACCATATGATCTGCACTAAAGGAAGTTTGTTTCCACCAAGAGCTAGATGAAACAGCAGCGGGGAGGGAGCAGTGACAGGCCAAGACCTGGCAAGGCTGCTACTTACCTTGGAAGCCTGGTGGGCAGACGATGAGAGCTTGCTGTAAGGGGTCGGGCCGGGCACAGATCTGCGCCGTTCCTGTCTGCAGGGGCATGCTCCGCTGGGCCACCGCAGCCATGGACGCCGCTGAGGGCTGGTAGAGTGCAGATTGGTAATTTAGTATGGAGACCTCAGGGTTGGTTAAGGAAATAGTGGCACTGGAGGAGGTGGGAGCCAGGTTGGTGGTCTAAAGGAATGACGGGAATTAAACAAAAACAAACAAAAAATGAGGGAGATGGGTACGTTGGAAGAAGCAAAATCCAAAAATAAAAAAATAGTGTAAGAAAAAGTAAAAAAAAACCAACCAAACAAAAAAAACAAACAGCAAACTGAAACCAAACAAGAGGTAGAACAGGACACTGAGGAGCACAGAGGCAAGGGCAGCAACAGGGAAAGGAGCACAATCCACCTTAGTAACCACAGCTGTATCATGCCATGAGACCTCCAGTCATGTGGTGCTGCTGTGTATTGCTCAGAGGCATAGCATGTTCTCCAAAGCAGAACTGTAGCCCCATTTACAACCTAACTGGCATTGATTTGCAGCATGATGAAAATGGGTTCAGAAAATGCTACTATCCCCATATAATATTGTGTCTCATCGTGCACATAGCTCTGGAAGAAGCTCACGTTTCTTAGGTAAAAGAAACTTACCACCTCCAATCCCAGTGAAGTCTCGTCGTGAGAGGGGAGACTCATTCCAGCCTTTCCTCTACCTTGTATCTAGCATGGCACATGTCCCTTAAATTATGTTTTGAATTTGAAGGAATCAGAAGGCGTAACAGGAGGTAATAATACTTTCAAAGTCCAAGCTTTGCTTGGCTTGACTTTAAAATCTCTCAGTGCAGAAACCCCAGCAGGGGATGTTGCAAAGCCACAAATTCAGCCCAGTGTTCTGCAAAACATCTAGAAATCTGAAGGTGACTTGCTTTTTATTTGGACTGAGTCTGTAACAGTTGCAGACAAACAGCCCACAAACAGCTCTGCCACTGCTCTGTAAATATATGTCCTTAGCATTCATGTCTAGGCAGCTGGGCTCTACCAGACCAGAGCCCACCTTTCCTCTCCATCCAAACACATCAGCATCACTGCTGGAGATAGGTCAGACACTGCTTTCTCGTGGTGAATGTCAGAACTTAGGATGAGGCTTTGATCAAGACTGCAGGAGGCAGCAGGCTAAGCGTTTTGCACTGCCCTGGCTGCCACTGGGCCCAGGAAGGGTGCCCATGCTGCACTGCCACAACCACAACCACAACCACAAGAGATGCAATGGCAAAATGTCTCCTCCTCCTCCTCCCCTCTCTGTGTAGAGGCAGAGAAGTGCAATCTGTTCCCCTGTGCAATGCACTGAGCAGCAACCATGACAGCTCCCACACTCCTAATCTCAGGAGTTGTAACTGGAAAGAGGCAGTCCCCCTATATTTTGCAGAGACAGAGCACCAGAAAGCCGAGATGTATGGTTCACTGAAGAGAATTGTGAAAGGCTTAGAGCTTTTTCAAATTAAAACACCCTTCCTGGAAATGTTTCTACTACTTCTAACAACATTGGAGATACCAGTTCTGCTCAAAAGACACACCTCTTACGAGAATTCAGAAATTACCATGGCTCTCCCCAGCCAACAACTGATCTTAACATCTAGTGAGTTGTGAGGAAACGAAAGCAAGCCTGCATTTCCTACTAGCAAATGTGGTACAAATGGTGTCTCTGCCCTGCAGCTGGAGCCTAGGGGAGCATGCAGAATGCATTTTTTTAGTCAGTATCTCAAAACGGCCAAGAAAGGGAACCAGTGTTTGTAACTAATACCCTATCACACCAAGACATGACCTATCTCTCTCTGCATCTGCTTTATGAATTGTTCCAAAAGACCTTCTGTGATCACATGTATCGAGAACTGAGTCATCAAGTCTGCTTTTCTGAGTGACACAGGAACACTCTGTACATCTACACAGACTCCTTTAGCTCCCTTGCTTTCCAAGCAACATTTCCGCAACGCCACCTGCAATCTCTAGAGTGAATCTTGAGCAGCCTGTTCCAAAAGGTTTAAAAGCCAGTAGCTATTTCTTGAGCTTCAGTCTCCTAGAGTGCTCTCCCTGGAGAGTTTCCTTCTACTGTTGTAATACAGTACCGCAGTAAACAACTTAGCCTGCTAGTCACATAAAATTTGTCAACTCAACACCCCCCAACACTGGGCCATGTAAAAGTAATACAAGAGTCCAAAGCATGACTACAAAGCCAGAGCCCACCAATGTAGAGTGCAAGGTGTTCAGAGTAGGGGTACATGCACAGGGTTCCCACATCAACTGTGGCATCTGGAGTAAAACCCATGAGAGACAAGAGTAAACATTACCACTAAACTCTTCTTTCCTGTTGACCGGTTACACTGCTGTGTTTGTTACAGGAGGGTTTAAATTCTTTTTTCTTCAATGGCAATTTGAAGAAGCTCTGTAAGATCACAAATACTTCTGCCTGATCCGGGGAGTGCAGTCCTGCTGGCTGCATTAAGGGACTAATGAGCTTTTCCCCATAGCAACTTCCCAAGTAAGCGGGATTTATCACCCCCAACAACAACATAAACAATGAGGGCAACATTTCACTGCTGCACAAAATGTCACGAGATTACTGCTTGCCTGATGAAAAAAAAAAACCAAGAGTGAAGGAAGGAGAGTAAAGAAGTACCATCTTTTTGCAGGCATGTTAAATGAGATGCTACTTTGCTTTACGTCTTCTAAACCCCACTGATGTAAACATTTCAAGCACCGGCTGCTTCTGATTGATGCCCTTACCTGGTTGTGGACCGTGTTCAGCTGGTTGTTGAAAGTCATGGTCAAGTTGGTTGACGTACTTGGGGCTACATGGGTGATGAATGGTGTCTTGCTCTGGTTCACGGTGTCATACATATTCACCCGCCGCTTGCAAATCTCCATGTTCTGGAAACAGGACTTGACACTGTGTATGGGAAGAGGGGACAAGGAAGAGACAGAAAATCAACCAACCAACCCAGTTCATCACAGCTGCCCTATAAGGTCTCCATGGCAGGCTTGGCACTTTTTAGTCTTTTAAAGCCCTTTGCTATTTAATGTAGGTCTCAACGAGTGAGAGTCAAATTAGCCCTGTACTGAAGAGGGCCAAATGGGTGTCAAGATGAGTGTGGCTGTTCTGGGACTCCTGGGTGCCCCCACGGGTCTGACCACTACAATGTAAGTCACAGAAAGTAAGTAAATTGGCTGCTTTTTAGGCGGCAGGGCAAAAATATACAAAGCAGCTATTTTTAAAGACTGAAAGAGGTTGAGACAGATACTGTTTTTTTCTGATGGTTGAGCCTGAAAGGAAAAAGACAACTCATGCTTTCTGCCCCAGTGTAAGCCTAAAGGTAGTTTTACAAGCCTTTTTCAAGGAAGAATTCTACTGTTCTTGGTCACCGAGACCCCTGAAAAAAAAAAATCTTACTTCTTCCTTTTAAAAAGTAGTTCACTGAGAGCCGAGTCCAGCCAAGTGGTTAAAACATTGCCCCTGTCTGGCTAAACACTTCTGCAGATGCTTATCTCAAAGCACATGAGCTGTCCTCTTGCAGTCAATGAGATGATTCATATGGCAAAAGGTTATACCAAATCAGATTCATCAATGTTCCTGGGGGAATCGGGTTCTGAGGTTATCTCTAGGCTGAGGACTGGATCTCTAGGGGGAAAGATTACAGCTTCTCGCTCTACACAGACTTTCTTTTAAATGTTATTGATATAGCAACAGATTTTTTAAGAAGCATCATATTTTGTATCCCCAGTAAAGGAGATTAAATACTCTTTGCACTGCTAGAGCACTCTAAGTGTGTGGTACATGAAACTGCTGGTATTTCATTTTTATAATTGGGATACCAAGCATACAGCTGTTTAAGTGATAACAACATAGTGATCTTGCACAAAACTATTTTTAATAAAATCTAATTTTTCAAAGGTCTAAAAACCAATACAGGTTTTCGACAATTCTTCTATAATAATTGTTTCTACAAATGTGACCTGAGAGTCTGAAACACAACCCAAAAAAGTATAAAGGAATTTATTTTATTTCCACTATCTCAACCAAGAAAAACAGAAAATCCAAGCAGGGAAAATTAGCTGTAGCTATAAAAAAAATCAGTTGTACACATAATTTCTTTTCTAACAATCTAAGCTGTTAAAAGTAGAGGAGGAAACACATATTTACATCATTTTTAAGAAACAAAATGTCCCTTCAAAGGGAACAAGCTCATGTGATCCCTATGGTTGGTCAGGAAGAGGACCTAGACGTTTGTATCCCTGTCTTGTCTCTTACTCACATGGTCATGTTTCTTTTCCTACAGGTAATATCTTAATAACTGGATCTGTGCCATAAACACCTGCAGACAAGACAGACTCGGGACACTGTGCATAGCTGTGCATTATGTGCATTCATTTAATGAACTATGAAATACCTCTAAGTTGCAGAACATTCAGAAAAATCAAACACATTAAAAATATAACACTATTGGATTGCGTTTTTCCAGTCAAGTATGAATACAATTCTCTCTCCAATAAGCAGAAAGCACTGGAAAGAGTGTATATTCTGTACATGGTAAACTCTGTGTGTTACCAAATGGTTTTATATAACAAGGTATAATCTCTACTAATGTAATACTATGTTCTCTGTCTTTTCTTTAAAAAAAAAAGGGGGGGGGTGGGGAGTGTGGGAAGGATGGCAAGGACTGAACAAAACTGACAGAAAGACTGAGGAGTACCCAACAATTTAAAAGCCTGGTAGTTAAATACATGAAATGGGAAGCTAATCACACTTTTTTCTGCTTGGAAGCAAGCAGAACAGCCCCTCTCAGGCTGCTCAAACTTGCAGCCTCTCTGAAGCATGCCACAGCAGAGATTCCTTCCAGAATCTGCATCTTCCACATACTCTCACTTTCTGTGTTGCCTGATTTACTTTCAAGAGAGGTTACAACTTTCTGCATCTCTCGAGGCTTTGAAATTTCTGTTCTCAAAACCACAGGCAATCACAGACAAAATTTCCATCAACTTGCCATGCTGGTTACAGATTATTGCTCTTTACCAGTCACTGCTTCCAACGCGGAGGAGCTGCACAGGGTTATGTACCCAGCTGGCACAGCATTTAGTATTCAAAGACCTGATGATGAATTTTTTATTCAGGTAAAAATCTCATTTCTGTTGGCCCCAATGATATTTTCAACCTTTCTGGGGCTTTGCCTGAGCAGCCACAAGAGAGCACTTCAAAAATGAAGATGTGATTATGGTCTGTTGTGTTAGCAGAAAGATTTCTGATGGCATTGCATTATGCTACAAATCTCCCCAATCTTACACAATCAGTTTTTGCACAGTAAGAAGGACTGTTGCAAATTAAAAGACTTGCTAACATTGTTAGAAAATACTGTCATATTTTATTTATGAATGTTTCTATACGAAACTTACTTTCTCTCTGTTTAGCATAACAATCTCCCATCTTGTTTTCATTACATTTATCACTTACTATCTACTTATAGATAAAAATGCTCAAAGACGTCTGTGCAGGGTAAGTCTGGATCTACACAGATCGTGCACCCGCTACCTTCTGGTAAGCAGCTGCTCTTATGACAAATGTAACAAAAAGGCAGCTACAGCTCCTTCACAGAGGGAAAACTACCCTAAATGAACTTGAAATACCGCAGGTAAGAGCGCACATATGGGCAGGAGAGGTGACACTGTAACCTGTTGCTCTGCAGTACCCACACAAACATAGTCCACGGCTTTTCAAGCAGTTCCCTTTATTTCATACCTGAGCTTATGCACATGACACCCAATGAAGTACAGTGCAGCGCCAGTAACTGTTCCCCTGATAAGGTAAAGGGACAGCCTGCAAAAGCACCTTGAACTGCAAAGTGCTGTAGAGCAGGATGCTCAAAGCTATGTGTCCTGAAGGCTTTGGAAAATCCCCGCTACATGTCTGCCTTCACATACACCTGAGAAGCCTGGGCCTACAAGAAGTGCTCAGAGGACAAGAGCAAAATACTGGGTGCAGGTTTCCTGCATTTCAGGTTGCTGCGCTCCGTGATGCAGCCATAGGAGCAGCGGGGGAGTCAGACTTGAAGGCATGACACTTCTCCACATCTCCATCAAGCACTGGAGCCCATCTCCATTCCACGAATGTGTCAGCTGAGGCCAGAGCATGGTGTTTAAGCTTACACAGGCTGGCAACAACAAAATGTGAACTCCTTGTCCTGTTGCTTGTGCCTGTAAACCAGCTGGCTGCAGAAAAACCTCTCCCCGTGAAAAGCTAACAGCCCCAAATTGACCCTGCAAGATGGGAATGTTCTGGGAGGAAGGGTCAGCTCCCCACAGCAGATAAGGTTGATTACTGCAGTGACAATCAGGGCTGTATTGCTTTTAGATATACTGATACACTTTCATCACTAATTGCATCATTGCTTTTGCATTTTAATGCAAACATATGTAATTATTGAATATTTACATAATGAATGTAGCACACTCTGCAGTGTTTTAAATGCCGAGCACCTACAACACAATTCTTGCAACCTTAAGATTTGGCAATCCTCTTTTTTTTTTTTTTTAACTAGAAAAAGGTTAAAAGTTAGGTCTTAAGTCCCCTCAGATATATTTGGTCTCCGCCACAACCAACTCGCCTCCTCACCCCTCAATTCAAAACCCAAGGAAAACAATAGCCACGTACTGTGTGCTGTGAGGGAAATCGAGCAAGTGCGTCATGGTGACAAAAGGGTGGTTCAGAGTTTCAATGGGTGTTATTCTCTTATCTGCATCTATCGTCAACATCTTCTTTAACAGATCTATAAACTCCCGCCGGTCCGCCTTTTCCACCAACATATCACTTCCTTCCAAATCTGTTGTCATGTTCACCTAAAGGAGAAAGGACAAGGGTGAGCACTAAAGGGAAAGAGCAGATGGCCAGGTCTTCAGCAAACTGTGTTTACTCCTCGCTGGAGCACATGCCCTGCAAGCCTCTCTGTCTAAAGGGGTAGTTGCTGAAGTCACAAGGCAGACTCCGCAGTGGCTAGTCATCTGGCTTGTGCATGTCAGATCTCTAGACAGACTGTTAAGTGTTCAGCTTGCTTGGGTCAATGGCTAATGAAACACTTAGTCACCCTCCACTGAAGATGAACAGCTTCCATGTGGTAGCAGGCAAGCTCTGATAATCAGTATATTTATCATATAAAGGACTGTGCTATCAGATACTTAACTATGTGCCCTGTGAGCAAAAATTATACAAAATAAATAAAAATTGTCAGTAGGTTTATGAGAAACATCCTGTTCATGTATCAGGTGCCAGGAAAAAAACACCTGTTCTGTTATTTCATCCATTTATGCAGTCTCCCATGATCTCAGTCCTCCATTTCTGCATGTTTGCTTGTGAATACTACAATGACCAGACTTCGCTAGCACAAACCATAGTTTTGTGCGCTGGTGTGCCAGTTTTACACACTAGTTCGTTTGCTAGCACAAACTCCAGTCACAAGAGTTGTTACGCTGGAATTAACTTTCACAACCACACAGAATTGACAGTGAATTAGTACTCCCTGCTCCCCCAGATAGCCATGTTTTACAGAAAGCATGATGATTATTTCCAGTGTTACTGTTTTACAAATGGAAATATTAAAGCACAGGGAAGTAAGTGACTTGCCAGTGGTCACATAGAGGAGCACTGGAGAGACAAAAGAAAATGCAGGATTTCAATACTCGGAGATGTGACAGCCATTTTTCAGGGCTGCTTTACTACAGCACATTGAGCCCACATGCCCTGATGTGCAGTTTCCCCTACAAAGCAGCACATAATGAGCTGATCTGGTAGGCATAATCCTGGTACTTCTCAAGACCTGGCACAAGAATAGGATACACAGAGAAACCATGTAGTTCCCATTCGTTAGCATTGTCTGAAAGCATGCGAGGCAGCCTTGCTTGTTATTCACCAATGCTCTTACCTGTGCCATATCATCCAAACAGTTGAAGATATACTTTCTTGCTTCCTTCGACTTAATCCCCGTCTCTGCCTCATGATCATCTGGCGTCTGCTCAAAACAGGAGACAGGCATTGACCAGAACTGCCCTGCAATCAGCTGCATGTTATGTGCCACTTCCTGCTTGTGCCTCACTATGCCCTCATCGGGGGACCACTGTGTCTCTCTCGCCTGACCAGATAATATTTACACTATCTCCACTATGGTCAGGTGACAGCTTTTGTGTCACAAGGTGATTTATCTCTTCTTTTTCACTTCAGAGGATCCTCCCAGCTCTGGAGGGAGTGCCAAAGGTCTCTTACACGCACCCCAGCGTGAGGCTCAGCATCTCACCTTCAGAGCCAGAAGTCCACTGGCCTCTCTCTTCGGGGACTGAATGCAGCCAAAGACATTGGTACAAGAGGCTCAGAGCTCACGTGCATTACTAGCAGTTTTGGTTGTCAGAATTAAAATGCTTTCTTCCCCTCAGCCCCCAATGCTTTAGATATAAGAGCAAAGTCTGCCCAGGGCATGTTTCACTTAAACTGCACATCAATTCATTGACTACTTAGAGGGAGATTTCCAGGTCAATTCTGGACTTAAAATTTCCCACAAAGCAGTGTGCCAAGCACGTGGGTTAAGGGCTGCAGACTTCGGGGAACACAGCTTTACCTCAGGCTATACCCACCCCAACGTCTGTGCTGCATTGTAATAAGCAGAGACCTAGGCTCTGAGGTGACCTGAATGTCTCCTCACTTCCAACTAACAACTGCAAGGTAATATAAACAAGGGAATGTCTTCCTACCTTCAGCCTCCACAAAGGGTACGGTGAGTCTGTATCCCTGTTGAAAAACCTTGTAGTCTTCGTCCCTGCACTTAACAAATACTCCGCTGGTAAGCCCTGTGTCTGTGAAATATAGCGAATCTGTAAGAGAAGGATGAGAGGTCACTGTTCATCCTGTGAATATCTCTGGAGGTCTTCCTTGAAGGAGGCCAGGAGGCATTTAAAACAATAGAACAAAGAAAGAGAAAACGTAGTGCGTAGTTAGACTTCACAAAAACCCGACACCCACTGCAAGGAATGAGAGGAAAGAGAATTCCCATACAGCACCCCTCCATTCATCACGTACATCACTGGAAACTCACCCTCACAGTATGCTCCCACAAAGCCTACAGATAAAGAGAGTAAAGTCCCTAGGTTTTAGATGTCCAAAAGGAAGGCCCACACAGATTTCAATGGAGTATTTCACCACTTGGCACCTTTTTATGTCACCTCTCCAGGAGGTAATTTGATATTTGCACTCTAACTTTTGCTGGTCTTCACCTCAGCTGAGCTCACAGCCTTTTGTAGGAGCATTCTGAAGTTCAAAACAGAGGACTATGAAGTGACTATCTTTGAACTTAGATGAAATATACACTCAAACGAACTGACACCCTCATTAATTACTTAATCTCTATTGCCTACATGACTTCATATTTGGGTTACTTCCATGACTATGACCTCACTGGCACTCACATAGCTAGAAGATGCTACACATGTGTTTCCAGGATCTCAGACTTTAATTTATTTATTCAAAGGAGGAAGGGTCTGTGATTACACAATTACAGACCAATCCCACACACACCTGGGGTGCCACATGAAACCTTAACTTTGGCATCTCATGACTCCTGAACATTTCACTCTGCAAAACTGCTGCAAACTTTGCAAAACTAAAAATAGTCATCTACTCTAGAAAATTCTAGGGACAAATGGGAAGTGTTTGAAAGAAGAGACAGAGAGGGGTAAAAACATGTAACTAAAGGCATAAAAGACTGCCACAGTTCCAAAGACTCCCAAGCACTCAGGACCTGATTCACTAAGTGTGGCTTGCTTGGCTCTGCAGCAACTTAGGCCCATTGGAGCTCACGCACCTGAGAAGCCCCGGGATCCTGCCTGCAGCCTAGTTCCAGTGCTGCAGGGTGACTCGGGCTGCAGTGAGGGGCCCAGGACCAGCCCCCACCCCCTTCCCAGCTCCCCAGGATCCCTCACCATACTTCACTGGTGGAAGCTTTGTGCTGGGCAGTTAAGCTGGACAGGTAGGTATGGGGATTTCTTTTTCAGCTATCTGTTTTATGGCTTTTGGGGTGTGGCAGGGAAGAGAAAGAAATCTACTTTTCATGCTTGGTATGTGATTTTCAAATGCTTGTGAGTTTTTCGCTGTGTCTGATTTCCTTTGGAGTCACTAATGGTGCTGCTCTTTGCTGTGGGTTATTTCCCCTGCCAAATTTCACCTTTAAAGCTCTGACTAAAAAAAATAGTTGTTACAAAAGAAAAGTCAAAGCAACATTTTCATATATGATTTATTATTTTTTTTGTAATTTTCTAAAAGAAAAAAAGACCCTTTTCAGGCCTCATTTGCAGACAGCTAAGATCACCCTAAAGATGACTATGGGAATGGAAAGTGTTCTGCAGCCCTGGCTCTGGCAGCCGCTGTGCTATCAGTTTTGGGACTACAAAAGGAACGTAAAAGCCTATAGGGAGAGAAGTACGACAGCTTATATTAACTGGAAACCTACACCGCTGTGAACGCTCTCCTTCTTGTCATTGCTTTTAATATGCACCTTCATAAAAGGGGTTATGAAACGCAGCAGAGTTCGTGCATTTATTCTAACAAATAAACCCTTATTCAGCACTTGCTGTTACAGCAGAGAAAGGGTGCCTGCTCTGCTTAGTGAGGAGAGACATGTACAGAGCTCTCCAGTCAATGGCAGTGTTCACTCTTGATTGAGACTTCACTTAGACAGTCAGGTCTTAAAAGCCAGTGTACCCAACAGCACACTGGTTACCTAGAATAAATACCCCAGGTAGATAACGAAAAGGTTGACTTGGGAAGGTAAGAAACGCATACCCCTCATTAGCAAAACAGAAAATGTTGGCATGTGTTCACTCTGACAAGAGAAGGGAAAACCACCTATGCACTTACCAGCATCCTGGGCAGTATCAGTACCCACCTGATCATACTCCGAAGCTCCTGGGTACAATGGCCAGCCCAAGAACAGCTCTGCGATGACACATCCCAATGACCACATATCGATTGCTTCACAAAACGGTAAACCAAGGATGATTTCAGGGGCTCTGCAAAGGAAGAGGTTAGAAAACATCAGCAACGGGAGCAGGTCTGCTTGGCTGGTGCAGGGAGGCCTGTGCAGAGCATGACACTCATGAAGCTGCCTGCTGCCAACAACTGCCACCGCTCCTGCGGTGCTGAGGGCCCCACCGGGCACCGGCAAAGCACCTGCTAACCAAGCATTAGTCGGTTAATACTCACCCTTGCAGAAGAATCCTCTGGCAGCATTGAGCCAAGAGACAGCCCTATGTTTCACAGTAGTTTGCAAAAGAGAGAGCTACCATTATTTTCAATCAGCAGGTGGGAAAAATGAAGCACAAACCCAGTGTTGTGCATTCAAGGCCACCCAATTAAGGCCCCCGCTTGGGGTGCTCAGACCCAGCTCGCTGCCCTGTGGAGGAGCCACGCAGGCTCCCTGCAGTGAAGCATCCTCCGCTCACACAGCTCAGTGGGCCTCGCAAACAGCCAGACATTAAATAATCATTACAGGACTGGTATAAAAGGACTGCTGACTTTTTAAGCAAATGGATATAACCATAAAACAGAGAAATAACAGAATTAGAGCTATGAGACCTAAGCCTTTTCCTCAGGATGAAGTAGCCAAGAAGCCGTCACTTCCCAGTCTGTCCCAGGCGCCTGACTAGAGTGCCGCTTCCCTCCCAACCCCAGCAGCCAAAACGCGGTGGCACTCCCGCTGTGCACTTACTGCCAGCCGCAGGCGATGCCCACTGAGGCACCTCTGCCCAATGCGTTTCAGTACTAGCCCTGCTGAGGAAGGACAGGACAAGGTAAAAGCATTGCTTCAGCTCTCCAGAAGGATCCCTGGCTGGGGCACATGGCAGGTGTCCAAATAAGCAAGACCAGTCTCAGCTCAGACTTTCAAAAGACCTTAGGGTGAAGCTCATGTCACCTTTCGGCCAGGTAGAAGCTGGTATCAAATCTTAGCCAGGTACTGTGCAGACCATGCAGTCAGTGGAGAGACACACACTCCTCCCAAGGGGCACTGGTCTCACTGCCTTGGGATGGTTTGACCCCCTCCTCACTGATGCTGAAAAGGCCTTGAAGATGAGATTAGATGGGCTTCCTAAACTCCAGCAGCCAAGGTGGGATAAGATAAATCCTCCCCTTAGTGCCCCGAATGTTCTGCATTTCAAAAGCAATTTCTATGTGGAAGAATCAAAAATATGTTACAAATACCGAAAACCTTGTACAAAACCCACCTCCACACACAAACACCTTCCTTACTTTCCTCACCTCAGCCCAGACTTGCACATGCACTTAAGTGCCACAGTTCCTATTTTACACAAGGATCACCTAAGGCTTCTCTCCTGCTCTTCTTGCAGATCTTGCAACATTTCTAAAGCCTCAGCTTCTGGAGTCAGGTGATGCACAACAGCAAGAAAACCTTACTTTCCCATACTTCTCTAACTTGAAAAAAAAAAAAAAAGTGGAAGACAGATAAAAGAGAGGAACACACATTGCTTTAAAACTTTGATCATTTTAAAAATAGCCTTGGGATTTCTTGGGCCCTGATGCATATTTTGGGAATGCCTGGGACTGGCTATTGAGAAAATCAAGTGCCACCATCCAGGGCTGGAAATAGGACCCATGGTTCCCAGTCTCCCATCTGTCATCAGGATAAGATCTGACACTAGTGAGATCATGCTAAGGATTACCAATTGCAGTGGAAAATATTATGTTTTAATCACGCCATTACATAGTCATGTGAAGACAAGCCTTTAGCCAAGAAACCAAGCAAAATGTGTAATTTTTTCCAAAGAAACAAGCAAAGGCCCTGTAGCAAGAACCCATACCCCATCTTCAGTCCACAAACTTCCCCAATTGTGGTTTGACTGGTAATGATAAAAGCCCCAAACTATCTGTTCTCAAACCAGCTATGCAGAACGTAAAAATTACAGGAAATGCTGGGATTTTAAGGTTAGGATGCTTTGTGCCATTCCCTCAAAAAACATGCCAGAAACTTAAAAAGTGGCTACCTTTAGCCCTTCTAGCTTCATCTGTGCTTATTGTTTTCATACCCCACTGTTCTTTAGCCCATTGCGACAAATGTTTTATTCTAACATCAATCTCTCCTTAGGAAGAAGGGGTTAATTTTCCTCCTTTCCTCCTCATTCCGTCATCCCTGCATACTACTCCTCATCATCCCTGCATACTACTCGACACCTAGACAAAATGCAGAGAGAAAAAGACAGCTATGGTGACCTGAATCTCATTACTATGTAAATCCTGCATTCAAAGCCATCTGCCTCTCCTTGTCTGCCTTCCACATTGTGAACGAAACGTCCCTGGTCACTAATGAGAGCTCAGCCACACATCGCCTGAAGTTCAAATCCCTCCCTCTAACTCAAGTGGAGGAAGCAGAGGGGTGGACTATTGGTGGGATATTCCCAACGTGATTTTGTGCAGAAACCTCCCTGTTCGTAAAAACCACTTGCACTCCTATTATATGCAGTACACACCTCCTCCCCTCCCTCCCCGCATTTATGCTGCCAATACCTCCAGACCCCTGCAAGAAGGGATGACCTAGAAATCCTGGTTCCAAAATTTCTAATTTTTTTTCTCATGAGTCTTCGGCTGTCCAGCAGCTTTTCCTTAAAGCTCTGGTTTCTGGAGTGCAGCAATTAGGAGAGAATTTCTGTTTCAGCCACAAGAGAAGTTTTGCATCTCTGCTGTTGGGAAGAAAAGCACAAAAGCAGTGTCTGTACCACTGAAACACATAAAAGGCAACTAAATGGAACACCATTCATTATATTAAACCAGACCTATCGTTGTAGGGAAGAGAGGTGGTGAGGCAGTTCTATTTTACTTTTTTGAAAGCTAGTACTCACATTACTTAATCAAGCCTAAACATTTGTTGCAATCTTTGCCTGTTCAGCCCCAAACACATGATAATTTTTTGAGAGTTATGAGAACCCCTGTGCGAGAGGGGCCAGATGGCAGTGATATGGTGCCCTATGTACACCATGGCCAGCATTCACTGCGGCTTTCTCCCAGCCCTAGCATCATGACTGCAATTTTTCCATGATAAGGGAGTGGCTCTAAGACAAAAAGATCTTGTTAACTTAATTAAGCAGTCATTAAGACACTGCAAGAACAACAGGTATCGGACACCACACAGGCTTCCAATTTTCAGCTAGCAGACACCTCCCATTTGCCATGCAAAAGAGAGAGATGGGAGTCACCCTGGGAGGAGCAGTGGTCTGCCTGCCTGCTGGCACTCTGCTAATGGCCAACGCCAAGCATTTTGGTGGAGGATGCTGCAAGTGCTGTAATGAAACAACTTGTGCGCTGATAAAATGACTTCCAAACCTCTATTGGGTAGAAATTGTTCTGTATGCTCAGTTATGGATGTATAGATCTTCTGCATACAGACCAGTATCTAACACATGGAACTCTTTCTTAACATAAACATGCCAATTTTTTAAGACAAGGTGAGATCTTGATGCACACGTGACACAGAGTTCCACAGGCAACCTTCTGCTTTCAATAGCATCTTAATTCAGTTGTTTAAAGCCTGATTTTTTTTTCATTAGGTTTAAATTTATCACCTCTCACTTCATGTTCACATGGATTGGCCTAGAGGTGAAGATGGAAGCGCCTGAATCACCTTTCTTTTAGCACAAGCTATTTTTATATTTCTGCCCTGTTCTCCCTTGTTTGCAGCAGTTCCTGGCTTCTCAGTGTTCCATCCCATGGATGTTTCAGTCCACTTCCACCACCTGACCTTACAACTCCTCTTCCTGACATGACTGCTTGGAGGCAGGCTAAACAGACCTAGAAACAGTTAAACATGAGGATATTCCCCAGACTTATTTTACACTATTTGCAGAATGCTTTCGTGTTCCATTCTTCTCCAAGCCTAATATTTTGTTTTCTTTTGGAGTGACACAAGGCATTTCAGCAGATGTTTTATCTGTGAGATCCTCTGAGACAAACAGTCCTTTCTCCAGAGGAGCTGCAGTTAATTTAGGACATGGAATTATATAGAAATAGTTCATTTTTCCTCTTCCAATGTTTACAGCCTTTCGGTACTGCACTGATCTGGCATAATGTCTGTAATCTAGATCAAGTCCCTTAAATGTTCCACACTCTTTTCTGCAGCCTAACCTAAGCAAGTCTGTGGTAACTGCACACTTAAGCACTTCACTGCTGGTCCACCACTTTTTACAGATAATATATAAATTAACTCTGGTCCTAAAATGTGCATGCAGTCCACTCCACAACTGACCTTTTTACTCCTAAAAGCACTCAGATTTAACTCAGCAGTAAGAATGGTATAATTCTCTTTTCCAAAGAGAAAGAAAAATTTCCATGTCTTGGCCAGTTCTTTATGTGGGATTGCTCCATTCGGCAGCTGGTAACACTACGTAACAGGGGAAAATGCCCTATTAAAGTGTTCACATCAGAGTATTGCAATTATAAATCAGAAGAATGATTAACATAGCAGCAGGTCCTCCCAGAACAGCACTGAGGTCTTCAGCAGATCTCTCCGGGGCTGCAAGGGAAGTGTTTTCTGTATGATAATACTGCTTGTTTTAACACAGACTCACCAAACCTTTCAGTTGTGGTGGGGATCTTGTTTGAAACCACGCAAAGGCAGACTACTACCAGATACCTCAGTACGTGCAGGAACATCCCCACTCACCACTCTCTGCCAGTTTTTTGGCTGTGCATCTGCAAAACCCTCGGCACAGTAATTCCAGCCTCCAGTATGAGACACATAGAGGGAAAACAGAAAACTTTGCCCTCCTGTCCTTCCTCAACTGCAGGTTGCCTTTGATGCCTCCCAACAAAGGCATTCTCCTTCTGTATGTGCAGACACAACCTGCTCTACAGTTCACACAGATCATGCCAGCATAGGCCAAAGATGTAGAAACCACTCGCCATCAACCTGGAAGAGACTAAAGAGCCCTGCCAAGAGCTTGTAACTCCAGGAGAGAGGCAGCCAGCCCATCCCCCCTTCTCACATCTCCTGCCCCTTTCCCAGACCAAATTACTCCCCTGGCCAGCAAAGGGTGACCTGGTCTTCAGCTCAGTGCTGGGTCCAGCAAGTCCTCCATCACCTTGGGGCCCAGCTTGAATACACCCATGCACACCAGAGAGCTGCTGGTGCTGGGTACTGGGGACCCAGTGCATGAAGGTCCCCACGCTGGCAGTGCCTGCAGGACCCCGGAGGCAGAAGTGTCATGTCATCATTTGTTTGCACCTCACATATGACCCCTTCCTGCTTTCAGGCCTGCTGCTGGCAGAGTATTTACTTTAGCAACCCTGCTTTGTGGCAGGGTAATTTCATTGTCTGGTGTTTCTGTCAGGAAAATTAATTACCAGTCTAGCTTCCTGGCTTTTTCACCCACACATCACAGGACATTAAAAACAAATGCCAAAAAAATTCATTTCCACAGACTTGGATTCAGAGTGCTGGGCTCTCTCTGAATTTTAAAACTCCCCTGCAAACTCCCCTCCTTGAGGATAATTTACCACCTCTGGTAGGGTCCTGTGGCTGAGCGTGATTGTCTCAGCAGAGTCCTTCATGGACAAGTATACATAACAGACAAAAATATAACTCAAAACTTGATACTTGCTGGCACCTTGAGCAGAGAGCATGCCTGCTTCTCGCCTTCAGGGTGACGCTTCTAGAAGAAGGTTGTGGGCAGCTGCAGGCAGAGCTACAGTGATGCTCTCTGCTGAGTCGATACACACAACTCCCATCTTCTGCCTGTTAGTCTCACCTGCCAACACCCGAACTTCAGGAAGCAGCAGCTTTCACATCTCCATCCAGAAAGCCCTGGGCAGAGGCAGAGAGGCAGGAGCCAAACCCCTCAGCCTGAGTGGGCATGTACTGATCAGTTGCACACCCAGGGCTGACCCCTCTCAGTGCTTGTGCTCTCCCATGCACCAAGATACCTCCTGCGAGGAGAAGGAACTTCATCCTTCTCATGTCTTACAAAGGGGTTTTTATTCAAGTGATGGGGCTCCATCCTTCTCTCAGCTGAACCCTTTCTTTGGTATCTTTATGGACTCTTTCTCATACCTGCTCACTTGACCCTTTTGTCTTTTGTGGAGGTATCCACTTTTTATTGCCATATACTGCAGCATGCAGAGTACCCTCAGCTCTTAGTTAGTGGAGATGGAGAGCATACAGCACCTTTTTTTGTCCCTCTCTACCTTTCAGACCCCAAATCACTTCTTAAGTGAAGGGCTGTAAAAGGAGATGGGCTCATATTCCGGGAGTAAAAGGTTGCAGTTGCTCTTTCCCTCACACCTCCACCTCTCCACTCGAATGGACACCTGAAAGGGATGCAGACATTCAATATTGATGACCCCAAGACTCAATGCCTTCCTCTGCTCCAGGGCTGGGCAGTTGCAGACTTCCTGCCTGTGAAAAAGTCAGCCATCAGGGCCACAGCTTAACACCTACAAGCACCAACAGCTCCTGCTCGCTCACTCACTCCCTCGCTCACTCCCCATCCCATGTGCTGCTTTCAGCCAGGGAGAGCCAGGCTAACCCTCATTGCTGGCCTCACTGTGAGACCTCTGCATTTCTCCCGCATCGCCAAGCACTGAAGTTTGCTCAGATGCTCAGCTGACAACCCTGCAGAAATGGTACAGCTCTGCAGCCACTTGCTAGGGCCTCAAGGACTGCCACGATCTCTGTGCTGTGTTGGGAAGCACCAACACAGCAGAATCACAAGGGACAGCCTTGGGAGTCAGGACTCATCCCAGAACATGCAGGCACACCATGCCTTTTATATTCCAGAATAAAGTTCAAAGCCTGGAGAGTTTAGTTAACATAGGGATATTCATAAGAGAGGAAAAGGGCCATTGAAGAATGTCATATGATCTATCAAGAGTATGCTGTTTACCCACAAAGATGTTTTAGTTTAAGCTGTAGGGAGGGACGGTGCCTCTAAATGGCCTACTAACTCACTCCCTCTTTCACAGGTCGAACACAGCTATGCCCAGTTTCTGGAAAAGACTGTGCGTGTAGCCAGAGCAATTTCCAGGGCTGTCAGACCACCAGCACAACCACCACTAGAGGGTAGCTCCAACGCTGCATTGCTCACATTGCCCTCACCCATCTCTCAAGATTAGTTTGCAACACATCAAAAAATATCTGTATCGGCTCAGAGGACTGGAAGCTGGATTCACTCAGCCTTCGGTGATGGTTTATGTTACAGGACATAAATATAACCTGGAGGCTGGTAACAAGTGAGGTACCGCAGGGGTTTATCCTGGGCGGGTCTTGTTTAACATCTTTATCACTGACCCGCAGGAGGAGGCAGAGTGCTCTCTCATCCAGTTTACAGGTGCTGCTAAACTGGAGAGACCTGGTGATGGGCTTGAAGACAGAGCTGCCACCCAAAAGGATCTGGACAAACAGGAGGCATGGGCAAACAGAGACCTTCTGAAATGCAGCCAGGACAAATGCGGAGTCCTGCCTCTGGGATGGATCCAAGTCCTGGTGACAACACCTGGGGAACTGCTCACAGGGAAAAGCCATGAGCACCCTGACTTGAGGGGCAGTGGGCTGAAACAAGGACCCTGGTAGCAGCAGCTGGGCCAACAGGCTCCCTGGAGCAGGGCTAGCAGACCAAGGAATGTGCTGACTCACCTGCAGCCACACCTGTGAGACCACATCTGGCTACCATCCATGTTCAGACTGGGGACCCCAGTGCATGGGTGAACTGGAGCAACCTCACTGGGGAGACACACAGCCATGGGAGACCTGAGAGCAGCCTGCCCCCTTCTATCCTGCCACATGGAGAAGATGGTGCCAAGCTCTTTGCTCAGACGGGCAGCAGGAGGGGAAGATGACAGACAAAGCAAAACAGGGGAGGTTCCCACTGGGGACAGGGAAAACACCTCCACTGTGCTGATAAATGAACCAGCCACCAGTAGAGGCTGCCGCAAGAGGCTGTGCAGTTGCTGTCCTTGGATGCTTTCAAGACCTGGCAAGACAAAGTCCTGATCCTGATCTCATGGATGACCCTACCCTGACCAGCACGTTGGGCTAAATGACTTCCCAAGGCCCCCTCACATCCGAACTACTCTAACTCTATACAGTACAGTAGCTATACATTTGTCAATAGGAAGGTCACCACGATCCTCCTACATACAGACAAAATACTAAATAGCTGGGAGTGTTTCAGGGGGTGCAGGTGCAGGTCCCAGGGTGTTTTTAGCAAGTGTACATAGGCGGTTCTTTCTGTCTTTTAAAAACAGAGAGCAAGTTACACAAGAATTACTTCTGGACTTGACTGGCATAATTATCAAAGAAGCCTTGGGAGCCTATCATTACTAAGGGTATTTAATAGCAAATAAATCACAGAAGCAGACTAAACTACCCGCCCCTTGACACCACTCATGTTCCACCAGGGTGCTGACTGGGAAGGGTGAAAATACTCCAGATGATGGTGTCAGAGGCTGGCAGGGCTAGCCCGGACACTGGGAAGCCACCCACTCCCTCCATGCCGTGGTATTGGGCCATCCCATGCCTGTGTCACTCCTGGCAAGCATTCAGCCAGCTTGCTTTACAGACCCCACTGGCAGAGCATCCATAAATTTTCCTGTGCCCCAAAGGACCCCGCCCCTTGTAATTTTAAGGAATAATACAGCTGTGCATAGCTGGCTTTATGTCATGCCTAACTACAACTTGTTGTCAACCTTGTGTCTATTTAATACATATGGAAAAAGCTAACTTCGTACATCTCACGTGACTTTGCCTATACCCAGCTTTCTGCCAGGCTGCACCTCTTCCCTATCTTCACCCAGCTGGGGCCTCAACGCATATTTAGTACCTATAACCTCGTCTCTTTCTCTCGCCTGCTTACCTCTGCCCCCTTTTGTCTCTCATCCTTCCTGCTTTCTTCCTGCACTCAGTGTGGATGAAGAGAGAGGTGGACATCACACACAGAAGCGCTGAAGTTCCCCACCTCCATGGAAGGGGTGCACACCACACACCTGCAAACACAGCCCTGGGCTGCTACGGGGGGCAAGCTGGGCAAGCACAGATAGTGTGCATCCATCTTTAACAATTGAGTGTCACACAGACACTCACACACCAGACACCCCAATGGGATCTCGACACTCACTGCCAGCATTCACATGAGGCTCTTGGGAAAAGCAATACCCATTGGCTAATCCTGGAAGAGTTTCAAGTAAACCACACTAACATACTCCAAGCACTTGCCATCGCTATGCACCTTTCTTGGAGTTAAGCAAGCCAGATTCAGCCATGAACAAAGCCTGGGTTTAAATGGGGACAGAGGGGTCCCTGCTGGGAAGCTCTACACCACTCTGTTCTCCTATATGCACTGCACATATACATTCCATTTAGGTTAGGGCCTGAAAGAAAACCTCCTGCTCTCTTCAGCAAGAGCGTGCGAGCAAATGACTGAAGCCCTGAGCTGGAGAAGGCAGCGCAGCTGTTTTGTGGAAACAAGACAAAAGATTTAGAAACAGTTGCTTTTTTTCCCTCTCTCATGTCAGGCTGTTTACAGAAACCAAGGGATGAAATTTTGCAGACAAAAACACTGAGAGCAGCCTGTCAGTCTCAGAGGGAGGGAGGGAGAGAGAAGGAGAGGGAGGGGAGCGTAGGCTTCTTTCAGGATTATGGATCATTGCTAAATTGCTCTATCAATGATTAAACCCATCACTCAAAGCACAGTAACCAAAATATAGCAGATAAAGCCTTTCTCATATACTCTCTACCAGCTGCTCTCTTCTTCCTAAAGCCAGAGGGGAATGAAAATTCCCATAGTTTATATTTTATAAACATCATTTTCCCTGTGCCTTGAAAGTAAAAGCTTTTTCGGACAAGGTACAATAGAACCAAGCTTGCGACAGGAAGATATTAAAGGAGGACTCGCCCTTTCGATTAACAGACTCAAGGAATAAAACAAAATCTCTCCAATCAATATGATTTCTTAGTGCTGACAGGTTAAAACATTTGTCTGTGGGTAAGTGAAGAGGCAGGCCCCAGCCATCAATAGCTGTTAGTTGTTATTTGCCTTTGCCGCGGGGTAGATTGAGATCAACGGCAGGGTGGGCATGGTCCCAGGAAAGGACAGGACATGGCCAAGTGGTGTGTGGCGTTTGGTCTTGCCAGTGACTCTGTGGAGAGAAAAACTGCAAACATGCATCCAAGCGGAGAGAGGAAGCCCTGGGCGGGCAGCGCCGACAGGGAACCATGCAGGAAGGACGACCAGGACCTGACATCCAGCTGGAAAGGCTTCCACGTGGCTGCCAATGTCTGAATAGACATGAGTTTTTAGCAGCACTATACACACTTGCTGGAGGCTGCGGCTCTAGTTCAGCAAAAACTTTATCATATGCATCACCTGAAGCAAGTATGTGCTTGAGTCCTGGAGAGGGCACTGGATGCAGCTGACATTAAGTATACATTTAGGTGCTTTGCTGAATCTGAATCAGCTAGCAAGTCCTCGTGCACTTGAGCTGGAAATCCTAAGAGGTAAGAAAAGCTATTAAGCCCAGCAATAGAAAAGAAAGCCAGGTCCTGGGTCAGCCGAGAGACCTACTAAGCTTGTCCTAGCCAGAAGTGCATTTTCGTACATCCCTGGAGGAAGCCCTATTGGACCGATCACAGTCATGCTCACCGCTGTGGACTCAAAAATGCAGGACTCCATAAACTTCAGAGAAGGTGCACAGTGCTTTGCACCACGACCATCGCCCTTGGGGGTAATCAGCTCCACACTGACCCAGAAGTGCAGAAACATGCATGCAGAGTGGGGTTGGGGGTGGGGGTGAAGCAACAACAGCTACATTCAGCACAGCATGACCTCTAGTTGTTCTCCGAAACAAAGGGTAATGCACAGAGGGGGAGGGCTGGGGCTTTCCCAGGTTATGGAAGAAATCAGAGAATAGAAAAATCATAATTTGAGAACAAAAGCCCTATCCATGCCAGGCAGTGAATGGATGAGCCACAACGTATTGGGTGCAGAGATTCCCTGAAGGAGGCATCTGATCAAGAGGGGAAGAATGCCAATTATGTGCTCCCATTCATGCCACTGCAATGAAAGCATAATTCTGACTCCGCTTTCTGACCCACAGTATGCAATTTATGCAAATCCAAGCTGTTCTCGCTTCTTTCAGAGCCAAATACCCACCAATGCCAGAGCTGGCTCTAACTTTTTGTTTTCCTTTTCAAATCTATTGTTTTCACTGTTAAATATTTAAGACCTTTTGTTGTTGCTGATGAGTTTCTTTAGAAATGAAATTGTAATTAAAAAGATCCCAAAGCACACAGAGACAGACAAGAGTTGACTTCTCATCTCCAGCCTTCCATTCTGTCATGCTCAGCTCCATCCCAACCCCTTATCATTCCAACCCAGAGCCCTGCCATGTATCAGCCAAGTGAAGCTCCTTGCATCTGACCCGTAACATTCCCCAAGACTTTTGTTCACAGCAAATACTGAAAGTTGCACCAAGCTGCATGGTGGTTTTATGGGATTAGCCTGAATACTGAGCCAACTGTCAACATAAGACTCCAAATGATTTCTATCCCTGGCAAACGAGGATATGAACCAGACTCAGGCCATGATCCTAAGATTGGCTTCACAGAGCAAGTAGCAGGTCTGAGGCTAAAAATATCAAATTACTGCAGCCTTCCTTTATTTTTTTTTTCTTTTAATGATGTCTACTGGATGCTTTTTTTTTTTTTAATTAGTAAAAGACAAAGACAAAAATAAAGTACTTATCCTGCCTGATCCTCGGAGAAAGCAGCATTGCCCTTTACTTATCTCTGAAGAGCCACACAGATTTAATATTATTATTAGCAGCAACTATTTGTATTTCTGTAGCACGCAGAAGTCCTGGCAGAGACCGGAGCCTCATAATGCTAGACTCTAAAACACAACGTGCTAAGGGACTGTATCTGCTCCAGAGAATTGATGATCTAAGACGATGTGTGGTGACAGGAGAACAGATTGGTGGAGCAGTTCGCCCAAGATCATACAGCGAGAGCATAGCAAAGCCAAGAAAAGAAGTGGGGTCCTTGCAAACAACGTGCTCTATCTATTAGACCACAACATCTTCCATTTATGATATTTGGGAGTAGCAATAATAATACAGGGATTCGAAGGCTCTCTCAAAAGAGAAGGGTATTACTGAGGCAAGGCACATTTTGAAGCAAAATGACCTGTAGATGTTACCCAGCAAGACAGTAGCTGTGTCTGCAACAGCTCATGAAATCCAAAGCCCACTTTAATGCCCTACTTGGTGAGTCACAGCATCCTGCCTATGCTGTGGACCTGCCTGGTCTACAAAGAAGTTTTAGGAAAAGCCTGGGAATGCCTGCACATAAAGGTACACGTGGCTGGGAACAGCAGGGGCACCTGGCGCTGCCCCAGTTGGCTATTCCTGCTGCAGAGAGTTGAAAAATTCCACCTTCAGCTCAAGCCCTACTTGAATCTACACAGCCCATGGTGCAGGTGACAACAGCCCCCTGTACAAGCAGCAGGGCACAGCACCACATAAAAACATTCCTCTTCCACAGAGCTGCTGAAACACAAATCCACTCTGAATTTAACTTATTTTTATTGTATTTATATTAGGGTTAACATCTGGAAGTGTTAAGTAGGGCCCCACTGTACTAGGCGCTGTAAAAAAATGTAAGAAAATGGTCGCTGCCCTAAAAGACTTGCAACCTAATTTGGGATCCCTCATCACCCTGGAAATACAAGCTCTGGGACTTGCTGTTCAGCATCTGCTGGGCTGGGATCTGCAAGCAAGCCTGCACAAAACACAGTCCCTCTACTCAATGGAGTGACCACTGACAGTCCGGATCCTGCAACCAACAGGGACAGGAGGGAACCCACAGGTGTGAGCAGCCCCACTGGAAAGCCCCAGCAGCCCAGGCTACTGGCACCCCAATGTCGGTTACATAAAAACTACAATGGAGTAAGGCTTAAGCATATTTGCTGGAAGGACAAAGGATCATCACTGACATCTCAGGTTGCTGATAATACATGGCTGCCTTTAACAAGCCAGCATGGGAAACACCCTCCAGCATCTACCACATCACTGTGGACCTCAAATGCCCAAGGCTCTCAAGCACAAACCTAAACACCGAGGGGTAACTGGGTACCCCCTGCTCCCCGTGGAAGATTAGGCCCTGAGCACGGTAATGGTGGTGACCGGCATCCCAAGGGCCTGTGGGGACCAGTGCCCTGTCTGCAGTGGTGAGACTCCGCTCCCCCCATACCACATGTCCCACGGCAGCTCCCCTAGTCCCTGCCCTTCCTAGTCCTCCCACTGTCCCCATCAGCCCCTGCTTTACTCTCAAACTCTGCTTGGCTTGCCTGCTTGTTCCATACACCAGTTTATTTCCTCCTGAGATCCCCTCCTTCCCCAGCTCTCCTCCTAGGTCTTATCCTTTCTGGGCTGAATGGCCACTGGTCCAGTGCCTACATAGCAGAAAGGATAGGCAAGGCAAGCCCAAAACACCATCTCTGGGACAGTGCCTTCTGTGAATGCCCTCTGCTCCCACCCAAACTTTATCTCACATGGGGATGGGGGCTACCACATTTTAGGGGAACAGACTGCAGTTCCCCGATTGTCCAGACACGGAAGAGAACCCTTGCAGCTGTTAGCAGAGGAACAACTCTGACTTTAATCTTTAATGCCACACATCTTACTGGAGCCAGACAGGAAACCAGAACACAAGCAAGAATGCATGCATGGTGTGCAAACAGTCCCGAAGGAATCATGATGCTTGCAGGGAAAAGGCAACACTTCAGAAGGAAGACTTTTAAAATAAAGTCTTCTGCGAACTTCAGTTTATTCTTTATTTAAAACCTTCACATGGAAAATTCAATTGTTCTTCAATGCATCTCTGTACCAAATCAGGAGACTAAATTCAATCATTAAAGTGTGAAGCTGATGAATTTAAATCCATAGTAAGTGCAAATTTCAACACAATTTTAAGTAAGGAGTCGCTCCCAACACCTTCATAACATGTCAACACATAGTCATGTATTTGTTTCTGGGACTCTTCAAATGTCTCCTTTTACAGTTTCATTTTTTTCTTGCCAAAACAAATTCTTAAAGCTATCCCAATGTTCTGAAAAAAATATAAACATTTCCCACATGTTAAAATCCTAGGTGGCCATGACAGAAATTTTGGAGAGACATAACTTGCAGGAAAAAAAAAAAATAAATCATACAAACCAAACTCTTCTTCCTCTTTGCTACACACAAGGGGAATTTGGACTGATTCCCGTCTGATTAATTTTAACTTCTAATTTGTCCTTGGATCGCACTGCGGTATGGATGTCATTTCTTAATTTGACTGTTTTGCAAGTAGCCAGTACTGTCCTTGTAAAGGGCGAAGAAATCCCCATATAACAGGAATGCTTCTGGCTGAGGGGAAGTTTAGAAAATTACTCCAGAGAAATAAATACAAAAACCAAAAGTACTGCCCAGGACATGAAGACAAAGATCCACCCTTTCTTGAAAGAAGAGGCTCTCTTATGTATACATTCATATCTTCAGTTATCGTGACTGACTGTAACCATTTAGCCCTTTCCTATGTCAGCTACAGGGTTCAAGAACATTTCCTGGCATTCTTCACATTTTTTTATGTGTTGCAATTTTATCTGGTGTATATCATATGCTTTCCCCCGAAATGCCTGAACTGAGCTATATTCCCCCTGACGGAGAAGTTTGGGCTTCATAAACGTGACTGCAGCTCTCAGAAACCTCATCCCTTGAGGACTGCGTTAGAAATCACTGAAAACAGAGCAAGTTTGGCTTTGATAGGTAAAGCCACAGTATGTTCAAGCAGCAGGGGATGCAAATGGACAAACACCTCCCCTCAAAGACACTTTCATCCAGGACTGCACCACCAGCTGTAAGCCCTTTGGTTTTGTCACCTCCCTTCCCATCTCCATCTCTGCAGCTCCCCTGTCCGACACCCATTTTAAAAAGTTGTAGAAAGTGGTCTTTTGGGTTTAACCAGGACTGTGACAAGATCAGAGCTGTTGCCCACACTACAATGGGCAGATGGCCTCCAGCTGGGCTAGGAAGGGGTGGAAAGGTCCCTGCACGAGGTGCAGGTCATTACCCACCATGTGATTTACTACCAACACAGGGCAATATTTAGGGTGCAATAATAAGGCAGTACATGAGTGCTTTACCAACAAACAAGACGGGTAAGGGAATAACTGTATTTCCCCTGTTATTCAAAGAGGAGGTTCACCAAAAGGTTAGCAAGAAAACAATGTGGGCCATCGATCACAGGGACAGCTAACCTAGAAAGGTTACTGCATGCTCCTGCCTCATTTTTCACATATATAATTACCCCGACATTTCTCCTCATGTCCCACCCATCACCAACCACCAAACGCAAACCACCGCTGCTTTATTATGTGTTTTGTTTACACTCCCTGCCACTGCCCCGCAACATGCCACAGTGGCTGAAAGATTAAGTGGCACAACTCTCCTGTGATCCCTGCAGGGCAGTGTGGTGGGGGAAAGGCAGCTTGAGGGCTTTCCAGCCTTTCCTTCACCTGATGTGAGAAGCTGCTACCTCTCAGTGGAGGTCAAGGTGTGATGGAGGTAGGAGGGACGCGGGGTCTTTACATCTGCCATGTGAGACAGAAAAGCAAGGTAGGGATGGGTGAGGGAAGACTGCTTCCATTCATGAAGGGCTCAGATTTGCTTTTGGATCTTCATCCAACTAAAACAAAATGCCAATATTGCTGAACATACTTGGCACCTCCTAAAGCGCAATCCTACTCTGAACAGTGCCTGTCTAAAAACAGCAACACCAGGCTCCTTGTTTACCGCGTCTTCCTGATGCCTGATCTGAATTTCTCAGTTTAAAAGAATTACTTTTACTTCTTTTTTCTAACTACCAGTCCAGCAAACCCAACAAAGTCTTCGAGAGCCACTCTGGACTCATTTCTTGCAAATTTATGCATGCAGACACAGGCAGCCAAATCAGTTATGCAGAGATGGGCAGGGGAAACACAAAGCAATGATTTGAAGACAATGAATTTGCAGGGAACTCAGTGTGTTTCTACTCCAAGTACAGCATCACGTTTCTGAGGCAGGGAAGCCTGAAGGTCTTTTTTTTTAAAAAAAATATTTTATTTTTTTTTTTTTGCTTTGGGGATACCTAAAATAGCTTCCTTTGAGACCCCGCACTCTGTAATCACCATTTCTTCCTTCTGCACTATTTCTGGATCTAGGCTTTTCAGTTGTAGAATAATAGTAAATTTGTATAAAATAAGGAAAACTTCTGCTGCAGCAACAATAGTAAGAAATACTTTAAGCCCTAGATCTGAAGAACTATCTTCTGTTCATGCTTTTTTCTATCCAACCAGAAATTATAATTAATTCTAACAATACTAAAATCATTATTTTCTAATTGTAACCATATCTGCAATAGAACTCCATGTTGATGTGAAGCAGAATAGAAAAAAAAAATTGCTGACAGGAGTGAAAAGCTTGCATGACAGAAGTCACGCAATGATACAAAATTGCATGCCTGTCCTGTTTTGGACCCCAGAAAAGTTCACACCCTACGAATGCTAATGAAGAGAGAACCACCCTGGAAAAGCCAATACCAGTAGTCTCAACAGGAAATTAAATACAGAATTTCTCTTTAGAAAGAAACCCAGAAAGGTGAGAACTTTTGCAGTGCCTTTGAGGCTGCTCAGCTCTAAGATGCTCACCTCAGGATCCTGATAGAAAACTAGACACAGCCAGGATCCAGAAAAACCAAGGTGTAAGCCTCCTTCACAGTGGTGAAGGCCATCCCTAAAGCTTTGTTTCCGAGTTAGATCCACAACAGACAGTGGAGAGGATGCTGGAAAAAAACCACCACGGACCACAACAGACATTGGTTCCCATGTCCTGGAGGTGCCATGCAAAACCTCTCCTCCACACACTGTGAGAGCCAGCCCCTTCCTCAGCCAAACCCCTTGCTCCCAATACCTACAAGTACATACTGCATTTTCAGATGATGCTTCCCTCCGCCAAGCCTTCATGAAAGCAGCACGGGATGGCTGTAACAGTGAGCTGCCGTCTTCGGCACTGACTGCAGCACAGATGTTCCAGCTATAGGCACCTCCAGTTCAGTTCTCGCTCCTTCTTTATAGTTGGTCCCCCCACCCCCTCAGTGGGGTGTATCATTATTGAACCTTTGTGGCCTTCCACACCACATCCCTGTGACTAGAGGTGATCCTGGCACCTCTGCCAGGCCGGGCTGGGAGCTGAGCTCAAGGGAAAACCCACCAGGAGCACTGGCTTTTTGCACTGATGCCCATCCTGCACACAACCAAGGCAGAGGTGGCTCCTGACTAGAAATCAGAGCTACCACCACTACAAAACCTGGATCCAGCTGGGGAAGAGCAGCCAGCGCCCATGTGAAGCCAAGAGAGTAAAAGCCACCTATGCTCACTGAGGGCTGCACTCCGTGCCCTCCTCCCACCCACAACCACTGTGCTGATGTCTCCTGAGTCAGGCCTGGTTTATAGTTATCTTCTTTCGTCCAACAGACAAGGCCAGTGTCAGCACAGTGCTCATCCTCTCCTGAATCCACAAGGCGACGTTTACTTGTCACATCAGCAGCAGCACTGACACTGTACCCAAGTACATAAGCTGGGGCATGTGTTGGGGGACACCTCTTGGTTGTTTCTTTCAATACCATTGTTTATTTATTTGCTACAGAAACAAAGAACAAACAACAACATGGTACAAAGCCACATGCTCTGGAGAGGAGCAATAGCTGCAAACCCTTCAGGACTGAGTTGGGCCCTCTGAGGATCTATCTCGATTTTAGAAAAATCCCTGCTTTTCCACTCTTCCTTGAAGCAGCAAACTTGATGAGAGAAGGATTAATTAGCTGATGTTTGTAAAGCCCTTTGAAGATGAAGTGTTATTTTTATGTTCAAGTCTCACCAAAGGAAAAAAAATAAAAGGCTAGAGAAAGACTTACGCTGTTTCCTACAGACAGGGGTCTTGGGACTGAGTTCCTCTACTTCTCCAAAGGTATATATTAACTGGCAAGCTGACACTGCAGCCCTTCCCCTGGGGAATGCATTAACAGGGTCTCTGCCCAGCTGCCTATTTTCATGAAACATGTAGAACGCAATACCACTAAGACCTCTCCCCCCTGCATCAAATTTGCTTGAATTTGTCCACCAGATACAATACTTAAGGGGAACACAGCAGCAGTGTGATCACGCACATCTCGTTTCCTTAGAAAAGCAGACTAAAAGCAAATGAGGAAGGCCTTTGAATATAGACGCGGAGCGTATGGCTACCCAGAACCCAGGTGGGCTATTTTTTCCTGAAGTGTAAATGACAGAAGTGTTTTATCTTTTTTAAACACTTTGCACCTCCTCTTGGAATTTCTGTATGCCCCTTCTATTTTTTGCAGGTTTGGGGGGTTATTTTTTTGGGTTTTTTTTACTCCCCATGTCCTTGGCATCATGAGGATGCACCCAAAGCAGAGGCACACTATGGTGCAAGACAAGGATCCTGACTGCTGAAAAGCAACAAGAAGCTTACAGGTGGGTGCCCTGCCCTAGGAAGACAAAAATAGCAAGAGGACACACAGGACTGTGATTTATTAGTAGAGCTCTGCTCAACACCTAAAGACAAGGATGACAACAAACTGTTAAAGGTCATGCCTGAAGTGAGCTGGCAACCCAGAAGGGGAAGACTGTGGTATACAGCCCATTACCGTTCCTTCAGCTCCGTGACCTCATCAAAATCTCATTACCACCAAAAATAAGCAGTATGCTAGCTTTGACTTATCCTGTTAGATAACATCTTAATATTCATCTTAACGATGATGCCTAATGTCCAGCTCCAGATATGTTTGTTCTCCCATGACCAGGGCTAGCAGCACCTGTCCTGAGCCTACTTTCACCTGAGTTCCTTTCCCTGCTGTCAGCTCAGCAAGGCACAACCAAGAGCTGTGAGGTCCTGCATAAAAACAGCCATCTGGTGAAGGGGCAGGAAGAACCAGTTAAAAACAGAGTAGCTCCAACATATGGAGAAAATAATTCAGTTGGGCAGTGTAGGAAGAAGCAAACCCTATTATAATAATTGTGTTGCCAAGTGATGTTGCAGACTTGTTTTTCCTCTCATAGCTCCTGCACTAAGAACAGAGCTTCCCCCATCATGTGGCACCATCCCCACAGCAAGATCAAACTGTTCTCCTGAGTGATTTGTGGGATTACCAGGTTACCACCAAAATTCTGCAGTGTGAACTGAGGACAGAGACAGGAGCATTGCACCCCTCTACCGCTTTGCTTATTCTTCCATTCTGAGTTAAAACACCAAGACTGGGAAAAGGTGATTCGGTTCAGCTGGGAAGTTCAGCTTTTCCCCAAGGAAAGCTGACTCATATTTAGCGCAGGAGGCAATTTCACTAGTGGTAAGCCCAGGTTTGAAAGACTTCTGGACCACCGTACCCAAGGACAGTTAATGCAAATCTGCTTTGGGCTAAGGCACCTCTCTTCCTCAACACAGGAATTCTGGTCCTCCTGTACTCCCCCATATATCTGGACAGAGCAGCCTGATAAAACCCTGATTATAAACTGGTCCTTCTACAACAGCTCCCCTTCTTCTTCAGACATTTCTGGGTTGCTGATAAAAAGGTACCAGGTGTGCAAGCTCAAAAAGTACTCCTTACCCTGCAGCATAAAGGCAACCCCTCCCTAGAGATCATGCTAATCAGCTCCTCCCCCCCAGAAGCCATTACTACTTGTGCTCCTAGGGTCCACAATCTGATTATCATCACTAAGATCTAACTATGTGCAAAACAGAGTGTCTCCCAAGGTCCCATCCTGGCTCCCCAGGCCACAGTGGTGCACCCCTCTTGCAAATCTGGCAGGCAAGGGATCCGTCTCTCTGACTGCTCCCTGCCCATTGGCCATGCAGACTAACAGGTAGCCCCCACCAGACAGCAGTGTAAAATAAGACGCGAGCACCATCATCTCGGTTAGCATGTGCTGCTGCCAAGGCCAGCATGTGAGACAGCACAGATGCCCATGCCAGGATAACTCTGGGGCAAGTATGGATCTGGATGTTAAGTACAGCCACCACGCTGAATGATGGCAGGTAACCCCAATTCTCCTGCCTCTTAGGGACATACCTTCCGACTGAGCCATTTGTTACAGGCATGCTTTTTCAGGTAAAAGCAGCTCAGGTCCAGATCCAAGGCTCTAGATTTTTCTTGGTAAAGAACTTGCTTTTTACCTCTTTTTCCTTTGTTTCCTTCCTCCCCACCACCTTCCCCCTTTCTCCCTCTCACCCGTTCCTATGCTGCGTCTTTCCACTGGGCTGCATTTATTTCCAGACCCAGATATGCATGGTTGTAACCAGAGATTTCCTTGCACAAGCAGCCTTGCAGCTTCCAGCTGAAGGTGGAGAAACCTACTAGTGTCTCTGGAGGCGTGGAAGACAGAGCAGAAAGCACAGCCTCTTGCTGCAGTCATCATTCCCAGGCAAGCAAAATCCCAGTCAGAGACCAGTTAACGTATTAGTCATTAATTCTGGATAAAAGGAAATTTATTTGCACGGCCCTGCTTAGACAAGACTGAAATCTTAACTTACCCCTCCCCCTCCCCCTGCTCTCCTTTAATAGCTTATTAATATTGTACACCAGCACAAACCAACATGCAAATATAGCTCTATGCAAATACGGCTCAACACAAAGACAGCTGCACTTAGTTCAGTGCGCTAGTGCAACTCCAGAGGAAGAGCCAGGGGAAAAATAAATCATATAGATGATAAAGCATGTCTTAACTTCCAAATTTCCAGGGAGAAAGCAGTGTGTGCGCATCTGTCAGAACAGAGTTTACCAAGTTTCATCAAGGAGATAAGGTAGTTAATACTCTGCTTAATTAGAGGCTGCAGTTCTTTTTGGGATGTCGAGAGGATTGCCCTCTTAAGAGTCTAAGGCTCTGTCTCACAAAACCTACTTCTAAAGTGGAGTTAAAAGTGCAACTCTGCTCAGTAAAAGCAGTACTGTCAACTTTCCTGTTCATTATTTCTCTGTAATTCCGCATTAGATACGCTTAGTTTCTAGACAGAAGCCTTTTTACAGTTTTCCCTGAAGCACAGTCCTGCAAACAACAGCCCTGAATTTGAAAGTTAATCACTTCCATTCCTTCTCGAGCACTGCTACCAGCATTGCATTAATTGCTGCTGGCAATCAACAGGTCCCCAGGTATAATGCTGATGAGGGGCACAAGAATTTCTACTGAGAGTTCTGAAGGCATACCTAACAGCATGAAAATTTTACCTCAACGCATATGCTGTCTGGCCTCATGGAGCAGGGTCTAGGTCAAGGACGTTCACAAGAGCTGCTGGTAACTACCATACTTGCCTGCAAGCACAAGTTCCATGTGACTCTAGCTGTGAGAAGCAAGGCAGCAGGTCAACCACTAGGACATGGGTGGTACCAGAAAGACCCAAGCACGTCATATTTCCATAAAGACAGCTGCTGGACTTTCAGAAATTTTAATATACCCAAGCAAGGCAAGCACAGTTTATTAATCCTACTTTATAGCTGGGAAAACTAAGAGATGTAGCAGAACAATAATTTCAATGAGTTCACAAGCAAACAAATAGCTTCCTTTGACCCAACCTTGTATGTTAGCCACAAGACCATCTTTAGATACAAGTGCCAAGTTTGTTAGGAATACGTATTGCTGCAGTTGGTGACCTTGCATTCAGAAATATTTCTCAGCTGTAAAGGAGAGCTGAGAACGCATTAAGGTCACTGAGCACTTTTTGAGAACAAGCAGTCCAAGGAATGTCATTTTTGTTGAAGAACTATTTGGAAATGAGGTTCCCATCTGGAAAGATCATCTGCTAGAAGTGACAAAGGAAAGAGGTCATCGGTCTTGCTCAATAAATACAGAAACAACATGTCCCTACTCTTAGCATAGGAATCATGAGTCTCCAAGAAGATGGAGTTCAGGAAAGAATTAAAGCTCAAGACTGAGCAGTAGCACCTTGCACCCCTCACCAGTGCCTCTTCCAGCTGACACTGCTTCAGCAGTGAGCCCAGGGGAAGGAAGAAGGCATCCTTCTGGAATCAGAAAGGGAAGAGGCAACATCCAGAAGGAACGCAGGCAACCTCTCTTTTTCCCCAAAGCTATTGGGCCATATTTGTAAAAGTTACCTCTGCATGCTTCCTCCGTGCACTAGGTTTTATGCGTTATGCAAATAACAACTTCAAAATGAGGGAAGAAGGATATACAAAACAATATAAAACCAGAAAACTTTACAAAGCAATGTCCTGTCTTTGATTCAAGCCCAAGATCCATTACTTTGCTCTTAACTGTACTCCGTACTATTATCCCATATACCGCTCTTTATTACAGATAATGCTGTAGATCCACGCCTGCTGCCTGGCAGTGCTTTTATTTGGAAATAACCATAGGCAGACATCTGGCATGTAGCAACACATCAGAAAGGGCCTCAGCAATTTTATTTTATTTTATTTTTAAATTTCAGCGCAGCCACTCTTTCAGCGCTCTTCCTTCTTTATGTAACTGGGAAAGGGCTGAGGTGAGAAGGATCCCACACAGAAAAAGAGCTGGCTTGCAATGCAGAAGAATGAAAGCACTGCTAAGAAAATGAGAAGACAGCTGGCTTCCACAAAGGGTGCCAGACCTCGTGTCTAAAATTAAAGAATCTCATGTTCTGAGGAAAGCACCTAGTCTTGCCCTTAAGCAGAAAATTAAAAAGCAAGAACCGGAGCACACCATGTGATCATTAGTGTCCTATAAAAACCTTACACAGGTTGGGAGCCAGATTAAATCCTACATGTCAGTTGTACCTGACAGGCTGTATTTTTCAGTGGTTTGTTTCAAGGTCTGCATGAATGGAGTTCAAAAAATGATTGGTCAGCAGCCAGCAGCTGGACCCACCTGACAAAAACAGTCACTTCTGGTAGCACGGTTGCACAGCCCTAGACAGGCCCAACACCAAGAGAGTCATGAGGCTGACTTAGCCCTTTACCTAGATATGACCTCTCCAGGCCATGCAAGAGGGAAAAGAAAAAGGGGAACAGGCGTTTCACCCCTGCTTCAACACCGGTCATGCTACCACACTCCCTACCTTCCCTGTCTACTTCTCCAGCGTAAGCCTAACTGTTCTTGATCAGAGGGAGACACCCTGATCAACAGAGATGAGGAACAAAGCAGGCAGCAATAGGGCAACTCCTACACAGCTCTAGGCCAACGCCAACAGCACGTACCAGTTGCAGACCGGAGTCCCACCTCCACAGGAGGCAGAGGGAAGCACAGCCTGGCTTGTCTTGGCTGTTGTGAAGGCTGTGGTCTCTAGGCACATCTCCCCGTGGCACTGCTGGTTTAATGAGCCTCTGCCCCACACCCCAGGTCCCACCCCTGGGCTCTCCCGCAGGACAAGCTGGTGCAAATGCTCACTAAGTCACACGGGGGTGAACCGTCTCTGATGCACTGGGGAGGAAAGATGGGGCGACAGAGGCAGTACTGCTCAGGCAGCTGTCACCAAAGGGCACAATGTGAGTGCACCCCAAGAAGACAATAGCTGCCTTGGTGAGCTCAGCACCAAGCTATCACACACATACATGAAAAAATCAAGCCACAGCAACAACTAATTGCTGACCCAGGACTCATTTCTCCTACGTTCCCAGCAACAGCCTTTCAGGTGTGCTGGGTGGTTTGGACTTTAATCACAGATGAAGGGTATTTTCCCTCACATAAAAGCAGAAACCCCTCAGAAGGCAGCCCGGCCATGCCATTGCTGTGATTCACCGGGCGCCTGAAGGAGGGGTTGGCAGAGGAAGGACCTCATAAGGCATCACAGACTTTACACTGTTCCCTGTCCTCACCTGCAGAGCTTCCAGGGACATGAGCTTTGCTTTTCATATTAACGCATAGTAAATTAATCTCTTTTAAGAAGGAAGGGGGACATTGCATCACCTTGCAGTTTCCCAGCACTTCTGAATGTGTTTCCCACCAACACCACAAGCAAAGCGTCTCACACCCAGAAGGCAGAGAACATCACAGAAAAGGAAATGAAGAATTTACCACTCCTGATCAGGTAACAAATATGGGGGGAAAATGTCCCTGGCAAACAGGCAGAAGCACTTGGGAGCAAAATCTTGTATGCTTCATCAGCCTCCTCCCAAATCACTTCTATTCAGGAAAAAAAAATATTCATTAACAAGAAGTAATTTTAAAAAAATAATTTTGCACCAACAGTTCTTGCATCACTTTTTTGCTGGCTGAGGACACTACATACTACTTCAGTCTTCGAAGATTTTCTTTAAGACTTATTTTCTTCCTGGCTTCAGGCCAAACCCTGGTATTCTTTTTACTTGGGGGAAGTCCTCAGGAAAGTCTGTCACAGATTTGTCTCAAAATGTCTTTGCCTGTAAAGCTTCATCTCTTCCCATCGCTGACTAACACATGAAAACAATCCAGATCTGCTTGTCAGGAATTTGGTAGGATCAGAGAAATTACCTCGCTGCAGCAACCTTGGCTGCAACAGGCTGTGGAAATAACCTTCACACTCCATAGGCTGAACTACGAGAAGCCACCTGAGAATTAATGTACACTGTTATCAATATTAATATGAGAATGAACACTTATTTCCCCTGCTCCTACTTTCCTGGAAACTAACTGAAGATGAGGCCCCAAGCGGCTTCACGTGCTCGTTTGGTGGGCAACCAGCAGAAAGCTGGTACAGACCCTCTCCCTTGCTCCCCATCCTGCCTTGCCCCTGCCCAGCCACCCCCCAGTTCAAAGTTGCCCGAGGCCTTGGTTCTTATCATGAAATGTTCTGCCAAATCAAATGTAAACAAATGACATGCACAGTTGACATGGCAACAAAGCAGCCCTGCACGCAAGGGCCGTGGCGGCAGCAGCATTTAACTCTGCCGGGCTGGGCACAAATTTGCAGGCAAGACCAGAGCATCCAGGAAACTGTGAAGGTAAACAGCATCTCCTCTCCTTTCCCCAGGTGTCTGGAGAAACAGCCTGCTCCGCACCCAGGGGTCAGCTGAGAGAACAGCCAGACCACCTCCTGCAAGATGTCTTCAAATTTCCAGACAGTTGTGGGTAGCGTAAGACGAGCTCTAGAGCAGCACACCCGCTTATACATCTCAAGCCTCTCACAAAGGAGTTCAGCATCTCAGACTAATCTTTCCTACTGAAGACTGGCAGCATATCCCTCTTCCCATGTGACCCACCCTTGTGTATGGGTCATTTACAGGAGTAGAGCCCAGGCATCCACCACACACAGAAGAATGATAAAAAGCAGGAGAGTATGAAAGGGCTCAGGGAAGGGATGCAGCAGCACACTGGTACGATACTTGGTATACAATATTGCTCTATTCGCCCCCTTCACAAATCTCCTACCAAAATACAGCCCTAGGCATATACATATTTAATAAAAGGAGTCAGAATAAAAGCCAGCACTGCACTTGGGCTCACCTCAGATGCTGCAGTTTTGTCAGCTCTCTTACAGTAAGTCAGATTCAACAAAAGATTGGAGCCAAAAGGCGGGCATTTACCTGCAAACACTTTGGGGCAGGGACTGCAACTGTGTGATTTGACACCGCTTTTCCCTACAGACCTCATTGTCTTCTAATTTTAGATGCCCAGGACAATTTTCATGCTCTGACCTAATAAAAAATACCACACACTGTCAAAGAGCATCTCACTTATTGCGGTGGCAGTACAGTTCCAGGGACAGGGGCACAAAAATATGTGGTGAAGCCTGCACGGAGCATAAATATTTTGGAGTGTCAGCACCGGGAAGCATCCTTTTTGGAGCAGACTATTTCAGTTTCACCTCTCTGAGGAAGGCGTGTAATGTCTGAGCACCCTTCCAGGGGAGCCTAGCAAGGAACTTCAAGTCTGCAAGGCAAAGTCCCTTTAAATAAAAGCGGCTGCTGATGTTAAGATAAGCATCCAAGCAGTAAAAATCATGAAGCTGGCTCTTAAATAATGAGTGCTGATGGCCCCCTCTGCTTGCATTCCTAGCCTAATTACTTACACTGTTAGTTCAGCCCTATATGCCTTTCAAATGCTGCCATTTAAAAATGAAAGTTAAATCCACTTGGAGTGGCCAGGAACTAATGGGAACCGCCGTGTATGCACATTGCTGCCAGAGGTGAGGGTCTTGGCACAGGGGCCCTTCCCCTTGGTCTCTACTTGCAACAGGGAACATTATTTAAAAATCAGCTTACAAATGGAAGAATAGCTCTTTAAGATGGAGGAATCCGCAGCTTGTGAGCTTGGGAATTCAAATTGCTGCCTTGCGCGAGACATTAAGAGGCTCAGGTTATGGTGCTGATGCCAAGGAAGGCAGAAGGAGCAGCTCCAGACCAAGGAACCACAGGCTCGGGTTGCAGCCACGCTGCTGCCCTTTGCTGGGACCTCCTTCAGCTCCATCCAGCTCCAGGACAGCACTCACAGGTGTCCTTGGGCCTTGCAGTGCGTGCCCCAACCATGTTCCAGCCACACAGACAGGCCACCCACTGCATACAGACAGGTATATGAAATCCCATCAACAAATCACAGCCTCTGAGACCAAATTAAGAGGGTTATGTGTTGCTCAAAGGAAAAACAAAACCCCCAAACCGAGACAGGACTGCGCATACTGAACGGGATCGGGAAATGGCAGGAAGGAAGAGGGACAGGTAATGGTTTTGGTGAAGAGGTCAGGGCCCAGACCACTGCATCATCCTTCACCCCACTGCCGCAAGAGGAGTGCCCACCAGAAGAAAGGCTGCAACCCCACGGGGTAGCAACCCTGCTGGTGTCTCACATGCGCTCTTCCCATTTAGTTTAGCATCAACATTTTGGCTCCAGAAGCTATACTGGCAAAAACTTCTTTCCTGAAAATTTATCACATCCCTTTATACAAAGCTGCCAGAAACATTCACAGCCACTTATCTAACAGTATCTGCTTTCACTTCAGTCATTAAGGAAATAAACAGAGGCTGGAAAAGAGTATGGAAAAGGGGCCTCTACTTTGGAGACACAACAGCCTCTGACTACCAGAGACGAGCAAACACTGCCCTGCCTCAGAAACAGGCTAGCATGACAACAGTGATGGATTATGGAGAGGGATTGCTTCTCAAAATGACGTCCAATTACTCTTTCTGCCCAATCAAATTGGTTTTAAGTTATCCCTCAAGTGAAAGAAGCATTCCTGACCTGGAAGAGAAGACAAGGGCTTTACATGTAAATAAATAATTAGAAATAACCATAGGCTGATGCTGTGGTCTATCAGAGAACAAGAAAAAGAAGCAGTAATGGATTGTTTTCTATTTCACATCTGTGAGGATTTTTTTCAAGATCTGTGATTTATGACAGATTGTTTTTATGAGCCCGTAAACAATGATTTATAACACTAATAAGGAGCTGTAGGTAAGTTCCCCAAATACAATTCCCCTGCGTACTTCTCCATGACAGGGATGGAAAAGATTTTCCTTTTGAATATGAAGATCGAACCTCATGAAAGCATTAGCGACATCCAATAACCACAAAACCAAGTCCTGTGCTTGCCAGGGACATGAGCCCTGACTACAGCCTGTCTTTGTCCCTGTCCCTGAACGCTCGCCCTGGAGCAAGGAGGGAAACATGGCTGGGCTCGCTCACGCATACAAGTCTGCAGAACTAGGGCTCCTGGTTTGCGAAGTGCTTGGGGATGTGCTATGCCTTTTGTAAATAAAGCACCAGCTATACATCCATGTCCCTGGATATATAATGTATTCATTGCAAACACTGTCTATCTCTGGCACCAGTTTTCCCGCACTTAACAATTCCAGAATGCCCCCATCCATTTCAAAAATGGGTACTGAGGGCGCACCTGACAATTATTTTTCTTTTACAGCCTAGATTTGGAATAAATGGCTTGGAGGCATCCAGAATAACTCCCGTAGCCCTCTCCTCACAAGGCCTCACAAATTTCGTACCTCAGACAAGCCCCTGCGACCAACTGAGAGCTCAGACATAAAATGCAGCCGTTAATGAAGATGTGCCTCTACTTCCCGAGCGCAATTTGTTAGGAGAAGAGTGAAGGGGAGGGCAAAAGGGGGGAAATCAGATGCAGCTCCCATAATGTTCACAATTACTCTATGAACCTGGAGTCCAGTTCTGGGGAATATGAGTAGTAAATTGCTGAGTGGCTTTCTAATCTAATTATTTCCCTTGCAATTCAAATTATTTTCCAATTAAAACCAAGCTAATACATTCTGAAATGTAAATCAGACTCTATTACCTTTTTTAATTGCAATGCCTATACTATTCCCCTTTTCCCTTTAATTGATAGAAGTCAGGGGGAGGTTTCCATATGGTCTTCTGCAGTCCTGTAGGGTTATTTCATGCCGGCCTTGCTGGTCTCACCATCCTTCACCTCTTGCCCTTGTTGCCACCACAGCAGGGGCTGATACTCCGCTTAATGAAAGCAAAAAGCTTAGAGAAAGAGGCAGAGGAGCAGCTCTTTTCTCTTTATATGATGGCAAAGTCTTTCCGTTGCAGCAGCGCAAAGGTACGAACAAAAGATGCCTGTCAGATGCCAGCTTTTGCTCTAGAAACAGGGTGTTTGTTTCTGGTCGGTACAGACCAGCCAGCCCTGGTGTGGTACACGCAGTGAGTTCCCGTGGCTTCGCACTTGACAGCTGCCTTCTTCCAAAAGGAGAAGGGGAAATGAGTACAGAACATTTTGTCCATCGAGCCAGCCCAGGTCAGATATAAATACATAAAGAATGAGCAAGGAAGCCTCTTCTGCAAAGGAAAGCTATTTTGGATTTAGGCAGGACCCTTTCCAGGCTGACAACTTCTGAATAAACTTGCAATGTCTATATTACTTCCTTTTTCTCTCTGATTGACAAAACTCAAGGGCAGAGGTAGTCTGCAGGATTAGTTTCTCTCACACCCTACACTCGCCATTTTTTCCGTCAAGCTTCTTGCAAGTACCAATACCAATTCTGAGCCCAGTAGCCACCCACAAGCCCCTCCTGCTCCAGGGTGGGCATCCCTGCTCTCCCCCAGGATGGGCAGTGACCTCCACAAGAGCTGGGCCACCAGATTCCCACACAGTGGTGCTGCCTGGAAAGTGGCAATCACAGCATGCCCACCTTCCTGCAGTACTGGCAGAGGAGCAAAAGGCATTTGTTGTCACCTGCTATTTTATCCGCAGGGGATGGAAGCAGATAAAATAGCAGGTAACTGCCTGTTGACTCTGCAGTCCAGGACTGCATCAGCCCCAGCCTTCACTCCTGACCCTCAGTGATCATAATGTGATGGACGGAGCTAAGCAAACAATGATGCCATGAAGGCTGGGTGCTCATTCCAAAAGCGAGAGGCAGCTCCCACTGCCCCCATGAAAAGCAAGTGAAAACCAGGGAAACCAAGCAGGGTTTCACAGCCCACTGGTGTGGGCAGCTGCTCCAGCTGCAACGGACTACACTCCTAAAATTTCCCCTTCTTGAGTCAGAAACATGAATTAAAAGGAAAAAACCAAAAAGACATAAAGAGCGGGAGATGTTTAGCCTGGCAGATGGTAACTGTACTGACAAGAACCGCATGACCCTCACCTTTATTAATTTATTCCATTAATAGTGGAATAGAGACTGCAGATGTGGAAAGGTTTGCTGCAAATCCAGAAGGCACATATTCCAAACTCAGTGTGGATTTCTACTTTCCATAGTCACACTGCCTTCAACAGGGCTAATGGAGATATAAGTCAAAGGGAACTACCCTCCTCTCTGGTGCAAATATGCTCTTTTCTGTTGTTTAACTTTTCAGCATTACCTCTAAGATGCTCTGGGAATTTTCAAAATTCAGCTTCACTCCATTCTTCATTCAGCAAACACATATTCTCTACTTGTGCTTTTCCTACAGCTCGATACTAATGTTTGGATTGCTTTGTAGTTTATATCACTACAACATACTAGAAACCATTCCGAGAATACAAATTATTAATTGCCCTCACACACAGACAAAAAAAAAAAAAATCAATAGCATATGATTACTTTTTTCAGCTTAGTCCTCAAACGAAGAGTTTCATCTAAAAAAAAAATAAATCAAAATTCTCTAAATATTTAAAGTATTTAATATATATATAAAATATTTAAAGTATATATTATGCGTTTAGACTCTTAAAGACAGAGAACTAGCCAGGCAGTTAGAAGGTAGGATGCCTTTTCAGTCTGAACTATCAGCACCTGTTACAAATTTTATGTGGAGATACTTAAAAAAAACCTGGCCATAACGTAAGTTTTCCAGAAACCGTCTTAGCAGGCAGGTGTTGATCTTTTATTCCTACAGAAAGCTTTTCAGACTTCTGTTTTATTTTATTGTTTAAGGAAGGTACAGAACAGACCCAAATCTTAGATGTGGAAATCCCCATTTTCGAAGAACCGGGGAACAAGCGGGGGAGGGGGGGCACAGCGAGAAAAGAAAAAAAAGAGACAAGCATCCACCTGGAGGAAATTTTCTTCAAGTGTCAGACCTAACGTCTTCTTTACATACAGTTTAATTGTACTTATTTGGGGCAAACTTATCTCCAGCAGAGCACTGACAATTCTAGCAACCTGTCATACTTGAGGAACCTAGCAGGATTTTTATGTGTTTATTAATTTGCTGGTAATGTCATCATCCAGGTGATGGTAATCCAGCCTCTCCCTCTCTAGGATTTCCAGTGGCTAGCTGCAGCTATCCACACAACAACAACACTCCTCAAAGCCTCACGTCCTGTTATGTTTTTCTCTTCTTGGTTTTAAGCCATGCGTTGCCTGGCATGGCCAGCCTGCAGATGAGATAACACTGCATTCATCCAAATCCCTCCTTCCCAACTGGTTTGCCAACTGCAGCGTGGTTTTGCACTTGCCATCCCTCCTGGGTACCGGTGATTTCAGTGGTTTATTGCTTTGATCTCCTCAACTCCCTCTTACTACAAACACATTTCTGAGAGAAGTAGCAAGCACGGGGGTGAGCATGCAGAGAGGTGGTGGAGGGTTTGGTAGTCAGCCCTTGAAAACAAGGAAGTTTGAGGGAAAGAACAGAATGGGAGTGTCCCTGTGCTTCCCTCCTGCTCTGGGGTTTCATCTTGCCCCCAGCTGTCCCCCAGCACGGAGGCTATCACCTTCCTCCCTGGTTCTTCGCAATTTCTTCCCTCATGGGATGCTTGAGGATTTTAGGGATCTGAAAGGCTCTGGGCAGCTGTGCATGGAGAGAGGACATCCACCTGGGCAGCTCTCCGCTCCTCAGGGCTAGCACATAACACAAACCACCCCATACCCCTTTGCATGGGGGATGCCCCAGGGCCTGCTCAAAGCAAGAGGTGTAGAAAGAACTGGCCCCAGAGAAGAAAGTGCAGGCTGGGCCTATAAAAGCTAGAAAAGTACAGTAAAAAAAACCCAACAAACATTGCTTAGTCTTCCTCGGCAGCACCTTGTCAGAATGCGGGGAAATATAGAAGCAGATTCTCCAAGAGTTGTCACTGCAGTGAACTTGAACCACAAATAACTCCACAGCTGTTGCACTGGAGATGCAAGGATTTGAATCAAGAAAGAAGCAGTTCCTCTGACTTCAGTATCATGGAGAGTCACTGAGGTATTCTTCTCACACCCAGGCTGTTAATACAGTTTTTTTCCCAGGAAAGGATAATCTGAAAAATCATCTGCCAACCTCCAAAATTACACAATTATTTTTTTTTTAAATAATGTATTCAGTCTCTCAAATTTAGCCTGTTTTCAAACTCTTTCCTGCAATAACACTGAGGTCTAGATAGGCCTTCCCCCTGCCTTTTTATTTCAAGTTGAAAAAATAGATTCTCTCAGGTAGGTATGATGTGCAAAAGAAAAAAAAATAATCATAAGACTTGGTGAAAACATAAAGAACTAACAATACTGAGTGCATCTACACCAGTGTTTCAGTAGAGCTCTGTTGAGGCAAACCTCCCAGTCTCTCCCACTTGTTCTGTGCTCCCATTGCAGAGTGGTCTCAGGGTGCATGAACAGGCACTCATCCACTGAACAAGGCCTAGTCCAAAAGAGCAACCCCCTAAAATATCCCAAGGACCTGCTGAGTCCTTGGAACCAGCTGGTTTACTTTCCAAACTGGCTCCCACCAGGCCACACTGCTTGCTAGGGCACACCGAGCCATCATCTCCTGGGCTCCTGCATGGGTGGCTTGTTCCCTGTTGTCATCCATCCGGTCATTTTATTGTGTGCATCTCTGCATCCATGCCCAGAACACTGCAAGTTTCATTGTGCATCCCTTTACGTGGGAGGACAAAAGCACAGGCCTGATTTATCACATGACCCTTGACTAAGTCCATTAGAAAGTGAAGAAAATTAATTGAAAAGGTTAATATACATATGTACCAGGCTATCCTGTTTATAACATTTACCTTCCCCACCGCAAGCAAGTTATCTGGTCTCTTCTATAGAGTCAAGATAAATGTCAGCAGAGATCAACAATCATGTATTATAAATACACAATGCATATTTTTTTTTCTCCTGCTGTTTTGAAGCACTGAAACTGCTTTTTTAGATGACAGGCATGAAATATTTAGCAACTGTTGGAATAGGATGTTCTGAATCTCCTAAAGTTTTAATAATTTGCAAATAGTGCTGTCACCCACAGGACAGCACCAGGAAAGCACTTGTGCCAAGCAGCAACAGCCAAAAACCAGCTCCACTTTCACTGCACTGAGCAGGTACCATTTCTCACAAAGCAGGCACTGCAGCTGTTGGGTGAGACTTTGTTACGCCTGGACAGTGGGGTATTAAATGCAAAAGAAAATTTGTGGAATAATTACCTGACTTCACTAAAATCTTACTGACAGCAATCAGTTCAAATGATGCCAACTTTTCAGCGTCCAGAGAAGCACACACAGCCCGCACAGGCAGGATCTGCTTTACAGTAGGCACACATGTGCTAGATAGCTGTTGTTTACTAGGTCATGTTGATTTTGCTTTCAGCTATGTTTTCTTAGGCACCCACGTCTCTTCATGTAGGAGTGCCTTAGAAATTGCAAAATATTACTCCCACTCAACATGCACTCGTGTATATATACACTGAATTTGTGTGTACATAGCTATGGAGATGCCCACCATAAACAAACATTTGCATCCGTGAGCTCTCAGAAAAACAAAGGTAATTCTTCCAGCTCTTCACAGGAACGGACTGCACCTGATGTGAGGAAGAGCTACAGCCTCACTGCTTTCATCCATTCTCCTCATCCCAACAGCACTTTGGGATTCCAGCTCCTCCGTGGCTTACTTCCAAAGGGACCACGTTCAGCACAGCTCTTGTCAGCCACCTCTCTCCTGGGGCAGGTGGAGGAGAAAAACGGGGTCCTGCCCCTCTGAAAGCCTTTCCCTGCAATGCAACTCGCTTGCAACTCAGCATTTCCCCACAGAGGGGCCTCCAAATGCACGGATAACTTTACTCTTCTCCTTCCCTGCCTCTGAAGCATCCCTTCTGCTAGCTGTGGAAAAGCCCACTTTCTTGGAAAGCGGCAGATTCTTGCTCAAGTTAGGAATTCCTGTTAAGGAAGCTGATCCCGATCAAGCTCTTCCCTTCTGTCCCGACCTCCACCCCAGTTTAGGAAATTCACCTTCCTGGAAATGCCTTGGCTATAAATACAGCCCTGAGAACAGTTTGTGACATTTTTCCCTTTACTACATAAAACTTTCCGCTTGCCAAAATCATCACAACAAAAGCCCCTGCAGGATATAAACCAGGGAAAGCGGCACTTCGCTGAAGAGGTGGCGCAGGTGCAGCAGGCTGTCCACACACAGACCCATCGGCACACACCTCGACACGGAGCTGCTACCTCACATGTGGGTTTGCGAAACTGTACTATATATAACCGGTCCTAAAGATTCATCCCCTTCCCCACCAACCCTTGTGCTTGGTACCCTTCTCCCTTCACGCTCCCCCGTCACTGCCACCCCAGGTTTGTTTCGTTTTGTAAGCAATGGCTTACAGGAGCCACTTGGCGGAAGTTATTAACGCTGCTTGGGTATGGGGAAAATCTCATTAACGTCAGCAAAAGGAGGAAGAGTTCTGAAAAGCTCCCAGCTAATTTGCTTTCTTTTAATTTTCTTGCAATTACAGTAAGCAGTGTAGCGCTCCCCCAATAAATGAGTCTTTAGCATTGTGGCAGCAGTCTTCTACCCGAATCAATTCTCACTGAAACTTTTAACCCTTCGCTAGACTGTTGGAGAGGAGAAATGACGGTGTGGTGCACGTTCCCAGAACAAATGGATTTCAGACACTTCCAGTAATTTATCCACACAATGGAAAATCCCTGTTTTGGCTGTGCTTTTTTTCTTCTTTTATTTTTTTCTTTTTAATTTTTGCTTTGCAGTCATCGCAGTGGTACTGAGCTGGTGCTTCCCACATCCTTTACTTGGTCTAAATTCAGTTTCTCTTACAGTAAACACAGTTCCTAAAGGCTGCAATCCAGTTCTTTTCTGAAAAGCGGTTCAGTGTAGCATATCCCACACACTGACTGATTTTTAAAACTTGTTGTGTGATCTATTTTCCCTTACTGCTTTGGAAAGTTGAAGAGCAATAATTCTATTTCAGACTACAGCTTATTATTTTTACTCCACTGTAAAAAAATGAAATTAAAAATAAAAAAAAGGAGAGTGTTGAAGAATGTTTAAGCATACAGTCTGGAGGGTAGTACGGGGACAGGGTTTTGGGTTGCTCCGTTTTCTTGTGGTTGGTTTTTTTTTTTAAAAAAAGGCAAAAATTGTCCTCTTATATAAAGTAAAACTGGATTGATTTTTCAACCACCACAAACATTACAATAAAGTCCAACTACTAAAATTTTGCAACAGCAGGTTTTCAATTAGAATAGAGAAAAGGTTGGTTGGGGTTTTTTGCTAAAAAATTTGGAGAAGAATTGTGGAGGGAAATCATGTTCTGATTAGCCTTAAATGAGATCACTTATCCACATCAAAACAAGTCAGGGAAGTCCAAACACCATTATTATTTGATGGCTCTTTCAGTCAATTTTTTTTTTTTAAATTCTCAGCTGTGGTTTCATCTAAGAACGTTTGCTTTCTGTTTTAATTAAGTCCCTAATCATCAAGGCTCCAACTCAAATCTTTACAGTATCAAGCCTAAAAAAAATATAAATCCAACCCAAAATAACGAAGAATCTGTTATTTTTTTGCCCTGCAGTTTGACCAACGTTTTTCACCTGTTCCTGTGGCTGCACACAGGGGAAGCAGGGACAGCAGGAGCCCCTGGCAGGGAGTGGAACTCCTGCTTGGCTGTTTGGAAGTCTTCACCCAGCTCGCAACAAACACTGCAAATGTCCAGCCTTCCCAGCACGGCACACTGCTGACACCGGAGTGGAGAGAAGGGCTGGATGAAAGTGGCATGAGAAGTTTCCTGCCTTCACAGTTAATAGCAGCCTCTCCACAGAAGTGTGACCTACCTGTCCTGGGGACTTCACAAAGCAAGAGGAAAAAGCATGTCCTGGCATATGCTACAGTACACTGATTTTTTTTGCAGCGCTCTAATCGACACACTAGCACATATGAAAAAGAACCACTATATAGTAACTAAAAGTTACTTTACAGATGGAAATTAGGTGGTTAATAAACTAGTATTTGACTGGACCCTTTACTGAACACATTTCAACCAAGGGAAGCTTCTTGCACTGATTTGCAAGTTGCAGAAAACACTACCACTGCCAACATTTGAAAGTAATTAAGTAGGACCTTTGTTGTCTGTGGAAAGAAAAGCCGCCAATAAAGACACATTTTTAGCTTCTTTTAAAGGATATTTGATGATCACCAGCTTCTTGCACAGATAAAATGTGCCTGCACAATGAAAAAGGGTGTCCACCGGTACGTGCATACATGTACTAAGCCCTGTGCTGAGAAATGATTCTGCATCATTCTGCATACCTACCCTACGTGCTTCATAATATATGCATGGATGAGCTATACTGAATGCAGGAGACTGAAACAGTCTCCTTTGTCCAGGCCAGTCACAATCACATAGTTAAAGGATGGCCATAAAGAAATCCTCAAACCAGGGACAGCATGAGAAGGTTAATCTTTTTGTTCATCAGAAACATGCCCACCCCATTTACAAGTGAAATCCAGGGCGATGGGGATATTCAGCACTTAGAAATCAAAAACTCTGAAGTGAGTCTGGAAAAGCACTCAGAGGATTTCCCTGGAAAGTCACAGAACAAACCCCAGGGTTGGCACCCCAGCATAAGTCGTTGTCAGGAACCAAATACCATATCTCTGTAGTCAAGAGGAAAACTTGAGCTGAAGCCATTAGAAACACAAGTCCTCCTTTCCAGCCATCAGTGCTCCATCCTCAGAGCTGACAGCATTTTCAAATGAACTCTTGTTTAGTCATGAAAAACACAGGGCACTGAACAAACACATCTTCTGGTGGTGCAGTCACTGGGGAAAGGTTACCTCTTGCCACCCATTCCTTCTGAGGACCCAGAGCTCCTCAGCTGACAGGAGCATTAGAAAACCTGTTCTGTTGCATGGCCAGAAATTTCTGCTATCACTCAAAACACTGAGCTTGCTGTGCTCCTAACAAAGCAAAGCAGTGTTCAAAACAAGCATTGGCATGTGCATTTATGTGAGATGACTGAATGGCCCTGCAGGTTGATAAAAGGTTCTGGAGTCTTTCACATACAACTAAAGCCGTCTGTTTGAACTCAACCTGTTATCAGTGGTGTCTGAAACTGGCTGGAGCAGGAAGACTGCTAGTGTCCTATCTGACAGAGTTGGTAGTATCACTATAACTCCTGGAACACGAATATACACGCTGTTTGGGGTAATTTGCACAGAGAGGCCGAAACTTGGGAAGGAACGAGTTCCAAACTTCCTTCTTGCGTGCGCAGTTTGTCCCACCAACATGGCCTGTGGTGGCAGCTGGTAGGCTCTTCAAGTAGATACAAGGCTTTTCATGGATTGTGATACACCCTCCACAGCTAAGTTTTAAGTGAAATATCCTCCATGTTACTATTTCATATAGTCCCGCAAACCATTTACCGCAGCCTCATGAACTGAGGCTTATGGATGATGCTGATGTCGCCAAGACAGCACGCTGGAAGAGTCCATTCCTCCCACACCATGCAAAATCCTGCTAATGCTAAAACTGAAGATCATCCCTGATGAAGTAATAAAAACCCCAAACCAAACCCCAATACCATCAATCTGTAATCTGCCCTTCCCTTCATCTCCCAAGGCCATGACCAATTCTGCCAGTCAAGTTTCCCACAACAGCTCAGTGTTCGTAAACTCATTCTACCACAAAAGATAAACAAGGATACACAGATTCCCCATCCCATTTGTTTGCATACAAATCCTTAGCCTGAATGAAGCAAAACTGCATCCCTGCTGCTATAGCTCCCTTTGAAACTCACTTCTGAGAGCAAAGGTCTCCAACTAGGCCACAGTGGGACCGCCCCGCAAGAAGTGGCAAACCCAATTGTAGAGTCATACTGAACTAGAACATGGTTTGGATTAAACCTCATTTTACTGGGATCTTCAAACATCCTACTGCCACTCAAACCAGTCTGGTTTAACCCATTTTTACAGTCTCATGCTGACCACCTTAAAAATCTAATTAACCTGATTAAAAGTGCTCCCCAGGCCCTGCTTTCTAAACAATACCAAGCTGCTCATCAGCCCTTACCAAAATGACAGAGAAATAAAGCGTGAACCTCCCCATGTGAGTTACAGGCTTTGCCCCTGCCTCGCTGAGGCAGCAAACCCTGCTGGCTCACTCCCGTTCACACAGACCTGCACATGCTCAATAACACCATTGATTTTGTTTGTGCAGGCAGAGAGAATCCTATTTTAAAAAGCCACATTGATTCCCACCCATTAAAAACAGAGCAAGCTGCAGTATTTGCTAAATGGATAGAAAAAGACTGAGGTCAGGGTGGAGGGGTGGGAATAATGTCATTACCCTGAGCTCGTTCTGAAGGACAGGGAATTAAAAAAACAGACAATAAAATACTAACCGTTTGACTTTACGTTATTTGTCATAGTTTCTAAATTACAAAAATAGCAATTCAACAATAAGGGAGTGCCTAGGCACAGACACAAGGGATGCACAAAAGAAGGCATCCAAAAGCATGTAGCTGTGATTAGTTGCATTTGGAGCATGAAGACACACACGCACACAGTGAGAGAGGGCACAAACACAGGAACCGAGAGAGAAGCCCTGTGAGTATCTGTGAGGGCCCTGTCTGCTTTTCAGTTCTTTGTTTTAGCACATTAAACAAACAGAGCCATCGCACAGGTCACCAAAGACCCTCCTTCTGCAACTGTGGCCCCAGCTGCACTGCACACAAAAACTATTATTATTCTCTAATGGCTGCACCTTTTGGACAATGATGCAGTGTTTTGGGGGTTGTTGGGGTTTTTTTCTGCCTTTTGTGCTGTGCCACTTAGTCTTCCGCTTCATTTTATGTTTTATCCGCACACTCTTGAAATCTTCATGTTGTGACTAAAAATTCATGAGGAAGCCATAAGTAGGAGTCCCCGCTCCCCCCCTTTTTCTAACCATAGTGAGCCGCTAAGTAGGTACTGGGCATATATCAGTGCTGCCGCAGCAACGAGGGGGTGGGAGAAGCTGTGGGTGGGGAAGGAGACGTGCTGCAGCCCTGGAGGTGCTTCCTCATCCCACATCTGGGAGGATGAGCTACAGATGGTGCCAACGTAGGGCAATGTGGACCACTGGTGCCCAGCAAACATATCCCACAGCACAGACACTCCATGCTTGATGCAGAGGCTGTGTTTCAGCCCAGCACCGTGCACCACCTGATCATGAGCCTGCCCGCATGTTGCAGAGCAGTCACTCATCTCTTCAACTTCAGTCCAATGTTGTGAACAGGCAAGTGCTTGCTAGCATTAGTGAGGCTTTCATAATTGGTCCCAGCTGGTTAGTTGTAACATGCCTTGTTGTTGAGCAACTACCTACTAACACTGTCAGACATCTCCTGGTTGCATAAGGAGGGTTAGTATCATTATTAATTACAGGCTGCCACCAGCCTGTGTCACACTCTGCAGATAAGAAAGAAAGCCTTTAAGCTCCTGGTCAGTCAAGACCCTGTTGGAAAATCTTACGCCAGCTTCAAGGAGAGCAAGCTCAGACACAGCAGCCTCCTCCTCCAATGCCTACAGCACCTCAGTCCTCCCCCCTGTCTGGCTGCTGCAGGGTCTGCTGCCAAGGCCAGCTACCTGCCAGCCCTCCTGCCACTGTGCCAGTCGGCGCGCAGAAACCCTGGCTCACCACAGAGGTGCACATGTGCGCACATGGGTATGTACAATGACAGCACAGCAGACATTTCAAAGCACTGTGAAGAAATGTACTCCAGTGTCTGGCCACAACACTGATGAAAACCATGACAGCAGCAAATATTATAGTGTGGCACAGCTCCAAGCATAACCTAAAAGCTAAGCAAGGCAATGCAGTATCAAGCAAATGCACACTGCTCCTGGTGTGGAAGGGAAATGTGCAACAATGTAGATCTCTCAGAATGCAAAAGCACCAGGGAAATATAACAAGCGGGTATTTTGCAAGATACTTGAGCATACCAATGGCTCTGGAAAATTAAGTCAAAGTTTGCAGCCATACCCACTCCCCCAGTCCTCACTGATCATGCAATTTGATCTATGCAATACAGAAAGTCAGGGGCATTTTCTGCAGAAAACCAAGCAGCATCCCCTTCCTTCTGCCCTGTCACTGGGCTGCTGCAACACCCCCCTTACAAAAATAATGACTATAGTTATATTCTGCATATGGGATTCTTACACAACTTAAAATGCCATTTTGTGGACAGTAATCAGACCCTATAGCCCCAGGCTAAGGTAAAAGCTGTGAGCGTGTCCAGGAGCTAGAGCTCCACAGTTGCTCAAAAGCACAGACCTTGAACTGGAAGCCAGTCTTTTCAAATCCCACATAAGACCACACCACAGAATTGGGCTGAAAGAGCTGCTCCACGTGGCTGTACTGGCTGTCTAGAGCAACTCTGGTGTCTGCCATCCTCATCTTGCATCTGAACCAACCTCTTGTGCTCTGGATTTGTTTCTGCTTCTTCTCCCTCCATCTTCTACTTCAGCTGTCTTTCTGAGCCCGAGAAGGGCATCAAGGTGCTAGGAAAATGCTCTGACAACTTACAGGTGGGACCAACACTGCTGCAGTTCTCAAGTGACTGGGGAGAAGTGGCTGGCAAATCTTCACCTCTCCCTGATGAGAAGGCTGAAAGCTTGGGCTCATTCAAGGTCCACATAACAGGATACTCCCCACCAAACTGGGGGAGCTGTCAACTGTGTCTTGACACTCAGCTGCCAAATGCTGCACATTGATCCTTTTTCTAAGACGTGTGCTATCTCCTCATGCATGCCCAATGTCTCCAGTAACTACACAGGAACAACAAATACACTGCAATGCTTCATACCCATCACCACCATTCCACATTTTAGTGTGGCAACTCTATGCATGCTTTAATGTTACCCATGCCTCTGGAAGAGAAGAGGGCCATTCGCATAAGCTTAAGCTTAGTTTCTTTTGCTAGATCATAGGTACTGATGCTGGAAGGTAATTCTCTAAATCCAACATAAGCGTTTAAAGTTTATTCCCAAAGGATTTATGTAGACATGATTATACAAGATATTGGGAGTTTTTTATTACCTTCTAAAGTAGCCAGGTACTTGATATTTTATCTCACTTTTGTATCTGCTTTCTTCCAACTGCACAGTTCACAGATTTCATACAGATCAGAGGCAAAGTTCAAACTAGCACTGACAATTTCATTTAAAAAAAAAATAATTGTGTTTTCTTATGTTCTCTGCTCTTTTATTGCTATTTTCAAAATGAAGAACAGACCCTATCAAAGTACTAAGGGCTGAAAACATAGCTCTAAGTGATACAGGAAACCCAACTTTGTGCCAATCCATTTTTACCATCTCTTTGTGGCCGTAACAAAGCTGAGAACAAGAGCTAATAGAGAAAAAAAAAGAATAGTTTCAACATAATTTTTTTGCTGAAAGTAACATCAGTGACAATAACAAGAATCCATTAAAAAGACAGAATGTTATCTTCCAACCCAGTTAACATGCCTTTCTTTCTTTTGCTCATTATATATCTAACACATCAAGCTGTATTTTGACCTCACTGATAAAGGAATAGGTTTGGAGCCACCACATCTCTGTACACATACTAGCGTTGCTAAGTAAAATCCAGCCTGTGCTACCCTTTCCCTTCCCTGGTCCCTCAAACACCTGCAAAGAGGAGATAGGTTATCAAACCAGCCTCCAGAAAAGCATTCCCAGAAACATCATGGCTATCTTCTGCTTTTGCTTGTGCTCATGCAACCCACCAGAATCCAGTCCCCTAATTTAAGTGGCTAACAATGGCAGGAGGTGTATTTTTGACAATTGCAGGGATGAGATCGCTTAAGTAAGCTTTTATTTTTTATATTGGTCTTCACTATTACTTCCTTCTACCTGCTGAAATCAACTGGCAGTATTTCATCATTAACTTTTTAGCATAGTAAACAGCAAATTCAGCTAGCCTCAGCTGAACCTGTTTACATTTTAGATTTCATCTGTCCCTCTTAATATTGTTGTGAGCATCAAAGTAGTACTCCGATTTCCTCTTGGACGATTATTCTCTGTTTGCAGTCTCCTGCTGGCAAGTAAACCACACTTATACAAAATAAATTGAAACTTTTTTTAAGCCATCGGATACTTCTTCCACCCCACCACCCTGGACTTTCTTTTGAGTGTACAATTCTCCATGGAAGCAACTAGTTGAAACTTGAATTCTTACCGTGGTGGATCTGAAAAAGGCCATCAGCTTTCCTTCTGTATGCCAGCTGTCACATTAACGTGCGTGCTAGCACTCGTGGTCACGTGTACCATTATACTCTCTATTACCCTTTTGTTTAAGGGCCTCAGCCACAAAAATCTTTGTGCATTAGGTGTCATAAACACAGCCCTACTTCAGAAAACACAGCATATCTGAGGAGAACAGCATAAGGTAAATGGTGACGGACACCTACAGCTAGACCAGAGAGTACAGGGAGAAAACACAGTGTTGCTCAGCAGTATTACCACAATTGATCTAATCGTACAATCTGCAACTAAAACAACTCATTACAACACTGCTCCTTTTGTTGTCAAGTTAACTGAAACATTGCTAAGTTCTGCTTGTCTGCCTCAACATGAGCAAGAGCATCAGCTGCTGGAACAAACAGTTTTCCTTCTCTAAAGGCTTCAGCTGGTAAGCTTCTTGAGCTCAGAAGCTGCACAAGTCACCAGAGTTATCTGAAAACTGTCCTGATCTGAAAAGCTTCCCACAAAGGTCAAAGTTCAGTGATGACACTACAAAACTTTCAGCACTTTTCAGGTCTCATCAGGCCTGGGGTACTACACTCGTACTCGAGAACTGCTTCAGACCAGCTATGAGTGGCAGTAGTTAGCAAAAAGAAAAATAACAACAGAGTTAACCCAACTCTTTGAAACACAAAGGTTTTGATTCAGAGTCATTTCAGTTAGATTCAGGCCAAATCCCACATGTCTATCTACCCTGCCTCCACCCCCGAGCAGGAACTTCTAGAGACAGTTAAGTTTCATAGCAGGTAGAAGTCTGTTACTCCTTGGCTAATGCAAACTAGCAGATGTGGGGACAGAACCTGAATGCACACCCAAGTACTGATCCCATGCAGTCATATTAAAATAAAGGCAAAACCTATCAGCACAAAAGAACTCACATCTGTGCAAGCAAAACAACGGCTGTGATTACCTCTGTCCTTCGGTAAGTAGAAGACAGAGGTCAAGCTGCCACTCAGGGATTCACAGATTACTTCCCAGCCTATGGCAGAAAAAACACGCTGTCCTGTTTGGAAATCAACTGTTTCTGGTTCTGAAGTCTCCAGACAGCAAGAAGGGCAAAATCTCATCTTCTGTCCTCCCACATATTTCCTTATATGGGGAACAGCAACTTCCAGGTAGCCATTGCCTTAAGAGGATTTCCTCTCTGCCCTTCCGCTCTCTCAGTTCCTAGAGACACTTCCCTTCTATTTATTCCTCTTAGAACTGAAAGTTTCTCACAGTATATATATGCATGCCTCTCTTCTACCTTTTTTATTTTTCCTTGTAAAGCACCACAGAATAACCATTATATGACCTGGCTTAAAAGGCAAAGGACATTTCCTTGACCTTCCTCCTTAAACAGGTAACAGCTGTGGCTCTAACTCAGCTTAAGTCAGGCCACAAGATTAGTGTTTTTCAAGCAAGATAACCACTCTCAATTGCTTGAGAGTTGTCCCTTTTCCCTAGCATGACCTGGAGGAGGAGGCAGCTGCTAAGCCCCCCACCTGAGAATTAGGTGCCTTTACATTAGCTTAGGCTAATTTGAAGCATCAGTGCAGGAAGTGGCTTGAAAAGTTAAGACAGAAACTTCAGGTACTGAAATCACAGCATTCCACGGTCTGAAGCTGGGGAATATATAATCCCATACTAACTGTAGCACCTTCAGGTAATTTCTCTCTTCTGGTAATGACTTGTTGGTTTATAAACCGACATCAGTCACTCTTTCTAACCTCACAGCCAATAAGCAGCAGAGCAGGAACACTTTCCAATCAGAAAACGCACTTCAGTGCAATACAGCTTTTCAATCCCACTGTGCTGGCACCTAAAGCTTGTGAACCTAATGAATGCACAGATGTATGCAGCAAGCTTCCTCCATGTCACACTTACATCTCTTGCCTGCAGTGAGCAAACGTACAGGAGGAGGTAAAAACATCATAGAATTTGAACATGTGGTACTTGAACAAAGCACCCCTGAAAGCCTGTGCAAATTATGTTGCTGATGCTACTTTTCCATATTCAGAAGTGTGGATGATGAATCTTGCTACTCTTAATTCTTTATTTTCACCTTGGAGCACCAATCTCATGCTAACAGCCCCTCAACCTCATTCTGCTTCTCAGCAGCCACGACTGCCGTTAGAAGCTACTGCCCTGACCTACACATGCATTGAAATAAGCAGAGAAAGGCATGGAAAATCATACTCCAGTTTGTGACTGCAATGCGTTCTCCTTCACTGCCCACCTATTGCTGCAGTAAAATCTGTGGGTCACCAAACCGCTGTTCCTATGAGCGGCTGCTACTGTTCTGTCACTGGAGCTGAAAAAAAAGAGCACCCTTTCCCCACTCAGTTTCCTCTGCACTTGGCGAGGAACCAACTTGAGTGGGAGGAGAGAAAGAAGAGCAAACACAAAACCACAGAAGTAAGCAACCAGGAGCAGAGACCAAACTTTATGTCTTTCCTATACATTCAAACCGCAGACTCCGATTGCAGCTGGCCCTTGTTCTAGCCCCACTAATTGTACAATCACTTACAAGTATTGCTGTAGAAGCAACTGCTCGTCAATGTACTGAGCAAGGTTGTATCTCAGCTCCTGGTCTGAACACAGGTATCTTTACCAAAAGACAGTATGTCTTTTATGTGCTACAGAGATGGAGTCTGAAGTGCTACAGCCAATAGCTGCAATAGGAGAGTTTTGATTTCTCTTAGGTAAATAGCTCTTTTTAAGTAAAACAAGCTAACCATTTGTAGCAGTTTCAGACCTGCCCGGGTACAGTAAATATGAGAGTGACCTTGATTTTTCACTTAATTTCAGCAGGCTTCAGCCTTAAAGGGACTTACTGTGCTTATAAGGCTTCAGTGAAGAAAAATAGACAGCAGGAAATCCTGTGACATGCTTGTTTTGGTGATCATGTGAGAGAGGCGGTAGCAGGAGAAGAAAAAAAACACACCAAAAAACCCCTAAACCCCAAGAACACCTGTGGCAAACCTGCAAGTGGAGAGACTAGGACTTCAGAGCCTCTCACTGATCCTCCCAGCATTACTTAAATGACTCTGGCAGTAAGCGTAAAGAAGGTACGGATTAATTTAGGATTCAATGCTGAGTTTAAAAGAAAAAGGTTTATAGATGTTTATGTCAGGGGTTCCAGATAACTTCAGGTGATAGTATACAGACTGGTAACAAGCGTTTTTGCACACCGCCTCCTCTCTGCAAGCCCTCTCAAAAAAACATGGGAACCCCAGCTGAGCCACATTTGAAACATATTTGTTCCCAAACCAGGAAGTATTGCTTTTGGGGCGGTCAGCCCCAGCTGTGGGACTGCATGGTGCTGGGTGGTGTGAACACCCATGGAGGGAAGGTGTACTTAAACAGGAAAGTCACAGAGGAAGAAGAGCGCTGTTCCTCAAAATCATGCTCCTTTGGAGCTGATGGGGAGGAGGGTGAAGAAAGTGTGTCCTACCTAGCATGGGCAAGACACCTATGTCACTGAGCCCTGGTCAGCAGCCCTGCTATCATGATTCTGTTCCTGCTTCCTGCCTGGGCTGTGGGCAGCACCACTGAGGTGCCTACACCCAGAGGGCTGCCCTTCCCTCGGGGATCACTGACACACTTAAAAGTTGTGGCAGCCTTGGGAAAATGCTCTTTTTTTTTTTTAGAAGCAAATTTGCATTTACCTTCTTTTCCCTGTCCTCTTTTGCACAACTGCTCTTTTCCTAAAATTGGGATCAATCTTTAGCCATTCGCCTACTCCCAGTGCTCATCCCCTCACCTGAGGCTGGATCATCCTGCCGCTTGTACTGGTCATGTTGGGAATCGTATCCCTTTTCCACATATAAGGGGAGGCTGTAAATTCAGGTGGGGAAGAGAAACCACTGGAAATTAGGAACTCCTAAGAAACACTCTTTTTCATGCAAGTATCTCTTAACAGGGATAAATAAGGGAACAGCAGTGCAGGAACAACAGGATATGTCTAACAGGTGGCCCAAAGCCCTGATTTCAGGGTGCTCTTAGGGTCTTGGTTGTTTCAACAATTAATGGTGAGTGTGGGAGCCAAAAAATCTTTTTGTTTCTTTTTTATTGTTGTTAATCTGTGCTTAGTGGGACTTTGCCAACCAGTTCCCTGTGGTGTTTTACCTCACTGGAATATAGCAGAGGCTTTGCAACTCCAGCTGACTGGTGAGGACCAGAGCCCCTCACACGTGGGGTGGCACCAGCTGGGGGAAACCAGAGCTCCCAACCCCGGTACCTCTCTCTGGCTGCCTTTCACATACTTGTCTCTGATCTACAACAGCCGTAATGGATTGAGCCTTGCCTGTGGGCACACAGTTTCCTTCCTTTCCAGCCACCACAACAAAACTGAGATCTGCAGAAGGAGTAACTACTGTCAGTGCTGTCTTTGCTGTATAGGAGCTGTTCTCAGAGAGGGGAGAGGGGATGGAAGGGACTGGCTCAGCACTCAGCTAAGGTCTTTGATTTTCCACCACTCAGATGTGGATGAGCCAGAAGGAAGCAACTCAAGACTTCTTCTCCCCCTCCTTGGGCTATCAACAATTTCTCTTTGCTGGCAAAAGGCTTGTCAGGTTCCTCGCAAACAGACCTTTGTTATAAATATTCTTGGGCCCGGAGGCACATAACTGGGCATATTTTATACACTTGGTTAATAAATAAACCAAGCCCTCCTGTGATGACCTTTCCGACTCCACACAGGGACGCAGGGCTCCTCTCGGAGAGAGACCAGCCAGCATCACATGGTGGAGCTGGGCAGGGAGATGCTGCAGTGTCACAGGGAAAGGGGCAGATCGCTAACTTTGACAAGATAAAGGAGGAACTGGCATGTCTGCTCCGAGCAAAATAAAAAACACCTAGGGAAATGGTAAGAAGGTTTCAGCAGAGAAAACCCTAGGGAGACTCCAGTCTGAGGAGATTGTTTAGGCTGAAATATAAGCTTTTCTGTTTTAAATTAGACCCCAGAAAGGGAGTTATTCTGGTATATATAGTGTGTATCTTCTGTTGGATGTGCCACAGGCACAATGCTGGTTTACCAGCCTGCTCCGAGGTGATTTATACACAGAGGAACTTGGCAAAGAACTGTCTTTGCTTGAGTTTTGTAAAACCAAAAACCAACCTGACCTGACTATCACAGAGATGGGACAAAGCCAAAAGCTTTAAGCTGAATGTCTGTTCCCTTCCAAGACTCAGTGGTCTGGGTAAAATGAAACTGAGATTCAATTAATCCTGGTGTTGGTTTTGCAAAAAAAAATCTGAATTTTTGTTCTGAAAAAAAAACCCCAACTCCATACTCCAAGTGTCCTTGGGAAAGAAATGAACTGCTTAAAATAGCATAGCTTTAACTCTGCTTTCCTCCAGTAAGTCTTCTGCAATGTACTGACTGTTTTGCAAGCCTGCAGTCCTACCAGGTATGATCATTGCTAAATGAAACCGAGCATAGATTTCAGCAATGAACTTCATGGTTTTGCTCTAGTCCCCAGAAAAGCCTCTCCTCCTCAAACCATCTAGCTATCCTGCTCTTTACCTTGGAGAGACAGTCAGTAAAGCAGTGAATGTTGCAGGTAGGACTGAAAATGACTGCCAGACTAATGAGGCTCCCACAGCAGCAAAAGCAGTCAAGTCTGAGATAGAGCTGTTTTTGCAAGGCCAGAAAGACATAAGGTTTTGAAACGTAAGTGCACTAACACTATACAAGGACGGAACAGATACCAATTCACTGAGTAAACTAATAAGCATAGCCTATCCCTGCTGCCATTACTACTGCCTCATTTAAAGGGCAGTTTTGGCCAGAATGACACATACTTTGAGTCACATGATGGAGAAGTTGTGACGCTGCTTGGGAATCCAGCTTTCTTTGGCTCCTTGTCAGCATGGCTAGAGGACTGATACCTGTCATGGCACAATGTCCACATGTGGCAAGATGGATCCACTTTAGCCCCTGCATCCTTCAGGACCTGCACTCACTCAGCTAAGCATGCACAGCCAGTTAAAAAACACACCTGCACACAGCCTCACTACATACTCCATATGGGTGGTTGACAACATGCACGTAGGCCTTTATGCCTGCGTATTTTCTTGCAGTGTCTGAAACTAGACTGATAAACACCTCTTCAAACTGATACTCAGCTTCATTCTCTGTTATCCAAACATTTAATCAAAGGTCATTTACCTACAAAGCAGACATATCAACCCAAGCTAGACATGCAACATACCAAAGCCTTTTGAAAACAAGGGAAACAAAAGTGCATTTATCCATTAATAGTGCAGGGGTGACAGCCATTATATGTGCGATATTTTGCAAATTCTAAGAGACTTAAATCTTGTAAGGTGATTATGCCATTTATTAGTGAAATGCTGTCATCCCTGGGGTACAACAGAGCAGCTCTTTCAGCTGAGCAGCAAAGAAAAGCCAGGAGGGCAAGGCAGCACAGTGGTAGTGCCCCCAGGAGAAGCCCTCCTGCTCCAAGTGTCCCAGCACTGCCATCCCGTGCTAGGGAGCTACTCTAGTTCCAGCAAGGGAGGACCACAGCTCTATCTACCACCCCAACCATCCCCCTCCAACACCCTCTCTTCCACCTGTGTGCATGACTGTGGACTCAAACAGAGGCGGTGTCTGTTGCAGCCTGAGTCCTGCATTTCCCAGGGTGTGGGTTTTCCTGGGAAGCTGTTCATATACAGATTATTAACCCAGAAGGGATCTCCCTGGTCATTCATCCTTCTGACATCCTGCGAAATGGAGATCACAGAGACTACCTCAACGATCTCCCCTTCAAACTACAGCATAAAAAAGAAAAGGAAAAAATAAAATGCCATTAAGATGCCTCATGACACCGTGGCTATCACAGCTTTTTGATCAGTTACTTGGTGAACACAGCTTCATTTCTAGCCTAAGCATGTCTGGCTAAAACTGCCAGCTGCAAAGCCCCACTCCTGCATGGTGGGCTGGGAAGCACAGCCCTTCTTCAGCAGCTTTGGTTCCTCACACAGGCACCTCCAGGCCATGGATGTGTCACCGCGTACCTCCATGAAGGGTCACTGATCAGGCCCAGGCCAACTGCTAGTGCTAAGTGACAAGACTAAGGACTACAATGGCTGGGGGGCAGGCTGGGACCACTGTCCCAAGCAAGGTGGAATGCTTGGATGGCCACCAGCCAGGTCCTACATGCGCAGCCTAAGGATTCTACATGAGAAACACTTTGCACCACAGCGAGTTTTGCACCACATGCTGAAGATGGGTGGGAGGAAGGAGGCTGATTCTCTTCACTGCACTCCCCCTTTTAGATGACAACTCTGACCACAGTACTGACAAAATGTCTGACTTGGCTGGAGCAGCAGGGCAAGGAGCAGCTGGGATGGGGCAGGAGAGCCCCTGCGCAGCCCACCAGCATTGGGCGGGAGCAGGGGGAGCAATGCGAGTGGGACAGTGCCAGAGCTGTGCCACCAGCAAGGCCAGTGGGTATGACTTACATGGTGGCTGTGGGCCCTGTGGCTCAGAGGACCCTACCTGTGGCTCCCAGTCTGCTCTGGGGTCATTCCCCTTCAGTAAAGGACTCAGGGCTGGGAGCTTTAAGCTCTCACAATGGCTGTGATGTCCTTTGTCATCTCAGTGCAGAGCCAGGGGCAGGGCCCAGGGTGCTCCTGTCCCCTCACCCTGCCAGGCCCTGGCTGGTGTTTGTCCCCTTCGCCAGAGGCCTGGGGCAGTACTGGGGACCTGACGGTGCTGCCCTCCCAAAGGGGACTCTCGGCAGCGAGGGGGGGGGCCTGCAAGACCCACCTTAGCCTGGTGTGTCCTGCTTCTCTCAGGCTCCTCTACAGTCAGGAGCAAGGGAGAAAAATTTCCAGACTATCAACTATGGCTGCAGATCTAGCCTCGAGGAGGCTATGTCCTCTGAGAGGGATTTTTTTTTTTTTTTTACGTTTTGCTGAAGACATTTTGATGACCATTTTTGATACCTTCCCATCCTGCCACCTCAATGCCACCATGACTCTTCTGGAGAGCACTGGCTTAGCCCGACAGAAATACCCCTGGTGGGACCAAACGGTTGCTGATGTCAGGGTGCCCAGTGAGGGCCCCTGAGCCGTGCCAGCAGCGCAACAGCAAGTCTGCCCACTGTTCCTCTCACGAAAAACAAGGCTGAGTGATCCAGTGCATCTTCAGAGCATGTTACATGGCAGCAACGACAAATCACTCACACAAAGTCTGCAAGCAGCCGTGGGACTGGCTTTGCTTATGCTGGGCTTTGCAGATTCAGGTCAAGAAAGAGCACAGCGTTTGTTTAAAGACACTTCTGCCTCCCACCTCCGCGAGAAGAAAATAGGCCTATCATTTATAGGAAGAGGAAAGGCCTTATATTGCTCTGAGAATGAGCAGGATCCCACACAATTTTCCTCCCTTGAAAGGATATGGCCATCACATTCTTGAGAGTCACGTTAAAACAAAACAAAACAGAAAAAAAACAAAAACCACCCCCCCAAAAAAAACCAAAGGAAAATAAAAAAGCAAGTTGTTAATAAAATATGGGGATGACCTAGGAATTTGCTCTCAAAACCCCATGATAAAAACCCTCCAGCTGAGAGCCAGCCTCTGCATTATAGTCCCCAGCGCTCTGCCTCGTCTTTCCTTAAATGCAAGGGGCACAGGGTTCTGTCACTTCTTTGGCATGCCTGCACAGAGTCTGAGAGGCTTTACCCTGAGGAAGCTTTTCCTTCACATTCAGCTTAAATGTGCCATTTCTTGAAGTCATCCCCTTGTCTTTTATACTCTAGCAAGCAAAACAAGTGTAAATTAAATGGAAGACACATGAAATCTTTATAAAGCCCAGTGTTTCCCCTAGCACGGAAGTTCCTTCTCTTTGCAGTGGAATGGGTCTTTACTCTGTATTTTTCCCCATCACAAAATGAAGAAGAATATAAATTTTCCTCATGACTTGAATTTAGCTTCATCAGCAGCCCCCTGCTGATGTAATTCAACCCAACGAGATTTTTCTTTTTTTTTTTTTTTTTTTTTTTCCACCGGTGAGCTGCTGCCCCTTTTCCCCTCCTCCCATCAATTCAGGCATGGAAAACAAGGGAGGAATTAGACAGACAGAACTCATTATCTAACAAGCTGCAACTTCAGATGGGGCAGGAATAACATTTAAAATATAAAAAGCAAATTTTATCAAGCCTCTTGCTCCCCAGAGACTGCCACAAAAATATTCCTTGTTTGTCACTGAGAATGAACCATTTTCCTCTTTCATTTCTGCTTTCTGTCACATATTTCATTTTGGCTGCCCCTTCTGTCTTTCAGCTAGGGACCTAGGCTGCTAATGCAGCATCACAGATAACTCAACAACAAATGCCTGTATTATCTTTTTTTTTTTTTTTTTTTTTCCTTCTAGTCTGCCAGGTAATTGCAACCCTAAAAGCTTTTGCATATTTACCACAGAAACATGTCTCTCCTGGAGGATGGGACTGTCATCAGGTAGAATATTTCATTTAATAAGCCTCTTCTGGGGTATAAAACTAGGGTTGGGCATTCATTTTCTGGCCTCCTTCAGAGCAAAGGACAAACAGATAAAAAACAGCTACTGCAGTGCCACACTGTCAAAGTTCCTGTTCCTGTGAAAATTAACTCTTCCCAAGTTCACAGCTCAGGTGGGCTTTGCCACTGTGAGGCTTATGAAGTAGGAAAAGGGTCTGTTATCAACTCATGTTGTTTTTTTGTCCTCAGCCCTCCCCATGTATAAGACAGATTTCTTTCCTATTTACAAACAGAGCAACTACCCTGGTTTTCTGTAACACATCTGATGAGCTGTGGATGCTGCCAGGACTGATTTTCATTACATCAGTCATCAAGAAGGATCCCATTTTCCCTCTTTGCCCCTGTTTCACAGAATTACAACAAAAACATGGCCTGAACATTTCTAAATTCAGCTGTCACCTAAAGACAAATTCCCTTTCCCCTCCCCCATTCTCCCCCACCTCTGAGGTAGCAGCAGAATTGCTTTTCTCAGTCCTTGGGATGTTGAATCAAGCTGACTGGTATCAAAGACAGGGTCCAAGGAGAACATCTACAGAGAGACTTCGTGTCTTGGACTCAAGACAGAGGTAGAGGATGACCTTCTAGGAGTTATGAAAAGAGGCTGCTTTGCCGAAACTGTTCAACAGACTAAAGAGCGATATCGCTGGTTCACATGTTCACTTCTGGCACACTTACGCAGAGGTCAGAACTCCATCTGAGCACATAACATACCTGTAGTTTAAAGCACTGTGAGTGGGAATCAACAGTCCGTGACAGGTCCTTAGTCCAACACCAAATTACTGACGATACTCATTCATTTCTACCAACAGCTTCCCACACAGAGAAAGGTGTTTCCAACCTGGCCAGGCTGCCTGCTTGCCTGGAGCAGAGCTGACAGGAGCCAGCCAGAATCCTCCCATTGACTCTAGCAAGCTCCACAGCCCGTGTGAAAACTACTCCTTTACAAAGCATCTTCTGCATCCACCCAGTTTCCCTGTGAGCCAACCTTATTCTAGTAAAGCCCCTAGTTTCACATATGCATAAAGACATATCTGAGATACAGATTGATTCTTTAGGTTAAGGTCCTTCTGAAACCAAGAACCTACTTGCATTGGCTTGGAAAGGAAATATGGACTCTCCTGATACACGACCTCTTCTGGAAACAGTCCGGAGAAAACAAAGTACTGACAGAGGTGAAAGGCTTTTTAAATTGTAACTGGCAAACTCTGTTTTCACAATGTTTTATTGTTGTCTAAAAATTTACAATGGTTTTCAATGCAAGTAAATTCCAAGAGATCAGGATACCATTTTTTCCTATCACCAACAAGCCATTCTAAGAGCCATCCCAGCTAAGGATTAATACAGGAATGCAGGAAAATTCCCATAGGGAAAATACTCCTCCTGGTAATGTTACATGAGCGCAGGCTCTTACCTGTAATATCTGGATTGAAGGTAGGTAGAACACACAGCTTTAGACACGTGGCTAGCTGAACCAAAGTCTATGACCTTGACTCTATATGGTTGTCGGGAGGGGTCTACCAACATGATGTTCTCTGGTTTGAGATCAGCATGAATCAGTCCCAGGCTTTTCAGCTTCATTAGGGCAGTTGCTACCTGCTGGAGAATTGGTCGAATGTACTTAAGGGGCAAGGGACTGAATTTATTTTGTTTTAGGAAATCATAGAGGTTCTGCTCCAACATTTCAAAGACCAAGCACGTGTGATTCTTGTGCTGGAAGCACTCATATGCACGGACAAAGTTGTAGTCATCCGCACTTTCTGTGCTCAGCCGAGCCAGGATGCTCACTTCAATCTGGCCTTGCCGGGCATAGGAAGGATGGTTCTTTAGGATCTTGATGGCCACAATCTCATTAGTGCCACGTTTCCAGCATTTGACTACTTGTCCGAAGGTTCCACGGCCAAGAAACTCTAACACTTCGTATGTGTTGGTCATGGAACAGAGCACCTCATGTTGCACCAACTGGTAATCCCCTTCGCTGTTGGAGCCACTGTTTTTGGAGGTGGCCGTAGAGGTCGTGGCGGTGGCTACAGTGGCCCCACTGGCATTGTTCTGAATCATTGGTGGATGCTCTTCAATGATCTGCACGCTGCTTGTGTTCTCAATCTCCTCACTCTTGCGCTTAAGTCCACATTTTTGGTAGGTGTCCAGAAGGCTCACAGTGCTGCGACGCATCAGGTTGTGTGGCCCACCCAGTGTTTGCCCAGACACTGCAACCACACCAGAGGTGCTGTTGGCGGATGTCACCACAATGTGCCCCGTGCTTGCTGGGAAGATGATGGTCTGTTCGTAAGGGATGCTCGGATTGGGAATCTGGAGGGAGGCGTTGACGGCTGCTGCGGCGGCTGCTTGGGAGGACTGCACGTTCTTGCTCTGGCTGTAAACTTTGCTGTGTGTGCCGTACCCAGTCATATCCCAGTTCGAACTCGGCTCCACTTTCAGTTTCTTCACGCTACAGAAGGCACTTGACTGAAGGGTGTGAGGAGAGAAAACTTGCACATGCGAGGCCATACCTGCAATACAACATCAGAGTGAAACCAGTGTCAAGATCCCTTCCCTAGCTTTTTTCATTTGTTCAGTGGCAGGAAGGGAAAATGGGATACAGACCAGATACAGCACACGTGCGCGCGCGCACACACACACACACACAAATCAAGTTCTTACAGAAATACGTATTCAACGCAAAATATTATGTCCTAAAATAAATCATTACCTCTGACTGAACTATACTAACAACAACCAAGATTCCTTCTCTCTTGCTCTCCCCCTTCTCAGTTTTAATAACAGGAAGGTAAATCTTATTTTTATTTTCTCTGCCTAAAGAGACTCCTATTCCCATTGTCTCCAGGAATATATCTAGCACCCTGGAAGAACTCATGTCAAATACTGCAAAGTATTCTGCCTATGAAAACCAATCTCATATCTTCGGGCTCATCCTACATTAAACGGTTCGGTGGATCTGACTTAAGCCCTCCATTAGTTCCCATAAAAGCTGTGTAGCTTCTGGCCTACAAAGAGCCAGGACGGGACCAGGAGTGATACACTGTGACAAAATGGAGGTGCACAGACAAAGGTGAGGAGCCAGGAAGAAGCAGCAGATGATGTTTCAGCTTGCTTGCCAAGTCTGCCTGTGGGAATCGTGCACAATGCTGGTCTGTGCTCAGGGACACTGGAGATGGGAGTTACACAACATGAGCCTCACTGTATGCTCTCAGTTCTCCCAGATTTATAAAACTGTGTTCATCTATTCTTATTCACAGTGACAATACCATCACTGGAAAGCAGATCCCCTGGAAATTAACAGCAATGTTAACGAAGCAATGTACACATTAGCACGTGGCAGAATTAGGTCCTAATAGAACCTTATTTTTCAAGAAAAGAAATGCCCTATTTTAATGCAAGTTTCTTTGGTTCCAGAAGACTTAAAAGATCTTTTAAATTCTTTATTTAAAAAATGCAAACAAACAAAAAAAACCCCACAAACCAAAAAAAGAAACCCACAACCTCATAACCGAAGTGAAAATAAAGTATCACTGAGACAGACTTACTGAAGGATTCCGAGTAACATTCCAATGAAACAGAAAATGCTCCTATTCAGAAAAGAATATATGGCCCACAGAGGGCATCTAAGTCCTGACTTGTTGCCAGCTTTCCCTGCCCAGGGTAGGATGCTACCTATGGGGCAAAGGTATTGTGAACAGCACAAATCTATGGGGATTCCTGGGGAAGGAGTTAGTGTCCAGCGGGAGTCAGAGCAGAAAGTCACAGCCTCCTTCACCATTCTATCTGTCATCAGTGTTTCTTTTTAATAAACCAGAATGACTAGGGAAGAAAAAGAAAATATGCTGAGCTGGCACCATTGCTGAATTATCAAGCACAAACATAACCTTGACTTGTTTTCAACTTCAAAAAGTTAAAAGCTGAATGAATGCTTCAGTGACAAAACCACAACAAACTCCACAGTGCACATGGATGACATCTTCCTGTGGAGACCTGAGAGTATGTAACACTCAGCTCCCTTTCGTAAAAGAAACGCATGCTCCACTAGTCCTTGCTGCTCTTTGGAAGATTTTCTGGAACTCATACGTACACATACACACACGCATGCATGCATAAACATATACACCTATATAGAAAAACATGAACATTGCTCCACAGTTCCAAAGCTCAGTAGCATCGTCAAGCAAACACACCCAAACACACCCAACACCTATTTTCCAGTTAATTCCCAGCAGCCCAAAGCCCAGGAACTGCTCAAGGAAAGGGGTGCTGTAGCGAGCCAAGAAACACCGTTCACAGCTACACAGAAGTAACCAGCAAAGCAATCACTCCAGTTTGCTTCAACACCCCCACCTTCATCCCTCCCACAGTGACAAACTTAGGAACACAGGGCAGATGCAGAAGAAAACCCCTAACAGGACATGTGGGAAAACCCTCATCCCTGCTGGAACAAGCAAAACCCCACTAACCCCACTCTAGCAACAAAGTCTTGCAAACCGCAGCATGCCCTCCTTTGCAGACATGACCCCTGGCTTCAACGTGATTTCTGATGCTGTTTGCTGCCATTCGTATTAACTTCCCCCTCCCCAGCCTCCTTGGCAGCAATTTCCAAAATCTCTGCAATTGGTTCCTCAGCACCCCCTGCAGCTCCCGACCCCTCAAAGTGCTTTCTCTTCTCTTTTCCACAGGGTGATGATGTTGCCACGAATGCTGTACCATGTGGCACGCAGTGAGCTCGGAGAACCGTAGCAATATTAGTCAACTTGTCATCCTGGACACAAGTACTGTATGTGAGTGAGCTGAAACTGTGTTTGTTTTTCCACTGATTAAGAAGAGTCATGGTGTTCCTTCTAGTACAGTACCGACCTGCCTGGAGAGTGGGGTTGGTTTGATGTATATTTTCCCCCTGGACGCAAATAATAAAGCAGATGTAATTGGTAACATATTGTGGACCTAGCAGAGCTGTAATTTATAGCTTTATGGCTTTCATTCCATGGTGTGCTTGAGCAATATCTCTTCGTACAAAATAAAAAGGGGAAAAAAAGATTGATGCCTAACAAGGAGAGAGGTGTTTCTCACACTCTAAAGATAACACCAGAAGACTCAGGCATCCCAAATTGAAGTCAGGGATGTGAAGCGCAGCAGCTGCAACTTTCTCCAGCCCTGCTGTAAAAATCAGGATAATTGCCACCATTAAAAGACAGACTTTCAACTGGTGCAAACTGGCAGGGCTCCAGTTGATATCAGCTGACACTAAAAACAAGGTCAGCAGTCACTCAACGTTGTCATCATCAGATGGCTGCCTGTGCCCCTTGGTGAAATGAGTTGTTGTTAGGGCCAGGTTTCCACATCAACAACCAGCCCCCTTGCTGTCCCTGCAACACGGCTGGCAGCCTCAGCAGGGGGACAGGAACAGGGGACAAACACTGCCCCACCCTGGTACCCCAAAACCGGAGCAGACAGAGGGAGCAGAGCTGTGTTGTGGCTAAAGGGAAGACTCTGGACTCCCCTGCTGCCACTTCCACTCTCCTCAGAGGTTATAGTGCATCGTAAGAGAAGTATTTTTTTTCCCCCAAAAAAAGAAGTATGAAATCTTCTTCCTTCCATCCAAAATGATTTTCTCACATTTGAGGTTTTAGGGGCACACATTGTAAGGAGAATAACTGGTCCAGCTCTTCAGCATAGTCCAATACCAAGAAATTACAGGCTGATTGACAGCTTGGTGATGGGAAAAGAAGGCTTCTGCAGCAAAGTCATTTTTATTGCAAATTTGCCTGTGCAGTTAATGTGAGAAAAATAGAACCTTGAATTTCCTGAGGACACTATCAAATTGTGCTGGTGGCATGTTTTTTTCAAAAAGGATCTTTGCTCCATGGCAATAGCAGAAATAGTAATAAATGTGACTACAAGTTGGATGGTTTGTTACAGGGATCAAATTCCTCATTACAGCCTGTAACGATTTACAGCTTCAGACTTTTGATTACACAGGCATGACATGACTACAATGTCCGTGAAGAAACAAGCCAGCAGTAATGGGGCAATCCATGCCAGCCAAGCCCTGTGATAACAATGCTCCCTGAGCATCCCCCAGAGCCAGTGAGGATCCCAGGAAGCATCCTTGCTCCTGGGGACTTGGAAAGACAGAGGGGCCATAAGCCACGGAGGGATGGAAAACGGGCTGTTTCACTAGGGAAAGGTCCTCTTAAACACCCACTCACAGGTCTTCCAAGAAACCTCCTGTGTGAGGCTGGGCCTCTCTTGCTGCCTCCCTTCACTGCAGGAAGATCCTAGCAGACCCCTTGCCACGTTTTGCACAGGATGGCTTGAGGCTGGCACCCAGCTCCTTGCCTTTTTGCTCTCCACCAGGAGCAGAGAGGGTGAGGATGCTCAGGACGAGCAGCTGTGCCCACCAAGCACTCCTACTCACCTAAAGCCTAGCCCAGCAGCCCCACCTATGCTAGCAAAAGCTTTGCCTGGACTAAAGCAAGTGGCAACACATGCTGAGCTCAGGCTTAGTCCCTGCCTTGGCAGGGGTGCCGGGCAGAGTACTACAGCCCCCATTTTGCCAGCCAGGCTGCAGCCAGGACTCTGCAATGCTAAATACAAGCCCTGAAGAGTGCAGGTCTAATTTTCATATCATCCCTGCACACAGCAAGTCTCTGGGCTGGGAGCAGAATCAAGGTTGGGCACCATGCATTAAATAAAATTGATAGTTTCCTTCTTTAATAATGATTTTAGTGTACCCATTTAAAGCTCTCACACAACTGACAGTAACTGGATTTAATGGGGCCTTCCCTGTCCTTGATACAACTCACATAACTCCCTGTAGCATCCACATGAGCTGAAGTATGTAGTGTGCAGCTAGAGGACAATGTTAAAACAGCCTGAATGACTTTTATTAAAAGACTTGAGGGTTTTTTTTTTTTCTGAGAACTCCTCCCACGTCAGCTTTCACTTAATAATAATTTAGCAGGTGCTATTTACAATTCAGATAGTCCTCTTCTGCATGCATACACAAATCACACAGCTGCCTCACTTGGAAGTACAACAGGTTTCAGGAAAGCAAATGAGGTAAAGTTCTCCATCCACCCACCTCACCCCAAAGGGCAAAAAATACACTTTGGGGACTAAAGAAGGAACAGTTTCAAAGTCACTGATGTTTTCTTCTCTTTATTCCTAGTGCTTACTGCTGATTTATAAATGTGGCCTTTGTGGTGGCAAGAGACCAAGCCCCTGCCCTGTATTAAGTAGGCAGTAAGACCTTTTGCAGTACCTGCAGAGCTGCCAGTGTTCTGTAACCAGAGGCTGCTTGCTGACTGCCGCCAGAACGACAGTGCCTGCTTGAAAAATACTGTAGAAAGCACATGGCATGTGTTCAGCATATAAATGATGCACACAAGACACTCCTGAAATAAGTATCTTCCACTTCTCCCCAGAGAGGCACAAGCCTGCAAACTCATATACACACTCGGGTTAGGAAGGCAATGAAAAGGGGATCTGCCAGGTGTGGCTAACTTATTGCACCTTCAAAATAGCTGTGTCTCAAGCACAGCACTCTTCTTTATGGTGGCCTCTGTGTGGCCCCTTTTGAGGTATTGTCCCCAGTACCACTGCACCCTTGGAACCTCCTTAAAATTTATGTCCCTGGAGGCTACTCAAATTACTTCCCTTGTGGTGCTGAATGGAGACAACCTCAAAGTGGAGTTCCAACCTCAACAGCCTCAGCTCCTTCCTGTTCCTGGTGAGCAGAAGATGTCAAGGAAGCCTTTGTTCCAGGTGAAGATCTCTCTGCCTTCCTGCTCTGCTTTTCCCGTCCTGCTAGTAAAACTGTCTCGTCCTAATTACTAGTTTCCTAAATGCTTACACAGGGCGCAGCAGTTCTCCAAGATGTGACAGAGCCTGTCCCCTGCATTGCTCCAGACCTGGTTTCACATGGCTCCAGGCTGCCACGTTTGATCCATGTCCCACAGCTGGACAGAAAAGCAAGACTTTCCAACACACAGAGTAGCCATAAACAAAACCAAATGAACAAAACCGAGCATCCATCTCCCTCCCTCTCACCCCCACCCAAAAAGCACATCCCCACTGCAGCACAATGGCCAGTGTACACTCCGTATCCCCCTGCCACCCCAACTGCCCTCCAACACATCCCTCTCCTGCATTTATAGCATCAGCAACCCTACTTACTATTTAATTCCCACACTATGAGTTTGCTTTATAGGTAGGATAAAAGTTATCAACCAGGATATGGAGGGGGCATAAGCAGTTGCTCTCTGTCACGGCCTGAGCAGGTTGTTTTGGCATGTGGCTCAGGTTAATGCTATCACTCCTCCCAAACCATCTTTATTCCCTTCCTTATTCTCCCTTTTAACTCCTTAAATCCAGGGAAACTTGCCTGTTGGATACTGAAAACTTTCTCAGCTGACCAGGGCAAAGAGGACACAGCTAGAAAAACACTGGGGAGACCTTCCTCTGAGCCAGCCACCCATCCTGCCCCCTTCCCTGAGCCTCCAGCTTCACCACACCTGCCCACAGGCACAGAGGTGCTGGGAGAGGTGGTAAGGGTTGGCCAGGGCTGCGAGCCAGCACCACCTGGGGAGCAGGGCAGTCAGCAAGGCTGAGCTCAGTGCCTAGGTACTGATGCAGGCTGAAGGCTGGTGAGATGGCGCACACCCGCTTTCCCCTCCAGGACATCTCTGGTGTTGGGGGTGGTGGGAGATGGGTGCTCTCCAGTGCACAGACCCCACAGGGTAGCACCTCTTTTCCCAGGGCTAAGGCATGGCGACTGCAAGATAGGCAGAGCAGTCCATGCTGGGTCCATATCCTCCAGGAAGCATCTCTGCCACCCCAGGTGAGAGCCCTCGCAAGCAGCTCGGGCGAAAATTGGCTACCCAGACCCTTGGCACATCCCGCACAGACCAAATGAGGCAGCACCACCCTGAGCCTGAGCCTGTGCTGGAGCCTGGAAACATCTGGGCTGCTCCAGCTTCATCCACCTGCACTCCCCACATCTGGCAGGTCACTAGACAATGTCATGTGAGCTGGATTTAGACCGTGGGCAACCACTTAAATAACAAGAAAGCACTAGCCACAGATTGCCCTTTGAACCATCTGTACCATCTGCATTTTGTCTCTATAGACCAAAGTTTATTGCACAGTCCCTGCAATATCAAGCCTTTCCTTCAGTGCTCAGTGACCACAATCTCACCAGTACAAAACTCCACTCTTCCATATACACTGCAAGCCACAAAGCCCTAATATCTTCTGTGATCTAGAAACATCATGGTTCTTATTCATCCTTTTGATGTGGGTTCAGGTGCCCACGAGCCTGAGTAACAAGCTTTGGGCTCCTCTGACAAATTCCTCGTTTTAAGCACATGAAACAAAATCTCAGGGACAAATATATACACTTACATTTAAATCCTTGATTACACATCAGTGAAGGATTCTTTTGGGGTCACTTCCATCTCCCACTTTAATGAATTGTAGTAATGACAAAAGATATGACAGATTTCTTCAGTTAATCATGTGCGTAGTTTATGTTTCACATTATTGTTAATTAACTACGCAACACCTGAGAACGCAGGTTAAAATATACCTCACCAGAGGCTGCCTCATTACTTCCCTGCAGATGCTGCAGCCAGTTGATCAGACACTAATTTCTAGATCTTGGTGTAAGAAGGTCCAGCATTCAAGTCCATGTTCCCCTGAACTGGAAGGTTAACCCCTAGATACCTTCCTAGAAGAAAACTCAGCACAGCTGGAACAGTGCAAAACAACTTCTCCAGGACAGCTCAACATCACTGAGTGGAAAACAAATGAAGGCAGCAAGCGAATACAGTGGATAGGCTACAGCCTTGACAAAACACAGCCAGACCCCAGTAAATAAATTCCACCTGTCAAAGCTGACAGGAAGACTGTCACCTCTACAGAAATCATGAAATTACACTGCAAATGCTCTACCAAGACGTCTAAGTGCTCTCCAGACATAATGTAAGAAACCTGGGAGTGCACTGTGGCCATGGCAGGTCTCCATGGCTTGAGAAGGCAGACGGACAGCCCTGCTGGATGTACCTCACGCCCAAGCCTGGGAGCGAAGCCATCACTTCCTGTGATGACTCTGGAGTCCCAAGAGCAAAATGAGGTGACAAACGATAAAGACAGAGGCGGCAGCAGCACCTGAACACCTTCAAGGTCTGCATGGGTGTGCAAAGGAACTCATGTTCAGTGTAAAGACATTTTAGGAACGCGGGTGTCAGTGAAATCGGGAACAAGTTTTACAACCAAACACTCAGTACTCCCAAGGGCCTCAGCCTCAGAGGAAAAGAAAGTCGGCTCTGAAGTCAGAGATGGAATGAGAAAAAAAAGAACATGATGAAGTCAGACAGGAAGCTCTGCTTTGAAGCTTTATCTTTGGAGGACACTGAAGGATGCCTAACAAAATGCTTTGCTGAAGAAATCCCTCTTTTACTTTTCTTGGAGAGAGGCCCAGCAGACCTGAGGCACATGTGGGCTGCCTGGCTGGGGCTGTACTGCAGGGTGCTGGGGGACCCATGAGCAGTACCGCACCTGCCCAAAGAGCAGGAGACCACACTAACACCCGCAGCACCACTCAGAATACGGCATGACACACTTGTATAATTCCATGCTTACATGAGCACCTGAAGTGCTGGGAACAGCCAGAGGAGATGGGGAAAGCAAGCTACCAAGGAATGTTTTGTGGCTTCCCCATCCTGAAACCAAAATGGAACCAGATGAGCCTAAAAGCCGTTATTCAGATCAATGTGCCAGGTAGGACTGTTTGTTTTCTGACCACCTTCATCCCTCCTATCATATGTCCTCTATGGTGGCAAAGTAGAACAAACAATAACTACAGCACTTCTACAGCACCCAAAGTTCCCTTTGGAGAGCTAGTAAGACAGTAAATATGTCTCATCAGTAAATATGAATCAACTGGCCACAATTTGCCTGGTAGTTCAGTTTAGCATATGGGTCCATAAATTTAACCTCCAAACAGATCTGTAATGTAAGAGCATCTAGGTTCCCACAAGCTCTATCTCTGATTGCTAGTTGCTGACAGAGCTGCATCCTGAAAGTGGAACTGAAAAAAAAAAGGATCTTGGCACGGCTCTGCTTTCTGGGCAGCATGGGTCAAGTCTCTCAGTTGTGTCACTTCAGCTTCCATCTTCCTAACCGGGGTTGACCACGGTATCCCCATCTTACATGGAAAACAGAGGACTTCCTCAATTACTGACCCCAAACTTCACTGGCTGCCCTACCTGTCCCTCTGTGATCTTAGTTCCTGGGAAAGCGTACCAGAGCCCCTGGAAAAAGGACCAAATTGAATCAGCGTTTCCCGCTGCTGCCCTGGCTACGCCCCGCTCAACCACACAGCCCTGGCACACTCGTGGCTTCCCACGGCTGCCTACTGGAAAGGATATTTTGATTTTTTTCCACAACAGCTGCCTCCCCACCTGGATGACCTCCCACCTGTAAATATTAGCTTTGTAATGTCAATGACTCCAACTGGCCCACAAGTGTGGTGAAACCACAGGGAATGGCTGGCATCTTGCATACCTCACTCATTAGAAGCAACCCTACTTCTAAAGGCAGGACATGGGCAAGGCTTGCTAGAGTCTCAGGCTGAGCCTCTCACTCCCACAGGATTTTTTTGTGTTTCATTTGCAAAGAGGCCATTGCATGACATTCAGCCCCTGCTTTGTTTATGAAATCTGAAACTCAGATCAAGCACTAGCTGAGCTGAAAAGGTCAGTTTGCCTGTTCACAAAATCCCTCCCTTCATTTCATTTCCATCAGGATACAGACCTGTTGGAGAGAACAAAGTTTCTGGTGAGGTCTGGATGAAATACATAGGATCTGGGCTGCAAAGGAAGATGAAAATGCAAGAAGAAAGGTGGAGAAGCCGGGTATGGGGCTCTGACAAAGCAGAAAATTGAGATAGACTGATCTGGTGACCTCCCAGCTATCCCAAAGTCAGGGTTAACCACATCTTCTTGCTTCTGTGGAAACAACTCCCTTCCAAAGAAGAATGACCAAACACAGGATTTACAGCACTCCCATACATTGCAGGCTATAAGGTGTTTTTGAAAATTAAGAGACAGGATACTGCAAATTAATCACCTGACCTGCAGTTTAAGTAGTATTTACAGTATTTACAAATCTGTAAATAACCTGTCTTCACACAGGCACACAAACACAAACCCACACAGAGAAAAGCCCTTCAGTTCCTCAAGGAAACACATCTTCAGCATGTTTTTTTCACCCTGTCTTCCAGACTTTATCTTCCTCATCACTTAAGGCCAAGAAAACATCCCCAAAGTGATGGCCAAACAGCCAGAAGCCTTTTTTTGCTGTCGCTCTTGGCTTTTGGTTTGCATTCCATAGTTAAGACTGTAAACCCAGAACATGGAACAGACAGGGGCCATGAGCTGGGACTAGAATGGACACAGCAAGACTGAGCCACCTGGCCCAAACAAAGGATCATCAGGGAGACACGGGGTTTATAATTTGGGTGTGGACTCATTTCTCCCCCCCAAAAAAGCCTCTTTAATTCACAGGCTGCACCTGAGAAGAGTAACTCTGTAAAAAAGTGCTACTTCACTGTCTCGATCCTTTCTCCTTCGAGACTGGAGCTCATAGGAGACTGCAGTGAGAGGGAGCTGCAGCAGTCTCCAAGAGACATGGGGCGTTACCAGGCGTATCCTTGGGAACCCTGGTAACCGCTCCGAGATTCCAAAGGTTTGCTTTGCTGTATTTGAGGTTGTACTGACCTCTGTCACACAAAACACACCGTCACACTCAGGCACACATAGACGTGCAAGCACTTGCACAGCCAGAGGATGACCCACAAAGGCAATGAAGCTCTTCTCCAAAAGAAATTAGTGATGCTGCCTCAAGCGATCCCACAGAAGTGCCCCGGGACACCTCCCTGCCCCACCGCTGGCCTGCGGCTGGGGCTGGGGGCTGGCAGTACATGCCCAATCTCCCACTGTCTTCAGAGCAACTTCCTTTTTAAGCAAGGTCTAATGGGACAGAGGCCAGCTCAGCATGCAGAGAAGACAAAATGACAGTTTGGCCAAGGAAGGACAGCCTAGGTAATGCAGGAAGCTCTTATTAACACAGAAAGAAAACCTGATTTAGGTATGGGGATAAACTACATGATTTCAGAGCCTTGAAGAATAAACATCCAGGAGCTCAGGAAAAGATAACTACTTGAGGAAGAAGGATATAAGGCCCTTGTGTGTGATGAAGAAGCTCAGGGACTCCAGTAACTGCCTGTTCCCCTTCAAAACTCTAAAAGAAAAGAAATCAGAGCAAGGGAAGTCATTAAGAGAAAGAAAACAATAAAAACCTCCACCTGTATCAGCAGAACTCCCTGGCTGCCATCAGTTTCTTCCCCAGGTTTCTCTTTTGTGCAGGATATGATTATTTATTGACATATTTATTTACCCAGCTCTCATACTTAACACCATGGCTGCTGGGCTTCTTGCACTAGCAAGACTAGAGCATGACAGAAGAGGAGCAAAGCTGAAACTGGAGATCCAGTATGGTATGAGCCAAATGCCTTCTGCAGTGCAGCCTGAGGCATGCTACCACTGTGATGGGCTAGAAAGTGGGACTGAGCTCAAAAAACAGGCTCTAGGCAGAGCCACAGCCAGACTGGCTGCACACACTCCTCTTCAAGAAAGGGCAAGTAGGGATAGCTTCAGTGCGGTGTAGAGTGGAAGGCAACCTTTGGTATAACTTTGGTCCAGATCACTCAGTGCTTTTGAGGCCCTGAACAGCATCCTGCAGAAACATGGGCACCTGAGCGAGCCTCACACCCTGTACGACTGCACTCACTATTCACTACCAGTAACTGCTGTGCAGCACTCCTGGGTACAGCATAATTGCTGAAACTAAACCTACAGAATCAAAAAAACACATTAGAAAGGATAGCTGGCTACAGACAACAGACTACCTAAAGAGGCTGTCGGGCCTCCTCGTCCATGTTCCTACACTTGTGAACTGACGTATCGCTATGTGCTTCCAGCAACATGCAGCCACTTGCTCCACCTCTTCCATAAGCACCTTTTTGGCAATATTACAGCTGTTTTGCAGCCATCTCCTTTCAGCCCAGAACACTGGACTCTTTCCTTTTCCTACAGCAATGAAATTAGAGGATTCAGCCTAGACAAAGTGGGACAATGAGTTCAGAATCATCAACGTGCTGGTGATATCAGAGCCAAGCTGTCCACAGTCACACCTATAGGTTTTGACTAACGATGAAGAGGAAGTCTGGCCAAACTGAGTCACAGCGAAAGAAGAGTTTCTGGGAAAATAAGTTCTGTATGATTTTCTCACAAGAAGCAAATACACTGCTGTTTCTTCATGATCCAGAAAAAACAAATTAGTAACAACTTGTGGTCATATCACAAGAGTTTTCAGTAGGTCTAGGAGAACACTGGGCATCTTAGCTTAGTCTAATAAAGGAATTACTAGGCAGATAAATGACCTGGGGTGGGTCTATGGTTGTTACTAAAATTACTTTGAGAATCCCAGTAAAATCTAAAATCCCAGTAAATGAGGGGGGGGGGGGGAGGGAGGGCTCAGGGAGACTGCCAAAAAAACAAAACCAAAACCAGCCAGGGGAATTTAGTACCAAAAGTCCTGTGAACTTTCATCAGATCTTATTAACTCAGAACTCACAGAGAGCTTTCCAAGATCCATATAGATGAAAAATAAGAAGAGACTGGAAACTAAATTCAGCAGAAGTACAGTTACTGGGGAAATAATTTAAGTGGGAAGTGGCAAGTTTACACCCTGTATAAATACCCAATTAATTCAATGTTTGCAGTACTCCTTTGTGGACATACTCCTTGGGTTTAGTTGTTTTTCATATCTGAAAATAGCCACGCTTCCCTCTTTAGTCCTTCCTGGGCTCATGGGAGACTGAAATGAGTCACCAGAGGACCAGCTGAGTCATACAGCCAAAGCCTGGAAAGTGATGCAAAATTGGTCATCACATCCACAACTAAATTGTGGATGACGGCAGCCCTCCTAGCAACCAACCATGCATTAGGCAGAAAGGGCTGGAGACCACTACCACTACAATACATTATTTTAAGCCAGACAGAAGGCGGCCTTAAATGAAACTAGTACAATGCAAAACAAGCACTGATTGCTTGTTCTACATCTGACACAAAGCCATTCCATTTAGTTTCCCCATTCCAGTTGCATTAAGAAAAAGTGAGTTCTTTATCTCAGAAATGGCCATCCCCATCTTCCAGATCACAGCCTATTTCTAGCCGATTTTACAACTTCTACGAACCAAAGTCCTAATTTATTCAATTTCTTTAGAATATCATCAAATCTTAACAAAACCTGTATTGATATGCAATCTCCCTCAGGACCAAATAACTACCACCTTTTAAGAACACAGGTCCATATTTAATTTTTAGGTCTATTATCTTCAGAACAAAAGGAAGTGGGGCAATTGCTATCAGACCTGTCCTGAGCAGTTGGGCACCCTGTGCACAGATGCAGTGCAAGCTCCCTTGCCCCACACATAACTTGGATAGCACACCACAACCTTGCATTTGGGCATTGAACAAACGATGCTCATCCTGACCAGCTGTCCAGCCCTCCCAGACCTGCTGTCGATCAGCACGCACCATCAGGCATGTCGCTGACACACCTGCATGGACTAAAAGTGCTGAGTGGGACCTCAGTCCTAGAAACGTTAGTCACAGGCATGAAAACAGATTTATTTATAACAGCACCTACAAAAGCAGTGACCCGCAACACAGAGCTCACCTTGATCTCTGTCCCCCTTTATAGAAATCTGGCAAAAACAGAAAACAAGATGTAGCTGAGTGATAAAACCACCAAGGGCTACAGAAAGCCCTAATACTAACTGTTATGGAAATATTCACGAAGGAGACAAGCAAAAGGGAGTGATGGAGCTCTATAGCAAAATGAACAGCCGGTAGGTCTTTAGCCTGTTCTCCCTGTGCTGTGACAGAAGAGCAACACTGACTTGCGAGGGCTGGGTTGCATTGAACAGCTGCTCAGGGAAACCTGTCTCCACACAGCTCGCCATCACCCTGCGAACCACATGCCACAAGCTACCACCGATCCAAGCATGGGGGCCTCCAAAGCAGCGGGTGGTTTTGGGGACAGCATGTGTGGCAGATCAACAGTGCAGGTCCCTTTGTGGCTCACCCCAGAAATCTGCTGGCTTGAAGCTCCCGATCACACTCCTCTCACCCACCCCAGGCAGCAGCGAATGGCACTGAGGGACTGCATGTGAGATGGCACCGAACAGGTTTTCACGAAACTGCTCTAGATTTCCCAACTAATGATGTCACTCCTGTTTTGTCTTGGTCCTTCCCTCCAGCTCATCCCTGCATTTCAGCAAGGCCATGATGCATCAGCCTTGCTGTGCCTCTGCTCCCAGCCCTCTGCACCTTCTCTCTTTTCTCCTTTGCCAAAAAAAATATAAATAATAACAACAAAAAAAAAGAGCTGAGAGGTTCAGATGGGCATCAGTGAATGAAGAACACAACAAGCCACGGTAACATTGGAGCCTTAGGGAAGACTGATGTCAAACAGAAGAAGGCGTAACCGGACATTTAGTTTTTTAAAGGCTTGGTGGTAGAGACTCCAAGTTGTTCAAATGAAACGATAACTTACTCCATGCCCCGCAGAGGCAGAAAATAAATATGAAACTGGATCCTGGCAGCACCACTAGATCCCAAAATTGACCCTCCTCCTTTCTGCTCTGCCTGCTCCAAGGAACATGCTATTCCTGGAGGAGTTTTAAAAAATAAAGCCCAAGGAAATGTTCTCATGTCCTCTCCATTTCCCAAAGCCAATGCAAGCAGCTCGCTTGAGTGGTCCTCCCATGCACAGCACCCTTAGGTCCTGGCACTTGCTAACAACCCAGCACGGGCACCATGGGCTGCGCTGGTACTAACCATGAGCAGTGCAGCAACTGCAGTGTGCAGCTCAGCACACGCGAGCTACAATAAACTTGTCAGACTGTGCAAGACATGAATCATATGGATTGCCACAACAGCAACACAGTGTGTGCAGCCCTGCTAAAACAAACGAACAAACAAACAAACAAACAAAAAATCCTAAGACATCCCAAAACACAGATGTAAGTAAATGGCTACTCTCCTGAGGCTGCCAGTACAGTTATGCTACAGAGCTTGCCTGAAAAATATATAGCCTTTTGACTTGAGCCACCAGAAATGCTTCAGCATGGCTGTAGCAGGGAGCCAGGGGAAAGCAGGAGTAACGCTCAGCCTCTTCTCCCTGAGAACCTGGACCCTGACCAAGCAGACGCCTGGATTGCCCAGGATGCTGGAAATGAGAGAAAACACTTGCAGCAAAGGCTGCTCATCGGTCACCGAAGGAACTGCCTGCAGAGGTTGCTCAGGTGTTTTTTTTTAAAACACACCTCTAAGCGCACTTAGCCAGCTGGAAGTGCTGCTCCTCTCACACTGGAAGTTATGCTGGAGAAACAGCAATGCCTTTTCCTGCTCAAGGTCCTCCTGCAGTCCTTGGTGCAGCCATGAGACTGAAGCATGGAACTCTGGGGGTTCCATGCTGCCTTTACCCTTTGTGACAGCCTTCAGAGTTGATGACGTAATTATTCCATCCATGCTTGCAGGCCAGCAGGACATACAGTTTCAACATTGAAACTGTCACTAATAACTAGACTTTGGATATACATGTATTTTTCACTTCTACCACTGCAATACAGTCAATGGGGATATTGACCATTTTACCATTCTGTTTCCCCCCCTGCTCTTTAATGATCTCACTGTGTCACCTCTTAAGCCACTGTCCTTCACTCAGAGACATGCCTCACCTTCTAACCAGCAACTGCAAGCCTGTGACCCAAGAGATGAATCAGGCAGACAAAAGCAAAAGGGAAGGCATAAGGCCGGTTTGTTTGCTTTTCCTGGAGGATTCAGGCCACAGACTTCAGCTTTTCCAGGTCAAGACAGTGTCTGCATTAGAAAATATTCTATAAATTCTTTATTTAAACTGTTCCCCTAGGGCAGCTGGCTAGACCCTCATGCTACAGGCACGTGGGTCTGTGTCTGAGTTTAAGCACATGAATTGTCTTAACTGACTTTAGCAGGACAACTCACGCATTGAAAGCTAACCACATGTGTAAGTGTTAGCAGGATCAGGGCATTAGTCATCTTCCCTTGTTTTCTGCAAGGGGGGTTGTGTAGGAAAAAAAAACAAAAAGCCCCCTCAAAACCTGTGGATAAGGTTCATGTATCCAAGTCACACTTGAATCTAAATTAAACCACTTTCTTCCTGTCTCCCACTCTCCCATTTTTAAAAGTAAGTAATTTTCTGCTGGTTAAGGTCTACTGTTAACTGATTTCAAGAGAAATCCTGCAGAAGGTAGTCTCCAGCACCCATGCCCACCCCAGAAGCTACACGCTCTCAGAAGACCTACGTGGCCATTCTGCAGGTTCTCTTCTCTTGGGTTCTCTTCTGGGGGGTTTCTTCCCTTTTTTCTTCATGACTAGTAACGGGCATAGACAAACATGCTCTCTGCTCATGGCAGAGTAGGTCTGCCGCTGCTGTACGTTGTCCACCTGGAGTGAAAATTCCGCCTGGTGACACTACATTCTGACTGAAGCCAACGGTGATGTCACAGACTGAGTATTGTGACTTCAGCTGGAAAAGGAGCAGTGGGAGCAGATGAACTCTGAAAACAAAGATATTGTTTTGGTGTAAACATCCTTCACAGAAAAGATGGGAAAAAAAAAAAAAAGAAAAATAGAAGTATAGATAAATACAGGATAAACAGAGTTTTCTCTAGTCAGATCTCTCTAAGTCCCAACTAGGTACTGAAAGGTTTGTCATTTTGTTTCTGTTCTGTTAAGAAATGAGGCCCTTACTAGCTTTTGAAATAAACATTTTCTATCCTTCTTTTAATTTTGTTTTTAATACCTTCATGTCTCATCATTGTCCTAGAATAAGCAAACACCACTGCTGCATAAAGAAACAGGTCTCAGGAAATAATGTACAGTATGTTTCCAAACGCTTCATAAATCCACAGGCAGCTTGCAAATACTGCCTGCATTCCTGTGTGAGTGTGGTTGTTTTTCATATAAGTCACGTATTAATGCAATTTGGAAAAAAAACTTAACCCCATTCAATCACATCCCCTTCAACCTTTACACTGAAACCCAGAGGTTATAATTACACCTAAGAGCAGGAATAAATTAAAACAAGTGCTGGTGGTGCCTTGTACTTTTTTTTGGAAAGAAAGCTGATCCTGTCCACCCTGCCTTATGCGCTCTGTCTATACACAGAAATGGGCTGGCTGGCTGGCAGGCAAAGGGGGAGAGAGTAGGTTTTCATGAGGTCAGAAGTGAAAATAAGGTCACTTTCAGAGGTCAGAAATGGAGCAACACATCCCATGTCCTAACATATACCAGAACTTCAGAAGGGGACATTAGCTTCACTACCTTCCCTTCTGCCACGCAGGATATCTTCAAGCTGTGGCACACCAGGAGGTCTGCAGAGGGGAGTGGGAGGGAGGACGCAGGCACTGGATGGGTTAGACACTTTCCACCGCTTAGTAAGGGTTATTTAAAGAGTAGCACACTGTGACAAAGTCAACACCCAGCAGTGTGGATGTCAACTACCCGAGGTCGGGGCAACAGACTGATGCATTGCAGTGGACTCCCCGTCAGGCCATGTCTGAGTCCTTCCCTTGTGTGGCTTGATGCCATCTTTCAGAGGAGATGAGCCTCTCCCACAGGAATAGCCCCCTTCCTCCAGACCCCTGCTACAGAGCAGCTCCGTTTCCCTCGCTAGGGTTACGGGAGATGGGACACCAGTGGTGATCCGCACTAAGCAGTTGTTACAACCTGGAGGTGACCAAAGACACCCACACCGGTGGCTGCCCCTGTGTGTGTGCAGGCATGCACTGCATGTAATGAGACCAAGGGACTAATGTTCCCTTACTCTTCCCTCACAGGGCCCTGGGCTGAAGCAAGACCACCTGCTCTACCTCAGCTTCTTCTCCAGGGTTTCAACAGGGCTCAGAGATCTCAGCTTGGAGTTACACACCCCGAAAGCTACCAGTTAAAAGACATGCCTCCTTTTGGAGGAGTCAATAGCAAGGAATGTGAAAGGCTTTTGCTATTAAAGAAACAAAAAAGAAAAAGAGAAACTATCTCTGCTTGCTAAAACACAATTGCCTAATGCCTGAACACAAACTGTAATAACTAGCCAGTGGTGGCAGGTCAATGTCTGTCTTGACAAACCTTTCTGAAAACTCACTTGCAGAAGAAGGGGAAATATTGGGAGGACTTCGTTTATCAGTTTCTCAGGAGACACCACAAATAATAAGCAGTTCCCTCCCCAAAGTACCCTAATGGGATCCTAGCTTCACAAAAATGATGCTTGAATATTTTTCCTGAAATATAAACTTGCCATGCACAGTCAAAATTAAAAAAAAAAAAAGGGGAATTTTTAAGAGAAACTCCACGGGGAAAAGCAACTGTGAAATAGCCAAACATCAATTATGAAAACCACAAGAAGAGGCTCTTGTGCATGGGCTTTAGGGTTTAGGGATTTGAAGAAAATGTGCATCCTGGTTTGACTCATAATGTAGGCAGAGAATGAGCAACTTTCCTCAACTTGTACAGCTCAGTGAGTATGTTCCTCTGCTGAACTGTAACTCTTTAAAGTCAGCGTATCTACACAACTTTCCTGCATCTCATAGTTCCTGGCTCATGGCAATCTTTGTTCTCCACTCCCATCTCCTCTGCAGCTTTGGAGTGACTGGCTTACTCCCATCCTAAGTGCAGACGAGTGAGCTGGTACTACCATGACATGGGCAGACTTCCACTGAAGTGTGCATCCCACCCATCCAGTAGCTTGCTCATTGGTGGCATGATCATTTCTACATCAAACCTTCAACCAGAGGTTCCTCCTCACTTGCTACTGCCCACATATAATTCTGAACTAGCAACAGGCTATGGGCAGCGCTACTTCATTCTACCTGAGGAAACATGCATGGGTAGAAAAGCAAAATATAAAAAATTGAATAAAAGCAGATGGATTTGGGGGTGATTCTGCCTGTGAGTCAGAGCTGGACCATTTTCCCAAGCTTAAAGATGATGGTCTCATGCATGTACCACAGGATTTCCACAGGACAGGACCTCAGAGAGGGAGCAACCACAATTGTGAATACCCAGGGTAAAACCAGGAAATGCATTCCCACAAGACCCCCAGCAAAAAGCAATGGGATGATCCTGTCCTTCTTTAAAATAAGTTGCAAGTCTGTTGGTTTGTGGCATTGCTGTTTAATGGTACGCAGCATTATTATAGAAGAACAGCATAAACCTAACAGTTGTCATAAGGGAAAAAAAGACATCTTGGTCTGTCTGCTTTTTTCCTCCATCCCTGATTTCTCTCTACCTCTAGGGTTACACATGCTCCTATATGCAATGCCTGGATGCAAGGCTTCACCAAGCACTTTCCTCTCCGATGACCAGTGACACCAGGCGTTTCCCTATCTCTTCTTCCAGGAGCAATGGCTGTTTATTATTCCTCATGCCCTCTCTGCATGATGGACAACTACACAGAAAACAGTGAAAGCAAGAGTATTTAAAGTTGAACACCAAGAATGCAAGGCTTAGGAAACCTCAGCTTTAAGACTGCCTGGGCAACCTTCCTTCAGCCCTGTTTCTTGCCTGTGTATTGTGGCAGAGCTGTTAATCGCATAATCACAGGCTATTTTTCTACGGGACCTTGGCCTCACCCAGTACAGCAGGATACACAGTGCTCAGCTAGTGAGCAACTAGTCACTATTTCATCTTCTCCACGCTGTTCGAGGTGTGTCCCCAAGCCTTGTTTACTAGCTACCTGCCACATTCTGCTCTGCAGATGGAATTAGTAATTTACTCATGGACTTTCCTACAGTACATATCATTGAAGTAACTGAATGTTTCACAAACATAAAGGAATGTATTTTCACAATCCCCTCATAAAGTAAGACATGCATTACCCATATGTCATGGGCAGGGAACTGAGGCACAGAGAGATTAACACGAAAAGCTTCCACTAATTTTAAATGCCTAATTGAAACTCTTAGGTCCAAATCCTTCAGAGATTTGTTTTGTCTGCTGAGGATGTGGTGACAACCATTTTTTTTTAAGGCTTAAAACTTGGCCAAGTTTGGTCTGATGTTCTGGGAGAGAGCAGAAGTGGTGCCCCTGACAGATATACCATGAAAATATTACTGGGTTGTTAAGGTGGGGGCTTGCTTTCTCATTTCTCTGTACATCTGTTATACTTGACATGCACGAAAAAATTCAACAGAGGTATACAAGAGCTGTTTTCTAAATATACATTCTAAGGCAGGTAGCTAGGATGGGAAATTTTTGCCCAGAGTGTTTAGATTTGGTAAAGCTGTGAACATCCAAAAAGCGGGTCTTAAAACAGGGAAGCTGTTAGATGGCCTCAACAGCAGGTTATTGCCATGACATACACTTTTCTTTCTCTTGAATGGTATTATGCAGCTGTTGAAGAAACCACACAAGCCTGATGTTACACTAACAGAATCAAGCCAAACTTCAATGCAAACTGTAACTAAAGCTTTTTTCATATCCTGGTTCTGTTCAGATAAACAAGATTAATCTATTTTTAATCTTAATGCACAACAAAGTCTTGTTACTCAATTCCAAAGAGCAACTTTTGCTTAGAGCATAAGCCCCACCTTTCCTCCTGTTCTCTCAGAAAGAAAAAGCAAGTAGAGTGTCAGGCACTGTAGGCAGCACGGGTCATAGGCTGGATATAGGACAGGGATATGGACGCTACTCAGAGGCAGTGAATCTTACATTGGTATAAACTGATCCACTGATCCTTCCCCTAATTATTTACAGGGAGATTCACAAAATCCTGAAAAAAGGCCCACATGAAAATTTCAGGCAGTGATTTATCTGTGTTAACACCAGGAAAGAAAGACAGGCAAAAAGACGGGGGGGGGGGGGGGGGGGGGGGCGGGGAGCAGGATAAGTCACCCAATCGCTGCTGCCAGTCTTTTTCAGAGCATTACAGTATTTTTAGAGACAGTTTTGTAGAAGCCTAAAATCCAAGCTTTCAACTATCCACCAGGTGTGCACAGGACACGGCGGGCGGGGGGGGGGGGGGGGGGGGGGGCGGAAACAGAGTGAGACAGTGTGGGAGGTGGCAGGAGAAGTGGTTCCTCCATCACGTTGTGAACAGGCAAGGACAATCCTGGGATAACTCCTGATGATTCCTCTCTGCCACCCAAGCTGTATTCCCGGCAAATGATGTTATAAACTGTCCCTCCCCTAGACAAATACCACATGCCCACAAAGATGAACACAGACCCAGTTTCTCTGTCCTGCACTGAAAACTCTCACCATATATCCCTGCTTTTCAGCTAGCAATGTCTCCTGACTACACTAACGTTTACTAATTTAGTATTTTTAATTACAGAGGGATTTACAGCACTGCACTACAGTGCTGTCTTTTATTATACTCACTGTTTCTGCTGGATCTGGGTACACTTTACATACAAAGTTGCACATTAGACAAATTACACTGCACATTAAGTAAATCTCTCTCTAGAAACAGGATTAGACTAAGAGGCATCTTCCTTATTCCTAGTGTATAAATTAATATATCCAAAATCAATATGAAGTAAGAGCTCCAAATCAATTTATTAAAAAACCCCAAAAAATAGTTTAAACATTCTCCACAATGAATCAAATTTATGTAGGAGATGCATTCTTTTTCTCCTATTTTGCTTAATAAATAAAACAGCTGGTCTGAGGAATCAGGTCAATCAGTGTCTGGAAAAAGCCCCATTAAAGCTGCTATATAACCTAGTTTCTCAAGCTGCATAAGGCATCCTAATATTAGAGATGCAGAAGTCCATGCAGAGACAGCCTGGATGGCTCAGCTTCTGGCTCTTCAGAGTTATGGAGGATATTTATCGCAAAAGATAGCAGTGAGGTATCTTGAAAACTCTAAGGAGCTAGGCTCTGAAGGAGCACAACAAAGACAACATGATGCATCCAGACCTATACTCTAAATATAGCTAGTGATCTTGGGAACCTAAGTTGAGGTCATCCAACATGAGGAGATGGTAAAGGACCAAATTTTCATGTATGCTCAGATTCACTCGAAGCTAGCCTAGCCCTGCTGCCACAGTGGATGACAGCACCTCTTCTCATGGCACTCCATGGCTGCATGGTCCCATCCCTCCCATGCCACGTGGGAGGGTGAATCCAGCAGAGCCCAAAGCTGTGGGCGTGCTGCACAGGCGCAGAGCCTATTCCAGTGCAGGTGGAAGCCCCCCAGCATCAGCCTCCCTCCTCCTGCACTGCAGACGGCTGTTGCTGCAATGCCCAGACCCTGGTCACCTTGGAAAACGTAGACCTTATTTTCTCCTACAGATTTGAAAATGCTTTGCAAAGGATATCACAACCCACTACCACAGAGACAAAGATGGAGCCAGAAGAAAGTGACTTGCTCAAGCTTAAAGGGCAAGGCAGCAGCTGAACTGGAAAATGAAACCTGCTGATCTACAACCCTAGGTTTTAGCTTCTTAAATAAGGATTCTCTTTCCTCATTAAAAAACTAAAAATGGGAAGGGGGGGGGGGGGAATATTCTGTAGATACAATGAACTTGGTCCTCAGAGGGCTAATGACCTGATATACTTTTTTCTTTCCCTTCTCACCTCCCTTTCCCCTGATAAAAGTTACTGTAACTTCAAGGACTATCCTTCTTTACTGGTCTACTTTAACCGGGCGTGTCAGCTAAACATCCTTTTCCCCACCACCTGAAATCAGAGACCATCCTTCCCAGAGAGAAGATTACCTTCTCGCTTTCAGTCTCTCTAGATGTCCTCACAACACCCTGGATTGAGACCGCTCCGCTTTCTGAATCGTGCTGAGGGACACCAAAGTCCTATCTGCTGGTTTCAGCCTGCAGTACGTGGCAGCCTGAAAGGGTACCCTGGAGGTAAAACCTGGTTGTTCTCTATTAATTTTTCATTTCAAGAATGGCTCCAGGGAAAGGAGGGAGATATAGGTCAGAGACTTTGGGGGCTGATTAGTAACTCCGTATATCTTTCTTTTTTTTTTCTTCTCTTTTTTTTCCCCTTCCAAATTCAGAAACAGAGGGTTTTCCCTCTGTATTTCTCATTTACTCCTTGAACATCATCCGCATTAGTCAGCAAACTCCTGCTATTTCTTCCACAATCCCTTGACACTTACAGAGTGACTAACCCTTCTCTCCACACACTTTGGCTGCAACAGTTGTTATCTGGTTTTTTTCCCCAAGAAAAGTGGGTCTCCACACTGCACATGTGCAGTACTCCCCTGTGGTCACTGCCGCAAATACTCCTGCTGCCACACAGCTGCAAACACTATGATTTTGTAGGCACAGAGCTGAAGAGTCAGGAGGTGATGGCAGGGCCTGCGTTCAGGTCACTTACTAACTCACAATCACAGTAGCAGTGCTCCTCAAACTGGGGTTCCACCACCCCATTTATGCCCCAAGCACAGGCATGCGGAGAACTCAATGGAGGAAGCTTGAAGCAACCAGGCTTCTCTTCAGGCTTCTCTTCACGGCCCTGGGGCGCCTGGTGCCTGACGCGGTGTGCAGAAGGTCTCAGCTGGGCTTTTCAGGCATGAATGCAGGGTAAGTAGAAAACACAGCTCCTCATGACTCAAGGCCGCATCATCAGAGCATGACAGAAGGTTCCTCCTGGCCCGGTGGGCTTGCACAAGATGCCCACCCACAGCCATGCTTACAGGGGACCTCGCACGCAACTCACACTCACATAGGCATACCCACAGACCTGCCCACACTTTGTTCTCAGCGCTGTGCTCGAGCAGACAGGGAGTTTGTTGTGTTCACCCTTCCAGGGTGATGCCAAGACCACTCTCCCCTAGGTCCAACATGCAAAGAGGATGCTTTGCCCCCAGGGCAAGGCCATGCCCTCAGGCTACAGTAGGTGCTACCTAATGCCACCCATAAAGGGCGCGAGCCACATCCAGAGTGGAGCATGTCAGTAAGGATCAGTGGCAAGGCTTGCCAACTTGGTGCCAAAGTCCGTTCCCCATTTAACCTTGACACCCTCACCCCAGCACCCACCCTACTCCCGTCGCTGTTACCTCCATCTCCACTGTAGGAGAGCCTTCTGCATCGCTGTGTAGGGAGGCATGAAAATAAACCACCGGCTCCAGTGCCACACTCCCTCCTGGCAGATCTGTTTCTCTCTTAACTGTTTCCAAGTGCCTGGCTGTTTTATAATCCCCACTGAGCATTCCCTTAACTCCTTCCTCACTGAGCCCTTCCACCCTCCCTCACCCACTCTCTCTCAAAAGGCAGAAAAAGCCAAGGCGAGGTAGGGGGTACAGAAAGCGAAGGAGGGGGCCTGAATCAAAGAAGGAACAACTGAATCAAATTGCATGTATAACAGAACCAGCAAATTAGTCATTTCCCCAGCCTTCTCTCACGCAGACAAACTGACTCTTCTATTAAAATATTTCTTTTTTTTTCCCCTGTGGACATTTGTGTACCTTAGAAGCTTACTTCTCTGCTAATCTCCTGCTTTTTCATACCATGAGGTCATATGCTTCTGCTGGTAGCACAATTTTAAATCACACAGCAGCTTGCCCTTTGAGGTCTGAACCAAAATCGCTTTCTTAGATCACAAGTAAATATGAGTTGATGGCTTCATGCCCAGTGTCACCACCACCCCATTTACGCATATTGCAACATCTAAGAAGAACTGAGGAGCGCAGGTATCGCTTCCAGTGGAAAGGACCTCGGCAATCACCATGAGGGCTGCGTGGAAGAGCTTGTGCAGAGGGACACAGACTCCCTGCTTCTGAGACATGGGACACTGCAATCACCCTGAACTGGTGAGAGCTGCACATAACTATCGATGCTAAAGGCTGTGCATTGCACGTGTGTGTGCATGCATGCCAGTAAGTGCAGGTGGTGGGTGAAAGGGAGTTACCCAGTCTGAGACATTTTATGAGACCCACAGGTCAGGGCTACACCGGGATAACCACGACATACTGCAAGTTGCTGTGTGCCAAGGTATACCAGCAGCATGGCGTGGGACGGGACAAGTACAGCGACCCAACAGCTTTGGATTTCATAACTGTGATTACATGCAAAGCAATGTCACTTCACATTCCAGTGTGTATGCTGCTCCTGTGACAGGACAAATAAAGAACACAGGGCAGGGGGAAGCAATGGCTTTCATGCATCCCCTCCCAGGTGGGAACAGGACACCTGCAGCTGGCTGCTTTCTCTTCCCTCAAAGCCTACGGCTGCTTCTTCCAGAGTCTTGAGGTTACCCCTGACAGCTTACACTCAAAAGTTTGCCAAGGTATCTTTTTCCCTGACAAAATGAGCTATTCTGTCACACAAGGCTGGGCCACAGGGCTTTTAAAAATGGTTCTGCTGCTGTTCAAAGGGAGCAGCTTGCTGTGCAGAGGAGTGGTAAAGTTAATAGTAGTAGGATCAGCACAAGCTCCTACCCTGCCATCTGCCTTCAGCTCAGCCAGGCCTTCTGCTGAACAGACAATGTGGGCTGGGGCCACTGGAGTGAGCAGCAACTCAATGACATGAAAGACTGCCTGGGTTAGTTGATTAAGAATAAGATTAAGAGCGCAGGAATCTTGTATAGCGCTGGTACTGACTCAGTTCAGGGATTTCATGGGGATATTTAAGCCTGGTTTTCCAAAGTCTTTTAGTTTGCGCAAGTGGGTGTGTGACAGCTTGAACCAGCCCCATGAACTGATGGTCCCAGAAACAAGGGTCATCTCTGAAACTGCTACGCTTTCTTCTTTGGTCACCGCTGGTAGAAAGTAGGGATAAATAATGCTTAACTACCTCACTCCCCTGTAATGTTTAACTCCTTCACATTTATAACGCTCCACAGGAAACACAGGGAAGTCCACTGGAATGGTCAGGGATGCCCCTCACAACCATGGGTCATGAGATCTGCCCTGTGGACTTCTTTAAGTGCTGGCCACTGCCAGCAGGCCCCAGCAGAGGCTGCTCAGCTCTGCTCCTGTACATTCAGACTGACAGCTGCCTCAAGAGCTTTCCCTTTTTTTTCTTTTTTCTTTTTTTTTTTAAATAATAGAAGAGTCACTTAAGGCTTGTGAATGACCTCAAGATTCCAAATTGCTGACCTGCCACCAAACTCAGCCTGCCAGTGCAACCATGAAGAGCAGAGCTTGATCCCCTTGATGGATGGTGAGGACAAAACAGCTTTGTAGACCCATAAAAAAATGTTAAGGTCCCCTCTGATGTCATACCATTCCGCAGTGGTGTCCCATAGCAATCTGAAGGACCGCTGTGGCTGATCTCCAAACCCAGGAGGGGACAGGTAGAGGGAGCAGCAGAAGGGTGCTGGTCTGGAAGGGGGACAGGGGAGCCGGGATAAGCGAGAGCACAACCTGCCTGCTCCAAAAACTGAAGGAACAGAGAGCCCCTCCTTCCACAGATGAAGAGAAAAAAGACACATGAGCAGAAAGCCTGGACTTAATCATGAAAAACAATAGCTCATCATTTATTTTCATATCCCCTCGCTAATGCTGGAATAATGCTAACAGTGGAATTCTTATGGCATGCATGTCATGCCTGCAAATACCAAGTGAATTACTTCTCAGCTAGGCTATGGGCTATGGCACTGAGCAGCACATTCGTTACAAGTGATTGGATGATGAACAACAGTTCCCAAATTCCTCCTTCACAATGCTACTTGCATTAGTTGTAATTTAATGAGAGAGAGAGGGAGGGAGAGAGGGAGAAAGTTGAGGCTCAAACCACTGAAATAATACTGCCTGCCACTGCTTCCCACAGGGTCTTGTATTAACTCACACCACCACCACCTCCACCACCTCCTCCTCCTCTACCTCCTCCATTTTCACACCTATCCTTAGGTGCTAAAAGTGGTGTCATGAAACCCATCAACATGGCAAAGGAGCATGGCAGGAAGCCCCCAGGCACAAGCATTCCTTCTGGCTGAAACGCAAGAGAGGATGCAAACCTCTCCCCCTTGTCTGCCAACAGCAACGGAAGGGCTGGCGGGGTGTGTGTGTGCTTCTCCAGCGGCCAGTCTCTGCGTGGACAAGCCTCCAACTCTTCTTTGGTTACTTCCTTCGTGAGCACCAGTGCAGGTGAAAGACACTGAATAGGCAGCTTTAGAAACAGATCACCAAGCACACACAGAGTGACCCGTGTCAGTGCAGACCTCCCACCATGCACCCTGGCCAGCATGGTCCTCCTGTCTCCCGGAAGGAGACATGAGGTAGCCCAGCCCCATCCCTGCCTCACAGGCTATCTTAGCTGGTTTGTTGCTCTTTGACAATTTTGAGATCTAGTAAGCAGTCAGTAAATGTGAACAAAACCTTTGCTACACATAAGGCCTTCAGCAGTGTAAATGTGCCATCACTGCTGACCTCCAGCGAACCTGGGAATTACTGCCATGGCTGCCTCCTGTCAGTTCTCAGGTAGGTCTGTACCTCCCACACCTTCAGGGCTGAAACCAAGACTCCCTTCTTTGCTCCACAGACCCTGCCTGCAAAAGGGACGGCCTCTTCAGAAGGGCAGGGGCACCTTGCAGGTTTCTGCCCTAGAAGGAGCCTAACTGGCCAGCATCACCTCCCACTCTCCTGTGTCAACCTTGCCACAGAGCCCATCCCCCTTCACATGACAGGACATTTATCCACCAGATGACCCTACACATAAGGTTCACACCTGAAACATGACCCGCTGTGTGGGGTCTCATATGCTGGGCCAGAAGAAAGCTGAGAGGTCTGATCTGAGCAGCAGACCTACAAGTAAGAGGCTGCAAATATCATTACTGCTTTCCTAGTGTACCCAGTCTCTTCAGTGTTCCCCACTCACAGTGCATAAATGACAAACATCCACAGATTCCTACCCCATGGAGCATCCAGAATCCTCCCTATCGCCTCTATGCCAAATGTAATTTAAAAGCCCCCCACCCCTAGCCACATTTTGTGGTGTTTTGAAAAAAATGAATGCAAACTAAATTTACATGTTTCTGAAACGAAGGTATAGGCAGGGGAAGGCAAAATGCCCTTAGGATTGGAACCAAATGTATTTGTGCAAATGAGACCTAGGATTTACAGTTACCTTCCAGCCTCCAGCATGTGCTACAATCTTAGCTTTGGCTTAAAAAACCATCTGTTTTCTTGTAAAGGTTGACAAACACCAGTGATCCTTTCTTTGGTGTACTGGCCAAAGTCCCATGGACCTGACTGGGGGAGGAAGGTGGGCAGGATGCCACAGGATGCTCCCAAGGACATCCGCAGACTGTATGTATGGGCACACAGGTGCCTGAGTGCGCTTCCCAGCAATATAGCAGGCACGATGCTGGCAGCCATCTTCAGAAACTACCCAAACACGGACTGCCCCTCTCCAAAATCCCCCTCCCAAGCCCAGGTGTAGCATTGCACACTCTGTGGCTTTCCTAAAACTACGGCTGTGTTGTAAGCAGCGACAGAACTCTGAAATAAGTGAAAGCATCCAATGCTGAAGTGACCCTAAGTGAAGGCAACAATTGTTACAAATAAATAAACAAGAATCAGTCACAAAGAAAAAGGAAGAAATGGGGAGCCTCAGCCTGCTGTGACTACCTGTGTGCTGAGCAGCTCACCTACTCTAGCAATGCGGGGAGCCCAGCATCCCCACGAGGGGCACCAGACGAAAGGGGTCCCTGTGCAGAGAGCAAGCATGGGGAGGAGGGGACATAGGCATGAGAGGGAAGCAGGGGGCTCCCCTGACAGAGGCCCACCACAATGGCTACGTGGCCTTTAGGAGCCTGGCACAGGGGTGGTGTTATCTGCTACCAGCCACAAGCTGAGCCTGCTTGCCCGGAAGGAGAAGCAGTGACTAGGCTGGGAAGACAGAGACGAGTTAGCAGGGGCTGAACTATATGAATGAACATACATAACCAGACGTATGGAGCCCAGCTGGGCTACACCATTACTGCAACAACTTCTTTGGACATCCACTGAAAACCACAGAGGTCAGAACCACCAGCCGTAATCAATCATATTTACAGTTTAAAATCCAACCAAATCCAACACTTCTGTTGGGACCAAGAAGTTCGGCTACAGGTTCCTGGCCCTGCTGCAAAGGCATCCTGTCCCTTGCTTCCCCTCCTGGCAGGCTGTCACAGCTCAGGAAGGGTAAAGCTCAGCTGCAGCACTCGGTGCCACACTTCAGTTCCCTTTAAGCCTTCAAATTAGGGCTTACACGGGGTTTAAGTGCAGCCTGTCCCAACACAGGGTTGGATTACACAGCTCTCGTGTGCTGCTGGGTTGCCACATCCAACTGAAAAGGGGACAAGCGCCCTGCTGCCTGACTCACAGGCAGCCCATCTGCCTGGACACCCTAAGTAGGGGATGGGGGGAGCACCTGCCCCCCACAGCCCTCCCCATGTCCCAGGCAGGCAAGACAGGAGGGCTGAGATCACCAGGAGTGGCTCCTGCTTCCCTTGCCTCAGTTAGGCAAATAACTCCCAATGCCTGATCATTTCATGGTAACCACGGAGTGGTTTACCCATGCAGCCATGCCTGCGCTCTTCCTCCCCCACATGCCTGCTGGCCCCACAAGGCTCATCCTGAGCCCCAGGGCAACTGCACAGCCCCCAAGCTCGCCAGCCTGGGATGTCCTACACGCAGCATTCAGCTCCCACAGGAAGTCAGCATGTTCTCAATATGCGATGTGCTATGCCCTCGACCATGAACACCTCAGGTGGGCTGGTCATCTTCAACCAAGCACGACCAAACATGACAGGGCTGTGCTGAGGAGGGGTTGGCAGAGGGGAAGAGGCCACCAGGAACACAAAAAAGGACACAAAATACACAAAGAGAGCAAAAGCCCCATATCCTTCACAAGCCTTGCAATAAAAATAGGGCAAGACGGACAGGAGTACCAACCACAGTGAAACCCAGAAAAAACCCTGTGACCTGCAACTTGCTCCAATGATGCCAGGTGACATAGGCATGTTTCCTAGCTCACCCCCAGTGCTGCCACAAGCATCTGTTTTATTGTACTCGGTATCAAAAGCATTGGGCATCCCCACCTGAAATGCTGCCCTACCCTGCCATTCACTCACATCCCACCTTCTTCCCTTGCACATTATCTTCTACAGGCAGTGGCTTTTTGGCAGGAGTTTCAGTATCTGTTTGCGACAGGGCATGGCAAGGGAAAGCAGACATCTCCTTGTAAAAAAGCATTCTCTTCCTGAAACCCCTTCAATCCTTCCTGACTGGGAGGAAATGCAGGGATTGGTAATGACTCAAGTGTTCCTATGGGAAACAGCAATGATTTTGGAGGAACACGAAATAACTTTTAAGCCAAGCCCAGTCTGAAAGAGGGGAACTCCACAGTCTGTTGCTCGAGTTCACAGTTGAGCAAGAACAAAACCAGGGTTCAGCTGTCTGCTTGCAGGGATGCTGAAAAAGATACAGCTACTTTACTGAGGTGGTCTCACCTACATCAGATATGCTGTGAGTGATACGGTAAACACATCTAAATAGATACAGATTTCCCAGGGGATATTTCATTTGCATACAGACACCAGCTACATCACAGGACTAGGTCAAGACTGAAATAAACTGAGAATACAGGAGGACAGACCTGAGACATTTACAGAGCTACAGAGATACCCAACAACTGGTCCAGTAGGGCCACCAAAACCTGACACTAGGAGAGGTAAGTAAAAGATGCCAGACACACAGCTGTTCTGGGTCAGGATGGAGACAAGCTGGAGGATATGGATTACAGATCACTCCCAGACAAAATGTCTTGGATGATATTTTTCTCAAGCTTGGATTTCTAGTAAACCTTTTGTTCAGTTTGAAGAGCCACGTTGCTTCAAAAAATCTCTCCCTGACTTTCACAGGCAGAGTGGCAGTGTCCCCTTCCACAACACACTGTGATTTACAGCCTTCCACACTCACACCAGCAATATACAACCCCTTACACAAGGGACTGCAGACAACATTCCTGCCAACACATACGCTGTCACAGCATCGCTCCACACAAACACTCTGCATTCACCTTGTTTAGATTTCCTCCTGTACAGGCTGTGACAGCTCACAAACATGCAGAAAGCCTAATTTATATTTATAATAAATCTCCCTTCTTCATTCCTTGCAGTGGAAAAGAGCCCTCATACAAATGCAATTTGCTGAGAGAATGGTGTAACAGCTCTAAGGAAAATCAGGCCCACGTTGCCTCCTGTAGACAAAGGGGATGAAGCCACATGCAGACACTTATGCACACTCCTACATGTGCCTGCAAACATGGAAAGAGTCCCACATACACATACATACACACACATACACTTCCACCTGTATTCTCACACACACAGTCTGATAACGGCATCCACCACCCCTTCCGACTCGCACGTGCTTTCAGGCAGCACAGGCATTTGGAAGGTGCACTTGAATTATCCAGGTGCTCACAGTCCCAGATAAGTGAGAAGAAAATGACACCACAAAAGAAGTATTGTCACCATCAACGGGATATGCTTGTGTCTGGGTTTCACATGTCCTTGTCAGGTGGTACAGCTATTTTAAAATGGGGCTTGCAACGTGTTTCTTATCCCCACTTGCTAAATACATACACATTGTGATGTTGAGAGAATGCAGAGGGGCAGTTTGATGGGAAGGCAGGTTTCTGGTGGTGCCAGTGATAGTCCTAAAAGAGAGGAAGGAATTTATAATTGTACTCATGCCTAAATGTGATCCCCACATGCCTTGGAAGAGTTATGAAGTCTTGGGTTTCTCCATGGTGTCCACAAAGTGGCTGTAGCCAAGAGATGTCTTTTTGTTTTAATCTGGCTTCAGAGAAAACATCTTGATCTCTCTTCCCTCTGCAAAGGACCTCATTCCATCTTCCCTTGCCTGCATCACCCTAAGGCCTGACTACAGAAGTATGTCCCCCACAGGACAATGACATCAGCCTGCTCAGAAACTGGGGTTAGCATGCCGTGCTGGCCCCGTGCAGGGGAAATGCACCCAACCAGTCCTCTGGTCTCTACTGGCTCCCAATAAGCTTCCGTGAAGGTGACCTACTAATTCCTGTTGAGGTGTTCTGTGCTCATGTACCTTCTGAGCAACTTTAGCCCCTGATGGCATTGCAGTCTGAGTGACTCCTGCAATTCCTCCTACCTACTTCTCTCCATCCTCGTGACACTAATCTGAACCAAAAACTCTTCACTCAACACAGCCACCGAGCCTGCCAGCAGCCCACCCGGATGCCCAGCTCCTGTGCACTGACATATTGGGAGCTGGAGGCTGGGCATCACCAAATCCCAGTGCTGCTCCACTGCTGACCCAGGGCTCGCCCTGCAGTACATTGCCAAATTCCTATCACGGAAAGAGCCCCATTACATACCGTCCTACCCTATCACATAGCTAAAGCTAGCCGATACGTTACCCCTTACCACTCTGCTCAGATCCCTCCCCTGCACTCCTCCTCGGGGTCCCAGAGTACCTAAGCGTGGGATCAAAACTGTCAATGTTAAGGTGCTCAAGAGCATCACCAGAGATTTGCCTTGTTAGCCACAACCCTACTCAGGGTATTTTAAAGACTAGCAATGACGACTTAACTCCCCAGAAATTCTGCCACAAGAGGAAGATAAAAGATTGCGCACACACACACAGAGTTATGAGAATATCTAAGAGGGTTTTCTGAGATTTTTTTCTCCAGCTTCTGAAGTCAATTATCTAAATAGGAAAGCAACAATGATGGCCAGAAATTACTGCTATTTGGAGGCAAAACAGAGACCTGCTGAAAGTCCTTGCCAAACTATCTGGAATTTGTCAACACTAAACGCCGCCTAGGAGAAAATAAAACCCCATGCATTTTAGCTGGATGTTCTTCACCTCTAGCCTCGTGCTTTAAGCAGATAGCCTTCCTACCAATGCAAGCATGGACCAACATGGATGCTTGTCCTGCAATCCTGCTGCTGTCAGCCCCTGTCAGAGGGGTAGCCTGAAGCCATGGCAGAACCACGCAGATGGTCACAAACCAGGCTCCTGACCTGCTACTGGCACAGCTCTTCCAGAAATGCCACTGTGAAAAGCTAACACTGGGGTGAGGTGCAGACCACCTCTGCCACCACCAATCTCTGGGCAGGCTGGAGCATAGTCTAGAGATCACACTTTTGTTGATACCCTTCTTTTGGGTACTTCTCCCTCTTCTCCCCACGCCAGCTCTGGCTGATTTGAGTACCTGTCACATCCCTTCTCAAATACAGGTCGTGAGCTCTCTGGGGCAATGCCATGCCACATTTGTCCATCTTTTGGGGAATCTGCAGCAGAGATATCCTTGGCTTGGGATACCAGCTGCTAGTGGCTATGAATAATTCATAATTAAAATAGAAGTGAAGCTGCACCAGGGGACTGTTGTGCCTCGAAGTTTTCTTCAGACTAGATTACTCTCAGGAGACACAGGAGAGCTACCACAGAGATAAAAAAATAAATCTCAGCCTACTAGGTTTACACAGAGACCATCAAAAAATGTGTCTGTATTACTCTGACCTCCAGATCTTCTTTTTTCCTTCGCTTTTTCCTAACCTTTAAAAGGCATACAAGATAAACAGAGGAGAAACCAGGCAGACAACATCCTCGGAAGAGATGTAGGAATATAATCAAGCCCTCAAACACACACACACACAAACACCATAATTTATCTCTTCCTCCTCCTGTTTGATATTATCCTCTGTTCTAGTATCATAATCTGTTGCTATGGAAACAGCTATGATGTCACTACGAGAGGTTTATGGATGCCTTGAAGAGGAAGGAAAGGTACATGATGATGGGAGAGAAAAAAAACCACCTACAAACAGCTGCTGAGCAGGAGACGTTCCAGGAACAGCAAGTGTTAACAGGGAAAAGATAAATACAGCGACGGTGCTGGCGCTGCTGCAGACAAGAGCAGAATATAAACCGTGTTTTAAAAATAAAGAATGCTTACAAATTTTGCCTGCAAGTAAAAATATTCTGGGAAAGCTAAAGGAGCTTCCTGAAAAAACAAACTTTCTCTGAAATATTCTGCAAGTTTTCTGGGATTGGATATTTTCTGAGCCTGGCTGCTAGAGTCCAAGTCTCCATCAACCCACTCCATCGTCTGCTGTAACATTCCCTCCAGAACTGTTAACGTAACCCACCACCGATGCAGCTAATAGTTAGGGATCTTACTGGCTATCTGCCACCCTGTGTGCCTTTACAACCTCTAACTAGGAAAAAAAAAAAAAAAAAAAAGGTATGTCTTCAAGCAAAAATAAACAGAATCATTGAATCGTTTAAGTTTAAGTTCATCAAGTCCAACCTTTAACCCAGCACTGCCAAATCCACCACTAAATTCTATCTCTAAGCACCACATCTGCATGTCTTTTATATGTAGGGGGGTGACTCAACCACTTCTCTGGGCAGCCTGTTCCAATGATTGATAACCCTTTTGGTGAAGAAGTTTTTCCTAATATCCAATCCCAACCTCCCCTGGTGCAACTTGACATTGTTTCCTTTTGTCCTATTGCTTGTTAGACTGACATCCACATCACTATACAGCCTCCTTTCAGGCAGTTGTAGAGAGCAATAAGGTCCCCCCAAACCTTCTTCTCTCCAGGCTAAACAGCCCCAATTCCCTCAGCCGCTCCTCGTAACACTTGTGCTCCAGACCCTTCACCAGCTCCGTTGCCCTTCTCTGGACACGCTCCAGCACCTCAGTGTTTCTCCTGTAGTGACAGGCCCAAAACTGGGCACAGTATTTGAGGAGCGGCCTCATCAGTGCCCAGTAAAGGGGGACAATCACTTCCCTAGTCCTGCTGGCCACACTGTTTTGGATACAAGCCAGGATGCTGCTGGCCTTTTTGGCCACCTGGGCACACCAACAGCTCATATTCAGCTGCTGGTTGACCAGCAACCCACATCTTTTTTCATGATGCAGCTTCCCAGCCGCTCTTCCTCAAGCCTGTAAGCGTTGCATAGGGTCGCTGTGACCCAAGTGCAGGACCTGGCACTGAGCTTTGTTGAACTTCATACAACTGGTCTCAATCCACCAGTCCAGCCTGTCCAGATCCCTCTCCAAAGCCTTCCTGCCCTCAAGCAGATCAACACTCCCACCTAACTTGGTGCTGGCTGCAAACTTACTGAGGGTGCACTCAGTCCCATCATACAGGTCATTGAAAAAGGTATTAAACAGGACTCGATGCTGAGCCCTGGGGAACACCACTTGTGACCAGCCGCCAGCTGGATGTCGCTCCATTCACCACCGCTCTTTGGGCTCAGCCAGCACTTTACCCAGCACAGAATACCCCTGTCCAAGCCATGGGCAGCCAGCTTCTCCAGGAGAATGAGGTAGGAAATTATGTCAAAGGCTTTACTAAAGTCTAGGTAGACAACATCCACGGCCTTTCCCTCATTCACTAAGCGAGTCACCCTGTCATGGAAGACCAGGTTAGTCAAGCAGGACCTGCCTTTCCTAAACCCCTGCTGGCTGGGCCTGATCACCTGGTTGTCCTGTACATGCCGCATGATGGCACTCAAGATGATCTGCACCATAAGCTTCCCTGGCACCAAGGTCAGGCTGACAGGCCTGTAGCTCCCCAGATCCTTCTTCCTGCCCTTCTTGTAGATGGCGTCACATTTCCTAACTTCTGGTCACCTGGGACCTCTTCAGTTAGCCAAGACTGCTGATAAATGATTGAAAGTGGCTCGGGGAGCACTTCCACCGGCTCCCTCAGTACCCTTGGGTGGATTCTGTCAGGCCTCGTAGACTTGTGTGTGTCTAAGTGGTGCAGCAGGTCGCTGACCATTTCCCTGTGGATTGTGGGGGCTTCATTCTGCTCCCCATCCTTGTCTTCCAGCTCAGCGGTCTGGGTCCCAGAGAAAAATGGTCTTTACTATTAAAGACTGAGGCAAAGGCAGCATTAAGTAGCTCAGCCTTTTCCTCATCCTTTGTCACTATGTCTCACCCAATGAAGGATGCAGATTCTCCTTAGCACTCTTTGTTGCTAATGTATTTATAGAAACATTTTTTATTATCTTTTACAGCAGTAGCCAGATTAATTTCTAGTTGGGCTTTGGCCCTTCTAATTTGCTCCCTGCATAACCTCACAACATCCTTGTAGTCCTCCTGAATTGCCAGACCCTCCTTCCAAAGGTCATAAACTCTCTTTTTTTTCCCCTGAGTTCCAGCCAAAGCTCTTCGTTCAGCCAGGCTGGTCTTCTTCCCTGCCAGCTCATCTTTCAGCACATGGGGACAGCCTGCTCCTGTGACTTTAAGATTTCCTTCTTGAAGAATGTCCAGCCTTCCTGGACTCCTTTGCCCTTCAGGACTGCCTCCCAAGCGACTCTGTCTATCAGCCTCCTAAACTGGCCAAAGTCTGCCCTCCAGGAAGTCCAAGGTAGCGGTTCTACGGACCCCCCTCCTTCTCTGAGACTCAAAAACTCTGCCCTTTCATGATTGCTACGCTCAAGACGGCCCCCAACCATCACATCACCCACCAGTCCTTCTCTGTTCACAAGCAGGTCCAGCGGGGTGCCTTCCCCGGTTGGCTCACTCACCAGCTGTGTCAGGAAGCTATCTTCCACACGCTCCAGGAACCTCCTAGACTTGTTTCCTCTCTGCTGCTTCCTCTCTGTGCAGAGATGCACTGAATCCACTGGATCACATCCAGTAGCAAATAAACACCTTGACCCCAAACCATAAGCAAAAAAAAAAGCTTTTCTTGCTCTCTTTATCCAAGAGAAAAAACATACCCTTATAGACTCACTGCCAAACGTACTGATATACCTGGCCTGCTCCTAGAGAGAACAGTATGTTGAGTCTCATACGTTTAAAACATGACCAGCCTTGGGGCCATACATATCCATGTGCAGCATGATGCACGTGCCGTTCTCGCCCATGAGCTCAGGCGCTGAGACTGTGCCTCCACACCTGTACCTGTTTCAATCACCCAGACTGATGGTGAAAGTAGGGCAGACACAGGGACAGAGAGGGTGGGACAGTTACACATGCTCTTAAAAGACATGTGCAAGCTGCAGGAAAATTCAGCATGTGGGGACTGCCGGGAAGGAGAAGGGAGTATGACAGATCAAATTTGTCCTGCATAGCTGCCCTATCATGGGAAGGGCAGTGGCAGTGAGGGAGGAAACCACAAGGATCTCAGATCAGCGAAAAGTAGTGGTGTTTTGGCTAATCTCTGCCCCATCAGAATTTCCTGAGCATGGAGAGCAGGATCAGAGAACTTACAAGAAAGGTATAGCATCAGTTTTGCCTCTGGTCTCAGCTCCATCTGGGAAATTCCCAGGCAAACTCTCTGTCCCACCTATAAGAATTAGGATATAGGTGGTATCTCCTGTCCTCACTCACCTTCCCTTCCAAAGATGTTAAGAGACAACTGCAGGAAAAAACCTGGGAGAGACTGAAGTCTGCAAGGGCAACCGCAAAAACAGTCCAAGCCAGGATCTTCAGCAATTCACCCAGTTTTCTGTTCCTGCCAGCCTTCGCTGTGACAGCCTCAGCCCCTGTACCTCTCAGGGATCACCTTCCTCTCTCCTGTTACAGTCACCTGCCCTCATCTTTCTTCCTCACCTGTCTCTCTCATCCTCTTCTCTCTTGTTCCCAACCTATTGCCTTACTTTTTCTCAACCTTCAGCCCACCCCTTCCTTCCTCGAATGAACCTCTGTCAAAAAATGTTCAAGGAAACCTACACATTGTGCTTTCCTCTCCCCAAAGAGCCCAGCTGGTTTGTATAGTCCACCCTCCTGTGTCTCCGTCCACATAAAATGCAAATCCTTTGGGGTGGGAACTATCTGCCCCTTCATATCAATGTCATGCCTACTACAGTGAGGTCCTGCTTTTGTTTGGCACTGGCACTACTATAGCAAATACAACTATTCTTAGGAATACTTCAAAAGCACCAAGGGAGAGTAAAAGAATAGGAGGTGTGAAAACAATGCCAAGTGTTTTGTGCGGTTTTCAGCCTCTTTTGCATTTTAGGGGCAAGGTTCTGTTCCTACTTTTTATGAAACAATTTCTTCTCTTCTGTGCTTTCTATTTGGGACCGCAGAGTAGAGAACAAAGCTGATCTTGGTGAAGAAACCAAGACTGCTTTTTTAAAAATTGGCAGGTGACACCAAGCAGTAAGGGACTGCAGAGTCAGGGGAATTAGATTAGAATTCAAAACAATCCCAACAAATTAAAAGGTACAAGATGAAATTCAAACAGGACAAACACAAAAATCATACGCTGAGGCAGGAAAGGCTAGCTCCACACACACAGGACAGAAAATGGCTCACAAGGCATCAGACCTCTTGGACAGGATCTGGGAGCCACGGCGGATCACAAGCTACACACAGATGAACCATGTCATAGTGCAAAAGTTAAACCAAACAGGACCGCTGCCTGTAAGAGACGTGAAGGAACACTGCTCTACCTGGCCAGCACAGGACTCCAGGCACGGCACTGTGCTCTAGCAGTGCCACTCAAGAGAGAGGTGGACTGGCTGAAGGGAGCGCAGAGAACCACGAGAACAGTCAGAGCTGATGGGAACAAGACACATGAGAAAGAGCTGAAGGATGTGTTTGAGATAGGGTTTGGCTTCAGGAACACAAAGCCAAGGAGAGACATGACAAAGAGGAAGGAATAGTCTTCCCCCAGCCACTGTCAATAAGACAAGGAATCACAGCACGCAAAGCAGAGAGGAGTTGCAGAGGAGGTAAATTCTTTTCAGTGACAAAGTGAAGGGCAGCAATGACAGCCTGATCAGGCTGTGGACCCTCCATACACAGGGAATATGCTGGACTAACATGTTAGGGAACACGCTGGACAAGCACGCATTTAGTATAGTACTTCCTGCTTTGAAACACTTTGGTCTTTCCTATGCCCACTTCCTATGATTTCAATTATTGTAGTGAGAGTTAAGTTTCTTTGGCATTTCAGCACAGCCCACAGAGCAAGATAAACCTGTCAGGGTTTAGAACTGGAGGAGACATTAGCCTGCAGGGTACCGCTGTGTAACACCGTTGTTCCAGGTCTTCATAATGCCTTTAAGGATTAAAGGTTATAATGAACAGGGAAGACAGCTGCCCTTCTGAGTTTCCCAAGTATCTCTGGCAAATACCACTGCCTTGCAGGGTGACCTTTCCCACTTTTCAGGGTAGGAGCTATAAGTGATTGCTCTTACTTCATCCTTCCAGAGATGGATGTCAGCACAGGCCCTGGAAGGTGAGCAGGACAGAGAATGAGGTGTGAATAAAGAGTGAGCTTCAGCTTCTCCAAGCAAATGGCCCATTCAGTGGGAAATGCTGAAGAAAAACCAAGGGAGCAAACTATGCCATCCTTCACCCCAGCATAAAGCTCCCTCCTCCTCCAGAACATGACACAGATGGGCTGCCACGCATCGCATGGAGACAGCGCTTCCCTCTGCGTAGCTCCCTGGGTTTCATTGACACTGTTGTTGGCATGTAGATCTCCAAAATCAGAATCCAGTTCAGCAGCAGCTCAAGGGCTCACGTCTCGAGGACACTTGCCTCCCACTGGCTATTTTGTACCCCCTCCCCTGCCAAACTCCGTTCCTGGGCATCATTCTGTCAGTGGCTTGATCAGACAGGTACTCTTTATAAAGCACCTTGAACAGATACAGCACTGTAACAACACACACTATTATGGCTTATTATTACTTCCATTAAATAAATAAATCATAACGTTACAGCCTTTTAACTCTTTTAGCTCTGACTCTGGACTCTCCAAGATATTTTGAGATGTGACAATTCCTTTGCCAGCCTATGGCTACAGGGCTGCTCCTCCCCTCACCTGTGTAGGGAAGTCTTAGAAGAATGGTTTCTACCATCAGAATTACCCAACTCAGAAGGCTACCTGAATTCAAGAGTGGCCCCCAAATATACACACTTGTGCTTTCCAGAGGAAGGACCTCAGTTGCTGATGGGGCCAAATGAGGAAGGATTCAGGTGCACTCTGTGCTGTAAATGGGGGGAAGCAGTAACTTGCCTCTGCTCTTCCCCCATGACAAACAGACAAACTGGTAAATGCCCGATCTGGAGTGAAATTATCACCTGGGTTATTTTCAAAACAAAAGCTGAACTCCGTACTGCTACGGGAAATAGTTTCAAAAGAGAAGGCCTTCTGTTAAACACCTAGGTCCATATTAGGGTACATAAATAGCTGAAGGCACAACCTTTTCTCTAAATAGCATTTAATTCTCACTTCTTGTTATCCACCAGTTAACCTTCCAAAAGCAAGTAAAAGCCCTAAAAATAATGTTTCACATTCAGAGGGCAGAGATTTCCTAGTGAGGAAACAACCTCATTTTTATAAATGGACTGATTAAGCTATAGAGGCCATGAGTCAGAAAGGTACTTCAGTGTGTGGCCAGCTTTAAAGACATAAACAATTCTAATGAAGTCAGCAGCACTGCCCGTGAGCTTAAATTTAGGCGCAGACCTTAAAATACCTTCTTAAATTGGGATCAGAGAGGAAAAGGGTGGAACTTTCAAAAATATCCAGTCTCAGCCTACCCATCCTCTACAGACACAGGGATTGAGACACCTTAACAGCCGTCAGCCCGCCACCGAAAACCTTTGCAAACTCCCCTTCTCAGGAGCCTCGCCCAAAGGTACATGCTATCCCAGTTGCCTTGACTCCTGCACCTAAGAGAAGTGGTCTCATCTACCTCATATTGGTGTCTCAGCCTAGTCCGAGCAGAAGGTGGTTGAACTTGCCCTTGACTTCGCCATCTGGCAGGACTGCTCTAACACCAACACCTGGGACTCACTTGGTGAAGCCCACAATCAGGACAAGGATTTACTTTCCATGCCCAGGTCACCAATCCTTCCACGATTTGACTTCCCAGAACTTTCCTCCTGACCAAATATCTACATACTTTTACACACCATTGCAGCAACGTGGCCAAAACTGAGCCCTTACTTGTTTAGCCACCCAAGTACATATCTGCCCCCGAATAAATTACCTAGCTTCCAGAGGCTGTCCTAAGTTCAGAACCCTCACAGGCATCAAGCAGGTCTCTGGGCTGTCTCCCACTGGTAGAAGACTTACACTAATCGGGGTGCATAGCCAGCTCTTACCCAGTCTGGATGAAACCACATCCAGTTGTTTTCAAAGCAGTACATGAAAGTGGTAAATAGCAACCCCTGGGTAAATGGGGAAACCTGAGGCCTGGAAAAATTAAAATTACTTAATTTTCCAGGGCAGCTGAGGTGTCTGGCCGAAGCCAATAGGGTTTTCCCCACCTGTTACAGCCAGACAGGGGAATGCGCTGCGTGGAGCCCAAGGGCCGATGACAGTGGCAAGTAACTGTGCTTGCCTTTTTGTCCAAGTGTGTTGTTTGTCTCCTTGCCCTGGCCCCTGGTCCCAGCAGTGCTCTTTCCACTTCTGAAAATGAAACAGCGTTTTTTCACCCATTACATCTCAAACCCATTTAATCGCTAGACGTAGCAGCATGATAAGGACAATAATTACAACTGGAGGGGGCTTCCTGTTATCCTGGCTATAGCCATATCCTGAGCTAATAAAAACTTGTGCTTTTGGTCCCAGCATTGACTTAGCTTAAGTTCTGGTTATTAATTCATAAACAGGAAACGCCTCTGAGTTATCATCTCCCTGCATGAACTTTGGGGTAAAGACCTTTAGTCCGCCTCACTGGTGGTGGCTCCCTGATGAGCAGGTTTTGTGCACTTTAACGAAATTTGAGGATGCATTCAAAACCCAGCAGGGCTGGCCTGTTCCTGGTGTTAAATGGGATCCGACCTGCGATGTATCCAGGGTCAGATTTTCAGGCTTCCCAGCCCCTCATGTGACAAGGACAGCATGCAGGCAGGTCCCTGCCTGCACTGAGCTCCAGCAGCAGCACCGGTGGCGAGGTGCAGTTTGCAAATATTACCCAGATTAATTCCATAAGCCACCCACATAGAAAACTACCGACGCAGCTGCTAAAAATACACTGTGAGTTGCAACAAAGTTGTCAGGAACAAGTAAGAAGCAAAGCAAAGAGGAACAAAACCAAAACAGAGGTAATCACTGTTTGGAAAATAAAGGTTAATGTGTATGAACACTTCTTTTTACCCTATTCTGAAGTATCCCTGGTACAAGGCACCCTGGGAGCCTCTGGAGACACCCACCCAGGGGAGAAATCTACCTGCAGCCCACGCACTGGTGATGTCTAGCAGTAAGCCCTCTTAAAATGGGGTCTCCCCTGGCCCACAGAGCCTTGTTCTGTTCTCTGCACAGGAGGAAACATCACACGACGAGTGCACAGATGAAGGTTTCGCACAGCAAGGGCAACACTGCCTGGAGCAGAGACCAAAGAACCCTATTCTCACCTGCCTCAAGCCATTCACCTCCTCTGAAACCAATACAGCTGCCCCTGAGGAAGCCGCATCTCCAGTGCTCAGCAGGACAGTAGCCATTAGCTTGCCCCAGCTCTGGAGCAGAAGCCATGCAGGATTACACCTGATGAGGCCCACTTTGGAGCCCAACACATTTCCCAGTATGGCTCACAATCGCAGCTAAAGTCCAGGTTAAACAACGTGCGGCGGTGTTACTTCCGTTTTATTTTACTTGGTAGGTTTTTATGTCCTTCATTTTACAGCTCAGCTCTGCAACACCCAGAAAAAAATGAATGAGAAAAACCCAGTAGAGGAGAAGACAACAGCAAAAACTGAATTTCATAAAAAGAATGAGAGAATTCTCCTTGCGCAGTGCGTGTGGGGGAGGATTTCACAACGGATATTCACTTATTTATCATGCCTCACCTATCAATATCAGGTGAGGCACCGTTCTGCTTTCCAGAACCGGTATTTAAGCCAGCTGCTCAGCACAGGCACACACCACCCTCACCTACATGTCAAGAATGGCGGGTGACTTTGTGCATGTGCTCTATGTTATCACTCACTTAAATTTCTACTGGAACCATTTCATAAGGCCTCCGAGGTGTCACATTTCCTCCCGGGGCACCTTTTCTGTCAAACAGCCTATGTTCTGAAATCCGTACGGTGGAGATACTCTTTCACCTACCCTCGCCTGCCTTGCGGTGCCTGCCTTGGCGGTGGGTGTGCGTGCGTGCCACCCAAGCCACCCGAGCGGTCGGTCAAGGGCAGGAGCAGCGAAGCAGCTGCCCGCTGCAGCGCTGCTCCAGCCCCTCGGCTCCGGCTCGACCGTACCTGATGCTCCAGACTCCTCTGGAGTCTCTGGCTACAGATCAGACTGGTTATGCACATAACGCCAGGCTCGTAAGGGAGGATGGCAGTCCTTGCCTGCTTCCAAGGAGGAAATCGCATCCCCTTCGATAAGTAAGTTTTTATCTATGCACTGCGATATTGCAGGGAATTCTAAGGACCTCTCACGGCAACTAGGAGGCGAAAAACATTCATTAACCCCTCCTCCACCTCCCTCGAAGCCATCCAGCAGCAATTTAACCCGCAAACATACTGCAACGCAAAACAGATAAAACAGCCCCTATCAGCCTTTACGCTATCGACTGGCTCCTGCCGTTCGGGATATTCACCTACTTCAAGGCTCGAGGCATGCTGCAGAGCCTGGCCGCCGGCCTTCCGTATCGGTTGCTGGGAATTTTGTTGTTACGGGTTCCTTTTCAGGGCATTTTTTCCATCTGCTCTCTTTTTCCAGTCAGGCAGAAGCACGGGTGCCGCTGAAGTTAGGATGCTCGCAGGAACCGCTAAACTTCCACCACACGCTCCGGTGCGGTACCGCCGCCCCCTCCGCGGGAGGAAGCCGGCGCCCTGCCCGCCCCGGCTGCGGCCGAGGCCTGCCCTGCCCTGCCCGGCTCCGGGGAGGCGGCCGTGCCGGCGCTCGGCGGCCGCCTGCTGCGGCGCGCCGGGAAGGGGAGCGCGGCCGGGCTGACCGCAGGCCCCGCGCCTCACTCCGCCCCCGGCCGCTGCGGAGCCGCCGGGCGCCGCCGCCCGCCGCGGGGCACCGCACCGCCCCGCACCGCCGCCCGCCCGGGGGATGCGGCCCGGCGAGGAGCGAACTTAAGAGGAATCGCCGCATTACCCGCCCTGCTAGCGGCGCCCGCCCGGGAGGGGCTGGGCAGGCTCCGCGGCGGGCGCTGCAATCCGGCCAGGCCTCACCGGCCCGACGGTGGCCCGGGGCCGCACCGGGGCGGGCGGGGGACACAGGACAGGCCCGGGCCGGCGGGGGACCGCGGGCGGGGGCCGGGCAGGTACGCGCCGGGGCTGCGAAGTCCCCGCCGCGACCGAGGCCGGGGGGCGGCGGCGGCGGCCTCCCCCTGCCCGCGGCAGGCCCCCGCAAGCCGTTGGGGGCGGCCCGGGCGCAGGGGGGGCGCTGCCGGGGCCCGGGGGCCGAGGCCGCTCGGCGGCGCGGCCGGCAGGGGGCGCCGCCGAGCGGGCCGGCCCCGACCGGTACCCCGGGCCCGCCGCGGCCCCTCCGCCGGCACCGGCCCGCCGCCGCGCCGGGCCCCGCCACCGCCGCTGCGCCCCCTCCGCGCCCCCCGGCCGCGCCGCCGCCCCCGGGCGCCGCCAGCCCGGTGCCCGGCGGCAGCAAGGGCGGGGAGGGACGGCCGTGCTCCCCCCGCTGCCGAAAACGCTCCTCTTTGTCTGCCTGCCGCTCGCGGGGTCCGAACTCGGCACGACCGGTGAGCCCGGGGCTGCCCAGAAATAACCCGGCGGGCCAGTAACTTTACACCGCCCGCCGCGCGCCCTCCGCTCGGGTGCTGGAGCCCAGGCTCGATTTTCTCCTCTGATAAGTTTTACCGGCCTCGCCATAGGGAGAAAAGTACCGTGTCCCCGTGTGTCCGCCCCCTCCCCTCCCCGCCGGGCGCCCGGCTCCCAGCCGCCGCGGACCGAGCGGTCCCCGAGCGGGATGAAGCGCCCGCGGGGGGATGTCCCTCCGGTTTATGTAACGCTCCCCGGCCGACACGGAGCCGGGAGGGTTCACGGCGGAGGCTAAATGCATCGCGAGGGGATTTAAATTAGCCCTGACATATTTTTTTATTATTTTTTTTTTCTAAACAGCCTCCGTGAAATACGCACCGGTCTAACACATCCCCTTCCCGCCCCCCCCCCCTTTTTTTTTTTTTACCAAGCCGAAAAAAACTAAGTTGGGGCACTTCGGCTTCTCGCCGCAGCCCGGGCTGGGCTGAAGGAGAAACCGGAGGGGCTGACAGGCGGCTGCCGGCAGCCTCGTCCCCGCCGCCGCTGCCCGCGGGGTCTCCGCACCCCGGAGGAGAGCTCCGCGGGGGGAACTCTTGGGAAATCGGCGACAGGAGCGGGGTGGCCGGTCCGGGAAATGCGACCTGCAGCGAGGGGCAGGCAGGCGGGCAGGCAGGCACACACGCATACACACACACGGAGGCGCAGGGCAAGCTCCGTCCACCTCATTGTTCTGCTCGGCACCGGCACGGACTTCACCCACCGCCCCCCGCCGGGGCCCGAGTGCCCGGGACCGTGGGGCCGGGGAGGGCTGTGGGGGGGGGGGCGGGCAGAGCCGGGGGGGCGACCCGCGCCTCGCCCCGCTCCCCGCCGGGCGCCGGGCCGGGCGGAGGTGCCCCGCCGCCGCCGCCAGCCTCCTCGCAACAACGCCGGGGGGACGGCGAACCGCGGGCGGCCGGGGACCCCCGCTTCCCCCCCTTTCCCGCGGCGAGGCGAGGGGTGCCGGCAGGGCGGGCCGGGCCGGGGCTTACCTTCGTACATGGGGGCCATCGGTGCAAGGACGCCTGTTATTCATGGCAACGCCGCCACGAACGACGCGAGATCGCAGCCCCCCAAACTCAACACACATCTGCCATCTTGAGCGGGTGTCTCTCGGCGGAGGCGAAGCTGCCGCCTGCCTTCTGCATCGCTGCCCACCTCAGCGCGGGGGGAGCCGGGCACATCCAGCCCCGCTGCCGGCCCTCCGACGCGGCCGGGGCGGGCGGGCGAGCGGGCGGGGGGCGGCGGCGCCGGGCCGGGCCGGGCCGGGCCGGGGCCGGGGCCGGGGCCGGGGCGAGGCGCGGGGCCGGGCAGGGGCGGCGGGCGGCGGGGCCCCCCCGGCTCGGGACGGCGGCGCTGGGGAGGGAGGGAGGGAGGGAGGGAAGGAGAGAGGGAGGGAGGAAAGGAGGGAGGGAGGGAGGGAAGGAGGGGGGCTGGCGCGGTGCCCCCGCTCTCAGCGCGGCATGGCTGCGTGTGCCGGGGCGCCTGCAAAAGTTGCACTGGGGGTGAGAGAAAGGGAGAGAGAGACGGAGGGAGAGAGAGGGAGACGGAGACCGAGACGGAGAGGAGGAAAAAAAAAGGGGGAGAAAAAAAAAAAAAGCTAAGGGAGTTTGCAAATAATCAAGCGCCGATGGCACCGATCGCGGCTTCCCAGAAGGAGAGGCAGCGAGCGAGAGAAACCCTCTGCTGAGATTATGTGGGATCTTGTTTAACAACACATTTCAATCAGGAGAAAAAAGGAACAGTCAACAGAAGTTGGTGAAACACTTCTGTCTTCCCCCCCCCCCTCCTCTTTACAGAAAAAAGAGAGGAAGGAAAAAAAAAATAAAAAAGGCAGCTGATTGAAGCTTTGCAATTCACTGGCTGTGGGGATCATATAATTTGAGCTCATGTTTTACAATAGCATGGAAAATTCCTACCTCTCCCCCTCTCCCCAAATAAATCTTCTATTCCCTCAAGGCATTTCACAATCTGGTTCACTGACAAAAGTTCCAATTTATCCTTTTTTTTTCTCTTTCATTTAGCTTGCTTGCAGTGTAAATATTTAGCGGATGCATTTAAAATAAACATACGTTGTTGCTTTTAGAATTCGGGTTGTGTTTTTGTTGTTGGTTTTTTTTGTTGTTTTGTTTTGTTTTTTTTAAAAGGAACCACTTCAAAGAAGTGTTTACTTACTGAGATTGACAGCCACTACACCCCCCCCCCTCCTTTTTTTTTATTTTATTTTAAAAGATCCATCTCTGTGGTTGAGCTCTTGCTGTAGGAACACCAACCCACCCGGCATCGTTTTTGTCTGCACACAGGAAAGGTGTAGGTGAAGCCGCGTTATCCGCAGCCCCCTTTGCCTGACAGGGGCTTTACGACGGAGGGCCAGTCACCAAGTACCCATTACACAGGCAAGGAAGCTGGGACTCCTGCGAAGACTCCGGCAAAGGTGGAAACGAAACCTCGGCTGTGATCCTTCAGTAACTCCTGTCTGGATCTGCCTGCCTGGAGCTCCTTACAGGCAAGCAGTCGGCGACCAGACTGGTGAAGACGTACTCTCCTCGCACCTGCTGTTACTGCTGGTCCCCAAAACCATTGCCGCTCGCTGCTGCCGGTGCCAGCCCAGACCTCTCCCACCGCAGGTTTCGATTGCAGCAGGGCTCAGCACCTGGCTGCTCCTGTTGATGTCTCGAGGAGGAGGCAAGAGGCAACTTTTTCTTGGGGATTTCAGTGACAGCCAAGCGCTCCTGCCAGCCTGGCCCCTAGTCTTGGGGTGCTCAGAGGATGCTTACGCTGGCAGATAGCAGCAGGCCAGGGAGCAAGCCATGCTGCCCAGCCGATGAAGCCGAATGACTATTGTCTGCACCGCAGAGGACATGATCCCCCGGCTCCTGTGGGCCCCCTTGTTCACAAGGTATCTTCAGTGTTTTGCATGATTTTTTTTCCCCACTGAAAAATGCCTGAAGTAGCAGGAGGGCTATCTCGCAGCCCGTTAGCATTCTGTTTAAAACATGAAGCTGAGGATACATGTTAAATGTGTCAGGGAGTGGCATGCAGGGCAGGTAGAGGTGGCTGAGGGTGCAAAGTCGGCTGGGACAGCACTGGAGGACTGTGTACAGCAGAGGGAGCAAAACCTGCTGCCATCTCATCCCTGCTTCATTTTGAGAGGGATCCCAAGATCAACCACCACCAAATCTTGGAAAGAAATGGAGCTGCCTCCAGCTGGCCCAGTCTAGGCCGAAGCTGGAGGGCAAGCACTGCGGACAGCCGTGGGAACAGTATTTGAACTTGCTTATTACCCCTCTTTTATTTAGCCATGGCAACCCTCAGGGTTCGGCACTCTGCACCAAGTTGATAACCTCACATTTTTCTGAAACATTTCTGGTCATTGTAATTCTGCACTGCTCTCTTCTTTTATGATGGAGGACATTATCTGCTTTCTGAGGCTACTGGCACTTCTGATCCCAGCCTGCCTCCTTGCCGTTGATCAGAGTGGCAGCCATGGAGCCCTGTCTCAGAGCCACAGAGGAGACGTGGAGGAGTATCAGAGAACAGAGGACAAAACCAGAGGAAGGAAGCAGGCTGCTGAAGGAATTGGCTTTGCTTCTTGTCATTGCATTTTGCTGCAGCATGGCTTCAGGTTGGCCACGTTACCCTTGCTCTCCTCGGCTGTAAAATGGGCACAGGGGTACCTGCCTCTGCTGTGTGAGGTTGCACTGATGGTTTCTTCTCCCTCTCTGTTGCAACCTGAGCTATCCCATAGCCCTTGGATATGTCCATCGATGCTAGCATGATGCAGGAGCTTAAAACAAACCAAACTCACTTCTCACCCCTTTTGCCAGAAGAAAAGAGGAAGAGGTCGGTGGAGGGGTCGGCAGGACTCGCTGTGTGGGGCCTGGGCATGGAAGTGGTGCCTCGTGGCCATGTGGCTGACGGGTGGAGCACAAAGGGGGACGAAGGAGCAGCCAAACCTGTGCGTGACATACTTATGCAAATGATAAAGCTGCCTGGCTTCAAAGCACGGGTTATTCTGCCTCTTTTAGTGGCAAGGTGCTGAACTTGATGGACTACTTGCCTGGCCCAGGACAACAATTCTTGATTGCCTTTCAGGTTCAGGAATGCTAAGGACATTACAGATTCACATCTGCTGATCATGCATCCAAAGATAGGAAAAATAATGGAGATATTTTTACCAACTAGGACCATTCTGATCTCACATATTTTAAAGGTTGCTACCAAATGAGGTCACAGCACATTTGGTAAACAAAAACCAGCCCCAGCAGGTCCTGACCTCGGCCCAGATTGGCTGCTAAAAGCTGGTGCACAGTGGAAGCTGGCGGTGTGTGGGCATGCAGAGGGAGCAGGGGTTCGCCCTGCCAAGCACAGCCTTCCTCCTCGGCTCACACTCCCTTCCAAGGGGACTTGGGATGTGTGATTGGAGCCAGGGGGTACAACCCCTTGCTGTGCTTTCCCATTGCTGTACACAGACAGGGGTATACTTCAGAGGTGGCTCAGCTCTGAGCCTACAAATTTCTTTCCATTCTCTCCCAAAACTGAGTGCCCAGGCAAGGATGCTACACCCTTGGTCACCTAGGCCCCTGAGGCCGGGCTGGTGCCATGGTGTGACAGTACCCATCAGGAGCCAGGCACTGGCAGCGTGGCCACAGCAGCCCCTGTGCAAGGCTGTTCTGTAGGGGAGATTGTGGTCTGCTCTTTGCCTGCCTGAGACTGCGGGACGTGTCACTAAAATTTTGAATCCAGAGAGACTTTTCCATGCCAGCAGACTACTTCTTCTCTTTGGCCCCTTCAGTCGGGAGAGGATGGCAAACCAGCGCTGGAGAAGCAGATATTAATGTGTCATCTTAGGATTTTTCATTTCTCCATTTGCATATTTGGGTCTACCATAAACATACTCGTAGTCTGGATGCAAGTACATGGCATGCTCAGCCTTATCATGGAGCATCGTGTACCACCAAGGCAGCAGCACCTTCAGCTACATCCACCATGGCTCCTGGGCAGTGGTGGCAGACACTAAGCCAGGGAAAGGAGGGGTGACTCTCAGGGTCTGGCACTTGGTGGGGCTTGTTTCCATCTCTGCCCCACATACGCAAATCTTGGTGGTCTCAGGCACTTTTCCAGAAAGGCACATGGTGTTTGACTGGTGTGTCTCAGGGGGTTGCTGGTAACAACCCGTACCTATACTCAGCTGCAGTGGGAATTGCAGGAGTTACTGTTTCTTGCCTGATATGGTGAGAGTTTGGGGTTCTTTTTCTTTTTGCTTGGAAATTAATGTGGATTTTGGAGATCAAGGTGCAGGAAGGAAGGCAGGTGAGTTTTAAAACATAGCTTTTGGGCACCATTCCCATTTTAGGGGGTTGCGTGAATGGATATGAGGTGCTCTCTGGTCTCTCAGAGCCAGAAATACTATGGTGGCATCACCTCTTCTTCTCTCCTGCCTGTGCTAAGAGCGTGCCGGGGCAATGCCAGAGGAGCCTGCTGCTGAGGTGCCATTTCTCCCTCTCTCCCAAAGAAAGCTGAAGGGTTTGTGTCTCTGAGCTTCCTCAGTTCACTGTCCATCCATTGCATTTTCTTATTCAGAAAGACTGAGCCTAAAAAATGTACTAATAAAAGACCATAAGGTACATAAAAAAAAAACACCAAACCAAAACCCAACAAAAGAAAACCAAACCAAAAACCAAATAAACAAACAAAAAAACCCAGAAAAGAAACAAGGCAGGCTGTAAACACACAGGGTGAGCACATCCCCTTTGGTGACAACCTTTAATACCTGTTTGCCTTCACGGAGGAGCTGGGAGGCAGCATGTTGTTAACAAGAATCAGGCCCCAAATCTTTCGCATTAAGCAAAGCGAAATATTTTTGTAAATACCAGGGGAAGGTTTCCCAGTGAAATACACACAGATGTTTTCTTTTTAAATGTAAATCAGTGCTGGAATGGACAGTTTAATTAAAAGCAAAATTATTAGGTAAGTGCTGAGGGAATCTACTTTATTTGCTGGGTACAGTCACATATTTTTACTGGTGAGTCAATTGCAATTTTTAATTTCTTTCCTCCTAATATGATCAGCTCAGAGACTAGCCACCATGATGTGGGATATTTGGGGGAGGATTTTTGCATGGGTAGCAGGAATGTCGGCTCTGCATGCAAGTTGTGGGTGCCCAGGCAGCCTGCTATGGGATGTCCATTTCCAGCCTTACATCTCTGCTTGTTAGCAAACAGTCGCTATAGACCCCCTCCATGGCATCACCTGGAGCAAACCTTCTCCCTTGTGACTGGGATTTTGGGTGCTGCTAGTGACGGAAACAACTTGGGCTTACTGCTGGCTGGGATGCTAAGGGAAAGGGGCTACAGTGTTAACTTACTTTACACCCTGCTACTGCTCTGTTGCTAGACTCGGCTCCCATCAGCACCACCCGTCCCTCCACACGCAACCCTTTTTGCAGGCAGATGTTTTGCAGAAGCCCTCCTGCCCCTTCTCTTCAGCCTGTGCCTCCCTTTTCAGCATGACAGATAAATGATACAGACTGACTCCTAAACATGTCAGAAAACAGTCAGCATATGCGACTGAGACCATGACTGCTTATGTTTTAATGTTCTGAGTAAAGGCCCTTATCTTTGAATGCATATGGAAAATACACTGCATACTTGAGTGGGGTTAGGGAGCGATGGCTCTGTCATAGCTAAAGTTCAAAATAAGACCACAAAAACTTACCGCAAAATTATCCTGTGCACCAGCAAGTGGGACTCTATAGAACACAGATATTTTTACTCAGTCTGAACATCAGTAGCATCCTCAGTGCAGCTTGTGTGTTGCAAATTCCTCTTTCAGGGGGTAACAATTGGATTTACAGTGCAGACTTACAGAGGGATGAGACTTAATTCCTGCTATGAAACCAGATGATGCTGATAAAGCCTCAGTAGCTTCAATAGATGTACCCCGATATAGACAGGAGTGTGACAGTGAGAAACAGGACAGATGTTGGTAAAACGTTTTAGGTACCACGGATGGAAGAAAGGTGCGATGAAAGCGCACAGTCTGATTAGTGCCCTGGGGAAGGCAGAGATCTGGGTCACCTCATCCATGCCTACCACCACATCTGATCACATTTCTGAACCTTGCTTCTCCGTCAGGAGTATCACTGAAATAAATGCCCTAAAAATAATGTGGCCTCTCCATTTGAGGGGTTAAACACAATTTCCCATCATCGAGATTTTGCAGTTGGCTCAGGTATTGTTGTCAGAGTCTTGGATCCTTTTCTTCTTATTATTAAAAAAGAAACTTTGAAATATAAAAAAGAAGTGCTTATCAGATAATGAAATTCTAGCTGTGGTCAAGTCTTTCAAACAACCAGGGCCATGATTTAATTGGAAGTAATTATAGTCTTTTCTGAAGTATAATTTTTAGGGTATTTTTTCCCCTGACATTTGCAGTGTGGAAATTAAAAATAAAACGATGTCAGAATCACAAGATTTCAATCTGTCTTCAAACAATAATGTGGGCTAATGTCAGAGGTTTGTCCTTGGCTGGAAGGAGGAAAAATTCACTGAAGAAAATCTTCCTGGTGAAAATCACCAACAGCACCTAGTTGTGCATTTTCTGAGCTCAGAAATTCCTGAGAGAATCCTGCTTCCCAGAGCTCCCTAGAAATCCTCCTACCTCTGCTGCAATGGGAAAGGGCACATCAGTACCTAGCTCCTGAGAGCACAGCATTTGTGATGCAGGCTTTGTTAATTATTCCACTGATAAGGCTGTATTTAGAGCAAGGGGGAAAAAAAAACCCCAATATTCTATGCAACAAAGATTAAATACAGTACTTCTATCCTGCTGAAAACAATCCAGGGTGTAACAAAGTTATTCCCCACCCCCCCAAAAAAAAATCCCAGTTTTTAAAGAAGTTTTTTTTCAAATGATCCTCTTCTAAATTCTGCTTCCTTTGGTGAAACCACGAGTGTGTCCCCTAAACTCCAGCTCACACACTTTGTCTTACCCAAAGTGCCATTCCGAAGGGAGGGACAGTCTCCACCAACATAAACTCAACCTTTTTGGTGGCCCGTGGCATCAGCAGTGTCCCGTGAGCAAAACCTCAGCTGCTACCAGCCAGCACAGCTCTGCTGGTACTGGTGATAATACGATGCCCATGGACAGATATGCATCTCTAAGTACAGCCACTCAGAAGGACAATTTGGCCCAGCCTTTTAAATCAGCTGCTCCAGACTCCAAATCATTTCTGTAGGAATGTGTACGTGCACACAACGAATCATCTTGTACTTTGAACTTGTGCATCTGGATATGAAATTTTAGATTTAATGCCCATTTAAAAGCCATTCCTGAACGCCAGTCAAAGGGAAAGGAGGAAACTATTTCAGCTTAAAAGGGCAGCATATATGAAGAAAAAAATCTCATATGAGGCAGGCTGTGATTATAGTGCTGTATAAAGTGCTGTAGAGGACTGTGTGAGAAATACTCTGTTCTGCAAAGTGTCCTGTCTTTTTGATGAGGCATTAGGTGAGCTCCGCCTATCATTCATTATTCTATCTATCATTATAGACACTGTGGAGTTATTCACCAGCTGAGTCACAAGCCAAACTCCCACTAGGGAACACCTGCCTTGCCCACTCAGGTATCCCACCTTGCCACTCAGCTTTATTTATCCTATTTTCCACTCTCCATCTTAAAAAGAGCTGTTGTGTGGTCTCATCAGTGCAGAATAGCTGTGTTTGATCTCAGACATGGCTTCAGCAGCTAGGGAGGAGACTTCCACCTACCCTTCAGTCTCTGAAACAGCCTTTGCAGAGAAAGGTATCAGGAGAGCAACGTTAATTATTTTATGATACTGGAAGTTATGAGAAGGAAAAAGAATTTGTACAGACTGAGGTAAAATTTTGATCAGGCCTTGTAAGACAAACTCAGTGACTTTAAAGTTATAAAACTTTCTGTGGTGCTTTGCTGAAGCTGATCTTCCATACTTCAGGGATAAGTACAGATGTGCTGACAGGAACCTCATGGCTTCCAATCCATGTGCTGTGGAGAGCCTCGAGGGATTTTCTGGAAAGCAACTGCTTTTCCCAAGTTAAACATTTTTTATCCACCCTCCTACAATGGCCAGACTAGCAGTGTTTCAGACATGCATGCATTTACTTCCATGACTTTCATGCTGTCAACAGAAAATACTTGAAATTGCAGGCAATGTTTCCAAGAAAGCAGAGGTGGAGATTTTCTTTGCTTAGATTAAATGTCTTAGTACCTTCCAGCAGCTCTTCTCCTGCCTTTGTGCTGCTCCTTCCCTCAGCCAGGACCCTGGAGATCCGAGTCCACAACCTGACCACTGATCTGCTCCAGGACTTTGTGCATTTAGGTGATCTGGACCAAGAGTATGTTTGGTACACACCGTGCCTGCCACGACACAGCCCTTCACAGAAGCCTTTCGGCCAGAGATGGGAAACCCTTGTAATATTTACACTTACTTGACTATTTAATGGAGGCTGTCTCCTTCTTTAGCCCAGATCTTTAGAAAAGGCAAACCTGGCCATAGTGTCCATCACTTGTAATGCTGTACGATGTCAATAGCTAAGCTATTGGTGATGGGTTCACACAACTGTCTTGTGCCTTGTTGGTTAGCCACAACCCGTGACTATGGCTTTAAAAATTGTGCTGATGAGGTCTTGTCGTGAGACCCTGTTGCCCACCCACTTCCATGCTGAGAGAGTCGAATAAATATTTACCGCTTCTCAAAATAACACCCAACCACACTCATCCTTACCGCTGCAGAGTAGTTCATCTAATTGAAATAAGTATATAAGTAAACCGTTTGTCAAGGCAGTTTATTAGTAAAAGCATTGCTGTGTCAGGAGCTCCCTCACTGTGAGAGATGCTGTGTTGTCTCTCTTAATATTTAATGCCATTTTAATAATATTTCCCAGCTAGAGGTGCAAGTTGATGCTACAGACTAAAGGCCAAGCCTGCCAATGTGGGAAGGAAGGAAAGCTCAGGGGCTGAGGTCAGTTCAGCTCCATCGACTTACCTACCTGGAGGCTGGGCAAGGAGTAATCCGGCTCCTCTTCCAAGGCACTCAGTCACTGCTGGGTCCTCCTTCCGGCAGCTTTATCTCAGCTTAGTGGATATTGCCTTTCCTCACCCAGAAGGACACTTCAAAAGTTTAGGGCCATCTTCTGAGGTGGTGGACATGAGAAACCCACACTTTCCCTTTGAAAAACCCAATTCTCATTGCAATGTTGCTCCAGTTGGGCTCATTAATCAGCACCATAAACTACCACATTTCTCTCAGGCTTATGACTGCAGCTGCAGCTGCTTTGGCAACTCTCATTCTGGAAACCTCTAGGCCTCAGTGTTGAAGTCAGAGGAGTTTTAGCTCAAGGAGTGGGGAGCTGCGGCTTAAGTATCAAAGGTCCCTGCTAGTGAAGTACCCACCAACGCTGCCTCCACGTCACCCTCCAGCCCTCACAGACCTGCCCTGGCTGCAAAGCTGCTGCTCAGACAGTGCCCCAGTCCTCATGCCACCCCCCAGGACTTCTCCCGGTAGCAATGCCCAGCTCAGGCTCTTCCTTGTTGGGGAAGACTCCTGGCTGAAGGACTGGGGAGTCAGAGCCTTTTGAAGCTACTGCATGATAAGCTGTATTTTTTTCCCAAACATTACTAGACAGTTCAATAATAATTACATGAACTTTATAATTGGCCAAACCAGTGTAGGCATCCACCTGGCCTACACGTAACTTTTGTGAGTAATTTTACATAAAGGGCAGGTAATTTTGGACTTTGTGCACAAACAGCTATAGGAGGAGGGCCCAATTATAAATAAACTGTCCTTAGTTGTCACTTTCCTGTCTCTGACTTCCCACACATTCAAATGGTGGGACTGATTCATTTAATCTTACTCTAAAGCAGCAAGCCACAGAGGCAGTTTCCTGACAGTTGCTTAAAAAAGTATAGCTGAGCTCTCTTAAATTGTCTTCCCTTGTATTATATTTAGACATTGTGATTAGAGTATCTGCCACGATATGCTTTTACTTTAAGGCAGAAGTTCAAGCTGCCCTCTGAAAGCAAACAGAGGTGCTCTGAGGAACCAAAGGGGAACAGACACCGGGGTCTGGCATTGAGCAGCAGAGATCCCCAGTGCTGCTGGCGCTGCTGGCTCCCCAGGCACAGCCAGCCTTGTGAAACCTGAGTTTTCAAATAAGCGCAACGTTATTTACCATAATGAGACTACTGGGAAGGGCGGAGGCAGCGAAACAGACTTTGTGGCTGTTTGCATGCGTTTTAGCAATATCAGCTGAGCAATTCTTACAGTCTTCCCTTCTTCCCTGCTTCCCTCTTTCCCTCTCAAAGATGCCTTTTCTTGGCAAAGGCTTGGATGCAAAATCTGGACATACCTGCCATATGAACAAGGCTTATATATGTTTGTGTCCCTGCAAAGCAGATTATGATGACTACACTTCATGCATTTTACTCTAATTAAGTCAGTGGAGGTTTCAACACAGATACAAACTCGGCGTGCAGCTCGGCCCTTGACAATAGCATACCAAAGAGAATAACTGAAAGCTCTCGTTTTGCTAAATATGCTGTTGAAAATTTTGTAATGCTCACTTAAATAGTGAACGCAGAGTCTTCCACATTTCTATATTATTATGGAGGAGGTTATTAGAGTTACACTGAAGGGAGGTTTCCTTATGTGACTTGCTTTGCCAGAGTGCTTGTCAGATACTGAACTGCAGGCTCCAGTCCTGGTGACCACTTGGTGGTGATGAGAAGACCCCTCAAACTCCAGCAAGACTCTCAGCCACCGGTCTGGCTGCAGGAGCTCTACAGCAGGGTAGCAAACGTGACGCAGATCTGGCAGGCAGGACAGGGTGAAAGATCCTGTGGGCCCTAAGGTACATGGGGAGATGGGCAGGGCTCTGCGTAGACAGCAGATGCCATACCTCCAACACCATTTGTTAACCTGGGATAAATACTGCTGTGGGATTTAACACACTGAATTGAAAGGTGAGTTTCTCCCATGTGCCAAATGCTCATTTTTTAGGTTGGTGTAGGATGCCTGTCTTCTTCCTCTGGCTGATCTACAGAGATCTGTAAATCTATTATTGCTTCCAGATATCCTCATAGAAACTCGTGCTTTTAGTTTAGTGTGTAGAAAACTTGAGATCCTACATCCAGATCCCAGTGTTGGTCTAAATGTTGTTGGCTTACCATTCTTTTAAGATCTGCTATATTCCTTTTCTCTCACATAAAAATCTCATGCCAGAAGCTTTCCACGATCCCCATGTCTCTAGAGGGAGCCTTGGAGACTTGAAGGTGACTTTTCTGTGAAATTGTCTCAATGTAATTCCAAAAATACTTCATAATTTGGAGCCTGCTCCTCAACCTCCAGCAGACATCAAAGGGATCCCAGAAAAAAAATTAAGCACCATGCATTCCTAGGAGCTGAGCCTTTGGCTGTAATGAATCAATCAACTATATTTTTATCAGCCAGATATAAATTGACTTGGGGCACTTTGGAGCCTAAAGCTAGTATAAGGCTGCTGATTTAGGCTTTATTTCCATTAAAAGTTTGACTCCAGAGAAAGACCTTTGTTTTCAGACCGCGTTTTTTCCATCTTCTTGTTATTTTCACCTTCAAACTTGCTTGGCCAGCTGGGTATGAAAAGCTTGTTCTTGCTTCCTAGCAGCAAGATTATCTGTTGATGGTATTTATGGGGTGCTAATTACTATCTGTCATTGGTATTTATGAGGTTCGAATTGCTACAGTACCTAGGCACCAGGTACAATATTGAGATAAGCGTAAATGTTACTGAAGGTGGACTCTGCTCTTCCCATCTAGTCTTTGGCCGCTTTGACTTGAATACTTTTCTTTGTCCTCTCCCTCCTGCTCCTTCGCATATTTGTGAGGCATCTGAGGAAAGGTGAGTTTTGTGCTCTGCTATGAAACAACCCCGGCTTGTGAGCTCACCCAGGGGGTGGCCCGTGCCCATGGCTCCATCTCAGAGCATATTGGGCTTTGGCCCTCACACTGGCAGGTGACTCAAGGCACTGGTGCTGTGACCAGCACTGGGAGCAGCCTGTGTCTGCTATGCCTGTAGCCTGCGCACTGGCTGCTGCTGAATTGTTTTCCATAGGACATTTCCCAAAACCCAGCAAACTGCAGCAACTGGGAGAGCTGAAAGCAAATCAGGTGCTGCTTCCCAGTCTCTGCACAATCACAGGTGTCTTGGTCAGAAAGCATGGAAAGCTTTGAACCTTTGGAGAAGGAGCTGCCTAGAAGTGAGCAGAGAGTTGCTGAAACCTGACTGGCATTAATGTGAAGAATTTCTTTTTGCTGCTGGTACTAAAGAGACATTTTGCTGCTCAGACAAACTAGACCCTTTGACCAACTTGACCACTTGCTGTGGTCTCAGCCTGATTCTGAGAAAAACACATGCCTCAGACTCCCTTTCTACCATTACAGAGAAATTAAAACGATCCCACAAGAAAGTGGAGATGAGATTTAAAAAATGCAGGTCACAGTAGCAGCTAGTTCCTAAGTGTGACAGGCATAAGCTTCTTCAATGTGGATATAGAAGGGGACATAATGTTGTTTCTATCATTACCTGACTATGGGAGGGTAGAGGGAAATTTGCTCACAACCTCAAGAAAGAAAGAAATATCTGAAATCTAAAAAAAAAAAGGGAAATTAGGAAAGAAATTGAGAAGAGGTATCTCTGAAGATTTCCCCCCCTGCTTTTTAATGGTTCTAATTGGTGTCTGAGGAGAAAGCTGGAAATTACTTGAAAATGCAGAAGAAAGGGATTGCACCCTTGGTAAGCCCTGCCTGTGGGACAGCAATCCTGGGACATGCTGAAAATACATGAATAAGGAAGGTGCCACAGATTGAGATTTATCTCCTGCTTACCCTTAGAGCTATTTCCTTACCCTCAAATTTTCTGGAATGAAAAGCTGTAAGGATCCCTACTTAATGCTAAGACTTTTCCTTTATGTATCAGGGCTCACTCAAGACTTCCAGCCCATTACACAAATAGCACTGACGTGCTTGGCAGGAGCCTTTGAAGCAGGTAGTGCCATTGACGCCAGCTTTGTTTCCTCAGCAGAAGAGCGGCGGCAGAGGGAGACGAAGGGATGGAGCCTGCGATGCCAGGATGCCCTCACCTTCCTCACCCTCGTGAATCATGAATTGCTCGCACCCCTCTTGCTTTGCCCCTTCGCTCGCGCCCCTCCTGCTTTGCCCCTGTGTGGGGTTCTGGCCTCACAACCCACCTGAGGGCAGGCTCTGTCAGGATGAGCATGCATTGCCAGGTGCTGTGGTGCAGCAGAGGCACCCAGCACCCAGTGCCAAGCGCACCAGCAATCCTACCCCTTGATTGCTGAGAGCTGCTCCGTGAGGCCAGTGGGTTTGCAGAGAACAAGCAGGGCTGGAATCGCGTTACACTGACTCCCAAGAATCAGGCAGCACCTTCCCAGGGAAAACACACGCCTGTGTAAATAAAGAAGGAAATAATTACAAATGAATAATTAACTGAGCAGAAGTAAGAACGGAAAGCAGAAGCAGTACTGAAAGAGAGAAGGAAAAGTGCCTGAGTTTCTTTGTACATGCAGAGGTTTGTATTTTGTGTCTACAGAAATAGGGGAAGAAATTTAAACACGTATTTAGGGGGAAAAAAATCAATTGGAAAATGTGAAGAGAACCACCAGCTTTTGTGAGGAAGCCACTGAAGAGACAGAGCTATAAATGCACAAATCCAAGTATCACCCTTTGTTCCTTCAACAGCAAAAAAAACAAATAATTCATTTAGTACAGAGTGAAAGTAAACTTTGGGAAACCACCCAAGGACAGTGCTGGGAATTGCTTACCCTGTTATTTTTGTTCCAGTCATTGGGCAGTGTAAGTGAGGTATTAGTATTATTTACTCCAAGAAACATTGCATTCCTTTTTTCTCACCAATACCTTGATTATAGTCAGGTGTATTTATTGAAATGTGCGTAAAGCCCTGAGCTGCACTACCAGCAGCGTCCTAGCACCGTCTGCTCAGCCAACCAGCAGGATAAAGACCCCTATCCTATGAGATACCCTTCTTCCCCAGAGAGTTTGGGTTGGAAGAGACCTTTAAAGGTCATCTAATCCAACCTTTCTGCAATGAGCAGGGACATACATCTTCAATTAGATCAGGTCGCTCAGAGCCCCATCCAACCTGACCTTGGATGTCTCCAGAGATGGAGCATCTACTGTCTCTGGGAAACCTGTTCCAGTGTTTCACCACCCTTATCATAAAAAAGTCTTCTATCTATCTTGTCTAAATTTACCCTCCTTTAGTTTAAAACCATTACCCCTTGTCCTATTGCAACAGGCCCTGCTAAAAAGTCTGTCCCCATCTTTCTTATAAGCCCCGTTTAGATACTGAAAGGCCACAATAAGGTCTCCCTGGAACCTTCTGTTCTCCGGGCTGAACAACACTAGCTTTCTCAGCCTTTCCTCATAGGAGAGGTGTTACATCCCTCTGATCATTTTTATGGCTCTCCTCTGCACCCGCTCCAACAGGTCCATGTCTTTCTCGTGCTGAGGGCTCCAGAGCTGGACGCAGTGCTCCAGGTGGGAGTACTCACCAGAGTAGAGTAGAGGGGCAGAATCACGTCCCTTGACCTGCCGGCCACACTTGTTTTGGTGCAGCCCAGGATACAGTCGCCTTTCTGGGCTGCAAGAGAACATTGTCATCTCTTTATTCTTCTTATTAAGGAAAAACTGGAAGAAAGTATAGGCCTTATGGCACATCCTGAAAGACAACAGCTGCCAGTGACAAATCTCCCTTGGACTCAGACACAGAAGATGTTTCCTAGTCCCTTCCTAGAGGGACATCCTACCCCATTAAACAGCGAAGCTGGTGGTGTGTGAAATTGAGGCAAAGAGGTAAGTAGAAAATGGCTTGTCAGGGAAGCAGGAACTGAAAACCCAGCCTTCAAGTTTCTTTCAAAAGGCTAGATGGAAAACAAATCTAAATACACTTTCTTTCCTCAGCATCACAAGGTACCTTCTACACTCTGTTCTCTCATGTTTCTGGATGAAAGAAAATTCAGCAGGTAATTCATCACCAAATTAAAGTCACCGCTATCAAAATCACTCTGTATCTGAAAGAGTCAAATTTAATCTTACTTGTAGAAATGTATTTTGGGCAATGATAAAGAGCCTGGACCAGCTGGTTCTTGCTTAGTTCTTATGTAGGCAATACCTGCATGGATTCCAGTCATGGGCTGTCTGAGTGAGGAGGGCTGGCTGGGGGAATCGCAGCACCATAAGCTGAGCTGCAGACAGAGGGGCTGGTGCTTCGGGACCATGCTATGTTCCTCAGCCAGGAATGTGCTGCCTTTTTTCCAACCAGTTAGGAGGTAATGGGAGCAACACTGTAAGAAGAAGATTCAGGCAATGTGATTTAAAAAAAAAAAAAAGAAATATCAAAAATCCTTCTATGATTTTGTGCCTCTTTGAGCACGTTGGGTGGTGGGGCTGGAAGGACGGGAACACAGCGCACAGACAGACTTTATTAGTTTAATAAACTAGAATGACTAGCATATTTTGACACTCCGTCACTATAACCAGCCTTTAGTGAGACAGGGTCTTTGGCCAGTGCTATTTCTAGGGAGGATATGTGTGCCCTTACACTTGCCCTGCCTACCAGGCATATGAGGGCTGTGCTGTTTTAACCCTCCTTGTCATCATTTGTATTCCCCATTTCCACATAACCCACAGGCAGTGTTGTACGGCACTACTCCCCTCCCCCAAACTTTCCCTCTTTCAATTGGTGTCACCACAAAGGAATAGATTATTACTGACACTGATCCCAATTTAATCCTTCCCATAATCTGATTTTTCCCAAGCCTATTTATATCCTTGAAATGACAGTGTGATTTAAAGTGATACAAATACCTGAGCCTGAGCACTGGTACTATCCACACCATCCTACTCCATTTTTGACCCTCCAGAATGAAGTATAACCCCAAAGATTATGCGATAAATGTTTTCCCAAGTGTTGGTAGTGCTAGACTGGTCCTTGGTCCCTCTTTTTGATGAGCAATACTTTTCATGTTACAGGTTTACTCTGTGTTACACTGGTAACAAGCTGAGGTCCCAAAATAAGTTTTAAAGCTCACATAAATGTAGAATTTCTTTTCCCTTTGTGGATTTTTAATAACCTTCTGGTGTCTGGAAATGATCAAGAAGTAAAGCTTTCATAGCAATGTAAGAAGTATAAACCCATTCTAGTTTGTTATTTCATCCAGCAACTTGAGAACTTTTTTTATTTTCCTGGGCTTTAAGGTGATCAGCCAATGTTCTCTCTCATCCCCAATCTCCTTAAGAAGCTTATTAGTGTTTTACATTCAAAATAAAGACAAAACAATCTGAAAACAAAGCCATCCTTAGGGCTGTATATTCTAAATGAGCTTGCTGGACTATTTCCACTATTTGCAACCAATTCATTTTAATATTGCTCCTGCTTCTTGCTAGATCTGCAGGACTTCAGTTCACACGTAGCCAAGGAGTAGTTCAACCAGCAGTCAGCAGGTTTTTGTTCTTTTCTTGCCCCCATTTTTATAATTCAATGCAGCGACTTATTTATATAACCAAATCCTTTTGTTTCTCTGAAAGGGACTTGGATATTCCACTGAGCGACAACACCCGTGGTAGGTGATGGTCTGGTTTTTCCAAAGCAAAGACCTCAGTTTTCAGCAGAATTTACATTCCAGTAATAAATATTTAAAGGAATTATAATGGAACTGAAACAAAGAATGTCCCTCTGAAACACACGCGTGCGCGCACACACATACACACGCACACTCACAGTCAATTAGTCTGGGGTTGCTCCAATGCAGATGGTGCCTCTGTTCAAACCCTGAAATATTTTGCTTTTTCCATTAGAAAACTTGGCCACTTTGGATTTTTAATACCCCATAAAAAGCTTATAAAATGCTATTCCTTACTGTCTATGTAGCAGATCACTCAAACATCTATGTCAAAGGCATTTTCTGCAGCAGGATCTCTTTTTGCCCCTAAAAAAGTATAAGACAGAATACAAATCATGCTGATTTCTTGCTGTCCTTTCTCAGGTATGAGCTTTAAAATTGTCAATCATCTCTTCTTTTCCTGCAACAGGCTAAAATGAATCACACCAGTATGGGAGTCTGAGGGCTACACAACTACCTTTTGGCTTCAAATGTGTAGACTATTATTAAGCAAATGAGATACTGATGTACTTTTCCATTTACAAAGCTTGTATTTGCCCCTGTGGGCATAACACCAGGTGATGTCTTAATTAATGATGGTGAAGACCATACATACGGCATAAACAAAAGAGCTGCTTTTTAAAAATAATAAAAAAAAGAAAATATTCCTACTCCTTTGAGGAAGAAGAATGAACTGCTTTCAAAAAAACCCCAAATAATAAAAACCAAAAGGCAAAAGAGGGAAGAATGTGGCATAAATATTGGAGTTACCTGCAAATGTCTCCTTCTGCAAACAAGACTGTTTATTCTGTAGAGTTTGCTGTATCCCACACAGCATCACATTACTGATAGGATAACCTGCCTGTCTTTACATTTGCACCATGCCCATGTTAGCAGCACTGCATCTGTATTATCCACTGGCTGAGTATAATGCCCACTGAAAGCTGCTCACCAGGAAGGTCCTTTCTCATGCCCTGGACCACCTTATTTCACAAGCAGCTTCTCCACGAGGACGCCTGCTACCTGCAGAGGAGTGAGATGTGCAGAGCTGACTCACTGAGGCAGCACAGCGTGCCAGAGTCTGACATGTCTCTCTTCAAATTGACAGATGAAAATGCAGTGGTCGGTACTCCCCTCACCTTCACCCACTGTGCTATCTGCAGCTGCCGTGATCCTGTGATGGGAACACCACACTGATGAGTACTTATCAAGGGAGGACTGTTATCTCTGACTTTCAAAGCCTGAAACATATAGGATGGGTGGGACCTGCAGAAGGACCTGCGTCTCACAATGTCACCAAACAAGCAAATGAAAAGAATGAAGAAATGGGTGTATGTGGGGGAATCAGTCTTGGAGAGGACCCTAAGGCAAGAGGGTGGGAGGGCTGCATGTTCTTTTTCTATTCATTTCTGTGTCCATGGCTAAGCAGGAAAACAGTACTTCACCTCCATTTCCACCCCATTTCTGATTTCTCATCTTGGGAATCTGGTCATTCTTAGTTTAGTAGGTTTAATTTGCTGACCTGACATGTACATATACATCCTTCATGTTGATCCTGGCTTAAACTCAGAAGAAACAGAAATATGAGTGGAAAGTAACCTAGCTGGCCACTGCAATGACACTGAACCAGTTTAGGAGTCTGAGCACAGGTACATGGAAGGTCTCCATCTGCTCAAGGTAGTCTGCAGCCAAACAACAAAAGGGTGAGTGTCTGTGGACATGTGAGCATGGACATGCATGCACCAGTGGAGAAGGAGGGATAAACACTCCTACATTCATCAGCCCTCATCGCCGTGTTCAGCTTTCTGCAGGCACCAGTGCAAGGAGGCAGCCCTGGGAGAAGTTCACCTTCATCGAAAGAGCTTTGGCCAGGAGAAGGAAGGAGAAAGATCTCCTGCGAAGAAGGATAGACCCCTCCAGGGCAGGGCCAGAGCAGGAGAAGCTCTTCCGAGGAGAGGGGACAGGCATGGATGGAGGCAGGAGGGCCTCCGGCTCCTACAGCTCACTCTTCCCGTGCCAGGCCTGCTCCATCTGCTGGCAAGAGCTATGTGGAGCCTCTGATATTTGCCTGTCGGGATACAGCTCCTCCTGCATCTTCCCCAGCCCATATTCCCTCCATGGCTTCATGTCACCTGCCACAAGGCCCAAGGATGGGAAAAGCAGAGCCTTCCCCTTGCAAAGAGAGAGAACAACTCTTTCTCTTGGGTCACAGGACAAGGAACTGCCCTCCCCTGAGCTTCCCTCTACTTTTGCTTCTAACACGTCATCAAAGTTACAAATTAAGTATTGTGCACACTCTGTATTTGCCATCTAATCTACTGGTTGGGAACCTGATTTTGCTGCTCACCTGCGGTCAGTGAAGCCCCAGTGGAAGTACCGTGCCAGTCCCCCGAGGCTGAGCGGCGAGTTGGGATACTGCCTGGGATGGGGCGAGACAGCAGCATCAGCTCCTGTCTCACCCAGTCCCCAGGAATCAGGGGGCAGCTGTGAAAGGTATTCAGGGGAAACAGGAGCACTTCGGCTCTCGTTTGCTGCTCAGCACTTTGCAAGGTTATTGTTTTGGCTTTGCCTCCATTTTTCCCTTGCCTACTAGGTGTTTAAGAGAATGTGCTGAAGAAAGTTCTGGTCTTTTCAAAATACGCAAGCAACACAGAAAGCTTTTGCCATGTATGAGGCTGAATGGCACTGCAAACTTGTCCCACTCTATGCAAGGAGATGCAGGCTGGTTTAAGAAAGCTCCCCTGTGAAAGGCTGTGGGATTTTTTTAGCTCTGGGACCATTGGCATTGAATGTTGTTTATTCTTGTCCTGCCTTCTGTTATTGGGAAATCATCTGTACTTGGATTTTGCTTCTCTTTTCCATATGGGAAAAGAGTCGTGTTCATTCTCCTGTGGTCCTTACAGATGGCGTCTCTTTTAGCTCCACATTAGAGGCAGTCAGGTGAATGGGGTGGGCTGAGGTTCCCCCCGTCAGTCAGCCCCTCAGGGAGGGAAGAAGGGCAGCCGGTGTCAGACCGATGTTTACAGAAAGTTTAGTCTCCAGTGGATTTCCCTACTCCAACGAAACAATAGGAGGGTCTGGTGTTATATTATCCATGCTTCCTCTTTATTCTGATTTTATCTGTGAATTCTTGCAAATAATAGACGACTGAGACCATTATTGTTCTGGGAAATAGGAAGATGAAAACATTAGACAGACCTTAGCAATTCCAGTGGACTTATTCATGGTATATTTAGTTATGCAAGTCTTTGCAGAGTCAGGAACTAACAAAATACTGTTGGAATAAGTAGTAATCCTGTGTGTTCACAAAAGCAGTTCTCTTACGGCTCATTTTTAATAAGAGATACTGCCTCAGTCAACCGAATACTACAGAGTTCAGAACAAAAAAAGAAAACAAACATAGCTCCACTCTTAATGCCACAATATCTTGGGAAGCAATCCATTCCAGCTCTTCTGCGTTTCTCCTGTAATACAGACATTCTCGATGTAAATTGCATGTCAGATAATAGATCTTCTATCAACTGAACTTGAACTGAAGTCAAAAGAACATACTCTTTCTTTTTTCTTTTTTTTCTTTTCTAAACCTGCATTAGAAAAGATTACTCAGAAATCTTGGAATGAAAAGTGCTAGGTCAAAAATCACATTTTTCTAGCAAGTCTATGAAAACTTACTTTTAAAAGTCACATACTATAGAATCTCAATTATCCTGGAAGGGCTAGCAGGGTTACGGCTAAGCATGCTATTTGTGCACTACTAGCTTGTTCTAGAAGTGCGAGATGAGCTGCAGTGCCTTGCAAAGCAGTTAAACCCTTCCCTGAGCCAGATGGAGTCCAGAAGCAGTTCAGTGGTTTGACCTGAGTGAAGAAGTCCTGCAGCTGCCCTCCAGTCCCACACAGAGCTGGGCTGCTTCTCAGAACTACAAACCACGGAGCAGTGTGGGTCCACTTGCGGTGCTGGCAGGCCTCTGTGTCTGCCCTGGTATCACCTCCCAAGCTCTGGGAAGTCCTCTTCATTTAGGAACATTGCTGTATAACTGCACAGAGCTGGCTGTGGTGTGGTGCTGTGTAGAAGCTAAGAAGTCTTCATGGGTACCACCTGTCTGTGCATTAAAACCTGCATCACTCATGTATTACTATTTATATCTATCTATCTATGTATCTAGGACCTTTCCTCCTCCTCCTTTTCACCTCATGTAAAGGGGAGCTGTTTATGTATCCATGGGCTTAACACCTACTGCTCTTGGAAGAACTTCTCCGGCCCATTGTACATTAATATTATTCACATTTTTGATGCACATGCAAATTTGGGCAAAACTAAAGCTTTGACTATAATCTGGACAGATTATGAGTTTTATGTTCTCCATGAAGTATCATTAAAACTTGCTACCCACAAGGCCTAGTTACTAAGAGGAGATTTTTCTCTGAAAGGAGAGCCTTCTCTTCTCTGCACAGCCTCCCTCTCAGTGTTAGGAAAACAGACATTCCCGGTTAGACAAATAGAGTCATGTTCCCAAAGGATTTTTGTGGATCTTGTGGCATTTAGTGTTCCTATTGATCTCCCAAATTCAGGACAGCAATTGTGTGAGAAACGTCACCTCTAGTTTTCCAAAGAAATGCCTAAAAAAGGGCTTAGTCACAAGGTAAATCCAGAATCATCTGGCAGAAGTTCATCAATTTGGGCAAAGGTAACTTGTGAACTGAAAGCCCAAATGGTGAAAACTAATTCAGAATAAAGCAGTATTAGTGTGAAATACATGTCCAGCACAGGAAAGGGGACTTACGCAAGCAAAGCTACTCTGCAGCAACTCCCAGTGTGGATAAGCCCTTAATTACTTCTAAAATCTCACCATTACTAAGCCATGCTTATAATTTCTAGAGGCCTTGAGTTTCTGGAACAACTGGAGTATGAGATTCAATTGCATTCACTTCAGTGGAGGATACAGTTAAGTATAGGCACGTTTGTAGGCTTGAGGCCAGTCATTGACTAACTAGGATACGGGGACATTTAAGTTTTTACCATCTGATTTTGCAAAGTTATTTGGCAGCACTTGCTTATAAGCCTTTTTTTACTTTTTTCCCCCTCCTTCCCCAGCAAACCGACCCCCCACCAGAATCAGAAAGAGCATCGCAAGTACACTAACTTCCCGTTTTCTCCTTACTGTAGACAAAAATATTTGCTGAGTTTCGTTTTTTTTACACAGACATACCTCTCTCTATATATATAGCTTAAAAAAAAATAATAGGTTTCAGAGTGTTTGTTTCCTCTGTAGCCATGCTAAGTCTCTCTTCCCAGCAAGGTGGTCAGCAGGAGCAGTGGGGGGGACAGGACCCCTGGAGTGCCTGGCAAGGGGCAGCCTGTGGGAAGTGGGGCAGGGGGTTGGGGGCCTCTGGGGGCTGTAGTCCGGCAGACTTGGCCCGGCTGCTGGGCCAGGGGCAGCTTTCCAAGCACCTGTCCATTCCGTGGGAGGCAGGGATGGCGACTCCGCTCTCCACCGCTCCCCTCGGGGTGCTGCAGTGCAGCTGCCTGCTGCAGCCTGGCCAGGCACCAGTGGAGGAGGCATGGGGGAGGTGTAAATGTAAGGATCTCCCTGGTATTTGCTGTGGATTTGGCGGCAGAGGAGGAGGGCTGTAAATCCCATCGCCCCCCATCCCCACCTCCCCACCCCGGTCCTCCTCAGCCAGTGCTTTTGGCCGGGAGGTTTAGCCATGTCCTTCCCGTGGTACATCCTTGGGCACGCCAGCTGGATTTGGGTTGGCTTGAGCCAGCGTCTGCAGTGTTATAATGTGGGACGGCTTCGTATGGATGGCGTTCCCCCTTGCAGCTCTGGTTAGAAGTGTGGCTGTTGGCTCCTTCATGTAAAGGTTAGTGGGAATAATCATTCAGTCTTGGAAGAAGGTGGGGGAAGGAATCCCACTCCCTGGACTGGAAATCTTTGTCTAGTGAATAAGGGTCTTAGAACATCCAGCTTCCTGCTGAATTTAAGGTTGCTTTTTAAATTCTTTTTTAGTTGGTTTTTGTTTTTTTGGGGTTTTTTTGTTTGGGTTTTTTTTTTTTTTTCCCTTTTAAGTTGACTTTCTAGGACTTAGTAGAGAGAAATAGCCAAATACAGTTATCTCATAAGTGGCTGCAAGAGCCTTTGCCAGTGTACATGTCCTTGTTCCAGTGTTTCTGCTGTTTGCTGAACTGGAGGCAACTGAAAGTCTCAGGCTGGGCAAATCACTACAGTGAAAATCCTTGGAAATGCTTCAGTTTCATTCAGCTGCTTAATAACACAGGGCAGCGGTGAGGATAGCGCAGGGAAGATAAACGGTTTTGTGTGCTTCATGGGTCAGGTAAAATACTCCTGAACATTTTGGCTGTGGTCCTCTGACAAGTAGGTGCTTGGGAAACTGTTCCTGCCTTGCTGTTGGCCTTTACACCTGAGTGTAAATTTGCCGGAGAGTTTTGGGAAATACTTTGCCCAAGGATGCTCTGCAGGCCTTCCAGGACTGAATGTACATGAGATGGCAATCCCCAATTCATAGGGACTGAGTTCAATGACAGTTATACCTTGATGGTCTGTTCCTACAAATAGTTTACTAATTTATGAAGAAGACTGCAGATTTGCTGTATGTGCTACTTATGGCCAGTGACACTGGTTCTCAGCTACTGCTTCTGGGGTGGGACAGCAAGCAGTGGGCACACTGAAGACTGTGGGGATGGAGTGGGAGTTTTTAGCCAAGCCTACCAGTGCAAGACTATTTAAATGAAAAAAGTGGAAGCAATGACAGGAGTCAGTCCTAGTAAAGGTCTCACCCAGGAGAAGATTCGAAAGGCAGTTCTTAGTTCTGCTGGGAATTGCATTGCCCTTTTAATGGTAATAAAGTAGCTTTGCTGTCAATCACCACAGATGCTGCCAAATGCCAAACTGACCTGGACAATGAGGAATTCCCTTCCTGCTCAGAGACTTGGCACCTCTGGGTCAACATGGGGGTATGACTTTTGGGCATGTTGAGTTTATGCATGGTGGGCACCAGGGCTGCAGTCATATGGAAAGGCAGAAAGCAGAAAGCTAATGAGTGGGTGTCCTTCACCAATCAAGCATGCAGAAATGTTAAACACAGTGCCCTGGAATGGTTACCCACAAGGCGGGGATATGCATCTAAAATGAGGATGCTGTAGCTAATATTAGTGTTGGTACAAAGTGGTAAAACTTCTGCCAGCTAATCCATTACCTTAAAAATCCCAGCAGCTGTAATGGAGAGGGCTCATGGGCTGCTCTTCACATGAGTTTTTCATACATCTCATATACTTCTGGCATACCTGATGTTCTCACTGTTTACGGTATTAATGACACTGCTAATATGTATGTAATAGGTAATAGTTTATGGGGGGATCTGAATCCAAAAGCATTTCCTATGCGTTCAAGAAATTTTCCCAAGTGTGAGCACCACTAATATAAAAAAGAGGGACCATATCTGTACGCAGCCTTGCTGAGTTTTGGGTATTTCCCTGTACACTGACAGCAAATATGCCAACTTAACTCAGGTGATGCGAGCCACTGCAGGACTGGCACCTCTGTCTCCAGAGCAGTGGCATGGCTGGGGATGCCACCAAAACCCTGGGGTAGGGCAGGTGCCTGAGGAGGAGGATGGTGGTGGTGGGACCTCCTGTTGCACTGAGCCCTGTGTGGGCAGCAGCATCAGTGGGTGCCTCTCCTCGCTCCCTCCTGGAGGTGAGGGCTGTGCCAGCAAAATGCATGGACCTCCCTGTTCCACCTTTCCCCATTGGCCAGTTGGGCTGCAATGTCTAAAACAGGCATGGATTTTCCTGTTTATCCAACATCAGCGTACCTCCCAAAAAGCAGTTGTGTCAGTTTTGTTTTCCTTTTCTCATACATATCAGAAGTCAAACAGCGTGATGTGGCTAACGGGATTATATTGACCCACCTCTGCCGATGGTATTAATAGCTGAAGAAATTCCCAAATGCCACAGCCCCAGTGATAGTACAGTTGCCTACCTGTCTTTCTCTTGCAAAAGATTGGGTTCTTTTTATGTTAGCAAGTCCAGTAATTGCTAGTCCAAATTTTGCTCTTTGTTAGTGTTAAAAAGCTAGGGACCAGATTATATACAGAATATATAGAGAATATCCATTTTTGCAATGGATAGAAAGTTGATTTGAAATATCATTTGAACAGTATGCAAATAGCAAATTATTTTTTTACAAAAAACAAGGCAGCTGAAGGGATCTGGGGGAGTCGTGTCCTTTTCTTGCTGACTGTAGAAACATAATCCACCCTTTTAAAAAAAGTGCATTCAGAAGCTAACCCCAGTGCACAGGTACTAAATTTCAATTGCTGTTTTTATGTCATTATATTGCAATTGCAGTAGTTCTGTAAAAGACAAGACAAAAGGTTGCTCTTTCCACTTTGAATTCTTTCCATCCTCCAATTTTACAGCAAAGGTTACCCTAAGCAATGTGTACATCTCTCTGTTCTAAGTGTAGAAATACATATTATTCATACCTTGTTGATATATATGCTAGAAAACTGAAGCTGAATTTATAGTTATATTTCCTCTCTGCCAGGGCTTTTAGAGTTGAGTGTTTCAGTGTTTCCATTATAAACCTCTGTTTTCTGAGGTTTATAACAGTCTTGAAGAGTGTAGTGGTCTTGAACCATAATAGAAAACGTGTAATGTTGCATTTACAATATGGCTATAACTGTACATTAAGGAGTGCAATCCTCTCAGTGTACCCACGATGCTCCAATAAAGGTAAATTGGAGTTACATATACTAAGAGAAAACCAAAATTTTACCCTTGGAGTTGGTGCTTTCCATCCAGAGGCCTGAGAGCATCACATAGGGACAGAGTGCATCTACCTGCACCGGACTTACAAAAATGCCATTCCTTGCTACACCATTAAAATACTCATGTGCATCTGCAAAAGCCCCTTTCAGCACCTGCTTCCCTCATTTGATGCCTCACAGCTTTACAGACTTGGCCAAAGGAAACCAAGTCAAAGGTGACTGGTAGAAACTATACTTTATCAAATGTATGGTGAGGCTTTCATCCTGTGCAGTGTCTCTGCTGTTTCTGCCTTTGGCTTCTAGTCTTGCATAAATACAGGTCCCACCTGATACCCATCTTCTCCATTCCCAGTCAGCTTACTCTGTCTGCCGTCTTGCATTCTTGTGTCACTTTGCTTATAAATATAAGGTAAACGAATTGCAGTTCATCGTAACATCCCACCGTCCCTGGGCTGTCTGAAGTAGTCCCAGCTCTCATGCCGTGCATTTGGGTAGTTGCTGGCTTCTCTAGTTAGCCTGAACTGCCACAGACAGAGCAGGGGCTCTTCAGGAGGAAGTACCCCATACGTTGGAGTACCCATCTGACAGGTCTAGCTCTCTAAGCTGCATGTGTCTTCCATTGCATTTACTTTAAATTTTTGTTGGTAGCTGTAGGACTCTGTGCTGGCCTGGAGATCCCGTCATGACAGTTCGGTTGCTGCGTGAGTGTAAGTAACCATCAAGAGCTGGGCAAGGGGGAAGTATCTGCAGCTAGTGACGTTCTGAGTTAATATGAATACTACAAAATGGATGGTGAGGAATAAGAGCTGAAGTTAGAAGTGGACAGCTGTCAGGGCTGCTGGCCATGCTCATACTAGACCCGATTTATCATTGTAGTTGCCCACTTGAGTTTGTTGGACTTAATTGGATTACAGTAGCGAAAGCAGCAGCACATTCAGAGTAGAAAGAAACTTCTAAGAATTGTTTCACACACAGCCCCCCCTCCCGAGACTTTTGGATCTTGAAGACTTTTTTAGGCTCAGTGATGGGTACAGAGCAGTCCTCTCAGATTTTCACAGAACCATGGTTTTCCATGAACCTTAGCTCTGATCACCAGCCAGTAAAAAGATGAAGTATGATGGCTAAAAGTTTTGTTCCATGGATTATTATTTAAAAAAAAATAATCAGTGAAACTGAGAAGGATACACATTCCATTTTTGCACTAGCCCAGCCATAGTCTAAGGTTGTGCTTATCTGCCACTTTGTAGAAGGCAGCAGAAGGTAAGGGCCTGGAGGTAGGTGGCTGCACTCACTGTGAACCTTAGGCTCAGATCCCATCTACACTTCAGTCTGAGAAAGCAAGTTAACGTGAGTGTCAGCAGGGTTGAAATCTTATTCAGACCAAGTTCTTCCTCTTGTTTGAACTCATATGTCATGTTATTTAGTCTTCCATTTAACCTCTCTTGCCATGGTTAACAGGTTGGCTTATTGGGTTCATGCCCTTTTGCAAGTATTGCTAACCTCAAGCATTCAGAAATCACAAATTTACTCTTAGATTCATGAGACTGCAGGAAAAACACACATTTTTTTTTAACTTGAGCAATTAAAATAGTTTAATTAGTATTTTAGCCCTAATTCTTTGAGTTTCACAGCTTTGGAACACTTTTTTCCTTGCTATGAGGTCTTGACTGTCTTTGCCGCCAGTAAAACCCGTATTTGTCACAGTTGCACAAATGGAGAACTACTGCTTTAGCAAAAAACTGAACTCAGCCAAGACTTGCAGTAAGAACTTGACATTTGGAAATGCTGGGTTTGTGATTGTGCAAGTTTGTTTTTTCACTTTTTTTCTGCCCCCTCACCAGTTATGGATGTCTGTGTTACAACATATCTGCTGAGAATGAGAGAGCTGAAGGGATTTCTGATGCGATGAATTAATGTACAAGTGGTCAGCAGAAAGGACTGCACCAAAAAAGCGATGGATGGGAGAATACAAAAGGATGAACTAGAGTAAAGCCACTCATATCTTACATGTGCTCTTCTGCAGCATGTAAGGGGCTGCAATTTGCATGTTAGTTATCTGTGCTCTCTTTCATACGGGTAAGAAGGCCTTTGGGGATATTTGGCACGATCTACCAAGAATTATTCATCATGTGATGCATAAATTTAGGCAGTGAATATCCTCTGGCTAGGGGCATGAGTGAAGATAAGGCTTTTCAATATACTTTACACTGCCCCTGCATTTGCCCCTTAGTGTCAAGGGGTTATATGTCTTCCTGCCACAGCTGTGTGTGTTCCAGTGCCCGTACGTGTCCTTACTGCCATCTGAAAATACCCAGCATGAATGCTCACACTGCAGTTATTGTAGTTTTGAAATATTTATCATGGGGAACATTTTCAAAGGCAAGAGAGGCAACACGGCACCAAAATCCCCCACCCGTCTACAGGAATCAGAGCAGCATTACCAAACCCCACACCCAGTCTTCTTCAAGAGAACTTCCCATGTCCTGTGAAGGGATGTTTCTGCAGCCTAAAAGAAAGGCTCTGTGGATACCAGTAAAGAATTGCTGAAGAACTGGGATTGGTCCTCAGTGATGACTTTAATCTGCCAGGTTGAGTCTCTTTGCCATCATATTGCCTTTCTACATGTGGATGACTAAGAGCTTCTAGGCTTCTTGAACTATGAAAACCATTACTGTGGCAATAAGATTAGTCTGACTTACTTGATTTTGACCTTTCTTCTTCCTTTGTGCCAGTTTACTGCCTCTTCTGTGCTGAGACTAGATGGTGGTAGTGCCTGAGTTGTAATGCTTGTCCTGGTTTTGGCATGTTTGTTTTGTCTAATACACTGTACATTCTTTTGCTCTTTCTTTTTGCTATTTTATTCATCTCAGAGGGATAACTGCATCTTATCTCTCTGATTCTAGACAATTAGAGACGAAGCGTAAAGGCAGAGCTGTTACTGCTCACAGTTCCCAGAGGGGACCCAATTCTACCATTCTTGTCAGCGTGAAGGCCATAACCAATGGAGATGTCCTCCATTCACGTCTGCGGGGCTTCTGGAAGCATGCACTGTTTGGAAAAAACAGTGGTAGGCCTCAGGTAAAGAATGCTTTTTTACCTCATCTGAGGTTCAAGGTTTTTGAGACTTTTGGTGCCTTATCCCTTTTGTCATTTTGAATTTTGACAAAGTATTGATCATCGTGTGGTATAAATGAATTTACTCTTCCAAGTACCCTACTCCCCTGTGTCTGTCGTTACCTTTTCACCTGTTCCAGGCCTTAGTACTGAGCCTGTCAGATCCCTGAGGACACCAATGGATCCTAATTGTCCTGATTAATCTCACCTGAGAACCCCCACATACACACTCTGCCCATGGGTCCAGGAGCCCCATTGAAGGTTGGGTTTGGGGCTTCAGTTCCTGACTTGACCCCCAGGGTGGCCTCCAGTCCGGGTCCACCCCTCACTGTGCCAATGGACAGGCTGTTACCTGCCTCCTGTGTTCAACCTGGTGGGCCTGCACCCCTCGGTAAGGGCAGGTCTACGTCAGGTTGCCCTCAGCTCCCATCCCATCCCTGCTCCTGGCCCTGCCAGCCTATCTCCAAGGGTATGGGCGCAGGCTGCTGATGGTCTGTGTCTGCAATCCGGTGCTTTTGTCAGAGGTACTGAGCATCACGTTCATCCAGCTTTTGGCTTGTCCTTTGCACAAGTGGAATGCAGGGTGGATGGCTGCGGCTGTCTTCCCATGACAGGTTGTTCAATCCTGACTCTTCTTGGCTGCTTTTCCCCCCTTTGTGCTTTCTATTTTTTCTTTGACTCCCCTTCTGCTGTTAGTGCAGCTCAAAGTACGCGATGGCCAGGGTTTCTCCAGCTGCCAGCGCGGGAGCCATTGCGCTGCTCTGTGCAATGCCAATTGTGGTGGCTAATTGCCTCCAAGGTGGCTGCTCCACTTTTAAGGAGGCTGCGTGTAATCTTTCTCTAAAGAAATCTCTTTGTATCATGTTGAAAGGATTCCACAATAAAATTATTGAACTGCAAACTGGAGAGGTAAGGTGGGGAATGTAGTAGCTAGAGATAGCACATCGAGCTCTCAAAATATTTCCGTTAATTGGGGAACACCAGCATTCTACATCTTCCTATTTGCGAAGTGCAGAAAAGGAGTGGGCTTTGTATGTTTTGGTGTCAGTCCCTTGAGCTAATGGATGAAAGAGAAGTTGATAAGCACAGTTTAGTTAATTAAGTTGTAGAACAAGGTGCTTCTGTTCAGTTTTTCACAGTTCTTTTGACCTGTGGTCCAGCACTGAAACACAATTTGGAGAATTCAAGCCTTGAGTTTGCTATCTAGAATAGCTTTTCAACCAAACAAAGAAGGTTAGGTATTTTTCATGGTGTTTAAAAATTGAACTTAACAGAAGTTATAACTTGCTGTTCTTACCGTGATATTGTTACAAAGGCAAACATTTATACAGCTCTCTACAGCTACAAGACTAGTCTAGGCAGGGTTCTCTGGCTTTTGCTGTCAATGTGGAGCTATTGATCCATGAACATAAATCCCTACTTATCTCCAGTTGAGTTTATAGGACAATAAAATTATAGGATTGCTTGAATCAATCAATGTTTCTAAAGCAAGCTATAGAAATATAAACAAGTTACCGATTATTTAATAAAGTCAATTTGCTTAGAAATGCCTGGCTATGGGCAGCAGATGTTACATTAATTTCTGCTTTCTCTGGAATTTCACTGGGGCTGCAAGATCTTAATGTCACTATTAGGGAAGGTAACTTTATTTTAGAAACTCATTCCGAGCTCTCACAGCAAGAGGAAGAAACTGTCATTCCTTTTGACCACAAAATCCGTGCTATTTCTAAGTGGAGTCCTTTTAAATAACTAGGATATCTCACAGCTTGTTGCTTTAGAGGGTACTTAGTACAGCAGCACTACATTTAGTTAGCATAATGAGTTTTTTAGCCCCTGTGATATTGACTGAGTTGGAAGTACCATAACTTTTAGTCATCTAAGATTAAATTTGTTAGTGAAGTACAAGTTTGCATAATATTTTAGCTTTCCTAGAACTTTAAGCTGGGTGCCTGTTTTCTGAGGAGCATTTAGGTTAATATAACCAGCTTGTGACTTCGCAAAACAATTTAAGAATAAAGTGTGTCTTTCTGTTTCTCGGTAGGAAGTGTCATGAAAGTGGCTCTTCCTCAGTGTGGTTTCACAGTTACCATGTTTGCTTTTCGAGATCCAGTGCACTGGAGTGATTTTATTCAAGGTGGTTCAACAACCTTCCATGGGCCCATGGTGTCCTTTTGGTGCTCCTGTCTTTTTGAATGCAGAGCAGAATCTCTATGAGTGGACTCTGATGCCTCAGTGGTCTGTCTGTTGAGTAGTTTGTCATAGTTTATCGTGCAGGAGTACAAAATCATCTGATTAATCTGCTTGTCAATCCTTGAACAGGGTTAGTAATAATTAAGTCATAGAGGGACACTGTAAATCCCTCTATTCCAATACATTAATATTGCCAGTACTTTGGCTATTAAGGTTGTTTTAAATATAAAAAATATCTAATGTAATGTGACTTTGATCTTTTTGATTGGTCTGCCTTAAAAATGTTAAGAATTCATTTTGGCTTTGGAATGGTTTTTGTCTTTAGGATAAATTAATATTATATATACTTACACGGTTTTGTACTTGGGCTTTGTTAAAGCTTATACATAAACTAGTCTCTAATCTTTTTTTTCTTTTCTTTTTTTTTTTTTTAGCTGTTCTGTGGTATTTAATTTGCAGTATTTTGTGGCTAAGCTGTCTATATAAATGAATTTCGTTGATCTGAAGACTATGCTACAAATTTCTGTAGAGATGAACTGCTATAAAATTAAAACGTAACATCTTTCTAGACTTCATCTATCGTAAAGTTGGTGTGGCTCAGACTTAATTAGATTATTATAGACCTAAAACATGCAAGGTAGAATAACATGAGAGGAATTGCATTTGGTCATTAGCAGGAGTGCATGGTTAGTCTAGCTGGTGTAGTCATTAGCCTCTGAAATATATGAGACTACATTTTCCATTTGATATGCTTTGAAGGCAGGTCAAAATCTTTAACATGATTTAGGTCTACTGAGAATGTCTATAATCCTGGTTTTTAATAAGATCTGTATTTCATGTCAGAGTGATACTTGTATGTCAAGCATTGCTGAGGCTCATTGCCACACTTGTATTCATTTTGCAGTTGAAATGCATTGTTTTGGAAGAGCATTTACAGAAAAATGTTCTTGGAGTCATAGCAGAGAGGGCTTTAAGTCATGAAGGCTTCCTGGAAAACCTGGATTGTCTGTGTGCCAGGGTTTTTTTTCTTTTTCAGTTGAGGAAATTCAACTTCTCAGACTTTGAATGCTATAATATACTTCCCTTTTTAATATTTACTGCTGCGAACAGCTGTGCAGCCTGAAGCTCTGGCTGTTCAGGATTGAACTGCTTCTGTCTTGTAGGTCTGCCATTTGCTGGGGAACTACAAGACTACAGTTACGGCCATGCTGGGGAGTGAAGGATGAGATGGGTGTCTTGAACGTAAATTTGTGTTGAACTTTTTTTCCTGTTGTTGTTGAAGTTTGTGTTGAACAAGGTGGTGATCTGTGGGTTTAACTTCCTACCGAAGAGAGGAGCTCGGATGGCACTGTGTCAAAGAACTGTGAACCTTGGTAAATGCAATCTTGAGTGAAGCCTTGTGGAAGCAAATGCAGACAGTGCTGCTGACTAACAGCAGTCTGACAGGAAAAGGCTCTCTTCCACTTCTGCTTGTCTCTGGCTTCCTCCAGCATGCCGTTAGTGAGGACTTCATATCTGTCTCCACAGTTTTTGATACCATTATCATCACAGTCAGCCTGACCACCATGGCTCCACAAAAAGAACTGGGGGGTTGGTGAAAAATGTCTGTGCTATTAACTAGTTCATTAGGATGGCATTTCTTAGGTAAAGAACCTTAAAGAGAGACACAGGACTGATAAGTAGCCTGTTTGCATTGCTGTCTGCACCCCTGACTCCTTTCCCCCTGCCCCACAAAGCAGCATTAGGATTTTTGTGACTCTTCACAGAGCTGAGATCTTTAACTCTGGGATGATTACTGTGAGGGCATTGGGTCTGTGGTGAGGAATGCTCCAGGTGGGTTTTAGAGTCAGTGCTGTGTGCCACCCGTGTTAAGGGTTGGAGGTGCCAAGTTAAAACCCTTCATCAAGAAACAGGTGCCAAGGCTTAAAAAACAAAACAAAAAGAAAACCCCAACATCAACAACAGAAAAGGACGGTTGTTGTTGTTGGGAGCTTGATTATATGTTCTCTTCCAAATTGGATGCTGATGTGAGAGCCTATTTTCTTTCATAATGCGTGTGTTTGAGAACTATTCATCCCACCTACCTCCCAGTGTGAGTGGGAAAAGGCTCCAGTCCTTCTCAAAAAATAAGTGAGGTCTGTACTTGACTGCGTGTTTGCTGATGGGAGTTTTGCCGTTGACTTTAATACGAGGGCATTAGTGATCTACGTGCAGAAAAATATGACCTTTAATTAAAAAGTAGAATAAATTAAAGCACAGTGAAATTGGAATGTTGTTTCTTACCTTCTACACTTGTGGCGATTTGTTTAGTTTTTTGAAGAGACTTTAATGCATGTGGATATTTGATATTATGTTTTTCCTTCAAGTCCCACAGGATCAGTTGCTGGTTGGGGTTGGCTTGTGCCCACTGATTAATTCCTTGTATCACTGGTCTTGAATCTTGTTGCAGTTGTTCTTGGAGAACTTGGCAGCAGCAGCAAACCAGCAGAGCTGTTATTGACCCAGAATAGCAGTAGCATTCTTAATACAATAAGCAAGGTTTTCTGTGAACTACTGCGCTATTCTGTGGAATTGATGAGCTGCTTAACACCTTTTAGTTATTCTGCAAGGATATGAGGCTGCAAGGGAATTAATGCAGTTGTGAAGCACGGAGAACCAAAATAGCAGTGATTCAGTGAGAGTAAAGCCAAATCTTCTTAAAATTAAACTCCATTGTGTTAGAGACTTTACTTTTTTGATACCTATATTATTAACTTCTCTGATAAGAGCAGGAAATGTAATACAGTGATATTGGAGAAGCCTTGCACATTAAATCTAAGCTATTATCTTGGGGTTGTATGAGAAGAAACCACTCTTCATCTGGTGTGTTATGGGAATCAGATGTTGCAGAATTTCTGTTTCTCAAGGTTACCATATAATTCACAAACCTAGTTTTTTTGGGTAACTTTGATTTCCTTAACTTTCAAATGGGTTGTTTGGAATGGGTGGGAAGGCTGCAGTACATATATGGGTGTTTCTAGTTTAGTAAGTAACAAACAATACCGGACAGCTTGGGAAATTTTGTCATGGGAGAGAGTGTTTACTTGCAAGCCGCTGCTGCTGTAATCCTGAGGATTTTTTTGATAATGGCATTTGGTAACTTTGTGTGTAACAGGTTGGTGGTCTTACAGAAATACTTCAGTGTTTGCTTTCTAATTGGACTGGATCAGGTGCTTGAAACAGGATTGAGGTTTGCAGGCAGGAAAATACGGAGGAAAGCTGAAGAGTTCATATACTATGGACAATTCATTTCCTGAACTGCAGTCAAAGCTTGACTGTTCACGTGCAAGTTGTTCAAGGGAGTATGACAGCTTGACTGTGCCAGAATGCAGAGGTAGTAGATGTGACCATACCGATGTTAACCTTCATACTAGAAATACAGTGCAGGGGCAGCCAAAGTATCTCCGGAGGGGCTGGTTAATGGTACCTCCAAGGGAGGTGTCTCATTGAGCCAGGAAAATTTGCTGCAATACTCGTGAATCCGAGATGATACAGCCAAACAGTGCTGTCTGTGTGGACTAACCAGTGCGATTCATGCTTACTTATAAACCCTAGTACTACAGTGGGTTTTTCTGCTCATTAGTTTTTCTTTCTAGATATGTATTCTAGTAGTCACATTAGAAGAGTTTTCCCCTAATTTCTCCTTTTAGTTGTGATAATTTAAAGTTTACTTTGTTCCATTCTCTTAAGGTATAACCAGTTTGGAGATTTAAGTCCTAGTGGAGTTTTATGTTGCAGAAATGCTCTGTTTTTGTTACTTCACTGAATGCCACTGTTTGTATGCCAAGGCACCCCTGAAGGGTCATTATATTCTTCTTCTATGATCTGTGTAATGGTCAGGCTCTCTCCCCCTTTTTCCCCCCACACTTTCCCCAGTTTCCCATACCTGATGTATAAAAACCCATTCAAAGCACTGATGTCTCAAGTGGTGGGTATGTAAATATTTATTGGCATGACAGTCAACAACAGCAGGAGGAGGGAAATTGCTACATCCTACCATTCAGGGAACCTTCAAGTTCTCTCAGAGTGTGCAGTCGATGAGAACAGGAAAGGTTTGCAGTTTGTACTTGACTTGATGTGGTTTTGCTCTCTTGGTTCCTGTTTCGTTGCAGATGTCATTCATATAGCTGTGGAAGGCTTTATCAGCTCTTGTGGAGTCTTTCCCCTGCATACACCACTCAAGGCTGGAGCCGTTGTGGAGGAAAATGGAGCCTGTAGATCTCCTGGTGTTTGCCTCTATAGAAATGAGTAGTACAGCAGTCACCTTGGCTTTGCTGGCAGTCTTCCTGGTCCTGCTATATTGGTAAGTGATAATGGTAATATGGGCTCTGAATCAAACACAAAGCCTGCTGAAGCTCCCCCAACATCTATAGAATCTTTTACTTGTAAGGGGAAACTGGAAGATAATTGGCTAGAAGGGACACGGAGGGGGAGTTAGTTGGGATGCAGAGGCTGAAGTAGATATGAAACTCATAACACTTTTTAGAAAATTCTTTCCTTGCTGTATTTTCTCTTAAGTGCTTTACAAACAAACTGCTAACAAAAATTGCCTTAAAAATTAAGGATTATTGTTGTTTCTTATTAATTTCTGTTGGTGGCAGGTACATTGATGCTGGTCAGAAAGAAACAGAGTACTTGTTGGTCCTCTTCTCTGTACTGTGCTGTACATTTGTCCCTTTCCAGGTTTCTTGGCTTAAGTGTACAGACACTTTTAACTGCTGCTTGAATTTCCTCTCTTGTTCTTTCCACACAGAGTAGTGGATACAAATCAGAATAACAGCAGCTGTAATGGTTAGCACAGCAGGAACTGCAGTGAGCTGTGCTGAAATGAAAAAAACAACACCCTGTCCAGATAATTTATTTCAGAAATTAAATTAGCCAAACTGGGAGTGCTTTTCTGACTGTTTTTACTCAGATACCTCTTAAAATCCTGCCTTCCAGTCAACCAATGTATTTTGCTCATTTGTATGTGTGTTCAGGAAAAAGTTTCAGGGACAGAGGTGGGAAAATCCTCTGACAAAAATCCAAAGGTAATCTAGAAGAGAATAGAGATGGCACAATATTTGTAGCAGCGTAAATGACCTATTACTTCTGCATGTATTTCTTCATTCTTTAACCCCGTTGAACTTCCTTCTGTGTCAATGGAGCATCTAGAGAAACTGAAAAGAGTCAAGTCAAGCCCATATTTGATGTGCTTCATGCCATATCAAGTAAGTGGGTGAGCCGGCTTTCTTAATAAGATCTGCCCAAATCATCACAAATGTCTGAGTCCTATTTCCTTCAGATTTTGCTGGGGAAAAGAATGGCAGCACTAGATCTTTCAGTAGAGCCATGCCATTTAGATGCTGATATGTGCACCTCTTGTAAGCTTAAAGGCATGAGAGGGAGGGCAGAGACACATCCACGGTCAGAAATGTAGCTGATCTGCTGGTAAGATCTGGCTGCCTGTGAGTCAGCTGAAAGAGCCTTCATGCTTCCACATAGTACGTGTCAGATGTGCTGAGGTCTCTGAAGACACAGAACTGCTCTGTGTTGTAGGCTATGTTCTGGTGCATGCTTCTCCAGAGCCTCATTTTCTGGTTCAGTTTAAGAAAGGCTGTTCCTCCCCATGAAACGAAGACATGGAAGTTTAATACAGAATTCAGTCGTGCCATAAGCAAACCTAGCTCTAATTGCAAACTGAAGACAAAGTTAAACCAGGCTTCTGGTTTTGGATACTCAGCTGCTGAATTGAGTGCCTACCATGTAAGTTTTGAAAAGTCCAATTTAGAAGTAAGGTGGGAAACTGCCTTATGGTAGAAATGCCTCATTCAGTCTTTCTCCTTTCCTGGCTGAAGGTGAGCTCTGTGAAGCTATCAAGTAAAGGAAGCTGGAGTTTCATATGGGAGATTGTTTTATACTCTACCTGCCAATAGTTATTATTAACCAATCTTGTTGCTCTATAGATACAGATTGATGTTAAGTAGCTTATTATATACAAGTGCCTATAGGTGACTCTTCCAATGAGAAGCTGGTGGTTCTTAAACCTGTAATGAAATATGCTGGGCAACACCTGTGGCTATTGGCAGGTTTTCCTGATGGGTAATCTATTCGGATCCATTTATTTCAGTAAAATGCAGTGACTGAACCTGTAAGGTTAATGGCTTGAAGCATATCTGCAGTGCGGTGGTTGTTGTTCAAGCCTGTCAACCCATTCATTTGAGAGCCTACTTTTTATAGAGTTTTTCTATACTGCATGTCTGTTTAAACAAACGAGCAAAACCCAATGTGTGCTGACAGCTTCCTTTATTCATGGCTGAAACCTTTGGTTCAAGGAATTATTTAAAGAGTATGTAAAGGGTTGCTAATAGAAATGCAAGTCCTTAATTCTAGATGATATTTTTATTGCAATCATGCTGCATACCCAATTGTCTGGCTCTTCTAGGAGCCAGAAAACACAAGTGTTATGTATGATGGGAGTAATAATAAAGTAATACCTTTTCAAGTTCTTTTGATGTTTTTGTTTTAAGCCTTATTCACATTTTTTAATAACTTCTGAATTCTTCTTTTTCTAGCTTTTTCTGCCAGCATTGTATCTTTTCAGAAGAGCAGTCATGGGGGAAGGGAGGAATGAGTATTTGCTGTTGTAAATTTTGTTATGATAATAGCTTATGATTGATTGATGTCATATTGTGTTAACTGTTGTGCGAGCATAAAGAATAGGCAGTTTGTCCACCTTGTTGGCTGTAAAAGGCTTGCAGGTTAAACAGAAGGCAGTTGCAGGTAGAGAAGGAGTCAATAGATCTAATGCACACTAGAACAGCAATATGGTGATGGCAACTGTCATGTTATTGAGCTATTTCCTTAGCATGATTTTTGTGGATGGGGTACTCAGTGGTTTAAATGACAGCCATGAGCTGCTGCCCATTGGCTCAACCTCAGTCACTGTTAGCATGTGTATTGTAAGGGCAGCTGTGATTTATCACAGTTCAGCTGGCAGGTGGTATTTTGCTAAATTGTGATAAGACCAATCTCTTCACATTTTTGGGTAAGGTGAGGTCATATGAAGCAAGGGTTGATTGGGAGAGGGAAGAGAGGCTGTAGCTGCATAAAAATAAACTGCTAGAGAAGATACAGATCTTAGGAGGAAACTTGGTTGATTTGATAATTTTTTTAGGCTGTTACTTATGGTACAATGATCATCAATAACTCTTTATAACAAATCCTCTAATAGCACATCTCTGATTTCTCGTGCATTGTCATCAGTGTAATATAAAGGTCATGCTTGCAGTGTATTGTGTCAATTTTATGTCGCTGGAAAATTCAGCAACTATTATCTCTCAATGTTTGTCTTCCACATGACCCTAAGTCAGCTCTAAGGAGAGGCTTTTTAAGGTAGCTTATTTAACGTTGAGAGTAAAAAGAACAGAGAAGCTTTTCGGTACATAGTCTTCAGATTTGAAAGGGGAAGAACAAACCTGAGGTTGCTTTTTTGGTAGTCTGTTAATTTAAGAGCCTGCTTGCTGTCCCCCATTCCTGAAGGACTTAGTTGTCTGCTACCTTCCCCATGCTTACTGCTTGCTCTCGCTAGGCTGAAGTCTCTTCTTGCAGACTTCATATCACATATTCTTCGATGGCTGTTGCTACCTCATTACTATTGTGATAGACAATGAAATTACAGCTTTACTAGCCACAGAAAGGCATAATATGGCTAAATACATAAAGTTCAGTAATGCTAGTGGCACAACACTGAGCACTCTTAAAAAATCTCTTGTCTGTGGCCCTCCCACCCTCTGTGATTTCTACTGGCCAAACTGATTATCAGAGCAGTTCTTTTAAGAGCACTTTCTCTCTCAATTGCAAGGACTGCTGTGTCTATTCTCTTATCTCTGTGAATCTCAGTTTTTTCCAGGCATGAAATAAAAAACACTTAAGGGAGGAATGAGGTTAACGTTTGCAAATCCCAGTGATATTCTCTATTGAAAAATGCGGTGGTATATCTATGCAACATATTGTTCATTTTCATTTCAAACATACACTGAGTTGGGTATCCCATGCTTGGTTGTAGCTGCAAACGTTGCTTTGTGTCTTTTTTTTGCTGTCTGGGAAGGTGTTTGATAAAATGAAAGCAGTTTATCTTGCTTTAAAGTTTAATGTACCATAAGCTTAGCATTTATGAAGAAGCTGTCACAGCATTCAGATACCTGTGTTCAAACTGGATTATCAACCCCTTGTCTAAACAAACCAGGGTTTTTTTAGAAACACGGAGGTTGGATGGGAGGTGTTTGTTTATGTTTGTAAGATACATGTCTAATTGCATGCTTTCAAACATAGCAAAACATATACTAAAGGTGTTCTTGTCTGTTTCTGAAAGGCAAAATCATTCAGAAAGATGCCATTTTTACACTGAAGTTATATTAATGATCACTTGTGTTACAGAAATGTATAGAGAGATTGAGAGATTTGGGTTCCACTGGATCTAGATACTGTCCACCCATTGCATAACATGTCAATCCCGACCCAAAGCATTTGCAATCTCTCTTCAAAAAGAATGAAAACTAAACTTAATATTTTTTTTTTCCTCTGGCCTTAAGCCTAGACATTTGCACACACTTAGATGTGGGAGAGACTTAGACTTGGGGGCCAACATGTGTTAGAGTTCCTCTGTTCGTACCTTACCTGTACTAGACCCCATCAGAAGTTATCTCAGGACAGGTAGTGTTTTGATATAGGTGACTTCAATACTATACCTTGTTTGGCATTATTTTATGTTTTTGGCTTTGGAAAGGCTCTGAAAAAGAAAGTTTAGAGATAATCTGTCTCCAAATAAAACTTCATTCTGGTTTTGAGGAACCTTTGGTTTGGGCTTGAGTTAGGCAAAACTGAGATCAAATAGATCTCAGGTATATATATATATTTTTTCCAACCAGATGCCACCTAAAACCAGATACTGCACTGTTCTTTGTTCTTCAAAAAATCAATATTTACAAAAGGTGTTTGATTGCTAGAGCTCTAGGCTTAGGGTTTGAGTACAAGCCTAGGGTGAGCAGGTTATTCTCCCTACCACTTCCAGATAATGCTTCCAGACAGATCCAGTATCAGGCAGTGCAAAACCTGGATCCTTTCTGGAAAGAGCACCAACTGTGTGTGGGTAGACTCAAACTTTTCCAGCTGTCACTGCTCTCTTCAAAGGCAGAAGGCTGCAAGAACCACTATAGCTGGAAGCAGGCGTGTGTATGGAGCATCAACATACACTCACAAAGCAGTGCAGCTCATCTCTCACATCAGGCTCATTGAGCTGAGAGGTTCAGAGAGGCATCCTCATCCTCAGATGTTAAAGCATGCTGTTTCCCTCACTGGTAGAAAGCACAGCTCTGCGAGGGTGAGGACTCGGGGGCTGGTGCTCCTGTACTGCTGCTGGGCTCTGGTCCTGAGCTCTGCTTGATCTTGCACATCCCTTTCATAGCGGTGGCCGACCCCAGCACTGGGCTCTAAGGGTACAGTCCCTCATTAGTCTTCCCCTATTACAGCCTTGTACTTTCTCTGTTTGCAGTGAACCGTACATCAGGTTTACAGGGTCAGAAGGCAGGGAAGTTTTGTTATTTTATATTCTGTTCACCCCAGCTGTTTTGGTTTTGTTTTTTCCTAAAATGGCCATTATGTCAGTGGAAGTCATTCTGCTTCCCTCCCTCAAATGTCCCATTATGAAAGCTAGAAGGATCTGACTCAACAGGAAACATCAGCAAACTGCTGTTGGTGACAGAAAAAACTAACAGATTCTGAATTGTCTTTGTCATGCAGCTTTACATGAAGCAAATCTGGAATTCCCACTAATGTGTCAAATATAATTTGATCCCACAGCTGTGCAATATATGGCCTCATCTTTGAGCTAAATCAAGCATCTCTAGGTGAGCCTGAGAAGGAGCAGAGTAAGCTACTGAATAATAATTTGGAAAAGTGCCATGCCACAAATGACTAAGTACTTTCTTTCTCTGAAAACAAAGTAGATTTCATCATCCAGAATGAAGTTCACTCAGTGCCCTGATTATGCTGCTTTTAGGTAAACAAAGATCTTTCACTTTTGGGGGGAGAGGTAGAATGTTTATCCATCATTGCTTTTGCAGCTTCGGAGTTAAATTCTCTGGGATGTCCTCAGAGGCCGTTACAGCACCTTGGTCATTCTGATAAACATAGCTCAGCCTCTAGTGCTGTGCAGCTTTGGTTTTGCTTGCTTGCATGTCACTGAAAACTCAGAGGCCTCTTATGTTCCAGTTGTTGGTTTGGTTTTTTTTTTTTGAATTTACAGATTAGATGGCCAGTGGTGTTTATTTGAAGGCCCTCAAGTGTTTCCTGGGTTTTTTGCTTTTGTAAAGTTGCATTTTACCCTAACAAACCCATGTAAAGAAGTCAACCTCCAGTTTATTAATTCCTTGCCACCTTCATTTTTCCGTAAACCTTTTCATGCCTCTTCCCATAAATCCCTCCGGCAGAATTTGGGTTTAGTGCATGGAGATTACAGCATTAATAGTACGTTAAGGTAGACCTACAGGGATAGGATAGCTATCTTTCACAAAATAACTATATTTACCTATCTTCTTCTGGCATATTCTCTAGATCTAGTGTCCAGGGAGCATGCTGTGAAGCTGGCTGATGGACACAAATGCTGCTAGGGAAACAGGAGTTGGATGCAGCCCTTGAGTGATCCCATTTCTGCTTTCCCTTCCTGTAGGGCTTGGAATGGACTAAGTCTGGGCTGGGCTGTGTTGCACAAGCAGGAGAGACTGGCAAGGGAGGGAATTACTCTGGCTTCTCCATCAGGCAGCTTCTCCCTGGGAGTCTTCTCTGGAGTTTCTGGACTAAGCACTTTGGCTTTAACTTCTGAACTGCTGTTCACCTTGGGGTAGGTTGCTTTGTTTAACTTGGGGATATACAGGTGCCTTGCAGACTGATTTTGGGTGCTCTGAATTAACTTCTGGAAGGTCCTGCCTCCATCTACTGACTGTGTCAGGAACCTGAGTAACTTAATACACTGCTGATGTTCCATTAAATAGAAATGAAATTAGATGGTGAAAGAAAGCAATGTAAACATCCTCCTTAAAGAGAAGGCTCTGCCTGTGTGAGGAGTGGGGCACTCCATCCCATTACACAGGGGTTGTCTCTTGCTGTATCTGTGCATTTAATTGCCAGGCTCAGAGAGGCCTCTCAGAACTGCTGCATTTTCTCCAAGTTCAAAGTGCCATGAACTTTACTCTTCCCTGCAGCATATTAGCAGTTCCTTTGACTACCCTGCACTGGGGTGACTAGTTTTGCATCCTCATGTCTCCAATGGGTGTAGACTTGTCACTCCATATCTTTCAGATAGCAGACCAAGTGTCCTGCTAGCCTGGCTGTACTCCCTTTTAAATGGAAGGTTAATTCAGTGGGCAGTTTTGGCAGGTTAGACTTCCTCAGGGTGATGAAACTTACGTCTGTGTTCTCCCTTCTCCTGTCTCCTTCCACACTGCTTCCATCATTAAAAGAAAGTTGCCTATATTCTTCTTCACTCCTTTCTGTCTTTGCATCAGGCTTCATCAATAAACAGTGTTCAGTATGTTTTGTCCTCGTAGCTGGCTCACCAGTAATTAATACCTTTGATTGCCATGCCTTGCTTTTCTGTAGGGAAGTTTTATACAGTGTTTAATGGAGCTGTCTGAGAGCTATTTTAAAATAAAGTATTGACATATTATTGAGAGACTGTCTTTTATCTGTTCCCCTTGATATACCTGAAACCTTTAGATGGATTTTTCTGTGTTATCTCCCTAGGTTTGTTTTTGGCTTTTTTCCCCATTGAAAACAAAGTTTGCTGTTCCATGAGCTCAGTGTGTGCTAACTCTTGAGAAAGAGCCAGCAGAAAGGGCTTAAAGTGTTTTCTGGTTTGGGTCTGGAAATGCATTTATTTCACTTTCGCATGAGTAGTGGAGGAGCTTGAGAAAATGGTGCTCAGTGTCTGCCTCTTCATTCCCTTGCTTTATGTGGCATTGCTTACTCAGGTGACAATTTCTTGTAAGCTCTGCTTGTTTACTTTTTCTGCATCTATTTTCTATGACTGGAGTGATGTGCAGATCAGTAGGGATATGAGAGTTTTAATGCAGGGGTCATCTAGCATGTGGGAGATTCTCCATATCCATTCCTCTGGTAGTTTCTTCCCTGGCCAGTTGCTTCTTCTATGGTTCTGCAGAACCTGTGGTGTTGTCAGAGGAGCAAGGAAACAACAGACAAGGGATAGGGCAAACCCTGTTACATTGGTTTGTTTCTTGGATAGGAAAAGAATCTGTATTCCCAGCAATGGCTGGTGAAGGACTGTGGAGAATGAGTGGGAACAGAAGAATATGACTCCTTATGAATTTGCAGTGGATCATTACAGACTGAGGTCAAGTATGTTTGGGAAAGTTGAGGCTGGAGGAAAGGAGCTGAACTGAGATGTGTGTTGGGGGTAGGGCATGGGGAGGTGGCTGTGTGCTTGTATTGACAAGGTGAAGTCTACTTCCTTGGAAAGAATAGTGCCTTTCAGCTGGTAGAAACCTCATGATACTTGTTAGGAGTTGAGAGGTACAGGGAGGATGGAAAGGCAGTGGACTTTAGAGGAGAGAGGTAATTGGCAACTGTATGATCACAAGCTCCTGCTGTATGAATGCTCTTGGATGAGAACTATTGGCAGAGTTTGCACCTGTAACCCAAAGTATTCTTTTTAACTTATTCAGTAGCAATAAATCTGGTGTAATCTGTGCATGCATGTTTGTGGTTTCTCATCCAAAAAGCTCCAAAGAGCTTTTATGTAAACACTCTCTCAGTAGAGCTATAACAAGATGAAGAGGTTGTTGAGGCACATGGTTTGAAATGTGGGAAAGTTATGAAATACAGCCACCTTGGGAGAGGAATGAACAGCTGAAGGATCTTTAATGTGTTGCATGTGAGCATGAGGGACAGAGAGTAATGGTGGTCAAGACTGCAAGGGCCTTCTTCCAACTCTTAAAATACCAATATGATCTGTTTGCTGTCCAAAGATTTTGACAAACCTTAGTTTTAAGATTTTCTGAAATTCTCATCATGGGTTGAGATGTAGTGATGTCTCCAAGAGAGACCCCAGTCTAAGCTTCATGGTAGGAAAACTGAGAAGCTGTACATTTATGTTAGGATAGATTTCAGTGAGTGTAACACTAATGTTCTTGATTGATTCATGTCTGAAAGTTATGATATATTGTACCCAGCATAGGACTCTGGGTTGCCCGAATACTTCCTCAGTAGCCAGCCAAGTCAGAGCTTTGGCCGCGTGAGAGACAACACAGCTTTAAGAAGAGCAAACAGTTGTCGGTGGTTCCAGAAAGGTTTCAGATCTGCTCTGTAGCTAATGAAGGGGGGCTGTTCCAGAGTGGCATTCAGCAGCCTTCACTTCTAGATATGTATCTCGTTTGCTGTCTCTCATCTCCTCTTAAGAGCTAAGAATAGGTGGTGCAAAAATAAAGGATCCTCGGTTTTGTGATAGCTATTCCTAGCTATGGCAACAAACCTTGAGCCTTTCTGTTCTTAGAAGAATAGTGGTTAAAACCTTGTCTGTCTACCAGAAAATTTTAGACTTCAGGTCATTTCTCACAGTTTGGACACTATCCTCAGCAGTTATGTTTTTAAACTTTAAGAAGTTTAAATTATCAGCAGTAGTTAGGTATTTCATGGTTTCACAATTTATTTTCTTTCCTGAGTTACGACTGTTGCTTAATACAAATGGAAGTGCTATCAACTTGAGTGGAAAACCAGCCATCTGGTGTTCTCCTAGAACACAGAGCCCTGTTGTTAAACAAGAGGCGATCAGATCTTGGGTGTCAGGCACAGAGGAATGAGGAACCTCCCCAGAGGAAGGTTACAGAGAGGGCTTGGAACATCGACTATGGGCACAAGATGGTGGAAGGACCATAAGAATCTGTGCCTCCAAAGGCCATGAATCTTGTAAGGACTGGTGTGTTTACAGTGTAAGGATGTTCATCCTGCCAGAGCTGAGGCTGGGATTTGAGGCTTGGGATTTGAGTAGTTTGGCCCTAACCTGCCTCCTCAGCTTTACTAGAAGCAAACTATTAACAAGCATGGTAAGGAGGCCCTCATTTCCATGATAGCTGGCGTCTCAGCTCCTCTTTCAAGCTTCCACTGTATTACTGATGGACATTTTTCTATCTAGTTTTTGACATTGCTAGGGATTCTGTGCAGTAAAGCCTTTTCTCCCTCCTTCTCCCCTGCTTTTTATTTACGTTCCTGAGTGAGAGCATAGTCAAGCAGTGAGCTCAGTGCCATGGAAGCATTTTATATTTTGAGCAGAGATAAAAATCTCATTCCTTCTATAAACAAAACAAATCAACAGATGATGCCCAGGAGAACCATTTCTCTATAGCCATTTTCCTCCAGCTGCTTTCTATTCTGTGCAGCTTGCAATGCACCATATGAAATACGTGTGTGCCTTTTTGTGTGTGCAAAACACAGGTTGCCTCCAGACAGTGGCAGCTTCATCTTAAAAAAAAAACAAACCCACATATTTTTTTCTTTTACAATGCTGTAATAATAAGATTAATAATAGAGTTGAGAAGTTTGGTTGTTTAATAGTGTATAGCTTAGCAATGCTAGAGAATATGCTGGAGGAGCTGCCACTGCATCTCCACTCTGAATGGGTTTGAACTATTGTCTGTGGGAGGATGAGGGGCAGAAATAATCTGAGTGAACCTGAGTGCTCACTCTTAAAAATGGGGGGGATGAGGGTACAGCAAAAAAGCTTGTTTGGAGTTTGCTGCCCTGTGTGTGCTTGTGTGTGTCCCTGTGTCGGTGAGGAGTTCCTCTCTGGTGCTGCAGCAGCTTTGTGGCTGGGCATGAGCCTGTTGCAGGAACAAGCCTGGTGGAAGATAACGAGAAGTGGCCCCTTGGAAGGACTTGGTTGATGGCACCTCTTGCTTTCCTGCTTTTGTTTGGATGTAGTGAACAGTTCAGAGACTCAGGTGAAAGGCCAAAAGCTGCAAGGGGGGTTTAAGATCCAGCAGCACCGGGGGGGGGGAGATCACACATGGGAAAGAGCAGAGGGTTCTGGATGAGGAGCTGGCAGATAAACGCCACACGGTGAGGAGTCACATGATTGGGAATAGTTGCAGGTCAACCCTTGGCAGAGGTGCAGCTGCAGGTGTCTCATCCCAGCAGCATCATTCTGCTCATCTCCCACTCCTCAGATGTGCTTTTGTACAGAAGGAGGGTGGCTAAGCCAAATGTTCCTAAATGGAGGCCTGGGAGAGTACTGTTTCTCCTTTCAGGGGCAGGGAAAGGTGGTAAAAGTTTGAGCATTGCTTGGTTAATGGACTGCCTTTTTGCCGTAAAAAGTAGCCTCTGAGATGTGGAGGAACTTGGAGCTAGCAGGGGGACAGGAGGGCAATATAATTTGGTAGCACTTCTTCTGGTCATCTTCATAAAGCATGGTTTAGAACTGAAGGAAAATACTGTGATTTCTCATCCAAAAAGCTCCTGAGACTTTTTATGTAAACACCCTGTAAGTATACATGTATGTACACACATGTGTATACCTTTATATTCATACACATGTATACATTTATATTTATATATAAATGGATAGCAAGCGACTCAGAACAAATAGCTTTTAAATAAGCAGCAGAACTTAACTGATATGATCCTTGGATAGATCGTGTTCAGTGCCCAGAGCAACCCCCTTCTCCCATCTCTAGCCAAATGACTTCTGGCAGCTAAGGAAATAACCTTGGGTAAAACCAATAGAACTTTTACAACAGGGATGTTAGCTATTGACCCTGAATGTATTTTATGACACCACCTTAGATTTGCCTTGTATATCTTCATTCTGTTGTTGATACGTTGTTCTGCATCTTTGAAAAACGGTAGTGACTCCACCACTCCAGTATCTGTCATTGCGGCGCTTGGTCTGTGGATTCACGCTCATCAGCACTGGATTGTTCTCGGAGGCAGATCTGATCTGGACTGAGGTGGGCACATGAGACAATTTGGATTAAATTAATTGGAGTGCAAGACAAGTGATTTGTACCATTTCTGGTATGCTATTGGGAGAAGATAGGCTGTACCTGATGTGGTTCAAAGTTTGCTTTTCCGTATTAACGAATTTGAGTTAACACAGCTTGTTTCTACTAGATCAATGCTTTGTGTGGTATAGCTGGGATGGTTTTGATCAGAGGCATCTTGCCCTGAACCTGGATTTACTGTATCATTAAAACAGGGTCTCAAACTCGCTTGAGAACTCAATTGCATTTACTTTGTGTAATTGCCCTGGTGAAGTTAGGAAGCAGCAACAAAAAATCAGTAGGAATTTCACTGACTGCCAAGTGCACATGAATAATTTCTTTAAAGCTTGTATTTGTGAATGTGTTTTCCAAGGTGATTTGCTTATGTCTGAGGATTTAAGCTCATAACATCTATGGAGCTGGAAGTCAGAGCTTTAAGGAAATGAAAGGTAAGTGTTGTAACATAGCTGACTTTTTTTTTCAAAGAAGCAAAATATTTTAGGTGCTCAGTTCTTTTGAAAATTTGGACTTAAATGGGGGTGGTTAACAGTCAGAAATCTTGTCGCAGTTGGTGGCAGTGGCTGTTTATTTTCCTGGGTGATACTGTTTTGTGTCGAGTTATAGAGATGACTGTAAAACATAAAAATGTTTTAGTAAAGTTTACATGGACAACTTGTCTCATTCATTATCCAAGAAATTCTGAACTCTTAAATAACTGCTGTAAGCTGATTTTCTAGTGCAAGCCCTTTAAATTCATAGGCTGAGTTTGGCTTGCATTGCTTAGACCAGTGATAAAACAGTATTGGTTTTTTTCTTTCTTACCTGAAAATAGTTAAGTTAGAAATATTTAGAAATAATTTTCTCACCTTTCAACTTTCACATGGACCTTTTTCTGACTGAAAATGTTGTTAAAGATAATATTGATACAATAAAAGAGCAACCCACACAGAAATCAAAGCTGCACCATAAATCCTTTTCTGAAGCTTCTCACACGGGTTATGTAAATAAAAGAAAATTGATGCTGTTTGCAGAATTGTGATGATGTAGGGGAAATTGCTCTTATGTGATAGAAATTGTGTGCATGCATATGTGCCCATCTACCTGTCCACCCACCCATCCAGCTCTTTGTTGTTTTGGTTAGCTCTGTAGCTGGCATACATACCACAGAACCACTACCTGAGGCAGAAAATGTCCTTTTTCAAGGTTTCACGGAGGACCATTACAGTGGCTGTTTTGTCTTTTACTTGCTTGGCAAAGACCTTTTGACTGAAAAATATATTGCTCAGTTCAGGAGGAATTACTGTATGTAGTCAGACACTAAAGACTTTCAGTTGACTGTGGTGGGTTTTGTTTCCCTTTCCAAATAGTTTGTAGAGATGCGGTGCACTAAGGGCCATTTCAGCACCAATGACTGTTGATCCCCAAGGATACAGCTGATTCAACCACGTTTTTTTTATTTGTAAATTCCATTGCATTTGTAAATAGCTGGTGGCCAAAATCATTATCAATGTGTTAATTTAAAGATCAGTCAGCATTTTCAAAGACTGGACAGTTTCAAGAGTTTTCTCTGAGCAAGCTGAAGTCTTTGTCTTGTAGGCTGTGAGCAAATTGTTACAAAACACAAGAGAGTTGGTAGGAGTTTGTGGAATCATAATTAATTGACAATGTTTTTTCAAAAAACACATTTTCTAATTTAAAATAAGCTTTTAAAATAATTTAGAGCAGTGTTTAGATAGTCCCTCGACGCACATGGGTAGCTTTGGGTTAAACATATAAATAATGCTGAAAGGACTATATTTAGTTCCAGACTGATCCAAGGACAACTGAAAAACTGAAGGTCAAATAACAAAATGAAGAAAAGAAAATTATAGCCCTCCTTGTTCTGTTGTGCAGCATGCTGCTTGGCAGCCGTGAAGGTTCAATACTGGGGAATTTGTCACATACAACTATTTATGATTTGTACTTTAAGTAAAGCAAGTAAGCATGACGCGTGTGTACTTATTGACAAAAGCACATCACTGAGTCTTGTCACACTGAATCTAGACAGCAGCTCCTGAGTATTGCAGAATTTCTGGGGCCTGGATATTAAAAGATCTATGAAAGACCAATTAATCAATGTTGGTTTTCCCCATCCTCTGTCTTAACCTTTGGGCTCTAGCAGTTTCTGCCTGGAACTGAGCTAAAGTGTAGCCAGGTGCTGAATGGTGGGCTAAGACCATTGCTTGGGGTTTGTTTTTTTATATTTATTTATTTATTTATTTATTTATTTATTTATTTATTTATTTATTTATTTATTTATTGTACAAGCTATTAAAACTGTTTAATGAGAGAATCTCAGGTCACTACTGACCTGGGACAACTAGGAGTCTGTGCTTGAACAGGAATTTCTTTAAACAGCCCAAGAGCGGAGCTTAATGCTTCCATTTGCAGAGGTAAGGCAATGAGCTTTGGCCCATCTAAGTCAACCCTCCGGTGGTTTTTTCCTCTCTGACAGAGAGACCTAGTGCCTGTGCTGCTGACCTAGGCAGGATCCAAGATAGGTGCTAGGCTGTATTCTCTTCACCTAGGAAAAGCATTTCACTGACGTGGCTGCAGGTAACACTGGCACTGTTAGTCACAGGACCAGATCTCAGTAGGTCATGCCTATTTGTTCAGCTGAGGATCAACACAAGGACGGTGAAACTCTGAATGTGCAGGCTGACAATAAATTGATGGAGATTGTCAGTGATGTGAGTTGTGCAATCACGTTCATGCAATGTTTCACTTGATCTAATCTTGCCAAGCCTGATCATGCCTGCCTGTCCTCTTGCACAGCTCCCCAGCATGCCCAAAGCACTTGCCTACTGTCCTATCAGACCACAGTTTCTGGGGCCAGATCCCTTCCCTGGGGTATCTACTGGCCACTTTGCTCCAGCCACTTGACACATTCTGATTTCCATGCTTTTACTAGGGGATTTTAGTGGTACATGGTGTAATTAATTATTTTCAGAGGCTTTATTCCCTTTAAACTATTTTCACACTAGCCTTCCTATCCCTGAACTGCTTATGAAGCCTTCTTCAGTTGAAACTGCAGGGTATTATCTCACAGAATAGTGGGATTTTCAGATTGGATAATACACTTTATATCAAATGTGTGCACTGTATGGACAACATGCAGACAAAATATTGCCTGCAAGTTGGGTGAAGATCAAATGCATCCTTAGCAGTCTTCAAAAATGAATGGGAGTGTATGTGGTCCAACTTGGCTAGCAACTTGCCCCAGGATGGATGCATTCAACTCTGAAACAACAACATTCAGAGGAACTGGCTTCTTTTTCTTAGATGGAGACCATGTCTTGCATAATCTGTGCTTTTGCAATTTCCCTTTAGATCAAGGATTTGCATGTCAGAGATAATGGGGAACAATGATTTCCTTCCAGTTATCAGCTGGCTGTTGTTTACATTTCCTATGAGCAAATATCTCTCTCTCTCTTTTAAAATATTTTTGCACATGGTGTGTTCTAAAAATAAGTAAAGTTAGAAGCCCAGTAATTAGGCCTGTCCCTTCAACAATGAGTTAAATCTCTTTGGAGAAGTGAAGAACAAATTGGGATTTTCCTCAGCCAAAGTCCCAGCTGAGGCATCAGTTTTGGTCTGGTTGTTTCTTCAGCTCTTGAATTTAATATATGTTTAATCTCGACTGTGTTTCAGAGTAAGGTGTAAACTCAGTTATGGTTTAGACCAGGGGTCCTCAAACTTTTTAACCAGGGGGCCGGCGCGCAGATGCAGTGGCAGGCAGTCATCTGCGGCTGCTTGGTTTCCCCTCCAACCCCCGGCGGGGGGGTCTGTAAATACCGGGCGGTGGATTGAGGACCCTGGGGGGCCGTATCCAGCCTGTGGGCTGTAGTTTGAGGACACCTGGTTTAGAAGATTGGTTGAAGTCTTATCCTAGTAAAGGCTTTAGAAATTTGGCCTTAGAAGGCTGTGTAAAACACTAATTCTTGCAAATGTGTCTCTTAACAGACATGTTTCTAACAAATGGTTGTTCGCCGCTTCTTTTTTCTTTCAATATTACAAGGAGCATTTACATGAATGGCGTATCTTTTTATAAGTTTAATTGTGCTGTTCATTTGTAGCTTAATTTCTTTTACCTCAGACTTTTACAGATCATTTGCAGACTAATTCTGAGTTCATAAACTTAGATATGAAAACATATGATTTTGTTTTATTTTTTATCCACTAGATATTTGTGATTTGGGTGAGGAATCTCTGGGTAGAACAGGGAGTTCAGCAGCGCCACAGGTAAATGTGGGTACAGCTCTGGCTTTGCTTTAGTGTATGAAGCATGACGCCTGCATGTGCATACACAAGAGGAGGAAGATGAGATAAATTCCTGAAACCTCCATTTTCCTTATTGTTGAGTAATAAAATAGAATTTAAAAGGAACTCCTAGCCTTCCTTATTTATGGTATGTCACCATAGCATATTTTGGAGTTGTTTTTGAAGGGCCATTAACCTTGCTATCTAAAAGCAAGCAAGGAACCGGCGTTCTTCTAAATGCCAAATGCAAGTTAAATGGATGCTTTTAAATTAGTTTTCATCTATAAGGAACATTTTCTTGTTCGTGTTTAGTCTGTAAGGGTGCTCAAATGCCCCCGTTAGTCAGAGCCAGCCGCATCAGGAGAAATGATCTTTACACAATGTGCTACCTAACCATGCATGCCTTTGTGATGAGAGGAATATACCTTTCCTAAGAAAACCAAGTAAGAAATATCTTAGCAGCATAGAAGGCTTGATTATGATCTTTATTACTTTGCTGTAAAGCGAGACCAGCACCTCCAAACTCCATGGAGTTGCTCTAAATTGAAGTGTGAGCTCTGAAATACAGAGCAGAATAAATTCACTTTATGCACTTTAACTTGGAGAAGACAAATCTCTGTGGCAGTCCCAGCAGGATTACCAGTATTCAATCAGTTTTGGGACTTGTATATCCCAGCATTGTAGGTAGGCTTGGGAAGCTTATTTTGCAGTAGAAATGTCACTGCTCTTCTACAGAATGCTCCAGTAACAGCCAAACCTCCTAAATAATCGTCATCCCTACTGTTCAGTGTGTGAACGCTGGGAACAGAAGTGTTGGGGGAATCTTTCATGATTCTGGCAGAGAACTTGTCTCTTGGAGAATAGGAGCCTTTCCACTGGCGCAAATCCTCACTTTCAAAGACCTGTCTCTTTGCTGAGACAACCATCTGGCCATCTCTGAGGGATGGCAGTTTGTGGCACATTGCTGCTGGGGGTGGGTGTTATCTTTCCAGGTGGCTAGGAAAGCCTCTTACACTTGCATGCCATTGCCATGGGCAGAATACACAACTGCAGGATTTTGAATGCTTGAATTCATTACTCAAACTCCAAAATATTGTGCTTTTTTTTTTTTTTTTTTTTTTGGGGGGGGGGGGGGGGAGGGGGCAGGGGGAGGGAGGTGGATGGGGACTCTAACCCTGATGAATCTCACTTTTGCTGTTTAAGCCATAAACAAGACTTTACTTGCTCATAGGTTTTGGGACTTTGAGATTGCTTTTAGTTCTACCTAGCAACCACAAGCCTAGAAATAAGCTTTAGTTGGAGCCCTTTATCCATGCCCAATCTCCACTTCCTTATGTAATCATGTAGTTTTAATACTGATGCTTTCAGAAAAATCCAAATAATGAGGGATTCATGACAAAGCTGTGAGATTTTGTTGCCAGGCCTGTTCTTACGGAGCAGAACAAATAAAACTTTAAGGAAGAAGCCTTAGCCAAGTTTTTAAAGTAGGCTGGTTTTATTGTGAAAAACAAAATAAAAAAAAACAACCCAAAGCTTGGAGACTGAAACTCAAGTTAATTCATGTGGTCAGTGTAGACTTCTTGGTGAGCTGGAACCAGACAAACACGTGTCAGGTGCATAGAAAGCAAAGTAGTGTCAATATGTTGGCTATGAACTGAGCCTCGCTTCCTCCTCCTTGCATGCATGATATTATGATGAAAGTTGGCAAAAGGAAATACGATTGCACGTGATTCAATGTTGACAGCCGAGGAGCCTGGCTTTCTGTTTACAGAGGTAAAAGTGACAAAAAAGTTGGGGACTAAAGCTTCCCATGTGTCTTTACACAGTCCCGGAAAGTATGAGCTGAAGAAATGTAAGAAAGTCTGTAACAACAATCTGATTTAAAAGACAAAAGTTTTAAGATCTCCAAAATGTTTTAATGAAAAAAATACTCTGATGCAAATTGCAAAGGAAAACCAGTGCTCCCCCCAGGGTGTGTGCTGTGTTCTGGAGCAATTGAGAAATGTATGCTAATGGGAAAGGGGGCACAAGGTTTCCCCTTTCCTGGACTTTTGATATAATCATTTAGCCAACGCTGAGAGAATCTCTGCATACTCTAAAACTTCAGTCATTTCTGAAATATTGATCTGGGAAGGTCACTAAATTCCAGAGCTGGTGAGGTCAGGGTAATGAGATCAAGTGACAGGCCCAGTGGTACCCACTGATTTAGTTGTTTAGACACTGTAACCAAACCATGACCTTCTTGTTCTGCAGCCTCTTTGATCTAACTATGTGAAAACACAGCTGCTTACTGGATATCGCATGTTAGTATGCATGTGGGCATTAGGGTAACTTGTCGTGACATTTACTTCAATTATTCTGGTGTTGAATTATAAAAATGAGTATCACCCACCTGCCCAGCCTTATCCTGTTTTGCTCTTTGTTGGTGTATAACTAGCGAGAAGAAGTCCATGCATGGTCTGTAAGACCTGCCTTGGGGGTGGTGGGGGAAGGTGGAAAAAAGTCCTCCTGAATGAAGCAGGGAGCAAGACCTAATCTCCACAGACTTCTAGAAAGATGTTGGTGGGGTCTGTGTGTGTAATTGCTGCTATTTTCAGTCCTGGCAACTTTGCCTAAGGACTAGCCCTGGATCAAAGTCTCTTTTAACAGACGGGTGGCTCTAGGTTGGTGTGACTTGCACAGTGTGTGCTGGCAGAGGACCTTCTGGCTCACGGGCCTTGTGTGAAGAGACTCATGGATGCCCCCTTCCCACTCTCAGTCCTTGGTGTTTGCTTTCCTCTGCGCCTCTCCATGCAGTGCAGCCCGTGGTGCTGGCGTTGAGCAGGCAGGGCAAAGCCTCCAGTGTGGGACCCAGGTCTGCCTTGGGCTCTGCCTCTGTGTAAAATTGCCTGTGGTACGGGTCTGTTCAGGGATGAACCTGTGTTTTACTGTTCTTTGTCAATCTTTGTATTTCTCTCACTTTTGGATAGCTGTTTGGTTTTCAACATCTCTTCAACACAATGGTTCCCTCTGGAGATATTCCACCATCATCTCTCCACTGCCTGTGCCAGAGTCCACATGGCATTTCCTTCCCCAGGCAGAAAAACACAGGTATGGAGCAGAAATAGAGCCTGCTACAAGCTGTACCGCACTCCCATGAAAATACCTACCCAGATCCATATGAGATCATACAGTGGAGCCCAGCTGCTTTCTGCCCCACGTTTAAACACCATGAGCACAATAGTAAAGTTTTGTGATGTATGGATGTGACCTGGAATCACTTAGAGCAGAAGAGAGGGATGGAGAATTTATGTCTAGCCCAGGGCAGAGCACGTGGGCTCCTGGCTATTGCGTACTGTTGCCTTTCCACTTGCACACAAGCTTATCAAAATGTTTTTGCAGACCTGCTCCAACTTTTCTACACAGCTTTTAACTCTTCGTTTGAGGACTTTTGTGAACTAAGCGGTAGAGGTAGTGCTCAAAGAGGGCAAATGGTGAGAGCTCAGCCAGAGCCAGGCTAAAGAGCCAGGCTGCTGCAGAGCCTGGCAGGAGCCGGGAGCTCGCAGCGCTGTCTCTGCAGGCATGCTGACTGGTCTCCTTTCCCCACGGGCATAAAGAGTAGATGCATTTAAAAACAAATAGGAAGGCAGCCTGGAGTGCCAGCCACTGTGTATGCCCCTCTGAACATGGTTTGAAAAGCAGGCACTGGGGATGTTTAGAGATGATTAGACATATGGGCTGGCATTAGAATTACAAAGTGCATCCAGAGAGGCACTACAACTCCCTACGAAGTCAAGCAAAAATAATCCTGTGATGATTTCTCTCCCCACACACATACACTTCCACAGAGACTTGTGTGATGTATGGAAACCCATCCCCACAGTACTGAATGCTGAAGAAGAGATGCTTGCTGGCCCAATAATCTTGAATACATTGGAGCTCAGTTTAGTTCATAATCTCTTTCATGCATACAGTAAGCAATAAGGTTTTGTGTTTAGTAGGGAGTTGGTTGTCTTTTGAGGAAGACAGGCAATACTTCACACTTTCACCCACACTGAAGTAAAGAATTGAAGGACCTTTATATGATTTTTCTGTTTGTTTTTAAAAAACTCCATCTCTCGCTTTGTATGTAACATTTGCACAGTGTGGGCTCAAAAGGTGAGCAGGAGAGCAGTCACTCTAGGCACTGTCAGATTTTTGCAGTGTGCATGAAGGTCTGGAAGAAGCAGTTTGGGAAATGTCTTCCCTCATGCCACAAAATGTCCCTTAGCTGCAGAAAAATAAATTACTTTAAGGTGGGAGCTTTTTCTTTTCACGTGACAGAATAGATATTTTATGGTAAAATTAAGTAATTGAAATCCTCTGGTCTTTTTCTTCATCTGTGTATATTTGTTCCTTGCTGTGGTTACCCATCAAGCACCAAACCAAATTCCTAAACATAGTACAACACGAAAGCAAAACTGCCAAACACGGTCCAAATTCATAGCAAGGCAACAAGTATAAATGATATTTTTTTTACTGTGGATATCTGAGGAATCAGAGGAATGAGCATTTATGAAGTACCTGTCTGAGCTTTTATTAGGTTGATTTCTAATGCGGATTTATATCAGAATTTGTATAATGAATGCGTGCGGAAGGAATTATTTCTGCTGCTTAGCATTATCTGTATGAAATACCTAGAACAGAAGACCCAGTTGAACATTTCAAAGAAAAATATCTTTCAAAATATGCACTTTGTTTCTGTTCTAGGTTTAAAGATTATGCAGAGGCTTAAATAGCTAGCTGTATTCTGCCTTTTCATATAATGCGATAGGGAATGATAATTTACTTTTGTGTTTAATATCGTGCAGCTGTGAGTTGACTGTAAAGACAGAGTGGAAGCACGTTTACACCCATATGAGAGACGTGCTCCAGTTGCACTGTCTGTTGAAGAGATGGAAGAAGTATCGCTAGGGAACTCCGTTGAGTGCTATAAAACTGCGTCAGGAGCATGTTGCTGCAGGGATCAAATAACTAAATCTGTAAAAAGCAGTTGTCTGTTCTTCTGATATGATGTGTTTGGATAACAGAATATTTCTCAAAGAAAATTTTGAAATGGACAAATTTGAAGGGAACTGGAAAGTCACTTTGCAAAGCGATGGGCAGTTCATGTTTACTTGCTTTGTTACTTCTATGCAAAATGAAAACATACACCCATGTATAGCAGGGGAGGTATGGCCAGAGCATTTTCACATGTGGCTCTTGAGGTGTTATATCAGCCAGCGCCTTGAATTGCTGCAACGCAGGATATTGGAGCTGGGTCCTGATGCAGTTCAGGGTGAGGCTGGTCTGCCCAGGAGACCTCTCATTGAAGTCCATGGGAGCTTTCATGGAGCGAGGCACCTGTCTGCAAAGCATGGTATCGTGGTCCAGTGCAAGTCAGGGAAATGGATTTCAAAGTTGGTGTAGTCAAGGGAAAATTGAGAGAAGGAGAAACGTCAGTCAATACTGAGGTACACGAACAATTCATGGATAGAATGTTGTTTCAGTAGAGTTAGTTAGGTAACTATGGGGAATGCTGGTCATTTTTTCTGCTTTACTAAAGATGGAAACACTTTGTTAAATTTAAACCCTTCCCTAACTTTTAGCTATCCAGCTCTTATAGCAACCCTGTGAAGCACATATATGTAATGAAATGGATTAGAAGAGTAGTGATGGAGACTGTGGGATTAGAGTTCACTTTGCCACAGTGATCCTCCTGCTCTGGGCTACATTTTTGCCCCCGGTACAGCTTTACCTGGCTACAGGCATGCTCCTGCTCAAATTCTCCCTGGAGTTCAAAATGCCAGAGTCTTGTGGGCATAAACTGCCAGCTGTGGAGCGGTGTCACCCCAGCAGGCTGTTGGTACAGTTTCTCTTTTTGTTGGATCCTGGCAGTAAGGCAAAGTGCAAAAGACACGATGGGACCCGGGCAGGAGAGGGGATGATGCTCAGGAGGGAGAAGGTGCTGCCATGAGAGGTCACTTTTCTGTAAGCTTTGCTCTTCCCCAGCTTACAGGCTGTGCTGGAGAGAAGGGCTGATGTACAGAGATGTGAGACTGTGCCAGAGCAGAGTTGTGTTCTTACATAGCTCAATATTATGCCGTATCTGGGAAGAAAGCCTGAATTATTCAGTCACTTGCATAACTGTGTGTAAGAGTGTTTATAATCAAGGGCTTGGCTTCTGTCCATATTTATGAATGACCAGGGCTGAATCTGGGCTTAATTCCAGCACTGACACTGTGTGTGAGTTGCACAACTATTGTGGATACATGACATTGCTGCTCCACGTTAGGCCATGGGATGGATGGGACATCTGGTAGAGTTTGTGCTCCCTGCTTTGAACAGCTCATGCACAGTGGGGACTGCTACTGTACAAGCACGCAAGCCCTGCACACTTAGAAGTCCTTCTACTGATTTAGCCACTGTCTTTAGCTAAATCAGAGATCCCTTTCCTTCAGATCATTCAATTAGTTACAGCCCACCCCTTGAATTTACCAGGAGCCTATCTCCAGCAAAAATAATAATACTCACCCTCCAAGCTATTAACTTGCTTGAGTACTAATTGTTGACTCTTTTTACCTTTTATTAATGGCATATGGATATAGGGTCGTTACTGTACTTGGTGAAGTGTTGGGCAAAATGTTGTGATTAGTTCCACAGCTGCTTTGGTCGTTGATGTTAAACACTTGTACTTCTCTAGAGGCCACTTTAAATGAGAACCTGATCAAGGCCATTGTTACCAACACCTTTTGCTTTCACCTTCAGCTGAAGGAGTGGAAGCCTTGATGGTACCTGGGGGAGAAAAGTAGCAAAACTGCCGTGTCTCTGTTTCATGCACACATCAAACCTCTGCTCTGTAATGTGCTCCTCCTGCACCACTACTGGGCTCCACCACACAGGGGATCAATGTATTGCTTTCATCCTCTAGTTACCACTTTGCAATGACCTAGTCAGAGGTGGTCTGTTTGTTGTATTTTCTTCCTCTTCGAGGTCCCCTGTGTCAGGTTGCTGGATGAGAGCCCCTGCTGACAGGACTAGCTCCCAAAGTTGGTCTCCAGCCCTTCCTGGAAGTAACTAGGATCCTCTCAGCCTGCTCTGATCATGCAAGGCACAAAGCAGAGACCTTCCTGCTCTGCAGATCCTATGTTCCAAAGCAGAGGACTGGTGGTACTGCTGTAACCATTATTAGCTAATAGCTGTTGGCCGGTGTTCTGGATGAAAGCTTTGCCTGCTGTACTGATATCCATCCAATTTGGGTAAATACTAGATTAAGCAAGAGAAAGGCAGCAAGAAAATGTCGCACTGATCTCCCAGAAACAGCCTGTGACATATGACTTCTTTGCTTTGTCCTATACGAATTAACACTGCTGTAGAAAATGGAAAAAACAAGCCTCTCTATGCTTTCTACTTATACATAAGAAAGAAAATTTTCCTTCCTGACCACACGTTGGCAGGTCAGTAGATCCCTTCTGAAATATAAAGAATGAAGTATGTAGAATAGTGTTCTGTGATAGCATAAGATACTCTCATTTCACTTACCCAAAGTAATCTCTTTTTTTCAAGAAATGCAATTCCAAGTTAGTGGGAAGTTGCCCTGTTTATTTCTAGCAACTATGAGTAACTACTGACAACATAAGTTTGTTTTGAGGGGGAGGCATCATTCCCAGTTGTAGCATGTTGTGGGTCATTTGGTCATAGAAATATTCTGTTCCTGGAGATATAACGGAGTTCCCTCTGTTGCTTCTAGAAGTGTGCATGTACAAAGTGCACAGCAATGGAGCTCTGAAGGAGCTCATCTTTCAAAGTAGGTGCTTATCTAACTCCTTTTCAAGTATATTTTTGTCCAAGTCCAGGATGCAGCATGTTGGTTGTGCACTCTGCTTGAGTTTTAATTCTACATAGCTCTTCAACAACTGGATCAGGGTGGCATAGCATTGTCCTTGTCTGGTGGCAGGAACATAGCCCAGCCCTAAACAGTTAACTTCCTCACTGTGGTCTGTCACCAATTATCAGGAATGACACTTTTCTTTGAAGACTAACTCTCTTTGGGAGGAAGATGGTGGCTGCCGTTTTTAGAAAGCAAAAAAAATGCAATTACCTTTACCAAAGAAAGGGAGCAGTTCTAATAGGATTTTTTTTTAATCAGACTATTTTTTTAGACTATTTGGGTAATTCAGTGATTATTACTACATAGCTCTTTCTCCTTAGGGGATGCTAGACTGTTCCAAAAGCGTTTGTTAGTTTACTTAGACATTAAAGGCATCCTTATGAATTTAGATTATGCTCAAGTATTTCAAAGTGTCCCTAGAGGTCCAAGCTGCTTTGAACTTAACCTTTTCTGCCCAGTCTTGTCATATATGTGAGCCCAAAGATTGTAAGCAAGAGGTCAGTGATTCTCAGTCTTTTTAATACTTTGACCTATGTTACAACAGGAAAAAATAAACAAACCAGAATCCCTCTGATCTAGCTAGGAAAAAAGAGAGAGGACATTTTCAGTAGGCCTCTTTGTAACCCTCCTCTTAACCTGCTAGTTCTCCTCACCCATTAAAAAGGACAAGCAGGAAAAAAAAAACAAACCCCAGCTTTAAATACCCATTGCCTTACTTCTAACTGCTTTCCTTTAAAATGTGTTTGGTCCTCAGGGCACCTTGAGATCTTAATGCTTTTTTTATATAAAATTTGAATAATGAAGCATGTGAGACACTTGCGATTGGAAAAATATGAACTTTAATAAATCTGGTCACGCTGCTTGTGAGCTGTGTATATCACACAAAAATGTGTGGCTAGATCCTCCGCTGGGGCTGTTCAAAATAACTGCAGTGACTCCAGTGGTGCTGTGCTGATTTACGTGAGGTGAGAATCTGGCTCGCGTCCCGTATTATCTTGCAATGTGACTGTGCAGCTTAATGCAATCTTATTCAGCTTGTTGGGTTCGGGGGAAAAATGAGTGCCCATGGTTATTTTTAGAAAAGCACATCATCAGAGGGGTTCATATGATTTTCTGTCTCTCGTATATTTATTTTCTATTGCCATTGACCCACTGTTGAAGTTTAACCCCAGCCAGCAACTAAGTACTACAGCTGCTTGCTCGCTCCCCCCACGGCAGGATAGGGAAGGGAACTGGAAGAGTGAAAGTGGTGAAACTGAGAAAACTTGTGGATTGAGATAAAGACAGTTTAGCAGGTAAAGCAAAAGCAAAACGAGGAATTCATTCACTAGTCCCATCGGCAGGTCACTTCCCGGAAAGCTGGGCTCCATCACACATAAGGGTTACTTGGGAAGACAAATGCCGTAACTCCGAACGTCCTCCCATTCCTTCTTCCCCCAGCTGCATATGCTGAGCATGATGCCATATGGTATAGAATATCCCTTTAGTCAGCTGGGGTCGGCTGTCCCATCTGTGCCCCCTCCCAAGTTCTTGTGTACCGCCAGCCCGCTCGCTGGTGGGGTGGGGCGAGAAGAAGAAAAGGCCTTGGTGCTAAGCACCGCTCAGTAATAATGAAAACATCTCTGTATTATCAACACTGTTTCCAGCACAAATCCAAAACACGTAGCCCCATACCAGCTATTATGAAGAAAATTAACTCTATCCCAGCCCAAACCAGCACACCTACATGAGCTCTTTTGGTGTTTAGAGACTTCAAAAAGAGTAATTCAGTATTTTTCTCCACTGAGGTAGCTGGATGGTTTGTTTTTCCCCTTTGCATTGCTTCACGGTGTCGGAGGCTATACAGGCAAGGCATTATTTTTCACATGATGCAACACAGCTTGTTTTTCTTGGAAGATGAGTCTGACTGCACCTCTTTTCAGTTTTCAGGTGTCTCTACACAGCCTGCATTCTCCTTCACTCTTTAAAATAGAAATTGGACTGCTTGAGGATTTTGTGGGTCATGTACTTCTCATTTTCCCATCTGAAATCTGAGCCCTCAGACCTTACAGTCATCTTGGCTACAGATAATCATGACAGTTGTTTTTCCCATTTTGACCCTTTCTTCATTCCCTGGGCTACAAAGGGAGCATGAGGGCTATTGATGTCCTAGGGATCAGGGTCTGTTACCAATCAAAAAGCCTCTTGGACGTGTGCATCCTGTTTATATGCCAGTATCTCCCTAATAGCATTAGGGAGGAGGAAATTTAGAGTGTCAGTTATTTTTGTAAGCAGAAAGTGCTGCCTGTTTCCCCGTGAGGCATGAGCAGCAGTTTAAGAACGTTGGGAAGCATGAAGCAACAAGGTACTACTGGGCGTTATCACCAAAATTCTTCTTTAAACTATTTTCATTTGCACATACTTTATCTCCAGCATTTCTTCAGTCTGAGAAGATCAAGCAGACGCCACATGTACAGTGTAGCCCAGACAGCCAGATGACACAGTACTGTTTTGACTTGAAAGTCAGACTTCTGCTAAGCATCAAGGGGCAAACCTTTATCTCTGCACGTAGTGCTGAGGGGTGTAGGGAAGAATTCATTCCCTTAGTCAGTGGAGCTGATCCAGATTTTCCATTGCAGTCTTTAACTGGAGCCTACTTGCTACAAGGCTTTTTTCTCCAAAGAAGCTCTGGGACCCCCCAAAAAACTTAGATCCACCAGCCTTGCACAAGTTTCTCCTCTGAAATTCAACTGCTGCAAAGAAAGCGCAGAAGACTCTGCTTGGTGCTTGCATAAAGATAAATGAAAAGTCTTGCATTCTCTTTCTATCCCACCTCTTAACGAAGTGTAATCGCCACCTTGGTCCTGCTGGAATGAAGATTGCCAGTGCCCCAAAGGAAATGACTGGCTTGCTCCCAAGAAATATGTAAACCATAAAGGTGGTTCTTGAAATGAACTTTGAAATAAGAACTTGTCAGTAGATTGTAATGTATTGAGTCACTTGGACTGACATGGGTTCTGGGTTGCAGCTTGCTGTTAAGGGCAAAATCTTGTCCCTTACAAAAACTCTTTTAAAGAGTTTCTTTTAAAAGCATGAGGTCTTCTTGTTCTGTGGAAAGTTTAGTGCATTTGTCTTCCCTGCTGCAAGGTAAGCATAAATCAGACTGTGTTATGATAGAGGTGCTCACTGAAACAAATTCCTAATAAAAGAATAAACATGGAAGCAATCCGTCTGTACCCTCCGCATTCCTCAGTGACATCTTCCTAGAAGCACGACTGGGAAGGGAACTGGTGGGGTGGATGGGGGATACCGCTTGCTAGTAAGCACTGACAAGTGAGGAGAGGTGTGTTATAGTTAATTCTGTTTCCCCAAAAGAAAATCAGATTCCCTCTGTAATTTTATTTTGCCAGTCAAGTGTGCCCAGAGGAGCCACCACAGACCCTCCAAGGTGTCCTTTGTGCCATGCCTGTGTACTCACTGGCTCTTGCAGCTCTGGCACAGCGGTGTCAGTCCCTCTGCACTGTGGTGTGACTGCCAGCTAAGCGCAAATCCTGCGTCGCTTGCCCCTCTGTAGGATCTGGTGGTACACTTCCAGCCATACCTCACAGTACTAATCCAACCCCCACAAGCCTTTGCTTTCAAAAGCTGGGGCACTATTGCAATGTGGAAAATGCCTTCAATTAGCTTGGGTGTTTGTCATTTTGATTTGCTAGTTGCAGTATTGGCCTGAGTTTAGCTATTGAAGGTGGCAACCCTGCATATTTGTAAATACCTTTATTAACCTCCTTCCCTGCCTACCTTTTCTCCCTTTCCAATCAAACCCCACCATTGGAAACAAACTGCCTTGTGACAGATCCAAATTCAAGTACTCTATTCTACCAAGGTTAATTTTTGCATAGGCTTTGCCTGGGTTTGATTTTGGCTTGCAGTCTGTCTTGTCCAACCAACAATGCTTGATAAATGGATACTTATGACAAACATCAAGAGCTTAATAGGAATATCCATGGAAGAAGCACAGAAGAGACTTGATCAGTTTCACCCAGAGTTCCAAGTTATTGATCCTAAAAACTAAATTGACTACTGAGCAGTGTTTAGATTTGAAAGTGTGGTCATTGAGAAAGAAGTGGCTGTCCTTTATGGAAGAGCAGTTAGTCTAACACAGCTTTAGCAGAGTTGTACTTCTTATATTGGTTTCTGCAGCACGTTTTGCTTTAATAAACAAACCTGGAATTCTTGCAAGAGCATTGTTTTTCCTGTCTAAAGGTAGGAAAGCTTGAACCTGGAGGAATGATTTGCTACTGGTGCGCATGTCCATGTCAGAGCTAAGAGTGGACGTAGAATTTCAGGCTTTCTTGGCAATATGCTAGCTCTTGTGCATCGTATTGTGCTTGTGTGAAGGATGAATACCATGAAACTCTCTCTCCTGCCCAGTGTAGATGCAGTGCTACCTGAATATTGATACCGAAGCAAAGCATCTATAACAAATTCCAGGAATCTTATTTCAATTGTTCTGCGGATGGTTACTACAGAACCAGGGGAAAGTTGTGGTAGCAATGAATGCCTTGTCACTGCCTGAAGGTGACTTGGCTTGTCTGCACCTTTCCTGCCCTGCATCATCTGGACCCAGCCACGTTCCTAGCACATGTGGTCCGCTATGTAGATTACTTGGACTGCAAGGAAGAGTATGCAGCATTCATCTCAACTTCATGCCCCTCCTGAGCTGTTTCTGAAATGACAATCTGCAGTGTTAGATGGCTGCTGTTATGCTGTACTGTTAGAGAAAACAGCTTCTTCCCATGTTTTATTGCCTGACTATCTGCTGCTGCTCTGTGTAGCTTGTTTTACCATGAGGGCCCCTGTGCTGAACGATTAACGCAGTTACTTGCCCTTGCAGACTGGGGCAGGTACCCAGAAGAGGTGGTCTGGAACCGTAATGGGCAACGGAGGCAGCTGTGGCCCAAGGCTTGCTGGTAGACTTTGTGTTTCCTCACCCATCTGTACTCTCCGCATTCCTCAGTGACATCTTCCTAGAAGCACAACTTGGAAGGGAACTGGTGGGGTGGATGGGGGATACCGCTTGCTAGTAAGCACTGACAAGTGAGGAGAGGTGTGTTACAGTCAATTCTGTTTCCCAAAAAGAAAATCAGATTCCTACTGTACTTTTATTTTGCCAGTCAAGTGTGCCCAGAGGAGCCACCACAGACCCTCCAAGGTGTCCTTTGTGCCATGCCTGTGTACTCACTGGCTCTTGCAGCTCTGGCACAGCGGTGTCAGTCCCTCTGCACTGTGGTGTGACTGCCAGCTAAGTGCAAATCCTGCGTCGCTTGCCCCTCTGTAGGATCTGGTGGTACACTTCCAGCCATACCTCACAGTACTGAGAGACCTTTCAGAAACAGCATATGTATGGGGGGATGGGGTGGAAGGAGAGGGGGCGGAGGGCTGTTTAAACTGTCTCCAAATAAAGATTTGCTCCTGCTGTCTGTGGTTAATATTGATTTAACATATTTTTGCTACAACTCAATTTAGTCTTTACTCTCATCCAGCTGTGGGAGCTCTGGTTTGCAATTGCCTGTGCAATTAATCCTTTTGTGCATTTCTTTCATCGTATGCAGAGTGTCAGCTCTCACCTAGTACATCACATGCTGAAAAGATCCAGAAACTTGCCTTGTTTTCATTTGCACTGTTGTACGTACACATCAGTGTGAGGGTTATTTTAAACAAAAATATCCATGAAAACAATGCTGTAGTGTTAAACTCATATCCCTCTCTCCTTCCCCTTCTCCCACACCCTTCCATCCTTCCTAAACCTGTTAAAGACATATATAATCATTTGGCTTTCCTGGCTTACTGCCATATTTATTACATGAAAAGCAATGCACAACAGCACCTGTGAGCTTTATAAAGGTCTTATTCATCTGATGGGCTTGCGCAGTGCTTGGAATGGAGACGAGGAATACGTACAAATGGAGTGGGAGGAAATACTGAACGTGTGCTTATGGGAGAAACTACTAGGAGCACGGGAGGTAGGGTGAGGGGATTTTTTGAGTTGAGGCCTCTTTTCGGTACTCTCTACAGTTTGAAGGTGAGTGTTCACCCCAGCCACCACCCACAACTCACTCGCACATAAGAGTGCATTCTTCCCTATAGGTCGTGCTGCCCTCTGGATGTATGCATAAAGGGCAAACACAGCTGTCAGCTCTCACCACTGTCCTGTGCCCTCTGCGAAGGGACTGTCCTGCCGCTCCTCGTGCTTAAGAAAGGTGGCAGTGGGACGTGATTTCTGGCTTTCTGTGCACACAGTCACACTTGTGCATTGGCAGTCAAAAAGGACAGTAATATTTGTTGTGTTTTGCTCTTTCTTTTCTGGCCTGTAACTAGAGGGTCATGTAAACAAGGAAAATACTTGACGGAAGCTTTCTGTTCCTGCAGGTATGCACACACACACCTGCACAGGTTTATCTGGAAGTTTGACGTTCTTTATACTGAATTAATAAAATAGGTACAAGTTTTTGTTGGTAATTTTGGGAGGTGTTCTTGCAATATTTTTGTCAGTCCCTTTAAAGAAAGCGAAATGGTATAAATTAATTTTGAGCTGGTATAAAGGTGTCCACGCTATGTTGCCTGCAATTAATTTAATCAGTGGAAGTTTTATGAGAAGGACAAGATCTAATGAAATTAAATGCTCAACATCCTCTCTCTGTATTCTGCTCTGCTCTCATAGTTTACATGCAGGTAACCTTTATTTTAAGATCAGTGAGATTCTCTTGCTTGCAGACAACGTGGTTTATTAACTGAGGGGCAGTAATTTTGTAATCAGTAACCAGTGCGGAGTGTTAGCACCCCAGATAAAACAGCCTGCTTGTGTATTCTCTGGAGCGCTATCACGGGCATTTCTCCTTCTACAAACAGTGCCTGTGTTGGTGCTGTTGGCAGCAGAGTCCATTTCTGGAAGGGGCGGTGAGGGTTTGTGGTAGCAAAATCCCCGAGACCCAGTGCAGAGGTATACATTGCCTTCAATCACTGGAAGCTGGACATAAACCTAAAGCTCTGCAGTGATGTGCCACCCCTCTAGTGTGAGTTCAAAATTTGATGGAGGAGTACTTTAATTTGAGGTGAACTGATTAAAAGAGCTGTGGATTTTTGTTCCCTCCTGCCAGAAGAGAAGCGCCATCTGGCCAGGATAGGCTGTCTCCCACCTTCCCATAGCAATGCTGCTTCCTTGCTCTCAGAGAAATAAACTGGGCTGAATGTATGATTCTGTACTACAAGATGCTGATGTGCAGTGTGTATGAAGAAGTGTGGTCCTTGACGGTTACAACTCTGCTGGCAGAGCCTTGCGTGCTCTGATTCTCCTGGTAGAGCTCCACTTGGTCCTGGGCATGGTGGCTTTGCTACACTGCAGTGGAGCACAGCTTTGCTAGTGCAGGGTGTGTGGTCAGTGTGGTGTACCGGTAGTCCTGTAACAGTCTGGAGTTTGTACCACAGTCACAGTTTTGCCATGACTGTGTGAAGGAGAACAGGAAAACAGTGTAGGTTCAGCCTTTTGGACGTCACAGTTTTAAGAGCCCCATGGTGCCTCCCCTCCTGTCCCAGGCTCAGGCCAGACACAGTTCTGGCTTAAACCCTCAGCAGAAGAGATGGAACTGGACAGGACAGGACAGCAAGTTAGATAATATGAGAGTTGTGGAGTTTCCTGAGAAACAGTTATGGTTTTGTTTTCTGTTAAACACAAATTAGTTTTAGTTGTTTTTTTCCATAGAAGTCAGTGGAACTATGTTGCTATAAAATCCTACAAAGAAAGATCATACTTGAACACCAGCTTCTGGTTTTAGTGAGGCTTTCTGGGTCTCTCCTAAGATTGCTTTTCTGTTGGTATGTCAGCAACAAAGACATGCATTTGGACTCTCATCGTTTGAGAAGTTTTAAAGGTACTTTCCACTTGATAAGGTCTGTTTTTTAGAAAATAATGTGTTTATTACAGGTTATCAGATCACATCACTTATAATTTTCTCAGAAAAGCGATCAATTTCTTAGAATAAAATAGCATTGAAAAAAAATATTCAAGTGTTTCCTAATATAGTGCCCCTTAGCCTATCTGTCCAAATTGGCTTTTTTTCCCCCCATAATATCTATTTGCACAGTGCCTGAAGTGCATTTTCCTAGTGTTATGGTTTGCATGAAATGTAACTCAGAAAAAGTGCAGTACACCCTCTACAGAGACTTAATATAAGACCTAAGCGCTACTTAGAGTTTAATGTAAGCCCTGTTTTGATGGGCTGAAGTAGGATACCTGCTGACTCTTTGCACAGTGATTAATTTCACCTCTACAGTTTGATTTGCAATTGATGTTAATAAGGGAATGGCTTATAGGGAAAGCAGTCAGCACGAAGACAAGTGTGGAGGCCTTGGACTGGAAATGATAATAGGTGTGGTGCTTTAAATTTGACATGGCTTTTTTATAGCTTGTGAAATACAGGAATGGAGAGGCCTGTCAAAAAATAAACTAAGGCATGTTTTCTACTTTCCACTGCTTATAGTGCAGCCCAGCAATAAAAAGTGGTAAGCAAGCCAAAGGTAGAGATGGGAAAGGGTGTGTCAGGATAAGTCTGGAAAAGGGTCTCCTGAGGTGCTGAGCCCAGTCCCCAGCAATTGTAGGCACCTGTGTTATCCCCTAAGCCTTTTCATAAACTGATAAAGCTTTAAAGCTCTATCTTATTAGGTGATTTTGGCTCCTCTATGTGAATAAGCTTGGTAACATATGTCCTTGTCTTCATCCCTCAGAACTCATTAATTTGAGGGAATTTATTTACAAGACCAGCAAGAGATGTTGTTAGGAAAGAGGTAAAGGGGCCAAAAAATTCAGCTTAGTGGCTGGATTTTGGGAAAACTTTTGCAGAGGGGAGGATAGCTTTTTCATATCTATGAAAACAGCAAAAAGAAAAGATGGGGAGACTGGTGTCTTGGGCAGGAAGAAGAGGAGGGGAGACACAAAAAGAGAGTAAGTGAAAGATGTAGAAAAGTGGTGTGTGATTTTTCAGTCCATAAAAACAAAGATGAGAAGACATATTTTTCATTCTGTTTGCAGAATATAAATACCACGTTAAAGGGGAAGGGTTTTTTAATTCACTGATTGTAACTGGAATTTCAGGGACAGCCTTATAAAAGCTAAGCGCTGAGCAGAAGCCAGAAGTGCTGAGCAGTTGTGTGATACAGTGACAGTCAGCAGATGCAGAAAGTAAACATCTGTTGTGCTGCCCAGCACTCACAGGCCAGCTTCATGCCTGAAGAACAGGCCAGGGTCTGCATGTGTATGGTTAGGACTTTGAAATGTCATTGGCAATGGGGAAGGGGACATATCTGAATCCACTATAGCACAGAAGTGGGGTGTGTGCACCCCACAGGATGTGCAAGATAATCCATTAGAGTGCGGGAAGAAAATATTTTTTGTACCATTATTTTTTAAAAAAGGTTTACTACATCTTTATCTCATCTTTTCTTAATCTATTTTTGTGTATGCTTTATAGTGGACATAATTTATTAGCACATATACATATATTGGGAGTGTGCGCAAAAATGTTCTACTGTTAGGGGTACATAATCAAAGTTTGAGGATCACTGCTTTATGGATCTGTTAGAAACAGCAAATGTAGCAAATGAATTGATAAAATACAGTATGAGAACTTGGACAATGCATTTTTACATGCAGATCTACAGTGTGCTGTGGACGTTACTGCTCTGAAAGTCTTGCATAGGGATGTTCATCCATCAGTGAAGACCAGAGCTAAAAGGGCTTCTTCACATTGCTTTGGGACATGGCTGAGCATGGCAGTGAAGCTGTAGTGTCAGCATTGCCCATTTCTACATCTGGCTAAAGATTTTAAAAAGGAGGGGATGTTGGGAACAGGACCAGTGTTGTCACAGTAAATTGAAGAAGTCAGTTAAATCACTTATTTGGTAATTGAGAAGTAATCTTCATGTTGCTCAAATTATTTGCATGCTTCACCCTCAATCCCCCTAGTGCCTGTACAGCAAGGGCAAAATCCTTATATTGCCTTTACCATGCTCAAGCCTTGCTGCTGCTTTCCGTAGTCAGACTTTGTCAGCCTTTCTAATGGTCTGCAATACTTTTGTTCTAGCAGTGCAGACAATTAACACAACCATATCAAATGAGATTACTTGCAGAGTGGGTCTGATCCAAACCCCACTGAGTTCAGCTGAGGAACTCCCATGGTCTTCAGCACTGGGATAAGGCCCAGGATAAAGAGCTTGTTGAAATAGGGTGGTTGAATGAGTCCCTAGCTCTTTTCGATAGATTTGATTGAGCTATGCTAACCGTTTTTTCAAATTGGAGAAAAACAGGCAACAGCATGTTTGCATACGGGCTTGTGCTCGCCTCCGTTCTCTCCCCTCCTCCCTGCATGCACATGCATTTAGCACAGAGGCAGACGCGTGGTTGTGTCAACTAACTGACATGAAGCAGCATATCTCTGATAAAACTGGGACTCTATTTGATGTAGTTGCAGTCAAATGTGCTTGATTTGAATAAGAGATTTTTTTGAAATCTATTTTTATGCAGATTTGTAAGCCTGTAAGGTAATGAGTCAATAAGACAGCTATTACCATTTCAGTCTTTCTGATACCCAGAATAAGAGAAAGAGATGGATGAGATCTGGCTGTTGCAGATTTAGCCAGCCTTTTCATGCTTGGGTTAAGTTAACCCTGTTTTATATGCTGAGTTTTGTGTTTGAGTAGTTCCAGATTTTTGCAAATGTGAGGTTCAACTACATGAAAGACTGTTTAAGTGTGCTGAGGTGTGCACAGTGGTATTTCTTGACTGCATCTTTCCTCCATTTCCACATTTATATTTCTCTGATAATGTCTCTTTTTCAAGGTAATCACACAATAACTTTCACTGACCTTAAACACTCTGTGTCTGCTCATGACTGTCCTCGTATTTTCTCTATATTGATCACAACAAGCTTGAATAATGACCTTCAATTTCTGTCATTAGTGCAGGCCATGGAAGCACTGTGTCCAGTATTAAAAAGCAAAAACACAGAAAAGACTTGGTTATGTATTTGGGAAAGGAATTTTCTATTTTCATGTAAGGTCTCAAGATAAATGATATATACACTAAATATTTTGTTTACTTTGCTTTCCCCTTTCAGGTTGTGATCTTGGTTATATTTACTGAGAGTTGCCTGTGTACAAACACAGGACGCTATTGAATGTATGAAGGGTGCCTAACATTCACATATTTACAAATACTACATATTCTGACTGACTAATTCTACATGACAGTGCAGATAATTAGGGGTTCACGTAGGCACGCACTTGCTAACATTGTACAGACAGTTGTGTGTCTCAGCTGTGTGAAAATTGTGTTTCTACTCTTCAAATTACAGCTTTTGAGGGATAAAGAAAATTTATACACAGAACAGGTAGGGCAAACCCAGTAGTTCAGTTGTTGCCTTGCAAGACACAGAGCAGACGTGCAGCAGTCTGCTTCTTGCCAGCTCGGTGCTTCTGGGGGCTGCCCTATGGGTCTGTTTGTTGGTGGGATGGGGTGCCCCATTCCTTGTGCTCTCTCAAAGCCCTGGTTCCCTTGCTAAGATGCACACTTAACAAATCCTCATTGTTCATCTCATCCTTCCTCTCATCTATTTTCCACTCCTGTACACTATTATTTCTTCCTTGCGTTACAGCAGCAAGAAAGTTTCAGCTGGGTGTTTCTGTCATCTTAACTCTTCTGGCCAATGTAGTCAAAAATTATTTCCTCTGCTATCTTCAGGTGCCTGTATTTGAACACTTATATGTACATAACGTGTTGATTTCTTTTTTTCTTTAGAAAAAGTTGGGTGCTTGCAACTTCACGTTGTTTCTGGAGAAGTTCCGTGCAATGTCTAGTTAAGATAGAGCCCCATTTTTTTAAGTAGATTTAGGAGCTTTGTCTTTTGACACCCAAGTTTGAAAAATGTGGCTGCAGGCAACTATGCAAACTATGTAATCGTTCTCCTTTATAATGAGAGAAACAGTGAAATACGTTTCTAATAAGTGAGGATAATGTGATGTGGAATATGCAGCCTCTGGGTTACTTCTTGTTGTTTTTTAATTAAATCCAGGAAAGTTTGTTTTGTTTAAGATCTTTGTAAGCTGAGAGTTGTGGAGTACCAGTTGTGTGCAGAACTGCTATTTTGCTGCTTGAACAGAAACAAGACCACAGCCAATTCCCTGACAAGGTGGATAAGCTAACACGGGTTCTGTAATTACTGCATACTTGGGGTGCCTCGGCTGCCTGTGCTGACATACCATCTTTCATAAGTACTAAATTATCTTTAAAAAAAACCCAAAAAACTACCACATGCTTGCACCATTTTAGAGACACACAACTTACTTTATCACCAGCCACAACTTGCTAATGGAACAATAGGAACCACTGTAGCCTCGGATGACTGGTCCGAGGATGTTTCATAAGGGCCTCTGAGTCATCTCCCGTCTATTCATTGCAGTGTTTCACCAACCAGGTGCAGGCAAGTAAGAGACTCAGCTGCCCTTTTGCCAACATGCCAGCAGCTATAACTGTAAAAACCTCTGTCTAAGCTCAGTTGCAAGCACTTCAGATAACCCAGTCCCTGGGTTTTGTCCCATCAGCATGTACTGCCAACTCTTCCTTTTCCTTTTTCCTCCTGAAATTCTGGTTTCTAAAATCACAGGTCAGTCTGTTACTGCTTTGCTCCACAGGAGGAAAAGCTATGATAGGGTGCATGGGAAAGGCTGTGCCAGTGGTCCAGCAACAGGAGGCGAATTGTGTGCCTGCAGAAAAGGGCTATGCTCTGCCATAAAATACAAGTCCATTCAAATAGACTTGTTTCAGAATCAAAAAAGCAACTGCTTTTCTGGCTCTGATCTGTCAGGAGAGAAGACTAATAACTCTAATTTCCAGGAGGTTTAAGCCCATAGATGGCCTGGCCATAGTAGTAAGTCTCAGGTGCATGGTATGTTGTTAATGGAGTTATTAATCCTGCCTGCCTACATCTCTTAGAGTGGTAAACTGATGCAGGCATGGCTGCTGAAGGATATGTGGTCTCCTTTAGATGCTCGTGTTTGGAAGTTGAGAATATATATTATGACATCTAGGAGCAGGTTAGAAGAATGAGCTGTTCCACTGCTTATGTTAAAGTGGAGACTTGGTTAGAGGTTTGCTATATCAATATGTCTTTTAGGAAGTGCTCTACTTATTGGAGAATGTGTTTGAGTGCACTGGTTTTGAAAAGGTAGGTTTTTGCGACTTTTTTGCTGCTTCCTTAAGAGATGCTGTAGCTACTGTAGGTTGAAACCCATTCTTTACAGCTGTTCATACACTCACGCTTGCTCATCCCTCTGTACATCTAGAGGGTTGCATGAAATCCTCTGATGATGCTGTGCTGTAGTTGTAAGGTTCAAAATGGTAAATGTGTTGTGGTGGTCTTGTATCTCTGTCTGTGATTGTGCCCTTTAATAATAATATACATTTTTCCCTATATACACATAAGAGCTTCGTTTGGGGTTTTTTTTTTCCTTTCCTTCAAGGAACCACTAGTCCAAGAAGCAACCAGTAGTTGCCTGTTTTTTTAATTATGATTATTATTTATTGATTTATTTATTAAAGTGGAAGGCTAATGGGATGATCGGTTTCCCAAATAGGCTTTATTTGGTATGAAGAAGGCAGACTTGTCTTTCCTCACAGAGGTCTTTGTGTTGTTATTAGGTAGAAGGCTCCGTGCTCTAAAAAATGTTGAATTAAACTCCATGGAAGGATAAGGTAGTAAAATAAAACCCAAATGCTAGATTTTAATAAACCTTTCAATACAGAAAAGCCTAAACATGTCTGGGACTGCTTGGCTAATTGTTAGATGGTTTGTTACCTTTGCTTAGGCTACCATTTAAATGGAAGGCAAAGTATTTGTCTTTGCAGATACGCTGTGGGCAATTTCTAGCCAAAGCCTTTTTGTTGCTGTCTTTAGCTGTGTGACTGTGTTCGTGTGGAAGGGGCCTGTTCTGTGAGTTGGTGACTGATCTGTGTTGGTAGCACAAATCCCTCCCTGATGGAAGAAAAGGAAAATAGTCCCTCTTCCATCAATAGCAAACAACAATTAGAGCAGTAGTTAATAATTTGTTTTTTTATAGATCAGAATGAGCTGTGCTCCCATCTAGTTTGACTTCCTGTGTACTCAGGCACTGTTGTTTCCTTTAGACTTTTTAGGGGTAGGTGCTGTGTGATGTGGGTTTTGTTTGGTTGGTTTTGTTTGGTTTTCTTTCCCTTTGGATAGAAGAAAGAGGAGTCATCTTTTAAAAGCTGAAAGTTACAGTGAGTCCACTACCTTGCCTGGTGAACTGTTTTAATCTTTACATGGCCTTCATGACAAGAAATGGCACCTGAATTCAGGGTTACGTTTCTGTAATGTCTGTACCCAGCTCCGTGGCTTTGTCAGCGAGGACATGGAGCTGCTTGCTGTCAGAGCTTGTTCCTCTGTAGGTATTTGTAGGCAGCAGTCAAAACATCTCTCAACTTTCTGTTCAACGTGCTGCACTAACTGAGCTCTTTAAGCTTCCCACTTAAAAGTCTGTTTTTTCTTCCCCATCCTTAGATCTCTTTCTTCAAGCCTCCTTTGAGCTCCACCCAGTACTCCCACACGTTTCCCAAACAGGATTGTGTGTAGCAGTTGCGTGGCTGTCATACCTATGCTCTACACGTTGTTTCCTCGCTTCTGCCTGGTTGCCCCTTTTTACTACCCTTGGCAATTATGTTGGTGCTTCTAGCCCCACCAACAATGCTTCCAGCTCTAATTGAAGCAGTGATTGAGGACATGCCTGTGACCTTTCTGGGAAGAGCCTTCCATCCTAGAGGCATGACCTTGTGTTTCTGCTTCCTAGAAGTATCATCAGGCTGCCAGATGACTTCACTTCCCTGTTCTATAGCTGTAGCCTGTCCTTTTTGCTCTGTGCCATTGTACCCATCTTTGCGTCTGTGGTTAACTTTGCCAGGAAAGAGCTTTAGAGCTGCTGTGTCTCAGGGAAGCATTTCACATAGTGACTGAGCTGACCTAATAGCTTGCAGTTGCTAAAAGGCATATTCTCCTCCCCATCACTTGCTGGTGCTGACTCTGGCACTCATTTGGGCTCTTGGCAGAACTGTCCAGATAACTATGTGGGCACCCTTCCCTCTCCTTCTAGGTATGAACCCACCAGCAAAATAAGTTCATTTCTGCTGGGCTAGTTTGCTGGTTTAGGGGCTGCATCAGCTCAGGCAGGGATCAGGTGAACGTAGGGAAAGCAGCAAGAGGGAAAGTGTGGAGGTGAGTGGTAGGGGGAAGGGAACAAATTTTTTCAGCAGCAGTGAGCTCTCCAGTTGTCTCAGCTGCCTCCTGCAGCCCTGCTCTTGTAGATGACCTGCTGGCTGGACTGCACCAATATAAATGCCATGACCAGGATGGGTTTGTAATAGGTCAGGTGAGTGGCACCATTGCTGGTGGTGTGTGATGCCCAACAGCTACCAAACAGCTGCCAGGGTAGATTTCCAGCTACCAAGTCCCATGGGCACTCCAACGGCTCTATGGAAGCAGGATGCTAGAGAGACCCCTGTGGGCACATTCCTTAGCACGGAAAATCTGGGGTCAGGTTTAAGTGCCTGTAACTCATTATTCCTTTTATTAGTGAATAAGAAACCATCCTTGTAAATCCCCCTAGTAAGAGTCCTGCTGATTAATACCTTATGGCTATTGGTCACATTTTATGGCCAAGCACTGAACCAACTTTCAGCTTGTTTAGTTTGGTGTCATGCTAGTTCTCGGTGTAGTGTGAGGTCTTGTAGGCAAGATGCTACATGGTTACAATAACAAGGAGAGGCTATCAGAAGAGTTGTATTTATAAACCATACCTATAACCCTGCCAAAAGAAAAACCAACCCCAAACCAACCAACAGGCCAAAATGAAAGGCTTGTTTGACAATACTGAAAGGCATAATTATATTTTCAGCCTTTCCTCAGATTTCTTGTTGATGTCATCCCAAATTGATAGCTCCATTATTTTATGTAAGGATGATGCCAGCCTAATTGACTTATCATTACTTCTCCTTTCCTCTTGTCCCTTTATATTTGGTGATTATGCTGACAGTCCTTCAAATGCTCTGAGTTGTGCTAGTGTTCCAGGATTTGTTAAAAATCAGTATTGTTAGTACAGAGCATCATAGCCATTTTGTTAGGTGTATGTTATGTGATGCTACTTAGTTTTGAGAATGCTCACCTTCAGCGGGGTCCTGCTTTGTTTTTATCTCAGTTACAAATTGTACCTTTTCTATTGTGTAAGTTTAAGAAGCTGTTTTCGAAAGTATTGTTTCTCTATATACTGATAGCTGTGGATGCAAAAGTGAAACCAATCAATCTTCTAAACCACTTCAAGTAGACAGCCACCCGATTCCTTCCTAGCATTAAGTTCCGTTTTCCTCTTTCCTTTTCAAGAATCCTTAAGGTTTGTTATCTTTTTTCTATTTTTTCTTGAGGACAGAGAAGTTGTCACAGCAGACAGCCCCTACACCAACTCGCAGGTCCCTAGGCGAATGTGGTGGTCATGGCTGGGTTCTGGCCTTTTGAATGGATTTGAAGTAAAAGGGGTTGAGAAGGGCTAGGTTCTCCAGTGGGCAGCCCAAGCAGTAGAAGAGAACAAAACTAATGGCAACAGGTGGGACCATAGCTTAGAAAATCTTCAGCCTCGCATGTTGGGTTTTCCTTGAGCATTGGTCCATAGAGGAGCTTCCCAAGGAGCAGGAAACCAGCCCTTTCTGAAGGGGGGCAGTGTGAAGGCTTTATAGCGGAGCATCATCTCAATGTGCCTCTGCTACAGATGCAGCTTCAAGGGATAAATGAGTGTAAAAGATGGATGTTCCATGTGAATAAAAACATGAATGATGTACAGAACCCCTTGTGGAAAATGAAGAGTATCTGAATCAGACAGAATTGTTAGGTATTCACTTGTTCTGTGGGGAAATGAACAGATTTAGTGTGTGTGTTTATGCATACACATGAATGTACATATACGGATGTATACATAAATAAAGAATGGTTTTCTAAACAATACAAAGAGTTAGCTATTCCTATGTAGTGTCAGAATATGTAAATAAAGCAGCCGGTATGCAGTGTGGTATGCCAGTATGGGAATGCATTGCCTTACCTGGGCCTTTACATTGCAACCACTGTTTCACTTACCACTTGCAGGACATGTTAAAATTAAAGCTTATCTTCAGAGCTCTGGTAGTGGCCAGTGAGGGTCACATTTGTCCTGCTTGCCATGTTTGGCACATAGTATATCAGAGTTGTGCACTATTGCACGTTACGTGGTTTGAGTGGATTGTGCTGTTGCTTTCCTGAGTTTCTTCTCCATATTCCTCCAGTTCAAAGAATTCTATCCATTTCTTTTGTTTTGCCTTGATTGGATTTTCCAGTCTAATTTCTTTTAGGACAGGCACTAAACTCAGACTCCCTAGCAATAAGTGAAAGTATTTTATCTTCAGGCATCCAGCTTCATGTCTTATGGTTAGCTCCTTGGAGACAAAGTAAAGCTGGAAATAATGATGCAAATCTGTAACAAGCCTTAAAAAAGATCTATCATTGTTTTAGTTAAGACAGAAATACACAAATCCAACTGCAATAATTAATGAACTTGTTTCATTACCTCAGACTCTTTTCCTTATACGTGGCTCAAGGTAGTGATCCTGCATCCCCTCTCCAGTACATGACTTCTCTGAGTCTTTGACTGGCTGAGTGACCCTTTCTTTTCTCTCAACAGGCTTCTTTCTTGCTACCGGGATTTCTGTAATTTGTATTGTGCCTTGCTCTTATTCTCTTCTGCTCTCGATCCCAGTTCTGTTGTCAGTCCTTTTATTTTTATCAGCTTCTTAATCGTTTTTAAAGCCTCTGTGTATCAGCATCTAGTTTCTTTGTTCTGCCTCTGGAAAATATCATTGACCTGCACCCAGGCGCTTGCAGAGAGGGTGAAGAAAACTGGCTTCTCTGGGCTTTAGCTCATGTCTTGCCTCTTTTGAAGGTGAATTGTTCATGGTAATGACTTGCTATTGTTACCTCCCTGTGGAATTTTAGTTCATTGTGGTAGTTAAAAAGTAATCAAATGACAGTGCGCAGACTTTCCTCCAGTTTAGGGGACCCCGTGATGATTTATTTATCATTTTTGTTTCAGCAGAAGTTATGAACCACTGTCAAAGACCAGGGCTCCACTGTGCACATGAAGGCTGTGTGATGTAATGGAAAGATGGTTGCTGTCTCAGTGAATTTGCAGTTGAGGCGTTGAAGCGTTTTGCCTTCATGTGCCAGGAGCATTTGAGACTGTTTAACTGGAGGAGGGAGGGTGAGCTGGGACAGCAGTGTGATAGCAGGTCCTTTAAGAGATGCTGTGAAGGGGGCCTTTAACGGATTTGTATGGTGCATTACTCATGCAACAGTATGTCAGATGTTAAAAAACCAAGAGTCAAGGGAACAGGTGACAGTAATGGACTTTCTTTTGTTAGCAGAGAGCAATGATTACAAATTGCATCCAGGAGCCTGCCAGATAAACAGTTTGAGAGAGAACATGACTGATATAAGAGCAATGATGCTTCATTAAAATTTCCTCTTCCTGTCATGTGCACAACTGCTTCGTGGAGAGGAGGACTGTGGCTGTGTGGATTAGGGAAGATCCAGACAAGCAGGCTGCAGAGTAAGCTGTTGTGTGCTATGACACAGAGTAATGCAAATCAACTCTGTTCCAGGAAAGCCATTTCCATGTCAGGGTCTACATGAAAATTATCTGACTTGAACAAGGGTTTCTTTATGAAGTTAAGAGAATTATTCCTAAGGATTGGAATTCATCTGTGTCATGGAGGAATGGCCAGAATGGACTTCAAAGTGCAGTCAGAAGATGAGATAATGTGGAACAAGCACTTTTTTTTTTTTTTTTTTTTACAACCAGCAGCCCAGAGAGGAGCATGTCAGCTTAAAAAGTATATTTCTGTCTGAACAGCCCAACCTGCTGTTTTACAAGTAAAGTGTGGTGTTACTGTGTTTTTTAGTGATTAAAGAAGGAAAATACCTCTCAGTCTGTTCTACTCTGGGTTTGACGCTTCATGCATACGCAGTGTCGCTATTCCTGAGTGTAGTCAGTTGCTCAGTCTCCTTATGGCCTGGACGGGTGATTCAGAGCTCCAGGAAACCCCAGTTGCTTTTGTTTTGCTTTTAATCTGGATGGCACTTGGGAGCAACACTTAGGCCCGCTTTTTTTAGGCAGTTTTTTGAGTTCAGAGAATCTCCTTGAAGTTTGCTTCCTGTGATGCTTTCATCCAGCCTGTTTGAAATTCTGCTTTTCCTTTGGCTTTGTTCAGCATCTATTCAACTACCTTCTGTTTTGCAGTAGGTATCAGCCTTTGTTAGTGGCCAAGGATAGTTTACTTGGCTCGTGATACTGTTTGACTGCTCAAGCACACTGAAAGGTGATTGAAATAATTTCACTGCACTTCTTGTCTCATGCCTATTGCTGCTAAAGAGCATTCTTCTAGTGCTGGGGTAGGGAATAAAAGTTATGCATATTCCTTGCTCTATCTACTTTGTCTCTTACAAGATAAATTCACATTGTGGAAAGGACTGAGTTACTCCTCTTTCCTGTGGGCTCAACTCTTGTCAGTCTATAAGTACTCAAGAAGTTATGAATAAGATGCAAAGGAAAAGAGGAGGCTGAGTTTATTTTCTGTATTTCCACAAGCCTTTGAACCCCAGTTCTGTACTTGCACTTGCTGTTCATGTGTGCAGGAGCCTTGAGGCTGGGGGGATTGTCTCTTCTTCCCTTCAGAAATTAATGATGGTTTTCCTTGGTGACCAAAGTGTGTTGCTGCTTTTCACAATGGGAGCTCTGGACACCCTACACTTGAATTCTAGTGGTATTAAATCGCGCAGCAAGCTCTGGACTCCCAGTATTTAGATGCCCGTATGGTAGCACCTCTGTTTAGTTCTGGGGCTGTGCAGCCAGGACCAGTGCTATTTCATGATGTAGCAGATTGTCATTTGTTCCTTGAAGTGTTCTCACTTCCAGTGGATCCATCTATGTTGCTTTGTGTATCTGGTTTAGCCAGCTGCCAGGACATGGGATCACTCCTCCAGAGGTGTTTGTGCCTCCTTTGTACCTGAATGGTGTGGAAATAATGTGTGATGTGTAATTTAATAATTTGTGTTGTTTTTTATTTGTTGTTGGGAATGATGGAACAGGAGAGAGAGAGGAATGAAAATTTGAGCAAGAAAAGAAAAATAAAGAGGCATCCTTTCTCCTTGTGGCATCAGAGTACTCCTGGGTTTTAAGTTATGGGCACCAGGCAGATTCTCCAGTATCAATTTCAAGTTTATCATAGGCTGTCTGGTATGTACAGTATTACAGCATCTTTCCTGTAATTAAGGGTCAGACAACACTGTCATTGTCACCCCTTTACTATAATGGATTAGAACATGCATAAAATAACTAGCTGTGAGCTGAGATTTTATGTGTGCTCTCAGACTGAGAGCCAGCACTTCCTTTATTTTTAATCTGGCATACTTAATTATAGGAGGGTCTGAGGACCACAAATTAAGGTTGTGTGATGCTCCCATTATACAACTCTATTTTCAATTGCTTATTGCTTTATCAAACTTTGAGCAGCTGGGCTTGAAGATTTCCAGGGCTGGTGTCTGCCTTAGGTGGAATTACTGAAAACCTTCAGTTAAATGAGCTCTTTAATTTCTGAGGCAAAGGCTAAAGAAAAATGTTGGTTGGTTTGCTTTATTTTTGGGATCTTTCTGGTGGGTTTTTTGTTTGCTTTTATGTGGTTGGTGGGGTTTTTTTATTCCTCTTTAGGGGTGGTTGATTTTTATCTTAACTTTGACACAGGGATTCAATATTCGGTGAGAGGAGGTGGGTTTTATGTCAGTGGATGTACTTTTCACCTTTCTCGTGCAAATCTAGGCAAATTTTAAGTCTTTGAAAAATTGCAGTTAGCACACATTAGCTGGAATCTCTTAAGCTTATATATAATTTTAAGCTAATATTTCTGATTCTGTCTTTGCTATCTGTGCTGAGGGTTGACCAGGCAGCCAGTCCCTGAGAGCAGTTCAGCTTCCTCCAGTTACAGGGGCTGAGAAAAACATTTCTGTAATGGATGCCCCAGGCGATAGCATCAGTGGGGCTTAGGCACAAGAACTGCAGGCAGGGAGCCTGTCTCATCTCTCCATCAGCCCCTTTCCCCTCAACTCACCCACCATCTGCGTGCAGCGCTGCTGGGGAGGAGGGAAGGGTGGTGCGCTGTGGGTGTTGAAGGGATGAGAAAGGGACTTGTGCAAGTGGTCTGGTAAGAACGGGGTTAGGGGAGGAGAAACCGGGATCAGTTGCTGTGTGGAGGCGGGTCAGTGGCTGATAGAAGCCAGCGTGGGGTTGTGTTAGGGAGGGGTTGGTTGTGGAGCTCACAGCGGGGGGTGAAGCAGAGGCTGGGCAGGGAAGCAGAGCAGGTCTGCTCAAGTGAGAAACGGTGGTTTGGGCTGAGGGTGGTGGCAGGTCTGTGGATGGGGGAGAGTGGGGATGTGGTGGTGCTGCCAGAGGAGCAGATAAGGGCTTACTGCTGGGGTGTCAGCACCCAGCAAGAAGCCTACCATTATGGTTTAGGAATTCTTGAAGTTCTCTCGGGTTTTCTCTCTGAGGAAGTATTACAGAGGCCCTCTGGCAGGCTGTGTCTTGCAGCTCCCTTGCATGAAAGACAACCCGCTTCCTCTGTCAGCTCTGCCATTAGCTCACTTGGCAAAGGTCTCTGCCATAGTCCTTGGATCTTTTCATGATCCCTGGGGATGCAAAATGATGCAATGCGATTGATTTTTAATGAGGTTTTAAAAAAACTGAGAATTTGCACAGAAAATTGCATTAAAGACAGATTATTGGGGTTGTAAAGTCAAGCACACGCAAGTTAGGAAATGCTAGAACAAAGTTGGGTCATGGACCATTAATTCAGGCTCTCTCTACACTACAAAATGATCTCTGGCACTCTGATCACATCTGTTTCTAGTCGGCAGGACCTCTGCCACATTCAGTGCACTGGATGGATGGCGGCCCCTTGATGTTAACCTAAAAATAAATAAATAAAATAATTATTTCCTGTGCCATGTGATCATGAGGTCTGTCTGCATTTATCCCAAGCGGTCTAAAGGTAGGTGAATTGTCCCTGCAGTCTATCAGAGCTGCTTATTTGAGACTACGAGTGGGGAAGATGCCCAGAGGTTCGTTCCAATGACTCTTGCTGTGTATGCTTTGGTGCCTGCCATATGTACATTGACAGGCTCTTAAAAAAGGGAGGAAGGACTGTGTACCCCACCTCACCCTCAGCCAAGGAAGATGTCTCGGGCCCAAAAGCACTGGGAGGCATTGAGACCCTTGAAGCAATTTTGTTTTTCCCAGGGCTTTCCCTGGCAGGGTGTGATACCGCGCAGCCCTTGTGCCAGCTGGTTCTTAATGGCACCAAGTAGCTCCGCACATACTGTTGCTGTTGAGGAATGTGGTACAAGACCTGAACTCTAAAATCAGCTCCCTGACAGCAACAGACATCAAGCAAATTATCTGGTAGACCAGAACTGCATGGATTAAAAAATGAAAGACAGCTGAGGTACATGTGCACTAGTGGGAATACAACTTGGCTTTGCCTGCACAGCATCATTACTTGATGGGTATGCTAGATAACACCACAGGAATTCAGCCAACATAGCATTGCAACCCCTTCTTGACCTTGTAAACTACTGGGCCGGTGGCCTGGTGAGTACCTCCTCTATGGCAGTGAAAAGCCAGAATGATCAGGCTCCCAAGCAGGCTTTCCTCCCTCAATTTAAACATGAAACCGCATCCTTCATCCATACCGTTATTCCTTGTATGTAGAAATAGTTGAGATGCATACAGAAACAGATGCTGTGTTTTCTGCAAATGTAGTTGCATCACTAGGATATGAACTTGCATAACAATTAGGAAGACTCATTAAGCTGAAGCTTCATGTCCTTTTAATTATGCAATTAAAATGTCCAATTACAAAATTAAGGTATATAATTACTTAGGGTGAGAGCGAGAGAAAAAAATTTATGAAATTTTACTATGGTTTCTGAAAATCTTACTATGTTTCTAGCAATATACCTCTTTATGCAAACTTCATTCTTCCTGGCTGAAGCAAGAATGTTTATGGCCTTGAGGTGGTAGCATTTTCTTCTGTGTGCCTCACAATATCTGTGTGGAAAGAAAGAAAAAAAAAAAAGAGGGGAGAGGAAACTGGTCCTTAAGAAAGATATGGTACCAGTGGTCCTAGGGAGCAAAGGTGAGGCTTGGCCTGTGGTTAAAGGCAGTGAGTTGAGACATCAGAGCTGAGCTTAGCTATCAACTCTGACCCAGGATTTCTGCAGACATCACGTATATGGTGTTGCATATGCAACAGACCTCAGATCTGCTGTGGACGCTCTTCCTGGTGAGGAGACCACCCTTTGTGCTCACACGGGGTGGAGGTCCCACCTCCTTTCCCAAGAATATATGCTGCTATAAGGAGGCAACAGCCACTGCTGCTATTGACCTCCGTAATTTTGTTTAAAGGTGTTGAGCCAACAGCGAAGGGCTGAAGCTGTGGATTTATGACTCTGGTTCATTTGCTCTTTATTTGGAAAAGTCACCGCCCAGTGTGAAGGGGCTGCGCTTTCAGAGAGGTGATGAAATATTGTCATTGGCCTGCTGTACGGACCATCTGTCTCTCCCAGGGCTACTCTGAAGCATGGTGAAACATGTTGCTTTTCTGTATGGGCTTTTTTGTTTAACTGGCCTTGATACACTACTAATTTTTAATTTTTTTTTGGAATCAAAGCAACACCCAAAACTTTAAACGCTGTGACAGCCTGCAGCCTTATTACAACCAGCCCCTTGAGGCTATCGGTTGTCTGAAGATAAGAGACACTAAAAAAATTGTTCAACAGACCAGAACAGTATGGATTAAAAAACAATTGTTAGCAGATAGATGAGGTGTAAATTTAATATTGGGCATATACTTTGGCCTTTCCTGCACATTATTCCTGGTACATTAGCAAATGTTTCAATGAAATAATAATCCTATGGTCAGTTAGGTGTTGCAGCTGGAAGACATCTGCCCCTGTGGAGGCAGATGGTGCAAGTGTGTGTAATGTCTGTCTTTTTCTTGTGCAATTATGTCAAAATTAGAACACTGGGAGTGCATGCAAGTGACTAAGGAGAGCAAGTGTTACATGGAAGTTCTCATTATCTCTGAAACTGGTATTATAGTCTGAAAAATTAATACTTAAAAAGTATAGATTATTTGAGCTTGAAAATGAATTTGGAGTACTTGAGTAGCCTTATCCCAAAGTGGCTAAAGTCTCTTCTGGAGCTTACCTCTATAATGTGCTGGAATTATACTTCTGGATATTCTGTATCTTTTTTTGGAAGAACAGTAATAATTCCTTATTCTGAGCCCGGTATTCTACACAACCAAGTATATTTCCTTTCAGCAAAAACCTCCAGTTCCACCAGGGATACTGCTAGGTAACAGTAAAGGGCAATTTGGTAATGTTTGACCAAGGTTAGAACAGGTTATAAGAGGGATTTGCTTTCCCCATTTTTCTCTCTCCGTCTTTGTGAGAGCGTGCTTCAGGACCTACCTGTCTTTTGGGGATGGACAGCTGATTTAATTTTGTGTTTTGTTTTGTTTTTCTACTAGTGAGTACACTTTCTGGAGCTAATAACCAGAGGTGGTTGTATCCATCTGGGGTGGTATCCACTTTGGCTGCAGTACTCACCTACTTGCAAGTCCTGTGTTCTGCATGTTCCTCTGCCAGAATGGGACCAGATAATGATTTTCTATCTTAAATGTTCTGAGCATCAGACTAGAGGAAAGACTTATGTGATGACAGCTCTCCAGTGACCCTGCTACCGTATTTGTAATGCAATATTTCCCAGGACTAAGAGCAGAAAGTCTGACTCTATAGCCAGCCCAGGGACAATATCAATGTTTTGGTGAGGCTGTGCTCTCTAGGCAGCGCTCCCAGGAATGCTTGTATATTTTCATATGAGCCATCCTTGTAATGTTGGGGAGGTTACCATTATTTTGTATATTATCACTACTTTGTGAGCAAAATACATCCCAGTGTTAAATGGGATCTGGTATGGGTATATGTAAATAGAGGCAAATAAGTGAAAATGCATGATGATTATCTCTTGTTTGGCAGGACCAATTTCCATTATCTCTTGTTTGGCAGGACCAATTTCCATTATCTCAGCAAAATACTTTGTTTTCCCACCCAGTCTTCCAAAATAATGCACCTCCCTGCTCCCAACAATGAGATTAAATAGCATCACTTTTTTATCTCTGAGTGGCCTAGTTTATAGCTTTCAGATATTATTAGGTTGTGCATTACTTAGATGTAGAAGGAATGACGTACTTTCTCTGTTGAGAGAAATTTGGGGTAATTTCATTGGTGTGTTGAACTCTATGCTGCAGAATTGGAAACTGTAATGTTATCTACCACACAAATTGTTTGCTTTTAATGGTCGATTGTATAATACTTTTTCTTGTAGTACTGATCAGTACTGACCCTGCTGGGCAGATGGCTGGTTCTGTTGATTATATATCCATCAAAACTTTGGTTAATTATCTATCCATCACAACTTCTGTTAATTATCTGTTGAATTTAACTCTTTGTCCTTATTTTTTTGCATAGTGTTTTGCAGAGAGAAGTTCATATTTCAGAGACCTTAAATCTGCCATGCTGGCCTACAGGAATGTATTTGGCATGTTAACTTTCTTTTAACAGTCATGTTTAATATATACAGAGAGCATCTAGCTCTGAGAGGCCATCTGAACACCTTCAAAGAGTTATTGAATTGTTTATTGATCTACTTCATTACTGCTGTTCCTCTAGTTCCTTTTGATGTGTTGTCACTTTATTCAAAATATAATGCCAAGATTTTAAATTAATAGTTGTGCAGGAAGCCCTACATTTGTAAATATTAGGGTATGTTTCTCCTCTAAGTGAGAATGTGCTAGATTGTCCAGTAAACATTGCTGCCATCGGAGTTTTATACTTTTCATGCCCCTCCCTTTGCACAAAGACTCCTCCTTCTCCTCCTCTTAAGAAAACTGAGGTTTTATCTTTTAGGTTTTGTAACAGTCTAATATCTTATTCTGCCATTGGAAGCTTACAAACTAGTTCTCTGCTTTGAAAAAGAAATTTGATTAATTTACCCTCCTTTAATTTTTTCCATGTGTGTTTCCTAGTTTGTTAAATTCACGAAGTAAAAGTGCCTGCTGATTTTTTTTTTGTTTGTTTCTCTTTCATTAGTGTACTTAATCACTTCTTGAAGCTTTTAAAGCTTCTGGAATAGACAACATCCTATGGCAAAGGTTCCATAGTTAGTATATTAATTTCTTGAAAAAATGCTTCATTTTTAATCCTGCCATCTGAATATTCATTTGTGGATATACATTTTGTTTGGTTTTTTTTTTAATAGTGGGTAAAATTCTTTATTTTCTAAGCCACGCAGGATCTTAATTATATTTATCTTAGCCTACATCAGTTGCCTCTTTTTTCCAGGATTAAGATTACAGCCTGTTTGCTTATTCTTTGTATAGGAGTTGTTCCATATCTTTGGTCATCTTGGTCACCTATCACTATCTCTTCTATTTCTAAATTTTGCATTTGACTTAGCCCTTCCAGTCCTTTGGCTGGTCTTCTGCCTTAGTGTCCACCTACGCCAACAGCAGGAGGTTGCCTGATACCTGATTAATCTTTGCGATAAATTAACACAGAAGTGTTTTAAGTGGCAGAGTGAGTGATAAGTCAAGCTTCGAACTGTTTCATTTAGACATATATCTTCTCCAGATGAATGTCTTGTGGTTGCCTGCAAGGCAACCCTGCCTGTTTGCACTCTTCAGCTTCTAGCCCACCTCCCCTTCCCAGCAACAAAACCTGGCCACTGTTTTCCCAATGCACTTCGTACGCAGCTCTCCGAGTTACTGGCTGAGTGTGTGTCATGGGTGTGCTCAGTAGCCGAATCACATAAATTAGCCTGTTATTGGTTGCTTCTGGCTGAAAAGGCAAATCTTTGTGCCACAAAGCTGTCAGATTCATGTATTTCTGGTGTTCATTGTGTGTTCTAGAGGACAATTTTTCTTTACCCCCCCCCCCTTTTTTTTTTTTTTTTTAAAGAAGCCCCCAAGCCACTACTCCTTCTCTCCCCCACACCCAAAAGGGTGGGAATGAGCTGAAGTATTGCAGAAGTAGGGGGAAAAAATAGTTCTTGATCTTTAAGGTTGCAGAAAGTAAGCTGTTACATTGGAAATGGTCAGAGTCAAGGTTACCTGTGCAGTGTTAGATCTTCTTTTGTGCATGCGGCACCGTCAGTCTTTAATCACTTGCGTACTGTTTTCTTTTCTGCAAAACTGCAGGTATTTCAACAATACTGGAAGTATTGTGAAATCATAGGGTAGAGCTAGATGTGGGTATTGATGAGATTTCTTTTTTTTTTTTTTCCTGCTGGCCCTGCCCTTTCATTGTTATATTTTGGTGTGTAACTTCACTACAGTGCTTGTTTCCCATCTCATTGGGTTTTCTTACCTTTTGAAAACCTGCTTCAAATGTAACTGAACAAAAAGGAACAGAGAAAACCACATTAGGAGGGGAAAAAGGAAAGCAAATCCTCAGCTGTGTTGGGCTGCCAGTAATGTTCAGAAGCTGACAAAGATGAACTGCTCATCTAAGCATAAATAGCCTTCAGAGTCTGTGTGTTGTTTGCCTTGTGAAACTGGGTGCACTGTAGTCATTAGTTTTCTTCCTTTTAAAATATCTGGTGATCACATCATTTACTTTGTGCAGTATAAGGCTCTTTTGCATTCACTTTTCACTTTGCGGTACATGACGACCAAGAGTCTACAGAGTGGCTGGTCCACAGTGAAATTAGCAATTAACTGTGGCCCAGCCTATTGTTTTGTGATCTGCCATGTACTTCACAGTGAACATGTTCAGGATAAAATACCGCAAAATTGATGGGTTTCCACTGAGAGAGATTTTCATCTTTTCTACTGTTTACAGACTGAAGATGAGGACTTTGGTGTGACACAAAGACATGTTAGGAAGATTCCAACATTCAGCAAAAATATCCTGAAAATGTATTGTGTATGCTGTTCTATCATTTTGAAGTTAAAACATTTTTTCCCCCAAGAGCATTAGCTGTTTCAATAAGCAAAACCTCGTATTTTTTAAAGTGGTTAAGTAGCCAAGAAGTCAATAATATGTATAAAATGTGTAATAAATGTTGATTTCTGTGCCTTTATTCCACAACACCTTGTCGTACTGAAATAGTGCCCTTCCATAGACCAAAGACACACAACTTCTATTGAGAGAGTTTGTGTTTGTGAAGGTTTGTACTGCCCCATGAAAAAAATTAATAAATTCTTGCTATTTTAAAATCATCAAATGTCTATCTTCTGACTGTGATTTTTGTACAATATCTTCACAAAAGAAAACTCATTAAGAGAATAGGTACTGTGCTGCAGGAAATCTTCTCGGGTAACAAAGGCACAAGTAGCTACTAACTCAGTACTTAAGTCCCATTCTGCTTTGGTGGTTGTGTGAGATTTAATTCTCTTAACCTTACATATTTCATTTTATAATACCATTCTTTCCTTTCCCTCTTACTGGAAGAAAGGATCATTTTCTGACACAAACTCTTCTTTTCTTTCCTACCTCCTCCCTAACCCACCCACCCCCCACCCCCCCCAAATTATGTACTGTTTGCCCATTAGGTTAAACTAGAATATTCCTGCTTGCATCACGTAGGGCATTTCAAACAAGGCGTGTGTTGATTATTGGACCTGAAGGAGGAGAGGTCCAAGTCATAGCAATGAGCTAGCATAGTCTTCAGAGTCAACAGGGCTGTACAGTGGGATTAAGAGGGAGTGTTGTGATTTAACATGTGGTTTAACATGACAGGGGAGTTGGCCCATCAGAGGATCTGAGGCACTGCTTCTGCTGTCTCTCTTATGTCATTCAGATGACTTGCAGACTTGATAAACTAAAGCAGTTGATATCGTGACCCCTGTACTATATGTAGTTCACTGTTTTTAGTTTGGGCTAGATCTAATTTGGTCCCCAGGACTAAATAGTCTCACTGCACTTGGGGTTCAAAGATGAAGGACTGCTTATTACTAGTAAAAGATGAAGGAATAAGCAGACCTTCAAGTTGAGTTTCCTCTCAAAAAAATGTGGCTGCATGTGCCAAAACTGCCCCAGACACCAGACCAAAAAACTGTGCAGCTGGAGCGCTTCAAAACTATACTATTACTCTGAGCTAAGGTGTTAATATAGAAATGGCCTTTGTTAATTTTAAAGATCTTTTGCCCTGGTTCTCCTGGTGATAGGTGATAGTGTGCAGAATGGTAGCACTCAGTATTATTGTCTGCTAGCTCCTGCACTTTCAGGTTTCGCCAACTGATGTCCACTGACTTAAATCCATTGTTTATATTATGGGGGAAGGCAGAAGAAAAAAAAAAAAAAAGACTTTGGGGTTGGGTTTTTCTTTTTACTTTTTTTTTTTCTGGTATTGTCTCTGTCAACATGCCACAGTTTCATCTAAAACAAGGGATGCATGAAGCTTTTCAGTCTGGGTTTTGTTTCCCTGTATTTTTTTATATTTGTTTAATTTGCTGACTGGCAGCTGTAAAATCACTTAATCAGCATATCTGGCCCAAATAGTAGGCTTGACTTGAACATACTGACAGTGTCTTGGCTCATGCACAACTGAGACTAGTTTGAATACTTGTTCTGTGATCTGTATAGGTAGCGGTGATAGAAGAAGAAGAAAATAATAGTCTGAAGATCTGTCTTGTTCCTTTCCCAGCTGTGCTGCGGTAGTCAAACCCTGAATGCCTGTTTTGATCTCATTTGTAACCTTATGTAGCTTTGGAGGGTCACTTCTGGCTTACAAGACCCTCTGTGGGAAAAGGAGCAGCTATTTCCACTGCTCAATTTTCAGGCCTGTGTTTGAGTCCCTTTGTTCTTTTGCCCTCTCTGAAGCACCACTGTATTGCGTTTATTTCTGTGACCCGAGGGGTTGCTGAACAATGTCACCACATTGGCAGTTGTGTTTGGCCTATACAGATGGCATCTTCTCCCTCTCTGAATCCAGGAGAGTCATCTGAACTAATTGCTGTGCGAAGTCCTATCACGACAAGATCCAGAATTAACTTACTACCTTATTTTTTCCAGGTACTCCACGTCTGCATTCTCCAGACTAAGCAAAGTAGGGATCAGACATCCTCCACCTCTTCCGTTCATTGGAAACCTGCTCTTTTTCAGTGAGGTAAGATTAAGTTTTCCTTTGTATCTATTCAAAGTGACAAGAAGAGTGGACAGGAGGTAGGAGAAACTGAAGGGAATCCTATGTTTCAACAGTACCACCTCTTCAAGCATCTCCCTTTAGAAAGAACAAGCAAAACTTTAAAGTGAATTAGTAGAAACAGTTGTGTGTAAACAGCTCTAATTTCAGGGTAAAATAAACTTGAGGGAAAGAAAATGTGTAATCCTGTGCAGTTAATTACTTGAGCTTTTCCAAGAAAGTTCATGCCCTCAGTGAAACAAACTTACTTATGTGAATAGAGCAGATTATGTTAACTAGCCCCAACTGGTTTGTTCTGAGTGGTTTTGGCTCCTATGACCTTTCTGTTTGTTTGTGCTTTTGCTGATTGCACACATTTATTTTAAAGCTTGTAGCATTGCTTGCTGCTAAGCAGTAGCTGGAATTAGGTACCACTGAACACTTGCTCTGTGCCCTGAAGACTGCGACTGGGAGGAAGGGGAAGTATTGGGATTCTCCTTTCAGATTTTGCTCTGTTATTTTTCTCACTCTTCCCCTTTCATTAGTAATGCTGTGTGTTTGTACCTTGCTCAATTTCAGTAATCCTTCTGAGGGCCCAATACCTCTTAATAATGAGAAGCTGCCATTTCTCTGGTTGGACCTTACAGTAAAATCTCTCTAGTGTGTGTCTGTTGCAGTCCAACAAGTTTTCAGTAAATCTGGGCTAACTCCAGTTGCTGCCCAATTTTTTCTTTTAAGTGCATGGTCATCAATATCCATACTGAGATTTGAATTATTAATGAGAATATAATGCCTCTTACCTTGGTCTTTGTGGTGATTATTCTGTCAACATATGACTCATTATTAGGTAAAACCCATTTAAATACCAGTTTCACATGTACTTCAATTTCATTTAGGAAATAGTGTGAAAGGTAGACTTGATCTGCTCTTGATTAATTTGAACTGGAATTGATGGGGTGACTTTAACATACAGGGGGTGCTGGTGGGATGTAATACAGACCAGTTCACCCTCACTCTTCTGGTTTCAGTTCAGCTGGATGGCATGAAGCTACTCATTTTGTAGCTCTCTGGTGGCAAAATCCAGTTATCATTAGTCACCTGCTAATGCACACTTGCTGCAAGAAAAGTTAGTGTGATATATTGTAGATAGGCTTGCCGTGTACCAGCATACAAGTGGAAAAGTGTTGCAAACAGTTATCTACGATCTATTAGGCAAATTTCATTATCAAAATTCCATTAATTAAAATGAAGAAAAATGAACCTGATTTTACTAACTTTCAGGGAAGAAGAAACAAAATTTAAGGTAGCTGAGAAATTATATCTTGGAGTACTAAGAAATTATAATTCCAGACAGGGTTTTGAAACGGAGTTCAAGGGGTGCAAAACCACAAGCACCACCAGGCTGTATGTCCAGTACTAAGATATTTTACTGTCCATCTTGTCAGCAGTCTTACTGCTGCCAGTAAGAATAGGCAGGGATGAGTTCCAGGCTCTTTGTAATTTTTCTTTCTTCCCTCATATATTTTGCCATATTTTTTGGATCTGTTCCTGTGGCTGCTGTCTTAGAAATAGTGCCCATAGCAACACGCCGGTAATAGGAGGGCTGCTTTTATACTGCTGGCTGTTCTCTACGAGAGCATTTTCAGGGACACAAGCGCTCTCACTACATTCAGTAGGGGATAGCTTCCACTTTCCCTTCCCCAGTAGGCGGGAGAACCAGAGGTTATCTGTCACCTTCCTGGGGATGGGGATGGTTTTAGGGGCTTATCTGCAAGGGGCACAGCTGTGCAACAGCAGCAATTTGTTGGAAATTGGGTTTACTCTTTTTTTTTTCTTTCTTTCTTTTTTTTTTCTTTTTTTTTTTTTGTAATAGAAAGTAGCAAAATGTTGGCTTGTTCTGTTGCTATATCAGTAATGCTAAGAAGTTCTTGCGCTTGTATGTTTATGCAACCATGTCTTTTCACTGAACTGGCTTTTTAGAGAGTTTTCCTTTTAAATAGACCAGCTCCTTCTTGGTATTTCTGATGTTGTACAGGGAAAACGCACAACCCACACTACCACTAAATCATCAGACTAGTGGTTTTCAACCCATGAACATTGATTACGGAGGAATTCATGAATCGTGACTGAGAGGAATTAAGTCATATGTGACATTTGGGAATCTGCATATGTGTATCTCATATGTTTACAGGTTGAAAAACCCTGCACAACAGTGAGATCTAGAAGAGAATGGGAAGTCAAAACACTTCAACATATACAGCCTTCCAGTCCAAAAAGTGTCCTCATCTCATGGTTTCAGGCTTTCCTCCTAGAATATGATTGCCTGAAACTTAAGGAAAAAATAAAGGAGGAGAGGGAGTCCCTTTGATGTAATCAAGTAAATCTAGGACCTAGGGGTTTAAGAAAAAAATCATTAACTGCCAAAAGCTCTCAACAAAATTGTGGGACTAGGCAGTCCTTTTCAATTTGTAATGGCATAAATTCAAGGATTTGCTTGTCTTCTCCCTTACTTGGATGTAAATCAGTTCTGCTGAAGGGCACGGAGGTTCCTGTTTTGCTCCGCTGCGTATGTGAACAGAGCATCAGGCCTTACCACCCTTTTTTTGCTATTATGCTTCTCTAAGCATCCTGGAAAACCAATGAACAATGCAAGCAGGATCTGACCAATAGTGCTGGATTGTGGGGCTTTTAGTGAACTTTCAGATGTATTTTAAACAAGAGAATGTTTTCTCTATGAGCTTTTTTGAAAGAGTTATTTCAGAGATTTCTCGAAGAGTGTATTTTCTTTGAGTAAAATGAGAATTGCTGTTAATAGAGTGTCTCTAAGAGAGGAAGAGGAAGTACTGAGTTAAGGAGATAAGGGAAATGCAACAGGAAAGACCTTCTCCATCACAGAGAAGCAGACTTTAAGAGCTGACTTGGGGAAAACAAAGTTATTCTACTGTAAGTCACCCCTTCTCTCTCAAGTACAATAAAGGGAGATAATCGCACCCTGAAACTAAAACATATCAAAGTTAATCGGCTTATCTCAAGAATGAGAAGATAGGAAATTATTGCAGTTATGCAGCTGGGAAATTATCTGAGTCCAAGATACTAGATTAAAAATTCTTCCATTGCGTGAGCACAATTTGTCATTGGTAAGTCTGATGTAATTATAAATATGATTAGGATGCCTATAAAAAGCAGCATGCTCAATTTTCCCAATAACTGAGCAGACTGGCAGCAGACAGACCACTGTTTTGCTAGAAACTCCTGACTGTTCCTCTACTTCTCCATGTACTGCATTTTTCCTACCAGTCTGTGGAAAACTGTAAGGTTTGTTTGCAATAGCTGTGTAACGGGAGACACAAGGGTATATACAGCATGGACTTTGACACATGGATCTGCATGGGCTTTGGAGCAGCAGGTTGCAGAAAAACTAAACAAAACTCACCTATTAATTCCCAGGCTAATGATTTTATTACGTGACAAATGCTCTGAAAACTGAGAAGGCTCATGCGCTATGTTACCCTTCCTCCCAAAGAACTGTGGTGAACACTTGACCTGTTGCTATGGCTGTGCTGTGCTTTTCTCCCCCTTTCACATCCCTTTTTAGAAAAAGGCAGCTATGCTGGTTTTAAATGTCATTGGCTCTGACATTTGTATGGCTCTGGCCGCCTGGTACTGTACCTGTGTGTGCTGCTCCCTACTCAGCACTCTGCAGAGTAGCGCTGTGCTGCTGCAGCCGTGGGGCTGGGATCTCTGATGTTTTGGGGTGGTGGTAGGTGTGTGGTTGGCTGCCTTGTTTTGATCCTCGGTAGGCGGGATATGCGGTTGCACCCTGCATACAGTTGGGTGATGTGCTTAGGCTCCTTATAACGGCATGATCGTGTGCTGCTTTCCTCCTATTACTCCTAGCAAGCCCCAGTGATGTTTTTGACTGGCTGTGTGCTTGTATCCCTGCCTTGCATTTTAATGAAAGACATCACTCTCTTTAGCCCCTCTCTGCCTGGACAGGATACTCTTTGTTTACTCTGTTTATTTCTGTCTGGCCTACTTGTAGATCCTGGGCTACCCTGGAGCGGCCGGTTTCTGCTGAATGGAAGTGGGGGCTGTGTGGGTGCTTTGTCTTGCTTTCAGTTTGGGATCTGACTGGGCTGTGTTGTTTTATGGCTGATGGGTGGGAGTAGAGAAGGGGGAGTGCAGGGAGGAAGCAGAGAGCAAACATGATCTTTTTCCACTACGCATCTGCCACAAGCATCCTTTGAGTTGGACGTAAAGAAAAATAAAGGCAGAGTCCCTGCAGGAATGAAATTAACCCCATGTCTAATTTTCAGCCTAGAAAGCAGTGTGTCAGTGCTTAGAGAGAGAGGCTGCAGCACTTACTGTTCTGGAATTTAATGACACAGCATGTAAACCCAAACAAAGTTGGAGAGAGGCAAATGGTGAGGGGAGCAAAGAGGGGGGAAAGGGGGAAGGGAAGAAGAGGAGCTCTCAGATAGGCTGTGGACCTGGATTTAATTACAAGAATAATATGAATTACACTGACAGTGAAAGCCTGCATATGGTTTTGTGTTACTTCGTGCAGATAAACAAGAGAGGGATGGGATATGGAGCTTGTGTTTTGCAACTTGATAGCTATCTGTGTGCAATCAGAAACAGTGGCCGTGGCATCACCAACCAACCTGGTTTTATCTTGCCAAGTTAGCTATGCACATCTGCTGTGGGCTGCTGACTGCTCAAACAGACCTCACAGGGTGCTCCATGTCTTCTCTTCTGTCCAGGGAGACACCCCCTGACTGGGAGGCTTGGGCATACATGCATTTCATGTGATGTGAATACATGCGGTGCAAACCTAAACCTAGCCGTGTCACAGTTGGCAACATGACAGAAACCTGGGGTTTGATGCGGTTTTATGTGTATATTCATACACCTATAAAGCCAGTCTCTCTCCCCTGCAAATACGTGGTATTTTCCTGGTTTCAGTTGATACTCTGTGCTACCTCCTTTGATCAGACGCTAGCGTTGTCAGATACCCTGACAAAGCCAGTGCAGTATCTGTTTGTGGGAACCTAATGCAGGAAATCAAGATGTCCCAGTTAGCTGTCTCCCACTTGACTAGATGCTATTGCACCTTTCAGTGAGAGCTGGACCTCTGGTTTCTAGGAAGAGCATCAGGTAGAGCTGTGCTGTGGCTCATTCCAGCTTCTCCCTGAGCTTGTGAGGTCTCAGCAGGGTAACCCTGCCTCTGAGGGAGCACTCCATATGCCTCAGAAACCCTTCTGTAGAGGCACGATGTCCTTGGCTTTTTTGCACTCCATGTTTCTGGTAGCTGTCTTGGCAAGGTATCCCTGAATGTGATATCAACTTTAAATAATTATCATAGAAGCTGGAGACAGTATTAGGATACATGAAGCAACTGGCAGGCTTTATGTGATGGAAGAAGGAGGGTGGATTGTTGCTGCCGTGCTGGTGAATAATGGTGACCCAAGTGATGAAGGACAGTGGTCATGACAGGTGCTTTTGCTCTTTTGTACTATACCGTTTTTCCTTTGAGGGAAGAAACATATCCCCTTCATATTCCAAGGAATGGTGTGTTGACTGTGTGTCTTCTGCCTTCAGCAGCTCCCGCATGTATTTGCTGTGCAGGGCTGGGCCAGTGTTTCCTGTAGACCTTCGCAGTTGCCCCTAGAAGGAGATGCAGACTTTGTTGACAAGCAACATAATGTTTTTGGTATTCTTTAAGCCATGTTTTGGTGATTCCTTTTAGCATACTTTATGCTTGCTTTATTAAACACTGTGTGGGGTGCAGAGGCTATGGCCAAGGCAATTGCTAGATGTATGTGAAGGGCTTTACCTGTTAAGTGGAAAGGGGATGATGTTTTCCATGGCAGCATGGCAAGTGGGAAGAGAGACTCTCTGATCATGCTGCTCTTTTTTCCCAAGTCCCAGTGTGATTTTGGGCAAGCCTGGGGCAAAGCTTTCTTATTTTCTGCTGAGAAAATCTTTCTTTTGCTTTACCTTGAGTCTCTGTTTACCCACCTGCAAAACAGCTTCAATGGTGTTCTGCAACAAATAGGCCTGCTTTTTCATCAGGGCATGGTGAAAAAGTTGAGCAACTTCTCTGGGGACTTTCTCTGGTTGGGGCGGCTGGTGGGACTGTTGCTTTCAATGGACTGGGCTGCTTGAAGGCTGGAGGGAGATTAAATAATTTAGCAATAGTCACAGAGCAAGTGGGGCTGTGAATTAATGCGAGGTCTGAGCTCTGGTCTGTAAAGGAAGGTGTCTGAGTGAGGTTGGTGCTCAAGATAACAGCGCTGAAGGATGCTTGTGTGCTGTTCCATTCCATCCTTGACCAAAACCATTGCTCTTCTACGGGTTTTTTGGTGGCAACTGACAAATGCCTACCCAAGATCCATCAGAGCAGAGGTCTGCATCACTACAATGACACCTGGCTTACGAGAATGGTGTAGGGGAAGTTTGCCACGTGTTGTGTGAGAGTTTATTTGCACGTTCATCACATAACCCTCTGGAATTTGCTATGTGACCTGCTCTTTAAGCAATGGGCACTGCTAAATTAAAGCCAGCTCTGGCATGGCATGTGGCAACAGCAAATGCAAAACAGCCATGCTGCAAAGTAGTTGATTTAAAAGAATGAAGATAACGTATAGTTGCAATGGTAGTATCATATAGATAGACCAGGTGTAACCACTTTTATACTGGAATTTACCTTGGAGTGCAGGATCCCTGTGATCATGCATGAGGAGTAGCATTCTGACAAGAAGTAGGGACCTTCACCTTGAGGAGCAGTGCAACAGTAATATGATTGAATAGGAGGACTCCTGTAGCTATTGTAGTAAACTTAATGGGCTTCTACATGTGGACTTGAAAAAGCAGGAATATTTCTGAGGTGTGATTGTCTTCTGTTCACTTTTAGCTGTAGTCACATCAGTGTGGTACTGGCCTGGAGAGAATGGGATTGGACTAAATAAAATCTTCTAGTCCTTAAAAATAAAACAGAAAGCAATAGGCTCAGGGCTGCAATGAATAAGAGCAATCTCTGTTGTTTTAAATGAAGTTGTAACTTGCTCACATTACCTGTAAATCTGGAGCTTAGTGGTGTCATATGCTGCTCGCCTTCTTACTGCGATGTGGAGAAATCCATATCCAGAAAACCAGTTCTTCTATGTCAGCAGGATTAGTATGTATAGTAATGGCCAGGTATCAGTTGTAATGCTAAAATTATAGCAGGCTCAGATTGGTTGTTGAGAACAGTTGTTATCCACGAGCCAACAAATTTAGCTGAGTCTTAACTTCATTAGCAGTGTCTAAATGCATTAGCCATATGCTCCTCAGCATATGGGTAAATACGTAACAATTTATTTTCATTAGGGTTTTCTTACAAGTGCTGCTAACCCAAGCTCCGCTAGAAATGTTTACAGCATGACACGTCTCTTCAAATAAGAAGCTGCCCTTCCGTACAGCAGGTCATCCTGAAAGGGTGATAAGCAAGATACTTCCCCTCCCGAGAGTAGGAAGGTACAGCTGCTGTGGGTCTGATCCACTGCAGCTAGCTGGGTTTGGTTTCTGTGAAGGTTTATATTAAAAAAGTAATAGAAGGCTTTGGAGAACTACCTGTTCAAACATGTGTCATGAAATCCCTGGTATTCATTGTGTGCTGTCTTCTGGCTGCCCACGGTGCACCTTGGGTGGCATCACCTCCTAGTGAGCTTTATCTCGGTGTAAGATTCATAACCCTCTGGGTTCTCCCCTTTCTCTTCTCCCCAGGCAGGACATAGAGATGAAATATAACTTTTCCTGAGAGGGACTGAGTGTGAAATTGGGTCTTGGTCATAACCTCTAGTCAAATGGATGCAGTCCTGGGAAGGATGGGGTGGGTTTGCAGGATGGGCCTGGGGCAGGGCTGTGAGAGCTTCAGTAGCTGTGGACACAGGACAGATGTAAAGCAGCCATTGTGTGCTCGGGATTCTCTTAATTTTTCAGAAATAAGTGAAACCTTATTTTCTTGAGTGCTCTTTTTTTGATATTTATTTATGCAATTTGATCCAGAAATGCAAGTTGCCTAGAAAGACATGGAAGTGTAAGAAGGGACCAGTCTTGTCAGAGAGGTATAAAGTTCAAAAGTTAATTTAATTCTTCATGTCCTCAGAGGCCTCAGCACATGTCAAAGTGTAGATGAAAATGTGAAATCAGAATAAACCAGAAAAAAAACCATATTTCAAATTGCTGGTTTTTTTTTTTGTTTTCACCATGCAATGCAGTGAAATGTATGACATGGTCTTGGGTTGTCCTTGTACTCTTTAACTTTTCATTTTGTTTCTTTGCTATCAACCTTTTTTATTTCCTGCTTCCATTTTGTATTTTTTTTTTTAATATTCCATTAATTTTAGACTATTTCTAATAAGGCAGAGGGAGAAGTGAAATGTTCTTTCAACAGTTGCACTGGGGCACTTTTAAATACTCGGGTAAAAAAACCCCGACTTACTGAACATTAACGGTTTTTATTTTACCCTACAACAAGAAAAATGAAAATTATAAATAAGAGAAAAGAAATTAAACCTACTTTTTTGTTATGTACAGAATTTTATGAACCTCTGTAGTTTTTGTGCATTACATCTGACAGCTTTTTCAGTTATGCGAGCATACAAAGTTCTGAACATTTCATAGGTAGCATGATGCCAGAGGTGATTTTTAGGTGGCATTAATGAAGGCTGGGCTAAAGGAGCCATAAGAAGTCACATATGATGATGAGTTTGAGTATTGTCTGGGAGATCAAGTGGGACTTTAAACACGGTGATTATGTTCCACTCATTAAAAAAAAAAAAAAAAAAAAAAAAAGGAAAAGGAAAAGGATACATAGCTAGAGCAGGGGTTAGAGGGGAGTGTCCCTTTGGACATGCAGAAAAAAAGGATGGGGAACCCCAAAGTCTTCACTGATTTGCCTCTATTTGCTTTTATGTCTATATATTGAGAGGAAACATCAGGTGATAAACCCTGGCTAGGATAAGGCACCTTGTAGCTATAGAGCATAGTCTAGGAGAGAAGTACAAAGAGGTATGAATAAGAAATTGGTGACTGATACATGATTTTTGCAAAGGTTACAGCTTGCAGAGAGGTGAACAAATCTACCTTGATCTGTTCATATGCTGCAACACACAACGTGTTGTGAAAAGCACGTGGCAAGGCAGCCAGAGGAATGGTGGTGTTTGAGTCATCCTTATTTGTGTTCCACATCTGAGGACAGTCTAGGACAGGAGCACCTCCCAGCCAAGGTGAGGTGGAAAAGGTGCTTGATCACACATGAGGGTGAAATGGGAGAGATTTTTGGGGAAAAAAGCTACAGCTGATGACCTTATACCAGAGGTCTCTATTTAATAAAGAGTCTCATAGTTCATGACGGATAAAATTAGGGACCACACGAGTATCTTGTAGTTATATTTGTGTTTATATTTTTCACTACCTTCCCCCCTCCCCCCCAATGCCCCAGGGAGCCATCTCAAAGACCTCATAAACGTGAGATTTCATTTTCTAATGCTATTTCATTTCCTGGATGGAGGACCTGCCACAAGAAGACCAGACCTCAAATTATAATAGCCCTATAAATAACTCCCTAAGGCAAAAGGAAGGAAAAAAGAAAGCTTTTGAAAGACAACCACAAATGCAAAAATGGAGGTGTTTGGGTTCTTGTAGAACCAGACTAAGCAGCTCTAGTTAGGACATTGTTAATTTTTGGGTTTCCCTGTTTATTTCTGTGCGCTGTTTACTGAGAAACCTATATCTCAAATATCCTCTGAGGTCTTTTGCTTAAGCTTAGTTTTCTACAGTGTTTTGGTGCCTCTTTTCCTCTTTAGAGCCTGCTAGAAAATGGAGTTTCCAGGTAAAATTGAAAACAATCCAACAAACTGACTAAAACAAATACAGTCACAAATTAAGTAAAAATAGTCTGAAAATACAACTTTATCATCTTTCTGGGTGAAGTCGCTTTATTTCACCAGGCTCAGACTGTCTGCCTGCTTTCCAGTGGAAATCTGTGCAGAATTGGCACATCGACTAGAATAAAAACATTCCCGAGGAATCGGCACGTTCTGTCAAAACATTTGAACAGCTCCCGTCTCCTGGAGCACAGCGCTGCTGCGAAGCCGGCAAAGGGAGCTCTGCAACACGCAGCGCTGGCTTCCCCTCCAGCCTCCCCTCTCAAACCCACCTTTGCTCGTAACGATGGGCAAAGTGCTCCAGGTTAAATTATATTTAGCTGTGGTGTGAGTAGAGAAGGAGGTTTGTGATAGCCTTTTGCACTGTGGTGTGACCTATGTAAAGGCTGCCTTTTCTCTGTTCCCGCTAAGGCTATGTTGTGTATATGAGGAAAAGTCAGGAACGCGAGGCTGCAGGACCCCAGGATTTTCCTGTAGCAGCCTGGGTCAGCGTACTGGCTGGGGACAGCCAGGCTGGCGAAGCTGAGCTCCAGAAGTCCTGCTATGCAGGGACAGGTTATTCCTCTTGACAGATGCCTCTGTGCCATGCCTCTCGCCGCTGCATGAGACTCTGCTACGTGTGAGCTCAACCTCCAGCAGTAAAGTTCAGTCTCTGTGTTGTGGAGTAACGATAATTTATTATTGTTTATGGCTTGATTACTTTTATTTTAAAAAAAAGAAAGAAAATTTTAATCTTTTGCTAGAAGAAGATACACAGCAATTACAGAATCTAACCAAGCAAAGTGTGATTAGCTTCAACCTTTGCAGTAGGACGCTGATTACTTTACTTTTGCTAAGCAGTATCTTAGTCCTCTAGCACTGAAATGAAGGGGGTCTCAGTGGTAGGCTCTGCTCGCTACAAATGAGAGTGGTAAAATCAGGCCTGCAGCCAATTTACCAGAGGTGCTGTCTGTCTGTTATTGAGACCAATTGCTTAGGAATGTAATTGTATCGTTCTTGTTACCAAAATTGATATCCCCTGACTCACTGCAGCTAAATGAGTTTTTATTTTTGCAGAATTCCTAGGCTGTTGCATGATAAGGCATTGTGGTGGACAGCATGCAGTCAGTGGTTTTGAAACAAATGAAGTTTTTCTTCATATTTGGAACACTGATGTGTGTTAAGCAATGCTTTACTGTGCTGCTGAACTAGCAGATGGTGTCTTTCAAGGCTGTACATGTGACAGTAGCCTGTTTGAATGAGTATCATACCTACTTGTCGAAGCCCTGTCCAGCAGAAAAATCCTTTAGAAATTAACATAAAAATAAAAAGGTGAGAAGGCAAGCAACTCTATGTATGTGCTTCTCTTATACACCGTGGCACATGCTCACATAGCAATTCAGATCCATTTTGATAAAAGTGGCATTACTGAGAAATGTGATGCAAGAGAATGATCCGTGCCATGCAGAGCAAGGAGGGCAGGGGTGGCTTCTGAACCACCTTAGCTCTGCTTGGGTTAGTGGCAGTGCAGCAGTCTTACAGGGGATGGGTTGTGAATGTGCATTCCTGACTCTATTACTTATCCCCTGGGCCAGAAGGGCCAGATGTGTTGCATAGGCAACGCATTTAATCTGTGAATGAGCATTCCTGATGGATCCCCTCCAGTCAGTACAAAAGTTACATTACTGGGCCCCAGCCCACTTCACAAAAGGCAAGACCACCCAATCTGGTGCCTTTGGGGATGGGAGAAGGTGGAATTACTGTGATTACTATGATGAATAATTTAACATTTTATGCAAGCAGTTATACACTTTGTGGCCGAAGTGCTTATATACTGGCGTCTAACTCAAGGCAGCTAAAGCCGCTCTGTGGCACCTAAAAGCATAACCATATGATTCTCACAGGAGTTGACAGGCATTATTACTTACAAATGCTGATATAACTCCTTCTATTTAGTTATGCAAAATCTAGCATGCTGTGCTTGTAAATTTTGGGCTGAGCATAAACCTTGCTGACAAAATATGATCACCTCCAGCACTGTGGCAAAGGCAGTTTACCACAGTATGGCCACACGGGAGGGGAAAACTGATTAAAACCCTTCTATGGACAATTATGGCAAATATATGTTAAAAGGCTTTGAGACCTTGCGCAGTGATGAGCCTGTCTCTTCCTAAGAGAGATAACAGGCTGAAAAAAGTGTCAGGATTGAAGCCTCTTAATATATTATATTACTGTCTTGCAAAGATCTGAGACTTAGGTTTGTGCAGGCTTACTACTGTACTAATGCACAGCAGTCATTTGATTTACTAAAAGCTTATAAACCGAAAGGCAGACCTGGATGCAAGGAAGTGTTCTTGCAGTTTTATGGACAAGGAAACTAAGGGCAGTGGCTGTAACAGTTTTGCTTCACCACCCATTGAGACCAATAGCCGAGTGCTTGCTGTCTTCACTGGAGGTGGGAGCAGTTAGTAACTCCCCCAAGCTTGCATGGAAAGAGGTGGTGGCAAGGCTGCAAACTGCATGTGCACCCAGTGGGCTCTGGTGAAGTGCTGCAATTGCTACCACCTTCTTAGAGCCTCTTGTTACTGTAGGAAAAGTTTATATTACATAGGGGAAGGTAATGCCTCAAAATATTCCCACTGGAATGAATAAGCATCTTAAGTTGAGAGTTCAAACACAACTTGCTTTTCTACTACTTCTGTAGTGTGACAATTTTTTTGTGGCTTAGAAAAAATAGGAATGTGTTAAATTCATGCTTAAAAGATTGCCTCTCTTCAGAGAAATTTGTTATCCTTTTTCTCATTTTCAACAAGGAAAACTTGCTATTGCAGCAGAGATTTTGACATTAAGTGTCCTGATAGAATAATAGGCGTGAGATGGATTGCAATCTATTGCCTCAAGACTTTGCCAATCATAAACCAAAATCAGTTAATGCATTGAGTTAAATCTTGCTATATTGTACAATGTGCTAGTAGTATTAAAAAAATCAATCCAGAAAATATATTGATTATATTATCTCCATAGCAACAAACAATAATGGGATAATGTTAGCTTAATAATTGTGCTTTGTGAAAACCTTTCAGAATAATTACTGCATTGTGGTCTTTTCACAATGTGGAATGCAATAATGCTTCTTCCTTGACTGCAGTCACCATCAGCACTGCGTCAAGAGATGGTTTTGTGTGCATGCATATGTATTCATGGGTAATTTTGCTCCGGGTGAAACAGTTTAGCAGACTATTTTGGATCCATCTTTAAATGGTCAAGACGACAAATTGGGAATTGTTTTCTATGTGGTTTGTTTTCTCCCACCTCCTCTGACAACTGGCTGCTGTAAAAAGAGGCTGTTAACATTCCTTCTCCCGCGTCTTTCTTTACAAGGCACAAAGATTTTGGTATTTAACAAAACTAAATGTCCGGCTGCTGTATTAGGGATTTGCAGGAGAGAGGAACTCTGCTCTAAAGACAATGCTTCAAAGCTGTTCCTTTAATTGAATTTCATCTATCATCCTCTAGCAATTACTTGTTCCACAGGAACTAAGATATTTACCTGTATTTTGGAGGACCTGATTCTCTTACGCGTCCTGCATTGTCATATGAGTAACCTGAGGTTGTTATGAATAAGTATATATATATATTTTCTTACATATAAGTGGTGTGTGTGTGTGTGTAACAATTTTAGCTTGAAATTTTAGCAGGAGAGTCAGAGGAATAGATATAGTCTTCATCTGGGTCTTGCTTTTATTTTTACTTCCAGATCAACCCTGTAATTTTGATCTTGAATTAAAAAGATATGTTGACCCAAATCTGTGATGGAAAGGCCATGTTTTTAAAGTGGTCAACCCCCCCCCGGTTTAATCCCTGAAGTTTAAGCAGCTCCTAAACTGTCCTGTCTCTATGAAAGCCCTCAGGGACCCGGCACTGGATCAGGTGTGCATTCACCTTTTGGTTGTGCCACTATTTCCTGATGTACCTATTATCCAAGAGCTGAGTTTAGAGGTCTGCCAGCAGAGAGTAGGCTGCTGCCAGATCTTGCACCAGCAGGGGATTCTCCATGGTTTTCATAGGGTGCCCGGTACTATCCCCAGTGGTATGGCGGGATGCCCCTTTACTTCCCAGGGCATGAGTGGATGCCACATTCTCCAATGGTCACTCCTCCATCCCTTTTCCTGTGGGATAAACACTGATGTCAGACAGATTAAAAGTTTAGCACCACTCCTTAACAGTGCATTGTATTATTTTGATTATTACTTCTGGACAGAATTTGTCCTTCAAAGTCCATAATTTGATTACTATTTTTTTTCCCTCCATTTACCACACAGGAGTCCCCTGTTCTTTGAGGACCTCCCAGGATAAAGACCCTGCTTTAGAACTACTGTTTACAATATGTGACCATCTTGGGGCTAGGAATGGGCAAACCCTCGATGCTGTAGCTGGTGGCACTTTGGTGCTGTATACATAAGAAATGCAGTGCAGTGCAGGAGCTGACAGATTTCCATTTGAGATGATGCCTTCATAAGGAGTGTGACTGTGCTTTTGTCCTCTGCCATTGTTTTCCTCTTCAGTCCCTCCAGATTGTTGCTTTATGGGGAGGGTGTGATGGAAGAGTTGGTTTCTGACCCAGGCAGTGGTTACTTTCTGCCAGTAGCCCACTCCCCTAGGAATGTGGTTAATTCACAGGGAGAGGGAGGAGCAGTGGTTGCTCTTGACTTCATGCCTTGTGCCAAAATATCTAGATCTGTATAGCTGTTGTACTGAATGAGGGTGCCAAGCTCCTCTCTCCTTTTCTGGGTGCAGATAAATGCGGTTATGAAAGTGCAGCTAAATGTATCGGTTCCTCTGGAAAATATCTGGTATTTGCAGATGTGTAGCATCATTCATTAAAAAAAAAAATACAAACAAACAAAAAAAAACAAACCCCCCAAATAACCCAGATGTATTGACAAGGTGCTTTTTCTGATGCTGCTGCAGCATCCAGCCCTGAGTGATGATCTAGAAAGAGAAATGAGTTGTTGACACAAGGCAATTCAACCCCCACCTCCAAAACCAGGCTCTTCTCTCTATGAAATTGTCACAGTTAAAGCTGTGACCTGTGCTTCTGTTTGGTACCTGCTGTGCTTGCCCTAGGCGCTGGCCAGTGGCCTTGCTGATCCCTAGTGCTGTCCCAAATTCTCATTCCACTGCAGACTCCTGTTTAGTTTCCTTGTGCTATCTCGGCTCCTACTGCTCTCTACAATCTTGTCTCCAGCCCACACAGAGGTTGGCACTGCTTGTTTCTGTCTGTCTCTTCCTAATCCTTTGTTCCAGGGAGGCCTGATGCAGCTTTCTAGTGTGTCTGTCTTCTGTGCTTGGATCCTACCAGCTACCACATGGGTGGCTTGGGTCTTAAACAGTGTGTGGCTTCAGTACAGAACATGAAGAGTAATTTACCTTACGAAAACAATGAGATTTTGTTGGAATAATTATTTTAAGATGGGTGAAGATTCAACTGCCTGGTGTGATGTGGCTGTTGGGGATGCAGCGTGTTTTGCTCCCAAGGGGATAAAACCATAAAACCACAGGATCTTACAGCACAGTTCTGTCCGTAGTAGGTTAGGCTAGGTCTTGCTGACCTGGCGGACTGTCAATCTGGGAGCAGGGTGAAGCACACAGAGTGTTTGTTCACATAGGGTGAAGATGCTTGTAGCTCAGCAGCCACATGACCCCTCATGCCCTGCTGAATGTATGGGCTCATCTCAAGGATTGTGTGTGTCAAGCTGACAGCTTGTCTGCCCCTAACCTTGTGGCTCCTACGGAGGTGCCATGTGATAGATGGTAGCAAAAAGGGACCTGTCATGCCTATGCCTGGCCTGTCCATGCTACAGATAGCAGCACACTCTGTTCTGCATCAGAGGCCAGCACAATCTATAGGGACATTTTTCTCCTTTTGTGCTTGAGAGCCTGCATCCATACAAGGTGGGAATTAGACAAGAGGAAGCTGGGCTTGTCCAGCTATGTTAAACTACAGAAATAGTCCTAGTATCTTTCAGTAATGCATTAAGTGGCATGATTAATGTCTGTCGCATGTAATGCTCTTTCCAGGTCTCTTCCCTTGATGGAGTACTTTGTGTGCAGCCTAGTGCTTTGATTTGGGCACTGTTTTTTGTCTTAGTGTCTTCACAATGAAAGATTGAAATCTGGGAGCTGAACAGAGATGGAGCTTGTGATAATCTTTAGTTCTTTCAGACATATATTTCCTATATATGGTCACAGATAATTAAGTGACATTGATTTTATAATCCATTCCTAAACAATGGTAGAGACCCTTAGCACAATATGAGGGAAACATCTCTGAGGAGGCCAAGATATTACCATCTACTGAATGAGTAATGTTACTTCCTAAAGTCAAATTTTTTCTTGAAACCTACCTGTCTAAATAGTATCCACTTAGGCACTTGTGAGTTAAAGCAATGTGAGATAGCCCAGAGTTCACATCAAAAAAGAAAGCTTAAACACTGTCATCCCAGTTCTGCAGGTGAAGATGTAAGATTTGCACGTGGAAATGTGATTTTTCCAGTTCTTATTTCAAAGTCTGTTTGAACTCTATGGCATCTAAGAAAGACTATTGCATAGTGGCATTGGTTAATATCTTTTATCCTTGAAAATAACATTTTCATAATCTGAAGGAATCTGCTGTTGACTGTTCTGAGGAAGAGGGGGACACTCTTCAGAAGTGGAAAAACTCCCTGGAGAAAAGAGTCCTTGCCTCTCTCTTGGGAAAGAAGTCGACTTCCATTTCTCAAAAAGCTAATCTGTTGCCCCCTACAACAATGCTGTGTAGTCAGAGTACTCCCAAAATGTTTGTTTTCCTTAGATTTAGCTAGCATGTCTGTCTGTCCTACAAGAACTTGTTTCCATTTCTTTAAGTTATGCAACTACTGCTTTGCTTCCCTTAAGGGAGGCCAGCAAAGAAAACTATTAAAATTCATTCACCATTAGTAAGATGTGCTGAATGCTTACGTTAATCCATCTGAGAGACATTGAGCACACAGTGAAAATATACACTGTGATGGTCTTCTATTGTACAATGAATTCCCTCCTATAGAGAGCACTGTAGTTCTCTGTTTTCCTCTTGTAATTTGAGGATATAGTAATATTAAGAAAGGCAACAAAGATGGTTAGTGATCCAGTGGAATTACATACAAGAAGAGATTGTGTAGGACAGAATTACAATCTATTTTGGAAAGAAGACAACTTAGAAAAGATTCAGTGGAAATTACATACTCTAATAAAAAAAATATCCAGCATTCCTTTCTCTTTTTTTTTTCCTAGTTTCTTGACTTATTATAAATATATGTTTATCACAGGATCAGAAATTGCAGTGAGTCTGTAAGACCTCATATGGAGCCTTTCATGAACACACACTGCACAAATTGTATTTCTCTTTGTACGTGTCCTCATAATGACATGTTTTCTGTTTTTGATAAAGGTTCCTAGAAGCCTGAATAGGTGTCTTCTGTGACATTCACTATTAAGTAAAATAAGGGCCTAGCAGGTTTAAGTGTTATCTAGACAATAGTCCTAATAAAAATAGTAAGGTTGCAATTATAGCTCTACAGTAGATATAAACAAAGTCTAAGCTAATGGCAGGCAACTTCCAAATAGATAAAAAGAAATATTATTTTAGCCAGTGTAATCAGTCTGGAGAATTCATCATTGCAAGAATCAAGGAGGGAGTCAAATACAGCAGCTGGAATAATTTGAGGGTCTGGATAATTTTATGACTAATTACATTTATAGCTATGCATATTATGATAAGAGTAATTGAATCTTAAGCTAACAGTTGGGTGAGGAAGAAACCTCCTCCTATTTAAAGCTTTTAGAGTTAACTGTGTATGTAGGGTTGTTTTCCTCTTGCCTTTCTCCAGAGCGGCAGGCATGTAGTATGTCTGAAAGCTCAGAAATAGATCGCATTTGTTGATACTCCTATCTCATATACTGTCTGCGTATCTGTGGCAGAGAAGGATGGTTTTGTAAGATACCAGGAGGGAGGACTGAGAAACCTGTGACTTGTCTCTGGCTCTACCGTTGGCCACTTGTGTGGTATCTGTCAAATTGCTTCATCTTGTGTACTTCCAACTCCCCACCTGTGACAGATGGGCATTTACTGTCCCAGAGATGTTGTGGAAATGGAATTTGTAAAGTGAAATGAGACTGAAAAGAGAAAGACAAAAAGAAAGTGCAATTCTCATTGCAGTGTGCCAAATTAATGTGTGAGGCCATGTCTGTATGGGAATGCTTTGGAACATTAAGGTGAATCAACTAGGAGTGCAAATGCAGTGTGCACATATGAAAGTGCAGTAAAACTTTTCCATGAGAGGTGTCTCTCTAATTCTGGAAGTGGCTGTGTATCACCTTGAGAGGCTGGTGTAGGTGGGCTGGGTTATTCATCCTACGCTCCATTTTTTTTTTTAAGTATCCATATCTTATCCCCTCTGCCTCAAAACCCTTCTTGAGGTTCTTGTCTGCACTATTCTGACTGGGAGGCTGTTCTAAAATCTTACTACTTTGATAGTCAGTAACTTTTATCTAATTTCTAGCAACATTTATCCATGGCCAGTTTATACTCATTTGATCTTTTAATGTAGACCTTTATATTAAATACATATTTTTGCCTCCCTGATGATTACTCTCAGTACTTTTATAGACAGCAAGCATGTCTACTCCCTTTGGTCTGCTGAAATGAACCTTTGGTTTGCTAAAATGAACACTCCTAATTACGACTTGTAAGACAGGCCTTCTGTTCCCCGAGGAACCTTGTAACCCTTCTCTCTACTCGTTCCATTTTTAATTCATTTCGTTTGAATGTGGCTCACAGACTCACATGCAGCATTCCAGAGAAAGCGTATCCCAGATATTCTGCGTTTGTAGTTTCCATCGTACTAGTTCATCATTATCCTGTGGTTGGTGTGTCCATCCAGATTTTTCCCTTCTCTTCTCTGTTATTTTCAAGCAATAATCTACTCCTGCAGAAATTCTTGGAGTTAACGTAGTCCCTCTAAGGGCATGAAGCTTTGCTTTCAACTAAAGACTCCTCTGTTGCAGTTGTTCAGGTTCTTTAGGTCATCCAATTCTTCTGATACGACAATCTCAATCTGTCTGCCTGCTGAGGAAAGAATCTGTCTTTTGACCCAGAACCGTGAACATACTTCACTAAAGTCTGTCTGCTTTTTATGCCAACGTCAGCCCTCAAAACACTGAACAAGGTTCGCCCCAAGACTGACCCTTGAGAAATCTATGGGTTTCCTCCTTTCATGCCTGTACTTTTTCTTTCAACTTGCTCCATATTCATTTCTCTACATCTTGCGTGTTTACTGTCTCTTGATTTTTATCCTGATCTTCATCCTTTTGGGTGTGATGACTGCCTGCCACCAGACCAAATGCATTACTGAACTCTGTGTACATTTTTCACTGTTCCCTTGCTTAGAAAATGTGGTATCATCCCAAAGAAAGACAACATGCAATGTCTCCCATTTCCCATTCCTCTGACCCTCTTTCCCTTAGGTATTTGGGGTGAAGCAGGGTGCCAGGTTGTTACCAGTGGGCCAGAAGTGGTGCCTGAGGGGCTTTTAACTGGCTGCAGCTGCTCTGTCCAGCCGTGCCACTTATGCGGTGCTGGTGCTTACAACTCAAATGTTAAAAACATATGGTGGGGTTTCTGGGGAGGGGGCAGGGAGAAATAAAAATGTCTGAGGACTGCGTGTGTTCCATGCACTGGGAAATCTTGCATGCTATTGAGGTCAGGCTCACAATTGTGTATTTACTTGCTTGGCTTCCACTCCCTCCCGCCGACTCTTCCGTTACCAGTCTATTAGAATCAGCCATTAACCTGGTTAATGGGGAGAGACAGAAAATACCAGAAAGGATGATGTGCTTTTCTTAATTCCCCCTTGGAAACCTGACTGTTTTAAACTGTAAATGTCGCAAGAAAAGGCTGAGAAGGGTCCAAATGATGTCTCGCTTTTGTAATACAGGACACGCCGGCAGAGGAGAATGTGATGAAGCTGTGTTCTCCTTAGCACTTCACTGGCAAGTGATATTTGGGGGCAAAAGGGTAGTGCCCTGCCAAAACTGCCCAGGTGGCTTTGTTGGAGTGGTGAATCAGCATGACTGAATCTTATTGTGCCATCCCATCCTTTTGGGTGATAGGGTCCATTGAGGCAATATCTTGATGCCATCTGAACCTTTGGGTGATATGACTCAGTCCCAAGAGCCTCTGCCCTCTCTGACCAGGGCAGGTGACGGACAGCAGAAGGAGAAGAGGGTGATGAAGAGCATGGGATGAGGGCAGAGGGAAAGGGAGAGCTCATGCAAGAAGGGAAACAACCATTCTTCATGGGAGGACTCGAGCATTTTCTCCGAACAGTATACGGCAGGTCCTTGTTCCAGGCAGCAAGGGCTAATACAGCACACAGAAATAAACCTGCCCACTTACTTTTTATTAAAGACCTGAAAAGGTAGAAGGAAAAAATTTGCAATTTGTTTGGTATTTAGTTCAGGTAATTTTTTTTAATTGTGTAATGAGAACACATTGTCCAAATTTTCATATGCAGATTCAATTAGTGTTCAGTTAATTAGCCTTTACAGATGAGGATTAACTTAATTACATAACACTAACCTCTCTTAATAACTATTAAGGGTAGGAAAGCTGCTTTTAATAAATTTGGAAGGGCTATATGTGTTTTTTAAATCTGAAATGGCATACACATAAATTAAACCAAATTACACACAGAGGAGAGCCATTAAGGGTAATGATCAAAGGAAACAAACTATGTACATGGCTCAGAATCAGGCTGGTTAGAAGTTCGTGCTGTTTTCTTCCTCTTGTCTGCTGGCATCCTAGTGTGTTTGCTAGGATTATTACTGGAGATGATGTACAGTCTGGGTTCATTCCTTCAAAGTGGGCTGCAGTTTGATACAACGTTGTTTTAATTAAATGTTAGCTTGTATTAAAAATAACTAGGTACTAGGTTATTAGCAGTTGTTTTTTTCCAGGTGGTGTAAGGAAAAAAAGACAGGAAGCCCATTGAATACTAAAAATCTGATCCATAAATGTCATTCGTTGTCATTATGTACCATAAAACACTGTATAGATTTTTGTCTTTTGATATGAGATGTGCACTCAAATAACTATGCTGTGGTTATTAATATCACAGTGAAACAGAACATCATATCTAACTACAGGGTGGTGAGGGTGGAGCATATATGGGACTAGTGATGAGATGTGGTGTCTCTGGCTTCTGAGTCACACACAGGTTTGAATCCAGGCTGTCTGGGTAAGTGACTGACATCAGGTAATATGTGATGCTTTTCAGAAAGGGGCAACAAAAGAACCCTTTTTGCCTTGGCTGTTCTTGCACAGGTAATGTTTCCCCCTTGCAGTGTATTTTGATGGGCACACCACACCTATTTCCACACAGCTCAGTAGCTTTTGTGGCATTCAGTACATGACAAAAAAGGGCTACCCTTAACTGCATTCTGCAAGTCACTTTTTTGGAATTCAAATTTTGAGTTACTGTGAGGAGCATGCATCTGCTGGATCCCAGCTTTGTGGCCCTCTGCAAACCATTTTATCTAGCAACCCTTAAGAACTACAGCTAAGTTCATAAACCACATGATGTGTTTTCCATCTGCAGCAAGCTGGAACATTACAAACCATTTTCTGTGCAGTCTGGGTGACTTTAAGCTTGAGCTTAAGCTTAAAGTCACTTAAAAGTCCCCATTTGTAGCCATGAGATCTGCAGGTATTGAGTAACTAATAAAAATAGGTTGGATATGCCTCATATTAGATACCCCAGAAATCAAAATGCATGGTACTACTGCCTCTTTGTGAAAACTTTGGCTTAGTGCCTACACCCGTTTTCAGCAAGGAGGGAAGATGACATTGCTGCAGATTTTTTTCCTTGCTGTGAGGAGCTAGCCAAGGTAAACATGCAACAAGGAGGAAATTGCTGAAGGGATCCATCTTGGAGTGGCAGAATCTATTGAAAAAAGGAAAGGGGATACTTGAGCCAACAGTCCTTTCTGAAGCCCTTTCATGTGTGTGCTGCTCAAGCTGAAGCCTCAACTTTTGATATCTCAAGATGGTTGGCAGTGAGCAGACTTTGCTCTGGCTGATGCAGACTCAAATCTTGTTCCCTTCCATAAGGGTTGCACCTGTATCCCTGAGAGCAGGATTTGGCCTTGTGAGTGGTTCTGCCCACTGATGCAGTTGATGATACATGCTTGGAGAAAGGGGAGAATGCAAATTCCCTGTAGGGAGGCAACCGCCAGCCATGTAAACAAAGAAGCCTTCTGGGTGTGCAGCAGTCAGCCCACTTGAGCTGCTGTTTCCATGGTATACCAGATGCTGTAAAATATGCTTTCTTCAGGGAAAGAAGCTTTTCATACTCCTGCATTACCTTATTTGATAATGGGCTGTCATCAGGCTGGTACCTCACTGTAGAGGCCACATGCAGCAAGTCCCCTCTGCTCCAACTCTTTTCTGAGTTGATGATAATTCATATTCTGCATCTGCCAAGCAAAGAAAAAGCTAAGTAATTACCTTATTGTTGTGAGTGACTTTAATGTGCTACAGTTCCTCCTGATGTACATGGTGTCATACGTAATACTGCCCATTGTTCTGATATTGTTTCCTCCTGTTTTCCCAAAATCATATGGTTCCATTTTCCCCTGATTATTCCCTCCTAACCCTCACATTGCTTCATTATAGCTCCTCTGTTACAGCTGTTTAAGCCACTGGGTACACCTCAGCAGGCACCATTTCTGAGTTAGCTTCCTCTCCTTGTGTTTACCCACTGGGTGATCCTGAGTCAAAGAGAGGTCTGGTTTTCTACATTTTCTTGTAAAACAGTTGCTACTAGTAGGCAGATGCTTAGTTGTCCCATAGGTACTAAGTACAATTGCGATTATAAACCTGGACAAACCTGAAATAATGAGCTTTGGAGCAGATTGACCTCAGCTAGTGTAAATAAGTTAGCAAAAGCTCTTACGTGGCTTGCTGTGCTTCAAACATGACTCACAGGAGGAGGAGAAGGATGTTTTCAAGGTACCTGTCTACTGGAAGCTGTGTTCAAGGATGGTACTGCAAAACTGGCAGAACTATATGGACGTGGCATATCCCCTCATTGTGTACTGGGACTGTCAGGTTCATTGGCCTTCCTCATGGCTATCAAGAAGAAACAAAAGTGTGTTCATACGACCCCCACTTCCTCCAGCTGAAAGGCATACCTTGGCTTATAAGGGATGCATGCACAAATTCTCCCTGCCTGGCCCATGCTCCTGCCACTGCCGCCTTCCAGGGATTCATGTGCTGTTCGTTTGCTAATCCTTCCCAGGCAGCACGAGACCTGCTCCCGAGTGCTCACCATGCCTGTGAAGGGACATGGACAGCAGAGGCAGGCAGTGGTGTGGATGTGTGTGTGATGGTGCAGGATATGAGAAGGTGCCCCAGAGCATAGAGAACAAGTACTTTTTTTAACTCCTGAAGATGCTTTCTCGCAATCTTTCCCAGATACCTTTCAATTCCTTCTCTCCCCCCATCTTACAAGCTTGTACTTCTTACTTTGCAGAAGAAAAAGTAAGTGTGGTTAATTTTAAGCCAGTGCAATCATTTAGGAGACCTGGAGGTGGAAAATCAGTTACTGTTTAACAGCCCTGATTTGAAATGTGTTCTGCCTGACCCCTCTACGGTAGTGAGCCAGAAGCAGCGCTTCCAAGAAGCCGGCTTTCTGGAAGGCTTTTTCACTGAATCATTTAAAGCCTAGGCTTCTTGTAAATGTTAATATCCTGCTGGCTCACTGGAATGCGGCTGCTGGATACAGCAAGTGTAGTACCTATGTGCGTGTTCGCAATCCAAAGCGAAACTTGGCAGGCAAGGTTCAAGCTGTAGTTTGGGATATCCTTGCTGAAGGTTCGGGCTAGGAGGCAAGTCGGCTGGAGGGCAGACCTGCTTTGGTGTTGTCTCACAAGACTGGAAGTCCCCCTGCCCTGAGCTACCGATACTGTTGTGCTACAGCAGTGTCTTGTATCCCGTGTCGGGCTGTGCGCCGTAGTGCAGAGCGGTGCCCTGTGCCGGTGCCTCGGCGCGGCTGTCGGTGCCAGCAGTGTGCGGGCAGGCTGGCTTCGCTCTCCCAGGCAAAGCGGTCAGGGTGCACCGGTGTGCCCAGCCTGCTTCACCCAGCCTTAGGTGGCTGCCTGGAGAGTAGTGCCGAGGGGAATGTGGCCAAAGGATTTCCCCTTGCACCAGCAGGGCAAGGCAGCAGGCGACCTTCGTCATGCTGAAATCACAGCAATTGCAGGCTGAAACCCTGCTCCTGTTGCAGCATTGCTATAGCAAAATGCAGGCTGGTGTGACTGTGTACGTACCTTTTCCGTTCCCTCGATGTCTGCAGATAAAAGCCTTCTTGAGTTAGCTGTGTGTATTTGTGGTACTACAAAGGCTTTGTCCACCTTAGTATGTGTGCTAATAGATGAGGCTTTTCTGCTTACCTTAGCAGTAAAGTATTTTTCAGGTGAGAATATATATTTTCTTCCAGCAATCTTCTAAACCACCTCCTTCATAATTTTATCTTCAGTGTGTTTTCTTACATGCCATCCAGTGCTTTAGCTTTTTGTAGCTTAAGGAAAACCTGCAGTTCTTGCCTTTAACCTGGAGACACATTGTCCTGTAGAATAAACATATTGCAAGTCCAGGATTATTTTTTTTTAAAAAAAGCACAAATGTATTAAAAATAAAAAATAATAATTGAAGGGCTCTGTAAGAGTAGGACTGTGGGTGGTGGCAAGTGCTTTTCTCATTTGGGTGATAACCTAGTACCCAAGGGTAGTAACTAGAATAACTACTTTTGACTACCAGATTTTCTTTTGCTTAGTGTGGTAAAATGCTCCCAAAGCATACACATATTACGTGGTCTTATTTATTTATGTTTATGGTTGATATATTTACAGTAGCTCTAGCTAATACTCTGCAGTATGTATTAAAAAAAAAAAAAGAAAGACTAAGAGGCATAAGTATTCTACTTTGTTAGTGAATTTTCTCTGAAGAATGAAGATAGATCACAATAGTCTTTCTTGATTTAATATAAATGCAGATTAATGCAGTCAAATGTGTTATTTTTCCATAAACAATTTACAAACACAATGCAGTATGATTCTCAAATATCAGACTTTTGTTAAAACAGACTTCTTTATTTATTCACTTTTGGGGATACATTTTGCACACCTTCTTTGAGATTAATCAATCTGAAATCATTGAGGACACCAACACTTTAGTATAGTGGCAGGTTTATTTATATAAATGGATACCAATTTTCATCAATTATGAAAATGAAACACAGTAAAAATTTTGGAAGTTTGTTAAAGTAAGTCTGCTTACTGTTCTGCAGAGTGTCAGTGTGCTAAACTCTAGGTATGCAGGTTTGGGGTTTTTTTTGGTAACATAACTGAAACCAAACCAAGACCATCTTCTCACTTTCCCTGTGTTTCTCTTGTCTCCCTGTGTGTAATATAGTCTCCCTGTGTGTAATAAGTCACATACTTATTCTCTACCAATTTATCCGTCACCTTTTCCATCCGCATACACATTAGAAAAAAATCGTGAGTCAAGACCCCAGTCATGAAATCAATTAAAAAAAAAATAAATCATGAAATGGTAATATTTTGGAGTGTAAAACCCCGATAAAAGCATGTGTCATGGCTTTTCAGGTCTCTTTTGGGGTTGGGATTTTTTTTCAGTCATCATTTCTATACTCTGCTGTCACAGATGGACAATGACAGAAAGGTAAGGTTATGAGATAATACCATGGTTCTCCTAGTTGAGGTTCAAAGTTTTGGTGTGAGTGTTAGCAACACTGTAATAGAGTTTATGTTAAGTACTGTTCTAAAATACTTCAATTTTTTTCTTTTCTCCAGGGTTTTTGGGAAAACCACACAAAACTCATAAGGGAGTATGGACCTGTTTGTGGGTAAGCTTAGTAGTGCCATCAGCTTTCTTCTTCTCTGGCTCTTGCTGTTTGGGTTTGTTGGGTGAGAGAGGAGAAAATGCCAAGATAAGATGTTCATCAAAACGCAGTGTGTGGTGTTTCAGCCTGGGGGACAGAGGTGGAGGTTGTTTGATCACATGCAGAAAGTAACCTCGGCTTATTTTAGTTCAGCATTTGGTGTTGGGCTTCATTATTGTCTTTCTAATTTTAATTATGCACATAAAAGTTTAGTCTTTTTCAGAACTGTACAAAGCTACCGGACTTCAATAATCTTTTTTCATCTGCATATTCTTTATACTTATGGTGAACAGTAGAAATAATAATTTATTATCTTAAAAAAACCCTCAGTTTATGTTATAGTATGAATTTGGCTTAGATGTTGATATCTATATTTACGCAAAATTCCTAAACTTAAAACACAATGAAGTACAGATTAGAAATGAGGCATTCCTCTCTCGGTAGCTCAACTGTGCTATCTTAGCAGTTTATTAGGAGTAAAGAGGGTTTAAGCAGTATATCCCTTCATACAAGCCCACATTTCTCTAAATGTCATTTCTGTTCCAAGAACTACTTTTCAGTTGTCATAATTTTAAGTGGAAATGCAATTATTTCATGGTAGCTTCTATTGTTGTGGTCAGTTGGTATTTGTAGAACAACCATTACTTCAATATGTAAGTATCAAGCAATATCCACAAAGTACAATGTCAAATTTTTTTTCTTGTGTTCTGCAAGCAGTGTAAGATACTTGTAAGAGAGCATATATGAATGTGTGTGTATATTTGATCATAAATGATATAAATATGCTTTGTATGCTCTTCCAGCAAAAAGCCTCTATCAGAAAGAAGTCAGATTCAGGCATATGAAGCAGTTGATGCTCCAGTCATAGCTGCCTTGTGGCATTTATGCTCAGCCCTAAGGACAAAGTGCTGCAAGAAGTGATGGAAATAATGAATTCCAAGGGTTAGGTACTTGTCTAAGAGGAAATAATACAGTGCCTTGGCTGGCCAGGAATGGGGAAAGATATTCATTAACACTGTGGCAATTTGTATCTTGTGTAACAAATGGAAAATGACGGAGGCTTATTATCTCCACGACCTTTGGTGTGATGCCCTTAAATGACAATAATGTAAGAACACTGGCATTTCATTCCTCAGTGTATTTCCCTGCTTATTAATACAATGCCTATTTTTTTTCTAAGCTGAATTTGAGACAACTTGCTATTTAGTCATCTGTCTGCTTACTCAGCCAGGCAGAAGCTATGTCATCAGAGAAAGAGATGTATAATTACAGTGTGTGAGAGGATAGATAGAAAGTTTCATTTTTCCAGTTTACCCACAATTCTTACAGAATGAAACCTCTGTGAGACTTGCATGGGCTGCAAAGCTGGATGATGGTCTAAGTGGTCAGCCAGGACAGTTCTGACTCTTTGGGACCCTGTAGGTAGGAGGAGTGAGCAGAATGAGCATAACCATGTCCTATTTGTTGCATGCATTAAAAACTCAATGTGTGAGGGATCTAGTAGACTGGCGGAGAAAAAATGCTGCTTTCTGATGTCTCCCAGGAACACAAAGCTGAGGTCAAACATTGCTGTGCTTGAGGTAAGATTTATTTGTAGCTGAAGGAGGATGTTTTAAAACCTGGCTTGTGAGCTGCTGTTCAATAGGTGTAGTATGTGTCAGAGGGTATTTATCACAGTCCTGTCAACTAAAGAAATTCCTTCTCCTTCCCTATACATCTGCGTGATTCTTCCTGTGATTCTTTGAAATACGCAATTGAAATAGGTAGGTGTGTTTATGTGTACGGTCCCAGCAAAGTATTGGATCTGGCAGTTAGAAGAAGATGTGGCGTTTTGCTTTTTCCAGATTGAAAACTGCTTTCCAATAAGCATAAAGAGCAATGATCTTTATTTCTACAGTGGTGAAGTGAGTTGAATACAAATCTTTGGAACTGAAGCCTTTTTTTCTTTCTAAGGTCACTTGAATAGTCTGAATGATACCATCACAACTGTTTTCTTTTGTGTGTGAATTGGTTTCCTTGACAACAGGATGTCAAATCAACTTTTCAGCTTTAATCAAGTCAAAACAATATATCCCTTCCATTCCAAAAGGCCTCAAGTCGTAGAGAATTATTTCAAGTGAGGCTTTTGTAGGTCACAAAAGCTTTTTTTTCCCCCTTCACTCCCATGTGCAGATCCAAAGGAGAGGTGATGGTATTACTCTTTTATAAAGAGGGACAATGCAAATAGTCTTCAAGTTGTGTTTGCGTGCTGTGAAAACTGTCTGTTTTCATACAGAGATGGCCCAAGATGGAGGCCAAGGCAGAAACAAACAGCTCTGCTTTGGCGCGAAAGCAGAGTTGCAGCATTTCTGTTCAACGGGGGAATCCAAGCCACCGATGTGACTTCTGAAGAGATCCAGCAACAGAGTGGTAGTCTTTGGTTCGGCTTCAGTTTGGAGTACCTTCCATAAAACTATCTCTTCTCAAATATGTGTGCTGGTTCTCTGTAACAAAAATTAAAAGTGAAAAATATGCTATTTGGAAAGCAATATACTGATACATGTTAAAATTTGCTTTGAATATTCTCCTTTTTGTAGTAAGAGTTTTGCAGGAAAGTAGTCCTGGTTTCTGTGGAAATTAGTGACTCGTGTCACTTACTTTGTGGATGAACTTTGATGTTTTGTTACTTTATTTTCACCCCCACCGTATCCCACTGTTCCATTTCAATTGTAGGTTATGGCTACTGATCAGAAATAGGTGGAGAGAGCAGAGAGAGAAATAAAGAGCTTCTGGGTTGAAGAGGGGAAATAAAGGGGGAGAATTTACTTTATGGAATTAGAAAGGCAATTACTACAACATGAGCAGAGCTGCAGAGGCAGTGTGTTAATTTTACTTTATATATACGGTTCGTATGCATTTGACCCCTCTACTATGATTGCATCATTATGACTTTACAGCGCTGTAAGCATGTATTGCTGATCTGGAGATGGAGAATAGCACCAAAATAAGTAATATACTCTTGGCCCAACGACATGCTATTGAAGGAACAGAAAATATGATACAGCCCCAAGCAGGCAGGTGATTGCCTCTGGGATGAATGAGAACCCATTCTGCCTCCAACAGTAGCAATGCATTTGGATAAGGGGAAGAGTGTAAGAGTTCATAACATAGACCTCACCACATATAATCAAACAGTAAGAACAGAAGATTAAAATTCAGCGCAAATTGTAGGGTGACACACTTTCTTCATGTCCTTTTGCATCTGAAACAGTTTGCAGCAGGTCAAACTCTATTCTTATTCTTCCTTCACTTCAACCTGCTGTGAGAAGTCTGAGCAACTATGTAGTAGAATAAGTGCTAAATAGGACAAGAACAAAATAAGGCAGAGACAAAGAGGTGGATCTATGAGCAGCTAGAGGACGGAGTTTGTATTAAACCACTTCTAGAAAGCAGAAGACAATCTGAGTATTTGAGCTCAGGGTGGTCAGGCTGTGAACTGGCAAAGGGAGGCAACAAGCTCAAAATCTGCATTTTTAAACAGGAGGAGGAATTAATGAGAACATTTCTGACAAGAACCAGCTGTAAACCATTTCCAATCACAAATAAAACCACCAGCAGGAAACTGCATCTACCCATGTTGAGCCTCTGCTGGGCTCCAGCATAAGCAGACCAGGATCAGCACAGTACCACAGAAACCATCTCAAGGTACAGGCCCTCCTGAAGCATCTTGTGAACACACAGATGTGGATGGAGCTCCATTTCCATATGAAGAGTATCTTGCTTGCCAGTGGGTTACTTCAGCATTTTTAAGTAAGACACAGAACGCAACTTAAAACAGGACAGGCAATTTTTCTTAAGGTGTCTATGGGATTACTCAATTCCTGATCTGTGTACGGTGGGTGGTTTTTTCCTTAAACACATCCTAATATTCCTTAAATGATTTTCTAATAAGCTACTACTGGAGCCAAGATCAAGCCTGGTCACTTAAGTGATTGGGTGGTTTAAAGGATTGGGATAGATCGTGGAGGCAGTCACTAACTTGAAACGTGTCCAGGGGTGAGTTGTGATTGTAAACCATGCTGGCAGCTGACAGCTTTTCAGAAGTCTATGCAGCCAGAGTTAGCTCTGTCTTAACGCTTGAATTCTCTTCTCACCAAAAAAGGTTGTTGCGGATGGCACTAGTTAGCATTTCTGCAGATGAGTCCGTAATCAAACAGTTGTGAACAAGGCACAGGCTGTTCTCATTGCAGCTCCTGGCCACTGCACCAGGACTGAGGCGTGCTGGATACTCATTGTGGAGGTCTGGGGCTTTCCCTTTCTGTGTACAGAAGGTGGATGTGCATTTCTGGGATTTGGGCCTCTAGAACTTTTCTCAAAGTCTGTCCTCCTCAAATACCTCAGAGCAAAACTATGGTGGATAGGGGCAGGATCTCCTCCTGCAGGTAACAGCTGATGTCTTCATCATGCAGTTAATTTACCTGAAGAAACAGTGTCTTTATTGCCATTTTAATTTAATTTTTTTTTAATCCCTCTGTGTTTCTAGCCTTATTCTGCTTTATACAGAAAGAGTAATCCCAGGACAAGTAATCTCATCTTTTTCTCTGAAGGCTCATGTAAAGAAATAATTTGTTTTATGAAACAATCTTATCCTGTTTGATTTCCTCTTTTGCACTGAGGGTCTAATGAACTTACTACCTCTGCTGTGGTCCTTCATTTATTTTGGCATTTTAAAGAATTTACTTTTTATATTTCAGCTAGAGAATATCATACGTGGGCAAGGATGGGGGGAGGGAAGAAAACAGGCTTCCTCTTTTCTGATCTATAGCTCTTCATAATCTCTGTTTCACATTTAACCTGATAAAGATTTTTGGTAGCCTTGCTTGCCTGGATTTTTGTTTTCTTACAGAGTGGTACACATTTTTGGCCAGAGTCGAGTCTTTCATATTTCATCAAGATTTATTTTTTCTCACTGTGTTTCCTCATTTATGTATTGTGATAAGTTCCTTTGATTCTAAAGGATTGTTGATGATCGGCCCCAAAATTGCTATTGTGAATTAGTTACCTCTTTTTTCCTTTAAATACTTTTTACTTTAAATACCTGCGAACAGTACAGCAGAACCCTTAAATTTGTGCCTAACTTTGAGCACCTGAGTAATCCCATTAAAGCCAATGGTATTACTCAATATGCTTCAAGTTAGGCAGAAGTTTATCTACCTTGCTGAATCAGGGCCATAAAAGAAACAGTTGCATTTGTGCCTGAAAAATACTGTCTGCTGTTGGTACACATAAACACCTAGGTTTATTGTAGCTGAAAGTTAATGGGAAGAAAAATATTTCTTCCCCCTCCCCACCCTCTCATTTGACAGCACTTTGCATGTAGACAGCTATATTGCTGCTCTGTGCAATGTGCTAGCCATTCTCTCTGAAACGGAAAAGATCATCTCAAAAATTGATTGAACAGTAGGAGCATCTTAACATTGTTAAATTAAACTTTCAGACCCCTTCTTTCCTTGTTCTTTTAATTAACACTTCCAGAATTTGTTAATAGTAACCTATTTTTTAGAAGCTGTCTTGTCAAAAAGAGTGAAACTCAACAATAATCCTGGCAGAAATGTAGTGTCACGGTACAATGCCACATCTCCAGGTGACCCCACACACTTAAACATAATTAGGTATTGGTTATAGTTAGTTCCAATGATTAAATCAAGCTGCTGGAATGAGTCATGTGAGTTACTTATGGGTATATCATCACCAGTTTCTCTTCTTCTCGCTAGAGCTAATTGGTCTTAAAAACATAGCCTTTTATGGGACTGCTGCCTAAAGATTTACCCAAAAGGTGGCATACCACACTGTTCTGAGAATTGGAGTCTAGTGTTATTGTTACAGTTGTAATCGTTTTTGTGGGCTGCCTGATCATTATGGAGTATTTTACGTTCTGTGTACAGAGACCTGTGGGATGCAGTTTATAGACAGAATTTATGGTAAATTAGTTGGCTAGTTTAATTCTGGAATGTTTCAAATGTACTTAGGTCCCTGGAACATTGCAAATTGATGCTTAGTGTACTAGTAATGTTGAAGGTATTAATTAATGAGCTCGTCTTAGCCATGGACAAATCTTATATGTGGACTATGACCCCCCCATGAGAAGCATGCAAATTGAGCTTGTCTACTCTGTGATGGTGGTAAGTTTTTTACTGTAGCCTCTTTCTGTTCTGGTCAGGCCCAGGGACACTGTGTTCTAGGTATTCAGAGACAGAGACTCAAAGGCCTGCTAAAATGTCACAGTCCCAGCCCTCAGAGCAGGCAAAGCCATTTGGATGGAAAAGTTTGATGTGAGTGGTAAACTCTTCTGCGTGCAAAGATTTCAGTCTCTTCTCTGAGACTCCAGACATTGCCCTGGGGTGGCTGAGCTGCCGGCGTGTGCTCACTGCTGTGCTTTTTCCAAGTTTCTTTCCTCCATCCATGACTGCCCCATGACTCTACTGCAGCTGTTCAAGCCAATGTAAGTCAAAGACCTGATGTAATCTTTTACACCTCTGGAAAGAGAGTGTGAAATCCAACCAAATGAAACACACATTTTATATGCTCTTGGCAAGGCAGCAAAGGACAGTGCTTGTCACCTGCACCGTGTCCCTGATGCTCGTTCCTGTATTCAACAGTATGTGCAAACTACTGTGGTTGCAGCTTCAGTGTGTTTGTGCAGAAGGAAATCTCCTGACTGGTATGGCTCTGCTGAGATGGCTTTGGCCAGATGCAGAAGGGCTTCTGTGGGGTTGGCCAGAAATGTGTCAGCTCCTAAGATTGATAAGGGAAGAACAGAGCGGGCCTTTGTACCATATCTTAGCATCTGAAGAACCTGATTAAACCTTGGTCTGCTTCTGCATGTGCCGGTAGCAGCTGTAGCTAGGAGGAGGTTTCACTTTGCTTCCGAGGAGGTGTTTCTTTGTTCCCGTTTCCTTGCATGTTGGTAGTGCAGCACTTAGCTGTTAAAACATAGTCCTTGTGAGCTCCAGGTTAAAATTATTTGAAAACTGAAATTTCTTTTGAAAACATGCTGCCTGAGGAGCGTTTTCCAGCTAATATACTGCACAGGTGACCTTTGATCTGTACTGCCTGCTTCTTAGCTAATTAATGCTTAAATTCATCATTTTAAAGGGCTTGGGATGGGACTGCTAAACAGATTGCCTCTTCTTAACCATGTAACACTGTCATGATCAGCACCTGCATACCAGACTGTCATCCTAATTCAAGGCAGGGGGAGAAAGTATTCAGAGTAACCCCACAGTTATAAAAGGTAGTTTCCTAGACTTAATTTCACCTTGATCTACCCCTCTCCACCATCTACCAAAGCCTGCATTTGTTAATCTTCTTAACAGGCTGTAAAGTCCACCTTGTAATTTTCCCCCCCTTTTCACCACTTGGGAAGAAGCAGGCTGAGGGCTTTTAAAAGCCTGAAAAATCTGAGGCATTGTTTCAGTATTCCAATCCTATTAGACAGTATGGGAAAACAGCAGTATTGTGGATTTTGCGGTGCATATTAAACACTTTCATTAGAATTTCCTGCAGCAACTGAGAAGTATTGATGCAAACCTGAAGTGGATAAATACAATATGTAATGTTCAGTAGCTATTAATGGTCTCTGGTTTCACCCGCTATGTATCTGATTATGACCTGGTGTTCCCAGTGCCATGCATGGTAATTTTTAAATGAAGTTCCTGAATCATTTCCCCTACTCTGCACAGAGGGAGGAAAATACATCATCCCTCCCAACATGTGTGTGTGTCTGTGACCCCTTCCCTTTCTTGGCAGCCCTTGAAGCAGATGAACTTTAAACTAATGCTGTAACTCAGGAGCTCCTCCTGCTCTCCTTGGTTGCCCAGCATTTCACAGGAGTCAGGTTGCTGCCTCTCCAGGTGACTCCCTCCTGCCACTTTATTACCCTTCTTTGTGGCAGCCCAAAGAAGTCTAAAAGCAGCTTGTGACTGCTTTCTGGTGTGCTATGAGAAACATCAAGCGAAAGGGATTTCCCTTCCCCCCCCCCCCCCCCCCCCCCCCATATGTCCCCCACTAGGGGCTGGAGAAGAAGGATGCAGAAAAGAAGCTGCAAATCAGTGGCCTGTTGCATGTCCCTGTTCTCTGCAAGCCCCAGCACAGGCTGAAGCATCCATGGCTCTGTCCCCTCCTCATGCTCATCTGCCAGGAGCTCCAGGATGCAGATGCCGGTTAGACCCTCTCTCCCCATGCCGGAGAGTACTCAGACAAGACTTCGTGGGGCCTCTGCACCTTAGGACACCAAAGCATTGCACAGGAATGAAATGGGAGTGTCTCTTATTTAGTTTCTTAGAAATAGCCATATTTTCCTCTTTGAGAATGACCACGCTTTGTCAGGTATCTATGCAGGTTCTTTCCATCAGTTGCTGCCTGTTGTCCTTTGACAGTGCCACCACTTTGTTGGTCTGGACTTTGTTTTGTTTTTTCTTTTTACATTGACAGCCTTGCCTTGTAGGCTTTGCATTCATGCTTTTGCTGTGACTTTTTTTCTCCCCTAAATATTTGCTCTGGCTTCATTTTCTCTGTCTTAATTATCTCCATCCTCTTCAGCTCTACGCTACCTTTCCTCCATGCTCTAATTTTACTCTTTCCTGTTTTTCTTATCCATGTAGAACTGAAAACAGTAACATGACCTGACAATTTTTACGTCATTCCAAGGGTTTTATGTACTTCCATAAATCTCTTCATTACTTTTTTTATTGTTTTGTCATATATAGGTTTTAGTTTTTTCCTCTACCTTATTAGTCTGGGGATCAATTTTAGTGTACTATGTTTTATTAGTAGTAAGGGGAACAAAATACCTCCTTTTTCTTTGTTGGCTTGGCACCATCTTCAAATTACCCTTTTTCTCTGTTTGACTACCTGTCTGCATTCCCTGGAGAGTCTGCTTTATGTGACCTTCTGCTGGTACTGAACTGGGTATGATTTCATCAGGCAACAGGCAAAAGTGTACCCCACTGCAGAGGAGGATGTTGTTTTCAGCTGTTATTCTATTTATTTTCTTTTTTTTTCTTCTAGTTTAGAGAGTGTGGAATGAGCTGAGCCACCATTATACTGGGGATTGTGAATCTTTCCTTCAATTGAATTTGGTGGCAAAACCTGAAGGCTTGTCTTGAAGGAGGATTTTAGTCATACTGATGAAATTGTACTGGAGTAATTAAACTGCTACAGTAAAGAAACAGCCTCCCATGGACAGACGCAGCAGTCCTGGAATGATACAAACTACATCAAGGAAAAAAACGACCATCTTCCCCAGCAATTGTTGTATCTTTAGGGGTCTGTTCCCATAGGAGTTTTTTCTAGTCCAACTTCATTAAGATTCAAATCATATCCTGTCCCAGAATCTCCTCTTTCCCCCATGTAAAGAAGCCTGAAAACAGTGGTCTGGACCTTCAAGCTGTTGTTTACTTCAGTGTAGCTCCATTAGAGGCATAGAACCATGACTATTTGAGGATCTTCACCCAGTGTTTTTAGATGTCTCTCATGTTGTATAACTTCGATTTTTGGATGATGGTGCCTATTGAATAAAATCAGGTTTTGTACAGCAAATTTTAAGACATATCCAGACATCTTAAAGTAGTTTACAGAAAAAGGAGTGAGTTGGGAGCAATGTTCTGACTCTGTAAGGGCTAGCTGTAGACATTTTATCACTCAGCAATAATCCAAGCTTTTCTGTCAATGTTGGAATCTATTTTATTGCAAAAGGATCTTGGCAAGGACACTGGGAATTGCTGCAGAGTCTTTCAAAGTGACATTATGAGAGGTTCTCAGTTCTTTGGGACCTTTTATTGCATGGAACATCTTATGATGTCCCTCTGTGTGAAGGGCCAAAGTCAAATGTTATCAAAGCAGCCTAACAATTTTATACATCTGCTTGCTGTCCATTTGGCCCAGTAGGAAATAAGTTGTGCATGGGGCAGGAGGAAGAGAAAGTAGGTCTACAAGTGCAGCACAGAGGCAAATGTTAAAATAGGTCAGATAATAACGTAATGTCACGTGGAAAGGCATTAGTCATTAAATATTGAATTACTTTATATTAAAATATTTTAAATTCTGATTTTTGAGGCAGTGTATTGCAAAATGGTAAGATTAATACTTGAAGCACCTAAACTTATTCTACTAGAGACTCAACTTTTTTCCTGCCTCAGTAGCATCTGATCTGCCTTTGCCCAATTACTAGCGGGGTTGGATTTTTGTCAATAGTGAAGAACAGAATCAAGTTTGTGAAACTGCTGTATCTTTTTCTCATGTTCATTTCCTTAGAAAAACATTTAAACAAATACATAGTTTGTAAGCCTTCAAGTAGACCCTGATAGTCCTGCGAGTATGTATAAACACAGTGGTGTATCTGTTCTGAGTGTTGTGTTCAGCATATTTCCCCATCCCATGCCTCTGTTGAGCTTGCCATTTTGAATATTGGATTTCTGCAGGCAGCTGTTTACATGCTTTGCACCAGCTGGCACCCCCAAAATTCAGAGGCTGCCCCTGCCTGCCGCCTCCTGACGGAGGGGTCAAAGCAGCAGGTTGCACTGAGGTTGGAGGACAAGCAGGTGTTGCTGGTAACGCTAAAACTGCCATGCAGGCAGTGTTGTATACGTAACTGCAAGGTCTCTGCTGGATTAAAAAGGCTTCAGGTTGAGGAGAGCATGATCAATAATTACAAATATTAAAAGTGGTCCCTTGTCTTGATTTCCTACCTTTTCCCCCCTTCCTTCTTTGCCTACAGGACACGAAGCAACTGAATCCCCCAGACGATTGCTCATGCATTTACATTTTCATTTGCTTGGTTTATAGCAAGATTGTTCCAGCTTTTGGGAGGGACAGCTATCAAAGGCGAACAGGCACTGCCATTGTGTTTTATTGTTCCAGTCCATTTTTCCCTGTGAATGCAGGTGGGAGTTTTTCAGTGGGTTGGTTTTGTATTTTTGCTTTCTCTTTCTTCTAAGCATTTATAACCCTTTTATTGTCAGTCTTCAATCATTTTTGATAGATCAATATATTTACTTCAATGGTGGTTCATCCTCCAGTTGTGCTTGAGGTTTGGGTTTGTTTTTTGTTGTTTTTTTTTTCTTTGTTTATAGGGGTTATGAATAGATTCAGTGGGTTGTATCTCTGCTATACCTCTGCAGTTGTGTGAGGATCAAGTCACTTCATCTTGCCCTAATATCTGTATATTTAGAAGCCATATGAAGTGTTTACATTGGTCTGTTTTCAAATCTATTTGTTTCCCCCTCTTTCTAGGTAGAATTTGAACAATTAAAAATGTAATTTTTGGTTCAGAAATGTTCTCCTCAGAAATCCTAAATATGACTGCTGGTGTTTCATGCATGCTCAGCCATTTGGAGGGATGGCTTTAGGAAACTGCTCCAGCAGAATCCAAAGATCCAGAGGGTTTGGGGAGTAACATAGCAAAGTAATGTTGGATGATAACTTTTACTGAGATGACTCAGAAATGAGAGAGGTCCACAGGAGTCCTGAGGTGTTTAGCCAAGCAGCTGTGACTGAGCTAAAGAGGAGAAATTCTTGAGCCTGCATCTCACCTATGTCCCATGGCATCCAGATGCAGGCCCAGGACAGCTGTTTAATGCAGCTGTGAAGAGAGCTCAAACATGTGCAGTGTGCATGTGGGGATCGGGTGCCAGTGTTGGTGTGATACACTGCATGCTGGCTGGCCATCAGAAGGAGGAGGCGGGTGAACAGGACCTGCTGTTCTGCGGTGAAAGGGTAAGTCTGTGGAAGAGGAGAGGGCTAGATACACTCTTCCGTTTTCAGGGATTTGGGTTGTTTCAGGGTACAATGACGTATATGCCATTTGTTATACAATCGCCCTCTTTTCCCCCTCAAAACAAAGAAAGCAGCAAAAGAAGCATGTTTGTTACAACTGATAGTATGTACAACGTGGTAAATGGAAAATAGGTCAACTAGGCGGTGCTCTTACTAATATTACTGTTTGAAACATGATCTGTGATTTATGACTGTGTATTAAATATTGGGGAAAATCCCTGAACCTGCATGGATTTCAGCAAGGTTTGATAATTTAAACCAGGTGAGCATGTTAGCTGTTTGTAGGTTGTTATCCCCATAGTTGCCTTGCCAGAGCCATGTACATCCTGTTGTTCAGCATGCACATTTTTAGGCTGAAATAATTTGCTGTGTTATGAAAGTCATGACTCAACTACTTCTCAGCAGTGTGTTGTCCATTTGTAACAGCAGATTTTCCTGGAAGTCGTTACTTTGGAGTGCCATTGTCAGCTGTACGCATCATTCCTGCTCCTCTTGTCCTTTGTGGTATAGATTTGCTTGTTGTTGTTAGGGAGGATGTTACCACTGATACACAAGCTATCGGGTTTTTCCATTTTCCTTCTCTTCTGTCTTTCTTGAATTGCAGATTCCTTTGTCTTCTGTGTGGTGCACTGAAAGAGGTTAGGAAATTTATCATGGTTATTTTTAATGGGTTTTTTAAGTCCGGCACGACACAGATTGAATTGATTCGGGAAAATTTCCTGGAGCTGCAGTGTTTTTTACTATTAAAATATTTTTTTCATTGCAATTTTTCTGTAAGAAAATACATCTATTTTTTTCATTCTAGTTCTATAACAAAGCCCTGCTTTATAATGTTTCCACATGGTCAGATATTAGCCATTTCCCTAGATAATTTAGTTTGGTCATGTGTACGGCTAGCATTTTTATTGTAAAGAATTCTGCTAGTGGTTTCATGATAAATGTGTAAAGCATTGGGAAATTACTTTTACTGGGCTTAGTGTGCATTTAATAATGCATTAACAAAATTAAATGGTTTTGTATGTGTGTAGATCTTAAGAATGTACAGAAAGTACACACTACCATAGGTATGCAAGGACTTTAAAAAATGAATCTTTCCTGTATGCATTTTGTATGCTGTAGCAAAAAAAAACCAAAGTACATTCCCAGAAGCTCAGTAGGTGGTTGCTATCCTTTTTTTTTTTTTTTTTTTTCTTTGTTTCGACTTACTTTTTTTCAGACAGAGTAGGAAAAAAACCCAAGTTCCAATGACTATTCCCCCCTCACGGCCAGTCTGGCAAACCTTTACTTGCCTGCATAAGGCTGTCCAGTGTTGGCTGAGGTCTGTGTTTTTGTTGCATGCAAACAGATGAATGGGTTACCCGTTGCTTCCCACTTACGAAACCCTGCTTTCATTTGCTTAAACTTCAGATATCTTCAGGCTGGTAGCCATGACCAGGTCCAAATGTCTTGTTTCTTATTCAACAAAATGGTGTATGCATGTATAGTTATGCAAAAGTTAATTTGGCTTGCTCATTTAATTGTTCTATGTTTATCATGCAGTATATTGAGTCCTAGCTATAATTGAGGAATTAAAATATTCTAATATTAAGACAGTACTATTTCATAAATGCATTGCATTAACATAAAAAGAGCAAAGGAATAAAAAGAGATAGTGTGCCATATATTGTAACTCTCATTGATTTAAGATCAAAATGCCAGTAAGGAGGAGTAGACTGAAAGAAAATTATGTATATGTTTATTTCAAACAATGGGAAAATAAAATATTGTATCGTCCACCACTGCTGATTGTATTTACAGGAGGCAGATGAGCTGTCTTGCCTGCGAAGAAATCAAAGATAAAGTACAGAATTAAAGCAAACAGAAACAGCCTACTGATTTTGAATGCTTCTGTTCTGAACGCCTCTTTTGAAGATATGTATGAGGACAGGACTTTTCAGCAGACAGAGATACTCTGTGTTTTCTGAAAACCTTTTCTTTCCTTCAGGGCTAAAACAGCTAACCAAAAGTGGAGATGAGAAAAACTCCAGTCACACTTGAGTCCTGGCCATGATAAGTAAAGTATATATGAGATGAAGGTTCCAGAAATGCAGACTTATGGATGGCTTTTCTTTGTACCCTGCTGCCATGTCTAAGGGAGGAAAAATAATACAAACCTCAATTTTATCATGGTCAGAAACACTTTCTGAGAGGCAGAAGTCAGATTACACATGTTTTGTCTTAGTCATCTTGAAGTGTTCTTGCTTATATGAAGTTTAATGATGGGCATGTAACTGGTAACTTTATTACAGTCAACCTGGTTTATAGCTTGCTGTATCTTGCGATGTCTCAGTATCACAAATTGTATTTAAATCCTTTGACCTCCTTCCTGTTTAATTTTCTCCATATGGTTGCACATATGCTCTCCTCTTTCTCCCCTCTTCCCAGATTTTCCTGGGAGCCTGCACCATGACATGCACATGCTCTCCTGCTTTCTGGGACATGGAGGATCCGCCCTGGCTTCATGGCCACCCGTTTGGACGGGTCCCTCCTGCTTTGCTAGAAAGCAGCCCTGCACTGCGTGCCCCTCTTCTGTGTGTTGTCTCAGCCATATTATTTGAGGTACCATCACAGTCCTATCATCATCAAGTGTGTTGCTCTATCTCCATTTATCTTACATGAAATGGCTGTAGTGCTGCCAGGGTCATACTGCCTGTTGTTTTCCAGAAATCGCTTACCCGCCTGTCAAGGGAAGCTGCTTAGAGCTCCTAACTAGAAATCAGGATATGCACTCAGCAGATCCCTCTTCCTCCCTCACGTGGACAAAAAAGGTGGGGAAAAAGCTCCTCTGGTTTAGCCTGAGCAACATTGGCCGTTTATCCTCCTCAGCCATCGTGCAGGCATTTATTTTTCCATTGCGCTGATAAAAATAGGTAGTACTGTTGAATACAGATAGTAGACGGATACAAATCCATGCAAATGAACATTGTGTAGATGGTGGCAAGTAAATTTTGGAGACACCGAAAGTTTGCTGTCTCCTAGAGGTAGCCTTCCCTAGAAATAGTGATCTAGCGTTCTGGAAATAGCAACCTGATGTTTTTTCTCTCAGGGTATGCCAAAGGAGTACTTTGGTAGTGAATTAAGTGCAAAGAGCCTGAGATGAGACTATTCTCACACCGTGTCTCACAAGCCCGTGGAAAGGCCAGGCACAGAAATATGCTGAAACCGACAGGAAATGTCTGCTGCGCCGTCACATGAGGTCAGTCAGGCATACTGTGCTTTAACGAGCACAGACAAAACAAGCTTTGGTGAAAATGTCACAGTCTAAACATGGGTAACAAAACACAGACTATTACAGTCCAAGCCTGGTGGGAAATACCATGGGAAAAGATTTAGAAACCACCTATGAGCACTTTCAGCGTCGCCCAGTAGCAATATCCCCACACACCCAGGTGGGAGGAGCAACTGGTTTCTTATTAATACCACAGTACTTCTCGTTTCCAGTAGCATCCTCTAAAAGCAGTACTCTATTTACAGCTTTCATTTTGCATTAATGAAGTGGAATACTGATGTAGCTAATCAGTGCTAGCAGTATGATGCAAGCACGCAGAGTGGCGGTGGTAGCGGCAATCATCTTAGTCCAGTTGTCAGGATAAAAATAACGCCACCAGCCCTGGGAAAGCAGCAGCACCCCAGCTGCGGAGAAGCACAGCCTGGGACCCCATGGTTCTGCGCTGCCCTGACACCCAGCCTCTCCCACAGCCCACCTGGAGCAAGAAAAGAAATGATTGTTATCCCTGTCCATCAGTTTTGCTGCTTCTCTTCCCAGCCCCTGAACATGGGCATGAGTTTTTGTACATGCACTTGGATCTGGACTTAGATTTCCTCAGAAAACCAAATGGACATAGATTGCCAAATATGCTTGTGTAATTCAGAGATATTTCCCCCCCACCCCACCCCCTTCATTGTACTTTGTGAGCTTAATTTAATCCCTGTCATTCCTTATATGTGGGTAAATGTCATCTACTTCATTTCATGAATGAATTAACACAGCCACGCAGAGTCTGTATCTCCCACACTGCTCACTTGGAAGGGGGAAGGGATTAGTAAACGTGTGTGACACCCTCAAGTTGCTAAACCCCAGCTGGGTTTAGAGATGCCCAGACATAGAGCTCGTTTGCACCCTGGTGTAAGGTACTCAAAAGACTCTACCAGCTCTGCACCTTGTAATGGCCCCAATCAGCCCTCCTTCTCCTTATTGTCAACAGCAAATATATTACTTTCATACCATGAGGTTTTTATTGCACCTGACAAGGGAGGAGCTCCTTTAAAAATAGTTGTGCTTTTGGTGGTGGGGAGAATATAAATAATCCCAGATATTTTTTTTTTCTTTTCGATACTTCCATAAGCGTGTCAGAAAGCAGAGGTCTTTTGGCAAGGTGCAAGTTTGAGATAGCACAGAGGTTCTTGGTGTGTAGAAGATAGCATTTTTAATCCCGGCTACGCGGACAAAGAGGTAGATGCATGGCAATACAGAGCAGCGCAGAAAGCGTGCAAATCTCGGCACCTTGTTACATGATATTTTTAATACAGGCAGGAATTAAATTAATAGTTCTATGTGCTTATTTTAAAGCTTTCATGACGTGAAAAGAAGTGTAATTCATCAAAAAAGGAAATGAGGAACAATTTATACTTAAATAGAAATCACTGCGGCCATGTCCTCTTTTTCATGAATTTACACAATGGGCTGGATTAGTCTCTGGCTGAGGTGTGTGTGTTGGCAGAGCTGTGCTTTGGAACTTTTCTTCATGCCTGAGACTGATCAGCGCTACCAGGGCTTCATATTCATGTGCAGTAAGTTCCCCTGTTTCTAGGGTTTTTTCTTAAGTGGTAGTGTGCATTTCTTGGTTCTTTAATCCGGAGATACTCAGCTTGTCAGTGCTTTATAAAAATAGTCTGGAAAGGCACCCTGCCAGCTAAAGTCACAGCCTGGGACACAGGAGAAGTGGCAGAGGAGTTAGCTCCCCAGTTTCCAGCAAACTTACCCCTGCCTGAAGAAAGCTGGTCTGGGATTTCCAGGTGTACGCAGCAGCTGAAGAGCTCTGTTCTTACAGGTTGTCAACAATAAAAAAATAAAGGTGATTGATGATACTTCCCAGCTCCTCCATACCTGCCTGTCCCCCAGTCCCTTGGATGGAAAATGGAGGGAGTTTGTTTGTCTCCCCCCCAGTTTGCCAATCCCCGTTATTTAAATTGTAAGCTCCACAGGTCTAGAATAAGCCTTCTACTTATGTATAACTCCTGCCAAATCAGGGCCTGCAGACCCTGGAAGCCTCTAGCTGCTAATGTAACACAAATAATAATGGGACTTACAGTAGCTGGTAAATTTTTGATCCCTCCTTCCCCTTCTTTTCAGCCCAAAGTAACCCTCTCTGTAGAGACTGCGTTTGGGCTTTGCATCAGCTCGTTGTGTATCGTTTAGTCCTACAGAGTCTGAATTGCCTGCAAGAGCTGGAAGGGGACAGTGCTCATGACAAATCAATTTGCTGACTTCTGAAATAATTAAGCAAGTAATGCTAGGCTTCAGTCCTATTTTGAACAAACACTATGCTGTTCGATTTTGCGTTTCTCTGCCTGCAGTGAATAGGTGTCTCTAAACAAAAGAGGCTGAGTGATCAAGGAACTTTTTTGGAAGGAAACATCTCCTATGAAAATTAGCTTTCCCCCCTGTATCTCTGTGTCTTTGCATATCTTTCCTTTTTACCCCCTTTTTTTCCTGGTTCTTTGTTCTTCCCTGAGGAAGATAGAGATAATAAAATTTCCTATTTTCACTTAGCTTTCCAGATGATCTTTGTGTACTTTACCAGACTGCAGCATAGAAAACAAAGCCTTGTTTATTGCCTAACAGCATATATGTGTTTTATGATTAATGTGATGTGTTTGTAATACATGAGACTGATAATAGATAGGGATATCAGTCTTCTGTGAATTGACAGCGGCATTATAAACAAGGTGAAAGGGTTGCAGGTGTTTCCCACATGGGTGTTATACAAAAACATATGGCCCTTTGCCATGATGTACTGCGTGCACACTCCATCTTTTCCTGCGCAGCAAGGCAACGTTGCTGTGAGCTTTGCTCAGAGAGCAAGTCCACAGCTCAGGACCTGGGGAATGCTGTCAGCAGCAGATGATGGTGCAGTGGGGCCAGAGTGATCTTGGGGACACAGAAAGAATAATGCTGAATTGGTCCTTCCAATTAAAAGTAGCTGATTGATCCACGACATTGCCTTGAGAAAAGAAACCTGCATTCCTAGGGGGGTCCCTGGCAAACACTAGGAAGGGAGATGGTGTGCTTGGGTGTTGCAGGAGGGACATGGTGGTCCATTCTGCCTCATCTCGCTGCTCCTACCTCAGCTCGTAGTTGGACTTGGCAGGTATCTGTGATGTCCATGTGGTATTTTCTGTGGCCATGGTCACATCAGGCACTAGGTGCAGACTGAGACACCTGGGCCACATCTCTGCAGAAAGCAACAGTGGTGCACGTGCGAAACAGCAGAAATCATTGCTGGATTGCCACTCGTTCTTGTGGATAAAAGAAAAGGCATGTTTACTAAATGACTAAATCATTGCAAAGAGGACTGCAACATCTTGTGTGGAACCTGACCACAAGGTAGAAGAAGTCTCTGTCCTTTTCTTAATTACCGTAAGAGTGGTGCTTGTCTGCTCTTACAAACCACACCGTTGCAGCTGAGTGTGTTGGGTGTTTGTAGCCTCTTCAGTTATTAAAACACTCTGGGTGCAGATTAACTTCATTTGCTCAATATACTATAACATAACCACCCCCTTGATCTGTGAGCCTTTTAATAAATATGCTGGAGGGCATCCTGCCTCTTCTGCAGCTTCTGGGAGTAGATCCATGCCCTCCATTGTACACTGAAAAACTTCCTGGGAATGGTGCAGCACAGGGCTGCCTCCTTCTGCACCAGCAGCCCACTGGGACGATGGTTTGTCATCCATCCTTTCATCTGCTGGAGGAAGCTAATACTGTCCTCATGTAGTCGTACTGGGTCTTTCCTGTCTCATCTTCCAACAGAGATAAAGCTGCTGGTCTGAAAAATATGATTTTTTTTCCTCTATTTTGGAGGGCTGCAATTTAAGCTGAAATGTAATAGAAATGCCCCAACAGCATAACTCAAATAACCGAGGCCTCATCTACACAGGAAAATTATACTCATGCGTGGGTCATGACATTTATTTTTACCGGTATGGCAGTGTTACAAGAGATTCCCATATGGACGGGTTGCATCAATCTGAGGATACTGTACTACAGTCACACATTCTTGTTTCTCTGCAGGAATGAGCCAGATAGTCCCAAGCATTTGCATTAAACGCTGAAACATGAAAATATTACAAAGGGTTGGGTCAAGCAGTATAATGGTACTGTAACACTGTAGTTAAAGGTAGGACTTTTATGTGTGGACAAGCCCTGTGAAAAGATTAACCTAGAGAAAGTTAATAAAAAGTGCTATCCTAAATTATTCATGAATCCATTTGTAATGCACTTGCCAGGAGGCTTTTGTTTTTCTCAAACTCTTATTTATTAAAATCTGACAAGAATATCGGGTTTTGTTCAATAATAAATCTAAGTCTATGTGAGACTGGTGATATCCTCATGTAGTAATACAGAATCAAAATGAAGTTACATGGCAGGGGTGAATACATTATTTACTTGGGAAGAATAGATTATTGTTCAGGAGGATTTTATCTTTTACTTGCCATTTTGGAACAAGTTAGAAAAAAACACAAAACCAAAGCAACAAACCTAGTTGGGAGATAACCTCTTGTTTTGTGACTGAGGCCTTAATTCTGCAAAGGATTTTAAATATGTGAAAACTCAGTTAAGCATGTCTCTGGTGGCTTTGCAGGTTCTGGACCTGTTTGCGCTAAATGAAATAGCTCAGATGATCTTGTTTCATGTTTAGCTCTACTTGTCCTTTTTCCTTAACTTCAGGAGAGGCTCATGGAAGTCATGCTCCTTGCCTGTGAATTTTGACTTCCAAAGAACGTCCATACAAACACCCCCTCTCCTTTTTGTGTACCTAGAAAATGTTAGAAAGGTTATAAACTGGAAGTAGGAGAATGGAAGAGAGACGGGAAGAGAGCTTTTGCTGTTTGGGATACAATAAAAGATGGTAGTCTGTGTGTGATTTATAACAGTCATTTTTTAAAAGTAGGCAGAACTTTTCTTAAAAAACAATTTAAGATTTTTTTTCCAGTATTTTCAGTTTATGAATTTTAGGGGAATATTTCCCATTCTTCTTCTTTTGTGCCGTTATTTATAACTGGATAAGGAAAGGAGTAACAAGTGCCTATGGATAGAAGGTTAGAGAAGAGTAAATAAAACAGAAAGAGCTTAGCTGTGGAAGCAGAACTGGGAGTTGAGTGACTGGTCTGAGTTGGAGGATGATGAATGGATTTGTTTGCATAAGCCTGGCTTGTGAATCACTCTCTCATAAAAGCAGCTTGAGTTGAGTAGGAGATGCTCCTGTCCCAAACTTTAGTCCTGAGTGCTTTCAAGCACAAAGTGTACTGTGATGTAAGAACTCCAACTGTGAGTACCACCCTGTTATTTCAGTGGACTGGAGCTGGAGCTCTGCAACTTCCCAAGTTTGAAATAAGTTAGGTGTCTCTCTCTCACACACACCACATGCTTTGCATGATGTATCATGTGGTGCCTCTTGGTGGTCAACGTTAAGCTATCCGGGTAGACATAACCAGCTTGTGATTCAGATTTGGAGTCTGGTGTTAGGTATTTGGTCCCTGTGAAAAGCTGTGTGTTGGAGGACCATCAGTCACTAACCATTAAATGAGACTAGGAACTCAATAAACTTGGAGAGAAAAGGGAGGTGTGGGTGTGCAAGGTCAGTATTCATGGTTGATTATCCCGGGTGGGTTGGGAGTGGCATGGGTCTTTGCCTTGGGAGCTTGTTTTGCCTCTCTGATGCCAGAGTTGTTGTACAACGTACATGCAAAAGGGGCATGTAGGGCTAAAGATTCTGATCAAAGCAATCTTTTAAATGAGGCCTCAGCTCTTATGCACCTATTAGTATTTGGAAGAAAAGGTTGACTGTTAACAGAGAGCTACTTTGCTGTGGTTTAGGAAACTGGAGGAGTTTAAAAGGTTTATTTTAATAAACTGTACCACCAGTATCTAAGGTTCAAGTGGAGCCTGTGGGTTGGATTTGGGAAATAACAATTTCCTCTGGAAGCCCATCAGAGAAGATCTGTTCCTTCCTGAAGAACATTATTTTCTTCTCTGCCATTTGTTTGCTATGAGTTTTGGTGGTATGGGGGTCAAGGTGGACTCTGAAACCCTGCTTTGGAATCAAGGTATTTGTCTGACTTGTTTGCCCTCGGTGAAATCGGTGCTGCTGCAGCTTCATTGCCATGGGAACCTCCAGTTACTAAATTTAATTCAGCTCAGGGTTTGCTTTTCTGTTCTGTTGCTGCAATGTAGACAGGTGATAAGCAATCTATTGATACTAAGCTATATCATAGCAAATTGATCAGGCATCGATATTACCACGGTATTGCAGTATCTGCAATATTGCTCTTGTGCTCTACTCTAGGCTGCCTGACCTTCCTCCTGTGCCTGCCTCCAGCCTCCTTTTCCTCTCCCCTGGCAGAGCAAAGGCAACAGAGCCTGCCAGTATTTCTGGTCCAGCAGTTGGCAAAGGCAACCTCTGCTTGCTGGTGGTACTTCTTCCTCCCTTAGGGCAGCCAAGCATGGAGTGCCTGTGGGCCTGGCAGGGAATGCTGCTGGAGACAAAGCTCTGAACCTCAAGGAGCTGTGGGGTTGCGGTGGGTCCTAGTACCATGGCAGCATCCACAATGGTGTGAAGTCCCCCAAGGACAGAGACTAGCACCACAAGATCAGATTAAACTGGGAACGGGGAAATAGACAGTGTACGAGCAGAGAGTGAGAACCCCTATCACCCAGTTGTCTTCTAAAGTTTTATTAATTCCTTTATACTTGGTGAACCTTTTTTGTTTTGTCCCCCCTTGAGCGTTATGTAAGGTTCAGATGGTATCTGTTAGATGTTTATGTTCATGGTAATGCAGAGCCTGGGGTCTGGGATGCACTCTGTTCCCGTGCTAGTGTAAGTGGTGGAAGCGTGCCTTTACTGCAGCCACGCTGGACTTCTGGAAAGGCTCATTGCAGATTGGCCTTTGCCATGGAAAGATATTTTATGTAGCTAACTGCAGGATGATCAATTTTGTAGGTCTTTCATGATTGTTTGGGTTGTTGGTTTCTAACGTTCTGCCCCTCTGTAGTTTGGTTTACTGATAGTACATCACTTTGTACAGAATTCATAGTGAGCAGAGTGTGTAAACCTTTACGTTAAAATGTTGGCTGAGTATTGATTAATCAGTAAAAGTTTTTAAGCTGTTTCCTTTAAATTCCAGGACCATGCAGCTTAATTTAGTAATTGAGAGGGATGGGAAAGATACTGCTTTTCCCAAGGGAATATATTTTCTGTGGTGCTTGTTCATGGCAAGGGTTTTCAAGCCAAAAGATGTGTTTTAGGGAAGGAGATGGTTCTCTGATAGTCATTATCTGCTAAGATGACTCTCTGCTTTCTTTCTTTGTAGGTATTACATTGGTCGCCAGATGTTTGTGGTGGTGTCTGCACCAGAGATGATCAAGCAAATCTTAGTGACAGACTTCAGTAACTTCACCAACAGAACTGTAAGTAGATAAGAGGGCTGGTTTTGTGGATGGAGTTGCAAGTACTGTTAATTTGAGCTCAGACCAAAAGTGACTGCAAGGGAGCTGGAAACAGGGGAAAAGTACAACATGGTTCAATTAGACTTAAAGCTGTATACACTTTTTAATATATATATATAATTTTTTTTTTCAGTCAAAGACTCCTGTACTCTTGTTACCAGGACACTCTGAGGGTGAAAGGGAATGTTCTTAAAAGAGATATACTGCCTTGTGGCTGAGGCACCAGATAGATGCTGAAAAGAGAGGGTTTCAATATCCAGTTTTGCCAGTGACCTCCTGTGAAATCTTGGGAAAATCACTTAATGTCTTTCTTCCTTGGTTGCAAATATAACATGGGGACAGTATTATTTGCTTTCTCCTACTCATGGTCTGTTTTGTGCTTTTAGACTTTCTAGGGCAGGAGCAGGCTGCTTTGGACAGGGACATGCCTCCTGCAGCCAACGTATGTTGTTTTGTTGTACTTCTCACTGAAAATATTTAGTAGCAAAGCATGAAGTTGGAGCTAGCAAGGATTATACATATGCTGTTGATTACACACTTATATATTGAAAAGCTCTTTTCAAGTACTGGTTAGAACAAATAATGAGGGGGAGAACGGCCAGAGGAATAGTAAAGATTTCCAGCAGTTCCTCATCATTTTACAAGGAAATACTGTCACTGTGACTGCACACCGCCTCAGTGCCATCCGTTCCCTGTTTCCCTCTGGCCCCTTTGTATGCTCAAACCTGCTCAAATAAACTCACATGTATTCAGGAGTGTTGTTTGTACCCTGGGGGAAAATTTCATCTCTGATCAGCTGTCTGTCTCCTGTGCCCCTCTGATCCTCTCTGCAACCAGACAGTCTGTTTGCAGACTGCTTGTCTCCTCTGCTTGCTTCTTTTGGTACATGAGGTTCATCTTGTGACTACCTGCATCTTATTTAATAACCACGTGTACCTGCTGCCCTCTGTTCTGCCTATAACTCACATATGAATGGAAGAATCCCAGCGTGCAAGCTTCTCAGGCTGAAGTTGTTGTGGGTGGCAAGGGTCTTTCCCCCGTTTTTTCTATATATGAATGAATTTCCCACCCCTTCCTTTCTTCCACCCCCAAGCAGGAACCCTATTTCTTCCAGTTTGTAACTTTTCCATACTTTTCTCTTGTTTATTTGAAAGTAGTAGACTGTACCCACTATTCATAGCAATAGCTAATGCCCAAATAGCACCCCCCTGAAATTAGAGATCATTCCTTTGAGAGTACATTCAGAAACTTATTCTGCTCTTAATTTTAGTCAGCCTTGTCTTTGAATGTATTTGTCCATGCATTCTCACCCTTCTTATTTGACAAAATTTTTCTTTTTCTCCAGGCTTTTATGACAGAGGTTTATCTCTCTCTCTTGTGGTTGTACATCTGTCATGGTCTGTAACATTTGTGTTCCTCTCTAAAATTCAGGTAGGCCAGGCCATTATAGGCATTTTCTCTCCCTCCCCTTTTTCTCTTCATCAGGGATCTGTTAGGTATAGCTGTCTGTGTAGGTTCCTGTCTTGCCCTCCTCACTTAACTGTCCCCTGAACCATTTGTGGCTTTTCTACACATCCTACTTCATCGATGAGAAACTGAGGCACAGACTGAGTAACATCTCTGCCACTGACCAGAAAGCCTGTGGCAAATGAGAAAATTTAACTTCTAGGCCTGTCTTTAACAAAATGAATAGTTTCCCCCCACGTGCAGTTGCTATTTCTGACTTGCTTAATGCCCATGAGTCTAATTCAAATGAACTTGCTTCATCTTATATACTTTTATCTCCTTGTTCTATGGTCTTCTCACACAGCTGCAACCTTTGAGCATTGTTATTTCTCACTTTCCACGTTGTTCTCCCTCTTCCAGCCGTTGCTTTTCATTTACTGAAGATAAGCAGCCTTCTGTTTCTGCATCCCTCCACATCTAACCTGGGGATCTTTTTCCCTGTCTTGAATTACCACACTAGAAGCTGCCTCTCCTATTTAATTCAGTCAGCTCTCTTGCCAAAGTGTTCAGCTATCCTGTACACTAAAGATTCTATATGAAAATAAATAATGCTGAATGGTATGTAATGAAGGCCAGTGGAATTTATTCAGATATGATTTGGGTTATATGTGGAAAATAATTGAAAGGTGAGAGTGAGAAAAGCACTTTCCAAGTAATAGAATTCTTTCTTCTCATATTGACTGAATAAATGTCATTTAAAGACTTTTAATAGGGTTGCTTCTGTTTATGTATTTTAAAATTACTCAAAGCAAGCTCCTCTACTTCGAGTGAGGGTTTCTATTTGCTAGTGGAGAATTCCAAATGCTAAATAGATCTCCCTACCTTATTTTACCTATTCCTTCCCCAAATGGTCTCTGATGAGTAGCTGCAGAACTGACTTTGGAGTCAGTGCTGCTCACAAAGCTAGGCTAATACCTTTCCGTCCGGGCATGGCACATGCTTGTTATTTCAACCCAAAGATGTTTTTTAGCTTAAGACTGTCAGTTTTTAAGGGTGAGAAGGATGGGAAGGGGGTGAGACCTCTGGGTTTACACAGGCTGTGGGAAAACCCACTGTGCTTTTCCATCTTCCCAACTGCATTTCCAAAATTCATATTTGTACTTCATCTACCAGCGGTGAACTGTGAATTATTTAACTCAGAATGCTGCAAAGAAATATTATGCACCATACTCTGTAGCAATTGTAGCAATTGTATGTTAACAAAGTGTCACTGAGTTGCAGGACGTGCAAGTTTAATTCTAAAAGCTAAGTCTAGAAAAATATTACATCTGATGTTTCTTTCAGTTCTCTTTCAATTAATCTTAAAATACGTATATATTAAAGTAAGAGACAATGTTAAATTGAACTTGTGAATGGTTGCAAACAGTGGATGTACTTGATAGACAGAAGTGGGTAAGATGATGATTCGGTGAACTCTGAGCTTTTATCAAAGCTGTCTATAACGTGATGTCATGCTTTTGAATGCTTCTAAGAAGAATGACCTTAATCTGGGATTGTGCATTTGTGGGCTGCTTGCTGGGAAGTCATCAGAAGACCTTTGTGGAATCAGGGTGGTTTTAATCTGCTGAGAAGACTCTTTTGGAGGCATCTTGTGTCCTGTCCTCACATCCAGAGAGACCTGGACCAGTTGTACACTTCTCAGACCTGCTCACACATTACATAGACAAAGTAGATTTTGCATGTGAACAGAAGCCAAACTACTGCTCATTTTATGCAGTTATGTTCCCCTTTGATATTACATATTTCATGTCTTTACTATCAGTATCTTTCAAATATTGCTGTAAAAAGCCTTTTAGGTTCCTTTGCCCTCTTCTGTTGTTTCTGAGTTACTGATCAGTAATTCTTGTGACAGAAGTGTATAGTGATTGCAGATCAAATCTGCATTAGGGTTCACTTCCTTTTAGAACAAGCAACCAAGTCCAGCACACAGGGTGCTATTGCCCTGAGGCATGGGGTATATTTATGGTTAACTGTATAATCACAGGAAGGCAATAATGATATTCTACTTTCCCACTTAATTTTGACTTGATTAAGGTAAGCATTGTAGCCATTTAAAAACAAAAATATCTACTGTAACGTACCTTCATACTTGAGGCATATGACGCCTTTTCCCTATGTTTTTAATTAGAGTTGAAGAAGAAAAGAAGAAAATTAGCTTATAGACCTTCTGCCAAAAAATATGGAATTGATTTTAATTTAGGTTAACCATGGAAACCTCAGCCAGCATTTTATGCAGGGCGGTGCTGCAGTAAATGATACCTTTTTCTCACAACTATGGTAAGTCACCCGTTTAATAGAAGTTTTCTTTCAGGAGCACTAAGACTTCCTAGTTGCCTTACTGTGTTGTGAGTGAGATAGGTTTATGATTGTTGCATTCTGCCAGGCAGGATAATGATACATAATGTGTTTTCAGATTGTTTTTAATTTCTGCATTGAAAATCTGTTTTTGAATTAGTGCTTGAGAATCGTTAAAGTGTACTTTAAAAAATGTAGAAGCAGAGTGTTAAGATTGAGCAATGGGAAGAGAGATGTTACCTGGTATGTCATTTAAATGATTCAGAAGTTGTAGGCCAAAGAATATGCTAAAAATGTGGATCAGTGAGCCCCAAGGCAAAGGTAAGTCCTGGCTAGTCAAGGTTTGCCAGACTGCGAGTCGGTTCTCTGCCAGGATTCATGCGGCTATCACATGTGGAAACTAGTAGTTGATCCAGACAAAATCCGTAAATCTGCGTGCCAACCAGCTGGAGGATGGTGACATTTTTAAATACAAAAATCTACACCAATTCAAATAGCTGTAAGAAAACATCACAGTTTTCTCGCCAGGAGCTTTGCTGCTACAGTGGAAAAAGTAACAGTGAATTAATAACAAATAGTAATGAAGTGGTAAAAGTAAGAACAAAAAAGTAGCATGAAAGCTGATATAACATGGCAGTACAAATTCCTTGTATCCCTCTTGAAGGAAAAGTACGTTGTATGAGAATGTTTCTTTTTGCTCTTCTATACTTCCCCTTCCTTCTCTCCTCGTTCATCCATGTGGGATATGATTATTCTTTTCCATGTGGGATAGGATTATTCTTTTCTCTTGCAGAATTTGCCTGTTACCCCAAGCTGTTTGCTTCATCATTATTTTGTTAAATCTGTAAAGCTTCAGGCCTATTTGTGGCTTTAAACAAATAAAATACAACCACCAAATAGGAAAGCACCTGTTTGCTGCATCTCGTTCAACTGTGGTCCAGGATGGCGGACACACCTCTGTATCGGCTCTTCTTTTTGGTCTCTTGCTAAGGGGACACAGTGCTGGCAAGAAATGTGTCTGTATATTGCTCTGTCAAAAGGTCTATCCAAACTTGATACCAGATGCCCTCCAGAGGTCCCTTCCAACATCAACCATCCAGTAATTCTGTGAATTTTGGGTCAGGCCCTCAGCCAGCATAAATCAGCCTACTTACATTAACTTCAGGTGACCCTACACCAACTGATAGTGATTATGCATCTCCGGAGTGGGGCTGGGAAGCACAACTGGCTTCAAACAGCTCAGCGTGGTGCCTCAGGAGCTGACTTGTGTGTCTGTGTTCTTGGCCTTTTGCAAGTAAAGGGTCGCTTGTGTGTCTTATGCAAGATCTTACTCAATGCCTTCTGCCTTGATTTTTAGAGTACAGGCATTATCTGTACACGGCAACCCACTGATGTGCCGTCATTCAGTAAACAGCGGTAATTCGGTTGTTTCCAGACCCATAGTCTCATCCAGCTTCTGGCCTGGGCTGTTTCTTCAGTCCCTCTCCAACAAATACCTGTTTTGTTTTGAAAAATAAACCCACTAATGTATTAATTTGAAGACATGTAATGTAAAAATAGTTAAGGAATTAATAGTTGTGTACTATTGCAAAAGATGCATATCCAATGTATCCTGTCTTGACCCTGTACCCTTGGTTGGTTGGTTTAAAAATGTTTCTTTCCTTCAAATTAAATATGCTAGGATTATTTCCAGCTGTGTCTATGCCATCGTCATTATCCTTTCATGTGAATTTCTTTGTTTATTTCCAAATTGTTGTTGCAAAGTGTGATGAACTCAGTTTGTAAACAGATGATGAGTGTGCTTTGTTGGAGGCTTACTTTTGCATGGGTGCGTGGTTTGCAGTACTAGTGACACACAGTACGATAGTGGGTAAGTCAATATTTGGAAAATGATTCAAACAAATGAGAAAAAAATTATGAAATGTATATCATGAGATCTTAATTGTTCCACCCTTTAAAATGACTGTTCAGTGGGATGGTTTAGTACACAAGTGGTTTTTCCAGTATGTGCTACTAATTGATTGTGATATTTAGTTTTAAAAACAAGCAGGTTTTTGTGGCAGTGGAGGGAAAGAACGTGCTTTAAATTTCTTCACTGCCTCAGTCTTTTTTAGGTATGTTTTTTTCATTTTCCAGTTCCTTCATCTTGTTTCATTGTGGGTTTTGTTTGGTTCAGATAGGATGTGGAAGGTGACCAGCATAAGTCTTCTGGAGCTGACACAGCACAGGATGAGTTGTTACAGCCGCATGTGTGCATATTTGTATATATGGATACAAACAGGTGCACATGTATTGATTTGGGGTTTCTTTGTGATTTGAGGAGATGCTGAATCTCTAGTCCTCACTAGAGCCTTGCAGGCATCAATTGTGCCATACCTTATTACAGAAACTTCACAAAATGTGCCTCTTTGTGCATGCCATGGTGACATTCCTGTTCCTGTTGCAGCAAAGCCATCATGCCTGATGGCAGGCCATGCCTTGAACATCCAGTTCTTTGTGATGCAGAGCTGCAATGTTCTCTCCTCCTTCCCTCTCTGACTTTGTAGGACAAATTCAAGCAAGTGTCGATCCTGCCACATATACAATAAGGCTCAGTCTCACTGAGCTGAGAGAATATTCAGGTCTTCCAAAAATCATTCTGTGCCTTACGAGGATAAGTGAAAAGGTGTCCAAGCAGTGAATTTATTAAGATTTACTTTTTTGCCTAGCAGTTTTATACAGCTGCTAGATCAGTTGGTTTGAAATCTTGGCTGGTACAGCGTCATTATAGAAAGGGAATTATGCTAGCGGGGAATGCATTTGGCTGTATAGCACTTAACTGTTTAATATTAATTTGTTTGACTGCATATTTGTGGGTGCTGTTGTACAGCCATGTGAGCCCAGATGACTAGGTGATTTTCCAGTGCCAGTCCCTGCCAGGGAGCTGAGCAAGAGCTCTTATCCTTGTTTTGACCTGATGGTTCTCATTGGGCTGTGCTGGAGCAGGAGCTCCTGGGCTTAACAACCGTAATGATGTATCTGGTTTCTTTCCCCAGCGTGCCTCCATGGCCGTCTTCTCAACATACTAGGATACCTTTCTAGCTTGGTCAACATATATGTAATTATTTTGCCACCTTCTCTACCTGGTAATATAGCTTTTAATTCTGGATTTCTTCTTTCTTTCCTCATTTTGTTTTCAGAGCTTGCTGGTTAATTTTTCTGAGCAATTTAATCCAGTTTTGTTTAAATGTTTTCAAGTGTCAGTGCATAGGCTTGCAACAAAGACTTCAAAATTAAAATACAAATATTGAGAGGGTCACTTCTTTCAGACTGTATGTCTTTTTGTGCATGCACAACAAACTGCCCTTTATTCCCCATATGCTGAAGCCAATAGCGCAAAACTAATGTTGTCAAATGATCACTGCTGTTGACTGCAAAATTAATCAGACTCTGGCTTCAGTTAGCCTTAAAGAAAGACTTGACATATTAGTAGACTGTGTTCTGGGAAACACCTGATTCTCTGAATCCCAGTGAGATGAAATCTGGTTTTGTGATTAGGGCTTTAGGTTGGGATTTAGGAGCTCTGAGCTCAGATTTTGGCTTTGCTACAGAATTCCTGTGTGCACAAAGGCAAATCATTTAGGAAGTGCTTTGTCACCTTAACAAATGTAAAAGAGTATGTTGGGAATTTCCAGCTGAACATTGTCATTAGTGAATGTTAGTGCTTGAGAACTGATGGCAAAGGGTTGGGATTTGGTTTATCTGTTAATTCAAATAGTTATGGTGAGAGGGGTTTTTTTTGTTGTTGTTGTTTGTTTGCTCTTAAAAGAAGGTTCAGAAATGTAGAGGGAAAAGTTTTATTGAAAAGCTCTTTATTTTTTCCTTTTAAATAACTTTCTATTTTAAAGTATTTTTCAAAAAGCACCCTGAAGTAGTAAAGTTAATATTAACAGATTCAATTGAATGTATTTTGAGGATTATCATCTCTCAAGTTTTTAATTTCTTTTTTTTTGTAGTTCTAATTCAGAAAAGGAAATTGTGACATCTCCATCCTGCAAAGTAGAAAAGCTCATTTCTATTTACCTTGAACATCTGGCATGTGCCTCTGCTGACTACTAATCCTAAAAAGATGCTAGCAGGTTTACTTCTCTGCCCATTCTTATATCTCATTCAAATCAGTGAGCCATGAGTGTGTATTTACCTAAGTACGTTTATTAATAGTCTGTCCAGAATGGGGACATTCTTGTAAATAAGAGACTTTGTTTTCCTATGCCTTGCATGGTAAAGAGGGCAAACATGGTCTCTTCTCACACATTTACGTTCTTGATTAAGACTTCTGAAAGTTTAGGAAGATGTTGATAATGATAGTTTGGAGTGCCACAGAATGGTTTAAAGCAAGCATTCTGAAACAATGACTGCAGTTAAGTCCAGTTAGTTTGAGGATGGTCTGGTTGACTTATTTGGAAAGACCCTCTGTTAAAGAGGAGAACATCTAACTGACATTTTATTTCCTTTGAGCAGTTACTTAGATGGTTTGCTGATTGAGGAAGGTTTTCTATATTGTCATGGCTGGAGGGAGCTCTCTTGCAGGAGGTCAGCATATCCCCAGCAGTGGTGGTCAGATCATAGCTGGTTTGGAGAAAGCCACAATTCTTAAGAGGCTGCTATTTTAACTGGCTAATATATTGTTGTCCAGGTAGGTCATGTGAATTTGTTTGCTTGAGATTTATAAATCTCTAATTGAGTAAGCAAACACTAATATTTGTCACATTTCCAGGTAAGATAGCAAACAAAATTGGCTGATCCCTCCTGTATGAAGGACTAGCAGTGATGGTGGAAACAGATGGGTTATACACAGATGGAATACAAAATAAAAACTTTCCACTTTTTCTCTTTTCCAGACATGGGTTGGCTGTTTTCAGATGCTATGGGCCATAAACCTTGGCAATATAAAAGCAATGCAATTGACTGTAAGAAGGCTAGAAGACTTAAAAAACAAGTTTCCTCTTCCCTTGCCCCCCATCATGACATGATGAATCAGTAGGTTGAGACCATGGCTGATGTTGAGATGTACAGTCATCTTATCTTTTGCAGGATTTATTATGAAGTAAGTTATTTTTTAGCATGGGTCTAAAGTACTTGAATCTATCCCTGAGTCTTTCTCTGGTTTATTAATGGGCTGCAGTGCTGCCATCACCATGGTATCCTGCTACCTCTTCCCCTGTGAAGACTGCAAAACTGCATGTTGATGAAATTTACATTTTTAATTCTCCACTCTCCATGCCTGTACATATAAAAATTGGTTTGCAAAACCATAGGGGAACACAAACACAAGGACAATCTGGTATTGAGAAATGACTATAGTGTTGCTGTGTTGTTTTGTTTGTTTTTAATGCTCTTTCTCTATGCGATTATACTGCAGCCATCATTGGTTCAATACCTGCTCCTAGGTAGACACCAGAACACCAGATGGATTACGTACTTTACAGCACTAATGATAGTGCCTGATAATGTGTGCAAATCTCCTTTTCACTGATTGTTCAAAGCAGTTAAGAAATACTGAATACAGCTGTACATAATTACGCTTCTATTGAAACTAAACCAGCCTGTGAAATTTCTGTTCCTGGAAAATGGTCAAAATTAGTCAATAAAAAACCAAAAAACAAAACAAATAAACAACAAAAAACCCAAACCCTTTGCATGTACTTAGTTAATGGTATATTGTGACATTCTGTTTCTTAGACGCAAGGCTTCCCTGCCAACTCTATTGAGACTTAAAGGGGGGTGGGGGGGAAGAAATGCTGCATAATGAAACTACAAAAAAGTGGGTTTCCTGCAGGTGTAGGAAGATGCTGATTTGACAATACTCTATGCATATGCACTTGGTTATGTCAGAGGGAGCTTGTGTACGACTAAGTATATATGTGTCGTAGTGTGTTGTGGGTATGTGACGGGACATTCCCTCTTTCTAACCACTCCCTGTTTCTTTCACATTTCTTTGAGTTATTGTAAGATCAACTTTTGAAATTATCTTTTTTTGGCTTGTTTATCCTTACCTTTTTAAATATGTAATTTATTTCTTCTATCCTTCTGCAAAATTTCCTTTTCTAAATGACTGAGGAAAACAAGATCAGAGTTTTGTTAGGTGGTTTTGCCTTCTCTTCCCCCAGTTTTCCTCCTGTTGAAACTTGCCAATCACTTTTAAAGCCTACATTGGGCTTTTCTGCAGCACAGGAGATATCATTAAGGCTTTAAACCCACTAATGAGGGAAATGTGCGCTGCTTGAAGGCTCCTGCAATATTAACTACATCCAATTATGTTAGGTAAACGTATGAGTATAGTCAAAACAGGATGAAAGCATATCTTTCTATTCAGGCCAAAAGCAGTCTTCTGAGCCAATCTTTCATCAAACTTACATTGGCTATTTATTTACCGATTTTGCAGTGCTTTTTTTTTTTTTAATATTGAAGTATTAAACACTGCAGACAAACAACACTTACAGGCAAGAAAGGACTATCTATTCCCAGGGCTCTGTTCCTTATTTGAAGAACATGTTTTATTACTGTGTAAAATAAGTGAAATCTTAAGGATGATAAATATTTTTTCCTGTTTAAATGCAGTATTGCTTTCTTATCTAATCCTGTCTTTAGCTGACTGCATTATGAGTAGGTGTGATACCTGTGGAGTGGACAGGCAGTTCATGCTGGTCTTTGCTGGTCCCGACCTTTGATTCCTGTTGATTTGTTGCTTTTTAAGGGAAGTTCAACTTATCCTACTCCTTTGGGCATATGCTGTGGGGATATTTTTTCTGAAGCTTGCTCAGCCTAATAGCATGGGTTTTCAACAGTTGCTCACTCCTAACCTCTGAAACTGTTACTTACCAGTAGCAGATTACTTGCTTTGTTTACAGTTTTCTCCTTTTTCCCTATTCTTGACATATAATGGACTGTCACGTCCTTTAATTCCTGCCTTCCCCAGTCTGCTTTTATTAGGAGAAGACTAATTAGTTTGTCACTTGTTCTGAAATTGATATAGGCTCCAATCACAACATTCAAGTTGGCTTTCTTATATACTTGAGCAATTAGAGTTCAGACCCACTATTTTGCTTTTTTTTCATGTCTTTACCCACATTTGGAGATAATTCACCTGCTCATGAACAAAAGTCCCTTTGAACCATCTGATGACAGAGGAACCCATTCAGGTCTATGCTGACAACACAGTGAGGTGATTTACATGTACCTACCCTGAAGCCTAGATGTTCAGCACTGAGCAATCAGGGCAGATGTGACACAGCAGTATATGGTAGTTTGAGTGGTTGTCATGTATCATGCCTAAGATCTGTGTAGGCTAGCTGAGCGTCCTCTTTCAAAGGTGGCCAGCAGCAGAAGTCAAAAGACTAGCATAATAGCAAGACAGACAGTGGCAGTAATCTTCCTTGTGACTTACCTGCCCAGCCTCCAGCAGCCCGTGCTGTGATCACTTCCAGTGCCAGAGGCTGCATCTGGGCATCATTTCTCCCAATAGCTCCATTGGCTACAAATCAGTTCCCACCACCCCCTTTTTAATCCTTTCTATTAACTATTATGCAAGCAGGTGACTTTTTCATGGATGAGCTTTCTCAGATGTGATACAGAACTTATGTTTGGTGCTAGTGAAGTTCATTCTTCTTTAGTGAGAGTAGTTAATGTAATATACGTGGGTATTATTATACGAATCCTTGCAAACCTCTGCTCTTCATTTTAAGTCTTTTAAAAGTAGTATTGTCATCTCAATAATAGTAGGACTAAGATAGCTCAATCCATTTACCTGCCTTTATGTTTATATTTGAACTTAAACATATGAAAGGTTTTTTCCTTTCTTCATTTTTTTTATATATATATAATGATAATATTCTTATCTAGCACAATGCTAACGACCTTTTTTTAAGACATCTTAGCAGGACTCACCATTCCCACAGCAAGGCCTACAAAATGGATCATGTGAGCATTCCTCATCTGGTTCAGCTCAGAAGCTAATCCATTTTAGTTTATGTATCAATGTGGACTTTTTTAAAACTATGCAGGCTGACCTGGCACTGAAGCAGACGATGAGTGCTCACAAGGGCTCTCCACCAGCTCCATTTCAATGGTGGTAATCTCCAATAGATGGGGGATGGTGAACAGCTGATGGGGTAGTAGCATCTTCAATTGATGCAGCTGTTTTTGTAGTAGTTCTCTGACCAAAGCCTGAAAGGTTCTTTTCTGTCTTTACAAAATTGCCTGGTGATAAACTCCAGTAGATTTGTTCTAAATTTGTGCCTTCCTGCCCTCCCCCCCCCCCCCATGATCATACACTGTATAATGTTCATTCTGCAAGAGTAAAACCTCCATGGGAAGGATGTTTGGAGATGATGTGCTCCTTAGCACTGACAGTGTGTTACAGCTATAAATCTTACGGATCATAAGTGAAAAATGAGTCGGCAGGTCTTATTTTAGTTTCTAGTGAGAATTCTTCTTTGTTTATATAGCAACCACATAACTTGGCACCATTTGTTGTAAATAGTTGATAGCAAATTGTTGGCTGATCTGAGCTTTAGGAAGGGAACAGTGTGTTATACAGGTGCTGGGGAAGCACTGTACTGTGCATGCTGTGCTCCTGACCACGACCAAGGGACGTTGCAGAGCACTTGTCAGTGCTGCTGGCTTTTTGTCAGTATTAAACTCATCATGCTTAAAAGAAAAAGGAAAGAGGAGGAGGGATGTAAAATTCTTGTCTTCATACTGCATGGCTTGCTCCCAGCTCTCTGGCATAAAGAGTGCTCCCTACTTTGAGCACACCTGGCCACTGCTCGTTTTTATGTTGATTTACCTGTTTCTGAAGGCTCAGTGATAGCTAAGGGGGCTTCATTTAGCTCCATGGACACATACGCAGCAACAGATATATACAGGGACCAGGAAGCAGCTATCCTGCAGCAAAAGAAAAGGTTTGTTGATCATTGTTAATTATTTACTCCTGCCAGTCTCCTCTCACTGGTGTTAAGCAATAGAAACTAAAATAACTACATTCCTTACTGAAATAACGTCCCATTCTTCTTCCTTTCCTTTCACGCTTGCTCTTGCAGAAAAGGGTTTGGGGAAATAAGTAGTAAAAACAAGAACTGTCTTGCGCTGTTCTCCCCTGCTAGATTAATTGTAAGTTGAAGATACACAAGATACTCTTCTTTTCCCTATTCAAGGCAATTGCAAAGGACAGTTTCCCCATTTCCTTTTCCATTTTCAGTATGCGCATTTAGATGAAGCTAAAACTGCACTCTTGCACTTTTTATGCAGCTTTCCTAAAATAATTCTGAATAATTTAACAATGGCTCAGAAACATTCCAGTTTAACCAGTCATTGACCTTCAGTCACATTTTAATATCATCAGGACTAGACTGGTGTTTCATCAGTTCCAAAGAAGCTTTATTGTAGCAGAGGCAATGCTGATATCTATCATTAAAGTTGCCCAATGTCTTCAATTACAATGTTTACCTTTCAGTAGATTACCAAACTTCAACTGCTTTAATTAGTACTTTCAATTTAGAATTTTTCAGTCAAAATGGTCTCGCTATTTCAGAGCAGAAGCCTAGGGAGAAGATAAGGTTATTTATTCATTGTGGGGAAAAATAAACCCACAGTGTTTTTCTTTGACTTTGGCTTTGTTCCCTCTAGCATAAGGTCTGGATATAAAAACTGCTTTGAAAATCTGACCGAACTTCTTAAGTTTATAAGCTGATGAAGAATCTCAGTAAACAAACTCAACAAAAATTATTAAATAACAAGGAAACTCACTTGCTAGTATCGCTCTCTGGTGACAGGGCTCTAGAGATCACTAACTTTTTCTACACATTGTCATGTGACCTTTATGTCTGAAGGTTGAAAACACTGAGTTTGTGACTGGTTCATTCACAGGAAAGGGTTTTTTAAAAAACGTATAATATGAAAACATTTCAGGACATTATTTTCTTTATGAATGTTACATTTGCAAAAAGCAATTAGAGAACCTGTGGGAAAAAATAGTATAAGATTACAAGCTAAAGAGTTAGACCTATTTTTGCGTATGCTTTAGGATACAAAGACTGCATTCAGATTTTCAAAAGATTAAAAAAAAAATTTCAAACCTTTTAACACTTTATTCTGCTCATTTATTTCCTCCTAATATAATTGTAATCGACTGCAGTAGGAATAGATGGCATGCTATATTGCCAGCATATCAAGAATAAAAAAATATATACACCTTACATGGCCCTTAATATTTTAAAAATATGATTAGGAAGTGTGTAGTAGTTAGAAGTTTCATGTTGTGGCTGATTTTGAAGAGTCAAATGCTGAAATAAAAATAACAAGTTGATCAGAATATTTTGTTTCAGTTACAGCTTCTAATGCAAAGTCAAAGTTGTTTCAAATTGCAAAGTAAAGTTATTTTGTTCCAAACCCATATATATCAAGATATGGAAAAAGTTGGACATTTTCTCCATTTTTTTTCTTCCAGAAATCTTGGAAAAACAAATTTATTTTGCAATATTTCTCGTTTTTCTCAACCATGAGGCTTTATTTACATTTCTCTAACCAGCACTGGTTTTATTTTGTTTAATGTTTGAGTTTTCAGAGGGATTGCCCCCTCCTTAACTGATGTTTCACCACGTCAGATTAGACGTTCTCTGGATGGCCCAGCCTTGGTTTTTACCTCCTCAGTGGTCAAGTGGGGCAGCTTTCATTTCCTCACTTTTTTCAGCTGTTCCCGTGGTGCTCGTGGGAGCTTTTATATTATGTTGGCAATGCACAGTCAGTTTTGGCTGTAAGAACTTAGGCTGGTCCCAGGGTTAAGATTTATTCTAAGTAAAAATTTCAGCAGGGTTTTAGGCACGTTGCAGAGGGTTATTTTTTCAGGTTCAAGATCCATTTTATTTTTCAGGCTGTAGGATGCTGGGGGGATTCAGGATGGACCTCAGATGTGGGAGAAGCAGCTGTGTGGATGCAAAATGAGTTCTTGTGATGTGGGAGTGTGTGCTGCGCTGGTCAGCACTGATGGTTGGAAACTACAACCCCTTCCTTTCCCCCTCTCCCACCCACCAGTAAAGTTGGGCTTGGAAGTGCAGATACTGATAACTTGTGAAAACGCTAGGTGTGTGTGATCGAGTGTGATGTGCATGCCGAGTATGGGTGCAGCCTGGCTACTTCACCAATGCATGTTCTGCTACAGAGTAAGCGTCTTTTCTCCTTCAGGTGGGAAGTCTGAGCAGGCAGGACTACAGCAACCTCCACCTGAGTTCACCATTACTTTTCCATGTGTTGAGGGGAAGATACTCAGTGAAAGGCCACCGGTGTTTCATTCTCATGGCTGGCGCGTGCTCTTTCCCTGGACACCTGATGAAAGAGAATCTAGATCCCAAATACCGCTCTGTCCTAGTGTGCACTTGCTGACTTCCAGCTTCTCTACACCTGAAATGCTAGCGCTGACTTTTGGGGCAACATGAGGAGGGGAGAATTCAGGATCTGACCCATCCCTCTAGTTGCATGTCCTGGTGATGGCACAGTAAAATTGAAGCAGTGGGGTGGTGGAACAGGCCCTCCAAATGCTGCATTGTCTGGAGGAAGCCTGTTTTGCCAGAAAGGGATCAGTGAGCTCTGGGGTGTGGGCTTCAGCCCATGGAGTTTTCGGTTGTTTTAAAAATTTTATCTTATCCTAGAACTCTTAAGATGAGAAGATACGGTGATGTGGTTTACGCTTCATAATCCACACTGCTTGCTATTACAAGCCTAATACATTTGAGAGTGCAAAAGTAGCTGATACTGTTAATTTATTTTGAATGAAGTACTTGCTGATACTCAAAGGAGCATTTTAGCTGCTCTCCTTGAAGAAATCAAATAAGAGCAATGTGAGGAACAGTCTGGTTACAGGTTTGGGAAGTGAGGCTGTTCTACTGAAATTGCAAGCTCCAGGGAACTCATGGTAAGTCCTGTAATATTATCTGTACGCAATAGGACGTTATTATTGTTGAAATTATCTTATGACAAACACTTAATTCGAGATGTGCTCAAATTAATTTGTGAGAGTCAAATGAACAAAAGCTATTTCATATAGGCAGTTTTGACATGCTTTGATAAATTGGGATTTATTTTTTTACTTGATTGAAACCAGACAAATAACCACATATATGAAATCTTGGAAGACAAAATTCTGAAAGTGTGCTGTGCAACTACTTACAAAGTTTTATAGCCTAGCTCTTCTTGAGGGACAAATAAATGAGGAACGAAAGCAGCTACTACAATCAGGAAAATGCATTAGTGTTTTGACAGATAGATGTGCAGATCTTAATACACAAAGTTTGTTTTTTTCCCTGATGTGTAAATACGCTCTTAATGTAATTAGAAACAATTGTGAAGTAGCAGGCAGGGAATTCAAATTCTTCAGTTAAGCGGATATTACAAATGTGATTTGTTGACAGCTTGTCATGCTGCCATTACAGCTGACCTGGCATTTTCTTTCTGAACAACTTTTCAAAGGAAAACTAGCATAAAAAGAGACATATTTGGCCAGGGAATGCTCTGTCTCTGACTAGCAGCAGATGCTTACAGAAAGAGCAGAACAGGGCAAGTGCAGAATGATACTTCCTATAGAATAGCCCCCTAACATCTGACTGTCCATGGCTGACTTCCTGAGCTAGAGGTTGCATCCATGTTTTTAATTTCTAATAGCCCTTTTATTCCAGTAGTTTGATTTAAATAGCATCTTGAAACTGTTTGTATTTTTTAAAACCATGCGGAGTCTTCACAAGCAAACTTTTATTTGCTTTGTTTGAGATTGTTTTCAAATTTTCGTTTTGGCATTGGGGGAAGAAAAGGTGAAATACTTTTTCCATGAGTTGTTGGAGATCATGGATTTGAAGTAATCATTCCAAATTAGATACATGACCGTTTGAAATATATTTTGTATATCAGGATTGTTGTCACACAGGAAATGGAATATTAGGCAACAACTTTTAGGTGCTACATGGGAACTTAGAAGACCAATATAAACCCTTTGAAGAGACTCAGCTTTTGGTCATAGCTTACTACTTGTTTGCTTTTAGTGTTTCTCAGTGCTTTGAGATTTTAAAGCTAGACTGGCCTGTTTATAATTTTATTTCTATATCACAACCTCTGAGTGAAAGAGGTCAAACCAAAATTGTCAATAAAATATGAAAAACATGAAAAAATGACTTTTTTATACATACTCTGCTCTGAAGGAAAGTTTTGAATACAAGTAATCTTTTTAAAATAAACCATTGGTACACCGCCCCTTTACCTGGCTAGCTTGCCTCTGACAGTAATTAGAAGCATTTAACCCCCATTTGAGGAGCTTAATTTGAAAGTACAAATTAAAAACTCTTGCTCAGCCATACCTAGTGCTTGGAAGTGCCTTGAGTTCCTTGGAGCTGGTGACTTCAACATCAAGGTTTCTCGGGCACCTGCAATTCTTTTTCTAAGTCATAAGTCCTTTGATCCCCAAGTGCTTAGACGTTTTGAGACCTACCTCATGCCCAATCTAGGAGACCTATGAATATGATATTTCAAGAGGAGAGGGACCTCACAGTACCTCTGAAACTAGCTGGTGGTTTAGGCTCTGAAGAAAATGTTCCTTCAAGTCACAACAGAAACTGGTGGAACTGGGCCTCTTCAGTACAGTCCCCAGTCAAAAGGGGAGCTGCCCAGAGCACAAGAGAAAGGTGATCACACATTTTCCTGCTGGAAATCATTCCAAGGCACTAATTTTTCTGGGAAGTGCCCTACCTAGCAACCTGTAAGTGATGCTTGGGGAAGATGTACTTGCAGCCTTATGTGTTGAAGCTATTCCATATTCCATGCAGTCTTTGGTATTCGTAGTAGAGAAGTTAGTGAACCTCTGCAGCCTAGAAGGGCAGCCACCTGGTTCAGGGAGACCAAGGTTGCAGATATTACTACAAAATATTACTCATATATTTTTAATTATAGTCTTGTGTATGCAGACCTTGGAGAGGAACTGGGACTGAAGCCCTTTTCGCAAGGGGAATGAATGCTCTTGAGTCCAGTCCCATTCACTAAGTATTCCCTGGAAAGGGCGGGAGGGTTTAGGACTATTCCCCCCCTGCACCTTCCCCTGCTGTGATAGTTCTTTCCTTCTTTGTTATTCTTATTTCCTTACTTTTCTTCACATCCTTACCCACAGGAAGGAATTACAACTTTTTTTTCCCCGTGTGTGAGTTTGGTTCCCTTAGTGATAGTGTGCAAGGGAGTTACCCCCATGACTTTCTTCACTTTTCAGTTGAAGGAAAGGGAGTAATCCTGATCACAGCTGTAGTGGCCTCTCTTCTGGAGTACATTGTGTTATAAAACGTCCACGAGAAGGGAGGTGTGAAACTCTTCCTGCCTCACTGTCATGGCAGCTTGGACAACTCTGGCCTCAGCTTTGGTGAATTCTCTTCTGAGGTATCTAACTCACATATCTAAACATACACAAGGCATTTCGGTCAGGATTATGACACTGGTCAGCAGCCTAGAGGACAGGCAGTGGGAGGCTGGGTAGTACTTACAATGTCTCTTGGTATTCTTCAGAATCTCAAAGGGTGCTGCAGATTATGGAATATGATGTTCCTGCGTAACAGAAGGATCTAGCCCAAGTTCTTATGGACACTGCCTGCCATCTTACGTATGCTGATGACTGAAAGCATGGGAATATATCTGTAGCAAAAGTTACTGGGAACTGTTTTTTTCCAAAATCTCCTTACAATCTGTAAAAGGAACCTTCTGGTCCTCAACCTCTCCTGTAGGAAAAGTGTGCTTAGAGAGTCTTTTAATATTATTATGACTTTGTCCAACATTAAAAAGTCCAGTTACATCAGCTGGAAAGTAGATTTAAACATTATGTTTAAAAACTGCTTCTCATTACAGCAGAATCTGCATATAGAACACATGTTCTCTAGTACAACTTGGATTTGTCTAGAATGCCAAAACTCCTAATTAATTAACAGCAAATACTTTTTTCTTTGGTTTGATTGTTTTGATCCCAAATATGCAAACTGACCTCCATATGCAAACTGATGAAGGTGTGGACTTAATTTTGATCTTGCTTACACCAACAAATGGAATGATGTGTGACTTGCATCAGTCTGGGTCAGACTGCAGGAGGCCATATGTGTTTATTTTAGCATTTATGAATGGTTATATTTACCTCATTGCAATGACTCGCTTTGGTTTCTGTTGACAAAACCATGACTTAAGAGAATGTTTGCAAAGACAAGAACAGATGTTTCCAGGCTGCTTGCCACAGAGAGGAAAAAAAGACAGTATTTACTTGTAAGCTGGTGTTGGCTGTACCATTTTTCCAATGAGTAATGATGAACAGTAGCCATTAGTCAGTTGCTGAAGATCCTGATTTGACAACAGAAGAATGGGCTTGGAGATGCCTTTTTGTATAATCTGATCCATACCGTAGGGTAGAAGGCAATTGCTGTAATCACTGAAACCACTTCTACCTTCTAACGCTCTTTTGAAGTATCTTAATGACCGAGGAGAACCTAAAAGCTTAATGAAGCAGTGCATGGATATTTTCTCCCCTTCCCTGCAAGCATGTTGGTTTCCTATGAAGCTAGAAACTTTTACTAGACACTTTCATGAAACTGAAAAGCAACATTAAGCTTTTTGGAGTTAGTTTAGTGCTTTTCTTTTTCCATCTGCAGCCATAAGAACACCTCCTAAATCATAGATATTAAATTCAAACTTGTTTTAAATGGACTTTTATAGAGGAGAAAGAAGTGTAGTAGACTATCACCAGGGTTAATGATGATCTGGGTAGGTTTTGGGGAAAGCATTTGTGAAGAAATATCTGTCCATGTAGTTTTAATGGGCAAGGAAGGACTGACTTCAGTCACCCGGGAGCAGCAGTGTGGGGTGTGCGGCACTTGAAGATTTGGATACGAAGTTTTGGGAAGACAGATGAAGAGTGATCCTACTTTTGGAGAGACAACACCTGCGTTTAGTGATTGCCTCTGGTGTTATATGGGTGGGAGGCTCCTTGCAGGCAGAGCAGAGAGGTGGGAGTGATGCAGTGGTCTCCCACACTCTGCCACAGCACCCTGTGGGCAATGCCACCCTTTGCCCTCCATGAAGGCTGTGATCTTTGCATAGGGAGTTGAGTGTTGCTCCAATACGATGATATTTTGTGAAGAGAGAAGTGATACACATTTCGAAGAGATGTAGTTATAACATCTGTGTAAGCAAGAACCTGCTAGATGTTAATGATAACGAACTACAGCATATATGGCATAAACAAGCTCTGTTCTGTTTCTAAAAACATGCAACACAGTGCTTTCCTCATTCAACCAGAAGCCACTACACATTTGAATGCCAATGAGTGCAGGGAGAGCTGAGCATGACTTTTCCTCTTGCAAAACACCAAGCAGGTTTGAAGGAATTCATAGTACTAGCTTACCAACAGGGGATTTTTAAAACTAATATGTGGAGGCATCTTCTGCTTTCCTGCTTTCATGATCCACTTACTGCAGGCTGTGTAAGATGTATTCCTGGAGATACGTCAGACGGTTTTGTCTGTTACTTTTCTTAATTGCAAGCGTAACGTTGATTTGTAAGTGTCATGCCACTGCTGCTGGCTGGCTGAAATACCATATGAGCAGTTCATGGGTTGACTGGTTCCACCTGCTGGCTGAGCTGGTGATGGTGACCTGTCAATCAGGGGTTGAGCAAGTAATCTTATGGAACGATCTTATGACTAATTCCTGTCTGAGGTATGTATGAGGATAGTCTTGTCCTTGTGCTGCAAACTTTCTCTCTGGTTTTTCATTAAATTTAATTTCATTAAATTCAATTTTAAAATGTGGTTTCTTAAGCAATATGGCAATACCTAATCCCAAGTGCATTTTTAGCAAGAGAAGGACAGCAATCCTCTTTGAAAATAAGAAGATAAACAAATTAACCCACTGTTGTGCCAGTGCTGCTGCCTGGTGATCACTTCTGGAGCTCACCCAGGGAGGGAAAGCCTAGACCTGTTCCCTATACATCTCTTGCAGATACTGCATCGCATACATGAGGGCTAGGAGGACAACCCCTTGCACTTGGAATATACCCCCAAAATTTCCCCTAACAGGGAAGGGGGTGGGGGTGGGAGTGGGAGAAACCCAGAGCTCGACTTAACTCTTGATACTGCAATGTCCATGAGTACAGAAGAAAGACTAGTGGGTGAGAAGAGCAAATGGCTCTCATTAGCATGGGTTTAGGGCTGAGGCAGGGCTAGAGTTCAGGGAAGAGTGGGCATGGATTTCCAGTTGAAGCCGGATCCTGCAAAGCCTGCAGGACTAGAAGAAAGCAGAGGACTTACCTAGCAAACACCATTTGCCTTCATGCATGACTAATAATGGCAGTATTAGTGTTGGAGTTACTGTTAGGATTTGGGATCTTGGGTGCCCTAGAGCTTAGTTCCTTGTTTGAATCTCGCCAGGCTTTCAGTGCTGAGGATTGGTTCCAGCAGAAGCAAATCTTTTTTGATTGGTTTTGTTAGCACTTGGCTATGATTAAATCTAAGTTTAAGGTAAGAAAGTTTCTGAGATCCTGTTACAGAGTTTCATTTCTTGCTGTGCTGTCCAAGCACATGGACTAGATCAGCCGCTGATTCTGTGGAGGTGAATGGCTTATATTGTAGGTTTCAGAGCTGTAGGTTTTTAAAGGTCTTTAGTGTACCTAAAGGGCACCTCTAAAGAGATACCCGTCCAGGATATTTTAAGACTGCTTGGCTGCATTAATTTTCTTCTGCTGGTTGCAAACCTTCATCCCTCATTTTTTTACCAAAGGAATAAGAGGAAGTTTCAGAGGGAACATCATGGTGCTACTACCCTTCGTCTTGCTCCAGGCAGTCATCACTGGCTGCCAGAGGTTCAGTCCAGCCTGCTAGTGACACACTCAGAAAAGCAAATGATTTATGAATCATACAAGGCTACAGTTATACTCCAGAATAAAAGAGGGACAGGATATTAGTGCATGAGTAGGTCCTACAGATGTCCATATTGACATGCCTCTTAGCATGGTTTTGTCCTGCATTGATTAGTTGCCCCCAGGCATGGTCACGGAACAGTTCAAGAGGTGAACATGCACCATGACTTTAAGCAGTTTGGATATGGCCAATCTTCTTGGGAAAGTGATTCAGCCTTAGAGACAGGAGGTATTCTGTACCACTTGGCCTCAGAGCCAGAGAAGAGTCTGGTTTGCCTGAATTATTTAGTAATACACAGCAAGCCAAATGGACTCGGGAACAAACAAGTCAGTAAGTGGGTCTGAAGGATCAGCTTAAGGAACAGCTCAATGGGAGGGAATTCCTGAATCAGTTGCAAAGATGCTGCTCATCTGCAAACATCATTTTGTTTTCTGTTTTAAAAGCTCTGGTGTTTCAAAGGATTTGTTTGGAAGGAATTCCCTCCAATTTTCTTTGGTTTTTTTCTGATGGCATGCCTGCGATTGTGAGAACTCAGTAGCACTTGCAGGTATGCTGCAGCAGATTACCATGCTGCCAGTAGTTGTCATGCAGCACTACTGTACCACGGTCAGAAATGGTTGATTACACAGCAGAAGGAAGTGCAGAGCAGTTGTTGAGTGTTTAGATAATGCTAGATGGAATATGAGTATGATTGCATTTGACTTAAAAGCAACCTCCTCCCCACCTAAAAACCAAAATACCACCCCTGAAAATATTACAGCTGCCTCCCATGGTAATTTTTTTGCTGATTTTTTTTTTTTTTTTTATAGGCTCAAGAATTCTCAGATACAGCTAGTACTTTTTCCGTTCAGAAAGAGGTGACACTTCATCTTTCACTAAGAGACTTCAGGCTCATTCTCATACCAAATCCATTTTCATTCCTGCTATATGAACCTGTAACATAGGTTATGCAATTAAGAGGAAAGTGTTTGCAGAAACGATAAGGAAAACCTGATAAATGAAATCTGCTGCACACTGTCAGTCATGCTGATGCTATTCCAATAAACACAAACATGTTTTTGTGTACCCAGTTTAAAGAGACAGAGTAAGATAATTTATCGCCCAAATTGTCTTTCCTTCCTTGCAGCATTTGTATGTATATAATATTATACACACCAAAAATATGATGAGAGCATTACTGACATATAGTAGAGGGCTAAAAAGGCAATACTATAGTTGGTGTTGTAGTTATAGCGTTATAGTTAACAGGCTTTTTGTTCAGTAACTGGACCCCTCTCTGTGAATGCTTTATATACAGTCTTTGTGCAATTAGGAGCATTTTTAGGGTGAATGTTTGGTTATAGGAAGGGGTTTGCTTTCAAGACAAATGCGGTCAGATTTATGTCAGATTTGTTATTATGTAAGTGGAGCTTTGTCTTAGAGGAGATTTGTCTTGCAGAGTGCGCAGACTGGGCAGCCTTCAATTTCGGAGTGAGTGCAAAATACTTTTACAAGTGTTGCCCTATAATTCTGTCCATGTCCGTCCCCTCCCCTGCCCCCTCCGTCCCCCCCCTTTCTTTTTCTGTACACTATTCAAACCTTGCTTGGAAGAGAAAATCAGTCATTTCCCTGTGGGAACTGTTATTCTGCTCTTTCACTGTAGTTTCTGAGTGCCTCAGAAATGTTAATGTATTGTTAGCAGTTCTGAGGAGGTGATGTGATATCTCCACTTTATAAATCAGGAGCGAAGGCTGGTGGCTGAAGCACAGGTCCAAGAGTGTTTGCTAATTTGGGGGCCCCGTTAAATGACCTGATTTCTTGGACTAATGCATTTCATGTTATTAAGGCACATTCCCTCTTGTTGATTTCAGTGGCATTAGTGAGTGCTCAGGAGCTCTGCAATCTGGGCCTCAGGGCTTGAAACTGAAGACCAAAGATATAAGGAATACTTCTTTGGTGACCAGCTGAGTCAAGATTTAGTGTGAAGAGTTTCTCTGCTAGCACATAAGAACTATGAAGCAGAGGCTAGCGTATAGTACTTTCTCCAAGGATGATGCTCATTTCCAGTTGTCCGGAGCCGCCTCTGATTTTACTACGCCTTTGAGTATCTGTAACAAATGAGGCAGCGCTCCAGTGAGTGATGGTCTCTCTAGCTGCAGTTCGGATCCTCAGAAGAGATACCTACTGACAAGTTAGAAAACAGATCATTTATTTAAAGAGGATACTCAGAAAACAGTTCAAACCACTTCAGCTTTGACAGCCTGTCCCAAGTTCTCCTTGTTATGCATGGAATAGTGTAGTCTATGTATACATATACATTAAAAATGTGCTCATATTTTATCTTACAGTAGCCATTTGATGAGAGTACCTGAGTCAGTCTTTTCCTTTGGCTTAATATCCTGCTATGTACTCTTCTGCTCAAAAACAGCTCATCTTTGCTCAAAACTGGTCTGTAGCATCAGATCAGTGACATTAGTTTACTGCACTGGGTGGTGGTGCTGAGAATGTAAAACTATCCCATTAGCCTGTTTGCAATGTAAAATAAGCTTATGCAGTGTAGTGAGATTCTGGCAAGTGTAAAGGAAAAAGGTGTTAAGGAGAGCTGGCAGCTCCTTAAAGAAAAGATATTAAGTGCAAACTTCCACTAAAGAGGAAAGTTAAGGAAGTGCAGTAGAAGACCAGCATAGCTAAATTACCAGCTCTTCATAGCCCCTGAAGAGAAGGTTTTTTTAAAGAGTGGGAGGTAGGTCAGATTTCCAAGAACATGGATAAAAAAATAGCATATAGGGACAATAAATTCAGAAGTCTTGTGGCACAAAATGAGAATAAGGTACTGAGAGGTGTGTAACAGTTGGTAAGAACTCGTTTTTCATGTCCATTAGTAATGAAAGAAAGACTGAAAGAACATGCTAGAGGGTGAAAGGTATCAACAGATGGCATTGGGAAGGTCAAAGTGGATACTGTTGCTACTGATAACGTGGGGGACTGTACTGCCACTGCTACCCTGACTGAAGATGACTTCGAAAGTGTTTGGGAACAGTCCACTGTTGGAAGGGAAGCATGGGCTGGGAGGATCCCAGAGGTGGCTTCTTTGCAAGTTATTCTGTACTTTTGTTAATGTGTTAGATGATGGCACCGAGTGTGATAATTTATACAGAAGGCATTAAACTGGTAAGGATGGAAGACGCCATGAAAGACAGGGCTACAATTCAAGGTGATCTTGATCAGTTGGAGAAGTAATTGTAAAAAGAATGGTCACAGTTCAACAAGGACATGTTCTATATAAGACTCTTAGGAGTAACCAACTTTAATGGTAAAGGCTGGGGAACAACTTCCTAGGGATTAATTATTTGTAAAAAAATCTGAGACTTTCAGGGAACCACAAGCCAGTACATGAGTGGACATTGTCATGCTGTGGCATGTAGTATTCTGGGGTGAATAGGGAGGAATGTAGCCTGCAGAACATATAAAAAGAAAAAAAGTCTTCCTTGTCTGGAGTACCATATCAAGTTACAGTGACTAAAGCTTGAGAAAAATGTAAATCAGCAAGACTATGCGAAGGGATAGGGACAAGACTGAACAAACAGTCCCAGATAGCATGACTAATACACAGATATTGAGTGAATTGGTGTTATTTGGGGTAGACAGCAGCAATATGATTGGTGGTTGTTAGAGCCTTCTGGGTATATGGGCTGCCGCAAAGAGGGAGAGAAAGCCTGTTTTCTGTGCCTGTGATAGCACAAAGACTAAAGACCATAAGTTCCAGCAAGAGAGGTGGTGCTACCGTAGTGAGAGTAGTCCAACACTGAAGAGTTTGTGTGTGGAGGTTATTGAATCTCCACTGTTGGAAGCCTTCAAGAACAATTAGGAAACATCCTCTGGCAATAATATAAGTTGTAGAAGATTCTGCTATGGGGCTGGACATCTCCTGACACCTCTTCCAGGTGTAATTGTGTGCTTTCTGACACGCTTCCTCTTTCATCTTTTTTATCCTTTTACTCCTTGGTGGATATTATGTTCTCTGGATAGGGAATTCTTAGTTGGAGGGGGGATTAAAATTTAGCAAATCCATAAGCAGTCATCTTGGTATGGAACTTCATAGGGCAGTGCTTTAAACTACTATGTTTGACCAACTGCTGAAGCTGTGAGAGTCCCACACCACAACTTCATTGTGAGAGTGTTCCTTATAGACAGAGTAAGGACTGGGACTTGCTTTCTAATCAACATATTTTCTGAAGACTTTTAAAATGCATGTAACAGTCTGACATACCAGCTGTCACCAGAAATCATGTCCCCCACGACACCCGCGTGCGGTGCGTTGGCACTCATGTCACACAGAGAGGGAGTGTTGACAGGTTCTCTTGCTAGTCACCTTAGCAAGGGAGGAAATAAGCCAGGGTTCAGCAAAGGAGAACTGGCAATCGCAGGAGAGCACCAGGAACAGCAGAACCAGAACAATCTGAGCAAGGAGTTACTGGACTGGCCCGGGGCCTTTGCAAGCCCAAGAGGAAATGCGTGCAGCAAAAGATAAATTTTCTCCAGCCTCATCCATGTTTTCTTGGTGTTTGGGAGTGATTTGAACATCTCTCATCATGGACAGCAGTGCAATGCCATTCATGGCCAATTGTTTCCAAGTTCCAGAGCCTTGAGTAGCTCTAGTTGCATTTGTGTTAAAACTGAATCATGTTTTCTTTTGACTTAGAAGCCGAACTTGATTTCCAAGCCAATGCTTGACAGCATCCTTTGTCTTCGTGATGACAGATGGAAGTATGTGCGGAGCCTCCTGACCCCAGCCTTCAGTGATACCAAACTGAAAGAGGTAAGGTGTAGACAGTGCTGCTTTCATAATCTGGAAGACATGATTGTTTTCTTTCGTGCAAGCATCTGCTTTATATAGGTCCGTATTAAGGACAGGTAAAATCTGCTACTTTGTGCCAATTTATTTAGACCTAAAGAGCATGCACAGTAGAGTGTACATGTGGTGTGGTCCATTTCATAGACGGGTGAAAATCGGAATAGCTCATCTGAGAATGTGATCCTCCGTCTTTCTCTATGTAAGCTAGTTTGTCCATAAAAGCGTAACAAACTCAGAAAGAACCCTTACACCTTCCTCCCCCACACCCTGTAAGGAGTAAGCTAAAGTACAGGAAAGGTTATTGCTCCCAGTTGGAACATAGCTTTTCATGATTTGCAGAGTCAGCAGCTCTCATGTTAGCACGGGAACTGCTGTCAGTCTATTTTCATTTCTCCATCTCCTTCCTCCCCCCTCCTCCTTTTATTTTTTAATCCTTTCATATAATAAAATAAGTCACTGGAACAGAATGTCATTGCCAGATAAATACCTCTGACTGAAAATAAATGTCTCCATGCTGGCCTGCTGCTAATTTCCTATAAATGTCTCAGCATTTACTTAGCCATGGGAGCCCATTACCCGGTAACAAAGTCCTATTCCAGTGACACGATATCTCTTAATTAAACGCAGATAAATGATTGACTGGTAAAGTCTTCTTTCAAGGGGGGGGGGGTGGGGGGGGGGGGAGGGGAGCGGACCCCACACAACAAAAAACCACCTCTTCCTTTATGTATTTTCTTCTGCAAGGGAACCATGCTTCACTCCGGTGCCCAGTCCTGGATTGTAAAATTTTCCACTGGGCAGACGCTTGTGTTGTTTTGACATGCCGCTGTCGAAATCCACAGTAACATCTAAATGTGTCTGGCTCTCCCAGCTCTATAGACAGCGGTCGCTTAGCAACGCCGGCTGTCACCTCCTTATTATGGTAAATTCTAATTGGCCGCCAGCCTGGCGGAGATGCTGATTAATCACGACTGACAATGCCATTGGTTATGCGCCCCGACATTTGCTCTGTCACCGGCTCCATCATGAAATTTTAGCAAGGTGAGGATGTTTAAGTATGCAAGTGATTAGTTGCTTATGGCATGGTGGGGAGAGCAGAGTTTTACATTTTCCTAGCGGAAATTAATCTGCCTTACTGCAGGTCATCGGCTCTTTGCTGGCGGACTAACAAAAGATAAAACTGTGCTCCCCTCAATTTGCGGAGAGCAACCTCTGCTGGCACCAGCCGGGCAGACTTGACTGAGGAGAGTGGTGAGGGTGAGCAGGTGGAAGCCCTGGTCATCTTGCTCTGGGGCTGGGCATGCCAGGGTTTGCAGGGTTTGACCGATTAAACTGAGGTGGGAGGAGTTCATGGTGCTCACTTTGCACTGCTTGGTGGTGGAGCTGCAATGCTGGAGTGGTGGTAGGAGTTAAAATGGAGAGCTGGCTAGTGCCTGTCAGATATCTTGCATGCAAAACCTGAGATCTTTTTTTTTAGCCTGATAATCACCTTTCCCTGTGCTGCTTCTTCCAAACTTTGTGGAAGGGCTGCAATTGTGCGTGGGCTCAGGGTGACCTGCAAATGGTTCCGTTCTTCTCCCAGTCTACACAAAGTGGGAAAACAAGGAAGTGAGGAAGGTCTTTGAAAGGCCCAACTTTGTTCCTCTGTCCTATGTCTTCACCAGAAGACAATCCATCCCTACGCAGAAAGACACTTGCAGTAAGTCCTTGTGAGATTAAGAACCTCGTTTGAACAGGTGCATTCCTCATCTGTGCGTTTTGTTTTCTACCCAAATACGTGAACAGTCCTGGGATTTGAAGTGAATGCAACTTAAGTCCTTGCCCATGTGCTTCTCTTGCTGTTGCTTAATTTAGAAGCCAAACCAACACTTCTTAAAGAAAATCAATGCTTGTTAATTATGATCTCACTTTTTAACTCTCCCGTATTCAGTACTCTCTCAGAACCTCTACAGCAGCATGGAAATAAAAATACCGTATTCTAGTATTGGTCATACTACAGAGTATTCAGAGTTAAGTAGAAGAAATCCTGTTTATAATGAACTCTTTCTCTCTACCTCAAAGGAGTTACCAATAAGCTAGTTTTGTATTAATTTATTGTGTAGGAACCTGGGTATGTTGTTTCATACATATTTATAAATACTGCCAGACACATTCTTCATTTCTTCTCCTAAGACATTGATTCCTTTGCCACAGAGATCTGAGCTGTGAAACCCCCCCACACCAAAGTCTTCCTCTGTTCACTCTGGATGTCTGCTTTGCCTTCATTCCCCTATACAGACTCCCCAGTGATGCTGGAGAGACTGCATACCTCACGAGTGGCTTTGGACAGTGGTTCCCCTTCAGCACTGCAGCCCCTTATGCCACTCCGAACATAGATTTGTCTGTCTGGATGCCCTGAGAGAACAGGGAGCTATTAGCCTGTGACAGAGCAATAGATGTTAACAACTCCTTGTGCTCCCCATAGCAATCACTTCAGATACAGGATGCACAGAGGGTCGGAGGGTTGAGTGTAGGTTCCTCATACCTCCATTTCAGAAACACAGGAATCTACTGCTAAGCTAAAAGGACAACTTCAGCACTAGTAAAGAACAAGAAGCCAGTCATCTGCTGGTTGGCCTGGCTGCTGGAGGACACAATCCAAGACAAAGCTAATACATGTTGCTAAGGTTTGACCCGCAGTACCCCACAGGGGCACCTAGCTGCTTGGCTGGGGACAGAATGGCACTTTGCCATTGTCTCTCCAAGGAAGTAGTGTAGTGTCATGAGAAGTTCACTAAGCTTGAGGAAGTTCCCCTTAGTTTGGCAAAAAACTCCAACAGCCAGTCACCAAATGAGGAAAAATTGATCCCAGAAATGTTGACATTTGCAAAATTGCGAGCAATTAACTGAAACTATAGGTTATAGAGCTATTGGGCAGCCAGTGTAGTGATTGCTGCATGCACACAGTGTTGTTTTCCTTACATTTCTCAAGATTTTCTGGCATCTTCTCCAGCTTTCTCACTCTCCTGAATTTCTCTTTAAAAGCTGTGCATGGTTTCATGGTTTCTTTTATGGATTTCTGTTCATTGTGTGTTCTGCCTTTTTAATTTTCATTTTCTAATGAGTATATAAAGATTAGTAAAACAGTCCACTCCACCTGAAGGAAGGTTTGGCTCCAAATAACTTTGAATTCAAATACTGTAGTGGTGAGCATAGTATGAATCAGTGGACTTCTAAGCTTGATCCTGCAGTAATATTTGGTAGCATCCCACATGAGATGCCACTGGAGTTGGTAGCAGTTCTGATAATAATCTATTTTCAGTGACAACCCTAAATGGACTTCGTAGTACCATTGCTGTGGGAGCAGTGAAACTGAGAAGGGAGAGACAGGAGACAGGAGACCCCAAGAAGATTCACTTCCCGCTCGGTCATTGACTGCCTATGGGTGATCTGGCAGAAGCTACTTAAATTCTCTGTGAATGAAAAGACTTTCATCTGTTAAATGAGAATAAGAGCGACCACTGAAAGCTGATCCAAGATGTAATTCATGAGGAATTTGTGAAGTAATATACCTGGAGGCCCTTAAGTAAAAGATGCATTTTGTGGTGTTCCTTTTGTGCTCTCCTCAACTATTATGCATTGAAACAAGCTAATATGTTAGTCATCTTGCAGTACCAATCTTGATTCCCTATTTAGTATTTCTTATTTTGTTCCTCTTCTTATTGCCGTGGTGCCTGTGATGATCCTGCAGTTCTGGACCCCTTGTCAGTCTTGATAAATAGCTTTGCTCTCTTTTACAGTCAACACCAGCAGAAAACCTACTGATTTTTATTTATTCTGATGGTGCTGCAGTAGACTTGTCATCTCCTATCAGTATACTGGGAATCCTCTCCTCCATTAACCAACCATTAAAACAAAACAGAACACAAAAATTAAGGAAGAGAGCACAGCATAATGTAGCATTGTCCTAAATAACCTGCAGAGTGGCGTTCGTGTTGAGGCATTTTCTTTTAAACAAAGGGAGACACAAAGAAGAACTTGTGATAACATGGCAGAACCGTGTATGCAAATCCTTTAGTGTCACTCTCAAGCCTGTAGACCTTCCAGGCCCCACTAGGACATGAGACCTGACAGTCCAACTGCTGAGGTTTCCTTGATTTGCTCCTGCTCTGCTTGTGCACATGGGTCAGAGGCGTTTTGAAAGGGTCTCTGGAAATTGCTGTTGTTACTCAGCAAAGCAAGTATGCTCACCTGAGACAAAGCAAATCACTAATGTAAAAGCTGGTACGTGAAACGTTGCGTATCCTTGAGCCACAAGTTAGTGTCTGGTTGAATTGTTCACTTTGCAAAGTTGTGCCCGTGAATAGCAGGGCCCCACTGTGAGGTGATGGAAATGAATCCTCTCACAAACATCTTCCTGATGCTCTGCTCTTTTCCTGGTTTTAGTCAGGGATTTGAAATCAGGTAGAGAAGCAATTCTTGTGTTAGGGATATATCCTTTTTCCTTCTCCTTCATTTATATTTCTTTCCATTTGTGAGATGAGGTCCAGCATGACTTCTGTACTGTGCATGAATAGTAAAGTCTCCAGTGTGTCTGTCTACAGAGAATATGAACCAGCATTCTGTTTTGTAGATTGGGTGCTAATAATAAGGGTAATAATAATAGCAAATGCTGAGGACCACATCTAACTAGAGGAATGTGACTCTGATGCCTTTGAACAGTGCAAACATCCCCATGCACTGTGCGTACGCAGAATCAGAAACTAATTGTTGTTATGTGCCAAATAGCATATTGGCAAGATTTATATAGCAAAGCCCCTGGCATCATGAAAACCCTAACCCCAAATGCTCTTCTTTGGCAGAAAGAAAGAAATTTGGACTCTGGGCTACTCTTGCTATTAGATAACTGGCAGATCAAATATTTACAGGGACCATATTGTTTAGATTTTTCTTCATCCTGTTACTCTCAGCCAATCTGAACACAGAGCAGCTGGGGTTTGTTTACCCACCAAGAACGGAATCTCAGGCAGGTTATGAAGCTTTTATGTTCTGACTGGCAAATGAGAACGTATAGGAAGTTAGTGATACCCAAGGCAGTGCAGATCAACATGTCTGTTTCTGTGCTGGTTTTCAAAGTTTGGTATATTTCACCTCCCCCAACACTACTTTGTTTTTCTTGACAATTGAACAAAGAGTTGAAAGTGTTAAGGGACTTGAGAGTGTTTCAGTCTGTGGTCTTTGTAGTTAGCAATCTTGGACTAATTTATGTCCCTCAGGGGAATAAAAACCCAAACCCAGGATTCCCGAGTAGATATCCCCCGTAGCTTTCATATGCAAATAATTGTCTCATTGATATGACTTTGTCCTATCATGCTAACAATAAATCAAATCCATGTGCCCCCGTCCCCATTTTCCTGGTTAGATTTACTAATAAAAATATCTTATGGCTAGAAATGAATTGCAATGGTATTCTGAAAGGCTGGTGGAATGTGAAAAGTGCAGAGGTGCTGTGAGATGCCTTAACTAGGTATATGTGCCACAGCCATCTCTACCAGCTGTTGGAAGGCAATAGCAACCAGCTGGGTGGTTGCAGGTCTGGTGATGTGATGGAGAATAAAAAAGAAATAAGGCCATAGACAGAAAATCTGAAATGATCACCATCTGTTTAGGAAACATCATACCTGTTAAAATACAGATTTTTATTCTGTTCTCCTTGACTAGTTTGGTTCATTGGAAGGGCTGGACACAGAGATTATTAAGCATTTCACCCTGGTTCAATCTGTTGAACAGAAATATGTTAATTTTGTTGAACCATTTGAGAAGCATCTTACTGCAGGGGACCTTCTTTAGAAAGCCAAAAGGGAAAGAAAACTGCCACATAACATGGTGTGCACCTCCCAAACACATCACAGCTAATTCTACCAAATAGTGATCTGGCTTCAGGATTGTCTTGGGAGAATGTGGCAAAGCCCAAATCAGTCTGGCTTTGACTTGGCATAGCAATGACCTGCTCTGTCCCATATAGGTACAGGACCTTGAAAGCAGCTAGACACATTCTTGACTCAGGCTTCTGCCTTTGGAAAAAATGTTGGATGCTCCCATGTAGGCCTCTTGACTGCGTATAGTCTTGCCCATGTGTTAGGATGGCAGTGTGCCTGTGCACAAAGTGTTATGCCAGTTTCACAGAGGTAGAAGTGCCAAGCAAAATGGACTTGGCTGGGCAGGCTGCATAGCTCTCGGGGTGTGCTGGGAGGCTGCAGTAAGTCTTTTTTGGTAACAAGAATGTCAGAGGAGTAGGACAAGTCTGTTCTCATGTTTGTTGACATCCGTATGCTGAAGGAGGTTGTTTCAGGAAGGAAAGGCAGGTTTCTTTGCGCATGTCTGCTGATGCTTAGCGTATTTGTTGAGGCAAGACTGTGGAATTAAATTGTAGGCTGTAAGGATCTTTAGGCAGTCTATATGGAGAAAGAGCTATGGCAGACAATGTCTTTAGCTTCAGGGCTGGACTGCTGCTACACCCTTGCTCAGACCTCCAGTAGGTGTAATCAAGGCAAGTGTCTGATGCCTTTCATATATAAAAAGTTAGAGGAAGAGAGAAACTTTAATGAGGTCTTGGTGGTTGTCTATGGTTTCCGTGAAGTGCTAAAGAGGAGTCCTGCACAGTCTGTTGCAGGAGAGAGCTACAGCCAGGCTGTGGGTAAGTCTACCGGACCATCATGTGTCAGTGACTGGAAAGAACCATTAGCTGAATAAATTTACGTGAACGTCCATTTAATGGCATCACCACTCCAGAAAACCCTTTCCTCAGGTAGCAACAGTAGTTTGCCCTCAGCATCTTGTAGTGGTATACACAGTGCTTTTCTAATATACATCTTAAATACCTCAAACCAAGAGAGAGCAGGATGGAAGTGCTGGACCTCTGATGCTAATAACTTTACAGGACTTTGGGACTATGGAAAATATTATTCCTTCTGCCCTGTGTAGCCTAAATGTACTGTAAATATGGATCATGATAAATCATCATCTGGAACAGGGCATGATTAAAAAGAGAGGGGGTTGTCTTTGCTTGACAGCTCTCTCCATATATAGCCACAGGTGGGCAAGAACCAAAGGTCAGGTAAGTGACAGGGCCTCCTGTATTTAGGCCCAGAGCTGGAGAAGGTCATCCCTGTAACGTACAGGGTGGGTTTTTTTAGCAGACAGTCGCAACATTTCATCTTAACTGTGCAGAAGTGCCTGACCACACCTGCAGAGGATCCTGAGAACTCCATCCCATCCACTGGATGAAATTCATTTAGAATAATTGATTTATGTTTTTTAAAATTTTAATGTTTTTCACAATACAATGTGTTCCTTTCTAGATGACACCGCTAATAAACCAGGCCTGTGATGTCCTGCTGTGTAACTTGAAAGTCTATGCAGATTCTGGCAAAGCTTTTGATATCCGGAGGTATGTTCAACATGCCAGAAATCAGTAGCAGATTTAAATAAAAAGAAGTCAATAGCAGCAGTTATTCTAAATATGCACTTACTGTATAAAAGAAGATTTTTTTTTTTCTCTTTCCTTGCTTTTATAAGTAGAGATCATAGTTTAATAGAGGATGTGTCTGATAGATGCCTTTTCTTCCTGGGGGCAGCCATTGCATAGTTGAAAAGTAATTTTGGAAAAGCATCTAATGTATTTCTAGCTGTTGTTTAATGAAGTTTTAACAGCTGGAAGCAGAAAGGAAAGCTGCATCAGACCCTGTCCAGTCTGCTCTCTACAGTCAACCAATAATGTACAAATATAGGAATTGATCTAGTATCAAATCCCTCTAGTCCATCACCCTCTTTCTTTTTCTATATGAGGGGTTTTGAGCACTTAATCATTCTTCCCACATTCTTCCTAACCCTGTCTAATGGCACGCTAGTCTTTTGTGAAACAATGGATTGGTACTCCAGATAAGAATGCACCATTGACTTATAAAATGACACTTTAACATTTTCCATACTGTGCTTTCTCCCATTTGTTATGCGTTTAATATCCTATTATCATTTTTTGTTACTCTTTCATCAGAGGTCTTCACTGAACTGTTCACACACTGTCTAGCCCCGTCTCTGAGCAGATGCATTTCTTCTAGTATGGCATATGAGTAGTTCAAATGCATTCTTTCTAATAGGCACTATTTTGCATACATTTCATTTGCTGGGTTGGTCAGCACCCTCTGAAGTTCTTAATGATTTATGCGAGACTGGAGCAGTGCAAATAATTTTGTTTCATCTAAAGAAATGGATATCTAGCCACAATTCGTCCAGCTCTTTCAAATGTATGTATATACACGCAAGTGTATATGCATGCAAGTGTATGTGTGTGCGCAGGGATCTCTTCATTAAACATCTGAAGAGAAGCTATGAAACCTGGAGATGCATTACACTTAGCCTAGTGCTCTGGTGAAAATTGACCTTTTGAGTCTTCCCAGGCTTTTCCTTTTTTCCATTTGTCCTTTTTCTATGCCTGGTCTTTTAGCTATTGATCCATGATATGGTTTCACCTGTCAAGAGGCACTTTGGAAAAGACCTTCTGAAAGTACAAATGAATGGCATTGACCATCTAAGAATATGGTCTTCTAGCTGTTTTACCATACTACCATTTCAGCAGGTTTGGCATATATAAATGTGATTCTCATTGCACTACGATTTCCCAGAATTGCCTTGGGACCTATTTTTTGTATGTAAATACCCTATCTGCGACCTCCTGTCATCTTGTATGTTAGTTGTCTTTAGCCATTTTGTGTTTCACCAACAACCCAAAATTCAGTTTTTAAGCTTTTTCAGTACCTTGGAGTGGTAGAAGACCGATTGCTGCTGAAGTTTTTGTTTTATTGCAGTGCTCCTTCTTTTAACATGTCAGCTTCTAATAATGCTTTGTGTGTGTGCGTGTGAAAATGCAAAGAAGTTACTTAGCTTTGCAGTATTGTTGTTATCTTCAAAATCTGCTCTGGTGTAATCAGAATGACAGGAGTCAAAGATCATAATTTATAGAAATGCTGCTTTGAAATATATATACATGATACACTGGACCACAGTCCTGTCCTTCTCTTAATACATGCTCACTCAGGTTAAAACACCACAAAATTTTATATTAGCCTTTTGTAAGGGAACATAGGAGAACAGTCATTGCAGACTTGACCACAGATCAGAAGAATCAAATTTCAAGGATATTTTACATTCTCAGTTCATTTATCTCAAAACTAAATATAGCTGCTAATTCCCAGTAAAAGTAAAAATGGTGAGATTACTGGATAGATGGTCAGATATATGGGGAGAGATTCAGTTAAGTCCTGAAGTTTCTAGATCATGGTCCACGGATCATTTGTAGTTCTTAAAGCATTTTCTACCCCTCTGCAGAGATACAGATTTCACATGGTGTCATTACCACTTGTTCTTGATCACAATTCTACATTACAAAGGAGCTATCAAGAAAGAAATCCTAAAAAAAATTTTACTTAAGCACCTCATGTAACTGAGAGTGTAGACTGGGCTGGTATTAGATGTGGTTGCTGCAGTTTAAAATGAGAAAGGAATGATATCTTTTATTAAGATGCATACTAAGAAAGTGCTTATGAATTTCTGACCTGTTGTGTTTGATTTCTGGGTAATAGCAACTGAAATTGTTTATATTTTACAAATTTTTAGTGTGATTATTGAGCTATATGAAAATATGTTCACTTTGTGGACAGAGAGAAGGTGATCGTTACTAAGCATCAGCATTTGTCAGAATGATGGAAACATGTCTTGTTGGCAAAGCTCAAATCTAAAATCAAGAAGAAAATCACAGATAAAAAATAATGTTTTGTGATGTTTGTAGAATCAAGATACTAATGGATATGTAATTTGTAGCTAATGATTTATCATTCAACTCAATGCAGGTGTTACAACTGCTTTACCTTGGATGTTGTTGGTAGTGTAGCTTTTGGTACTGAGGTGGATTCTCAGAAGAATCCTGATGACCCCTTTGTTAAAAACTGCAGAACATTCTTCGAGATGTCTTTGTTTAAGCCTCTCCTCATTCTAATACGTGAGTATACCTTTGTCTACTTCCTTATGGTAACTTTCTAATAGTCATTCTGAAATTGCAAAACATGCTGAAGCAGGAGCAAGAAGATGTATAGCAGACTTCAGTTCAGAGGTATTCAGAACGCAATCGACACGGCAAGTATACCCTCAAGAATTCCACCGTGTGCTCTACCAACTCTTGTCACCATTAATGTAACCTCCTCCAGAAACTGAGATTCTGGGAAGGCAATGCTCCAGGGTGATCTGAGTGGAAGGTTTCTGGGTCCTGTAGTTTCCACAATATCTCTTTCAATACACTTCTGCATTAAACCAGAGTAACTGCCCTTCAGAGTCTGTTGTTCTGCACTTGGTTGCAGTCCTACCCATAAACAACAGTGGGCTAATAACCCTCTAAAAGAAGAGGGGTGGAGGAGCATAAGCAGGTAGTATTAAGTCCTCCAAATTCTTATTTGAATAGCAGCAGCAGCCTGCTTGATGGCTGCAAAGGATAAAGATTATAAGTGCCAGCACAGGCTGTCATTAAGAGAATGCATTTATTTTCAGGTGAATAGATAGGGAGTGCAAGAATGGCATATAAAGCCATTCAGATTCTAAGGCATGGAAGCTAAGGCTTCACAGTGATGTTGGCCTGGTTAACGCAGGGCAGTAAGAATCGTGGCCGAGGAAGCCACAGCATAATCAAGGTGGCTGAGGTTTTGCCATCTTGCTATCTAGACCTGCACAACAGTGTCAGGTGGCACAGTGGCAGCATTTCCTGTGCCCATCTGATCCTGCTGGCATTGCAGATTGCACCTGCACTAGCAGCACATGAACTGCTTCCTTCTGGAGTTGTGTATCCAAAATGTCCTGGGGTTAATGTTTAACCTGATTGCAAAGTGTGGTTTGTGACTAATTGCTGAAAGGACAGAAATGTCCCCCTATATGTTTAAGACAGTGTCCTTTGTTAAAGTTTCTGTAGTGTTTGTGGTTGGATGCCTTGGTTGATGTGTTTCTGCTGGTGCATTATGTAGTCTGAAATTCCATACTGTGTTGCCCTGTTGGCAGCACAGGAGTTTTCCGATGACTGATTTGTTAGTCTTAAGCTGTTCCTAAATTAACGAGGGGTTTGTCAAGGTGCAAGACTTCACTCAGGTTTCTGATTATAAAGACCACAGACTGGAGACCATTCTTGTGATAATATCCCACTTTCAGAGTCTGTGGCCTGCTTAGATAAGCAAAATAAAACAGAAAACCAATATCCTGACATTGGAGAACTATAAATGAGAATGACCAGTACACGACTTCATCGACCAGTGCCACGGGCTGCTAGGCTAGTTCAACATCCTCCAACTTCTGTATGTAACTATTCGAGTAGGCAGGGAAAATAATTTTCCCCTTTGTTGTGGAGGCTCTGTGGCATCAAGAAGCTGAACTGAAATTCTGAAACATTGTGGAAACAAGCTCAGAAGGCATCTGTCTGGCAGGGGAATCCTGGCCAACTTGGAATTTCTAAAAGGAAATCCTTTACCAGCCTATGGGAGTGGAAGAAAAGGAGGGAGAGGGAGAGAGAAGGAATAAAAACAGGTCTCACAAAAGTAACACATCCCATTTGATGAGTTCTATAATATTAATGAACGGAGGGGGATATTATATGCCTTTACAGTCCAATTCAGTGTTTTCTTCTTTAAAATCTCTTACAGTTTCTTTCCCATTCATAATGATACCATTGCTCCGGATTTTACCAAACAAGAAACAAAAGGAACTGAATGGATTTTTTATTCAAACTGTAAAAAATGCAATTGTCTCCAGACACCAGCAAGATGCAGCTGAGGTAAGGCTATTTCTCTGATGAATGTATGGATAAGCAAGTGTTTAGAGGAAAACCTGGAAGTGACATAAGCTGCAGTTGCAAAAGCAAACTCAGTCTGTTTGAACATTCAAAGCAATTTACTGAAGATTTTATTCATTTTTAGCTTTATGCACCATCAACCAGGCTTGGTTGTTGATGCCGAATTGTTAACATATTACAAGAAAGGTTTCTTCTCTTTGTATTTCTGTTCAAATAAGGATGCAGAAACCACTGCCTCTGGGATGACTTTTCAGCCCAGTTTCTAGACCCAGAAGGAAGGATTCACCCTGTAGAATTTTTTCTCAACTTAGGTGTTTTGTCTGTGTTACTTTTCCCTAACAACCAGAGAAAAGGCAGCCCCCACTGTGTTTCAACTCAGTCAGTTACCTGGGAGCTGAGGCAGATTTTATATAGTCCTGTGATGCTTCCTACTGCTTTTGAAAATGGAGAGGACCTGAATGTCTGGTTAAGAGCAGACACTTGCTATTGAGAAGGCTAAAGAGAAGGGTAGTAAATTCTATCTGAAGTATGCAATGAGTATGCATTATTAGCAAATCGTTTGTTAGCCATGTATTCCTCTTTCATCTGGACATAAGGTAGTTCTGGCGGTTTTTGTTTTGTTTTATATGGAGTATCTGAAGGCACGTACATTTTTATGAAAGTCTATTTTTGCTATATGAAGTATTTGGAATATAGGCATGTACTTCAGTTCTGTGATACAAAAGTTCTTCAGGTCTACTTGTCCTTTTGGACCGTTCTTTGCTGCAGACTGTGCATAATACCCCTAAAAATAAGTTAACTACTTAATTATGGATGTGTAGTGAGAAACAAAGAATATCAATGAGAATTCCATTTTAAAGGTAACTGAGACAAGTTTTGCATATCAATTGACATGAAACAGGCTACAACACACACATTAAGAAGCTGTTAATATTGAAACATAAGAGATGTTACCACTTTGAGATGAAGAGGAATTCTGATGGGGTTACAGCACAGGTGAGAATGGGTCCTCCCAGCTTTGTCTCACAGCTTAGCCCCACAGCTACCACTTTTCAGAAAAAAATTAATTTTAGTTTACCCTACATTATATCCAGGACACATTTAAAAATCAAATTGATTTTCAAATACATTAATGCTCTTTGCTGCGTTATGTATTCTGCTCCTTGACTTTTTTTACAGTGAAGTCTCACTTCTGTATTGGTTGCACTTTATCACCACGTGCTTCTTGTCTTTTCTCTAGCCCACCTTTACGAGTCTTTGCTCCCACTAGCCCTTAGGTCTTTGTCTCTGTCCTTTATATCCAGAAGATTGTAAGTCCCATTGACCAGCCACAAACAATTCATGATTCATAAACTTGGTTCCTGTCCCAGTCTGAGTGCTGGAGGAATATTTTCTAACAGGGATGGTGTATCTAAGCTGCTTGCAGACACCTCATTTCTGGTGCACAGATCCAGTGTGAACTTCTAATGGCATTCTGGTGTGGTTCTGTGTATGGAGAGTTTTGAATCAAAGATTTATGCTGAAGGGGTCTGCATGAAAACTCTGTTCTGTGTGTCAAATATAAAAGGACAATGAAATAATCTAATGTGGATTAAAAATTAATAAAATCAAATGTATTTCTGTGGCAGTAGCACTAAGGGCGTTGTTCATGGACTACATCTATTGCTATGCTATAGATGGTCATTCCCTCAAACTGCAGATAAAGGACAACAGGGTGGGTATGGTTAGGAGAAAACACAAAGAAAAGCAAGATTGTATTGATAGGAGCAGGAGGCAGCATTCTGTGCATATGCAGCCTATTTGCAGGTTTCAGTGGTTGATGGAGCAGAGGTTTAAGATTATATTGGGAGGGATGTTGGGAGGTGCTGTAAGAGATAACACAAGGCAGTAGCTGCCTAGTATCAGGGCAGTGTGGAGGAAAGTACAAGGTCCATGTTTGACTTAACAGTGTATGCACAAGTCCATGACTGGCTGTGGTCCTGCCTGCGCCTGGAGTTTTGCCTAGTTTGCAGAACTGGCATATGGGAACTATTTCAAACGCTGGGAGTTAGACACTTAAGACCAGATTTCTGAGTGCATTAAGTCCCCTTTGCAGTTCAGAATCATTAGCGTGGCTTTCAAAAGCCAAAAAAAGCCCTGGAAATTTTGGAGCTTCCTTTTTTCCCTTTTCACTGCCAGTCTTGTTACATGCTCTTAGAATTTTGACTATTTTAGGTTGGTGGCACATGAGTCGTACTCCAAGTATAGGCAGTTTAATAATTTGCTAGGAACATAAAAATGGTATGTGAAACAGATCAAAATGCAGCTGTGCCCAATTCAATGCAGAAACATAATCTGTAGAGATTAGGTGTCCCAGAGCGCCCTGCATTTGAAGGACAATTATGTCGTGTATCGTAGGTCTCGAATGATGAAATGTACCCACTGAAGTCAGTTGGAGTTTTGGCACTGAATTTTAATGAGGCCAAGATCTAACTGGTAGCTACTGGTTCTTTGTGCTCATAATGGGAGCTGTAAGCAAAGTCCTGCTGTCTCCCTGTGCTGCATTAGGGCAATGGGCATTCCTTAGGTTGCCACATTCCTAGATGTTACATTATGTGCATCTTTTATTTCTCATTGATTCCATCACCACTAAAAATGCTTTCCGGTTCTTTTCTTGAGGGCAGGGAGAGGCAAAAAAAAAAAAAAAAACAACCAAAAAAACCCAACCAAAACCTACCTTTGGAACAAACTGTAAAACAATGAAAAGCTCCACAAAAGTGATTCAGCTGAAGCTTGTCTTCCTCTCATCTGCAGCTAATGTGAACAAAGAATAAAGAAAGGCCAAAAAACAATGTGACAAGCAAAGTCAGCCTGTTATCATCCCTGTTCTATCAGTAAATGAAACAATGCTTCTGAATGCCTAAAGATAATCCCATGGGCAGATAGTAATTTTACAGCCAGGTTTAGATCTAATAATACGCTTGCAGTTTATATGAGATCTGTGATGTCACTTTCTCTCATCCCATCGGCTAGTGCTGCAGATGTCATTTTAATTATATATTATCTTACTGTGGTCAGTCAAATAATTTAAGTCCTGGATATTCCACTCATTTGGCTTATGTACAAAAACATTTAGAGGCTGTACTTTAGAAATTTTGATATATTACATTTATTCATGGATTCAAATTATTGTAAAATGCTGTTCCCACTATTTACAGAAGAGCAAATTCACCATGCTCAGAAGAAACAGCACAAATTTAATGCACCACTTAACACCTACTTTGAAGACTCCAGCAGGATTTAAGTGTTCAAATACCTTATCCTGATTATCTGCCCAGGTTTAAATTTTTCCCTGAGGCAAAATGTTTCCAGAAACAGGGCAGATAGACGTTTGTTTGTTTCAATAAATGGTAGTTTGATAGATTTTCATTTAATAATCTGCTATGCAAATCATTATTCACGTAAGAGTTGTTTTTCTGTCATGTTATAGCCGAGTTCTTAACCTACCAGTCTTTTTTAAACGATATCTAGATGAAGAAGTCTTTCATGGTGCTTAAAACTGAGACTCCTTTCTAAAACTGTGGGTGGAAACTAAGCCCCCCCCAGCAGATGAAAGGCCAGAATTTCATTTGTAATCCATAGTAATAACAAAAATTGGAATGTAACAATTTAAGGATATTGCAAAACATTATTTTTGGATAATCACAACAGATCTGTGGGGAAATCTAGTTTTCAAAATATGCACCCTTTAACAAGGAGAACTGGAGAGTTCATAGAGGCTGCAACACAATCTTCTGACATCTCCTGTTTTTTCCAGTCCTACTGTCTACTGTGAATGCATGATTCAAGGTCACTGATCACATGCCAGGCAGGTAGTGACCTGATGGTGTTTTTGATGATGATTAGCTGTTTCTTGGTGGTCTCAAGCCAATTTAAAATGAGAGAGTGACAAAGCACAATGACATATCACCAGAGCTGTGTTCGTTGGCATCTTGGTTGGCAGTTTAGTCAGTCTGGCTGGAGACCTGCGGACTACCTGAATGTGTTCGGGGTAAGTGCAGAGCAGGCAGAGGGAACAACGGGAGAAGAGTGTGAAAGGCTGCACTGCTCTGAACCATGCTGCCTGTGAGCCACATGGTGTAACGCCACAAAGAAGCTGTACGGTGCTGTCAGTCCTGGTGGTGAACTGGTATGGCCCTGGCGTGCTCTGTACTCTGCTGTGCTAGGCCTAGGTCAGAGGAGGTTGTCGTCTAGTCAGCAGCTGCCAGTGAGCAATTGCAACCCACTCCAGTTTTCCCCACTTCCCATCCTTGCTCCTGGCCAATCCTTTCCTGATCCCAGGTAGGTACAGCCAGTGGCTCTGCTGCCCCCGGGCTGCCTGTACACCTGAGCAGGCACAAGCGATTCCTGATTAGTGGAGATGTGATTTTGCAGCATCAGCCATGGGAGCCTAAAATGGTCAGGAAACTGCATTTTGAGGAAGTCTGAAACTAAGGTATTTAAATGCTTGCAAAGGGGGGAGAACAACCCTTTCTTTCTCTATGGACCAGCAATGGGAAAGTGCTATAAGGAAGCAGTATCTTTTAATATCTTTCTGGGAAATGATGGCCTCGTTACAACTTCAATCTCTGGAACACTGATTCCTAGGGAAAAACGTGCAATGAGCTCCCCTAAACACTTTACCTAAGGGGAGGAGGGACATGTGTGTGTGTACCTGCATTCTGGAGGATAAGGGACAATCTGAAAACCTAATTACTGTGGCACTCTGTTCTCTTCTCTTCCTTCCCCAGCAGTTCCCTGGAGTTTTTCCTTTTTGTGAACTAATGAACTATTTTATTCAAGAGCTGCTTGAAATGAGTTGAGCAGAGGTAATCCTTCTGAAAAAGTCTGATCCTTTCCTTGTCAAGGGAAAGCTATACAATTACTAAGAAAACTTAGTTAAAAATTTGCTAAATGCTATGTACATTCCAGGAGCTATGTGTGTGTTTGAACTGTGGAAATGCAGTACAGATGTTAAAAAGTAAATATTTTTCTAAGGAAACAGCAGATGGGGGGATTAGACACCTTCTAATAGTGTGCAGTTTTCTTGCCTTTGTAGAAAACCGAGAAAAACTTGTTTATATTTGAAAGAAGGTGATGTCCATTTAAGGATACACACCGTATGGCAATATTAAATAATCCATTTTATTGATTAATAAAGTCAGTAAAACAAAGGATCAGTCTGGTTCTTTTGTTTTTCTAAGTCTGTAGGAGGGAGGCTGCAATTCTGTTCCACTGGGCTGTTCTCACGGTTTGATCATGTCATTATCTGCCGCCTTTGTCAGGAGGAAATGTGAAGTGGGCTTTCCAGAAAGATAAATGTGTGTCTTAAAGTTATAAAGGGAATTTGTGCTAAATATGGGGTTTGAACCCAAATCTTCAACCTGTATCTCTGCTGTTTTAAGCAGAAGGGTGTCATTCCACTGACAGTGTTAAAAACCTTTTGAACATTAAATCTGGTGTCTGTGCTTGGGCAGTGTACGGTGATTCTAAGATGAAAAAAGCGGCAGTATGTTAAAAGGCATTTTAGTTATTTGCCTTCTTTTAAAAATCAAGACATTACTGCTTGCTTTTCAGATTACGTTCCTTCCTTCCCGCATTTGAAGAAAAATTCTTTTTTTCCCTTTTTTCCCTTAAAGATGTAATTAATTTTATAACTTCCTCAGGGTTTCTTAAGTGGCCATTTAAACATAGCAAGGTCTCAAAACCTCAAATGGAATGAACTTGAAATTCCTATTACTTTTGGTCACCAGTTGAAATTTCTTGATCAATCTGTTGTTATCTTTCCAACGATGAATTGCAGGCCTATGAAATGTGATCTTTTGGTTTCAGGCCTGGGCTGAAGTGTCTGGCTGAGGTACTTTCATCATGAAATGCAGTTCTGCAGTCTCTCTGCTCAAAAGAGATCAAGGACAGAATAAGCAACGAGAACGGTGACTTTCTCACCTCCCTGAGGCGTGTTGATGGGGTAGCGGGAAGGGGTTTGCATTATTGCTGCATCTGTCCCAGTTCTGCAGCCCAGCACACCTGTGAGCCCAGCGCTTTACTAGCACTGCAGTCACGCGAAGACAGCAAATGTCTGCTTGGTTACCTGCTGCCAGCAAGCACATACCAGGTCTGCTTGGTATCACTCACCCTTTGCTCTTACTGAACCATTTCTACTGCTTCCTTGGTTATGGATCAGAGTACTCATGGATCCTAGACTAGGCACAGGCAGGTGGTATCATGTATATATTATCTACCCTACTCCAGCAAACCCTGCAGCGACTGTGACAATATAATCTTGGCATCTGCGACTCTTTCTCCAATACCTCCATCTCTCCCCACTCTCTTTTATCTTTTTGAGCCGCTGCCATGTGTCTTCCTTTCTTAAGGAGGTGACAGGAGCAGTGTCCCTATCTCATATTTCACATGTTCCACATGAGCTGTCTCACTGACTTCTTGGAGCACCGCTCACATGCTTCAGTTTGCAAGAACATAGACTTGTACCAAAGGGCAGAAATGAAAGCAAAGAACCAGGGTGTTCATACTGATTAGGCTGGTGGAAGTTTTTGCATATCCAGAGTTGTCAAGAATGATCTTGCAAACAGTACTGGGACATTGTCTCTGTGCAGGAAAAGCTAACCTTACTTTCTAAGACTTGTGTGGTGGAGCTCCTTCAGAGGGCCTTAAAAAAAAAATGGTCACTTTGCCCCTTCCTGAGCAGAATGGGAGGTTCAAATGCTCCCTATAGCAGCATTAATCCACAGGGAGTCATTAGACCAACAGGATGCTTTCAGAGTTACAGGGAGGAAGATCTTTAATGCTTCTGTCAGTAAGGTTTGCATGCATTTTCCTCCTGTTTTCCCCAGCCGGTGCAGGAAGTGAAGATGGACATTTGGCTTGGCTGATGTATGAGAAGCATCTTTTAATTGAGAAGGGAGGGATTTTTTGTGTTGAAAAAAGGCTTTTTTATCCAGAGTAAAAATAAACAAACTCACATGCTCGGTTGTTGGTAATGTCAAGAGTTTTTGTGACTTAAAAATTGTGTTTATGTGATAAAATCAGTCACTTAAAATACTGTTTATCAAAAATCCAGGCCAAAAGATAGCTTAAGCACTCTTCCACATAATGTTTGCTGTGGAAAAACTGGAGGAGGAAAGAACTGAAAGGCAAATCTATCTTTTTTAAAGAAACCACCCCATCGCTGAAGGAGAAATCAGAAGTCAATCTCTCTCTCTCTCTCTCTCTCTCTCTCTCCCCCTCTCTCTTTCTCTCTCTCATTTGTGGCCAGCCTTACTTACACCTCCTTCTAGGTGCTGGCTGTTGTGGCTGTACCCTGTTTTTCCTGTTCGTGATATTGAAGGAGAGGGTGTGATCACATCTTCATTTTATGTGTCCATAAAAATAAGAAGAGCAAGAGCTCGTCGTGCTTTGAAGGTGAGATCCAGCAAGCACAGCTCTGTGTCACAGTTTTTGTGGTGGCTTGACCAGCACAGGCAAAAAATGGAGGATGAACAAGCCAAAAAACCAAAGGTGGTTGTTCCTTATAAATGCCTGGGCCTCTTGCTTCTCCTCTGCAACCTAGACGTGGCCCACCCCATCATGAATTTTTTGCTTTACCCTCCCTTATGATGGCAAGGGGACCCTGTGCTTGTTGTACAGAGAGAAGTTCAAATGTTGAAAATCCTGTTTATGCCTGTGGTAATTCCCTGTAGGCGATAACGTCAGTGCTGGCCACTTGTCCCAGCCTGATCCTGTGCTAGTAATGAGTATTCGCAGCATGCATTTCAATGTCTGATTAAATCTTTCTGAAAGGCCATCTGTTTGAGGAGGATGTGGCATAGACTTTAATACTTTTTATACCTAGTACTCAATACTGCCGTTTCATGACCTTAGACATAAAGTTTGTCCCCTGGTTAGTTAGCATCCATCCTTATACTCCAATTGGAGAAAATAATTGGATCAAGGCTGTTGCAACCTGTTGGGTCACTGTGTGTCTTTGGGGAAATGTTCCCGGGTGTTGGGTCACAGAAGTTACACATACCCAATGAGACTTTGCTGTGTCCGGGGCTGAGAAAAAGGTTTCTGTTTTCTGGGAAGGGAGTAAAGCATCTCCAGCTGCCTTTCTTTTATAGCACTTGGAGCAGAATCTGATGTAGTCATATATCTGTTGATACATGCCAAATCAGTAAGTAATCTGGCCTTTCTGCTGCATGTTCTCATCTGTGCAAAATATCCAGCATAAGCAGTGTTACATCTGTCTTTCAGTGTCATTCTCCTATAGGCTTGGAAGCAGTTTCCCTTTGCGATTCCCTCAGCATAAAGTAAATCTTCTCTAATGTGCCTTTTCCCGTTCCTTGTTCCCTGTCATTTGTTTTCCTTCGTGGTACAGTCTGGGTATTCATCCCTTTGGCTGAAAGGAAAAAATGTCACCCTGAGGTTGTGCACATTCCCTTTCTTTTGTAACTTTTCTCTCTTACAGTTCCTCATCTCTTCTGTACGTTACCCTTGTGGTCTGTCACTCCCCAGTTTCTCAGAAGATCCTACTTTAGGTTGCTGGAAGCCCTTCCTTTTTCCTGCTTAATCTGTGATCTGTTCTTCAACCCGGGTGTGGGGTTTTCAAATCAGCAAACAAAGGGAAACATGCCATAAAATGAAATCATCTGGAGATTAATTTTCTGCATAACAGGGTGGTGGCCTTTAATGCCAAGGTAGGATATAAGACAGGATATAAAATCTAATCTTCATTTACTTAACCTTTTTTTTTTTTTTTTTTTTTTTTTACTTTTGATCAAAATCTGCAAGGGATCTGTTTACTGGGACTGGGGGGTTTATATATTTACCTTGCTGTTCAGAGCAATAGTATGTTTGGGTACTTTCCCTCTACAGACATTCTTCTGATGTATAACTAGAGCATAGCATCTAAATTCTTAATTTAGAAAAAAAAAATCACAAATTGACTGACCTAATTGCAATAACAGAGCTTTCCCTTTCTCTGTGAGTTTTAACATTTTCAGTTTTGTCTTACATTTCATCCTTTTGTTCTTTTTTCCTTTATTTGTTATTGGTTCACCATCCTTCCTTCCCGAGTATCTCCCAGAACTAGGAGGGGAGTTGCAGCACTTGTGGTATTTAGTGGGTGATCTTTGAGTTTGTCTCTGTTAGCCTCTCTGTGTCTCTGTTTGCCTACAGTGACCTCTCACAGCCCCACACACTGCCTTCTTTTTGCAATACAGTATGACCTTTACTGAAGCAGTTATGAAAAAGCATTCCATGATATTTCATTCTGGTTCAACTGTCTTGTCCATCTGTTGGCATGTTTTGATCTCTGGAGGTTTTTCCCTTGATCTGTCTCAACTGTTGGGTATCTACTTTGCACTCCTTTTGATATTTCTCCCTTTTCTCTTGTGTGTACTTACCTTAGCAGATGCATACCCCTACTTACGAGAGGCACTGACAGCCTGCCTTGCAAACAGAACCATTTATGTGGCCAGCATTTGGATGCCAAGTGCATGAAGTTGCTTTTCTTTTGAACCTGGTGGCAAGTCAGTCTGACCATCTCAATACACAAAGGTGACCAACTTTGTTTGCTGGGGCAATTCTCTTCTTGCCACCATGCCCAGGCTGCCCCGGGGGCTGCCTCTCCCTGCCTCAGCCTGCTGGAGCCATCAGAGCAGAGACCTTTACTAGACCCCATCCGGATGCTCGTGACCGTAGCTGGAGTTTGAGGATGATTTAATGTTATAGATACTTATTATGGAAAACGACAGATTGTCTGTCACTGGAAACCTTGAGGAGGGGCTTTTTAAAATGTGCCCTCGTTGTCAGCTGGCTGCGAGGCAGGAATCCCTGCATGGTGTTCCTCCGTCTGCCTTTTGCTAAAGAGCAGCCTAACAATTGCAGCGATTCCTCTCCCTCCCCAAAAATCCACCTAGGAAATCCTGCATCCACGGCAGTCAATGGCAGCCTTGCCTTGGCTTCACGGACTGTCTGTGCAGGGCTTTCTCCACTTTCTTTGCAGTGGCTACCCTTCATTTTTCCCTCCCGCTGGGATAAGCAGGCTATATCTAAGAGAGACAGAGACTAGAGGGGAGCTGAACACCTCCTTTCTCTCTTCAACAGAAATGTACACTTTTTAATAATGTAATCTCAATTAAAAACATGCCAATTAAAATGGGCTTTTTAGTAGGTCTCTGGGGAGAGCAAGCCATAATTCACATTAAAATGTAAAGCTTCAGAAGCAGGGAGAGCTAGGTGCATTGCAAGTGCCCAAATATTCAGTGATTTTAATTACAGTGGAAACTTGATAAATTGCTTTGTGCCACAATCCATTATTAACAGCTTAATGAATATCACTGCTGCCTGTTTTAAACTGCTCCACAGTGAAAATTATTGTCAGTATTTCAGTTGTGAACTCTGATATTCAGTGTGTTTGTGACTTGCCCCCTTAAAAAGGGGGGGAGGTTGAAAGTCTGCAGGCTTGGCTTTGGGTCTGGGTAAGTTCTGCCAGCTGCAGCATCCCAAGAGAGAGACAAGAGGGAAGATGGAGCTTTCGTGTTTCACCAGTATCGGGACTGGCCAGGGGTTACATCTGCTCCTTGCACAGTTTAAGAGCAATGCCATGGCTGTTCCCTGGACGTGCAGAGGGCCCTTACGCCGAGTGCTGCTTCTCTGCACGGTACCCATTAGGCTGGAGGACTGTTTGGGGTGTCCACTCAGGAGTAAAGGGAAGCGGTAGGTAACAGTCCATGATCAAGCATGCTGATGAGCTTAATTTGGAGTGAGCAAAGTGCAAGTTGGTTTGAATGTTCCAGGTTTTAGCTAGCAAAAAGCTGATTTGAGTTACGGAATTAGGCAAGTCCTTCTGGAGCACTGAAATGTAAACAGTGATTGTGCTCAGCTTTGAACAGAGAAGAAACATTTTTTTTCTTGACAGTTACTACGGCTGTAAGAATAATAATAGTACTGAGATGCTATATTTTTTTATAAATAGTTATAGTAAACTGGTACCTTTCCCCCTCTTTTCAAAGCAGCTTAATATTTCAAGGATAAAGGTTGTTATTAGGAATGTTATTATTTTAGATGCTAACAGCAGGTATAGTGGGCTTATAGTTGTGCCCCACTGACGTGTTAAGCCGTAGGTATTTAAATAGCCGTGGTCTGGCTTCTATGAGATTTATTATGGGTGTTCTGTTTTCACTTTTCACTTGATCATGTGGTCTGACCACAGGGTCACAGTTCCCAAAGTGAGGGTACTGCCAGGTGTTTGACAAGATCTGAATGAGTTACAAGGTAGATTTCAGAAGAGAAATGACTGGGAACTGCTCTTCTGATTCAGAGAAGTCACAAGTGCCTGTATGGGATAAACATGATTTGTCTGAATGTAATTAATGTCTCGGGTTTTGCTATTATTATTCTGATTATGTTTTTCTGGAAAACAACAAAAGCATATTCACTTTCGCCATCTCAGAAGTGGCAGCATTGCTCATAATGATGTTAACTTGCACCCTGCCAATTATACAGAGCTCTCCTCATTCATTATATTGATAATTACACATAGGATTTTTTTTTCCTTGTGAAAAATCTTTCGCTGACAGAGGAATAATGATGCCTGTAAGTTGCTTAAGTATTGCTCAGTCAGGGATATGTAAGATGTAGGAGATGTCCTCATATTTTTGGGGAGAAAGACAGCTGGTATTCTGACATGCTGTTAATATTCATGTGTTTCTGAAGTAGTTTGGGGTTTTTTTTTAGTTTGACTTTAGGAAGCATTCCAGACCACAGGGCTGCCTGATTGTAATTTTTCATTCATCCCTGTACTGGCAGAGGACAAAGAGGCATGAAATATATAAAATGCCATCTAATTTTTCTTTTGTTCTTTAATTCACACACACATGCTTCTTCTGTGTGTTTATCAGTGTGCACAAAATGCCTATATTTGCAAGATAATAGCTGTGTAAATATTAGAAAGTCGTATTGAAACTCTGAAGGAAAGGAGAGCAGGGGGAGAATCCTTCCTGCTACCGAGGAGCCATCTATTGGATAAAACCCATAACTGAACCCAGCATCCATGAAACTGCGGAGGATAACACAATTTGTTATTGGTCACTGGGTAGCTGAACATAATCCTTTCCTTCCCAATGCCCCTTTCACCCACTGTGTTAGAAACCTGTACCCCTTCATGCACACAACAGGAGAGTCAGATACAGAGGCAATTTATGTACTATAGGGCAAAAGCCAGTTTAATATAGCTGAAGATCCAGAATAAATCCTAATGTAGGGTGCAGGCGTGATCATGAATGGATAAGCCAGCAGTAGGATTGCCCACCAGCAATTGAGAGTAGTTGCTTAGAGAAGTAATAAAAAAGGCAAGTTTTTTCCATATTGTTAATAAAGAACATAAATAACATTAACTGTACTTTTTTGTAACAGTACACGTCATTTATATCAGTCTCACATCCATAAGTACAGTTAAATAAAAGACACTTTTTTAGTTACCCAGGATTACTTAAGGCCATCACAAAACCAAATAATGAGGTGTTCCTTCTCTCAAAACGTATGCAATCTATATGTAATGTGATGCAGAAAGAAAGGATCATGAACAAACCATAAGGAGAGATGAGGGAGGACAGGATGTGAACAGTAAATTCCCAGGATGACCCCAACACATCCTGACAGCTCTTTGGAGTGAGTGGTGGGGCTTTGCAAGCGTGGGGCAGGAAGAACAAATAACAAAGAAGCAATAATGACATTCCTGTGCGTTTTCTTGAATGTCAGGCAACTGCTAAAACCAGAACTGATTATTAATCAGGAATTCAATTTAAGCAAATACAATTATAATCTGTGGCAAATAGAAAAGGAACAGAGAGCTGCCTGCAGCATCAGCCTTTAGTCAGCAATTTGAGTCAGCAGAGGGTCAAGTTTCTGGGTGTCAGACACTTATCCTAAACACTCCCTTCCTGTGTCCTCCCTTCCTCCTGCAAAGAGCGGAGGGGAGGAGTGTCAGATGGTTTACCAGGAGGCCAGATAAACTTTGGGAGAGGAGGCATGCATACAGTGTGCAGCAGTGTGGTCAGCGTAATGCTGAGTGGGGACTCAGTGCCTGTTCCACACGCTGGCATGCACAGCGGGGAGAGAGGCACGGTGGTGGCCCAAGCTGTTCTTCCCCAGCGCCCAGTTATTTCTTCTTTTGCTGTATTTGCCTGCTGTGTATTCTGACAACCTCACTCCTCCACCTCCAAGAGGCAAAACATGTGGGGCAGGAGAAGCTCAGCTACTGCACACACAAATCCAGTATTTGTTGTTTGTACTCTGATAATAATGCCAGGAGTCATGATCGGAGTGTTGTTATCCTGAATGTTTTGCAAATACAGAATAAGGAGGTTGCAGTCCACTGTTAATTTTCTACCAGTGACTCTTGCTCGCTGTGATGCAGGGCTTGGGAAAACTGGATGAGACTCCCTAGCCATTGAACTTTGGGCTGTATTCTGAGCCTTCCCCATGTGTGCACGCGATGGAGGGAGCTGGGACGGATGTACTCTTGTGCCGTGCTCTGGGCTGAGGCTGCCAGCCCAGTGCAGCAGAGATGCCAACCAGCTGCCACAGTGCATGACACTTGTTTGCCATTAGACTGAATTTCATGGAGAAACTTAGTGCTTCTTGTAGATGCCCAGCTCATTCTGCTCAGCCTCGTATTGGAAGGAAAGTCCCCAGAGTCAGAGACCATGGTCAGTTCATTAGGGGTGTAAATGGACCAGGCTGCAAGCAATCCCTTGGTTTTACACTGAAGAACTACTGGAAGGTTTTCCAGCTCTCTTGGCAAGCCGTAAGCTTCTCTGTGGGCCCACAGAATTAATGAAACAATCACATAGCTGTATGCCTTGTTTTCTCTTTCCCCTAATTGTAGTATCTCTTCATCCTACGTATCGCTTCAGCTAAGTTAGGCCTCCAGCTAGGGTCTTTGCAGCTCACAGTCAACAGGTCCACACACTTAAGATTAAAACCAGCCTGCTTCTACAAGAGCCGAAGAGCTATGTTAAGCTTGTCTCAGCTAGAAACAGTTCTTTGCTCTCTCTCCACTAGCTAACAATTAGATCTGAAATTCAAATCTATTCTCATCCCTGGACTATGTGGGAACATCTCGAGGAGGCAGCTGTTGTTTCAAGATGTGAGCCCTCCAGTGCCGCTTGCAGTGGTTTAAGCTGAAGTGAGGTGAGTCCGTAACAAAATTTTGGTTTTGAGAATTCCCACCAGCTTTATTATCAGGTCAAATGAGGTTTGCCTGTGCCTCTGTGGATTACTAAACCTCTTACTTTAACGTTGCATTTTGAAGGTCAGAAAAGTGCAAAATTTTTGAGGAAGAAACCAGCAGTACCTGAGCACTCTTCTCTCTTGCCTCATGAAAGGAGATAGTACCACATGAAAATAGTTTTGTATTTTTCAGTAGTATGATATTTCTGTTACCATCATGCTTTGCTAAAGGCCTACTGAAGTTATATATATATATATATATATATATATATGTATATGAGATACATGTACAAGTACAGGTTGTGGAGCCTCAGATGTTACCGGTGTAGCTGGGTGAAATGTAGCAATCTGCAGTGACTCACTGGAGCAGGGGAATCCTCTCCAGTGATGAAGATGGTTCAGTGCTGGGGTGGGCTGCCTGGGGGGGGCTGTGGGAAGCTGGAGTTTGGCTAGGTTTCTAAGAACAGGTTAGACAAGCAGCTGTCAGTGTTGGTTTGGCTGATGCTGCCTCATGGCAAGGGAATGGCGTAGATAACTTACTGAGATCCTTCCAGGCCTCTTTCCCCCATGTGATGGTGCTTTTGCCTGAAGCTCTGAGCCTCTGTACATCTGTTTTCATCCTAGGTCTTAAAGGGTTTTCTGAGATCATCATTAGCTTTTTTCCTCACGAGGTTTTGTAAAATGTGATGTGTTGTACCAATTTTAAGATGGAGAAGCCACACCAGTTATAGCTATGTTTTAAAGGCAAAAAAGGGAGTGCAGCTTGAAGTATCTCAGCTCCTGTGGAGGTCAGTGCTTTATCTGGTAATTCATACTGGCCACTGCAGATTTAGTGGCAAACTGAGCCTATAAAATCCATGTCATACTTGAATTTACACTTACTTGGTTTGGTGGTTTTTTTTTTGTTTTTTTTTTTTTTTTAAATATTATTGGTAGCATATAGAAGATATGTTTTGTTACAGTGCTTAATACTTCCCATGCTCAGGTGCTTTCATCAATTTGCTGACATACCTGCCCCATCTAGGCCTGCTTAGCATCTCATGTAGCCTTTTTGCAACATTATTGTAAGGACACTTCTTTTTTCTTTCAAGTAGAAAGCAAAGGTGTTGCTGTGGCTTATGACATCAAATGTGGTGTCACTGAACACTCACAGCGCTCCCTCATTGCCATGAACTGCTGCCAGAAACTTGCCTAGGAGTTTAGCGTTGATAATGTATGAAAATATCAGAACAAGTCCAAAGTTATACAAAACCTTCTCAGTGTAGAATTTCACTACAAATGTTAAGATCAGGCCAGACTGGAAAAAGACTGCTCCACTTTCCAAGTGGGCACTCCGTGAACTTTTTTTTCCTTTAAATTTGCTCAGATTTTTAATGCAACTTATATTGCTTTGTAAGACGTGCCTGCCTTCAGACATTCAGCCTATTTGCAATAAAAACATTACAGTGGTTTCACCAGCTGATGTTAACACATGCGAACAAAAGGGGTTTTTTTCTGCCAGACCGAAAGCCTCCCAGCCACTCTTGAACAACCGCTGTACCCTGCAGTTCCACAGTCGCCAGGTCCTTCCAGAGCTGAGCATCACCCCTGAGAGCACCATGACCTCAGCCTTCAGACACACAAATTAGAGGGCGATCAGCTCTGGCCTCCCAGTTAATTCCAGCTTCTGGGTTCATGCACAAGGCAAAAGGACAATTTCTGAAATGTTTAGGGACTGTATGTATTGGCAGAGAGACTGGCTTTTTTGTGATTTCACTGACAAAAAAATCATACCTGCAAGTGTTAAGGAGGGGTTGAATTTGATCCTTTCAAAGCAGTTTGACAAAATGATAATTTTAGTGGCACTGCATTTTGTGCTTTTTCAAAAGGGTCTGGGTAGCTACCACAGTGCTTTACTGATAATGTCAGGGTGACACAGGTTTGTCTCACCTAAAAGATGGTTGCTATTCAGACTCACAAAAAGTGAGCTGGATACAAACTAATTCAGCAGAGTTTGTACAGGTTTGTAGGAAACAGAAATAATACGAGATGTGAGCTTACTACCTGTTAGATAAGGATTTTGAAGCTTAGTTTCTGCTTTTCTGAGATGCCATCAGAGCATTTGAGAAAGGCTAGGAGGGTCTGCACAGCTTATTGTGAATGGCATTATATTAGCAGCATCACATTTGTATGACTTGCACCACAGCAAGTGCTTTACAGAATATCAACCAATTATGTCATCTAGTTTGATTCCTCAATTAATTTTTAAGTTGCTTTCTGTAGTTCTGGGCTCTTTTGAACCCAAAACAGGGAGCTGAACTATCAGTCATGAAAATCTGATTATAGTTTGCAGAAGACACAACTGGAATCACAGCATTAAGAACAAAAATTCCAGCTGATATATATTTGGCATATTCCTTCAGCAATTTTTTACTTCACCTTGCAGAGAAGTTGAATGGCTCAATCTCTCTACCAAAAGCATAACCCAAGGGTCCCCTCGATCCCCAAAGCAGCGATGAATTTGCCAAAACGTCATCTGGTATGTCGATCTTAGATATGAAAACACAGTTCCCTGTTTAGGATGGAAAGAGCTGGAGATGTCCCTCGCCCCCCAGGACCCTTGCCTCCTGTGAGAAAAGTCATGATACATCATGCATGTGAGCGATATATCTGTCTTCTTCTGACAGCTGCAAAACTTAAAAGCAGCGATTTGAGGAGGGGTGATAGATACCGCCGAATTGGCCTTCCCTGGTATAGCACACATCTATTCTTCCAGTGTGTAGCACATAGCTTGTTACGCTTCTGTGCAGAATGATTTCTCTGCATAGCCAGGTGATGTTTAAGGAGACTAATGAGAGAAATGATACAGCCCAGAACACTGGTGTCAGGAAATATATTGCAAGGTGTCTATCTTGGGGAAGCCGAAAGCAGGGCTTGTCTTATTATATATTTCAAAGGGGATGTCTGTGTCACCACCAAGTTAGATATGCACCCTGTCCCATACTGCGTTCAAATTAGATTTTTTCAAATAGTAGCTTTCCATGCAATTTTCATTGGCTTAATGATAGGCTCTGTGTTGTTCAGGGGCAAAACAAGAGGCCATCGCATTGGCACACCATTCTTTTGAAGCGGGAACTTGTTTCTGAGGCCATTGTAACATAACTATGCAAGTGTCAGAGGACAGGATAGAGGCTATTACAGGCTTCTGCTTTTTGTGAGGGAAATCAAACAAATATCCTCGATGGAAAAAAGGAAGCCAGCAGCTGTACATGATGACCAGAGAATGTTTTTGTGCAGTGACACTGTCAGTACCTGGTCTGTTGTTGTCAAACTGAAAAAACCTTCCTTACCCCACCCCCCACCCTCGCCCCTCCCTGCTGTCAACCAAAGTACAGAAAACCCCTGTGAATTTTCATGGGCTACCTTTTCCTCATTTCTAGCACTTAACAATCCAATTACATTCGGTTTTATGCTAGTGTTTGCTTCTATTGCCACTGTTAGGTTTTTGAGTCAGAGTGATTTTTCCATCCTGATGGTGTGGAAGAAAAATATGTTTCATTATGACTGGTTATAACCCTGGAAATCTTTTCTCTCGCTTGGGTTGATGACGATTTTTTATGTTGCTTTCTATACTGATGCCTAGAGTGAAGTAGAATGAACCATAAGGAAGAGTAGCTTTCCTAAAATACAGCTCCTTCCACTGTGTAGAATTATCTTGAAAAAAAGCTTGCATCCTTCTAATTTTATGCCTTTTTTCCCCCACTATTATTCAAGTAGTATTTACAAATGAATGTTGTTTTTGTAAGGATTGTTTATGAATCCATTGCTCTTAGTAACCCCTGCTTACCTGTGAACAAATTACATGGCACAGATAAGGTATCTAGTTGTTTCTCAATAGGGTGACCTTATAAACAGATTCTGCAACAAGGCAAGCTTTTAAATTCCTAACCAAATATATTGTGTGAGTAATAAAAAGAGCTCCTCAAAATGGCCACAGAGGCATTTCAGAGCACATTCTTGGGAGTATGCACTTGTGCTAGCATTCATTAAGTTTGCTTTCAGCAAAAATTCTCACGAATGAAATTTTATTCACTAGTCATTATGATCATTACTTTACTATCATAGCAATAACCAGATGCTTTGTATAAGGCCAGGACCTGATTTTGTCTAAGGCTAGAGAAACATCTTACAGGGTCTCTGGAGAGTGTATTGTCTAAATACAAGACCAGACTCAGCTAACAGCTCATGACTGGGAACTGCAAACCCTCAGAGAGCAATGGGTTTGTTTACAAGAAAATTCACAGCTAGAGAAGGATGAATGCAGAACCATACCAAATGTTATATACCATTTGAGCTATAGTATGTTACAGTGCTACAACTCTGCTGAATATGAATGTATTTATATGCTATAAAGATAGTTTAGGTGATGATGACTGGTCTTACGGGTAAAAGGGAATACCTCTACTGTTGCAGTTCACTGCTATACTGGACTAGTTTATCCACACATTAATGAACACACTGGAACTGGACTGTTTTGTGTTTGTTTTGTTTTGTTTTTTTAATTTTAAAAATGACCTAACCCAAATATATGTACCAGGAAAATCCCTGAAGCATAGGCTATGCCAAAGAGTTGGACTCTGAGTTATGCAGTAGACGGACTTCCAAAGTGTGAATAAAGCCCTTCCTGGAAAAGTTGAATGAGCTTTTTAGCTATGCACAACTGAAGCATGTATGAAGTGCTGCTTCCTCCAGTCTAGAGGAACATAAAAGAGAGGTATCCCATCATGCTGGAGGAGGATGACTGTGGCAGGGCAGTTGCAAGTATTGGCTTGCTGTATTAGAAATGAGAGACCAAGGAAGCATGGCCAATTTGAATATGAAAATTGTGCCTAAGTCACAGAGCACAATATATATAATGTTGCTTTGTGTGCCTTCACTTACTGGGGGAAAAGCACGTATCCCATGCCTTGGAGGTGATGCAGTTTGGCAGGCCAATTTGTTGTCCTTAAGCATGCTGTGAGTGGCATTAACTATTACCCGGAGCATTGATTCTTGGGTGCACCAGAGTGCAAGGTGTGCTATGGTGCACCTGCAAAATAAAAAGGTTCTGTGGGGTGGAGGGAAAGGACTGTTAAAGAGGCAGTGTGCCAATCCCTTGTGTTACTGAAACCTCAAAATAATTATTCCTCTCTGCCTGTAGACAGCTCAGAACAGTTTGTTGGCAGAAGAGATAAGCACAGGACACTAAATATTTCTTCTCTTTTGTTGTCTCACTGCTCTTTTTTCCCATGTTGTGTGAAAAAAATAAATCTGATTAAGTTCTTTGACATTTATAATTAATTAGCCCTTCCTTACTCTTATCTTGTTTGCCTGTCCTTTTCTCTGGCTTTGTCTTTTTCTACTTTATCTCTCAGTCATCAGATCCAAGAAATCATTCAAATGATTTGTTTTTAACAGATAAATGTAGCTTTACAGCATTTTTTTTTCTTTTGAAGAAAGACTTGGTCCCTTCTTTTGTCCATCCCACTGTACAAGTTGTCATGTTCTGGCACTGCAGTCACTTCTAAGTCCTTGAGCTATCATGTATTCTGTTGGTATTTGAGGAATTGAAAATCAATCACATAGCCTTATGGCTTAGGTTCAGCACAATTCTATTATGCCCACTCCCAAAAGTCAATTCGAACCTTTTGGGTTATATTTCAAAGACTAATCAAGCTTGCTGTCCAGACTGGTTTGGAGTCAACTCACTCTTGTCCATAGGTCTGTTTATTAGAGTTTTTCTGTCAGAAACTAGCATGAAAGAAAGCAGTTTTCACAACAGCAGAATCATTCAGTGAGTATTTTGCAAAGCCAAGCCACCCAAACAGGTTTTACGGTAGAAAAATGCTTACTGTTATGTGTTTCTGCAAATATGTTTTTTAAAAAAATAATTTAAAAGTGCTATGTTGATGCAAGTGTTCATAATTGTACTTTCTCATAAAAAGATGCACCAATTTACTGAGTTCGGTTTCTAGTCCTGTCTTTTTAAGCTGGCACAGAAATCATTGTAAATGCAACTCTAAACCTATGTGATGACTTTCATGCTTTAGACCATGTGAACAAATAAGGATGATGCCTCCAAGCAGATGGGCCAACTCCTCCAAGCATGAGTTGTGCCACCTCCACTTGGCAGGTGCACATGGGACTGCACATTGACTGTGTCAGTCCCCTTATTTTCAGCAAGTGCCAAGAATGCACCCTGAGAATGAAAGAAGCTGTGTATGGAGCTGGCCATTAGCAGTCCTCTGGGAAAATATGTACCTGTTATGTACTGAGGGCAGATCAGTCTCATCCCACCGGGAAGAAAGCAGTGACAGGCTCTTAGTGACGGCATTTCCAGCTGATCTACAGAAGTCTCATTGTTCAGTGAAAGGCTGGTGGCCATTTGTGGGAGCCTAGTGGCCACTGGGGCAGGTTTTATACTGTGGGCAGTATAAGTAGGAAGCAGCTCTCTCCTTCCGTCCTCCATGGGTAAAGGCATTGGTCTGTGACCCATTCTTTGTGCTGCTTCTCATCCTGTATTCTGCAGAGGCGCAGAGATTTTCTCCAGTGGATGCTCGACTCCCGCGACTCAGCTGACTCCCTGGCAGCGGGGTGTTTGGATGTGGTCAGTCCATCTGCCGCTTCCAGCCAGAATGAGGCACCTCTTGCTGGCAGGGCCCCATCTGAAAAGGTTCAGAAGACGTTAACAGAGGATGAGATAGCAGGCCAAGCTTTCCTGTTCCTGATTGCTGGGTATGAGACCACCACTAGCACACTGTCCTTTGCCACATACTTGCTAGCCACCAACCCAGAGTGCCAGGAGAAGGTGCTTCAGGAGGTTGATGAGTTCTCAGCAAAACACGTGAGTACAATGTGCTGATGTGAAGCTTCATGCAAGGAACAAGGCAATGTGAATGTTGTCGTGCCACTGTGGCACCTGCATGACCCCTATTTGCCTCAGTTATGTGTTCATATACTAACATTTTATTAATATTTTCAGCAAAAAACCAAGATTAATCTATTTGAGGTAGGGTTTTTTGAAAATGTTAAATAATGTCACTTTACAGCAACTGAAGAGATGGCTCAGAAACTTTGTGTCACAGTGAAAGCTTACCCTTTACAAAATATTTTACATTACTGAAATAAACCAGCTGTTGCCAGACTCTAAACCAAAACTTTTCTTTTTTTATCTCTTGTCCTGATACTTTTTTTTGGTTTTGTGGTCAATTTTATTTACTGATCTTGGTAAGAACATAAACAGTGTTCTTACAAACCACAAACTGCAAAGCTTTGCTTTAGATGTTCATACTTCCATTTTTTTTTTTCTTCAGCAGCAGAATATACGTGTGCTTTAAAAAAACCACACCAAATCACAGTATCTAACTCTCTTATGCTGTGTTCAAATTCCTACTTCTTCACTATCTGTATTTACCAAGGGCATTTATGTTTCCTGGATAACCATTGACAATATTTGGTGTATCTAGCAGACCATGCAGCAGCCGTTCTTCCACCCTACATGCTCTGCACAACTTGTTAGTTACAAGAATTCAGATTGAGGGTCTTTTTCTTTCATGAACACTTTTATAGTGGAACATGAAGCTAACAGGAATAAAATGACACTAGGCATGGCTCTCTTGCAGTTTTTTAGCTGCTGGATTTGCATGTTGAAAGTCCTAACTATAGAGTTTGGGGAGTTTCATGCTTTTTATGCATTCCATCCTCTGTGTTGTACTTACAGAACAAGAAAAGAGTTGTATAATTTTCTGCTTTGCTGGTAAAAGAAAATTCTTGATTATGCAAAGTGTGCCCATTCAAAAGCTACTATTTCCCTCCTTTTGCTTGTGCAAACATAGAAGCCAGGATTTGGGTACATGGGAAATGTGATCTTTTCTCTTGCATGATGAGGTTCTGAGCATGGTGATTCTCTGTCTAAGATTGGTTTTGCTCTGAGGGTGCAGATGGATGACAGCAGCGGAGGTTAGGACTGCGCAATTTGATCCACAGGACTTTTTCTTGGTGCATGCTTCGTACCTCTGGTGTGAGTTAAGTCAATACAATGGAACGTTGATGTGTTGTGTCCTAACCTATAGGGCTCGGGTTATATTCTTAGGTTATTAAGTCTACAACACTCCAGCTGGAACGTATTTACTTGTTTCATGCAAATACAGCAGACCTTATTATGCCCTTGTGTCTGGTTAGTTCAATTGACTTCCTTAAGACTTGTGAAGGTGTGAAGGTGCAACTTGGCCTGCAGTATGTGCAGTTACTGTTAATATCAGTGGCCGAATTGCACATAGAAACTCCTATTATGCAGCCCCAAGGAAAATACAGTTCATCTCCTCGCCAGTTCCTGAAAACTGACAGCCTAAGAAACCAAAGCAAAACTGCTGGGAGAGGTATCCAGTGTGATAGGTACGTGATGCCATTCACATCTGTCTGTAGATGGGGATATGAATTAATAAACTTCTCCATGTAAGTGCATAGGAAGCTGACTGCAAGCAGTCATTAACTGGCCAGTCGCTTACGGACATTTCACATAGGGAGATCACGTTTATGGCTGTGTCTAAGTTAGCAAGAGGTGTGGTCTTGGAGACACAGATTCATGATCTAGCACAGTTGGTAGTGGGAACTGTTGGGTGCACACTGTATGCACTTCAGGAGTTTATTTTGGGTTAGTCTGAGTCTGGTCCTGTGTACCAAATTCCCCTTAGCAGTTGGACCAATCTTCTGGTTTAGTTCCAGTTAAAGGAGCTCTCGTTTTGCCGTTCACAACTGCAGTGTGAACCAGTGTAAGAGACTTGCATGTGAGTGTACTCCAGGTCCAAGCTAGAGAACTAAATGGACCCTGTGTTGTGTATGGTCTGTCTGAGGTGTCACTCACTAATATCAATATTTCAATAATAATCCAATTCAAATACGTAATGCTTGACTCTCTCGGTTCTCTAACAGGAATATTTTGCTAATAATTTTAGCTTTTGCAGTATCTAGGGGAGGTTCTGGAACTAGGGACGCTCGTGGCAGAGAAGTCAAAACTTGGTGTAGAGATGTGGGACTCAAATGAAATGCATGATGTTTGCAGGTCAGCACTGTACACAGTCTGTGTGGTGCCTCATCCCAAACCATGCGGTCCCACGTCATATATTGATTGGAAGAAGCATTCAGATCTCTTCCTCATACTTTACTAGTTTTCAGGTTTAGCTTTAGATGATGCATATATGGCTGTATGGCCAAGAAGAAGAGGGAGGGGAAGGATAACTATTCATCTGGTGTCCTTGATACCAGGAAATTCATAGATCTAATCTGTGCAGCCCCATCCTTAAAAAGATTTCCTATTATAAACATTTCATGATTGGGGGGTGGGGGGGCATTGCACTGCTCAAGGAGCCCGTCCCAGAATAAGGAAAAGGGTGCAGCAGTTCAGTCCCCTTAGTGCCTGCAATTAACTACTTTTAGCCTAGAAAGTAAGATCTATGCAAACAGTTTGCAAGTTACGGGAGCAGAAGCTATTTTAAAACAGGGTATATATAGATGCTATGTTCAGTTGTCATGCAAGGGAGAGGAAGGGAGCGGGCATAGCAGCTACAGGCTCACAGTTAGTTATCAAGTCAGTTGCTAAGAAATTTGATTAGGTTGTTGCTTGTACTCAGCACATCAGCTTTGCTCAAGGTGCTTTGCAATTTTCAGAAAGGAAGGGCTTTAGAAGGCCAAAACATGGAGAATGGTACAGTCAGGTTGTTTTGACAGGTGGTGCAAGACTGCTTTGATTTGCAGATACGCAAGTGTTAAACACAGTACCCCCTTCAGCCAAATTTATACTCAGGTAATTATAACTACAAAATGCTCTCCACCATGTCCCCCTTCCTTCCTCCAAACACTTCAGTTGCCTCATGCAGCATGTTTTATTGCCCTAATCTGTGGTGTAAAGCTGTGGTCTGATTTTACAGCAGCTCCTGTGTATCATCCCAGAGATGGCTGTACTTTGGTGGTAGACAGAGTGATTTATACACTCAATTTACTAAAGTTTATAAAGACATGTGAGACCCATCTGAGAAAGGGGTGCTATAAGTGACAGGCACAGCTCCAGATTTTTTGGAACACCAGTCAAAAACTCAAAGCACAGTGACCTTGTGATAGCCAGTAAGGAGAGCAAGGTCGGTCGATCTGGGAGTACAGCAGTATTTTGGTGGCTCTGGGTGCTCTACTTGAGGATGCCCCTGAGTTTGCTCTGATATTCATCTGTCCTGCTTGCACAGTGGGTACCTTAGCAGAATGGGACAACGTAAAGGGGAGGGAGAAAGCCAAGGCACTGCTGTGTTAGAGATCCCTTGGTGCAAGCTGCTGTGGCGTGGTGCAGAAATATGAGGTTAGGTGCTAGAAATGGTCTAGCCCCAATGCTGTGCTGGGAGTCAGGAGCCCAAAGGAGGGGCAGGTCTGACTGTGTTGTACTGCTGTGTCGTGTCCAGCCAAGTTTGTCTCAGAGCTGTCTTGGGAGATGTCTCTGCCTCCCTCCACCACGCTGCCTGAATACGCTGTAGAAATGGCACTTCCAGGCAAGCGTCCTCAGAAAACAGTGCCTGGAGCGAGTCACAGGCTCTAACCTTTTTTGTTTTACCTCCAGGACCTTCCTCATCTGTTCACTAAAGGACTTTTTAGGTGTTCTCTTGGATGATAGCTCCACGTGGAGGCTTGATGATGTATCTTTCCCTGAAAGTGAGAAGAGGCACCCAGCCCATTTTAGAGGCTGGCAAGCAGGAGAAACCTCTCTCTTCGGTTATTGTAGAGGGCAGGACAACACAGGTTATTGCCCTCCTCACCTCTGTCTGGATCTTTGGGTTGTAGGGAAAGTGAGTGCACAGCTTTTCATTGTCTCCGAGGAAGGAGAGAGAGGGTACTGAGTGGCGACTACTGCCACCACACTGCATCTTCCCATTCCACCTGTAAATGCCTGTATCTGCTCCAGCTGCACTGGGAAACACAAGTTTGAGTACAATTCCTTTAACAAATGCACTGAATTGTAAAGCCGCTGACCCAGCTCTAGCCATGAATCCCTTAGGGGTGTCGTATGTGCCCTGTGAAGGGCCATTCACTGAAAATTTGATGCACCTATTTGCTACAAGCTTGCTGCTGGGTGTGCAGCTTCCTTTGATACTGTGATGACAAAATAAACAAGATGAAAACAGAGTTAAATATGAGCTAGTGGGGGCAGGACGCCTACACCTGTTTGTGTGTAAAAGAATATTAGTTTCTGCAGAGACCACAGATCTGTTTCCAGAACAACAGAGAAGGGTCAGACCTTCAGAAGGTTATAAACTGGCACAACATGTTTTGTGTTAGTACAGGTATGGTGATACGCATCGGTTGAGCAGCTAGCCTGGTATATACCAGTAAAAGAGGACAGAGGGGGAAAAAAAAGGTTGCTATTACAAAACCAGCTTATTTTTATAGGGTTTGTGGTTAACCATCCCTAAACTGTTAGAGGCTCTACAGTTGTGAGAGAGATGTTTTTATCCACATTAACCAGGTGAGAAGGAATACAACCATGGTCTTCACCCTCTGCTTTTCACTCAAAAACTGTCCTTTTGTGCTGTTAAAGAGCCTTTCAGAAGATATGTATTTATGAACAGTTCTTGCACTTCTGGCTGATTATTTTGTTGTAAGAGCAAGTTGATTGTTACTTATTTGTGTGTGCTTAGCAAAAGCATAGCAAGACTGCAGCACACATTTGTTCAGGGCAGATGAGCTGCTCTGCGTGTTTTGTCCCAAGCCACAGCACTTAGGGCTTGAAAAATTGCTGCATCTTCCACACTGGGGATGCCCTTAATATGAGGTCTCTCTTTTTTACCTCTCTTCCAATTTTAACATATTAATGTCTGTCTCCCTCCTTCCCTTCTCCTTCTTCTCAAGCCTGAGTCATTCACAATTATAAATTACGTTTTGTTGTTGTTTTACTGAACTGCACAGTTTTAGGCAGGAGGAGTAGTGGCACAAAACAGATTGCAAAAACATAAGTGAGCAAGTTAACTTCTCAGAAGAAGTTATTTGTTGCCCTTAGGTAAAATGTGGTAAGTGGCTATGTATGTGCTCATGATCTGTTGCAAAGTAAACAGATCAGGTTAAACCACTGAAATGAGGTGGTTTTCTTGAGGGAGGGAAAGAAGTATGCTTTGTGGCAGCTAAGGAGAACAAAAGAGGTATAAAAATGAAGGGATCTGCCTCCATGTAATAATGAAATGCACTCTTGAAGGTGCCAAGCATATAGAAATCTGGAGCAAGAAGCACCCTGAATTCTAATCTCAGCTTCAGGAATAATTTACTGCACATTCTCAGTTATAGACAACTGTGTCTTGCATTAAGAAATGGGAAGACTTGGTACTTACAAGTTTTGTTTTTTAGCTTGTGTCTACATAAACGTCTCATTTCTAAAAGATTACCACAAGAAAAACGTTGCATTAAAGGCCTCGTGCTAGTTTGAGAACCTGAGACATGTTGCTGCACTGATAGGCAAGGCTGCAAGGGCTCTGTGCTGGCCAGAAGAGGTCTGGTGAAGGACAGAGCAGCAACTCTCTCCTCCTCATTGCTGATCCCTAGGAATGCTTTCAAGACCCCTGTCAAAGGTGAAGGAAAGCACAAGAGTCAGGAGCAGTAAATAAAAGTAAATAGATGAAAGGGCACTTATTACTGTAAAACATTCATTAGAGACTCTGCAAGACCAACTGAGTTTTCCATTCTATTTTTAAAATGCTGCGTACAGCTCTTATTTATCACTGCTTGATATGATACTTAGACACATCAGTGTGGAGAGGTTTTGAAGAACAGGATAAGCCCCAGCATGTCTCTACTCCATCCAATTTCTTATCCACACAAAGCACTAGTGTAACTGTTCAGGGCTGGTGTCATTTACCCACTTTTTCACCACTAGCTAGAGCCCATAAAGTTTAAAGAAACTTCAAAGTCCTGCCATATTCTCTCACTATTTAAATGGAGTTTTGGAGGTTTTTCTTTATGGAAAGAAATCTTCCGGTTCCCAAAAATATTTGCTTTTCTATTGCTCGCTCTAGGGCCTAGGAATATTTTCAGTATGTCTAATTGAAAATGTTGACCAGACGATGTTTTGACCGTATTCCTTCCTGTCAATAGTATTGAATGATGCCAGCCCAAGGTCATTGCAATCCATAGTTTCATTTATTAAAAGGTACGGTTTAATTCCATTTTAACTGCTGTGTGTGGTCAGTTGTGAACAGGCTAGGCTGAACTGGACTGATACATAAGCTCCTCCCTTATGATTTATGACCTTGGTGCTGTAATTTATCAAACATACTGGGTGTGGCAGTTGCTCATCTGGGGTAACTTGGCACATCATCATTGACTTGAGCGCAGTCACGGTATTTCACACTGACTTAGATTCTGTTCTTTGCATTGAAGAGTTCCTTCAGTAATGTCTCTGCAGTGTAATGGAGATGTCTTATTGTAAAGAGATTTTGGACATTTCAAAATTGTCCCTTCTCACAAAATTCCCAGAGAGTAGTGAGAGGTAGGACCATTTTTATGGTGTCTCTGTGCCTGATTGAGTACTTTAGATTTTTAAGCTGTTTACGCAGAGAATCTCCTTGGTAGCACAGGCTGCTTTCTCTGAGTATTAGTGAGAGGTGAAAGTCAAAGAGATGGCACTGTCAGGGAATTACCACAAGAATTTGCATGAGTTTGGTCCCTTTCATGCAGTATCTAAAGGCACTATGCTGTCAGAAGCTTGCAACTACAGAGACTTAGCTTCACTAAGCAAATATTGCTGATGGTGGAGGCTGAATTCTAAATAGTTTGCAGAAGAAAGTCTGCAGAAGAGAGTGCTGTTACACAGGCAGACCCACACACACACAAAGCGTACAAAACCAGTAAGCACAAGCAACATTGTAGGGTGTTGCTGTTATTCTGCTGAGGGAAATGGCCCTCTTTGATTTCTTTATTTGTTTAAGAAGATGTTGCAGAGCCTCACATCATTCATGAGTGTCAGTTGTCAGCAAACAATTATGTTGTGTAACAAATGAAAAGATGGTTTAGAACATGTGAAGACCAAACACTGTTAGGTTCATGTGAAGACCAAACACTGTTAGGTTATGTTTTTGTAGTTCTTCATACAATTGCACGGTGTCTGAAATCAGTTCACTATCTTTGTCTCATGGTGCTTCTGTACATACAGGTTGAAGATTGGTAGGTTAGGAGAAGACAACAAGCCTTTCCCTGCATTTCCACCCTTCTCAGTATCTAGACTCTACTGATTTGAATGCAGGCTTTGGACTCAAGAGACCCAAAGTCACTTTTCTTCAGCAGAAGTTTTTTTGGTTCCTAACTTTTCCTAACTTTCAACCACTTAAGGACTTCCGAAACTCTGCCCTTTGGTGTCTTTACTGACTTGTGTCTCTGCTGTATAAGGAAAGGTAGCATGAGAAATCCCTTGAGCTCAAGCCCACCTCGTGTTCACCTGCTTTACCACAAGCCTGTTCCTGGACTCAAACGCTGAGGGAAAGCACCTAGGGGGGAAAGCTTGGGCTCAGTTTGCCCACTGTGCAAGCCTTAGCAGGTCTCTTTGCACGGTTGCCCTCTGTACCAGGCACTCTCACAGCACCAGCCAGAGAAGTTGTCCTGGAGGCCTTTTTAGAAGATCCCTGTTGCATGCTCCAGCTTTATGGAGGCAGTGGTTTGTAGGCAGCCACAGTCATCCTTTGGTGGAAGCATGGATGAGCAGGAAAAGTGTGACCGACCAGGAGCCACAGGAGGGCAATTCCTTTTGCTTACCATGTATTTGTAGTTATTACGCTGTATCTACAGGTCTCTGCTCTCCACAGGTACCTCTTAAAAAGGCAAAGCACTTCCTGGAGAGTCAGGTTATTTATAATATGGCAAGAGTTGAGGCCAGGGTGTCTTTTAGGAATGCTTTGGCTTTGTTTTTTTGAAAAGACTACTGTTAGCTTATAGGAACAAAATCAGTGTTTTAAATCTCAATGGTATCTTGGCATTGTCTCCCTTCCTTGGCTTTTCCAAGAACCCTACCAAATGAAAAAAAAACTTGTTTCTTTCCTGGGGAAATCCTTTCAACAGCTGAGAACTGGTGGTTCTATGTGACCTGGAATGAGGTGTTGTTGAGATGATTAATGTGCTTATATTTTCAAGGAGCATTTTGTTGTTGTTCTTGACATTGCAGGGTTAATTTACCCCTCTTCACCAAAGTAAAAAAAACCAAAATAAAACCCAAAAAAAACAAAACAAAAAACCCCACACACCAACAAAAAAACACCCCCAAAACCCAAACACCTTTTATTTTTCCATTTGTTCAATTCAAGATTATCAGTCTCTTGCCCATGAAGCCTAATTTATCTTCTGCTTGCAATGTCACATGTTGCTCAGTGACTCTGTCTTATTGCTGTTCTTGAGCAAAACTGAGTCTCAGGTAATGTATGCTAGGCAGATACTCATTTTCACTCCTGCATTTTCCTGGTATTTTGCCTCCCTTGTAATAATTGGCCCGCTATCGCTGCTACAGGGTTCATGTTAAAGAATAAATTTTTCTAGTGACATGGAACATTTAATGGTGAAGATGCTAAATAATACAGTACTTTAAATGTGATTAGACAGGTTTGTTTAAAGACAGAGTAAAGGGAAGGATGCATCTTTCCCATCTTTCTATTCTTCCCCTCCATCTGAGGCTTTTATGGAAGAAAGAGCATATTTGCTTTTAATCTAAGGAAAAAGGTCACTGCCAAATAAGAAACTGGTTACAGTTTTCTTCAGGATTCATATACTAACTGCTCCTGTGTACCACTCTGGACATTATATGGCTATCAACATGCTTCCCCTGGGGACAGAGAAAACCAGATTCACACCAATATCAATGTTTAATCAGTACTAACTACCAGTATGTGTTAACTTTTTTAGCTACAGATAGGGAACATTATTTGCAGGGTGGAGCATAGTTCCGGGTAGAATTGGTAGATCAAATTTTGCACTGGGCAGTTGAACCTTGCAGAAGCGAGTAAGGAGATAACCTCAAACCACAGTAAATGACACCACCCCCATGACTTTTGGAGTGACATACGCTTACCAGTCTAGCCAGAGGAGTTGCATATGGCAGAGATAGAGGTACACGTGGCATGACTTCTCAGGAATGGGGATGCCCTTCACAGGTGTAAGTACCTGATCTTTGGATGACAGGCTGACTAGCACTCAGGAATTTTTCTGTGTGAAGTAGGAGTCAAGTCCAGAAAAGTATTGTACTAACACATATATATTTTTTTTTTTTATGGAAGTTAAGCACCAAAAGTTTTTCTATAAGGTATGTGCTGCTGAATTGGAAATAAAATATCTAACAATGAAAGGGAGGACAGCCAACCATGGGCACAACCTCAGATGCAAGAAATCAGAGAAACCAAACCATCTGGCCCTGAAAAAACTTACAAATGAGAGAGGGTGGCCTTGGACATCTGTGTCAGGACCCCACACTGTGTCTCAGTGTTAGCAGCCAATCACATTCATTGGGCAGGAACTTTTCTCCTGGGGAGTATTAAGCACTAAACTAAACAAAGAAGCATTTTCAAGCTCTATGTTATTTAGCATCCATTTGGAATGAAATCCCTCCATGTCCTCAGACTGACAGGCAGATTCTTTGGGGGATGAAGACATGAGTCCAGCCCTGGCATCATCATCTGCTGTGGGGATCTCCACTGACCTGTCTACTTCTGAAATGCTTTCAAGATAAATTATTGTCTTAATACCACTTTACCAGGTCAGGACAGCAGCAACTCTTGATATTTGTGAAAACAGGTATTATTTTCTTGGTAAGGACTTTTCATGGGCAGAGGAAGAAAAGGAGTGTTCGGGAACCGCTCATAAAACAAAAACAACTAACAAGTCACTTGCCTGTGTGCACACATGCCTGCATATGAGAGAGAGGAGGAGGGAGAAAATGAATCACAGCTGAAGAAAAGAAAGTCTTTCATCTAAAATTTCAACACAGATTCCTGAATTGCACATATTATATGCATAAGGTGCGAAAGCTGAGCTGAGGAGAACACATGCTTAATTTGTTAAGAAACAGCAAATCCCCAGCAGCAACTAAGAAGAAATTAAACTTGTATTCAGCGTATTCATAGCTAAAAAATGATCTTAGCTTGTATGAATGTGAGGTCAAAATGGAATTTTTCCTCCAGGTATGTACGTAAATTAGGTAGCATTAATAGGAAGTAACCAGTCCATTTATTTGTCAATAAGCATTCAAAGTGAAGGCTGAATGAGCCTGTGCCAGAAGGAATGGAAACTAGTTTGCATTTCATGATTATGTAAAGCAGTTCTTGGTAGAATGAACTTCTTGTGACCTCCTCCCTGCCCCCCCCCCCCTCCTTTTTTTCCCCTTCTCTATCACCCTGGCAGCACATATGTATTTAAATAATTTCCATTTCTAACAATGTGTTTGTGTGCTACTTTTAATCAGCATGAGATGGCTTTTGTATTGTTTGTCCTGCTTAGTCTTATGCTTCCCTTTTAATATGGAAGGAAAGAAAAAGTGATATTTCTGGGTGTGCCCTTGCTCTAGAAATGTAATGGTCTTCCAGTGATAGGAGTGAACGTTTCCTTACTGAACCAGATAGCAAGACTGGTGCAGAGGGAGTAGTCAGGAAAACACAAAGAAAAGTAGGAAACGTGTGCTATTTGAGGACTGTTCCATTTCACACCAGTTAATAGAGATTGCATTGTCTCAGAGAACTAGATGATACCAATTTTTCACTAGTATTACCAACTCATTTGATGTCTGGTTTTCAAAAGACAGGTTGCAGGTCTTTTCCAAAATCAAATCTTTAAAGGAACCGAAAAACTTGTATCTCAGTGTAACAAGTCACATTTTGAATGTTTTGGTCAATGCACCAAAAATGCTTTCTATGGAAGTGGGCTGGTCAGTAGTGGCATTTCACCACTGTAGCAGCTGCTGAGATAGGCATTCGGGGCCTCAGCTGGGGGAGACGGAGAACTTCTATACACTAGAAACACCAGTAGCTTGTATGGACTGCACTGTTGGTTTCCAGCCAACACTGAATGGGTAAATAGGTGCTTGAATGAAGACTCATTTAATAACTGATACCAAATTCTGCAGTTTCCTTAGTCAGGTCTCGGATGTAACGAGACTGAAAACTTGATCACTCTCTCAGTGCTAGGAATTATCCTTCCTGGCTGCCACTCAAGGCATAATGCATTAGGGCATGTTGTGCAAGCAAAGGAATTCATTCCTTATTACTGTTGACTAAATACTTTCCACCTGTATGAAAACTATGCTTTCAAAATTCAACAAAATAATCATATTTTATAGGTAAACCATCTTGATTTTACATGCATTTTAATCAAAATCTGAATTTCAGAAAAGTTTCTGTTAATAAGTGGGAGAAAAAAAATATGTAATGCTTTTATTATTGATTTATTTACATTTTTATGCTTAACACACCCCACCCTCAGGTATAAAAGAAGGGATGTGTTAAAATTATCTTGGCTTTCTGGTACAATAGGAATTTTAAATAAACTTTAATATAGTTCTCAATACTCCTAGTTGCACTTCAAATTTAAAGGAGAAAATTGAGAAGAAGTGAAAAAGTTCAGAATGTTGAGCAATTATCCACAGAGCCTTGCTGCTGTTGTTGATCTGAATGAAGGAACAAGGAGGTAACAAGATGTCAGAAAGTCATTGTATTGTGAGCTGGAGCAAAACACTTTTAAGAGCTCTTGCTTTTTGGAATTTGTTTTCAAGATGCGTCAAGTTCATGTGCACTCGGGATATGATATGACAAAGATTTTGTGCAGTCAGGAGTGAAGATTTAATAGCCTGATAAGTAGAGAACCTTACAGATAATTTCAAGGCGTTAATCTAACCTTGCTGTGCCTTTAATCTTTTGGTATTCCGGAGAATGTAAAAAACAAAAGCTGACTGTTTTAATATCATAGAGTAGTCATGGAGAAAAAAATTTCTTCCAGCAGAGCAGCTTTTAAATAAATTATTACTTTTTTTTCTGTGATGGGAAAAAATAACGGTAAGATGGATTTAAAGGGAAGTGAATTTACTAAATGTCTTGCATCTTTCTCTCTTGCTAATTAGTAACAGTCAAATGCTCTTGTTCTGCAGACAGTGACTACAAAGAAAAGGATAAAGAACTTGGGAAAGACTCTAGAGCCAAAATAATTAGGCTATTTATCATTTAGGGTAATTGGACTTGTGCAAAGCAGCATTATTTACCACAGGTTTCCATTTCTTCTAACCGGGTGTGAAAAATACGGCTATGTTGATTGGGAAATGCTCTTAGCGCTTTTTCCAATATGCATTGTGCCAGGGACGTTCAGTTCAAAGTGTGGTGTTCCTCCCAGTGATTTCTTTTCCCCCAGTGATCTTCAGAAGCAGCCTTCAGCTTCTAAAACCTCAAACCAAAATTAGATTAAAGTGCCCAATATGGGGTCAGAAATGGGAGGGAAAGAGAGAGGGGTTTCCACCGGGGATTTTTCACTTAACAAATGAAAGCCTTTGCTTTGTTTCAAAGGAAAAATTGCCAAGTGGAGGCACATCTTAATAACATCGGTAGCCAGCTGAGATGTTTATGCTAATTTCCAAAGGTATGTAAGTATTGGAATCAGGGGGTCCAAAACTCCTGCCTCTGTGATGTGAAAAACACAAGCATTTAAGCACCACCGGCAGATAGCTCTGATGTTTCAGCATAAGGGGCAGGGTGGGGCAGGGGAGCAGTCGTGAGGGGCTTACTTGAATTCCACTTCACAGTTTGCCAGCACTATGAATGCCCCTTCACTCAAAGGTGAGTTTTCCCACTGTTTTTCCAAGGAGAAGAGCCCAGCTACCCCTTTGCCGTTTGTCAGATTATGGCACTTCTCCAGCGCTGTGCTGTTGCCCTCCGCTCTTGAAGATTACGTCTTCACAAGCAGCTTTCCTTGTCATGGAAGCGTCGGAAACTAACTTAAACTCCCTGTATTTCACCACCAAAGTCTGTGGTACGTGGGGATCCCACAGCTGGCTTTCTGCCAGACCCCAGGGGTGGCCCAGGGTGTCACATCCCTGCTCCAGCGTATGTGGCTTTGCCCTACAGGTGCAGTGCTCAGATCTCCAGGCTTTGGGGCGAGGAAATCAAGTAGTGGGAGAAATTGTTATTTAAAAAGTGATCTTGCTCTGCCTGCCTGGTAGAAAACAGCCAGCAGAGATTCCTGCTGGGAGAGAAGTAGAGGGGAATAAGGTGATGTTTAAAAGCATTTTATTCCATGCCTGTGAGAAATTCACAAATATGCAAGGCTGGGCTGTCATAGGTGGTTGCCACAGAAGTGCTTTTAAGTGGCACAGTTTGACACCAGTTGCATGTGTGTCTTCAGACACTGTCACAGGTTGTGGGTTTTTCCTCCAACGGCTTGTTATTTTAAAACATTTGTATGTGTTTGATACCTTCTTTAGTACGAAAGTCATGACTACCAGCAATTTCCTATGGAGATACAAGGAGCAAGAAGTAGTAGGTTGTTACCTAAAATACTGCCTGTCGCCTGAGCAAGCTCAATGTGAGATAAAATGCACAATTTGGATGCAAACTGGGAGTGCTTGATCCCTTGCCAGAGGAACGTGTGAGCTCCAGTACTGGAAGGCATACCTCGGTGGATGTGGCCACATTGTAAACTGAGAAAGATTCCACCATTTGCCAGGTTTTGTGCCATATTATAATTTTTTGGCTGTTTACATTGATCACCTGTGTTGAGCAGAGTAGCCAGCTGGAATTCTGGGACCTTTGTGTTGTTTGGCTTAGAGTTAGGATCCAAATGTCTTTGAAGTGACCCTACTTATTTACAAGGAATGTACAAACTCTCTTTCTGGCCAGTCCAGCAGGAACTGAGCAGCAGGACGTGGCTCCTGCGCTCACAACTCCGTGGAACAGCATGGACGACGGCAGTCCCTCACCAAGCCGAGTTTGCCTTACTTCTGAAGATGGTGCCTGGTGCTTCCTCCCTTGCTTTTCTTTTCTGATCCTTTTCCTTCTTTCCTGAACACACGGGTCTGCGCAGAGAACTACCAGAAGAAACCACTCTGCCTACAGGCGCCTTGCACATAACCTTGCTCGTCCTTTTGCTTTGCGACAGTTGCCTGTGTGACTTTGCACAGGGCCTGTAATGCTCCTTACGTGATTCTGCCATAGAGCTTATCTGTTTCTTCTGTTTATCCAGAGAGACAAGTGGTTGCTTTACCTACAGGTCTCACCAATGTTTAACCCAAACAGTAACTATCAGGCAAATAACTCTTTTCTTTAGGTTTGTTACGCTGCCACTTCAGCACAGCAGCCTTCTGCTGGGGGGAGCAAGATACCGTATCTTTTCTAAATATTTTAGGATATTTTAACACTTTTCATATGATAACACCCAAATGATACATAAATGCTAACTTCTTAAATGTATCTACAAGGCCTGTAATATCAATAATCCTGTTTTTGCAGGGTGAGACACAGAGAATTTAAAAGTTCTGGCATACGAAACAAAAAAACGCATCAAACAATATTGGCATGTTCTGTTTAACTTACATCCTACAAGGATTCTTTTGTAAAATGTCCTGGTGTTTTCCCCATGGGTTTAAAGTGAAAATACAGTGATGTTCATCACAGATCCAAATCACTGAAGTCAACAGGTCTAGCGGTGTACAGAAATTAAAGGATGTGCACGTGTCAGGCTATGCAAGGATGGAAATGCAAATTGTGTTTTCGCCTGTGTTTTGAATAGTCCCTTCAAAGCACACTACATTCTGCAGGTGAAAAAAAAGAGGTATTTCCTGTGAAATTCATTAAACCATAAATTTCAAGTTTATGAGTTTGTTACTGTGCAATCTAATCTTATGTACAACCAAAGGCATAGGACTTCACAGAATTAATTATGTTTAAATTGTATATCTGTTTTTTAAAAAACACCCTCCCAGTTGTTTATTTGGATGGCATAAAGTGTCGTTTCTGACTTTGAAAATGAAGGATTCCAAGAAGAACAAACAAAAAAAATTTGCTTTTTTATTAATTATCCTTGTTCCACTGTTGCAAGTTTTGCTGGTCTAGAAATGTTGGGCAAAAGTGTCTTTAACGTGTTGCCTTCAGAGGATTGTGGAAGCTTCCACCTTTTGCGTTAATTAAACATGTAAATCCTACAAACGGTATACAGGGTAACTGCAAACCAAGAGTCTGATTCTTAGTTTGCATTTATGCCCTCTTCGCCCACTCCTGCAATGGGAATGGACTGTCGAGGTGTGTGTATGTCATCCTAACACTTCATCTGCGGCAGTATTATCACCACCTCCTTCCTGCATGATACTGTCTTGTTAACATATAAACAAGGGCTTGCAGCTGTGGTAAGGCCTGTTTGTGCTGCTGCAGCAGGACCTTAGTGCCACTGAGAATCAGGCTCCAAAGACGCATCTTGTGTTCTTACAAGCCAGTTACTTAAAGGAAAGGAGCAATACTCATCTTGCTGGCAAGGAGCACAAAGCAAAACCAGTAATTCAGGCAATGATAAAAGAAAGAAAAGACAAAACATAATACAACACGCTCCATTAAAAGGTTTTCCTTCTTTATTAGTGAGAAGAACATGGATGCTTTTGTCATGCTGTGTACTGCGATACAGAAAGTATAGCCCATGCAACATAATAGATTTTCTTGTAAAAGTTAAAGATGGAATGAAAACAATTTTTTAATTCTTTTTTGTCCACACCACCTTATTTTATATTCTCTGCTGGACTGAAGTAGGAACATTGATACAGGAATGCAGGTAATTTGATTAAATTTTGGATCTTAGTGGAGGTTAAGTTTAGCTTGTAGAGTAGTGACATAGAGATGCCTGTCATTTAGGAAATCTGCAAGGACTTGACCCAAAGCCTTGAGAGGGTGTTGCTTTGGTTTGGATCCGAAATGAGATTAGCGCTGTGCTTTTATAATCAAGAGGCTGCTGGGCTTATGGTTGCAGTTGCACACTCGGCCCCAGAGGACAAGCTGCTCTGCTGTAAATTGGGGCTGGTACTGAGGGGGAGTGAGAGGTACAGCAAACACGCAGAGTAGCAGTAAATGACAAGAGGATATGATATGTAACATTAACCAGGCTCAGTGTTTGGTTAGGCTGTAGAATGGTCTTTTAAATCAATCTTTTATTATCAGTGGAGCCTTAGCAGTGCACTTAAATTGAGAACAATGCAAGGACAGAGAGACTTGGTGCAAAGCGAACATCCTGCTTTCCTTCCTAGCTCCGATTTTACAAGGAAAACCACAGGTAGATCCAGGTCATAATATTCAAATGTGATTTTTTTTCCACATTTGTCAGCTTTTGGAATTGGGCTCTGATTCTATCTATCCCTGTTCCTGCTGTGAGGATTTGTCTCGCCACCAGTCCCGTCATTCTGCATAAATATAGCTGGGAATGGACCTCTGGCTTCTACCCTAACCTTTCTGGCAGGAGTGACTTTACCACAACATTGGTTCATCTCTTCCCATTGTTAATTATCCTTCTTCTAAATAAAGATCAGGTTTGTTTCCACTTTCCATTTACTGCCCTCAGATTCCCCTGAACTTCCATCATTCTTGGATTGCTGTACAAAAGACCCTTTGCATAGGAAAAGGATTTCTTCCTCATTGTGCAACTATAATTGTAAACTGCAGTGATATCATCTGTTAGTGTTTTCTTGTCTTAAACCTGTAAGTTCCTAAAATGATTTAATTTTTTATTTTATTTTATTTTTTACAGTTGGACAGTATATGTACCTGTTTTCAGAGGTTCACCTATGGTTTTTTAGTGTGCTTTGGAAAATGTGGGTGTTAGAACTGAATAGAGTGTTCTAAAAGCAGTCTCCACCAGCGTGAAATCTTACCAGGTTTATCTCTCAGACCTGGTTTTGCTCAGTGTGCCTTTGTTTCAAGTGTTGTAGTTGTTGCTGAAGTTAAGTGTTTCTAAGTGTTGTTAGATCTTTTTGTCAATGTATTGTTTTCCTGCTTCTATAGTTCTATAAATACACAAAGAGAAATTAGATGGGAAGGCTTTCAAGTTGGGGGTTCTCAAGGTTTTGGTTTGCAGAAAAACAGTGTTACAAGATCTCTTAACTCCCACAAAGTCAAAACTAATTGCTGGAATGGTTGCCTGAAACTGAATTGAAATCTGAATACTGTCTTTTATATTTTTAGCATTTCAGATTAAGGAAGTAATAATTTTAATTCCAGTAACGCTCAGACTTTGCAGAGAAATGTGGTGGCCACAAGACACTTTCTGTGCACAGGCAGATAGGCAAATTCTAAGCAGTGCATTGGCAAATGCTACCAAGCCCTCATATGCATCTTTATGCATGTGCTTGTATATCCTTCAGCACTGACTGTGCTATGGGATGGTAATTATAGACCAGGTCATTCTTGGTAGTAGATTTTTTTTAAAAAAGCTCTTGGGAGATCTTTCTTGTCCAAGGCATCGGGGAGGGAAAACGGATTAATGTCAATGCATTATCCAATTCAGGTGCAGTACACCTCATCTCTTGGTCCAGCTCTGCACTTCTGTCAGCAATGTAGTAATCAAACCAAACTGTGATTTTAACCTCTTCATTTCTGGACTGCAAAAGGCAAACAATCAAACGAGCCCACATTACCAGCTGGAACTAGATGGTTCCTCCACTGTTCTGAGAGATAGTAGACTGAATGCTGGTCCACCCACTGAACACTGGAGATGTTAACTGGAGCTGTTTAGGGCTGCTGCAGGAGGTAAAGCTGTAGGAAATGGAATTACATTGTTCTTGAGAGCAAGGTAGGAAACAGATCTCCAAGTTAAAAATCCAGCAGGGCTTGTGGATGAATTCTGTCTGGATTCAGAGCGGGGAGAAGCAGAGCTACCAAAGGAACACTTGGGGATGTGATGTGCAGTTAAACCTGCAGCACTGGCAGGACTGGACAATCGCTAGTTACAGCTAGTTAATTATTTAAGAAAAAAATTATGAAGTATAAAATATTCAAACTGCCTGTGCCTGATGCATGCCATTGCCACAAAGGCACACGCACCGGGGTTTTAAATTCTTGCCTGTTTATTGCATTTTTTTTAAAGTAAAGGTATTTTAATGTTAATGATGGAATAATATGATTTGCAAAACATTAATAATAAACAAAATATGGGGGAGAAATGTTGCTATTTGTTTCTTCCAGAGGGGAATATGCCTGCTTTCTTTAAAATGAAAATAATTTACAACATTTCTTAGCTCGCTTGAAAATTAATAACTTACTAAGTGTTGTGATAATTGTGCAGAGAACCCGTTATGGTAACACAGTGTAGCTACAAACTGACTGGGAAATTGGTGCCTTGAGTCTGAAATTAGATGTTGCAGTTACCAGGCGTCGTTTCAGATTAGCTGTACCTGTCTCATGGGCAGCTCATCAGGAGCCACGCTGGGGAGTCAGGGACACCTACCATATTCCTCACTTAGGAGTCGGCCTGGTGCAGGCGGCTTAACTTAGAAACAAAGATGAAATAAAAATCAGGCTATGCGGAGCTGTTGAGCCCAGAGACAGGGTCTGCTAGAGAAGCAGTTCATTGGAAACCTCAGCAAAAAATACAACCTGCTTCCTGCAAAAGCTTGGAGATGGTGTTAGGCAGCTTATATACCCAGTGACAACTCTCGAGTACCTGGCACTCGCCTGAACTTGCTGTCGACATCTGTACACCTGCTCTTAGCAGGCAGAAGGCAACATTTCTCTGAGTGTACCTAAAAATGGCATTTCTCACACACACACACACAAAAAAAAAAAAAAAAGAAAAAAAAGAGGGCTGTTAGCGTGGTATCTTTGCCAAGCTCCATTTACATGTTGGCTGCTTAAAGACCCATCTGCAGCGTAGCTTGCCTGACACCGGTTCACTTCCTGTCCTAAATTGCTGAAAAAACCCCGGCGCATAAAATGCTGGCGCTGTGGCTTTTCCGCAAATCCACGACCTTCTCCCTCCCTGCGTCTGCTTTGTGTGCTCTCAGCCCACCTTCCTATGGGCTGCCCTTCTGCGTCTCCATGATAAAGCTGGGTAGGGTGAGACCTCAGGACCTGGCCCCACAGACATCAAAGCTGGCACTTCCCAGCCTCTCTGCTTGCAACGTCATATATAATTGCACTGCTGCTGCTGCGACCTGAAGCTCTCATCCCTAAACCGGAGAACACCCCTGGGTGTGCGTGAGTAGTCTGAGTCACCTTGGGGAGCAGGACTATCTGGATGCAGAAGCACACATTCTGAAAGTGCACCGAGATCCTTCAGGGTATAAGTTTTATAAATGACAGATATTATAAATCCTGACTGCCTGATGGCAGGCACTGGAGTGGAACATTTTGTCATCAGTGCTTATTATCTCAAGATTCTTAATTAGTTTCATTGATAATTTTGTCGCACTTGAATGTTTCAAATGATTAAATATTTCGGTGCTTGTTTGGTGGAAAGTCTCTCCGTTGTGTATAGCAGGACATAATACTGACTCCAGATAGTCGGTGGAGAAGTGGCGTTCACCGTCCCTTTGCAGCCCTCGGTGGGAGTGGCTCTCTGAGCTGAGTCTCATCACAGCCGGTTGTACAACACCAAGGTGGCTGATTTAGGAGTACCAGAAGAAGGAATGGTGAAAAAGCCTGGTTTTCCCTCTCAGCTTTGAATGCAGTATTTTTTTCCACTGTCTATCCCACCATTCAGGTGTCCCAGCTGAACGCACAAGAGTCATTTGCCCGATTCCTGCAGAGAAAGATATTTCAGCTAGATGGGTTTTCCAGATTTAAAGAATTATACCTGGAGGAGGCTGCCTGCAGTTTTCTTTCAGTCTCCTTCATACTTGTGCTGAGGGCAGCAGGTTCCCATGTCATGGCTGCAGATCGGTGTGTCTCCTTTTTGCGTTTACTGTGCATGTCTTCAGCTCCTGCCCACCCTCCTGGCTGAGGTGAGGTGTGCCTCCAGCATCTCCTGGGGCCACGTGGGCTCCAGCCAGCAGAGCACAGGGCCTGTTTTAATCCCTTGAAACACTAACAATACTTCATGTCTAAGCTAAAACCTGTACTGAATCACAAGGGTTTTCACCGCAGCACATGGCATGTCTAGTTTATAGAAAAGAAAAAAAGAAAAAAAAAAAAGAAAAAAGAAAAATCAAAGCACCAAAACCTTTTAAAATGCCACTTTTCATAACTATTTACTTAAGCCATAGGCCTGAATGCTGAATGTTTGTTGCAAATTGATGGCATAAATTCCCTGTTTGCTTCAGCAGAGAATTTGGCTCATTGCCTTGAGACGTGTAAGAAGAAAATGTTTTAAAGCTATGGCTAGGAGACACAGCACATTCATATCATTGCTTTAATCAGATTACTTCTTTCCTCTATTTTTTTTCTTGTTCTTTTTTTTTTTATAGACCAACTTGTGGGGTTTTTTCAGACCCCTGTTCCTTGAATGTTCCCCACAGGTGGAATGTAATTAAACTCCACTGGCATCTCCTCCTGCTGGGATTTAGACTAGGGACAGATCTTTAGAAAGCATAAAACAAATACTGTGAAAAAAGAAACCTTGTTAGAAGAGTTGCCAGAGAATCGGCTCTGCTCCATTTACAAGCTGATAGTTTAGAAAATCTGCCCTCTCTCCTTTTGTGAATTGCTTTCTAGAAATTGTTAATTAATCATTTAAACACCAGGGGCAGGAGGGAACCCACAAATCTTTTGCAGATCCCGCTCTACTCACAGGCTGAGAGTCCACAAGTCGAGAGGCACTTTCTGCCTCAAACCCTGGCTTTTGCTTAAAATAATTTGGTGGGGAAGGCACTGCCCTGGTGGTGCTGAGAAGGGAAGGCTCCAACAGCAGTGGCAAATACAATGGATGCTCGAGCCCTCAGCATGCTGTGACCTGTCTCCTGGGAAGCCCCCATCACTGAGGATGTGGGGCACCTCTTTCCCTGGCCAGGTCAGAGCCAATTCCCCTCCATGTGGCCCTGGGAGCATGCATGGCCTTGTGCTACTCCTGTCTGTGAGGGGCTGCTCCTGTGTTGTACCGCAGCTACCTCCGGCTGCAAAAATATAAAATAGGAGACCTGCTTCTCAGTTCTGGGGGTATAAATTCAGAATAACCTAGCCAGCTTGTGGGGTTACTGTGCTGTAAGCAGGAGGAGAATCTCTCCCTAGATACTACTTGACTAATGGCTATCAAAGGCAAAGCTGAAGGATTATAGTTTGAGATCAGGTCCTAGTCAGCTAGTGCCTATATCGCAAAACAAACAATACCGTAACCGGGGCTGCCTTTGATGGTCCTCCTGCCTTGGGATTTAAGATGTTCTCTTCAGAATCAGGAAAAGACCTGATGCTGGGAATGACATATTTCTCATCTGCCTGATACAAGAGTGCTTCCACTTTTCTACATACTCTTGCAACGATGAAACGAGAGTCCCTATTTCTTGGCTGGCAAAGTCTGTTGCTGTGGATGGTGGAGCAGAGCTCTCAGCCCGGTAGAGAAGGGTGTTGTGCTGCTCTCCTCACAGTGCAGCAATTGCAGTTGCTGAGACCCAAGGTGGGTGCAACCCCGTCTCAGGTGGAAAGTAAGTTGTTTTGTAATAAGTCTTTTGCTAGGTGGTGATAGGAGAAGCAGTATTCAGAGATTTTTTCAAAAAAACAGATGGGGAAAAGCATACAGTACGCAATGCAGTGTTTAGGAAAGTTAATAGCTTATAGTCCAGTCAAAAGAGTTTTTAGTGGTTTATGTATTAACGCTATTAATTTTCTGGTTTTCCACCATCTTTTTGTTTATGCCAATTGCTTTAGCATCTGGATGCCAGATATACAGGTGATTACCACACGTAAATGGAGTACAGGTCACCGCAAAGTTATTGCCCTCGCTTTCTCCCATCCGTTATCTGTCTCCTCTTCCACGCTCTGTACTTCCTTCTTGCTCTCTTTTGTGTTGTTGGTCTCACCATGGCCCCTCGTGCGTGAGGGTGCTTGGCTCTGAACTACTCCCTGCTTGGTGAGGGAGCTTTCTTTGTGTCAGTCAGGCATGGCATCAGAGTGACCATATAGAAATAGGATGTTCCCCTAAGTGTTGTGATCTGAAATCATGCTTGCTCCAGGCTGCGCATAATTTACAAAAAATAAGCACCCAAGTTCACTGTGGAAAAAACAATCCAGTCTGTGCATCTGTTCACTGCTGTTAGAGGTATTAGTTTTCAAGAGCAATCCATTATACTGTGAAGTACCTTACTTTGTTAGACAAACAAAAAAATCCACACTTTTAATCTCCTGAAGCTTTTAATGGCATCACAGGATGCAGGTACTTGAGACACTGATACCTACAGCAGAGGGATGAAATGGCCTTAGCTTCTCCTTACTGCTGGCCTGAAACCAACAGAAAACAGAGCTGTGCCATTTTAAGAGCATTTTGCCAGCAAGGACATCTTTTGTAAGCACATCAGGTGCATGCACTTGGGCAATAAAGACTGTAGACGAGAGAGAGGTCTGTGCTTCGAGCGCTCTGAATTTTCTGTGGCTGTATACTAAATTCAAAATAGCAGTCTAAAAGCGCACCTTCATCAGCTGAGACCGCTGAAGGGGTGAATAACGGTGGGGAGGGAATTTGCTGAGGCTCCGTCACCTCATAGATGCAGGGTTTTGGGGGCCAGGGAGGCTTGAGCATTGGCTGCTGAAGTACGGCAGGAGGAAGAGCAGCAGCAAGCTGGGGAGCAGGCTGCTCACCTCTCTGTGCAGCCAGAGATAAATCGCTGCAGCAAAACTGGGAGCAGTATCTTGTAAAGAAAACAGAGGAGCTGCTCTAGGGGTTGAGGGGGATGAGCTGTTTTTTGGGGGCTGTCCGGAGCAGAGTGAGTTCAAGGTGTTCTGACATGTTCCAGCCACAGCAAAAATAGAAAATGGGGCCAAGGAGGCTTGCCCACAGCCGGGCATAGTGTTGTATTATAATTGCATTCTAACTGGCTATACTTTATGAATCATTTCTTCCTGTTTCTGTGCATTCTGTTTGTGTGGCATGTGCACGGTGTGTGGATGTTTCTGTGCACACAAAGTGGTGAAGCTGGTATTTGCTGCCATGCTTCTGCATCTTCTCTGATGATTGTTGTAAATTTGCCTCTTCCCTTTTTGAACTACACAGCCAGCACTGTAATAAAATGATCTTTGTGAAGAGAATATTGAAGAAGGGGAAAAAAGAGGGTATGGATGTGCTTAATAAAAAAGAATTCTCTGCACTATCGCAGGTGCAGTTGATGCTGTTTAGAGCAGTCACTCATCTCGCTCCAAATAAATAGTAATGACTGTTTCCTGTGACTGTGCTGTGAATCATATTCAGTCCATGCAGGGGAGTAGAAAATAAAGCTGCATGCAATCCACACGAGATGATGGCTCTTGTAATATTCAGCAGTTGGGCCTGGTTAGAAGCGTTTCATTATCTCAGAATTAAGAGAGAGCTTCCTGCTGTCACAAAAGCTTGTTTATTCTTCTGCCTTCCCTCCCCCTTTCTCCGCTCTTTCTTTCTTTAACATATATCCCTCCTCCCTTTCGCCCATCTCTGAAATGTTGGCTTAACATTTTTGAGCAGAGCTGCAAGGTCAAATTAGGGACAGTGGCCCTGGAAATACATTAGTAGTTTATTACACGGGTTTTGGCTTAATAGGAGGGCGCCTGAATTTTCTTTTTATCTTTTGCCCTCTGCTTCTTTTCTTAGCTCATACTCCAAATTTATCAGGAAGAAGCGAAAGAAGCTGACCTTCTTCCCCATTTCTCAATGAACTTCAGAGTTTCCTCCTTATCTCTGGCTTGGTCCGAAGTTAATCAGTGGGAGGCTTTTGTTCAACTCCAGTTGCTGTTGCCATCTTGTGACGATACAGTCACCTCTAGCAAATGGCTGCTACGTGTGTGTGCAGATCCTTTTGTGCCTAAGCTGGATGTTAGAGGCCAGCTAGCAAATGGGTAATAAACCCCATCAGATTCCCTCCTTGACTGCAGAGCTGAGCCAGAGCTTCTTGCCTAGACCCTTAAGGAGGAGGCCAAGAGCCAGAGCCTGCTTTTTGGGCTCCACCTTCTCTGCAGAATGGCAGCATGGGTGGGTAAACCTGTGTGAGGCTGACGTGGACCCATGTCACGGGCTGCCTTTATAGTTGGTGGGGAAGAACACACGTAGAGGGAAATGTGTCCGTTCCTAAGGTCTGAATGATCCCCTGTGGACTTTTCTTTCCTTGCAGGTGAAGGAAAAAGGGAGCCTAAGGTGTCTGCATTTCTAACATAGGTGCCAAAATAAGATGCAGTGAAGCTGCATGTGCCTTGCTGCTTCAGAGGCTGTGGAACACACAAGTTCCCAAACTCATTGTAATCCTATTTAGAATAAGTGTGGATAATATGTCCGTGTGCTGTGCCTCACTGCAGTCAGGATTGCTGGGGAATCCCACTTGCGTATCAGTCACAGTCAGCAGAAGCACACAGCTGGAAAGCTGGGGTACCATCTCAAGCCAGATGTGATTTAGAAAGCATCTCATCTCAAGAAGAGCTCTGATTCAGGTTTCCACAAGTGGATGATTGCTTTGGTTCCTTACGGGTGAAGGAGGACAGGTTGGGCTGTGCACCCCTTGAACATGGCCTTGCTATGTTTAGTGGCCAGCACATCTGACGCTAACTGGGTGCAGCCAGGGCCTTTGTGGGATATCCAACTTCAGCTCATAGCTGAAGTGATGGAGGGACCTGTGTGATCCTTCCTGGGTCCTCTCCAGCAAGTTCTGGAACTAGAGGAAGCATACTGCCCAAAGGACACTGGCTTACATGGACAGTGCCCTCCTGGAGGGTGAGTCTGTGAATAGTAATGAATTCATTAAACCTCCTAAAGCATCTCTGTTTCAGTAGTGTTTGCCTCAGCAGCAGTCAAGATGGTTAAAAGGCAATTGCAGCCACTGAAATACATAGAAAAACTATTATCAGAAGATGTCATTTTTCGTAAATGTCAGTACGTAGATTTTTTATGGGGATGTGGTGACAGGTAGTGAATAATTTAACATAAATTTACATCATATAGTGCAGCTGTTAATTTATGGCCATATTAGACTACAAGGTTATGTATCTAATGGCTTTTGGCCTCTTCTTCTTTTTTTTTTTTTTTAAGTTAAAACTTTACCTAAATTGTCCCACTTTACTCATAATTCATGAGACACCTGTCTTCCCTCCCTTGTGCCATACAGAAGTCTGTGCATGTCATACCCTTTTTGTAGCCATATGATTCGCAGTGAACTCATTCCCATCTCCAGCCTCAATCATTTCAATTCACTATATCCATGTTTTTATTCAAAGCATGCGAGGGACAAGAAGTGCTGTTATTACTGGTTGATTTGTATTCCTTAAGGCTGAGATTTTGAACATAGCTAGAGACATGCATTGCTTCTCCCTTGTTTGAAAAGCTGGAGATGTGCAGCTGAAGCTAACTGCTCAGTAATTCAAGGTCTCCACCTGCTTACCCTTTCCAAAATAGTCAGTGGAGGTGGCTTTAGCTGAATGCTTTGCATCTGCAATTGAGGATAGGTATTTTCCAAACATTTCCTTGGTGACTTTCCACAGTACAAATACTTGCCCAAGTGTCAAAGAGGTGTCCCTGAATCGATCCTTGCTAGACACTAGTATAGAGGTGAAGCTTTGGATTGGGTTTGTGTGGCAAGGTTTTGGTATCAGGGGATGACAGAGGTGGCTTCTCTGAGAAGCTGCTAGAAGCTTCCACTATGTCCAGCCAATGCCAGCCAGCTCCAAGATGGGCCTGCCACTGGCCAAGGCTGAGCCCGTTGGTGACAGCAGTAGCACCTCTGGGATAACATATTTAGGAGGCGGGGGGAACCTGCACAACAGCAACTGCTGCATGAGAGGAGTGAGGGTCTATGAGAGGAACAACTGTGCAGATGCCAGTAGGAGGGCAGGAGGTGCTCCAGGCACCAGAGCAAAGATTCCCCTGCAGCCTGGGGTGAAGACCACGGTGAGGCAGCTGTGCCCCTGCAGCCAGCCCATGGAGGTCCTCAGTGGAGCAGATATCCACCCCAGAGCCTGTGGAGGACCCCACGCTGGAGCAGGTGGATGCACCTGAAAGGGACTGTGACCCTGTGGGAAGCCTGTGCTAGGGCAGCTACCTGGCAGGACCTGTGGCCCCGTGGAAAGAGGAGCCCAGGCCGGAGCAGGTTTGCTGTCAGGACTTGTGACCTTGTGGGGGACCCACACCGGAGCAGTCTGTTCCTGGAGGACTGCACCCCGTGGATGGGACCCATGCTGGAGCAGTGTGTGGAGAACTGCAGCCTTTGGGAAGGACTTATGTTGGAGAAGTTCATGGAGGGCTGTGTCCTGTGGAGGGACCCCACGCTGGAGCAAAGAAAGAGTGAGTTCTCCTCCACGAGGAGGGAGGAGTGCCAGAAACAAGGTGTGATGAACTGACTGCAACCACCATTCCCCATCCCCTGTGCTGCTGGTGGGGAGGAGGTAGAAAACTCTAAAGTTAAGCCCAGGATGAAGGGGAGGGGGGGAAGTGTTCTAAAATTTTGGGTTTATTTCTCATTATACTACTCTGATTTGAATTGTAATAAATTAAACTAATTTCTCTAAGTCAAGTCTACTTTGCCCAAGACAGTAATTGGTGAGTGATCTCTCCCTGCCCTTATCTCAGCCCATGACCTTTTAATGACATCTTCTCTCCCCTGTCCAGCTGAGGGCAGGAGTGACAGAGTGGTTTTGGTGGGCACCTGATGTCCAGCCATGGTCAACCCACCATAGGCTTGTATCTAGAGGGGCTTTCAGGCCATAAGTGGTGGCAGGGCATCTCGGAGTACTTGATCTCTGGAGTAGAGATGATGGACCACACTGCTGCTTCCAGACTGGCCTGAAGCTCCATTCTGTTGCCATTTTACCCAGATTATGTCCAGCTTGTGGGGCAGAGCAAGAAAGGTACATGCCTAACTGCACTTGACGTCTCTGAAAGTTTTCCCTTTTCAGGCACTTGAATAAGACTCAGACTTTCAGGACAGCTGTGTGCATCTAGCACACAGTAATACCAGTACGATACCAGTATGCCCAGCTGTGTGAACCTCAGACATTTGGCTGCCCCTTGCATGACATCTAAGTGGGAGGTGAGCTCTCCTTGGAAACCTACTGTAGAAATCAAACCCTCTGAACATTGAAGATTCATTCTACCTGCAGCTTGGTAGTGAAGCATTATGATTAGAAGTCAGTGTTCCTAACTAGAGCAGAGGCCCTTCATGTGAGGCAGGTAGGTTTCCATCCAATTTGTTAGGGTTATTAATTGAAATATTTTTTAAATGTCCAGCTATAGCTTTTCTCCCCTCAAACTGCCTCCAGATGGACATGAGAAAGCATGATTCATGTTCAGCACATAGGTTTGCACCGATGTGTATTTGAATAGGGTTAAAATGTATGCAGTTTTACACATAAGCTTTGGTAAAAGGTAGTTGGAGCAAAGGATGAATGTTTGTTCTTATGTCCAGGGTCATGGAATGAGATTTTTTTTTTGTTCTCTGTGGAGAACAATAATCATTAGCAATTATTTTCCAATGATGTGCAGTGTGTACAGCTTCACACTTCCTCTAGGAGAGTGGCACATGCCCTTCCTTATTTGCAGGCCTGTGTAATACTGGCTGTGGGGAAAAAGAGTGGTGGTTCCATTTCACCCTTGTCCCTGCCTTTATTGTTGAGCCCCCCTCAAGGCTTTTGGGACTAAGAAAATCCTGTGTTCCATTGACCTCAGGGACTATGTCTGATCTGTGTGGGGTCACAAAAGAAGTCATCTCCTCTGCCAAGACAGGTAAAGCCCTGAAAGGAGTGTGATCACTGTTTTTCTGTACAACACTGTGGAAAATGGTGAGTGTTTTAAAGAGCAAGTAAGAGAAGTGCAATTGTGCTTTACTGTCTCACACCAGAGGGGAGAGAAGAGGAAGCATTTGGTTACATATAACAGGGTAGTTCATGTTCCCTAAAATGAAATATAGCTCCTTTAGTTCCAAAGTTTCACAACAGACACTGACTTCTTGTTTGCCCTCTTCCAACCAAGAAGTATGTTACCGCGCTTCCCCAAGTTGCTTCTCTGTATGCTTTGTTTCCTCATGAAACGTGAAGCATCACGTGCTCTGTTACCCCTCCGAGGCTGAAATGTTACACCCGTGTCTGTACCCCAGGCTCAGTGCAGAGTTAAATCCACACGATGGAGCCCTGAAGACCTCCTCTTGGAGCTCACCGCAGTGAAATGATGGCAAGCGACTGCCTGTTTGCCTCTCTGGGGAAGGGCCTCTATTAAATACTCAGCGTGCTCCTAATTTTTCCGTCTTGCTGTCCCACCTCCGGGTAAAGCTCCTCATCATAGCCAGATAACAGGGAGAGCTGTGGCTGAAAAAGATCTCTCTGCCTCCCTTCCCCCCATGCCGGTTGTGTTTCCAAAAGACTCGATTCAATAATATATTAGCTTGATTCATAGAAAAACAGTGGACCAAATGCCTACCTCTCTTCTCATGTTTCTACAGGGCTTCCAGGAATGAAAAGAATTAGCACACAGACAGACGATTTCTCTAGCATACCACAGAGCTGTATTTAGTGTGGCCTCAAACCTAGACTGGATTCCCACTGGACACCATAGAAATGTTTAATAATTAATGCCTCTTTTTAAAAAATCAAAGGGGGTAGAAAGAGGTTGATGTATCCCAGCAGTTCTTAACTGAGAGGTGGTAATGGACTGAAGAAGCCTAAATTCTTCCTACCCTCTAATATTTCTTTTCAGGAACAGTAAACAAGCCCTGCATTTTTGGGACAGTGGTGCTCAGTGTTCCTGGAGTGCTAATGGGAATATTAAGTATAAGACAGCTATGAGTCACTGTGGTTCTTTTTCAAGTCAAAAGCATAAATAGCACTTCTTATATATCCATGCTGTGTCAGTCAAAGATACTGCATTTCCTTTCCCCTCTGCCTCTAACAAACATCCGCCGACCTTAGGCTGCTATATACAGGAAACAGCCTGTTGGTTATTGTGTAAAACTGATAAGGTCCCCTGGGATGTTTTATCTGTCTCTGTTGTGCGTATAAATTTAGCTTCAGTCATTGTAGGTTTTGTTCTTTTACCCTCTTTCCTCCCCTCCTTTTTTAATGCCTGCTAAGTAAACATGGCATTGTGGAAAAGGGGATAAAATAATTATTTAGTACAATAAGATCAACCACCAGAGACTTCAGATTCCATCAATACACTTTGCCTTTCAGTTCTTCTGCCTGCATCTTTCTTACAAATAATGGGTTTCTCTGTTTTGAAATCTATACAGTTATTTGTTACTGTACCCTACCCACACCCCTATTTCATGCAATTGCAAACTGCAGCAGACCAGAGTGCCTGTCACTATGATTTTGCTCTGAGACATGATGGTATTTACAGCAATACTGTATTCCTGTCTGTGTTTATGGCAGGTTATGTAGCTTTCCTACTCGGCACAGTGCTGTGAGATGGCAGCCAGAATTATCTTTTAATGCAGCTCTCTCAGGAGGCTGAGTTCTTGAAGCTGTAGAGCAATTAACACTCTTAATACTTCCAGTATTGCTTAAGGGTTTGGTGTTGGGAGGCTGGAGCTAGCGTTTGGGTTTCTTGTTTTGTATTTGAGTCCTATCTCTCATTCTTAATTATTAGTACAAGGGCCAAAAATATGGCCATCAGTGTCTCAAAGGTGGCTCCAGCCTCTGGGTGGGACGTGTGTGGTGCAATACCATTGTTCCTTGCTTTTGCCTGTGGTGTGCTCCATACTGAAAGCGTGTTGGAGAGCTGAAGGATGTGGCTGGATGTAGCAATCCTTCCTTACTCCACGGCCTTTCAGAGTCCATTTGAATTGGGTTGTCCTGAGGTGACTCAAGCTCTTTTTAAGGTTCGCTTAGTGCCTTCTGTTATCACTCGTCTTACATTGGGGAGTTGGTGAGCCTGATGACCTGTGGTCTGTCTTTTCTGTCAGGCCTTCTTATGCAACTCCTAGGTAAGCACCCCAAGGTGTGTTTTATGTTCAGTTTGTAAAAGTATGAGTAATTTGGCAGGGTGCTGGTCAGAGAAGATTCGGGCCAGACGTTTTACCAGCTGCTTCTCAAAGGCTGATGTGGTAGCTGGGCAAGCTAACGGCCATTAGCGCCTTGGAAAATTCCCTGCAATGTTCTAGCCTAACTCTCACCGCCCCTTGGTGGAGACGGGGCACCTGCATACTGGTTTTGGCTTTCCAAATGTCCTCTTTCATCTTTTCCTCTGAAGATGGCTGAGTGACTCCCTTTATTGCTGAACAAGCCAGCGAGGTCTTGCTGCTGCTCCTGTAAATACTGTTGTGGCTGAGTACGGGGCGCGTTGAGGGCCAGCAATTTATACTACTCTTGGTTTCATGGCAGAACATCTATCTTTGCCATGAAAAGCCGAAAGCCTACAGGACAAACTAAACAAGCAGGGAGCATTCAAAGGGGCATGCCTTTACTGACCCAGCACAAAGAAAGTGCTGCAGTGGGCCTGCTGTGTACACACTCTGTGGTTGGTGGTATGGCTGCTGCATAACCAAGATAATGGATTGGCTTAGCTTTTGGTTAGCTAAGTAACCTTGGCCCAGACGACAGGACAATATAATTATTTGAGTATTAACCTAGTTACTCAAGTGAGTTTCAGTGCTCACTGAGCTTTCTGCTTCTGGTATGGTTCCCATTACTCTTAGCTGGCTCAAAGCTAGCTCAGCCGGTACATCCACGTCAGTGGCCTTAACTGCAGTATAGACTTACTCTAAGAAGCTTGGTGTTCTGAAAACAAAGCAGATGGGACAAAAAAGTCTTAAAAAATTATAGGGTAAAAAAGCCACAGAACGTCCTTTTGACACCTTGCCCTTGTGTCAGCTTCCCTGGGGCAAGGGCTACACCTCCTTTAATATTGAGAGCCTTGGGAAATCTAAGTGAAAGCAGGACCTTCAGGAAAAGGCTAGATAGTCTGCACAACACTGATGCTTCCCAAAGTTCCCTGCCCCAAGGTAGTCCTTGCATTTAGGCTTGCAAGGCAGTTGTTGGACATCTTCCATACAGTTTGGACAAGGAATTTGCCCAAGGCAGCCAGGGGTGAAGATCTTGCCCTGCTTTCTTCAAAGATGATTTTGTCATGAGTGTTGCATAAAAATGCATTAGCACTTTTTGTTAGTAATGAACTTCTTTGTTCATTAGGTTAACATTGGCTGCTGTCACTAGTAAGTACATTTTAATGAGGAAGACAGCATTCTGAAATTGTGGAAACCTGGCACTCTCGGGTCTAATTCACAGCTCATTGACGCTGGTGAACAGATAGACTCCCACTGAATTCAGGTCCCATTCAGGGCTAAGGCAATTTACCCTGGTTGAGGACCTGCCCCTGGTTTCCCCATGTGGCTACTCAAGTGTAAAGTGCAGCTGCTGCCAGCAGATATTTTTCTTCCATTTAGAGTTCTGAATCCATCCAGCATTATTTTCAAGGCAACAACACAGCAATTGAAGTTTTGTTCTACCTCCCCAAATTAAACATAATTCTCTTACATCATTTACTTCCACTTGCTGGTTTGCTTTCATTTGACCTGCTAACCATGTCACACAGCATTAGCTTTGTAAATGCTGTCATGAACTTGGTTTGAAGGTTTGTGCCAGGTCAGTTGTAATTCCCTGTTTTTCTCTTGCATGCCAGAACAAGCAGAGAAACGTATATCATGGGTGTAAGCCCAAGTTTGCAAAGCTTTAGTTGTAAGTAAAATGAACTTTTAAAGTTTAAAGAGTCTTCTGCTAGTAAAATAATTGAGTAGGTTCTTAGTTACTGTCATATTTTAAAGCTGCTTTTTTGCTTTTAAGTCCCTCAAACTTGCTTTTTATCCCTGTTTCTGGTGTTTCTGATTGAAAATTATTTTTTTAAAATGTGACAAACCAGACATCCACAGTAAATAGTTCTGTGTACAAATTCCACTTGTTGCTTTGTGGAAAAATTACGGATGTGTTTTAAAAAGCTACTTCTTCATTATTTCCTTCTCTTCTTAAATAACAATTGTACTTATTTTCATACAAGCCCTCTTTTCCTGCACAGTACATTTGAATAATTTACACATCCCTGCTGCATGGGAACCAGAAAGCAAAGCAGACTTCCTGAGGGAACGTGGCTGCAATCCTTATTCCTGTGATTATTTCTACAGTACCACTGAGAATTTCCACCCTAGATCTGGGTTTTATTGGAGCATACAATGTTCAAAAAACCTAATAGGACATAGATTCTGAAAAGCTTGCGGTGTGTACTTAAACTGACAACACACTGTAGATTTAAGGTTGTATATCACTGTTGGAGATGTTGACTCCTTTCCTAATACAGGAACTGCAGATTGGTAGACCACATCTCCTCAGTGAAACACCACTGAACTGATTAGGACCCTGAAGAAGTACTCAGGTTCCCAGCATGCCCTCAGTGGTAAGAGAGCTTGGATGTTTCCTAAGGTCACTGTCAAAGCTTCTGACTATGATCATGTAGTCCTCTAGATGCCCTCAGGCTCAATGCAGGACAGCAGCAGCTGGTCAGCCAACCTTTTGCACACGCCACAGCTTACATTCCCTTCAAATCTGCAAGTCCAAGTAGTTGCCCCCCCACCCCTGCCTCAGTCAAAATTACTCTATTTAGCATGAAAAATTTTTAATTTAGTGTAAGACTTCATGATAAAGTAGTGAGGGTTTTGGACTGAATGAGTGGAGAGCAATTGTCTGAGCAAATCTGAGGGGCTGGCAGCTTGCATTTGAGGGTGGTGGCGAGCAATGGAAGCAGTAACTTTGTCCAGCTCAGATGCTTGCACGATGCACAGTGTGCCTACAGCACAGCTGTGTGCTGACCCACCCAGCTAACCACCACAAGGCAGCACTATCTCCATAAAGCCACTTCCAGCAGTTTCTATGGTGCACTCATGTGACCGTGAGCTGCTGAAATGAGTCCACTGTACATTCTAAGTAAAATTCAGAAAGTTAGAAGCAATAACATGCAGGGAAAATGCAGTCTTAGATTTTTTAACTCCTTTCTTAAGAACCCAGGGAGACCACATAGGTCATCATAGCACATGCCTTCACGTGGAACACATGCTCTGAGTCTCATTTGAAATGACACGCAAAACACCTTCTCCACACACCACCAACACATCATGGATGATGGAACATGTCCCAGGCCTTCATAGCGAACTTGAAACTTCTATTAAAACATCACTAGCTGCAATTATAATGTATCACAGGAAGAAAGAGAGATCGAGATCTTAGGTTCTGGCAGTAAGAGGGCATTTGTTAAATAAAACTCATCTTTAATGATCAAAGCTGTTATTAGTACATTGGTGAGCACAGATATCTTTTTAATGGTTTTCATTTTCACATTAACCTTTTAATAGTGAGTGAAATCTTTCTAAACTATAGAAAGAAATTATATTTTCCCAGCTTACCATGTCAGAGGAAGTTACAAAAAGGGGGCTTTTCCAAGTGCTAATTTTTCCAAAAATTGCATTTCTCAGGATGGTCCCATTAGGCAGTGGCTGAATCTGCCATCACACAATCCAGAGTCACTTCCCCAAAGCCATCAGTTTATGCAAGGTTTCCCTCGAATTCCCATAGACAGCTGTTGCAAAGGATTCTTGCTTAACTTCTCCAAGCTCATGTGTTGTTTGCTCTTTTAGTACAGCCTTGACCTCCAAGGTCTCCAGATAGGAACAGTGCACATCACAGTTGGGATGTGTTTTCCTTAAGGGTATTGTATTGTGGCCCTTTCATATGAGTGGATTGAACTTGATTTAGGGGGAGCAGGAGTAGAATGAAAGGGATGTTTCAGTTTCCTAAGGGAAAATGAAGTGAGCTGTATAATCCTAACTGTTTGTTTTAACTCTTGCTGCAGTCTCTGGCTTTCTCTAAAGAAAGTCCTTTGTCTGCTGGCAGTGACTGCAGAGTCGTTTATAGCTTCTCAGGCTTTAAGTTTGCATCATAAGATAAGTGGTACCTATAGGCAGCGCTGTAGGCAAAGCTTTTTAGGTTTTGGTGGGGAGTGTTTTCTCCTTTAAAAATGTCAGGCTTAATACTGTGATGCAAAGGAGCAGGGCCTCCATTAACCCTCCCCAACAAGGAATGGTCCCAAGATCCTACTAGTTCTTTATTAGAGCAGTGGGGTTTCCCCATAAGGCATAATTTGTTATATTACTTCCACTTTGTAAATTGCATTTTCTTTTTTTTTTTCTTCTTCTTTCTTATTTTTTTTTTTTTTTAAATTATGCTCTGGGGAGGAGAGGGGAGGAAAAGGGCAAGGCACGCCTCTGAATTAGGGTTTAGGGGGTGGGGGGAACAAAGGAGCATACTGAAATCCTTTCAGTCCAAATGTAGGGGATAGAGAAGCTCCATAGGGAGAAAGTGTCTTGCAGAGACTTGGAGAACAAAATAATTTTAGGACGGGTCTTGGATCAACTGCATTGGGATTATTTTTATCAGCCAGGTTGAGTGCTTTTGGAAACCTATAGTGTTTGCACCTTCATTTTCCATCTAGTTGATCCTTTCTCATGTTCCTGGGAGGGATCCCATCACCCGTTGCATTCTTGAATACAGCCAGAAAACCAGTGATGCTTTGTGCTAAAATGATTTGATCCACCTCGGAACTGCTTTGCTGTCAGTGGTGAAATCTGTGTGGTGATGAATCTGTCGTTCCTCCTCCCCTCTCATGAAAACATGCTGAGATCTTTGAGGTGGTCGAGAGCTATTAAGACTGGGGACAATGATTATCAAGCAAAAATGAAGGAATGAATGCTTAAGTAAGAAAGTGCATGTAGCATCTGTAAGCCTGAAAACATTGCTAAGCAGCTTCTTTAGCCAGTATTGGAGTCCCTTCATACTCAGTTTTGCAAACAGGAATGAAAGCAACAGGACTGAAAACCCAGTCAGTGTTTTAGTAACATCTGTCTTCATAAGATGTTTAACTTGCATAAACGTGGTCGCTTCCTTATGACCTTCCTGGATACTATTAACACAGCTGTGATACTGTGCTGTAATGACATACAAATCAATCTTATGCATCCACTGTTGATAGATTACATGATGACTGTTAACTATTTATCTGATATTTTTCAATTGATCCCAAACTTTCAGCATCCAGGTTCCTTACAAAGTGTAAATAATGTCAGTGATCTATACAAATACGCAATTAAATTGGATTTTTTACTATTTGTGTCACTAGCTTCAAAGGAGCTATGCTGATTTATGCCAGTTGACACTGGCCCAAAGCCTCAGGCTCAAATCCAGAGGGTTCACAATGGAGAGTGACTTGTAGCCCAAAGGCAGAGGACAATCATCTCTGCTGAGGCAGGTTTTGATTTAAATGTGTTAGGAAGGTTTTTCAGGTCTTTTAACTACTTTTAGTAATCGTAATGTTGAAATTGTGACGTTGAACCGTTGCAGCTTCTCCTTATTTATTTCTTCATTGTCATTGAAAATAATGAAAACTGGATCTTTAAAATCCTGCTAAGGCAGGTAAATTGTAATTAATCACGATCCCTTCATCAATAACTAGTTATTCAATTACGTTAAAGATAATCTTGTTTTCAGCGAATATCAATCATTAAATGAACTATTGTTTATTTCTAATTCCTAACATCAACACTATTAATTCTGTAATTGCAAGTGTCATGAAATGGCCACAGCATAATAAACCATACATGCCCTGTAACCTCCATATTAAATCAGAATGTCATACTGACAGATACTGTAGCATTGCAGATAAGTCACCCTTTTTGCAGCCACCTTTTTCCAATTGAAATAGCTGGGACTAAATGAGAAATAAATACTGTCTGTGTCATAGCTAAGCCCATTTGGAAAGGTCTAAAGAAGCAAACTAATAGTTAGCAGACTGATAATTACAGACATTTAAAAATAGATACGTAGCTATTTATGCTGTCTGGACCATTAATAACTTTATTTACAAATGGAATAAGGCTCAGCTGGGAGAGCCAACCCCTATATGACATTTCCTTGTTCAGTGTGGGAGCAGAGGTAGCTCTCGTATTTTTAACTAGTAGAGATTTCACCAGAAAATTTTGTAGCAGACATTGTACCTGTACGTGTCTACAAATAAAACGATGGAGGTTTGAGAGAGCATAACTGCGCAAAACAAAACTGGTACAGGCTATTCATTATCCAAACAGTGCAAACAAGATGAGAATATTTTACTGGCAAACTTTTTATTTTTTATATTACTGGCAAAAAAATAATACACTGGCAAACAGGGGGAAAAAAACCCTATTGCCTTGTAAAGGACCTTGTAATGTTTTGCAATGTGCCATGTTCACACTCAGCCCGTGCTGCCGTATGCTTGTCTTTATGAGCTTGGGAACGGCCAGGGAAATCCCTGCTGTGGGCTGCTGCACAGGTCCTGCATCCTTCCCGCTCCAGCATGCTGTGGTGCCAGGCAGGGTGCTACCAGGAACACTATCTCCACTCAGTGCAAGGGGGAAAATGGGGCTCACAAAGATTTTACTGAAGGTTTTAAAGTTCTGGTGATGCTGGACCTCACCTTCACTGAAGTAAGAGCCACCCCAGGGTAGGAGTAAGGAAAAGGATGCATTGATGCAGCATTACCAGCAGTTAATAATCTGGGGGCTTGGGGGGTGATTCAGGTGAGGTGGGCTTGCAGGTGGAGCAGGTTTTGCCTGGGTCTGAGCCCCTAGAGCTCAGTCCCAGCTGCTTGGTGCCCACAGTACCAGCCCCAGCAGCACAGATGAAGAGGCGGTCATCTGTTCAAAATCTGGTGCCAGTGATCTTTTAATTCCTCTGTGAAATAGAAGTAGACATAGCCATCAATGCCCAGCTTTGCTGCTTCAGCAAGGCAAGCTGTTTATATTATTAAAAGACGGGTATTTGAATTTGCAAAAGCAGTTTTCCCCTGTCTCATTCAATCTTTCTGCTGCAGCAGTTTCGGTCACTGAGCAGGGTCTCGGTGTGTTGTTAATGGGCTGTCGTGGAGAAGGCTGGTGGAGCAGAAAGGAGGTGAGGGGAAAAGGAAGGGCTAACCCTTTTCCATCCACAATCCCCATCACCCCAAGCTGCCCTGCCAGTTGCCACGTGGAGCAGCCCTGTGCTTGCCAAGAGCCGTGGGGGCCGGTGTGCAGCCGCCCCCCGTGCTGGGGCACCTGGCAGGCTCTGGAGCTCAGACCATCCCCTTCTGTGGGGGCAGTGGGCCTGCTCAGCAGCCGCACAGCCGCTGGCCAAAGCAGGGGTGTAAAGAGGTAGCCTCTCAGGTTTATCGTGCTGCTGGTCTCCTAGATGAGATGGCATTCATCACTCTGTTAATGAGGGCTTAGCACTTGCTCTGGCCTGCGCTGCTGTAGTGGCAGGTGTCTGTCCCGGCCCCCGGTGCAGCGGGTGCATTGCCTCTGTGTCCGGCATCAGGTTTGTACCTGCTCAGATCCTGTGTGGTGAATGGGCTGGGTTAAACTCACGGGTCGGCTTTCTCACTCCCTGAACTAGCCAGGGCTAAAGCTCCCATGGGAGGAGCCTGGGTGGTTTGCAATGGAGAAAGGCTGCCTGCTGGGGCTGCAGCTATCCCCCAGTTGACCTGGGGACAGCCCTGGAGACCTCAGGCAGGAGGCCCATCACACCCAGCCCTACCTCCTGGCAGGAGAAAGGTGCCAACAGTGACCGTGAGCAGAAGCCTGCATGCAGCTTTGGCTGTTGGCTCATGACAGTCAGGCTCTGGTTGTACAGCTCCGAGGGGAAGATGGTAAGATTTCAAGGGGTGTAAACCTCTGCCATCTCGGGTTTCTGGAGTGTGTGAGAAGTCACCTAGCTGAAAAGTTAATGATTGCTGAGACGTCCCTTAATGCTCTCCTCTATCTGGTACATGCCATTTTGGTGCTGCTGGTGTATCAACAAGCAACAAGGGCTTTGTTTATTAGATTGATAGAGCAGCATGTAGTTTAACTGCTTAATCAGCAATACTGCTCGTGAAGCTGTAACAAGCTTGTCCTAATAGCTGCACCCTGCTAGAAGCTGAATGGTTATTCCCGAGGAAAAGAGAGATGGCTGCATGGCAGAGTGACAAGTCAAAAAGCAGCCCCGCCATGCCATGGCTTAGTTTTTATGTAGGACATAGAAACTGGAGTGGGTGACAGAGATAACGGCATCTCCAGAGTCATAAGATGATGTGGGCCAGCCTTTTTGTCCATGACTGCCCCTATTACCCTGTGCCAGCTGGCACGCAGATCATCTGCAGAATCATATGTTTGACCAGCCTTCCTGCTAGGAGAAGGTGATAACTTGGGCTGATTTAGGGGGAAAAAATCAGTAAAGAGCACACTGAGCAATACAGTTGTTTTCTTTATCAGCATGGGGGTTTTTTTTAGCTGAAAATCTTGTTCTCTTTTGATTCAGCTTTGGTGTGCACTAAGACCTGACCTGTGGCATCCATGATGGTATAATCATTTAGGCTGGAAAAGACCTTTAAGATCATCAAGTCCAACCATAAACCTAACACTGCCAAGTCCATCGCTACACCATGTCCCTAAGTGCCACATCTACACATCTTTTAAATACCTCCAGGGGTGGTGACTCAACCACTTCCCTGGGCAGCTTGTTCCAATGCTTGTTGTTGGGGTTCTCAGAAAGACCATAGGAAACATGCTGAGAGGCATGCTGTTCGGCCTCCTCTGAACAGAGAGGGAAAGGCTGGATTCTTGTTTGGACAGTGGACGCTGGCTAACATCACTTGAACTCCTTGTTGCTGACTTCTTAATTTCTGACTTGGCCTAAGACCACAGCCTGTTCATGTGGTGAATGGAGCATGCTTATATTTCTCATGCTTTTATATGGATGTCTGAGAAGGGCATTAGGGAAGAGAACATATTATTATAATTTTATTGTATCTCCTACTTTTTCATGATATTATGGAAAGTTCATAATAGTATTTCAGCATCATCCTACACAAATAGTATTTAGCAGTGGTATTTTCACTCACAGTGCTTACAGTTAGGCCCCTAACTCTATATTTAAGCACCTAAATAGGTGCCTAAATTCTTTAGAGGGACTAACCACCAGCAATCTCCACCAACAAGAATGAGAGCTTTAGGTGTTCAGTGCCCTTTAAGACCAAAATATTTATTTATTAGGGTTGTCCTAATCTGGCATCTCATTTTAAGCATCACTTTTTCGAATGTGGTATGTCATTGCTGATTTTGTCATACTGATTCTGCAATCGGCATCTAACTGCAAAAAAGCAGTAAGTAAGTGTCAATGCAGTTTATGCAGTTATCAAAGACAGTTGGTGTCTCTTTGGGGCTTCTGCTTAAATCATTCACTCCAGGAAACACAGTTCACATGTTTAGCAGTGTTAATGTAAAAAATACTGTGTATTTTTGAATTAAACCAGGCCCTGAAGTGTTTTCTGGATCTAGCGTCACTTATCTTCCCCATCAAGGTGCACAGCAGTGAGTGCGGCCAGGCTGTTATTGCTTTTACTGTATTCTAAACACGCACAAGCGTACACACACATCTGTATCACCAAAATCTGGCAAAATTATTTGTTGTTGTCTCTAAAAAACAGTAATACTCTCATACAATGTGCAATTTATAGGCACTAGTTTTTGCTGCCTCTTATAAAAACAATTCATCTCATTGCAGAATGTGTGCTTAATTATAATTTGCTAATGCCCTTGAGTTTTTTAAAGTAATTTATTGCTCAAGTGTACTGTAGCCAATACTATCTGGCGACAAAGCAAGGGAATTAGCTTAAGGAACTGATTTTTCTAGCACTGAACTTGTGATCTGTGACCTTACACAAAACATTTTACCTTTTCCATGAGTCAGCTTCCCCATCTGTTTTTTAAAAATTGGCTGGAGATTACCAGGTGAAAGGTGCCATATTTTCATTTTGTTAAGCATCAGAGCACTGGATATATTCAGCACATTATTTATAATGTACAGCTCTGCATTTGAAACACCTCATCATATTTATACGTTTAATTTGCTTTTACTTCTGCTGTTGTTGCTAAACATAAACCCCCACAGATTAAGGACATTGATGTTCATAGTAGTGTAAGTTGTATCAGCGATTTAACCTAACCTTAGTGGTAAAACCAGTCAGTTCTGCCAGTGGTCTTAGGGCTTGATCACAACAAAGCAGCATGAGGAGTGAAACCCATTTTTCTCTTGGCATCTGGTTCTGACCAAACCAACTTTAGCCTACTTGTGCAGTGGCCGAGGATCATGGGCTGCATCCACGTGGCGTGTGGATCTTGTCTGCACTCTTCAGTAGCTCCAGAGACCCTTTATTGGCTATGCCAAGGGGGAAAGAAGAAGAGGGTGTTGTGTGTGATGGGAAGGAGAGAGAGTTCAGCTTTTCTCTCCAAAGACATGAGCTTTCTCTAGTTTGTGGCAACTTCAGGGAGCCTGCTAACAAATCTGCGCTGCTGCTTGTGTTGCAGAAGGCTGTGGATGTCATGTCAGTGACTGCTTTCAGAGCAACCCCAGGGGCTTTTGAGTGAAAGTTTTCTCCAACTGTTGATATCTTGGTGGCCTCAGAAAGCTGGCCCCCTATGGCTCATAGTGGGTTGTTGCCTGATTGAGAGGAAACAGGGTGTTTAAACAAACCACTGTTGTTTTTCAGTTCTTGCTTGCATTCCTGCTTAGCTGTGTATATAGCATATCACATAATGCATCTACATCCTGTGAGGCATATGTAGTTGACAGAAAAGTATCTTTGATGTGAGTATGCAAAAAAAATCCACTAATTTTAGCCAAAACTGCCCCAAAAACTTTGCTTTGCTGCCGACAGCATGGAGATGTTTTGTTTTACAGCTACAATGTGAGTATCATCAGGGGAACACTGTGTGCCTTGGGGGTACAGATAAACTCCTGACCCTGCTTAAACTGTGTGGCACACTACACCGGGCACATGTCAGGCACATTTGTGTGTTTGGCACCATGGTACCAAACCATGTGTTATGACACATCATTCATATCCAGCCGACCATGGGTCCAGCAATAATGTTGCAATCACTGGTCCTGATCGCTTCCTGCCAAGTAACAAACACAGCCTGTCCTCCCTAAAAATAGACATCTTTCTTACTGCGCCGTAATCCCAGTGCCAGCACCAGAATCATACCTCTCCACAGTCTGCTTCAAGTCTTAAAATATTTTTCTCCTACTTTCTTTCTGGCCTAAAGCACAGTTTGGGAAATCTATTAGAGCTATTCATTTTGTTTCGGGGAGCGCAGGGGTGCTAGTGTTTTATTAACACAGTAGCTCTGCTCAGTGGCAATGTCTGGTTTTCAGTGAGGTTTCAGAGGGTTTTTTTACTCCATTTTCCAGCTGTGTTGACTCAAGTCGTAAGGCAGTCAGCCACTTGTGAGAGTGAAGTCTCCAAATACTTAAAGAGCTGAGATATTCTTTGAAACTCCTGAATCTTGGAAAATTAGGACAGAATCTGACAATACCAATTTTTCCTCAGGAGGCTTCCAGCACTCACAGTTCTGGTTCCAGCACGGACCAGGAAATTAAAAATCACATGAAAACTTTTGCAGCACTTTCAGGATGGCTGTAGGTTAGATCTGCATAAAGGCAGAACAAAAAGTGCAGGAGGGAGACTTAGTTTTCCCAGGTCATTTGTGTTGTGCTGTTCACGTAACCTGAAAGATGATTTACCCTGCTCGAGAAAACTTGTAAGTCAAAATAATAAAGTCTAGGTTGTCTAGAGCAAAGAATGAAAATGCAGCTTTGGTGTCAAGGCATTACCAATTCATTACGCTTACCTGTGTCCCAGCAGTGGGGCCAGCCAAGAGACAGATACTCTTCTAGCTAACACCGGCTGTGTGTCTGATGTGCATTATAAATCCCATCCCTTTGAGACTTTTGTAGCCAGGTGTAGGTTTGGGCTCCAACAGGGCAGGGAATGAGTGGCCAGAAGGATGCATAAAACATGCTTCTCCATGCTGCTCACTGGCCGTCCCGCTCTCTGCTCCCCAGCACAGCTTGGCCCCCAGCCTTCCCCTGGCCCCAGACCTGTGGCACCCTGCTAGATCTCAGGGAAAAGCTGAGGTACCTGAAAAGCTGTGACTGCTGATGAGGTGGCTCCCCTGTCACCTTGTCCACCATTGCTTCTGTCCTTGCTACCTTTTCTCCATCCCATGGCACCCGCTGTTTATTCAGCTCTCTTGTTTTCTCTCCTTTCACTGCTGCTGCATTATTCAGCTTTTCTTCTCTGGCAGTGTTTTTGCCCCCTCTTCCACCTCTCAGCTCACCACACTTCTCATTACAGGAGGAAAACAGTAAGCCATGCGATATTGCCTTGTAAGCCACGACTAATGGCAGAATGAAAAGAAGAGGAGGGAAGGCGGCTTTAACACTCAGCATCTGAAAATTAAATGTTTGGTAGTTCTGGGCTGGTCAGTTTTGTCAGAGGAACTCTGATGTTCCTTGTGGCTGACCCAGTTACCTGACTGAAGCAGGGGACTGTACCAGCTTGGGGTGTGGACTTTGAGCCCAGACTCTACCTCTTTGGCACTGCCCAAGCACATTGCTGATGCAGCAGAAATTTGCCCAGCATTAAGCTGGTGTAGGTGGTGTCCACCGGCCACGATGCCTTGTGTTCTCAGTTTTAATTATGTTGCCCAACTTTTGCCCGATTCTCAACCCTCATTTTTTTTTCTGAGAAAAAGCCTAGGCGAACCTAGGAAAATCAGTCTGTGGAACAGGAACTGTTGAGTTGTTTTAGGGTTAAGTTACAACTGAGTTGGTTTTTTCCATGCATGGTTTTTCTTTTTTTTTATTTTTTCCTTTCCCAGACTGCTTGAGTCCTAAATTCCCCCTGTAAATCTGCTTTCTGTACCATCAGTTCTCAGAACAATGCGCAACTTGATATACCTGATAAGAGTTAACATGAAAAATGAATAAATCATTTGCTACTCCCTTTTCTTTTTTTTGCTGTAACTGGGTGTTGGTCTATAAAATGAAGGAAGTTACACTGAGCAGGAAGTTTAAAAATGCTTAGACAGATGTCATTAAAAAAAAAATAATCAAAATTGGCTTCCTGCCAAGTGACTGTAATTAAAATTATTCTTCTTAGTGAGAAAAAAGCAGATGCAAAGGGAGGTTTCCTGTCTCTTAAAGTAGGAAATATAAATAACTGTTAGTCTCTCCTTTGTGTGTGCATGTTTCTGTAAGTGTGCGTCTTAATGTAGGACTCTGTTGCTGATTTCTAAAGTGGCTTGTAATTGAAAACTTTAGTCAATACCTGGTGGATGGGTGCTTTATTAATCTATACTTTTTTGGGTCTTGTTTTTAAATTAGACCTTTGTTGAAAAATAATGTATATAAATTGCCCTTGCTGTATTACAGATTACTGAAATGGCTGCTCTTACAGAAAAGAACAGTAAATTTCTTTGTACGGTGTTGAAAGGAGAACAGGATGTGGGTGGGTGTACACGTGTATATAGCTGTACACATTTATACGCATCTTATAGCTGTAGCTGATAGCTATATTAATTTAGAAACCAATGCAGTCAATGCCATGCAACTTCCTAGCATAGATGGACGTATACAAGTATAAAACTGCTTCTATCAGCATAACTTCTTTTTCCCTGTACAAGCATCTTTAGTTCGATATAATGCCTTTATATTATAATTTAATTTTGTTCTCATTACAAAGGTTTCTCATCTGATACAATTACACAAATTCTACAACAGTCTATTAGCCAAATTAGGCAAGCACAAGAGGTGTGCTCTACATCTCTTTTCTGTCACCACTGTTTAAAAGGGCACCATTTCCTTCTCCCTCCTGTGCATAGCTAGTTAATGACTTGCAGAGGTTGAAGAAATCCTGTAAGTCCATTTACCACGGTTTTCTCAGATGTTGCACTGAAGTTTACAGTTTTGTTTCTTTTTAAAAATAAGTTCCTTTTGAAGAATATCAGACAAGGCATGGGCATGTGTTTCAGTGTTGATCCATGAGAACTGCTAGATGGTTGTGGAGCAATACCCCTTGGCAGTTGCTAGGGCTCTTACCTAGCACATTAGTTTGTTTCTAGTGTGTTCCATATACCTATCTGGATGGGACATTGTTAGCTGTTTTTAGCAGCCACACATTTACACTGCTCAGATGAGGTTCTTCAACTGCGTTGAGATATATTATAGCACAGATACAGTTCTTTGGCAAAAGTGTCCTGGTAACTGTTTTTTCTCCTCACTGCATTGGATAAATGGGTTCAGTGAAAGGAGTCAGTAAAAGTGCGCTTGTGCTGACATGGGTTTTCCTGATTTATGATGCTGTCTAGTGTTTTTAAGTAGGCTGTGCTTGAATTTACCTCCCCTATGAAAGTAAGGTTTAGCCCCAGCACCGTTCTACTGATCAGTACATACTGCTCTAACTTACACCAAATGGTGTAACACAAATACGCTATACGAATAGCACAGAGTATAGATGTGTGGGTGCAGGGCCTCGATTTGATATGAAGCACTTGCAATGAGGAGTAGGAGACAGCATTTAGGCCCCACAGTGAGTTTTGGGCATGATGACCACAGGCAGGCATACCTCTCCTTTTCCATGAGTGCACTACAATACAGAAGAATAGCTTGATTTTACTGCTGTTTTCTTCAGGACTCCACAACTGCTCACCTTCTGTTTGTGGGCTGACTGGTCTCAATGCAACAAGATGTCTGCAACAAGAACCACCACTTATATTAATAAACCTGAATATCAGAAGCTGGATGGCAGGCTGGTACAGTGTGTGCTAAACTTTGTAAACAAACCTTCATGATTCTGGCATCTTTGAATGGTCCTGGAAAAACTTTCCTTGGAATAGATAGCAGAACTTGCTTCTGTATTTTGAGCTGCCAGATTATCTGGCAAGAGAGCTGCTAAAAAAAAGGTTACAAGAACAGCTGAAAAAGAGCAAGTACTTGCCTGCTGCAATCTATAGAGCAACTGGCACCCACTGAGCATGAGTAACAGTGATCTGAAAACATGCAAGAGAAATACAGACATGTACATCCTCTGGGTGCTGCAGTGCTGTGAGAGCCAAAGAGATTCTTAATTGCTCAGAGAAATATAGAGGGACTAGTCCGAATGGATGAGTAGTGTGGGCTTTGGAGATGAGGTCAGGTTACAAAAGCTATCCCCAAGAACGCTGCTGGAAACTTCAGCAACAGCTAAACTTATAGCTCTTTCGGAAAACGAAACAGAAACATTTTAAACTCACAATCCACTTTACAGCACAGCCCAAGGCCATAGGTAATCCATCTCTGCCAATCCTAGGGTGTCCCCTGTAAGCACATGTTTAAGAACTGCATTACAACAAACAACTCTGTGCCCTGAAAAGAGATTTCTCTCTGTTGAAATCCAGAGGCCCTATGAAAAGGTAGGGAAGGTTAAAGGTTCAGCACAAACCATGAGAAATCCCTTGCTGTTCATCCAGTCCTGCCTCTGTGCTCTTCTGGGGGGCAGTTTGCCTAAATCTCTTCCAGTTGTGTTTGCAGTTATGTCTGCTACTGCTAGGAGAAGTCCACCAAATGTCCCTTTCAGAGAGGTCCCAGGAAACCTGCTGGAGAGGTTTCATCGCTTCTTCCCAAGTGGGAAGGGGAGCCGTGGCAGGATTAAATGGCCACTTCCATGGCAGCACCCACAGCTCCCAAGTTCTTGTCTGATGCCCTAGGCTCTGAATCAGCAAGTGCTTAAAACTCCTGCTTTACTTTAAGCTGCTGAGACAGTACATGGAAAAGGTAAGTCTCTGCCTCTGGCAGCAATGCCTTCCTCGCATGCTTCCCCCATTAGTGGCGTGGCATGTCTGCATCTGGGGGATGTGCTGTGAGGGGAAGGGAATTGGGCAATTTTTATTTGGGGCAGGTAGAGGGAAGACTGTCCCTTCTTCTACTAAGAGTGTCAGAAAATACACCCATGTTTTTCACTCTTATGCTGCTCTGCTGAAGATGTTTTCCAAGCAGAAAAGGAAAGCAATGGGTTTTTTTGTTGGCATTTTGGCAAAGTATTTTCATGAGTATGGCTGCCCGTTGAAGACATCTGTTTAAGTTCCCAACGCTGGATAACAAGCAGATCTGTGCAAATGTTTGGGGCTGTGCTTTTCATGCAGGTTCACTTATGTTTCGTACACATGAGTCCAGGGACGAGTCACAGATGCCATGAGCAGGCCTGGCCAGTGCTGTCAGCTGAAACTCTTGTTTTGTGTCCAGTACATGGGGAAGAGATTGCGTTCCTGAGGAGCTCTTTTGAGGCGTGCTAAGGAAAGAATAAATCTCTCCACAATGGAATTTATTCTGAGTGAATTATCAGGGTTAAAAAAATACTCCATTGCTTTCAGCTCTTATCTTTGTTTACCATATCGCCAAGGACTGGTGCCTTTGTGCCCTAATACTGAACTGTCAGCAAGAGGGACAGGAAATGCTGCCTTCTCTATAGGCTCAGCACATAGGCTTAATGAGAAGAATAACATCTTAGCAGCAGTTGTTGGTTTTGCTCCGTTTGGTTTATTCTCTTTTGTTGTCTTACTTCAGCAAACCTAGATAATCTTAAGAGAAAAGCCTTTGTGCCAAATTCATGCACTCTGTAATTTAGTGACCTTCAGATATTTAAACATTATTAAGACCAAGTCAAGCTGACAAAAGAGCCTATATCCTTTTCATTTCCCACCAAGCCGACCATGCTGCATCCTGTCTGGAGCCTGGTCGCGCGCAGCATTCTCTGAACATGAGCCATCTTTCATCTCAAGCAAGGAAGGACCATACCGACACCAAACAGAGCTCCGGCTCTGTCCCTTACGGTGGTAATGCTGGCTTTGCAGGAAGCCCCGCCACTCCTGAGCCAACTGATTAATAACTCCCCTTAATGAAATAAGAAATACATGGTGGAAAAAATAATCAAATAGGGAAGCCCCATCCAGGCTGCAGCAAAGATGTGCTGGTAATGCTGCATCTGGTGGAGCGGCACTGACTTGTCCTGACAGCCTCCCCTCTGGATTTTGGGGAGCATGGGACATGAGAGTGGCATGAGCCTGGCTTCTTCACCCTGACACTGGCTGCAGGAGCCCGTCCTGATGTCTGCTTGGGGAGCACTTTTGGTGTGGTTTCTCTTCCACAGATCTCATAGCAGCAGCAGTTTCCCTGAACAGTTCCAGCTTCACAGCTTGAGAGGGGAGAGGTGCAGGGAGCAGGGATGATTCCCGTGGATCTCAACCTCTGTTTGGGACTCAAGAGCATTGCAGATAGATAAACCCTGAAAGCATATCCCTCAAAATTCAAATCACAGCTATTTTTTTCCAAGCAAAGGTAGGCTAACAGTGAGTTTCTTTGCCTGTTTTTTGCTGGTGTATGGGTAAGTGTGTAACACTCATTACAACTTTTTTCCCCCAGCAATTGCACATCATAAAGCAAAGCTTTAATGGCAGGTCAAGTTCACTTCTTTATTTACACAGAAGGAATGTGTAAAATTTCTGTTCGGGTAGTCCGTCCACAATTTTGTTGTTCATTCAAGATTTACCTTTATTTTGTACAACATCAGTATTAAATTTCAAGAGTAACCTTACCCATGACTTAAAAATTAAAAAAAACCAAAAACCCACAAACCAAAAAAAAACCAAAAACCACCCCATCCAAAAAAAGCAAGGGAGTTACTGTTAGTACCATGTAATGATCAGGCTTTGAACAGGAGCATCATATGCTGCCTGCCTCTGAGCATGCCAGCAGTATCCACACAATCCCATGATTAAGGTTTACCAGTCTTATTAAAACTGCTGGAGGAGAGGAAGACACTTTCCCAAATTCACTTGGAAAGCTGCGTCAGGACTTGACCTTCTGACTGCGAGCCTTGTGGCTTTGCCACACAACAGCTACTCCCTGTGCTCCTCCTGCCCTCGAAATAACGTGCCTGGAATCTGACCCCGCATTTCCCGCTGTCACGTTGGTATCAGCTGGAGATAAATGAAGCCTTTTATTAACTTGTTCCTTGCTTTGCAGGCTGCTTTTCTCTTCTGCTCTAAAGAAGAGCCAGTGGTGATGTGGCACCGAGGCAGAGCTATGTACACACACTGTCAGCACAGCGTTTGTAATCTACTGGCTGAAGCATCTCTTGTGGTAGAGATGAGACAAGACTCCATTATAAGGAACACAAAAGGAATTTTTCTAGCAAGTCCACCGGAAGCAGGGAGCAAGTCATCATCTTCCCTGGCTTCTCAGCTCCCAGCCTGCGTAGTACCAAGGAGCAAAAGTGGTGACGTGCATATGCAGAACACAAAAAAAAAAAGTCTTCCCACATCCTGACCTAGATAAATAGGCCCTGGCATGAATTTTCTGACTTCACAGCACTGACACTTTGCATCTTCTGAGATTTAAAGATCGTGCTTTTTTTTCAAGTCATTTTTATGCCATTTCAAATTGATGGATGTGTTACAGAAATATACCCATGCATACATGTGTGCGCACATGAAAGAGAGGCCAAAAGTACTAATACCAATCTCTCTTACTGTGCCGTAATGTGAAATGGGAAGTGAATGTGTTAGGAAAAGCAGTAGTTACGGACAGAAGTGCAAGATGTTCTGCTTTTCTGAGCTGCATCACAAATGCCTTGGGAGTGAAGGCAGGGAAAACCGTGAGGTTGCTCTAAGTTACGCTGGCAGAAGGCAGGTCTAAGTATGCAAGAGGTGCAAAAGGGAATCATATCCACTTATAGTTTTTCCCAACATGTTTCTTACAAGAGGTGTAACTCAGGCAGAATACGATCCCAAGTAACCTGCTTTCCAAAATCTTTTCCTTCAGAACTGATCTAATTCCCCCACCCTTTTTTTTTTTTATTTTATTTTTTTTGTGTATCATAGGTATTCTATGACTGGGACTACCAAGATGTTGTGTGATGTTATTTAAACTAGAGCAGCAAAGTCAGGATAGCAGCAATGTGCCATTGGCTTTGTGATTTTCCTGCTTGTTCACTAGAAAGAACCGTATATTTCTTTACACACATGGAAGTCAAAGAAGTAATAAGCACCCTTCATGAGTCAGATAGTCTCTATTTATATATCAGAGTACGTGTGGGAAGTCCTGTTTTTTCTCTGTTTTTTTCTTTCTGATTTTCTTTTCTTTTTTTTTTTTCTTTTTCTTTTTAAATTAAATTTCTTCATTTAGAGTCACACAGCTGTCTGGGCTTCAGCCATAAGATAAGTGGATCTGTGTATGACAGCAGTAACCGAAATTTATCTTTCTTTTCCCTCTCTCCCCCTCACATCCTCTCTTCCCCACCCCCACCCTCTAGTACCCAGCAGAAACAAAATGCTATATATAGATTAAGCAGTTCCCCCCCCCCCCCCCCCAATTACTTTGTCTGCATGTTTCAATTTCGTTCTGTGTCAAGCTTTGCCAAGGTACCAAGTTTGGCATTTTCAAGAGGAGGTTGGATTTAATCCCCGAGGCCCCTCTTGCAGTAACAAACACACACACCCCAAAACGTGCTACAGAACCATGGGTACTCTGAGGGGTAGCTCACACTTGCATGATGTTTTTTCACATGAAGTTCCTGGTCTTGTAGACTCTTTTCCTTTTTTAAAAGGTCTGTGTCATTCTAGCTGAGCGCTAGCAGCAGATGGCCAAAGGGCAGGCAAGGATGGCCCATGGTGCTCCGTAAATGGAATATTACCAGCATCCTGCCATCACCCTGCAAGTCTGTGGTATTTGTTTTGTATTCTCTCAAGTCACTCGACATTGAAGTCAGGTGCATAACCAGAATCTCATCTTTATCAAAACAAAAACCAACCAATTAAAAAAAAAAAAAAAGAGGGAAAAAAAGATTTCTAGTTGAAAAGGTAAGACTGGAAACATAAATCCCAGTTCAGAAGCTAAATGAAGTTCAAAATATTATTATTTGTCATAAATCTTATGTTTTTTCCAGCCAGTTTCTAAGTATGTTGGGGCTTCATTCATAATGTTTGAGCTTTTGGGGTTAGCAATATTCTGAGTATGCCTAGCTGCTCTCGTGCGTGTGACAGGCCCTTTACAGGAAAGGCCTACAGCTGTGCTCCGTCTTTGTACTCTCAGAAAATCCCTCCCCACAAATTAGCCCATCTATAGATATCTACAGATCTCTGTGCCACAACTTGTGCTGAAAAGGGCAAAGGATACCATCTTTTATTAAGTATTTTATAAGGGCAAAATCGCTAGTGAACCCCCTGCAGAACGCTATGCAGTTTATGCACTTTTACGGCAACAGAAGTGCTCTTTTGTGCTGAATGATTCAACAAATATGTCACTTTGTGGGTGCCACCTTTGTGTCTCAGTGGCATCTGAATCGTGTGGCCTCCGTGTCAGGGCTGGCTCAAATCCAGGTAGGTACCACTGTGTTGGCCAGGTTCCCCTGCACCCCAGAAATCTTGTGACTTGGTGCAGGATAGAGCTTTGAAAAAGAAGAAGAAACAATAAAATAATGGGTATTAAAGTAGCGTGGACATAAATGAAATGACAGCACAGAGATGAGATGTGGGGAATTGTAAAAATAAGGATATCCTTTGAAATACAGAGAGGTAAATGAGTGAGGTGGCCAGGCATTGAGGTAGGGAAGGGTCAGGTTCAAGAAAAAAAAATAATTTTGGGAAGCAAGGCAAAAGGAACAGGGAATTGGTCTTCACACCAGGATCATTGTGGGACTGTGAGGTAATAAATAAATAAAGGACAAAGCAGCTTACTCATAAAGCAGAAGAAATCATGAGAAATACTTTCCATTTGCCTTCCCTGTAAAATCTTATATCATCCTAAAACATGCTAGAAACGACCTTGTTCAGATTACAAATGATTTCTGTATTTTCTCACTGCTGACCCTGTGACTTCATCCTGCAGCTTTTTGAGTTGTGCTTTTTTTTCATTTCATTCCCGTGCGCTGACGAGGGCCGGTCATTCAGCAGGTGTGGAGGGGCTTCCTACCGGTCCCCCAGCCGCTGCACTTCCCAGGCTCCGTCCGTCCTCAACCGATGCGAATCGGCACAGTGCCTCTGATGGATTCAGGTCTGTGCTAAGGGAGACCACGAAAGATGCGGCCTCCTGAGCTGAATGCTGTTCTTTATAATCTCTTCTCCAATATGCATCCTTAAATGTCCGAAAGACCCAGGTCTTGGTTTCTCTTCTTGTTTTCTCTTCAGTTTTTGTCGATGACTTGGATACTGATAATAGCAGAAGAATTCCAGAAAAAAAAATTACATTTCTGTTTTTACTTCCTGGGATTAAGGGCAGGAAGGCTGTCCTGGGGGAGATCCCGGTGGAGATTTTCCACTGGCCTTTTTTTGGTTGGAAATGTTCCCAAGATTTGGGTAGAGTTTGAGTGTCATTTCAGAGGTCCAGTTGGCCCTCAAATAACCTACTGTGCCTATCAGTGTAATCAGGACCAAGTCATTGTGTGAAGTAAATCATAAACAGATGGACAGCCCTGCCATGGGGCTCTACAAAGGGTAGGGGAAAGCAAAGACACAAAACAGTGCCAGAACATGACACCACGATAGCTTCACTAAATCTAAGCGTGAACAGGCTTAGGGAAATTTCTGTGTTCCCAGATGGAGAAGAGATAGGGTAAGAGAAGAAAAGGAAAGAAATCCTTGAATAGGCATCTGCCAGGATTCCTCGCAGACAGCTTTATCTGAATATCTAGAGAGGTTTGTCATAGGATAGTGTCATGGTAGCAGACACCCCTGCTCACAGCCAGCTCCCCACTGAGCTTGGGATAGTAGGTTTTGGACTGGCATGTCGGGTTTTTTTAAAGATACTCTTCATGCATTGGACGGAGAAAACACAAAAGCTGTTTCGAGTGCTATCAAGTTTTTTCACATACCAACTGTAAATTGCTTTGTTGTACCCAAGGCAGTCAGCACTTTCCAGAGGGAGCAGAAGAGGAAAAGGCATTGAATAGCTTTGGTCAGAAAAGAAATTTTTCCCCTTTCTTTCTCCTTTTTTTCATATTTTCAGCTAAAATGTGAGAAGTTTCAACAGGAACAAACTTTTCCCTCGTGCCTTGTAGAAAAGCCATATGCTAAAATTGGGAGCTAGGACTGGATGTGGCTTTTACCTGTAGATTTTACCTGTATTAGGTAGGAGATGAAAAAGTCTACAGCAAGGAATTGGAGCTTTGACACCTGAAAAGCTTCTTTATTTCTTTACTTTTAGTACCATCAGTTTCTCAAGTCAGGCTGAGCCTTGAGTTATGATCTTGGCAGCTAAAAACAGACAAAGCTCCTTTTTGTTTAGGACATATTTAAATGCTATGCTACAGATTTCTTTCTTTTTTGGTCATTTTAAGTCTGTGCATTCAGAGCAGCATTTGCCTGTTTACTCACCGGAGTCACACAGAGGCTGAAAAAAATCAGGCTGCTTAGGAAGGGTAGAATTGGTGGGTGCCCAACTCCTCAGGTTGTAAATTGTTGGCCTCAGTCTTCAGCACCTCTGCTGGCCCCTTGTGTACAGGGAGGGAGTATTTACCAGGAGCACCTCACACATACATTTGGAAGATGATCAACTAATTAATGTTTGCTAAACGCTTTGCAGGCCTCAGGGGAAAAACAACTACGGAAAGGCAAAGTTTTATTATTGTACTGCACCTAATGTACATAAAATGTTTTCAAGGCATCAGGCACTACATAAATGTTGTGTGGTATTAAAACTGACCTGCCCTTGTCAGAGCAAATAATAATTATGCTGAGTGATGGGAGAATCTTGCAGTTTCTTTGCTGTGAATGTTTGCCTGTTTACTAATTCAGAAAAGGTCTCATCCAGCAGCTGCTGAAACCAATGACAAGCAGCCACTGGCTCAAGCCCATCTTTAAGTATCTGCAGAAGGGTGAATTACTGAAGTAATTTATTTTGTGTAAGGCTCTGCTCTCCTCATAGGCGGGACTGTGCTCTCTAGGGCATATTTACCCAAACTGCATGCCTGGGGCTGAGGCACCTCTCAGTCCGTAAGGCTGCTGAGTGCATGAGGCCATAGGGATGAAGAATGACAAAAGAGGACCTCACTACATAGCCCATATGATGGCCTCGATTTGCAGCATGAAAATGCATGCTGATGCCTTTTAATATAAACGTAACATGAGGAAATGAACATTTGATTAAACTAAACACACGGGCCTTTTATATGCAAGGCCCTAATTTAAAGCACTGTCACCTCCATACAGAAAATACCAGCTGGAGCAGGAATGATTAAATTAAATCCTCTGGCTCTTATGTGATACCATGAATGTCTGCTGAGAGGGGAAAAAAAATCCTTCCTCTTTATTCCTGTAGATCTGCAGCAGCCACCAAGGGACACTTCTATAGCAGGAAGGATTAAGTCTTGCATGAACTTCAGTGCTTAACGTGCTTTGGACTGGTGACATGCCCTTCGGACAGACCTACCCCATTTTTATAATTCTCTTTCTCAGCCTTTTGGGCCTCTGGCAGTCCTTTCTCCTGTTTAATTTCCTCCTTGCCTCCCTCCCACTGGGATCCTTCACCATTCAGCATTTCTGCCACCCAAGTAGAAATTTTGATTGTGTCAGACAAGTGTAGAAAGTGTAGAAAGAGAGACTCAGTGGGCTGAGGAGAGAACTGGGGGGGATTTCCTGGGGGCTGAGTGGTTTTTAAGGAGGTGATAAACAGGCAGTCTCTGCCTCTGATGGGCTTAGCAGGCTACAATGCATGGCCAGGGATTATATCACATCCACAAATAGCTGGAGCAAGGCACACATTGCACTCAGGAAGGGAGCCACTTCTGGAGAGGAGCTGCTCTTCCCCACCAAACCTAAGTCAAACAAAATGAAAAAAAAAAAAAAAGTACAGTGAGGGTGGTTGTGTATTAAAAGATGCCTGGCCAGGCACTATCAGCACACTGGGGACCTGCCTCTTCCTTTGTGCAGGAGAGCACCCAAGATGCCCAGTCTCACTCCCAGCTATTTATTCGCTTTTTGTTTAAGAGCACCCACATCTCTTGGCATGGGAATCTAGGACGAGGTGGAGTTGACAAATTTACAAAACTGAGATTGAACCAGATTTTTTTTCTCCTTTCTTTTTGTTTGCAGCTTGCCTCATAAAGGATTTCCTTAGTGATTTTCTTCTCTTTTCCTGCCTTTTTTCCCCCCCAGATCTTCTACCTGATGGCACTCATTCTGTTCTTGCTGATCACCATGTGTCAGTAGTAATGTAGGTGGAAGAGAATTTCTGACTGTTTTGGTTGCAGCTTTTGTGTTTATCTGTTTGGGTTTGGGACACTGTTCAGTTTCAGGAAGTATTTTTATCTCACAGAAGTTTCCTTGTGAACAGCGATGCTACGAAGACCTTGTTTTAGCACTGCGAAAGCTACTGGAGGTAATGCAGGTCTGTCTTCTGTCAGGAGCTGAAGTCTTTGATTTGAGAAGCAAAGTAACGTTAAAGAGAGTCGACATTGGTGTAACCTTATACTTTCTGGCTCTTTCCCCAGCACTATTAGATACATACTTAGAACCGCATTTTCCTCTGCCTTACACTGATACAACCCCAGGGAGCTGCGTGGATTTGCACCAAAGTAACAGAAGGAATTTGGCTGCAAGGTCTGCGTGTAATGTGGTTATCAGCGCATAACTGGTGTGCCAGCCTTTCCCACCACCCCTGAACTTGGCCTGTGCATCGGCACCTGCCTCTGCTTGTGCTCACACAGCTTATGTGGCGGTGGACCCGGCGAGAGGGGGACGTGAAGGCTGGAGTTAGAGGAGGTGTGAGGGTGACCAGCAGGTGATTTGAACAAAAGCCTGTAATACACCTGTAATACTAAATTTATTTGGCACACACGGTCTTTAGGAGGAACTGGGAGGAGTTTGAGATGTCTGAAGCACCAATTGCTACTGCAGCTTTGGAAGTGCTTCAATGAGCAAAGTAACACTGCCAAACCCAGCAAGCAGCCACCAAGAGTGGGGTGAGAGCCCCAGTGCTGCATTTCCATTTGAATGGCAACACAAAGCAGATGAGAAAGGTGGCAGGTAACCCAGGTGGAATCAAAAATAAAGGGAAAGCTTGAGAGTACGTGTTTTGGATAGTCTTTTCTTGCTTCTGCAGAAAGAGGCATGAGGGCATGGAGCTGAGGACTTGCTTTAATGTTCATTTCTGAGAGCATGTGAGAAGACACAATGCTGCTGGTGAGGCTTTAGCGCTACCTACGTGCTGTAAGGATTCAAGAGGAGAGGTGCTAGGCAGCTCAGGAAGCCTCTTGCTGCTGCATCTTAATCTGGAAGTCAGGCTTCATCTCTTATTTTTCATTCCTAAAACTTGTTCTCAATTCTATAGTCAAGAACTTTGTATTTTTTCTAGAAGATACCTTTCTATAGGCCTTTGTCACTGGAAATGGCCAACAGACACTTGGTGATTTTAGGCTGGCTCTTCACTATCTTAAAGCAGTGTATCTTAAAGCAACACCTTCTGCCATGACCTGCCTCCTGGGACGAGTGGGACTCAGGATCTTCAGGATCCTGTTTCCCCAGAAGCAAGGGCTGGCTCTGGCTTGGTGCCATGCCTTGGAGAGACATCTCACTTGGCAGGTGCAGGCTGGACTGCAGGCAGCAAAAAAGATTTTGCATGAGGACTACGGGTTTTTTTTGTTTTGTTTTGTTTTGTATTTGGTCCAAATTCTGAGGATAAAGCCAAGAAATTTTACTTCATCAACTCTGTCCCTGTTTCGCTGCCTGACATTGTGGGGAGGTTTTAGTTTGGTGCTTTACAGGTATTCCAGCATGTTGTTGTGGAAGCAGTAAAACATGAGTCAGGCTTTCTTTAAGCCAGTTACTGATAGGTGCCTGTTAATCCTTCCCACCCCTTTTTTCCTTCCATTGATCTGTATTTTGAGTGCTGTCCTGTCTGTAACCTTTCCTTTCTTGATATGGTTGTTAGCAAGGTTGTTGTGGGGCAACCCTAATGTGAGGTGGTATTCTTGCATTTCTTCTCCCCCTCCCAGGCTGAGCGTCTCACACAGGCTCTGGTTCTGTTAGGAGACAAGCAGCTCCTAAAGGTGACCAACAAGAGGTCAAAACCTGAGGCAAGATTCTTTGATCTATCAGCAGCTTTTGATCCATTTGCTCAAGAAACACTATTGACCTGTTTGTGAATCCTAGCTATGGCTATGGTGTGAATATCTCTTTTGGCAATTCGGAAAGGGGGTGGATGGGAGTCACTGGGAACGATTCTGGCTTCTTTGACTCACCGCCTCGTATCCTATTGCTAGCCAAAGTCTGCATTTCAGGGGGGAGCCAATGTGGGCTGTGTAGCTATGCATACACAGATAACACAGATCTGCATCGGCAGCGAAGCAGATCTGCACGTCATCCCTCTGACATGGACTTTGTCACATTCACACCTGCCCATGAGGCATTTGATTTGGATTGCAATTTCTCAGAAACCGCAGCCGGTTGGATCTCAGACCATGACTCAGCAGCACTAGTTATGAGGAATGTGGTCTCTGCCGCCTTTGCTGCTTCCAAATTGATTTCAGGTGCACGTCACACTCTGTCAGCTACACAAAATTTTCTCTTGATTTTTTTCATTTCTGGCTGCTGAGCACCACCAGACCATGACCAATATGATAAGTGGAATTCTTTTATTCACTGATGTGTACTTGCATTACGATTCCCAAAACAGAGGTAGTAGAGGAGGGTCTGTGTCTCGCTCATCAGCTACTTTCAGGAAAAGTTAGTATCTCATCTTAAACTCTCACTGAAGATGGGATCGTGCTGGACGTTGTATGGAAGCAACTGAGGTGCAGGCATATGTTCCGTTCTGCTGACTTGGCTGTGGTGATGCTAACCACAGCCAGCAAAGAGGAGTGAGCAACTGGGAGCAGTAACATCTCAAAGTGAAGCAGAAAGATTGGCCAGATCTCTCCTGTCAGCACTTGGATTCCCTTGGTGTTCATTGAGGAATTAAAAGTTAGCTGGGGGTGGTGGCAAAAAATAGGTTTGCCTGCCTAGAAAATGCTAAAGCCAATACTGAAAAGCAGAGGTGGATCTGAAGGCAGTTATTTCTCTTAAGGATTTATATGGGGATTAAAACACACATCATCCTTGTAGTGCATAGGCAATTTTATAATCACTGCTGGTATTTCACCTCAGGGTACTCTGTGGCGTGAAAAATTAATTTCCCACCTTTTTCTAAGGAATAGAGGCCTGGGATTTGTTGTCAGTCATAAAGGAGAGTTTGTGGCCAAAATTCTGGACCTCAAAATAGATTGAACAGTCTGAGATAGGTGAGGGTGTATCACCACATCTCCAGAAATCATGCAGAGAAATGCCACAAGATGGTACATGGCCAATCGACAGGAAAAGATACTACAAGGCTGTGCAAAGCAGAAGATAAACTGCTGTGCAAAGCAGTGGCTGCAAAATTAAAATATACATACAATGTGGTGCTTCCTTTCACCTCCCACATCTCTACTTGTCACAGAAAGGAATCTCTTAATGAAAAAAAACACTAAATCTTGAATAGGGGGCAATGTAGACAGTTGTGGGTTTTTTTGCAGGAGGTTAAAGTGGCATCTTTGCACACCACCCACCCCAGCAAACCTGCCAGCAGTTGAAAGATATAAATAGGGCCATTTAGGGAGAAAAGCATATTTAAGTTCCTTTGAAATGTGCTTGGCTAAAGGAATATTTTGAAGAGAGGGAGTGGAAAAACAAATGGAAAATATTTTCTTTGAAAGGGGAAAAAAAAATCAACAAACTGTCCTTCCTAAATAGAGATACTTGGCTGGTCTGTACTTTATTCAGCTGAAGGTCAGACCTTGCAAACAACTACTAAATTAGGTCCAGCTACTTTGATGCTAAAAGCATGGAAGTGCCAATAATTAAGTTGCATCAGATGTAGGAAATGACTGATGTGTCTGCCATGCTTATGATAGCAGAGCTCACTGTGCTGCCATTTGACCAACCCCTCTTTCTTTAGGTAAGAAAAAGGAATTTTCTTCTAAGGAAAATTAGCTGGTTTTACACCTTTGTTTTGTTTTCTGAACTGCTAATCCCCTGAAGGTATAGACCCTATTTGAAAGAGCAAATCAAAACTCCCATAATCTGGTGTTGTATTATTTGTTGATGTATGGTTTGATTTAGTGGCTACTTATTATATCAGGTTACCATATAATTATCTTAATTATTGACTCCAGAAGTAAGTAGAGGCATTACAAGAGAGACAGGAAGGCCCAATGGAAAAGAGCATGGCTCAGAGAATTGAACACATCACAGTGTGCTCTTCGCTCCACCACTCATGTACTCTGAGCCTGAACTCTTTCCTCAGCCAGCCTGGCTACGAAATCAGGAGGGATCACAGGGACAAGACTCAGGTGCTGACCCAGGACTCAAAGACATGCAGGAGAGCGGTATAAAAAGGACAGAGAAAAGTTCTGAAAGAGCGATGTAAAATTAGCAGGAAAAAAATGAATACATGCCAACCACAGTGTGCTTTTGCATCGAAGTGTGGAGCACCTGTATGGTCGCAGAGGAGCAGAGGAGCATACTTTTGCCACAAAGGCCTGAAATGTGAGTCTGATCACAGTTCATTTCCAGCCTCTGCTACTGATTTCCCTTGTGAAATCAGGTAGCCCTCGGATCCCTTTCTACAAAACAAGGATGACAAAAATCATCCTCCTGACTTTGGTTTTAGCTGTTCAAATTATTGGAGCCATTTGTGGCTTTTACTCTCCTAGTCCTTCATTTGATAACCATCGACCTAAGCCAAAGGTTTGAGTTAGTAGGCACTACCGCAATATAAGAGCATCATTGAAAGGCTGTCAGTGCAGTCTATACTTTATGTATTGATAATATTTGACATAAACTGACAAAATATTTAATCTATTGACAAGCTGAGTTGCATCTTTCTCCCTAAGAAAGGAGCAGACGCACTGGTTCTGCTCAGCCTGTGCAAATCACTTTCTCTGGTCTTGCTTCTCTTTCCTATGCCAAAAAATGGGGATAATAGAATGTATCTATTTCCTTCCCAGAAAAGATCGGTTAATGTGAAGTGGTGCATGGTGGCTTAGTGCTGAATAAGTGGGATACCCTAATCCAGCAAGGTATCCTCGTTCTATTGTATGCCTTTTCTGCATACCATCTGGAGTTGTTCTTTGCTTAGTATTTTCAGTATGTACCATATGTTTTTGCATGAAAATTCAATAAAATATGCATTATACATGAAAAGTGCTGTAGTAAATAAAAGAAGGATGGAATCCAGTCCCCTTTGTGAACGGCAGGGGCCCCAAATCTTCATAAAAGGCTTAGCCTAGTCTGACGTCTGTGCTTTTCTCCAATTTACTGTGTGTCAGTCTTTAGGAGATGCTCCAATTTAAAACAAAACTCTGCTTTCCTGATGAGGTTATTAGATGTACTTTGGCTGCCCTCTGCTGAGAGCACTGAATAAGACAGGGAAAACGTCCTCTTCCCAAGGAAGAGAATAGGGAGAAATTTTCTGTTTGTTCATGCACTAGAGTTGTGTCACTGCTGCTGCTGGTCGTCTGCGGTTCTGTGTCTCTCACTGTCTGTTTGCTGCCTGTCAGAGGGCAAAGTCTTCTGAGCTACAGACCTGTTCGGGCTTGGTGCTCACCACTCGTTGTCAAGGGCTGGGTGGTTTTGTAGACTTAGGAAATGTGGGCACAGGCATTTCCTGCCATGCAAAATTAAGCAGCATTACAGCAGGGGTGGCCACGGGAGGAAACAGGCTTCTCTCCCCAGGCAATATTGCAGTCCTGCCGGGTGGGATTTGAGCTGTACCTCAACTCTCTGCTCGGCAGAGCAATTCACCGCTGCGTGCTGTTCCTCATCAGGATGTTGGTTTCTCCCAGTGCCACCTCCCACCCCTCCACAAGCATCACAGCATTAGCACTTTGCTTTATTTCTGTAACTGGGAAAGGGCAAAGGGTTTGCTGCAACATCAACAAGTATAACTGTTTATTGTGAACAAAGTGCTCCTGCTCTGCTCTGCTCTTGTCTTTCAGAAGAAACAAAGGTCCCGTGCAGATTTTAGAGCATAAAGCAATAGCTCTGTTGTAGCTATTAATGCTCTCTGTAATGCCGTTTTTAATACTGCCTAGCAAGTTGATTTATTATTGTATCTTCAGCTGGGCTGTGCACCAAAGCGTTCTGATGATGAAGGGAATGTTATACACACATTTAATTACTGCCCACATTTTTGTATAATTTTATCATTTACTGTTTTAGATGAGACATTGAGTTCTTCTACAGGAAAAATGCCCAGTAAAAAATAGATGATTTAAAAGCTAATCTGAGATGAGTTTGGCACTTAAATGTGAGAAAATGTAATTGTTCCTTTCGTGCTGCCTTTTCAGATGGTCCCTGATTACCAAAATGTACAAGGACTCCCTTATCTGGACATGGTGATTGCAGAGACATTACGCATGTACCCACCTGCATTCAGGTATCTACCACCACCACCACCACCACCACCCCCTTATTCCACAGGGTAGATCCCTAGCTCTATAAAATGGAAATCTGCTGTTGGAAGACCAATGTGCCCTTGGTCTCTCTGCCAACATCAATACCACTTATGCATTTGAAAGCTAGAATGTGGCCTATTGAAGAAAAACTGGCTAATACTGGTATTTCTGAAGGATTTTTTTACAGTGGATTGGCCAAGATTGCTTGCTTACCATTCTTTACATCCCCCGAGGTTAGAGGATGGAGCCATTTTGCAGCAGGACTGGCCTTAGAAAGCCAGAGGCTGCTGCTTCCATATGCCTCAGTCTTCGGGGATACAGAGAAAAGACTTACCCTAGCCAGCTGGTCATTAAAGCCCTGATCTGTAGAAGGGTTGCACATTCAGAAAGCTGTATTTCACATGTATGTTTGTTTAACTTGGACCCCTGCCGCCTTGCACTTTGTGCTGTGTTATAATAGCTAAGCTAATGGCTACATCTTTAAATTTGAAAATTTTGCCCCAATTCACACAAGACTGATTTTACTAAGTTGTATTGATGAACTGAAAACAAGGGGGAAATAAGTTAGAAAACTCTTTGATGTCAAATTTCCAAGTTATCATGAGCATAAGAGCTGATGTTAAGAATGGAACTTTTCAAAGTGGTCAGCCAGTTGCACTGCTTCTCGTGAAGCTGGGGTTACATGGCTGGAAAGGAGCCAAAGCTGAGTTTGCTGTGAGAGCCTTTGAAAAATTTACCCTACAGTTCCAAGCACCTTAAAATAATAGAGCTTAAAATCATATTCTCTTCCATATGTTCACAAAGATTGGAAGTCAAGATTTTGTCCATGGACATCTGCAGGATTGTTCAGAGAGTAAATGTCGAAGATACTTGCTCCTGGATAAGATGACTGGGCTTTACTATGTTATACATGGTATGCAAGTGGAAATCGTTTCGCCACTTAAAAGCATCACGGATCTTTGTGTTTCAGCTGAAACACTGGGAAACAATCAGTGTTTGTCAGATTGGAAATAAAATGGGAATGGAGCAAAACTTGTTCCAAAGTTTCCGTTGGCATTGTCAGTGGTGTTTATTGATCTGGCTTTTACTCGGATGGATATGGAATGGATAGGACAGCCCAGTGCCTCGGAAAGATTCTAATTGCCTATGACAAGGATAATGCTGAGTTAGGGGAAAATTCAGTAGCAGCCAAGCTTGTTATAAAATGCGTTGTTTTTTTTTAATAGATGTACTTACTAGCCAGACAACTTTCTTCCCGAGAACTCATGTTTCCACTATCGCCAAATTCATATAAGGATGAGAAGAGTGGCTTGTCAATGTGTTTTTTAGCATGCCAGTGTCTTGTTCCAGATTCGGAGCCTCTGTTATTTATTTGTCTATGAGAAAGAGAGAGATGGGTGACAGCAAGGAAAGAATGTGTTCCTGTAATGATACCAGACTGACAGACCTGAAACTGAAATCTTTGTTCAACTTTGTAGGCACAGCGCAGGGAGCAGCAAAGGGACCTCCTTGCACGTTGTCTTGCCCCTGTGCTCCCAGCTGGTGCCAGGGCATAGCCCCTAGGCTAATAGCACAGCACCTGCCTGGGTCTGGCATGCTTTGGCATCTGCAGCAACCACCAAAGCACCAAAAGATCTGGATCAGGATCTGCCCCCACACATGTACACTGACACACCATTTTTTTTACAAGATTTACTGACCCAAGCTCAGCTTTGGCAGGCAGCTTTTCTCAGTCTTCTTGTCACAATTATGTTCCTAAGGACAGTCCTTGGCACCTATCACCACAGGGTGGGAGGAAACTGGAGAGTTTTGTTGCTAACATCATGCCTATCTTTGATGAGTGTATGTGAAATGCAGTTTTCCAAGGCTTGTAAATTGGTTATATTTTTCTAGCAGCAGCTGAACACTTAGCCCCAACATTAAAACCATCCCTTACTAAATTTCAGGTGCTGTCCCAACATGGGGGAGCTTCTCAAATAAACAAACTCAAAACTATATTTGTTATCATTTTTTTCCTAAAAGCAAATGAGCATGTTCTTTCTGCCTTTTATTAGAGGTAACTGAGAATTTAATCTGCAGTTTTTGTAAAAAGTGAGTCTAAAACCAACATTAGCAGCAAAATTACAATTTAACAGTTAACATTTTGGAAAACTGTAAGCAATGAAATGCTTTACTGTGAAAAGGACAGAAGCTGACCAGATGGGTTGGAGCTGTGTGCTTCTAGGTGGAGGTGATTGTAACCTGGGAAGACATTAGCATCAGCAACAGTTGCTGTACTTATCTACTAGGGAAGTCTTACTCCTGAAATTGCAGGGACAGTCCAGCTGAAGAGGTTGACTTTTATGGTTCCCTCCTGATGTGTTTTTACCTTTATTAATCATCTGGGATACATGACACCTACTGTTTCAGGTTCACTCGGGAGGCAGCTAAAGACTGCATAGTGCTGGGGCAGCGTATTCCAGCTGGGGCTGTCATTGAAACCGCGGTTGGACATCTCCACCACAACCCTGAGTTCTGGCCAGAGCCTGAGAAGTTCATTCCCGAGAGGTATGTGGACTGATGCTTTTAGTTCTTAGGTTGAAGTCTTTATTTGGGCCTGTTTAGATCGAAGGCCTGCCTTAAATGCTGTTTCACGCATTAGGGTGGACACAGGACTCCAGCCTGTCCAGTGGAGATGCCAGGCCCTGCTGCTCCTTCACAGCCACAGTCACCCGCTCTTCACCCGAAACACTATTTCCAGCAAGAGGAGCACAGTTTAATTTGGAACATAAAAATATGTGATGTCTACCAAATCAGACAAGAGGTGATAGTAATGCATCCCTCAGAGAGTGCAAAGTTTGGTCAAAGTTGAAATGTGGTGCAGGTTTTCAGACCTGTTTCCAAATTAGGTGCTGCAAGTAGTGTGGCCTTTGGATGCAGAAACTGAAGTGAGACAGTATATTCACTGGGACGAGGTACCCAGGAAACTCGTCCAGCTCCTGGCTGGTTTAGAGCAGCCTTTCACTTGAGATCTTGTAATGGTGTGGGTACACAGTGAGTGGGGAACCTACCCCATCTCCACTGGGAATTTGCTCTGTCCGTACGTTAGGATCCTGGGTTCTTAGCTCTGCTTAGCAAGACATACTTTCACATGGAGCCGAAGGCTGAATTCCCTTCAGCCGGGGGAGGTGGGGGGCACTGTCAAATTGTGGGTTTGTACCCTGCCCTACCTTAGAGATGCTGAGTTGAGCTTACAGGGGGAATTTCAGTTGATGTGGTGTTTTGTGGAAGAACAAATTAGTTTTGTGGGCAGCTATACTTTAAGCTGTTCTGTGGGCAGCTGCATTTTAAGCTACCACTGTGTTGAAAAGTCTGTAAGAAAAAAACCCTGCATGCTCCACAAACAACTGGGCGTGAGGCAGGCAGCCCAGAACCATCTTTGCCAGTAAGACAACACATGTACGGTGTAGGTGGGTTTGCCCAGTGCTCCTTCTGGAGCAAATATTGGCATATGCTCTATCAGACACCTTAGGCCATGACAAAGAACAATGCCAATGTTAGGAAAGCCCAGAGCTTTTGTTGGGGAGGAATCTTAGCAACAACTGGAAGTCTGGAGTGGTGTTTAGCAATGCTTATTTAAAAATGCTGTCTTAATTGTTTGTTCACCACTTTAACTGTAGTATGAAAGCACATTACAGGGTAAAATGGATAGTGGGGGCTTCAGTCCCCTTGACTCATACAGTGCTGTTTGTTATGAATCGGAGATGAATTCTCTTTTGAAATCTCCCTGAGGAATGAAGCATGATTACTAACACTCTCCCCCACTTGTATCAGTTGGTAGTGTTAGTAAGAATTATAAAATAACAGCTTAACAAAAAATAAGTTTTCAGCTACAGGCTTTTCCCCCCTAATATTTTGTTTTGAAATCTGCCTCAGGAATAATACAAGGGAGACTAAATTTACCAGTATGATAAATGGGGGTAAGCAAGGCAAGCATTGCATTACCCTGTTTGCATGGAATATGCAACAGCGCTCAGTCCATGAGTTAATGGTCCTTCAGTTGCAAATTACGGGCTTCTATAGCACTGCGGCAGTAGCCCAATCTTATTTAGGATATCTGAGCATGAGGGTGGGGTTAGCAGAAATACACAATACTATTTTTTTCAAACCTCAAAATACCCTGTATTACCTCTCATCTCTTTCTACCCTGCGTGAGTTCGCTGGGCCTTTGTAGTCTAAAGTTCTTGCAAATTGTATCCAAACAGGCGATTTTCAGGGATGACCCTATACATGAAGGACAGGACCTTAATCCACATATAGAACTGGAAAAGTAGTTCTGTACTACCAGAACAGCTCCAAATACCTTATGACACAGGAGGTCTATGTAGATTTACAGGGTAATGCCATCACTGAAAAGGTTTCTTTTTTTTAAAGGAACCACTCTGATCAGTGACTCAGCACAAGCCAGATGAGCTTCACCTTGTTGATTATGCGTTGGCCCTAATAACTTGTGCTGACTCAAACTCTGTACTCTTGTCAGTACATATTCTGTCCAGTATACATCCATCTTTGCATATGCTGGCAAACAGATTTTGCTTTTTTCCTTTGGACTGCTGTTCAAATAGGAAATTTGTTTCCTTCCTTGGGGGTGGGGGTGCGGGAAGAAAGAAAAAACCCTCATTTCTAATGGGTTGGGCAAGTATTTTAAAGCTGGGTAGTTGATGCAGATCTGCATAACAGACTGTCACATTAATCAGTCGTTTCAATTGGACTGAGGTACTTCAGCTCTAAGAACAGAACTGTCTGCAATTTCAAGGTTTCCCAACTGGGAACCTGGTCTCTTTGTGACAAGAGCAGAAAGAAAGGCTTTACTGAATTGTAATAACCGTCTTCTGTGGCCTGTCCAGTCCCATGAGATTTCACCTCCCCTTGCAAGCTTCAAAGAGAAGTTCCCGTTGATCTGCATCTGTGATGCACAGCAAAGAAGTGCTGTTGCTGCTTCTAGCTAGTTCACATTGCAGCCCATTAGTTTCCTCTTAGGTCTAATCTCTCCCTCATACGTGCAAATGTCTATGTGTAATCTCTCCCTCATACGTGCAAATGTCTATGTGGCTAGCTTGTCTGCACCTGAAGTTATCATCCTTCTAGGCATCTTCATGAACTTAAAGCAATTCACTGAAGATAGATTGGAATTAATACTAATGTCTCCGTCCCCTCCTGGCATCACCAACTGACAAAGGCTGATGGCCATAAGTCAATTATCTGTTTACTTAAGGTTGTCAGCCCCATCAGGACATAATCTGTCAATAGTCCCTTTGATGTGTCCATTAACAATTGAAACAATCACCTTTTGATATGTAAATGAAAAACACGGAATCAGGAGTAAAAAACATTTATTGGACTGTTTTCCATCTCTGCACCTTCTAGGTTTACAGAGGAGGCCAAGAAGGAACGACATCCCTTTGCATACTTGCCTTTTGGGGCAGGACCCCGTGGCTGCATTGGCATGAAAATGGGTTTGCTGGAGACAAAAATTACTCTGCTGAGGATTTTGCAGAAGTTTAAATTTAAGACCTGCCCAGAGACTGAGGTTTGTACGCGTAGAGGCTTAAAGGCCACACTTATCAACTTCAGGCAGTTGACAGCATGTCCTAGACAGGATGACTGACTTGCCTGTGTGAATTTCTCTTTGTTTGAGACAACTGCTAGAGCCACTTCCATAATAAGGAGGGACAAGAGGCCTGGACTGCATGTTTTAATCAAAATGTGATCTAACCTTTATGCTTTTTCCAACAAAACAAAGTTACACAGCCCTGCCTTAGTGAAGAGCAGTCTAGCAACACTGCAGTCGAAATACCTTGATTTATACAGGGTAAGAACAGGTGTACATCTTTCCTGGGATCTCAGCACTTTTAGTATATGCCTATTGCTATATAAATTGCACCTAGCACTTACTCAGCAACTCTAGAGTTTACAGAGTTAATTTTTTTCTGTTCAGATCTACAGTATACCTGGGCAACCACTGCCTCAGCCTCTGGCTGTAAATTCTGTTTAATATTATACTACCACAGCTGACTGTAAAACAAGTACTTTACAGCTTCCTCAGTAATCCTGGTATGAATTGATCCCCCAGCAAAAAACATCTGTCTGTATGTGGGGGTGTTATACACACATAAGCAAATACATACAATTGTACATAAGATGCTCTTTTTTTCTTTTAGATTCCTTTGCAGCTGAAATCAAAAGCCACACTTGGACCGAAAAATGGAGTCTATATTATGCTAGAATCTCGCTAAATGAAAATGTACATCCTGAAGCCTCCTGGGATGGGACCCTTTGTTCAGTGACTCACTGGGTATAATCATTTTTCAAAACCCCAAAGACAGGTAGGAGCCTGTCTCATTGATGGTAGATGTAGTAGATGCTGCCTCACTGCCCTCTTGTGGGAGAGCCTCCAGTCACTTTTATCAATGAGACATGGGCTCCACGGTCTTTTTGGTGGTTTTCAAATTGCTGTGAATAGTATCTGTGGAGAAGCATCCCACTTTCACTTGCTTTTCTACATTATGCTTTCTTTCACTCATCTTTGAGAATGCTTTCTTCATGCTCAAGTTCAATAAATGGAGCAGATGTTAAGCATACACACAATCTAAAATATATTTTAATTAAAATTGTTTCTCTCACATATCCTTTTCATGCACTTGTAAGTCCATGCTCTAGAAAAAGTCCAAGAGACACCACAGTTATAGCAGAAGACTTGGGATCCAGCGCACTGGATTTTATCACGAACTCCGCTAAACACCAAAGCTGAGTTTCCTGCACAATGCTTAATCTCTCCCTGTGTCTGTAAAGTGGAAGGGGTTGCACCTTCTTCATGCTTTTAAAACGATTTCAAATACACTTAGATCAACAATTTGCACTTGGCACATTGCATTGACATGACTGAAAAGGAATGAAGAGTTCCCCTGCTTACCAGCTAAGTTCCAGTAATAAGACCAAAGAAATGAGGTGACAGCCATTTTTCTGGCTGCTGAGCTGCAGCTGGAAGGGTGGAGAAAAAGAAGATACAAATTTAAAGAAAGCAGGAGGACTGGAGGAAATTTAAGGGTAATCAGAAGGTGTTGGTACAACATCTGCTTCACGTTGAGACCTTTTCCTTTCCAGCCATTGCAGTTGGCACCATCTTTGCTGGGTCATTGACTCAAGGAATTTGAGTGCTGCATGCACTAGAGCCAACGGCAAAGGAGTGGGTCCAGGATCATCAGTCTCAGCAGCTCTCTTGATTCCTTATGTGACCCTGGCGCATGTCACATCCCACGTGCCTCACTCCACTCGGGAGGGAACTTGTCCGATTGCCAGCTGCAGCAGCAGCATGGATCCATTCAAGCTGCACGACTGTGCACATGCATCTTCACAGCCAAGGTGGCTGTATGCTTCCACTCTTCACATTCCCTCCGTGCTCTTAGTGGAGCATCGGACAGCAGTGATCAATTGACCAGAAAAAATCAACCACTTTTCCTTCCTTGGGCACCACAAACTGGTTGGTTGTACAACTGTGCTGGTTTTGGCTAGAATAATTTTCTTCACAGCAGCTAGTATGGGGCTATATTTTTTGGATTTGTATTTTGTTACTGCTGAGCAGCGCTTACACAGAGTCACGGCCTTTTCTGCTTCTCACCCCACCCCACCAGCAAGTGGGCTGAGTGCACAAGAAGTTATGAGGGAACACAGCCAGGACAGCTGACCCCAACTGACCAAAAGGATATTCCATACCCTATGACACCATGCTCAGCATATACAGCTGGGAGAAAGAGAAGGAAGGGGGAATGTTCGGAGTTATGGCATTTGTTTTCCAAGTAACCATTACGTATGATGGAGCCCTGCTTTTCTAGCGATGGCTGAACACCTGCCTGCTAATGGGAAGTGGTGAATGAATTCCTTGTTTTGCTTTGCTTGTGTGTGCAGCTTTTGCTTTACCCATTAAACTGTCTTTATCTCAATCCACGAGTTTTCTTAGTTCTACTTTTCCAATTCTTTCCCCCATCCCACTGGCACTGGGGATTCAGCAAGTGGCTGCGTGGTGCTTAGTTGCTGGCTGGGATTAAATCACAACAACAAAACCATAAGAGGAGATGGTCTCAGTCTCAGGATCCTTTTTTTTTCTTAAAAAAAATAAAGAGATCTATAAATATATATATTATAAATAGCAATTTTTTTTATGGCACTATGAAAATAAGGAAGCACATTTTTGTTCTTTGCAAGTGTTGACCTTCTGCCTGCTGACATATTCTGTTCAAGGTTTCCTTAGGTACAGCGTCTTTTTTGGTGGCATGCACAGAGAAGTGTCATTGGCAGCAGGAGGAAGAGACTGACTGCTCAGCTTCACTGCAAGGATTGCTGGAAGGAACCATCTGCTCACTGATCCCTAGCTAGTTCTCCAGTTTCTCTCCAGCAAGCACCTTTTTCTGTCTTCATCCCACATGCTGCCTTAACACTGATCAAATTACTGTATCTTGCTCCTACCTGAAGGTTTTGTCTTTCACTTTTGTGGGACTTTTTTTCTTTTTTTTTTTCAAACCAGAACTGTACAGGTAGTAGTAGTGAAGTACTGATCAGGCAGTCTTGGAATTCTTTCTGTTTCCATGGAGCATCTCTGGCGTACTAAACAGAAGTGCCCTGTTACAAACACACTGATTATATGAATTACTGATGGAGTGATTGATATTTATTCGAAAAGTAACACACTATATATACCCTAGTTTCTACATGTTATCCATCATTTTTGCCTCTTGAAAATAGGATGCTGGCAGCTGATTTACTGTACAGCTTATACATACAAGTGGCAAAAAGTTGGATGGGCCCTGCCTAAAAACTTCTCACCTACCTGAATGAGCAGGAAGCTCATTCCAGTCTGAAGTCAGCTGTCAAAGGCTTGTTTGTCCCTTCAAAATTCTTTTATTGTTTTTCTTCCTTACATGAATTAGCAAGTTGTTGTGTAATTTATTTTTGAGGAAATACTCCAAGCCTAAATCAGGCTTTTACCTTTCTTCCATGTGCTTTTGTACGGACTGTTCTACAGCTTCTCTCGATGCTGTTTATATCCTCAATATTTATCCAAGAAAGTGCCACTGATGTGTAGAGTAGTTGAACGAGTCATATTCCTGCACCTGAACAGAGCATAATCATAGAATCATAGAATGGTTTGGGCTGGAAGGGACCTTAAAGATCATCTAGTTCCAGCACCCCTGCCGCAGGCAGGGACACCTTCCACTAGACTAGGTTGCTCAAAGCCACATCCAGCAAGACCAGGGATGGGTCGTCCACAACTTCTCTGGGCAACCTGGTCCAGTGCCTCACCACCCTCACAGTAAAGGATTTCTTCCTGATATCTAATCTACCCCCTTTCAGCTGAAAGCCATTTCTCTTTGTCCCATCACTACATGCCCTTGTACAAAGTCCCTCTCCAGCTTTCTTGTAGGCCCCCTTGAGCTACTGGAAGGCTGCTATAAGATCTCCCCAGAGCCTTCCCTTCTCCAGGCTGAACAACCTCAACTGTCTCAGCCTGTCTTCATAAAAGAGAGGTGCTCCAGCCCTCTGATCATCTTCATGGCTCTCGTCTGGACTCACTCCCACAGGTCCGTGTCCTTCTGTTGGGGGCCCCAGACCTGAATGCAGTACTCCAGGTAGGGTCTCATGAGAATAGAGAAGAGGGGGAGAATCACCTCCCTCAACCTGCTGGCCACGCTTGTTTTGATGAAGCCCAGGATACAGTTGGCTTTCTGGGATGCAAACGCACATTACTGGGTCATGTTGAGCTTTTCACCCACCAAAACCCCTAAGTCCTTCTCCTCAGTGTCAATCCATTCTCTGCCCAGCCTGTAATTGTGCTTGGGATTGCCCTGACCCATGTGTACAACCTTGCACTTGGTCTTGTTGAACTTCATGAAGTTCATATGGGCCCACCTCTGAAGCCTGTCGAGGTCCCTTTGGATAGCATCCCTTCCCTCCAACGTGTTGACCCAACCACACAGCTTGGTGTAATCAGCAAACTTGCTGAGGGTGCATTTGATCCCACTGTCCCTGTTACCAACAAAGCCATTAAGCAGTGCTGGTCCCAATACCAATCCCTGAGAGAAAAAATGAGACCACTCATCACTGGTCTCCACTTGGATACTGAGCTGTTGACAGCAACTCTTTGAGTGTGATCATCCAGTCAATTCCTTATCCACCAAATGTTCCAGCTGTTAAATCCATGTCTCTCCAGTTTAGAGACAAGGATGTTGTGTGGGAAGTGTCAAATGCTTTGCAGAAGTCTGGGTAGATGCCATCAGCTGATCTTCTCTTATCCATCAATTCTGTAACCCCATCATAGAAGGCCACCAAATTTGTCAGGCATGATTTGCTGTTAGTGAAGCTATATTGCCTGTCACCAATCACCTCCTTATCTTCCCTTCGCATAGTTTCCAGGAGGATCTGCTCCATGATCTTGCTGGGCACAGAGGTGAAGCTGACTGGCCTGTAGTTCCCCAGGTCTTAAAAATGGGGGTTATGTTTCCCCTTTTGGAGTCAGTGGGAACTTCACCAGACTGCCACAGCTTCTCAAACATGATGGACAGTGGCTTAGCAATTTCATCTGCCAGTACCCTCAGGACCCAGGGATGCATCTCATCAGGTCCCGTGAAGCTGTGCACCTTCAGATTCCTTGAATGGTCTCAAACCTGATCTTCTCCTACCATGGGTGGTTTTCCATTCTCCCAGTCCTTGCCTTTGCCTTCTGCAACTTGGGTGGTATGGCTTCACTTGGTGAAGACTGAGGCAAAAAAGTTGTTGAGTACCTCAGGCCTTCTCCATATCCTGAGTAACCAGGTCTCCTGTTTCCTTCTGGAGAGGGCCCACATTTTCCCTAGTCTTTCTGTTATCACCGATGTACCTATAGAAGCTTTTCCTGTAGCCCTTGATGTCCCAGGCCAGATTTAATTCTACCAGGACTTTAGGTTTCCCAACCTGATCCCTGGCTACTCACACAACTTCCCTGTATCCCTCTGTAGTGGGTTTGCACGGTAAGGTTTTGGTAGCGGGGGGCACTACAGGGGTGGCCTCTGTGAGAAGCTGACTGAAGCTTCCCCTATGTCCAGTGGAGCCAATGCCAGCCGGCTCCAAGATGGACCTGCTGCTGGCCAAGGCTGAGCTAATCAGTGACAGTGGTAGCACCTCTGTAATAGCATATTAAGAAGGGGGGGAGGGGGGGAACCTAACCAAAACCATTTTACCAGCAGAAGAGAGGAGTGAGACTGTGTGAGAGCAACCACGCTGCAGACACCAAGGTCAGTGAAGAAAAAGGGCAGGAGGTGCTCCAGGCATTGGGGCAGAGCTTTCCCTGCAGCCCGTGGTGAAGCCCACAGTGAGGCAGCTGTGCCCCTGCAGCCCATGGAGGACCCCACACCAGAGCAGGTGGATGCCCAAAGGAGGCTGTGACCCCATGGGAAGCCCACACTGGAGCAGGCTCCTGGCAGGACCTGTGGCCCCATGGAGAGAGAAGCCCAGGTTAGAGCAGGTTTGCTGGCAGGACTTGTGACCCCACGGGGGACCCACGCTGGAGCAGTGTGTGGAGAGCTGCAACCTATGGTAAGGACTCACACTGGAGAAGTTCATGGAGAACTGTAGCAGGGCAAGAGTGTGAGGAGTCCTTCCCCTGAGGAGGGAGGAGCGCTAGAAAGAACGTGTGATGAACTGACTGCGAACCTCATTCCCATTCCGCCTGTGACACTGGCAGGGAGGAAGAAGAGAAATCAGGAATTAAGTTAAGCCCAGGAAGAAGGGAGAGGTGGAGGGAAGGTGGTTTTTTCTCATTTGAATGGTAATAAATTAAACTAATTTCCCCAAGTCGAGTGTGTTTTGCCTGTGATGGTAACTGCTGAATGATCTTCCTGTCCCTGTCTCTACCCACCAGCCTTTCATTATATTTTCTCTCCCCTGTCTAGTTGAGGGGCGGGGAGTGATAGAGCAGCTTTGGTGGGCACCTGGCATCCAGCCAGGGTCAAGCCACCACATCCTCCCAGACTACCTGTCCTTGCTTCCACCCTCTCTAGGCTTCCTTTTTGTGTTTCAGTTTGTCCAGGAGCTCCTTGTTCTCCATGCAGGCCTCCTGGATTTTTTGCCTGACTTCGTTGGGATGCATCGCTCCTGAGCTTGGAGGAGGTGATCCTTGAATATTAACCAGCTTTCTTGGGTCCGTCTTCCTTCCAGGGCTTTATCCCATGGTACTCTACCAAGCAGATCCCTGAAGAGGCCAAAGTCTGCTCTGCTGAAGGCCAGGGCAGAGAGCCTGCTGTCCTGAGGATCTTGAACTCCACCATTTTGTGGTCAGTGCAGCAACGCTTCCCTGGAGCTCCACATTCCCCACCAGCCCCTCCTTGCTGGTGAGAACAAGGTCCAGCACAGCACCTCTCTTCATCCACTCCTCTATCACTTGGAGAAGGAAGCTGTCGTCAATGTATTCCAGGAGCCTCCTGGATTGCTTGTGCTCTGCTGTGTTGTCCCCCCAACAGATATCAAGGTGGTTAAAGTCCCCCATGAGAACCTGGACTTGTGTGAGGCTGCTCCTATCTGTCTATAGAGGGCCTCAGCTGCTTGGTCTTCCTGGTTAGGTGGCCTGTAGCACACCCCCGCTATGTCACCTGTCCCTGCTCCTTACCCATCTTCAGGTGGAGCTCCATGCACTCCAGCTGGTCATTGACACAAAGGGCAACACCCCCACCTCTTCTCCCCAGCCTGTCCTTCCTAAAAAGACTGTATCCTTCCATTCCAACACTCAAGTCATCCCACCACTTCTCTGCGATGTCAGTAAGATCATAGCCCTGCAGGTGTGCATGTCTCAAACTCCTCTTGTTTGTTCCCCATGCCATGTGCATTTGCATCTCTGCATTTGAGCTGGGCCCCTGATGAAGCTGACCTACTGGCTGGAGTGGCCATAATTCTTTTGTACTGCTCTTCAGGTGCTCTCCTGCTGATCAGGCTCTGGGCTTCTACTTCTGCCATGGGCGTCAAACTGGTAGGAGTGGGATGAATTGGTGTTCCCCTCCCCCGGTACCATCTTGAATACTGTGTTGACTCCACCGGTAAAAACCAACACTGCAGTGGCTGCCACTGTACATCACATTTTACAGGGTTGCAGACTGCACCAAGAGTCTTTCCCAGGCGCTTCTAAGTTGAACATGGATAGTACGTGTGCAAGTAAACTCACTTGGGTCTGGTCTAACATTTGTTCATCTGTCCTGCAAAGTTTTCTGGTTAGGAGGTATTGGCTGTTTTCACCTGTTTGTACTGTTATGGAATAGAGGAATTATTTTTACAGCTGTGGGCCAAGTCAGAGTTCTGGAAATGCATCATCCCTTGTTCTACATGCAGGCCTAGCAAGACAGCTAGAGAAGTAAGACAGACGAAAGGCTGCCAACTTTGTAGTAACGTAGGAAGAGCCCCAAGCCATTTCCTCCTTTTAAACAACAGCTGCTGATAGTCAACAGACACTGCATAGACATTTTACCAGGACACTTGATGGTGCCGGCCCTCACCCTGGCTGTGTGGGCTCAGCAGCACACCTAAAGAGTGTGCTGTGTCGAGGGACCCGTGCTGCTCTAGCCCCCTGGAAGCACACATTTGCAAAAAACAAGACGAAAACTGGCAGCAGCTCTCCAAACCTGGTAATAATCTGGTGATATCATGTTAATCACAGTGCATTTGTGCACCCACATAGCATGGTCCCAAACTGATCCCAAGCAGAGCTGGCTTCAGGATTCATTAAAAAAACCCACAAACACCAAACTACCAAAAAAACCCAAGGGTTTTTTTTGATGTTGCAACATCAAAACATAACTTTATTACCCTTAAGTTGTGGTGACTATTAGCATTTCTGTATGGCATGCTTTAGTCAACAGCAGTTGAGTCTAGGGAGGAACAAGGAAGCTGATTTAAAATAATTTCTCCCCTCAGAAACAGTAAGTGTGTTGTCTTGCACTACTGAGCTGTGGATTTGTTTAAAATTGGGCATGTCTGTTTTACAATAGGGTCTTAGTCATTCTCTGACAGCTGATATGAAGCAAAGGCTGCTTGGTAAAGGGAAGTTCTATTAAAAAACATCTTCTGAACTTTGCAATGATTACAGAAAGCTGTCAGTATAAAATGGTATTTTTAATGAGACTGCTGATATAGAAAACCTTTACAGTTTTGTACTTTATAAATAGTATTTCTAGAAAAACAGAGCTGGGTGTTAGAAATTATTATGCTTCATTGATTGCAAATTTGAACTATCTGTTCTTACCTGACATTAAGCTGCACCATAAAGCTCTGTGTGTGTGATGCTTTCTGAAATGACCGCCTTCTCATTTTCCTTTGTTAAACACGTTTCCATCTTGGACACAGCTTCACCCAATACCAGACTCTTCTGGGCATTTAAAGTAGTAAATGTGCTAAAAGAATTTAAAGCTGACATAAACTGTTTGTTCCATTGCTTGGTTCACACTGCGCCTGCTCCCCTTCTTGACTGGGAAATGTCTGATCAGTGTCTAAGATATTGGCTCCCTGCACTGCCGGGTGCTGTGGCTGCTTTCAAGGAGGGAGCAGGATTCCCTCCATTGCTCGCATTTTTGCAAGCAGAGATGAATTTGTGGCTGGGCCTGAAGTAAGAAGTGCAGGGTTGCTATTCAGGCCCGTGAAGCCTATGCCCTGGTAAAACAGGCAAGCACCAGAAACCCTGGCCATATAACGTCCACCCCTCTCAGATTTTGTGCTGAAAGTACTCCAAGTGAAGCAACATTTCTACAACTCCCACTTGCCCTGTGGTTCAAAGGCAGCTCTGAGCAATGGTTTCCAAGAAGCGAGGTGCAAGAGCAGCACTGAGCACAGTACTGTAGCTGTACACGCCACCCACCCAAGTTCCTCTCATCCACCATCCCTACTTCGCCAGACTGCAGCTACCCAAACTGGGTGGCATGTTGCTACTCCTTTGCTGCCACCACTTACAGAGAGGATTTTGACACCCACACCGTATAAAATCTAGGCAAAATATTGTAACAAGCTTGACTACGGGTAAAACTCATTAAATGGTGTGGTGAGGGGTCAGGGGTTCATGAACTACCGCTCCATACCGCACCACCAGCACAGCAAAGTTGTTTGGCTTCTGCTGGCTTGCTGTCTGCCTCGATAGGATGGACCTGTTACCAAGGAAGGAAACGACCTTCACAGCTTATCTTTCTCCTCACACGGTGTAGGAGTGAGTGAGCGATTGCACCATTCCCGCTCAGTTTCTTGTCTTAAGTAGCCGAGATATCCTCCTCTCAGAAAAGAGGTTCAATATAAATTTTCATCCAAAACTTAGCAGAATAATTCGCATTAAATCTAATCTGTTCATTTCAAAATGCAATCCAAACAGCTGTAGGAGGACTCCACAACTTAGCAGCAGCATCTTTAAGAAAGCTTCCAAGAACTCAGAAATGTAGTGAAACATGGTGCTTTCAGTATTGAAAATGAGAAAACCATTACAAGGAATTCAGTAAGTTGAATATCTGGTTATTTACTACATACAAGGAAGTTACACACTGCAGTTTCAAAAGTGGAAAACATGGCAACTTCTCTTTTTTGTGTGTTAGTGGAGAAGTAACAGATGACAAAGTAAAACAACCAGCCATTTTATTAATTATCTTACTTACACACATACATGCACACAAAATTACATATCCCCTCCAAGAGCTAAGTTAAAGGTTTTGAAAATAATACTAGCCATCAAGAATGTTATTTTAAAATATCTCTACTTTTTGCACGAAAAAAAAGTTTGTTTCAATTTTTTTGCAAAAGATTAACATGACTTCAGCTATTGTCATGGTTTAACACCAGCCAGCAACTAAGTACCATGGAGCCACTCGCTCACCCCTTCCCATTCCCCGGTGGGATGGGGAGGAGAATCAGAAAAAGGTAAAACCTTGTGTTTTTGCTGAAGAACAAAATATTCAACCCTCAGCAACCGTACAACAGAAGGGTCCTCTGAGAGACAGGGCTAGGTTAGAAATTAAGCAGCTGCTTAATTTCCTCCATCTCCAAGGCAGCTATACCAAAAGCCCGATACCCTTCTGAGTCCTTGAAATACCCTCTCCTAAGACAGTCTATGCCCAGGATGCCTCTGGGCCAGTCACAGCGGGGTGTCTTTGCCACTCATTCCCAGTCAGGCTTACTTCAGCCTCCAGCACAGTTAGCTGTTGGGATGCCCCTGTCACTCCTGAAATACAAATGGGTATTACAGCTTGACAGCATTAGGGTACGCTGTGCATCAGTGTCTGCTAGAGCCTTACACTCCTGTGGGTCTGACGGGCCAGGCTATCTGATCCACAGTCCAGCAAATCCAGTTGTCCCTCTCCTCCATCTAGCTAGAAGCAGGGCCTCTCTAGTCCTGGTCAAAGGATTCTCCACTTACTTCTTGTAAAAACAGATTATAATTCCTTTCCATAGGATCAGGAGCAAGATCAGCCCTTCCACTCCATCAGGGCAACTGCCCACTGGAGCAGCAACTTTCCTCAAAGAACTCCCATTTGTGATTGTTTTTGCTGGCAATTCACATACCTGTGCCTCTAGGGCTGAGTTAGATTTTCCATCCCACTTCCTCATGTCCTCTCCACAGTCCCGCAGGCAAAACCACAGGGGAGCCCATGATGTATACCCTCAATATCCTCTCTCTTGAGCAAAAGAACCCTTACTGTTAATAGCTAAGATACTGGTCCATACAGATGGGGAGTAGGACATAGCTTCTTTGAATTGCTGGAACTCCCAGTACAGTTTCCCCACAGCCAAGACACAGGCCTGTAAGGACGAGAGACTTTCTTCATATTGCTGGAGTTGGTGAGCCCCTTCATCCACTACTGATGCCTCTTCATCTCTCCACATCATTACTGCCAGTGAGTTGGCACACGACAATGGTGCACTCCATACAAATTTCTGCCACATGGGTCACGTGTACTGCACTGCACCTGGATCTGTGGGCAACGACGCATTGTTCAGGTCATCATAAATCATCTCTAGCAGCTAATTCCCTCAGGTACTGGATACCTCTCTCCATGGTGGCCCACTTGTCTGGGTGACATGTAATATCTTACTTGGAAGGGATACCTTTCCTTCATGCTTGAAAGGAGTCACCTCCAGAGGCTGAGAACTTGTGTCCCTTTTCCAAGCACCTTGTCAATGCCCTTCCCTAGAATCACTTCCCCTAGAAAGTGATCCCAGCTGCTTGGCTTCTGTACTCCCCAATACCAGGCTACTGGCCCCATTATCCCAGCATTGGAGCAACCAGGTGATAACGTCCGCACCTGGACGACAGCTGAAATCTTCTTGCATATTCTGCTGCCCACTCAGGGATAGGGATTTGGTGGTTCCTTCTTGTTCTGCCTCTTCCTTCTCTTCTTGTGATGTCCCTACTTCATCCTCCTTTACTAAATAAGCTGCCTTTCACGTCCATTTCTTCTTGTGTACAGAGGCAATTGATACCGGTGCGGGTTGCTCCTCTGGTTCAACTGCATCACCCATCGCTGGGGCCCGAGAAGCTGCAGTGCCTGTCGCCAGGGTTTGAGTAGCCACAGGGCCTGTTGCGGGGGCCAGAGTAGCTGCAATGCTTGTCATGGGGGCTGGAGTAGCTGTGAATAATTGCTTAACTCTAAACAAGACCTGAGCCACATTCATGGCTCCTACCAATAGGACCATGCTGGTTTCAGTATCCCAAGACTATTCAAAGTTTTCAAAATTCTCAAATGCTGTTGTAATTAACCTGGAGGAGAAGAGGAAGATATTTCCTGCATAGGTTGGCTCTCCGAGGAGAAAGGCAAAAGGTGTATTATTAATAGTTTCCAATAGATGGCTCCCGAAGTACAGAGGTGACAGCAATGTCACAACAACGCTGTCAATACAATGTCAATGGATACAAATACCAGATTAGTTTCAAACAGCAATTCTATCATAACATAAACCAGTGTTACAAAGTACAACAAAATTATAACCTTAGCCCAGCCCCCAGAGGTGAAAACCAACACAACAGGGAACACACACTGCAAGCAAGGTGTGTATAATGTAATGCTGGCAACAAGCACAACTAGGAGAGCAAATAAATGAACATTAAGACCAGCAAAATGAATGCTTATAAACAAAGTTGTTTTAGCACACTCTGGTCAAATCTGTTGTTATCTCAACTCTCTGAGCCCCACATTGGGAGCCAAGAAGGACTGTCGTGGTTCAACCCCAGTTGAAAACCAAGTACCACCCAGCTGCTTGCTCACTCCTCCCCATCCCCGTGTCCCCTTCACACATACACACGCCCCGCGGTGGGATGGGGAGGAGAATCAAAAAAAAGGTAAAACCTGTGGGCTAAGTACATATTAATAGTTGAAATAAAGTAAAATGTAATAATTAATAATAATTGTAGTGAAGAGGGAGATAGCAAAAAGAGAGGAATGGAACCCAAGAAGGACAAGTGCGATGCACAATACAGTTGCTCACCATCTGCTGACCAATACCTAACCAGTCCCTGAGCAGCAATCAGCCCTTCCCAGCCAACTCCCCCCAGTTTACATACTCAGCATGATGTTCTATGGTACAGAATATCCCTTTGGCTAGTTGTCTTGGTTTTGGCTGAGATAAGTTAATTTTCTTCTTAGTAGCTAGCGCAGTGCTGTGGTTTAGATTTGGTATAAAATCAATGTTGATGGCACACTGATGTTTTTGGTTGTTGCTGGGTGGCGTTCATTTCTCGGGCCCTGCCAGCGAGAGGGCTGGGGGGGCACAGGAAGCTGGGAGGGGACACAGCCAGGGCAGCTGACCTGAACTAGCCAAAGGGATGTTCCATACCATGGGTGCCATGCTCAGTATATAAACTGTGAGGGGTTGGCTGGGGCTGCGGATCATTGCTCCAGGACTGGCTGGGCATTGGGTGGTGAGGAGTCGTACTGTGTGTCACTGGTTTTCTCCCTCCCCTTTGGATTTTGTTCCTCTCTCCTTCTCCCTCCTTTTCATTAAAACTGTTATTGTCAACTATTACTCTTCTGGTTTTATTTTATTTTAGTTATTAAATTGTTCTTATCTCAACCCTTGAGTTTCACATTCCAATTCTCCTCCCCACCCCTCTGTGGGAGGGGGTAGTGAGCAAGCGGCTTCGTGGTACTTAACTACCAGCTGTCATTAAGCCACAACACTAGTTCAGGTCAGCTGTCCTGGCTCTGCTCCCTCCCAGCTTCTTGAGCACCTGCTCACCGGTGGAGCATGGGAAACTGAAAAGCCCTTGATTTAGAGTAACCACTACTTAGCAAGAACTAAAACATCAGTTTGTTACCAACACTATTCTCATACTAAATACAAAACACAGCACTGTATCACTGTATCAACTGCTGGGAAGAAAATTAACTCTATCCCAGCAAAAACCAGGATACCTATAGCTAACAAGTACTCATGTGGGAGCATTAAATCTGTGATAAATTATCTCTCTAGCATCAGCAACTTTAATATGAAGAAATACCTGACAATTCACATTTTTTATTATCTGCATACATGTACGCTGACTGCTCAACACTACTAACATCTTTTGCTGGGAACAATTAAATATTCAACTTAATCTTCAGATTTTTAAAGGTTTCAGTTTTGTGGCTAAAGACAACACCTCAGGTGAGCACATTTTTCCAGCAAGAGAGTCCAAAGACACCTTGATTACACAGGTAACCAGTGTATCTTCTGCTACCAAAAAGGCAGTAAATCTAATGAGACAGTCACTCACTGTCCTTCCTAAAAGCTGTAAGAGAACCGTAAAGCCACTCCACAGAAATAAGGTATTGCTAATCGAGCAGCGTATTTCACTCAAAGCATGACATTCTTAAATGACAGAGTGAGTTGCCTCCTCTTCTTCCCCACACTCCACTGTCACCTGCCAGCACTCTCATTTGTCAGCACAGTGGAAGTCATGAAAAACTTGTGTTCTCTCAAACCTAAAATACGGCATTTATTTGACAGAGTAAGTCAACTGAGTAGCACAGCACCAAGCAACCCTTAGATAATCCCTTACTTACATGCTTCATGTCTTTGGCTCTTGTTTTAAATGAGAAAATTAATAGGTGAAAGTACGTTTCTGTTCCTTTTCAACAAGCAAGTTTAATTTTTGAGGCTTTGTTAGTGAGGATTAAGTAGGGATAAAAGAAAGTGCTGCTAAGAATTTATGCAATTGACTTGAGCACAGAGACAGAGATTGTACAGTCTCATTCGCAAACACATGGATGTCTACTGTTACAGGAAACAGATTATCAAAAAAAGCAGGTTTTATCAAATACTGAATTCAAAGACAAACAGGTAGAAGGAGACAGCCTCTGACCAACAAGCACTTTAAAGACCTATCTTCAAACAATTATAACTAAATATTCTTTAAACTTGGCAGTCATAGCCAATCCTCATGTTACAACCACCACTGAATTCATCAAATTTATAAAAGTCTCTAGTAATGCAGGGAAAAATGATACCTGCTAAAGAACAGGAGACAGGCACAGGATTTTAAGAATTCTAAGACATCCTTTGTGTCTTTATATACCTCATTTTCTATTGCACAGAAAGTACAGAGAACAAATGTTCATGATCACTCATCTAATTACGCCATTTCTAAAAATCACTTTTTCTCTCTTAAGCCAATACTAAAAAATGTTTATACCAGCTAAACATAAAGATGACAGGTTTTGCTGCTATAGCATTCTTGCCAATGCGTGGTCACTATAGTCTATCAGATACTCTGGATAAACCTGCTGCTTCTCAAAGATAACAAAGATCGAAGGGTTTGAATAGCTATTCACACAACTGTCATAGAAGTTTTGGTTGTCCTTCAAGGGAGGCCGAACATAAGAAGAACTACCAAGTGCGAACTCCCCCACCAGCACCCGTGCCAGAAACATGGTCTTGATGTTCAAGTCTTCCCTGCAGTAGTTGTCAGAATAAGATGCATCCCTTGCAAAATAGCTTCCTGCAGAAGAGACACCAAGACAGAGTTGATAAGACACCAAAATTTCAGGGAAGGAAGTGATTAACAGTGTGAAAGCAAATTCATAAACAAATCCATTAAGCAGTTCATGAACGGCCTTTCCAAAGTCTTCACTTGTCCTGTATGTCCTTCTTAGTGAAAATGACCGGTACACATTTTCCTACAATTTTATTTTCCACACCACACATCAAAAAGCCACCCAAGTGATGTTTTAAATGTTAATCATATTCCTCAAAAAGATTTCCTCCTGACCCTAGACGGCCACCTTCCCCAATTTCGCCCAACTTCCTCTGCTGATAGAGGCTACTAATATTCATTAGAACATTTCTGAGAGTTACAAAGTACTCAGTCAGATGGGTGGGTAGTCAGTCAGCCTGTATCTTGGCTATTCCCCTTGGTATGTCGATCCTTTCCTGTACACAGGACCATGTAAAGGAATATAATTTGCTAGCAAGGCAAAAAGCCTGTAACCAGGATGACATTTATGTTCCTGGGAAAAAAACCAACAGATAATGCCATGTTGCCTTCCAGTAGGAGCTTGGAGAAATTGGAACAGAAGTAAGCCTGGACTCCAGGAGCAAATTGCCCCAGAACTGGTCTCTCCTAAGCTTGTCTTTTCTTGTAAGGACAGAGTGGAGCATAGAGGCCAAGGCTTTTCAGTATGGCTTAGCTCCAAATGATCATTGCCAAAGTCAGTTATGTCATCCACATCATTGCAGAGATAAGACCTAGATTGGCTGACTGTATCTCTGTAACTACTGAGAATTTTTTAGCAAGTCTAGCGTTAATAAAAAAGCTGAAGAACAACCTTTGCCGTAGACTGTCCCATGAAGGCCACAGATCCTCCAGTCAAAGTTTTGTTGGCAGATGGCATCAACATATTTTTTACTGGTCCCGTGAAATAAAAATCGTTCATCCACCGCCCTTCCACCGTTGCTCTTCTGCATTTGTTCCTTCTGCCTGCAATAAGAAGTCTTATCTTTGCAGTTCCATGGTGGCTGCACCCAAACAGGCTCCAGACATACTAGCACTCAATTTTACACAAAGAGCACTTTCTGAAAATCCTTACGTTAAAGGCCTAAACTTTGGGCATAAAGGGTATCTTGCTGTCTAGCTGCATACAAATATGCTTTCATTATACACAAATGCCTCCAGATATTTAATAAGAAAAAATGTGTTGTTTCATTCACACCCTATTGGGAGAGGGGGAGGACTCTAGCATTATTTTTTTTTTAAACAGAGGAGTTCATGTTAAGGCTTTCCCTCAGTGAGTTTTGCATTTCATTTTGAAGGTTGTTTCAGTTTTGACTAGCTACAAACCAGTTTGTGCCAGATGTGACTGATTACCAGCTTCAAGGGAAGGCAGCTGTCCTGGACACAGGCCTGGCAGAAGTCAGAACCACTTACTTGAGAGCAAGGATTCCTCCCACAGACCTCATGTGACTATTCTAAGCTCTGCATTTTGACTGTGTTTTGGTTTTGTCAGTACCTCTTTATCTACTTGTTGATCCTGGCTAGGTATTTCAGTGAGGGAGTAGAAGAAGATTCTTAAAGGCAGCTGCATTTCAGGAATGCATGTGTGCCTAGCACACAGCTAACTGCAGAAATAACAAACTTCATGCACTCATACCAGAACACTATTTTACACATACCATTGATATAGTTCCCAGAGAGATGTGTTCTGAACTCTACAAATCCTTTTAATAAAAGCTTTGGGCATTGTGCGTTGAAAGTCCACCTTGACTTTCTTGTATTCTTCAGAAGAACTGTCAAGCTCGACCAGCTGTAAGGAAAAAATTAAAAAGTTCTACCTAGTGTGCTGCTCAGATCTTTAAAGACTTTTCTGCAAAGCAGAGGTATGAGCAGCAAAAATACTCTTGGAAAGAAGGCAGATTAGAGATTCCTGCTCTGTAAAAGTGCAGTCTTACCTGGGGAACATTAACTCCTGGGGTTTAAGACACCCAGATTGCTCTCTCACAGGACATTAAAGTAGCTGCATGCTTTTGTGCCACCCGGCTCCTTTTAATATTTGGGCCAAGATACATTTGCATGCATATATCAAACAGTACTTAAATACACAGAAGAAATGAGCACACAAATAAAAAAACAGAATTTATGTTGTAGCAAATCAAGCAATACCTCTACACCCAAGCTTTTTAGTTCTTTATAGTTTATACACCCTACAGCCAGCAAACACAAATGGCACCTCCTGTTTTGTTTTAAAATAAATTGAAAAGGCCTTATTCAACCAACCATTTTAGGGAAGAGTACAGATACACTGCCAAAAACATTCCTTACATGACAGTCCTGAAAGCAAACAATGTTTTCTATTTGCATGCTTCCCCGAGGAACATCAATATCAACCTTCCCTATTTTTTATTCACAATTTCTTGAGGATTTGCATTTTGTAAGTTAATAACTTCCAAGTTTCACATAAAATGATCTTTTCTGTAAGTGCGCTTACCAGACTTTACAGAGGTGGTGGTGGAGGCAGGCAGGAAGTCAGCAAACGTAAACCATGCTGATATTAACTGGGTGTGTTACAAAGGTAAACAAGTTCACTCCACTGGAGTTATGGTACATTTTAATAAAAGATCCCAGCCTGCTGATTTCAGCAATGCTGCATAGATGTACAATGGTCTACTTATACTCAGCTCAGGAAATGGCTACCCTGAAGTTCAGAGACATCATTTATCTCTGATGCTACAGCTCACGTTGGGACTTCAAAGCCATACATCTTGGGCACCTGGAACAGTCTTGCTAATACAGAGTAAGCTTCCGACAAATTTGCCAAGGAAAGGGATAAATAGTGGCAGTGAAAGTCAATGTTGCTATGGGTTATACTGTCACCTTTTGTTAGTTTAAATTTGGGTCTGGTTTCACCTCTAGGTCTATGCAGTGTGGTATCAGGCTCAAATTTACCAATACCTCTGGATTACATTACATAAGAAATAGTCATCAATAAAGGCACAAGAAACACTGACCTTGTAATGTAAAAACCTTGTATGCAACAAAACTAATGGAGAGAAAAAACAAAAAACTCCAAACCTTGAACCCCAGTTCAGGCATGGCAGATTTGTCCCAGTGAGCTGGAATGCCCTTAAACTCTTCTGTATGTTTAAAGCCCCTATACATCAAAAGACATTACAAATAGGGAATTAAAACTAAACAAATCACTACATTTTATGTACATATGATACAAAATGTTTTTGTCAAGTTTAGGGAGAATATAGGCAACTGAACATATTCAGAAATATTTCAAATCTGTCTTTTCAGTTCAGTACATGCAAACATTTGTTCCAAATCATGTCAAGACCTATGGCAGGAAGCAAGATGCCAAATCAGAAAAAATATATTTAGATATACACTAAACTAAACGTGGAAGTAGTTCTTTTAGCTGCAAAGAGTTGAATGTATACATAAAAGATCTGTGACACTGGGATAGAGAAAAATGCATCAAGTATCATACCAGTATGACAGAAACTGGATAGGAACAGTTGTCTGCACTACTTCCACTCCAGTTTTAATCAGTGTGTTTAGCTGCTCTTTTCTGTGTTAAGCAAGCATTGCATGCTGCAAGGTAACACAGCTGTTATACAAAATTACATACAACTTCTCCCCTTGCAAACTCCCACCTTTTGCTTCACCTGCAACAACTACAAAATTCCTCTCAGATCGTCTGGTTGTTCTCAAAAGAATTGTTTCTAAACTTTTACTTAGCTTTGAACGTTACTGATCTCAGATGTCAGAAAGGGTTAGTACACGTAAATGTTATTGCTTGCATCTGTATCAGCTGCCCTAGTAAGATAGCTCCCTCTAATCATCAGATTCCTACAACATTGCTACATGTTGAATTATTTTCCATGCTTTCACACTTTCTGTGGCCAAGCCCAAACCTCCTTCACACCCAAGGCTCCCGAGTTGCTTGAAAACATTGGCCAGGCTGCAATAAGTGCCATGACTAGACACTGTTGTAGGAAGGTTACATCCCTTCCCCTCTCAATTTCTTTCACAACTGCTTTAAGAGCTACTCCTTCATTTACACCCTTGGAAGACACTGCATTCACAGTGCACTAAATCCATCACCTCAGAATGAGCAGTTGCAGTTTACCTGGCTCTTGTCTCTTCTACCTCTGTCTGAGAGAGAAATTTAGGTCTTCTGCAAATATCTCTCTCTGTTGCGTAGCGAAGGTTTTTCTGAATCATGGCTGAGGGAAAAAAAACAAACTTCAACATTGAACAATCAAAAGGATGTTTTAGAAAGTCTTCACAGTGCAGCAAAACTTGCCACTAAGCTGTTTTGTCAAAAATATTTACAAAAAGGCACTGAGGTTTTTTTCTTGCTACACAAAGGGAAGTCAGAGCAGGATGTGAAACCCATGGTCTATCTCCAAAAATCACTGTGAAGGACTTCAGTTTCAGTTTTGCTTTTAACTTTAGAAGGCACAGTAGACACTGGTAGCTATTTTCCCTTCATTATTCCATCAGCCACACTTTAACAAAAAGGATAACTGTAAATTAAGTATCTACATTTGCTCCATAGATTGCATCCCCTCCTTCTCAATTTGCAATCAAGATACTGTTTTTCTACATGCAGCTGTAGATTTCAAACCCTGTAAACACAACCTAACAGCTATCACAGGCCATTTGTTTTCATTGACTGGTAACAGAAACAAGCCACAGCAACCTGAATTTTAGAGGCTTTCTTTCTGGATCTTGGAACCTCTGTAGCTACCACCACATCATAGTAGCAACTAGAAGTCAGTAGCAGTGAGAAGAATGAGGTCTTATCTTCAGAGAGATACAGAGGAAGAAAACAAACAAAAAAACCTCTTGGCACTACCAAGCATAGAAACTAAGTTTTGGAAGACATCTACATTATATATGTTTGACTAAGTTATTAAAAAAGCCCAAACCTCAGAAAAGGGATTGATTTACTACACAATTTTCCCTTCTAAGCCAGACATGTTTCCGCAGCCTATAGAGAAATTACAGAATTGCTTTCAATTGAATCACAAACAACGTTATCACATACCCTTTGTGCTTGGTGTTTCTTGATGCAGAATGAGATAGTAATGGAGAGCTGGATCAAAGGCAACTACACTAAAATTACAGTCTAGACAAGCTGATTCCCACCACCAATGTTGCCCATGATTTTTGAAAAGAGTACCTGGAAAAGCAACAGCTCAAAGAGGACAGCACCATCACAAGTGGCTTAAATTTCCTAAATTCTTGGGAAACTTATCTCCTTGCTTTGACATAGTCAAGATACTTCCTCAGCCTTTCCAGACAGGCAAAGCTATAAAAATAAAATAGCTACATAAATCCTGCAGTGCTAAGGACTGTCTGGACCCTACACCTTGCCCAAGTATTCATTTCTCTGCAAGCCAGTGATTAAAGCAGACTAGAAACTAGCTTGCTCAGTCATTCAGAAGTTTCTCACCATTTGTGTTAGTGCTGGCATCAATGGCAGTGTCACACATGGATTTGTTTGCAGATATTTTGAAACCTAGCATGAGAACTTCTCAAAAATAAAAGGTCTGGAGGAATAGGAATGCCACTTTGCTTATATGAACAGCTCTTATCCTGAGAACCTTCACAGAAGCTCTGTTTCTGGTAGCACTGCTGTTCAGAGTTCAGATTTCTCTCTCTTATCTCATGCAGTAATGTAGTTTGAAACCACAAAAGACCAGGGAGGGAAGGACAAAACAAAAAACCAAGGCAAATGGAACCTACCTCCAAAATCAAGTTCATATTCATGTCTTCCAGCTTTGAAGTTCAGCTTTGGAGAACTTTTGGCTAGATAAGCTTTCTCCAGGTCATCACTGGAGACAGTGGCAGCTACATGATCATCATCCTGTCAGGCCAAAACCAGACAAAAAGAATTCTTCTGGTCTGTTTAAAGAAAGCAAGTTTAAAACCCAACAGCTGTCGTATGATATGGTAGCTGCAGTATGTAACAGCTTTTGGGCATGATAGTAGTTATCAGGCAAAAGCCATGTGTTGAAACAGTTGAAACTTCCCCTAAAACAAACCAAGCAGTGTTATGAAGCCCAAATTTACACTGCAAAGTGCATGCTGTGAACCGTATGATTGAAACAGCACATTCACCAGCTAGACCTTAGCAAGGACACACAGCACTACTGGAACCTCAGAAAAGGAAGTTTTAGTCAGGAGCAACAAAAAGAATGTATTACTGTTGTTAAAGAAAATTTATTTTGAATTAAAGAGATTTTAAATTGCTGAAGCTGCTAACTGGCAGAACCAGGCCTTGTCCCTTGTATAGCCCTAATCCAAGGTTGGTTTAAAACCCAGTCAAGCTAATCAGCAGGAGAATGGAAAAACAATAGAAAACCAATCTGTATACACAGGTGTTCTCAGAAACACAGGTGTTTTTAGAAAAGTTAGTATATGTGAATAGGAAATGCTTGTTCAAAGAGTAAGTGTGCTTGAAGAATTGTGCAAGTTTAAGCAAGCAGAAAGAAGATAATGATCCAAAGAGGACCTTGAAACCCAGGCAGAAACTGGAACCAGAACAGAAGAGATCAGCTGGGCCAGGATCAGATGATGGATTCGCAGAACTGAAAAGACCAAAGGAAACTTCTGAAAACTTTGGACTTGACTAAGCTGTACTACATTCCTTTCTACATTGTGACTAAGTAAAGCTTACTACATTGCTAATCACTGAGGTGTTGGCCCAACTCTGAGTTGTAATTAAAGCAAGCCTAGTGGTACTCACGTCTGAGTGATTTTTTCCTTTAACAGATGTCATCCTACCTGACATGACTTACTGAAGAATTATCTGTCAATAATATTTGTGACTCACCAGTGAGCACTGTCCTACATGAACTACTTAAATTCACAGGGAAAAGATCCCATTAGGCCTCTGAAGTCCACCTGTACAGTATGAGTGAGAGGAACAGAAGGAGAGGGTGACAAAAGAGCGGGAGGATATAAACACCATGTGCTTCTCAGTAGTTTTGCACTTTAACACAGAGCTGAGAGTCCCCCCACTTCTCCACACTTACTTTTCTTCCATACTCCTGCCACAGGCCATGCTCATCTTTCCAGTACCAGATCCATTCTGTTGTAAGAATGAAGTGAGGGGGCTTGGTCACAGAGGAGGCTGTAGAAAGACGTCTAACCTTTGCAAACCCACAGCACATATTCAGAAAACAGATAGGTGACAAGACAGAGCCACTTTCAGTAATACCGTTATTAAATCTATTAAAAAAAAGTAGAAAAAAAAATAAATCAGAACTGTTTGCAAAGCTTTACACATAGGTTCAGAAGCCCACCACAAATCTGCAAATTAAATCAACCTTACTCAAAAGCAGAACACAAACCTGCAGTTTCCACAACTATCCCAGCTCATTCTGTACATATTTTGCATTACAGTATTGTTTCACATTGGTTCCACGGACAGTAGCCATTATCAACATGTAAATCAGTGAGTTACACAGGGTGAACAGAAACAGTGGGAAATGTACACTGCTGCCTTCTTGCTAACGAACCATATTCTAAACAGAACACTGTCATAACTTAAAAAAAAACATAAGAGGGCTATGTAAATTCTCCAGCATGGGACACAGCATACTGGTATGAGCACCTTCCAATACCCTCTTTGTGCTACATAACCAGTTGCAAACTCTTAAAAGGTATTTCCATATTCTTAATGCTCTCTGCACCCACGAGCATCTCTCTCCCCAGGACTTTGGGGAAAGGGGGCAGAAGGGGCAAATCTCATGCTACCTTTCCATCCTCCAGCTCAAAAGGTGAAAGAGAAAGTTAATTCTAATCCTGGGGTCAAGCTGTGCATTGGCAAGCTCTAACCAAGGACAGATTCCCACAAGTACTTGTGATAAAATCACCGTTCTCAGCAGTTTTCCAGCCATTCTTGGTGAGGATTAAGACTTCCTATGGCAGCAGCAGTAGGAATTATTTATACATTTTTCCTAGCAAAGAATGTTAGAGTCCATGGGTCAGTCACATAAAGTAACTGTGGTAGATGGACCCCAGCCAGCAACCAAGTACCCACACAGCTGCTTGCTCGCTTCCCCTCCCCTCCCCCGCATGACAGAACGTAGAAAATAAGGGCAACAGTGAGAAAGTTGTGGGTCAATATAAATGCAGTTCCATAGGTGAAGAAGGTGGGATATGTAAATAAACAAACACCTAAATAAATAAAGCAAATCACTCAACATCCCCCCACGCAGTCTAATGCCCATCCAGCCTCCAAATGGCAGCCACCTTCGTAACCAAAAACCCAAGGCTTTTCTTCCCCTGCCCCAGGTTTATTGCTGAATGTGATGTTATATGGTATGGGCGATCCCTTTGGTCGGTTCAGGTCAGCTGTCCCAGCTGATCCTCTCCCAGCCACCTGCCTGCCCCCAGGCTATCTGTCCACTGTGGAGGGGCAGTGTAGAATGACTTCGCTCTGGGCAAGCACTCCTCAGCAGCACCTACAACACTGGTGCATTATCAGCACTGTTTTAGTCACAAATCCAGAACACAGCACTACATGAGCTATGAAGACAGCTAACTCCATCCCAGATAAACCCAGTATGGTAACGCAGAGGGTCCTGCAGGTACTCCAGGCATAAGTCAGTCACAACGTATCAATCTCCAGCAACAGCTGATCAGCAATGTGAGGTCAGTAGAAGAATACCAAATGAAGATACTTATGTAATGACTACAATAGAATGGTAGCAATTTACAGCCACTAAGGGCCTGGTCCAATATAGCAAATTCCAAACATTAAAGTTTATAAGAGTTTATACCTGAAGTTATTTGGGTTACAATATGCCTTTTCTATTTCTTCCATATTCTTCAAGTCCTTCCAGGTATTACCATCAGAGATCTGCCATCTATATGGCAAATAAAAATGAGTTCTGACACACTTGTCTATAAAAAATAAAATAAAAAAAAAGGCATGAGGTGTTATTTTTACAGGCTATGTGAGAAACTCCAGCATTTCAGGGCTGTACACCTAGCTGATGGAAGTACTAAATGCATAGCTATGGGAAATGTTCATCTATGGAATCACTACAAGCAGTAGTTCAGAATTTTTCAGTGTGAGCAAGTAAAACTTTATTTTTCAGCTTAGGCAGAAGTTCAGTTTCTGTACCTACTAGATTCTCTTTGTGCATCGAAATTGCTAGCAGCTCAATGGTGAAGGACCATTCTGTCTTCTCAGTTTCAGAGACAAAAATTTACAATGAATCGAGACCACAAGATGAGGCTGTTATTTCATATACAGAGTAACAGCATAGACTGAAGTATCTACGCTTAAGCACTTAAACCCAAATTGGTATGACCAAGGAAAAAACCAAAACACAACAGCACTTAGTTTTAGGATACTAGGTAGCTCATTTAGAGACTTCAAGAATTCCCTAAGAGTCCAGGCCTCATCAAGAACAAGAGCAGTGGCAGCAGTGGCCCAGGTATCACAAGTGTTATTCAGAAATCATTCAAGGAGTCAGTACACAGTGACTCCTCAGTAGGACTACAGATCACATCACCAGTGCACATATGCATAAACTTGAGCCTAGCTTTCATAGCAGAACAACAGGCAGCTTAATTACAGGGAAAGTCAAGAAGACTGCACCGCACAGTTCATATGAGAAGGTGTGCAGTACATTGGGGAGCTGCTACAGGTCAAGAACATTAAAAAGGATGACAAAAGGACAACAATAAAGCTGGCACAGGAGCCTTTTTCCTGGACAAGTTGGAACATTTTGAAAGGGAGACAGTTCAAACAGATGGAACAGAAGACTGCTACAAGAAACAAGAAAAAACGTAGAATTAGGAGTATCTGTTGTAGCTACTTGGAAATTGGATTCCTATCATTCAGCAATCCCTTAGGTGAACACAGGTGGCATAGCTAACCTCCAACTCCGGTGGATGCTATGTATTTCAGAGTAAAACAAAACAGCTCCTTTGTTTGGTAGACCAGATAGGGCAAATAATTTCCTGCCAGTACTCAAGATTACAATGAGATTTATCTAAGAATAGGCATAAACTCTGAAGTTTCCCCTTTCTGTGAAAGACGTCTATCACTTTCTCTTTACAAGAAAAAGAAAACAGACTGGAGTTGCTACAATCACAACCTACCTTTAAACACACAACTTCTATAGAGATGATATAAACAGATCTGTTCCAATTCATCATCATTTGTAGTTGAGGCCTCCTCGCTACAGCTGTGTTTTCTCTCTAGAGGGGGGAATTATAAACCTTATTAATACACTTTGTTTCAACAAGCTGTCTTAAAAGAGCACTATGGGTAGGGAAGATGCCTAAAAACTGTGTTCATAACTTCATAACTGCATTCAGCTCCAGAAAGACAATGAAGTCTTTGATAATCTTGTATACTCAAAAGTCCTGCCCCTTTATCCATCTCTTCTGAGCTTGACTTTCCAATACCAGCTAAATTCCTCAGATAGTTTTTAGCTGTCACCACAAAATAAGAATAGAACACAATGCCTTTACATTTCTAGACGGACTTGAGTTAACTGTGCATTCTACATAGCTGTTCACATTGGCAGCTCTAAAATCTGAAGTCTCAAAACTTGATACTTCTGTAAATTAAAGCACACCTAAGGAAACAAAGAAGGGAAGAAGAACGGCAGGGAGAATAGCAGATGAACACACACACTTGGATTTTCCATTCTGTTACCCTTTCCTTTCCTGCTAAATTATACTTAACTTACAAGTCAACTTAAAAGAACTTCAAAAGAATGAACAAAATACTACATCTCTAAGAAGGAATGAGGATAGAGCTTTCTGTGAATTCTTGTGCTAGACAATCGCTACATTAGAGAAAAAAGAATTAAAAAAAAGTTTATAATAATCACACAAGTTAACACCACCTCTTTTCTTAAACAGCTCTCTACCCTTGTTTGTGTTTTTTACCAAGGAAAACAAAACATCCATCCCCCTATTTCCAGTTCCTGTTATGCTTTTCTAAACCCAAGTTTGTTTTATAAACACCAAGCATTTCATTTCTCAGGAACCTGTAGCACCTTGAAATTCACTTCATCTGTCAAGACACAAATCTCTGTCAATGAAACAGGTGCAAAGTCCCTCCTAACAGACACATCAATATGTCATTAAGAAAACTGAATTCACATCTGTGAGAACATTATATTCAGTACAGTGACTCTTCTTCTGATGCTTTTAAAAGATTCTATCATTTACCTTTACATGGTGAAGACTTCGCATCTTCTATGTCATACATGTTCCTGTTGCCATTTTTTATGTCATACATATTCCTATAAATGGAGGGTAGTTTCTCAATAATTTCTGAGCTCATTCCCTGTCTCTCCAGTTTCTCATAACATTCTGACTTTAGTAAGTCATGTGATCGCTTGCAGCTGCGGCCAAATCTGCACTGTCCCCACAAAAAGTACTGGCAAACATGCAGTTTCGTGCAGATCTTTTTATAGGTACAAGATCCATAAGGTCCATCACCTTTGTTATAATGCAAGCAGACCTTCCATAGAGGGAAAACAAACAAAAAAAAAGAATTTAAAGATTAAAATACAATATACTCATATAGACTGTATCAATTTAGACTTTTAAATTTTTACAGTTATGTGTTTACATCTGCATTTAAGAGACTTACACAAGTTTTTCTTTCTTCTTGTTCCCCAAATGATTCAGTTTTCCCTCTTCCATGCTAACGTCTAGAAAGATCTTTCAACAGACAACCACCACCTTACAGACATTCGTAAGCAGATGGGATTTTGTTCTAAGTCACGTAAATGTAGGATAGTCTATTTTACTGTGTCACCATCTGAAGTCTTTGGTTTTCTAGCTGAACTTTTGTGACCCGAATTTGATGGAAAGAGGTACTGGATCTGGCTGGGATGAGGTTAACTTTCTTCATAGCAGACCGTTACAGAAAAGTCAGAGACAAAACTCTCTAATACTTGTTTCTGAGTTCTAGAAAGCAGGCATTTTTTATTTTCGGTGCCAGACGCACAGGGGATAAGGTCTGCCTAACGTGCATGCCGACTTTGTATATGGCTGCTCTATACATATTTATAACATTTCTGAGAAACCATTAGCATATACATTACAATTCCAAGAACTACTTATCATATTATCAAATTACATGTTTGCTATGCATGTGTGGTCTAATGAGTCGGGGGTCCTATGGTGGTCATTTGGGACACCTCCATCCTTTCTTCATTCTGTCATCTTCCTCTTCTTCTTGTCCTTTTTGTGACCTCCTCTTCTCCTGACCCCGTTTCAGTACTCTTGGCTCATACCCTGGTTTTGTATCTGTTCTTATCCCTGGTTTTGTATCTGTTCTTATCTACTAGTAGCTGAACTACACAATGCAGCGTTGTAAACTCGCATTGTCAAGAATACATTCGTCACAACATTTACCATTAAGCACATTGATAAAATTCTGCTGGTATCAAGACTATGTTTTGCATTTGTGACCAAAACAGTGTAGATAACTGTCCTGGTTTCAGCTGGGATAGAGTTAATTTTCATCTTGGTGGCTAGCACAGTGCTGCGTGTTGGATTTGGTGTGCGAACAGAGTTGGCAACACACTGATGGTTTTGCTTGTTGCTGGGTGGTGTTTATACTGGGAGGGAACACAGCCAGGCCAACTGACCAACTGAACTAGCCAAAGAGGCATTCCATACCATGGGGTGCCATGCTCAGTACATAAACTGTGGGGGGTTGGCCAGGGCTGTGGATCATTGCTCCGGGACTGGCTAGGCATCAGGTGGTGAGCAGCTGTACCATGCGTCACTGGTTTTCTTTTGTCCCTCCCCTCTGGATTTTGTCCCTCTCCCCTTCTTCCTCCTTTTCATTTAAACTGTTATTGTTAACATTACTAGTTCTTTTGGTTTTATTTTATTTCAATTATTAAATTGTTCTTATCTCAACCCTCGAGTTTCACGTTCCTTTCCGATTCTTCCCTCTACCCAACTAGAGGAGGGAGCAAGCGGCTTCTTGATACTTAATTACTGGCTGGGGTTAAACCATGACAACACCACACCAATGTTTCAGCTACTGCTTGCACTATGCCAAGGCTTTATCTTTGTCTCCACTCTTCCCCCCTATCCTGGGTAGGCTGGGGTTGGGCAAGAGGCTGAGAGAGGACACAACTAGGACAGCTAGCCTGTAGTGGTTTAACCTGACAGGCAGCTAAACACAACACAGCCATCCACTCACTCCCCCCACAATGGGATGGGGGGAGAATCAGAAAAAAGGTAAAACTCATGGGTTGAGATAAAGGCAGTTCAATAGGACAGAAAACAAAGGGAAAACAGTAATAGTGATAAAAGAACATACAAAACAAGTTATGTACAATGCAATGGCTCACCACCCCCTGACTGATGCCCCGCCAATCCCCAAGCAGCAGGCTGCCACCCCCAGCCAACTCCCCTCAGTTTTATGATGCATGACATCCTATGGTATGGAATATCCCTTTAGCCAGTTTGGGTTGGCTGTCCCATCTGCATCCCCTCCCAGGTTGTTGTGTACCCCCAGACTCCTCACTGGCAGGGCAGTACAAGAAGCTGAAAAGTCCTTGACTTAATGTAAACACTACTTAGCATCAACTAAAATACCAGTGTTACCAACATTATTCTCATCCTAATTCCAAAACACAGCACTATACCAGCTACTGGAAGAAAATTCACTCTACTCCATCCAAAACCAGGACATAGCCTAAACTGCCCAAAGGGATATTCCATGCCATGTAACATCATACTCTAAAATATATATATAAAAAAGGGCGGCAGGGGGGAAGGTGGGTCCTTACAAGTGGCCCTTGCTCAGAGACTTGCTGGGCATCGGTCTGCTTGTGGGAGGCAGTGACCAGCTTCCTTTGCAACAATTGTTTTCTGCCCTCTTTTCTCCACTTGCTGAACTGTCTTTATCACCATCCACAGGTTTTGTCACTTTTGTTCTTGTTTTCTCTCACCTGTCCTGCTGGGGGCAGGGGAGAGGGGAGTAAGTGAAGGGCTGTGGCAGTGCTTAGCTGTCAGTTAGGGCCAACCCACCACAGAGAACAGAAGATGCAGATTTAAAGTTTCAGATTTGCATTATGCAAACTAAACTGATACCTACTATCTCCATCTAGTATCAAGCCTCTTCCACTTTGTGACACTCACTGAAAAACAAGGCTAAGAAACTGTCACACTACTACTCACCTCTGGTAAGAGGGAAGGGTCATTTTGAAGCAGAAGCTGGCGAAGTTCATCACTGTTTAAATTCTCAAGTCCATATTGTTTTAGAACACAGAGATTGTGGTCCGAGTGGAAGTTGTGAATAAACTTGCATTCCCTCCTATGAGTTAAGAAACCCGAGTGCAAAATGAGTGTAACAGACTAGCACTATTTTGCTATCCCATCATTATTACACCAAACAGTTTAAAAAGCACACCAAATCAACTAGTTTCAGAAAAATCTGTTGCTCCTTTATAAAATAATTATGTGATTTGCTAAGCAGATTAGGTAATTACTCAGAGGATAATTGCCACACTATTTCTGATTTACAGTTATTACGGCATTCATGTAGTTTGCTGAGATCAGCATTTTGGACGTGCAGCTCACAACCATGCGTAAGAAAACACCAAAATGCCAGGTTAACGCTCCCTCCCACTCAAATCAATCCCAATAAAATAATTCCCCAACTTCACACAGCACAAACCGCTCAGATTTGCTTCGTGTGTGAGCTAAGCTTTCCCTCTCGCACTGGCCTTACGGGGGGCCACGCCAGAAGCAAGGTGGTAAGATGGGGGAAAAGTGTTGCAACCCAAAGACTGTGAAACACCCGTTTCTCTCCTTTGGGAAAAAAAAGGGGGGTTGTGGGGGAAGAGGAGCTTTTCCGGGAAGGGCAGCAAGGCCTTTACCGAAGCCTCCTTCACAAAAGGCGTCGCCCCGAGGCCAAGGCCGAGCCTCCCGGGGCAGAGATCCCGGCCCCACGGACAATCCCGCTCCAGGCCCAAGCTCTCAGCCCACGGCAGAGGCGGAAACGGTGGCTGCCTCCCCCCGGAGCCACCACGGCCCGTCCAAGGCACAGCCTTCTCTCCCCGAGACGCCACGGCAGCCCAGCAGCCGGCGCCGGCCGCAGCAGCGCCCAGCCCCGCTGCCCGCCGCCGGGCACACGCGGCGCCCCGGCCCCCACAGCCGGGGGAGGCCGCCGAGGCCCCGAGGGGAAGGGGGCTCCGCAGACGCCAAGCAGGCCCGGCGGCACGGCGCCGCACGCAGACCCCCGGGCACACGGCCACACGCAGGGCCTGGCCCCCTCGGCGCGCCCCCAGCCCGGGCGGCGCTGCGCGGGTCCCCGCCGGCAGCCCCGCGCGGAGAGGCGGCAGTGGAGGCCGCCCCCCGCCCCTCACCTCGCCTGCTGGTTGCGGCAGAACCCCTTCAGGTGGAACTTGCACAGGTGCAGCCGCCCGCACTTCCCCTCGCAGCCCGCGCCGTGCTCCTGGCACAGCCGCACGGGGCTGGTGGCCACCACCGCCACCACCACCCCCGCCGCCGCCCCCGCCTCGCCCGGCCGCCGCACCAGCGTGAACCGCTGCGTGTCCCGCAGCACCCGCGCCAGCTGCTCCGCGGCGGGCGGGCCCGGCAGCTGCCGCTGCAGCTCGCCCTGCTCCAGGCAGCCGCCGCTGGCGCACAGCACCCGAAATACTTGGTCGGCGAACGCCATGGCCGCCGCGCCGCTGCTTTCCCGGGCCGGAGGCGCTCTCGGCGGCCGGCCCCGGGCAGCCCCGCCCCAGCACGTCTGGCTCGCCGGGCCGAGAAAACGAAAACGAAAACGAAACCGGCGGCGCGGGGCACGGGCGGGCGGGGCGGCCGCGCTGGGGAGGCGCCGGGGCAGAGCGGGGTGCGCTGCTCCCCCCGCCTGCCTGCACCGGCCCGGCGTCGCGGCTTGTGGCTGGCCCGGGCTGCCCTTCACGCCCCGGGGCTGGGCCGCCCTGAGGGGACCGCCCTGAGGGGACCGCCCTGAGGGGACCGCCCTGAGGGGACCGCCCTGAGGGGACCGCCCTGAGGGGACCGCCCCGGCCCCGGGCGCTTGGGGTGCCCTCACTGCCCGCCAGGCCAGAGTCTCCCCTCACCTGCCCAGGTGTTCCCAGAAGCCCAGGGTCACCCCAAAGGCGCCGGTATCTCATCCCTGCGGCCCTGGGGTGTGGTGTGTTTTGGTTTTCTTTACCTTGACTGCAGGGAGCGAGACACACTTGCGGTGCTACTGAGTGAGTGCCCTTCGCCTCCCTCCTCCTGTTGATTTTGTGATCTATTGGCTGTTTTTAACCAAATTCGACTGAAAAAGGGGTGGCAGCTGCAAAATCACTCATCTCCTATAGGAATAAGTGGTGCAGAGGAGACAAGAGGCTGCAGCCAGGCCTCCTTCGACACCTTCCATTACAGGAAGAGGGCTGGTGTGTGAATTCCGCTGCTGTTAGTCAGCAGAAAAAATTCTCAGTTAAGGTTTCTGACCTGTGTCAGTTTTCTGATGATACACCATGAAAGCCACTCACACTCCTTTCAATATCTAAATTAAAAACTCAGTCATGGGCACGCATCTGCTGGACATGAAAGTGCCCTGCTTGCAATGCTGGTGGTGCCAGCTGCTACAGTGTCACTGCATCCTTGCACACTGAAGCCATGGCACCAGACTATGGCCAAGCAATGTGCTCATCCTCTGGGAGCTCATAAATGCCTTAGAAAGGGAAGCATCTTTCATCTAAGTGCCTTCCTCTAGGTCATTTTGGCGCTGCTGGTGCTGCATCACATTCACTCAGAGGCATGCTTTAAATGATGGTAAAACAATGATGTAAAATACCATTATTTAAATCAGTAGGCATGGGGACTGTTAAAGGGGATGGTGATTCTCGTTGAACAAGAATCCTGCCTGCTTCCTTCTTTTGCTGGTCAGGTTCTGTTGCACCTTTTCCTCTTGTCTCATCTAATTTCCTGCTTGCCTTATGACATGAGGAAGGGAGTGACAAAATGAGAAGCTAGACAAGTACATTGAACAGAAGAGCAGCTATATACTGTGTCAGTTAGAGGTTTGTACAGATCTGCAGCCTGTCTCTGGCAGGATATCAACAGATGCTGAGGAGGCAACATGAGAGGCTGTAGCATTACTGTCCTTCGTCCCTTCCTTCCAGAGTCCACTGATTAGCTTTCCTGAAACACAGAAGTGCCATCTACTGTCTTGGTTCAGTTTCTGATTCTGTATACACTGATCGTATCCCTCTTTGTTGTTTCTTTTCCAAATTGAAAAGTTTCAGTCTATTTCAGTCTTTTGTTCCATGGAAGTAATTCCACAGCTTTGGCTGTCTTTGTCCTCCTTTGTTTCTTAAGACAGTCTTTCCTTAAGGGGCAGATCTGCAGGTGGTCTGCCAGATGTGAATGCATGAAATGTGCACAGTAGCTTTCCAGTGTTTTTTGTTTTCTCCTCTGTTGCTCTCCTAAAAATCCATACTGTTTGATTTTGTTGATTACTTTTGAGGTTGGAGTGCCACAGTTCATTTAGATATCTGAAATTTACAGGATAATGTACTCTGTAAATTGAACTTTATTTTATGAGCTCATTAGGAAAGAAGACAAACAAGCATGTCAAACGAGGGTTCAATCCCCTTTTGTACAGACTTGTCTTAAATGTGAATTCACTAATTCATCACTTCATTAATTCATGAAGTTTCTACCTCACAGATTCTCTAATACATAACTCATGACTCATGCACCTGCAAGCAAAATAGTTACCTAGCCGAGGGTGAGAGTGTTCATTCTTCCTCCTCCGTCACAGTGTGGGCATCCCCTGTATCACACCAGGAAGCACAAAAGCCTCAGCAGTCTGGCTGCTGTTGGATCAGCTTCTGAAGCTTTTTGGGTAAGCTGATGGCATGTATACCTCCCAGCTTGGAAGTTTGGTCTATAGTATTTCCATAAGTGTGTAGATTCTGAAGAAACTCCCAGAGAATTAAAATGCAAGAACGCAGAAGACATGGCTGCAGGAGACAGCAAGCTGCAGCTAATAACAGCTGCATAATGACCTTTATCCTTTCCTGTCCATCCTGTCCTGCCTGTGTATTGCTCTTGCTTTGACCTAGTGACGCTGCACCCAGCATATGAATGAACAGACATGTTGAAGCTGGTGTTTTCTTATAGTTATCCCATTTTCTGTAGATCTCATTCCTGACTAGTAGTAGCTCAGAAGCCATCATTAGCCATACGAAGACAGCATGGTTTCTGCCTTCTTGTCTAAACCTACACTGAATGTCAGCTGCTGTTTCATCATCCAGTGTACTACAGGGCTTTTCAGCAGTTCTCATAGTCTGTTGTAATCACTGTTTTCCTGAATAATATGGTGTTCTCAGCAAATCTTACTGCCTTATCCTCTTTTTCTGATGATTTATGAGTATGTTGACTAGTGCAGGGTTGAGCAGGCAGGCCAGCGCTGGGGAACTGCCCTCTGCTGGGCACGGCTTTTGGCAATCTAAGTTAACTGTACAAACTCTTCTGACCCTTGCCTACATACTTCTTGATGCCCTCAAATAGCTCCCATGTGTTTCTGAGATATAAATTTAAAAAGGCATTTCTGGATTTTCCTTAGTATTTTCTATTTTCAACACCATCTGTTCCAAGTTAGGTTTCAGTGATTTGGCTTCCTGCTCTACAATTCTCTAGATCCCACTCCCACCCCATGATCCAGGTGCCACGTTTGCTACTGAAAGTCCTCTGGTAGCTAGGCACTTCTAAGTGAGAGGTCACACACCACATAGTAACTGACAGTATCACAGAATAGTTAAGGTTGGAAGGGACCACAGAAGGTCATGTAGTCCAAACCCAAATTCAGCTATTTCATCCCTGAGTTGTTCAGAACATGGGTGGAAGCCTCCTAATTTTGGTGTTTTGACTACGGTTTTCAGATTGTTGGGTAACTATGTATACTGCCATGTCAGTAGGAGATATCTTGACTGAACCAAAATTCAGGGAACCCTTTAGGGTAACAAGCACTGAAGCCAGCATGGTACTAGACAACTCCCATTCTCCTCAGTAGGCATCCATATACTTTTTCTGTCCAGTGCCCTAAATCCATCCTATCTAATTGGTTCCCAAGCATCTTAAAGACCTGTCCCAGCATCACGGTGCTGTCCAGGTAGCTGTTTCAACTGCATCTCCCATCCATACTTCCTTTCATCATGGATCTGAAAGAAACCACTAATTTGACAGAAATACAGCATTTTTTTCATCATAAAACTTATATGAATGGCTACACCAATGCAGTTGTCAATATTATAGAGAGAGAAGTACAAAGGAGAACAGTGTAACATTGGGGTTGGAGGGGTGTTTGCAGGTAGCTTTACAACATTGCAATTAATTCCAGTGTGTTGGCATGCATATCACAAGGAAGTTCACATTGCTGTTCCTGCTTTGCAGCTAGAATGAGTTTTTCTGAGGCTCTGGAGTTGTGATATCGTTCTATCTCTTTTCATGAGAACAAAAATAAAACCAGGAAAACAGGCAATGATTGATGCAGGGAGAAGCTTTGCAGAGCTGCCTTTGAATTTAAGTACCTTCCCATGCCCAAACACATACCCAAAGTAAATCATAGCTTATTCCTTCTCATGCAAGTTTCTTGTAGCTTGTTTTGTGGCATGTTCCTCAGGAAGAAAAAAAGTACCTCTTTGATTTGATAGAACTTCCCCACCTGTGAATTATATATAAGCAAAATTGTACTTTCTCGTTCTTCAGAAGAATTTTCTGCTAATGGAAAAGTCAGTTTTCATTTGTAAAATGAAGTACCTCCAATGTAAGAAAGGGCTACGTTAGACATCAAGGACACATAAACAAGTGGCTCCTTTTCATCTCTCGAAATACTCTAACTAAAGGTAAGGCTGGAACTGTTTTCTTAAATGCCATTGTAGCATAATTGCGTATGCACTATTCTACCTACAGTTTATGAATGCTCCGTGGGTTGGCCCTGTAATAAGCTCACTTTAAGCCGTTCCTATGGTTTCTGAACAGCTGCTGAACTCAGAGCACATGGATTTTTAATAATTGTGGGACTTCAGGTACTGCCGTTTCAGCGAGCCACCTTTGCTAACAGATGATACATTGTGTTGTGAAATCTTTAGTCTGTAAATTTTCAAGTGTCAGTCATTAGACTAATATCTTTAATTTTAGGAGCAGTTGATTGTTAATTTGAATTGCAACATCATTTCATAATCTTGCATGCATCGATCTTCAAAATGTAGTAATTAAATTATTTTCCCGTGAATTTTTGTACTCATCTTTAAAACATCCATTATCGTTATAGTGCATAGTTCCCTCACTTCCCACCCTATCCAGCTGTTTTAGCCTTTCTCCTAACTAGTGTGGTGAAGCTCCTAGCTTTGTGTTGTGTATTCTGGAAGATGATGTAAGGAAAATGAGCAGAACAAGACAGATTTTAGACCCAGTTGTGAGCAAGAATTTTCTCTGGTGAAACATCACCTTCTGGTTGATACTGCTGCATTGCTGACTCCCAGAAGCTTAGAAGTATGGTGTTTGCTAGTGAATGTTTTTGATTGCCTCTCAGACTACATTTAAGCACACACTTGGAGGGCTATTCATGTCCCCAGTGATGATCTGACAGCACGGTTACTTTTAAACATTTGGCTAAACTTTTGGTAACTTTGTCTGCAACTGGTCTGTTTATAATAGTTAGTATTTGCTATATATTATTTCTGTGTACTACTCCTAATTTCTTAACTTATGATTTGTATTTCTGAAACATGGACTAGCTGACAACACATCAAGCTTACAGCTACAATCCCGTGTTTCCCAGTGGCACACTAATCTAAAAATCAACCAGCCAATAGATAATACATGCACCCACAACTCAAAAGGCAAGAAACTGGCAACTCGGATCTGGTGCAGTACATGAATAGGACCAGACTGTGGGGCTGTTGGCTGTCCCAGAGATCTTACAGCCTCTGCAAAGAGCAGGATACATCCTCATTTTCTACTGTTGCTTCAGGACTGGGCTTATTTTCAGATACTAACAGTATAATCTGGACAGGATATAGGACAAACTGTCTATTTTATAAGAATAGGCCAGGCTAATGATACATGCCAGAATTTGTATTGTGTAGTTTGCGTTGTTGCATAAATAATTTTCAAGTGGCCGTGCTTCTGAAAATAAAAATAATTTTTGGCTGAAAATTCACAGTATAGTTAGTGATGTTGTTATTTGTTATTGGCATACCTCTAGTTTTATTCTGTTGAAGTTTTAGTTACTTGGTGGAGGTGTAAATGTCTGTTTATTGTGCAAACCATAGGCTTTTGTTCTTCTCAGTTTCATGCCCTAAAGCCTCTGAAGCACACCTCTCTTCCAGGACTTCTTAACAGGGTTAATGATTCCTTTAATACTACAGTTATCCTCAAACAAGCAGTAAGTGAGTCATAACTTGAGCAGCAGCGTTTTGATTTACCCATGAAGCAGCTGTGGATGGTAGTATATATGCTGGCTACAACTATACAGAACGCCCTTAAGAAGTGGCTCTGTATGGTTTTGTCCAAATGTCTTGCCGTGACCATTTTATACCTGTGAAGATATCTTGGACCACAAAGTCACACCTTTAAAGAACAGGGAAAGTGTCATGATTATGATAGAGGAAAAGAAACCAAATCCATTGTTTTCAGCTGAGTTTTTTTGTGTTCTGTTTCTCTTAATTTAGAATAGAAATTCAAGGAGAAGCTTGTGCAAGGTGGTGGGGAACCAACTAAAACAAAAAAGGTTTATTGAAACATGCAAATAGAGAGGGCCAAAGTCTAGAAGCCTTATGTTGTGTCAGAAGTTTTGCCTTCATTGTCACCATGTTATCCACTGTCTACATTATGTACTATACTATATAGTACCTACTATACTGAATCTGAATATTCCTGGTAATTCCTCCTTTAAGTGTTTCACTTTCTGATGGGAGTGACCTCCTTGTTGACAGCTAGTGAATAGCAATTCTGTTTTCTTTAAGGTATGAGTTCCCACCAAACCACTTATCTTTATATCACAAAGATTGTCTTAACATTCATTTAAATTAGCAGTTCCAACAGTTCAACAAGTTTTTTTAAAAGCTCAGTACTTTTTCAGTTTCTTATGGTTAAAAAAAGGTAATTTATAAGGAACCAAAATAGTTATTGAACCCTATGTCACATTTCATTTTGCACTGCGATAAGCAACAATACAGAAGTTAGCCTTATCATATGGGGTTTCATCCTGTTAGACAAAATATGGAATTCCATTGATAAGGACTTACCTCTGCTCAGTCTCCACCAGCAGTATGAAAAGGTATGTTTATGACAGCATGCAATACTTATGAATGAAAATTCTATGTCTGCACATAGTAGTTTGAAAAGCACTTGCTATTTTATGGCTAGATTATTGGTATTTTTATAACATCAAACCAGTTTGGAACACAGCACAGAAGGGATCAAATACATCATCAACTCTAGTTACTCACAATAATGAGCAACTAATTTTTTAGATATCCAATTCAGAAAAGTCCACAGCATAGTCGACAGACACCCTGAGCCCCAGAAAACTCTTCAGCACTTTGCAACAAATTTAGGACCCGTAGCCTCTGAACACACCAAGGAAAAAACAGGATAACAGGATCACTTCACCGTACGAGAGGGCAATACATTTCAAGAGGAATTGGTATGTTTCTCAGGCATTCTGCCCAAAGCCTTTGAAGATGGCAGTCAAGTGCATATCGGAAATATCCCAAGCAAATATAAAAAAAAAATTAAAACTACCTTTGCAAGAAATTAGAAACTTCTAACTTTATTTTCCAGCTGCTAGACCCTACTTTCCTTTGAAGCTTCCTAATCTTAGTGAAAACTTTCTGAAGTTTTCTTATGACTTGTTATACTGTGAGTTCACTTAATCCTCTTGTGTGCATCAACTTAGTTCACAATTGTTCATGTGGTGTGTCACACGTGTCGCAGGGAAATGATTCCAAGCTCAGTAGCAACTACTTATGGTGACAGGGGATATGAGGAGCAAAGGTTCTCATCAAAAGCGAGCAACAATCAGTGCTTTCAAAAGCTTCTTGCAATAGTATGCTAAGGTGTATAAATAACATAATCATACTATCTTAAACAGCTGTCTAGAATCCCAACTAAAATAGATACCAGGTAAAGGGAGACCTAAATTACACATAATATTTAGCATGTATAGCTTAACTGGAAATGAAGCATCAACATGAGAATGTATTCAGAGATATTAATCAGATAAAGGGTATTCTGCAGAAAAGTTCTTCCAGTAGGACCAAAGACAATATGCTCTATAACACAGTTTACTTCTGGTGTAGAAAAAAGCATAATTTCAGAGAAGTCTGCTGCACCTTCAGTTCTTTTGTCAGACGACCCATGAGATATACTTTTTGCCCAGGTATTCATTCCAACTAGCAAAACAGGATGGCTAATCTGGATTATCTGTGGTTGATCTGTGCAAGCCAAATGTTCCACATCAACACAGAACAAGCATGTTTATCAGCTGAATTGCTTTTAGCCTTGTTCTCCCTCGTGCCACACAAGGACAATCTAACTATGTAGTACCTTATCATTTCTGTATAAAAAAAACATTCTGTGTATTTTTGTGTAATGATCACATTTACATCTTCTTCAAAAGAGTCTTAGAATTATACTAGTATGTCTGCTGAAATGTAGGATGTGGAAATACTGCTTTTGTTCTGCAAGAATGGTGCTACTATATGTTAGCAAGTTTCAAGTTCTATTAAAAAAAGAGGAACTTATTCATAATAAACATTATGCTGAGTCATATAAGTCTTCTAAAAGTAGATCTACAATTGTTTCCTAGCATTCTCATGGGAATTCCATACTTGCAACAGAGATTATTTTAGTCAAAGCTGATGAGATTTTTTTTTTCGTATTTTCCTTTCGTTTGCTACCTTTCAGTTCCCAAGTTCTTACTGGTCTATGTCATTTTCACAAGCAAATGGTTTTTCATCAGTCTTTGTAGCATGAACCAGGTCTAAAAAGAGGTCTAAAAGGCCACTTGTAGGATTTATTATCACTGATGCTTAATATTTAACTGTAGGCAAATAGTACTGGACAAGAGACAATCTGATTACTTTGAAATGATGTGCAGGAGAAAATATAAACATATTATTTTCCTGTTTTTAATTTCACTTATAAATTTAACTTATAAAAACAGACCTGATGTCTCTCTTTCCCCACCAGTATATAAATGGTTTATTTTTGCACTGTACATATCAAGATCTTCATGTTATGTTTGTGTTAGAAGACCATGGACAGCTAGAAAATGAATGAAACCATGAAATGAGGAGAGCAGACGTATCAGAGCTCTGGCAGAATTCTTAGCCACAGACACATCTCAAGCTCTAAATGCACCTCATAACTAGCTGGAGTCTGAAATGCACCTCATAACTAGCTGGAGTCTGTACAAAGACAGAGGCCATTTAGTAATCCTAATTGCTTATATGATGCTGCTGAGGCTGACATTGCTTGGAAATTTATTTACAAGCTCAACCCAGATACTTTCACAAACGGAGTACTAGCAATATCTTTGTCATCTCTGACCTGTAAACACTTCCAGAGATTTCCCTTCCCGCAACATTCTGAGGTATGCTGTATGTGCTTTGTGCCAGTAATCAAGCTGAGCTTTTATTAATTTGGTAATTTTTAAAATAGAGATGAACACTGAGAATATGAGAAATGAGGGGAAGAAATTTTTATCTTGTTACATTTTTGTTAACGTTTTGTAAGAATACTTTTATCTGAGTCAAAAGTCTTCAAAACATTTTGGAAAAAAATATTATTGCTGTTAAAGCACCTTCTGGTAAGAATCAAGTCCCTTTAGAAGTCCATAATTTTTTTGAAAAAGAAAGATGAGATTATATTCTAAAGTAAGAAACTAGTAAAAACACAGCCCTCCTGTCTGTGTGCACAGTGAAAACTCCTTTAAAAGAATATTAAGATCACAAATAAAGGAATCAAAAGTTAGTTACAACGTGGCAAAATTAAGTTGACTGGTACAACTTTAATTTGCCCTCACTGTGTACATGTGTTGTGGTACTATTTTGACATGATCACCAGCTCTTTCTGCTACAATATCTTTCCTTCATTCAGTGCATGCATAGGGTTGTGCTGTTTTAGCAGCTAATTAGCCAGTAGGATTTCAATACTGATTGCATCCCCAAGCCTTATTTACTACACAGATATGTGTTACTTTCAAGAGAGAATTGATAGCCTCTTTCTTCCCCCCATTACAGCATATGAATGCTATATAAGCATTAAGATATTTATAAGTGTATTGTGATGTGAAGATAATTTTATTATCCCTGCTTTACAGATTAAGACACTATGAGATTAAATTAGAGAATACCCACTAATTTTCTGTATAAGATATACCTAAGAACCCATGTTTTAGAGAGTTCAGCATTTGTGGGCAGTTTGTGGGCTCAGAGCAGTGCTCAGTGACTACACTTGCAGCTGGTACTGCTCAGCATTTCTGCAGATCTGATACTGGGGTCTCAAGTCATAAATCCCAAAAATGAGGAACATACAGTAAGTGACCACCTGTGAAAGTTTGTTCAAAGGGACTTGCCTAGCATCATTTGGGAACTCTGTGGTAGAGACAGGGTCAGAACCCACTTCTCCAGGGTAGCATTCAGCTGCTTTAATTTTGAGAGCATCTTTTCTCTTCCTTATTCACTAGACAATTTATAACTTCTGCAACAGATGGAGCAGGGTTTCAGCAAATTACAGTCTCATTTACTGAACAGTCCCAGTTCACCATTAGAGCAAGATTTAATCCATGCACTGAAAGAAGTCACATCCTTCAGAGGAAAATGTTAAAATATATACCCAGGGAGGAGTTGAATGGAGAGAAGTCTTTGGAGCTCTTCTGCATTCTCCTGGAAGAGGCTCCCCCATGCTCTGCTTTCAGATTCCTCAGTTAACAAAAATAATGTTTGGAAAAAGCCTGGTATGAAAAAATCCATTCAGTCTGCCACCCGCATCTCCACCATTTGAGTTAACTGCTTAGCCAATGGCAGTAGCATGTTGCCATCTTCCTGCTTCACTGGAGAGTTTCATAGATACTTGCTACGGCAGGGAAGCATTAAAGAGTCCAGGTGAAATCTTGGGCTCCACTGTAGTCTTGGGAGTTTTGGAGCGGGAAGAAGACATTGGTCCTTCCCCCTCCATTCCTCAAGCTCCTTCCTTCTCCTATCTTTCAAAAGCCAGTATTCCCTTTCCACTGTCTTTGGCTTCCATTCTTCTTGTCCTCCTCAATTCAAGACACATTGGCCCAAGCTTCTCACCAATCCTACTCTCTTCAGCCAGGTCCCACAAAATTAGTCCAGATTCTCTTATGAATCTTAGCCTTCATTTTATCTTTTTGCCAAATAGGTTCTTCCCAAATCCTTGTCAAATCTCTTTCTGGCACCTCTTCCCACCACTCCATCAAGGACACTGGAGTTCATAGCCAATGTCTTTGCAACCACCTTCCAGCTGCAACGACCTAGAGCTCTCAGTCTTACTTGCCAGCATCTTCTGCTCTTCTAATCACCAATTGTAGTTTCCTTCTTACATCTCACCTGGAGTCTTGCATAGCAGTCTGGTACTGCTTCCTCCCAAATTTAGCCCTTCTTGCGTCTGTATTCCAGTCAAGCAGCTACTTGTCCCATGAAGCTTCAGTGCTGTCCATGTCACAGTAGGAAAAAAAAAAAAAAGTTGATCTCAAAGAGCATGGAAAAGACAGTTCTTGCACTGCTATTCCTCAACTATATCCTGGTAAAAAGCCCCAGTTAAAGGATTTGCCCCTGCAGTACTTGTTCACAGCATGTGCTGATGGAAGAGTGTACATGCAGAGCCTCATGTCTGGGAAGAAGCTGGGAAGGAGCACAGCATATCCCCTTGCCCAGGGTTCTCCAGCTTCAGATGCTGAAATATAAAAATTAATGCAGCATGGGTGAAGAATAGCAGTGGTTTGCAATGTTACTTATTTTCTCATGAGTTTTTATGGAACAGGAAAAAAACATGTCCCCAGCACAAACCACACTGTAGCTGGTGAGTGTCTCATCGATAGCATAATTAAGCAGTCCTAAAGATGTTTTTAAGGACAAAGCAGTTCTGTTTCCTGGTATGCATGTCACCATTAAACGAATTTTCAACATGAGGCACACGGTGGCATAAAAATATATCTACCCAGTTATTTTTGTCATGATTTGTATTTGTGGACCTTTCTCAAGATATATTTAGAATCAGCCTTGAGAGCAGGCAAGAATTACAGGTCATCCCCCATGTAGTTATCACTCCCTGACATGTGATGCAGTAAAGTTTGATCTCTTAGGCTTGTGTGTATGAAATATGTAATGCTTCTGTTGTGCTTAATGTAACTGAGCAAGCTCTGTATTCCCTGAATCTAAATGTTGCTCAAGCCTCCGAGTTATATTTTGCACAGGTAATGGTGAGATCCTGGCTTAAAATGAGAAAAATATGGCAGACACAAGTGAAAAATATTATTTGATTTGAAGACTGATGTGGAATGTTTCTTGTTTTCCCTTGAGGTATCATGTTAATGATGTAATTTGCAAGCTGCCTTCTCTGCAATGCTATTAATATTTGTTTCTGTAAGGTGTTTGACATCTTTTTGGGGAGCTATAACACAAGGCATTACCTCTTACCATGCAGTACCAGGAACTCAACTTGTCCGGGCCCGTTAAGCACATACTTAGTTTTAAGTTAAAATTTGCTTCTGATTAGGCATGAGTTTAATACCACATCTGAATGTCTTCTAGAACTGAGTCCTTAGCTCTGAATATCTTTGAAGTGACCTTTAAAGAAGCCACTTTAAATTAAACCTTTCATATCTTTATTCTAGATTCCTGTATATGACTGAATTAAGCAGTTAGCTGGCCACCAGGCTTAATTACTGTTTCATAAAACAGTCAACCAGAAGCCTTAGCTTATAAACCCGTGATTCCACTTGTCAATTTCCATCATGTTTTTTCATGATTCTTTTGTATCTACCTTTATCAGATACATCCTAGAAAACCTGAGTGAGCTAGACTTGCTGAGGTCGTGTAGGTGTGGGTTGGGGGAATTCCATGGAAGATACTTACAGGACACATGTAAGGATATGGTGTGGTGTAACTGTCAGGTCTCTTGTCTCTTTGCTGAATTCAATGATAATTCAAAATGCAGGCATCTAGCCACCTTCTGCTGTAGGTACCTGTTAAAGGAATTCAACTGTAATGTATTCATTTGATTCTGTGAGCTTTGGTGGCTGATGAGTGGAAGTGGGAATGGCAACATGGCCAAAAAAACATTTCTAATTGTTTATCTTAACTGATAACTTTTCACCTTACATTTCACTTTTCTGGACATTTACCCAATGGAATGTAGGAAAAAAACCCTCACAGACAAGTTAGTTGTTAGATTTTACCATTTCTTTTACCTCAAAAAGAAATTGCAAAGAGAGTGGCCAAATGGAAACTATTGCAAAGACAGTTTTATTGGAAATTTAAAACCAAAACACATCCAGCTTTAGAAAATTCTCTTTCAAAAAAGATTGCAAGCCAAAAAACAATTTTACTGATATGCCTGCTACCCTACCATCAAGATACAGGATTTCATTAACACCGGTTTCTAAAAATCCCCAAAGCCTAAGTGCTTCTTCAGCACTTTCCTGATAATATAGGAAGCATTTATTTGCTAGTCATAGCACTTTATGCCCACATAACTGTTTGCCTCATCAAAGCATAAAAACCCATTATTTGGGACAGCTGTTTTTTAGTCACCTTCAGAGTATGGTAGCAAAAGAAATTCTATTTTTAAAGAATTTCTTTTACCACTCTGCAGTTCCTTAAAATGTATTTCTTTTATCTAGAATTCTGCCAGAAATCTGACCTCATTCTACTCCTTCAATAAAGAAAGAATGTGTTGGGGCTTTTGGTGGTTTGTTTTTTTTCATAACATAACAATTATAATACCAAGAATGGTTTTAAATAGTTTTTGTGTTTTAACGACTGTTATTCAGAGCATTTGACTATAATGTCAGATATGTTTTCAAGTCTCCAACTGAACTAGATCAGCTGGTTACTTCTCACAACTATATATTCCTATCTTCTTCCTAACCATATAGTTTCCTTCCTTTCAGATGACCTGCTTTCAAGTCTTTGCTATTCTACTTTTTCCATCTCAGACCTGTGTAGGAAACATGTGTCCAACTCCCTGGTGGGGTTTAATGTAGATGTCTGTCCCTGAAAGTGGACATTTTGTCAGAGCATTTTGTCAAACCGCTATGCTTTTGGTGGTTGCATACTTACACATTTGCTTCACTTTGAGGTACCAGTCATGTAGTATGGTAATAACTTGCATGGGAATGATGTCAAAATGTGATCCCACATTTTGCCTTCATAAAAAAATAGGATCATATGTACTTTGCAATGCATCTACCTGGGAAGGGCAGCTGACCTTCCTGTTGCACATTGTGGAATTTAGGCCAGCCTGTTAGGGTACCCTATTTATAGTTATTTAAGACAAAAGTACCTGCAGCAGAAATAGCTAGAGGAAAATTCCTATGGAACATTTAATCTTCCAGTTGAAAGCCCAGACTGATTTCTCTTTTCAGTTTTCAGGAGGTTAATGCCAACATGCAGTTTGCTTTTCTAGTTCTTGGTCTTCTGATGAAATTGTACATTTTCTAAGAAAGGTGATGCAGAAAAATCGTATTTCTGTTAAGAATGTTTTCCCTCCATTTTAAAGTTGAATTTTATTTCTTTTATAGTGCTTCATACGATTTCTGCTTATTTTGAAGTTATAAATTAAATACAGACACTTTATAGGCTTTATACTAGTATCCCATAGAGTGCTGAATTTCATTTAAGGTAAATGTCAGCTTGTATTCTTATAATGAAAAAAAGCATGTTGTATTCTTATAACATATAATATCAATATTTTCATTAATAGTGCACTCATTATTTCTATTCTCTAGCTCAATAGACAGGAATCCCAGGTTGTCCCCATGAATTTCTTCCAGTGCTTTTTGTTATGGACATACCTTTCCATTGCTGGTAATTTACAGAGGATTTAAAGATAATTTAGGGCCTGCTTAATAATACATGTTGATTTTTCTTGTTGTTCAACAACTATAGATGTGGTCCTTGAAGAGATGTTGACATAGTCTGTCTGCCTGAACCTAGTATGTATCTTGTCTTAAATATGTTAGGATTACATTACATGTATACTGTTTGCTTCTATATACGTCTGATACAGGTCTTTTAGTTTATTTTTTTTTAGTCTGCTACAGAGTTTCTAAGACCTTCTTTTACCTTTTCTTTAAATCTCTGTCCTTCTTTTTTTCCAATTGCATTTGTTTTGTGGCAGCTATCATAATTGTATCCAAAACCTTTAAAGTCCTTTAAAGTCAACCTATGCTGAGACTTGATAATAGCTATCAGTGATTAATCTGCTTTTATTTTTATTTGAATATGCATTCCCAAAAGATTTGTAGCTTAAGCAATTTGAAAATATCTCCATATTTAATAACCCTGAGTAGATTTTCCTCCAGTTTCTTTTTGAAAATTTATTATTTCTTAGTTTCTGCAACATCCTGTGCATAACTGATATCTTCTGTGGATTAACAATTTGTTGTGTAAAGTACAGTATGCTTTGCTGATTGTGTACTTACATCCTGTGGTGTCCTTTAGTGTCCCTTCTAATACAAGGGCTGAATTAGGATTTTCATATATCTTTATTCATATTCTCTAAGTTAATATTGATTTAATAGATCTCTGCCATCTCCCCTCTATTTTTTTCCAGGCTGTAGAAGCAATGCTGCTTTCATGACTATCTAGAAATGATCCACTCCGACTAGATCAGTGCCTTTCTTCTTCCTAATGTTGCCCAGGATCCGAATGTTGAACTTTTTCCTGTCTGAGGTCCCCTGCATTGTCCAGGCTGGCAACTGTTTCTAAATCATTCCTAATGCTAATGAATAGGTCTCTCACCTAATATGATTTCAGACACTTTGTTCTAAAATGTGGGTAAAAGCTGCCTCTTTCTAGTGTTGTGTGTTCCATTGGTGTGAACATTTGCTATGGAAGTGAGGTTTGGAAACAGTCTTTTCAACGGTTAATGGAGATTCAAATTTAGATGTCCTACCAAGGCACAGCTTCAAGGTGAAGAAGTGCTGTAGCCTTTATTTAACAAAAAGGTCTACTGTTCAGGGCTTCCTCTTGAATGGTCGGGAAAATCAGGTTAAACTCTTGAAACCACATCACTACTGTCTGGGGCGGTGCTGCGATCATTCAGCTAGTGTGCACACCACTGCCCTGTTCCCCAGTGGGACTTTAAAAGAAAAGAAGGGGCTGGCATTTCAGACACCTTAATTCTTACTAGCTAGATAAAGTGCTTTTACTTCCTGCGTGGTGCTGTGGCTGCTGACTCAGTTTTGAGATCCAAAACTGCCTCCAAGAGCTTCAGAGGAGAGTAACATATTGCATTCTGGAGACTCTTAAAGATTACGTATTTCAGTAGCTAAATTATAATGTCTGCTTTTTATTGACCTGGCCATAAGTCTGTGCAGCAGAAAGGCAGGGTTTCTAAGTTGTAATGTGGCTGCAGATGCTACAGCAGTTATTATATACCTGACTCTTCAGCTTTTCCAAAATAGACACAATTGCTTCCTTCCATTCTTTGGAGTTCAAAAGGCTCAAAAGGATTTGTCAAACCTCAGTTTTGTGATTAGGGGGAATGAGATTGAAATGGGTTATTGAATTAATCCTGAATGATCTAAATGTCCCTTGAATCTGAAGGCATGTTTCTTCCACAAATAGCTCAGTTACTTGGAAAATTATTAGTTCTTATTTGGCTTCCCCAGTTTCACCATTAAGGTCTATTAAAATATCACGTTCTTCTTTCTAAATGCTTTCTCTTTAAGTAAAAAACTTACTTTTTCACCCTTTATCAAGCTCACCTCTTAATGACAGTCTTTACCCATTCCTGTTTTTATTAAATACTTCCATATTATTATTATTATTCCTGTCTTGCTCTGGTAGTTTTCCACTGAAGTATTATTGACTTTTGGATGTTTTAGCTATCCTAATATTCAAGGGAGTATTCTTTATACCTATACATGAATTAGTTATATCCTCTTTCACTTTAAAATCTTCTTTTAGTCAGGGTTGGGTATTTTTTTCCCAATGCACTTTTTGTTATTAGTTCCTTGTGCTTCTGTTGTGGTTTCTGGTTTTCTGTCTTCACGGGGCTTCCCAGAAGAAAGTCACTTCCTTTGGTTATATGGAGACAAAGAAGAAGCTTCCTGAGAAGCCCTACTGACATGGACAACTGGACCCATATATTGGGTCTGGTTGTAAAGTGGGGGGAGATCATCTGTCCACTCATGCAGGTTCAGCCTACATGCGCCACTTCTCTTTTTAGGCCCCAAAACAGGTAATCACATGTTTTGACCTAACCTCTGCAATGATTTATCCAAATACCTAATTTTATGCCTGTAATTATTCAATGCTTCTAAGTGGAATATATTACAGATGTAAAATTAGCCAAGTAAATGTTTATTTTAAGGTTGGATCATAAGTTCTTAAAGCAGAAAAGCATTAAGATTCAAACATCAGTGGTTCCATTTATGTCCTTTACATTATGATAATCATATTTAATTCTGAAATAGTCTGAAAGTAGAGAGTATCTTCTTAAGAAATATCAAGACGTTTTTTCTTTGGACCTTTGAATTGCAGAATACTATTAACTCTAAAAGGATTAAAGTGTTTAAAAAGCAAAATATCCTAAAGCAATATAAAAATTTAAAATAGGAATCTCAGATGGGAAACCCAATGTGATATTCAAAGGTAAGGAAATGAGTCTGAAATAATCTCTCATTTTAGGCTTCAAATTCACTTCCTAAGCCATTTTCAATATCTTTTTTCTTTCCTAAGAAAAGAAAAAGCTTCATACTTAAGATGTATTTGGAGGTAATGGTTGGAAAAAGCTCTTTTTGAAAAAACATTGCCCTGTAAAAGTGCCACTTTTTCTGTTTAACCAACTGTAATGCGTTATAAGGTAGCCAAAGAATTAAAACAAATCAGGAAGTCAGGGAAGAATATGCAACAGAAGTGCTGGCACAGCATGTTTCCCCTTACTGTACTGAAAATAATACTAGTGTCAACTATAAGCCAGAACCTCTGTTTGTAGAAAATATCAGTGATCCTTTGGCTTTGGTGGCTCTATACCAATTTCTGCCAGCTAAGTAACTAATACTAACACTCTACCAATTACAATAAAACCTATATTTTGCATTTCAGAGAGTTTGCTATTTGTAGAATGATTTGTAAAGCAAGTAAAAAGTTTTAACTTATGATATATCCTCATCTTCTGGTATCTGAATAAACAATCATGTTTGTTGAAATGAGTAGACTAAAGTCCCCCAACACAAATGGAATCATCAGATCCAGTTTCAACATCTGATTTGCTTGTATGATACAAGGCTATAATTGATACGATGCAATAACTGTGTTTTTGGTTTTTATGTTCCTCTCAGATTTTTTTCTGTATGTACTCTACATTAAATTATCTGGCAAAAATCATGGTAAACAATAGTATTTAGGCTAGTGCTAAGCAGTATCTATTTCCTTTTTGTGTTTGTTTGATGTTTGGGATGTTTTTTAAGGAGAGTTTTGTTGTATTCCAGGGCTGGGAATGTGAATTCAGGCATTTTGTGAGCCCACTCATTTGAAGTTCAGACTGCAGACTTCTTACTGCAAAACGCTCACGCCTGGATTATCACTGCACTCTACATTTAAAAGAAGAGAGCTCTCTGTGTGCTGAACCCTGTTTTTGTGTGTGTAGAGAAAAGGCTGCATCCTTGCTGCAAGAATCTTCCCAGTTTCTTTTGAACCTTGAATGGAGTGGATGAGAAGCACCATAATGGCAGAGATTTGAAAGTTCACTGGTCAACATGATTAGACTCAGGGGGTGAGCACAGGCATGTGATCTCTCAACCCTTTCACTTTCAGGAGGACAGCGTCTATGGTTCTGTAATTATTGTTAACCTACACCTATGAAGATTTAGGACAAAGATTATTGCAGAGCTGTGTGGCCAGAAAAGGGGTGGCACAGGGGTCTGCCAAAGGCCAGAACAAGTATGTAAGCACAGAAGCTCTCTGTGGCTGTCACATTCAACAGCTTCTGATTTCTGGATACTGTTGAGCTGGTAGGCAGTCTGTTATGCATGGGCAAATGACTCCCCATGACAGAATCATTTCTACAACAAGTTGGGTTTTTTCTGTGAAGTGCCTTCTATTGTTAGTGGCCTATCTGTGCTATTTGGGCAGTTACAAATTGTCTGACATTGAAAGAAATCTGAGAAATCTAAAAATGCCTGGTGAGAAAACTTGCCATTTCAAGTTTTACATTCCTTTAGGAAGGAAGAGGCTGTTATTTATTCTACATTTGAACAATGCCTCATGAATGAGTCTTTAGGCTTTCTCAAGCCCTCTGACAAGTGCTGTAATGCATTATTTAGGTCTGGGATTTTATTCAGAGAGGTGAAAATGCTTCTTCTGTACCATTACAATGAACTAGCTTTGACTGCCAAGCAAGGATGAAAGTTCTGAAGTTTAAACAATCGATCTGTTGTTTAAATTTATTTTTAAAACATGAAGGAATAAGAAGAGCTTGATGTTGTGGTTTCTAACTGATATTCAAATTCTGATATCAGGCACATCAATTGTTTGAGATATTAAAATATGAATAGTAAGCTTTCTTTCTCAGGCTTGTATCTGGAATCCCTCTTCTGATCCAATGCAAAAATCAAAGCAGGCTTTTTTCTGTAATAACATTTCTTGGTAGAGGCCAACATGCTGCCTGCCTTGGCTGTACTATGATTTGTTGAGGAGTGAGCAGTCAGTGTTAGCTGACACTCAGTCCTCAGTTAGCTTACTCTGCCTCTGCTGAACCCTTACAGGTTTCCCAGGAAGGTAGCCTGGGCCCTCGCTCTGAGCTTGTGATGGGCCAAAGATGCAATATACAAATGGGTTACAGAGTTTAAATCCACCCAGTAAGACAGCATTTGCTCTTGGTTTTATGTTGTGTGTTTGTGCTACACATGGTACCTTCCCCTTTCCTTTGCAACCTTTTGCGGGCCTATCTTATGGTGTAGCCTCTTATTTGAAATGAGAATATTCTGATTGAGCAATTAGATTTAGGAAGATTGATATTTTAATGGTGTTAAAACCATTAGCTTTAATCTCTCGACCTACACCCTTTTTTACTACTGGGGTATGTTGGTCCCAAGCAGCCACACACCCACATAACTGCTCACAAACTTTGGGAATTTAACATAACTTATTGCCATAATATATTTAGTTGCTGATTCGGATGTTGGGAAGCAAAGAAGACAAACATTAAAATATCTTTCCTTCCTCTTTCCCAGGCTCAACTGCACTCCAGACACAGCTCCTCCCCTCTTGTTATCTCCACAGGTTACACCCAGTCCCTTTGGTGAGGTGATGAGTGGCACAGGGGGCTGGGGTCAGGACAGAGTGGTTTCTTTCTGCCTCTCATTTCTCACCCTTTTCTTTCACTGCTGTTTCCTTCTTACTTATTTCCTCTGCTCCAGCATGGCCCCTCTGTGGTCCACAGTCCCTTTGGGGGTGTGCCTGCTCAGTCATGGAGCACCTCCAACTCCTCTGACCTTGTCCCCTCATTCTCTTGTTTCTATCCTTGTTCTCTTGTTCCCTCCTTGTCCCCTCTGGTGTTCCCTCCCAGGTTTGTCTCCTCCTCTTTGGCATTTTCTGCCTTTTCTTCAGTATGTCTTCACAGAGGCGCCGCACATGTGGCTGATGGGTTCCACTTTGGCACATGGTGGGTCCGTTGCAGAGCCAGCTGAAATTGGCTGTGATCAGCACAGGACAGCCCTGACCTCCTCTGCAGGGGCCACCCGACAGTTTTATGATCAGGATGATGGGGAGCACAGGACGCCAGAACAGTAACTGCCCAGCTTCAAACAGAGGTGTAGGACTAGGCACATCAGATTGCATCATCAGAGGGCCTATTAGGACATCGTTTACAGGGGAGGAACCCAGGACGAATCTTTAAATTCATTCATAATTTTAAATCCAATATATACTTCTATTTCAGGAAAGAACTGAAGCATGAAATCTATGCTTTTCCATGTTGCCCAGTAAAGTTAACTGTATGTGCAAAGGAAGATAATTGTGCAATCCTATTTTGGCCTGAAATCCAGCACTGAATCACAATTTGGTGTTTAAGAGCACAGTTGCTCTTAAAACCAAGTCACGCCAGAGAAGTGCTACAAAATGGAACTAGCAGTTAAAAAACCACATACATGTATTAATATTTTTCACTAAAAAGATATTCTGAAACTTTGTGGTGCAAATTTTTGAAAGGCAGCTTGCATCTGAAACGAGCAGAAATGGTTGATGTTAACATTGTCTTCAAATTGCTTCCACTCAGCATTCATAGCCAGGCTAGTTCTTGACTATGGTTCTTCATTGTAAGAAGTGACGAGTATTTTACAGCAGTTTCATGGCAAATGCTGAGGAAATTTCATAAAATGTGCCTCTGAAAGACTTGGCTGCAAGGAGCTATGGCACAGGATAGATTATGTCAGCAATAAGTTTTATACTGAAAAACACAGAGTTCTCATCCTGTAGGATACAACATCATGGCTTGTAGCTGCTCAGAAAGCGTGCGGCAAATCAGCAACTACAGCTTGTCTGAATCTGTACTGAATGCTTTAGTAAATCTTTAGAGCTGGGCCTGGGCTACAAACATGAGCTTTGAAGCAAAGTTGTGAAATTCCCTGAAACTCTGATTTTGAGGTCTAGTTTGGTCTGTTTCTTACACTGAGCTAAGCAGGAGGTTCAGATGAAATCTCAAAATCCACTGCACTCTACATGGGACAGATGAAGGTTGTAGGTTTTTGCTGTAGACATACCATACCAGTGACAGATTTGTTAGGATGTGCCACAGATAAAACGAATCTCTCCCAGTGCTTAGAAACTGCATGTTCTTGAAACCAGTTAAAACATTTAATTTTATTTTACGTCAGTATAAATCACCCTCTTTTGTGCAGAATGAAGGGCCATGCTAGCAGTTTACTATACCTTTATTCTCAAAAAAACCCTAGCCCAAACACTTCCCTAAAATCAGCTATTTAATGCAGCCCCTTTGAGAGCCTATTGCTGTGGGAGCTCAGTCTTTATTTATGAAGCCAGACAGATTCTTGACTTGCATGTGGAGCTGAAATTCTAGGTAAGTGTAGAGACTTTTGTTTTAACTTATTTAAAGTGTGCCTTTTTTTTTTTTTTGGGGGGGGGGGGGAGTATGATTTCAGCTGTGTAAATGGTATGACCGTTCAACAGTACCTTGCCAATACTTGCACATTTTAGTCTTTGAAAGGCATCATCAGTGACTGCAGATGTGCCATCAAGATTACGAAGTATTAGTTTGGAACTTGGAGCTAGACAAAGGAAAGTGAATTATTTAAAATTAGGGGAACACTATACAAGGATCTCTACAAAGGAGATGCATATCTTTAATTTCTATAGCTCTATACCCCAAGAATCTGTGGCCACCATTGCACCTAAAGGATTAATGTGGCTCATTCTGATTTTAGAATAAAATTAGATCAGTTTATTGATGTACTTGCTGCACTGGAGTCCAAGAGAAAAATCCCATCAACTTCAGTAAGTTCAGTTTACTGAATCACCAGGATTTCACCATATACTTTTGGTCATCAAGATTTAAATAAACTTACAAATTTTGACAGTACTTTTTAACATACTTAGCTGAGGTGTAATTACCAGGTTAGCACATTCATGGTTAGTCCTGGATAAAATTCTTCCTCATGTATATTTATGTGTCATGTCTCTCCCCTACATTTTAAAGCATCCACACAGAAAGCGATCTCACATCTGCTGAAATCACTGCCAAAATGTCCAGTATTTTCAAGAGATTGTAAACATTTAATAAGTAAAATACTGATACATTGATTATTATATTTACAATTTTGACATAATAATGTCAATGAGAACAGGAAAAAAACATGCAAGGCAACAAAACCTGATTATTGTAAACTAATAAATATAAATAAAACGGAAGTACTAAGGAATTGTTTCTGAGTAATGTTGTACGTAAAGTATAATCCATGTTAAACTAGCTGAAAGTCTGTCAATTTTCACTGTTTATTAACAATCAAATTTGCTTCTGGAACTCACAGTTAGTCGGAGAGCTCATATATATCCATATACAGCCATAGTCTGATCTGCATTATGAAAACACCCTGAGTTGTTTCAACTGGGTCTGCAAACCAAAGGGGCTTAAACTCTTGTGTTTAATTCAGGTCAGTATTTTATTTGCAAAATTAGTACTTGTGCTAATTAGGCTGAATATCAGCAATAACACATTTTCAGTTCATAATGTCTTTAAAAAATGTGTTTACAATTATGTGGATAATAATATAAAAGTTACAGTATTAATGAAACTGGACACCAGGGTAATGAAAAAAGCATGAATTTAAAAAAACAAAATACAATGTTGCAAGTATTGAATTTCATTAAAATACCACTTTCTAATCTTAAATTACTTTTAACTCTGTTATTAAATATGTTTGATCTAATCGCTGGAAATAATAGAGTTATTTCATTTAGTTAATTTTATTTATAATGAGAGAGTTACTGTTTATTTTGAAAAATACAATTTTTAAAATACTCTTTATTTTAAACAGGATTCAAGTTTTGTTATCTAAATAATGGTAAGTCTACACTGCCTTTATGCTCTTTCACTATTGAGTACTTCAAACATGCTACAGAAAACTCAAGTCAAACTCAGATTTGGGGGGATTTTTTAGCTTTTTAGAACAAGACATTCCAAAATTATAAGGAGCAGTTTTCTGAAAGCCCACACTTGGTTTCCTATACTGGCATAGTATAGCATTTTCCCCGCATAACCACTTCATAACTTGTGCATAATAATTTCATGTCATGTCAATGAATGATAACTTTGGCTTCATAAATCATGTTACACAAGTGATATGTACCTCTGTATTACATACTATAAAACACTCTAATAGCAGTAACACCCTTTATGTAAACTTCTGCTGCAAATTAAGGAAACGAACCTGGAAACATTTGCACAAGTGAGTAATGTTACCCGTGTGAGTTGTCCTACGACCTCAAAGAGACTTCTCAAAGGAGCGAGAACTTTCTCATAATAGTAAACTATTATGGTAATGCCTCAGTGTCTGAAAAATACATATTCCAGAAGGATGTATATTCTATGTCATGACTGTATTGATTTGGGATTTTCCGACTGACAATGTTGAAAGAACCAGCCTGATCTTTTCTGGCTCCTGACAGAAAAATGTTCTTGCAGAGTTTTCCTGACCAAGACGTACTGGGCCAGGCTTTCGAGGATGCGCTAGAAGTACTGCAGCAGCACTCCGACAGACAAATGCAGTATTCAACAGGTAAAGAAGACCGTTATTCCATTTCATTTACCACTTTTTATTTTTACAGGAAACTACATCTTGAAGTACGTAGGTGGGATTCCCAGAGGTGGAATAGTGGACAGCAGAGGGTTATGTTGGGAGGATGGAAAGGGGGAAGAATATTTGGAGGGTTTCCATCCCTCCATTAGTACTGCCCAGTGCGGCGTGCATATTCCATGTCATAGCACAGGGGAACTGTTGGACAGTCGCCTTCTGCCTTCCCCCCAGTACTAGCCTAGGTGCATTGAGCTCAGATTTCCTATAATGACAGCATATAGGACCATAGCGCAACAGCCATTTTCCAGTTTTAATTAAAAAATGTCCTTCTGTTATGCTGTGAATAAACTCATATAATGAATTCCAGTGGGGGGGGGGGGGGGGGAAGCCCCCAAACAAAAAAAAGACCAAGAATCCAACAGGTGAAATTAATATCCACAATTACTTTTTTTACATTAAAATATAGATTTAAAATATTTTTATGCAGAAATGATAGTTTGAGTTTGGAAAATTAATGGAAAAGTGTTTTTCTTGGCTTCAAGACTTTTATACTTTAAAAAGCTTAAAATACAGGCAAGCTGTAAATTGTTCCAGTTCAGGCAAGGTTTTGGCAGTTAAATTAGTATAAAATTTAAAATCTCTCTTTGGTGTTTTTACACTGTGAATAGAAATGGAAGAAAGGGAAAATAGGAGGCTACATCACTGAGTCCAGAACAAAATATCTGCTCTCTTTTCTGTGGAATGCATTTCATATGAGGAAGTTTATTTACATATTATCTATTATTTACTAAAATGTAAATAAGACCAATTGGGCTATATCTTCAGCTGTTGTTAATAGAGTTTTGACTCCACTGCACTGGTAATTTACACATGCTGAAGCACCCACTACATACATTTACTTGCAATGTTCTTGCCTGTATCTGTTGTTAGGGCTGATGGAGAGTGGTATTAAACACCTGAAACTCAGTGTTTAGTATGTCCCACAGCTGCATCCACATTTCCACTTGCAATAGGTGGACCCTCCAAAATCTGCTGACCAACTGCAGTGTGTAATTTATTGCAAGTGCCTCAGCCCAGTGTTCTGTGCTTCTTTTAAACACCCTGAGGCCTTGGGTTCTTTCTGTGTCATTTTTTCAGGGACTGCAGGTGCTCTGATGCTCCTTCACTTCATTCACGATTGGGGACTTTGACTTGCATTGTACCAATGGCCTGCAGAGCTGCGTGACATTCCCTTTTCCTTTCTAATACATGTATTATAGTAGTCTGTAATGATCCTGTTCATTATGTTTGGTGATCTCTTAGACCCTCCTTTTTCTATCAACCAAACTATTTCACGATACTACAAAAAAATTGACATTTTATCTTAAGAAATGTTGTTTTTATTATGAAAACCAACAACAAAAAAAAGCAACCTCAAAAAACAAAACCACCAGGCCAAGGGTTTGATTAGCAAGTAGTAACAGTACAGAATATATTGGATAACCTGCTGTTATGAAACACTGTGGCTCTGGAGACTTTATTATCTAGAAGACAGCCACAGAATAAATGCTTTTTGACAGACCCAGCAGCATTTTAGATTTCTCTCCCTTTTACTCACTTTTTGCTCCATCCTACTAATTCTCAGGTTATAAAAATTGCCTGACTGTCATCAACCATCACCACCACCTCCGAGCAAGTCCCAGCTACTCTGCAGCACCATCTACAGAGGACCAAGGATATAGCTGGAGAAATGTGGTTGTAAGTGAACAGTCAAACTTAAATGGAAAATTGGCTGCCCATTTGTGATTTCTAATAGGAATCATTATGCTAACTCTAACAGAAATTCGGACTGGCCAGGCATGAATCAGATGAAACTGCCTTGGGAAATATTTGCAAAACAAGTTTAGTAGTCTTTTTATAGGAGTCACCTTATCTGTTTGCTTCTGGTGCTCTTCTGTGGCTCATCATGTAACGTGCCAGCTAACAAACCTACCAGTACAATAGGGAAAAGGGCTTCTCTGTGTTGCCTGGGAACAGGCAGAGAACAGCTTTCAGCCTGCACATAGCTTCTGCTGCTGGGAGAAAGTGCCATGCCTTTGGTTTCTTCAACAGCAATTTGCTTTAAGAGTACTGGGAAGACCAGCATTATCTTGACTCTGAGCTCAGCTTCAGCCTGAAGAGTCCATATTCATTCTTTAAAACACTGGGAGTGTGGCCTTCAGGAGTGATGGGACATGAATATTGCAGGGGAGATAATTTCTGGTAAATAGATTCCACAAAAGCCCATTTTCAACCACCAGATTAGCAACAACATGACACAGAAACTACAGAATCTGTAGGGGCCACTGCCCAGTTGGCCTTTGTCTTTTACTGACTCTGGAAACAAGAGTCCACTGTTCCTCCTCTGTTTCCAACAGAAGGGGTTAAAGGTTCAGAGTGAGGCAGTTACTCTGTTTTCCCTCTAAAGTCTCCCCTGGTGGGCAGCCCTTCTCACGGGGCATCAATTAGTGCTGCTTGTTACTGGTACACTGCATGCCTTGGGAGCTGGGTTCTTCGGGTGAGGTGACAAAAAGTTGCATTTGAAGGCTTCGTGCCAGTCATTACTACAAGTTTCTTTTTGTTCAGAGAATGTACTCTATTAGTAACTCTTTGTTGTCTTAATTCTTGAAGAACAGTGCAGCGGATGTTTATGCAGATGAGACTGTCTACCATACTCTGCAGAATACTCCAGAAAGCCAAGTGGTACATGCTGCTGGCCAGCCAAAAGCAGGGAAAGGTGTGTAGTAAGAGCATAACTTGACATGTACATTCTGTTACTTTAAAAAATATCTTGGAAAATCATGCTTTCTCTTTTTCCTATTTTTTTTTACTTGTAACAGGAAAAAATAAGTTAACATTTAATAGTAACTAGAATACAACTGCTAGTGTTCAATTCCTATCTGCTAAGTCTCATAAGGTAAGATAAATCTTATCTTATTCTGTCCTCTTGTTTAGTACATGGGAAACCAAACAAGAGGTGTTTCAGTCCAAATCATCTGAAAGTCAGATGCAGAGAAGCAAATCTATCTATCAATAACATTTTATCAACTTTAATAACTTCTTTTATTTCATGTGGTCCAACAAGGAGTGGTTTTCTTCACATACATTACTATTTTTGCACTTGATTTTATACCTTTTTTTACTTTTCACATTACCTCTTAGCTTCTGACACTTCTAGAAAAATCTAGCTATTTTTGTGCTCTTTTTGGTTAACTTTACTTGAATGAGTATTTTGCAAAGAATATTTTGGGTGGCATTGGTCATTATAGTACTTCACTGTTTCATTGCATTCATTCTTCGTTTTTTGTTTGGCACTCAGCATCCTTTCTATGACTTTGCTAGATGAGATTTCCACAGCTTCCCCTCTGACCTGTAGTGCCTACTTTTGACTGTGGGTTCTTTTTGAGTAGCTTCCTGATTTTGCTGCTTTTTGAAATCCCCGTGTCTCAACTTTAACCACACTGTGTCAGTTTTTGGTATCTCTCCCCATTGATGCTGAATGCTGTGGTTTCTGTTGCTTAATAGCTACTACTACTACTACTACAAATTCCTTAGGTCGATGGGAAGAATAGCTTCTCCTTTTAAGTTCTATACTTCTAGTACTTGAAATTCATCATTACAAATTAAAATCTTTGAATCCAGAAATGTTGCTTTTCTAAGTCTCACCCAGTGTTGCACTGAGGAATTTTACATATCAGTATCTGAATTCACCTTCAGTTGTTACTGCTCTGTTAAAATTCATTTCCTATTTAATATTTCTTTTACATTATTATCAATCATCTTTTCCAGAAGGCCATCCTGCATAAATTTCCAGAATGACTGATTACTCTTATGGGTTTTTTTTGTTTCCTCTTATGCGTTTCTTTGTGTTCATGGCAATATACCTGCTGGAAACTGTGATTTGGGGGACTATTTCCACTATACCTAAATAAATTTAGTCCTCTTGGCTTCATATTGAGACATGAGAGTTTTTCTGTACACTAGTAAGTAGTGTGGCCTTTTAGGAATGGATCTGTAAATGAAACAATCGTTACTGAGGACCCAAAGTGTGTTTAAAATGTTTCACAAGGGTTTATTTAGGGCAATCTCTAGGTTGGCTGCAAATTCTGAAATCTGCAGTGGCTTAGATAAGCTTCTGGAAAGCATCTTTGGTTAGGTTTCCTCTGAAAGGAGTCCAGTTCATGCACGTCAAGACCATTCCATGATCTGAACTAAAGCTTGGTGAGTGGAGACAATCAAGACAGGTACTTCAGAAATGCATCTTAATTAGACACACCCAGAGAGAATTTGGCTGCTTCAGGACAATTCAGCATAGAAATCTAATGCAGATGCTCTGAAACACACTCTGCAGGAACCTGCCTCTCTCTAGTGATCACATAAGAAACCAGCAGACGCTAGCCTACTAGTTAGACCAATGTTTAGGGCCTGGTAATGAACACCACACACCTGTGCAATGAGGTGCAGTACAAAGATCTGTGCACTAACCCAAGCTCAGACTGGTGCATCCACATTGTGTAGCACTTTGGAGATAACAGCTGGGCTCTAGAAACATAGCTGCATTAACACAAAAGAGCAAATAAACCCTCTCAAACCAAGATATCAGCTAGAGACGATGTGTTTAGAAATAAAAGCTTGAGCACAAATGACAACTGGACTAAGAGAACAGACAGCCTGAAATCAGCTGCTGCTGCAGACATGGCTACACTAGTGTTTTCCAGCAGAGACTCAGTCCACAGTAGTCTGCGGATTTTCCCTTGATTTGATTTTTTCTGCCAGAGGTTCATAGGTTCATAGGATAATTCAGGTTGGAGAGGACCTAAGGAGGTCACCAGCTAAGAAGTGTTTATTGTGACCAGGCGGTGTCCTTCAGTTTTAATCTTCTCACCTTGGCAATACTATATGTATTTCTAGCAGAACATGTACTTCAAGTCACAGGCCAATTTTTATTTAGATAATGAAACTTTATTAATTTTTTGGAAAGTACCTCTGATCTCGGGCTTTTCTTCTTCCTAGTCTGACAGTCACTTCTCTCCTCTTTGCTTACCACCAGATGCAGAATTACTGTCATCCCTAACAGATGTCTTGGCTTGACCTCAGTGTTCCCTAGCAACTGTCACTTTTCCCCCATTCCTAGTTTAAAATAGCCGTGCAAGACAAGACTTTATAAACTTTAGGTGCAGCTGCTTGTTTCCACTTTAATTAAAGTGGAAGCTGTTCTGTATAGACTCTCCTTTCTGCAAAATGTTCCTCTTTGTCTTATAAACTTAAGTTCTTCCTCCTTGCAGCAGCTTCTTGGTCACCCTTGGCTTTGTGAAGGGAACTAGAAGTACTTCAGAGAGAGAGATACACAAGAACTAAATAAGTCTCACTGGTAAACTTGAGAGCTGAGCCTGTGGGAAGAAGAACTTAGGTAACTGACAAATACTGCTGTACCGAGCTTGCTTTATTCTGCATGGGAATGCAAGCTGACACTTGTGCACATCTTTAGAAAACTACAGGGTACCAAAAGGTTAGCTCCTTATGGACTAGGTGAGGTTTATGGTTCAAAACTAGCTTGCTCTTCCCACTTCCTGCTCATCCTTTCTTACATCAGAGATTACCTTGCATCCTCAAAACATTCCTGAAACGAACATGGCAAAACTGAGTCATCTCAAAATCTTTGAGTTTTGATTACTGAGGGAAAGCACTTATTAAAAAACATTCAGATTGGCTTTCCAGAACCTCTTTCCTGCACTGTCTGAGGATGTAATTTCCTGGTGTGGATTCCTTGATCATGCATCTGCACAGCATGTGTCTGAAGACTGCTGAAAGTGGTTTCTCAGACCTACCACATACTGAAGTCACCAGATATTTGTCATGAACCCCAAATAACCTGCTCTTGAAATTCTAAGGACTGAATCCCTTTTTGTCACCACAGATCTGTACATGTTTCAGAACTATCATCCCATTTGCTATTGTTGGTCTTCTGTTGGATAGTTTATACAGATCTTTTAATTTGCAATAGTGTACTAGGTTTACCTATACTTTTACCTGTAAGATTTTTTCCAGGAAAATGACAGCTGCTCATCTTTTAAAACAAGTAAGAGTTTTGTGCTGACCTTTTAAAATTTATTTCTTAATAGGTAGAAAAAAACTTCGACTGTTTGAGTACCTCCATGAGTCCCTGTACGATCCAGCTATGGCAAACTGCATCCAGTGGGTGGATAAGCCTAATGGTGTCTTCCAGTTTGTCTCCAAAAACAAGGAGAAACTTGCAGAGCTGTGGGGAGAAAGAAAGGGAAACCGCAAGGTCATGACATATCAGAAAATGGCCAGAGCACTGAGGAATTATGGAAGAACAGGTGAAATAATTAAAATTCGAAGGAAGCTGACATACCAGTTTAGTGCTGTTGTTTTACAGAGACTTGCTCCATCTTATTTCTTGGGAAAAGAAACAGTTTATCATCCGTACATTCCATCTAATCAAGAATATCAGTGTGCAGATGACTGGACCAGCTACAATAATTACATGTATAACAATGGGTATGCATTACAGCATGCCAGCTAGGCTATCTTTCACATAAACAGGTCTTTGTTAACTAGCAACTTTCCAGCACAGGAACTCTTCTCTGTACATAGGTATTCCTTTAAGATATCATACAAACACACAAAGAGGAGGGTTTGAAAAATGCTATTGGCCTAGTTTTGTTCCTTTTGAAGTTAATGATAAACAGTCATTGACTATTAAATAAAACCAGCAGCTGTAGGGCGTGTTCTATTCTCCATGATGTTAATCAGAGGAATTGCTTCACATTCAAGCTAGTGTATCCAAGATCAGGACCAAGGCTGTTGTCTGCTAGTGAACATCAAAGATTCCATCCTGACAGTACTCATTGGAAGTTTTTTGCATATCCCAAACATTTGCAATTAGAATGTAGGTGCTGTTGTATCCACAGTGCATGCATTCCCTATCAGTTGGGTCCACATGACTTAGAAAGGGAAGAGACTTGCCAACTGCATGAAGCTACTGTCTGCTTTTTTCATCAATGTTCTTTATTAAGAGACATTTTCTGAGTGAATGCCTGGCTGAATGATAGAGTCCACATGAAGGTGCACCTGTTGGCCAAGTTGTTAATCCTTAATCACTTAAATTAACATGTCTTAGCACAGATCCTGACATATGGTATTAGGACTGGCAGGTGCATATTTCACCGTTGGCAGTGGATTCACTGGGGAAGTGACCATACCATGAGAGGGTTAGTAAAGGATTGTGCTTTTCATGAAGTTATTTACAGTTCTTCCCCAACTAATATGAGAAGCTGCACTTTCATCCAGCAGTTCTGTACTCATGTAACAAATGTAACCCTGTTATTTATGTTTGGAGTTATAACTTTACACATATAAATACAATTTCACTTTTCCAGCTCTTTTCCTACATGGGAATGTAGCTGAAAGGCTCAGTGATTTTATATTCTCTTCATGGGGAAGAAGGACTAAATTTTGGTAAAAAGAGAGTACTAGCCCCTTGTGCCAGGATGATACCTATAAATCTACTTTTTCTCATACTTCTGTTACCTGATCAACTTGTATCATCATAGGAGTTGTCTGTTGTGCCAAAATACTTGCATTCAGCTGCAATAAATTCAAAATTCTGCACTTTGCCTCAAGTGAATGCAGGCCCATATATTAATAAAGACAAAATTAGTTTCTGTGGAAATTAATGGTGGCCTGATATATTTGATGAAATTCACTTTATTAGTTTCCCCTTGCTCTAACTCCTGCTTACTTGTACAGGGATATAATTTTATGTAATAGACACACTCTATTACATACTCTGCTCAACACACTCTGCTCAAGCAAAACTCAAGGTTTTAAATTAGCACTTTGGTAAGGTGAAAGATGTGTACTCTTAGAAAGCTGAAGCATGTTAAATAGCGCTAAAAACAGACCCAGATTTTAAGTCATTAAACATCTGCCAAAATAAGAAGGTCGTAACTGTGTTGTTAGTATTTAGAGTGTAATGTCCTGTAAAATGTAAATGTTACTACAAAATAGAGACAAGAATGCCCTATAGAACTGAAACTGGATCCTGCTGTAGCACAGAACACAGTGGGACTTTAGCTCTTACAAAGGACTGAGGACTTTCAGTTGGGATGCCTTCACAATGTAAGCACGTATGCAAATGCAACATTTCAAATGTCAAAATGTACATAAATTTTCCAAGAAACTGCACAGTTTAGTTACTCCACATCTGTCACCCATTGCATGCTGACTTCATGTTATTTACAAGGCTGGTAACATACTCTGGGTTAAGAGTGCTTTGTGTAAAATGCTTACTTAGTCAATATGTTTAGATTCACTTTCCTCAAACTCATCTTCTCATTAAGGAAATAAATACTTATCCAGATTCTGTGTTACCTTTTTAAATTAGGTATAAACACTAGCAATTGCTTTCTATAAAACTGGTAACCAGGTGAGATGTTATAGCTGCAGCTGGGAGAACAGTACAGAGCTGAAATAGGAGAACATAAGGGGTAAGAAGAACTGAAGGAAATTCAGGCAAAGACATGAGGCTATCATAATATCTGTAGATAGGAAGGGACAGATTTCAGCCACAGGAGTAACCATGGGGACTGACAGTGTTAGAAAGAATTTATTTGAGAAAAGGTATCCCCCCATCCTGTCCCCCTGTTCCCCTCCATCAAGTGTACCTGGAGAGATTTTAGAAGCTCTTACTGTTGTTCTGTGGTTATACAGAAGGATATTTAACTGTGCAATGCACTGATATTGGGCTTGCATACAGAAAAGGTTCTTGACTGTTACCAGTGCTTTAACTTAGCAAAGGCAGGTTAAATCATAAGCACAGGCACAAGGTTACCAAATACCCGAAGTGCAGAGTTAGACTCACTGAGGTCTGAAATACGGTGCAGCTGGTTTTAACTGTGCAAGTGTTTGACCACTGAAACAACACACCAAGGGATGTGGTAGATTCATTGTTTCTCAACATCTTTAACCCAAGACAATACCCATTTCTAAGATGTACAGTATTGTAATAAAGTCATGGTAAAGTGACAGCCATACCACAAGACAGAATACTGAATGTAGGGGATCAGACCCCTGCTAGTCTCAGTATTTGCGGGATCCTGTCATGTAACTCCATGTAGAAAATTCAAGGCTACGTGTGGAAATCTAAACAGAACTGAGGTGGGCAAAGCATTTTGATTCCCAATACAATCCCTGTGCACCTCACCCTCCATCACTGTCCTCCCATCCTCAGCTTCTGCATTGCGTCTCCTCCCTCCCATCTGCACAGGCTCAGACATGAGATACGATGGTACCAAGCACCCAGGGGAAACATGAGAGGCATCTCCCAAGACAGCAGCGTTATTCCATCTGCATAACTCTTGATAACTGGCCTGCTGCTGCCATTGCTGACTTCGCCTTTGTCTCTCTCCTGTCTCCTTTCTCCTCACCCCCAGCAGCCAAATTGGGCCAGAAACCAATCTGCCTGCCCACACATCTGCCTATATTTCACACTCACCTCTGACTTAGAGGCTGCTGGCTGCAGAATAACCTGGGGTAGGTCCTAGGGGTGGGGAAAGAAGCTGTGATCCTCCCAGCTCCCACACTCAGCACCCCATTTTAAAAGATACCCCAGTCTGAGCAAGGTGCCACATACTGGTGTCCTGCATGTAATACTGTGTCTCATGACGCTTCAGGCACTTAAGGAGGACATGAGCCTTTCAGAGTGAAGTGTGCCTCTGGAGGGATGGTAGAAATCCTCTTGCACAGGTGTAGCTAGACATGTGGACAGTTTACTTGCTCACCCCTTGTGCCGACTTCACAGCCTGGTTTCTGTCCAGATGTGTCAGACAAGACCAGAGTCCCAGGTGAGTGCTGGACTGGTGCCTTTCCCCAACACACGCTTCTTGTTTGCTCAGCCGACCTCAGGTAGGGTGTCACGCCTTTTACATCTCTTGTAGCTCCAGCGTTGTCCTCTGATGGAAGGTCCTTGTGCTAGAAGCCAGGATGGCGTGAGTTGGTGTTGCATCTTGGTGGGAAGAGCTTTGCCTCTTCCGTGTGGAGGGTGCTGGGGGGGTGCTGCGGGGGTGTGGGGGTGGGGGGAGGGTGGTGGCTCTGGGCCCACAAGATGGCACTAACGGACAGCTTTTGACTCCGGATCTGTGGCGCTTGCAAACCTTCTCCCCCTATGTTTAAAATCTTTTTCATCTTCGCACACCGCACTGCTGCAGATGTGGCAGAAGCAACACCTTTCCTTTTGAAGTTACTACAGGCCAGTTCCAGCTGCAGCACACAAAGAAAATGTTGTGACCAAGATGATGATATGGAACCCACATATTAAAGCAGAAACATTATGTCAGCAGATCCACAGCCCTGCGTCAACTACCCTGGACAACAGTCAGTTCCACAGCCGCAGCTCAGTGTCTTCTCCAAAATAAGTGTGGCTGCAGTGGCCTCCGACATTGCTGAGGTGCATGGAGAAGAAATAAAGCTGATCTTTCAGATTTAGACTGCTGAGTTCCTATGAGCAGGAATCACATCAACAGCCTCACAGACTCTGCGAAAGAGGCAGAACCAGAACATCTTTGCAACGTATTTTATCTACACCATCTTGCCTGGCCTATGCCATATTTACCTACATATATCTCTCCTGTTCAGCTGACCAAAAGCAGGAGAGGTTCTTAGCTTCCAGCTAAGAAATTATTTGATTTCATTTGATTTTAATTTGACTCCAGTGAAATTTTTCCTTTTGGTAGTACTTTGAGCACATCTCAAACACAAGCCTCTGCCTTCTCACTTACAAGCTGGGCATTCTGGTGGCAGATGGTTCAGACTGCCCCACCATCCCAGGTGCAGATGGATGCTGTCTCATGGAGAGCGTTGGCTTACCAATTCCTACTTTTTACAAGCTGAGATCTCCTATCATACCACAGAGCTGCATGTACAGGTTTACCATTATTACATTGCTTAGTAAGTGTAAAAAACATTGAAAATACTACAAACAGTGGGTTTTTTTGCAAGAAACCGCCTCATGGATTGTTTTCTAAAGAGTATCCTGAGTGCCAGTTGTAAACAAAACTATGTAATCTTCTTTTTTTGGTTAATGAGAGCTGCCCCTGCATTCTTGGCAACATCTAAACAACCATAGCTAATTGCCTAACAGATGAATGACTGCAAACATTCACTGGTGTGTCAGGGTAACACTGGAGCTCAAGTTGGGTGTTCAGACTATTTTCTAGTTAGGTTTCATTGACCTTGGCAATTTTCCTAGTTTCAAAACTTTCTTTTATGAAGAAGGTCAAGGCAAACTCCCAGACTGTCTCTAAACTGCAGGAGCAGATTCCTACCTCAGCGCACAAGCTGAGGGCAACGACATCGCATGGGCCTGCTGCTGTCTGCATGAACAGATTCACTTGAGGGACTGGAAAGAGTCTGAGACCATAAACCAAAATTTGTATTTTAAATCTTTTTTGGACAATGGTTTTTCAGTTCTGTTTTCAGTCAGGTTTACAAAGACGCTGCATGTCAGAGTGAAACATTTCCTGTAATATCCCATCAGATAATGTGATTAAGGCCTCACAAGAATTACAGAAGACCTGGAAAACTTCATAGTCAGTGTAGAGAATGTCGAGAAATCCCTTGTTGATAGTGACAGCAGGGGGGCGTTTGCCAAAACGCATCGTTTTCTCGGGTCTTTCAGGCCCAGCAGAGCTCCCAGTGGGTTACCAACCAGGGTCCTGCAAATGGCACTTCACAGGCAGTTACTATCTACCTGTGTAAGGACATCTGCTGAAAACTGCCACTGTTTTAGAGCCCTGTTTCATCCAACTTCTAGCTGTCTTACCTGCTGATGTGCTGTGAATTTCATGTGGCGTATTTTGGATCAAAAACTAGCAGCGGTACCTATGAACTCACCATTGGTTTATTCAAAAGAAGCCTAGACTTCTAACACCAGAGTGCATCACCAGCAACACTGTCCCTATTTATAATATGATGGTCTTACCATATCTTTTATTATATCACCTTCACCAGGAAATTTCAAAGGTCTCTGTAAAAGTACCATGATCGCCACCGTCTCTGCAGGTGGAGCAGAGCACACCTGAGATGCGGTCAGATGTCCACGGACTCAGTGGCATGTGAGGGGAATGCCAGCGCCCTGAGCCTGTCCTGCAGCCAACAGCCAGCCCACCTTGTGCTGGTCCAGCTTCCTGCTGTTTCTGAGGCATCAAAAAAAATAAGTAAAATGATGAGCAGAATACAATTCATGCATTGAAAGTGCCCAAAAGAGAAGTAAGCAGTGCTCCGCTGGCACATACAGCACGCCTGGAGGCAGCCCAAACTCGACACATTACTCGACAGCACACCTCAGGTTTGAAATGTGGGATGCACTGCTGTGGGAAGGGCAGTCCTGAAGGAGAAGGGCAGCTTTTTGGCTAAGCAGACTATTCTTTGGCTTTTTTTCTAGCGAAGGAAGTTATATCTAATTATGACAGTCAGGAGCTTCAAGCCAGAAAGACTTGGTGCTGGGCATACATTTTAAAATACTGCACTCCCAAGGCAATGTAGTGCCTGAGAGGCACCAGCCACCTTGTTAGGAAGTTGCACTTTGAACAGTCAGTGTTGATACAATGGATTATAAGGTGAATTACAGTGCAACCAGGCTGTATTAGCAAGATGCCATCAAACTGCACACAGAGTGTAAACTGATGGATGGAAAAGTAAATTCCTTATTTGACATTCCAGAAACACATAACCTGAGCCAAGAGTTCAAGAACCACAATGAAATAAAAAGACAGACAGCTGGTTGGTTGTCATGATATCTCTGTAGAATTAGAGGTATTAATTACATATGGGGAATATTAATGACAGTTTAAAGTGGAATGTAGCTAATCATTAGGGTACTACCTCCAAGCAGAGTGCTGGTGAAGCCATATAATATTTTCTTTCAGAGGAAATGAAACCTCAGCAAATCTATTTTGAGTACTGGCAGTATGTAGTAGTCCGAGGGTCTAGGCTAACTTTTCTGCCTTATTAGAGCAGAATTCAATCACAATTAGAAGACGGAATTCTTTACAGATTTGGCTAAGCCCATTAGTCTTGTTGAGATCCAGAAAGCACAGGAGATGGCTTAAAAATCGTGAGGATGGCTTAAAAATAATAACATTTTGATGATTTGATTCACCTTCTAGTTTTTAAGCTTCTTGATTTCAGGTTTCCAGTCTGCACCAAGCAATGTCGAGGCTAACACTCTTCAAAAAAAGAACCAAAGACTGGGAGAGCTGAGGCTGTTGGAAAAGCAGCAAGTTTGGAGAGATGCAGAACAGTGAGGAAAACTCCATCTTCTGTACAAGCAACATGCTTCTTAATGGATGCAAACTCATCCAGTACAAGTGGTTAGCAACTAGCAGACAGAGAAAAAAGGAAAAAAAAACGCAGCAGCGAGATGGTCTCTGGCCTCTGGATATCTGTGCAATCACACGGGCAGCCACGCTTTCACACAGCTCCTGCTGCTCTCTGCCTGGTTTTAGGAAACTAGATTATTTTTGACCTTTGAGGTCTGCAGATCCTCTCAGTCTTCACAGACTAAAGGATTTAGACATAATTTCAGCATACTGGGATAAAACGCAGAGAGTCTAATTGTCCATTCCACTGGTTTAACAGTCCGCAGTATTTAAACCAGATGAGAATCAGGCTTAAACATCTCAAAAGGCCTTGGAAGGTCTGTACATCTTACTAAGAACAGTCCTGCAGGAAAACTGCAGTTTTCACTTGGTTTCACTGTGCGATTTTACTGTGTCCTGTGAAAAGCACACTAGAAAGTGCTGGGTTGGCTACAGAGCATCAGGGCCCTGAGGGCATGTCCCCCTCTCCCATGGCTTGGCTGCCTGGGCTCAGGACAATGTTCGATATGCAGCTGTCTGGCCTTGCAGATGTTGTGAAGAAGCTGAAAGAAGCCTCAGTGGGGGCTCTCTCCCTTTTCTTGAGAGCTGTATTTAAACTGACTTGGAGCCTGCCTGAGCTGTGCTGCACCCACGCCCTGCCTGGCCATGCATCTTGTTGATCCAGCCCCTCACCATGACCCATGGACTGACTTTGTGACGTTATCTTAGATCTTGCTCATCACTATGGACTTATCTGGCAATCACTGCGCTGTGCCTAACCTGGTTGCTGGCACCAAATCTGTTCTGCTTATCTTGGTTGGGTGATGTAGGACTGTGCCCTTGTCTTTGCCTGCTCCACCTTGTTACGCTCTGTGCTCTGCTCCCTTTCCCCTGTGAAGCAGCTTGGCCTTGCTGCTCATGGACGCAAAGGCAGCCAAGGTGCAAATTCTTAAAATTTTCAGTCCTACAGAATGAGTGACACTACCATATCCTGAGAAGTATAATGAAACACAATCTCAAATGGAATTACTTGAAAATGGTATCTAATGAGCTCTTCAGAGTACTGTTTGGCATATAGGAAGCATTTAATCCTCTCTCTGACCTCTCTGCAAAAAAAGCCACCTCTCACGTAGCTCTTGTCTACAGAGGGAAGTTCTCTTATTATGTGCTAAACTGTGAATTTAAATCGATGTTACACCAGTATTCCCCTCTCCCCATGTGAGTTCTTATTGCTCGTGGGTCTCTGCCAAATCCACGCTTGCTCTGGAATAAGCATTACACCAGTATGGTTGTCACTGGTATAAGTGGTAGCACTTCCTTATCTGGACTAAGCAAAGAGACATTTTAATGAAACACTTCTGCAGGATTTGGACTGTTGCAGGCTGCAAGTAACTGTAACTGGAAACATAAGTCTTTCTGCTTTCTGTATCGATTTCTCTCAGATACAGCATGCTTTAATTTCCAGTGTGTGTCTGTCAGTTTGATTTCTTCTCATGTTTTGGAGTCCCTGGGTAGCTGTAATTCACCCCTTGGCTTGCCCTCTGACATGGTGAGGACAGCAGCACGTAATCAATGGCAGGCTTGCTCCTATTAATCTTGTTCAGTAAGGGCCTGATCCTCTTTCTACGAAGGGCAAGAGGACAGTTCACACCAACTTCAGTGTAGGCAGGAGAGTGCCCCAAACACTAATGGCTTCAGCAGCAGGTGTTCCAGGGAACCAACATTAATCTTCTGTTTTGTTGAGATTAAGACTTTTGCCACCCTGTGCTGGGCTAGAGGTCAAATACCGCTGCAACTTGACTCTCCAGCACTAGGTGTGAAAGGTGTTGCCACGCAAAGCTCTCCATTCATTTTAATTGCAAGAAGAATTAACAACTAGCCCACCTGACAAATGAACACCTCTAAAAGTGCTCACAAATACCTTAAGCTCTTATATTTAATGATCTTCCAAGCCTGGAAGGAAGAAGCACTATATACGATGAGGACAGTGAATTTCTTATTTTCTAGTGGCAAAAATCTCCCTTTCTTATGTTTCTCAGGCCTGGAACCAGGTACAGATGTGGGTTTTGGGTTATGGAAATGACCATTTTGTCAGCCTGAGGCTTGGGACAGAGTCGTTCGGAAGCAGAGGAGCCCTCATTTCAGAGCCTCAGTCTGCCAAGACTGTGAATTACCTGCACTGGGTCTGGACATGAACATGAGCCTTTGTACTACTGTTTAATAGTTAATTTTTTAACAACAGCTGCTCAAAGATATTCAGAGGCCTGGAATGCTGCAGTAGTTCTGCTGTCTAAACTCCCAAATTACCAAACTCTGATACAGCATTTCACTATCTGTTAAATCTGTGCACAAAGTTTAGGCCAAGCGGACTCTCTAAAGTTATTAAGGGACTGCTAATCAAGGGAGTCAGCCTTGGGAAGGATGGGAAACAAAGAATGGATGGTGAAAAGAACACCAGTTATCTGAAGTTACTCAGAAGGAAGCCTCCAAGGGAGGAAGTTCTGGCCGCAAGAGGAGACAAGTTGATGAAGTGCTGCAATCCACAGAAATGTACATGAACAACAACACCTCACCCTGGCAGTGCTGACTCTAAGATTGAGTCATGGAGACTGGAACGTGGAGAAGAGCTGTGGGGTGTTTCTCCAAACAACTGGATAATGTAAGTAAAAGATGGCCAGGATGTCTGTGTACTATAGCTGTAACTGTTCTTTTAATCAAAAAAGTCAGGAAATTAGCAATAGGACAAAGAATCAAGGTGTATGTTCTTCATATGGTGATTTCTATCTTAGAGCAAAAGCAGGGATGCTGTCTGTCTCCAAGCCACATGCTCAAATATCAGGTTATCTTGTTGGAACAGGATGATGTGGAACTTAAAACTACCACAGCAATCAACCCAGTGATGTTTTTGAATTCAAAAGTAAGGGACTTGGAACCCTTGTACCATGATTGTCTGCAAACTATTGCATAAGCAGACAGTATCTAAGAGATGAATCGTTAACTAATCCTGATTTGGAGCTATTTGCAGATGGTAGCACCTTGTTTTGAGATGGGAAATGGATGGCTGGATATGCAGTAGTTACAACTACACAGGTAATAGAGGTGGGGGCCCTGCCCATTAACATGTCAGGCCAGAAAGCAGAACTGGTAGCATTGAGCCCTGAAGATAGCTGAACGGAAAAATGTAAATATTTAGACTGATTCAAAGCATGCGTTTGGGATAGTCCATGCTCATGGGGCTATCTGGAAAGAAAGAGGATTGTTGTCCACTCAGGGATCACCCATTAAACACAAGGAAGAAATTCTCTAACTTCTACAGGATATTCAAAAACCTAAGTGGCAATTGTGCATTGCAAAGCACATCAGTTCAGACAAACTGGAGTAAATGTGGGTAAATGGACTGGCTGATAGAACTGCTAAAGAGATGGCTGAACACAGCATCCTTGCATTAGTGCCAGTAAAACAGGTGAAGCTCCCAATTCTGAAACCTAATTATAGTGAGGCAGATCAACAACTGGCATCGCTGTTATAAGCAACCACAAACAGGGAGGGCTGGTTAATAACTCCCATAAAATAAGTCATTGCTCCACCACAGATAAAACTGTAATTGTAGAAAGGGGACATGAGGAAACACACTGGGATAGTGGAGTCTGTAACAGCAAAATGCCCCACTTGCTAAAAAATAATCCTATGAATAGGAAATGACTGCCCCCACGGACTGCTAGGCAAGGAAATTCCCCTGGAGATTATTGGCAACTTGATTTTTTTCTGAATTACCAAGACAAAATGGTTATGGATATCTCCTGGTATTGGTTGACACCTTCTCAGGATGGCCAGAAGCTTTCCCCTGTTGCACCAACAAAGCTAGGGAAGTAAGTAAGCTATTACTCAAAGAAATAATACCAAGGTTTGGGGTACTGATAGGAATGTCCTCTGATCAGGACCTGCATTTTGTGGCAGATATAGTCCAACAGTTAAGTAAAATCCTTGGTATCAAGAGGGATTTACATACCCCATGGAGGCCTCAATCAAGTGGGAAGGTCGAAAGAATGAGTCAGACCCTGAAATGTCAGGTAAGCAAAATACTTCAAGAAACTTCTTTAAAGTGGCCACAGGAAACTTCTTTAAAGTGGCCACAGGCCCTCCCACTAACCCTTTTGAGAATCAGAATGCAACCAAGGTCGAGGAGTAAAATTAGCCCTTACAAGGTATTATATGGGAAATCATACCAAATGCCATGGATTCCGGGGGAAGTACATGTAAAGAGGAAATCAGATTTAAAGTTATATCTGATTTCTCTAGGAAAATCCTTGTGGCTCTTGAATGACACATTTTTTTGACAGGGCCACTCACACTAGATATTCCTATCCATCAGTATCAACCAGGAAACTTTGTATACATGAAAACGTGGAACTGAGAACCTCTGCAAGAAAAATGGGAAGGACCCTTTCAGGTACTCCTGACAACCTGCACTGCAATCAGGGTAGGAGGAACTGAACACTGAATTTACTACAGTCAAGTAAAACCAGCATCAGTGTCACTGAGAGAAGAAACTCAGCAGAAGGTTATTTCGACAGACAAAGACCCTTTCTAGATAAGAACTCGTAAATCCACATGAGAACTATTCAGGTTGTAAACATTTTGCTTGAGTTGGCCATGATGTTGACTAACTGTCTAGCTAATCAGGGAACAATTTATGAAAATCTTTACAAAATGGTGAAGATAAGATTGGCCAAAGAGCTTAATGTAACAAATTGTTGGATGTGCTCACAAATAATGTTAGGGGGAACCAGATTTCCTTTTGAGGTAACTCCCCTAAGGGCGCCAGAATATTGTAATCTATGGTTCAATAGTTCAGATTCTCCAGACAACAACATAACAACAAATAATGGCCATGATATAATAAACGGCCTAAAGGCAAATTGCTCCAGTGAAAGAAACTGCAGTATGACACCCTGAGAGAAATATTTCCCCTATAAGAAAACCACCAACATCACTGTAAACAGGCTGCAAAACTGAGTAGTCACCAGAAGGATTTCTTTGTTACAAAATAAGTAAGAACCAAAGTGAAGGAAATTGGGGCAAGAAAAAAGAGGGAGATTTCTATGCAGGAGGCAGTAAGTGTCAGAATTATTTAAGCCCAGGGGACAATTTAAGCTCAGTCAAAACAGCATTTAACAGCACTAGTTTCAACTATGCCCAAAGTCAACTGAAAACTTAAAAAAAGGAACTCACTGGACAGAAGCATGGATCAGAATGCGTGGGATCTGTGGGGAAAAGGTGTATCAATGGTTGCCTGGAGGATGGGACAGATCCTGTTATTTAGGTTTGTTAATACCCCCGTTTAGAGTATTGTAACAACTTCCATCAGGGTGACCACATTGGAACAGAGAGATAATAGTGAAAGATAGACCTATTATAACAGAAGGGGAAAGAGTTTTCTTTACACTATGCCCTATGTGTGCAGCTGTGGCTTATGGAACTAAGATAAATCAACTTAGCAATTTGTTAGAGGAATTGGCTAATGTTACCATCAAAGTATTGAACAGTATATCATATGAAATGGCCCAAAACAGAATAATGAGTCTACAAAATCCTATGGCCCTGGATTATTTGTTAGCTAGTCAAGGAGGAAGTTATGCTCTTACAGGATGAGAAAGTTGTGCATACATAGACGATGAGTTTAAAACTCAGCAGAAAGGGTTAAACTCAATTGAGAGGGAAGTGAAAGAGTGGAAAAGACAAAAGGAGTCCTCTTCCTCATGGTGGAGTTGGTTGACTTCATGGCTACCAAACCAGACTTAGTTAAAAGATTCATTTGCAACAATTATAGCCATGGTTGTTATATGTATTTTGTTCTGTATTGTGATCCAATGTCTAGCTTTAATCGTGTCGTGTTGTACCTAATTGTGCATACCTGAAAGTCAAAAATATTATCAGAATTATGCAGTTTAGGTGAGACTTCCAGAGAAATCTTACTTTGGAAGTCTCAAAGGGGGGAATGTTTGTCTAAACTCCCGAATTACCAGACTCTGATGTAGTGTTTAGCTATCTGTTAAACAAACATGTGCACAAAGATTAGGCCAAGCTGACTCTCTAAAGTTGCTAGAAGTGACAAATGAAGGCACTGCTAATCAAGGGAGTCAGCCTTGGGAAGGATGGGAAACAAAGAATGGATGGTGAAAAGAACACCGGTTATCTGAAGTTACTCAGAAGGAAGCCTCCAAGGGAGGAAGTTCTGGCCGCAAGAGGAGACAAGTTGATGAAGTGTTGCAATCCACAGAAAATTGGTTGGAAGTAGGACAAAGGTAATTGTGACAGTGGGAGATCATGACCTCTGACTCAAATACACACACATACACCCCCGAAAGAGGACAAACCGCCGCTTGGGGAGCATGTGTATTTAGTAAAAAACTTCAGCAGTGCTGCCTGAGGATGGGCACTAGTTCGCGTTAGAAGCGAGAAACTTGTAATCAGTCCTGTGCATGCATGAAAATGAGTATGTAATATACTACGAACATGCTAGTACTCTACTGTAACGTGTACCCTCGAGTAACTTGGTGTGCACGTTGCGCCGGAGTGATGCCCTGTGCATCCAGTGCTGTAATTAAAGAGGATGCCTGCTTCTTAATGCTACATTGGTGTTAAGAGGTTTACTCCCAGTTTTGGTGACACTCCTGAGAAGGTAGATTAAGTTCCAGTCCTACAGGGATTTGGATCTGTAAATCTTAATTTTGTATGGTGCAAAGTTCATGTAAGTCCTAGGCACAGGCTTGTACAGAGGACACCCATGGAATGAACTAAATGCAGTCCAGCTAGTCAGGAGCTCAAGAAATATGCAAGTAAACATTCAGATTTTCTGTTTCAATAGAGAAAGAAAGGCACAGGCTATTTTAACTCCTTCTACTCCTTTAATATGATATATGATTGTTGCTGTTTGGTTGTTGATGTAAGTGGTTCAGTAGACAGATGAACTGTATTTCATGAAAATACTTTTCACATTATGTTACACTTTGAAAATGAGTCTAGTTTTAAATTTTTGTATGATTTATACCTGTTTGACAGGATCAGTTTTTAATTTCAAGGTAGTGAGAGGTGTGAGTGGCTGTAGAGACACAGCAATTTGCTTACAGTTATTCATTGCAACTTCTGGTAGTACTCCAAGCTGTCATAGTCTTAATTGTTTTGAGGGCTTTGCATTATGAAACAGAAAGACTTGAGCAACTTAACTTTATTTCTGTAACTGTACTGTTTGTTGCTAATACTTGTTTATGGATGGATAAATGCTTTGTAGAGCAGTTTGAAGTGATACGTAATTAGATATTTGCCTAGAAGTGGAAGAGAGTGGTACTTTATTGGTTGGAAATAATTTTCCTCAAATGCTGGATAGAGAGGATCTTAGTGAGCACATATAATGGAACTACACACATACATAGACTTTACATACACACACATAATCTTCTAGGTAAAATATCTGAATAAAAATTTTGTTTTCATATTTATTTCCTGATTCAAACATATGTAAATAGTTTGATTCTTTGCAGTGACTTAACGTCTCATTTGGAATTCCAGCATAATTCCTGTTCCCCTGGACTCTGTGTCGCCCCGACATGACTCCAGTTGCCCACATCTGCAGGGACAGGTCTCCCCACACCCCAGGTTTGCCAGAGGTGGGAAGGTGTCTGTGAGGTTTAAAGGTATAAGCTGTGCTGAGACATGCTGCATTGGGGACAAGGTGAGCTGAACCCCAAAATGCCTCCTAACGACTTTTATTTACACACTGAAAGTTAAAATAGAAGTGGGAGTTTGCTCCAGTTAATTGTCTTGTAGGCAGCAAAATATTAGTCCAGGACATGTTTTGGAAAAAAAATACCTGGGATGGTAAATAGCCTGTTGTGCTTCATGCATCTGCCTGTGAAGGTAAAGACCCCCAGCCCTGAGCTGCCATGCGGTGGCTGCAGAAATGGGAGGGAGGAAGAACACTTAAGCCCCCAGCTGTGCTGTCAGGGCCCCCAGGGCAACCTGGTGGGGTCAGTCCCTTCAGGTTAGAATACACAAGTACAGGCGTTTTTCAGTGTTTTTCAGTTTCAGCAGTTGCGACTGCCTTTTTATCTTGCAGCCAAATTTCAGGACAGATATCACAGAAACTGCCAGGCCGGGCCACTTCAGTTGCTTGTTTCTCGCAAGGGCCTATGCCAAGAGGTTGGGGAAAGGTGAAAGAAAGGCTGACACTGGCTGGTGGTGAGGATAGCCTGCCTCCCTTGGGAATCACTTCTTTGGTGCTATTTGGTGGCTCCAGCATTGCAGGAGGGTTGAAGTTCTTTCCCAGTCCTGGAGGAGTTACAAGTATTTCATCAAAGTATTTCATAATGAGGCACGCAAAGGCTTCATATACTGCTTTGATCATGATCTGAATGCACCCAGTTTAATTCTCTTGCTATGACTAGTCTGGCCTAGGAGTCACAAAAACGGCATTTCAAATTCCAGAAGGCAGTGTTGCTTGGTCTGCTCCATTTAGGGACAAGCACATCGCGGAGTCTGTACTTGGACCCACCTCCTTTGTATTCCATGAGAGTGAGGGGTATTAAAAATTGGTGTTTACATTTGATCCTCTCTTCAGCTTAATGTCATTGTGGAGCACTCTTTTAGATGAAGATATTTATTGCTGTTTGTTTTTCACCCTTTTTCTCTCTTGCCCTGTACTGACACGTGTCATGCTCCTAATACCTTGCAAATATACTCACTAGGTAACAGAGAAACAATGCAGGCTCCTGCCAGTTGTCAATCATATGATCACAGAGCACTGTATGTCCCAGGTCGGTGATGAATTTACATCCATTCTTGCCTAGCACTTTCTTACTCTGGATAATAACGTATTTAGATGTGGAAAACTGGAACCAGAGAATCTTTGCCACAAACTTATGAGCTTAAGCCCTTCACAGGTTGCTGCAGATATCACTACTTTTTTTCCTGACCCAGGTAGAAGCAATGTCACCTTCACCACTTTACCCTGCATGTGACTTCAGTTGATCTTGACCCACAGCCAAGATGCTGAATGCTAGCTTTATGATTCAAGTTCTGGCATGCTGAAGACGGAAACAAAAATGCGACTTCGTATTACATTTTGGCAAGGTCTATAAAATTCAACACTAAACCCCTTTAAATCCTTTTCGTTAAAGCTTCATTTTTTAAAAGGTTAATGATAATTTGAGCATCAGGATGATTTGCTGCTGCAAATAAGAAGCATAAATTAGATCACAGTAGAGCTAATAATTTTTCTTTCATGTTCTCTTTATGCAATATAAGCTTTAGCCTTAAAAGATTGTTTTACCCACATGGACAGAAGACTTGCTCTGCTTTCCTCTTTAGGAAAAGAGTTGAGATGCCAGCTAATTGACAACTCCTGCTTGTAGTGAGTTGAGAGCTCCCTTACAAGCCATTGTCCAGTGACCTTGGTTTTAATGTGTTTCCAGTATGTTGGACAGATAGGATGCAAACAGTTCTCCCTAATTTCACTAAAGCTTTACTTCAGAGGTCTGGGGACATAAATACCTATGTTAAGGAAAGATTCCTCTTTTGGTATTAAGCAATTGTTACTGTGCCCATGAGCTCATGTCTATGGCATTTCTGTAAGGACTTGGGCTAACATGAGCTTGGCTTACTACACTGTTAGCATTCTGCCTAACAGCTTTCCCTCCATCCTTTTCCCTCCTCCCTAGTCATCTCCCATGCTTTGACCTTTTCCAGTCCCATATCCCCATCCTCCAACACTTCCTAAAGCTTTCTCCCTGCAGTCCTCCCAAAAGTGTCTGGTCTCCCTGTTTACTGGCCTTTGGTGGCATTGGTTCATGTGTGACATTGGATGGACCTAGACAAAGTTTTAGCATGCCTTTTACTCAGGACAATTCAGTGTTCAGTGTGCTAACAATGCTAACATATCAGCTTTTCACTTTTCCAGTAACTGCACCACATATCTGTATGTAAGGTATACCTCATCTGTTTCCTCTTGCTAGACATGAATGTTTTATTGCTTTGTATAGATATTTTTCAGCAATGAAAATAGAAACACTGATGTCAGTTCTTGATAAGTAACTCCTATCAAATCACATCCCACTGGTAATCTGGCATAGTGCTTTCTTACAAAAGTATTATGTGAATGGATGCCCAAAATAACAATTGGTGTTATTAGGAGTATCAAGGTCTCATCTGTAATAACAATAACTGCTGAAAATCATGCAGGAATAAAACAGATGATGGTATTTATGTAAGAAAAAACCTGTGAGTTTCTTTTTCATTTCCTTGTGTGACCGGACTTATTGAGATTATTCCAACCTCATCACTAAATGTCATAATTGATAACATAAAATTCTGAAAAACTAATCTTCATTAAGGTTTTCATGTCTTTTAGCCAGTTATAAAAATTATAGAAAACTCATTTCACAAATGCTGAGATAAAATAAAATTGCATTACTTTCTTTCATAGTTCCTCTGTAAGTTTTCCCTGGAACCATTACATCTGCCACTTCGAAGTCAGCATTTACCACTATGCTTCCAGATAATGTTAGCATGGAAGGTTCAGTTTAGTTGTTAGAAAAAAATCCGGGAGTGTGAGAGCAATGAAGCAATGCAATACATCTCTAGAGAGGGTACATATTCTTCAGCCCTGGAGGTATTAGTGGAGGTTAGAAAAAAACCACATAAATAATACTGGGATAGGTGATTGCCTTAGCGTAGGGGCTGCATGAAACAATCTTTTGAGATTTCTTCTAGGCCTATTTTCTTACAGTTCTATGTTATATCATTTCCTATTGTAAATATTTTATAGGAGTAATAAGTAATAGTAAGTAATGATTGCAGGACAGGAGCTGTCAATAACCATTGAAACCTCTAGGTACAAGAGAAGTAGTGTCAAAACATATGAAAAGACTGAAATTACAAGTATAGCTGACTTAATTGAAATGAAATGAAATCCAGCCAAAGGAAGCTGAGATAAAATTCTGAGGAGACCATTAGAAACTAAGCAGTGGTTTTGTTCATGTCTAAACACCAATTGATAAATACATGCAACACATGTACATATAGATAAGGATCTTTATTTGGGCTGGATGTAAAGGCATAATTATATGAACATAGGTCCTGTGAGTCACCTTTGAGACTAACTTGACTGTCAGATCATAGGCTGGAGAAATGAATATTTGGGTAATGTTGGTTCTGTCCACAAAATATGTTAAGGCCCTGCTCTACTTCACTATGCAACACACGTGAGAGAAGGCTCTGTTAAGCCTGGCAGGGCTCTAACTGCTTAGGCACAGTTAGGAATAAGCTGGGGATGAAGGCTCAGTCACTTGGGAAGGCACTGGTAGGCTGAAACTAAGAAAGCAACCTGATCCTACTTGATTTTGACAATTTAATTTCCTCCATTGGTCTCTGGAAGTGACAATGTGCTGAGAATGAAGGATTCTGCTGCTCATAAATTAAGTAAGCCTTGGTAGAGAGGGGAAATGCAACATACCTGTGTGGTTCACAACTCTTTCTTCATCAAATGCTTGCAAGATTTCCTAGAAGTGGGAAAAACCGCAGGGTTTTTGCCAGCTTACTATTGTTTTGGCTTCACTCCCAATTCTTGCAATAAAATCTTCGTTCAGTGTTCACCACAGCCTCTAGCCTCAACTGTCACTCTCAATTTTGATTAAGTTGCAAGTCCTGCTCTAAAACCGCTAAGCAAAGAAGGCAATTGTATGTTCACACCAGAGCAGAGCGCGCGAACTTTCCTTCACGTATCATTACATATGTTACAGCTGTGACAGCTACTCACACTGTGGGTCTGTGTTAAATATAAGACAGAGGGCACTATCCTGCAAACAGTTGCTCTAGTCAACATACTCATTCCCATGGAGAGTCATTAAAACCAATTTCGTGCAGGATTGTCCTCAAGGAAGTAAAACTGGCACTTGAAGTAACCCAAGTGGAAATGCTTCTCAGAGCTTTCTGCAGCTCTGCACAGTGCTCACAGAAGTAACTGCATAAATCCTGTACTGCTTGCAGGGATTAAATTCTCTGTGCCAGACACAGCCAATTTTAGAACATTATGCTTTGATTTCTTATCTTTCTTTTTTTTTTTTTTTTAATCATAAAGGGCAAAGAAATTGATAGGCAGCAGTTAGGCATAGAACTATGCCCAATCAGGCAGTCTCTATGTATTAGATTTCTGTATACAAATTCATAAGCAATGATGACATTTCAAGGGGTTTTCTAGAATTTCCGTAACCTTTCTGTCTGGATCTGATGTGTATGCTAACAGAGACATGAGCACTATAACACCAGCCTGCCTGTTCTCCTGAAATTTTGCCCATGGTCTCATCCATCCAGCCGTTAGAGGCATCCAGAAATCCTAGAGAAATAAATAAGGCTCTTAGAATCTCTCTGGGCAAAATTATTAAAGCCAATAGGTTGTGTCAGAGAAACCGTAGATATACGAGAAGCTCAGTTGTTCAGGAAGTCTTATTGAAATGTATTGGATCTTGTTTGTGCCTGTGCAATTACCTTGCGTCGCTCGTAGGGAGAGAGCGAAGCAGAGCACAGTGGAGAGAACGGCAGCCTCCCGGTGGCCTGCCGTCCACACTGCTTTGTGTGAGGCATGAAACGGTACCACAGCAAATAGATAAAGCTTTGTCTGAAGAGAGTGGGGAGGGGAAAATCAGCCAGCCCATGGGTGAGCTATGGCGGCAGCTGAGGCCAGAACATTCCTTTTCAATTGAATTTTCCTGGCATGCAGCTTCTAATGTGTTCTCCCCTAGAACTGCAAGAAAAATCAAAGTGGTTTATCTATCTTCCAGCATGAAAAAAAGAGGAGGCATTACCATGCCATTCCATTGCTTTATTGGCTTACAGAAAGAAAGAAGAATTTCTTTTGATCCCACACAAGAAGAACCATGTCTGTTTCTCATTTTGAATTCAAAACCCATGCACAAGGAAAAGGAAACCAAACTTGCCATAGTTCTGTCCCAGCACATGTAAGGGCACACACATAATGCCTGATTTTACCAAGAAATGCTTTCCACGAAATTCCTGCTATACAGAGTGGAGTGGAGGGGAGGCTGTCTGTTTGCACGCAGTTTTCAGTCACCCCAGTAATTCCAGGTGTTTACTGCAATAAGAAGCTTGGTGTGAATACTGTACCCCATGAGTGTAATTAGTTAGTAAATTACATGCCAATTCCATCTCTTGAGACACTGAATATTGAGTTTCTCTTTCTTTTGAGTTCTTCTAAGTGTGCTCCTTCAGTATAGCTCATCTCAACAACCTGCAGTCAGCATCCCAAACAAAACAGTAAGCATGAAGGTGTGTGTTCATATGCAAAAGCATGAGTGAGACAGGGAAAACAGTGGAGTGAGAAGGGAAGTGAAAAAGAGAAAATGAGAGAGAAAGAGATAAAAGGAGAATGAGAGAGAAGTAGAGAGAGGGTGAAAGAGAGATCTAGCAAGGAAAGGGGGGGCGGGGAGAGAGAGAGATGTCAAGTGGGAGAATCTTCTGTCTTTTACTATGTGTATCCTGTGTTTATTTTCTGAATTATGTTGAGCAAAAAACTAATTTTGCCTTATTTTAAAGAAAGCACTTGGGTGAGAGGATACCCTTTAAAGAAGTACAAGGACTTTCTGTAAGGACACAGTATGCACGTAAAGTGCTTGCTTGTCGCTTTATTGAATTCTTATCCAGGCATTATTTAAACTGTTTCCATATGGCACAGGTCTTTTTTATAAAAACCCACCCACTCAGATACCATATTAAAAAAAGCTATCAGATTTCTTTGGCATTGTCTGATTCACAAATCCCTCTTGGCTTTAAGCCAATAGGTTTGTCCGCTCTATCCATCTAAAAATAGATGCTCGCAGGTTTTGCTAATATTTTACCTGGAACAGAAATCAGGCTGCTAGAGCTAGAGTTACCCAGTTCTCTCTCTAGTCTTTTTAAGGACCGCAACATTTCTGTTCTTATATTTTGCCTCTTTTCCAGCTTTGGACATTTACAGAAACTTAGGCATTCTTCTGAGCATGTGTAGATGTGTCAGAGTTGCTAGAATAACTGCTTTAATAAGAGCTTTGGCTTATTATTTTCATTATTGTATTCTAGTAAGAATTGAGAGTTGATTCTTGTTGCTGTTACTCTCTTGCATCACTGCTGTGCTGTATTCCTCTACAGATCAGCAAAAAGTTTTTCCTATTTCCCATCTCTTGTGTACTGTAACAGTTTCCATCTTTTTTCTCACTTTCTCTTTTTTTCATGTAACTGGACTACATTTTTACTTTCAGGCTCAGCTCTGAGGAACAGGTGGTGGATAAGCTGGGTTAGGACAGGAGTGAGCTGGTGGCCTGAGCTGGAGGCAAACCTCTGAGCAGGAGGATCCTTCTTGCGTCATCGTTGCTTCCAGGAATTACGGAGAAGAGGGGAGTAATTTGTTACTAATCTTCTTTCTCACGCTAGCTTAGCCACTCTGCATGGCAGACAGTGGCGAGGGGACAGAGCCAATCATTGCCTGCCTCTCGCTCACCAGCTCCACGCTAGCCCAGTTGAAGTCTGCTGTCTGAATCCATGGACCCAACTGCCCCTGATGTGTGGGAAAGGTTTCTCATTTCTCTGTGCAGATACTTAATCTGAATTAGACAGTAAGACAAGGGTCTAGTTTAGATAAATGCCAAAGCTGCAGTGATTATTAAAATCTTGTCAGAGCCTCTCAGCTGGAGTTACCATGAAACCTCTCATGAAATAGTCTTTCTTGTGGTTTTGGCATGGTATGTGCTTAAGAGCTCCTGGCAGGGAGGATAGAAACAGCTACCCTTCCTCCAGAGCTCTGGCCATAGCCAACAGTGGGGAATACAGGGATAAATAAAAATTAAAAATACCTTTAAAACAGAATGCATGAAAGCCAAGGTGTGTTGCAAAAATTTAAACCCATTCCTATTTTATCTGACTTCAGATAGACCCCCTCTGATTTCTTCACTTCCAAGAGCACAGTGGCTACTATGCAAAGTAGCCCTTGCCCATGGCTGCCCGGACAGCAGGTGTCTCCTGTCTTGCAGTCCCAAGGATAGTACGAAGACTTCCATCCTGCCATCACCTTGACATCATCAGGAAGGGCAACTGCTTGTTTTCTTTGTGATAGATTACTCTGAAACAACATAGATGTCAACCGTCTGCCTGCACATATTACACTGGGAGAAAACAGCATTGCTCTGAACCTCTAACTTAGATTGTGGGCAAACTGAAACGCTTGCAACTTTAAAAAATTAAACAGAAGTAGAACATTGCAGCCCAACTAATAGTTTAAATCAAACTTGCTTCTTTTTTCTTGTGCCACCTCTCTTTTCACAGTGCTAGGACAATTTTCCATACATTCTTACTTCTTGGTCCCAGCCACTTTCACCTCACTTGTGCTGGTCCTGGCCATCAATATAAAGCTGTAGTCTTTTGCTTCAGACCTCTGTTTAGTGATAAAATAATCCTAAACAAGAAATACTAATGTTTTTACTTCCCTCACTACAATGGGTATCTTGACACCCTGTTTGATTTTGAGGACAATGGTTTACAAAAAAAAGTGAGAGTCAGTCTCTGTGTTATCTTCAAACATCAGAAAGGGCTTGGCTTGAATGATGGGATTCTCCTTGGCAGGAAAATGTATAAAATCACCAAAACTAAAAAAGAAATCGTTGCACGCTCCAGCAAAGACGTTATATTGCTGTAATGCTTTTGACAATGTTGTAAAAGATTACTTCTTTTTACAGGAAGATGTGTTTGATCCAGCACCGTTATCTTAGTTTGAAATGACATAAATAATAGCATGTGATAAATCCAGTTAATTTAAAAGAGTGCACTTAGGAAAATTCAAGTTTTAAAAGTTGTCTCTTAAAGTAGGCATAATCTGTCTTCTAGCTTTAGCAGTACACCTATCCTTTTTATTTCAGTTCCTGGCTGGGGTGGTGGAAATAGATTCATGACTGTTCTCAGGACAGTTCAGAAACAGTAGATTAGAGTTGGACAACCAGATAATCAGAGATTAAGTCTGCCCTGTCATGGCTGCAGTTTTAAGAAGACTATTTGAAGGACTGATTGTAGTGCAGTCACAGTATCATGGAGCTCTGCACAGCCTGCAAAGCCCCTTCAAATATCTATCAAAGCTTTTGCGTGGGTTTTGCGGCCTGTGCTGTATTCCTGGCTTCCACAGGTAAATCTGCTGGTACCAATACTCAGTTTTAATACTGGGTAGGTGTCCTTTAAATGGGTAGGTTTACATGGCAGGACCTACATTGCACTCATCACTGTAGTGCAAATTCTTGTATTAAAAGTAGTGGACCTATTCTGGCAAGTCAAGTTACTCATGTGCTTATACGTGCACTAGGTGCTGATATTATGCATGGGGCTTTTTTTAATAAATGGAGGGAGTCAGCACTTGCAGTGCAGTTTGCATGGACATACCTGTAAATTAGATGCGTATGAAAAAATGTACTCACCATGCATAAAACAAAGATATTGAGGCTTCCAGGAATTACGCAGAAGTTTAGAAGAGTTGCCTATTACTGTCTTCTTAAGAAGAAATGATAAATAAATGATAAATGATAAATGATAAAAAAATGCTACACTCATGCAACGCTCCCATTGCACAGTAAAAATAAATTCAAGTAATAGCAAAAGATGAAATTGGAAGATGTCTACATTACACTACACATTATATTATGCTTTACTATATCTTGCAGTTCTACTATTATATTTTCTGTCTTAGTTTTTCTCTTCACCCTGCAACAGGATGTTTTGTTTTGCAGTTACTGACTACTATGCAATTGTTCAGTTAAGCAAATCTGGGAAATTGTGGCTGTAATACACTGCAAGAGACTTCATTTTTGGTACTTTTCTCATGATAGCGTGGATGCTGCACTTACCAGAATAATTTAGTAGGTATAGTTTTATCATATTGCTTCAAAGTAACTGCAAACCTCTGACAGCTGCAGCTGTTTTCAGACCCTGTAATGAAATGGAAGATGAGTCAGACTGACACTGTGCCAAGGGATACTGCCAGTGCAATACAACCTCCGTGATACCTCCAGCGAGGAAAGCAATGTCAGTGAAGAGGAGGTGTCTAGAAAGGTTGAGCCAAAATATGCCTCAGTGACAGATCTCAAGAAAGGAGCTACATCCCCTAGAAGGGAAGTTAATAGATTTAAACCTGTTCATCTGGGCGTGACACTGCCAGCTTCATCAGTTGAATGGGCAGATCATGTCTGCTACAGTGCTCACGGGAGAATGTACTTGAAGATATGTACGTCTGCTGGTAGCAGGATCACGGGTTTGAAGGGCCCCACCGACTCAAAGATGTGTCTTCCGGTGCCTTCTTCCAGAAATTTCACTGCATATAATGTAAAAGCGAAATGTGGGTAGACTGGGAAAATGAAACAAATGAACAGCATGCGAGAGGTGGGCTGCACATACAAGGCAGCAGCTTCCAAGAGGGAGGGTTTTTGTTTTAATGAAAAAGAGGAGGGAAAGTGTAAAAAGTGACCTGTGACAGATTCCATCAATAACAGAACAGCATACAGGGAATTAAACCCAGGAAAATCTAAAGCCACAACCCTACGATCTTTGCTGTATAGAAAATCTTAGAAAACTACGAGGTTTTGGAAAATTATTGCTCATTTCTTAATATTAGAAGCTTTTATCAAATGGCATGTGCAACCTGCTAAGAAACTCAAAAAATGTAATCCAAGATATATATGTAGCTATCCAAAGAGCTTCCCAGATAGGGATTCCTATAGATTAAGTCAATATTAAGGAGGAGACAGAGCACATTTTTATTTCCCAATCACCTCCAGCAAGCACACTTTGCTTTTTGATATGCTCTCACTTGCTGAGTACGCAAAATAGTACTTGGTGTGAGCTTGCTTGCTCCTGGTAGCACCATTTACTAAATAACAACAATATTAAGGGCTGCTATCATTTACAGTGGACCTTTCCTCAGTAAGCTAGTCAGCTTTTCCATGCAAAATGTTACTGGCAGGAAGGATAATTTAGTGTCTAGGACAGGGTTAGAAACCAGCTTTATAAGAACACAAGAGCCCCGCACCCCATCAGAGGCCATTTTGTCTGCAGTGTTTTCTAGGATGAGATCCTACAGATAAGGGGTTAAAATCTTCAGTCAATATCTGTCTAACTGTGGGCAGCTGGATATTCCTTTACATCTGGAAACATGACAGCTGAAATATCCTTGTTTTTTTAGCTTGTATAACTGTGGATGAAAGTACACAGACTTCTGAGAAATGGGCAGCTTCAGGGTCAGATGAATTTGTTCTGACAAAACCTTTTATTTCTGTGCAAGAATCAAGAGCTGGCCACCCTTGCCCTTCTCTCTGCAGGTGCTAGGAAATGACAGCCTTACTTGGAGGGTAGCAGAGTTTCTTCAAGGAATGATGGATTTTTGCATTTTCCTTCCATTCCCAGAGGCCTCTTCTTAAATTCCCACCAGGATCTGCATTGAGGAACACTGCTCGGTTTAGTGGGTCAGTACTTGGGGAGAAGCACACCTCTGTGCAAATCTGTTTGTTGATACACCAAAACTGTATGAATGAGTATGGCTAATCTAGCATGTTTGTTGGCAGCATTGTGGTTTACACCAGAGCTATTTCAGTTATTCATACCATCTCCAGATTAAATATCCTTTGGGGCTTTAACCTTACTTTGTAACCCCAAAGACGCTGAATTATCAATAAAATCACTCTGCTCTTTGGTACTTTACATGTCTCTGAATCTTCTCACTGCTTTCTCCTTCTTCATGATGCCAAATTACATTTTGTGTTCTTGCTCTCCTAAACCCTGAAGGTGCTGTAATCCAGCCTGAACTTTCTTTGCTTGCATCACTTTCATCCTACTTATCACAACATCTAAACATTTTCTTTCATAAACCCCTCTTTTTCTGAGGTCTCTTGTAGAAACAGAATTACCTTTTAGTTCTAGTTTAGAAGTCTGTCATCTTGTTTAAAATCTTCCTAAAATTCTTATTGTTCTGAAAACACTAACTCCCACCAAATTAAGACTATGTGTGTGTCAGTAGTCTTTCTTACAGACATCTGACTGTCAGGCCAAAGACTGTCTTATCCTGAGATTTATACAACGCCCAGTCAGGACAAAAGCTGACCTGTGTGGTGTGCCACAGACATGTGCAGCAAAAGGAAAAAGATACTGTCTAATCCATTGTATAACTTGCTCAGCTCCTGAGGATGCCATGTCTACGCCAGTTGGTGGGCTTAGCAGCTTTAAGTGACCAGGAAGCCAGAGGTGAACTTCTCCCAGTAAAATGATTTTCATTATCACAAGCAAAGGGAAAATAGAGGTGTTCACCTATTTTCCTCATTTCTTTATGTATGAATGCTACAGCAGAGACTAGCTTGTTCAGAATGACAGTGGTAGAGAATAAGATTAGAGATTCTGGTCTGCATATTCATTATTAGGCAATGTAAACTCCATTGGTGTACCTGCTCATTTTTAGTAAAATAAAACTAGTATTTTAAAAACTAGTGGATATTCAGATTACTGTGGCTAACTTTGGCAGTGCCACATAGACTGCATCTCCCTGTGGCAACTTAAGGCTCCTGAAAATTTGGTTTGGTAGCCACCTTTAAATTCTGTATTTTTATATATATATTTTTGAAACCAAGCACAAGCATATTCAGGAAATTATGTGACATTCAGTAATGTGACATTTATCCCTATTCATAACGTTTAATGCCAAGGAAAAATGATAGTGTTACACACAACCTACTGGCTGATCCTTTTGACATTGCAGAAATCTGATAGTTTGGTTTTTCCCCTCTATTTTTATAGTTCTCTGCAGCTTGATCCTTGGCAAAAGCACATGACAGACAATAATTGCAGAACACTAACAAAAGAAACAAGAGAGGGTGAAAGATTTGAGACAGGAGATAGGAGTTAGCAGGAATATGAAGGAAAGACTTAATAGTCTCTCCTGGAATACACTGCAAGTTGCTGGACACGTTAGCCAGGTGGCTGCTGGTGAAACTAGCAGGACGGTTTAAGAAGAGGCCGTTTTCAGGTAGTCCTAAATACCAGAGTGTGTGAGAATATGCAACAGAACCTGAGGGTGTTCCTGGTGTATGTCAGCGTTCAGTTAGCATCGCTAGCTGAGGTCAGCGTGGAAGCTATCCATAACTGCCAAAGGAGGGTGAGAAGAAACTAGTTGAGATTATATACCTACTTAAACTGCTAACTTGTCCCTGAAAGAAGGCAGTAGTAGAGGGAATGCTGAGTACGGTTCAGCTGACTTGGTCAAAATGCCAGTAGGAATGATTCGCTGTGTGACTCACAAGGAAGAAGCGTTGCTGCTAGCCTGGGACCGTGGCTGGTTTCTGCTGAGCAGTGCAAGGCATGGACTGCCACTGCTTGCCTGAGAAGTTCATACAAAAAAGCATTTTCAACCATATAAATTATCATTTTACCTCAGATGTATTTCAAGCCACAGAACTTTTTTCTAAATTTAGCACCTGAAAGAAAAAGTTTTTCATACTTGTTTAGGTGCCAGTAGATGGCACACAGTCTTCCTGCTTATGCAGTTAATATGCAGTAAAAAAGTCCTGCGGAAGCAATCCCACAGGAGTTATTGAACTGTTAATAAGAAAGCAGTGACGGCATAGTGCACAAATGCTGTTCAGTCCTGTTTGGGCTTCTCATGTGTTTGTATTGTTATGGTTCCAGACTGCTAATACCCTAAGCCTCAGGCTCTAACTTGAGCAGGAAAGGTTTATTTTTGGAAGAAGAATTTTTCCCATAGACAAGTGCCTGCAATACCAACTTTTTTTTTTTTTTTTTTTTTTTTTTAATTAACTGTACAGTAAAACTTACACTAAAGAGAAAAGATTTGGCTCAAAACATCATTGTACTACTGAGAAAGGAATAGTCTGAACCCAGACTAATGTCTGTACATTGAGATGCACTGCACCGCCAACAGCATGTCTAGGAGGTGGCAGTGGAGAAGAGATGGAGCTGGGTGGCTTGTGCATGGACAGACAAAACGGTCTGGCTAACATGCAGTTCTGTGGGTGCACAGCCACTGTAAGGCTGAAAAGCCAAACTGGGCTGATCTGCTGTGTGGCCACTCAGGAAGACGCTGCGCAAGCCATGAGGCTTGGTACAATTGAGGCAGCTGCTGGGAGGAGCATGTGGAAGAGGGGAGTAGCACATTGGAGGGCTCACTTTTGGGCATCCAATGTATTGTTGTAGTTATGAGACTGAAAATGTCTCATAATCATTAATCTCTGTGAAAGATGCATCGAGTAATGCTCTCTGGAAATCTACACTGGAGCACTGACATGTGGGCTGGTTGTTGTAAAAACCATCATTGAAATCCAAGATATGAGACACCCTATCCTAAAATTCACTTCTGCATTGCCCTCTAAACCCCATTGCACAAGGACTTAGTTCAGCTTCCTGAACATATTTGCCTAGTGCTGTTAGAGGTGCCTGCAGTTACTTAGTCATATGGAAGAGATGGATTTGACACCAGACTTACTGATGACCCACATGCTCTGCCGGGGCAAAGGGAGGCCATGATGATACCAGAGGGCACTCTCAGATAACTGTGTGTGATCACGTTTAAGTAACTGAACTGAGCCCGATGACTACATCTGCACTGACTGCACGACTGGGAAAGATGAATTTAGATGCAGAAGCTGGCACTGCCCTCACTAAAACTTAAGCACAAGGGATCTCACCCAAAAAAAGTCAAATCAAGTGTCTGATCCGAACTTCATATGTGCAGTCCAGGGAAAAAATGAGATATATCCCATTCTGATTTCTCTTCCAGGGTTCAGAGTTCCAGAAAGCAGCATATACCTTAGATCAGGAGCCAAGGACAAACCCTGAGAGTTATATCTGTGGGTCATGTTCTTTGACTTCAATACCTCATGTGGGTCTTCAAGTCCCATGACTTGTCTCTGTTTATTCCTTTACATATAAAATATTCTTTCTAGCCTACTTTCATCAGGCTGTTTTTTTAAGTTTAATTAATGCAGCAAGTCCATTATGCATATACAGTAATATTATTAATATTTATTGAATATTAATAATATTAATTATTAATAACACAATGCAATAAGTTACCTGATTCTAACAGTCTTTTTGTCTTTTTTAGTGTTTAATCTTACCAATTCATGTGACTTTTTGAGTTACAGGCTATCATTAAAATTCATGCTGGATGTTGTCCAAAAACTTCAAGTAAGAATGTTTACATACAGGGTTTTCCCCAAGAAAATCTCATCACCCATTTAAAAGACATACTGATTTCCAGCCCAGTGCTGACTCAGTGTGAGCAGAGATTACAAAGACTGGTAGAAATTGGCACTGTATTTCTGTCAAAGCCAGTAGATGTTCATAAGTGAAGGTAGGGTGGTGCCACCACATTCCTGTCATTCAGTCACATTAAGTATGTTACATAAAAGATGACATTTCTTAGCACAGAAAGGGAGTGTGCTGTTCCTTTCATTACATAATGTACATAGGAAGAAGGTAAATCTTCAGCATCCGTTGAGTTCAGGGGGAACCACAAAGCTATGAGGACTGGTCAGGCTCATAGAGCAAATGACAAAAACTGAACAACCCTTGTTTCTTAGTGAGAAGGTGAAGGCCTCCATTGAAGTGGAGATTCAGGGCTTGTTATTACAGGTTTGCTTTGTGCTCCCAGTGGATGGTGCTGCCTTTGCAGTTATGTCCCCTGCAGCCCATGTTCATTCTACTCAGTGGATCAGTGGGACCTCTCAGTTGGTCATGGAAGGTTGAAAGGAATTTGATTTTTTTTCACCCAACACAAAGGAAAAAAGGAAAAAAGGATAAATTAAAGAAAAATCTATCTGCCCTCAACAGACATTTTTGGAATTAAGAGATCAATATGCAGTACTTCACACGTATCTCAGTTATCTTCCAGAATAGGAAACGGATGTTTATAAACTGTGGACCTTGGACAGAACGAGGGTATAATTTCCCATTAAACCTAACACTATGTGTGTGTAGGTTGCAGCTAAGAGGGACAGTCCCACCCCTGCCTGTGGCTGTGTGCTCCCTTTGCCTCCTATCTAATGATCACAGGGCTGCTAGAGAATATCGCTTCAGCTAAGCCAGCAGAAATGAAGTACCTGCTGCTCCAAATGAGTAGGATTCCCTCAGACCAGTAAGCTGAACTGACTCATCCTGCATAGTCACTAGGTCCAGCACAAGAAGGAAGGGAACAAGATGTTCTGGCTGAGAGAGAAGGAAGAGGGAAAGGAGGGGAGAATGGGCCTATCCTGACAGCAGCAGTCTGCGGTGGCACTGGTTATGTGTATCAGGAAACTATACCATTAATATGTCAAATGAATTAGCCAGGTGTACGATACTGTTATAATTATACTGCAGTTATGCTAAGAATATGTGATTTAATAGACAAAAGATAATAGCAGCCCCAGAACCCGATACCTTTTATTCCATCTTTTCATATGCAGCAGTATTTTTTAGGCATTGTAAATAGTCATAACATTTTATAATAGCAACTGAGATTAAGGTTCCACTGTGAAAACAGGTATTAATGCACACTCTGTAGGCTCTCTAAGGAAACAAAGAAGGTGTAATAAAAGCTGTATGGTAAAAAAACGGGTTATCTTCCTCACTTTACAAAGCAAGAACTCAGGTATGCCCCAGTTAAGGTAAAGCTGCTTATGAACTCCTTTGGACATCTGGAAATTGAATGTATTTCTGTTAAATACCTTCACAGAGCGATCATTATATAGTGAGGGCGAGCTTAAGTGGTGGCAATCTGAATGGGAACAGGCACTTTGGCAACATTTCCAAACTATCAGATAAAGTGATTTTTGAAGTTTTATTTTCAGCCCCTTCAAGGCTGGGAATTGGATGCTTTTCTTTGAGTGTTAATAAATTATGACACTTGGATTTACATCATTAGTTCTGAACCACTGAAATATTTATCTACCTCTGTGAAGTATTAAAAATTTTAAGACTTCAGTATTTAAAATTCTAAAGGAGGCCAAATGAAGTTTTTTAGTATAAATCTATTTCTAAAACTTTCAGTTGGAGGCTTGTGACAATTTTAACACAGCAAACTGGTATTGTTTAAGCACTAACTATGAAGTCTGCCTCTGTCATTGCAATAATTCTAAAATTGTCTCAGAAAAGTTAATCAAGGTTTACTTGGAATCACTTTTGCTAGCATTTCCCATAATACAGGTTGTACATCTTTGGGTATAAGACATGCCTTCAGAATTTTGACACCGGAACATGTAATTGTATCCAGTAGAGAAGTGGACTAGGAAAAATTAATTCGGAAGAATTTGTGGTAGGATAGTTATGAATTTCAGGAATTTCCGGGGCTAAATTTCTACAGGCGTGTTTTTGAAATTCTGCAGACTTCTAATAAGGCAGGCCAAATGCACTGAACATCTTTTTAAATTAATCCACCAAGTTCAATGGTGAAACGCTATAATCACGTCAGAAAACACCAAAAAATGCAATTCTGAGAGAGAAGTCGAAATCAGAATCTTAGGTTTATAATGATGAACAGGTGTTTTCCTCATGCCAGGTCTCATTGGCCAACGCTGGAGACACCATACCAGCGTGATGCACCATAATCTGCTGAGGCAAATCATGTGCTCTTCGTAAGCTGCTGCAGAAAATTTCACATGTTTAACGAACAGATCAAATCAGGACTCACAAAACTCTGGTTTGATATACTGCATCAGGCATTCATTGTTAGACAGATTTCGTGATGGTGGAGCATGTAAACCCCAGCATGGGTCTTGCTTACCCAGGCATAGTTGAGATGAGGAGCTGCTCACAATTTCACCTGTGGAGGTAAGAACAAAAACCTGGGCTGCAGGGTCTCCCTCCTCTCCTGACTGTGGAGTCCTCTTTCAGGTTTTCTCTTAAACAATCACTGTGAAATAAGCTCTGGCTCTCTTGAAGTCAGTGGCAAAATTCTCATCACTTTTCCTTTCTTGACAACCCTCATCCCAATTTTTTCTGACTGATCCGGCCAAGCAGTCGACAGAAAGAAGCTGCTCTCCTCCCTCCTCCTGCCATTTTTCCTGCTGCCCTGACCTAGGGACTAGCTCTTGACTTTGGTGCCGAGTGCCTCAGTGCACTGGAATTTACTGTCAGAAAGGAAACACTCCGACTGCTACAGGACACCATGGGCATGTGTTGCTTACACAGTAATGTCACCCTTTGGGTCATTGTAAGGCAGAAGGTAAAGCTGACAAGTGGTGTTTATCTGTCAACGACATCTTGTACATGCCTTGAAGTGTCTCCAAGCCGACTGCCTTGGAAAAAAAAATGCAATCTAGGCTTTAAAGTTTAATCTTCCTTCGTCTTGCTACATAGAGTAAGACCCCATTTGTGGATGCTACATCTATACAGAAAGTATTTCTCATCAGTTGTCAGCCAAGGTCACGTCTCATTTACATGGCAGAAAAGTAGAGTGCATGACAGAGTAAGAAGGTCTTTCTTCCTGGCAGGTCCACAGTGCAAGGCTGTGATTAAACTGAGCTGCCCAGGTAAATCCAGGTGTCTTTCATCAACACCAATAAGTTCAGAAAAGTTGTCAGACAAAGAGGACTGCCTTCACAAATTAGATGGGGACTTAAAAAGTAATAGATGTCCTGAGATTGAGCATTCTTCCATGCTAAGGTACTTGCCTATCTTGCAAAAGCAGAAGTTGTGCATTTTTCAGTTGTACATTTTTAGTCTTCCACTTGCCAGCATGTTTTGTTATTGTTATTCATAGAAAAGAAAAAATGCTCTGCAGACTATCAGTGATATCAAAAGAAGTAAATTCACCAACATCTATAATGTCCTTTTTTAAATAGAATATGTGGCAAAGGCAGAATGAGCACCAAATGAAGTCACTATGACGCCATTCTGCTGCAGACATGGAGAACAGGATTTCCAGGCCTTGTGCCTGGTGGTAGGGGACTTGAATGGGGTTGGGCACTGCCAAACCTCATTCCAGTGTTCTCCTGGAGAAGCGGGCGTATGGGTTGCTCCTGACGGGAGGAAAGGCTCCATCTGCTTCTTATCCTTCATCCTTGGGCTCAGTAAATAACTATTTCCTAAAGTCTCCAAATCTCCAAATATTAAAACTGATGGAAAATTATTTTCTCTTATGTAAGATTTCAGATCTTTGGATTCTTTACTAGTACAAAACCAAGATTCTGTTTATTTTTCAAAGAAAACACACAGACATGCCAGCATTTTGGGGGTTATTTCCAGATTTTGTTGTGTGTGGACTGGGAATCCTTTCCCATTCTCATCTAAACTGACTGTTTCTGTCCAGCATTCTTATTTCAATTGATCAGCTTTTCTCAATATCAACAAAACCTTTCAGTGGAAAAAATTTAAATAGAATCAGACTATCTCAAGTTGGAAGGGATCCATAAGCATCATCAAGTCCAACTCCCTGCTACTCACAGGACTGCCTAAAACTATTATGACTAAAACTGTCATTTGGTTAAAAGGTTTGATTAAATATTTGTCTCTGAGGTCTTCTGGGAATGTCCTGATCCTTTGCCTTGGTGACAAGATGAAATTTTTTCTCTGGTAATAAACAGACAGTGACTTACTAGAATAGAGCCTGAAGTAAGTGAGGGAGTTCAGTCCTAGGAATAGCAGCAAATATGAAGTTATGGATGCAGATCTAGCAGCTGCAAGAGCAAATAAGGGTTTGGATGTTTGACCAAGGGAATTTATTAAAAACAGATGAGAGAGAATGATTTAATTATCTGACGCCTTGGTTAGCTGCTCTTTGGAAACTGCTCAAGGAGCTGAACAGAGTTAAAATAGGAAACTCATGTTTTGGAAAGAGACTGCAGAAGATTAATTGGGGCAGGCATGGAAGGGAAAGGCTCAGAAAGCTTAGCATGTCTGGCCTCTGAGGTGGCTGAGAAGAGGGCTTACGGTGGTACACAAAAGCCACACTGCAACGAGGATAAATTTTGGTCAGAAGATGTTCCCTTTATGGAAGGGCAAAATGCAAGGTCACAAGCTAACTTACAGAAGGAGAATATCAAGCTGGGAGAAGAGATGTTTCCATCCAGAGACATGAGGCAGCCTGTGCAAACAGGGGTGATTTTAGCAATAGGATTATTTAATGAAAGGATGGCTGGGGATGGCACAGCATCTAGTTGTACCTACTGAGGTACAGGAGGTGGGCTAGAAACAAGGTGGAGCTCAGCTCTTTCCATCTCATGGTTTCTGTGAAGGGTCTGGCTCAGTCATTTGGCAAGTGGGCTGGTGGCTGAGTTGGAAGGTGGTTTGTGGCCTTTTCACTTGCTCGGGAGTTGTGTGTTCAGCAAAGAGGAGCTAAATGCTTCCTTTTCTGTCTCAGCTCCTTCACAAGATGAGTTGCAATCAAATCAGCTGATTACCATATACAGGGAAGCAGAGCAGGACTGCAGGGAAAAAAATGCTTAAAAATCTGAACTTCACAGAATGAATAGATAAATGCATTTATTAACAGTTTACAGGTTGGGTGGATGGGTAATTGTAAGCATGTTTAGATATCTCTGTGATCCAAGAAGCATAAGCTTAGAATAGAAAAAAAAAAAAAAACAACAAAAACAACACCCCCAAAAAAGTCAGACATTTCCTTCTTTTCAGTTTTTTCCTTCTTTTTTTTAATCAGTCTTAAAGCAGTTTGGACAATTGTTAGCCAAAATCAACACCTCTCTTGTATGCAGTGATAAAACAAGCTTGGTGATACCATGCACTCTGCAAACATGGAGAAGTATAAGAAGGCAAGCTCTGAATGACATCTATCCAATGGCACCAACGTACTAATAATTGTTACAGCATAAGCAAGATGGGGTCAACATGATGACAACATTTATGCAGGAAGAAAAATAAACTGAAATGACTAAGCTGTCTTAGATTGGAGTATAGAGTATCTGTACGTGATTGAGTCATGGACTCAGTTGGGGATTAGACTGAAACAAATAAAACATGGCTTACTTTCTTGGGAAATAAACTGCTTTCTCTGTCACTGCTAGTGCTAAGGTACACTGAAATATCATGGTCTAAATCTACCCCAGTGGCATCTTCTGTAATACTATTAAAAAATACATTATAGGAAAGTTGCAACACTGGATTTTTTTTATCAGATTAGAAGAGAATGTAACATGAAATGCAATTAATTATACAAGTATAATGTAAGGGTAGGAAAGAATGAAAGGATAAGACAATTTCCAGATAGTTGCTGCTCCACAGTTTCAATTTATTTCATGCAGATAGAGAGCCTTTTGCTTGCACTCTCAGCTAGCTGGCCTTTAGAAAACAGAGACCTCAAGAAACACACATCTCTCCACACACCACAAAGCAACTATAGTATTTCATGATTTTTTTCTACCCATAACCCATCTTCCTCCCTTGTTGCCTAGCAGAGGTTATGAAGACAATTTAGTTTTTCTAGCTATGTCTATACCCATAAATAAAGCAGGGCTAGAGCACAAGTTCAGGTGTTGTTCCATGACTATCCATGCTAGGGGATGGTTAGTATGTTCTCTGGTAGCATTTTGGCTCCAGCCAGCTAGCACTCTCGCACCTATGCCTAAGCATAGCTCAGGCACATGCTAGCAACCATTCCCTGTGTACATTTTGGCTGCAGTCTCCTGCTTTTGGGGTAGAGAAGGAGTTTTGCTGTACAGATGAGAACCACACACTTTCACTTGGCCGCCTCTGGGCCTGTGAGTGGTCTCAGTACTGATTTATTTAGTAGCATGAAAGTGCTCTATGAGTTAGATTATGTCTTCCTTAATATCCTTTTTCCTCCTCCTGTAAAGGAAGCTCTTTAAGGCTGCAAGGATAAGCACTGGTCTCCAATCCTTTCTCACTGTCAGATTGCAATAGAAGTCCTCTCTAACCCATCCAGTGCTAGACCGTGACCATATTTAATCCTGTTTGTATTAACAGGAATCTCCAGACACGTAGTTCTTGGCACCTCTTGGCACATGATGGGTAAAATGCAAAGACACCTGTCTTAGAAGGGGACACTAAGGAAACACCATGCTGGAATCAGCAGTTACTCTTCATCCTCCTCTTATTCCAGGTATCACAGTGCTCAGTTGCTGCATGTGAGTAGAACGAGGAACATGCAAAAAAATTTTCTCTGCAATGTCATTAGGTCTGTTCACGCACTGATTCCCTACTGCCACCACACTCGTATACACAGAGGAACAAAATCCCCAGTTACCTATTCAGGGTAGCACTCTGTTTACTTTCCAAGGACAGGAATTATTTCAGTGATATAAGGAGGTTTACCTAGTGATATGAAACAAAGGAGGAAAATATTTTTAATATTCCTTGTTTACATCCTTGCAGGCAGGGGTCTTGCCTTTCTCTGTATTTTACAGGAACATGAATGACTCAAATAATAAAATACCACAATGAGTAAAGCAGAAAAAGCCAGAGGACAGTCTGGTCTCTTTAAAAAAATAGGAATGAAACGCCCTTGCCATGTAAGATGGAAATAAAATGGCTAAATAGCCAGAAAAAAACAGATTGTAGAAGAAACAATCATGCACTGGCCACAGGATAAACAATCGCATGACCACTGTTCCATTTCTAACCCCTATTTAAAGATATAAAATATGTTTACTATAACATTTGGGTGTATTTAGACACTGAGCAGTCTGTCTACTAGCCTGATTCTTATTGATACGTGATAATGATATAAACATGTATTTTAATAACATGAAACCCTTGATGACCACTTTATCTATTGCAGTAAACACTACAGTTTGGTCTCAAAATCCTAAAAGGGCATAAGAAAATAAATCCTAGCACCCCCTGATTGACTTCACCTGCATTTTTATTGACTACATATTCATAGTTTAAGTAGGAGTTAAGGAGGAGGGCAGCCCCATGGTTTAGTTTAGTGGCTCGGTGTGTGTGCTACAGATAGGATTTCCATTCCTTCTGTCTGGTTTCCTGGCTTGGCAAAAGCAAGGAGTGTTGCATCTCCTGGATGAGTGGAAAACACAGTATCTCATCTCTCAGCAGTGACCTCTCCGGTTAATGAAGTAGCAGTGCCGAAAGGAACACTACCAAAAGCAAAAATTAGGATGGCTACAGGAAAAGGACCCAAGAAAGTGTAGCAAATGTAAGCAGAAGGAAGATACTTAGCTGCTCCAAGCAGGAGCACAATAATCCTTTTTTCTTCATTCATATTGCAAAGTACTCCTCACTGCATCTTTGTATACTGCTTTCTCTTAAAGCAAAGAAATGAAGTTTCACTGCAGGCATACTGTCTATACTTATTTGTCCCTTTTATGTTGTGGGAAAAGGTGTAAATGTATATAGGTAGTTCCTATAAGTTCTGCAGGCAGGAAGGGGCTCTTTAATAGCATGGCAGTCACTTTTCAGCCTCTATCTGTGTGTGTATATGTGCCTGCACGTTACAGAGAGAGAGGCAGAGAGCAAGCAGTGCAGCTGAATTTAGAAAGTTATAGATGTTCTCATCAGCCCCATGCAATGCAGCAGAGATTCCTTCCAAAAGCCAAGGGAGCAGAGGCTGCAGACAACAGATGTGAGAGGGGTTCCCATAACTGTCAATTTTCAAAGTGTTTGCATTGAAAAGAGAGGAGGTGCTATTTTGATTGATATTTCAGTTGCAGTATATAAAGCAGAGGAATTCTTCTTACCCTCTGCTTGTCACACTGATCTGCATACTCTCTCAGCTGGACTTGGGGCTACTACTTACTGCATCTGAAAGGCTGAAACTCACTGGAAATAAAGAATTCTTGTAACAATGCCGGAACCCACCAAGAAAGATGGTAAGCATAACAAATACTACCTCAAGATTTCTTAATTACAGGAATTACGAGTACACACACACACAAACAGTTTTTAGACCATCTTCCATATTTCAACAACATATAATATCTAAGAGTGGTAGCTGTGTAACATCATTGTATCATTACAGATCACAGACCTTTTAAACTAAGAAATTACTTTCAGGTAGAGGTATAGCACAAAGCTGTTTTGCCTCCAACTGTTTTAGTCAATAAACAATGGCTTGCAGAGATACTGCAAAACTACTTGATTGGGCAAATGCTGTATTCACTTTTTAAAGACTGAGGGATTTTTTTAGTGTAATTAGTACTTTCTCTATAGCTAAGATATCTAGACTCTGGAAAACAGGGAAAACCCATTTCTTATGTGATAAAATTTAAAAAGCCAGCATTTTGATATGCTTTTCATAAAGCTTTATAAGTTATTGAATAGAAACAATGTGTTTATCAAACAGTTTTAAGATTATGATGAAAATATATCCTATGTGTCTAAAGCATAATTGAAGAATGTAGTAAGTTTTGCTGTACAGGTCAAACTGCAATGATACAATTTGCCACACTACAGAAATTATTATTTTATGTTTCAGAAGGCTAGTTAAAGGCAGTAATACTGCCCCTTCATAGCAAAGAAACTGAATATGTGTTCTGCTAGCAAGATACAGAAATTGTCCATTGGAGACTACCCAAAGAGGCATAAAATCTTCAGAGTCCATTATTTCATAACTTTTTAATAGCTAGTATTTTTTTTTTTACTATTTTTAAAATTTAAGCTACATAAGCTTCTTATATTTACATTTTTTTGTAGCCCTTCTTTTATTTTTCTTTCAGATTTAGACATTTTGGTAAGAATTTTTGGTGATTATTGTTTAGCATTGACAATATACATAGCTTCTGCAAACCCATAAATGTGCAAACTGTATATGCTTTGCAAGTGTTGCCAAAGAACAGGTATACAGACAAGTTGCCAAATATATTCCCAAATGCAAAACTGAGTTTAATCTTAAAGATAATCTTGTGGAAAGTACAGAAGTCATTAAATAGCATTTATTTCCCATCAATTCTGAAAGATCTGATAGGCCCATGTGTGTAGTTTGAATGAGTACATTTGATTTAACACTGTTCTATCAACAGCATTTGCTTTATTTTAAAAGTATTTGAAATATTTTCTGGTTTTGTGGAAGGCAAGAGCAAAGCAACTATCAGGAGCATTAGGCAGTTTCAGCACCTTGTTGGGTTGGGGGCATATGAAAACTAAACTTTTTGCACAACTGAATCTTAAGTGTTGACAGACCAATGTGATCACTTTACTTACTAGCCCTCCTTAGTGCTCGAGGACAATGATGGATGAAGTATCCTTCTGAAAATAGCTACACCAAGTGCACGAATTAATACGAGAGCCTAATCCTCTATATCAAACCTAGAGCCAAGCCCCTTCTAGAGTGTCTTATTTGTAATTCAAATGATTTACACATGTATTAAGTGACCTTTTTACTTGATCTGCTATTTGACTGGATATTACCCAGTTTAATCAGAATGCATTCTGTGGCTGCCAAATAAACAAAAAAACCTAAAATATTTCTGTACTTTCAAAAAATATGTGCTTTGGGGAAAATCTGTCAGGATGCCCATGTTTCTAAAGGTTATTATTCTGTTTAAGCCTAGATTGTTTCAAAGATGTTTTTACAATGCAGTGATTACAAATGCAACTCCGTGGTTGTGTTACAAAATAAGTTTAGTAACTCTGACCAACATTATATTGACAGTGGAATAAATGTGGTTTTTGATGAGTCAATATTCAGGAACATAAAAAATATTGAAGCCTTGTGTCCTGATAGAGCTAGAGTTCACAAGTAGTAATGAGCTCTGGAAAAGTGATACGCACAGGTTGTACACTGGTTGTTCCTCATTGCACCCAGCTTATTTGCAGCCAGTAGACCAGGGTGATAACAGGTTTATCTTATTGTACTTAAGAGATTAGCTGCTTCCTAAAGATTTTTGATTGATCAAGAACTCACCTGAGTCAGCAGCAGTACCTGTATAGTAAGTAGAAGTACTTACATATTAGCTGCAGGAATATTCCATACCAATGATAGTACAATACCACTGCTACTACTCACATTAATTCTACCAATAAGAATTCAGAACCTCACATGTCCTTCAAATGCCTGTTCTCAAGGTAATCTCCAAGGTGTGAAGGATCAAAGGTAATTAATCAATGAAGGTGAACCTTGGACTGATTACATTCTGGAAGGCACCACTGGAAGGCCTCTCTGAGAAACCTTTGCGGAAATTGTTGGCAGACCACAACAGAAAGCAGATTAAAAACAGAGGCTTAAGGCTGCTGCATCACATGGGCATCTAAGCATTATTCTTCTGACATGTCCAAAACAAGCAATCTACATGAATTATCCCATATCGCTTATTCTCACAGGCCCTGACAGTTAAAAATAGCATATACAAGAGCAAGCAGCTGAGAAATCAGAAACTGGCTAACACTATGTTAAGAAATGTTAAGAAAATCTCAGCTTTGCATTTTTTTGTCACTGAAGTACATAGCTAGATTTTTCAGAGGCAGTGCTGGAGCCAGCTCCCAGGCTTTTTTTTTTTCAGGCCAAATGCTCTTTGAGCTATTTTAAGATTATTAGATTACCAAAGTGAGAAATTTCCTGACTTGGTGAGAGTGTAGCCTCACAACGTGCTCTTAACAAATAGGATCACCAAACTAAACACACCACTCAGCTTAGAGAAGGTTGCTGGAGCACTTCAGCCTGATGGAATTTGTCACTGTAGAAACAGGCTTCCATGACTAATGATTTAAGGCCTTCATTGTACTCCTAAAAAGTTGAAGTCCTATATATTACATCAGCTGTGGCTTTTTTGGAGTATATGGTCATGATGTTGCAAGGTAGTTTTGTCTTAGCCTGTTCAAGATTTCGTATTCACAAGGTGAAGTTTACATCAATGGGTTAACCGATCCCAGTGGATGACTAGGATAGGACTGTGATACCTTTACCAGCACATTTAAATTTTAATGGTCTTTAGTCTTCCTGGTGACTAATCAAATAAACCTCCCTCATATTACTTCCTGTAATTTGTAATCACTCAGTCAGTCTTTCCTCTCTCCCCTTTCCTTTAACCAATATTCAGAATAAGAGCTGCTCATTAATTAGGTGCCTTCTTAAACTGTCACAGGCCACGGCATTTGGATATGCTCTTGTAAAAGTGCCAAGACTCTCAAGAGGAATGGTTTCAAACTATTTGTGGGCATCATCCCACAGGGACAGGTGCAAGTCAGTCCCCAGTAGGCAGCTCTGTAAATTTGCCTTATTTATTTTCCCCAACCTAGGAAATAACTCAGGGCCATGAGTTAAGCAACCATTCCGAATTTTAAGCCAAAGCATTTATCAACTGTCTGCCAACTTAATTTTCTAAGGGTTTGCAGTCTCTGCTTTAATACTGCTTGAGGCATCCACATATTGGCAAGGCATCAAAATTAAAACTCAGTGTGTCTACTTCAGACAGTGGTTTAGTAAAACTTTTTTCGGTCTGTAAACAGCATGGATGTAAAAGTTGTGAAGAAAACTGTGCATATATTCTCTGTTAGAAGGACAATCTCTACAGCATGAAGCAATTGTGAAAGGAGGTTAAACAGACATTACCAGTAGAGACTGCTTTGGAGATACAGTAACACTGTTCTCTCTGAAGAAGCCCGATTGAAACTGCCTTTACTTCTATGAGCTTTTAAACATGACCAGTTTTGTTTCATTGTATGATTCTTCTACAATTATAGTTGCTTTATATTTATAATATTTAAAACAATACCCCAGTCTGGTGTATCAAGATAATAGGCACTGTCAAACAAGTCAGCTTAGTCCTATAATTCATGTAAGGAGACATGTAGAGCAGCATTCCTGTGGGAAATCAATCTCAGTACCAAGGCTGGATAAGACTCAATCAAAGTTAGATTTCTTTTCAAGGTCAGACAATTTTTCAGAGGTGAAAAAAAAAAGTTAAATGGAAATCCTGTTTCAGTATATGGATTTGGCTTGTGTCAAAATTAACACTACTGATGGAAAGTTTTCCTGAAAATTCAAGAACCCAGCACATGAACATTGTATAACATTGCTTAACGCTTTCCATGCAGAAGAATGGACCTGTATAATCATTTTATTATGGCACCAAACTGGGCACTGCAGCTGCTGCTGTCCTTGCTGCATAGATACATGCTTCAGCGACGCAAAAGAAAAGCATACAGACATCGATCTTCTGCCACCATCATTGCCCCTCTGCAGGACTGACTGAAAGGCATTCCCATTATTTCTAACTACCTTCAGTCTTGGAGCCAAATCACACTCAAAGTCAGGCCTACATATATCATTTACAAGCACTGTATTGAAGTCACAGGTAAATGAGTTTTGGTGGACGAGGGAAGGAGGAAACCCTAACCCCTTATCTTATTTTCCCTCTCAATTCTTTAGAAAGTTTCTCTTCATCACCTCTAGTGAATAAATTTAAAGCCCTCACAAATGGAAAGCAAACTTACGCCTAACTGTTGTAACTGGATCCCTTATGGTGGGCCGCGCTCCTGTCCTGAGCCCTGCGGAGCTGTGTCCTCCTGCACAGATCTTGTTGCACGCTGGGAACTGAGTTGTTCTTAGACTGTCTTTGCCCTCCCATTGCTCATTTCTAAGTGTTGCTCCCACACTTCCTTCTGAGATACCATATCTGAGATACCATCTCAGATTTGTTCTTTGACCTTCCACCTCCACTGCTTAAGTTTAAGACTACTTTTCTAAGCAGATTAATTTGATTGAAAAAAAAAAACCTACACTGGCAAAGAAAAATCCCCAAACTCAATTTATATTGGACTTTTTACATTTTGTTTTATTTACACCATTATTATACAGTGTAAATGGAAGGAACTACATTGATTTTATTTTCTCATATAATGCATTGATTTTATTTTCACAGTAATGTAGGAGGATAACGCAAGATTGATCTGGCTTACTGTTGTTCTTACTTGAGTTGAAAAGCTTGTCCTCCCTGTGCAAAAAGCAGTGTATTTATGCACAGGAAAAATAATTAATATTGTCACACTAAAACAAAAAACTCATTGAGTTCCAGAGGAAAGCAGAGAACAGTCTTTCAGCAGACCAGAGGGTGCTTTGTACTTTGCAAAACTGAAATTAGCAAATGCTGCCTTTGTGCCTCCCTATGCTGCACCTGTTGGGAAGATAAATAAAGGACTGCCCAGTTCTTTCCCCTCATACCTCCTAAATATATCACTTTAAGAGAGCTTTAAAAAAAAACAACCGTGCTACAGTACCCTTCTGTTCCATGAAAAACTGGATGAGTTTCCTCCTATTAGTTTCAGGGATCTACCAAACAAGATGGGAAGGTCTATGGTCGCACAGCAAAAACCCATAACAGATAGATTAGGAGAGACCAGTTATCAACACATTAGTAGCTGTCACACACATCAACAGTCCTTGGAAAATATGTTGTACAACTTATTACATGTTTCCTAAGGCGACATCCCAAGGGTTCCTTGAAGTGGAAGAGGAAATCAAGTTTGAAAATAAATTACCTGGGGAAATTTCCCTTGGAATAGATCCAAATACTAGACTCGTCACTCAGGGAAAATGCAGAGATTCTGTTTAGTGAAGAGGTCTTAATTTAATAATAGCTCTAGAAGGAGGGGGAAAAAAGGTCATTCTCATCCAGACACTAATGTGACTTTGCACTGAATGTAAAAATCCGTAAAATAAAGAAGGCGGCAAATGGATAGAATCATTAATTTCAGTTGTAATTAGAATTATCTCAGTCCTACTGCAAACAGCTTTGTTCCCTGAGTCTGAGGAACTCTGTAGCTGACAAACAGCCCCTTCCCTTCCCATCCAGCCCCCTCTCTCTGCTCTCAGCCGCAATGCAGTGTTTCTTCTGAAGACTACAAAAAAAAGATATATAGGGATATATAGGATATAGGGAACCGATATTTGAAGCCATTTTTCCACCATTTACCGGGGGAGTTTGATGCACTTTGTTACCACTGGGAGATTTTATTGTTTTGTTTTGAGGAGTTGTTGGCATTTTAAGAGTTAGGGAAGAGAGGACTGATCTGACATGAATGCCCGTGTTAGTTCATTGAAAATTTTGATAAGTTTGCAACCGTACAAAGATCCTAACGGTCTTTTAACTGTCACAGAAGATCTCTGGATTAGGAACCAGATACCTAAATGGAAGTGTGCACAAGTGAACTAGGTGTCCCCGCTCCCACTGGAGTCACAGGCAGCGGGTCATTACAGTCGGTGGAGCCCAAATTGCTGTTCAGCTGACCAGCCAGCAGTTGCCTAAACATAGGTGCCTACTGCCATATGAGACGCTCTAGGATACACTGAATACCCATTTTGGACTGGCAGATATGGCTCAGGACCTACGGCAGATCTGCAACACCCTGGAGTAGTAACTAGAAACCAGAAGGGTTTCTACAGTACCTGATTATCATTGATCAGCTATGTTTAAGGAAATTATTTGAGCCATAAGCAGCTATTTTATGGTGAATAAAAATCTAATTCCATTGATTGTAATGGTAGCTCAGACTCCTAGCTCACACCACAGACGCACATTCATGTCTCTCCCTTTTTTCTGAGTACCTTAACAATAAGGCTGCAGAGTTACTCTGTATAATTTGTTCAATTAGTGTTTAAGGATTTTCTGCAATGGGTAGTTTTTAAGACAAGGACAGAGTTCCACTCCAGCATTATTTGCATGTGATACTCGGATGCTCTCCCTCAACAAATGAGGGAGTACATTGGGCCCAGATTCCCCTGAGCCAAGAAAAGACCACCCTTCTGTAAATCTGCTGGGTGCACTGATAAAAATAAAAACAAACAAAAAAAAAGAAAAAAGAAAAAAGAAAGAAACAAAAGGTGCTACAGCCATTTATTTTTGTTACTTGGGAGATTGAGATGGTTTTACTTCATGTTTTATAAGAAGGAGACAATATATTTTATTTCATAGCTGAGCATTTAAATCAACTAAAAATTAAATTTCTTTTTTTCATCAATGAAAGGAAACAGAAAGTAGCATTCCTGTTCCAAGCAATAGTAATTACTCTTCTTCCTTTCTACTCCAGCTTACTCTCACTTCCTCCAACAACTTCATGCTGTTAGACGAATGACTGGCTACATCAAGGACATTTGTAGCTATGAGTAACAAGCACTTTTTATGTTAAACAATAAAGTGTTTCTGAATATTCTACAACGTGTTCAACAAAAGACATGTAGATTTAGAAATCCCCATAAATTCCTATTTCTGGAATTTAGCTTTCCTAATTTTTTCAGGTGTGGATTTAGCTCTTAGAGCTCAATGAACTAGCAGATGATTCAGCAAAGATGGAGATGCTTGAAGCAGAGAGTGAACAGAGACCTCTCTGAACCCTAAAAAATACAGCATTCAAAAAATGGAGTGGTTTCTTTCTGACTTCCTTTTCCCGTTACCTATGTCTGTATTGCTAATGGCATCTCCACAGAGCAGTTGGTGGGACCTAGGCTAAGCGATGCAGGATGTCTTACATCCACATGGCTTAGAACTGCCTCATCTGAAGAAGACCAGTCACGTCCACAATCCTCCACTGCTTGGCCAAGTGTCTTTACGTGTATTTTCAGTTTAAAGTGGCAAAATAACCTGTTGTTTCTGCTGCGGTTAGCCATGGTGGTGTTAGATGTCATAATACTGAGATGTTGCATGCCCTGCTCCCTGGTAGTGCTAGATAGGGGTTAGTTTAGGACATTAGACCTCCTGAAGTAGTGTCAGAAGGTCGTTCAACTAAAAGTTGAATATGGCATAGTCTCAGAAAAGTTCTGAAATTCCAAAAAATTCACCATCCTAAAAATCGCTCTATGCTCTGCCTTGGAGTAAAGTTGTTTGTTTCAAAAAAGACCCTCACAAATATGGTAACTTGCAAGTCAGTCAGTGCATGTGACTTCCATGCATGCAGAGAGCTGCAGTACCAGGACATGGGAGCATGGCTGGGTGACTCATTCCACAGTTTAGAGGCCCACTATGTGCCACCTCCATGTTCCCAAAAGTGTACAGACACTGCTGCAAGAAGGGAATCCTGCTATGTATTGCAGCAATTAAACATGTTCAAGAGTCATTGCTGTCCCTTCCCTGGAGATCAGGAAATATTTCTTACATAATTTGCTATCCCCTGGCCCTATTACTAATTGAAAATAGCATGTGACCTACTTCTTAGGGCAGTTGTTCTTATACGTGATGGCTCCAGCAAGTTATTTTGATCAGGTGATTATTACAAAAAGCTCCCTTCTAATTTAATTCTCGTTAGGATCAAATGGTGGTTTTAGTGAACATCTGAAAGTGTTGTTCAGTAGTACCACAATGCTTCTTGAGAGAGATCTGTATTAAAATACACATTCATCACGACTTCTCAGGCTCAGAATAACTTCCTAATTTTGGTCATAAATGCCAAGGGAACGTTGCAGTCATACACAGACACAGACGAAGATTCCCCTTTTATGCAGATTTCTGTTTACACATCTTAGCTCTGTGTGCATAGACATAAATTGCAGAGAACTTTGCTCCACTTCTTGCTATTGAACGGACTGGATGGAACACATTAGGAAGGGGCTGAGCGAAAGCAACTCATAAATCACCTCAAACAGTTACTTTTTTCTTGAACAGAAACCAGGCTTTGCTCAGCTAGCATGAAAACCGAGTCTGAAAGCCCATTTCAAATTTTGTCTTCTCTCAAAGCCCTGAAGGTGTGGTGAAATCAAACAATGCAGATGCAGCTAAAACTGAGAGAGACTCCAAATGAAAAGCTTACTGGTTCAGTTGATGAGATAGGTGTTACTCCTTGATGCACACCTTACTCCAGTGTGCTAGTGGACTACAAAAAGCAGTAAATCAGAGCTGTTGAACAGTTGTTGAATTCCAGCCTCTGGGTATTTTTGTGTTCATTTTCATAGCTTTTTGCCATGAAACCTTTTCTGTGCAAGAGAAATGCTCGAATTATGGCCCCTAGCACCAGCTCCAACTGTTCTAGAAGGAAGAAAAACTTCCTCTCATCAGTCTGATCTGATTGTGCCTGTGTGTAGGGTCTTTCACTGTTTTCTGACCTGAAATGAAACGTTTCAAATCATTTGCACACTTGAATGTTCACAGTATTGCATTACTGTCCTTTTCAACAGCTTTATTAGTTTCCAGTACCACTAAAGCATTGTTCCTAGCAAAACTTACAAAAAACTCTTATCCCTGGTGATGTGGAGAATATCTGTGGCTACAGATATCTAGGAACAGTCACATGAGAAATGCCAGGCAGATGGAGTAATTCATTGACTAATAGCTTCTGGGTCTCATGCTGCGACATTCACATAGATAGAGATATACATACACACACTGTAGCACATTTGGTATCTTCTGTTTTTATAAGAACATAGTATCTAGGCCAAAACCCTTATTTTAGACCCAAAGAGGAGTATAATACCAATGGAGGCTGTGGCTGCCACTCCTCCACAGATGCAGACTTCAGTGAAGGCACAGAGGGTCAGATGCCTTATGACATTTTTTCCATGGCATTCCCTCCAGCCTTACTAATCTTTCATCTAAGCTTCCCTTAGCCCTATTTTTAAAGGGGAAATCTGACCTCTGTCCTCTGCCCCTTTTTCTTTGCCCTTGTTTTGCATTTCCATGTTCTGCAGTGAAGGTTTCTCTCTTACCCAACAGCTTTTTTAGCTGGAGAGAAAGTATATTCAGTGAGCTGTGACTGTTATACACAGTAGCATCTCAAATGCATTTCGCTGTCATGCTTTGCGAGAGATTTTTTATATCTATCACTTAGTGATTGGCTGATGCAAACCCCCACAGTTTGTCTGCAAACATCCTGCTGTAGTGTTTTCCCTAAAGGTAAAATTATGTGACTTTTTTAAAGTGAAGACTTATAATTCTCAGTTATCTTCACTGCTGCAGAATGAGATTGAGAGGTAGAAAATGTAACAGTATTAACACAGAGGGATGTATGTAATTTCGTATGCCTAACACCCACAAAGGGTCATACGTGACTTTTGTGTACATAAATATTGCTGCACAATCCACCAAAGATTTGCCTAGTGCCATAGGTTTCTTGGACCTTAGGTGTCCTGAATTTTTACCTACAGAAAAAGTCCTTTCTATGTGTGCAAAATACTCCTAAAGGTTTTTCAATACGATACTGAATTCCAGGCATCTAAGTAACAATAAATATTTATATGCAAACAAGCTTACAAAAAAACACCACCAACAACAACCTCCCAAAGTCAGTACATAGAATTCCCATTAAATCAGTAAGTTTCTGAGTTTTAGGGTAACTTCTCATTCTTTTAGTGTTTGGTATCAGCAATACTGCAGCTCTGATACAAAGCTTTCCTGCATTGCCAGTTATGTTTGGTGATTTTTAAATTCTTCTCCGGACTTAATTACAAATCATCTTTGGCTGGCATGTACTGGAACATCAGCACTCACAAACGGTAGCAGCCCCTGAATTTCATAGCCCATAAATTTGAGTTACCTCAAATGCTGAAAGAAAGTGGATGCTACTACCTCTTTTTCATCTTGAGTTATTTGCCACAAGCCTGATGACTGAAAATCAGCACTGGGTAAAAAAATTCAGGTTGACATAAGTAATGGGGTAGTGATTAGCTGCTTGAACCATCTCTAATCACCTAGGCACCTGACAGCCCTGAGTTCTTTCTTACAATTCCATTGTCTCTCAAGAGGAGGCTGAGTACTGAAGTGCGGATGACAGAAGAGTGCTCTTATCTGATGGAAGGCTGTGAAGACTCTTCCTTGAAAACATCACAGAGTATCAGATTATCTGTCACCCACTGTCAAATAGACTTGAAGCAAATGTTTTTCTTATTTGGTATTTGGACAGAGTCACGACAATGTTTAGACACAGTTGTAGTACATATTACTTTGACAAAGAGCTGATAACAAGCTGATAAATTCAAGCCTGGGTAAATCCCAACATGTGGATGTTTGGTTTTGCCCAGACCCTCAAAGAAAAGCTGACATTTCAAAAACTATGGAATGGGAATACCACCAGGTTTTAATTTTAAATTGTTGAAATGTTTTAATCTGAAATTTGTTTAAAATAAAACAGATCACCACATCTCAAATGCTTCCTTGTAATTTGCTGAAACAAACTAGATTGCATGAATTCACATTCACCACAGCTTTATGCTTAATTTTCCCCTAAAAGTCAAGCTCTCTAAGTGGAATGATTTCCCACTATCTGCACATACTCACGTGCCTCTTCAGACTAACCTGAAGGCACGGAACACCAGGAGATGTAGTCCTTTGTGGAGCTCACTCCAGTTACTCAGACCATAGGGTCCCTAATGCAATTTCCATTAAAAAAACCCTGCAACTTATTTCCTCGATTCAGGGTGAAATATTTCAGAATAGCTCAGCAAAACAACAGTGAAGACATTTTTCTAAATTAGGAAAATGTTTCCTGAGCTGGTTTGGAAATTATCTGGACTATCTGAAAGGAAGTTCTTTACTGGTTAAGTACTCATCTCTTGAAATAACTGCCCTTTCAACTTTATTGCTGACTTTTATCCTATAATTAGAAGTGCAACTGCCATTGAAAAATATACCGTTAAATTTGAGGAATAAATCCCTGTTGTTCCTGAGCAGCAGTCCTGTGTTTTATGACCTGCTCTGCTTTATGATGTTTTGCAGCTTTCAGAAGGGAAGTTAGCATTGCTCAGCCTGCTGCTCTCACTGGGATCATATTGTCGTGTCTTTTGCTTTCATTTTTCTCTGAATCTTTTGAACTAAATGAAAAGACTTGCTTCCAGAGAAAAACTACTAGCAAACCTGCAAGGAAGGATAGGGAATTGAGAATGAAGTTATCTATAGCCATACTTTTTGACACGGGGTGGAAATTTGATGGGGAGTGGATTAATCGATTTCAGTAAATACATAGCAAAGATTAATTATTAGATGTGGGATATTTAAAGCAAGAATTCCACTTGGCTGGGCTAGGAGTCATTTTGAAAACTCAATTTCTCACTAGCACCTGCTGCTAAAAAATCGTATTGTTCTACAGGCAATTTAACACGTTAAAAACGTGTTGCAGCGCTTAAAGAATCTAAAGAAAGCAAAGCCAGGCCGTGCCGGTGCACCTGGCGTCGGTGCAGAGCTCGAAATGCTGAAACACAGGGTCGCCCGTTTGCAGCCCGCAGCCCAGACCCAGAGCTGCTCGGGCTGTCCCCGCTCTGCGGGAGTTGCGGTTGTTCCCCAGGCCGGGCGGCCAGGCAGCGAACCGGGGACGGGGGGCGGGCGGTGCCGCGGCCCAGCAGCGCCCCGGGCGGGCGGCCGGCGGGTGTGACAGGGGCCGGCGGCCTCGGGCGGAGCGCGGCAGCCCGTCCGCAGCCCGTAGCGGGGCCTTTCTAACGCACGCTACGGAAAGGCGGGGTGAATGCCCGCAGCTGAGCCCAGTGTGGCGGGGTGGTTCTGCAGAGCTCGCACCGCACCTACAGCCCTTTTTTAAGGCAGCAGCAGGCAGAAATCCGTGCTAACTGCTGGGCCTAAAGCAGGGCCGGGGGCTGCCAGGTGTGGAGCTGCAGAGGTAAGGCTCAGGTGCCAGGCCGGCTCTGGTTTATTGTTGGCTTTACAACGTAAAAGTAGCAATGCTGCTCCTGTCCTTTAGGCATAAGTGCGCATCTGGTTGGCAATATTTACACAGCCAGTTTTCTCCTTCCCCTGTTTAACTGGAGCCAGAACCATGTTTAAGTACATCATGTGAAGCAACGTTAAAGAATGGCTCAGGCTGGGAACAGGTAGGTGAGGAATATGGAATTCCAGGTGTAGGGAATCATTTCAGGCTTGCATTAAATTGGTGGTATATAAACAGAGATGGTGCCATGATAGCGGAGACTTTGAGTGTTTCTATCATTGAGCTACCGTTGGTAGGAAGAAACTGAATCTGTGTGGAATTTCCGCAGTTTTCACTGTGTAAGTCTTATGGGGAAAATGCCTACTAAGAATTTTTTCAGTAATGTTTGGGACTGCATACACCTCATCTTAAAACAAGTCTTGCAATGATACTTCAAAATATTTTTTTTTTATTTCCAAATGTGGAAATAAAACTGAACATATCAATAGGTAGAATAAAAAAAAAAAATCAATATAGCCACAAACAGACTCGGGCCTGGAAAATTTTTCAATGGCCTTCAGGTACAGCTGTGCTGACAAAGCCTTCTCATAAAGGTAGAGTTATGTGGCAAGCTGAATTACCTTATGAGCACAAATCACTTTTGTATACATTGTAACACATTTCATCAAAATCCTTTTGCCATGTAGATGGTATATCCAGCAAAACTTTGCCTATGAGATTTTGCAGGATACACAGCATCACAAAATTTCAGTTTGCAAGTTAAAAAAAAAAAGTTTGTTTTTGTTTTTTTAAATGATGGGATAAGTTAGAAAACTGCAATTGTGAAAACCTCCATGGAAAAAATTTAGTCAAAAAATTTCAACTGAGTGCAGCACTCAAATTGTAGTCTACTGCTAGTCTGTGATCTGTGAGATACAAGCATGAGTACTCTTTCTCCAGGATGCACAAGTGCTCAGGAACATTAGTGCAGTCATTTCTTGATATAAAGTCAGAGAAGAAAGATACAATGGAAATACAAATGGAATCTGATTATTCCATATCGGTGCCTTGCGGCCCCGAGTAGGTTAAAAATGAGTTTGAGAATGCATGGAAACTTGATAACTAGACTAAAGCCACCAAATTTAGCTTTACTTATTTCAAATACTGTCAACATTTGGCAGCCATTTAGTTCCCATTTACAGTACACATGCAACTTCAAGACTGCCAAGGAAGCCTTGCACCATCTGATGAGAGTGTTGACTGCCGATAGCTCCCTCCTACCTACCAGAAATTAAATATGTGGGGGTTTAATGCATGGATGACATAGTTCTTTACTGGGTAGTCTACCTGTACAAACTTGGGAGACTATAGATATGTGGACATACATTTTATTAAAGAAATTGCTTTTGTTCAAGGTCATGGTTACAGTGTTCTTTAAAGATTAATTCCTATAGGAAAGCAAAATTCTCGTAAGAAATGATAACAGTGTGGAAGCTTACATATGATCAGATTTGATTTACTAGCATGTGGCAGTTGGGGACATGGTTTAGTGGGACTTGATAGTGTTAGGTTTACGGTTTGACTCTATGATCTTACAGGTCTTTTCCAACCTAAATGATTCTATGATTTTAGAAAAATGTAAACTGCAAGGAAACACACTAAACAAGCAACGGTTGCTTTATGCATTTCCACAATTATGGATGGCAATGAAGACAAAATCTGGAGTCACCAATTTTACTGTAGCTCCTCAAGTAGATCGATAAACTATTTCCTGGTATCTAATTCATTCCACAGAATTCACTATTACTAGGCTTTTGTTCCAACTGTTCATTCAGTTTTGCAGTCCTTAAGTCGGGGAACATTCTGCATTTATCATATGATGGTTTGATCGGATCCTGTGGCCCATAAAATCCTTCATAATTTGAAGTATTTAGATTATTACTGAAACAGGAGCATTGTAGGTGATATTGTACAGTTGGACTAATTATTATCTTTGGTTTTGGTTTTTTCCTACAAGCTGGAATTCATTAGGAACAGTTTTGAATTTTAATGATATGCAAAACTAAATTTTTAAGCAAATTCTTTAAGTCTATTTCTTCTCCAGTCCCTAGCTGAAGATACATCACAAGATTATGATAGTTCTAATTGCTGGAATACAAAAATAATTTCAGCTTCAGTGAACATGCTGATTTGTTCACTTTGTTGCAACAACAGACAGTACTTAACCTAAGGTTGCATTATTCATGACTAACCAGAAACGGTCACAGTAAGCCAAAACAGGCAGCCTCTTCTGTCTACACCATCACTACAAGTGGAAACAGAAAGCAGAAATACTTAATAAATGTATCAGTCTAGCTGCATCACACTGCTGGCCACTGTAACTGTCACCTAGACAGCCACCAGAGCACCACTGCTTATTCACTTCAGTCCTTTAGAACCACTTTTGCTCTCAGGACCTAGGACTGAAGTCTGTTTAGAATGGGTTCTGTAGCTTTATTTTAAAAGTAATATAGAAAATGTCCATGGATATTCAGAAAAAAAGGTTGTGATTTCAGCTGGTGTTATAGTTTCTTGCCTCCACTCAGGTTGGGAACTGTCTGTGGAGGTTGCACGCAAATCAGATGATTTCTCAGTAAAGAACTGAGACTCATGAGGCAGCGGGCAGACCCTGTCTGCATGATTGTGCTCAGTTTTTGCGGAATGCAACAGTTCCACACCCTTGCACCTTCCCTGCCCACCTATTTTAGTGGAGCATTTGCCTCAGGAGAAAGCCATGTGCCACAGCGGCAGCTCTTGTGTCTTACAGGGGCTGTGCACCGGGGTCAATCCTTACACATGACAACTGCACAAGGGCTGGGGTGAGCTATGCTATCTCCCCAAACTAGCATTTTGTCTATTTTTGTCTGACTAGCAGAGTCAGCACTTTAGGAATTCCTACGTAATAGTTATATTTGTCTGATCCCTTGAGGCTATGTGTGCAAGCTTAATCCACCTACTTAAATATGGCACAATTTGACGTTGACAGGTCTTTGTGACAAAAAGCATTAAGTGACCATCCTCGTGCTCTTTGACATATGAAAGTCACCTTAATATGCTGCTGTTACACAGAGATGATATACCTGTGTCCATGATGATGCAGCTGTAGTCCTGGCTTCCCTTTCAGGTAGATGGGAGTAAGCCCTCTGGTCAGACCGGGTGAAATCCTCAATTCCTTGCCTGTTTAGACCAGAGTCTTTGCTGGGTTGTAACCAATCTATACCTAACTGCAGGGAGAAACTAGTGCAGGAAACTTTCCTGTTGAATGTTCCAGCCTGGTGAAATGTTAACTTTAGACTTTGTGCAAGCCCTGACTTAAAGCTCAAGGTCATTTCCTTCACCTGAGGGGATAAAACCACTACTAGTTTTCCAATATTACTGAGAGTTCCTAAGCCTACCCAAAACGAACCTGGTCCTGAGTACAGAGTTGCAAAATGAGAAGAGTTATCCAGCCAGACCTCTTTCCCAGTTTGCTTGCTGTAGCTCTCGAATGGTCTGAACTTCAAGACTCCAGAATACTTTGCTCCCAGCACAGTAGTAGAGTAGGACCTGGAGACTGTTTTAGAACTGTCAGCATGCCTTGTCATGTTTATACTCCAATGTGAAAAGTAATATATATGAGGTCAGGGAGTTTCTATGCTTGTTGCTGTCACAGAAGCCAGTGGAAGCGGGAATTTAGAGCCCTTGAAAAATGGCCATCACACATAAGCACCCTGCCAGATCCAAAGCTACTTGTGGTTATTGCAGGCTGGATGTCACTGCAGCCAGACCTAAAATGGAATTGAAATTTTAAATAATGGTAGTCCCAATTTAACATGGTTTTTAAGCATTTCCATAACTTTAGTGCATGGGTAATCTCACGGAACTTTTAAAAGCTTAGTTATCTATACACACAGGGAGAGATTTAAAGTCCTTTTTTAATCCAAAATATTGAACACGGTAAATGTGGAACAGTGATGGAAAATTGTTGGTAATGGGTCAGGTTGCATCTCCTGCTGATTTTCAGGAGTGTATGTATGCATGTATAATTATAAATCACAAATAAAAATGTCTTGTCTCTAAGTGCTCATATCCTATGTCAAACTGGATCCTGAATGCATCTCATGATGCAGCTGAGGCATGAAAGCATTTCTGGAGATGTTATCTAAGTGACAGTTGTGCTTTCACTTTATTTGCTAACTACACTTCTTAATCTACTATCCTTTCTGAGTAGCCATGTAGTAGACTGCTAAGTTGGTTCCTTTTCTTGCTGTAGAATTTTATATAACCAGCTGCTTTACAAGTTTCACAGCCAATGAATAACCCAAAGTCTCTGTGTAGCGCAACACAACCCACTGACATCCAACATTCTTGGCTTCTTACATAAAGAACTGCAAAGAAGAAACCACTGCCTTTTGCCTTAGAAACTGTGAACCAGAAGTGAACTTCAATTGCTTGGTAGAAGGCCCGGTTGACATGGTGTCAATCCAGCAGTAACTGGACCTTCAACAGCCGCTTTCCCCTGTAGCATAGGAGGGATCGTTACAACTCGGTGAACCCATCTTCTCCCAAGGGGCTGGGGAGCGCATGCTGGAGGCACCACGTTCTCCACCGCCAGCCCCCCTGACAATGCCTCGACAAAGCACCATATTAGGCAATGGGGCTGTCGGGAATGGCATCTGGGGACTCCAGTGAGCATGCCTCCTAGGGAAGGAGCACAACCGTAAGCTGCTGGTTGAGTGCACAGAGCCCTTTCCTGGCTGACAAACCTGTTGCAGAGGTCAGCCAGAGAGGGCTATCATTCTTTGGGGAGGTGGAAACTACTCAGTGCTATTAATGGTTTTTTTCCTGGCTGTCCTCAGGAATGGAACTGTAAGCCAAGCATGACCATGAAAGGGGTCGCACATGGCCAAAAGATTATGCTGAAGTATCTCCCATGTCTCTGCCACCCCCAGTGCCTGGAACTCTTATCCCTTCCTTTTTTTTCCTCCTGCACCATACTTCAGGTCTCTTCCCTGAGCTCAGTTCTTGCCTCGGTTAGCAATGGACCAAACAGCCTTGAATTATGGTTTAGGAAAGAAACCACTGACTTCTTGGTCTGGCTTCAGTCATCATCCCATCACAGAACTGTAGAATAGGTGAGGTTGGAAAGGACCTCTGGGGATTGTCTAGTCCAACCACCCTGCTAGCAACAGGGTCAGCTATAGTAGGTTGTCTGTGACATTGCTTAGGTTTTGAATATCTCCTTGTATGTCTGCCTGTTTGAGATGAAGTTCAGACTATAATAATAGTGTTTCTAGTCTGGTTTGTGCAGTAGATTTTGGCTAACATCTGTGCCTATTGCTAGGTAAGAGAGGACTAAAGATGTGTGATCTCTGACCAACAGAATGTGTTGTGTTGAACCATGTGTTCATAGTGTGATGAAGCCATGAAATACTTTTCAACATGAAAGAAGATCTCAAGCAAAGTCCCTCAAAAGGCTCATAAGCCTTTCATCTGAGCCTTGAAATTGCTTAGTTTGGTGAGCTTTTGTTTATAACTCTGTGGGCCTTGCTGGTGAGCCAAAGAGAATTTTCCAATTCGGTGTTTGTAAGAATACTCCCTGTTTCTAGCCATTACATTTCAAAAAGACGATTATATAGTCAGCCATTATCTGCTATTACTTTTCCATGCAAGAAATAGATTTCCATGCCACAGATGTTATTTTATTCTCAGTGGAAGCAGTAAGAAATGTCATGGTAGTAAAAGGGTTATGTTCCAAGACGTACTTTTTGTGGTGGAATTTTCATAGTTTCATATGAAAAATGTTCATATTTTCCTAGGTCACAAAGCAAAACTTAGTATGTTAGTTATTAGACCAGAAGAAATAAATTGCTACAAGCCTAAGTAAAGCTGTTTTTTTATTGTCAGACCCTGTTTCTGTTGATCTTTAATGTACACTCTCCCTTCTATTCTGTATGATGGGTGCTGTGACCAGAATGTATATCTCTGAGCTCTTTCCCTGTAGCAAGGGATTCTCAGTGGACCTTCTACAGGGATATACTGTAGTATCTGCATATGTGACTGGAAGTTCCTAAGCTATATCAAATTCACACACTCAAAATTATATTTGTGCTAAAAGTATTTCTCCCTTTTAAACGTTAAATGGATATATTAAGAATGAGAACTATGTTTTAGTTATATTTAGACCTGAGTGCAAAGGAATAGCCTTACCAGCATTTCTGTGTGACAGAAATTGAAACTTTATTTCCTGAGTACGACCTTAGGTGGGGTCCCAAAGGTTAATACCCATAACATGACAAAGGTTAGTAAGAGCCATCTACTGTTACAATTAAGGATTTCAACCTTTTAAATCTTTGCTTGTTGCAAGTACTTAAACTAAGTCAATGCACTACCTCCAATAAATATACTATTTTCAACGAGTCCAGAGTCCTAAGGATTTTACAAGTTGAAAATAAGCTTCCTTTAATGGTTTAAATGTAAATTTTATCTAGTTAATTTTTGAAAAAATGTTTTTAGATCAGAGAACATGTCGTCCCAAAAGGATAACATTTAAATCGGATAAAAAGCCTGGTTTCTGTATCACACATCTGAAAGGAAAGCAATTTAGATTAAAAAGAATGACTGAAAGAAAGAACACCGAAACATACTGTAGGTTCTACACAGAGCTGCTAAGCTGATTTCACTGAACTCTGAACTCTAGATCTAATGGTGTGGTTAAAATTAAATAAAGGTCTCTGGATTCTTTGTGAATGACCCTCTTCTGTTAATTAAAGTTCACAATTAAAGTCATATCAGATATTATTCCAGTTGAAAGTTTGCTTAAACATAGCAATATCATAGCTTAAACATAGGATATCATCTGACAGAAACATATCGATGTGCTAATTTATATATTTAAGCATATGTTCAAGATCAATTCACTTTAAAAAATCAAACCCAAACTTGAAATTCAACTTGGATCCCACGATATTCCAGAATTGTCCTCAACTGGAATTGCCAAAAGGTCCCAGAATATACTGGGTCCCACCTATATAAATTAACATGAATACATGCAGGAAGATGACCTGCGTGTCTGGGAGAGGCCATATCACTCTTACAACTACAGGAAAGGGGGTCGCAACAAGGTGGGTGTCAGTCTCTTCTCCCAAGTAACAAGTGAAAAGATAAGAGGAAATGGCTTCGAGTTGTACCAGGGGAGATTTACATTGGGTGTTAGGAAAAATTTCTCCACTGATGGAGTTGTCAAGCACTGGGACAGGCTGCTCAGGGAAGTGGTTGAGTCACCATCCCTGGAGGTATTTAAAAGACTTGTAGATGTGGCGCTTAGGGACATGGTTTAGTGGTGGACTTGGCAGTACTAGGTTAATGGTTGGATGGACTCAATGATCTTAAAGGTCTTTCCCAACCTAAATAATTCTATGATTCTGTGAGTATTATATCTCTCTGGACTGGAAAAGTTCAGTATCATCTCTTCACAGAGCATAATAGCTTTAGGCCTCTGACCCTGTCACTCTGAAGATGCCATGTGTTGCATGTGTGGAAGCAAAAATAAATTTGAGAACGGCAATAAAATATTAAATGAACCAAAACTGTGTCCAAATTCAACAAGAATATACCAAATATGTGAAAAATATTTGCTTTTACTTGAAGCTCAATATCTGTCATCTTTCCTTGTTTTTCAGAGACTGAAACTGAAAGTGCACCGCCACCTCCAGGTTAGTGTAAAAAACACCAATTTCTGCTGTAACACTAACAACAGTTCCATGAGACTGAATACTGCATAGCCATAATATGTTTTGTGTACATTGTCCCTTTGAGAGAACAGTAAGAAAAGTAAGAAAACCCGACTGAGTAAGATATTCTCACTTCACTTTGCCTGAATGTTGATTTTTCAGACTCAGTTTTTGTTTGCGAGAGACTTGTTTGCATAATGATGCAAATGCTTTTCAGGATACAGGAAATTGATGACTGCTTAAATTCTGTGGCTAAATTATGCTGTCTTCTTTGATGCTGAACAGCATCTAATCACTAAAATATTCCCTTTTGTTTCTCCTCAAAGGCACACTGTGAGTAAAGTTGATAGAATGAAACATGGGGTTCATTTCACCTAATTTTAGCCATCTGAAGAACTTGTCTAAGTTGTTCAGCAGTGCTCCACCTACAATCAGTGGAGCAGATCCTGGGTCATACATGCTCATCCAATGGGTGTTTCCTGGATAACATCTAAAATGGCACTGGTTGTCTATGTAATAGGCGGTTGCCCTGAGGAGTCTGGTTGTCTAGAACTGAGTGGGTGAGTAACTTCCAGGAAGCCAAAGTTAGGTGAAACTGAATCATAAGGACTAGGGCTTCAAGTTAAGCTGAAGCTCTGTGCCGACCTGCTACTTTTTCTTTAGTGGGAGCTGGAAAGGTAGGCAAGCCTTTGCTGTGTGAGTTTGATTTGCATTGAGCAACCTGAGTTAAATTCTCAGGTGCTGGTTAATAACGTATGTACATTACACATGTCTAATTTGACCATTTGGTGAGTTTTTTATTCTCTGTGTAGCTACCTAAACAGCAGTACTAAACAGAATACTCTGTAGGTGTTAAACGTGCATCTACTACAGTCTTGCAAACTGGCATTTTCTCGTGCTGATTCAAGGTATCTTTGTTTAAATGATATGCTATTTCATTAAAGAATACACACTTTTTCATTAAAAAAAGACAAAGTCTGGAGGTAGCAGTACCATTTGCCACAGGGAGTTTCATGTTTAAATAGCCCATATGTTATTTTTATCTTAGGGTGAACTCTTCCATATCACATATATTTATTTGTAAGGAAAGGTAATTTGTATTTCATTCATGATGGTTGTGGTTCACTCAGCCATAAAATCTGTACAGTTGATATTAAAGTAATTAATTTCAAAATGTTCACACTGAGGCACTTATATGATAGACTTTGTACTTGAATTCATGTTATTCATTGGTCTTAACTTTTAAGTAGAACTGAAATGAGGAACTGCTTTTTGTAGACAGAAAGGAATAGCATATTTGAAATGTTATATTAAAAGATTTATTAACATTTTCAAATAAGTTACATCATCTTTGTTTTTATTTAAATACACAGGATTAAATATTAAATCACTCCTATAACCCCCTTCCTTTCCCCCATCTTGTACTTTCTCTGTACAACAAGTAGGGTGTCAGCAGGCCTTTATGGTTTGGCACAGACCAAACTGGGATATTTCTAAGCTGGAAGTACCAATCACTTCTCCTGGCTTCCTTCTGCCTGATTTGAGATGCTGTCATCTTGGATTACCAAGATGTATCATCAAGATGCGTACCAAGCTATCACACAAAGAAGGAAGCTGGTTGTTCAAGAATCCAAATGCTATAACATATAAATAGTTTATTGGACATAATCATAATTTTGAACTACAGCAGGAAATTTTGGGGAAGCCATTGTAAGAGCTCCTTCTAGATCTCAATGTCAAGCCACCAGTTTGGTATTTTTAGTCCTGATGAGGTTTTCAAATGGGATTTAGACATGCTACCACCTGCCAAGAACAGTGAATTCTAAGCTCATTTCCTAGTAGGAAGGGAAAGTGTTACTGTAGCAAAATCCCCGTTAAAAAGGAACAATTTGACCATCTGGCCAAGATGGATGACCTGACAACTGGAGGTTGGAAATTTAGGGAATTCAGACAGAAGCATCCAGGATTCTGTCACACTTCCAGAATATGGACTTGTCTTCCAAATTTCAAGTTTTATTTTCATAGTTACCATGGTTATGCACATGTGAACAAGAAATCAGGATAATCATATCAACTGGTTCTTGCAAATATTTCTTCCGTGGCACAAAAGTTACCTTAGCTCCATCTTAACAATATTAGTCCGTTGACCTTCACGCATGTTTTATCAGATAGTTGACAGGTAAGTCTGCCACAGAAAGTCCTTGTTCACAGGCAATAGAATATTGAGTGTTTACACTTCGAAGACAAATCATATGATTTGACAAGTCTCTAAATGGTCTTGTATGGAAATTGAATGAGAAACAAAACCAAAGAGAATAGGAATCATATCAGATCCTGAAATAGAAAAAGCACAGACATTTTTATTTTGTTGAAAATACAGTCCAAGTTTTCTCATACCTATAAGGTCAAAGGTAATTCACATTCACCTCCTTGGAGTAGAGGACAAGCTGAATCAAGAAAACTAAAAGCAAACAGCTTGAGGAAAGATTATGATGAAGATGGTAAAGAATTAAGGACACCCTCAATATGTTCTGTCTGTGGTGTACTTTGTCTTAAGGATAAATTGATTAGGGTGATGGAGCTCTGTATACCGTTAATATTTGGCAGTATCTCACGTCTGATCCCATTCCATTCAAATTAGCAATGATATTAACTCATTTCAAAGGCTTTCACAAATAAGCCCAAGAACAAGAGACTAATGATTGCTGCTTCTGAAAAACGCAGTATTTTTCTTCCACTGAGTACAGGAACATCAACCTTATGCACTTGTTCAAGACACAGAAAATGCATTGATATGCACAGAGTTGTAAAATGATTTATGGGATTACAACTGTGTATTACATATACATATATATCAATAACGCTTTAATTTTGCTTTTTCAATACTAGCAGAACGTAGAATATTGCTGGTTTTTTAATGCTGTGTAAGTTTTTCTTTTTACTTTAAGATCCTCTCAAAAATATACTTGTACTTCCTACACAGAACAAAAAACATCGCAGGAGGGTGAAACTGGAAAGGGTAAAGGTGAGTTTGAAATCATATTTTAAAAATGGGCAGTAAAGAGAACATTCCTGAATGCTGTTCTGATGCTGGATTGCTTGAGCTGCAATTCAGAATTTGGGTGCCAAATTTCAGAAGTGTGATGTGAAGCTTCCTGGATCCTTTATCTGCATGACTTATCCAGACAAGGAAATCATGATACTTAATGAAATTCTGCAAACAAGACTGACACTTCAGCAACAGTATTTATATAGACTGTTTAATTAACAGATCAATTTTCAAGTTATTTGCATGAGCAGAAAGCCACATTTAAGTGAGCCTGGATGTTAACACTGACCAAGTTTGCTAAAACTCAGATACTGTGGATGCTGGTAGCTTTTAAATAGAGCGGACAATATTCTACTGTCACTCTAAGCTGCTTCTGTTCTACCACAGAAACCTGATATTGCATGTTTTACCTTTCAGCAAAGTCCAATAGGTTTTTTTCATCTGATAAAAGAAACTACACGTTTTTCTTCCTGTCCTTTTTGGAAGCCCAGCAGTTGAGCTCATCACAAGTTCTGAAAAATGTCTTTGAGAACTGTCTACTGTGAATAAACACATAATTGTTCCACTAGCAATGCATGTAAAAACCAGCTCCATTTTTAATATATAATTTTGTGCCACTGAGATTAGACTCCAGCTCTGTTGACAATTCTTCCAGTTACAAAGATACATTTTGAGGGAACTGGGCCAAATTTTGCTCTTTTTTGAACTCCCTGCCAAAGTAGAATTCAAACAGCTCATCAGCTTATTTTCAAAAAAATAATCTTTTTTTTTCCTTCACTATAATAAAAGGCTAAACCAGACCGAAATATACTTACAACTGATGTATTGCTTGCTTTTCATTTGGCACAGTTATGCTTTTTCATGGCAAATCAAGAAATGGCTTGCTTGAAAATGTGTTCTGGCTTTTGGTCTCTTCAAGACAAAATTTTGCCTTATAGACAGACTGGATGCATACTTGATACTTCCAGAGTTATTTGGCAAAGGCGTGCATGGCTATTTTTTTCAGCAAAGTCAAAATATAAACACAGAGTATGATTCAAGTACCCTTAAAGAAAATAAAAATGCTGAACCAGAATTCAGTGCATGTTATTTTGCCAGCTATCTTTGCATTGAGCAATTATTTTGACACACAAAATTTCATGTGAGTAATCAAATCTGTCATCTTGGCAATGGAAACATAATTCAGGAATAATCTGCATGCCTAATGATAGGAAAATGATGAAGGTCTTGCCTCAAGCTATTCCAGCAGCTAGTTCTGCTTGCTTTATTTTGATATGAGAGAAATATTTGTTCCTGAACTGAACATGAATGGTGTTTTCCCCACTGCTTACAAGTCTACATTTTACTGAATAAAAAAGAAAACATGGTAGGTATCTTATCAAATACTTCTATTATCTTTTTATGTATTATTATGGGTCTGGTTTGCATTCAGTGAAGAACACAGGTATTTTTAAGTGGAAAAATGCTTTTTGGTACTTAGCCTTTCTAGGAGGTTTTTGCTACCAAAAAAAAATATTTGAGATCCTAGGAAGGGAAGTGTTTCCAGTTTCAGTCCATGGTGGCAGCAGCTGCCTCTGTAAGAATTCCAGCGAAAGTCTGAATACCAATACGTAGAAAGAACAACCTGCCATACTCCAGTGAAACTGTTACCTCCACAAAGCAATGTAGATGTCATTGCCAAGCACTCAGTAGTAATTTTTTTGTTTAATTAGGTATAGTGCAATTGTTCCTATCAGCTCCTCTTTTGTTGCAGAGTATCACCAAGTATGGGAAAGTATATTTTCTTAGAGTGATTCCTTCATGTTTGTCTGCCAGAAGAAAATATAATGGTGAGCATAATTCACAAAATGGGAAAATATTCCATTTTTCCAGTCTGTCCAAAATCATTTACACTAGAAAATGAGCAATTCAACAAGGAAATGAGGACAGAACCAACTAGAGGTTATCTTTTGTATAAGTTACTCATGAAACTGTTTCTGTAGCTTCGGAAGCAACACATTTGGGTACTTCCCTGAATGGGAATGAGACAGGAAGGATTTAATATCTGAATTATACAGTGTTAGCAGCTGTGACCTCTTTGCTCATAATTTATAAGAAACAGCACACCACAGGAACCTGGGACAGCCCCTCTCTGCAGTACAGTCAGGCTGTGCTGGAATCTGGCAGCCAGGAAAACAAGCTTGGTAGTCCACATAAACAACATAGTCCATAATTTTCACGTCATCTCTAAGACAAGTTAACTGCAGAAGTTAGGAAGATGAAGTATAACTATCTGTGTGTCTGTTTTACTGTTCTATTTCTTTTTAGTAGTTATTGTCCGTGTGAAATTATGTATTTATGTTCCTTTATGTTCACTGTAAAGTTAAGAAATAGTGGACGGTGTGATAAATTCTTTGTTATCTTGTGGTTATTTCACTGTAAATTAGTAGCTCAGAGCAGTAAAAATAAAATTTTCTTGCATAGAATAATCTTTTAAAGCGTTTCTAGTTTCAAAAATGTCGGAAATAATGTTGTAAAAAATTCAGCATATATATGATCATCCATTTTTATTCCAGAGAAAGGTGACTCAACAGAAATCCCACCAAATTTACTGTGTTATCCCATACTCATTCAATCTAAAATCTTCTGCCTTTGTTTTTTAATTTTAGCATTATCATACAGATTGAATATTGTTATAATTGTGTTCCAAGTTGTTAGAATAATAATTGAATTGTAATATCAATTTGCTCATTCCTTTTTTAGGTCACATCCAGCCATTCAGAGAGCTACTAAAATTTCTGCATGTTTTACTGATACCTTTTCCTCTAGGTTCCATCCAACCATCTACTAAAATGTTTGCATGTTTCATCTTTGTATTTTTGCAGGTTTCACTTATCCATTCATCTCTCAACTAAAACTGTACAGTTGCTGTACATATGTACTTCAAGTCCACTTGATGGGACTGCCGAACAGTCTTTGAAAATCAGATGGGTAATTGAAGGCAACTAAATTTTAAACTCTTAGTCTTGGAAGGGCTAAACTGTGCTCAGTAATTTCAGCATAAACCGAAAAGATTCAGCAGATTGGTTGAGTTCCTCTGTGTGTGTTTATGTACCATGAAGACACAGGTTCACTCTTTGCGTTGTTTACCTACATCCTGCCTTAGCCCTGAACATTTGCTCCGGTGTGCAGTAGCACAGATAAATGTTAATCACCTGCAGCTGCGAAACAGTGCCTCTTCGCTGCAAAACAGTGCCTCTTCCCTGCTCACCACTCTGCCTATCTCTCATGCCAGCTTCTGCGGCCGTCAGTGCGAGCAGGGAACAACAACAAAGAAAGATTAATTTGTTTACGGGCTCTGCTAGTGGATTAAATCACATTTCAGGTGCTGTTCCAGTAGAGTCAATTGCAGAAGTTCCCTGTTCAGTTCTGCAGCACCAGGCTTTTGACATTGACACATGGCTTTCAAGTTGTCTTTTAAACAGCTGAAAAATAGAAAAGTAAACTAATAGATTAATATGATTTTGCCACTTCTGCAAAACACTGTTTACCAACGATGTGATTGATGGCAGAATAGCAGCTTCCACTTTTGTGTGGTAGATTTCAAATCAAGGGAAAGTAGGTTTAAGATTCATAAGCAGTTCATATATAAATCAGTAGTTATTACTTATATTTTGAAAGATTTTTCTACACTCCTGCTCTGTCAGCAGTTAGAAATTTTAATATTGAGATTACACTAATTAAAATGAGTTACTTCTGAGATATGGAGTGTTCTTTCATCCTACAAGACACTGCTCCTGATGGAGGTCCAAGAGGCCCAGTCCTCAATTAATGTGATTGTTTAGATACATGGAAATAAACATAAATATCCTACTTGCTAATGGAAATTTGCCATAGACAAATAGAAGCCAAAGAGCAAAAATGTACTCCATAAAGTAAATATATCTTACCGACCTACTGTCAATGATTTTAATGAGTTAAATGAAGTGATTTCTTCATACCTAGCTCTTGACATGCAACAGGTTGCTAAATGTATTCCATTAATAGTTTACTTGCAGAAGATAAGTAAAGTGAACTAATGATCATGGTTCTGCTGCCAGGTCTAGGATTTTTGCATTTTTTCTTATCTTTGGATGGATTTTATTACTAACATGAACAATCGCTCACCACAGACAGCAGATGGGTTATAGCTGTTGAACCATTTTTCATATTTGTTCAATAGTCAGTTCATTTTGTCCTAGAAGCCTGAGATATAAGGAATGATGAATTAATAATTACCCATTTATCAAAACAATCCTACTGGCATGTGTTTTTTTTCATACTCTTTCCATTTACAGCACATTCAGTTGTGCTTTCATTTTGATACTTCTGGAATGTTTGTTTGTTTTGATTTGCTTGTATTTGATGCTAACATTTTGTTTGAAAAATTATAGATTACCCTGGAGAAACCCCAGCAATCCCTCTGCAAAACTAGTAACACCTTTTTGTTGTTTTAATTTTCAAATGTTTAAAAAAATTAGAAGTCAAATAGAGCGGCCCTTTAATAATGTGATTATCATACACCATCATGTAGGATGCGTCACTTCAAAGGTTTTATGCTGATTGATCTTAATTATATTTTTCTGGCCAGAGAGAATATTCTGTACCTCTTCAAGCCATCGTCAACCACAAGGGTGACATTATTGACAAAAAGAGCTGAAAGTACACTTTATACTTTCATGAAATATAGAGAAAGATTTGCAGTGGAATTACTGAACCTTGTATTCATTTAGTTGCTAGCACAAAACATTAAAACGTCTGACAGGACTTTATCATTACTGTGCTTTCACAGAAAATCAACATCTTCAGTGTCTGCTTATGCTTTGGATGATGCAGGTGGTGAGAACTCTTCCACTAAACAAATTCTTTTTTTTTTTCCCTATGAATTAGAAATAATTTTTATAAGATAACACATTAATCCTTCATATATAGGCTTTCTTTTTGCAACCGACATCCTCCTCCCAAGGGATTTTTAAAGACAATTTTGATGAATCATTAAAAAGGAATGAGTAAAATGTGACACCTAAGTAGTTAAATTCCATTAACAGACTTTCAATGAGCTTTTGGTGGTTAAGTAAGCACAAAAAATCAATATGACCAGTATTTACAAAAATGCAGCTATATTTTATATGTGGTTTTGTCATAGCTATTACATTTGTCCTTGAGAAAATACAGACAAATTATGACTTTAAGGTCCAAATCAAAGGGCATCTTCAGAGTTAAAATTAGATTCTGGAAGCCCAAATCTAAAATAAATTAAAAAACCACAAAACAAACCCTCTTTAAAAATTTAAGTTAATATTCTTCCAAAGTTGTTCTTGTTCATTTTCCTCCACTTTGAAATGTTCTCCAGATGATTTTCTGATACTGTATAAAAGACATGTTAATTTTACATTACATATGTATTAAATCTTAAATATATCCAGTTTATTCTAGCCTTTCAAATGCTACATTGGTAATTTTAATATTTTATTTTTTTTTACTATTAGGCTTTTAAGACATAGATTTTTTGCATATTCTTATCAGAAACTGGTATCTCTGAGGTTTCTAGTCAACATCTAAAATTCAAAGAGATGCAGCAGACTCTTGTAAAGATAGTCTTTACCTTATTCTGGTTTTCTAATAATCATGATTACAGTATTTCAGATTTAATGCAAATTTCATGCTTTTTCAAGCTTTTGATTTATATAAATATATACCTCTATGTATTCTGTAAGATTAAGTGTTTCAAAATACCTCGACAACAATTGCTTGTAGTGATTTAATACCTGATAATGGTCACCTTTTAGTGTGATTTAAAGGAAAATCCAGTGTGATGATAATAGTTCTGTTCTTATTTTAAATTATTTTCCTATAATATGGGGGAAATCAGTTATTTATTCCTTGCATTTTAGATTAATAATCTAATACAGAAATTGCAAAGTATAAATACAGGGAACTATTTTTAACTGTTGCATATCTTGACTTAATGATGCTGAATGCATATATGGTGCACATTTTAATTGCAGACGTGGTCATCAGAGAAATGGCATCTTCCTCAGGTCAGATATATGATTGACCTTGATTTCATTGTGGCTTTTTTGTATTTACTGTGGATTACATCTCTAACAAACAGAACCACTCAGCATCTTCCATATAAACTCATGATTTAATAATAGATCACAGCCCACATCTCATTTTTCTTTTACTTGCTTGAAACATTAAGGTTTACCATTTCAGCTACTGAATTATGCAAAGCTTTCTTCATCAGTTTGAAGCTTCCTTTTTGAATGCTCCTGACTATTATGATTTCTCTCCCTTTCCTTTGCAGGTTTTACATTTTCACATAGTTGTTTTAAAGCAGATGATCGTCTGTGCTTTCAGTTTCTTTATGTACTTTTTTATGTGTATTTCTTTTCACAGACGAAGATGACACATCAGGTAGTACTCCACCAGCAGGTTAGGACTGTGATAGTGCTTTGTGTGTGTATGTATGTATGTTTCTCATGACTATTAATGAAGAAAGAGTCCAAACTCTTGGACTGAACTCAAAACATACTAATTAGAGAAAGTTTTTTGAAATGCCTTACATTAAATTAATCCCTCTTCAGAAGTACCAGACCTTCATACCAAATAAGTTCCTTTCCACTCCTGTCCTGAGGGCTTTGGTAGAACATCTACCACTGGAAGGTAAAACACCGGTTAGCAGCTCTGAAAGCAACTCCCCTTTTCCTATCAACAAACACGGAGTGCATTTTTAAGGTTAATCTTGAAAGCAAATTCCAGAATTACAAATAAAACACATGGCATGTGTTTTATTTGTAATTCTGGAATCTGTAAATCTGGAACCATGCCAAAACAGGTTTATCCACATAATTGTCTATCACTTCACCTTAGGCCGTATGACCTACAAGGTAGTTTGAATGTACTGCTGCATGCCATTGCTGCCAGCCTGGCAGATAAAATGCCTTTCGTTGTTTGCAATGAAAGAAAACATCACAGGGGTCCATCATGATAGATATGGCATGAGCAGCATTCTGGCCTTTGCTGGCTTAATATGTTTTTTAAAAATAAACTGTGAATGAAACAATTTTGAACATTAGAAAATGCTTTCCAGTGTGTCAAATGGAAAACATGCTCTTAATTATCTTCACTGCCCTAAACGATTGCATTTTCTTGATTTCTCCCAAAAGAATTTGCATTGTTAACTTTGGCTTGGATACCATCTGTAAAGTCAGTAGCAGTACATTGCTTCACAGTATTAGAGGACCTCATTGTTAAAAGCTAAATATATAGATAACATTGTAAATCACAAACCCTTAAAATTTAATTTTAACTATTTATCATTATTTTGTTCAACCTAGATAAGTAAACAATTTAAAGAATTCAAAATACTGTCCCCTCAGATAAATATTGAACAAAATAAACTCATCTGTTGTCTGGAACTACATAAATCATAAAGAAAACATCAACTTCAGAGAACCCTTCTAAATGTGAACTACTAAAAAGAAAATCTTGAATAGAAATTAAACTAAACTAATTTAGATTTTCTAGAGCAAAGAGGGAAATATTTCTGATTTTTTTTCTCAGCTGTGCACTTCCCTTTTCTGGTATTCAAGTAGTTCCTCATGGGTATGTTTCTAAATATCTAATCTAATCTTCTTGCATGAAGAAACAATGTACCTAAAATCCCAGTGATCTGAGGTCAGTTAAGCTGTGATCTCTGATCTGGTGTCATCTAAATTGCTCTTCCCTTTCAGATGGGATGTCTAAGCCAGCGGAAAGAAAAGATTCAGGTGAGACCTCCTGAAAAACATGATGAAAGACTCCCAAGTTTGCATAATATAATTGTAATTAATATTTTTTTCTTAAAGAAAATATTTAATTTTATTTTCACTGTTTATACAGTATCAAACTGTAACTGTTGAAATGCTTTTAACTATCAGAGTGAATAGGTTTCTAGCAGCTAAGCCAAGAGTGAGAGAAGGCTCTGCTGCACAATACAGGGCACGTATCAGTATTTTACACATACATACATACCTATCTATCTATATCTCTTTCTATATAGATAGATACACAGCTATTCCCTTCCTCCTCAGCCTACAGGGTGACAGTGGCTTACCTGAATCCCACACACAGGCCCCAGGAGACTGTAGGACAATGGCTTCTTCTCACAGCTCAAAGGACGGTGGGGAAAACCTAGCAAAGTCATAATCTCTTTCTTCCTACCCTGGCAGGTAACGCATACTGCACCCACTTTTGTGGTTTCAGGATTTGCAGCCTCTGGAACAAAATGAGCAGCAGGTACTTCAACCATGATTATTGAACTGGCATAACCGCCTATGCCAGCCCCCTGAGCCAACGTCAGACCCATGTTTTGTTCTGTTTGTTTAATAAATAAGAAAACATTAATATCTAAAGGTGATGATAATATTTAGGTGTTATGTGGTACTGAATTAATGACTTCATGTAAGCTTCTTCCATTTTAAATATCCTTTTTCCATTTCACCTTGTGGTGTGTTAGGTTTGTACTGCACGTGACCAGGTCCTGTACCAAGCAATGTCACATCATTCTGTTCACACCAGTAACTATCACTTGTTCTTATGTTGTTTCCATATGCTACTACGTTATACTGGCATAATCTAAACATCCAGATTATAGAGAGAGTATATATAGATGTGTATCTATATATATTTATGTTCCTGTGTGTCTGTGTATGTGTTTTTGTATATGTATGTACATGAACATCTTTACCTGTAGGAAATATTGTACAAGCAGACATACATAGAGTTGTTAGGCACATCCCTCAGAATTCACGGAAAGACTGAAAGGCAAATATTTTATATCAATGCTATCTAGCATTTCCATTCCTTTTTAAAATTCCTAATAGACTCTAGGATAATTAAAACAGTTTCGCTGCATATTCTCATGGTTGTCATGAGTTGTCTTGCTTTTGTGAGCAATGGAAATCTTCATGATTTACAAAGGCTCCTGTCACAGTAATATCTATATAGCAGAAAATTCTGACTTCTGGCAAGTGAGTTTCTACAGAAAATACTGAGCAGGGAAAGGAACTTTTAATTTCAAGACTGGGGTTTGACTAAGTGAGAAGTGTTGTGTGACTGGTTCCTTGTTTATGCTAGTTATGAAACCAAAACCAAAAGAGCATTGGATAAGCTATAAAGAGCTATCTTCAATTCTGAAACAACTGTAAGTTCAAGAGGAATGAGGGAGAGGCAGCTTTGATTTGAAAGAGGCAGATGGCTTTCTTATAGCTGTACATCTCCACATTTGCTCAATTCTTCTGTACTACCATGGCAGCACTGGCTTTACTCAGTTTCCCCTATGCACTGGTGATAACTCCTCAAAAAAATGAGATGTAGCATTTGGACTTCACAAATTCTCACTTGGAATATGAGACACATGCAGAAAGGGAGCAGGTAACAGACAGATGTTCACTGCCTTGCTCTCCCTACCTTTTCTTGTAGGAATGAGCTTTGACCATGGTTTTGCATGTATTTATTTACCCAAGATGTAACTGCATAGCACAAAGCCAGGGCTGTTCAGATGAGCAGGAAGACCAGAAATGCACAGCTGTGCTGGTACAGTTCTCTGCCTTGGGGAGGCCGCTCACTTGCCACTTCTCTCAGTACCGTTGTTCCTTTTTGGTTCCAACATCCCAGTTTCCAGAAAAGGTGCGGTGTCTGAACACATGACACAGTCATTTCCATCTGACAAACTATTTTTCTGTAAAATATCAGCCAATGCCCATGGCAGGACATCCCCAAACTCTCTGTTTCTGTTAGGGCAGAAGAGCACAAAATTCAAAAGTAAGCTTCATCCCTGCCCTGTTTTGCTGTCAAAGAGGAAAAACTAGCTTGTACAATAGACTGAGTTTGGACTTGAGAGAGACTCACATCATACGTGTTTCGTTTGTCCTTACAGCTGTTTGTGTTTTCAGAACCTCCATCTCTTCTGAAAAACAAAGAGCTGCCCTTTGTGCATTGCCCCTGTAAAGCACTCATGGTTGAATGCTGGTGCCGTTCGAGTTGCGCAGTGCCCACCTTGGCTGATCAGGTTCCCCTCTCTTCCTCCCTGTTAGTTTCATTTTCTGTCACCACGGAGGTAGTGTTCTTGCAGGAACTGTACACAATGTGACAGCTAAGCAATGGATGTCAGTGTGAACAACAAATTACATATCTTTCAGGACAACTGAAGAGAGAGGTAATAGGGTTAGATAGTTTAGTAAGTTCAGGTAAGTGGATTTTGGAGGAAGTAAAACACACTCATATGATTGACATTTCCCTGTCTCTCCGCATCTCAGTATGGTCTATTGGAGAAGGAGCTCCAGAAGAGACAGAAAAACGCGATGACGCCCAAAGGTCCACTTTATTCGTCGAAAAACCTCAGAGCGGTTCAGTGAGCGTTGGTAAGTGCTTAGAAACAAAATCAAAAGCCACTCCCAGAAGGACAGAGATTGAGGCAGATCCGGGAAAGGAATGTGCAGTTCCTGTGACACTCAGCTTCTGTCCGCAGCTGCAACTACTTCCACTGATTTTAGCTGGTTGGAAACTCCACTCTTCAAAGGCAAAATGGACAGTACAAAGAGAAGCAAACTCCAGTTGTTTAATTCAAGACAATCTCAAAATGTAACAGTTTACTGAGCACAATGGGTAAGAGGTATCGCTGCTGGAGAAGAGAGCTGTGATGCTGTTGGCTGTGATGCTGTTGATGTCAGGAAGATCTACCCAAAAGCCTGCAGCATAGATTAGAGATTGCCAGTCAGCTTTTGTACCCTACAGCTGTGTGTAAAGTAGCAAGCGGCAGATTAATAGGAGCAGCTCTGTAGGGAAGCTGGTGGGGTCACTCCTGCTGTAACCTTTCTGTGGGATTTTCTCTGGACTAGCTCTGGTTTAGTCCAGTGGTCTCATATACCTATTAGCAGCTGGAGCACAGGTGGTAAACTCTCAGAGGACCTTTTTGGTTTTAATTTCACCCCAAAGGAATGCAGTTCAAGCACTGTGAGGACTTTCTATGTGGTGAACCAGAGCACAGTAAATGGGGACGGTTAGGAGGTTCACTTCCAACTGCACTCCTAAGCCATACTATCATGGTAGGGTAGCTGCACCCTAAGCAGGGTAGCAGCAATGGTAAGAAGCAATAGCTACTTAATATGGGTGTTGTGTCATGATACACTATGACAGGGTCAGATGTGGGGGGTTTTATGCATGCCTATTATTTATTTTGGTTTCTGGCTAGAAAAAGAGCATTTTGGGAGGATTTATTTGGAAAATAAAGATAAGAAGTTAGCTGTATTCTGCTCTGAAGCCCATGAATGACAGGATGGAAACTCAGCAGGGGCTGGGCAGTGGTGTTCTGAAAATTGAGCTACTTTTACCATTGCCAAATTGTTTAGAGAAGACACTTTCCCCTCCCTTCTCAGCTTAAAGAATTAATGATAGAAATGCATGAAGAGCTCCAAGCTTTCTTTTCCACACTGGAGTTTATTCATGTAAAAATTCCTGGTAGCCTAGGAACACCTGCTTGTTTTAAGCAAAGAAATTCAAATAATTGGAATGACTCGCCCATGAGAACATGGAGTTTTGTCTCAACTAGTTTAACCTGCTTCTTAGTGTTTCAAGTTCCATGTCAACGTGGGCTGGGCCGAAGGCTTCCAGACCCAAAATAATTAAGCTCTGTCACACTGCAGTACTTTCATAGCCTGTGTGACTCCATCTGATTCTTACTGTCATGGCAGAGCTAGCACATGGGGACTGGAGGGAGCCAGTAGTAAAACAAACTTGTACAGATGTGGCTGACCAACCACATGTTCCTCAATGACTGCATTATTTTTTTCTTTTTTAAAAAGGTGGGAATATTACATTTATAGCCAAAGTGGAAGCCAAAGATCTTCTCCGAAAGCCAAATGTTAAGTGGTTTAAAGGAAAATGGATGGACCTAGCCAGTAAAGCGGGGAAGCACCTGCAGCTGAAAGAGTCCTTTGAACGTCACACTAAGGTGGATCTTTGCTTTTCCTTTTTATGGGGCCAAAGCTCCAAAGAGAGCTTAAAGATCAGTCTAACACAACAGGTAGCAATTCAAGAGCAGTGGACTCTAAACCTGGCTTCCTCACGCAGATTTCGGTGATGATCTGTGACCCTGCACGGAAGCAGACTTTTCTGCTATTCTAGTGCAGGACAAGTGGTGGTGGGGAAATCAAAGTCTTCCGTTGCCATGCCTGGGTTCCAGTTTCTTTCTAGAGCCCTTTATTTGAGTTATACTTTGCTTCTGGTTTAGGTCTGAAAGATTAATCTTTTAACTTCTGCTTTGTGCAAATATATTCCCCATATTAATGAACAATTATGTTTGATTTTTAGATTCACACGTTTGAGATGCATATCATTCAAGCTAAGGAAAATTATGCAGGGAACTATCGCTGTGAAGTATCTTATAAGGACAAGTTTGATAGTTGCTCTTTTGATCTCGAAGTCACTGGTAAGATTCCACTTGTGTCTAACATTTATAAAGATTTCTTTTTTTTTTTTAACCTGAAATGCCACCTGATTTTATTCAGAACCTTAAAATGAAGTAATGCTTAAAGCGAACACTTTTAGCATACAGCTCAGAGAATTTTCTTAAGTGTCTGTAATTTATTTTTTAAATGAACATTGGGATAGATAGTATGTGAGACGTTCATGCAAAAAATTGGAAAAGCTGTGAGATAAAGCTAGTATTGAATTCAAATCAGGTTCTGCCACACAGGACGGAGAGCTAGGCTTAGGTTTATTCAGAGAGCAAGGCTTCATCTGGCAGTACGTGAGCAGAGGGTCATGGAGTGGTTGTAGCTCACCAGTGTTTTGCACCCTGATCAGGCACAGTATAGTCATAATTCAGGAAGCTATTTCTTCCACTCTGCATCAAATTAAAGAACATCACAATGCGGAGTACACTTGACACTCATGCCTTTGTCTGATTCTGTGTTTTGAAAGACCTTACTCTGGCAGACGTTATCTTTTCCTTCGAGAGCAGTTCTGCCAGCACAACAGCACACACATACCTGCACGATCAGACTGAGAAAGATGGATGTCTTCCAAAATGCCAGGGCCAGCAGCCAGTGGACAAAATAGTTGTTCACCCTCATAAAGCACGCCTAGCAAATGGCACAGACCAGACTGTTCGTTCACGAGTCAGGGGAAACTGGTCACAGTTAAGGGGACATTTGATGGCTGACTGACAGCCTAAGGGACATGGGTAGGTGTGTGTATTCAGAGGCCAGTGAGGCAGGGATCAGCCTGGCAGCATCTGTCACTGGCTGTGGATCAGAACCATTTCATCTGATTCAGGCTGGCACAAATGGGTAATTCACACAGAGGGAATTCATCCTTGCACCAACAAGACTCAACATGAGTCTGTAGTTGTAGAGAAGACTACTTCTTTCCTCTGATGATGAATGTACTGAGAAAATGCAAGGTGCAAGCAGGGGAGAAAGCACAGGGAATGGGAAGACAAAAAGGCCAGAACCTGTGTATAGGCAAGAAGGAGATCAGAGAGAAACATCAGAGTGAGATCTCCTATGCAGAACTGCAGAAAGTAGTTTAGAGGAATGCATTAACTAAACTTAGCTTAGCACTGAGCAGCTTTGCGCACATCAAAACTTAATGCCAACAGAGCAGCACAAACTCTGGTCCCTGAGCAGGAAACTGAACAAATTTCATATGCCTGAACTGAATTTTCAGTTTATATGAACTGAAAAAATTCATATGAACAAATTAGTCTGATTACATAAATTACATTAATTTCAAATTGTTTTTAATTCCTGTATTATTATTATTATTATTTCATAGAATCTTCCCAAGCTGCCCCATCCATTGACATCAGATCTGCTTTCAAAAGAAGGTAACATCAAACAGCGATCCTATGAAGCTCCTCAGTAATGGATGCTGGTAGCATGCACAGAATTTGCATCAGTCTTGGCAGACAATTGTATCAAGTACTTTAAAAAAATATTTTCTTAAATAAAGATTTAAAGATGTGGGGTTTAGGGTAGTCAGTAGTGAGTAGAACGAAATAGTTACAATACGTAGACAGTAACTACTGTAAAATTAAAGTGTCATTGCTTTAAGGGAAAATGTACTATTTAAGACAATGAAATATACGTTTCTTTAGAGGTTTCTAAAATCATATTTTCATTCACTAAAATATCCTACTGCATGTTTCCTGAAAGTTGTCAGCTGCAACATGAAATTTCCTGGTCCAAGTCCTGTACTGATTAAAAGCAGAGAGAAAATTCACACTGATTTCGAGAAGACAGGATCTGACTTTAAGTTATGTTACAGTAAAAAAATGTGTTATAAGATCATCATTACAGAAAAACTACAGATAATATATTGCAGAGGATGTAAGATAAAGCATTGTGTCTTAAGTTTTGTTACCTTTTGATAAAATAGCAATTCAAACCAGTATATATATAATTTTTATATTTTATGGAGAAAATTTCTTACAAGGACAGAAATACTTAGAATGAAAATGTTTTACAAACAGAAAATTAATGCAGTTTGTTAATTTACACATACAAGCAAATCTGTGATTCAGAGGTAACTGCTTTTATTTAGAGGGATATGATTTTAAAAGTAAGTGCAAAAGATACTACATTCAAGGTGCACTCCTTTCTTGAGCACATTTTAAAAAAGCTGCAATAACTATTCTGCCCAAACAGATGAGGATATTGGAATATTTTCTGTTTTTTTAACATGCAAAACCTGGGATGAGATACTGCATCATTTGATGTAACATTTGCAGGATCTTGCCCTTTTTACAAGTATTAAGGGCATTTATTTTGTCTTTATGTGCTTTTCAGTGAAGTTCTGCTGCTTAAGGTCACATTATAGAAAGAAATGCACCTTCACAGGACTGTGATTCTATCTGTAATAATGTACAATGCATTGTTCCTTTTTTTAAACTGATTTCTCCCTTCACTTAGACAAAGGTTAAATCTGAAGTGTAATGCTTTGCAATCAGTATTTGACACAGCTGTGCATTGTTAAAAGCACCACCCAGCAATGCAAATCTTTGTTTTAAATTCATACCAAAAGATCAGCACAAGCCTTTGTTTTTATACACATACACTATGGAAATGAAAAACAAAGCTCGTGTTGACTAGCCTACATTTATTTGTGTTGCCGAAACCTAACACAAATCTTGGCAAATTTATGTATGCAGTTACAAAAATTTGTCACCAAAGTATAATAACAAGCAATACAAACCTTTGTGTTATTTTTCACAAGTGCCTAAGGAAACATAATTTGTGTGAAAAAGGATACAAGTTTGTGTTGATTTTATACCATTATTTGTGTGTCTGGACAGTGTTGAGTGTATGAGACATGTGGAGCGTTTGCAATGCGTGTTGTCTAAGTCTTCCTGTATTAAACAAAGATTTGATCTTTTTCTATTAATAACAGCGGTGATGGACAAGACGATGCAGGAGAACTTGACTTTAGTGGTCTCCTGAAACGTAGGTGAGAACCAAGTGATGCAGTGAGCAGGTGTGGATTGCAAACCTTTAGGTTCACACACAGAAAGAGTCAGGTGTAGCATTAATAACTTCTTAAGAATTTTCTGACATTTTATTTTTTTCAGTTTCTCTAACTATTATTCTATTCTCATAGTATAATATGCAAACGTTCAGTCAATTGTACCTTTAAGTGTGCAGAACAGAAACCTCAGATTTAAGTCCATTGGGAAAAAAGTGAGCCACAACATAAAGAGCCCAATAACATTTAGTTTACTTGCTATTTCTTTTGTGTTTGCATGGAGGGTGGAGGGGGACAATTTCCTACACAGGGATGAGCAGTTCAGAAAATTGAGTCTGGTGCAAGGGTTAAATTTACCTCTTTGGTTACATTTTAATTTGATTTTATAAGCATCTTGATATGAAAATCTTATGTCATGCTTTCAAACTGTAGACATTGGTATTAATTCTTTGTAGCTTTCTGTTTCAATATGTGCTCACATATTCAGTGGTGTTTTATTCTACTTAAATTCTGTCATTGAGGAAAACTTGAGCATGTTTCTCTGGTTTCCCTTGAAAATCTGGTGATATAATAGTTACGCCTCTAGCTATTTCAGACCTTAAACCCAGTTTAGCTTTTAATAGGTTAAGACAAGATAGTTAATTGGTAATTTAAGAAAAAAAAATATCACAGAAATTCTATATGCCATGGAAATTAATAGCAACTGACCACAGAGAATTTGAAAAGGAACTATATCCTTTATCTCATCTACTGCTTACTCTGTAAAAGGAAAACCCAATCTGCAGTATTAATTACATAAAATGTTCACAATGGGCTCATAGGCTTTGATGGTGAGGACAGTGTTTAAGCAACTAAAGCAAACAAGAAAGGCTGAAGGTAAAAGTAGGCAGTGAAAGCAATACCTGAACCCATTCAAATCCACCAGGTCTTTGGTTTTTTAATCTTCTCATCCCTAATTAGGATCTTCAGTTTGACTTTTTATCATACTAACACAACTTACTGTGACAAATCTCATGAATGCCTGTCGGGTGTTTTATTAGCAATGTGAGAGTTGCATGTAAGAGGTCTTGGGTTTTTTTGTGGAAAGAGAAATGTGATTGAAAAGTCATCACTTCACTAACAAGTAATTCATATGTTTTGTAAGATAAATACTGTATAGCCATATAAACATAGTATACCTATGGTGTGGTTAATGGGCAAAGCAAACTGTTCACTTTTAAACACCATTATTTGATATTGGTCAAATTGGTTCATCACCTCCTTGCTTCAGACAGTGAAATGCAACCTCATGCTTCTGCACTTAATTGAATAAGATTGCTAATTAAGCTCCAGTGTGGATATTAACATCCATTTTTCTGAAGACAAATACGTGCTTTCCTTTCAATTTTTTCAAGAGGTAATGTTGCAGGTGCATTCCTTCTCTTTTATGTGGTTATATTTCCAAGGAAAGAACTAGAACTTTTCACCTGTGGTGCATAATATTTGAAACATGTTTTTTTTAAAAAAACCTAAATGCGTAGAATCTGTGTACTGCCTATTTTCTAATTTTGTGCTGGTCTTGCAGGAAGACAAACTGGTTTTTATGTCAGTAAGCCACTCTATGACCGGTTGTGCTTCGTAAATGCAATGGATCAACAACAGCACAAAATTTCAAAAGGCACAAGATCTCAAAAACACTCAAACATTTAGGTCTTTTTTTAAAAAAGTACATCTTTCAACAAAATGCACATTTTCGGGGAAAAGATCTGAAAGCAGTTTTGTGGAGAGGTCAGTCTGCTTTGGAAATAGCAAGTGGTGTTTGCCCACTACCCACAGCAGAATTGTGGTCCCAGAATTAAGTTGATTTGTTCTAAGTTGTCAGAATTTTTTCTCCAGTTACAGAAGAGGAAAAAAAGAGTCTGGAATTAAATATTTCAAGCTGGTTGAAAATCAGGATACTCTAACTGATCCTTATTCTCAATTACTGCCTGATTTAAAGGGATACATTATCTCAATTGCCATGGAGTGTGCCTCTCCTTACCATGGACAGGCATTGCATGGCAAGTGGCCAGCCCCCGGAGAGGAGAATGCCACCCCATGGGGTGTGTCAGCTTTGACATATGTTTGCAAGCTGAGCTCGACTTGCTGCCCTGCAGAAGGAATCTCAGTGCAACACCAGTGCTCACTGCACAGTCACCCTCCAGAAGCATGAACACAGATAAAAGTAAAAGGAATGAAACATAAAATTACATACTCGAGATTGCCTAACAATAATTCTAAGATAACAATGTAAGTATGTCCAAGAATCTTCAGTGAGCTTTTTTCCTTTTTAAATTAACACTGGCGTATTATGAAAATCAATAAACCTCATGGATTAAACAACAAAGTGATTTTCCACAGTTCCTCATCCAAACATGCAGAGGTTCTCAGAGACCCTCAGTGCTATTTCTGTATATGTTAAAGAAAATTCTCTGTCAGACTTAATAGACTTCAGCTCTAATAGAGTCTCACTGCAAAGCTCAGTCTTTTTTATTTCTCAAGTGTTTATTTTCTTGCTCTGCTCTGAAAAGTACTGTTTTTGTTAGACCAACTAGATCAAATCAGAATGATCCTGGTCTGATCTTAACTAATTTACATGAAAAAAAATCTCCTCCAATTCCTAGGTTGTTCTAGCAGTTCACTTTTTTGAGCTAAGCTGTCAATCTCAAAAATTATCATGTTTTTTAGGATGCTTCCATTGTTCTCCCATTTAATGGCTGCCATTGTGAAAATAATTATACTTCTCTTTATTGGCTGTCTTAGTCTGGAGTTGCAGACAGTAAACACGGTATTGAAACTTCTGTATAAAGGTGATGCCTCACACAGGCCTTGGAAAACACTTCCTGCTCTTAAGATTGAGATAAACACGTGAGCCAACAGATCCATCTTGCAAGTCCAAGCTGGTGTGGAAATCTCCAGTTTCTATCCATATGCCAACTTTAACTCTGAGAAGTACTGGTGCAACTGTCTATAAACAGACCCAGATTCCCTTGGATTCCAATGTCCTTTCATTGGTCACCCCTAGTAGTAGTTACAGGGACTCAAGATTTGAAAGAGTTTTTCTGTTATGAAATGTATGGATTAGATTTAGATCTCACTGGTGCCATCATAAATTGTAACTGATTCCACTCATTGCAACAGATAAAACTGATTTAAGTGGGATTAGCCCATATGCTATTATAGTACTACATTTTCTAACTGTATTTTTTTAATAATGAAGCAATATAAAATTCCCATAACTGATTGATCAGAAAAGGCCAACTTAAAACTTATATCCAAATTCTGCCTTGAAGAAGTGTAAAGTAAGGTGTGAATGTCATTCTGAGCTATTCCTCTTATACTGAGTCAAATAAAGAAATGATGGTGGCCTTCAAATTTTGATCTAAACATCTCTAACCTTACCATAGATTCAGCTTCACCTTCTTTTATGGTATGATACAGCTTCACTAACTATTCTCCCATCATTTTATTTCACTGCTGTTAGGGAGGTCAAACAGCAAGAAGAAGAACCTGAGGTAGATGTGTGGGAGCTCCTGAAGAACGCGAATCCCAGTGAATATGAGAAGATTGCTTTTCAGTATGGTATCACTGACCTGAGAGGCATGTTAAAGCGTCTGAAGCGCATGCGCAGGGAAGTGAAGAAGAGTGCAGGTATGGATAAGGCAGAATATTCTTATGCTCAGTAGTCAAACATAAGCATCCACCTTAAAAACCCAAACTTGCTTCATTTCCATTTAAGGGGACTTGCACGCTATAATGCAAGCCTTATTACTGCAAGGAGTTAATCAGAAGTAGGCTTTGGTCCACTGTGGTTAGCATAAACACTCTATCCCATTCAGTGCTTCCAAAAGCATCCCTCCCATTTGGCCAAACAATAGTTCCAACTGGAACAATATCTCCCATTTGTGTGGAAAAAATGTTCCCTGGTCGTATGTTACCTGATCAAACAGTACGGAAATTAAACCTTATGTTATCATTAATATCTTCTGCTCTAAAATAAGAGTCACTCCAAACACATTGTTTGCTCTTCATCATTTCATTTTGCTCTTAATCTGACATTCCTCTGAAATCCCAGCTGCACTAAAACCCCTTCACCCTGTGCTGGGTGAGGACATTCAGGCCTGTCTTTCCCCATCTACTCTACTAAATAGTATGAGTGGTATAATACATAAGTATAGAGAAGCATTTTTATATATATGTGCATGTATATAAAATGTATATACATGTGACATAATACATACACATACACACATGTATAAATGCAACACAGTATCCATTTGCTTGTTCCTGGAGAACATTTCAGAACTGGAAGCAATACATGCATCTGCTGTTCCACTGGTTTCCTGGAGGAGTCCCTTTTGTTTAGGTAAAATCCTCCACAAATCCAGCTGTAATCCATCTACCTGATATACCATCTCTCCTCATCTATTACCTCACATCATAACACGTGTTATGTTACTACACATTAATTTTTATTTATATTTTTCATTTGCTGGTATATCTGATTCTGGCTACAGCTGAGGGAGGGAGAAATGGAGTTGATGGGCTTTGGCTGAGCCGCTGGGGCAGTTTCTGTAGCCAGTGGTGCTCTCTAAAGTGGTGAAAGCTTAGGGGGGAAACTCCTCGCCTTCCCCCAGGAGGCTAGGGCAGGGCTGGAAGCTGGGGCAGGAATTCCGCAACTGGCAGGAAGAGCTGCTCCCTACCCAGGTGCATCATGTGGAAGTGCCTGGATGTTTTACTGGGAAGGGGGCATCTCTCAGGACCTGGGATCAGTTTGTCTGGTCCCTCTTCCCAGATCCCTGTTGAGTATGATGGAGCTGACAGCCATATCAGGATTTTTCAGTGGACAGTGTTTTCCCTACAGTAGGGGCTTTAGATATTGGGGAAAATGTCTACAGTAGTGACAGGATGACAGCAGGGTGTTCTTCCTCTCACACCACCTTCCTTATAACTTAGAAACTTTTACAATGCAACAAGATACGTAGAAAAGGCTTTTCACATTTAATAACTCCTGTTGTGTTGATATATTCAGTCTCTTGCAGTCAGACATATGCATAATGTAAATCTTAGTAGAAATTGGTTGCTAAGTTGTGGACAATTTGTTTGAGACAGTGTTTATGTATTTGAGGTACAGATACCTGGTACCCTGGCTTTAACTTTTGTGATTGGCAATATCTAAGCGTTGATGTTAAAGTGTTTTGATTTGTTTGAGTTGCACCTGGCTTTACCTTGCCAAGAACACCTTGGTCTACATTTGCACATCTTAAACAACCTTTTTGTAAAGCCCCATTAGGATTCACAGACTGACAACCTTTGCCACTTTCAACTATTTTTGCAAATGTTTCACAGCTGTGACCCTTTATCCCAAGTGGAATGGCAGTGTACTCTTCATAACCTACAGAAAGAATCAGGAAAGCTAGTTTGGCTTTTAGGCAAACCAATGTTTATTCTGATAGTGGGATGCTCAACAGGAATTTCAGCTTAAAATTCCCTGTTAACTTGGTAGGGGTGCTAATAGAGAAGTCCTTTATAACAGATTCATTGCAAATTATTCCATGTCACCAGCTGTATACCATTTTACTGTGACACAGCGCTTCTCAGCAAGCTGTCAAAGCTACACCTACCCAGTCCTATTCAGAATACAGTTATACTGCAAAGTGATTAAGAGATATTAGCTTGAACTTGGTCAGGATAATCAGATCTTCATAGCTTTGCACTTACTCTGATTTTTCTAGAAAATAAACTGATTCATGTGGACTAGCCTAAGAGCATAGAGTGATGCGTAACATTGTGTGCATGTATTCTGACAGCATTGATGTAAGCAACGTCATTTCAGCATTCATATTCTTGTTTTCTGACCTTCTTTTATAATAACACTTGGCTTCCACAACAGCTTTTGCCAAAGGTCTTGATCCTGCATATCAGGTGGACAAAGGAGGTAAAGTAAGGTTCATGGTGGAGCTAGCAGATCCAACAGTGGAACTCAAGTGGTATAAAAATGGCCAAGAAATACGACCAAGTGCAAAGTAAGTGGTTTTTTTGTATGTAAGAAATAAAATGGGTAGACATGTACTTCCTTGACAAGTGTGTTGCATAGATCTCTCTCTTTGCTTAGGTTGCACCAATTTTATTTCTGAATTTCATTATACATGAGAAATATGCAAACAATGCTATATTTCTCATGACCCAGAAAAGTCCATTGTATGCTAAATATTAATCCAGATTGGTTCTTTGCCTCTAGAGAAAAGAATTAAAGATCCTCAACAAAACATGGGGCCATTTCCTAGTCAGTAGTTTTTAAAGAATCAGGAAGCACTGTGAGTAAATAAACCACTTGCCTGAAGGAAGTCAGAATCTTTCTACTGTAACTGTGTAACTGTGTAACGAGAAATATTTAACATCACCTACTTACCATTTGGCTCAGAAAGCATCTGAGGAAGGGGGAGGGAGGTTTGTCTCACCTTCCACTACCCAGTTAACGATCACACTGAAGTCAACAACCTGCATTAGCCCAAAGTGACTTCAGTCATGAGCAACAGGTCTAGTGTACCCAAGCTACTTCGTCATCTGTATCATCTGCATACAATTTTACTCTCTGACTTTATCTAGAAGTGGCTTTTCAGGTGCAGACACTTGAGTACAAGTAGAGCAATGGCTGGAAATTGAGCCCAGTTCCTAGGATGGGCACAACCAGCTCTTACAACCCTGTGCAGAAAATGCCATTCCACGGTCAGACACATCTAGGAATTAGGATGTGCATTCAGTAATGCACAACAATGCAATGTTCATCAAATGTTTCTCAGCAGCACAAAACCTTAGCAACTTTTCCTCTGGCCCTGTAAAAAAAAAAAAAAAAAAAAAAAAAAAAAAATTAGCAAAAGGCCTTTTACAGAGGAGGGGCAGATTTCCTTCATTCTGTGGCTGCAAAAGTCAGTGAAGGATTTTGATTAATATTCATAGTTGACAAAAAATGTATAACAAATAGGGTACCTCTTCTTTAGCCCCTATACCTGCCATGAGCAGCTCAGGACTGTTTCACAGGCAGCTTTATGGATATCTTTCCTGTTAGAAGGACCTGGACTGAATGCTCCAGTGCATTTCTTCCAGGCTGCTGAAGCAGCTGTCAGATGCTAATGAGCTTTGGTCATTACAAACCTGGAGCAGATCTAAACTGGTGACATAAAGGTGAAAGGCTCCATATCCCATTACCAAAACCCCATATCCCATTACTGATCTCTTGTGCCATCTGGCCTACCAATAATATTAACTTCTTAACTTTGGCTATTATTATACTTCACAAAAATGTTGAGTGTTGGAATGAGGATGGTGTCCTATTACTGGTTATTTTCATCTTCACTCATCTCGAGTTTCAGACTTATTTGCCATCCTTCAGAGCCTGCTCTTTTTTTTTTTTAATTTATTTTTTCATGTCACACAAGACTGGGATTTTGGAACAAGCCAGAAGATGCTCATTGTCACTTCTACACCATAGCTCTTTTTGCTAAAAAGTCTATGACAGTTCTGTTGAACCTTAGAAATTGCTTCCCAGGACATTTTTCCAGGTCTATGTAAAAACCAGGATTTTTGCCTCTAATAAACCCTAAAGCGCGTTCTACATAAAACAAAAGGGGTCCAGCAGTTTTGCTAATGTATCTCTGCTGCATTCCTGTTCAAACAGATACATTTTTGAGCACAAAGGTAACCAGAGAATTTTATTCATCAATAATTGTTCGATGACAGACGATGCTCGCTATTACGTAACAGCTGGTGATGAGAAATGCTCCACAGAACTGTTTGTGAGAGGTAACTATGTCAGCTTGCTCCTATTTCACCTGCTGTAAATTGGTGTGGCTTCTTTGGCTGCAACAGAATTATTAGCATGGAGGATCTGGTTCTGTATATTTTTGTATTTGTATTAGCAGCTCTTAGGGATCACTCTTTCTGTGATCCCTGCCCATTCCCCACCCCCACCCCCACCCCCTTCTGTATTTAGTAATTTAGTGAAAACCTTGGAATGGGGATATGGTGGATTTCATACTGTGCATTGGGATCTGGTGGGGCTGTGGTCGCCTTCATAGTTTTAAAGCCATTTTGGAGGCTCATTTGTCACAGCATTGGCATTCCCTAACACCACACTTCGGTACCTGATGACCCTGATACTTTTGGTCCAACTGATCTCTTTCAATTACCCTCAGATCAGGCTTTCTAGCAGTTTGTTGTCATTCCATCTGCAGGGATTTAAGGGAAGACTCATCAAAAGCTATGAATGGGTGGGCATTTCTTCACCCTTTTGCTCCCATGGTGTTGATAGTCTTACTGATAATACGGCATTACTCACACATGCACAGCACCACTTACAGTGAGAGACACAAATCATTAAATATTTCAGAAAGCTTTTTGAAATAATGGAGCCCATCACCCCTATAAATATCATAGGATAACTGTTGTAAAGTCTCTTGCTGTTAAATGAACTGGATTAAACCAATAAGGGCACTGCGTTATGTCATCAGGTCATATTATTGTGTATAGTGGGCTCTAGGACCTAATGGAAACACAGCTTTATGAGAGGGATCTGTGGGAGGCAAGAGGGCGGCGTCAGCTTCTCGTGTCAGCCTGCCTGGACAAACTGTCAATAAAATAGGGGACAAGGCAGGTATTAATCTAAACAGATGTTATTTTATTATTTAGCACATTTCCTACTAGTATCTTAATGAGCATTCGCTTTTTTTGATTTAAGGCAGAAAAAGCTGCACTGAGACTGATATTAGAATTTTAAAGTAATATCGTCTTCTACAGCATGCTTTTGAAAACCTCTTTCACTTAGTTTTCTCTCTTAGATTGTAAATCTTTGATTTTCTCTTTCCAAAGATCCTCCAATTTTGGTGACCAAAGGCCTGGAGGATACTAGTACCTATGTGGGTGAACGAGTAGAACTGAGCTGTGAAGTGTCCGAGGATGATGCAAATGTGAAATGGTACGCCACATTTTGAACAGATACTCTTTCCCTTGAGAATAAAACCCAGAATACTTTAATTGTAGGTAATTGTAGGAAACTTTATATACCATTAAACCTGAAAATTGTTAAGAAACTCTCAAGAAAACATTATTCAAAAATGTAGCAATAGCAAAAGCATCCTTACACATTCATGGATGAGTTTGTTTAACCTTTTCTTGTGCCTTAAGTCTTATAAAGTTTTCTCTGGAAGTTTCAGTCTATGGGAGTCTTATTTGCATAGGACTTCTATTGAAATAATAATCACTCTTTGTTTTCCATTAGGTTTAAGAATGGTGTAGAACTTACCAATGAACCTAAATCTCGTTACCGAATCAAGGTTGAGGGTAAAAAACACACTTTGATCATAGAGGAAGCCGCAAAAAATGACAGTGCAACATACTCAGTAATGACAACTGGAGGCCAATCTGAAGCTAAGCTTTCAGTTGATTGTAAGTATGATCCATCTTGCTCTTCAATTTGTATGTCACAGTTTGGTAGCTTACAGAAGTAAACAATTTGCTTGCCTTTTCCTGAGGGTTCAAAGGGAGGCTTAACTTCCATATCAATTTCTTTGCCACAAATCTCCAGAACAGTGACTTTCCTTTAAATGCTGTTTGCAGTAATAGGAAATTAACTAGTCCTGCTGGAAAACTATCACTTCATTAAGATGGAAAACTAAGCTATCCATCCAAAGATATAATAGGTTAAAAAAGTGAAAGTTTTGAGAGAATTATCTGCTTTTCTTTAATCCTTTCATGTTTTCACAGGAAAGCCAAACCATGGCTTTTAAGCCAAATCATAAAAAAAGTATGCTGGAAAAAATAAGCACTTCTGTAACCATTAGTTACAGCATCAGGGTCACTCGACCTGAACTCATAGGCACAAACACATGACTATGTAGCTCCCTCAGTATTGTTTATGCAATATTTCTTTAAAATGCCTGTGGTTGTTAGCAAAATATATGTGCCCGTCCTCTGAAGTTATAATACATTACGTATTATACGTATAATGTACATATAAATGTACACTATTTTTTAATACTTGTACTGTTCTTGAGTATTTTTTACAAATTTTTATCCTAAGCTTAACTGATTCATGCTGTTCTATTATCAATCTGGAAATTATCCTCCATGGGTATTGATCTCCATCATCTTTCCTTTCATGCAACTTCTTCTGAGGATTTTCCATCTAGCTTTCTATAAAACACTGCCTTTCCCATCACCCCTCATGTCATATTGTAGTCAGGGATATTTACTGCATACAGATCATACTGTGCATTCAGCCTGGACTCTGGTCTACAGCATCTAATCTTCTAGAAAGTGAAATTGAACTGGGGTGCCAGTTCTCAGACCCAAGTTTTACAAAAGCTAGTAGTATCTGTGGCTATTCATAGGGTGAGTTAAGGCAGTTCAGTAAACATGAGAACAAGCAGTGTATGAAGTTAAGCTTACTGGCCAGTTAACCTTTGCTACCAGCCTGACAAAACAGATTAAGAACTACAGCCCCCACTTGTGATTAAATACTTTGATGAGTCTCCAGATTACCTCAGATCAGCTGGGAGAACTATGAGTATGATAGATTGCTGTTAGATCGCAGGAGCGGTGGGTCGCAATTCCTTCTAGTGTATTGATCTGGGGACACACATCCTCCACTTCTTGAAAGTTTCTTACTGGACTCTGGGGGATAGAAGCAGCCTACCTCCAGCCCCTAAACACAAGAGAGGGGACAGCATTCAAATTATGCTTCTAGGCTTAGTTCTTCTACTGGCAATATCCATGGAGTTTCCCCACACAGGATATGGGTATTTTGGATCCCCCTTTCTAAGGCATCACACTACATGAAAAGAGGTTATTTTATGTAGCTTACATGTACATATTACTTGTATTTCGACTTCAGAGCTTTATTATTGGAGGCTTTTTGCTGATTTGAAGACTGCTGTGATGGCTAGTAGCAGCTCCATGACAGAATCATGAGCTACTGGTTGGTATCACAGAATCACAGAATGGTCAGAGTTGGAAGGGACCTCTGAAGATCACCTAGTTCAGCCTCCTGCTAAAGCAGGTATTAGCATTAATAACTTTGTTTCTGTTTTCCTAAGTGAGACCACTGAAGATCCAACTTGCACTAGAAGACCAGACTGTGAGGCTTGGACAGGAAATCCATCTGAAGTGTGAGATATCTGAGAACGTCGAAGGGAAATGGTACAAAAATGGGCAACTGGTTGAAGCTAGTGACCGTGTAAAGCTTTATCACAAAGGAAGGTAAGCCTGTTGCGTATTGACTTGACTTTTGGTGAAACTACACTGTAGACTTGTGCCAATATGTGGGTTACTTCACTGCAAATTATCTGATAATCAAGCCTAACCTTTGTCCCTCAAATATATTTATTTTTATCGTCACAAAAGCCATGTCTTCTTGGCCGTTTTCATCTTGTGTCTTTTGGCTGTGGAGTACAAAATTCAAATCCTTGATCTATCTAAGTTCAAGCTACGCATTTTCTTGACATTGCTATTGCTGTTAGTATGTGATATTAAGTAGCAAAGTAAAATCATTGTTAGACATTTTAAAAAATATATAGCTTTTAAATGTCTGTTTTTCTGATAGCTTCTGTTGTGTCAACTTAGACCATGCATGGTCTACTTTCCCATGCAAAGTATGTGGAGATATCAGGTCCCTTCGCACTTATAACCGGTCCTTTTTCATGGAAAGTTTGTCAGTTAAATAAAACAACCAACAACAGGTCCTGCCTTAAACTACACTTCAGCTTAGTAGGCCATTCGTACAGCTGGGAACTGCATTTGTGAAGATGATCCTAAACAGGCTATGAAATGTCTACATTGACTCCATAACACTCACTAAGTTGCAGTAATGGACAAGCGCCAGCTGTGCAGTGAGCCTTTGGACTGACATAAGGTGAAGGAGCTCCCCACAACCCATGTAAGCCCATAGGGTGAGGTGAAGGGTAGCAGAAAGGGCACAGAAGTGAGTCCTACGTTGAACAAAACTTAGCCACTGCAGGTCATAGGAGAGCAAAAATATCATCATACTGGAAGACACAGTTAGGAAGTAAAAGCAGTGTGTGCTTTGCTCACTCATTTCTTTATTTTGGCACACAAATAGTAGATTGGATCCTGTCACAAAAATGGTCTAATAAAGTCAGGATATTCCTATAATGGGATCACCTAAAGATTTCTCCTTGAACAATCAAAGTACAATCTAATGCCAGTGACACAGAATCCCTGCATCAAAAAGATTATATTCCTGTATTTTTCTATTTCTGTATTCAAACAAAAAGATATTAGAATTGGTTACATTATTTGGTGGTTGTCTCAACAGCATTTTGTGTAAACCACACAGTATTTAACCAGGTAAAATACCACTAAGCAGCCAGCAAAGGACTTTTAGTCAGTAATTTTACACACTTGCACAGACTTGAATTTTCACAGTTTTTTCCTTATAGCTTCAACCAACCTGTCTTCAAAAATAATTTACATTGATTTCTTTTACAATTTTTTACAGAATCCACAGATTTGTTATAGCGAGTGCTGCTGTTGATGATGAGGCTGAATACATGTTTGTACCAGATGCCTATAATATTAACATTCCATGCAAAGTACATGTTGTGGGTAAGTATATGGCACAATGACTTATATATAGCATCCCTTTCTTTGACCTGTGGAAATTAAAAGCAGTGTGAAATATCCTTGATTACAATTAGTTCGTTTCCTCTGAGCAGGCATCTACCAGAGAAAACTTTGCTTTGGCAAAGTGCAAGCGACCTAGTCAGAGTGCTTTGCCTGTGCTCAGGATCTGCTCATAGCTTATACGTAGTTCACAAGCTCCTGGGGAAGGCTTTTGATGTTTAATATCTAAACCTAAATCACTACTATGAGTTTTGTAAAAGTTTAGTAGAATAGGTGCACACTTACCTATTCCTTAAATATGTTAAATGATATATAGCAAGCAAAATGTTTGTGGCCAGCTTTTATTCATCAGCCAAACAGAAGGCTTGTTAACGATCCCAGTCTTTCAAACAAGAATAAAACAAGGCATTGACCTTCCCACCACAATACATCACTGGCTTTTAACTGCAACCAGCAACTGGGAAGTCAAAAGGAAAGCAATATAAATGACCAAAGTTTTACAAAATACGTTCTGTAATTGAAGCTGAAAGAAATGAAATATCTGTGTTAGAACAAGTATTGGCAAGGTTTAGGGAGAATGAAGACGGAAGTGGTACTAGAGGGGTATGCCCACTGACACAACTTCCAATACATTAAAAAAAGGTTGTATGAGGATAGGGTACAATAAAAGTGGCCATTTCATTTTCAGAAAAAGGATTTGAGTTAAGAAAACTTTTACACTGTAAGAACAGTGATGTCTGAAGCAAGGTAAAAAGTGTTATAGAAAGCCTGCAAAGGAAATTCACAAGAGCCACTTAGAGGAAATCTCTCTCAGAATTTACCTGAATATATATAATTCTGCCTCAGCAAGACAGATTTATTTTTTTATGATCTTACTATTTCAAAATCTGTGCGGTGCCACAATTTTTCATCAGACAACTATTTCCTTAAAAAGAAATCCTCTTAACAAATTTTCTTATGAACAAAATATCAGTTGACTAAAAATACCAGGAAAATACAAAACATAGACCATGTTTCTCTACATTGGCAGCTACATAGCACATTTGAACAAACTCTCCTTTTTCAGATCCTCCTAAACTCCACCTGGATGGTCTTGGGGAAGGTAACATTGTGACAGTAGTGGCAGGAAGCAAACTACGACTTGAGATCCCCATCACTGGCGAGCCAACTCCAAAAGTCATGTGGAGTAAAGGGGACAAGGTACATTGTCATTATACACATCTCTTCAGCTTAACCATGGGCCTTTTCCTTCAAAAAATAACCTCTAGCCTTGTGAAGACATTGATTTTAATGCAGAAAATAAGGAGGAGATGCACTTGATCCAAAAAACTCTCCTTGCTCAAGAAGAAAGGGTAAAATGGATAAATATTATTTAGTACCTTTTCAGTCTTTTTGAGGAAAAGCTGAAACTAACAACGGAAAAAATGTGGTTTGCTATAAATAAATTATAAAGGAGAGGGATGTATGAGATGCAGAAGAAAACTAGTGAAAATACCAAATGGCTACTTCTTCTGTACATAGTGCCCAGAATGGCTGCCAGGTTTGTTTGGGAAAACAAAAGATAAATCCTGATAGAGTGTCAAGCCCTGAATGAAATGACAGGCTGGGCAACTGGCATCCTGCATCTGGTGTCTTAAAACAAAACTGCACAGATTAATCCCTGACTGTGTAATGCCAAAAAGCCACTTTTCACATCTAAATTTTTGTTGTATGCGGAAGCTGGAACATGTTATTATTACTGGATTTGTCAGAACTATCTAGGCAAACCTCTTGACTACTATTTTTCAAATATTAATTGTAGTATCATCACTGTGGACTTGTCAAATAGGGAATTATTCTAGGGGAGCTCTTACTCCAAAATATGTGCCAGCATTTGAAATCTGTGAGGAAAAACTACTGAGCACTACGATCACTCTGATGTTTAAACTAAATTAATTACATTTCAGTCTGACTTCTGGGAGAAACCACTACTCTTTTTCCATCAAATTAATGACAGCAGTGTTGACAAAAGCATGTTCTTGCTCACAGGACAACTAAGGCTAGTGCCTCTTCCTTTGAGATGCAAAGGCTGATCTGAGTACTAAACAGTTACTGCAATTTAAAGTTATTAATTTGTCCCTCAATTATTTTGTCATTTTTGTGATCATTAGGTGACTGAAATTCTGAGCTTTGTGTGTTTTTTCTTATAGTTGCTTTAGTATTTTTCTGAAGTATCCTTTACTGCATTTAGATTTTGATTTTTGAGAATTTTGATTCTGAAATCCAGAAAATATGACTTTTCCCTCTGCTTGCTTTGCTTTCTAGTGGCTCACAGACAGTGGAAGAATACGGGCAGAAACATACTCAGACAGCAGCTGTCTGGTCATAGATACAGCTGAGAGGGAGGATTCAGGTCCTTTCAGAATAACGTTAAAGAATGAGGCTGGAGAGGACACAGCTTTAATCAACATTAAAGTGGTTGGTAAGTCATGTGGAACAGTGTACCTGAGCCATGTCTTTTATCACAGGACTTCTCAATAACTGCTCCTTGAAGAACCCTACTTTTCTGCACTGCAACAAGAGACAAATTCTTTCTGTATCTGCAGGGTCTTTTCTGTAGGTGCTGTCCTCCCTAGCTACCAAACTGTTGTGGAGTCTCAGAAAAATTCCATTTCCCTGTTTGTCCCCGTTTTCAGATGTAGAATTGAGGTGCAAGGATACTAAGGCCCAGCGTCCCCAAAGGACACAGGAGCTTAGCATGGGATTCAAGTGGGAGCTAATTATCACCCCGCTGCCATCTCATGCTGCAGGGGCCAAATGTGTGCAGCTGCCTCAGGCTGCCCTTAACACTCTGTTCTCCATGCGCCTTGTGGTCCTGGGCTCTCTCTTATCACACACCCTCAAGTGCCTCTCAGGCGTCCTGACTGTGCTGAAGAGCTTATGCCTTCCTAACCACCTGCCAGGATCCACAAAGACCACCTTCCTCTCTCCCTCCTCATTAGGAACTCCTGTTGCACGTCAAATTGTTTCTTATTTGACTTTTTTTATTTCAACCTATGCAAAAAGAAGAAACATATTTTTTTTTTAAATAATATTTACTTTGTGTACAACAGATGTCCCTGATCCTCCTCAGGCACCAAATGTGACTGAGGTGGGTGAAGACTGGTGTGTTATGACCTGGGAACCTCCAGCAAATGATGGTGGATCACCCATCTTAGGTACGTCCTTTTTTTATTTATTTTTATAATTTTTTTTGTGTTGATGCTCTAATATAGACAAAAGAAACAAACTCCAAATAATTAACGCAATAGGGTCTGAGTGTAGCTCAGGCCCTGGAGAGCTGAACCTTGAAGTATCCAGTTGCAAGAATGTTCTAACCAGTCCTCAACTTTATGAGATACCTATTTTTCTAATGCTTTGAGATTTGTCATTTTGTATGTTGCCACATTATGAACGCCCCTACTTGAAAGGCAACCTCTTGTAACACCAAACTTTGAACAGTTAGCCCGTTTGAATGTTACCAAGAATTTCAGAAACAATTTACTGAGTAAATCAGAATATCTTCCAATACTGAACAAAGAGGAAAGTCAGAGGGGCCCTTTTCACTCTGAACTAAACACAGTGGTTTTGTAAGTGAAGTCTGAAAAAAGTTCGTAGGTGGCTGTGAAAGCCGAACAGGTGACTACCAGACAGCTTGCAATTGGAAAAACTTAACAATAGCCCCTAAACCACTCTGAGGCTAGAAGGGGATATTGATGTGTTTCCAGAAAAAAAAGGCCCTTGAGCAGTCAAAAACTAGACCCCTCACTATTGAGCTTTTTGCTACCACTTAGTATAATAATGTTTTGTTTGGTCAATAGGATATTTCATTGAAAGGAAAAAGAAACAAAGCTCCAGGTGGATGAGGTTGAATTTTGAACTGTGTAAAGAAACAACTTTTGAGCCAAAGAAGATGATTGAAGGTGTTGCTTATGAGGTCCGTGTATTTGCTGTTAATGCAATAGGCATTTCCAAACCAAGTATGCCTTCTAAGTCCTTTGTTCCTTTAGGTAAGTAATCAAGGGCATAAAGATAGGTATGCATTTAGAAAATTATCATTAATACATTATTACAGTCATCTAATTGTGTAACTGTAGTTCCCATTGCACTTGTGTTGCTCAGGACCTGTCTTTATTATATGTCTATGTCTGAAGGACTTATCATCTTTTATAAACATGAAACAAGGATGTATAGACAGAAAAATGGTGCACTACAATAAAAGTGACACACTGTAGTTGAGCCTGATATGGTCAATACTATGGTCAACGTGTTTTAAGGACAAGACTTAACAGTTTGATGTTTGTGTGTATCATAGGTACCTCCTGAGTCAATAGAGTCAAACTATTGCCAGTCAAACCAGCAATTTAGAAAACTGATAAAGATAGTAGATTATAGTCTTTGTTGTTTTGTGTGTCTTTCTGCTGCTATAAATTCAGTCAGACACTGGCTTTTGGCCAAAAATGCTCAGGAAAAGTGACCAGAAGTGTAAAGATCACTATTTGCAGGTTGCACTGTATGAAAATGAGACAACCTTTCATGTTTCACTACTTGTACTTTGCTGTTAATAGTAGCTTGCCATTTAAAAATGTACAAGTATTCACCAATAATCCATACGTTTCCATTTAAAAAGAATAGCCATAGGTATATGATCTATCATAAACATAGAAATCTATGGAAAAAAATTGAGTGAATTTGCCCAATATTGCAACAAAACATACAATAAGATACATTTAAATAGTCCCTAATTTCACTCTCTGTCTCATGGATCCCCATTAGCTGAAGTAAGGGCTTTTTTCCCAGAAGGGGATCCCATATTTTCAATATCCTTTTGCAGACAATCCAGATTAGGCTAGGTCATACTGTATACTATTCTATGTGTCATTTTATTGCTTTATATTAATGTAACAGCTAGAGGGCCTTGTCATTCACCTAGTGACAGACTAATCTGGTGGCTTTTGCATATAAAGAAACAGATTTTTCAAACTACTTTGACAGCTATAAGTCCCTGTATAAGAAAGGTGTCTTGTTCTGTAGGCCAGCAAAGGTTCCCACCTTGCTCAGTGGCCCCACACAATGCAGAGGAGAGGGAAGAAGGTGCCTATTATTGCTACAACATGCTCTCCTCTTGACAGAAAATACCTACTGTTGGAGAATACACAGCTCACAACCTTCCACTACTGTTTGTCCTCCTCACTCCTCAGCAGGAGGAATTTAACTCTGGGGTAGGCTGTGAGCAGACAAAGGATGAGGTACCTGTTTCTTCTAGTTTGGTCCGAATTGGGAAAGATGTGCCAGGGGTGACTGGAAATGCCTGGTAGGCAGGATTTAGCCTGTCACCTATGATGCTAAATTAGAGCAATACACACCATAAATATAAACCCTTAATTGTAACACTGTTTTCTGCCTTCTCCCCGCTGCCTGCTTGCTTCAGCTGTTACTAGTCCACCAACTCTCCTGGCAGTGGATGGAGTGACTGACACCTCAGTTACAATGAAATGGAGGCCACCAGACCACATTGGAGCAGCAGGGTTAGATGGCTATGTTGTAGAGTACTGCTTCGAAGGAAGTAAGTGACAACGACTGTGGTATGTTACTCACAGTGAAAGTAGGTGAGACTTTCTCCATTTTTTTCTCTACAGGTATTAGGTGCTCTCACTTTAAGGCAGAGACTAATCAGTCAGAAAACCTCAAGCAGCAGGGTTTTTTTCAGGCTTCCTTTGGTTTGTATTCCAGATCCCACCAATTGATTGTATTTCAACCCATCTAGTATTTGATCTGAAATCCAAATCAAAAGCCTTATAATCTGTTGTAGTGTACCAAGTTCCGTGTTAATAGCTATCCTCTTTTTTTTAAGCTAAATGAAGAGTCAATGCAGTAAAGAGTGGATGGATGGATGGATGGATGGATGGATGAGTAGGAAATAATGAATGGCTGTAAGCGTGGTCAAAAGTATGCGCATGTTGGCTGGGTTTTAGGGATGAGAGGTCCTCAGTGTGGTAATCCCGATCTTGACATATTACTAACTGGCTAATTCAAATGCCAGTTCCCAATACTGAGGACAGACAGCCTCTTCAATAGCTGGCTGTAGAATTTATCTAGGCATGCAATGTTCGTGTCTGGATTTTGAATTTCTCCAATGTTTCATTGTAGTTAGATACAGGATCTTTAACTATGTCCATCTAAGACGTAAATCTGTGCAGAACTGAAGGAGAAAGAAAGATGTAAGAGACTGAATAAACTTACGAGAGTAAAATAACAAGGAATAGGGAAATATAATTTATATTTTACAACTAAGAGTCTTTGGTGATCAAGCAGCAGAAACAGTATTTTCCAGCAGGTGATATTCTTAGCTGGCATCAAATGAAATCTATTTTCAAAAAGTAAAATCCACCAACACCAGGGTAAGTATCAAATAGCCTGGAGCCGTATGTGCAATTGTGCGATACCCAGCTTCTGCGGGCAAATGCCAGCCCGTGGGACTCCAGCAGTGTTGTACATTCGGATGAATGGGATACCATTATACTCAGCTCTGCTAGCTGCTGCTCTTAATTGCACTGTAAATCAAGTGATGAGTTGGACACCTTTTTTCGTAAAGGCATTTATTTCAATGAAAGCTTTTCCACAGCCTGGAGACGAGAGGTAGAGGACAGAACTTGCCATTCACATTGTCACATGTTTCAGATTCAGACAATCCAGGAAAAGAGTAGTTCACAAAAGTGGTCAGATACCACAGGAGCAGAGTGCCCTCAGCTCTCACTCAGGCGAGTGGGAGAGGGAGTGAAGAAGAACCGCAGGCTTTTCTCAGGAGCACTCAGCATCTTCTAGTATTGAGCGGAATATCTGTAAGGAGCAGGAACAGACTTCAAGAAGCTCAGAGGTCTGGAGAAGATTCCCTGAAGGCAGACACAGCTGGAATGGTAGGAAGGGTTTTCCTTGTATATTGGGAAGGAGCTGCAGAAACCGCTCAGGACAAGTAAGCATGCAGTCTTACATCAAGATGTAGCATTCCTATAATGTTTCCATTGCACAGGCAAGATGTATGGGAATATAAAGGGGACTGTCAATGTAAGGACTTCAGTGTATGCTGTATATTATGTTCTCGTTAGCATTGGTAGGATGGCGGGGGAAAAATTACAAGTGCTTGTAATATGCTACTGTCATAAAACCCTTGACATTACAGTATCATATATCCAAATTAGGTGGTCAGAGAGGATGAGAAATACATATATGCTAATGAAAACTATGGTTTTTAGAGGAATCTCCCAAATCTCTTTTAAGAGCTATTAGACAGAGGATCATTGTATACCGGTTGAATGGAACAAATTCTTTAATTTTTTCTTTTCAGATAGGTTTAAAACATATGAAGACACAACAAAATGGCAGCCAAGTCTGTCATTTTATTGTTACCCATCTCAGTTAAAATACAATGGGTACAATGTATTTTACATAGCTTTCTGAGTGTTTATGTATATCTATATATGCCTCCTATATATGCATATACATCTATATATACACAATTGACATTATTTATGTATATATGTTATGAAAATGGTTAGGAAGAAGCCATCTTAGTAGAAAATCCCAACTCAAAAAGACTTGTTATTCAAATATACATCCTCTTTGTGTTTGGTCCTTTTTTTCTTGCAATATGACAGTGCCTCCTTTTCTCAGTCCTTTCAGTGCCTGTTCTGCCTCAAACTAATTTCTTCTATAATGTTTAATAACTCTTCCATTTCAAGATACTTTTAATGACTGTCTATATTCATTCTGCTGTTCTTTTCTTCTAGTTAACTGTTGTAAACTCATTTGTCTTTACCTTCTCCATTCTTTCATCATGTCACTGAAGTAGTTTTGAAGAGGGCTTTTTTGAGTCTTCCTTAACATAGAAATCATATGAGAAGTCACAAGCTGAAAATAGGAGGACAATATATATATATATAATTATAGTTTAGAAGAATCAAATACCATGAGCATTGGTTTGACATCACAAAAACTGTTTTTTCCCTTTAGTCTGAACGTCATAATGTGATCAACATGGTGGACTCTTGGACTTGCTTAATTATGGTAGCACCTTCGACAGCTCTCTGTATATATTACTGAACTGGAGTTCATCATGAGCATCTGGAGCTGGCATTGCATGGGTGTGAATAACCTGAATATAGAACTCCCCAGGGCTAGTTTACAACTTTCAACTTGAAATTCTTGCTGCAGAGATGTGGAGCAGACCAAATCTTGTTGGCACTGGAGAAGTCAATTCCTACTAAAGTATGCTGCCAACTGGCTCTTTCCAGGGTAGCCTGATGAGCTTGGCCCTAGTTTTCCCTAGGACACTACGTTTATCTATCTTCCAAGGGCCATTGTACCTACAGACGATCAGTTTTCATAGCTAGTAAATAAGCATTTCAGAGAGTCTCTGTTGGCTGAGATCTTTGCCAGATACTAGAATGGTATTTTTATTATCCTGAAAATAGCCATGTCCAGGATTCCAGGAAATCCAGGGCAGTGATTGCCTTTTCCAGGAAATAAAGCTTTAGTGATTACATCATATCTGTCATCATCCATGGTTTTGGCCTTCTTTACTTTTCTTTCTATGTTGCCTTTAGCTAAATGTGTTCTCTTCCTCTGTTTCCCCAAGTTTTTTTCCAAGACTTCTCTTCTGTCTCTCAGAATTCTCTGAATTTCTTCTCTTCTATGATGTGTTTTCTTCTCCTGCTACACTTTCTCCCATCATTTTGTTTTGTTTCTCTCTTCCAGATGTTCCTTTTGTCTCTTTCTTTTCATCTTTCCAGGGCTGTAATCAAGCCCAAGGAAAAAAACCAACCTTCTCTCCTCCTCTTCCTTTGTCCTTAGCTTTCCTGTGAGCATCATGCATAACTGTTCTTTGATCTAGATGCCCTCTTCCATCTCTTTCCTCCCTGCAGTCTCCCTAAATACGGGTCCTCTAAATCTTTAAAGCCCAGCATCTATCTTTGCATACTTACTAACAGGAATTGCTAACCACTGACAAAATGCTCCATCTGTGTGAAAGTGGGTGTCTCTGATTAATTTTAAAGATGGATTCTCACAAGGTATATCGACAGATCTGTCTGAGGAATTGCTGGAGCCACCTTTTAACCTGGAAGGTACAGTATTCAACAAAGGATATAAATCTTTAATGAAAGAAAAACTCTCTCTGTAAAAATAAAGATAAATTTCTGAAAGTGAATTTTAGGGGCAACAGTCTACAGAACTTGCTGTAGTACATGTATAAGGGAGGGGGAGGTGCTCAGGGAACAGTCACTGATTGCAATCATCTTCTGCTAGAAGCTGAGAGAAGCAGCTTAAAGAGAACTTATTTCTTAAAAGTAAGACACACAGTTCTGAAAATGTAACCACAGTATTGCACTCTAAGTCTGTGAGGCTTTCTAGTTTATAATAGTTCTCTTGTCTTCTGTGCCAATTTTATAATGCTATCTTGCTGTCTTTATATGATGTAGAAAGTATTGATACTGACTTGCCACTGCATAAATCTGACTCCAAATGTCAAGGTGCCAGCAGTGTTAAAGCATTCTGTGTTTGGAGGGCAGGGTGGAAAAGAAAGTATCATTTGTAATTGAAGCTCTTCTGAAAGATTGTACTGTTATGATCACTCTATGGATTACATGCAACTGCCTAGGGGGAGGATAAAAAACCTGAGAATGCTGTAATTATGTGAATAATTCTGGCACAGCCTTCCTTTTTTAAAGGCACAATAAGATATGGCATTTAATTGCAATTTGTGAATATTCTGTGTTTCTCTCATCCCTGTGCTCTCAGTGGTACTTTCAAGGTTACTCAGTACTGGTTGAAATTAATTGTAAAACCCACTTTGCTCCAAGGAAGCTGTTAAAGCAATGATGAGTGTTCTGGAAATATAGTCTATGTACCCCTTGTTTTCTATCAGTTGAATTTAAAAACTAATCAGTTTTCTCTCTGGTACAATTAAATGATAGACACACTCTAAAACCATCTATTTCTTTAAATATAAATGTATAATAAACAGAAACCCTTTAAAGTTTGAAACATTCTTCCTATGTATGGAAGTAAATCAATATCATGTTATAACATAACTAGAAAAACAGAGGTATTCATTAAAATAAAATGAATCTGTTACTGTTCTGTAATTTTCCTCATCCATGTAGTGAATGTATTTATAATTCCCTATTCTTTCGATTCGTCCTCCCCTCGTCCTCCCCTCCTCTTTTCCCTAAACTAGCTGATGAATGGATTGTGGCTAACCCGGAGCTGACAGACAAAACGAAGTTTACTATCAATGACCTGCCGACTGGCTCAAAAATCCTTGTGAGAGTTAAAGCTGTGAATGCTGCTGGTGAAAGTGAGCCCAGGTACCACCCACAGCCTATTTTAGTCAAGGAAGTGATAGGTAAGATCCTCCTGCCTATGCTCACCCACATATACACTCTGCTTCCATACCTAATCCTGTTTTATTAAGGCTAGTACTTGTTGTTGGAAAAAGATGATATGGCCTTACAAAGCCATTGTGCAGTGGCTAGAAATCATGAAACTGTGTTTAAAAAAATCTTAATTCTTTTAATTTGTTTTGTTTCTGAGTCTTTCAGAGCTTGTTTTTATGCCAAACCTGAGCCTGATGTTGCTTTTTTAAAGTTGTGCTTTATTCCACCTATTCCTACCGCCATAGCATTTGGTATTACAAAAAGTGACGATGTACTGAATGTAATATTGTGGGACCAAGAAATTTAAGATACCTCACTCATTAGTCACTTCTGGAACTGTAGACCACACAGTCTCCTATTTATACCAATGCCCACCACTGCTGCCTCAGTTAGAAAAGAAGATAACTGTCAAACACAAAATTTTGGTTTTTTTTCAGAACCTCCAAAGATTCGTCTACCAAGACACTTGAAACAAACCTATACTCGAAGAGTTGGAGAAACTGTGAATCTTGTTATTCCTTTCCAGGTAAGAATTAAAAACATTTACAAGAAAATACTCTATTTTTCTTATACTGCTGCTTTTTAACTTATTTCTGTGCAACTTTGGTAGGCCAGAGAGTTAACTAAAGCAGATATGGAAGCACCCTGAAGTACATGCTTGAAAGCTTTTGCTTTGACATCTCAAAGAAATTATGTCAAGCTAATTAATGAATTGGGTGAACTAGCTTAGGCTGATTTGTCATCTCTTATACCAAGGATACTGCTCACAGTAGACATTACATGTGAGATGATTGCTAACAGAATGCAAAATGATTACACTGGCAGTAGTTTGATATGGTATCAAGGGTGAGGACTGTAGCATTTAATGATTTTTTTGTCATGAGAGAGGAAAAGGGAGGGGAAGAGTGGGCAGTTTCACTGTCTCCTATAGAATCCTTGAGATTGCAGCTATAACATGATTATTTCTACAGCTATAGCACAATTTCCCACAGCATCATATTAACCTTCATTCCCACACCTCTCTACCTGCAGGGTCCTTATTCCTCTGAATACAAGGATTATGGCAGAATTAATTTCTATTTCATGTCTGCACACATAAAGATACTGGGTAGGCATAATCTGCCTTCCACAAGGCCGATAAAAGCCTAATAAAACCTTGATCAGCAATACACTGCAAGATACACTGCTCTTGAGAAATTAAAGGAGGATTCTGTGGTTATTCTCTAAGATAAGGCATTCAAAAAGGTGTGAGATTACTCTTTTCAGACAGCATCTGCAATTGTTTTCCTCAGGAAGGCAAATCCCATGGTAAAGCAGGTGAAATTTACTCTGAGTTCAGTACTGAAATTGGGCACTACTAGGCCCACAAAAAAGGCACAGAAAATATATCAATCCAGCCTACCTAACAACTATTCTAACAGCTTTTGCAATGAAAGAAAAGAGATCCCTGGAGGTTTAGTTTATTACTTTCCTCTTCCACTAGCAGTGTAGGGAATGTAGCCACTTCCAGAGTGCAAAATATTTTGTTCTGCGTTTTCTGGGGTTTTCTCTTTCTTTTAGAAAAGTAGAAATTAACTACCAAATTTAGCCTGAAAGTTGATTACCTAATTCAGCCAAAATTTGCAAATATTTTCAATCTCCTGGGGGGGGGGGGGGGGGGGGGGGGGGGGGGGGGGGGCGGGGAAGAAAGAAAGAAAGAATTATGTGTTTTAGGTAAATTAATATGATTACATCTCAAATGCAAAAAGAATTCTCAGTTTCTTTCAGAACAGTTTCTTATTTCCTGTTTGGGAAAAAGGGGAAACAAATCTGTTTTCACTCCCTTCCTTTTCCCTCCCAAAATCAAACTTTCCTGGGTTCTCACAGGGAAGACCAAGAGCAAAAGTGTCATGGCAGAAAAATGGTTCTCCAATCGACAAGAACGATATCAACATCCGCAACACTGAGAATGACACTATCATTTTCATCCGAAAAGCAGAAAGGAGCCACTCAGGCGAATATGACATGAAAGTGGAAGTAGAGAACTTGGAGGACAAAGCTACAATAGATATTCAGATTGTTGGTATGTTTTGAGAAACAGAAATAAATGCATGCCACAGAAGCAGACTCCAGTCATTCCACAGCTATAGGAAAGGAGAGGAATCCCAAAGAGAATCCTTCTTGCCAGTGATAACTCTCCACATCCAATTACTTGGATGTAGATTTGTGGTCTCTAAGTAAACCTCCCTACACAACGGCAGGTCCTTGCTGGAACATGTCAGTCTTTTTTTTTTTTTATTGTTATGTTTTTCATGTTCTTGTCTATCCAGGATGCAAGCTTTTTCCTGTTGAGTGGTATCCATAGTCCGAAATGGCAGTAAATTCATAGTAACTTTGTCACAAGTTTAATGGAGAAGAAATCCTAAACACTGAAAATACATGAAAGTAGGAAAGGCAGACAAGAAAGCACAGTTACTTTTCTTTTTTACCCATCTGTTTCTTTACATAATAGGCAAAACTGGTCACAGCCTTTATGATTGTCTGACCTTGTCTTTTAGGATCACATCTCCAACTGGTATTACCTTTTCCAAACTATCATGCCCTTATGCAATTCAAGAGCATATGCATATCAGAAACCATACTCACAAAGTGGTCAATTGAAGTTTTTCAGAATTCTGAAAATTCTGTCTTAACTTTGGCAAGTTTTATTTTCCAACCTCAGCTTTCTTTTGACATTAGTTTTGGCATGTGCATGTTGAAAGAAAGAGAGAGAAATCAAACTAAGTGGAAGGTGTGTGTAGGAAAGACAGAGACAGAGAAAGCAAACAGCAGAAAATGTCAGCTGCCATATTTTCATTACAGATCGCCCAGGCCCACCAGAGGTTGTAACTATTGAGGACGTCTGGGGAGAGAATGTAAATTTATCATGGAAGCCACCAAAAGATGATGGCAATGCTGCCATTACTGGGTACACTATTCAAAAAGCAGATAAGAAGAGTATGGTAAGTAGTAAAAAGATGTTCAAATGACTGATGTATTCATGAATTCTCCCTTTTAAAAATAAAATTCCTTACAAGCTTAAATTGATGTAGGCGGACAAAGCATTGATTAGTCAGTGTTCAGAAAATCTGCAATACCTCTCTGAAAAATCTAAAAATCTCCTGTTCACTGTATCTAAAGCCTAGAAATGGGAATGTTTTCAGGTGACACCAAAGAGGAGGACTAAGAAGGAAAGGACAGGTGGATCTGAGGAAAGTAATTTGGTTTTTTTTTCCTTTGTCTCAGCACAGAAAATAAAACCCCAAAACATTAATTCTGAAGGCAGTAGGTTGTTACTAGAATCAAAATGTAGTACTGCTGTATTCAGACCTGTAGTGTCACATTGTGGAAGTCATTGCCACTCCTTAATACCCATGTCAAAATGGTACCTATGTATTTTGCAAACTGCTTTGAGATTAACAGATTAAAAATGCAATACAGAGATGTTTATTATTTTCATTAAACTAACATGAATTTTACAATTCCTTAAAAGACAGTAGTTGGATTCTTAGATTTAACACTTAATTGCAGATTTAAATACTGAAAATCTCAGACAGTATTTTGGGAGTTGCCTTACCTAAACAAATATTTTTCCTGTTCCCTTCTCCCACTTTAGTATGTTCATCTGCTTCATGGTCTGATCAATTCATTCTTCCTGTGCCACTGTTTCCCACCCCATCCTTCATTTTTATTTTCTCCTCAGACTATAAGAATAGATGCTCTCTGTATAGCAACCAAAGCAATGATGTCCCCTGTCTCTATATCACTGTGTCAAGGAGAAAGCAACAACAGCAGTGTCTAGGGTCCAGTGTATCATGGATCATTCAGGTCGTAGTGTCCCCGCATTCCCTGTGGTGGTGAATTTTGCAGTTCTGGCATAGCTGGCCCTCTATAGAAAACTGTTTTCCCAAAAGGCGCTTTGGCTCCTAAAGGTGACCAAATATCAATGCAGACTGTGGCACAGGGAACTCAGCACAAGCTCGCCTTTAGAAAAGCAAGAAAACTATGTAGGGCAGGCACAGTAAAGAAAAGCAAAAACATTGCTGTGGTCACACTGCACTTTATATTAATTGCATTGTAGCATTAATCTCTTTCATCTCAGTTTGTTACTCAGGTTTTGTGTACTAGGATAGAATTCACATGTCCTGTTACTGCTGCAAGACTAAAGTGCTAAAACCCACCTCCCCGTCTGAGCCTTTAGATACAAGAGGACTACCTGCATAAAATTACATTGCTCATGAACACTCAGCCTGTGGAACAGGGGGTAGATTAGCACACTGGCGTCTTGTGAGTACATGCTAATACTTTTCCCTCAGTGCCTCCAGTTTTCTGATCTGCCGCAGTACCTTCTCAGTCAGCAGCGTGGACAAGGAATGGAGCCTGCCTTGCTTCACACAATACAGCCTTTGTAATATTGGATTTCCTAAAACAAACCTTCTCAACAAACAGACTGTAACAATTCGGGAGAGGTCACTTTCCATTCAGCCTTCACTGCTCAGCAGTGAGCTCTGTGGTATTCTCATTATCACTCACCTCATTCATTACCGTTAGCTTCACTATTTTAGCATTCATTAACATTCCCTTAAAAGAAAAATCTTACTCCCACAAGCTTGATGATTCTTCTAAGCAACTCATGGCTGAGAGGTGCTGGTGCTGTGGGGAAGCTCAGTCTCTGTGTCTGTATCTTTCAGGAATGGTTCACAGTAATGGAGCACTACCACCGCACCAGTGCCACCATTAACGAGCTCATCATAGGAAACGAGTACTACTTCCGGATCTTCGCTGAAAACATGTGCGGCCTCAGCGAGGATGCAACGATGACCAAAGAGAGTGCTTTGATTGCAAAGGATGGTTAGCTAATTATCTGTTCCTTGTCAAAAGGGAAGGGGTTGTGTTCAGAGGCTGGAAGGTGATCAGAGGTAAAGGCTGTATCTCTAAACCACTCAGATGCATTCCTGGCCCTGAGACCAGGTACAAGTAACAGTTAGGGCATTTCATATTAGGACTTCTTGGTTTGCCCACATAGGTCATAGCTGTTTTTTTTAACCAAGTGGGACATTTTTCCTATGTTCTGACATTTTCTCCCATCTTGGATCTCAGACGCAAGTCACCACTGGCAGATCTAAGACAACAAGAGCTGGAAGAGGAGTATAGCAGCTGCCCTGTTCGAAGTGGTGGATCACTGTCTGCCAGAGGAGTTTTGGCATCAGTGCAAGTGCTCCTGTCCATTTCAGACAGGATCCAATAGATAAGCGTAACCCCTGCTTCACATCTCTTGCAGGTGGAGCTGTACAAATTCTGATTCTGCAGTCAGAAATCCTGACATTTCAGAAACTGACAGTTTGAAATGGTACTGTAAACTTTAGAGACAAACAAACAAACAAACAAAAAAACCCCAAACCCTGTCCCGTGTGGAAAGGAAATTCTACAAACAGGTGGTTTAAAGGAAGAAAATCAAACCAAACCACCTCAGTTTGTTTGAAAGGAAGGAATATGTGACTGCCGTGATGCAGAGGACAGACAACCTGTACAACCCACACAGCCAGGCTGAAGGACTGAAGGCCCAGGGTACTGGACCTCACTTCCATTATTAAAAAGAAAATTACCCCTTTTAGAAATGGGATCATGAACAAAGGAATGGCTAGAGGAACTGCTTTTCTCACTATTGCTTGCTCTTGTCATGAGGGCAAGTACTAAGCTGCACTCAAGTCAGTATAAGAGTTTGGATCAGGTTTCAGTGAAGCAAAGTTGATTCATGTTGCTTGTGCGCAGGAACAGATGTCAGTCTGTCCAGCTGTTTTACATGCCAGCTTAGTTTGTGGGTGAAGATGGTTTATTGATGGTAATCTCCCCTGCAGAGCAGGGATAAAGCGGCAGTGAGAAACTAGATTTTACTACCATGTTTTCCTTGTACAGAAGCTACATCCATGCAGGTATCTGTATTGTTGGTGCACTGTATGAAGCAGAAAGAAAAATGGATTTTCATATGCAGACCCAGTTCATAATCAGAACAAACTGTGAAAAGTAATTGGCAAGAGTGAACAAGGCTTGTCAAGGCAGGCATCCTGCAGTACATCAGTTGGGATCTGTCCTGTTCTGTAAATGCAGGGCATGCAGGCAAAGACACAGAATAAGCATGTATTATTTTGTAAGCCACCTACTCGGGAAACACAGAGGAACTCTCAGACATCTGTGCTATAGTATGACCAAGGGCTATAGTCCCTTTGCAAGTGCACTTCCAGCCTTCCCTACAAGTGCAACTGCTAGAGTCATGTTGGTTCCTAAAGCAGTGCAGATCAGAACTGACTCTTTGTAGCTATTTATGATGCTTGGGTATTTAGCTACATGCCAGCATGCTTTTTATAAATGTTTTATTTTCATTTCATAGGTAAAGTCTACAAATACCCAGTTTACGATGATTTTGACTTCAGTGAACGGCCATTGTTTACTCAGCCTCTAGTCAACACATTTGCTGTAGCTGGTTACAATGCTACTTTGAACTGCAGCGTTCGGGGCAACCCCAAGGTACAGCATAGCTCCTAACAGTATCAGTTACAATATGAGACAGCTTAACCTGAAATTGTAATACCATTCTTACTATTTGTCTCACTCACAAGCCTGGCTGAAGGCAAAAAGAGTGGTGGCATGGGCTCTAAAGAACACAAAAAGGACCTCCTTCTCTGTGTTATAGGCATTGTAATGTTACAGGCAGAACCTCAGGAAAAGGCTGAGCTATTCTGGGACTGGCACTGACAACAGCTGCCCAGTTAATACAACAGTAAATGTTGCTAATAAAATTAAGCCGTAATTATGCTATAAAAAACTAATTATGCTTGAAATAACACATTGCAGGAATATTCTGGGACCGTATTTGTTCTCAGACCCACTGTGCAATGCATCTTCCAGTTTCTTTTGAGTTGTGTATTTTCTGTTGTGAGAAACTGAACTGACCTAGTAAAATAAGAACTCCAGTGGTTAAGAACGTTTGCTGTTCACTCTTCATCTTCACAGTTTCTTACTGTGCAAATTACTGTGAAAAAACACGCTTTTCTTATTGACTTAAACAGATGTCAAAAGCTATTGCTCAGATGATTGCTGTCGTGACACAGCATCTCTTATTTTGACAACAGCCTTATAATTTATGACTTTATGTGATAGGGGCTGCACTGAAAAAATCATGCTTAAAACCAGATGCAGGATGCATGTTTATTTTTGAGTTAAGAATTACAGCTTCCTTTCCATCACTACTTTATCTATTTTGCATCATTTTTTTAATTACTCACCTTTAACTGAAAATCACAGAAAGCAGTAACATATTTCAGTCACAGATTTGTACATGTGGGCATTCTCTTGTTTTTACCACAGCCCAAAATAACCTGGCTGAAAAATAAAGTCGTCATAATGAATGACCCAAAGTACCGAATGTTCAGCAACCAAGGTGTCTGTACCTTGGAGATCCGCAAACCCAGCCCCTATGATGGGGGTACTTACAGCTGCCGAGCAGTCAATGAACTTGGAGAGGCAGAAGTTGATTGCAAACTGGAAGTAAAAGGTAAGGAGTTTAAAACATTGTAAACACCCTGTTTGTCTGAACAGCATCCACACAGGAGTCAAAATGATGCAAGGTAAATGCAAAAGGGAGTTAAAACAACTTTTTTAACTTTTCCAGAAGAAAATAACTTGGTTAGGACAAAATAAACTATGTTGGTTGCTTTGTTTTCTTTCTGAGGATCACCATGCTGTGCTTATGCTATAGTCTTTCCCCTGCCAGATGTCAATTCACATCTTCAGTGATTGCAAGGACTTTTTCACAAGTGACAAAATAGTAGACTGTAACTCTCAGAGCTGTGCCGCTTACTTGAGGAACGCTAGTAAGACTCAGCTGTAGAGCTCTTCAGGAAAACATTAAGAAAATCACCTTGGATAGGAGACAGATGTCTGAGGAGAATGGCGAAGGGAGAAGGAGAGGAGGAAGAAAGATTAGTTCAGGGTAGGTTTTGTCTGCTTTAAAATTCTTTATTAAAGACAGAATATTTGCTTCTAAGGAAGTTTGTTAGCAAAATCATGTAGCAAAAAGGAGTATTGTTCTCAAGGACACAAGCTAGTTGATGTAATTGCTGTATTTACTTTAAGAACAGAGTGTTCAAAACTATGGCTTTTGCAAATACAGAAAAGAGGGCCAAGTAGGTTAGCCTTCTACAACTGAAGATATATCTGTATTTTCATTAATAGATAAATTTTATGAATTCCAGGTAGTTTAACATTGACTGGGATATCATGACTGGCAGTAGGATTTCGACTAGATTACTAACAAATAATCTTAGGACCATATTTTTTAGAAAATTACTTCCTAGGAAAAGATGGAGTCAGTTGGACTAACTCCCACCAAAGGCTTTTGTTTCAACTGTGGAATAAGCTAAGTATTTCTGAAAAACTTAATATGAGGTTTTAAGTAAGGAAAGCTGACTAAAGCAGGCTGATACAAAGTGTGTAACTGAGGAAGTCAATTTAGTCTAGCTGAATATGGGCGTAACTATATTACTTCCATCATGCTAGTCTATAATGAAAACCATAATATTTAATATCCTTGTGGATTGTATTGTGTTTAATTTTGATTTAAATTTCCATTTTCTGTATTTTCTGATTTATCTTGTCCCACAGCTCAAATCTGCTAGCCAGAAGCCATTGCAACAAAGTTTTGGTCTGAGAAGTTGAACAATTAACTAATATAATGAAAATATGCATAATATGTTTCTTAATTTTCATGATTTATTTTTAATATACTGTGTTTAAAAGGTTATGTGCTTATCCTGAGTATGATTGTTTTCCTTAATCACAAGCAAACTTTCTATTTCTCAGCGTAATGGAAGACCTCATCACCTGAGAAGGTTACTTCATCTTTTTTTTTTTTATACTGAAAGGCCATTTCATTAAAATTCCTAAGTCCCCAAGCCCTAAAGTTCTCATGCATGTTTACACTCAGTTGTAACTTTTTAGCCATCAGCCCTTTGCTTGTAGTACAACCAAATACTACATTTTAAATACAAGAAGCTGTTTATTTCTGTCCTTTGTTTTACAAAGAATATTTTACATATAATGTGCAGAATATTGCAAAATATTTTTAAGATAAGAATTAATATAACTAATATATCTCAATTTCAAGAACTCCAAACTCAAAATGCTGCCGTGGATCACACTTACCCTTCAGTAATTCCCTTTCCAGCTGTTGTGAAATATAGATGCTTCTGTTGATCTTGGAACCTTTTTTTCACTGAATGTTTTTGTCATTCAGGTTATTTTTTAATATGCAACGGTTCCAAAGAAATTGTTCTCTCACAGTGGAAGCCGCTCAATGTTAGAGTTTTTAGGAGAGAAGTGTGGAGAGATTTTTGTCTTTGATCAATACTGGTGGGGGATTTAATTTCTTACATTTATAGATACCTATGGATTGGTATCTAAAATAGGCTGGGAATGCTTAGATCCTTTGCCAGTCAATTAGCATTAATGTATCTAGGAAAAAACCTACAGTTCTGTTCATTAAAGTGTTTACTAGGTACAACTGAGATGATGTCACTGATGATTTTTGCTGACACATGTTTATTTAACTTTCATAGGTCCAGTTTTCTGAGTAGTTTTCTGAAGTGGAAAGCACAGGATACACTATGCTCACAGGCTGCCAGACCTATTCCATTCACAGCTGATTCTTTCCATAACAGCAGCATTAAAGATTAAAACAAAAAAATTATATCTGGTAACATTGTAGTAAACATTTAGGGTAAACAGTCAGAGCAGTGAAGCACTAGAGCAGATTTCCTGCAGAGGTTGTAGAGCCTTTGGTACCAAGAGCCTTTAAGGGTAGTTTAGAAGAATGACAGAAGTACCATTTGTTAAGATTATGAGATACACTAAATGACATCTCAAGATTGCTTCCAGCTCTGTGAGTCTGACTTTGACTCAGTTCTTAGCACTGCAAACATACCCTAGCACCTCAGAATTCAAGTATTCCTGCCCCCAATCTTCATCCCACAGGAAACCTTGGATAGATGCATGGGCTTTGCATCATGCCTGAGGGTTGTGTTAATTATCCTGTCAGCTGCTTGCAGCACATCCTACAGTCTCAGTTCCTCTGGGACCTTATCTTGGGGTTGCAGTTGAACATCCCTTTGCTACAGTGAGAATGGGGCCATAAGAATTACTCCCTTTAGACAAGATTTAGTTCATTCTTGCCCACTTTTAAACAAAACCTCTCACACCCACTGACTGTAGAAGTCTTGTAGCTTAGACATTTCTAGACTCAAAGAGTCTTCTTTCTTCTCAAATAAAGTAATATTTACTTTGAAAGATCAGCTGAAAAAATGGAATGTTATGCCATAAACATCTTGCTCAGAGCACTTCTTCAGTTTTGCATCGCACCTGGAAGAAGTCCCGAAAAACACAAGCAACATGTTAGGATCCCACCCGGGCTGCGTGCCGTTTCTCCCTTCTTAGCTATGTGATGGGCTGCTTCATTAACCTAAATCCCACCTCCTCTAGTTGATGGTTGGTTTCTGAATCTGATTTCATATTAACGATCACCTGGTGTGGTCCTACTGCCCCCTCCACCAAGCTTGGTATTGTGGTTCCTCCCGCAGTTTGGGCTGTGAGTGGTCACCCTTGCTGAGATGCCTCTTTCCATCCTGGCAGGTTTAGCCATTACTTTAGACTCCTTTTTGAAGACTGCTTAGACAGCCATTTGTAGGGTTTAGAGACAAGGACAGTTGTTGTAAGGGTTCAGTGCTGACACTCTTAACGTGACTGGCAGTCCAACTGATGAATTCAAAGGGAATAGGATTAAGTGAACCCAGCAGCTGAAGCTTGGCAAACCAGGGTAGGCTCAGGGTTTGCTATATGATACAGCCAAATGCAAATGAGAATTAGACAGCCAGAGCATAAAAACATAATTACATCTTCTTACACTTTTCTATTGATTTACATGTTGAATTATCATTCTTTTAAGTTTTCCAGCCTATTTGTTCATTTAGGAGAGCTCTTCGGACGACTGCTCATCTCACTACACGAAGCGAAGGCTTACAGATTTCTGACTCACTGGAAATGGACTGCAGAGTGTGTGTGTCTGTCTGTCTGTCTGTCTGTTTTCATACGTATAGCTTTAAACTGGTTCAGCTTTATTCCAGCAAGTAACAGTCAAGGTCTGGATTTGTAAAATGATGAGATACAGTTGAACGTTGCCTGAATAAGACAAACAGACTCAAGACTATGTTACCAATCTGGTGAATGTACCAGCCATGGTGCTATTATTACAGGTCTTTGGATAGTAAGTCATGCTAAAGAGATCTATGCCATGCAACAGTATATATCATACTAAGTGAATTTTACTTATGTTGGCTAGAATTTCTTTTATCCATCTATTTCTGAGGTATTTGAGATCTGAACATTATTGTGCATATATATATACTCAGCCGTAGGAATATCACAGAGCTACTCACAGAACAGGATTTCTGATTTTGCACAGTTTTTGAACAGCCAAGTGGCTGTGAATGCTCTGGCTATGAATAATATCAGTGTGCTACCATCTTCTACATTTTTAGCCATCTGCTTACATTATTTTAGGTGTAAAAGTAAAACCCATAGTTGTTAGTAAATTTAATGTGCGTTTCCTGAAAATTTTTTAGTGATAATTATAAGCACAATAATAAAAGTAGTAAAACCTTATTCCGTCCTCAAAAAAAGGTTTTCCGTGTATTTATGCTATTTCAGACAGATAGTATTTCATTCTTCCGTATTAAGTTTTGCTGAGTGAACTTAAAGATGGCAGTTCCATGACCAGCTTGACACAACTGCAGATACAATGGCTTTTTTGTAAATATAAGTGTGCTGTAAAAAGTCATGTAATAGATCTTAGAGAAAAGATTAACTCTGCCTCACTTATCTTGAAAGATGATGCATACACTGAATCTCATGATACATGTTTCATACTCACCTTACTAGGGAAAATAATGTATGCATCTCTTAAGATTCTTGAGGTTGATCCTTAAATATGGCTGTAAATCTCCCATTACAAACAGTAAGGAACTGATTCCTTATCAGGTATCTGAGGTCAATGAGAAGATTCAGATAAAGCACCACGCTTCTTTTATCATGAAACAAATAGCTTTGGAAATTGTTTATCTTAAGAGCAAAATCAGGGTTGGCGATCACTCTTAACAGGTTGATTGTGGCAAAGATGCTGTATAAGAAATATTTTTTTAAAAGGTGTTAAGATCAACTGGGAAGAATTTCAAATGCGAATAAATACCACTGTAAATATTCTAATTCTGCAGTGATATATCACGGAGTAATTAACCCAGGAGAACCATTCTTCTTGGCGGGGAATAACCAGGTTTATAATAAGCATACTCCTCTGGACATTCCATTTCATTCCCTTCCTCTCTTTCCACATGCAAACGCATTTTCTGCATGCAAAGTGTGTATTTATTTGCGGTTTTAGATTAAACTAGCTAGTGTCTCATGGCATACAATGACTATGTCACATGAGCAAAGAAGGCCAAATTAATCAAGAATAGGAGTATGTAATGTCAGAGTTACAAAGGTTTTAGACTTATTTCTGCTGTGCCACTGGGCATAGAACTACCTGTACCTATAAAGAATTCTTTTAATGACTGTGACTACCATTGAGATCTTTCTAGGAGATAGAAATCTGCATCTCAAAAAACCAGCTCTCAGTTAGTTTGTAGAATTATTGAAAGAACAGAAGTATCAAAAAATCATTTGCTGTGCTTAAAAGGCATTCTTCATTGCAGATTACTCTTTGATTAGTTAGTGCTCAGAATGATAATCCATGCCTGAGCTTAACCTACAGAATGTAGAGATGAAATCTTGATCCAATTGAAATCAGTGAAAACCTTTTACTTCCAAGAATATAGTTTTACTTTTTTTCCTCTAGAACTTACTTGAAATTCAGGGTTGGTGGGGTTCAGAGAATTTGGCTTTTTCTATAGAAATATGTTTGCTTGTAGCCTTGCCCAAACCCAGAATATTGACAGTGCAGTTGTAAAATGACAGATGCCCAGAAACCAATCTGCAGTACGTTATGCATCCAAATTTACTATTTCAGACCTAAAACATGTTAAGAAATCAGGCTATGATCCTGCACAGAACTGTTCCTGTAGTTTTAGAAGTATTAAAGCATTTTTCTTAAAAGACTAAAATAGGTACCAAGTTGAGTGCTTTCATATACATACACACATATAAATGTATATACATGGGTGTTTATTTATAGAGTCAAAATGTTTATATAAAGGTAAAGGCTCCTATAAATAGCATGCTGTAAGTAATGTAAATGCAGATACATGACAAAGTACATACTTTAGTGCACAAGTATGTAATTAGTCTGGACTTGATTATTTTGCCTTACAGAGTTTCAACATATATATATATATATATGCGCTTCAGTGTTATGTGTGTGCTTTTTTTCCCTGGTGGAAAATAGTATATATATATATATATGTGTTAGCTTCTTTGAAGCTACGTTTGGAAACCTTTTTCATAAATGTCAGTTGCATAATTGGGTTCCAATGTATTCTTTAGACTAATTACAGGATTTATAGTTACTTGTACATATTAATATTGCTTTTACCTATTAATGATAATTTTGAAGCGGAACTGGATCCCTACCTTTTACTCTTCATGTGCTTCTAGTCCTACATATTTTACATGACTAAGGATTAAAGCATCATCTTGACATAATTGTAAGCATAATTTTACTCAACATTTTCTCTCTACTTTTGTGTTTGCGATTAAATTGTTACTTCTCTTTCTCTCTCTCCCTTAGTTACACAGTAAGGATTTTTGAATGTATAGTGTCATCTAAGGTAAGCTTTCATATGGTTCTTGCATATGAAGCTTATGTCTGTTTAGACGTCATACAATGTCTGCCTAGTATGGCATGATTTTCATTATTTCACTTAATGAAAATGTTTTTTAAAATTAGTAGCATGATAGTTTTAATGCATATAAATCCAGATTTTTATAATAATTGCTTGTTACGGTAATGCCTCCTAGTAGCACATCTTTCTAACAGTGCACGTTTCAATGGAATTTAACAGTGCATCAGTTGGCATGATTAATTAGCATGAATAAACTGCAAGTAATAAGAGTATTTTGCATTTATAGTCAGTTATTTTCATATAGGAATATACCTCTACATAAATAAAATATTTATTCCACAGTTAATTTAAAGATGAATTATTGGTATCACAACTTGCACTACCTGAGTTGAAAAGAATGCCAAAAAGCATGCTTTTTTTTGTCTGTATGGTGCATCTATCTAAGGTCAGGAGCGAACAGTTCTGCAACAATGTTGGTGTTAAGTAAGATAGCACAGTCTCATAATCACTAGTAGCTAATAGCACTTTAATTGGATAATCCTTGTGTTAATAAAGGTTATAAATTCCTAAAACCTGTGCTGAGGATAAATGCTGTCTGTATCAGCTCAGTTGCATTTAGCAGAAGTATTCAGAGACAGCGATATCTTCATTCTGGCAGTGTACTTTTGCTTTAGAGCTTTTGGTGTGTTCCAGAAAAGGCTCAGAAGGTAAGTGCAGTGATCAGTGGGTGGTTTTGCAACTTGCAGAACACAATACTCATGCAGATCTGTAAGAGGAATGGTAACGGTATGTAGCTTGCTTACAAGAAATGCCACCCTTTGCCTTGGGAAATGTTTTTAGCAAAATATTTATCTTTTCCCCATTGTTCCTTCAAAATGTCATTTGATTTCCATGAAATTAACAGAAATGCCCATGTGTTTATTTACCGTTAATTTTTTTTTTTCAATGGCATGACATTTCACTCCTAATTTGGACTATTTGTATTCAGTTACCGCTTCTACATCAGTAGGATTAATGGGGGTGCCCCGGCTGGTGTGTTAAGACACTACACACATGTTTTTCTGGGCACTGAAAATTGTCTTGGATTGCTAAAATTATTAAACATTCTTCAGAATTTTTTTGCCTTGCCCCTTTTTCCAGAACACCCAGGTTTCTGCTATAGCAGTGATTTAAAATAGGTTTGGTTCAGTTTTTTACTCATGGTGGCTAAGCCACAGTCATAAAGCACGTAGTCCTAAAATTCTGGGAATGGTACTTCTGATACCTGTTCCATGAATATTGACTCCAACCATCACAAAACTGGAAAATGGAGGGGAAAAAAAAGAAAGAAAAAAAAAAGTTTACTTTCACAGAGAAAGGAGACAACATTTTGGCAGGGCTGGAGGAAGCACTGAATATGAAAGGCCTCTATTTGTCAGCGGGGCTTGTGAGCATGGGCACTCACTGCTGCAGCTAAGGAAGATGCTGGCCACAAGCACAGAGTAAGTCTCCCCTATGGATTGGTGCAGGACCTCCCACAGCTTTGAGATCACGCACCAATAGCTTCAAGCCCTGGGAAAACTCTAGAGCTTTCAGGCAGTAAGCACCTGGATGCAAGGTGATTACATGTGGCCTATTTCTTATGCAAAACTGAATCCAAAATCATTCTTCAGACTTCCCCAGCAGATGAAAGTTTTGAGTTTCATCACCCCCCTCTGGACTCTAAAGGCACCTATATCTAAACCCCTGGCTTTTCTTCATACAATTCTTTCACATGTCATCCTACCTGATATTTTCAAGCAACATGGTAAATATTTTGCTAAATCCTTATAAACCATTTTAAGTCTCAACTCTAGAATAATTTGAATGTCTCTGCATGTTTTCCACAACTCATCACAGTCAGGTGTTTTCTACATTGTTCCCTCTGAACTGACTTCCATCTCTGACTATCCTCCACCCAGCCTGATGGAAATCTAGGAGGGTTATTTGAGGTGAAGCTTATCATAGATTATTGCATGGAGTGAGATAAATGACTGAATACATGACACCCAAGAAATGAAATTCACCCTATGCAAGAGGACAGGAAAGTTCTTCATAGTACAGAGATTAAATAATGGTTAATTCTCGTGATGAAGTTTTGAACAGGGATGAATTTTATCACATCTCAAAATGAATTATGCAATATGGACTGACTAAATCTTTGTCACTTACACCAGAAAATAAAGGTACAAAGCTGTTGCTCCAGGGACTTTGAGCCTGAAGATTGTCTCATTCCTTGTTTGTAGGTGGGCTTTCATACTTCAGACTACTGATGGATGGAGTGCCTCCGCATATCATTGCTTCATATATGCGTGAAGTACAGGCAAACAAAACTGAGGGGAAGTGAAAGTCCGTCCACAGTGTTTCCTCCCACTGCACTGGAAAGCGGTAGCAGAACAACAGCATTTTAGTTCTTGCAATGACAGAACAAACGTGTGGTTGGGCATTTTCTTGCCCCCTCTCCCCCCCCCCCCCCCCTTTTTTTTTTTTGTTTCTTACTTGTTGTTTTGTTTTTCCTACCTGCTCTTACTGAAAAGAAAGAATACGCATGGATTGCTTTGAGGTTGAAATTAAATGATCTGAAGACAACACACATTTTGTAATGTTCAGCTTTATTTTCTGTTTGATGTTGTGGTCTGTTTTTTGATGAGGAAAGAGGAGAAGCTGTGTAATAAACACCAGGAGGCAGTCAAGAGTTTGTACTTGGTGGTACAAAGCACACTTTTCTCAGACTGAAAGTACATGGATTAGCCAGTAGCTGTGCAATAAGACCCTTGGAATACATACCTCTTTGATAATGTACCTTATTCACCTGATAATTGTTTAACAATATGGTTTTACTATAACGTAATTAATACGTTATGATGAATTAATATGTTACTTAATGATCATTTAAGCTAAACATATCTTCCTTTAGAAGTTTTGATTTCCTAAATCCAACCCACCAGTCTCTCAACTGACCTGAAATTGTTTTATTTAATGTACAATAAATATGAAGTGTTCAAGATCTATCAAGTTCTTGTTTACTGTTTTTTTAGGGTTTTTTCCATCTCATCTTACTATGCTTCTTGTTTAATTACTGTAAAGCAGGAACTTGAATCCACCACATTCAGTGGAAAACAGTATCAGCAGTATCAGCAGACCCAATGGGCTTACAATGTAAGATACATGATACAGAATGTGAGTAAAGATAAATACATGCAATTTTGTATCTACATGTTTTCAATATCTTCAATATTATACATGTTAACCCCAGTGGTTTTCATCATTTTGGATCCACCCCTTTCCTCAGCAGTTCATGGAGCTCATGTAGGTATCTTAGCAGAAAAGGGACTCAGACCATATCACTAGCGAGTTTACTGTGCAAGGCAAAAATGCCTTAGACAAGGCAAAAAGGCTACATTACTTTTCCAACTCTAGCGATGTTAAACTTCAAGTATCGCAGGGGTGGGGGTGATTGTAAGTCTTCAGCAGACTCTGAAGCATGTGAGACGCAAGGTCACACATAACTTGGCCAGGTTGTCGAATCCCTGTTGCCCTGTCATTTATTTACCAGTTCTCACTCTGGCTGTATAGATAGGGTAGGTTAGGTGCTTACTGACTAATGATTGATCTCCAATTATTGTTTATAAAGACAAAGGTCTATTTAGACCAGCAGTACGTTACAAGATTCTTTTTGATGTCAGCACATTTTCAAACACCCAGCAATCAGTAATTATGCAATAATAAAAGCATGTGTTACTATGAACTGGTGTTTTTGCAGCTGAATTACCACTTCTTTCGCTGTAGGGATCTGAATGAATGTTCTCACTTTGTTCTGCAAATCTTGCTTGCTCAAAGATCCTTCTTCTTCTTTCTCTCCTTTCTATCTTTGTGATTTCTTCTGGGCTGACATTTTTGCAAAAAAGCAGTTCTCCATTCCCAGTGATCCTGGACACCCCTCCACCTGCATTTCACCCTACTCCTGTCAAAATCAATTCTCTCCTACACATCCACTCACACCTACACACGAAAGACATCTACTAAGAAGAAAATATAATAAAGGATTAATAGTATCTCTTTATTCTGTATCTCACCAGTGAATCGGACTCCCTTCATATCTTCTGAAGCACAGAAGGCTGTGGGAGAGGGTCGGTTTGAATATATGCCATGCAGATTTAAGCACTTAGGCACATAGCCCTCATTTAAAATAGTATCAGTCAGTTGAGATCTATTATAGCCAGCACAAAAAGCTATAGCGAGTTTGTGCTTTTCAGTAAGCCAAAAAGGATGTGCATGGCCATCTGCACGTTGTATGCAATGACGTTTACAGCTTGAAGCTTATGTTATCTATCTGCCTCCTCAGTCTCAACTGTACGTTATAACCTAGAAGCCAGAATAAATCTCAGCCTCTGTAGGCTCTCTGCCGATGGAATTAGCTACTCGTAATTTCTACCAGATGCCAGCAGTGTTAAAAGACAAGCTGAACTAAGCTATTTTTCACTGTATGGACGGTAAGCATTCTATTTGGATGCCCTTAATTCTTCCCCAGTTGCATTGCCCAGCACTTGCCGTCGGCTGTCCCTCAGGCTCGAGATGGGCCACGCCAACAGGAAGTACTGGGTATCAGGCTGTGGGTGGACTAAGATGAATGAGCACTGGTGTGCTATGAATTCATACCCTCACTAACTATCCTGACCAGCCAAGCCTCTGGATTAAAAATTAATTGAGAATTACTCTGAGAGGAATGATAGGATGGGGTGGGATATGAAAGGCATTTCTAACAGATCTAAAGTAGGTTGCAGAACCTTAAACAAAGAATAACAAAAGATAAAGTTTTGATTTATGATGATTTGCCTAATGGGATTCTCCAGGGATCATGTTCGATAGATGAAATAAAGTGACAAAAACCAAGAGAGTTAAGAAAATGCTAATGAAATCTGCCATCAATACCAGTTTAGGAGAATAAAGACATACCAAAGATGACAAAAACTACAGGCAAAGCAACCTAGAAAGGATAGAAGCAACAAAATATCATGCTGTAGAAGATATGGCCCAGTACTCCCAGGACGAAATTTCTCCAAATTCTGCTCTCGTGGAATTTCCAGGGAATTAACAAAACTCAGAGAGACCCAGGAGTAACACAGGACATTAAATAAAACCTGATTATATCATAAAAAATAACACAAACCACAAAAGCTCCAGAAGTAAAACTAGTAGTGCTTTTATGGCTTATGGTTGTGTTCCCTGATGTCTCACAATATATGAAACCAGTTTAAACCTTCAGCCAGTTGCATTATTCATATTATCTGTTTGCTATGTACACTCTCCATCGATGAGTACGTGCTGAGGTTATAGTTCAGTAGCACCTTTCTCTTTCCTGCACACTTTCACATATCTGGTAAGATTTTAGTATTCCTGAAAGCTCTGCCTTGGTGTTGAGTTTGACTTACACAGGTAAAGGAAAGTTATTACTTGGAATAAGAGGGCAGACCCACACATGTATACACACACAGATACACAGAGAAAGAACAATCAAAGTTAAACAAAAAAAGGGTTTGTTTTTTTTTAAGGAAGCCAAGGGAAAATATTTTATCTTCTCTTGGCTTGCTCTTCTTGCCTATGAAAGGGCATCAGGCATATAAATGTTACTGTTGTATAAATACAGATCCATTCTCAGATTGCTGCATGTGGAGCTTGACACAGGCATTGTAGCTACTACCCATTTGTACTGAAAGATCACGGCCAGTGCCAGCCTATTTTTCCCTCACTGAAAGCAATCTCACAAATACAGAAAGGGGAGGAGAAAAAACACATGCAAATCTTTGAAAGAATGCTTACATTGGTATATGCTGTTTATAAGGAGGTCTTTACTGAGAGTCAGAAATGTTTTAAGCTTCCTGTACTTCTTTTCTTGGGGGGGTGGGGGGAAGTGTAATATTGCTGCCTTTTACAGAGCATTGTGAAGGGAGACTTACTTTATGAACGTCTTTTGTTGCATTTTGAGATTCTGGAGCAAAAGGCATTCTATTTTAAGCACTGTCACTTGATTTTCATGGCCTGCTTTCCTGACTGACAAGTAAAGCTGCTGCTTTGCTGAAGCAGAGAGCATCTGGAAGCAAAACTGTAGCCTGAATACTGAGGAAGCACTGGAAGTCTAAACACACTGGGCTTTAAATTCTATGTTCTCTTGTTCTATGCTTTGTTGCTGAATACTTCTGAAAATAAAACAAGCCATTCCCCAAGCTCAGTAACAAATTCAGTAAGGAATCCATTTCTTCCTCTAATCATGTGGCTTTCACTTTTTACATCACTCTTTCCCCTCCACTTCTTTTCCTAGTTTGTTTTCTTTTCTTTTGCTCTTGGTATCACAAAGAGCTTGAGCAATCTCTCCATAAATACCAGTACCATTATGTTCATTAACCACAGAGATGCACTGGGTATTAAAATAAATGGTTTTACCTTTTTCCAAACCCAGGGATTCCAGTGGACTGGGGACCTGGCTGGTTGTGAATCTAACAAGTCACATCTCCCTTTTGCCATTTTCCAGTTGGCTGTTACTGAATCTTTGTTATGTTATGCATTACCTTCTCCTTTGCTGGCAGTTCCTCTCTTCTCTATTTTGGTTGCTAATCCCAACTGCTGTATCATACTGTATTTAGTGATCTGTAAATTAAATCAGCTGATGAACAACATAGCACTCAGGATGCACATGCCATACCAAGGGATTTTGAAACCACCTTTTTATGTATATCAAGCATTCCTGACCCTTGCAGTAGAGAAACCTACTCAAAAACATATTACCTTTATTAGACAAAGTGAATCAGCGCACTTTGAATACCAAGCTCTGTCCAGGAAATCAATGTGTCCAGAAAGCTACAGCCTGACTCCCAATGGAGTAACTTAAAAAAGGATTTCTGGTTCTAGGAAGATGCCATCTGGTCATATAATACTTGTTAGAGGTTGTATTTTACACTTTCATCTTTCATACAGCTACCCAGAGCTCTCCTTTCCCTGGCCTCATTCGGAAACCACACACCTTCCTAGAGATTCAGGGATATACCTGAAATCCTTCACGTGACTACTTCAAGTAATTTGACATGCCGCGATTTCAGAGGACGCCCGTTTGTTTTGAAGCGCCTTCTCTAAGCAGGCCAAGGAGGTAAAGTGAAGTCCTGCACAACACAGCGTCCAGGTGCCCCGTAACGTGTCAGCCGCCGCTGCCCGGGCAGGTCGCGGCGGGGCCCCCTCGGCCCGTACGGCGGGGCCCAGCTCCCCGCAGACTCGGCCGAGGTGTCCCGCCGAGGGGCGGCCCAAGCCCTGCCTTCGTGCCGAGCCTCGCCGGCCACCTGCGGCGTGCGCCCTGCTGCGGCCCTCGGCTGCGTTCCAAACCGCGTGGAAGGACAATAAGAAGAATGAGGAAGATCCGCGGGAGAGGGGGCCTCACCCCGCCCTGCGCGCATCCAGCGGTGCGGGGCCGCGGGTGCACGGGCCGCCACACCGGGCCGCAGCCCGGGCTGCCACTGCCCTCGGGCCGGGGGAAACGGCGGCGCACGGAGCGCAGGCGGGACGGGCCCTCCCGGGGCGCGCCCCCTCGACCACCGGGGCTGCCCCCGCTGCCGGGAGGGTCCCCATCCCCTCGCGGCGGTGCGGGGCTGGCAGAGCCGCCACGGCCGGGGCAACCCGCCCAGAAACGGGGCCCTGCTGCGGGGGAGGGAGGGAGCCCCGCACCCGGGGCGAAGGCACCAACGGCGGCCCGGGGACGAGGGCGCCCGCCCCGCTCTCCCGGTCGGGCGGCGGCCGCTCCCCTGCAGCGGAGCCTCCGGGGCGCGTCTGCCTCTTCCGCCTCCCGCCGCTGCGCCGCGGCCTCAGCGCAGCCCCGCCCCGAGCGGCGGCGGCCTGACCCCGCTCCCGTCCGGTGCGCGGCGGGGCGGCGGCGGCATGGCCGTGCCCTGGGCTCTGCCCGCGCCCCTCAGCCCGGCGCAGCTGAAGCGCCTGGAGCAGCACCGCTACAGCGCGGCCGGGCGCTCGCTGCTGGAGCCCTGGCTGCAGCCCTACTGGGCCTGGCTGGTGGAGCAGGTCCCGCTGGGGCTGGCCCCCAACGCCATCACGCTGGGCGGCCTCCTGCTGAACTGCCTGACGGCGCTGCCGCTCATCGCCTGCTGCCCCAGCGCCACCGAGCAGGTACCGCCCGCCGCGGGCCGCCGCCGCTCCATCAGCGCTGCACCGCATCCCCCGCCCGGCGCGGCCTCGCCTCGCCTCGGCCCGGCGCGCCTGCCCCGGCCCGTCAGCCCCGCCGGCCCCGGGCCGGGTGCCGCGGGTCGCTCCCGGGCCGCCCGGTGTGGCGGAGCCGCCCCGGTGCCTCCCAGCAATAGCCGGAGCGCTCGGCTCCGCCGCGGCCGTGGGCGCGGCCCTCCCGGGGCAGGGGGCTGGGGCGGCGCTGCGGGGCTGCCCTGGGGCTTGCGGGGAGCGGTGGTGCGGGGCCAGGCTTTGGGGCGGCAGGGGTCAGGCAGGAGGTGGGGATGGGGGTTTGGGTGCCGACGTGCGGGGGGGGAGCCCGTGCAAGGGCGAGGCTCAGTGGGCTCCGCTCGCCGCCCCGGCCCTTCGCTGGCCCGGGGTCTCGGTGGGCCCAGGGCTTCGGCCGGGTGCTTGGCCCGTGCCGCATGCTGCGAGCGAGGCTGTGCCTGGGCTGGTCCCTGCCTCCTCCAGGGACCCCCGCAGCCTCCTCCAGGGACCCCCGCAGCCTCCTCCAGGGACCCCCGCAGCCTCCTCCAGGGACCCCCGCAGCCTCCTCCAGGGACCCCCCCAGCCTCCTCCAGGGACCCCCCCAGCCTCCTCCAGGGACCGACTGGTGCCCCACGTGTGTGCCTCTGCTTGGGGCAGGCTGGGGAGGAGGTGTCAGCAGCCTTGACCCCCTCCTCAAGAGGAAGGCTCTAACGATGGGGCCGCAGGTAGAAACAGCTCCCAGCCAGGAGGGAAGGTGCGGGATGTGCCCAGCAGCAGGGCAGAGCTGCCCAGAGCCGGCTGGTTGCCTTTTTTTAGTAGCTTAGATATACTTTGGTGAGTGTTCCTGTTGACGGAAGAACCCTTCTTTTTCCCTTCTTGCTCTGCCCTTTGTGTTAGCAGAGGTGTTTGTGGCAGATTTATTGGGAAACTCATCCACATCAAAATTAACTTTGCTTTGGTCTCGCCCTAATCGCTTCCCTGATCACTTCCCCGATATACATCGCCAGGTTAGAGGCACTTTGTGGCGCTGCAGGCGGTGGGAGAAGGGAGGATAGAGATGGGAGTGAACAGTTGGAAACCACAGATTGCCTTCTTGTGGTACTTTCAGAATTCAAATGCTTGGGGAACTGCTACCTTTAGCTTACTTGCATGACGTAGATAGCAATCATGTGCCAGCTGTGTGTCTGGATGTTCAGTTTAGCTTTTTCTCTTTGCTATCCAGGAAAAAAAAAAAAAAAAAAAAAAAAGCAGAAAGTTATTTTTCCCTTGAGGACACTTGTACAAACAGAAAAAGGTTGTGTTGGAGACATCCAGGGAGTTAATCTTTCCAGGAAAGCTTAGGTTGAGTTTTAGGAACTTTACTGTTTTTTTTAGTAGTGGAAGCTGAATTTTAGAAGAACCTACAGTTTGGACTGAACTTCCTTGTTCAGATGTCAGTATGTCCTTTATAAATATGTAGTGTAAAGCCAGACTCCTTATGCTATTGTTTTTTTTTTTTATTGTTTTTTTTTGACTCTGCACTGTGAGAATAGCCCTTACTTTCTCTTGCTGTATCACTTAGACCATTGTTACCTCTCTTGTGCTTATTTAATGACTTGGCTTGTCTTCCACCTAAGACGTCATAGTTGTGGATGGCTTTTTAAAAAAGCTAAAACTGTTGCAACACTAATAGGTGCTGTATGTACTGTTGTAATTACCTACTTTGTACTTTTGACTTGGATGTGTAGGCTGGAAGGACTAGGGGGAAGGTGGAACCGAAAATTATGTTAAAGGTGATTGAATCACAGACTGAACTAATAGCACAGTGCACTTCAGCATCACCTCTCGATACTATCAAGCCACTTCTTCCCTTCATGAACAAGTCTTGATTACCTGATGGACTAACAAGAACTTGTTATATTCTCTTGGTAAAAGTATAGGAAAGTCGAGTAGAAGACTGAGATAAAATAACAAGCAGGTTTTGGTTTAGGGTGTTGGGGGGTGGTGGTGTATGAGTTGGTTTGTGTGGTTGGTTTTGGTTTATTCCCTAACCAGTCTGAAGAGGGCCATTTCTATCAGTCCTTTACTGAAAACACAGAAGTCTTGATGATCGTACAAACTGTCCAAAACAAGACTGGTAGCTGAAATCCCTCAGAGAGCAGCTGCTAGGAGATGCTTAGGAAAGAGATCTTTCCCCAATAGACCCTTCCAGCTGCCAAAAGACTGTGGTTTAGGGGTTTCTCAGTGAGGGATTCTACTCGAGTTACTTGGAGAACAGCAGCTGATGGATCTGTTTTCCCACAGATACCATGCCTTTGAAGTATTTGTTTTGAACCTGTTCGTACTTTCAGCTTCCATTATGTCCCATTGCAGTAAATTCCACAGTTTAGTAATACCCCCCACAACACTGCAATTAACGTATAAAACCATACAATGCTCCCTTGTTCTCTTCCTCTGTAGCTGTTATTTCCTTGTACACTATTCTTTTTATCTTCATCAACATCAGTAGCCACTAAAAGCTGGTCTGTTACTGACTAGTACAATATGTTTTGGCTTTATAAAATATTGTCTGCTGCAGAAATGTGGCCTTGTCTAGTAGGAGCATGGGTTGTGTCACTGTCTCCTGTAAATGCACATTTCAGCATAAGCCACTTTATTTGTAGCTAAGCCATTAGCAGGCTGTGCCCCTTAAGCACTGTTAGAACTAAAAGCCACGTGTGTAGATTTTTTTTAGTGTTTGTCCAGTTTCCTACTCTGTATCTTAGGACAGCAATCTATAGAAGTAGTATGAGGGACTGCTGTACCAGGTGTGGTGGTGGGGAGGATGCTACCTGCACAGCTCATGTTCTGTGGAGGGCTGAAAGATCTTTTCTACTGTGACTGCAGGCTGGGTTGGGTTTTTTTTCTTTTTCCCTTTCCCCCTCTATTTTCTTTTTTTTTTTCTTTTTTTTTTTCTATTTTCTTTCTGTTTCTTTTTTCTGTTTTCCTTCTTCCTTTTTTCTACACCCTTTTTTTTTTTTTTTAATTTCCTTTCTCCCTTTTTTCCAACAGTAATTGTAAAATATTTAGGATTAAAAGCTTTGCTGAGTGTTGTGGACAGTGTGTATTTGCTGCGTTAGAGTGTAAAAGAAGCACTTCGGTGAGGATTTCCATTTTATCCCCTCCATTTGACCTTGACCTGTTTTGCCCTACTCCCAGCTGACTTCTCAGAAGTAGACGAGGTTACTTTTTAGGTCACATTAGGTTTTGCAGGTGAATCTCTAGGACCCCTTCCCATTCCGAGCAAAACTGGTGTTTTAATTTTTTCCTTGCATAAACACTAGGAAGAAAACTGGCTAAATGTAACTATATTTTTAAAAGGGAGAAAGTAAACTTTGATCCTGCTACTTTCATGACTGCTCACGGAGGGGCCCCGTTTCAGTAATCCTTGAAGCTCAGCCACAGGTGTCTCTGAGAAACCATGGGAAGTTACAATTTTAGGACAGATGTTACTGGTAACAGTGGTTACCTTGTAATGAATTTGTACCTATTTTAAAAATATTTGTAGCACTTACAGCAGGATTTGAGCAGAGTCCTCCAAATGCATCAGAGGAGATTTCACACGGTGATAAAGACCTGTCCTGCTTGCTCTCAGCTTCTTGGATTCCACCATGTCTCATTTATTTGTGTTTTTTAAAAGTCTTTGTTTCTGTTGTCTGTAATTTCCTGGAGGTTACTGGAAACAGGAAGACGGGAAGAGAGAAGCATGGATTATGGACTGCCATTTGGGCAGTGATGGCAAAAGGGGTCAGGGGCCCAAGGGTTCCCGTGCAGAGAGCAAAGGGAGAGAGGGGGAGGCTTGTGATGGCTAGCTATGTAGAAGCGTTTAAGAAATGGTGCAGTGAATTTATGAAAGGCTGTCACACCTTGCTGAAACACGCTGTTTAGAAAGCCATACATACAGGGAGGCCAAGAAGCAGGGGAGAGTCTAGGTGACTCTAGCTAGCTCTGTTATTAACGGTTTGGAGGGAGAGAAACATTGGTGAGGTGCTCGCTCTGCTTCTCTCTCTTTCTTAAAATAATCCCTTAAAAAACCCCAACCAACAGCCCCCCTCAAAGAAGAAAAAAAACAACCCACCTTTTAAACCGAGAGAGGGATAGTCTTCAGGTTTTTCCTGTTATAGGGAGAAATGAGGGGAAGATACTGACAGGGATGACATTATGTAAACAGCAAGGGCACAACTGAGCTTTGCAAGAGAAAGTAGAGAAGTAGAAAAGAGGGTGAGCTGCAGCAGCTGAACTGGTGATGTGGGGGTGTGAAGGAAGAAGTATTAAGCCCTTGACCTGCTAGAGGAGAAGTGTGAAGCACTGAGTGGGATGGGGAATCCAGCCAATACCCATGAGTGAAGAACAGAGCGCTCAGCAGTGAGTGGGGAAAAGAGGTATTTGTTATAAAGACAGACAGCGAAAGTTCGGGAACCCCAACGCCAAAGGATGGGCGCTCTTTCAGAGGGAGCTTGTTGGGGAGAGCAGGATGCTAAAGAAATGCAGGGAGCCTCCGGTGTGTATGAAATGCATTTGGGCTATAATATGATTATTTGATTATTATTTTTACTTTTTTTTTTTTCTCCCTGGCCTCTTCCCCTGCTGTAATGCAGGTTTAAGCAGCATTCCCTTCTCTTGCTAGTAGTACAAATGTACATAGTGCTTTGTGCTGAACAGAAGTGAGGGAAATCATCCATGTTTAAGGGGAAAGAGGAAAGGAGTCCAGTAAAAATGTGTCTTTCTATTCCAGATCTGTTGGAACAGGGGCCATGTAAACTAGGGCAAAATTAGTAGCTGTGGATTGTGGAAGCAAGATTATGACTAAATGTAATGAGTAATTATGGGGGGGCTGAATCTTTAAATATTGCAAAAGCTTAAGCTGTTGAACTCTCTGGGCTTTAGAGCTTTTCTTGAAATAAATGGTAAGGGATCTCCCTGGCAAGTGCAGTCTTTTGTAGCTGGCCATGCTCTTCTGTGGAGTAGAATCACGGGAGCAGAAGAATAAGGACTGCTGTTCAACCTAAACTTTTTCCTGAAGGAGAGGCATGCCACACATCCCTGCCAAACACCATATGCACATGGTTTTGTTTTGACACCTTCTGGTTCAGTAGATGGCCAGACCTGCTGTACCAGATCTGTGTGTGACAAGATTCTGGGGCTGTATCATCTTTCAGACATCCTTTTTAATTGAAGCAGAGAAGCATTCCCCTCTACCCCCTGCCACCCCTTCGCCCAGCTTTGTGTTCTCTTCTAGTTCCATGAGAATAGCATCTAGCTCTGGCCAAATAATACATTTGCTTGGACAGGATATAACTTTGGGCAGAGATAATAAACACCTCATCAGTGAAAAGCTGATGATTATTGGGAGCCTCCTGACCTTTCTGCTGAGTTTGTCAGCCATGTCGGCATTCTCAAATGCTCCCACTTCTCTAATTTACAAACTACTTAGGTCCAGCGTGGGAAGCTGGCAGGGGACATCCCTGGATAGAGAGCCAAGCATGTGAGAAGGCAGTGGAGATGGCAGCTGTAGCTTATTGAGAGGACAGATAGCAGAGATAATCTGTGGTTATTAGGAACTTCGGAAACCTCTGTGCACCTTCAGTGATTTGGGAAGCTGTGTTTTACCAATTAAAATATTAGAGCATTCATTTAATCTGCTAAATAGATGGCTGATCACAAGTGACCCTTGATTATTGCCACTTTGGGTTAAATTTGAACTGACAGCCTAGGAATGAAATGCTCCCAGATGGCATTTCTAAACCCTCTCAGACACCTGTTCCCTGTTCTTACTGGGATATTCTTCCCTGCTCCACATCCATGGGGATAGATGCATCCGCTACAGGTGTTAATGGATGTAGATGATCCTTACTGGGAAGAGAAGGAGCTCTGCTCCTCTTTCCAGGTCAAGGAGAAGAGCGATTTAGTTTTGGAGTCTAGGGGGAGCGTTGCTTTGATTTGTCCCAGCAGGAGCTAATGCAAACAGGCTTTGATCAGCAGTTGTAACGATTATACCTGTACCATAACTTGCAACTCGACAAAAGCCATTGCTTTGTCAGAAAGACCTAATAGGAGAAGTTTGAGTTGAAGGTGTTTTATTTGTTCATTTTTATGTTTAATATGTTAAACTTGTTTTGACATAAGGCGAACACAGATGATGTTACCTTGAACAAGAATTCTTGCATCATGTTCTGTGGGTTACGGAAACTTTCAAAAACTGACTACAGTAACCCGCACGCAAGCCTTCTGTTTTGGTTAGAATTGAGACTGCATTTCATGGAGCTTGCATTTCACAAATGATTGTGAAATCAAAAGATTGTGATGACACCAAGCATACACCATACAGCACTATGGCCAATGATAAAAAAATGTGCCATAACAGGTTTCTGTTCCTGACTGGTGTTTCGATTATGGAAATGATCCAGTTAAATAAGAAACTGCTCGTGCTCTGCCATTTGACTTAATTGGTGATGCGCCCCGCGCTGTGGGGGTGGGTGTTGGTGTGCGCGTGCAGAGTGGGTAAGGAATTTGGCTAGCATATTTAACACTTTTGTCCATGATACAGAGAACCTGACCACTTTAAAGCAAACTAAACCCTATTGCAGTTATAGGTAGATGGCTGCAAAAGTAGGGGAGCCTAGTGCAATCAAAAAACCAGTGGTGTCCTGGACAGAATTGCCGGGTATGGTCTGGTTTACTTGCCAAAATCCAGGGGTTAGCGTGACAAGTTTCAATGTGTCTCACGCTATCTTTTTGTGACTCGTAGAAGTATGTCACAGTAACGACACCTTGAAAAACACTGCAGGTTACCTTTGTGGCACTTCACAGTAATATCAGTGGTAAAACTGGAAATGTCTTTTACAATACTACTTTAAAGGACTGCAGTGAAGCCAGTGGTTTCTCCTAGCCTTCCCGCTCATGGAGCTTCATTCATAGCTCTGTGGCAAGGGCTGCCGTGGTTGAGGATGTCTGTTCTCGGTGCAACAAAGTTCTTCTGAAAAAAACAGAAAAAAACACTGTGGTAGCTTTAGTATGTGGATTTTAGCACAACTAAAATGATCTTAGCTTCAACAGCGCCCTAACTGTGCTTTTATATCCTGAAATACCTGAGCAATGGCTGACAGCCCTCTGGACAACCCACTTTTGGAAAGGTGGAGGGTGAGAACAGGGGCCAACAGGTAGCTGCTGCCTCCCTGCAGAACGTCTGACCAAGCGAGCTTGCACGGGGAGAGGCCGTTGAGCTCTCTGTTCCTAGGGTGGCAGTAGGCTGCTCCTGTTGTCTGCAGGATCCTCGGTGCTTCCCCTTTCGTCAGAGGAGAGAAACATTTTTCAAAAGATGACTAAGAACTCACTCCTTGCTTTAACCCCATCCCCCAACACACAATTCCTTTGTTTAACTGGACAAAAAGGGAAAAGAAACCTAAATAACTGAGGTAGTTCCATTGGTAAACATCAAATGCATTGCTGCCATCGCTTGATCTGGATTTCTATAGTATGATCTTGGGGGGTTATCGGGTACCAGTATGTGTATGTCCATTGGAATGAGAATATCTACTCATCCTCTTTCACCTGCTCAAGGCTTCCAACATGTTCTGTGATTACAATTTTTCTTAGTTTCCTTGGAATAAGGGGAAAGCTGGCCTTGCCAGTTTGGAAGATTTGTCTGTTTTCTAGATTTCTGTGTACGTACAAATCCAGATTTCTCACCTATAGCTGGAGCCCCTAATTCTTTGACTGTTTTTTGCTTCAAAGCTGGGAAAGCAGACAACCATTTGACTTTCAATGATAGGAATGTTTTATTAATGAAATTACCAAAGTACTGGGTAGCAGGAAAGTCATAAATTTGCTGACAGTGTTTCCATATTAAAAGTACAAATCTCAGCAATAACATAGTATTATCAGCCAGCCTGGAATACACGAGGAAGTTCTGAATAACAGCAAAAAACCTGTTCAGAACTGAACCTCCTTTAAGCATGTTGGTTCCTGAGAAGGATGTGTTTTGTGATCAGTCTTAACTGGAGGCACAACTTTTTTTTCTGACTCAAGTCAGCGAGTAGAATGACGATGTCTGGAGGAGCAGCTTACATCTGCATTCTTACTGCTGCCTTCTCCTGTCCCTGCCTGTGAACTGATTTGGCAACTCATTTTTCCTCTTTTCCCCAGCAGTGACACTGGGCTTATGTGAGTGTGGACAAATGTCAGCTCACTAAGATTTGATCTGTTGTCTAAATCTGCTTAATAGCCTTTGCTGGACTTAGGAAATACATGTAATCACATTGGTCTATTTGTGCTGCAGGAGAGGAATTGCAGAGGTTTAGAGCTGTGGTAGCTGTGCCTCACCTGGAAGTGGGAAAAGATTCAGCTCTGTGGCTGCCTGTGACTGTTCACTTGTTTAACCTTCAAGTTACATTTCCAGCATTTAGCCTAACTTTGACTCTCTTTGTGAACAGTGCTTCTAAATGTTAAGGATTACATAAGGCAAAAATGTTACCTGTACTTTGCTCAAAAGGTGTTATAAATAGTTTTTAGTAAAAACTAGTTTCTAGATGAAAGATATATGCATGTGAAAATAATGCTTTTGAAAGGTACTACTGTAGGACAGTTCCTTTGGACCTGACTGGTGTTAATATAACTGATTCACAGCTTGTTTTGAAACTCTGATAGTCTATATTAAAGTATTGCTCCTTCGTGTTTAGTGAATGACTTAATTTCTTCAAAACCTTGTCCAAAGTGCCCATGTAGTCAATTTTTCCATGTTGGAAAACCTCACTTTCTCTAAAAGCTGAAGTCTTTATTTAGTAAAATGGGGTTTTATAGCTGTATGTTGTAAATCTAAGCAAGTCTTATAAGCACCTGTCACTTAAACTGCTGAGAACTTTAGTGAGTACTTTGCTACTACTTTCTTTTCTGAAGATTAATTTTATTTTTGTAACATTTTTCAGTACACAGAATAAAAATAATTGTAGAAATACTGTAGTTTTAAGGTGGGAAAAATAAGTCAGTTGATGCAGAAAAGATGTTAAAAGTTAGAAGGACCTGTGTTCCACTTGTGTGTCTGGAGTAGTTCATTATAGTAGTTACTACCATTCATGTAGAGACCAGCACAAGAAATTTGGTTTTGTCCATTAACTAAGTAGCAAATGGAACAGCGTAGTATAGTTTTGTGCTCTTTTTACTTTAGATGAAATAGATTGTTAGCTAAGAAATTGGGAACTGCCTGGTGACCTTTTATGTGACTCTCTTTCAGGCACCTTTTTGGGCATACATCCTGGGTGCATTAGGACTTTTTATCTACCAGTCTCTGGATGCCATTGATGGGAAGCAAGCCAGAAGAACAAACAGTAGTTCTCCTCTTGGAGAACTCTTTGATCATGGTTGCGACTCTATTTCCACAGGTAGCTTTAACCTGCTGTTACTCATCCTGGTTTTAAAAAAGTTACCTGCTTTCAAGAGGGGCTTTGTTGGAGTTGTAAAGGACCTCTGAATATCATCTAGTTCAAGCCCCTGCTCAGAGCAGGGTCAGCATGTTCTTTTAGGATAACCATCTCCTGGTCACTGCAGCCGGGGCTGCCCCTGACCTTTGCATTCCTGACCAGTAGCAGGGAGGACATTTCAGAAGTAATTTTGGCAGATGTTGGTTAACACGCGTTCTGCTCATACTTACTGTGCATCTTCATGTACAGTGTTGTTTGAATGAGCTAGATGGTGAACAAAGAATTCTGTAAGAGCATGCGGAGAGATTCGTCACTGTACATAGACTGTGTTTCCCAGTGGGGTACAGGTGATGCCTCATAAAGGATTTTAAGGACCTAAAAGACTGATGCTGGCATGTGAAACTAAGGATTCCACTTTAGGAGTGGCATGCCAAAATATCAGTTTGGTAATAGGGCATCCAGCCTGGCACTTAAGAGAAGGATAATTTATATTCCTTAGAAGAATGAGTTCCAAAAAGAGTTGATTCGGAGTCCTTAAGCAGTAAGCCTTGCTCAGTTTTACTTTCCATAACTTAGCTGTTGGTGGCAATGCCTGTACTTCTCTGAAAGTTTAATGGCTGAAACGCGTGCCCTGGGAGTTGGTACGTTCTCTGTGCCTCACTCCCCAAAGAAGTGCAACTGCCAGTCTCTCTGAGCTGGGCCCATCCGCTGAAGCTGTCAGTGTTGCAAAGAACGTGAGACGACAAGGCCAGAGGAAGGGAGAACAGCCACAGTAGGCTAGAAGGCGGGGCCCTCGCTTGGAAGAAAAGCAGTCCTGTCTTTTGGTCTCTCCTGCCAGGACTGTCCCTGAGGTTAGCTGCTGAGTAAAGTATCAGTCATATCATTGGTTTGTTACAGTGATGTCAAAAAATGTCTTGTGATTTTTTTTCTCTTAACTGCGAGCAAAGAGGGTATATGACTAACATGTTCATTTCTGCTTTTCAGTTTTTGTTGTCCTTGGATCCTGCATAGCAATCCGACTAGGAACAAATCCTGACTGGTTATTTTTCTGTTGTTTTGTGGGACTGTTCATGTTCTATTCTGCTCACTGGCAGACATATGTATCGGGCATACTAAGGTTTGGAAAGTAAGTAGGTATCTTTAGAAGTACATGTGGCTTAATGTCTGAGGCTGCTATCTAAACTTGATTGCCATTTCTGTTTTTTTTCCCCTGCTCTCTCTTCCTCTCACCTTCCTCCTCATCTCCCTTTCACCCTAGCAGACTTGTGTTTTACCCAGCAAGAACTTTAAAACTCTGCATAATACTGAATAGACAACTTGTTTTTGTAGCAGTTAATTTTAGCTGTATATGCTTTGCATGCGTTTGGCTCTTTTGTCTGCGGATTTGTTCTCAGAACCTATACAAGCACTGTGCAGGCTCAGGCCAGAGAGGTCTTGCCTGCAGTGTAAACAAGTGCTCTGTGTAGGAGTAGGGACAGAGCAAGTATCTGCAGTACCTCCCTTTGTAATCCCCCAGCCACAGAACAGTTTCAGCCCAGGGGATCCGAACCACATGCATTTTTAGAGAAATTCCCCTGCTAATAGGTTGCCCTTCCACAGACATCTTCAGTGTTCCTTTGAACGAAGTCTCTGCATCCATTTCATCCTTTGGCAAGGAGCTCCGCGGTGCTTGAAGAATCACCCCAGGTTTATGTGGGGGCTTTGCTTTTAATCTGGCTCATACGGGCTCTGGTGTCCTTTAGCTTTTGTGTTAGGTCACAGTTCTAGAGATTGCTGTGATGCTGTTCATGACTTGGTAGAAATTTCATCTGTTCTCACTGCAGTGTAGGAGGAGGGTCATGACATTCATGTAGAAGATAACAATTCCAATTTAACTTCTAATAACGTGGGGATTGCTGCACCCTCCTGCAGCTGCGGTGCTGCCTAGCCATGGCCTTTTGCTGTTTTTAAACAGTGACTGCACTTCAGTAATCATTTCTGAAAAGATCAGAGACTTCTGTAGGAGCAAGATTGGAAATACGTGGTAGATGAAGGCTATCCTTCTGCTAAGCCTAGTCACTTGTTAAGTCACCTGTTTATACGTGTTTATAGGTTTTAAAGGACTGTTTGTAGTTCTGCTTAGCTCTGAATTTCAAGGAGCACCTGAGCAAATCTGAGCATCACTGGGCACACAGGCTAGTGATCAGCTATCCTTGTGTACTGTTGGATATCTGTACCAAAAGAAAGCCGTCTCTGTGGTAATGTTAAGAACTCTTTCTGATTTGCGGATAATGTATTTACCATGCAAACTACAGCTCTGCTACCGCCCTACCTATCCTACTTGATTTTAAAGGACATCTTGTGCTGTAAACAAAAATAGATGCTTTACAGCGATGGCCAAAATAGGATAATTTCTGTATGTGACAGTGGACTACACTGAAGGGAGATCAACTATGCCATGAGCTCTGGGATTCTGCATACACAATTACTTTCTGTGCCTTTCTTTCTTGCATAAAACATGAGAATGATTTCCCTATGTCAGGAAGGCACTGAGATTTCTGTACCACATAAAAATTTCTTTGTTAAAAACTTAATGGCTTCTGGGTAAATATAGTGATAGTGCATAGTACAAACAGTTTGGAATCATCTGCTGTTCCATGATTACAGTTTGGACTTCAATAGACACAACTTTTCTCCAAGATAACGTTTCTGTTTAGTGAAAACAGGTCAGAGTTTTTTCAAGGCTCGCAATTTTATTTCTCTTAAGCGTAGAGGTCAGAGTCTAAATGAAGGCATTAGTATATTGCTCTAAATACATAATAGCATGGACGGAAGCTTTCACTGATGCTGTTCCTGAATTAGCAGTGCTTGACTTTAGAAGTCAAATGACAGGTGAGAGAATCCTAGTGCCGATGGCCAGGAAGGATCAGAGCAGGTGGGTACTGTGCCACTGTCAGGTTACATAGAATACCGCACAGTGTCCGATTAAAATCTCTGGGCTCTGATTTGGGCTGTGTTGCAACCAACAGCCTGAGCCTCTGTAAAATTAAGTACTAAACTTTGGCACATACAATGACTCAGCTTCCAAGTTTGAGCTTCCTCCTGCCACCAGCAACAGCAAATGCAGTACGGCCTAGAAATCTAGGTTTTAATAGTACAGAGTGTGAACGCTGAACACGAGCACTTGCACGTGGATGGTTTTTCATGACGTAACTGACAAGTTCAGTGCACAGCTACAGCAATGGCCGGGCAGGTGTAACATTTCATTCCTGGTGGAGAAGGGAAAGCCCACTCCCAGCGCCACTGTCCCGTTTCCCCACTGTACAGACTGTCACTTGACTTCAAGCCAATTTATGAAATGGGCAGAAGATTAAAAGCCTACCTGAGTTTAGCGAGCTGAACTGGTGCACCTTACAGTCTGGTGTGCGCTATGGCTGGTACAAGCGACGGGGTGCAACAGCATAGGGAGGACGACCCATGCCAATGGCTTTGAGCAGTGACAAGCACTTATCATCTAACTGCAGCCTAAACTTTGGCTCTTCTAAGACTGAGTCTGAAGCTGAAGTGATGAAACTTAGCATATTTTATCACGATCTTTCTGATGAAAGATGAGAGTCTAATGTTACTGTGATTATCAAGATCACATAAATGTTTTCCATTAGCCAAGAGTTGATCCCTATCTCCTTTGAAAAATACCCTGTTTCCTGTGCACAGTTCACATGCTATGCAATAACAATACATGTTGACTTCAGTCATAATACGTTAGGACAGCAAATTTATTCTAACTGCTTAAAGAAATGTTGTATTTTAAACATCTGTTGTCATGGTTTGCTGGTAACTTCAGTATAAAAATCAGGTAGCTGTCTCAAAACCTTTGGTAGCATAAAAGGTACCTTAGATGTGCACATTTATTTTTTTTATTTTGAAGCTTTATTGAAAGTATACAATTTCTTCCTCTTGAGCCTCTGCTTAATTTTTTTTTTTTAACATATTCAGGTCTTCACAAAACATTTCATCAATCAAATACAGTAATTAAGAGTTGGCTATGTGTCTGAGAACAGCAAAGGTGGAGACTTTAGAGGGCATGCAAGGCTGCCTATTTTAAAAATGGTTTTATGGAAAAAGACCAAGATATCAATTATATGTCCTCTGAAACAGGGCAGATGCTTAGCTATCCACTGACTCAGTCCTCAAAATACTGTCCTTATGTTTGCGGGTTGTATCTGTCAAGTTTTCATGATATGATGGCTTCAAAAAAACGCTTTCTGTCCCAGCCTGCTCTTTATGGTCCATACTTTTATATGATACGCTTTTAATGAAAATATTCGATTGTGTTTACTGTGAGCTCGCTTTAAACTTTGATTTGATACTTACATATTAACAAGTCTGTAAATTTATACAAAATTCTCAAATAGTTAACCATCTATTCATTAAACATTTCCCCCATATTAAAATCATACATAGCTTGCTCTAGATAAGGAGTATAGATTTAATTTTAAATCTTAGCCCAAGATGTGTTCTTCCATATGGAGTACCTTTGTCAGTCAAGGAAAATCATATTATATACGCTCATGTAATTTGAAGAGATTTTTAAAGAGATAATTTCAAGTAACTTCTTTTATCCCCTCCCTCCCCCCCCCCCCCCCGCCTTCTACTTACAGCAAGAAGACCTTTTCTTTACCTAAATCTCACTTTTTTTGCCTTAATAGAGTTGATGTAACTGAAGTTCAGATAGCCATAACAATGCTGCTCTTGATATCTGCATATTGTGGAACAGCAATATGGGACTATAAGGTAAGTGTATGAAGTGTTCAGCGTTCCTGTTGAGTATTCAGGTCTGTTAAGCGTTCGCAGTTCCTATGGTATTTGAAGCTGTCCTGTGCAAGTACCATCAATGCCTACTAGTTGTCTAATGTTCTGTGTTAGCTTATTGCACAAATGTAGGTTATTTTTATGTTGTAGTTAATTTAGCTATAGTGATGTGACTTCCTATGCACAAATCTAGAGCTACATAGAGGAAAAAAGACCCCATCTGCCACATAGAAACTGATGATCTGGAACTAATACTCCACAGATACTTAAGCTTTAACAAATAGGTTTTGTTCTAGTTTTATTTCTTTTGTGTATTTTATTGTAAGACATACATTTCTGTTCAGTAAAATGATTTATAGGATGCTTTATTTTTAAAATGTAAAGATTAAATGCTTTAACAAAACCATGGGATGATGTTGGGGGGGGGTTGATTAAGTAATCCTTATTTACGTGCTGATGGAGATGTACTGATTTTTAACTAGTTATGTTGCAGCTGACTTACATGTAAATACCTATATGTAAAGAATTGTTTTCTGTCCAAAAGCATTTCCTTATCTCTGGCTTTTATTCTGATCTTTAAAGATGCACTTTAGTGGATGGTATCAAAAGTATATTAGACTAAAATCTTCATCCCTTCTAGGGCCTCTACTCAGTAATACATAGTTTTGCTTGGTTTATAGCGTGTGGAAGAGCTGAGGCTATTCCATGCTATTGATAACTAATGCAAACAAATCTAAATATGAACCACCAAGTAATTCAAATTGATTCACAAGTTTACTTGGCAATTAAGAAATGTTTAGCTAAACTTTGTTTCTATTCCCCATCCTGCAGGATGCTTTTGTTCTATTTTCAAAAAGCTTATTTTCATGTTGAAAAATAAAGTAGGTGCATTAGACTTTAATTATGATTGATTTTTCTTTAGTATTAAAATTTATGGTAGTAATGCTGTATCTCAAAACAATCTATATTCAAAAATACAGTCAATGGTTTCAATTTATTACTACTACTTTTTTTTTTAAATCCTCTGCTGCGTTTGGAAGTTTCCTTGAAACTGCAATTGATTCTGAAAGGTAACTGTTTAATTAAAATTTTTATCTGGAGACTATTCTAAATGCAAAGATACAGCATTCAATTAACACGTACCAAAACACAAAGCAGGCAGATGGTGTTTGTGTTTCCTGTGGTTCGGTGTTGTGTTACCCAGTGAAAGAGCAGGAACTGCCCTTCTCCCCGCTCCCACGCCTAGGTGGTGCAGTAGTCTGTGTCAACTTTTTGCTTATGTAGTAAAAATATTTGAAGAATGTTGTAAGGAAAAACACAGTAAGATCTAGCTGAATTCCAAGGCCAGAACTTAAGTACTCAGAAGTCAAGTTTAAACCTTACAAAAGAAATTCGTTGTCTCCTTAGTAAGGAACCAAATTCCAAACACTATCCTCCTGAGCTTGTGCCTATGAGAGTTCAAATAAAGCAATTGTTTATTAGGTATCAGTAGCTTTTTTAATTGCTTTTTTAAACAAAAAGGTGATATCCTTAGCTTTTAAAATCTTTCTCTTGTTTTTCCTGCTAAGATCCCTGTGATGGGCTTAGAACTGAAGTTCTTTGCTGTTTTTGGCATACTGTGTGGAACAGCACTTTCTTTTTTCAATTACTTCCGTGTCATCTTTGGTGGAGGGGTTGGAAAGAATGGATCTACAATAGCAGTAAGTAGCTTTAAAAATCTGAATGATCTTTGAATAATTTATGCCCATAATTTATTGCATTTCAGATGATCGCAAGGGTTTGATTTGTTTAAGCATTTAAGCAGACAAGCATGTAAGTGTTGGATGGCTAAAGCAAAAACTTCATTATCTACCTTCTCTCTACCTGTTACTGGATTTCTTCTGTCACAGGAACCAGAAATGAATTTTCTTATGAAATCAATCAGTGGTCACTGCAGTGGGTACTAATAGCATTGGTGTAATGATAATGGACTTTCCCTGAGTTTTGGCAACTGTGGTTTTATTTAGTGATATTTGCAATACATATAAAATTTGGACCTTACTGTGTGACTTGAAGCCTAAGACAAATTTTCTGTCCATTTGTATTTCAGGGAACAAGTGTTCTTTCACCAGGTCTGCACATTGGACTACTTATCATACTGGCCATTATGATCTATAAAAAGTCCACAACTCAACTGTTTGAAAAACATTCTTGCCTGTATGTCTTGACATTTGGATTTGTGAATGCTAAAATCTCACAGAAGTTGGTGGTAAGGAATATTTTTTCAGTCCTAAACCTCCTAAAACTAAACTGGTTCTTGGCTTAAGGCTTGCTGGATCAGTGGGCACTGTGCAAGTTTTCCCATTCTGCTCTGCCACTGCATTACCAGTTTTGTTATGACCAAGACACTGAACTAGTCTCAGGCTCCTACAGAGATTATATATGATGCTAATGCAAACACACACTTATTGTGGAATGTATTGGTTAGAAATCTCAGTTTTAACTTACTCCTAGAAATATACTTTCTGTCTTTAAACATCATAACTGTGGTCCCTCAAGCATCATTAACTGTGCTGTGACTTCTGATTTAGTTATCTGAATTAATATCAGATTTAATAAATCTGAATTAAATCTGATTTAATTATCTGATTAATTTGCTTTAATTACTAAAATGAAGAGATAAACTTTCCTATCTTTATTCTTTTGTAATTAAAAATCTAATTATGGATTAAAAAATAAAATTTGCCTTACTACATACTTGCTAACAACAGTAATCGAGCCAGCTCTTCCCCGCCCCAGCATGACATTTTTCACACTCTAGAAAACAGGCATTCTACAAACTTACTTGCTGAACAGGAGTCCACCTAGTGAGATATTAACTTGGTTCAAGAGAGAGAATGCTGATGAGAAGACTGAGCCATAAGACTGAACTTGAGGTGGTTCATCTGTTCTGTTGAGCACCTTGGCTCCCTTGCTCCCTCAGGACCTTGTAGCCATGTCATCTGTGTCTGCTTGCTTGTGGATGCTTCTGAGCAAGCCGTGTTTCCCTTGGCACATTATGTGTAGCTTTGAGGACAGTCTGCCCCAGAAGCACATCTGTAAAGGTGGTGGGGAAAGGATTTTGTGGGTTTAGCTCTCACCGTTTCAGGAGGCGCTGTCCTTCAGGCACTCTGGAGTGAGCAAACTGCAGTAAAAACTTAAGGTGTGACCAGGCAGGAGGCCCAGCAGAGAGACGAGCCAAGGTCTGTGCAGTTTGTGGGGCTGTGCCAGAGCTGCTCCATGGGTGCTAACCCTGTGGAGCTGTGGCACATCAAGGTCAGATGTCAGCCAGGAATTGCTCCCTGTCGCAGATCCCTGTAGCAGGAGAGAAGCGTCCTTAGCTGGCTTAGGGTGGAAGCCTCTGTCAGCTCTCCTCTGAACGCAAGGCTTTGTGGTTTGTCCTGTCTTTAGACTGGGATGCACACAGGCTTCTCTGTGAATTTTGCTGTTCGGCATAGTTGAACGTTTCTGTATTATCCCAAGAGACCACTTTGTTCACAGGAACCCCTCCGTACTTCAATTGTACTTGCCAGGTATCCACAAGCAAAGAGGCAAGGAACGACAGGGCGACTCCTTATGGCAAACTTGGCACCTAGACTACTTTGCTATTTTGAAGTTTTTACTTGGTCCTCGAGAAAGAAACTGTCAGGGAGCAGTGGGCCCTGAAGTGCACGTGAAGCGCACGTGAAGCTCTTGGCCTGCCTGCTGCTGCCTCCTAACAGCTGTGGAAGCAGGCTGTTACTGGGCAGGGACATCACACCAGTTTTCTGGTAGTTACACTGATCTTGTAGTCATGCTTTTTTGTGTGTCTCCTTTTTGGTGTTTTTAAACATAGGTGGCTCACATGACAAAAAGTGAAATCTGTCTTCAGGACACTGCATTTATTGGGCCAGGACTTCTGTTTTTGGACCAGTATTTCAACAGTTTTGTTGATGAATATATTGTTCTATGGATAGCATTGGTAAGCATTTTGTTTTACACTTTTAATTGGGAGCATACTTAAAAGAAAGGTTTGAGAACTGTCCCTGTCATTCTGCTCTGCCGTTTCTGACTTGCTCAGATTTCAGCTGTCACTGTGGAGGAAGTGCCAGGATACCATGTAAACATGTATTTTGGGAGCCGACTGGCCTTCTTTCCTTGGATCAGAGATGTAAAAGTAAATTTCCAGATTGCTCTTGTAATTATGCTTTAGTCCAGCTGGTTTGTTTGAAGTGATTCTGTGAACTGCAGACTAATTGTTTTTCAGGTTTTGTTAGTGTTTAGTGCTGGTTTTGGGGTTTGGGGATTTTGGTCTTTTTATTGTTCTGAACTAGACAACTCTATATGTTAAAAAGCTTGTTAAAACTTGTCACTGATTAAAGTATAGCTGAATTTATAGTAGGGACAATTTAAAAAAAAAACTGATTTTTTTTAACCTGTTCTGTTTTGTTCTTTTGAAGTTCATATCCTTGTTTGATATGCTGAGATATGCCACTGGTGTATGCCTACAGATTGCCGCTCATCTTCATATACATGTCTTCAGAATTTCATCTCATCAAGCTCCTGAACAGGTTCAAAACCATAATGACTGATTAAATAGGTGAAGGACAAGAGAAGAAGCAGTTAGGGGAATGTTGAATGAAGCAGCCTCTCTTTCTTTGGGAAGACAGATTAAGTTTTTCACAAAAATAGTTTTATGAGAAAGCTTGCTCTATCCCAGACATTACCAGATGTTAGAATTAGTAAATACAAGGTCCTGCAGATTCTGTGGTGATCGGTACTTTTGCTCCAGGATGTATTTCCCCCTGTGTTTCAGATCATGAATATCACATTTGAAACACTTGCCATTGCCTGTTAGGTAACCTTAAATCTGTACTTTTGGGCTGGTGAACGTAGACTGCAAACCAAGGTGCTACCAACCAGAATTTGAAGAGGAATTTCACTTTTCCCTAGACCAAGTGACTAATCTTCTAGCATTATTTTCTAAAGTCTTCTTGGAACTGCTGTGAAGTGGTAGCCAGGGGTAGCAATGAATACAGTACTGCATTATTAAGACTGGTAGAATGAGGCATCCATGAGGTAAAACTCATTCATCTCTGTTCCAGAATTTCTAAAGGACAAGCTACTGGATCAGTAGGATGAAGGAGGTAGAGCTCAGGATAATTTTCTTCTATTTCAGAATACTGTTATGAGTGCCTTTAGTATTCACGTAGTCTCTAGTATCAAAGTACAAACCTACTGTTACTAAATACAATTGTAGCTTTTCTTTCAAGGTCAAAATTGTGTTTTCTTTCAAGGCCAGTTTCTAGTTTTGTAGGCATAATAAGGTTTGCCTCGTTGTATTCCATAGACTGTAGGTAGTTGTGTACTTCAAGGACACTAACTTTACCTACTCTGACTTGTATCTGTGAAACTATACAAGTGAATGACAAAGTTCACTGATGAATTCAAATGACTGTGACAATGCAATCCACCCATATGTAATACCCTCTGTGAAGTATGTTTGCTGTCACTGTGTTCATCTATCTTATAATCTATCTGACTTGTCTTGTAGCTATCACTGTACTTGATCCAAACAAATCTGCATGGAACTAAACCCCAGTGTACAGCAAAACTCTCCAAACCAGTCAGGCCTACTGCCAGCCTTTCTCTAAGAACAGACCCGCTGGCTAACACATGCCTGGCTAAAGGGCTGCTTGTTGTCATTAGAGAAAAGCTGAATGAAAGCAGTTTGCTGTTTGTAAGAGAAAATCATGACTTGCACACAAACCCTATTTAGCTCCTTTAAAGAAGTACTATTTGAATATGATTTTTGTAAAAAGCTGTTGAATGTGTCTGTTAACTCTTTCAGTTGCTGATAGATAGCTGAACTGTGAGTTCATAAAGTCCTTCCTGAACTGTACAATAAAGAAGGGTATGGTTTTGTTTTAAAAATACTACCGCTACAGCTTCCTAGCTGCACATTAATTCAAAAAGACCTCCCAAGGTGTTCAAGGAATTTTAAAAGTGGTGTTACTGTCTGCTAAATTTGGAGGGAATAAAATAGCATCTACCACAGTCCAGCCTAAGAAGGATATACTGATACACTGGAGGGGTAACTCTGACAGTTACTGCCAAAGGACTGGCACTGTAACTGACCGCTATCAATTCCAAATGAATCCTACTACTCCCATTCGAGGCCGGGCAAGACGCAGCATCTACACATGAATGCAGCCTGAACCCAGCCCCTGGGCAAACAGAAGACGGTAAAGACCATTTCAGTTTGTCTGAATACTGTAAACAAATCACCTGAGGAAAAGACATAGGCAGGTTTTTTTTTTTAGAATGACAACCTTTGGTACCCCAGATGTCTCAAAAAAAGTATCATGCAGTAGTAGGTGTAAGTAATTTTAAGGATATGGCTGTAGATAGAAAAGTAATACAGAACTTGGTCAGAAAACCAGACACATGAGGCAATAGTAACAAATAACCTAGTATTGAGGATAGGATGCACAAACTGTTAACTGTAGTTCATAGCATCAGCTGATTATCCTTAGGGGGCTGAGACTCAGCAGCACAGTTACAAATTAGCATAGTTACTTGTTACCCACCAGCAGCCCATATTGCCTCATACATCATTCTCACAATGTAACTTCTGTGTTTGCTCCTTCCCTGAGTCCAAGCAGACGCAGAACAAAAAGCGCTCCATACCGATTGCTTGTTCAGCTTCAGCTGCAACCCAGCAGCTGAGGTTTCTGTAAGCTAGCCATCGCTACTCTGGCTCCCAGAACTGGAACGCCACCACCACATGACTTGATTCTGAACTGAAAATGCTAGTAAGCTGGGGAGAAAAATCTGTATGGACTGTTTTTGAAGTACATTGTTATGAAAACATCACATTTGAGTGTGTGGGGGTGTGCATGGTTTTTGTTGTATCTGCTGTTATATTAAATATAAGCATGAAATACATTAGGAACTACCTAATTTGTATAAATGGCTATTCAGTTGTAATGGTCTTCTGTAAAAACAAATGGCATGCAAGCTAAGCTGATTGTTTAATTTATTCACTGTAATGAGATACATGAAAGATAATCTTTATCCTTAAAACCTTAAACCTCCCTGCATCAGTAGTCATTTGGAATTGCAAAAAGTAATACTCCCATCTCAAAGGCTTGTAATAACTTGTACTAAATAAATAAGCTAGATTACTTCTAGCGGTAGTTCTACAGGAACTATATATCCCCAAATGCATAATATCTAATTATGCTTACTTGAGCAGATGTCATATAAAGCTGTGATACTCGGCTCATCATTCAACTAAAGAAACCTGCTTTTTGGACAAGTTACACCAGTTCATAAATCTCTTTACTAGTACAAAGATATTACAATGGCTAGCCTAACAAAAGTTAACAAATTTACTTTACCATAATATACATCATTAAACAATCTTACATGAGCTATGTCATACTCTGTGAACTTTTATAACTACTGATATGTCAGCAGACTAAATGTTGAAACTGTGAAAATCTTGAAGTCTGCAGCTTGCGAAAAATGCTTCCATTTGCACAACCTACTTAAAGGCTTGAAGTTGTTACATAAAGTCTGGGTAATGCATTTTTCATTCATTCTTCCCATTGTTACAATTTGGCACTACAAAAAGTAAAACAATTTAAACAGTCCAGTGCTACTGAAAGTGAGTATTAAGTAGTTAAAGGTTAATCAGACAGACAGTAAATGTTTTTTTTTTCACCCTGGCAAGATATAAATTAATTTACTAATATACTTTCCTACAACATTATCAGACACGAGATTAGAACAATCATGAAAGCGTTTAATATCAACTTTTAAGACATACAAATCTTAACATACTTCTCTATGGCTAATGCCTATACTTGTATCGTGTTACTTAGGTACAAGTTGTTTCTCCATTGAGCCATCAGAATAACATGGACTGAAGAGACTTGCGAACAGTTGCCATCTCCTGCTGTTGCTGTTACAAGAAAAGGAGATAATACTGAACAAATGCCATATCAATATGATTCCTTTGTGCTCATTAAATGAATGTAAAATGACTTTTTTATAGAATGTTCTATTTTTGCATTTAACTGACTACACAAATCTGTTACTTACAGTATCCATCATAATCTTCTTCTGCAACATAGCCATTTCCTTGCGAAGTTCACATTGTGCATCAGCTAGAAGATTTTCATTGCTCTTCTCCAGCTCTTCCATGCTCTGAAATTAAGGATAATCTTAATTCAAAACTGCTCAGTGTCAAAGGGTTCATTTAAAACAAGTAAACAAACCATTATTCAGACTAAAATTTAATTTTTACAGGAGCGATGGTCACTGATAATTGATTAGTTTTGTCACAAACTTTTGACAGAGAGATTATACAGGACTTTGAACTCCAGTCTATATTCCTGTTTAAACACTTTGCACCCTGTGAAACAATACAGCCTCTGTGAAGGAAATGGCCCCCTCCACTCAGCATCTGTGAGGTCTCAGCTAGTTAGCCTGCATTTCAATAAAGAATTATACCAGAAAAGATTAAACAGATATCTGTCAGGAACAATAGGGGTTCAATATTATGACAACCTTGGAAACCTGAAGTAAGGACTATAAAACCCATTAAATTTCTTTCTTTTTTGCACACCTCCCCAGGTAAGCCAAGTAAAGGTTGCTGGTCATCTTCCCTTCTGTACATACCATTATATCTAACTTGTATGCATGTCTGTAGTTGTGTTTTTCTTGACTTGTATTTAGTTAAGCTCATTTGAGGCTTGATTTCTACCTTTTGATCTTCCTTGAGGAGAAAAATCAAAGTAATTCTGTTCAGTTTTTCATCTTTGATGAAGACATTTTTCACATTCTGGAACTGTTACTATTTATTAATGCTTCTGTAATAGCCTCAGTAAATTTCAACTATCTTAAACTAAGAGTTGCTCTATTTCAGATTTATTTTTCTAAGCTACCAGACTTGAAAAAACCTCAGACTTATCACCTGAAATTTCAAAAAGGGACCAGTTAGGAAATGACTTGAATAGAAATCAAAGTTTGTCAGAAAATGACAACTTGAATGCGCCCCATGTACCAGTATATACTGGGGGCTACACAGCTAGAAGGCAGCTTGGCAGAAAAGGACCTGGGGGTCCTGGTGGACACCAAGCTGAACATGAGCCAACAGTGTGCCCTTGCAGCAAAGGAGGCTAACGGTCTCCAAGGCTGCAGTAGGAGGAGTGTTCCAGCAGCTCAAGGGAGGTCATTTTTCCATTCTGCTCAGCACTAGTGAGACGACACCTTGAGAGCTGTGTCTAGTTTGAATCCTCAGTACAAGAGAGACATGGACATCCAGGACAGAGCCCATAAGAGGGCCGTAAAAATGATTAAGTGACAGAAGCATTTCTCCTATGAGAAAAGGCCTAGAGCTGGGACTGTTCAGCCTGGAGAAAAGAAGGCTGAGGGAATCTTACCTATATGTGTAAGTACCTGAAGCAGGGGTGCAAAGTAAGATCGAGCCAGGCTGTTGAGGTGCCCAGCGACACGACCAGAGGCAGTGGACACAAAGTGAAAACACAGGAGGTTCTGTCTGAGTATCAGGAAATACATTGTTACTGTGACGATGACTGAGCACTGGAACAGGCTACCCAGAGAGGCTGTGGAATCTCCATCCTTGGAGATATTCAAAGGCCATCTGGACAGAAGGCCTAGGCAACTGACTAGGTAGCCCTGCTGTACCACCTGCTGGCTGGACCAGATGACCTCCAGAGGTCCCTTCCAACCTCAGCCCTTCAATGGTTCTATGATAGTGTGCCTCTACATTAATGACAAAACCTATCATTGAGGGTACTCCCATTTTTCTCACAGTTCAGATTTCTAATACCTTCCTCAGAAAAACAGTGGGGGAAGGAAATTCTGGGATAAAGTGTTTTGTTCTTCATGTAAAATGACATGGAAATTTTTTTACCAAAAAGTCAAATTTTTGAATAGTACTTATTTTTTTGTTTGCTATCTAGTATATTAGCTACTTCGTCAAAAAAGAAAAAAAATCAAACCACACCACAGTTGACGAGTGTGAATTGTGTTTCAAATACATTATCTCTGTAAGCACTGTCCAAAAGCAATAGTGTTTGTAGGGACACCCAGCAAACACAAAAATTATGCATAAAACAACAGGAAAGTTAAAAGGGCTTGATGACATAACCATCCAGCTGGGCCTGTTTTCTCCATAAAACATTATTTCCATCAGGTTCTTCCTATTAACAATTTTAGTGAATGCTTACCTGGAATACCAGTTTACAGAGAGGAATCCCCTCCTAATGAATGTTGCTTAGGAAGAGATGAAGGGAGTTCTAACTCAATAATTTTGAGGGAATTACAACTGATTTTCTTTAAGGACCACTTTCCTTACAAGCAGCAGCAATAGCTAGAAAGGCTAATGACAGAAAAAATTGCTAATTCTCATTATGGGGGATGCATATGCCAGCAGTAATAAAAGCAGTAAATTGAATCCTGAGATGTATTTTTAATAGACTGTCAAGCTTCACTTTTTAAAATACATTCAAAAATCTAAGGGAATAATTAAGATAAAATCTTGATCATTTAACTGACCTATATAACCTTTCAACTGGTACAAACTCTGCTCTGTTTAGCAAGTATGTTCTGAGGATTATGGTTAAATATTTGAAGCAGGCAAGCCAAGCAGATCCCTGTGAGAACACATTTAACTAGATCCTTCATTAAACGGATGCAATGTGTATGCATGTATAGAGAGAACAAGCCATGTTCTTAACAAATAAGGGAAAGATAGTAACATGAATATTCATGCAAGGCTGTTATTTTCCTTAAATGACCCTTAGATCTCTGTATTTCATAAAGGCTGAATTAATACAGCTTTCTGAAGTCATATGATAAGGATCAGCTGCCTTCTAAGGAGAAAACTTACTGTACCTTTAACAACTGGTCATAGAGTTGCTTAATGGTTTTTAGTCTCTGACTTTGAACTATTCTTGCCTGTTGAAAAACTTTTTGTTGCTGACGAAACATATTCTGAAGCAGAAGCAAAATAAAAAATAATCACATTAGTTAACAAAAAGTACTTGGACAGCAACACTAATGTCATTTATAAGAATCAGAAATTCTGCCTTCTCTGGAAATCTGGGTCACATAACATAGGTCTCTGCCTGGAGAGTTTTTCTTGTTAATTAAAGAAAGACTGAAGACTGGATTAAGCCCTAAGTCACCTGAGGTTCCTTCCAACCTGAGTTATCCCTGTGAGGATTGCTATCTGGCACCATTTTTGAGGGTATCCCAGGGAAATGTGCTGCCCAGGGAAAAGGAAAACTTGAAAATGCGATGGGAGTACAAATACAGTTACATTCCATTGTATAGCTCCTATCCCCTTTCAATGATAAATTCTCACACATTTATTATACACAAGCATATTTTTAGGCAACACACGCTAAAAGACAACTGATTTCCTTTACTCCTTTGTTCCCTGAACCCAAAGAATATTGACGTACAGAAACTGCACCCGTCTGTCTTCTCCATAAATGGTCTTGGCTTTTCTCAAGCCATACACTTCCTACAGCATGACTAATTGCCATTTATAAACTTGCAATAAATTTTATGAATGCACGAAAACTTAATTCAAGTCTGAGTCACCAAACTTGAATTAATTTTTTTAACCAAGGCAAACAATCATATGTTTGTTTAAACTACATAAAGTGTTTTTACATTTCTTGACTGTCTAAACAACAATATCCCTTCCTGGTGAAAATACTGTGAAACTCAAGCCATGCTGGAAACCCACCGCTAGTTTTTCTTCCTGCTCCTCTGCTTTCTGCACATCTACATCCCATTGCTGAAATAAAGTCAGGAACTGCTGGGAGAACTCGTTATTGAGCTTCTGCCTACAAACAGACACTAGCCATAAATATGACAAATGCTATGAAGAATTACAAAGAAAGCTGAGGTGCAACACACACATGGAGTAGAATAAAAGGAGCGGGCATACAGAAACAGGCTATTTTGACATCTGGCTATAACTGAATACTTCATGTTTTGAAAAACTGAACACACATACACAGACACACACTTTCTGAGTGAATGTGGATTATGTAACTATAAGGACAGAACACTCATATACAAAACTCAGTTTAAAAAAAAATTACAGCAACTTTTCTTCCTAACAGTGTCAGGTTTTCTGAGATTTACTGTGTTTATCCAACCGAGCTACAGATCTTGGCTTTAACACAAGAGGTTTATAATGAAGTTTATTAGCTCTTTCATTAGTTCATTATGCTCTAGTTTCTTTATGTAAACTTAAATTTTGTCAATGACAGTTTCTAATATATTTTAAAAGTTATACAAATATATATTTTCTATATATTATGTAAATATATATAATAAATACATATATAAAAAGACAATTATAAGTATTGCTGACTTTCAGGTTTTGGCTGTCTCATTTTTAAAGTTTGCTCTACCTGTAATATCAGATGTAGTAATTAAATATGCCTTCAGAGGTGAAAGGAATGTTAGTAGGGTGAAAATTATTTACAATTATTTACAATGTGAAAGTGAAAATTGTTTTCTTTCTTAACCAGGATGGTATGTTACTAACTAAACATTTTTCAGTTTTCAAGTAGAAACAAAAATTCCAACTGAAGTGGAAAAAATAAAAACATTGGTTTAAAAGACAAAAACAACATCAAAAGATCATATTCCACAAAGATACAAATAAAACCAGCCCTTTAGGATACCTTGCTCTCAAAATTCCAAGTCTTAAGTTTCTCCATTCAAAAGAGAAAGAACTATGCTAAAGTGTTACTGTCAATCTAACCAAGTGGACACAACTAGACACAGCAGAAACAGAGGACGTGGGCAGTTATTTAACTAGTAGATACACTACTTGCTACTTAACTGCAAGAAGATGGACTACCTAGCTATGCTGTGACACAAAAATGAAGTTGCTTTCATAGGTTTGAAAAACAAGGATAAATGCTACCTTTGCTCCTGCTGCGTTTTCCAAACCTGTTCAATCTTCTGGTTACTGGTTTTGAGTGAGGCTTTCGTATACATTTCCAATCTTTTCCTCTTAGCTAAGAGAGCCTTGTTAATGTCAGCTAAAAATCAAATAATATTTAGAAATTAAGCATACCAAGATACATTGTGCCTTTTATTGAAAATGCTGATGAGTTATACTTTGGAGAAGGAAACAAGCAGTGTTCTAATGGAGGGAAGCTAATGTGATCTGGGCTCCTGGCTGCTGTTTATAGAGTGTCCCTCAACCTGCTGTTGGCACTGGTGTGTGGGTGCAGCTTCCCTAAGCCCCCCATACACCCTACCCGACAGCTGGCCTCTGCAGTTCCAGCTGCTCATCCCAGCCCCACCAACTTCTCTAGCATCTGCTTCGAGTGCCATCTCTCTCGGGCCAGACCAAACAGGACCTACTGCGATGTGACCCAGCTTTAGCTTCTTTTATTCAAGGCAGGATGGTAGTAGGTAGGTAGTGAACTGAAACTGGCCAGCGGTTTGAACTCAGGGTAGCTGCAAGTGCTTCCATTACATACATATAAATCAGTTCCTTACACACTGTCATCAGGTGTTGCCCTACTGACTATTGTGGTCCAAGATGCACTTCTAACATATCCATACAATAAGCACACATACATGCTCGAAACACTGGAACCACTATCCAATTCACACTGCATTATCTTCAAACGTATTTGGACATATCACAGCCTGTGAAGTCTCCAGAGCTAGAGATACCTTGCAGAAGCCTGAGTACAGACATCTTGCTCATTTCTCTAGTGTCTAATAATGTTTTAGTCACATCATGAAAATCCTCATCAGATTAGCTGCATGACTGCAGTGTCAGTACAGACCTTCCAGACCTTCAAGGAATTTAGTTATGCTGACACTTTATAATTGATTTTTTTTCTAGAAAACACACATTTTTCAGAGTAATAGTCAAATTACTTAGACTTCAAAAATAAATAAAAAGTAGTATGTGATTACTGTCACTGTGAACACACATGTGTTCTGTGTCATGAATGAATGACAAACTTTTTCATACTTTGGAGAAACAGTACTTTTAAAAAGTTATTATAAGTTAGTATGTTTGTTTCACTTTACATTTGGAGATTTAACAAGTCACAGATTAAGGTTAATACAGCAATTTCTTTTCCTTCTCACTGTAGATTTCAGGAAACATTTCCCTCTAATTTGCAGAGGCATCTGCTCCTGCTAATGCCAAACCTATTTCTGAGCAGACAGCATCTCATCTCTGATCCATTCACTTTCCTTCCTTCCATCCTACTTTCGAGTCTTCAATAACAAGCAATTCTAGCTTTTTAACATTGAAATCCTCCTCCTATCTAGATTGTTAGATTGGTAATAGCATTCTAATATGTACCTTAACAGCAAAAAGTTTTAATTCATGGATTAAGGAAACCCTTTAACTCCTCTTCCACCTTAAGATTTACATGCAAGTAATGACTATGTACAGCATTTCCTTACACACACAATGAAAGCATTAATCAGCTATTGAGCATGTCATACTGCTATTAAGATGGTTTCCCTTCCTTCCACAGCTTTTTGATACTTTTGTTACTATGATATGTATTACACATTCTTTACAAGTGAAATGTTTTTTTCTCTAACCTGTGAACTATCAGCCGGAAATTTAGCTGTAAGTCAAGTCATCTGAGGATCTGATTATAACTGAACTAAATCCAGCTAGGTGACATGCATAAATCTCTTATCGTGAGACAACAGGCATTACTGATCCTCATTATTTAGCTTAACTAGAAACTTGTACTCCTCCTCCTGACTGCTGAAATTCTCTTTTCTACTGATGCCCTGTGCTCTAGACTTCTCAAGGTGTGGAGTAGACTACTCTCTAGCTCATTCTGTATCGCAACTCGCAACTACAATCTACTTTCAAAATTCCTTGTCTAAAATTAAATCTGTTTGTTCTATTTAGCTGCTCATACTAAGATTTACATGCCCCTAATTTGTCACTCAAATCTTGCGATCCCCAGTCTCTTCTATGTCATTGTAATAAAAAACTGAGTAAGAACACTTAACTCATATTGTCCCTTTTCTCTCCAATATAATCACTACCTCTTAACCTTCATCTTAAAATTGGACTTAATAACCAAAAGCACTCATGCATCTTCCCCTTTTTTCTTTGTGTTAGTATAGGTAATGACATCTCACTTTATATGCAGTTATTCCCTTCTCTTCTTTCCCTACTTGGATATAATTTTTTTTCTGACAACTGGCTTTTTTCAAAAATGTTGAAGAATGATACAAAGACTGGTCATTTTAGGTAAATCTTCAAAGTTATTTTATGGTAAGGAATTGCTGCCAAATCTGCAACTTAAACAGTTGGGGTTTTTTTGATTTATTAGAATGTAAACGTACTTACCTCCAAATCTTTCCAGCATATTCTGTACTTCACCCCTACAAAAAGTGTTTAAAAACTTTATTTGCCCATTTTCTGACTTTAGAATAAGACATGTTGTATATGCTTAAAACTCATTTTATTCACATGCTTATTGATTGTAAGCAGTGACAGAGCTGCTACTGTTCTACAAGATAAAAAGTGACACTGCTTTTCTGCTCCTGTGAGAGGTCTCTTTTTCACACTAATTTGCTTTTTAAAAGAAATTTTACTAGACTCTATTAACATACCCCCCAGTTAAAAGGCATTATTAGGCATTTAAAAAGTCTTGAGTGAGGGAGGACAGTAAATAAAATTGATCATTCCCTATACAAGAAGAAAACACAAAAGGTATTAGGAACATCAAATGAAAACAAGTCCAATAAGTTAGCATGACGGGTTCAGTAAGAAAAATCCAGGACAAATAAATAGCAGGGTGGTTTTTAAAACAACTTTATGATGAAAACATCACTGTGTAAGGCAGTGTTACAATAGTGGACATATCCAAAAGGGGACACAGTGAGTAAAGAAAATGTTTATCTTGTTTTATATCTTCTCTACAGGATATCACTTTTTCTTTTTTTTTTTTTTTTTTTGGGGGGGTGGGGGTGGGGCGGGGCAGGATAGAGGAAAAACCCTTATCTTGGACTCAACAGCTATAATCTTGCTAAAAACTATTTCAACATACACTTTTTAATTACATTTTCACTGTCCGTAAATACTGAATTTCATAAGATTTATCTGTAAAAATAATTTATTTTTCATGCAGTAATTGGATCGTTTAAAGTACTATTAATATCTTCAAGCAACAAACATCAGTGGGAAAAAAATGAAATTATCAACATTTTTCAATAAAACAAATCATCTTTTGAAAGAAGAATGTTAAGAACTCATACATGTCAATTTTTATGCATGTTCACAAGTATTTACAAAGAAACTATAGAATTACTTATTTTAAAGTGTTATATTTTCTTATTTAACATACAATTACTGCACCATCTGTCACCTGATTTTTGAATCAAATACTAAGAAAACGCAAACCTAAGCACAACAAGCATATTGAATAACCGAAATCGGTATCTATTTAAGGCTTGCTTATTTTGCTGGCGGGCATGAGGGACAGGAAATCCTAACCTTACCCAACGTCATCTGGAACCACACGAGTAGTCACCAAAGGTCTTTTCTTTACATGCTTGTCCATTACCGGTGTTTCACCTTAATACAAATTTCAAAAAGATTTACAGAAACATCTTATATTTTGTAGGGGTAATTTGAATTATTAGAAGTATAATTACTTTTCTGTAATGCCACTTCTCTGAACATGTCTCATGGGTCTCAGTTCCCTTCCATTAACACATGTAGCTCCTAAAACTTTGAATCTGGATTTGACAGATGGTGGTGAATTATTCTGCAAGGCTAGATTTCAGCTGGCACTGCTTTGAGTTCCTCTAGACTGTTCTCAACCAGTTTTAGTTTCTCTGCCCACTACTACGCCGTTATTCCCAACTTGCAATATACCAATCATCAGAAAGTTAAAAATAATCTAAAACTTGAAAAAGCCCAATTTGTAAGAATTTCATTTACTGTAAAGTACTGAAATTATGTACTCTGACACTTAACAAAGCACAGTCACAAATAGATGTTTATATTCTTTCAAAAAAAAAAATATCCCTGGCACTCTGATTTTCACTAACAGGGGGAAGGGGGAGAATTTTGTCTAAACAAATGAAGAAGGTGAGAAATTAAGAGAAACAAACCCAGATATAAGTGCTGAAAGACAAAAATCCACAAATGGAGTTACATCACACTTTACAAAAAACCTATCACGTGATGAATGATAACTTCATTTTTAAGCAGAAGTCCACTTTTTGATGACACTCCCTCAAAATCAAACAAGAACTCCCTGGTTGACTTTTCTGTTTTCCTCAGCTTTCTCTGCTTCTTCCTTTCTTTTCTTCAGTTCAGATCCTTCCTGAATTACTCATAATCCTGCTGGCATTAAGATTCCAACTACCCTACCTGACTCAGCACTCCATACAAGCAAGCAGAGCTTTTCTTTCGTTCTGTCCTGATCTCACAATGTTACATGCAACCAGGTGATAGAAGGATATGGAATTAAAATAAGGTATCAAAATCATGTAACAAAATCCTACTCTACTGAAGACTTCACCTATAATTTTAAGACATATTAGTGCACTACACAGAGCTATTCTATTGTGTTCTCTTACCAATCAAAATTACAGAACAGGAAGTTAGCTGTCACAAACATTTTGAACCATGCTTATTCAGACACTCGCTGACACAGAAGTGCCTTCACTTCTACTTGTAGTCAGAAATATTATAAACTTCATGTTTAAAATAAATAAATTAAAAAAATAATGACATAAGCACCTTCTCTAATATCTTCTTCCGATCCACTCAGCTCTTTTCTGTCCTCCTGAAAGTCATAGGCAGGTATGGCTTGACCCTCTTGGGCTGCTTTACTAGCTTTTCCTCCATGCTTTCTTCCCGATGGTGCCATAATGAGATTTTGTTCCTACTGACTGAAATGGTATGTTATATTTGTTACATAACCTTCCCCACAACACTTTGAAGATAAATACACTTTCATGCTTAAATGGACCTGTTATGGACAGCCCTGCAACAGTCTCCACCTGTAAGGATATTCAAGCAGTCAAACTGACTTAGTTTTGAGATAATCCACAGGATTACCCGTAAGGGGTGTTTTTAAGAACAGGGTAAAAAAAAAAAACAAACCCAGAGCTAGCAGGAACATACTTGACTCTGCTGAAAAACAAGGAAGTAAATTATGCACTTTCTTAAGGTCCCTGCTGGCTCATCTTCCGTGTTTATTATGTGTTTTGCCACATCCAGCACTGCATACTCAAAAAGATATGCCAATATTCTATTTTACAAAATACAGAAATGATAAACCATAAAGGACAATCTGATTCTACAAGCCATCCCACACAAGAAAGACAAACATGCAGACACACATGCCATTTTTAAAAATCCTGAACAACTTTCAGTTTCTGAATTATCTTTATTTATATGTTACGCCTCTGCATTCTGTAATGTAACTAAGGCAGCTTCTGTATTTGTAAGCATTTTGCAAATACACTGCCCTATGAAAAAAATATTAATTACTTTAGTAATAACTTTTATATATTGTTTTTTTGTAAATATTCAAGGAGTAAAATATCTGTTTAGAAGGAAAAGAGCACAGTTGTAATCATTAAATGCACGAGTGACAAAATAAAATCAGTTTTTCCTTAGCACTTTATCAACAATAGAAATAATATATAAATACAAAAAGAAATAGCAAGATGCTGAATCCTTGCTGAAGTATTTCTTCTCTCATTATCTTTGATAGCAAGAGGTATGAAGCATTTCAAGTTGTGTCACATAACATACACTTCAAAAAACCTTTCAAAAAATAACAGGATTACTTGGAAGATGGACAGAATACAGAAAAAGAAATGGGTTGCAAGTAGCCTGTTTTCCAAACTGAGCAAGACCTGACTCGGCAGTGAATAAACTTCTCATTCTAGATGCAGTTCAACATGGCTAGAAATATCAATAGGTTTTCCACAAACCAGGGCAAAGACAGATCTAAAAATTAGGTTCACACACTCAAATTGCGAACTCCAGTAAAGATCTTTTTCATTTCTTGGTCTGTGAAGTCTCCCGAGCATTAACACCTGCCTCACACACCTGAGTTTCCCATTTATTTTTTGAATTAGTTGTCCATAGCTATAAAAATATATATTTTTTAAATACATGTTACATGGATATATACATGATCACACTAAGCTACTAAATAAGGAACACTGCTTCTTAATATCCATCTTTTTCTGAGGTTGATGCATCTCTATATAATGAGGGGGTTTAGACCTCTTGAAAACAAAACCACTATCTCTTTAAATTACTAACTGGAAAATCAGAAGTTCTTACATTAAAATTGCTTTTAAATGAAATAAAAATCTTCAAGGTTCATTCTGCTTTTCAATTACTGTGTCTGTTGAAAACATGATGTAAGGCAAGTACTAGTACAGCATCTGGCTGTGCATCTCTTGACTGTGCTGCCAAAGCACTGCAACTTTAAACTGCAAGCACATTTTATCTCAGATGCAGGCACTTTTCTTTGTACTGAAACTCAGTACACAAAGCACAACTTCCCAGTCCCTCCATACACTGCAAAACAATCTTGCAACCTCGCAACCCCATACAGCCTTCATCCATACTGTTTAGCTACCTGCTTTAGCTGATTCACGTATCGCCAGTCCACAGTTGTGTAGTTAAGGATGATTTTTGAGAGAAACTCACCTCCTTTTTTCACCCTGCCCAAAAAGATATGAAATAAACCGGTATTTGTGTTAATTTCCTGCGTGGGGCTTTTCACCAGGGGACCCACCTGTTTCTACCTCTGAGAGCATGGGAGACTTGGGCCCACCCCACCCCCAGAACACGTTTCGGGGGGGAAGCCACTGGGGTGCCAAAAGCTAAAGGGGCGTCACAGTGTCCTAACCCCCTGTTCCTTTACTCTCAACCCCCACATCTTTCACCCCCCTGCCGCGCGATGGCCTCGTTCTCCACTCTCGCCGCCTCACCCGGAGGGCCCCCAGCAGCGGCAGGGAGGCAGGCCGCCTCACGCCCTCCCGACCCCCTCACCGCCACACACGACTGCTCCGGCGGCAGGCGCGGAGGACAGGGCGCGCTCTCGCCTCCAACCCGCCCACGCCCGAGGAAAAAGGCGGGAAACCCGGCGCGGCGCACGCCAAGTAACGCGCCCCACGCCACCCTCAGGAGGCGTTTGACTCGATTGAATGTCACCGACCTTTAACCTCCTTTTATTCTTTTTTATAGAAATGGCTTTAACTGTTCATTCAGACAACAAGAAGTTTGCAAAATATGTTGTTCTTGTGTATGTAGGGCAGGATGCAATGCCAAGGAAGGATTTTTCCGTAAGTCAACACAAACAGGCAGTCTTTCTCCAGTCAGGTTAACTTTTACAAACTACATGGTTTAGGTTTTGGATTTTTCTGCTGTTCCCACAGGATTTTCTGTCCTCAGCCACTTAACATATTCCAATCTTTACTTACGAACACCAAATACAAAAACCTAAATTAAAAAAAAAAACAACAACCTACTGCTATTTCCATTTACACTGTTCTCATTAACCTCAACCATTTGAGAAATTTTATTTAGTATTTCCTTCACTACATTCAAGTTTTCACTGGGTTGGGCTGGGGTGGAGTTAGCTTTCCCCACAGCAGCCCATGCTGTGCATCCCCCCTGCTGCTGGCAATGGCTGAATGGGCGCAGCACTGCTCAGAGCAGGGCTGGCACAGCATCGAGCCCTTCCTCACCCCCCCCAGCCAGCAGTGCAGGGACACTGCTGGGGCAGCTGACCTGAACTGACTGAGGAAGTGCTCCATACCATACGTCAGGCTCTGCAATAAAAGCTGTGAGTTTGGTCTTCACAGACTGCCTGGGGATTAGCCTCCTTTGGGGAGATACAGTATCTTAGTATCCCCCTTTGCATCACTTTGGTTTGTGTTTCTTCCTAGCCTATCACTTATTAAACTGTTAAAACTTATTAAAAGTTTTTCTCACTTTCACCTTTCCATTTCTCTCCTTCATCCCACCAGCAGGAAGGAGGACCTGCATGGCTGGGTGCTTAGTTGCAACTACAATACTGTTCATGTCTTACCCTGCTTCGCTTGCTTGCCTCTTTTCCAGGTACCACGCACACAGATTTTATTACTGATTTTCAATGAATGCTTCTCAGTAAGTTTATGCTACATCTCTTGTGCTCTTACTGCTGTAGTAAAACAAAACTGCATCAATCTACCATCAAAACTTTTTGCTTAAACAAAAAGGAATTATAGTGACAGCTGAGCTACCTATGCCATCTATTGATTTACATATTACTTCAGCAGAAAAACTGCCTTAAAATTTCAACCAAGTTTTCCAACCATTTTAATTAGAATGCCAAATACCATTTACAAAAAACAACACAGATGCTAGTCAAACTTGAATCTACCCAATAACAGTTAGAAGTGTAAGAACCTCTACCCAATAACAGTTAGAAGTGTAAGAACCTATCAAAGCTTTCCTGTATTTCTTGAAATGTCTCATCTTCTGCTAGTCCAAAGTACTGTAGATTTAAACTACTTATATATTATGCTGAAACATGGAATATAAATATTGCTAGCATGAAATATAACCTTAATAATTGAAAGCGCCTGCATTTTTACAATGCCTAAAAGTTTGGTTCTACTTTGAGAATTCATTCATGCTTCAAATTACTATGAAATTATTACTGTTGGAAGATTAAGAATTTATAAAAAAATGGGTTTTGGTGTACTTTAAAACAGAAACAGACGAAACTTATCACATTTTAGTTAATTTCAAAGCAAACCAAGTATCTTACAATAACATATGCACATACATTTTGTACATCATCTGATTACAAAAATTAATGCTTTTTTGAATACTGATAATACAATTAACTGAAGATACATCACCAAAAATTTCTGCCTGAAAAGATTCAGTATCCTTTCCCACATAAAACCATACTAATTCTGATGTCTCAAAATACAAGGCCAAACCCTGTTAAATTTAAAAACACCAAAGCTTCATATGTCGGTACAAATGTTGTTTTCTGAAAGGAAACACTGCTCCTATACATTGCTACATTAAAATTCTTTGTTACCCATTCATAGAGAGAGGCACTTTTGCTTTTGTATTTACAATGCTTGTAAAATACTATACCTTGATCATTTTCATGTGATTACAACCCTCTCTTTGTAATCAAACCAAAAAATAACACCATTATATTCTTTGGAATATAATACATCATAGATAAAGAATCTTTCAAATAACCATCAGTAATTCTGTTACTGTGTATTTTTTTTTATTAGCATACATTTCTTCCAGATCTCAATTAAGTACTACAGATAGGGGATGAATTGTCACTGTGCTTTAAAGAATGTCAACATCAATAAACGTATATTAAACCTAAATGACAAGTTACATAATTCTCAATTTTTCCATAGGGCTAAAAAAAAGCAGCAACGACAGAAATTTGCAAAATGTTTTGGAATGCAAGATCAAGGACCTGTTAATCTGATCCCAAACTACTTTGCCTTCCAACATATTCTCTAGTTGGCAACATCCACTGCAATAAATGCAGTTACATTTCTTTAGGTAACCCTTTTTATAAAAAAGGATAATGTGGCCATGAACTAACAGTTGTAACGTAAGATCTATTAAAAACTGCCTATGTACAGGTTTCCTGCAGTTATTTTTGTTGTTTTGCATTGTCACAGCTCCAGCAGCTTACATATCATGAAGAGTACTGCAGAGTACTGTAACTCTAGATGCACGATTTTTTTTCTTCATATCAATGTAGTTAAATGTCAAACCATAAAAGACACTTATGAGAGATTTTAAATGCTTATCACATCTTGAGGTAGACTGATCTCCAAAATAAAGCTCTTCTACACTTTGATTCGTTCATGACCAACTTCCTTTTGGATCCTTCTCCTTGGAAAAATCTTTCGTTTAAGTGCAATTAGCTGAGAAGAGAAAAAAAATTACAATATTTAGTTCTCTACTGGGCTAGAGGTGCACAGGTGATCAAGCTTTCATCCTAGAAATCATGAAATCGGTACCATCCATAGTAATTAAGTGAATAGTGTCTTTTTTTTTCCCACTGCACAGGAATAAAATACTCAAATTCATCTATTAGGAATGCACACATTTCCACTGGACTTCTCAATAACCAGAAGACAAGCAGGAACTGAAAAATACAGCATACCTATATTCTGGTTATTTTAAACTTAGTTGGTGTGTTTAAATTAATGTAACACCAGGCTACATTCAGTTTCTAGAAGATCAACACAAAGCTGGCATCTTAAAACAGTATTTATATACCTAGCTGTACTGAGTTGAGTAACCCCTTCCAAAACTAAGTTACCAACAGAGGGCAAGTTTCCTAATATATACAAAAGGCTGAAAATCAAGGGAAAGATTCATGCAAAAGTTACAGGTGGGAAAAAAAATAATAATCAAAAGCCAACCTTTCAAGAATTACACCCTCTTCATCAGACCACGGAAAGTGTTACTTAAGGCCCCAACCTGCAAAGAATTACCCATATGATTTGTTCCATTGACTCCCTCTAAGTTTAGCAGGATTAATCATGTTCAAGAAAGCCATTTTACGCTTGCAGAAGTGGAGGGTTGTTGTTTTTTTTTCTCCTTTAAGTCAGATTCAAAACATTTTTAATTCAATACGAGTCTTTGCACTTACTTAGGGAGATTCTAAATACCTCCTGATTCTCTTCAGGACTAGAATATTCCTATTACTTAAATTTCCTTCCTGATAATTTACTTTGCAGTTTTACAGATACACGTGTTAATAGACTGAGAATTTAAAAACCAGTTCCTGATTTTGAGCATCCAAATTCAGCACAATGATGATGGACTTCACAGTCACAAGGTGCCTGAAAAGGGAATATCATTCTCCTACCCTCCAATATGAATCTTTTCAATGAATTTCAATATGACTAAAGAATTGAAGCAACCTAATCATTAGTCATGTAATATCTTCACTTCTTTTATGAAGGAAAAATCCTAGCTACTATTCGAAACCTACTTAAAAAATCCCATTTTATGTTATCCCGAAGATAACAGCAATCAATTATGAAGTACTATAGATTTGATAAGGAGATATTAATGTTACCTGTTCAGCAAAAAATGAGATGACTGTAAATACAATAAGTGTTACTAGAACACAATGGGTCCAGAATTTGAGCTGGTCTCTATATGTCCTCCTGCACAAAGAAAGGAAACAGAAAAATATCTTCATATATTATAAATGCAAATACATAAACTTTAAAGACTTTCCATGAAACAGGCAAAGGAAGTTTTTTCCAGTTCTTAAAGGACAGATAGAAGAAGGATGGAGGTTGTCTCTTCACAAAGAGCTACATGGAGAGGACCAAGGGGCAACCGGTACAAGTTGGACTGCGAGAGGTTCCATCTTGATACAAGAAAATTTTTTTTACAGGGAGAAAATCATTCACTGGAACAACCTCCTCAGGGACTTGGCCCACCACTGGAGGTTTTGAAGATGTGACTGCACAGGGTGCTAGATAATCTCATCTCGGTTCCCTTTCCCACATAATGTTGGACTATATGATCTTCCAAGGTCCCTTCCAAACTGGACTATCCTACGATTCTGTAAAACATTTTGATAAACACCGATTTCCACCAGTACTTCAGCATGCTTTAACCCTCCCCAATAGAAATCTGCTGTGGCTACAAACAAGTAAAAATGAAGTGTTCTTTTGAAGCTAACAAAGTCTTGATGGATGTTCTCAAAAAGGGAACCAACAACATGCCTACTCCTCCAACATAAATTTCTACAGCTAACTGCTGAAATGGGTTTGCCCACCACTTCCTCTTGCCACTGCTACAGCAGGGCTTGTAGCACTACAATCCACACTTATTATTGTCACCTACAATCCTTCTGATTCCTTCTACAGTTCCTCTAATATTTTCTCTTTACTTACTAACAGCTATTTCTCATAATTTGCTGATCAGCAACAAAATTACTATACTAGTCGTCTTGCCTCATTTTTTATCACTGTAGGCCAACCTTTTGCTTATATTCTCAAATCAACTACCCTAATTTTTGAAGTTTTTATTTATAAACTGGCAAGAGGTAAAACACACATAAAAATTTCACACATTATGTAAAAATGACACACGTTTCTCCAGCTGATCATTGCAGTTTGACAGGTTTTTTTTTTTAAAAAATCACTAAGAAATGTAACAGTTTATATTGCTCCTCTGCAACAGACATTTCAAACAAAAGGTTTTGAGTTTTTTCTGCATTTAAAGAAAGCCAGAAATTATTAAAAAAAACCAACAAATAAACCACACAAACACCCGCCCACAACCAAATGACTTTTTCTTTGAATTAGGTTAGAGACAATTAATGAAGTGTTAATGACTTTAGGAGGATCAGAAAAATCCATATCCTGCAAACCCCAAATTTTAGTCCATTCAAATATTTTCACATTATTTTCACTGTTAACTTCTTCATTACAAAACTAGGGGTGGGGAATGGCTTATACCAATATGTTCTATAATTATATGCTATTGCACTACAATAATGTGGAGAGAACCTGTGTAACATACCATTCTTGGAGTTCGTGCATGTGAAGGAAACGATTCCGATATTCTCTTGGCAGTTCAAATTGGGAAGGTATGGGAAACATTGATTCATAAAAATCCCTAAGCACTGCTTTCACTGTCTGTGCATCCTTATGATTGTGATCAATATTGTCATTTAGGCAAACAAATTTTCTAAAAAACAAGAAGTCGTCAGAATATTTCTTTAATAATATAGCAAAGGTATTGCCAAACCAAGAACACAGAATCCTTTCAAACAAAATTGTTACAGTATCCTTTTAAAACTAAATTTATATATATGATACTGGTAATCAGTTCCCTTATTGCTGCATTATTTAAAATTAATTGGAGTTTAATTCTACGAGTACCAATAGTGAGTCAAAACCTCTGAGGAATGCAATAACAAGCGGCATTTCTCTCTCTTCTACTTATGCAATGCTGCCATCTAATGGGACTACTGTGTGTCATCCCAGAGCCCACCACCACCGGCTACAGAGCAGATTAGAAAGCCAACGTTATGATTTGCCTAAGGGTTTTTAAAGTTTTACATAAATTATAATAAGTATCTTAAATAACAAAGTGAGCGCCACTGTAGGAGGTAAACATACTAAATGAATACTGCACTCTTCAGAGAAAGTCAACATAAAAACTATACAAGATTGTACAAGAACGCAAAGCTTGGTCCCCAAGGCTCCGAGTCACTGGGATCACTATGCAAACTGGGCAGGACATGACTTGAATCACAGACCTAATGCTGAACTTGTGTAATCAACCAAAATACAAACAACCACCACCTGGACAGAACGTGTATGGAAATCACTGTGACCAAATAAGCATGTTCCCGATAATGCCTCTTGCGGAGGGTTATTTCTCATATAAGAAACATGTAACTATCTAAATCACTGCTTATTACTGAAAATAAAGCAGCAGCTAGTGTGCTGGATGGCTATGTACCCTTGGCCACTCTGACCTGGTGCCTGACAACAAAAATCCCTTTTCCCACATATAGGCAAGGTTATGTGCTTTATTTATATTGTGAGATACAAGACCCTTACATTTTCCCCAGAGAGAGAAATCGTATCTGGTGACATGTGTCTTGTAACTGCTAACCTTTGTAAATAAGTAGTTCTGGTCAGCTGTATTCTCTATAGTATGGTGTGCTCTTTCAAAGAGCAAAGTTCATACTTCCTACATGAAGCTGGAAATAAGCAGAACTCTACAGCACATGAATCTGCCTACACAGGCCATTACCACTTTTCCTCAGCCTGTACTGAATCTGGCATAACTGGTAAGCTTGCTCTAGACAATTACATGCACAGGATAAACAGCCACTCAAATCACTACTCAAATCTGAGAAGAACAAAATACGCCTCTCCTCTTCAAAGATGAGCAGGCTATGTCTACACTATCAAGTAATACTATGCAAAGCAGCTGGTTATGGCAGTCATATGTCTATACTATAAGCATTTTGGGAGTTCACTTTGTACTGTCCCTGACCTTGTCCCTTGGACTGGCAGCTCATTAGCCCTGGGAATGCAGTAGCTGCACTCCTGGAGTGTATATCCCTGTTTAGCTTCATCTGAAAGAGACACAGTTTACAGACTGAAAGGTTGCTACACATAGCAAACCAAAGCACAGTAAGTGGGACTGATGGGGATATTAACTTGTTTCAGATGGAAAGACTGGTTTAATCCACCCAAAAGAAACCAAACCTGACATTTCTTTGAATATTCTAGAATTAATGCCTAGATGATTAAGGCTCACTTTTCCTTAAAGGATGCAAACCAAACATTTTAGGCAGATCAATAAGTGAACAATACTTCTAGTCCATTGCAAGAGACACACTGAATACCTGTTTTTAGAGACTTTGTATAATTATTGTTTTATATGCAGGGAAAATGTGGCAGAGAAAGAAATGGCACACCTACATAGCCACATCAGCTCTCCTTTGCTGACAAGATATGACTGCAGTACTGCACTATACTTCACAGGAATACAGCCCAAGCAATTGACTCAACCTCACTCCACGAACCAGCCAACAATCTGGGACTAAAATATGCTATTGTTCCTTAAGAAGAAAGAAAATAACCAAAACCACAAAAGGGTATGCATATATGGGGTCTCAAGGTTGAGTCCATAATAGCATGCCAGTGTATCGTATCAAAATTGGGGAAGATTCAAGGCAGATCAGCTCACCTACCTCATCTTGCCTACTGAGGTGCCTTGAGACAACAGTCTGCACACCCTTACTCAGCACATCCTCATCTAAGGATGCAATCACTCAGAATAGGCAGCTCCATTTTAAGTTGCTAGAAGGCCTCAATCCACTTGGCTTACTCATATCACAACCAACACAGCATCAGGATCAAGGCTGACATCAGCAACTGCCCTTCAAAATCAGAAGCCAGTGATTGCAAGCATGAACTTGAACACAGAAGGTCAGAAACTCATGCTACGCGCCCTCCTTGGGTCTAACAGGGCTTGAGAAATAGAGGAGGAAGAGGAAGAAGCAGGAAGACTGAGGGCAGCGCCTGCTTTTCTTTTGAACTGGGTCATTGCAGGAACTGGAATGCAGGACTTACGTGGCCAGAAAGCACTCTTGCAAGAGTAGACACAAACAACCTTCAGCTGCAAAATGTCTCAAGACTAGCATTCCCCTTTCTGAATGAATGGCCTACCAAATAGTAGTACAGTGTAACAGGCAAGTGAGCAAGTGAAAACCTGCTCTTTATCTACAAATGGTGTAGCTTTACAGGCAGCTGAGATTACCCAATAGCTTGCTGTGACCTGCAAGAGGTTTCACTTTCCCTGGCCCAAGGTACCTGGGCCTACTTTCCTCCTTGTTCTGTTTTTTGACACTTGTCAGACCCCACCTTGAAGCCCAACTCATTGAATTGGCAGAGAACTCTAGTTTTCTGAAGACAGAAGCAAGATGCAAGATAAAAACATGCAACTGAGAGCAAGGAAAAGGATAAGGAGTGGAGGCAGTCTCACTTCCAAGACAGCTAGCTATTACACTCCCTCACCCCATGTCAAACCCCAGACTTATGCAATGGGCTCAGGACTACAGTTAAATGCTTCTGCGAAGCAGATTCAGACTTGAGTTTCAAATACAGCATCCTTTGCTTTGCAAGGTGGTTGCTGTGAAATGTGTTCTTATTTTTACTTTAACATATATTTTCGCCATTTATCTCACAGTCATTTCAGGAGCTTAATTCAACACTAAAGAGTTTATTCTCAGATTTGGGTATCTAAACCTTTTACTACTGCAGAATGAAGGAACAGGGGACTGCCTTCCAGCTTTGAATTGTTTCTCAACAAATATTTTTAAAAACATAAATCATAATACCTCTTGCCATGTAACAGCGCATGAAAGCTTAATGGATAAGCAAAACTGGTTTTGTAACAAAATGATCCACACAGTTTTTATTCATAAATTGTTGCATAAACAGATCAAAATACTCTTCCGTTAGAATAAAGTTGCCTGCAATATAAACTGTATGCCCTCTAGAACAGCAAAAATGAAAGCTTCAAAAATATCTGAAGTTCATCTAGACATTCTCAAAGGTTTTAGATATATAAAAAAGTAACCAATTAATGAAAGAACCCCTAGCATAACAGAGAGATCAGCCATTCAGTTAAATAGAAAAAATTGTAAGTACTTTTGGTTAAAATTGTTCTTACCCTGTAACACACAGTGTAGAAACACATGGCAATAATTTATTTTTCCAACATAGCTTAAACAGTTGAAGCAGAATATTAAAGCTACCTCAAAACTTCATACAAATCAAAAAACAGGTTACCTGGGATTTTTTCGTATGTCATCCAGCTGACCAACTACATGAGAAACATTTGTGCGAATCATTTTGAAGGCAATTTCCTCTTCTCCCATGATTTCGAACCTTATTGTTAAAATAGTATTTATACATTAATAAAACCACCTAAAGTCAGGTTCAATAAATATTAGTATTTTATTTAATAACTAACTTCTAATCTGACTGGCCAACCTTCATTAGAATTTGCCATTTGCTTTCTATCAGTATATTTACATTTTTTGGCTAATGCTCTTGCACAGAACCACATTCCAACAGGATTTATTAGTAGTATAAATCAGAGAACTGAACTCCAATACCAAGTATATAAACTATGAATTCTGTCATAAAAGTAACAATTGATCTGAGAGCAGATATAGTACTATTTACTTTTTTTAGCGTTTTTCTTTTTGAACACACAGCATTTACAACTGTCATTTATAATTAAACTTCAGACACGAGAAAACATTCTTATCTTCCAATCTTCAACAGAAGAATATATAAACCTACAACCTCAAATACAAATAAAACCTTCCTCACCCACCTAATCAGTAACTTGCAAACAAGTATATAAAATGCAGAAGTATCATATAATCTCTGAAAGGTATCTTGAGTTGAGAAGCATTTTAACCCACTTTTAACAGTCTTACTAGAGGTACCACACTTACATTTTTCATCTTTCTTATCTTGATATAAGAAAACACCCTGCCTGCTCCTTTTAGTCTCACCTGAGAAATTATTCCATTTATAAAGCTCACAAATTAATAATGAAATTATTTAAGTTCAACAGAATGAAAGAGCAACATATATCCTAATTATATAAATACATTACTATGAATCAGTTTAAGTACAGCAAGTCTTTGCCCCCACCCTAACAACTGTCAATCTCATTTTTTATGTCAGCTTTTGAGTTTTAGCATAAACTCTCCTGGGAAGGGAATTATTTATAAAGCTTACAGCACAACTTGAAGTACTATAAATTAACATATAATCATGTCCAAAAGCTGCCTCTAAGCAGCATCTATAACCTCCTTCCATTCTACAGTTTTATTTGACTTCGTAGCCACTCCTGGGGCAACTGCATGCTTCAAACTCCCCACCACCCACCCCTGCTCAACACCACTGCTGAAGCAATGGACAGGAGACAAGGCTATGAGTTCCACACCAGCAAACTGCCTCATTGCAACGCAACTGGTTCGCAGGTTTCAGAGAAGGAAGATCTGAGAGAACCTATCTCAGGCAGATGTACACAAACACAATTATTCAGACAAACCCATGGTCACGACCATGGTTTGTCCTGCCCTTTCCAACAGGGGATGGAAACCTTTGTGTTGTCCCCCTCTCTCCCTGCTTCTCACTCCTCCACCTTGCAGGAAAGCTACAAGGTAGTTAGGGCTAAAACACTTTTTCTGTTCTGTTCTTTTCTTAAGCTTCAGTAGAAGAAAGGATGAAGCAGATTTACAACTTCCAGGTACAGGACAGGCTCTTTCTTCTTTTTTATGCTACTTTAACTGCCCTGACTCATATGACTACATATAATCAATTTATATAGCCATCTAAAGATAATTTGGCTTACTGTTGTACAACACAAATTAGGATCTGACCAAAGATGACACGCAGCATAGAAATATTTAGTCTACTGAACAGGAAACTATGGGGGGGGAAATCACGTAATTCTGCATGATGAAACATACATAAGTAGATACCAGTATGTTTCTTCAGTTCCAATGTTACAATAAATTGAGCTGAGATTTGTTAACATACACAATCAATCTTTGGTCATGTATATACTTATACCTCTTATTACAAAACCTAGCATAGCTTTTCACAGGACTGTAACAACATACCTGTATTTGTTTTTGTCCTTGTATGCCTTACGAATTCTGTCAGTCACAGGTTTGCAATTAGTCACTAGGTTTTTTGTTACTGGAGGCTGGAAGAAAACATTGTTTAGATTACAGGTTACTGAAAATTACAGAGTCTGTACTTTGTAGAAAACCTGTATTACAGCTAGAAAAGCCTGTGTATGCTTTACTCTCCTGGAATGAAAAGCAATAGTTTCTTGATCATCTCTTGAAGGAAAAAACAAAAACAACAAAAAAGATATTGGTGCATAACATCACAATTTCCTATGCAAACAATACTATATGAAAGATACAGATTATTTTTGGCAAAAACATTGCAACTTCTGGATTTCATCCTCAATAAAACATTTAGAAATTCTACCTCATTTGACAGCTGTCTGACATTCCTCTGATAGAGGCCGCCAGTAACATGGGCCAGGCAAACTCTGTAGAACAGCTGATACACGAGGCCTTATTTCTATCACAAGCTATGTTGAAACAATTCTGGGAAATAAAATCCCTATTCTCAAGGGATATTCTATGGTACTAGACTCATTCCAAGAAATTTAGCTGTTGCAGACAACAGGAATAAATCAGGCCTCTGTACTAAACACGAACACTATTTTGTCACTATTTGAACTGACTGATAACAGTACATTAGGCATTACTGCTTAGATTATTAATATTTTACTAATTCCCTAAAAGGATTAGAAGTAATGTGGCATTGTTCTCAGTCACTGAGAATTATTTTTAACCCCATCTTAAAACATATTAATGGCAGCCACCCTTTACTTCTACTCTTCAAAGTTTTTACTTCACAGAATTTTGAAGACAGAATAATAGAGGCAAAATGAAGTAAGGCTATACTGGATGTAACGCCCTCAAACTGAGCAGAATTCTCATATCCATACTTCCACTTCTTCAAATCAGGCTGACAGAATGGCTTTATATAGAACTCAGCTGGAATTAAGACTATGGGGAAAATATTTTTAAAGCCTGGTAATATACAGGATAGATGTCCAGAGGGAAGGAAATAAAAAGAAAAAACTCAATATTCATATACATTTATCTACACACATTGTAGATTTCTGTACTATGATTTGCAAGTTGAGGATGAATAACGTTCTTCTACCCAAAAGTTCATGAACTGTACTCATCCAAATTATTTTTGCTTTGATACGGTATTGGTTTGAAGCTATAAAACACAAGGTCATCAATTCAGCAAAGTACATGCACACTTTTTTTCAAATGCATAGGTTGATGCAGGAATGAAATTCTCTTTGTAAAAGATATTCAGGTATTAGTATGAGATTTAAAGATTCTAGATTCCAACTTTCCAGCAGGTTTTAATGAAAATTTAACCACTAGAATAGAAATTAAGGACTTAAATGCTTAAGTGACATCTAGTCCTAAGACCTCAGATTTCACAGGGCAGAATGGTTTAAGTTGGAAGGGACTTCAGGAGCTCATCTGGTCCAAGCCCCATGCTCATGCAGGGCCACCCGGTGATAGTCGTTCAAGACTGTCCAGACAGCTTTTGAGTATCTCCAGGGATGGAGACCACTTAGTCACACTCACAGTTAAAAAACTGTTTCCTAGTGTTCAGAGGGAACCTCCTGTGTTTTCAGTTTGTGCCCACTGCCTCTTGTCCTGTCACTGGGCCCTACTGGGAATAGGGCTCCATCTTCTTTGTGCCCTCCCTTCAGGTATTTATATACATCAATGCGATTCCCCCTTGAGACTACTCTTTAGGCTAATTGCAGCTCTCTCATCCTTTACTCATAAGAGAAATGCTCCAGCCCCTTAATCACCTTCATGGCTCTTTACTGGACTCCATCCAGTATGCCCATGTGTCCCTTGTACTGAGGAGCGGAACTGGACACAGCACTCCAGGTGCGGCCTCATCAGTGCCAAGCAGAGGGAAAGGTCACCTCCCTTGACCTGCTGGCAACACTTTGCCTAATGCAACCCAGGACACCATTAGCCTTCTTTGTGGCAAGGGCACACTTGGCTCACGTTCAACTTGGTGTCCACCAGAACCCCTGCATCCTTTCCTGCCAAGCTGCTTTCCAGCTGGGTGGCCCCTAGGATGATACTGGTGCATGGGGTTGTTCCTCCCCAGGTGCAGGACTTTCCACTTCTTGCTGAACTTCATGAGGTTCCTGTCAGGCCATCTTTGGATGTTAAAAGGAGTTAGACTGAAACCTTCAGATAAGGGAGAATTATTCTAAAGATCTCTATCTGATGGTTTGGTGGTTTTTCTGGATTTTGTTTTGTTTCTAAATACATGGTTATAATTCAGGTAAAGACATTAGAAAGTTCTAGTCAGAGAGATATAGGGCTTACTATCTTTTTGGTTCACAACAGTGAATTCTCCTAACAAGGATGACTTTAAAAATCCAGCTTTTCGCTGTTTTTGAAGGAAATTAATGGCTTTGTAAGTTAGGAAGTAGCTTGTAAAATTTTCTTTCTATAACACACATTTCATGTACACACAAGCAGGCATTTTTGTAAATACTTTCCTTCTAGAAAACAAACCAGCTTTTCAAGCACAGTAAACGCATGCTTGGGAAGGAAACCAAACACCATTTAAGACCAATGTTTCTTACCAGATTGGGATCATAATATGCTTCCTGAGTTGGTGGAATGATGTGGATCTGAGTGATGTTGGCAGGAAGAGCTTTAGAGCAATTTATTAGCATTTGTTCTAGACCCGTCAAATCCTAACAGAAAGAGGAGAGAGATAATCCTATTTTCTCACTCATATAGTTCTAAAAATCCGGGGTGCACAGACATATTTAATGTCACCTACATAACAGATTTCTGTGCTACTGTCAGAAAAAGACAACTTAATATTCAGCAGACCGCAATTCAATAGCTGCTGAAGTCACTGGGATTCCCCATACACCCAACAAAGCAAATGCTCAGTGCATAGTTCAATTGAGACCACATAAAGCATGACAATGTCATTTTCATTTAAGAGGAAAACCACACCTTTACTAATGATATCAGAACAGTACAGAATTCCCAAACTAGCAGTGGCATATTAAAACCCAAATCAAGCAAACTGAAAAGTGAACTGAAAGGACAGGAATATGAGTTTCTGATTAAGGTACAGGCCGGGAACACACTCAAGCAGAGCTGCATTCCAGCTGTGCCAATGATCTTGTATGCTGTTTCACGAACCAATAATTTCATTGGTTTGTGCCAATTCCTCTCTGTAAAGCAAAAATAGTACACTTTGTTCTCTACCAACTGTCTCTAAAAGTGTAAATCCTACAGAGACATGTCTCTGTTTATCAGGTTCCTACAAAACCAGAAATGTGAGTCTTCGCATGTGGTCATAGTATTTACTAGTATGACTTCCTTGCTACCCTTTTTCTCAATTCTTTCTTTAGGCCACAAGTTCCTCAGGGCAAGAACTGTCTTTTACTATGAGCAAGAACAAGGGCAAACACAGCAGGATTCCATTATTCAGAGCGGTTTTATCAGTTAACATTTTTTGACAAACTCACACTAATTGCTTTCTTGAGCTCGGACACCAGTGATCCTTTTTCTGATACTGCTAGAACTCAACTTAATTGTTGACTCCATAGAACAATGATAAAGCAACAATAATAAGAACAATGTTACATTCTCCAAGTAAAATTTAATAAATGCCAAATGTTGCAGATGCTATAAAGCAAGGATAAAAAACCATATTACTCATTTTAACAGTTTTGGACTTCAAAACTGAAGTTACTCTAAAAGTTATTGGTAAGGAAAGAGTACCTGCAAACTTAGTGGCAGTTCATGGATTCTCGTGGCCAATGTGCGAATCTCTCGGTCAGACAAAATGCCTGACTGATCTGTATCAACCTCATCGAAGATCTGAGAAATGTTCAGTGGCTGGACTGCACTCATAAGATAGTAGAAATATGAAAAAGCAAACTGCATATCTTCTGAGTGCCGCACTTTGTGAAACGATGTCTTGTCAAACTCCTCAGGAAACCTATACACGAATGTAAACTAATTTAGTACTTCAGTTTCTTCAAGTAAACCATTCCCTACCTAAAAACGAATTACCATCTAGAATTTTAGAAGGTCCTCAAAAGTCTCCTTAATTTAGCACAACTATCATGTTGGAATGAATTCCCTGTTTCCTTTATCAAAATATGACTTTAACGAGTAGCCATCAACACATTGAAAATAACTATAGCAAAGCATCAACAGAAAGGTAAAATTTTCACATTATTCCCAAGACAAACGTACTCACATATCCTGTAGCTCTTGCATAACAGTGCGGTCAATCATGTGAGGCATATGAGCAGGGACTTTCCGAGATGTAAATCCAAATTTGCTGTTTAAAAGCTTATTTACATATCTAAGGGAATCAGCAAATGTATCTTTCAGCTGCCTTCCAAAATGTTTACCATCAGTAAAGTATGACATTTGTTTGAGTAATGACTCTTCTTCCTAAACAGCAGGACAGGCACAAAACAAGGTTACGTTACCAAAAACAAAAAAAAGAATGAAAATATTAAACACACAGGAAAAATGGCATTTCAGCCAGGTGCTAACTAATCCTTTCTGATATTTGAAAATAGGAAGAGAAGTTTTGAATATTTTTCTTCATATTCCTTAGTTCTCTCTTTAAAAACAAAAGATAAAAAATAACCTTTTCCTTAAAATTTTCATGCTCTGATGAAAAGTAGTCTATAAAAAACTTCCTTAATATTTGCTCTCTGACATCTCTCACACACACACTCTAAAGTCCTTGTTTGCCATCAGATTTATTTGTATTATTGCCTTTTTTTTTTGCTGATTATTCATCCGTATTTGATAAATTAAAATTCTATGAGTATAAAGTTTCCCCATATAAAATCCAGTCTCAGGTGAACAGAAAGAACTAGTCTTTTAAAAACACAACCCCTTTTGGTTATGCCCTATTTGGAGTAGGGCAAAGCAGTTGCTACCAACTGAAGCACAGTCTCTATCTTCTCTTCCACAGGTTTTCAAAACTGCCAAAATGCTTTGGCTGGAAGCAGAGGAAGCTTCCTACATGTTTTTTTGATGTGGTCTGGACATTCAGTTTTGGTGGCAGACTTTCAATTTAACTTTTAGAATGCAAGTATTCACCATTATACATATTTATTTTTTTTTAAACTGGATCCATAGTTGCATAAATGCAATCAAAACAAAAGTTAAGCTTTCTGTTTTAGTGCTGTATATGTTTGAACAATAGCACTGTATCAATATACAATGAATAAAAAGTGAATCTGACAAAAAAAAACCAAAAAAGGCAGTAGAAAGAGAGCATAAATGGCTGTTCAGCTTTTACCACATAGCTAAGAGAGGCCCAGATCTTAAACAAATTAGATTAAGTCAAAAGGAGCTTTTAAAAAAATCTCAGTATTTGCCTCACAGGCAAGACACGTTCAAAATTTACAGATCATAGTAACAGTATTCCACTAAGCACAGGAAGATGCAACTATATCAATAAGCAATGACATTAAGATACTCACATCAAGAAGGTCCTGGAAATACTTCTTTTTCTCCCATGGCAAAAAGCCTTGGTAACTTTCAGCGTAAAACTGTAATTTTCTTCCCACTAGCCCCTCCCTTACATTTGTAGCCCCCTGCACATGCCCTTTTCCTCCTTCCTTTCCCTGTGCATCTTCTCCAGTATCTAAATTCCCAGTATGTTTTGATTTCTGGGTTTCCCTTAAAATTAGTGCATTCAGCACTTTTTCTCGAGTTTCATTTTTACTTCGCATGCTCTGGGAGGGAAGTGTGGATCTAGGCTTTGCTTTATAAATAGGTTTATTTGTGTTCATTGTCACAACAGTCCCCTTTGTTCCTTTAAGCCTCAAAGGAACTTCTTCATTTGCTTTTATTGTTTTTATTTTGCCATTGTTTACATCTTTAAAAGGCTTCTGCCAGTTGGTATGGTTCTTCTGATCTCCTGAACGATTATGCACACTCCTCTTGTCCAATCCTGTAATACTCTTTACTGTAGTTAAGAACTGGAAAGGTCTCAGGAGAGTAGCCTTAGATAGGTTAAATCCTTTCTGAGTGATATCACCATTTTGTAGTTTTAAGTGCAGGTTCTGCAGTGCTCGCTGAACATCTTCAGGAAGGAGAGACACATTTACTGATGGTATTATCACCTCTTCGTGTAGACTCTCTTTTGTGCCATTTCGTCGTCTCTTGACTCTTGGAAAACGTTTTTCTTCAGGAATATCCTCAAATATAATTTCAACTTCTGGTATTGAAGTTATAGGTTTAAAATCAGAGTCAGATTTTTGCACAGAAGTTGTGTTTAGTTTTGGTTCCTCTCTAGTATCAGCTTCAACAGCTACCTGCATTTTAAACTCTTCATCATTTTTATTTAGAAATGTAAGATTAAAATAGATCACAGTTGCATTCATGCCACTATGCATTATGAGGTGGATAGTCTTCCATTTGTTAGCAACTGAAGCATGTCGGATAATTGGATTATCACTATATGAACCCTCAATTCCTTTCTTGGCTATTTCGCTGAAGCTGAAGTAGGGCAGACATTCACCTTTGGGAATAACATAGTAGGTCTGATTAAGCTGAAGTGTCACCTTGTACATCTCTTCAAAGTGATCTGGGGAAAACAAAACAGAACAAATTTCTGTCGATGTGCACTGTGACGCTTATCATTCACTCTTTTTTTGATTGTAATATGCCCAGTTAGCTTCGCTATGTTAGCGGGGAGACAGCTTTGTAAAAGGACAGATACTGTAGCTTCTGGTTTCTTGCTCACCTGTCTTCAATAATGAATGTCTAGAACATACTCAAGATATATAAAGCTGGCAGCCATTTCAGTGGTAATTCTAAAAGCCAGTATTTATCACTCTTTCAGTCTCTAGCTGAAAAGCCAAAGTGGCTTGTTATGACACATCCCTTAAAATTATGTATCAGTCAGAAGTAACATGCCCATACTACCTTTTTGCCACATTTTAGAAGATTAATGTTACAACGGTTGGATTTCACTGCTACATTGCACCTTGACTCAAGACTTCCAAAATTGGAGAGGCTGAATTGAACTGGCTCCTCCCACAGCAAAAAACAGATCAGCTGTCAACTCTCACATGAACAAAATATCGTTGCCAGCAACAGAATTACCAGTAAAACATTTGTCCAGCTGAGATGCAGGGGAGCCTCTATGCTTCCAAACAGGCTAAATTCTTTCATTTCTGTTCCCCTGTCTACACCACTCAGCACTCTCGATCACTTCACTCGCTCCTGCTACTCTTTCATATCAAAATAAACTTCAGACAACTTCACAGGTGACTGAAAGTAGCCTTTGGCAAGAGCACAGAGCCAGGCTTGAACTCATGCTATCAGCATCAGAGAGGTTCTTTAAATTTCTTAACTGCTACAGGCATCACCAAGTCAGCTGTCCTTATCTGGGCAAAGACTTTAGATAGCTGAAATACAATTTCTCCATTTAAAATGTAAGGCTCTTCAGGGGCAAGAAGTTTGATGCGTGCTGCTCCATAACTTATCAAGCACCCCACCCAAGCTTGGTCAATAACTGTTTTGTTAAATAAAGCAGCATGTAATATTGATTCAGGCTTGTATTAGTGAATACAAGAAGCAGCTGACTTTTTCTTCAGCTGCTAGTAGCTATTTTTCACAACTCCATACAGGGCATCTTAGCTTAATCCGAGTGTAATGATGAACAAAAAGGTCAGACAATTCAAGAGAATCCCTACAGAAAGTTTATCAGAGATGTATTTTACATACCCTGACCACAGTCACCAGCATCAAATCCACAAGAGAGGACATTGCAGGCCTGATCACAGAATTTGTCTGCTAGCCAGGAATTAGCACAGCCTTGGTTACAGTATGAAACACCACTTATTCCTGCACCAAATTGCCATGGTGGTCCATTCCCAATACCTCCAACTGCACCTCCACCAGCAACATAACGACTACTCCCACCGTTACCTACAAGGAGAGAAAACAACAACAACAAAAATAAACACCAATCATTTGAAATCCTTATTTCTGAGGAAAGGCACATTTTACGCCACAGTGTTAGAGCTAGACTAAAGAGTTGACAATCTCATTTATCACTGGTGAAATTAAAATGGAACAAATGCTAACCAGACCTCTGTGAGTTAGTGTAAAATCTATGGTGCGCACAATCTCACTGTAGTAGTTTAGGGACCAACTTAAAATTGCAACAAAAACTCCAACGTATTTTGTCTTAACTTCAAAAAGGCAGGCAAAAACATACTTTAGTTGTTGTGCTTGCAGTCTTGACTGCACAGTCTTACAGAGTAGTATTACTTCTTCAGTCCAGGAGTATCACTTAATTTTCCTACCCTGCACTCCTGAAAATTCGATCTAGAAACTAACGGTGCAGCTTCACAGTCCTGTTATTATTTGGATCCCAAGTCCAAATATACACAGACGCAATACTGCATTTATATATACATTATACAATAATAATAATTGAATTGCAAAAACCTTCTTTTCAGCTAGTTAAATTGGGTATCCCAAAGATTTTCCTATGCCCTATTATTTGCTATCATTTTCCACAGAAATTCAGAGTTTGCAAGAACTATGGTTTTCATCTGCAAGCCAACTTTTTATTACTGTTATTAAACAAGGCAAATTTTAGTTATAGGAGAACAACAAATTACAGAACTATCCTTCTAAGAAAAAACAGTTCACTTTTTCCTAAATATAGCATTGCCGTCTTACCAGTGCAATCACCTCCATCCCAATCACATGCTGAGTTATTACAAGCTTTATCACAGTAGCCATCTTTAATCCATGAACCAGGACATCCCTCAGCACAGTTTGGCACAGGCCATGTCAAGTAAACCTGGAACAACATTACAATCTCAGACAAGGACTAGCAAATAGAAGTTAACTGAGCTCGTTTCTTGGAATACAAAGACTTAAATTAATGCCTCCCTGTGTATACTGCCTTAAGTATTCACAAAGCTTTACAAAGAGCGTTTAAACCTTACCACCTATGAAGTAAACGTTATCCCTTTCAAAACAGAAAGAAGAACTGCAGAATTCCTAAAGCCATACAGAAAAGCAGCAGTGGCCAGAAATAGAAAGCAGGACTTCTCAAATCTACTTCTGCAAACAATATTCCAACGAAAATTAATAATTTATCTTTTTCCAGATAAGAAGGGGGAACTTAAACTCTTAAATAGCTATGCAGGTCACTTGTTCTCCTGACTCAAAATGTTTCTTCATTACTAACCAGTCACGAGATAAGCAGCACATGTTGAACATAATCCCCAAAGCATCTGATCCTCTATGACTTAAATAATTCTAAGAATTGCCAAGATAAAAAAAAGTGTGGGGGTGTGTGTATTTTCAGCAGGGGAGGCATTAAAACCACACAGATTTTCCTTTAGGCCTTACTATTTCAAGATTTTTAGCAGCACATTTCCTATTGAAACAGTTGCTGATCAGGTTATCACAAACACCATCATACATAAGCTGACTTTATTATCATAACTGGGAAGAATAACTGAAGAATAATATATACACACTAGCAATATGATTCTGCAGTTATATGCCTATGTCCTTAAGGATTCAAAGCAACTAAAAGCTTCCCAACATCCTCAAGTACCAAAACAGTAATTTTAAGGTAGTGTAAACTAATTTTGTACAACCCTCCTGTGTGTGTGCACATCTGCATGTGTGAATTGTTTAATTCAGTAGTCTCTAGCGTCTTGTTATTAATAAATCTTATTTCCTCCATGTCACTCTTGTTGATCAAGATCATGGATGAAAACTATGCTGGCATTCAGAATCTTTATGCATGACTATTGCTAACAATTTCCTCGTCCTGCTCTCCTTGCTTAAACCCAGCTGTTGATAATAGATCTGTTGAAGGACTAAATTAATTGATGTTCATGAACATGCAACAATGTATCTTTTAGTAAATTATGTATATGATTATATATAGATTAGGCAAAGATATTATTGTTGTCTGGAAAAGAAGCAATTAATGGTAAATGTAAACATTAGACCAGTTTGAATGTCGTGTGACCTCAGTATTCACATAGAAGAATTGATTCTATTTTGTTTTGAATATTCCGTACAAAACAAAAAAAAAATTTACAACGGAGGGAAGACTGACAGCTGCCAAACACCACATCAGTCTTACCGAGTGCTGCAGCAGAAAGCAGGAGAATTAGAGAATGACACAAACTAAAGCATGAAGCCTGACAGAGAAACCATTGTAAGACCAGAAACCTGTAAAGTGAATGTGGAAAAAAAAGCAAATCTGCAACCCAAACATCAACATAGCATACACGCCAAAAAAGACTGATCCCTTCCCACCCTGCATCTTCACTAACTATTGTCTAGTTAAGAATAATGAACCTTTAGAGGTAGAAGGGGGAGTGGGGACCAAAAGGAAAGCTTATATTTGCTCTTCCTTTCAATATATATTTATTTGATTTTTATTATATTAGCATAGAAAAGTTTCACATCTACTTTTGGCAAAAAATCCTTTCATAATGGCTTACCTTTTGACCTTTAGAGTGACTGTAAAAATCATCAGGCCAAACATCCTTCCCAAACATAACATCATCATTGAGATAGATAAACTTCTGAGAGAGGCCACTGATACGATGAATGTGACTTTCAATAGCTGGTGAACTGAAGGTGGGTAAGTGACTCACATTCTGAAATATTTCCTAGAAGAAAAAAGCCCCAACAACCCCAAACAGTTTTAGAAGGCAAAAATAAATGAAAAATCCCCCAAAACATAGAAGGTCAGGCACAAAAAAAAAAAAAAAAAAAAATCAAGAACATGGAGAGAAAGGAGAGATATGAAAGAAAAAGAGTGAAAATATTTTAGTGAAAAAGGAAACCTTGCTACCTCATCTTCCTCACACAAAAACATTTACATGTCTGGTGCTTAACTAAGAAACTGCACCTGGTTCAATGCAAGGACACAAGCTCCTCTTTCACTGGGTACTGGATCAGGCCCAGTGAACACACATTTATACTTCTCATGCAGTACAGGCCACACAAAATTTCAAATAAGTTGAACCTGTTCCAGCATTCAAAAAGTCAGGATTCTTCCATCTCTTTCAAGTAACTCCACAAGCAGACAGAAACAGAAGTTGAATTAGTATCCTGTTACCACTTAGGTTGCTCAGGCCTCCTATGGCATGTCACGATACCAAAATTACTCCCGAATTCATTATAAGAAGCTACTAGGATATTTTTGTTTCACTTATTCAGGAAGCTTGAAGGATTCTCTTTCTCTTTTAAAGTAAGATTTTTAGAATGCATAGCTATTTTTTTTTGCAGCCATCTTTTTAGTTCCAGTAATTGTAATCCCTCCTGTCTCAAGCTTATTAGGTTATTACTGGTCCTGAGAGAGTGCTTACGGATTCATATTACATTTTCTTCTCCCCAGATTTTTTATAAATAGTTATAAGGAAACTAGACATGGCTGAAGCCGCACTATTTGGAAAAGTGGACTAAATGAAGACTTGATATATATTTAGTTACTGCTTAGCAAAAACGCGAAGATATACTGAGGTTTAATAAAACCATGGATGAGACAGGGAAGAGGGGTTCACTTCTACATTCCAAATAAATACAGCCTTTAGCTGAAAGGGGGCAACTGCATTTCAAAACAAACACAAAATCTTTACTAGTGGCACAGTCATGCTGGTATTTTTGTTTGTTTGGGTGTTTTGGTGCGGTTTTCTGTTTGGCTTTTGATTCTTTGGGTTTTACCTGATGTGTCACTATGGTTATCCGAGGATTATCCAGGTTAAGCCAGGAAGGAATCTGCCCATTAGTGACAATGAAAATATGTCGTACCCATGGGGCATGCCTCTCTATTGATCGTAACGAGTACCTCAGCTCTTCATTATCTTCAAAACGGCTGGCAGAAATATCTTCATCCTGTTTAGACTACAAAAAGAAAAACCCCTTTCTTAGATTTTTAAATAGAACATTCAAGTTCTGATCCAGCTAGGCAACAAGAGCATGCTTTAGCATATGGGTGCACAAGCATCTGAGGACTTAAGACATTCAAAACCAAAAAGAACATTGAACAAGTACCATTTTTCTTCTAAAGATTCATATTCTTCTGAAATATCTGACATCAGTAGTTGACCACACAGTATCACTAGGACGTCTCTGACCACACGGCAAGATAGCGCCTTGTATGATCCCGAGTCTTGAAGAACGAACCCCAGAAAACACACACCCTCCTGTTTTCCTGGATTATTAGTCTCAATTATTTCCTGATCTTGACCAAAAGCCAAGATGCATTTAAAATCAGTAACATCGCCTTTCAGAAATTCAGTTTTAATAGGCTGGGGCCTTCCAAGTACATTGCATCACTGCCGCACATAAATATCACCTAACACAGATGCATCAGAAGTGTCATGATGTAGCAGCTCTTCAATAATTCCCTGCTCTTATTTTGAAGAATTTAAGCAGGAGAAAATTAAAAAAAAAAAACAAACAAAACTTAACCTGATATTCACTACCAAATAGCTAAATGTTCCAAATATTTTTGTTAAAAAGAAAATGTTTTAATTAGAAACTCATCAGCTAAGTAACAAAATTAGGTTACATGACACTGTAATGTATGTTTCTTTTCCCATTTAGAAGAACTTGATGACCTCTTCTGAAAAATAAGAATTAAGGCTGCCTAAAAGGAACATTTCTAAAAGAAGCATGCCCAACAAACAGGAAACTAGAAAAATGTGAATACTGAACAATTACCATTTTCACTGCAGGTTCTACACACTGTAAATAAGTCGTCACCTTTTCTAATATGTACAGTAACACAGCTTACACGTTCTCAAAAACATAACAACTGAAAACATTACAGCAACACCAGCATCCATTAGCTAGGTACCCATTTACAAAATAACACATAATTTCAACATGCCGAAGTATAAAGTTTGAGTTCAGGGATTGTATTAAAAAGGAAAAGTTCCCCAAAAGCTAGGTTCACAGGATACAAAGACAGATTGCAAGTTTTACTGGAGCAGGCACATTTACTTTACCCATGCTACTTGACATTTAATATAAAACTAAATTCCTGCAAGAGAAAAAACCCCAAGATATTATAAGATCTTATCTTGAAACAGATGCTTTGTTATTCTGTTTTCTGTGGCTAAACCAAATATCCTTGCTTGTATCAAAAACACTGAAAGTAAACCTCCTTTCCTTACAGATGTCTGTATTTCAGGCCTTCAAAATTTTTTAGAAGTGATTAGCATTTACTCTCAACATATATGACTCTGCAAAGCAAAAAATGCTGAAGAAACATATTGATAAGGAGATAAACATGTTTGTTAATAAATCCCTCTGTCTCCTTCACACAAGAAGTTTGCTTATCTGCCAGCATGAGTTAAGCCTTTCAGGACTTGACTGCACACAACTATCAGAACATGTGCAGAGGGGAAAATTTTTCAGTTAGTGGAGAACATTAAAATTTCAATTAAATGTCACAGTGTTTGATCCGTCTTCCTCCTTAACCTCAGAATTTGACAGTGTTCTTGTGATGTTTTCTTACAATGTAATAAATCCTGGATTCTTAACACTTCCAAGCTTTTGGAAGAAATCCCTTGTTCCTTGTCACTGACTAGTTAGCCTCTACTTGCAGTTTTTAAATACTACAACCTTTACATGCCGTAACAGAATTTACCTACCTGACTGACAGAGCTGAGGTCCCACAGTAAATAAGCAGGATTAAGCATCAGTTCTTTTCCATCTATAGTCATGTTCTTCTTTGCTTGCTTGCTCAGTTCTTGGAAACTCCTACGGTTATTCAGTTGCAAGAGAGCCACGCTGGCTTCTGAATAGAGCTGCAACTATACAAGCAGAGAAATAATTTCCGGCATGCACCCACAGCAGCACTCTTCCTTTGACATTTCTATCTTTTTGTTGTATATTTCTTTCTAGAGTTACTAATAAGATTGACCGGTAAACACTGTTTTTAAAGAACTACAATTTTGTAAGAACACAAAACCAGGTAGTGAAATGTGAAATGAAAAACACTTAAAAATACAGAACATTTCTAGATGCTTAGTTTTCACTTTCCAAATAAAATTTCTCTTTACATCAGCAATACCAGCAACAGTAAAGTTGTCCATGTTATAAATGTTTCTGAAGTGAAGAGTAAGTCCTCATCCATTCCCTCCCACCCCAAATAACAAAATTTGTATTTTATTACAACTTTATATGACTGAAAGAATGATATTTTTTGTCCCCCATCTTAATCAAGCAACACTCTTCTCAGAAAATTAAGGCCACAGATTCATCATTGCTGTCAGAAGCATGAGATTTTCAGAATGGTTTACAGATCAACCTAGAGCTCAGAAATCTGAGATACAAAGGGCTTCAGACTAATCCATGTGGGTCTCCAAGTCCTTAATGATGGTTGCCAATATGCTGTTAAGGTCATTTCTTAGTTGTGGACCGTTTGATCTGTTTGCCGTTTTTATCTCCTGCCCCTAGTAAGTCTGTAGATCAGATTTCATAATGCACAGAATAAGAAGAGGCTACATGCCCTCTTTAACAGCTAGTATAGCTTACAAATTACAGGGAACCAAAATGTTTCACTAGAAACAACATAATCAATAATATTCTATGTTTACTCTATGAAGTAGCATAAGCAGACACAAAAACGAAAAGCAGAACCACACCTTGGTTCTCGAAGTGCATACATTCAACAGTCAGACTGAGAATAAATGCACCTAATCACTAACAATATTACATGCTGTGCTTAAGTTTTGCTCCTTCATGCAACCTAAGACAAATAAGCACATCTACCAGAGTTTTAGTGGCATAAGATCTGTAAATGCAATTTTTAAGTTAACAGAATTTGAATACTGTCACGTTCAAACCCTGCAAACCCACAATTTATTTTACAATACCCTTAAGTGATTTTATTTCTGTATTTTTTATTAAATCTGACCCTTTCTGCTCATTTTAAAACAACATTTGTCCCTGAGTTACCACCCCTTCCCTTAGCAAGACCAGCTGTCCCACTTGTGACATTTTAAAGCTGTTGATGCTTTGAGTCATACGCTATTTGAGATCTTTCAATCTGACTTACGAGGCCTGCCATCAGAAAAATCTGATAAATCTCAGACCTTCCAGGGAATCATCTGAACCTACGGGTGGAAAGGATGGCTTCAGTAGCTAAATGGCTGAGGTATAGTTACGGACTGCAGCAAGCAACCTCCAAAAATATCGATATCAAAATGCTACAGATTGCAAAGCTGCCATCAGGGGGTATGTCCTTTATTTAGGAATACAACAGTGTCACACAGTCTCTTAGAATCTGTTACTTAAAACATACTTATAAAAAACCAAAACCACTAGCATTCTTAAACATTTAGTTTCTCTTTAACTTGTTTCCATCACCTCAAGAAAATAGGTGCCTGTGTTTATTACAAACGCTTCCCCTTTTCCCCCACTAACACAGCATATATACTTCAGGTTTTCAAACACGTAACAGACCAAGCACAAACAAAAAACAGTGGAAAAAATGTACTCCACTGCTCAGCATTGGAGTTAAGACAATCCCTGCACTGAACACATTTTTATTACATCAATTTTTTTCCACCAATACCTTTTTCAAGAAAAAGGTCTTTTCACAAGCAGAACTATCAACAAAGTTAGATTTCAGTGAAGTTATCTGGTGACATAACTAACTAGATTATACTAAATTGCAAGCTCTGCTCTAAATATTTTGTTGCTGGTATATTCAAAATGGAATTCACTCCTGGCAGATTTTCTTATGTCACACAGGTATTAACTCTCTCTCAGTGGAGACGCATGCAATAGCCCATTCCCTTGAAATATTATCTAAAGAATATTTTCATGCTGACAAAACAGTTCAGCAGATCCAAAAGGTACTGTGAAATCAGAACAGAAAAACAAGCAGGTAGATGCACAGAGTCAGCATGATCAGGCAAGCCTCTGCTTTTGACACAAGCAGGCTGAAAAGACACCGTGCAGGCACATACCCAGACCACCACCCATGCACATTTATATCACACACTTGAAAACAAGACAGGAAAACTGCATTCTCCCCACCAGGCAACTTTAAAACAAAAAACTTTAACAGGTTCTCCTTTGGAGCCAGTATGTTTGGCAGGGCTTAGACTTACTAGACTAGGAAGCAGGCCAGATGGGCTAAGACACCCCATGCAGAAGTAAACACTGTCATTTCCATGTTCTCAAGATAAAAGGCCTCAAGAGCAGATTTTTTCCTGAGGTGGGGCTTCGACCCATAACCAGTCTTTACATTATTATGCTTTATCTTCTTAATGGCCAAAGCTGACTTGTTAAGGGAATAATATGCTCCTTTTTTCATGCTCCAGTATGGATACTGGGAAAACTCATATACCCACAGAGCAAGGGAAGAGAGGGGGCATGTGTTGTGTTAAAGAGTTACAAAAAAACTTTTCAAATATGAAAGGTTGTTGTCTATAAATTTATCAAATTCTCTTTATAAGGTAACACAGTAGGAGGATCACCACAGAGCTAAAACCAATGCAGCGCCTTATGGGGTTTTTTATACAAAGCTTATTACAACTGTGTGAACATATATGACACTAGCTCCTGAAGCCACCTATCTGCCCCTTCAACACCGACAAGAGCAGCAGTAAAAATCCCAGATCCCCCACCCTCAAGGCAGTGAGGAAAGCAAATGCCCAGCATCACTGTGCCTGCAGGTTTCTATATAGGTTTTCTTCCACTGGTAACACAAGGTCATTAAGACACATTACAGTCCTTAGTTTCCAACATAACTTGTCCGTATATATATGTATGTGTGTGCATGCAGATTAAAGAGGAAATATTTTGCAAAGAAAGGAGATCTGCAAGCTCTCAGTTTTCCTTGAACCAATCAGGATATTAAATCTTGAAAGGAAAGTCACCCTTCTCCAAAAATTTTCACTACTGTCTACTACTTCAGTGAAAAAGCGTTAGCATGACAGCCTCAAAAAAACAAAATCAAAGAAATCCAATCCCCTTGCCCTTTTAATCCTTCACATCACTATCTGTTTTTTAAGTCACAAGTGTCTCTTTTAGGCTTAACAATAATAGGTTTCTTTAGAAATGGGGGTAGCGAGGAAAAGGGTGTGTGTGTGTGTAATCAGTTCTTCACGTATAGATGCAATGTAACATCTTAACAGCCTTTGAAGAAATAAGGCTTAGCAGCAGAGAGCTGCACAACCAGAGTAACACCTCCATCTAGCGGCTTGCTAATGCACGGTTAACAAAGCATGGAAAACAAAAAGCAGCCAAATACAATTGTCAAACACATCTGTCATAGTCACACAATGTATAACAACAAATGGGATCAGCAGACACACCACTGCCTACCTTTTGTCTGGAAATAAACGTCCATATCATTAGATTACAATGCAGGCCATAAGAACAAAAATTCAGTAGACCATAACCTACCTAATTGACCCTAGAAATTGATTCCTTTTATAGTAAATCTTCACAATTTAACCCACTCTAGTTGAGCTTGGCTGCTTTTCTCAGATATTTCAGCTGAAGAAACATCTGGCCCAGATGTCAGAGCAATTTTTGGTCCTTTTGGATTGAGGAGGGATTGCAAACAAACTAAAGCAATCCAATTAAAGCAGTATTATCAACATTCAACACAAACGCACCAACAGCTACACTCCTCCCTTTCTCACCTAGAGCATGCAGAAACCAATTAAGCATCAGGAGGCAGCTATGAGACACAAGTCTAGCCTAAACTCAGGTGCAACGTTCTTCCTCTCCACCCAGCATCTCGCAGCACTTCAGACCTTTGATTCCAGAAGTGATAACAGCAGAGGAATGACTGCAACTTTCGGCAGAGACTGTAAACAACCAACCCTTCTTCTACTTAACTGTAGCACTAACCCAGCATCTCTCTCTCCAGCGAAAACCACACTTGCTTATGTTTATAACTGCCTACCTATAACATTCACTGAACGGATACCTGATTCTGACCTAGGATCTTAGAAAAGGCTTTGAGATTTGTTAAAAAGTTAAAGCTAGCAAGCAGCTTGGATACAGACAACAGATTAGCCAGCTGCTAATGAGAAGCAGAACTGAAACACAGAAAGAATCCATCCATCTTGTTTTTTGTTGGACTAATACTGCTAGGAGATCCGACCGGAATAGAAAAATGATGATGAAAGGGATCATCCAATGAAACAGGAAAAAAAATTAAATGCAATCAAAAAATTAAGGTCCAGGCAGAATTGCTCCACAAGTCACCACAAGATAATAAAAAAACACCAGATGGCTCAAAAGTAATTACAAAAAATCCAAGTATTTCATTCCTCTAAGGTGTCCATAAAAGATGGGAGGATAGCACAAGAGACACAGGCCCACTTAAGAGTAAGGTCTATGCTTGACAGATTTACAGCAGAAATCCTGGAGAGAATCATGAACTTCTCAAGTGTTGGAAGCAAAAATCTACACAGGAGTAAGTATTAAGAAGAAAAAGCATCAATACTGATTTGAACAATAGCCAGATAACGCAATTAGCAAAATAACTAATGAAGTTACAAAGTACCTGGGGAGAGATGGGGTACAAGAAAAAAAAAAAACAAAACAGAAAATCAAACCCACAACAACATATATTCTTACACTAAATGTATGTTCTACTAGCCATGACACCAGACATCAGACGGAAGGAAAGAAGTTGATTAAATATCAAGGACAAAGGATAATGAAGTGTCCAAGAAAGACGCATAGAAGTTACTCTGACAAAGGAACACCAAGTGTTAATGCCCAAGACACCAGAACTTTAAAAATAATAATAAAAAAAAAAGTAGGGTACTATGGATAAAAGAACTCATTTTGGAAAAAGACCACAAAGCAACATGCCAAGGGACAGAGAATGAAATTCCAAGTAATATTTGAGGGCGGTACATTCCTCAGTACTATATTACTATGAGAGCTTATGTCTATGATGATCGACCAGAGAACAAACATTGCCTTGGAGGGTGCTCCAATATATTCCCGGAACCTGAAGCAGACAGATTTCTTTTCCATCAAATAATAATCTGAAGCGATAGAGGCAATGTTATTTCAGATACCAACTTGGTAATTAATGAGAACATTACAGAAGAGCTGCTCCTAGAAAATAACCCTAGGTCAAGAAAACATAAGCTAATTGATTTCAAATCGAAACAGAAAAAAATATAATTAAGGAACATTTGTTACTAAATTTTTGAATGTTGAAGGACAAGTTTAACAAATAAAAAGAGATGGTAATTGAAGTCAAAGGTATTCTGAGCTCTTCAGCCCCATTAAGTCAAATATATTAAAACTACCAGGAACCTGTAACTTAAGCTGTGGTGAGGAACTAGAAAAGGCTCCAAACCCAAATGGATGAACCTGCACAAAAAGACAATTCTTCAGATGGCTCAAACACAGAAAGCATTTAATTAACAAGTTTGCCTGAGGAACGTTGAAATAAGAACCTAACATCTCATATAGCAAAGTACCTCCTCCTGTTGGATAACAATCTTATTTCTATAGAGTGAACACCATTTAAAGAAATTTTAAAAACACCCATAGCACAGAAAACAAGTGGAGACTGGCAGACTGACCATATGAATATCCATTGCTATTTAACCAAATGTGCCACTAAGAGAGAGAAGGAAGGATGCCTTGGCCACAGCAGTGTGCATCTGCCATCACTCACCCAAACTAGTGACACATTCACAATAGCAAGAGAGAATTTTTATGAACAGCTCCAATACACAGCAATGGAAGGAAGAGATTACATAGGAACGGTGGCAGCACTGTTTGCAATGAGCATAATCTAGCACACAGCAAGTCTCTGACAGTCTGCAGCCTTGGGTTAGCTCCATACTACATATTTTTCACTGTGTAAAAAGTTCTAGTGATGCCTCATTTAAAATCCTGTAAAAAATTCCAGTCAATCATGATGAAGGCAGACAAATCCACAATGGAAGTCACAGGGAAGGGCTGTCAGAAAAATGAGAGGAACGGAGAGCTAGTGCTGTGGGAGGAGCACTGCCTGATTAATTAGTAAAATAAAGGCTAGGAAAAGCCATAGTAACTCTCTATGAATGATGTAGAGATGTAAACAAAGCAAAAGCAAAGAGCTATTTGAGCTTAAATAACTGTATAAGAGGTCTATTAAGCAGTTTCAGTATTTACTTCTCAGGGTTTCTATCCTGAGTAAGACTAAGACAGCTTGTTAACACAAGCTAAGACAAGAAAGGTGAAATTCAGCTTGTATTAAGATGGAGACCAGCCTATGAAAGGTGTCAGACAGTATCTTTTTTGCAATAGCAGAATACAAGATTTGTTAACCCAGCCTACCAAACAAAGTGACAAGGAAAGGAAGTCAGCTCATTCTAGCACCAAGGACGAACCATGAAGTGAATTAGCACATCCTACAAATGGGCATCAGACTAACAAAGCCAGACTGCCAAGGGACTGACATCCTTTTATCCCTGCTAACTACTTGTCCTCTACAAACGCCCTGGCCTCAGCCCCTTTCACACACCACCAATCACATCTCTCTCCAATACATAAGCCAATAATTTTCACAAACTTTTGAAACATCTACCTATCTGTAACAGAAAAAGATGCCAAAACAGCAGGGAAGAATAGAAGGCACAAAATGTTAATAGATGCCACAGTCACAGAAGTTGTGATCTACTGTTGCCTTGCAGGTGGGTAAGTTCAAGTGCAACTTGCTCAAGACCATACAGAGTACTTGGCATAGAGAAATACAGCATTCAGCTGTTGTTACTATTCAGTGTTACTATTCAGTGTTGTTACTATTAAGATAATTCTTCTAAAAGCAAAGAGGGATGAAAAAAGCTAAGAAGCTACATAAACAATATTCTGTTGCATTAAACAAGCCAGTTATAGGGTATGCTTCAGCCAGACAACAGCCTGTAGCAAATGGCTCAGAGAAACTGATAAGGCTAGTACTTTTTATCAGTTACAGGCTAGCAAATCTAATGCCTAATGTATCTTGCAGTCACAGAACGGACAACTGGTCTTTTGAAGGCAACTACTTGAGTCACCATTTACTACTCTTCACAACTCAAGAAAACAGAGTCAAACAGAAAACCAGATTACTATTAGAAACATCCTAAGTCTCCTAGGTGGGTGAGATCCCGTATATGAACCATTCCAAAAGACCAATACAACAAGACAATTACTCTTTCCTCCAGACCCTTACCAGTTTTACTTTAGAGGCCAGGCTCTCCGGTAGTTTTGTTCGTAGCTGATTTGTTTCTTTGAATGTAGCTGGAAATCCACTAAGGAAGGCCAAGTCTTGCATTAATACTAGACCTGGAACTTCTTTGTCTGTAGTCTAAAAACAAGAAAGCAGGGTATAAAGACCTTTTAAAACCTGCAATAATTCACATTTATCTGTCAATCCTTCATCAGGTGACAGATTTAACAGTGTCTATTTTGTCACTTAACCCAAACTTCAAAGTTGAAATTAGTTATTATAAAAGCTTTCAATTCTTACTACATGTGAGTTGTAGAAAAAAACCACAGAAACACTCTCTAAAAAATGTACTAAAAATTTAACATATACAAAAGCTAAGCAATAGGTTTTAGAAGTACATACCAAGTAACCCCTCCATACTATATGTTTGCTGTTGTCTTTTAACATTCCAGAATGAGCAGCTTCCACTAGAATACATAAAATACATTGCAAATCAAAAACTGAACGTCACTTCTTTTGTATATTCTAGCAACCAATATATACTTTTCCAAATTAAAAAATCTGAATATTTATGGTGCGAAGAGTAGTCTTTATAAGTGGTAAATAATTCTTGGAGGCAAAACAAACACCAGTAGTTGGGCTGGTGGGTGGTAGTGGTCAGGTGCTACATATCAAACAAAGTAAGAAGCCCATACTTGCTCTAAGGTCCTACTTACATACCCTGACCACATGGACAATTTTGTTTCAGTCCTTTGAACAAGGGCAGAACTTATTGCACAATATTCAAACTAGACTTCACAGCAATTACAAGAGGATTTCTAAAACTAATCTTCCTCAGTCTTCTGAGATTATCACTGCAACACAGATATTCAGATATCAAACCTGTTTTGCAATAGTCTTTTAAAGCATGGAATTCTAATCATCTGTAATCAGTTGTCTGGGAGGTAAGCAAACAGCATCATTAATGTCATCATTTAAAGGAACAGACTGAGGGCAAGAGACACTGAATGACTTGCCAAAGTCAAACAGAAAATTAGTGGCAGAGTCAGTATTGGAGGAAAAAAAACCCTAATTCACAGAAGCTTACTAAAAAGCTTCCTCTAGAAAACTGGCTGGAATCTGACAAATAGGTTCTTACCATCCTTAGGGCTATCAAAAACAATTACTGTCACATTGGTAGAAGGATTTTTTGGTTTTGCTATAAAGAACATATTGTTAGCAGCTTCTAAAGCAGGATGAATGGACAGCAGGTCTTTCAGTGTGATGTTGGTAGGCAGTGCGGGATCCAGGACAAGCATTGGCACTTTGATGCAGTATGTCAGCAAACACTCCAGTTGCTTCTCACTACAGCAAAATACCAAAGGTATACTTAACATTAGTAAAAAATCAATGTTTTTGAGATGTTTTTGTAAAATCTGATCAATTTTTTCTATAGGAGAACATGTATTTTGCTGCAGAAGGTACATATCTGGCTGTTATAGTTTAGTTCATTCCTGTCTTCCATTTTTTATTTTTCCCCCCAAAAAAAGTTTCCAAGATTTCAAAGTTTGCCCACAGAACAGACCTTCTAAAGATCTCTTAAATAACAGAATGACCAAGCCAAACGAGGAACAGGACAGACCAGGCCCTGCCACTTTCTGGCAGCAGAGCCACAAGGGACTTGCACCCTCCACAGACAGTTACTTGCACCACTGTGTACACAAACAGCAGGTGAAAGCAATGTTGAAAAGCTTTTGAATTATAAAACTCCAGGTACATATGCATTAAAAATCCACACTCGTAACTGGAACTAAGCCTAACCACTGGCAAGGATACACTTTCTGAACTTCAGAAATTGTCACATTTTAAGAAGCTCATTCATATATGTCAAAATAACATTACTTTTATTCAGTACATATATTATCATGCTGTTAGCTTTTCTTGAAGTGACATACAGAAAACCAAACAACATCCCCAACCAGCATCTGCTTTCAGGTAACAATGAGCAAGATACAATTTATTCCAATTTACATCCAAACCGACAAAAACTCACCTCCTCTTTGTTGGTTCTGTTGCATTCTTTCCGAGGATTTCCCTGTTACAAATTAAAACAACTATATTAAATAACACTGAGTTGACAGAAAGGAATTTAGACTAATTTCAGACTGATAATTGAGTCAGGGACATGCTGTGAAAGCACCAATAACCCAGTTATAAAACTGCCAAGGTCTTGCCACTGGCCTTGCCAAGGCAAGCACAGGCTGACACACGTGCCCTTCACTTACCCTCACGCAGCAGAGCTCAGAAATTCTTGGTTGTGTTGACAGCTGTGGTAGCAGGACTCTTTGCTAACAGGATTTTCAGAGGTTATTATTAGATTACTTAATGAAACTGATGTTGACACTGAAAACCCTGGTAGGAAACCAGGAAGAAGTGACATGAAACTACACTGACTTGATTGTTTTGCCTAACAAATATTCCGATAAGGTCTATCATGCATTTGCCATGTACGTGTAGAAGCTAATGAGGATTAATATAAAGGTAGCGCAGTGCTGATGCTAAATAATAATCAAAATAATATCAGAAGGGCACCCTTCTACACACACCAACAAAAAGAACCACCATCCATCAAGCTACTCTCTCCCACTGAAGAATAAAGCATCTAGATCCACGACTAGCTCAATCCAGGCATTATTCAAGGAGAAAGTTACAACTTACTAAGCTTTGCTATGCAACACAAAATACACACTCAATAGCAGAGAACAAAAGTTGACACCTTTGTCTTCTGCAGTTATCTTGATCCCATGAAACAGCTAACGTAACAGTGCTAAACATTTTCAAAGTACATGAAAAAAAATCATCTATAAGGGAGAGAACAGGTGCCCCTGTAGGTAATGAACATGGCATGGACATGAGTCTTGCTTGTAAGCTTGATAATTGACTTTCCAAATCACTTATGGAAAAAAGATATATGTGTTTTTCACTTTATAAAATGGGAACCATAGCACGAATGATGACAAAGCTAAACCCACTAACATTTGCTATACAAACTTCTAGGAAAAGATTAGTATCAATTTGAAAGCTTTTCAGAGCACAGATCATGTCCATGTTTAAGATGTCTAAACTTAATGGGTTTAAAGTTCTACTAATACTTTCATTGTTTAGGTAGCAAAACAAAGATACAGAATTTCAGTTGTCATCACATTGTCAGTGGTACCCAAATTGCAAATCATAATATGCCAAGAATCAGATCAATCCGCTCACTTCTGGATTTCAGATTATTACAACCCTTAAAATACAGACTTGTTTTTCCAGCTAGTACATTTTCTGGCCAAAATAGATCATGTGACTACAAAACTGCTTATTAAGAACTAAAGCAATAGTTATAAGACATAATCCAAGGTATCTGCAGCAGCCCGTATATGAAGCCTTGGATCAGCAGTTTTGCAGAACTGTAGCACAATCTATAACATCAAATGCAGCAATACATGTCTTTCCTTAGAAGGCTGACTCATACCTTTATAACATGAATAAATTTTTTTCCTCTTTCTCAGTTTCGGTGTTTGGGAGACCACAAATCTAACTTTAAAAAGAAGCCTCTAAAAAACATATGGTCAAGATTTTATTAGGCCCATTATAAAAAGAAATAGGGGGTGGGTGAAGAGAGGTTATACATTTGAGATATGGTTTTATTATTATTTACAAACCAAGTTACAGAAATACAATACAAAATTAAATACACAGAGAACAGTTTTCTGCATGGCATTTTGCAAATTAAAAGACAGGACAGCCTTAGTTACTTCAAATTATTATGCTTCAAATGTCAAACACTTTTCTGATTTGATGGTGTTTCATAGCTAAATGTAGAATTGAAACAAGGTTTTTCAAATAATCAGAGAAGTGAGAAAAAAATGCTTTGAATTTTCATGTTGAGTAACATGGGAAGAAAACTAGGAGGGCTGTACTGCATTAGATTGCTGTTGTTGGTTAAAGGGAAAAAAATACATAAGATTATTACCTCATTATTTTCTGTTCTTCCTCCATCTGTTCTCTGACCTGTTGCAATTCTTTGATCAGTTCAACATCTGTGCCATTCACCCAGGTGTATACTACATCAATCGGCATGGGTAAACAAAGCCTACACAATTCAAATGAAAGCTACATGAGCTGTTTAATATTACATTACAGGTGTTTGTGGCATCCTACAATAGAGATTTATGTCTAACAAAGAAATACTTGGTGTCTGGGCTGTGAACTAGACAAAGCAAGTCTCTCTTTAGCTATATATATATATATATATCATCTCTTAATTTTACACAAGCCTTTGACAAAACAGGACAGACATAAAACCAAAAAGGACCTAAAGTGGCTATAACAGTTCAGTAACTCAGTTCAGAACTTTATGCTCTAAATTTCACTTTCATTAGCCTATAATCCAACTCCTTTGAGCCCATAAAATATTCCATAAACCAGTACCAGCATCCAGGCACATCCTTAATTCACTAACTACATTTGACAGGACAGCACAAAGTATAAAGACTTAAATCATACTTGCTGTTATTTAATTGCACAGAGCTAATAAGGCCTCAGCAGGACCAACTCTCTATCCTAGGAATGCCTCTTAGATATTAGCAACAGGGCATTTCATAAACCAACAACCTAAGTAGGGTACATATATTAACACTCTAGACACAGCAGTCAAATTCGTTCTTGACACAATTTAATATCCTGGGGCTGCTTCCGGACAGTTATGCATTTTCTAGCATATCTAAGGCAGAAGAACGAAAAGTTTTGGAGTACCTTTCTTCTAATTATTTATGATAATCTTCTGTACATGGCCCACAGTTTTGTTTCAACAAATACTCCAGGTTGCTGCCACAGGTGAACCTCTCATTCCCAGACGACAGGAAGATTCCCCAAATATTATTTTCAAAAGTTCCCGTGTCAACTACTCAATGCTTTCCTGAGCTGAAGATGGCCTAGCAAGCACTTAGCACTTCTATAACGCTATGATAGATACACAGGGTCACACAATGAGGTTTCTAAGGAAAGGTGTTCCCTACCCACCCCCTGCATTCCTTCAAAAAGCATTTAAAGACCCGGAGTATCTCCTCCACCTTCCTTTGCACAATATGCCATGCAGACAACTTCCACTGAGCTCCATTTCCTACCAGCTGAGATTCAATAACTGAACTACAAAATTTGCTAAAAGGGCAGCCAGTAGCTGGTCACAGCACAATATTCAGGAACATTTTTTACTCAATCGCTACTCCCAACTGAGCTATGACACTTCAGAGGATAATGGTAGGTCATTCTGAGACAGTTTGACCATCTAAGAAGCAGCGCTGCCCTCCCCAGCACCACCCAGAACATCTCTCTTGCCTCTGACATGCACTAGCTTCTGGTTCATTAACAGGTGCAACTCAAGGCATGTTTTGAACTAAGAAGTCCTCCACAGAGTAGAAATTCAATGCAGGAGCTCTTAGACCTTTTCTACTTTTGTTGTGATCTGTTAAATTATTGGATTGACAGTCCCTTGAATGCTACAGCTAGGACAACAGTGTTTTAGGTGGAAGCACCTGACAAGTCAGCAAATTTCAAAAATGCTCAACACTCAAGACTTCTGGGCAAAGTGCAGAGTTTACCCAGGCTTCAGTGAAGAACATAAAATGTCAAAAAAAAACCCCACCCAAAACCCCTACTCCAACTCCTTCTAAGGTATGAGGCAATTTTTACTTCTATGAAGCCTCTCCCCAATTTATCATTTGCTAAAAGTGTGTTTCTATGCAGTAACACATATAACTATGTAATCTGCTACACTTAATTTTTAGCATTGAAATGACACCACATACAGCCAATGCTAATAAACTCCAGAGAGAAAAGGCATTTTTGGTCAGATGCAGGTTATGTCTCTGAACTAACCCAGGCACAGCAAGCTCATCCTTCATTACCAGTGGCAATAGAGACTAGTGAAAAAGACATCTAAAGCAAGCGAACTGTTTGCAGATCCACTAGCATAATTGCTTAAAATTTACCCAAATACTCAGATAAATTTTCTTAATGCATTTTTACAACATAGTTTGAGAAAGTAGTGGTTATCAAACATAGTAATAAAACCAGATATCATACACAAATTAATTTGTTGTTCCCAATTAGGATCAGTAACACTGTTAAGATTTCACCTCTTTGGTCTTTGCCAAAGCTTTCTAGTTGGTTTCATGGCTTCTTCAAAAGTATTAAGAATTTATATTTTGAAATGCACATATTGGCATTTTGCTTTAAAACTAAAAAGGAACAAGAGAGCCACTTCTGCTTTATTGCTCTCAAATGCTATTTTTCATATGCAGAGTCTTTTGCAAATAGTTCAAGGTCAGAAAAGATCAAAAACTTTCTCCCTCAAATTCTGTAGCTGCACTTCTCCTTCATGTGGATTTATACATTTGGTCTTCATCACAAATACCACTCTGACAAACAGACTAAACCCAAGATGATCTGCCTAAATATGAATTATGCTAACTCCTTTCTACAGAAAATCATCAATTTCCCCATTTGCTACTGCTTTTAATATCAGCAAACACAGACTTTGGGGACCCCCAGACAACACGTCAAGGCTTATTTTGGATACTCCTTTACATTTTCCTCTTTCAAAAAGGTACCCATTTTTTACTTGCAGACCTAAAAAAAATAAAAATCAACAGGATCCTGCTTGAAGACAAAGACAAAGCCACCAGCTCTCCCATACAGGACAGGAGACCTGTCACGTGCTGCCTTTTCTATGCACCTGCTGGGAAGCATTTTCCATACCTGTGGCCTTTGTTTACATGTGACAGCCATGCTCACAGATTGTTGCTAGAAGAGAAAGTCTCATTGCCTCAGTATCCACTGTTGCTGAAGGAGTACAGCAGCCTCTGGATCTCTCCCAAGCTACCATACGGTGATCTCCAACCTTGCTGGGCCTCTTTACAAACAAGTGTAAGTCCATTATGGCCTTAAGCTCCCCACTGTAAACTTCTCTGCTCTCCTAAATCTCTGTAATTACCCATCAATGGCAACTCAGCTATTCCATTGCTATTTTGGCTTCAGGACCTCTTGGCTCCTAACTGGTGCATCTTGTCTCTCCTGCCTCACTCTGCTCAACAATAAATGGCTCCCACTTGCTGTACTGTACTGAAATCAGTCTGTACATTTGAAAAGCTAAGGACTGTTCCTTCACATTTTGTTTCCATATAGATTTTGGAGTTTTAAATATGATCAGGCCACGTCCTGCAATAGCAAAATTACACTTCAGCACTTGCCAAAATGCAGAATTTGCTGGTGGAGAGTAATGAAATACAGTTCTCTTTCAAGACACTCATGCCTGCAACTTCATTATTTAGTTTCCTTCTCTCCTCTTTTTTGTTGTTGTTTCATTTTCATAACAAAACTAAGTCTTCAAAAATGGGTTTGAATGAAGTAGCTCAGTAAAAAGCCCTGGAATCTCTACGCCACTGTCACAAGCTGTGTAAGCGTCTGGGCAATGTTAAGTAGGAAGTTTAGCAGCTGACATGACTACCTAGAAAGTGCAACAGCTGGGCTGCCAAAGGACATGAACAGGAAGGAAAAGCAAACCAAACCAGTTGATAAATGAGCCAAAACAAGAAGTCTTCCTTGGTCTAGCAGAGAACAACATTTAAATGGTGTAACTAATGATGTTAGCAACTTCATTGGTTTTATGTTACTCGGGAAGAACAGCTTTTTGAGTTTATAATCATACGGAGCTTGCCCACATGCACAAATTTGTCTACATGTTACACTGTTTTCTTTATAAAAGTTTATAACACAACTGTTTGACAAGGACAGAGATGTTTTCTTGCAAAGCTCCTAGAAGATAACACTAATTCAGTTGAAGGTCCATTAATATTTCCTAAAGACCACACAGATTTTACTGTCCACTAAGCAGTGGATCTGCTTAATTTCCAAACCAACAAGCTTCCTGTTCTCCAATTTTGATTATTTTTCTCTAACACTAAAATAAGAATTTATTAAAATCAACAGATAAGCTAGGATCAAAACTGGAAGTCCAGAATCCTCAGTTTATGTACAAACCACATGACCTAAACATTGCATCAATGCCAGCCTCAAAACTCCATCAAACTACCACTAGTACAGTGCATACTTCAAAACGGGGTCCCTTACTGCATTTGTGAAATTTTATAATAAAAACAAACTCGGCAATAATACAAAAAAACTTGACAACAATAAAACACCCTGACAAAGGACTTCTAAAAGTTAACAGATGCCTAAAAGTATATCTCCACAAAGACTCTTTGTTAGTATGAATTTTTATGGGAAGTTGGTATCTGCACACAAACATCAAAACAAACCTCCCTGCCATGCCCAGCATACCAGTATTAAAGGTGTGTGGGTGAACTGGAATAACTTAAGCACCCATTATGAAAATCTCAAGCTTTTGCTCAGGCAGCCAGCAGTTCCTCTCCAGGCACTAGATGTTTTGCTTGCAATTCACAGCTAAGGAGTGCTTTACACACCAAAATGAAAGTAAGAAAACATCACAACAGTAACATTTTTGATTTTGTTTTGGACAAACTCAATCATTTTATAAAAGCACTGTCCTTTATCACAAAGTCAGGCATTTTAGTACTGACAGGAACAAACTAGCATGCTTTCACTTCAGTACTGACAAACATGTAAACATTAAGGTAATCATCCAGATGAGAAGCAAAGTGATACGGCTCATATATCATCCTTTGGAAAATGGAGGAGGGGGGTAAGAGATGAGTATAAAGTATACAGGATTCACTAACACCATGCAATGTATTATAGAGTTATCTCAGACCAGCTAAAGCATGACAAACTGATCTTATAACTTCTTCTGTCCCGTGATTCCACAAACCTCAAGGCAGATTAAACATCTGCTTTCAGTGTCAGGGTTTTTTTTCCATCAAGCATATCAACATGTAAGAGTCAGATGATATCTCCTTAGTAGCTTCTTCCACCTACCACTTCACAATCCACTGACTTCCTGAGCAACAGACCCCATGACTATTCAGACACAAACATTGAAACCACAGGTAGCAGCTAACACAACTGAAACATATGACCCCTCAGACTTGGTTTCCAACTTGCTGTGAGTTACCTCCCATGCATTCAGCTTTAAAAAGCTTCTTAATAGCTTTGTGACTTCTCTACTAAATGCCCCTCATGAGATGTCACAGAAAGTGTAAGGTAAATAAAAAAAAAAACTTTTCAAAACATTGACAGTTGGAATTTTAAGCCCACAGGAACGCTATTTATATTTTCCTATCTTAATATGGAAAACATGTCATGTCCTCCCTTTATTGTTAACATTATCACCATTTTGATGTTTTATTAGAGACAGGATGAATTAAATGCATTTCAAATGTAAACTGTGGTATGACTAGAGCTTCCAAATGCCAAACACCTTCCAAGCTGAGATATTAAGCACTAACTTACAATTTTAAAACCACTAACTTCAAAATTTGCTTCAGATTTACAGCCCATACAAATAAGGTCCTACTCAACGGTACATTACTCCATCTAAAATATTTGATTTGAATATTTGAAAATCCATTGAAGAGTAAAGTGTGCAATTCTGTTGACTGCAAATAAAGCTCACCGATTCTGAAATGATTTGCCAGCAACGTTGTCTCTGTATGAATCAAACATAACATGATACTGGTCTCTACTCCATTCCAAGACAACCTGCAAAGAAAAAAAAAGAGAAAAATAAAAAACCAACACTTGACATCACCACTCTCTAAAATCAGACACCTACAACTCTCCTTTTGAAATGTGTAATCACAATCAATTTCATTCAAATTGATCTATGCATTAATGCACAACTGACCAGATCTTAATCTAAACTGTTATTACACTGAGCCAGCAACCAGACCCACAACTTAAAGAGTGCACTTGGTTTAAACTTTTTTTTTTTTTTTATCTGCAAGAAAGGATTTCATGTTTTACGGACACACATCTTAAGCTACTATTCATTTAGGTTACCTCCCCCTCACCTCTTAGGCTATAAAAATTCAGGAATGTTTTCCCAAAACTGATACCTAAAATAAATATACTTCAATACAAGCAGGAAATCCCTACCCCACCCCACATAATTTTGCTTGTCTTCTTTTCTGTTCTCATACAGGGTATATTAAAGTGTATACACCTCTGAAATCTGAGCTTTGCAAACAGACAGGCCATATCAAATTATGCAAATTGAACCAGCCATAAATTTAAACACAATAGCTCTTTCCCAATACAGATGAAGTCTTACGTTGCACACAGATTAACCCAACAGCATAGCATTTCTGCAGTCTCCCTTCCACCCCCCTGCATTTCTGCCACCCCCCTTTAGCTTGACAGTTCGCCCAGCCCTGCAGTGAGCCAAGTCACGAAGCGAGACCAACAGAAAGATGAACCTTCAAAAACCAGAGCACTTGACCTTCCTCTACGTGCTTGTTGGAGCTGGTGAGAAATGGTGGGAACACTCAGCTGAAGGGAGGGTTGCCTTCCCAATCTTTATCCAGCCATCAAGGCTGCTTCGCTAAAACATCAAACTGTGGGCCACTTAAATGCCCTTTGCCAGCTGTCCCCATTCCCAGGCATTTACACAGATTAACTAGACAGCAAATCAATCTTAAGCCAGTTCTTCCTATGGAAAGCTGCAACTTTACATTCTGTTCCCATTCTTAATTGTACATATATATACATACACAAAACAAAGGCACACAGTTATGTTTCCATTAATAACAAAGTATCTGGCATCATGGCTCTAAATAAAAAAAAACCCCAGACTTTTCAACACTAAAAATGCTTAATATGCTTCGATACAGCAAAAAAGCGTAAGTAATTTGAGATAAAAATAATATAAGACATTTAGGTTCTACTCTGAGATAAAATTGCTATGCTATCTTTTACAGTGAAAGTCCAACCTTATCTTGTGCTGAGAGATTTAGAGATGAAGGCGTAGTGACTTATTTTACCTCGAGAAGTATGTATTTCTACGTACTGGAGAGGGGAAAAAAATATCAGGGAAGACTAGTACTTACTTTACACCACTCTTCCTAGATTTAAATTTTTATTGCTTATTTCTTGTATTACAGGAACACTGAAATATACCATTTCTCTGAAACAGCATTCGAAACTATAGCATAAAGACTACCTCCGTCCCTTTTAAGAAGATACACATCTCTTCTCTCATGCCCACTAAAGCAAATTAAAGCCTTCTAGAGAGCAGGGAAGCCCCATCATGTGGCTAAGTGACAAGCCCATGCACACACACAGTTCCTGCCAAAGCTACAAACGGTCTCTTTGTAACCAAGATCACATCTGTGCAAGTTCATTCCCCTTACACAAAGGACACAATGTCCCAGGTGAGCATAAAATCTCCTCCCTTAAATACCCAAGTCAGAAAGTGTCTTAAAAACATACTATTACACTTTTTCTTGCATAAATCATTACATCCTTCTGCAAATACACTAATTTAATACAGCACATAGTGAAACATCTGCTACTACTGATAATGATGAATTGATATACACTGACTGATCTGCTTCTAGAAGAAATACAGAAGTATTTGAGTAAGAATGTAATTTATTATACAAATAATATGATTTTCCAGAAGAAAAAGGCTAACTGTTCAAGCCTTGGCTTTTTGCCTTTGTGCATCTATAATCAAAAAGATTGAGGACAGACAACTTGAGAAACTCATTTAGAAAAAACATTAAGCTCTTCCCACCTGATATTTTTTTTTCCTGTAACTGTTCCCTCCTGTCACCTTACTTGTGTTGCAATAATGCCTGGAGGCCTCTTTGCTTTTCAAGTTTGCATACTGATACTATAAAACCACAAAGCGAACAACATAAAAAAAAAAAAAAGAGGGAGAGACACCCTCTATTAAGAGATACTGTATCAGACGGGTGATAACAGAGGCTCTGGCATATTCCAGTTATAAAACACTGCACCAAGCTGAGCAACCTACGGAAGGACAGCCAAGAAGGGCTAACAGGTACAACCAAACCGTCCCAAAACTTAAAGCTCATCTTACAGCTAGGTTACAGCATTAGCTTAAATCAGGCTACCCTACACATTTTTGCAGAAATATTCCTGAATCATGCTTAATGCACTGTTATTTCAGTAAGCTCAAGATTTTTTTCTTGAAATCAAGCTAATTTTCAGCTTGAGGCTGTGAGGACACCATTATCAGTCCCAAATTATTTCCCCTAGCCATCCATTTTTACACCACCATTAATATTGATATTAGTATGAATCTAAGCAAGCAGATCTAGTTTTGCCTACCAGGACAAAAAAGCTGGCTCTAGGGGTAGGGGGAAAAGCAGAACTGCAAACGCTGCTCCAACACTAGGGTCTGATAAGCATTGCACCACGCTGCTTTTTATTGCTTGACAGTTCCCCACAGATTGTTAAAAATGTTTGAGCTAGTAATTACTAGAAAGATTTCTTGGCTTCATTCTCAGAACAGTGATGTATTTTAACAGTTGTTGCCTCATGGACTTTGTACTGAAGAAGATAAGTGATTTCCATTCCCACTACAGTTGTCAGAAAAGGTCTAAGTGTTTGCTCTCAGAAGCCTAGGCTCTCCTAAAGCCTTAAACTACCACCGTTTACCAAAACACATCACTTTTATGATTTAAAGTAAAAAGCAAGATGCACACAAACATAGCTTACCAAGAACACTCATGACCACTGTAGAGAAAAAGAAGAAAAAAAAAAGTTATTCTAGGTTTCTGTACGGTCATACCAGAAAGGGTGGGCGTTTTGCTAGTGTTTGGCATCTTTGTTTTTTAAAAAACATTGCTGGTCACTTTTCTTTTTTCTCAACATATCATTTTGAAAGCTTACTCCTACAGGAATCTGCCAGATCTTTGCTTACTGTCTAAATAGTATCTAAGCTTTCCAAATAGTTCTAAAAGTAGCTCTAAAAGGGCTAGAAGTAGCAAACTAAGATTTGGTAGGAAAGTAATTCTGAGCACTGATTTTCACTGATTCTCTGCAAAATCAGCCATAACTTGGACAACTACCAAAGCGTTTTTTAAGAAGTTTCTAAGAAATCCTAAAGTTGTCATTCTGAAGAAATGCAAAACTACACTCAGTTTCACAGCACCAAGAGGTACAATCCAAGTTGAGAATTGTACAAACAGGTGCTTAAAAGTACTACACTATGAATTTGCTTATGGCTTATCAAGTGTTTCAGGAACTTGTGAACCCTATAATAAGACAGCAGGGATGAAGTACTTCAAAAAGAGGTACAGATACACAAAATAAAAGTTTTGACCGTGCTACACTCAAGAGCTTCAGATAATAATCTTTATGGCTCTTCATTTTTTTCTGTATCTGAAAGCCCATCAAAATAAAAGAGAGAAGAAAACAAAGGAGAGAGAAAAACCAAGGAAGTTTAGGAATCAGGAAATTCCTGTCTGTTTGCATTTAACACATGCCACCCTTTTACACTGACAAAAATACTGTAAGTCCCTGAATACTTGCTATATTTCCAAACACCACACTGAAGAACAATTGGAGTTTTTTTTCCCCCTACAAATGCTTTAGTCGATGATTTCCAAAACAGATAGGGTAATCTGAAATGAAACTTTAAAATATACTATGCACTTGCATAAAATCATATATATATAAATTAGAAGTTATATTGCATCATTTAAAAAACAGCAGGCAAACTGAGTAATAAGCAGCGAGCAATGTCACAGACCCCGCTGAGCTGAAGGCAGCTTGGAGAGGCTACATTTAACTCTTTAAATTCGGATGGAGAAAGATTTTGTCACTCCCGGTTCCCATTTGAAGGGAAGGTTACACCCAGCACGGGCTTTTAAAGTCAAATAAACCCAAAATACACCGGTAACTAATCACCTGATGGGGGAAGCGGGAAAAACTTGCCCCAAAACAGGCCGCCAGCTGCTGGAGCTGGCAGGTTTGCCGCGGCTCCCCGGGGACACCCCGCCAGGCTCCCCGGGGACACCCCGCCAGGCTCCCCGGGGACACCCCGCCAGGCTCCCCGGGGACACCCCGCCAGGCTCCCCGGGGACACCCCGCCAGGGCCCGGCAGTGCTGCCCCGGGGGCGCTCCCGCACGGCGGCCCGGCCCGCGGGAGGGGAGGGGAGGTGCGGACCCTCAGTCCCGCAGCCCCGCGGCCAGCGCCACGCACCGCACCGACACGGCGGCCCGCGGGGCGGCTCGCAGCCCGGGACGCCAGGGGAGCAGCAGCGCCGTCCTCTCCCTTTACGTGCTGGAAATACAGAGCCACGGCCAGCGCGCACGCCCAGCCGCCCGCTGAAGGCGCCCGCTGCTCGCAGGGACGTGACGACCGCCCGGCTCCCGAGAGCAAACACAGTCCCGAACCGAAAGGCACCCGCGCCCAGCGGGCCGTGCCGGGACTGCGGCGGGCGCCGCCCGCGTACAGGCCTCTCCCCGCCGGCACCGCTCGGCTCCGCACGGCCCGGCCGGCACTGCCCGCAGGAAGGGAGGGGAAGGGGGGCAGCCACGCCACGCCGGCGCGGCGCCGTACTGACCTCCCCGAACTGCAGGGCGGAGACGATCATGAGGACGAGGCCCCCGAGGCAGAGACAGGGCCCATACCTGTGCGACAGGCAGGTATAGGTCTGGCGCTGCAGGAGCTTTAGCAGCATGGCCCGCCGGCGGCCGCCGCCTCGCCCGGCGCGGCCCGACCCGGCCCGGCCCGGCCCCTCACCGCGCTGCCGTGCGCCGGGGCGGGCGGGCGGATCCCGCCGCCCCCAGTGCCCGCCCCGCTTCCGGCAGCGCCGCCGCGACACCTGGCGCCACCTAGCGGCGGCCTCGGGGAGGGCGAGGCGGCGCCCCGAGCCGCGCTCTGCGGGCTTGCTGCGGGCGGGAGCACTGCCCCGCACCTCACGGCTGCCGGGGTCCCGGCCTCTGCCGCCCCCCGCTTCTCCGCCGTTTTCCTTCTGCCTTCCCAAGGGCCCAAACACCGAGGCAGCAGGGGCCGCGCCGTACGGGTTTTTGCTTCCCCGGCTGCTCTCTCACGGCGTTGGGCGCTCCAGCCTTCGAGGCGTATCAACAGTACGGACCCGCCGGAGGCGGCGGGACTGACCCTGCAGGTTTTTTCAGAAATCATCCGGATGAAGCAATCCGGACCCAGGAGCCTGTTTGCAGCAGCTGGGCCAGAGCATGCGCTGCGCTGGCGGCGCTCCCCGCACCGGAGCGCAGCGCCGCACGCGGGGGTGCGCGCGGGAGCCGCCCCCCCAGCTCCGCTGCACTGTCGCGACCGGACTTGTGACCCCTCCCCTGTGAGTTACCTGCTGCCTGTAGAACAGAGCTTAAACGCTTTGACGTGTAATGTCCTAGGTGATCCTGAAATCGCTGACCCACAAGACGATTTTTCTGCGCACCTAACGCCTGCCCAGCCGCGGCCAGCAGAGCTGCACCACCCTGTCGTGCTTCCAGGCGCGCCACACCGTGAATCTGTTTTCCCCGGCTAAGAGCGAGTGGGAGGACTCTTGGGAATCATAAAGATACAGTAAAGCTACATGCTGAGATTCAATTCTGTGCGCACAGAAATTAAGTGCAGGCATAGATTCATGCAAGGGGAGCCACCAGGCTCGAAGAAAGTTATTCATGGAGCTCTTCAAGAACAGTTCTTGAGGCAAAACCATAATAACAAGAGACTAGTTAGAAGTCACTAGCTGACAGCAGACTCTGTTAAATCCTTAATCTGCATCAATCTGATTTCTGTCACGAAGTGCAGCCATCTGCACAGGACACTGCTGGTATCGCCACTGCCAAAAGTTTCTTCAGGCAGAATGATGAAAGGCACTTCTGGTTACCACAGCAAAATGATGTGGTGGCGTAGGCGCTCATGAGGACAAGGACAGTAGCGTTTATCTCTGTAGCCCTTTACCACTGCATTGAAAGGTCTTCTTCTAAGTATTTCTTACAACTCAGTGCAGTGACTCCTCTGAGTAACAAGCGTTACCCTCCTGTTCTTATTTTTCCCTGTGTATAGTAATAAAGCCTGACCGTTTCCATAAGTTTGTCCTAGTATATTTACACAATTGTGGCTTGAGAGGGCTGCACCTGGCCATACTTCTTTAAGAAGTGTCCCAGAGTGCATGGCTTTTTTGGCACTGCTCTCCCAATCCACTGAGCCCTACTCCTATTTACCTTTTTGGTGTCACAGTGTTTTTCCTTCCTTCATGGACCACGGGACAGGATGGCAAATTCACTAGGGCCTACCTTCCGAGTCTCAGAGCCCACCACACAGTGCTGTGTGCCACCTCCTTATCCTGTGTTATCAGCATGGTTATACTTATTTGGCCCTTTACAATAACCCAGCCCTCCAGTCTCAGTACGCAGAAGCTTCTAGTTAAGCTTTTACTGCCTGGTATGCACAGCCAGCACAATCTCCTAACCCATGCAGTCTTCTTCCTTCATGTGTTCTCACCAATGTACCAAAGTAATACCCTGGAGGAATATAATATTTGGAGGTCTGCTGGTGCTTCCCTCACTTGCACCTCCTGTTCAAGGACTGTGCTATTATTATTGAGCCATTATCACTGAAAGGCGGCACCTCTTTACCACCCGCTGCAGCACTGTGGCTGGAGTGCTAGTCATGGCCTGGTATTCTGAGTCAGCAGACTGAGGTTTTCATTCAGAACTGAGGTATAGCATGTGTGCACATTAAAGAAACAAAACCATTATTTCTGGTGAATAATACAGCAGAAAACGCAGAAACAGACTAAAACATGCTGAAGATAGGCAGCTGAGAGACATAACAGCAAAGTAAAGCAGAAAATCAGTCAAGGAAAACTGGATGACTACAAGCCCTAGATAAATAACTAGTGCAAAATATGGAATGATACATTTATACAGATTAATAAATACTTCCATATAATACCAATGTGAAGACACCATTAAAATTCTCATGTTTATATGATTTTATAAAGTATCAGCAAAAGTATTCCAGCAGATATAGAAATGTAAAAAGCTACCATACAAATCATGATGAGACTATATCTGTCCTTGCTTCTAGAATACTTGTGTTCAAGGAATATATATTTAAACTTAAACAGATGCACAGAAAGAAACAACCAGATCCTCCCTTCTGAGAAGACACTAAAAGATTTTGGCTTGTTCATGTTACAGGAATGAAGATCAGAAGTTTATTTAAACTAAATGCAAAACTTTCACCAGGTTAAAACACAATAAAAAAAACCAACCCAAAACAAACAAACAAACAAAACAAAAAAAAAAAAAAAAAGGAGAGCAAAAAAGGTTCTGGAATATATTTTTCTTTAAGAAGTAGGAATTTCTTTAAGAAATAGGAATAGCAGGAATACCTATTAAGCCTTGAGAGACAGCTTAGCCAGCTTCTGACAGTAGACAGGACTCTATATTCCAGATGTTCCCCTATATTCCCAGTTTGCCATGGATTTATACGCTGTTGCTGTCTTCAGTCCATCAAAGGCTTAATTATTCCATGCAACACAAAAAGGCGTGATGGAAAATGAATGAAAATAAGGCCATCCTCAACTTGCTAATTAATTGCAAGGTATTATGGTATATATAGTAAATGCAGATTCAAATCTGGTTTAAGACAATCTGAATCCAAGTTGCTTGGATCCTTACACATTTGTCACTAGAAATTCTTACCAAGCTCAAAACCAGAAACTGGATCAGGGACCTTGCATTACTTTGCAGCTGGCTTCGTGAGCATGTCTCTGAAAGGGGAAGGATTCAGGCCAGACTCTTCTTTTTTTTTTCCACATTTTATCTAATACATTGCTTAGGCAGCTGTCCAGGTGAGTATCTTGTTATTGCACCAAGAACAAGATACTTAACTTTCTTCATTTTCCACAGTCACTGTACAAGCAAATAAACCCAGATTTTCTGTTTGGAGCAATAAATTCCACTAGGTGTCAGAATATCTAAAAATTAGATGCTGCTGTTGTAATCCAAAGTATACTCAAGGGCCTTGCCAAATCACTATCCATGTAAACCATTAGGCCCTTGGAATGATCTACTTAACTGTACTTGTATTTGTATTAACTTAAGATGCACGTAGCAACACTTACAATAAAGGCATGCTTTCTGTGCAGTATGAACTAATCTAAAATAAGCAGTCAGATAATTATAAACACACTTTATGTTGATCCTGATTTTCTGCAAGTTGCCTTCACCAACTTTTTTAATCTTTTAGATCTTGGAAAGCTCTCTGAATTTGAGATTTTTTTTTTACTGTAGTCAAACCTTTTTCTAAGAGGGGGTAGAAGCTACTTTCAAAAGGAAAGTAATAACTACTTCTTTAAATTCAACTGGAGAACCTGTAATGTTCAAAGGCTTGAGGAAGGCAGGAGTTGCTGCTACTCTTCTTCATATCTATCCTAGGAAAACAGCAATCACTCACACTGTTCCTTCCTTAGAAAAGCTGAAGTATTGTGGAATACTTTTTCCAGATGTTTTGCATTCTAATTTTCTGGGAAGAGAGAAGACAAAGAGCTAAACATCTGAGATAATTATGTAATTATCTTTTGTTGAGGCAGAAGACCAGAAACAAGCAACCTACCATCTCAAGCTTCTTTGTTAGCCAACAATAATATTCACTGCACAGTCCATGAATCTTGTGCTAAAGCAAAGAGAATTAACGTCCTCATAGGCTTCCAGCGTTCATCACTGTATGGCCTGTTCAACAAACATGAATTAATCTTGTAGCGCCTCTGTGAAGTAAATATTACCAAGCACAGAGACAAAGATAAAATTCAACAAGTTTGATGCCTGCTTCCACTTTAGGACCAACTTTTCACAGTACAGGGGCTAACTGATAGTACTCTGAAGGCTCAGCAGTTCACTCTTAAGGACTTTGTTGCATTTGTGAATGCTCAGAACTTCTCAGCATTCAGAGGCAGCAAAAGTTAGGCAGGCAGAAGTAAAGAACAGAGAGGCATTGACTTACTGTGGAAAGTTTGAAGCGACTTTGCTGTCCTTATAGAAGAGTTCTGCAGCAGCGGCTGGGGCCAGTTTATATTTGCTTATTGTAATTACGCAGCTATCATTTCTGTTCCTGCCTTATTCACAAGAGATCTTCTAAGAACTTTTGTAAAAACCCTAGAAGTTCTACACAGCTGTGAACAGGTTCACCCCATGCGCTGAAGGATGGAAAGGAGAAAAAAGCAGCCAATTATTTCACTCGTGTAATGCACATGCTCAGAAGGATTAAAGTCCTCAAAAGCTCCAATAAAACTATCTAAATACCTATTGATTTTAGTGGCAATCTAGACACCTGACTGAATGCCTGTTCCATAACTACCTTTGTGCATCTGGTCTAAACAGTCTCTTTTCAGTAACATATAAGAAAAAAATGTAATAAAAGCAGTTTTATCAGCATAAACGTTAATTAGCATAAACAATCCAGAAATCCTCCTAATTTTTCATTGGTTGTCAATACCTACCATTGAAATTACATCTCTATATCATGCAAAAGTGGCATGTGTATGTGTCCAGGGTAGCTTTGTCCTGTTTAGCAGAAGATGACTAATAGTGAAGATTTGTCAGCACGGACTTCAGGGCAGGTTACATGAGCTCCTGGTAAGACACATGTGAGCTGATAGTCCATATCAAAAGCTGCATTTCCAGATCTTCACAACTAGCATGATCTTTAAGAGCTGGGTTAAAAGTAGCTGAGTGCAGTGTGACATTTTGGTAGCTGGGCACACTTGCTGACCCACCAACAGGGACCTACAGCCTCTCTCTACAGCTCTGGACCATTTCTTCCCCACCAAAGCCTTTCAAAGGTTTCTCTGCTACACTTGCATGTTCATTTACTACATTAACATATGTTAAAGACCAGCTCCTCTAAGAATTTATGTATCTTCTGTTCACCTAGGAGCCAACAGAGGACTTTGTAGGGGGCTAGACCTTAAAGAGCAGTCAAAACAGGCTGGTGTGCTTGTCAGTATTTTGAAGACCTGCAGCACCAGAAAATGGGAGACAATAGGGCCTTCTAGGTGTTCTTCCTCTGACCCTCCATGCCCCAAAAATCTATATCTGAATGTTCATATCTACGCTTCTGAAATGTAAAGCACTAGCCTTAGGCATATTGGAATGAGTAGCTCAGTACAGCACAGTGAATTTGGTAGTACCAATATCTATCAAATAAAATAATTAAATCACATTAATCATTCAGAACATAAACCAGTAAAAAACAATGACCAAGTAGTATTCCATCCTTTGCAAAATTTTTCTCATTTTGATTCACCATTTATAGAGATCTTAGCCTTTAATATGAGTCAATTCCACTGACGTTACTCCTAAAATAGAGTGAATATAAGCGATCAGTTTCTGAAAGATTATGTTAGACCCTAATGCTACATCTTGTAATAGATTATCTCTAAATCAGTCCGCAGTAATTTTAGCCTCATGAGTAAATGTGTTCTCATTATAGGCAGCTAGTGAGAGTTTTCACTTAGTACTGCCACAAAAGTGGAAATTTTAAAATTGTGCTCAGTACTTCAGTGTGTCACTAGTTTTGAAAATCGCCAGATGTTCCCCTCCTAACCCTCTGAATTGGTATGCAAGGAATACTTATGACTTCTTACTTGAAAATTTTGTTGATGTAATATAGATATTTTTTTTCTTCAGACCCCATTTCTCTATTGGCCTCATTTCTCTAGAGGAAAAAACATTTTATTATCTCTTACACAGCAGTTAGTCATCCTACCCTTTCCACTTCTTTTTTATATTTGTGCAGATACTAAAAAGGATATTTACAATAAGCTGAAGAGCTTGGCTAGTAAATATAGGTATGACTAAAGAAAAAAAGAGGAAAACAATAATATCTTAGAAGCAAAAGAAAAAGCAGTAACTGGAGAGCAAAGGATTGGAACAGCGGCATTTTGAAGATCTCTGAAAGTGAACACCTACACAAGGCTGAGGCAGCATGTGTACCTGGCACCAAAATCAAACTTTCAAAGCATAATACCAACATTTTACTCTGAAAGATGTCATTGTTTTCTGAGCACTTCAAACTAAAATAACAAATGCCTGCCAAAAGCCAGAAGAAACTCTTTGAAACTTTGTAGATACTGCACAATGTCATTGTGGTTAAATTAGCAGGCAGCTGGCCTGGTCCAGTTCTTCTTCAGAATGTCAACTGTTCTGTCCTCTGTGGGAAAAGGGATGAAGAGCCGTCAAGTACCGAAATCAGTTAAATTGATCAGGGAGTTAGGCTGCAGCATATATGGAATGGAACGGAACAGAACAGAACTGAACAACAGAACAGAATAGGATAGAATATTTCAGTGGGAAGAGACCTACAAAAATCTAGTCCAAATGCCTGACCATTTCAGGGCTGACCAAATGTTAAAGTATGTTATTAAGGGCATTGTCCAAATGCTTCTTAAACGCTGACAGGCTTGGGCCGTTGACCACCTCTCTAGGAAGCCTGTTCCTGTGTTTGACCACCCTCTCAGTAAAGAAGTGCTTCCTAACATCCAGTTCAAACCTCCCCTGGGGCAGCTTTCAACCATCCACACACCCCCTGTCACTGGGTACCAGGGAGAAGAGACCAGCACCTCCCTCTCCACTCCCCCTCCTCAGGAAGCTGTAGAGAGCAGTGAGGTTGCCCCTCAGCCTCCTCTTCTCCAAACTAGACAAGCCCAAAGTCCTTAGCCATTCCTCCTCCCAGGATACGCCTTCCAGCCCTTTCACCAGCTTTGTTGCCCTGCTCTGGACACATTTGAGTACCTTAACATCCTTGAACTGCGGAGCCCAGAACTGCACAAGCAGTAGTCAATGCGAGGCCACACCAACGCTGAATACAGTCAGATAATCACCCCTTTTGACCAGCTGGTTGTTTGATGCCCCCCAGGATGCGGTTTGCCCTTCTGGCTGCCAGGGCACACTGCTGACCCACACCGAGCCTGCTGTCAACCACCACCCCCAGATCCCCTTCTGCAGGGCTGCTCACCAGCTACTCCTCTCCCAGTTTATACCTGTGCCCAGAATTACTCTGTCCCAGGTATTCTGTGCCAGAATCTGGCATTTGTTCTTGGGTGGTTTTGTTTTGGTTCTTCTTGTTTGTTTGTTTTATAGCAAGTTTTTGCTTTTTAAAGGGATATACTCCTAGCAACAAGCAATGATAATTTCAATAGATTGTGGCCTTCAAACCGAATCATATCTGTATGTCTGTTTCCAAAGTCCATAATGGAGTAGATGGAAGAGTCTGGAGAGTTTCCCCCAGCCATTATTTAATACATATAGTGTATATTAGAAATTATACATTATATAAATATGTTATTTTTGAAGTATTTCATTTCATCATGCTTTTGGAAAATGTACAGTTATTCTAAAGAGTAAAAAGGTATAATTTTGTACTTTAGCACTACAAACACAGGCTCTTTAGTACGTTGATGTCATTGTTATGTAACAATACTGGAATTTTATGTTCCTTTTGTTAATCCTATCAAATTCTAATAGCACCAGAACAGGACGTATGGATTTGATGGTTAGAATAGGCAGGGTAGTCTTTTAAGTCCATTCAGTGGCACACTTAGAAAAAACTGGAGGTGCATTTAGTGATGAGCAGTGGCCAAGAAGATTTTGTGGCTGTGTCAAATGGCACTTTTTTTACGTTACAGTAGTAAGATGGAGACTCAGAACATTAGAAGAGCATTTAATTTTGGTTATTACTTGATATGGATCAGAGTATCAGACAGAAGGGTGAAATAAATAAAGGACTTGTTTAGGATGAACAATTTCCTTTGTTGCTTGGAAATAAACTTTCTATATCTACAAATGCTTAAGACACTACAAAGAGAACAGAAGAACACAAAGAGTGGAAATAATTGCTACAAGATGTTTTTGGAAAGCCCTATTAACTGTTGTTCTTCATGTCTATTTTATTTCAGAACATGATAAGAATTCATCACGAGTCCTTTATCTTCATGTACCCTACATCTACATTTAATTGTCTCCAAAAAAACAGACATTGAATTCTTGCCTCGTGAGCCTCAAGGAACAACCTGAATCCCCTAGGGTGCATGCAGGGAGAAGGACCAAGGAGGGTTTCTCCAGCAGGGCAGTGGCAGGTGGACCTATGAGATGGAGCAACCCACTCAGGTGGGCTCTAATGGGCAGCCTCTGGTGCTGTCTATGGTACCACTTCCCACCTCACATTGAACCCTGATAATGGGCTGCAGCAATGCACAGCTCAAACCACTTGAAAACCTGATGCTTCTGCTGCTGACATTCACGAGTGTGGAAAAGCTGGTACAGGGAAGATCCAGATATAGTTTACAATCTTTCCTCTGGGACTCCAGAGAAGTTGCAGTAGCTTTTCCTCGATCCAAATTTCCTCACCCAAATAAGAAGCAGTGATGCTGTGCTCCCACAGCTTATCACAATGCTCATGGCCAGGGTACAAAGCTGAGCATTTGATTATGCCTCATGAGGCTGGTTTCGCTGCACTTTTACTAAACAAGAAAAATCCTTCTGCCTTTATTCCATATTGTTTGTGGTCTTATCAGAGTTGCTATGTGGCACAAATCTTTGATATAGAAGAACTAAAAAGGACATTGGCAAAGGGCAAGAAAGGATGTAAAACACTGTTTGTTAAAACTGAAAATACTAAATTGGAAAAAATATTTAGGTTTTTTTAAATTACATTTTACTAAGTAAGTCTGTTACATTTGTATCAGCTCAAAACAAGCAGTTCCAACATAAAGAGATTTCATAATATCACCCTAAAGCATGTGTGGCTGCCCTCTGTGGCCTTGTTAGACCTTGGTGTCAGCTGTGACCAGACACAAAAGAAGGAAGTTTATGAAAGGAGCAAACAGTAATGCAACTAGCAAAGTGCAAAGCATGGTATGAACAGGAAGAAGTAGTTGAATGCCCTATATTTAGCAATATGCTGCAGTAAAGGCAGACAAATCAACATCTGTAAATTGTTGTGCCAAATCTAGTTTAACTTGTGAAAGTAGGATCTGATTTTTCAGTAGTGGGTCCTCCTCACTTCCAGGAGGTTTTATGTGGGGAATAGCACATCATTAGCCACTTCTGCTGTTGAGAAAAAAACATTTTTGACAGCTTTTGCTAGGATTGATCAAATTCTCTCCATTTAGACCATCCTAACTGGACTCAAGGTCATGAATTTCATTACTTCCTTTTCCTCTTCAGCAAGCAACTTAGTGTCAGTTGCTGTGTTCCTCTAAGAAAACTGCAAAGGTACTTTTCTCAGATGGCAAGGCCACATGAAAAGCTACCATTTTGCTTTGAAAGATTGCCTTTTCCGTGAAAATGTGTTTCTCTAAAAATGTAGTAACAGAACTATTGAAATGCTAGAGTCAAATTCTCCCACAGCCTGCTTCAGCACATTGACTACCTCATTTAGAGTGGGGGAGAACAAACCCACTGCAGAATGGTTCATCTGCAGCTAAACAGTCTCTTTGTTGCCCTTTATAGCCCTCATTGATCTATAGTTCATGCTTTCTGGAAACAAAGATTGCTCTCACTATACCCTTTCTTTTGAAAAACCATCACCTGAAAAGAAAGTGAAAATAGAGAGGAGTGGAGTTTAATATGTACATTGTGAGAGCTAATCTTCTCTAGGAATTCTAGAATTAAACTTCAGATCTCAGCATTATCAGGAGATATTGATCCAAATCTGTCCCACACCACTTCTATCCTTTTTCTGAGAGAAAGAACTACACAATTTCAACCCAGTAGTTACCTATCTTCATTCTTGAGTGACATACCAGTATTTCCTACATGTCTGCTGTTTTTTGACAAATGAGACATCTTTATCTATATTTTGTTTAGATGTTTGGCTAGATATTATAATCTAGATAACTATAGAGGCATAGAGGCAACCAAAACAAACTGAGCAAAATAAACCATCTTTCCTCTTCAACAGTAACACCTGACAACTACTTTACAACTAAATCACATTACTTCCCAGAAATATTAATGTAATGCCATGAATGCCTCACAGCGCAAGACTTCACAGATGTAAATTGTTGTTACTGCTAATTCTGAACTGCATGTAAGAAGTGAAAATAGCTTACACATGCTTTTGTTACTGAGAGGTCACAGACATTTGGCATGTGACCACAGAGGAAGGGAAGGGATGCCACAGACCACCCTGAACCCTTCACACAGCAGCCTGCAGGAGTTGCAGCTAGTGTATTTGATTACTCGTGTAAATGTCCTTCTGGCACAACCTGGGGCTGGCAACGGTTTCCTTCTTTCCAGCCAATACCATCTTTACCACAGCAGTCCCCAGCTGCTGCACAGCCGTCACACCCTCCTTTCCTTATTTCACCATACACTGCTTTTCTCTTCACAAGCAACAAATTCTTCCTCTTGCCTCTCACTTTATTCCCTGGGAAGATCTAGTTCTGCTTATGAGCAGTTGCAAATTTGTGAATTCCAAAGGGTATGTTGTTATAGTAGAGCTCCCTGGATATTCAGGTCTGGTTACATATAAATAAATCTAACAAATAATCTCCGAGTGCAAAATCTGCAGACCTTATGTTTTTATATTCTAAATGCAATCTCACAAATTTTTAGTTTTTTTGTTCTACACTGGAAACACTTTCAAGTTTGAAGAAGGGTAAAAGTGCTAGGAGAACAGTGAAGAAACAGGCTAGAAAAAAATTGTATTTTCAGTTTTATTTAGGGTTTTGAATACTTGTGTATGACAGCCAAAGCAAGCTTGGGAGGTACCCTTTAGTCATCTTTAAAAAATACATATGATGTTAGACAGAAATTGCTTGGCTTTGCTGTAGAGTTTGTAGGATTGGCAGGTGTTAGCAAAAAAAAATTTAATCATTCCATTCATTGATTAAGGCTGCCTTTTTCCTAGTGCTTGTGTGCAGCAAAATAAAAGATTTCAAGAAGTAACTGAACTACTTAACCTCTCTCTTGCTCATGTTCCAGGCTTTCACTGCTGTAATGTTCCCGTCTCACTTGTTCTTCCATCTTACAGCAAATTCTTTACCAAATCAGGGAAGTAAGAGCTACCATGACTATTCTGCACAGGATCTGTTTGAACACCATGTAGAGATAATAAAGACCAACATGTTTGGGGAGGGGGAGACACAGTAGGTCTTTCATGCTCCAGATCATAACAAATGATTTTGGAATCACACATTGCAGTCAGAACTTTCTTATTTCATTCAGATATCTTTCAAAATCTACCTAAATTAAGCTGTTCTGCTTCTCCATACCCTTCTTTTAAAAACCATTAATATTTACAAGCCAATCTAGAAACTCATTGTTTAAATACAAGAAAGCGTTCACCAGAAAAAATGCTCTAGATGTGACAAATAGAAATACAATTACAAATACAAAGAGAAATGTGCAAGAGATCTCTCTAGATTCAGAAGGTACTATTCAATATTCTTTTCGTCAGAGCTCAAAGTGAGATGCTTATGTGTCTAGAAAATGTGATTGTCCCACTATTGTTTCAATCCCTGCACCTTCAAATCAGCCCTTCCCCACAAATTTTTTCAGGTACCTGTGCTTTCTGTTAGAAAGAGAATGCCTACCAATTTCAAATAAACTTTTCACCAGCAGTTGAAAAAGTCCATGGAGTACACACCATGAGGCAGCAGGAGTGCATTTGAATAATGAGTGCATTTTTTTTGATCAAAAGAGGAGCAGAATGGGAGACAGGTTTTAAAATCCCTATATAATCATTCTCAAATTGAAGATGTCAAGGCAAAATTTATTCTAGTATTTTAAAAACTTAAGGGTGCTACATAGGTGACATAACAAAACAATGAGCTTCTTACATAACATTTTGCAGATTTCATTATGTGCCTTAGTTAATTAAAATTACCTGACTTTCCTCAGAATGTAATGTGATAATGTTCACATATAATAAATATAAAATCCATGGAAACCAGATTGTGAAAAAAATAGAAGAAAAGTGGGGATACAAGTACCACCAGCGTAGCCTATTTTAGATGTCTTCCATTTCCTTTATCTTCATATGTTTTCAGATCACTGACATGGATGTTACTATTTTCATATTTTGACATATCTATTCTTCTAATAATTATAATACAATATTGCACTGACAAGCATAAATTTATATCAATGTTTTAAACATATAGGAAGTAGTCCGATCACTTTGTTAAATCACAGAATCATGGAATGGTTTGGGTTGGAAGGGACCATAAAGATCATCTAGTCCAACCCCCCTGCCACAGGCACAGACACTTTTCACTACATCAGGTTGCCCCATCCAACCTGACCTAGGAACACTTGCATCATCCAGTTTCTCTGGACAACGTGGTCCAGTGTCTCACCACTCTCATAGCGAAGAATTTCTTCCTTCTATCTATCTATATCTACCCTCTATCAGTTTAAAACCATTAGTCATTGTCTTCTCACCACAGAGCTTGGTAAAAAGTCTCTCCCTGTCTTTCTTATAAGACCCCTTTAAGTACTGAAAAGATGTAATATGGTGCCCCTGGACCTTTTTCTTCTCTAGAATTAACAACCCAAACTCTCAGCCTTTCTTCACAAGAGAGATGTTCCATCACTCTGCTCATTTTCATGGCCCTCCTCTGGACCTGCTCCAACAGGTCCATGCCTTTTTTGTACAGGGGACTCCAGAGCTGGATGCAGTACTCCAGGTGAGGTCTCACCAGATCAGAGCAGAGGGGGACAACCACCTCCCTCAAACCACTGGCCATGCTTCTGTTGATGCAGCCCAGGATATGACTGGCTTTCTGGGCTGCAAGTGCACATTGCTGGCTCATATCTAATTTTTCATCTACAAAAATCCAGTGAAGCTACATTAAAGTCCATAGTTATTTTATATTTTTATACCACTAGTGTTTTTATATAGTTTATCCAAAGCACAATAAATCAAAACACATAGACTTTCTTTGAAATATCACACTAATGTTCTCAAGTCCAGTAAATTAGTCCCCCCAAGTTTGAGTAACTTGTATTTGTTACTCCTTACAGCTCCTAATGATCTTTTGAAGATCAGTGCTGCTGACAAAAACAAGTTAATCGCTCAAATTATATGTTGTTACTGACTACCTCCTATAATAAAAGTATGAAGTAAAGAAACAGCACATGAGCTGTAATAAATATTTACATAGCAACAAAGTGCCTTTACTAGTGATTGCCAAACAGTAAGTTACCACCTGCTTGAGCCAAAGACGTGTCTTTTTCTTTTGCTTCAAATAATGTCCAGGCACTGCAAAAAGTCATGTGAAGAATTTAAATACTCAACTTAAGAGTGAGTTATTTATTACTTACAAAACTATAGCTAGTATAATGAGATTTTGCAGAACAGTGGATGAAACATTTTTCCAACAATGTGACTTAAATATTGATGCAGTAAAATACAGTGAATCCTATCCTCTTTCTACAAGGAACCAAAACAGAATACTACATTATTGACACACAAAAATATCTATTTCTATAACTACAGTGAACATCAATACATTTCTGCAGTCCATTTATTTACCAAAGAGGCTAGGTATAGTGCCTGTATGGTATTTCTTTTCATTTTCTGTTTCAAGGGAAAAAAGCAAAGATATCTTCTATTGAGGGGTAATTAAAAAGTTTTAAACCTGCATATATTAAGACAACTCAATTATTAATTTAGTTCCATTATTTTTGCACCTCTAACTTAAAAAGAAATAAACCCTTTCTTTCAGCCAGAAGTTTCTGCCATTCAAAATTACTAGAAGACAGATCATCTATGGAAAGATTAAGTATGAATTTGTAGGGTTTGGGTGGTTTTTTTTCCAAACCCTTGCTTTCCCTATACCTAAAATACCTCTTTCAGAGTAGTACAGAAGTATTAGCCAGTATCAAAACAGACGGGCTTTTTCTTTTTAAAGTGTTGGAGTGTAAACATGAAGTATCAGTGAATTATTAGACTCCAGTTGTACATTAAGAATGTGAGCAGCATACTACTGCCAAAAAGCAAAGGGTGTTGAGCACCTCCAGTCTTAACAGTTGAATAATTTGTGTGATTACTTTTCTGTACTTGCACCAAAGAACATTGTCCCAAGGCTTATTAAATTTCTATCTGGCTTCCTAATGTCTTCAAAGGCATGCCAAGTACTTGCTTTGTAACTTACTATGCTCCCACCACATGGAATGTGTACTGAAGGTAGCAAGACAAGACTCACACTACATTTTCAAGGCGGCCAAAGGAAAGAGGTGGCGTATGCATGTATTTGTTTCAGAACGGTGGCCACGCATTTGAAAGGTAGGTGAGTATGAGCAGTCAAAGGAAATTGAAACAACTTTGACAGATTGTCATGGCTTCAGCTTAAACCAAAGCAAAAATGCGGAACACAGCGTGATTTTGAATTAAACTGTGGTTTGCCTCTAAGCGTGTGAAAAAGTCAATGCCCCAGAAGATCAGTGGATCAAGGCTACATGATGTGCTTGGAACGAAAAGTCCCAGGTGGATGCATTCTGTGCCATGTAGGACTCCACGAGACCTTCAAACCCCAGAGTTTCTGAGCCCAGCTAACGGGGCTCACCATCCTTACCCCCCACCCACCCCCCCAAGATCTCCGTGGGCTTCTCGCCAGCCTCGCAGCGAGCACAAGCTGTGAAGCTCGCAGCGATAGACGTGAACACTTTTTAAATCCTTTTCCTTTTAAAGATAGTTGTGCCAGCCCAAGCCGCCGGCAGCCCCCCAGCCGCAGAGGAGGGCTCCCCGGCAGCACAGCCCGCCTCCCTGCCCCGACCGGGCTGTGCGGCCCGCAGCGATGGGCCGCGCTGGCGCTGGGCCCGCGGGCGCGGGGAGAGTTTCTGCCGTCCGCCAGAAACTCTCCGGGCGCTTCCAAGTGCCGGCGCAGGTGAAGGGCGAGCGGGACCACCTGGGCCGGCCCACCTCGCCCCCCGGGCCGGGGCAGCTCGGCGGGCCGCCTGGGCCGTTGGCCGCGGCGGGCGGGGCGGACGCGGGCGTTGCCCCCCGCGGGGAGCGCTGAGGAGAATCGAAAGTGAAGGGGAGCCGGCGGGCGGCGGGGGCTGCCGGGCGCTCGGGGGTGGCAGCGCCGGCCGCTGCCTGGCGGGGGAAGAGGCGTGTGGGGCGGCCGGGAACCGGCCGGTGTGTCTGTGGGGTGTGTGTGCGTGTGGGTGCGTCCCGCAAGTCCTCCGGTCCGGGACTTGAGGGCGCCGCCGCGGAGGCCGGCCGGGCGCTGCCGCCCCAGCCGCCGATGCCCCAGGCAGAGCGGCCGCCGGTGATGCTGTGCCGTATGCCCGGCGTGGCGTTCGTCCCCGCTTTGCTCGTCAGCTGGTCCTCGGCCTCCTTCATCATCTCCTATGCGATCGCCGTGCTGGCGGGGCACGTCGAGCCCCTCGTCCCCTACATCAGGTGAGGCGGGGGGGCGGCGGGAGCGGCCGAGCTGCCGGCGGGGCGCAGGGGGTGACGCCCGGGCTGTGAGGCGGCGGCTTCGCCCGGAGGTGCAGAGGGGCCTTCCCGCCGGGTCCGCGGCGCCTTCCCCCAGCTGGGACCGGGCCCCCCGGTGGGGATGCGGGTCCCCGCAGGGGGAGAGGCGGCGGTGGCGGCGCCTCCCCGTGAGGGGAAGCCGAGCAAGACCCGCTGTGCGCCCCAGTGGCCCATCGCCCCTCCAGCTGCCCGGCCCCTCTGAGAGCCACAGGACCCCCGCGCTGACGGACACGGTAGGACCTGAGTGAGTTTTCCACAGGAGCCAAAGTGTGGCCCAGCTAAACTTAAGGAGTAAGCGGTGGAAATGTAGTTTTGATTGTGTAACTCCAGGACTGGCCCAAGTGCATCAGATGGTGACAGGACTGGAAGCCCTACAGTAGCTTTTGTAGGACACTCACACCCACAGACATGCATTTTTAAAATTTCAGCATCGGGACAATTAGTGTAAAAGGCTCCCAGAGAGGTGACTGGCATCACTTTTCTATAACCTTTAGTCATTTAAGTGCAGTTCTGTATAAATCATTGTTTATACATTGGCTTATGTTAACATTTAAATCTGAGCTCTGAAATTACTAGTATTTAGCTCTGAATAGATTAAAGGTAAGCCAGAAAGTCAAGACTGGTCTCTGATATATAGAAGATATTAAAAAAGGCTTTAAAATATTTTTTTCAAGGTACACCAAGACCTAATTCCTTGAAGGGCCTTATGGATGTGCACAATTTCAGAAGGCTGCTAATCTGATCTGTACATACACGTAAATTTGATTGAAAATTAGGGTCTGTCACCATAAGCAAGTGAGATGGTGCAAATGACACTGGAGCCCACAAGAAAGTTGAACTTCATTCAAACTGAGCCAAAGAAAGTTTGGCTTCATGCTTATGTCAGCAAATTTTTTTAAGATTATCTACCCAAATCTGGACTCAGTTTTTGGAAAGCCTTGTTCTTGCACATGCACAAATACCCTACTGCCTTAACAGCTGTGGTTATATTCATGCTCTTCCTTGATTACATACACAGTTTTACTGACGTAAGAGTGCTTGTAATCAGTGCAATTTATACATTTCTAACCAAGAAAAATAAACTATTTGATATAACTGTGTCCACACTGAGTTCATGGTTTGTGCTCAGAAGGATTTTGAGGTCCTGTAGTAAGAAATTTGACAAATGGTGTTTCTTATGTTGAAGCCATGTCTTTGAATAAAACATATGAGAGAATAGTAGGGTTTTTTTTCTGTGTAATTGTGTTTGCAGTCAAGTTTTTGACAACCAAGATATCTCAGTTGTGTTATTCTTTTTAAAGAGGTAGATCAAACCTGCAAATCACAGCTGTATAACTCTGATGAATGTATCACAGCTGCCATAGTTATATTAATATAACTGAACATCTCACTGAAAAGATAATTTTTATCCTTCAACTAAGGAATCACAGTAAATGTCTGCATACCCTAAAAAACCCCCAGATGTATAAGGCTGTGCGAGTGATTAAAAAAAACATTAAACCCACTCACATTTCAGGCCCTCTGCATTTGCTAGTGAAGTTTTTTGAAAGACAGTTTACTTTACAACCTTTTAGCACAACAGTTGGACTAAGGATATGCATTAACTGTTGGTGAACAATCTGTAGTAATTCTGAAGGTGCGTGGTCTAAGCATATGATCTTTGTAGAAGGTGCATTTGGAAGTAATATGATGATTCCTTCTAAGTACTCAGGCCAACAGTCACACCATAGTTCATATTGTTATTTTGCAGGTTATTGCTTTAGCCTAAGAAGCTGAATCATGGGATTAAGAACGTGATTTAGTGAAACTTAGAGTGATAAAAAAGAAAGAGGAAGAATGTTGCAACATTTCAGTTGTGCAATATCCTAAAATGAACTATAAAAATTAAATAGAGCTTGTATGGGGAAATTCCGTTTACATGAAGGAGAAAAATACTGACAAATTTTAGTTCAAAATTTCTGTACCTCTTATTTAGATTCCTGAAATACCCGGTATATGCCTTGAAGTAACTTGTTTATTTTATTTGTGTACCATGTAACAGCTATCACAATGAGAGAAAGACCACATCTAAATTTGTCATTGAAACTGTCCTAATGTCTCATCAAGCAAACCATATAAATACATTTCTGGCTAAATAAAAATGAATATGATTTTTTAATTTTCTAGCAGCTGAGGCCTGAAAGATGATTAGATTGTGCCCAAATTAGCTCTTTTCCTCATGCTACTCAAAATCCAAACTAATTTGGATGTGCTGGGGTGGCTGTTTGGTGGTTTGAATTCTCATTGAAAGAATAAAGGGAATTTTCCTTAAGGTATTTGCTGCCAGTTAGTACCTCTGGATCAGTCAGAATCCCTGCAGGCAGAATATAATCTTCCTGCTTTAAAAATGTGGGACTTCAGTTTGGAGAGAAATAGTTTATGATAACTGTGAAGAAAATTAGATGATCATGAGTCTTTTGGTCCTAAAATATTTTTTCCCTGTCTCCTCTTCCTTCTTGTCTTTCCAGTCTTGAGAAGACTGTTTGACTGTAGAGTTCTACTATATGAGATGGTGACACAAAAATGCTGTCATTTTCATACAGGGTTCCTTGTCTTTTCCATGGTGGTTGTTCTTACCTGTGCGCCATTGCAAATAAGTGAGCACACGGTTTTGTTTCATTTGTGCCATTTGCTTTTTTCTTTTTCATGAAAACAAAGTAACAGTTAAAAATAGTATTTTTTTTCAAAGGAGCAGACCAGAAGTGAAACAAGAATGTACCTAAGTCTTCATTTAGCTTCAGAGGTTTTTTAGTGCAAAATATGGGATTAAAAAGACTGTGTCCCTAAAAGTCCAGTGCAGTAGTTTGTAAATACATTGCAGATATGATACCGTATTCTTGGTATGAAGTTTCTTGAAAGCATACATCTAAGATTATTGAGTTTCAAAATCAACAACAGCAAAGTTCATCTATGAAGATTTACGTTGAGAAAAGCTTTAATTAAAAAATGAATGGAGTTCAGTGCAATTTCAGGTTATTTGGATTGCTCTTATGATGTGAAGTGTTCCAAGAACTTCAAGTGACTTTCTTTGCATGTGCCAATTCCGTTCTTTTTTCACCTAAGGTCCTTCAAAAGCTTTGAAGTGATCACAGTCCTGTACTTAGCACAGAGCATTTTCTGGTTTGCAAAAGTCCTTCAAGATTGTCACAAGTGGCCTACTTTTTAAATGGAGTCCTTTGTGATATTAATGAAAACACGCCAGAAACATGAGGAAAAGATGTGAAGTTGAATGTTAAAAATGGGCTAAATGAAGCATAGATTTTCAAAAGTGTCAGACAAAAAAAAAATAAATTAGTGTTACTGTACTGTTTTCATAAATTCCACTATCAAAGCGAAACAGAGTACAAGCTGGAGCAAGTCTTCAGAAAGCATTACAACAAGAAAATTCAGATGAATAGGGATTCAGAATGCTTGAGAAGTTGTAAAAACTTGTCTAAAAGCCTGGTCCAAGCTTTTGTTATCTGAGACTTTGGAACCAATCTGGTCAAACGAAATACAAGATTTTTCTCCATTTTTTGCACCAGTTTTTCATAGAAATGGATTCTCCCTTTACCCTAAGCTTCCTCCCGTTCTTGACAAATCATCTTAGCAACTGATTACAGAAATGCTTCTGTAACTTAGAAAGGGGTTGAGAGCAAATAATTAACTTCTAAAAAAATAACTGTTTTAATGTGGTCATACTTTCCTGGCTTGAACTTAACAAAATTGTCAAAATCTGTAAGAATGATTACTTATGTAGGGAGTGCTTTCTCTTCTGGGTGTTAAAAGCGCAGGCATTCATGCTGAGCACCTGTCATTTTGGCTGTATGCAGTGGTAGGTTTAGAAGTTTAACACTGAAAACTAATCCAGCCTCACTGCTGGAATGAAGAGTATTCCTCTTCTTGAATCACATAAAACCCCCTCTAGCTAGTACCTACTTGTCCCATCATACACCTAAGAAAAAGTTTTGTTCTCAGAATCTTTGCTCAGTTTCCACTGAGCTTTGAATTAGCTTACATGTTTTATGTTTCTGACAGTAGAGTTCCTTGGGTGCCTGTGTTTACACACGCAGTTGTGCCTCCTGGTACTGCTGAGTAACTGAAAACTCAGCTCACACCCAAATTATGTAAAGATTTATGGGCTACATGTTTGCCATTGGCTTGCCCAACAGACCCTGATCAAATAGATATCAACTGATTGTACGTTAGACAAGAAAAAATAGCGTAAAGAGGTGATGGCATCACAGTATTCTTCTTTCAACAGAGCACTCACCTTGTATAAAAAAGTTCTGTTTGAGGGAACTTGAACCCATGTAGTCCCAAGAGTATGTCCTTCCAGCAAGGAAAGGGCATTCTCTGGGTTGGGTGTTTGCACATATGAAGGGAAAAGAGGGAAGAGGATTCTATGATGAAGGTATTCTGTTTTCTACGTAACATATTTTGTATATATGTATACATTTTTCATATATATGTATACATTTATGTATGTGTATCAGTTCTGTAGATATTCTCACACTCGTGCTCCATCTGTCCCAGTGAATTTCTAATTATCCCCTATAAGGATGAATTGCTTCAGCAGAAGAGACTTACATTAGCTTGCTCATAGAGTACTCTTAAGCTCTATCTATATTAGTAAATTAAACTGTGCCTAAGAAGCTTCCTGAGCATTGGAATGCAATTGCTCTCATGGGGTAAAGTCCTTTCAAACAAATCAGGTAGTAAAGCCCAATTCTCTCACATCTTAGGATACTGAATGCATTAGATATGTTTTACTCTACTATCATGATGTTAGCAGGTAAAAGAAATGTAATTTTTAAAATGTTATTTATGTAATAGTTTATGTCATTCATGATCGAAGTATCACTCTGTCACATCCCTGCATATTGCATACAAAAAAGGAAGAAATACAGTTCAAATAGTGTGCTAAAAATCTGATTTCTTTCTAAAAAAAAAAGATTCAGTACTACAAATGGAGCTTAAAGTGTGCAGCAGACAACATTCCAATTTATATATTTAAATGTCTTACGCACATAGCAGCAGTTCACATAAGTTACTTTTCTCCTGGGGTTTCATGTGTACATGTCAGTTATGTTTCACGGATCTAAATTAACTTCTAATTTCTTTCTCTTCCTGCTTCAGTGACACTGGAACTAAACCTCCAGAGAGTGGTATCTTTGGTTTTATGATTAATATTTCAGCACTTTTAGGTATGTATAAGATACTCATTTTGAACACAGCACAGAAATGAAAACTAGCAAAAGCTGTCTGCTTACATTGCAGTCTATACAATATTCTGCAGAAGAACTACTCCACTGTGAAATGGTAGTATCAGACAGTTGGAAGTTATACCTAGAGGGCCAGGCCCTTAGGGTCAGTAAGTGCAGGCTTAGAGGCGCTTCTGTCTATTTTAAGATCATCTCATCAGTGCAAAGTAGTCAATGCAGCTGGAAATAGAAAGTGGAAGAAAGATGGCATCATTACTTTGCAAAAACTGTATCTTTGATGTAGGGAGACATGAAGTTCTAGGATGCTGCAGCAAAGGGAAGAACAGTGTTGAAGCAACACCTGGTTTCCTCCACAAGATGCCTACTCCTCTACTAAATGTCTACTGACCTTGAATCGTGAGGTTTGGCATTTTCTGTTCACATTTAGGTATGAAGGATCAAGAGCTCTGTACCTCTGTGTACATGTAGTCTATGATGGCCTTCATGTAAAGTAAAAATCACATATTCTACCTTTTCTAAGAACCTCATTCAGTCACACTATCTCGATGTGTTTCGTATAACCTCGTGCCTGGAAAGTTACCTGATTTGTTTTTCCAAATGTACATAGACTGAAACTGTGTTCTGTGTTACTGAACCGTGAAATACAGTCTACAGATTATTATATCCTGATGAACCACGATCTTCTCATTCAGTAGAGGTGGTTGTCAGGAGTGGACTGCATATTGGGGTCACACAGGCTAGAATAAAATCTGTGTGTAGGGGTTTGGGGGTGCTGTTGTACTAAAGAACAGCCAGAATTGGCCCCAGAGCTTTGAAAGTATTTTCTGGATACACAGCTAGTTATATTTTTATTTCTGTTTACACTCCACCAAACTGTATTAATTCTTCAGGGCATCCATTATAAGGAGATGTAGTTCTGGTACAAGACTGCATATCAGAGCAGAATAAATTCTCCCACTTTTATGGTTCATCTCCCTGTAACATCTGTTCCTAATGTGGAATGCCAGTGCCTCTGTGCCTAAAACACACAGGAGAATGGGATTTAAATTAGTGTTTTTCTTGAAGTGATGTGCAATTATTTCTAGATAGCTTTGATGTACAATGTTAAGACATTTCTATCTGGAAGTAATACACTTGAAATTCACTACCTTTCTTCACCCCAGTAAAGGTAGTAGTATTTGTTGTGTTATGCTTATAATTTTATTCTGTATGCTAATGTGTTAAAGGGCTAGGTGTTAAAATATAAGCAATGCATAATCATTGAACAAAATATGTATTTTTTGGTTTTCAGGTGTAATTACAATGTACATCAGGTATTTATTAATAGAGAAGCAAAATGAGTCATCACACTTTGTTAGGTCTTCGTGCAACGTGTTTTCATTGTGTATTGGATTGATGGGCTGTATTGGAATGGGCATAGTTGCAACTTTTCAGGTATGACCATAAATTTAATATCATAAATGAAACTGAAGTTGTTTTCTCAGTTAAAAAATCAAATAGATAAAATTGTTAATTTTATCCCAGTGTGGACACTTGGCAAATGGAGTAAGAATGTCTTTCTTGTTCCTGCCTTTTCCAGTAGCTTTAAAAAGACAGATCTGCTTTCTCTCTATATACTAGATCTTTTGTTTATGCAGTTATGTCAGTAACGGGTTTTATGTGTGCTTGTCTTGTAACATGTCTGCACTAGAATACTTAATATGGAAGCTTTTGCTGTAAAATTTTTACTATGAATTTAAAATTTAAAAGAATTCCAAATTTAAAAAAGCATGTGAACGTAATCAGCATTACCAGACAGACAAAACAATGGTCTCCAGACAGGAAAGACATTAAAATATGTAATGAAAGGATATAGATGTGTTTTCACAAATCAGTAAAATAGCCTGTAGTAGGTCAGATCATAGCACAAGTTTTGCTATGCTCTGGTGACAGAAAGGAGCTTTAAAGCTAATTTACCTGTCTGAGACTGGATTCCAAGGTGGCATAACTCTGTATCTGTAATTTTTGAAATATTTAGAATACAATAATTTCTCTTGAATCTTAATCTGTTTTGTTACGGGATATCTACTCTGCTTGTTTGTGTTTTAAAGGACAGAATCTTCCATAGGTAGGGTATTGTAAAAATTTAGGCCACATATAGTGATACTGGAATTTTATACACATTTTCACTTGTTGTGGAACTTGAATAGAAGTGGCTGATGATGTGCGGAAGAGTAAGGGGGTTGAATAATTCAAGAGTCTGACAGTGTTAAGACCTTCATATCAAGAGCTTATTTTAGGCAGCAGTTTGGGGTTTTTTAAATATATAACTGATTTTCTGCTGACTTATTTCCTGGAGCCTTGTGGCTTGCCACTGAGGGTGTGGGGTGGAGCTACAGCAGTCACTAGTTAGAACAGATGCCATGAAACTTTATCATGCCAGTTAGAGTATGGCCACACAAATGCAGATTAGACTTCCAATGCAAAATGATGAAAATCTTTGATAACTTAAAGGGATGAAGGAGGTATAGGAACATCTTAAGAAAAGCACAAGCCATTTCCTGTTTGTGGAAACTGTAATTGGTAATAGACCAGCTGTTGAACAGTACTAAAATTGATCTATGCTTTTATGTGAACACGGGAAAGGACTTTGACCTGGGCTTTGGACATGGTTAGTTAACCTCGCTGAGCTACTCTTTTTCCATTTCCTTTCATCTTCCCTATGTAGACTGTTGGGAGAAGGGACTAATTCCCATTGTTTGTACATGCCCAGCATAATGTATCTACTGTCTTCTCAGGGCTCATTGATTCCTACCCCTGTACAAATAGTAGCAGCTAACCATTGTGCTGATTCTCTTTCCAGGAGCTGTCTGTTCCCAGTGTCCATGACATAGGAGCTTTGGTGGCGTTTGGCTCCGGTGTTGTATACATTACACTTCAGTCTATAATCTCTTACAAGTCCTGTCCACAATGGAACACTTACTTTGTGTGTCACATAAGGATGGCCATATCTGTAATATCATGCATTGCTTTCATTCCCAGTATCCTTTATGGTGTATCCCATGATTTTCTCTTTATGCGTTCATGATTTTCCTTTTAAGTTAAACCATTGCTGATTAAGGATGAAAATGAGGTTACAATCTTGGCTTAGGGCTATCTAATATTTCTGCTATAATAATGCATATAGCATGTCGAGACACCATTAATAGCACAAAGATGGGCTTCAGGGTCTTCTAAAAAGCTGTATCTCTTCTGTCAGCGGTATATTTAAATCTAATGCCCCAGTGTTCTTCATAGGATCATACAATAATTAAGCTAGACCAACCTTCCAACTTCCTTCATTTGAAGAAGGGTACGGAGAAGGGCCTGGAAAAGGGGGACACCACTTCTAAAATGAACCTAACATACGAATATATAAAATACAGTTGGCATACACAAGATTTCCTTCAAGCCTAAGCGGATGCTTTTGATCGTGCTGGTTGGTGCTTGGTTTCACTAGATGCCTCCCATAGAGACACGCTCAATACACTTGTTGCCTTTTCCCACAGCCTGCTAAAATTAGTCATCCCATTGATTTTATTGGTCTTTAGGTGATCTGCCAGTGTTGAAGAGTGGTCGCAGCAGATCATCACATCAGCCAGGCAGCTACAGCCTGCTTTTGGTTTTAGCAGCTGTGAAGGCGCTTTTAAAGAGGACTGCAGTCCTGAGAGGAGGTTGTACAAATATGTCAAGGCACCTATTGTGGACCAATGGAAACCAACATTCCTTCCAACAAAACCTTCCAACTATGCAGGACTCTATTCCCACAGTTCTCAATCACGAATGCGATCTAAGTTTTGGAATGTCTCTCCTTACCCTCTGTACTTTGGAAGAAGTCACAGAAACCTTTATTATTGCAGAAATTTGTTTTGATTGCTGCTATCAGTTACCTTTCAAATAATGTGTTTAATTTACTTGCCTTCTTAATACTTTGATCTGATATTTTGGCTGTTCAGGATCTCCTGTGTTACAGAACAGGGAAAGAGGGCCTTTTTTTGTAAGGAGACATTTTCTCTGTTACTCACTGTAAAGTTTTATATCTTCCTTTACGCTGTTTTTTCCCAGTGATTGTGTTTGCTTCAGAAATCTCCATGACAAAAATTGATTGGATTCCAGGTGAAAAGGTAAAATATCATTAGATAGCGAACTTACCCTGTATCATATTATTTGGGGTATGCTGTTATGTTTATCTGAAAGTGTATAGCAAAAACTTCAGTGACTTTAAATAGTACATTATCATAAACAGATTTGTGAAATCTCACTGATCTGTGCAATGTTTGTTTTCAGTTATTTATTCATTAGAAAACTGTCTGCAGCTGGGGTAAGAAAACTTGTCATGGATGGGTCAGTCTTGAGAGTTAGACTTTCGTTTTAACCAAGCATTTGAAACTTACCCACAGAATAAATTGTTTTTTAAAAAAAGAAAATTCTGGAAGAAGTGTGTTGTTCTACTTCCTTTTATAGTCACATTTCTTGAAAATGAACTTCACACATGGAACAGAAGTGAACCAATTTTGATTTTGAAATTTTTGGGTTTTTTTACAACATTTGTTTTCTCAGCTTTTTCACCATTCTTTATTAAATAGGCCTTACTATTGTGATAAACACTGTGGGGTCTGATATGGAGCATACTAAAGTTAATATTAGGTATGTGGATTGATTTCAGTGTTCTCAGAATGGTATCTATGAAAGGTAAATTTCCTTTTTGGACAAACTTTGCCACATGGAGGTATTCAAAAAGCAGGTGGAATTATGCAAGGAGTGTATCCTGCTTGAAGTGCTTAATGAAAGCAGATTTGACAAATGCACCTCAACCAAACAGTGGCAAAGCAGCCGTGGGATAAATCTTCACAAGCCGGTAATCTTAGTAATATCTGCCTCTTGAGGTTTCTTTCACTGAAGATGGCAAGGATGAGAAAATGTTTATACTGAAACAGGTGACCTATTTCTTGATGGCATATTAAGAAACACTTTACATTCTGTTTGTGTCATATTCCATAGATTTTCTATGATGATCTACTTAAAAACAAAGGTCTTGTCAGGAACTCATATAAGGGTAGCTGTCCATTTTAAAATGTGAGAATTTACTGTAAGGGACAGTACTACTGAATGCAATGGCTCTAAGTAAAAGTTTTGAATACGGGCATTTTGGTATCTTTGCATAAGAACTCATTTTTATCAGGTGCAAATTATATTCAAGCTATGTCTTGAATTTGTGCTAATTGTAGTTTTCTTGTTAGTGCACATTTTTATGTTAGGGCACAAGATATGTTGCTTAATGGAACATATGCAACCTTGATAAATATACTTACCATCTGTAAAAACTAAATCTGAATTGATTTTTATACATCAGGGTACTGGGATGATGAGTCGTAAGTCTTAGAATATTTGTTGAATTTACAGAGGGAAAAGTCTATTTTTATAGCATTCTGCAGTTATTTTGTTTAATTTTTTCTTCGATTTTTTTTTTTAATGTCTTATTCTGTCAGGATTATACTTACCATTTTGTGAGTGCAATCTGTGAATGGACGGTGGCCTTTGGGTTTATCTTCTTCTTTTTAACATTCATTAGAGATTTTCAGGTTAGTATCTACATATTTTAGTAGTGACTAAGAAGTGCTATGAATTGTATAACAGCAAATACAATAGAAAATTACCATTCTTCATCTCAGCTAGATTACCAAAGCCATACAGAAACAAATTTTATCAGTCACAGAACTGATTTCTGTCCACCTAATGAATATTTTCCCCTGGGTTTTAAAACATACAAATCTGTTTTATATATCAGTTTAGTAGGTGTCTGGTCTTGAAAATTATTCAGTAAATTAGTATCTTCTACTTATTTACCAATCTTTTTGTAGAAAGAAGCCCTCTAAAGGTGAAACAATACCAAAATAAATGATGCAACTAAAACTACATTTCTTTCTACCTGGCGGATTTTATATAATAATACAATGCATTTCAACCATAGATGTTTACTTTCTTTTTAAAAATTACACATTTTGATATATGTTCCCTCACAATTCAAAGAATAGAAAACACTTTTTAAAAAGTATTGACGTGAAAACCTGGTTTGTGTAGCTGGATCTGGTGATGCATCAAGACTGACTTTAAGGAAGAGAAAATATTAGATCAGTTAAAAAGAAAACAATTTTATATGATTGTGAAAGGTGTGCCTTGAACTTACTTTCACAAGTTTTGTCTTGCCCAGCTCTTGTTGTTTACACAGCATGTTCTAGCTGCAGTGTTTCATGGGTTTTTTGTTTGGTACAGGGATACAAAATGCTGGAAATACCAGTGTGTGAGGCTTAACTTTGGCAAAAGAACTTGTTAAAAAAAAATAATAGAAACATTGCTCATGGCAAGTGCTTTCTGGAGATTACTCCAGACAAAACCTCCTGGATATTAATGTAGGTGTTGTAGGTGTTTGGAGGATAGTGACCGCCTTACCCTTCTCAGACTTCTGGATTTTTTTCCCCATAAAATAGTTGGATCTTTGCAAGACTGGAGTAGAGAGCTTAAGGTAGAAAAGACTGAGAACTGCTGCTTTATACCATAATTGCGTAGATGAACTAACTCAGTTGTAATCACTGTAGGTATTGTACCACATATGTAGGTCTTTCATATATACCATTGACTCACAGAAAGCCGAAAACTAGATCCAAGCATTTGTGTAACTGTAGAAGTAATAATTCAGATCACATATGTGAGCCAATTGGTGCTGTGATAAATTCCTGGAAACCATATCCAGAATTTCTGGAAGTGGGAAGGGAGGAAAAATAATGAGAACCCTCTAAGTCCTCTGGCATCAAAGTTTGACATCAGATCGTGTAAAAATTTGTAGTTAATTTATAATTTAATTGCGTCTTCACTTATGTGCTTGCTCAGCATGGAAGTGGTTAATACTTACATATAATCTCTACGTAACATTCATAAGCATATACAGAAATCAATTTTCAACTAAGAATTCAGAGTTAACATACATTTTGCTAACTGATAGCAAACATTTCTACATCTGTTTACTTTTGACTGAGAGTACTGCATAGACTATGGTTGTAGGGCCTTCCCATAATAATAATAATAAAAAAGCTAAGTTCTACAGAACAAAATGCTTTTTTAAGAAACAATAATTGTTCAAAAGTATGCAATCTTAAAGGCATATAATTGCCTGCTAAAGCTGACAAAAATATTAAAGTACCATTCAGAAATGCATGCATCATTAAATTTACCATTTTAGGGGGGAGGTGTTTATTGCCAGTCCATCACTCTCTGATGTCTAGATATATGATGGCATCTCTTTTCTCAAAAGCCAAGCTTTTCCCTTGGAGATACATATTTGCAAAGAATGCTGTAGTCCGCAGACTAGCTAAATTAGTTGATAAGTCTGCTTCAGACCATAGAAGTGTTCAACACTGAAAGTTTAACTATATCAATATTGTGAACATAATAAATAAGAGGAAGTGATGGAATTAAACTAAACAGAAATGCAGACATTTTAAATTACAGGCTATATAATAGCATGAAACCCAATGTTAGTGTTTGACAATGACAGAAAGGTACTATCTCTATCCTCTTTTTGTCCTAACCCGTACTCACAGAAAGCCAGACTATTAATTCAGAAAAAACAAACACCAGACTCTAAGAAAAATAAGCCTTCTTTTTTCTTAATTTCTTACTGTATGCATTTCACTTAAATACATTTTTTGTTTTATCTTCATGTACTTTATATCACAGAACTGTAAAATTAATTTATCTTAAGCTGATCTTGTTTTATTTTTCTTTTAGAGAGTTTCTTTAAGGATATCAACAGAAATACGTGAAGACTCCTGATAGTGGAAAAATTTATATTTTTTATATATGAATATTCTAGGTTTCTTTTTACTTACAGAAAAATGTTGCACAGGGATAGGGATTTATAAAGTTCTATAAAGAACCCATGCCATTATCTCCGCAACATCTATAACAACATCCACTAAACATTTTAAAAATTCACAGTAATGTTCCTGCTACCTTTTTGCAATATTTTGTATTTTTATAATGTTTGATATATTAAATATACTGTAATAGAAGCAATCTGTAGAAGCACCTGAAAGTCATTCAAAGACTTTGATCTCCTCAGCTGTTCCCTTTTTGGACGTATCCGTACTTTTTTATTTGTTATAGTCTGATTAGTCACATTAGTTTTAACCTTCAGAAAGTACATTTTGCAAATAGTTAGGAAAGTTTAAAGACAATGAAAACACTAAGGCTGAATTCCCGCTCTATTGAGTTGCAAGGACTGTGGAGGAAGGTGTAAGCAGAAGTGGGCATCTTTGTTTCAGGACTAGAAATTTGCAGTTAGTACGTGGCAACACTATGCTACACGTTTCTGATAGTGGACACTGTACACAAATGCGAATCCTAGGAGAAGTTTAAACTACTGCTTGAAAGAGGTTTTCTAATCATCACTCTAATGTATGTTGTAAAAGTCTACTCCTTTTTCCCCTTTATGCACTGCTGGCTGTAGGAAGCTTAAAACTGGTGGGAATAGAAAGTAAATTTACAGTTATGCATGATCTGCTAAAGAGAACTGCAATTTGGTTAATACAAAGCAGAAGCTCTCCAGCCTGTGTTTTAACCTACAGTGATGGAATGAAGAGGGCTTCCAAAAAGTCATTGGGATTGAATGGCAAAGAGGAAGAGGCACCAGTTCTTCTCAGGTGTTCAGTTGTATGTGTATGAGTATTGTACATCTATAAAACATGAAAAAAAATCCTGGAGAGCTTCTGTAGTGAAGATACGGCATATTTGCTGCTATAAACTTACTTCTGTAATGAAAGACTTGGAAAGGCACGTTGCAATTATCTGGAGGCAAAAGGGTCTTTTGTGGATTGATTCACTACCTCCATTTAGTGCATTAACCACTTAGCTATCAATCAAGCTCTCTGAAAATTACATTTACCATGGTCTATCACAGTTTATGCAGAAATATTGGTGATTTCTAATTTTTCATGAGATAAAACAAATGTGTGTTTTGGATAGTGATGTCTTAACACTAGTCATCTGTTGATATTTCCTTTAATATGTATTTTAAACTGTATTAAATTCAGCTGTTTCACAACTTAAGAGTCCATGTTTTCTTTATAAGTACTTCAAAATAAAAATAGTAAAAATGTTTTTCACTGGCAGATTTACTTTCCACAATATTCAAGTTATCTTGCAGATGTTTATAATTACAATTCTGTTAAAAATCAACTCCAGTACTGACTAAATGCAAGACTTAGGTCTTGCTGATTAGCTGTCCTGCCAGGACACACGTTCCTTCAAGTGAAGACCAGAAATGCTCATAAGAAAATGTATACCAACCACAAAATGTGAGATCCTGTTACTTTGAAGGCCATGTTAAGAAAAGACCGTATTTCTTGGAGCATTGTCTGTTGTTCTTTTATTGCTTTTCCTAACTTTCTTAAACTAAAGTATAAGGAGTGGGAAGGTGTTATTTCAAATGATACCAGATTTCAGCTCATCAATTTACTAAAACCTTTACATGGATAAAAGAAATTACATTAACTTGAAGTTCAGCCTTAACTAATATTAGTGTGTTTTCACAGTGAATCCAACTACACTTAAAGAGGAAAAGAATTATTTGTATTGTTCTGATTTAGGCAGGAAATCACCACAATAAATTTCACAAGTTTCAAGGTGAGAGAACACTAAGAAAACATTAAATAATCATCCCAATACAAGGCTCCTTCTCACTTATTTAATCTCTTAGCACTCTCCTCCTCAAAAGAATCATACCCAGCCTGCCAAACTTTACAGTGCTTACAGTATCCTAAAGAGAAAAAAAACCCACCATTTTTTTCAGAGAAAGTGGCTGAATCAAGGTAATCTTTGCTGAAATCAATGTGTTAACTCAGGTACTGAAGAAGTACTGAATGAAACCCCATTTTTCTGAGCTTTATCGTGATACATTTTTATATGAGTTACATTCATGACCAAAAGAATATGTCACCAAGTTTCCCTTTTATTTAATTTGCTAGGCCAAAAATGTCAATATGCATCGACATGCAGACAGATACAATAGATTCCTAGCTTTCAATTTGTGCAGTGAACAACTACCGAAAACACTTCGGTTATTCTCTGGCTCCAGGCAGCTTTTTGGTCATAATCCTTATTATTTTTTCAGTTGAAATATGAGTTGACAAGCTGCAAGCAATTGTAAAAATTTATTCTAGCAAGGTCTACCATTTTAGCTGTGGATAACTCTTGTTAAATAATGCTATTTAATTTTTTACAAACAAGTAATCTCTACAGGTTAGTACAGATAATGTCACATTACACTTTGTTGCTTTGCTACAGGCCATTTTTCTATATTTTCACATTTCTTAGGAACAAGAAATAGCTATTTTTTCTTGGGAGCTATGACAGAAATATTTTCACCATCTACTCTGGGTGATGTTTTCTGTTTGTCAGCTCATCGTGAGCGATTGAGAAACTTCTTTTGCATAAACTACAGTAAATCACATGACAGTTATTTTTGGTGATTATGCTAAATCATTTCTCTACCCCTTCCAAAAGTGAAACCCCCCATTATTCTAGGTTGTGCAGCTTGATCTGCTGATGAAATACTACCATTGTGGTCTCCATCACAGTTTCAAATCATGTAAGAGTGAAACTCAATCAACTCAAAATACCTAAACTCCGCTTTTTCTTAGGACACTGTTCCTCACACTGTTCTCTCTCTCATGTGTGCTCAGCCAGTGATCCCCATACATTGCACCTTTGTTTTATCTCATAAGGTATTCTAGTTTTTTCTTTCTGATCTGCTCTGTCTGCATACTGCCTTAGGTGTGACAGCAGTGTATGTTTGACAGTAGTAAAATGATTTTGATGGCAAGGGGTTTATTATTTGGCAGCCAGGGAAGTTCATTGCAAAAGTTTCAAGCAGACTAGAGGGATTGTGGCAACATATGTCAGTAAGTTTTGAACATTTCAGTACAAAGTTTGTAAAGAACTTCAAGAGCTTGGTATTTTAAACTTCTCCGTAAATACAATCTTAAGTCTTAGTATTGATGCTGCATTTTCATAAGCCTTCAGGTTTTGGAGGGTCTGCTTAAAGACTTCAGAGTGTTTGGGGTTGTTGAAGTGATCCTCGTGGTTACAATATCCACTACAAATATTCTTGCTGGAAGAGCTGTTCTTCTCCAAGAAATGGTGAAAGGCAGCATGGTGCTTGGATTTTAAGGAGGGGTAGTGTCCGTTTTCTTGGAAGAGGAGCTGTCCCTTATTTTGGAGAACTTTGACATAATGTAAGGAAGCTGCAGTAGGTTTTAATTTGTAAGATGTCTGTAGCTTTGACTAAAACTGTGACAGCTGGGTCTGTCTCACTACATTTCTCCGTGTGTGCCATAAGGTCCATACATGCGTACACTATCAGTACTGGCATGATGAAGCCTGACAGTCATTAGAGTCCTGCATGTTGCTGTAATACACATAACTGAAAATAAATTGCTGTATTTTACAAAAAAAAAAGTGATTTTATGAGCTTTTGCTATGCTTTCTAATTGGCACTGTAATGCCAAAAGTGTATTTCTCACATTTTGAAAATAGGCAACTTCTACATTTGGTATCTGTATTTTCCCCTACACACAATAGATGGCACCAGCAGACCACAGGATCAGGGTTTATTTTCCACGTTCAGGCTAGCAAGTACAATAGTTTTGTAGGTAGCTTTAACTGGTTTTAGTAGTCATCTGGAGACCTAGTTAAAAGATTTTTATTATGCCTTTGTGGAAAACAAGTCAGATCTAAGTTTTCTTGCCATCCCTTCCTGCCTTAATCTAAGTATGTTTTGCTACTGCAACGTGTAGTGTCATAGAAACTTCAATATTCAAATTAATTTGTCTAAATCAAAGGAGCCACTTGCTGTAGTTAGCACTGGCACAAGCTGCAGTTCAGCTGTCATTACTAAGCCATTTCCCTTGGGAAGTTATTCCTACCCTGGCATTTTACTCAGGACCTTCAATAGACTTCTGTATGTTTGCAATGGAGCATTGGAAGACAACATAGACCTTGTTTCACAAGACAACAGTACAAAAAGAACAAGATTTTAACATTCCAAGATTGTAGCCATTCTTCACCCAGAAACAGTGACATGTCAGGTTGCAAAAAAATTTCACAGGCAGCTACTCTGTCTACTTAAAATCCACTTTTGTTTACATATAAGAAATCTGTTTTCAGTTATTTCCTTGCCTAACTAACACTTGGATGGCATTTTTGCATGTCTTCTGTGAAGTGTAGCAATAATCCAGACCTGGAATCATACAATGTTCAGCATTCTCAGTCTTATGTAAGCCACTGAGCATAGATAGTCCTCTAAAAATTCTCACCAAATGTTGAATGGGTTTTTTAAAAATAAATACAGAAGATGAAAGGATGAATACTTTGTAATTATTGATAGACATCTTTAACATGGTAGAACCTTCTTACCCCACAACATGATTCCTCTCCTAAAACACACTCAGAATTCATTGTAAGTGGAACGTATATTTCAAAGAAGGTTTGTCTGATGAACACCTGGACTTTCACCATGAGATCTGCAGGAACAGTCTCTCTGCAGCCCCACTTTTATTAGAGGTATTAGCAGCTGGTGGATCTCCCTGCAAAGAGGTGTCTTTCCTTCCTCTTACATTGCATCAAATAGCTGAAACACGTTAGATGGTTGTGGAAGACTAGGGAAATTCTAACCAGGAAAAAAGGAAATAACACTAATAATGAGATAAATTATGTGTCTTAGCTTTTGTCTTTGTGCATAAAGGCTCTTTTTTATCTTTGTTCAATTTAGCTAGAATCTGGAACTATTTAATTTCTGTCTGTCCATGGGTGACTGGGTGATGCAATTCTTGAGCAACACTACAATTCAAAGGACTTTTTTTTGTTTAAATCAATTATCTTCCCCCTTAAATATCCAATGTGTAGATAGTTCAAAAACCTTGACCATGATCCAATCACATGATCTGAAACAAGGGCTTATGCAGCTATATTTGTCATATCCCAGCATCTCTATGATGGCTCTGGTTTTTCTAGTATTCTGTGCTAGATTTAATTTATATAGGTGGTGTGGGAAAGTGAAAGACTTTTGTTGTGGGATTACCATAAATACTGTTTTATACAATTGCTGGTCTCCTCCACAGAATAGTTTTTCATAGTAAAATAATTTATGGGCTTTTTTCCTTTAGTAATAAACAGGGTTTTGTACAGATTTGAACTTTCACTAGGATTATGTGAAAAGTCTTGTCTTTATTGCTTAGAACTGATTTTGATCATAGCTCTTGATCTTAAGGAAAAAATGTAATGGTCAAAATTTCCTCCTGATGAAATATCACTCTGTTCTTCTAGACAACTATTTAGTCTTTGAAGATCCAAATTCAATAGCAGATAAGAACCTTCACTTGAAGGAAAGGGATCTTCTTACCTTTAATCAACTACAATCAGATTACAAGCCTTTTACTAGTTTTAATTGTTAGTATTTCTTCTCTGCTCAGCAAGTGCATACGTTGTTCATAGGGCCTGGGGATGTTTCCTGGGTAGCTGCTGGAGCCAGCAGAGTAACCTCAGGGGTGAATCCAGAAAATAAGTTGTTTCTCTGTAAGTAGTCTGAAGCTCTAAGACTCTGCTTGTTCTGCTCTTGCTCCTTAAACCCAACTTGTTTAGTTATTGAAGAAACAGAAATGGAGTGTCCAAAGTGAAGTGTTTAGCCTGAGGTATCAGAACCAATACCACAGACTGCAAAAGGGTGCAGTTTTGACTAAGCCTCTAATAACATTTTATTTGAAATCCAGTGCAAAAGCTATTGTGTGTAAAGATCATGGCATTGTGGCAAGGTCTGAGAAGTCCCCAAGTAGCTGTAACCGTCTTAGAAGCAACCACGGAACCAGGAGCCAGGCTTCAGCAAGCACTCATTTTCTCAGGAGTGTGGAAGCTTTCTGTTGGCATGGCTTCCTCTCGGGTTTGGGGGCACGGAGATGGCGCCATTTCTTATTTCCCCCTTTGTCTTCTGCCTTTCTGTGTTACCTAATACTCAATTCACACACATTGTGTTGGCAAACGGCTCTCCTAGTATGTTAGTATTAGGATGTGGTTTCTAGGATTCTGTTCCAGAAATCATCTTTCTTCATGACAGTCAACAAATTAGCCTTACTTTCCCCCATTTTGTGGTCTCAATCTGATGTCTGGGTAATTTAAACTTATGCAGGTAGTAAGTCATGGGTGCTCTCTGACCTGACTGCCGACCAAAATCAACTCTTAGCTAAGATCCTGCCTACAGCTGGCATGGCTGGTTAGCTTAAAAGTGTTTAAAGCAAATATTTGGGGTAATTATAGTATTATAGCAGATTTTAAAGGGTGATTGCCAGTGCTGTCAAAGGGTGAAGCTGACATTTTTTTCAATCCCCCTTCTTGCCAGCTTTAAAATTTGAACATTATTATTGTATTAGCGTAGCTTTTTAGTCTTGAACTGAATTTAAAACATGCTTACTGTTTAGGGTAGGCAATACAAAATCCCTATTGCTACTTTCCTGGAATTTCAACCAAAAGGAATGGTACAGCATTATATAATCAGAGTTTTTAAAAATCAACTTGCAGTTTTACATGGCATCTTGTGTCTGCTCATGGCAGCCAGAACTGAGTGCTGCCATTGAAAACAGAGAGTCATGGCAGTATATTCCCTCCAAAAATACCTTCTGGTTGCAAAAATATTTAACAATGTTAGGACTAAAGAGGAGTGAGAGGAAACTAAAGAAAGACAGGGTTGGAAACTGTTCATTGCACTGTCAGATAAAAATTCAATATGGAAAAATGCACAAACAGACAAATAAAAAACAATTTCTGGAGTAAAAATGCAGTTCTGCAGACCACTGAGTCTTCTTGAGAAGACGTGAAGGATGAAACGGGGCTGACTCTCAAACCACCCAGTTAAATTCAGTGAGCAGAAAGCGCTGTGTGTCAAGCATTTGACTCAGGACTGGGGACAGACAAGTCTCTCCCAGATTTCTAGAAAGAATAGAAACACTGCCTTTGCACATACCTCTGGGTTTTGGAAAAGCACAAATCTTGGAAACCAAAATACTAGCAATATCATGGATGGATTATTGAAAGCATCCTGTAAATCGCGGTAGTAGTTAAATGGCGTGGCAAAATGGGAATTAGCAATCTCAATTTCCTTCAAGGAGAGCTGGAGACAGGTCATCATCTGGAACACTGAATGATGCAACCTCATAACAGAATCAGCACTTCCCCAGCATTTTTGTCAGCATTTGTCAGTTACTCACAAGATGTGCAGACTCAGAAACAGGTCTAAAATTTAGAAGTTGAGAGAACCAGTAAGAAAGAGGAGAGTCCTCATATAGGAAAAGAGGAGAAGGAAAAGGTAGGGCTACAGGAGTTTGCCTTGGAGCGTGTGGAGATGAACATGCCACTTGTTGCTGGGCTCAGTGGAAATAAAGAAAAAACATAAGGAACTCTTTATTATCCTGTAATGAATATACAATCAGTTTCATTAAATGACAGCACATTACATAGAGGGAGCAGTAAGCAGTTTTTCTCCAGCTTCTGGATACTAAGGATCAATACCTTGGCAGGGTTCTTAGAAGCAAGGTTATACTGTAACTGCAGTCCCAGGACCTGGAGAAGAGGTACCTGCTCATGAGCTGCAGCAAATCAGTCAGAGCCAGGAGGATTTCTCCCATCTGTGGATTTTCAGTGTAGAATTCAGGATAACAGGAGATCATGCTTGCTTAGAAAGGTCCCGTGTATCTGCCGGTGGGAAGCCAGCAGCTTGTTTGGCAGTCCCATAGGGAACACAGGAGAGGTTTTTTTGCCAGCAAAATGACAGAACTGGAAGAGGAACAGGGCCTCTGAAATGAAACATTGAGGAATGAGCTACACAGGAAAGATGTTTGTGGTGATCTGCTCCTGTCTCTGGTGCCGTGTGGGAGATTCCAAAAAGGCTGTCACTGCAGGTGCAAGGAAGGTTTGCTTGATTGTGATGGGTCCTCCACTCCCAGCAGCTAAGCAATGGCTGAAATACATCTCAAGGAGCCAGTGCACAAGAACCCTTCACATCACAAGATGGGAAAACAGAAACCTAAGTCAGGAGCCCCATGCTCATCACTGAAAATGAAAAAAAAAAAAAAAAAATAAAAAAAAGAAACAAAACATATCAAGAAATAAAAACAGTGAAACTGGAAATAAAACAAAGAGAGAACTACAAACCTCTGGTAAGTCTAATGGACTGGTACTGATCCAGGGAGGAAGAAGAGAACTATGCTGATGCAACTGTAAGAGCCACAAGGTAAATGACCACCCATCAAATAATACGTAATGAAGTCTTAAAACATCTGCTGACAATCAGGAGGAGCACAGAGACTCCAGCAGAAAAGGGTGGAGATGGCTTTTCTTACCTGTGTTTATTCTGGGCTTCATTAGGAACAATCAAATGTGCTGTCAAGCTTCATCCAACCAAACCTATGGAATTAATTCTCATCTCCTAAATAGTCTGCACAGGGGGTAGTTCTGTTAGTCTACTGCTAAACCACTGTTTAATATAAAATACTGCTAATCTGAAATCACTCCTCAGCACACGTTTGTTGCTGCCCCAGTCATTTATTTCTGGTCTATTGCGAACTGTCAGTATTGTTTTCTTTAAACAAGGGAACACATTATTCAGAAAGTGCCAAACAACATCTTTATAATCATCATGAAGTCTCCTATAGAGCGTTTCCTGTTAACTTTCATAGTGTTTTGAAGAAAATTCTTTTGAAGGCTTTTGTAGGCTCTTGCCCAACATATCTGGGGAGTCTGTTTTTCAACATCTAGTTTTACTCTTTAATGTTTATTTATGGCCACTTTAGTGCCTTTAACTTCCTAGGATTTTAAAATATTTTTTTAACCAACTTACTCATCTCAGATTTGCACAAATCTGAATGCAGACCAGCTGATTCACTAGTAATTAAAGTGTAATCACAAACCCTGTTCTTAAAACAACTTCATTTACAGCTTGGGTTCTGCTTTCCAACACTGTACATGAACAGGCACGCGGAGGTAGCTCTGTTTCTGTCATGTACAGTTGCTCCAGACCCGTGCGGGCTACGAACAGGACACTATAGAGGCTGAAGTTTACAGCAGTTACTGTAAACAGGAAATTAATTCCAGTGCAGGTTCCCTTCAGGAAACCTAGCCATTTTTGTCACTTTTTTTCCTGGCATTTTTTTCACTTTGATTTTAAACCTGCTTCTTTTTAAAGGATACCAATTGGTGTCATCTCTCCCCCACCCACCTAGCTACCACCCCTTATCAGAACTGCAATTTCAGATCCTGGAGCAAACTGGAGTGGTTTAGGCTTCGGCTATTTCCTGGCTGCTTCTAAAGGTCAGGGTAGCTGGCTACTTCTTGCATCTACATTCACAGTGATGGGAGCAAATATTTTTGTAATGAATCCTCTTAAATTTGAAATACAAATCCAGTCACATTCTGAAATGTCCATTCCCTTGAGATCATTTCACGTTTGCTGCTGCTTTTGATTCTTCATATTGTTCATGGTAATTCTGCTGCTGGTGCAGTACAAACTAGTTTTCCTCTGCCACTCGGCTCTGCACATAACACACTATTTGCATACAGCTCATTATTTCCTAACATCTACTTCTAAATAGGGACAGTGCTGTTTCAAATAAGGCAGAAATGACTAAGTCCATCATACTACTGCCCAGGTAGCCTTAAGACAGCACGTCTTTCTGCAGATCATATTGCAGCTGACATCTGGCATGCCACACAGAAAGGATTCTTTGCCTAATGGTTGAAATGTTCTCAGTCCGTAAATACTTAAACATAGCTGGAAATTGGCAGATTATGAGGGGTCTCCTGTTAAGTAGGACATCTGCCTGTAGGATATTCCAAAAGAAGGTTCTAGGAAGGAAAATTATGAAGTGAGAAATTGTTTGTGTTAAGAATAAAGTGTTTAAAAAACAACTATTGTTATTAGATCTGAATTAGCTCCTCTGATGTTACATCAAACCTTATTAGTCGTCTTTTAGCAAAAAGCTGAGGCTGTTGCTTAACTTTCTGGAGCAAGCCAAGAATTCCATTGTTTTTCAGAGGCTGTGGTTTGATTCCCAGAACCAAAATGAATCTGATTCTTGAGCTGGCATATAACCTTATAAAACATTCCTAGATCAGGGCTCTGAAAAGAGAGACTTTGGTTTCAAAACCTTTTCCATATTAATGGGTTCCTTATGAGTGATAATGGTGCAATTATGAGAGATGAAGAACTAGACTGAGCAGTGGGATACACAGCATTTGCTCTTTTCAGATTCATTGGAGAGAAGAGGTAGAGTCTGGGGATACGTAAATTTGGCCACAGGAGGAAAACAAGATCTCCTAAGCATCCTACATGGTAGCTGCTGTGTTAAGGTGGCTGTTTACAACGGGACTCATTCAACACCATCAAAATCCTGTGGAATCTGTCCATTCTGCTTGGATTTAAATCACGTTCTGTTCCTGTCATGCTTATCTGCCCTTGAGAACCATTTGCAGAACAAAAACCCTGCTTACTATTCTTGGTTGACAGTAAGTTATGAGGCAGGTAAAAAGCAGTGGTTACTGATACCGCTTTTACCTACTGACTCTTGAAATACTTGGTGCACATAAGTTACTGGTGGGGCTGGTCTGTGTAATTGCCGTTTCCGGTTTGTCATCACCTGTCCAGCAGTTGAATGAATTAACTAAATTTTGTCCTTAGTTGTACAAACACATATGTGCTTGTAGTTGAGCCTAGGTATGTTTGAATGACTGACCATGAGTTCCATGCACTGCTGTGAAACAACGAATGAAAATAAGCTTCCCCTGGAAAGAATTAACTGTACGTGCTATACAATGACATCACATTAAGGGTATCACAGAGATCAGGGTGGATGGCACCATGTGCCCTGGGCTATCCACCTTGACACACTAGGTTAATTAGCAGATTACAACTGACACTTCATTTATCATAATTGCTAATCTCTTATCCAGAAATGGTGCTTCATGTAAAGCAAGACTGATACAAATGTATTCAATTGCAGGAGAACCCAGAGCCAAAGCTAACATAAGTTTTGTGCTCATTTACACTCTGCCAAAAACTACAGGCTTCACAGAAGAGTTTGCTGATGCCTTTATGGCAACGGTGTTGAAATGCCCAGCAGATTTAGCAGGCAAAGTTTTTAGCATTCATAAGGCTGCAGATGTAGAAGTCATGGACAGTGGTCTTCATCAGGCCAGTCTGAGTATGTGACTTCATCTTTGACCTGGCTGTTGGAATAGTGTCAAAAAATATATCTTACCTCATTAGGTAGCAACCAGAATGATCTAATTGTGATCTGGATCGTGTATCCAGGTTCAACAATAAGCACTGCTGGATGGAAGGTTTCAAAGGTATCCTTTGCATGTATCCTTTTGAATGACTGATACTCCTCCATCTGATGTAATCTAATCAGTAGATGTTTGCCTTAATTTTCATTAAGTGGTTTCCAAATGGTTGTTTTCTTCCCCCGCCTTTTTTTTTTTTTTTAATTCATCCTGTTTAAAATCATTCTATGCTAGATGGGGCAGAAAACTACAGAACAGATAGCCAAAAATCAAGCATTCATCAGGTACAATGGCAAAAACAAACTCCCCAGACTTATGCTGTGATTCTATTCAATTAGGAAAATTATTTTATGTGCCTGGACAAAAGCTACTACATCCTGTCTTCTGGAGCTATTCAGGGCAGCAAGGCTTCAATATTGACGTGGAAGAAGCTTTTGAAGGCTGCTAAGCACATGGGTTTCAAAGCACTTGCCTTTATTTAGCAGGGCATTCCAGAGAATAGAGCTGCGTTTCTCTCTTACCCAGCACAGAAGCTTTGTTGCAGCCTGGGGACAGAGCGCATTTGCTGTGCCGGCTCCCGAGGCACAGGGTGTCACCTGTGGAAGAAGTAACGAACACCGTCATTCAGAAAGCAGATCTGCCAGTCTCACTGCACAAGGGTGGGGTGGAATCAGCAATGAAGAAATTCTCCCTGGCTATGTTACATGTGACCTAATACCATCCAGTACCAAACCTTTTGTTCTTCTAGCAATTCACAAAGAAGCAAGCAAAGACAGGTGACAAACTTTTCTTATGAAAATCTATAGCCTTGGTCACCAGAGTGCAATTAGGCTAGAAAAGTACTAAATTATTATTATTAATAATAATAATTATTAAAGCCAAGGAAAATCTTGCCTGGGAATAAGGGCATTTGGGATGATACCAGTATCCTTAACTATCCATACACCAGGCTACACTTCATGAAATGAAAGAGGAAACCTGTCTTTACAAGAATTACTCTGGGCTTTATAGAGGAACAAATGGCAACAGTCTGGGCAGGAAAGTCCATTCATTCTGAAAGAATACACCTAAAACCAAGAACCTAGAAAAAAGTATTTATTTCTTTTCTGGAGGCAGGCCAACCAAATGAAGAAAATCAAACTGGAAGCTCCATGAACTTTGTATGATGCTGAGATTTGTTTATTTATAAAAAAACAGATAAAAAAAGAAGCAGGCACACCCATCTAGTAACATGAGATTTAAGTGTAAAATAAATATAAAGCTAAGAAGCAGCCAGGCCCAGGAATCCAAAACAAAGTTTGTTCAAAACGTGAGCAGAGGCACAGCTGTCACAATGCTGACTTAGCATTCTTCAGGTTTCAAAGGAAAGTCAAATCCATCAGTATTTCCATATTCAAGTAAATCGATACCTAGCCTTAGCTGCAGACACTGCATTCATTCACACTCCTTCATCAGGGAAACAACTAGAATGTTAGTTGTCCTTGGACACAAAAAAAACCCCAACAACAACCAAACCAAACAACATTTGAATAATTACGCAGTGATATCATATTTCTGCCTTTCATATGGAAGCCAAATTGGAGTTATAAGTTGTCATAATTTCAGTTATGGTTTGGAAAAGTGATACCCAAGCAGGGTTTGTGGACCACTAGTCATCCACAGCAATCCTCAGAACCACTGATGCTCCAGGCTCCTGGCAGACAAAATCTGAAGGCTGACAATAGTTCATTGCTCTAACTTTTTAAAATATTACTGAATTGGAATATTTTTTCTCTGATTCTTTTTTTTTTTTTTTCCAGAAAAACAAATCCTTTCTGCAGTCATATAGGTATTACACTGAGTTTGGGCTACAACATGTAGTTTAGGAAGTGTATTTTTTTGTCCTTACTACCTAATTGGCTATTGCAAATTGCCGGCAGGAAATTAAGAAACAAGACAAGTTTTTCAAGGGTGACTAATGTTTTACCTGGAGCAAACAGGCTTTATTTTGTCCTGTCTACATAATTTCTTCAGGAAAATGGGTAAAAGTTTACAAAGTATATTTCCAAAGTGTTAGTATGCTGACAGATCAGTAAATGCAGAAGCTGAAATCAAATGAGAATTTGAGTAAATCACTCTGTTTGACTGGAAAGAGAATTTGCTCTCCGAATACTTGCCTTTTACAAGTTAGAGGGTGGTGGGGTTGTTACAGATCTGCTAATAAGTTAGAATTAATTGACTTTATTTGATTTTATAAAATCATTTGGAATAAGAAATATATTTTAATGAAACTTGTAGTTGCACAGCAAAAGCTGCTATGAAATCCTCTGTACAGCCCTGTGGCAAGGCCAAAAGAATAGGTCAGAATCACCTAGTAGGAATGAGTAGAACCTAGATAACAGACTTAAGATTCAAGATAATTGGATACAGTATTTATGGGTAGACTAGGAGAATGCATTGAAATGTCAGAATGTAGAATTAATGGGAACTGGGGAGAGTCGACTGGAACAACTTGTAGTTACCTGCCAAGAAACCGTGGACTTTACTAAAAGGTAATTCTGGCAGGGGGAGATCGCAACCATCGACTCATATACCACCTACCCAAATCGTACCCCAGACCCATTTCTGGACCTTTCTAACCTTTACTGTGCAGAATCAGATATGGGAGGAGAGTATGTTAATGATTTTGGGGAAATATTATGATTATGGGTGAATACTTATTGAATATGCATGATTAAGTTCTATATATGGTGTATGATTTTGAAACTTGGTGTGCGTTGATCGTGAGAGGACTCACTCATGCACCCGGCCGTTAATAAAGAAGTGTCTGCTTATCTACATCACATTGGTGTTGATCAGTTCTTCATTCCGAGATTTTGGTAACAGGGTTATTTTGCAAAGGTTTGCCAGCTAATGAAGGAGAACAGGTGTTCCCATGTCTGGCCGGTCTAACAGTGGCAGGAAGGATGGAACCATGCCACATTTACTTTATCTTAGTTCACCTAAACAAGGTTTCAGCTGTGGTTTTAAAGCAGCAGCAAACGTGAGTGGCCAGCAGCAGCAGCCGCTGAGAGCCAGAGAAGAGGGCAGCCTGCTGCGAGACAGGCAGAGGGCTGCATGGGTTTGTCTCCAGCAGGCTCCTATAAAACGGTGTCTGGGACAGACACCTGCAGGCTCCGGGCTGGCAGAAAGGTTTGTGCCATTTGTGAAAGCTGAGCACAAGGGGACAAAATCCCCAACAGGGGCCATTGCGGTACACCATGCAGAAAAAGCCAGTTGTCTTTACTGCTGCCCTCAACCTGACTTCATCAGTTATGATAATCTTGGCATGCAAGAGAATATTTCTCCTATAACCTCCCATTCTTGTTCCTGCTTGCTCAGTTTTTGGTCTTGCTGACACCGCTTAGCTTGGTTAAGTAGCACGACTCCGCTATAAATCTCAGGTACAGCTCTGATCTCAGCGAGTTAGACCAAATGGCAGCTGAAACTCTGGCAGCTCCCCGCAGCCTGCCTGCAGGAGGATTCCGACTTTTCCTGCCTTTGGTGGATCAAAATCAGTGGGAGGCAATTATTGTTATTTTTAGCAGAAAGCAGAGTGCAGGAACCATAAACTGGCTGGAAAGGTCTGAAATGTGGAAAATCTGAAATTATCCAAAGGCTTGTTTTCAGTCCTTATTTATTATCATAAAGCAGCAAAACTGATTTTCATCCTATCACTAAAGCTTTCTTACTGACTAGTCTGCCACCTCTCACCACAGGTGTCCTTGATCCAAGATTTGTATCTGTGAGCCAAACCATAACAAAGGAATGCAAGTACTGTAAATATTGAATTAGTTTGGATCAAATTTGATTTTTGAGCACTTTTGGACTGTTTGCCTTTAAAAAAGCAATAAAGAAGGGGGAAAAAAAAGAGAAAAACCGCCCACCTTTTAAATTTAGCTTTCCGCGCTAAGGTGATTAACTCTCTTCCATCCCGGTCCCCTCACTCACCCTGTGTTTTTACTCTAGTATTTGTATTACCACTTTGAGAATAAGTTCCTCATGATTTTGCTTTGTGGAAAACTATGCACCAGCTTTAAAGCTTCTACAGTAAGTTTTTATTTATGAGTCATTTGTACCAAAACCAGACACTTTTGGAACTGAACGCTGCCAAGTTAGAACATCTAAGGAAAACAAACCTGAAAATTCAACATTAAATCTTTTTAAAGTTCCTTACAATGATCTGACAGCAGAAAAGCCCCTGCCTCTCATGGTATTTGGAATTTCATATTTTGTCATAATATTTGCCTAACTGTATTGAGGCAGTTAGATACGATAATTTCTATTTAGGTAGCATGTCTGTGCTTTTGCAACAGTTTAAGCATTATCATACTTGCTATTTTAAAACAGGTGATGCCAAGCAAAGTTCTGGAGCAGTCACCCTTTGGCCACATGTGTACATGTGCTGATGTGGGACAAAGGTTTTCTCAGCTGAAGCTCATATTTTTTGCTCTACCCATGCCTGTTGGGGACCTCAAAGAACATTTATCATGCTGGTCTAAGTTGCTCGCTCTCTGTCTTGCCATGATGAGTCTAAGATCAGAGCAACTGATGTCAAAAACCGAAGAGTTCATACCTTCAACACACTGTTACATAGTCCTGCTTTTTCCTTGGGTCTTTCTCTCCCATGTGTACAAACCGTCTTTTATGTAGACAAGAAAAGGAACAAATGCAATTATCGGTAGAACTTAGTCAGAAGTGACTTCTAGTGTGCAATTCAATCCATCCTTTTGCAAGTACAAGTCTTTTTACTGCGAGGATGCTAGGGAAGTTAATAAGCAGATGTTACAGACCTTATACTGATGATGTTAACAAAGACTAGAAAGACTTCGAGCTTTTTCAAATAGGCAAAATCATGTAACATATTCCCTATTTGCATGTTTTAAATATAAGACCAGTACGGACTCTCTTGATCATTCAGTTCCCCTTTGGTGATGAAATGCTTCTGGATTAAGTATGAATTAATCTAAAAAGCTACATATGTAGAACACATACAAGTCTCTCCACTCCTATTTTTGAATTTAAGACAGGGTTGGGATGAAAAAGAAAACCAAAACATAACATAAAAAGAATAAAACACATCATATCCTCATTAAGGCAATTTTAGAAGCTTTACATAAATATTTCTGACTGACCATAAAGATTTGTAATATTCTACAGGGAATGTGACAAAAATCATTTTTTTAAAGTTTCATACAAATCAATCATACCTCCTTCTAAGTACTTTGAAGTCTTCAAAATCTGAAAACTTTTTAAAACCAAGTTCTTTCCAGATCTTTCCATTAAATCTTTCAAACATTCACTTTGTCAGATAAATTGAACTCACTCGCTGAACACAAAATACCTACACAGAGAAATGTTTTCACATTTGTGGAATTTAAGCTGCTGCCCCCTGAGAGCTCAGATGACTGATGCAGAGTCAAACTGGCTGTCACCTTACTAGATTGCTTGTTTGTTTGCTTGTGTGTTTTGATTTAGGGGAAAACTAGCTTTTAGTATCTCTATGGTTACACCTAACCAATTACAGAAAACCTGCTACCATATGGGACGTAGGTCACCACTTCTGTGTTTTATTATTTGCTACTATCTTTTTTTCTCATTAGGAATCCAAGCCACTAACCATGTTAGATGGAAAAATACAAGTTTACTGAAGGCTGCAACTGAGTTTTGACTCTGAGGAAATGCAGTTCTAGCTCATTTCCTCAAGTGCCTGCCTATATATTTGGGGATGGCCAAGATACACAATTTATACCATTCAGGAATTCTCCATTTGAAGTGGGATGCAATTTTCTTTAATCCTAGATTTGCCCATTTTTCCACGTTGCCAGCCAAAAAAACATGTTTAGAGGATGCGTTATAGGTGCCTGTGGCAACTGGGTATGTTTATCAGGGCATCTGTTGTTGCACCTTTTTACTGCTCTGTCAGAAAAGTATTTCCTTTTATTACAATTGGAGTTTTCAGTTTTCTTTCAAGAAACCCCTCCAATATTCAGAAAGCCTTTCGGTGTGTGCTATTAGTGCCAAAAGCAAAGTTTTACCAGACCTCTTCCCAAAATCTAATTTATACGCACCACTGCCCATTTTTTATTAGGTGTTATTCGGTATCTTTTCCACACTATCCCTCCCCACACAAGAAGAATGAGTCAACCCTTTTCTTTTAGTTTCTGCTGCTTATACGTATTAAAATTTCAAGCCAAGACTGGGCTTTGCAACCATCATGTGTATTTTCCCATAAGCACGCAAGCTGTAAATTGTCAGTTTTAAAGCTACCTGTGCAACAGTACAATCTGAGCCTCCTCTGCAAACATGCCACCATTTCTGTTTCAGTTTTGCTGTGATGCTCTGTATTTCCATAGGGAGCCTTCCCATTTCATTACCTTTCCTGGCAGCCACTACTTTCATGGTTTTGCACATGGTGTTCTGATGCTCTTAAGCTAAGGGGAGCGCAACAGAAAACGTAGCAGAAATGGCCAGGGAAATCCCAGCCGCCGGCTGCTACACAGGCCCTGCGTTCCTCCCACCCCGGCGTGTTGTGGTGCTGGGCCAGGTGCCACCATGGGCACTATGGCCACTTGGCACAAGGGGGAAATGGGCCAGCAAAGCTTTTACTGAAGGTGGTTGAGTTCTGAAGGGGCTGGACTTCACTGGGGGAGAGAGACGATCAGGGAGGCTAATCACCGGTCTTGGAGCTCTTTGAGAAAACCCTCAGATCTGATTTTCTAGCTTGACTTCAGACTTTCCTCCACACTATGGGTGCACTTCGTGATCACTGGGCTGTGTAATGAACGTGGTGGTTGTCTGTGGACCTGACCCTGAACTGCAGACCCAACCTAACCTCAAACCTCACCCATCACTATGGACTTGCCTGGTGATCTGGACTCTTCATCAAACTTGGCTCCCACCTCCAGAGCCTCTCTGCTGACCGTGCCTGGGGGCTGTGGGACTGTGCCTGTGCTGGCCAGCTCTGCGCCCTGCTCCTGCTTCGCCACCAGCCTCAGCTCCCACCTTGCTCTCCCTCAGGGGAAGGGAATCTGCTCTTGCTGCACCCTGACAAAGGCTTCCCCTCTGATCTAAATGTGAGGACACAAGCTTCTCAAGAATACCGTTTTTTTTTTTAAATGCAGAAAAAAGCAACTGAGTTTTTCTCCATAACTTTCTCAAGAAAACATTTTGAATTAAACTTTTCAGAAACAAATCAGTCCAAGAAGGGCACCTGGTCTGGAATGTTTTGCCCCAGTGGCAGAAACCCGACAGGTCTAAAAACCTGCTCTAAGTAGCTCTGAAATTTTTTGCAGTTTTGCAAGAAATGGACGCAGGGAGTGAGGAGAAGCATGGAAAAATGGAACTGGGCAAGTCAGTGAGGCACCATGAAGGAGCTAGAGGAAGCAAAAGGAGAAGGTCGTCATTCCTCCCCGGTAGCTCCAGTCGTTCCTATGAAAGAAACATGAGCTGAACATTTACTTAAGCTGCTGCACCCAGCTCAAACTCACCATCATGGTGTAAGAGAGCAGGGAGGAATTTCAAGTGGCATCTTGACCAGTCGCACTCAGATCTGACACACTTTGGGGAAATATGGATGAATGCTCTGGTTTAGAGAGCTAAATATTATTCCTGCTATTACCATGGGATTGTTTATGCAAATGAATGTCATGCAGAAAGGGTTTAGAAGGAATAAAAAATATGACAGCCCATAAGTCAAGACACTAAATTGCGTAGTAGAAATGCAAGGGACTGTAAAGTCAGACACCTTAACTTTAGCTTTTTTAAAGCTCAGTGAGTGATTTAACTATGGGGAAATAAAGCCTTTTGATTTAATCCTTTGCATTTCACTGAAAAAGCTTATGCATATAACATACACAAATCATAGAACAACACTAAGAAATATTAGCACTGGTATTTTTTATATTTTCAGTTCACATGTATGTCATCTTGGCAGTAAAATGGAGCTGATAGTGCTTAAAGCAGGTGTAACTTCCCCACCCCCCGCCATGTACCAGAGACCAAAAATTGGAGGCATCCCTCCTGGAAAATTAAACATTTTCAAAATACTCACTTTACTGTGTTCTGTTCAGCAAATTTGGTTGGTTTTTTGGGTTTTTTTCCCCTTTCTTTCTTCCTTCTTTCACACGCAGCACAGACCATTTACAAAGAGAATTACAGGTGGCTTCCTGAGAGTAATGATCCAGAAGAAGAGAAAAGGGACAGCAGACTTTGGATATTTTCTATTTACAAATCCTAACCAAGAGATTTCTGTTCCCTCTCCTGCACCTTTAAAAAACTGCCTTGAAAACAACAACCAAGTCACATAATTATTCAGCTCCTACTTTTTCAATATTACTGTGAAATAATTCAGATTTTGCACACCCTAGTGTTTTGGGGCTTGGGTTTTTTTTGCACTTGTGTTTTGTTAAAGAATGATTTTTGTAAGGCTGACCTAATGTATTTGTGATTTACCTCCAGGACTCTTGAATGGAAGTGCTAGGGAGGAGAAAAGCTTTTATGTGGCTTTTCCTTCCCAATTTCTTCTTTGCTGATCTAGAACCATCTGATCTTGGCTTGTGCTTAAAGGCAAATAGACCAGAGCTGCAACTGCAGTGTAATTGTTTCAGTCATTTTACCGAAGAAGGTTTCATCACAGTCTTCCCCTTTCTTCCCAAAACTGAGTAACAAAAACCCATAAACTAAATTAAAAACACTTCAGAGCAAGGTGAGGAGAAGCCAGGAAATGGTTTGTGATGGCAGGAATTAGGGGAACTTAGTTGAAATTAGGGATGGTAGTCCGTATTGCTATCTCTGCATGACTTAACGAACTTCAAGAAGTCTGAATATTTTTAAAGACCCTTGGGACAGCAGAAAAGAGAATATTTGATCTCTGAAAACACTGAAGCAGTTTTACAGGTTTTTTTTTCCCCATCAATTTACCAGCTGCTATGGTTAAAAACAAATCCTGCCATCATCTATTTTGTTAATTTTTTGTTTTTTTCAGAAAAAGAGTATAACTTGCATATGAAAACCTTATGTAGGTCATTAAGGTTGCATAAAATACTGTGTAAATACTGTCATAAACCCAAACAAAGCAAAATAATTCTGCCATAAATAACACATGGTTATCATTTGTTTACAATTTAGCCCAGCTATCGAAACAAGCTAAACATTTTGCTAAATGGTCCACAGTAATTTTGTAAAGAACACAGACTGGGGTAAGTATACCCAACATCTGCTCTTCTAGTGCCAGCAGTACTGCCGAACCTCAGCCCTGCCTGGGCAACGTGCAAGCTACCAGAGTGCTCTGGGGTCCAGCTACACGGGCCGATTGTGTATGGTGCTCACCGCACTTCCCAAGGATGAGCTGGTTCCACTGAAGCCACCCTAATATTTTTTTTAAAAAAGAAAGACATTCAATGAATTTCCTCTTCATTTCATTCAATTCTTTATGAAAGAAAGGACTTGTAAAGAAGAGCTGGATTTGGGGTTGACAACACATAATTTTCTTAGTACACACATGACTTAAGATCAGCAATTGTAATTTGTCTGGAGGATAAACACGGGAATATTTTGCACTAAAGAGCTGTTGGAAGTGATGTGCAGAGGGGGAATGTCTGATTGCCTGTGGAGTCTGAAGGGAGGCTTGCTTCAAAGCCAAGTTTCAAATATCATCTGTTTTCACTGTAACACTATGTAACAAAACAAGCCGCAGTAAAATTTTCATTTAAGTGGAAGAGATTTCAATTGTTTTGCTTTTTTTTTCACCACTTTCTCTCATCTAATTCAGAAAGATGTTTAAAGGAATGTTGTTGGCTTTTGTCTTGGACATAAATAGTGAATGTGCACTGCTCAGGAACAGATGAAGTGTTGCAAATTGGAACTAAAAATGTAAACAGGTTGGGAAGTTAGGAACATATATGTGAGAATTGTATGTGTGGATACGTCTTCTGTGAAGCAGAAGAGTTTATATAATAAACACTTTCAAAAATCTGAGGATAAAGACTCTGTCCATGATCAAGTTAACCATCAATGAATGCTTTTTTCTCCTCAGTTCACTGTGGTTTCATACGTAGGCTTAGACAAAGAGAGATCAAGCAAAACTTTTCAGCTAAGACTGGCACTAAAGTGAACCTGCTATGCAATCCTAAAAACAGAATCAGTGTCTCCTAGCTAAGTATGACATGCACGTGTTATTGGAGAAAGGATATAAACTGCATCAGTGGACAATTGCTTGCAACTGATAGGTACAAAACCTGGAAGGGATCACCAAAATGACTGCTGATCAAAAGGTTCTCTCTTATTGCAGGGCGATGCTCTTGGCAGGTGGTTCCTGTGTAGTAAGGAGTCTCACACAAAAGGGATATATACTGAAAAACAGCCAAATTATGGCATTCAAAGTTGCATGGCTAGTACTTGAACTGATTGTGTGTCATTAATTGTAGCTATAGCTTGGTTGTGTGTCACAGCACTACCCAAACTAGCTGGCTGCAACAAGGCTTTTACCGACCCATACGAGCCCTCTCATGCCTCGGCACCACCACCAGTCTCACAAAAGGTTTCAAAGGTTCATCTACTGTCTGTGCTGTTTCCTCATCCACTTCGGGCCAGTCCACCCTGCTTCTTGCCTCTGCTGCATCCAGAGTCTTCCTTCTCCAGCTCCTCTTCCAGCCAGCCTCTCCTCATCCAGGCCTCCTTCTTCTCTCTGCTTCTCCCAGGGCCTCTCCTTGTCTCTCCTACATTCAGGGCACTCTGTCTCCTCCCTCTGCTTCTTCCAGGTCTCTTTTCATCCAGAGCTCCTCTTCATACAGTCCTTCTCTTCCATACCCCTTAGAGCTATTTAACTACTTAGCAGGAACCAGCCACAGCTGCACATTATCCACATCAGCCAACCCACCGCCCCTGAAGCCAGCCCACAGCTGTATTTTATCAATGTTAATTAACCTGCCTTCATTCCTCTATAATTCCTCTACAGTTGTGTGCTCATTGTGTGAATAAAATGGTAGTTGAGATGTCCAACAGAGACATAATAAAAGCCAACAACAAAAAACCACAACCCATAACCTCCTTCAAAAAAGGGAAAAGGAAGCCCTCTCAGGGAAAGGTGGGGCTCATGGCTCCTGAAGTCGGGTTGCTGGGTCAGCAGAGCCCCATTGTATATGGTGTGGTGAATCTCCCTACTACAGCGTGTCTATTACTTACCACACCGCCCTAGTGAAGGCACCTGATGAAAGAAGCCAGTGTCAAATACTTGGGCAAGATCGAGGAATTCCGTCCCTGGGAGAGGTGAGATTAGCAACACACCGTGCAGCAGCCAGCTGTGGCCTGACAACGCGCAGCTGTCCTTTATGCTGCTGGTGGCTGAGGCTCATTGAACGCCTGGAAATCCTGTGGAGGGCAACAGCATGTAATGGAGTAAAGGGATGGATGCCCAGTAGAGGCAGGTCCCGGAAAAAACAGCTAGTGCAGCGGATGTTGATATGTATGATGCTACAGACACAGTAATTGAAATGGGAAAAAGGTCCAGAATGGGAGAAAGACAAGTCCAGTTATGCAACCCACCCTGTTTATACGCCAAAGGAAAGTCTGTACTCCCACCTGATTTTCTGAGGACTGCCTTACACAACACTAGCACAGCATGGCTCACTTGTGAGCACAATATAAATAATTCCCAGAGAAAACTGTCCTATTGTTCCTGTCCTCTCTGCCAAAGCTTCAGTCACCACAAAAGCATGGCATCTCTCTTTGTCCAAGCTGGTCACATTTTGAAATGTTTTCTGGTAACTGTATACTTACAGCAAGAAGTTCAGGGAAATGAACAGAAATTGATTTCCTAGGGAGCTCGAGCATGTGCCTGACTGGCCTTGGTTTCTAAGATGCAAGCTCTATATGTACGTTTCTTATAGCAGTGCTACAGACCATAAGCTTATGCTCATCAAAACCTGTGGGAGACAATGTGACCCTGCTTAGTGAACCTCAGATTCTAGCTGCTGGGCAGACCAGTTGCCACTGGTTATAATCTCACTGTTCTGCTGGTTGACACATTGCCTGAATAAACAAAATCCCGGAGACAACCCTAGAATTGAGTCAGGGTTGTAGCAAGAGAGGTCTAAAGGCTGCTGGCTGATGAGAAGGCCTAACCTTAGGGGAAAAGTGTAAAATAGGTACTTTATAGCACCTCTTTCTGACGTTGACCACTTGGGGTCTAAGAGGGCACCAGCCAGGGGTGCAGCCTTTCTCCAGATCAAATGCTATATTACATTATCTCTCCCATTTACCCAGTTACTTATTTTCATTAAATCCATAGGGACCTGGACCTTTGAGATGTCTTCCTCTCTGTTGCACCAAAATGTGACTAAAACTAGCCAAAAGGTTCTGAAAGTTGAGGAAAATTGAGGACGGACACATGTACAAAGTCATGGTGTTTCCATAGTAAATCAGGTTGAAACACATTCCACAATTAAAATATTATGCAGAAGCTATCATAGAGTCATCCTATAAAACGGAAGAGCTCAAAAGAGAGACTTGCATGGTTCTGAACTACGGTAATAGGTCAACTCAACAGTTTGAAGAGCAAGGATGCCACGAGGCTGGAAGAACAATAACAAAGCCTAATGTTTACAACAGACACAAAAGCCAAGTCAGAGGCAAAGATAAGTTACAGTAAGAAAAATACTAATAATCACCCCCGCCCACATTTTAACTGTATTCAGCTGCTTTGAAAATGTCTTTTCAGTATCTGTTTTTGTGCAGGCAGGCACGCTTTTGACATCATCATGACAACCATACCAAACACACGATAAAGCATTATGAACCATTTCTCACCTAATCCATTTTTATAAAAATACTGGCTGCTGCCTATTTCACCCTTTGCTTTTGATGATGCCAGGCATCGTGCTGGGCAAACAAGACAATGTTGTTCAAGGTTTCTTGGAACAAAAATCTCTGTTGCTATTATTTGGCAATTCCCTAAAAGCACTGCACTGAGGAAAAAGTGAATGATGAAACAACTAAGAAAAAGATACTCCTAGTTCCTTCTGTTCATCCCCCTCCCTACTTCTACTCTACTTTAAAAGTAGGTGAACTGACCACAGAAGATCAAAGGATCATCTCAGCCTGCAAGAGTATTCCATTTCAAAGAGCTGCTGGGAAGTGATGGAGAGGAACCAGCACTGTAAGACATTCATTGTGAACAGTTTAGCTCTCACTGGGGCAGGATTCCCCATGCCCCTGAAAACCAGTGTAAACTGTGCTATGAGAAATCACACAAGAATTATGGAATCTGTTGGGAGCATGGAGTCAGCTGAACGCTAGAGATCATTTGTTTGAAAGCAAAAAGGATAATCACAATTCTTAGCAAAGTTATCATTTAAAATGGGCCCTTACAAGCTTTTTCCACTGTTCAGTTCTTCACAGCAGGCTAATTCAAGTATGCTCAAGTTCTCATCACTACAAGTAACATAAAGGGTAAGGTTTATTAAACAGTCGATGGTAATCACCTATAAAAAGATCTGTTCATATGCAAAAAATTACTCCCAGATCCCTTCCTACTGGCCTGTCCTTTTCAGCACTCAGATGCATGCTCTTTCCAGTAAAAGACTGGTCTCAAGCCTAGCATCCACTGTACTACAACTTCTGATTCCACAGACTGGAGCAGGAGGCAATAATGAAGCACAAAAAAGGATTTTTTGTGTACAGGGAACAGCATGTCCTCAGACACAGTAGGCAGCTTTCATGTAAAAGCTCATATACTGGAACATACAAGAGCTTGATAAGCAAAAAGTATGTTACCTAAATCAGAAAATACGGTTATTTACCATTTCATTCCTTCAGGGAGAGGGTACCAGTTGTGAAGCCTGATGCAAAAAATCAACTGGCTGCAAAGTGACTGTTCAGTATTTTCCTTTCTGCCCATTTACCTGAAAATGGGAAATACACTGAATGAGAAAATAATCCACTTGTTTAAGGTCAAGACACTGACTGAAACGACGTCTTAAAAAAATTCCAAATAAAACTGGAGTGTTCCATGCTACATCTGCCCTCACCCAACCACGAACATTTTGATTTATAGCTATTTAAACTTGTTTCCTTGAAATATATAAGTATGTGGAGACACATCCTATGCTAAGCTTGTTTCTGTCATTCATTTTATGTATGGCATGGGGTACACTATTTTAATTTTCTGCTTAGTTTCCCTCATAATGAACTAGACCGTGGAACTCCCTCAAAACAATATTGTATTAGCAAAGTCAGACAGTCAAACCCAAGGCAGGAATATTCAGCACTCCCTGAACTGATGTAAACATTTTTGGAAGCACTAACAAACTTGTAATTTAGCACTGAACGTCAATCTCTGCTCACAGCTGGAGTAAAATCTTGGTGGCAGGAAAAGGGACTGCTGGCAGACTGCAGTACTCCTTGCATCTTCTGTTAAAGCAGTCGGTATCGATTTTTACCAGAGACAGAACGGCGAGACCAATCCAGCTACAGGCCTGAGGCAGCGCGGCAGGTCCCGCTTTGCTCTGAATTGGACCGAATGGAGACATCACATGAAGCATCAGGGCAATAAAGCTTTGGGCACTAGTGCAGGCATTCAACCTGCCGGCATCTCGGTCAACAGGTTGCCACATTTTCTGAAGACTTAAGAAAATACATGTTCTGTTTTGCAGACAAATCCATTGTAATACTGAAACCTTGTGTAAGCTTTTCAGAGATAAAACTGGATTCCTAGAAAGCTTCCGATTGTGATGAACTGCAGTTTCCTGCTATGTTACGTTTGGGAACACAAAATCGACTGATCACATGCAACTTGAAGTGCTGATCTTGGGGATATTCTCTTTTCCCAAGTACAGGCTACAGCTTATGACTTTTTTTCACAGAATGTCAAACTATATACTTACTCACTGGTGTAAATGACACTGGAAGGAAAACAAGAGAGGAAGAGACCCAACTTGGAAAAAGAACCAACAATTTTCTTTTTAAATGTAGCTGAACAGGAGAGTTGAGAGGGAATAGATTAAGAGTTCAAAACTAGGACTTTAGTATAAAGTTATTATCATGTCTAGATGTTGGTTTTGCCTTTGACATTTGCTTGAGGTTTCACTTACATAAATACAGATATGCGTCTAGTCTTAAGGCACCTACATGCACTTAAAATGCCTGCAATATCTTTAAGAAACTGACCTTTATACATTCTGCACTCCATCCAGTTCACCTGCAAAATGAGGATGATAGTGATGGGGTAAAAAACAAGTAAGTTTGTTTAAACATTGAGTACATAATTAGTGTTAAGAGATACATTCAACAGTTATTCTAGCAACAAGCTGAAGTAGTTCTCATGCCTACAAATTGTAATATTGGCCCAGATGCTGATTTTAAATCCAAGTAAAATTTGGGTGTATTAGATGTGCATGAATGACACCCTTAATGTATACTGCACCTTTTAAAAGCTCTTTGCTGTTAGCAGCTTTTTAAAAATCAAAGGCACTTAAAAATGGACTTTTTCCCTGAAAGTATTACGTATATCTGATTACTACACAGCCAAGTTGAAATATTCCCTCCATCTTCTATTCCAAAACAGATGGCAAATAATGAGCAAGTTGGAATATTCTCTGCTTATAGTATTTAGTTTGCGGTTAAGGACTTTCCAACTTTCTGGGTTAGCACCATCTCACTAGAAAACTGCTGTAGATCAAGGAGGACTAGCACAGCTGACATAATTCAGTCCCAAACCAACCTTCCCATATTTAATAGCTTCTTGGGTCAGCATGTGTCCTAAGCTGAAACATCTCAGATTGAATTTGGCTACGATCTAAGAGTACAGGGATGTGTTTAGCAGATGAGACTGGCAGGAACAGAGGCGCTTCATGTGGTCAGAGGTTCCGAAGGTGGTGGAAGCACTATGGCTGCTGATGCACTGAAGGTAAAAAAGGAAGGTTTTATCTTTTTTTCCCTGGTTCCTCACAGTTTAGACACTTGAATTTTTACTGTGCAGTGTGCTACAACTCAAGTGGGAAATGAGACAAAAGTGGCAAGATTTTTCTTAACATTTCTGCAAGCCTACCAAGAGTGCACTGTTCCAAAGTAAACAGCTACCCTGAAAAAAACCCAGAAGTCTTAAGCAATTAAATTCACCATGCCTACAAATGAAATTGTCATTCTGTGACATATGTAATTACCAAATAATTGTCCCTCATTTTAACAAGTGACAGTAGACTAGAGGCTTTCTTTTTCATTCCGCATAAAAATACGTCTGTAGTGGTGTAAAAGACAATTGATTTTAGGTTTTTCAGACTAAAATTGCTTTACACAAAAAGCTTCTTTCAAATGATAAACAATTGAAGTTATATCTCCTTAAATGTGTTTTGGTAACTTTTTTTTTAAAAAACATAATTAACTACTATATCTCAAGTTAACTCTTTAAATCACGCTACTTTCTTACACAGGTTAGTATCAGTTTGAGTACTGAACTGTCCTCATTAATTTCATTGAAGTCCTCATTAATTTCAGTCTTCCTTAAATTTTCTTGTTAGAATAGTGGCTATGGGGTATTCAGTTCCCCCCTAGTCAGAGTGCTAGTATGGCTTAGGTTAAACTCCAAATCCCTATACCCAAAACTCCCCCCTTCAGACAGCAGATTGATGCAACTTCAGCATAACCAGCTTTGGAGAAACATGACTTGCAAAGACTTCAGAAGAATTGTCATTAACTTCTTTAAAACAACATATGGGAATAAAACAGAACCACAGCTTTGGTTTACAAAGCATAGCTTTAATTAAACAGATTACTTCAATGAGTTTTCAAAGACAGATTTTAAAAAGTCACCGGTGTTTTAATATATGCTTTCTGGAATAACGCTGTAACATTTACTTTTGAAATACTTATTGCTAATATGTTAATATTTTTCACGTTTTACCAAGTTTTAATTATATTTTTGTTTCTGTTGAATGATAATTAACTCATCATTGAAATGCCATCTCTAGACATTTTCCATTGCATATATGCTTTCATAGGGATTCAGGCATCAGTCTGATTTGCAGGTTATGAAGAACTTAAATATGCCAGCTAGACTGAAATGGGAGCCATGCTTAAGTTACAGGAAAAAAAAGCAGCTAACCTACCGAAGTGGCATAAATAACTGAGAGAGAAGATAACGACTCGATCATAAAAGCTAACAAATCTATATACTCAGAGCTTCAGTTTGAGTCTTTTCTTGGGAAGAATGTGAAAGACCAGAAAGTGAATGATTCCTGGCCCACAGCATTCTGGTATAATCACAATAACCCGGGGAATTCAAATAGAATGTCATGTGGAACAAATTATATTAGAGAAGATTCTTTAATAAAATGTCATTTTTGACTCATGGAGTAGATTAAGTAACTTGCAGGGAAGTCTTCAGGGCCAGTCAGGCTCCAAGTGGATTTCTTTATGTTGTTCCCTAATGAACACCTCAACAGGTAGCAAGGTAGTTGTACCATCATAAAAACAGAATTATGGCTTCTTTGCTGGAGTTATTAGCACAGGGAGGTGGTTTCTTATCCCATGCAAACTGCTCAGCCACAGCTCCTTTCAAATAAGCCCAACAGCAGTCAGAAAGTGGTTTCTACTGACCCACGTGACAATGAACAAGCAGTGAGAATCTGGTATTCCATTAATAATCTCCCAGTCACTTGCTTCTTTCACAGTGTCATTTTCAAACCAATCTTGCAATGTTTGCAGTTGTCTACACCGCTGTAACCTGAATCTGATAAATCAACTCTTCTACAGAGCAAGAACTGCTTTAACAACTTTGTATTAGACTCTAACATGACACTAAATAGCAGTACATAGTTTGAAAATAGATTCAGATTGGTTTTTAGTATTCAGTTGTATTTTAGTTTCTCTCAAAACAGAGTATCACCGATTTGCAATCACCATAAGATAGCTGATTTCTACGTAATTCTTGTGTCACTACAGAATATAGTACGTTTGAAAAAAATAATACCTTTCATCAATGAAACAATTTCATTTTGAAAAGTTACTTTATCTGTAAGTTATGGGACAGGAAGAAGACAACCCAGGTTAAATGTGTTGCACAGAAAATCCAATAATGACCAGAATGCAGTGTTTAGAGGTGTGGAATTTTTAGAGTTTTACAAAGTAATTTCAGAAGAATCAGAAAGGAATCTGAAATGATGCAGCACAAAAATTGCAAGGATCTCACAATTCATTTTCATGGTGGAAAGGTTCTAGTTGAAACACACTAACATGCTGCCTGTTCAGACTTTCTGGGAGAGAACACAGAGGATCTTAGCTCTTAAAAATGCTGTCAGATAAACCATGTCACTCATGTGACTCACAGAAAACCATTGTCTGCTAAAGCTCCAAACACATTAGCACTTAATAGAGGTTTCCAAAGGCTGAAATCAGTCTCTTTAATCACTAAATGAAGATTCACTATCGGAACTGTCTTCTGCTTTCCCATCATCTCCCCAGGCAGGCACAGGGGCATCCGGGGTCCTGCAGGCAACAAAAATGTTCTATGTTGTAACTCCCAGAAGGTGGCTGAGAACACAAGCAACTTAGCATGTCATGTTAATGTCCTTTCACTACAATTGCATGCACTTTATTTCCAAAACATTTAACACATTAACTGTTTACAGTTTACAAACTCTCATCTCACTGGTATTGCTTCACTTACAACTGAAAAGCACTAGAAACTGTAACTCACTGGACATCAAAACTCTGTAGACGTCGATTTGAATGCAAATCTTTGAGGCTATCGGAAATACTGACAGATCACCAAGAAGTGGCAAACACTTGTAGAACAAGTTGAAAGCAGGCAATACTGATTAATTCAATATTTTTCAATCTTCAGAGTTTCTAGGGCTGAAAGGAACATGCTGTACACTATTAAGCAGTGTAAATAGTACATGAAAAAAATAACACAGGAAATGAACAATATTGTATCCAACTAAAACTGCAGGGATAATTTAGAGAAGCAAAAAAGAATTACTCAGAGTGGAATTTGGCTAGAACATTGGGTTAAATTTGACATGCAAGAGCAGCCATGGGATTTTTATTGACTATAAATGATCCGACCTCTTGTGCTTAGTTTTGAAGAGAATTTAAGATGGATCTAAACATCACATCAAAACATTTGCACAGGGGGATCTATTGGGAATGAAGGGGACAGAAGCAAGTCATCTACAGACTAACACTACTGACTGAAGATGCTGTCTCTCCCTGGAGTGTCCCTCCTAAGTATGCAGTGAGTTTGACAATACAAGCAGGACTGAGCCTGGTCAATTCTGAAACCAAGGTAGAAAATAAACAGGCAATTACACTTGGGGAAGAATGATCTTCACAGAAACTAGGCTCCTGTATGATAGTTAACTGCTCTCTTTGATAAAATATTAAAATAAGCTGACAATTGTATTATTCATCCTGTTGATATTTATCTTGGGACTACCTCTGTGTGTCATGCTACAGAATTTCTTTTCCAACTTTAGTTCTGTTTATTATAATTTCTGTTGGAAATCCCTAAGGTACTTTTGAAGTGTTTCTAAACATTTTGGGCACAAAAAATGAGAAATGCATTAAAGAAATGCGAAAGAGCCTTCCCTCTCCCCCCTGCACACCTCTAAAATAAATCAAAGAGTTTGCTTTCTTATGTAAATACCACTTCACGGTATTATTCCTTGTTGCCGTGGTAATGACAAAACAGAAGAACTGTGCAAAGACATGTGATCTGGAGAGACCAGTGCAAAAACTCGCCTCTAGTAAGGAAAGGAAGATGGCAATTAATTCCTTTAGTTCGTAAGAGCAGGACAAACCCTCTCACCATTTTATACAGAGAAGAGAGAAAGGATAAGAAACAAAAGTTAAAAATAGATAAATTGGGAGCTTGATAGAATAGGGAGTTATTAAACTCTGCAAAAAGTTGAGAAAGGAGCAGTAACAGAAGTAAAACAGCTGAAGGAAGACAGTATAAACAAATCCATATTATCAGAATTAGCATCTCTGCAGCCACACAAAAACACACGCTCAGTCACTGGTTAATAGCTGGGAGAGTGTGCAGGAACTGACTGAGCATACAGCGATAGCGATATGTACGTTTTCCTAATTTCCACTGGGACTGAGTGAGCAGGAAGGAGTGACTAAGGAACCTGAAGACCCAAGAAATGTGGTGTGAATGGCAAGATACATATTTTTTAAAAAGTCTATGATATTGAGACAAGGAAGCAAGAAAATTAAAAGAAGCGTCATCCCTGACTCCTTAAAATACTGTGTGGTGTGCACCTTGCCAAATAATTAGCTTTCTTTAACCACGTAGATTTGTATACAGTTTTCAAACCAGTAACATTTTAAAGAAAATCCGCCTAAGCCTTACTGTTGCACAGAATCTTTGACCCCAAACATATTCTGTGAGCCCCAATTCACAGCAATAACATTTCTGTCTTAGCCCAAAACAGACAATTCAAAAGCAGGTACTTTTTTAAAGTTTTTGAAATTTTAACCTATTACCTTATTTTTATCTACTACAATAATCCACCCAAACATGAACAGCAGCATTTACAGAAAGGCGTGGATCAGAAATGCAGAGTTAAAAATACAACACATGTAACACTTGCACACGTTCTTACTTGCGTTCTTTTACTTATTTCTCATTCGATTGGTAAAAATATTAAATGAGGAATAACTACTTTAGGCTCATTCAGAAACCAGGAAGTAGCTGGGAGATAAAGTGACTCAACCTACGACGATACTTCAGTTTTCCTATATTTTTATTTATTTTGTTAAACAAGTTGCTGGTTTCAGAATAAGCCTTTCCAAAATGTAAAAAGACTTCACTGGAAAGGAGAAGCAGACTTTCTAATACATTGACATTTTCTGAAGAGGATGCAAAACCGTATTGAACATTTTAGTGGCTATAATGTAAGAATGAAAGTATTTTCATCAGTTTAACAAATTCTGTGAAATAGTACAGTAAAACTAAATTACATGTCAAATCTAAAATAAGCCTAAAATTCATGCTTATAGTCAGACATGTAGCTTTGAAAATGAGTATCTATTCTTAGTAGTCTTCACAACAGGTTAGCTCACTCAGTCACAGTTTCAAACTGCTGACTTCAATTTACACTGTCGACGTTGAAATCAAGTTGTACATTCCATCTACTGAGGGAATCAGGAAACTGCTGCGTTGTCCCTCATGCATCCAGCAAAATAAAATAGATTTTGTTCTTAATACTCTACAATGATGGCATTTTGGTATTGAAGTGTTGAAAGAAAATATCTGGGAGAAACCTCATATTCTTAACAGTACAGTGAAAATGGCTACTGACGTATTATCTGATTCCTCATCACTAAATGAATATCGTCAAATGTTACCTTGTCATTGCAGTATCTTTTTCCTTGAACTGCATCCCCTCTGCTTGGCTTGGAAGAAGTCCTTCCATTTCCTCTCAAGTCTTAATAGTAAAGTCCTACAACTTTCTGTTTGGGACAGTGCAGTACTTACCCATTTATATACCAGTCTCTATTTCCTGGGCTTTGCCTTGGGCTAGACAATACTGAAAAAACAACCCAAACTTGAGACAGCATGGCTCCCCCTTTGGCCCTGATGGCCCTATTCAGACATACAAATTGCTAAAACCACCTCTCACAGAAGATTTCCAAACCTATTTTAATGCTCATCATTTAGATTCAAAATACCATAAACAAGCTCTTCTAAGCAAACTTTTTTCCAAGTTTTTTAAACACACAGTTGCACTCCAGCCCTACTGAGAGTTGCATATTACTTACTCGAGAAGATCTGGATTTAGCCCTTCAGAAATCATTTTGTTTCGTATTGCCATTACAGGAACACCCTGTGTAGGAGGAGGAAGAATAATACGAAACTACTGAACACAAACAGGTGAACTAAATTCCACAGGTTCTTTTAGGTTACACTTTCATACAAATTTATGCATGTCATTTGTTGAACAAAAGCATGGAATGATAATCTCAGTTGCCATCAGTATGAACCTAGAGGCGAGAAATGACTGAGATCAAAAGCCCTTTTAATCCTTCTCATATTTATGGCAAAACTTCTACAGAAAGTTGCAGGGAAAGAATCAGGAATGGGCAGATATATCTGCAATTCATGCAGACAAAACCAGGAAGCTGAAGTTATATGTATGGATGAGAACGTGAAGAACAGAGTAGCACAAAGACAGAAGAGAATGGTTGTGCTAGACAGATGAAGAACACTTGGACGTGCTAAAGGTATAGCCAAAGAGGGAGCAAAACAGAAGATGCATCTACTACCACTCCAGAAGAATACCTTAACGCAGAGCTAAAAATTGGAAAAGTCTTTAAAAAGCATGCAGAAAAAGGCAAACAGGACATGAGAACAGAAGCACAATTTAAAAGTGATTCCACTGAATACAAAGTGCCTGTACAGTCAGGCTTGAATCTTCTATGACTTGTGGACAGATTTTAGCCAACTATATAAGTGTTAAAAAAATTCCTTCCTTTCACTGCAAGTTCTTCCACAGCTTCTGTACTTTATTTTACTCAGCAACACCTAAGCATCCCCTCATCATGGATTGCGTATCCAAGAACACTTTGACCCACGTCGTCTTACAAGACACATTCCAACAAACTGCTCCTATGTTTCCACTAGAGTTGCTCAAAGACAACTTGTTGCTTTGCCATCCCCTGTTGCAAACCATCAGAAATACCACCTGGATCACTGCATGCCAAGATAGTTAGAAAAAAAAAATTAAAAAAAGGAAAAAAAGAAAGAAAAAAAGAAAAAACAAAGAAAAAGAAAGGAAAAAAAAAAAGGAAACGAGGAAAACAAACAAGGAAGAAGGATGCTATAATTTCTGATTTCCAAGAGACACAGCTACTGGTGGTCAAGGAAAGTCAGGAGAGGCCTCACAACCTAAATAAAAAGTAGTGTAGCACTGTTTTGGCACAGGACAAATATCTTTTGTCCAACGTAAGTAAAATAGTGATAAAATAAAGGGCAGCCATGACTAATGTTCCAGAGAAGCATGTGGTACTAGTGACAGTTGCTAACCTGGCAAAGTGAGAGCTGAGCTAGCTGTCTTACTGTGTTTTCCTTGTGCAGTTTCACAGCAAGAATCACAATCAAGACTTGTGCATGAAGATTCTGGAATAGCACACAGACAGGTACATAGTTTTAACAACCTATCAGGCATATCAGGAAAAATGTGACTCAAATAGTTGTAAGGTATTAGCTTGTAATAAAGAATTTCTCAGTAATTCACAACTAATGTACATTACAAAGGGGAAAGCATTTGAGTATTTCATGACAGTTTAAAATATTCACTTATTCTAGTAACAGATTTGGACACCAGGAATTGTGTGCCTATACACCATCTCAAACTATCTAATGCTTTTTCCCTCACTTGACTGCTCTTAGGGTTTCTTTCCCCAGCTCAGAAATCACTGATGAAGTGTTTATGCCATCAATTCAAACCAAGTGAAAGCAAGACTGAGTCAGATCAGGCAAAGCAGAATCTGGCAAATCAAAGCTTAACACTGCTGTGACCCTAAATCCTACTAAAATAAAACAGGAAGTATATTAAATATAAACAGTAACTACACGGATCATACAGGTCCACTGAAATGGCAAAAGTGCACTTTTCTAACAGAGGAGAAAATACTAAATTTCCATCGCATTTGTCTCTGCTCAGTTAAGATTTTAAATAATCCAAATCACTACACATTCAACACAGTGTAAGCCAGCCCTACTCCCAGCCTGGCCCCGCAGCCCGGGAAGCATGCAGGTCCTGGAGAAGCCAGAGTGCAAGTAGCAATCTTGTTGCAAAATAGGTTTTGGTTCTTCATAGTGCAGAAAGAGGTCACATACCCTAAGTGCTGGCAATTCCTGAAGATCAGTGCACTCTCCATGTTTGGTTTTTATTTCAGTGCTTGAAAGCAAGGACCCATCTGTATCAGGCCAGTCAGTATCTTGGCATCTATGCAGTCATATTTGTTATTTAAAGATGTTGTTTATCTGAAGTCATAGACTGCTCCTCTCAAACTGTCAACAGAAGTGTTCTGAACATTTGTTGTAGCAAATACAATATTGCCTTTGTAAGGTTTGCTTGAATATTATTGTATATTTTTAAAATTACGAATTTAGTACGGTCAGCCGCACTTCATTGAAATCAGTTTGTTACTATCTCACAGAACAGCTATGTTTAGTGTAAAAGAAATATGCCTTCATAGTGCTAGTTCTTAAAAAATAAAAATATTGTGAACAATAAATAAATGTTTAGTTCAAACAAATCTTCAGCTAGAAGCTTAAATTGGGCAAATAAATGACACTAACTAAAATACCTGACTGGATGACAAGACAAGTTTGGCAAATACAAAACCACACATCAGTGTGTAGTATGTTAGTCTGACTTTACCACACTGTTTACAACTGGCAGAGGAACCACCAGGAACTGCCAATACAAAGTACAAATGCAGAAGGTGAGATCTCACTCTTCTAGCAGTCACACACAAAAAAAGTCAAAGCAATTAGACCATCTAGCTCTTTCACATCCACTTTCAAGTCTGGCATTAAATCAATGCACTAACATAGTGTTCTACTCTCTGCTACCACCCCACTGCCAGGTTTCCCAAATGGCTTGTAATAAGCTACCCATAAAGTGACAATTTGTGATTCAAATGAAAAATAAGGTCTGGAGTGTCATCCAAAGTACCAAGCACACCAATTGTAATAATTGCTTTGAAGAGGGAATAAAACCATGAAGTTAGTTTTAACATAGGCAACATTTTACTCATACTATGACATAGTCACATTTTCCAGAATTATAATATCTATTTTAGAGGAAAATTTCCACTGACAGCTTGAAAATAAAGCCAGATTTTTTCTGTTTCCAATCTCATTTTTAATTTTGTGGATGTGAAAAAAAGAGCTCTTAAAAAATGTCACCGAGTCTCCCATTCACCTTTTCATTCCTTCATTAGTTTTCACACATGTAAATATTGAGATTACATTCATTTATTTCCTACTTATCTGTAGAACAGCCCACATATAAAGAGGTAAGCAAAACCTGCATCATGAATAACAGGAAACTGATGTGGAACCAAGTAGTGAAGCAATTCTTGTATCTCTATTTTGAACCCTGCAGAAATACCAAATACTCATGCTCTTGAGTACATGGGCAAAGCTGTATTTTGTACCCTACAGCAAAATCAAACTGTAATCATGTCTGTGTGTAGGGAATGATACCAATTCTACCAGAATAACTACACTTTCAGTGGCAACTTCTGTCTGCATTTACACATCTTCACACCTTCAGTTCAGAAGTATATTGGCAAAATTTTGTAGAAAGACCTTGCCTGAAGCTGGCTGAGGGAATGTATTACATCAATTCATTTATTAGAGATGTGCTAGAAATATTATGATGTTATCCTAGCTTAAAGATTATTGTTGCAATAGATGTCTTCAGACATCTAATGTTCACTTACATTCACTTTGATGTGTGTGACATTCCACCTAAAAATAACAAAGTACATAAAGAATGATAAGACAACTGACTTACCACTTGTACCATTTTGAGATATCTGGCATATCGAGGATCCTTGGCCACAGTTCTGACATTTTCTGTTACTACCTCTGTTTTCTGTAACCCTTCTTCATGTATATTGTTCTGCTGTGTACAAAGAGAACACTTTAATGGTTAGGTATGCAGAAGCACGGAGACTTCAAACCATAAAATCTGTAATTTAAGGGTAAAGTGCAACTCTTCTTCATCTAGATTATTCTCACTCGTAGTATTAAATATTTCCAAGATGAATGAATACACAAAACTCAGCTCTTACTATCTGCAGTTACAAGTGTGACTTTCTACTTTTAGTCATAATTTTAAGCAAAATACATGAGAAAAAACCACCTATAATAGCACTCTGAAGTTTGTTGTATTTAATGAATAAAACAGAACTAAATCAAAATGTTCACTTTATACACATATATATTTTTAAGGATTATTTCTACACATCTCTTCTAGTGGCCTAATGCATTTTTTACTCAAAATATTTGATTCCATAAGAAAGGTTTCGTACAGATCATATAATTTTTAAACTATAGTTTTCGCTATAAAGCATTAATCTGAAGGATATCATAATGAAATAAAAAGAATCCTTGAGAGTAAAGAATTAGAAAAAAAAGAAGAAAATGACAAGAGAATGTTTGCTATTAAACTAACCATCTGAAAGTAGCACTGGAAACCTCATTTCATGAGTATCTGTTCCTACTTCAGTATCTAAGAGGAGGAACATTTTAAAGAAAACAAAATAACCAGGAGTCATTCTCTAACATGGCTGAAACATGGAATGCTAACTGTCCATTCTGTCTCCCACGTTGCTGGCTGAAGAGTTACAACCTTTAACAGGCTGCTCCACGACAACTTCCACCAAATAAGAGAACAAGCAGAGACTGGACTTGGAGATTCCAAGAAAAGAAACTATTGTAGGAAACTGGGGAAAGAACCCCATGTACAAATGAGCCAGAAAGTCTCACCTAGTGAAGTGGTGATCACAGGATTTAAATCTGGGTTAAAAAAAACAACCAAACACACACATACATAAAAAAACCCCCAATAACACAACAAAAAATTAATTGCAGGGATAGGATCTTAATATCGATCACTTTATTATAAGCTGGCATTTTCTGTACATAGATGGTAATATACAGAAAATATTCATGTAACAACCTCTTTAAAATAAAGTATGCTAGAAACTCCGATTTCAGCTGAAAGCTCACATTCTAAAGAAGGCAGAGAAGAGCTGGAGTCATGTGATTCAAACTTATTTTCATTCATGACCTTCCCAGTCCCCTCATGTAATTCATGTTCATATTTTAGTGTGATTGAAGAAGAGGAAGTAGACATTTACCACTAGATTTGAGTTAGTTCTAATTATTTAAGCCACAAATTCAAGAAAGGAGATACTTTTTTAACAAGTGACATTTTTGTTTTAAATCACTTGTTAGAACAGTTTCATTAGTGAAAAACGCAGTTTTAGATCTTTACAGTTGATTTCTCTCTTCCAATAGGCTTGCTTCTAACTATTTCAAATAAGACTAGAAAGAGAGACACTGGACACAGAGAGGTATATTCCTTCAATCTGTTAGTTATGCTTCATTACTCACTCCAGACTGAGGTGATACAGCTGTCTGTTGATCCACAGTAGTCTGTGCCATAGGACCATTTGTAACACTATTCATATTTGCACTGGACACTTCAAATCTGACATCTTCTAGGCCAGGAATAGAGGATAACTAAATGTACAAAACATTATCAAATAAGCAATGAACATATCATAAGTCTATGTGTACAATAAAATCTGCAGCATGCTGCTTACCACATATTCCCCAGGTAGTTTTCACATTAGTATAATCATAACTTTTTATCACTAGTTTTCATATTTTGATTGGGAGGGAAAAAAAATAATTCTATTCAGGTGGCTTCTACAACAAAAACCCCAAAACACTGCATTGGAGCTTTCACTGTTAACAGCACTGCAGCACAGGAAAGGCTTCAACACCTTTCCAGCTGCGCTTTATCAACCCCACAAGAGCCAGGCCATCTTCTCTGCTACTTCCCCTACAGTGAAAGAAATCGTAACAAGAAAAGCTCTGTTATCTAACAGATGGGTGACTGGTTACAGATTTTGCAATCTTCTACATCTTTCACTCATTTTTAAGGAAATGCTGAGAGTGGATATTAAATACATTACATATCTACTTGAAGGAAATTCTGTTTACCATGATTATGAAGAATTCTATAAAAATGATCAATACTGATTATTCCTAAATACTTTGAAATAAATAAGAGTTAGTAAGCACTGTTTGTACTACTACAGTATTTTCTTCACAAAGATCTTAATGAATGGTTTCAAAATGTCCTATCCCTGCTCCCAGAAAAGACAACCAAAACTGCTTCCATCATTATTTAAAGAAGGATTGGTTAAACCTTTACAGTGGGTGTTTGTTTGGGCTTTGGTATTTGTTTCTGGTTTGTTTGTTTGTTTTCTTCTAGCAACTTAAATGATAATATCTGAGCATAGATTATATCCTTTTGTCATTTTAGCTAAAGATACATCAGACACATTGTATTACCTTAGATCCAATTCAGGTCACATTTCAATACCAGAAGATTTACAAGGGCTCTGTCTAGCTACTTATACCAGTTGAGAACCTTATAGTCTGGTAACACAAAGATATTTCGCTTGTACAAAGAGAGTAGCATTTCTTACTAGAGTTTGCATGGCAAATGCAATTTCATACCACAACCCTGCAACACAAGTTGCATACTTTAATATTGGAAAACTTCTCTCCATTTTCTTAAAACCAAACATAAAATCAACCATAAAACTGCCATACAGTTCAGCTGTCCTCTCAAGATCCAAATGCTCCTTTCCTGTTCAATATGTTTAACAGAGACTGAACCAACATTTCCACTATGTGCTGTTGGTTCCTTTTTTCCATATCAACTACATGTTTAAATGTTACACAATATAAGTGGCAAGACATGCAAAGAGAGAAATTGCCATGTAAGCATTTTATATTAGCTCCTTCAAATCATTATGAAAACTTATTTGATCAATTTAGACTATGATCAGGAAGCTAGTTCATGTAACTTAGGAGGCTGTCACTGTTAGAAGACAAAGTCTTTACACATACAAACCTTTGCATCCAAAATATTGAGTGTTGTTTCAATTTGTTGGATACGGAGAGAGAGTGCTGATAATTTCTAGAATAGAAAAAAAAATTGAACACATAAACACTCCCCTAGGCACTTGTACATATAAAATGGTTCACATCTAGCTAAACAAAATCACTTTTGTCTTCTACCTGGTGAAGGCAGAATAGAGTATAAGTGAAATGATAACATTTCAAAATAAATGAAGCAACGACATCCCTTTTTAGTACAGTAGCTACAATGGTTCAAATTTTAAGTAATCTTACTAGGCAGTTAGTTTTCCCAAATAATGAATAACAGAAATGAAGACAGACTATGCACAAAGGAAAGCCAAAGTAAATAGGGTATTACTTTGGGCAACTGGAGAATAATGGTAGACATACTGTACTCTCACAGTTTACAAACCAACTTTCTCCAAAGCTTTTTCCAAATGTGGAAGGTGAAAAGATGTGAAGTGTATGTATGCAACTGAGCAAATACAAAGTAAAAAAATCTGATAAAGAATACAGCAGGTGACTGAAAGTCAAAATGCATAGTGAACCAGAACTCACCAACTTTACATGCTCCAGGTGTACCTCGATCAAATTTTAACACTTTTTTTTTTTTTTTAAAAGACAACTTAACTTTTTCTACATTACTCTATAAGAACTGTCACTCTTTTAACTAATCACTACCATACTCCACCAGACCTGTCCAAGTGAAGTTGGCTAGCATGCTGGCTGGCAGATATGTACCACTCTGACAGCTTTCTGGCACACTGGCAAGATTCTGCCTGGCTCTGAAGCAGAACTTTAACACCCCAAGAAAATGGCAGTTCTGCCAATATGCTAGAAAAAGTAAAAAGAGACTGACAGGAATTAGTCTTTTTGGATAGTGCACCAACTTATTTACAGATGGCTTTTTGTTCATGAGGAGTTTGTTCCTATTGAAAAGAACTATGTGCCCTACATGTTGCTGGGGAAAGAGGAGGAAAGATGTACAAGACAGTTACATAACTTTATGGGTGAGTTTGACTAGAGAAAGAAATCTAGAGTTAAGGACAGTGTCAGCCCTAATTTTGAATTTCTTGGCTTCTGTTGATTTACACTAGGACCTTTCACGTTAAAAACAATTCTGCACTTTCTAAATACAAAAAAAAATTTCAAGGAATTTAGAAAGCAACCATTTAGTTTCTGGGGTAACAACACATTTAGGTTAACCAGTAATGTTTTATTAAGTAGACTTCACAGAGTTGCTGCATGCTCAAGATGGTTTTAAATATGTGTTCTGACTTCCACAGTGCCTATGTAATAGGTAATATTGTGATCATGTGACAACCACGTTTTGGACAACTGACAACAGCATCACCAGGCAGTTACACCGTCCCACATATCAAATTACAGTAAGTTTAAAAATCTAGGAAAAAAAAGTAATTATTTTTTTCCTCTGAAGCTCTATACGTTGATGTGGTAGTCAAATTTTATACTTGTCACGGGTCTGGCTCTAAACTTCACTAACAACAGAATTTCTCAGATTACACGGCTTAGTCTAATTGTATTTGACTGCTGCCCCAGCCCTGCTGGCTAGGGCTCTATGTAGTCTTTGTTGAATAAACTAGTGAACAGTTACAAAGAAACCACTAATGACAAAAAGGTTAAGCTCAAAGCCGCATTAGAAAACACTCTTCCTACGAGGAAGCACTCTTGTCCTGTTCAGTAGGCAAATCTAGTCCTGTCGGTCTGGTATGTTTCCACTGATGCTGAAGACACCACAAAAAGCTTATTAACGCTAAATATTTTTATTTTTCTTTTGTTTACAAGACACTAAAATTAACTGCTTCATGTTCCATACTAATCACTTGCCAAAAATGTCTTTTCTTCCACATCAAAATTATTTACATTTAGAGCTTAGTGTAACACCCTTTTAAATTACAGGGGGTAAAATCTGAAAGCAAGTTCTGATGCAATATCCAAAGACACAGATGAGGGCGATACTGACTGTCAAAATGGATTCAGCACCATAGGAATATGGCATCCTTCTTCCAAAACAAGATGATCTCTACAGACAGAGCTGCTCAGAACAAATTCCACGTATCAAAAAGTTCAAAGGCAGTGCCAAATGCAAAAGTTTAAGGAAACAGGATTAGGTGTGGTATAATCAGCAGTTCACTTGGGCATCTTGGGGAAAAAAAACCCAACTGTCTTAAGCACTTTCTCAAGAGAAACCTGAACAGAAAGCAGACTAAATTTTCCAGTTTAAGCTACCACTATTACTGCATCAAAAATATTTAAGTGAATGGCTTTTATTTCTAGGATTTTTTTTCCATTGTATAAATTGACATCTGGGAAAATAATAAACATACCTCTTCACAAACAGTAGAAAAGCGGTTGAGAAACTGCACTGTGTGAACCACAAACTGGTTTAGAAATGCTACAGTTCTTTTCTGCTGAATAGCAGGAACCTGCATTAAATAATATAAGAAAATTAGATTATACATAGATGTCAATTGCCACATTTGGATTCAAAGACCTGTTAAAAAATGTAAAAGTTTTAGAAGAAATTATTTTAGAAATCTGCCTTAAGTGCACTTGCTACAAATGCATATATATATATATATACAAACCATTTTTTGATATATATACATATACAGTATACAAACCCTTTTTCACTAAAAGTCTACTTAAATGACTGTTGAAAAGTTGCAGGATACACAGAAAAGACAAGATCCCCATATATGAAGGTCTGTTATCTTATTTAAGAAAACATTTTCAGATGAAATTAACAACTTTCCTGAAATTAAGTGCTAACATTTTTAAAAAACAGAGGAAATCAGAATTTTTCCTTCTGAAGCTTAAGAAGGAAAAGCAGACTTATCCATACAAATAGTTACAACCAACATTAAAATAAAAAAAAACCTGAGAGTAGTGAAATTGCTGTCTCAAATTTTAGTGGCCACCTATACTACTTATTTGCAAGTCCAGACTACCCTAAAATTACACTTTAGTGTCACTCCGCCAAGTGAGATCTGATGCACACAAACTTCTCAGACTAAAAGGTAGAATGATACATTTGTCAAAAAAAAAAAAAGGCTGGTGCTCATAATGTAACAGTCAGTTGGCATTTTTATTTACACCATTACACAAGACTGGAATCAGGAACATTCACACAAATGTTTATGTATAAAATTACAGCACCTCAGGGTTAATCACCTTGGACAATTGTTTGTCTTAAACTTCACATAGGAAATCACTGTATTGAATTGCAGTTGGTTACAGTGAAGGATTTACAAGCAAAACCACTTGCAGCCAAGCTTCAGCTGCCCTGAACAACAGTGTGTGATTACGGTGAGTCTCTGGTCTTCACCTCTTTGGTCTTTCATCTGTCAGCGCAGTCATTTGCTACACTTCACCGGTCTTAAGATGTCCTTATTCTTTGTGTGACTTTGTTGCTACTATCTCAAGTTTTCAGCCTGTGCCCCTGTATGGCAGGGTTTGCTGAAGCTCAATACCGTAGTTCTGAACCTGTCAAACGGTGCTTAAGACCTTCTCAGAAATGTATGGGGTAGCACAAAAGATGGAACGGCCACCGTGGCAGCTGGAAGCAAACCGTCTTTATGCTCTATAGTCGAGAAACAAAGCTAAAAAAGTGTTTCTGCATCACTGAAAGCCATGAACAAGCAGCTTCGCACGGCATTTGCCTCACAGTTTTAAGAGTGAAACGGCTTAGCCGTTACCTGTAAGGCCAGCGGAAGAGGCGCAGCGAAGCGCCCTTGGAGCAGCCCGCGGCGCCCTGGGGCACGGCCGGCGGCGAGGCCCCGCGGCGGGACCTGCGCGGCGGCTGCGGAGGCAGCGGGTGCTGGCGGCACCGCCTCGGCAGCCCCGGCGCGACACCCGCAGCTCGCCCTGCCGCCCTCCCGCCCGCAGCGGCGCGCCCCGGCCGGCCCCGGGCGCCCGGCCGTGCTCAGGGGTGGCCCCGCCGGGCAGCGGAGCGCGGCGGGGGCGGCCTGGGCTCGCCCAGCACCAGGGCCAGCGCAGCCGCGGCCGGGCCAGGCAGCGGGACGGCTCCGGGCCCGCAGGCGAGCGCCGCCCGTACCTTGGTGAGGTCAATGCCGGAGCCCACAATGGGCAGCCCATCCTCGTCCATCCCCGCGGCGCCGCCGGCCGCAGCGCAGCCCCGCGCCCGCCAGCACGCAGCCGGGCCGCGGCGCCTCCCGCCGCACTCCGGAAGCGCCGCCGCGCCGCTCGCGGCCTCTCCGCCTCGGCCCGGAAGCAAAACCCCGCCGCGAGCGGCAGCGGGGCCGTGCCCGGGGCTTGCGCGCGCGCAGCCGCCTCTCCCGCGCGGTGCAGCATGGGAGGCGCAGTCCGGGGGAGGGCGGGCGTTCGCCCCCTCGCCGCCGCCACCCCTGCCTGCGGCCGGGCAGCGTGCGGGCCGGGTGGTCCCGGAGGAGAAACGCACGGGCTTTGCCAGAGATTGCGTGGTTTGTTCTGCAAAGCGTCCCTGCCTCTGAGGGGGCCCGCATTGACTCGCGCCGGTATGGGCACCAGCCCGGCTTCAGGACAAGGCCTTGGTCGTGCAGGTTGTGAAGATAAAGTGTCTTCCCCCACAGTCAAGCATCCAAGAAATAGTGAGAAATGACAGTGAAGACACGGTTTCTGTGCCCACATGCATGCTTGGAGTGGTGGAGGGCCACACTTGGAATATATGTAAAAATAACAAGCACTGAATGACCCTGGATCTTCTGAAAAATACAAAAGCGTCACTGAAATCACATTACAAAACATTCCTGTACCTTAATGCTTACACAACAGGAAAAAACGGGGTATGGTAAACTTAGCTGTGGGCTACCTGTAACGGTTTTGTTTTGTTCAGCAGTACCTATCACTGCTTTCACTTGATTCTCAAGCATAGGGCGTAAGTAGGGCTATTCCGTTTCAGCCAAGGAACCTCCGATGTACTGTGCTCCAGAGCCACGGGGGCATTTCTCACACTTCCAAAGGAAGGACAGGGGGTTCACCTACAGAGTTCAGTAGGTTTAATCTAGTTTATAGGAATTGGGCAAATTTTTGTTGGGCAGAGGAGCTCTCTGTTTAAATTATCTAAGTGAATCATCTTCCCATCTTTATTACCTCAAAAAAACCCCACCAAACCCTCAAAAAACTCCCAAATTCTATTCAAGAAAAATTAATCCCATTTACCGTAACATTTCCATAATACAAGTTTTCTAGGCAATGCCACAGAAACTTTTGTTTCTGTGTATGTAAATGCTTAGGCAAGTTTTATCTGAATATCTTGGTCTGTAAAGCTGGGAAAGAAATCTCAGAATATGCTCTTTGGTGAACTTTCTGATACTTCCTGCTTTTAATTTGGCCATAAACATTGCATAGAAAAGTGCAACACAGCACTTCTTCTCCCAGCTGGAATTAGGAAATGCAAGGTATGAAAAGTGAGAAACAGAGAGTAGAGGAAAATGATCCAATTTTTTCCAAAACCTCTTAAAAAAATGTTTCAATTAAACTGGTTTGTTACACTGGAACTATTAATGACTGAACCCCCCCAATGAGAGGATTTATAAAAAAATAATTGAGTGGTAATATGCAGATTTACAGTGTGTGATTTGAAAATGTATTTTGTACCAGCATCCGCACTGGATGATAAATGTCAAATTAAGGAATAAAAATGGTACAGTACATAAACTGCTGGCAATTTATATACTATGTATGTGTACACATATATACACAGGCATTTAAAGACACAGTCATAGAGCTCCACCTTTTAGTGAAGGAAAGATTAAAGACCGTTTAAGAGTTACTGAAACGCACTTCGGCTGAACATAGTATTTTGAAGACGTTCACCTTAGAGATGCTGAGGCTAACTTGGAGTGCCAAAGCTGTGTGTACAGAACACTGATCAAAGCTTTGTCTTCATCATTAGTAAATATTTTGTCTTGTGATTAGCACACACTAAAAAGTTTAGCATGGGTTTTAAAGTACTGAAACTGATCTGCTACATATATTTTTATATTGCACAAAATCAGAACCTCTAGTCAATTGCAAAACAAAATTACACAGGGTGAAAAAAACTGGCAAGCGCTACTGCAACTTACCATGTTCATATGCACTTTGTATGCTTAATATACTGTCTTACAGGTCCCAAGACATCATATTCTGTTAGAATCAGCACAGAACTCAAGTAGCTATACAACTGAGAAGCAAGTTAAACAGAAACGAAAAGCTGATCCAAAAAAATTTCCAGACATGGTGTCACCTGATCCTCCACAGGGGCAACAGTTGTTTTTATTAAGGTGGTCCAATGAACAGCTGAAACAGCCAGAGTGTGGATAAATATTTTTTTGTTTTCCCATAAAGTCTTCTAAATCCATGCTTGCAAAGGGTATTTTGGTAAAGTTTTGTATATGAAACTGATATTGCCTTGATGATTTTCCCCTCTGAATTAATCCCAACTGAGTTTTTTTAAAAAAAGTCTATAAATCTAGGTGTGTCAGAATGTACAAATTTAGCAAACAGAAGGTTCAGAGAATTATCAACCTTTGACAGTTAAATAGACTAAGAAATACAAATGTCAGGTGTTATGTAGGTTCATTTGAAAAAATAAATGAAATGATAAATGCTTTGCAGTTCTCTGAAAATGGCTCTTCAAATTTCAATTTTCCAAGCACTGCTAAGACAGCATCAAAGCCTTAACTCATTATTTTGTTCTGTACAGAAGAACATAGGGAACATACTAAAAACATTAGCTGCTTTTTATTTTTCTACATACCCATTTTATACCAGAAATAAGTAATACGAAGAGCCTTGAACTTAACATGATCATTCCAATCCTACGTAAATTGTTTTTAAGGACTACTTAAAACTTATTAAAAGCATAAAAGAAGCATAAAAAAAGAAGCATCCTGGCTTCTGAATTAACTACAGAACAAAAGAATTTCTGCCCTCTGCCCCCTTGGGTTTTAAGCAATTCTAAATAAAAAATGTCTCAGTCAGATGCACCTGCACATACCTAACACACGCTGCCTTTGTCAATATGGGTACTGAGTATGATATTCTGCATAACTAGGTGCTATGTAAAGCTTTGCTCTGAATGCACAGGAAAACAACCAAACAACAATCTGTTTCAGTATACACCCAGAACTACAGCAGCACCCTAGTCCAATCCTTCCTTTCAGACCCACAAAGAATTTTAGCTACGCCTATGAGCCAATTAAATCTCCCATTCAGCCAGTGTTCTCTGGTCAAACTATGGATACAAGACACACGAAGTGCTGTGTATCTTGAAACATCCTCCAGTCTGCTTTTTTTTACAGTTTAAGCCAAAACCAGTCAAGACTGGAACATATGAGGAACTTTATATTCATCTTTTTAAGTAAATTTTGGTGGCAGTTGGAAGCAAAATTTCTCAAGGGTAAGAAATTATGAGAAATAACGAGAAATAACATATGGTCTTACTTTTTAAAAGGTGACTATAATCTCACTTTTTGCTGTCCTAATTCTGAATTGGTTTTATGTGTCCAGCATAAATAGGGACAAATAAAAAATATTTAAAAGTCTAACTAATGCTAATAAGGATGGCTAGATGGCTACAATGCTGTAAGGAGGTGTTACGCTAGCTAAACATCTTGGTATCACTTCACTTGCAAAACCATGCAAAAAGGATACCGAAGACAGAAGTTGCCTCTGTCCTCTTCCTCTTTTACTTCATTTCTGAGTCTTGTATGGGAGGGACAAGCAAAATACACTTCTAGAAAGCAGAATGTGTTTGATTTTCCTGTAAAAAGTCTGTAAATAGCCACATGTTCTTTGGCATATTTGAAGTAAATCCCTTGGTCATCTTAAGAGAAATACTACTTAAAATTATCATTCTGATAATACCATTAGCTTCCTACCACTGTTAGTGGTAACTAGCTTATTCAGCAAACAGATTCACAGACAACATTTTATGACAGTACACTATTGCATTTGTTTCTTATAGCGATAGTCAGGAAAGTTAATACAGACACAGGTGTTCCTTCTGTAGGTACTCTGGACAATTTCAAAGTATTTGAACCGTGTTAACTGCACAACATTGCCAGGCTGAGATTGATAGACACAAAATCTCTTAAAAAAAATTAAAAAATTAATTTCACACCAAATACCATGTTAAAAAAAAGTATTTTATTTTAAGTAACCAAGTATCAGATGCATAGCTGATTTTACAAAAGTTCTTGTATTTGCAAGCTAAAAATCAAACACAAATGTTTCATATTTTACTTGTTCCTTTCTTATGTTCTCCAAGTGAATAAATACCAGTACAAAGAGTAAATTCCTTCGTTTTACCAGAAAAGAGACGTTGTGTTGTAAAATTTCATATTGAAGGCAAATGCTTATTTTACATTTCAGTTACCCAGAAGAAAATTTTATGATCTCCTCCAACTGCACATAATGGAAGAGTTCTATGCCATGTCAAACCAGATCCTACAGCTGCAGTGCCAGTAAGAATGGGCTTTGAAAAAAAAAAAAAATAGAGAGAGGGAGGGAGAAGTATCAATACCATTTACCATATAAATGATTTTTATACCAGATATACCAAGTTGCACAAATAAAACACCACAGATTTAGTACTCCTTAACAAATACAGTTAAAATACAACAGAAATCCAATTGAAAAATCTTGATTATCTGCTTAGTTCCAGTAGCTACTTACTGCATTTAAGTAAGATACAGCAAAATATTCCGTAACAAATAGTTTTAACTATTTTCATTAATATTATTATTATTTTAAAGGCATATTTTCAAACTTAGAAACCTTTTTTAATGAAATTACTTCCTGTTATTTAAGTGTACTCACAACTTGTATGTTTGGAGGTAGTATTTTTACTGTAAGCATTACAAATGTATACTAACTCCAGCAAAACAAAAATGTTTTGTATGCTTTGTATTCATATATTTTCATTAATGATTTAAAATATAATTAGTTCAAACCTGTAAAATACACAACCAGCTGCTTCTAGTCTCTTTAGAACTAGAAATACTGAAAAATTTATTAAATAATGGGTTAATGTGTTATTCTTCCCCTTAGCACCAGTAAGACAAAGTAAAATAAAACAAAGATGAAGCAGCTTTTAAAATAGCAGGTTAAGTGTGGTGTGATTTATTTTTTTTCTTAGCAGGGATAACACAAAATAAAATAGGTATACCAAGCAGCATTTCTGGACAGTTTGGGCTAGCTTTTAATTGTAGCTTTTAAGTATCTATGAGCCTGATTTGAAGGGAACAAATGCAATTCCAGCCAAAAGCCGATCTCAAAAACTTACCTGGGGATGTCCTAAATGATGAACAAGCAGTTGACTAGTTGTCTTTCCTGGATATCCAGTGGTTGCAAACAGATTTTCATTTACTCGGGACCACCTATTAATAAAATTAATGTACTTTTCAAATATCGCTATCAGACTATCAGAAGTGCACAGAAAGTGGAGTTCTGTCCCTTGTGGTTAACTGTGTTAAATATTCCACCAACACCAGAGAAATTCAGAGAAATGGCTTGTAAATGATTCACCACCCACAGCCCCATATGCCTATTATTGTAAAGCAGAAAAAAATCATGAGAATGTTAGACATATATGCTAAATTTAGTTCATTCACAAATTTTGCAAAGTTTATAGACCAGGTCCCCTTAAAAATTACTTAAGTGAGACACAAGCAGTTCCCTAAACTCACAACTCCTTGCGTATACTTAGGTTTATATAGACAAAATCCACAGAATAGAAACAACGCTAATACCTGAATAATCTGGCTCGATCAAGATGGACAGGTCTCTTATCCTGTGGATAACTAAAACAGACATTCAGGGTAAAAAAACTGTTCTGCAAACAGTGACAGCTCATACTGTAAGTACCAAAAGCATGTATCTATTAAACAGTGAAGAAAATCTACTCTCTGTGAAGAAGCTGAGGGAAGACCTGAGCATTCCTGCAGCTTACATCTCAATCTGGGGTAGGAAAACTTAAGTAGTTTTCCAGTTTATTACGGTTCAGTAATTATCTATTTATGACTTAGAATGAAATTTTAACTAACACATAAACATTACAGTGAGTGGCAAACAGTAGTGAGATGCTGTCTCAAATGGGCAAAAAGACAATGTTATTTTTACCAGATAAATATCGATTAAGACGAAACAAACAATACCAAGGAATGACCTGCACTGATATTGTAATTCCTGATGAATGTTCATTTATTTACTGAACAGGTGATATAAATACATAGTGCATTTGAGTGCTATAATAGCAAAGTAGCTACATCTCTTCATGGCTGCCTAAGAATAGAATAAAGAAACATATTCATGTATGAAAATACCTGGAGCAAGTGATATCCCAGATTAGCCAATCACTTCCAGCAACTGCTCCAATTTTAAGAGTATTTTTTAAACACCAGTCTGCTGACATCAGCGGCGTCTGTTCACACTCTAGGGAGAGAATGGCTTGCTGTGTAATTAGATCATAGAATCTGATTGTTCCATTCTTCTCTGCTACCATCAGCTGTTAAGAGAAATTAATATAACGTTGTAAACTCAGCATGTAATGAATCTTAGTATGTTTTCTACTCTATAGCAAACCTAGCAGAGTTTCAAGCAAATATTAATAATATTAAAATAGGTATCATTTTCACTTTGTTTCAGAAAGCATTCTTCTGAACACTCTTCCACCAATAAATAAAAAGCACTTTAATCTGTATTACTGTCACATTGTTTTAACAATTAGATTATCTATATACCTTGTTAGAAATCTATGCATATAATTTTGGTGCTTAGAAGCACCAGTTCTTAACCACCAATGCACTGTGCTTTTAAAATTGTAAAGCAAAAAGTTACTTCTTTTAACATTAAAGAGTCCCTGTTCCGAGTACAAAGAACTGACAGATATAGTGCTGTATAAGGAAATAACAGTATTAATCAGCATAACTGTAGAATTTGAATTCACACTTAATGGTTTTATATAACATCACAAATTTTGCAACAGATTTTATCTAAACTGTTTGCATTATAGTAATATTTTCAAGCAGTTTATTATGTATTGTAGAAAGAGCTTCCTGATTAAATGATGAAAGAGGTTTTCTCCATGAGGAAATTATGTGCTCGGATAGTCATGAACAACAATTAAGGAAGGGAAAGAACCATTAAAAACAATACTCCAAGTTTGTTTGGAACAAGAGAGCTGTCAGCAAAACATGCTCTTCTGCAAACTAAAGGACATGGTACAGTAAGCATTTTGACCTGCAGTAAGCTTTTCAGCAACCATCAAGTCTGTCAAGTTTTACTAGATTTTTGAAGGCGGTTTCTCTTTAAAAAAAATTTTAAAATCCTGTGCTTACTCTTTCATAAGGGTCCAAGTAAAGACAAGCTAATGTGTAAGATCAGTGTAATACCGCAATTTTTGGGCATATCTAGTAATTTTGTTGTGCTACTGGGCAACTTTGTTAGCAAACAGTAGCAAGCACATTCATTTGTGATACCACTTGAATCAACAGTTTTCCTATCTTAGTAAGGACTGGATATTGATATTGGTGGAAAGTATGATGAAATTACTGAACTTTCTTCCCTATTGCTATGTAAATATTTTGATACCTTATTTGACTGCTTTTCTATTTTAAGTGTGTGTTTTTGTGGTAATCTGAAAAACTATCTGTAGCTACTTAAGACAGTTATTGAGTAACACAACAGGAATAATAAATCCAAGACTACAAGGACTAGACGATTAAAGAAGCTGAATATTTTGGTACACATCAGCTGGTTAATCCTCCCCAGTGCAATAAACAGGTAGGTATAAAATCACAGTTTATTTATTTTTATTTTTCAGCATGTATTTCATATATTCCAAGCAAAAAAAAAATAATAATCTCTTGCTAACTTCAAACAGGTACTTTTCAAAACTTGGCATGCTTTATAAGAATCTATGTTGTTGGTGAACAGTGTTACCATAACTGAGAAAAAATTCAACTTTTCTATGATAGCAGTAAGTTAACATGCAATTGGCAGAATAGTTATCAACAACAGTTGATATATGTGATCAAGAAGGAATAATTCTAATGAGAGGAGTGAGGAACTGAGGGTAAAATGACAAGAATGGGAATGAGAATTCACATTATCAGATCCAACCAATATCCAGTTACAATGGATACTAGCTCCCCAAGCTTTAATCTTAGTACAGCACTGAAGATTCATAGTTTAGGTAAGACCACCCTCCTGTTATTTTAAAGGTGATGAGGGTGAAGAGCTGAAACACACAACCTTAAAAGCCTCCTCAGGATGCCAGCAAACACTCATTCCAGGAGAACGTAAAACAAAATGGGCCTTCTCATTTCCTTCCAAATCCCAAACCCTAAAGCAAAAAAAAAACAAACAAAAAAGGCAAAGTATTAATCAATTTATTGCCATCTGACTGCAAATACATAAACTTTCAGTGCCTCAATACATTCACAAAGGAAGCGACCACGTGAAATAGTGTTTGTGCTTTATCACTTCAAGAAGTCAGTAAAAGCGGTCAGTGCTGAAGTGAAGGTATTTTAACATTGATGAACTAGGCAGAGCCTGTTTAAAAGGGGAATATAAAATAATTTGACAAGTTTAGTTGTCTAGACATGAAATCTGGAGGAGATGTTCCCACTTTATTCTTAAGTCACAGCCTTTGTACTATACCATGAGTAACAGTGACACAATACAAAGCAGAAAGGTCAGTGTTGGTCTAGCTGATACAAGCAACCTACAGTACCAAGTAACTTAAATCATCCATATTACCACATAAAGGATAAGACCATTATCCACTATTACAATACCACTAAAATATTTTGCTTGTCTAGTACATGAATTTCCAATTTTTCCTGGTAAGACAAGATTGTGTAATGGAAATACAAGAAACTAAAAATGAAGCTAAGGCAAACAAAAGGATCTACAGCAGAGGTGAACACTAGCCCAACAAAGGATCTTGGCAAGCTTTCAACCAATAAATCATATGTGCCAGTTTAATCTTTTCCTTTAAAATCACCTACAGTACATATCAAGCAGTTTAAATTTAATAATAAAAAAAATCAACAATATTTGGGTCAGTATGGATTGACAGGGAAGTGTATGCTGAAACACTCTTAAGTTAGATGTTGAGTAACTAGGTTAGATGATGAGTGAGTTTTCTTTGGATGCATTCAGTACGAGTGGTAGTGAGCCATGAAGCTACTTTGCTTATAAAATGCAACAAAACCCAAACTGAGACTCACAGCCACTGCTCAACTGCCTCTTTTCCCACAAAATCAGCAGCTCAGTTGTAGGACAAAGACATCACAGTTGTGAACATTAGTCTGAACCACAATGCTGCATACTATTTATATGCATTTGAGCAATGAAATATACACATATATCCTTCCTTGCTGACATCCAAAACCTTAGAAAAAGCCAATTTTTTTGAAGTAGTGTTCTGCCCAGTCTTTTGAGTTAGATGAGTAGTTATGTACTATTATTGTTTATTCTAGAGGATTTTTGCTGACTTCCTCCAGACTTTTTTGGTTTATATCTCACCAGGGTGCTTAGAGCCTTGTATTTAAGAGATTTCAAAAAAACTCTTAAATAATACATCATAAGTCTAGACAAAATATATGGGAATAAAGTAAATATATTTAATGAACAATGCTGTTTTCTTATGCCAAACCACAATAGATCAAATATTTGCTCTCCCTGCAGAAAACACAGGGTCTCTAATATTGAAGAATCAGTGTCCTTATTAAAAAAAGTCAAAACAAAAACCTGAAAATTGTTTAAAAAATGAAATATCTACTTGATTAGGTAATTTAGAAACATACAATATTTTCTTCTACTGCCAAAAATGTTGCCTTGTAGATTTGTCCAAGTCAAATCAACACTTTCCGTGTGTATTTACTGTGCAGAGAGAAAATTATGATACAACAGAAGATGGTGAATCATTTTGACCAAAGGAGCATGCCATCATATTTCCTTCCCTGAAGTGAGCAAGGTTATTAGGTGTTGAGACAGAAATTTATGCTTTCTACCTCCCTAACTTTGTTATTTATAAAATGCAAAACTTGTATCTCTTACTTTGTAAGAATGGTAACATTGTTAGTAACAAACAGTACAGGAGGGGGAAAAAAAAAAGGATAAATGCCCTTATTATTATTTTTGGGTTTCTTTACTGATAACAAAAATGGTATCATTCAGGGTGCAGGGGTGCAGGTTGGGGAAGGACCCCAAAACAAAACCCCAAACAAACCATGCAATACATATCAAAATAGATACTTGTCTGATGCATCAAGTCCATTGCTGGTATGGAAGTTTACAATTACATATGTGTTCAATTAACTTTTTAAAATATTTCTTTGTCTCTAACCCAAGTAAAAAATGTGCAAAGACCAAAAATTTAGCCAAACTGAATTGCAGTTACTCAATTACTCAGTAATCATAAGCAAATCAGCTACAGATGCTAAAAAACCCTCTAGTTTTGTCCACATTCCTATCATGTAAATCAATCCAAAAAGAATGAGCATTTTGTTTCCCATTCAAAGCCCTTGAAACTTTACTAATATTACGATGATTTTATATCAAACTAGTGCCTATGCTTCTCCAAACATCCTGATTTTTTGTAACCTTGCAATGTGTCACTCTCTTAATTCTCCTCCTCCTCCCACCAACCATTGTATAGACTTGTTATTTGGCCTTGTCGTATTTTTTTTTAATATTAAAAAAAGTTTCAACATAAATTTAATGGAGAAAAGTCTGAATAACCACAGTTGAAATGAGGGCCAAAGTTTGAATAATGGAAAGCCTCAAAAATACTATGTGATCTGCTCAGTAAATTCATTATTTTTAAAGTAACTAAGGAGAAATTACATACTGCAGTGCTCATAAAATTTAAACTAACAGGAAATACAGATAGTTGCAAATGTCCTTAAAGAAAATTCCTGAGGTATTAGTATGTTTCTCTTGCCACTCATATCCTATGATTAAACAAATAAATAACAACTGCAGTTCTCTCAAAGCATTAAGATATTCAAACTACATTGGAACAACTATATTGTACATCATATGCATGAATATGGATAATGACATGCTGCATATGTGCAGTAATTTTATCACACAATGGACTTTCATTAAAATTGGCAAAGTATTCATTAGAGCATCTGAAAACCTGTCTTGTGGCAATGGAGATTATCCTTATTTTAGATTCTAACTTTCTGATTAATTTGAACTAGAGAGCAAAACCAAATCCTAACGGAATAAAAATAATCATTTGCAATAGTAAAAGAACAAAACTATATTTCAACCTTCAGGCATTTCTCAAATCCCCAGAAGATTTAAGTAAAAAAGGGAATTCTTTCACCATAGGATTGCCAGCAATTTTAGTGAGTGGGGTGGGTGCTAGAACAAAACCTTGTCATCCAATACCATTCCCAACCACAAGGCATGATCAACTATACTTGTACCATTACTCACAGATTACTGTCTGACCTACTCTTAAAAATGCCCAACATGTCTTTTAAATAGTAATATCTAACTTAAAATACCCCTTGCTGATGTTTCTTGATACCTCCATCAGAGATACTGCACATGAGAGGAAAATCCTATGACCTCTGAAAAGCTTCGAGGACTATGGAGAAAGGAGAGATTCCTTTTACAGAGCTCACGCAACAAAGGTACAGCAAAGCTGTTCCTCATTGAGCACAAGGAGTGAGAAAAGGAAGATCTCAAAAAGAAAATGAAAGTGCAGAGATTAGTTAACACCGTGGACAATATACCCAACCCTGGCCTTATCTCAGGTCTTCTGCAAACTCCATATGGAGGTGGTTATCAAAGATCGTAAAAGGATTTAAGGCAGGACATGAAAGAACAGAAGGCTGAAGCAGAACTGCAGAAATCCCCTCTAGCTGTTCAGAAGAAGAGAAAGGTGTAATATTAAAGACAATTTCCAGTAATTTATTTTATTTTACTGAGAAAATAAAAGACTAACTTTTAATAAATCAGTTAATGCACTGTCAAACTAACAGTTCATTGTTGCAAAATCTGTAGCAGAATCAGGTATCAGAACTCCCTATTCAGCACACTGTGCAAAACAAGCCACAAAAGTGGTTGCATGGGGAGAAAGGGGAAATCCATCTGTGCTGCCTAGCACTAGGTCACCACACACAGCCATCTTAAATTATCTCCTGACTCGGCATACAGGTTCCTAAATTTGTGCCTGTAGAGCATTTCCTTCACTTACTTTTGATCCATGAAATAAAAGCATTTTTATAGAGTAAATGTGTAAATGCTCTTTCAGAAAGTCGACCATGTTCACCACTTTCTTTTGGTGGTCAATGGAAATGTCAATGTTATTAAAAAATTAGTAATTAGAATCTTTCCAATTTTGGCATTAAAATCCATGTTACCTCTGGCTTCTTGTAATATCTATTTGGGTATGCAAGCATTGATCTATTTTTCATGCGTAACTGAGGGATGTAATTCTGATTAACCCCTGCAACATTGCTAGAAGTGGGAGAAGCAGGGGAACTGCACATATAGTATCTCAAGTGTCTCAACTGACTGTTCTTTGCTAATACGCATTTCAGAACATGCACACTCAGAAGTAAGTCCAAGAAATACACATTACTACTACTACTGAAATACCTTTAAAAGTTATCTAAAGTAAAGCTAGAGACTAAGCAGCATTTTTGCAAAAACATGACACTACAGTTGTATCCTTTCAACTGAAGAAAAATTAGCTGTTAGCGTTACCAGCTAATTGTTTCCAATGTAAATGCAAAGCTAAATGCTCCTATGGTATGACCGAGACTCAAAACTGCAATTTTGCCAATAACTTCCTAAAATACAAAGGTAAATGCTAAACAAATATAATGCAATGATTTCTATTTAAAACAATTTACAGGCTAGACTACATTCTAGGACTGTGTGACCCTTAACATAAGTCATAATGCATCACACAGGAATTACCTACCACTTTATCCATATATTCTGAAAATTTCCTAACTAAAGGCTTATTCATTCACACTTAAGACAGACTGAAACACATTCTGCACATCTGATTCAGAAAGTGAGGTTTTTTAAATTTTTTTTTTTTTCAGCTGAGTGGATACCATTAACAGGAGACCAGTTAATACTTGCATAGTGATTGTGAAGTATAACAGAAGTTATTGGTTAATACTTTCATCATGGCTGTAAAGTACAACAGAAATTGTGTAAGATTACATTTGGGAGACATACAGGGATGTATACAAAAAGTGTGCAAAGTCAAAGACTAGACTCTTAAAAATAATCCAAGACTTTCCTATATTTTCATCAATTATAATGCATAGCTTGATAATTGTAATCATCCCACCTCAAAAAGGATAAATATTTCAGAATGGTATGTCTTATATGAAGAAACACGAGGGAATTTATCACACAGATGAAGACAGAACAACATGAAATATGGTAACTTTTAAAAAAATTTTGGCAAAAATCCGTAACTGAGTGCACTAGGAATGGGAAGATGGAAATAAAATATAGTTTTGGAGGCAGGAGTGAGAATGACAACTTTTCAATATAGGCAAAGACTGAAATATTTATTGAATTAACAAGGTAAGACTCAAGGGCAACAGGTGCTGGCAACACATTAAAGAACAGAAGACATAAAAAAAATCAAACAGGAGTTCCCATTGGCTTTCACTTCACATTGTCTGGAGAAAGACCTACACAAAATAACACACAAAATAAGACACAGGAGTAACCATGTAAACCAATACACCACAGACTAAAACCCCCTAAAAACAGATGAAACACTACAATAAATTTTGAGACTCTAGTTAATTTAGTTTCCAGTGATACCAAACCATTCCCCCAGATCTCTGTCCAGGGAGAAAAACTAACCTTCTGATGGACTGGCATTTGTGGTATGTGGAACAGAGAAGGCTGAACTTGACAGTGGCTGATAAATTCACGTAAGTCCTTTTCTATGAAGCAGCATAAGCCACAGCTTAAGTAACTGTACAGAACTCAGAAAGGAATCAAAGAGCAAGCACATTCACAGATGAAGTGGAAGATAAGTCAGCTGTACATTCTTTTCTATTACACACACAGAAAGAGAGGAAAATTATATAGTTTAAGGGGTAATAAAAAAATAGAGAGGGAGACAGAGGGATGGATGAGTCCTTTTCAGCTTTTTAAAATACAAGGCTATCCAGCACTTGATGAACAAAAGAAATTGCCATGCTCCCATTATTAAGGGCCTGACACTGTCAGTAATCTTGCAGTTCAGCAAGAGGATGGAATATGTGGTGGTTATCAGCCAGACTGAATTAACCTTTTAACAGTCAGAGGTTAATTTTTAGCATGCATATGAGACCAGTGGGTTTTACTAGGATGGTATTTTGCATGAAATAATTCAAGAAACATCAGGTATCGTTAAGCTTGTGCTGTTTTCCAAACACGTCCTATGCTGTTTTTGCAGAGGCTTCATTAAAGTACCAAAACCAAATGATTTGTATATCTGAATCCCTGCAGTCTCCTGTACTGTTTCTAAATCATAACGAAAAAGCCAGCAATAATTTTTAAGAGTGGTTCAGAGGGAGTAGCACACACAGTTCTCATTAGCAAAGTGGGACACATATGTTGCTACACTTAAGACAAATGTTCAAAGTGTATAATGCATTATAATTTTAAGGAATTAAATGAAATAGTCCTTAAACCTATCATAAAAGATTTTTTCTTATTCATTAACCATACTTTATGATACCAAGAAATGGACAAGCAAATTACTTTAATTACACATAAATATTATATAGAATTTTGAAACCAAGATATGAAAGGCAGATCATGAAGAAAAAACAACTAGATTTGAAGGAAAACAATTAGATTAAATCCAAGAGGCAATTCACTTCTCTGCCATGACAAAGTTTGGCTTTCAGCAGAAACATACAAATATCTTAATTTGATTTTTTTTATGTATACACAAAAAACTTTCATTTTTACTTCAATTGTATTCAGTATGTTAACACATAAGACATAAATAAAACTGAGTCAAATTTTTGTTTAATATAACAAGTTATTTTCTCTGCCAGTCTTTTAGCATTTTCTTTAGAATTTTGCAAACTTTAAAAATATTTTTTCTATTTTTTAAAGAAAAATAATTATGAAAAGTGTAAAAAAGTGAAACAAAGCAAAATTTGAAAATTACAATAGCCTGCCAAAAATATAAATTAACTATACGATTGTGAACAGCTTCATCCATCTTGGAACGTAGCCATCCTTGGAACAAAATGATGGAAGTCATGTATGATATTTAGGATCCAGAATTTGAATTTTTCAATCAACTTTGCAGATGTAATTTTTAGCTACAAGAATTTTATGTCTAATATATACAGTTGTGAGTAACTGCAACATGGTAGGTTTTAAGAGTCTTCCAAAGGTATCTTCTTTCAGAAAAGCAATTCTTTTTAAGTTTGTCATATTAGTTTTGAGATTCTCAGTGCAGCGAAACGCAAGATTATTGAAGTGTACAGCATATTTACATACCAACACCTCTTCAGCTGTCTATGAATGCACATAATACTTTTATTCACAATTACATAACATAGCTACTGCAATTATTTTTATGCAAGAGTATTTTTAATTCAGTTCTACATCAAGCTGGGAAAAAGTCGTATGGTGTCAGACCAGCAAGGCCAACAAAGACTACATACAAGAAACAACAAGGATTTCTGAATGACACAGCAGCAATTTAAAGGTAAGAAGAACATTGAATATAACCCGTATCTGACTTAAACTATCTGTCTTCCAACCAAAATGACTGAGTCCAGCTCTGAGATGTCACCATTGCAGCAGCTTGTGGCAAGATTGTTTATAACATGAAAACTGAAAATTCAAGTTCTTTAAAGATCTCTGCTAAATTTAAAACTGAGTGAAAACCAGGGAAGATCTAAACATGTTTGTATATATTCTGGACATAATGAGACATTGTATTAAGACTTGAAAGTGGAACTCTAACAGAACAATACCCATACACTCAAAACTTCATATTCTTGTACTAATTGTTCTAGAGCTTTATTCCAAAGGTATTAACAGATGATGTATTCTGAGAACAATTTCAGGACAGAAATCTACAGACAGAATAATTACTCCTCTTCTTACATTACTGCTGAAGCAAATTACACATTAAGTAAGGAATGATTTTGGTAAGTCCCAAGGAATGCATTTTCCATTGGTTTTGAAAGTGTAACCTTTAAATTCAATAAAAAAGTCTTCATGCTCCGCATGCATGAATGGAAAAAATAAGAACTCAAGTAGCCGAAAAAAAATATCCTACTATTTCCCATGGCTTTTAACCAAAGCCTTTATGGTTTGCTGCATAAAATGTCTTTCAGAGTTACCAAGTTGAAATCTTGAGAGTATACATTAATTATATACTTCTCATTTCCCCTTATTTTAGTATCAATGAGACTACTGGTTTTAAAAGTTCTCTTTCATCCCAGGAACACTGAGCATTTCATAAAATAAAAAAAGGCCACACATTCAAACAGCTCTTTGCTGAATAAACCCAGTATTAGTTTAGATTTGATGAAGAAATCAAGGATAGGAAATAAATCAGAACAAGTTACAAATAATACTATTCATTCCTAATGAATTTGTTGGGAATATGCACAGGGCGTCTATGGAAAATCTGCCTACTTGTCACATTAGTTATTTCTAAGTTCCCTAGGGGTGTTAAAATCACAAGCCTTTTAAATTTTCTATTTATGTAGGACAGAGTAGCTCAACTAAAGCTACTAAACTGTGATTTATGCCAGTTGATGATCTGCCTTTTACAAAATCTCATACACAGTGTAATCATTCTAAGAGCTATTCTCTTCTCTCCTATCAGGTAGAAGAAGGCCTAAGTAAAAAATAACTTTTTTCCCCTCTGAGTACTACCTGGTCATTTATATAGGAATTGATACGGTGGTAACTTCAAAGAGCAAATACATAATTCATATAATCAGAGAAAAACCTAAAACTGATCCTTTAATTGAGACAGGTTTTCAATTATCACAGCTATTACAAAGAAAAGTCAAAGATGATACTTTCTCAAGTCTCTTGCTGCTACTGCAACAACTTGCAAAGCCTGCATAGCCGCCCTCCTGATCCCTCCAACTGTAAGCTATACTGGAGGGATAAGAATAACAGCTTTACACATTCATGTGCATTACTAGAAGAGGAGGATGGGGGTAAAAACTCCTGTACTACAAAACCTTAACCAGCATTTTTCAAATTATTTAACCATTTTTCTCTTTTACTTCCAGTTACAAATAATTTCATGAATAGGTTTGAAGCAGCTATAATCATGGCATTATGAGCTGCCAGTACCACTGTATTAGTATGGTACTGTCCTTATGCTGTGTAATCCCACCTCCTAGTAAAGCTAGTAAATTTGGGAAAGCAGACAAATTCACACACACTGGTTTTAAAGTTGAGTCATCTGATGACAGAATGGATAGAGGACTGTACAGTTCAGTGCTGAGCTATGCATGTCTCTTCTCTTCTGTTCTCGTGCCTCTTATCCCTGTCCCAGCAGGAGAAATTATATAGTGTGTCATTCCAAGACTGAACAGTTTTCTTCACATTGTATCTAGTTAGTTCAAAATATTGCTTTGAAAAAAACCGAACCCGCAAGTCACAACAAAAAGCCAGTCCACAACCTAGTTAACAAGACTAGTCCATCTGTCATCTTGTTAGTGGGCTATGAAGGCCCACTAAAAATAAAAAATTCTTATTTATTTAAGCAAGCACATAAAGCATACACTCACAGAAAAAGTACTATTTCAATAATGTTTTGAACAAAATGCATACCTGCAGGTGTGGTCGTCACTTACACTTGCAACTTCCTGACCTTCTTTGGGAGCAAACACCAGATCATTAATGTAATCTGAGTGGCCATCAAATGTCTGTCAACCAGAAAAGAGAAATACTTTTACCTTAGAGCTGACTGATCCATCAGTCCACAATGTATTTAACAGAACCACTAAAGAAAAGATGTATGAGTGTTAAGATAAAGCTGTCATTTCACATGGAAGGTAAAAAAAGTATTTATCAGTAACGAGTTCTTTAAAATATCTTGCTTGACAGATCAGTGAGTTGCACTGGAGTTTTTTATCCTCCTTTTGACCACTGAATTTTGAAGTTAGAACATAACAAATGTCAGAAAGAAAAAGAATGACCAGGGAGCGAATGTATGCATGATCTAGGTATCTTAAAGAACTCTGATTACTGGTAAGTACCTCTCATCTCTGAATACTAGTTTTCGCTAGGGGTTCCTGCAACCAGCAAGAGTTCCTGAAGGAGCAGTAAACCAGCCACTTGTCCAGTATGTGTCCTTTTCCAAGCAGTCAGCACACAAATTGCCTAAGAGGACATGTCTACTAAAGGCGGCAGATGAAAAGGCTACCTTTAGAAAACACAGTTAAAAATTTAATTGTAAGAAGATGAAACAGAAGACAGCGCAGGCTGAAGACTAAGAAATCCAAAAATGAAGAACAACTGCACAAGCAAAAGCAAGCAAGCCATACAACACCTTGGCAATTAAGCACAGTATGAAGCATTTGAGAAGAACAGACACGATGCTTTGTGTTTATATGCTGTTGTGCTGAAAAGGAAAGAAGATCAGGTATAATGCACATTTCTGTTCTTGTGAACTAATAGATAATCCATTCTCAAACAATAGGATATAAGCACTTGCCATGTGAATGCACACATGAACTGTCACTCAAAAGTAAACATTTACTGTTGTATCAAAGCATGACCTTGTACCTGTGTACTGTTCTTGCCCGAAGCTTCTTAATCATGACATTTTTATTTCAAAGTACTAACAATAATTTATCTGTAAAAAAAACCAACTTAGCAGCATAGATTTCCTGAATAAAAATAAAAATCTTAGTTTTTGTAAAAATTAAAAGTTAGATAACTTTTACGTATTTCAAAGGCTTTTCAGTTATATTGGCCACAATATCAAGGCACCTTTTTTTTCCCCCTCAGTTATATTCAGTGCTTTGCACTTACCTACAGGTATCCCTGATCTTTTGATGCTTACAGTATCCTCAAAAATCTAAGTTAAAGAACTTATACACATTTAGCATTAAGCAAGCATGCAAAACTCATCTCATTTAGGGTCCAGTCAAAGTTTAAAGTACATTCAAATTCATTCACATGGGGGCTAGATATGAATAAATCATCTCTGGTCTCATTAGAAAATCTGTAGCTAGTTAAGGTATCAGTTTGCTCCATCTGAGGATTTACATGTATTTTCCCTCACTAACTACATCTATGGTGTTTCTGACAGAGATCTCAAAATTTTGTGTCAGGCAAAGTCCATGGGTAGATGTTATATCTGTTACTGTTCCATCCTCCTCAGTCCCACCAATTAAGTTTCAAGGTATAGCTTCTCTTGTTTTGCTCAGCAAGGTATCATAAAATGAAAATATTCTCTGGTTAATAGCATGACATGGAGAGATTGCAGTGGAAAACAAGGGCAAATGAAAACAAGCAGTTCTACAGTTTTCTGAAAAGAAAACACACTATCTGTTCTCTAAGTGTAGCTATTCTGAAGAACAAATGCAGAATTGATAAAACCCAAAAAACAAACCTCTCTCAAGCATGCACAATAACTAAATCCCCCTCTCTTAAAATTTGATGAATGCCTCATCAATTCAATACAGAAACATTTTCAGCAGCCAACTGAATGTTTTCCAATAGCTTCTAATTTTATTAAAACCTAGTGGATTATACTAGAACTAATACATCCTAAGATGATGCTAAACTATTTAGACAGAAATGCCAAGTCTTTTCAAAATTTTCAGCATTCCAAATTCAAATATCCTGCCTCATTTTACTTGTGCAGTTCTGATGAAATATGCTTTTTATTAAACAAAATTTGATGCAGGAGAAGGAAGCCACAATTCATTTCCAAATGAAAACCTCAAAAGAAGAAAAAGGTTTCATGAAGATCCATCAGTCATATTTTACCTTTTGTTTGTTGTTCTGGGCTTGATCCAACCCATAAATTTTGGATTAGTCGTGTTGACAAAGTAATGGAAAACTCAGTATGCTTCAAGTTCCTTGTTGATAATTACATCAAGACAGTTTTTCCACTGGGAAAACAGAGTAAGATTACTCCGTCTATCCCTCCAAAAGCAACACATACTAATTGTTTACTATAAAAGACAAAATGTTCAGAGATTACATTTTGACTGTAATCACATACTTCCTTCAGCTTTGCACATTTTGTACCTCTCCTGAAAATCTCACATTTAAAGTATGCACCGTACAACGGATCAAAGTCTTGAATGTGTTCATCATGAGTTCAGCCTCAGGTTTATGAAATAGCTTTTCTGAGGTATTATCAATTGACCATTACTAAGAAACCATTATATCAAACTTTTTTGAAAGCCAGCTCAGCATAGCTGACCAAGTATTTATGAACATCAGAGATACGCCAAATACTTTCAATCAGAGTTAGGTGTTACATTTTTCTTGACAAGAAGTAGATAGTACAATGATAATCCAGGTATAAGAAATCAAGGTCATTATCTGGAGAAATTATTTCCACACATTTTGTCAAAAAAACCCAGAAGGTAGTCTGAAAGACATAAACACACTAATCCACATTCTTCCTTTTCACTAGTGAGTTCCTCACTATTAGGTAATTTTTATTTCCTGTTTCCTGATTATTTTTGACATTAGACCAAGCCTGACCCAGTAACAATATGGATTTTTACTTTTTCCTCAGTCTCAGTACATCCTTACTGAAGTTCTTACATTGTTAATTCCAGTGATGGAGCTGGCACAAACAACACTAATATCTTTACTTTTAAATTGAAGCCAACATTTCTCATTTGTATCGCGTAAGTACCAAATGATCTTTAGCCCTCTATAGTGTCAAAAATGAAGAAGCAACCCATGGTATCTTCAGCTGACGAAACTCAAATTCTATGATCCTTCTGTCTACATTGAACACTGGAATAGTTTATACATGAGATGAATAATTAAGATATTCCAATTGCTTGTTTCCTTCTGGGGCAAAATAAATTCTATACTTACAGTACTTAGATCTGTGGCTGTTCAGCCTAAATACCACATTCTGATGTCCAACACTAAATACCACATTCTAATGTCTAATGCTCTGTGGTCTCTGTACTCACTACCTGTCATAAAAAATTATTCTGACGCGTTATGCCATGAACACACTTTTGCAGTAGAAGTTTATAACTGCAAGTCAGAGCATTTCGAGTAGAAAGAAGTCCTAAGGGTAGATGAATCAGTTCTCCAATGAACCTTCTTGTATGAAAAATAATTGCTATCTTAATGGAAATGTAAATGTGGCATTTCAAATGTATTTCCAGGCATCCAGTCAGAGCTACTGTGTAATAAAATTCCCCTAAATTAGAACTGCATGTTTAAAATGTCATTTGTGTTGGTCTGATAACCAGAAAAATACCTTGTCAGAACTGGGGAAACAATAACTTATCACAGAAATCCTACTCTGAAAAAAGAGCACTCACCAGACTGTACTACTGAGTTGCCCCCTTTGCTGCTCTGCTTGTAATACACACCATGCACTGATAATAAGCTAGAAGAGAATCATCTCATTTGGTATAGTCAAAATTATTATTTCAGAAGTGTGCTGTTTGTATATCTCAATCTAATTCAGTAATAAAAGGCTTACTAGAATTCTGCATTGGAATAAACTTGCTTATTTGAACTTGTGTGTTAAAAGTTTAAGCTCATGAATTATCAAAGATGAGCTTGTGTGAAGTTAGAATATACTGATTATTTCTCTGGAAGCAATTAGTTCCTAACAAGCAAACTGGCAGATCCATTGGTAATTCCTAGTGTTATGTCTGGGCCGTACCCCACATCAGTATGGAGAGTCTGAAAGCTGGTGTAGACATGAAGTCTGCTCTGGAGAGTATAGAAGCTTTTTTTTTTAGCCTTTTGCTAAGTACCAGATGATGTAGAAACAGGAGGAGTTATGAAAGTTATGCACTATGACAGTTGTCACGTTCAGCTTTTGACAAAAAATTGTTGAACAATAATTAACCCCCAATAAAAATAATTAACAGCTTTCCTATTTATTACTATGTGGGAGAAAACACTCATCCATGGCTTGAACCAGTGTCCACTGAAGTCAAGAGACTTCTCATAGATTTTAGCAGATTGTGGATCAGGTCCCTTGTTAATCCAAAATAAAAAAAATAATACTAGAATTTAGATGCTGAATTTAGCTGAATAAAGCCTGTAGTACCAGGTTCATCCATATGTTTGATTATTTCCACTTATTAACCATCAATTATCTACAGTTATTAACAATTTCATCCATTTTCTTGCTTCTGCATGCTTATGAACAGTTCTATAAATTTCTCAAATTGCAAGAGACATAAAATAAGTAACTTTACATTCTGTCAAAAGATTTAATTAATAACTTAAATTAAAGCTGCTGTTGTCTGCAATATCATAAAACTGGCAGATATTATATCAATAGATAACTTTAATAAGGAATGACAGAAATCAACTCACAAGCAATCAGCATTAAAAACTTATAGAAATATTTTGATAGAAGTGCCACCCAAGTTGATTATAACTATGTCAGCTATCCCCCTGCCTGGGTGACAAAGCTGTGCAAGATGACCAAAGGTGAAGGAAGGGAATTAACAGTATGTGCACATATCAAGTAACATAAAAAGTAGTTTCTTTAAAGAAAAGCCATTCTGTTTTTCATTATTATCCATCTTTACTTCTTATGCTATGCTTTATTCACTCCATTATCAGTACAGCCACATATGACATCTGCAATTCACTTACTTTCTGTGTGACAAATATTGTCTTACTAATACAAATTACCAAACCACAAGTGAAAATCTATTATTTTCTCCTTGAAAATAGTACACTATAATACTCCATACACAGCTGCCACCAAAAGAGGCATTATCATATTCAAAAGCACTAAAAGAAGGAACCCTTTTCCACAATTTTTTAGTCTAACTAGCCTTGCTTACGTTTTTGGTTGAGACCTCAACAAAACAAATTCAAACTGGTTAGCACAAACATCTAATTAACGTTAGAACTTGGACTGGGCCATTGTTTCAAAGGCAGAATTTTGAAAAATATGTACACATCAGAGTGAGATAGGAGTTGATGTCTTGCGAAAACAGAAATCTCCAGAAAACCAATCTTCAGTTTATGAAGTGAAGACAATATTTAGACCTGGTTTAAGAACACTACCATCTACATTGAAAGAAGGGGAAACAAAATTGTATTTGAAGTAGATATTTCCTGTGTTTCAATCTTAGACATAAAAAAGTGACAGCCTATGGGCATGTCTAGTGTACCTGTCTGCAGTTATGTATTAAATTCAGTATTCTTTCTTTAAATTTTCTACAGTTCGAAAGAGTTGAATTGCAACTTCCAGTTCCCCATGACAGAGAAATTACTAAACTTTCTTTTCTTATAGAGCAATCCAATCACCTATACCACTTAAAATCTTACAGGTCTGTACATAAAGGAACCTTATCCAACATGGTACTCGAAATTCACCTGTAGGACACTGTTTATGAGTATATTAGAAGATCAGTAAGCCTCTACTTGCTTTTCTTCAATTTGGTTAAATTGTTACACAAATATTTTAAAATCAAAAGATCAGGTAGCTGATAAGTACAGCTATTTCCACTTCAAGGCAAAAAGGTATACAATACAATGATTTGCTCTAGAAATAATGGATATAGGATCTGTCACAGTTCAGTGCTGTACCTCAAACAATACATTAAGCAAAACTGGGCAGAAGGGCCCTTAAAGATTAAAGACTAAAGAACTTCTTAAAAATCAGCTTAGCTGCCCTTACCTTAAATTCATTCTTATCCTGCAGGTCTGACGTAAATAGCCTTAACTTCTTATCAGAAGCCGCAGTACAAAACCTACACCCAACAGACAAAAAAAAGCCCTTCAGTCAATTAACACTGCAATAGTTGACTTTTTATCAGTTTCCCTTCAGTTTAAACCTGTAAAGTGACATGCAAATGAAAATTCAGATTTAAAAAAAAAAAAAACCAAAACACAAAAGCTTCTATTTTACTTTTCTGCTTTGGCAACAAGCAGGGTTATAATTGGAACTTACTTATAAAATAGTGTGTATTAAGTGCCAAGAATACTTTTCCATGGAAAGAAATGCAAAACATTTTCAAAGCTAAATCTGAATCCACTATCAATTACCTGAAATACCTCTTACAACCGCCATTGAAACTTCCCTTGGAAGAAGTGGCAGAGCACAAAAAAGAACACTCATCATCAGTCTTTTAAAATACCGAAACAAATTCATAAACCAATTTCTAATGTATTTTTTAAAAAAAGACTGTAAAAAAATGCAGCAGTAAGCAACCATAATTGTGAATAGGCTCAGAAGCTACTGAGAACATTTTAATTCCTAAGTGCATATTTAATAGTTAACTATTTTTCTAGATTTACACCTCAACAGGTCTCACAAATAGCATCTGAGCTACTCCTAAACACAGCCCATACTATGCAGACCATTACAAATAACTTTATAAAGCAGGCCGCTACAACAGTCTCATCCTTATTAAAGTTCCTAAAATAATTCCTTCTTCACAGACGTACAAAGAACTGACTACATTTTAGGTCCATTAAAATAATGAAAAAGGGGGAAAAATTATTTCCTGCTAGTTCACTGGGGGGAGGGGCAAGAGACACAAGAAGTAGAACAAAACAAAACAAAAAAGCACGACTAAGGATGAAAATGTTCTACTTAGACTTTGTCAGTGATTTCTAAAGAGTTAGATTTCATCCATAAGTTTTAAGCTTAGTCCAACGTTAAGGAATTAGGGAGAACAAGTAAGAGACAAGGATTCATTGTACTCATTTACTACAAAATACCTTATCTGGGGAGGTAAAGCATCAAGTCTAGTTTCTGGACTCCATGCTATGGCATCAACTCGGATTCCATGATGGAACATTCTTAGTGTCTTATATTGCATGCCTTCCACTTCTGCATCCTCCTCCTATAGAAATATTGTAGTTAGCTAATCCAGAACAATGTTTTGATGACTTCTAACAATTCAGACTGACACGAAATTGGAAGGCTTTCAAAATTACATGTATCTGTAGATTGTTAACACCCTCATAGTGAAAACTAGGAACATAAAGAAAGTATCAACTTGAATATAAGTACTTAAAAATACATGAAATGATTGCAGTCTCAAGTCAGAGGCCAAATGCAGGGCACAAAAATCGGAACTGAGCTACAAATATACTGAACCCATTCTTTGTACAAGTAGCATCTTCACAGATACAATTAAATCTACTTACTAAAGCATGGTAAGCATACACTGCAATGAAAAGAAGTAACAGAAACAAAAGCAAGCACATCATTTAAGCTATTTTCTCTCTGAACTGTTTTTGGACTATAGAAAAATGCCAGCACTTCACGAACAACATCCTTCAAACAGCATGAGCTAGAAAGGTACCTTTTGTCATCTAACATGACCAGAATTACTAACCTGTCTATTCTTCCCACTGGTGAGCACACTGGATGGTGGGAAATATGAAAAAAGGAGTTGGGGTTGTTGATTCAGTCAATCAGTTGACCTCTAAAAAACTTTAAAAAGTTTTAAAAACATCTAATGGAGCACCTCAAAGAATAGTTCTACAAAATTTTCTCTATGTCAGGATTCTGCTTCAGGGTAAAGACTGTCCCTGCGTGCCCTGAGTAATGTAAAGACTAAGAAGAAGATAGCTGAGGAAGCATGAAATTACCCAGAGTTTTTCAATACTTCCTGAAGCAAGGAGCAAGAAGAGTATTTTGGAGTAGGGGAAGAAAATGCTAAATGACTCCATATGTGGAAGGGAAGGGAGGATATGAAAATTATAGAAAATATACCTTGTACCAGTGGTTGTCAAAATTTTGATTAGTTTCTTTTCACCAGAAACAAGACAGAGGGAAATACAGATGACAGTAGGTTTTTGTGGTTAGAACCAGTTGTTTTTCAGAAAATTTCCAACAGTAAGGCTTTAGAGAATAATAATAAAAAGAGCAGTTATGCTTTTATTTGTATTAGATAAAGTAAAAAAAAGACAACCCACTGTATAATAGGGAAGCAAGATGAAGAAAAAAGTTTAAAAATAGATTCCAAAGAACAGTTGTCTTCTATTGATTTTCAAGCACCTAGGCAAAAAATATCCCTAATTAAAAAAATCTTACACATTATAAAAATATACAGTACAGTGTTTTACATATTCATTCAATGACTAAATTTCAAGGTAAGAAAACATGTTTTACTGTTTCTAACAGTCTGTGAGAGAGATCCAATAAAAACAATTGGGAAAGCAAAAAACAACAAAAAAAAGAGAGTTAAATTAGGTAACTATTTCTACAAAAGTATCTATAAAATTAACATAGACACCTTAATTGTAAAGCTGCAAGTAGTTATAGCCTTTGCTGTTTCACAAACTAGCTGAAAGCTTTAGAAACTAATTTAATCTAAATCGCAAATGTACATAGAACAAAATATAACTGCAAAAAAAGGAGCCAATTATCCTGTAATGATAAAGAACAACATAGAGCAAATATTAAGTCACATATTTCCAAAGTCATGTGCTTATAGTTCTCAGATAGCAGTCACCAACATTATTAAGAGGTACTAAAATGGGATTACTCTTTCAGTGGAATAGCCCTGTTTTCTTCGCGTCTATTAAGGGAGTGTAGGGACAGGACGAGTAACAATGGTTTTAAACTGAAAGAGGGTAGATTTAGATTAAGTATTAGGAAGAAATGCTTTACTGTGAAGGTGGCAAGACACTAGACCAGGTTTCCTAGAGAAGCTGTAGATGCCCCATCCCTAGAAGTACTCAAGGCCAGGTTGGATGGGGCTTGGAGGAACCTGGTCTAGTGGAAGGTGTCCCAGACCACGGCAAGGGGGTTGGAACTAGGTGATCTGTGAGGTCCCTTCCAACCCAACCCACTCTATGATTCTATTACTCTGTTCAAAGCAGGACAGTAATTTATACCGATGTGTATTTTATATGTGTATATATATATTCTTGAAGAAAAATATCTGAGCACTGTTAACATAATAAACAGGTAAAACCTTCCCTTGATTACATGGGGAGGGGAGGAAACAGGAAAGTGACCAAGGCCTTTGTGCAGTAAGGGTGCTGGCAAAGTAAGTTTTAGAAAGCAACTAATAAGATGAACAATAACACAAACTAACCTGAAATCTGCATGTCCCAACAACTACGTAGTTATTACCACCATATGCAATGAGGGAACATGCATCTCCACTATCAAATGGATTGAATTTTACCACGTGCACATAATCTTCACAATCCACAGTGTAAGCAGTGTTTCTAGTAGAATCTTGCTTCATTTTCAGTGGACTAAGTTAAGGTGTCATGGAAGTGATGTCTTCTCCAGGCTGAAAATCTACATTCCTAAACGGAAAATTTTAAAACCCACGCATTACTCATTTGCACAAAGAAAAAATGTAAAAGGCATTTGTGGCACAATAAATCAAAATTTCTTGTAACATATTTAAGAACACAAAAGCTGCACGTATGGTCATTATTTGTAAATGTAGCATGTATAAATCAAAAGATTAACTAACATAACTAATATACATTCAAAACTGCCTCTTCAGACTTCCAGCAATAACTGCAAATTTTGTGCTGCTGTTGAAAACACCTAGACAAGCAATTAAGCAACTGTACACACCAGAAAAGTCACATACAGAATTTTTAAGTTTTCAGCCAAATGACAAGAAATGATACATTACCACCTTCAGCTTCTCTTGCATACCTCTTTAAAGACTATGTATCTAACTAAAAGCAGAGTGAATCAAGGCTGCAAAACTGTAAATGAGAATACTGTCAGGCATAATATTTAAACATGGTTTCATGACATAAGCCATTCCAACTGTGGACAGAGCACCTACACCTCTGTGTACCAGAGAACTCATACTTTACTGTTCAACCAATTTTTAAGAAAAGCGGGTTCCTGTGCTAGAACCAAGAGGATGAGAAACCCAACTAATTTCAGAATCACTCCTTGTAGTCCCACCAGTTTAAGCCTTTTTGGGAAATCAGACCTTTAATTACACACCACATGGAAAAAACAGCCTTAAATCTCAGACCTTTGACAGATTTTCCCGCGTTAACGATGTGAAGGTCTCAGCATCCAAGACTGAGTATTTTGCTTGGGAGCCACCCAGGTTTGACACGGGCATCACTGAGATGCAATGACGCGCTCCATAGTTGCAATGTTTGTTTATTAATTAATACAACAAACCACCACATTAATACTTTAGCCATATAACTTGTATATAGCTATGCTTTTAAGACCAAATACAAATTTTAACTCTACCCGTATTTTTCTTTTTGTTGAAGTCTTCCCCCGAACACAGGCCACCAGACTAGCTTTTAAGTGAAAATATCAAAAAAGCCATTAGCTTCATTCCTTTAGGAAACGCAGTTCGGGACACTGAGCCGTGGGCGTGCGGGTTACCTACACACCCGCATCTCCCCCGCCTTTCTCCCCGCTTTAATCTACTGCTCTCTCCTTTGTCCCTCAGGACCTATAGCTGCTACTCCCGAGCGAGGCTACAGGAGGCTGTGCCGGTCCCACAGCGCAGCCGGTCCTCAGGCAAGGCCGAGGGCCCGGGCCCACACCCACCCACCCACTCACTCAGCAGGCAGGCCAGCCCGGCTCCCGGGCCTGGCAGGGTGAAGCACCGGCTTCCCCCCGGCCCTGGCGCAGAGCTCCCTACCCCCGCCTCACACGGGGACACACACACACCTCTGCGGCCCCAGACACCAGCGGCGCGGCCACCGCCTCTCCCGCCAACAGCGCAGCACCTCCCGGCCCAGGAGCGGCAACCTTGTGCTTCCGGGGCAGCGGCTCCCCCGCTCCCATTGGGCGGCGGCGGGTTTAAATCCAAACCGCCGGGGAGGGCAGCCGTGCCTCTAGGCTGCCGCGCTGCGGGCGCCGCTGTCCTCCTGGTCGCGCAGGTAATGTCGCTAGAGAAGCAGGAGTGCGCCGGGCTGTGCGGGGGGTGTGAAGGCCGCGGCGGGCCTCCCGCGGAGGCGAGGGTGCTGCGGCCCCGCGGTGGGCCTGAGGCGGGGGACCGGCCCGGGCCGGCCCCTGAGGAGGCCCCAGCTGAGAGTTGTCAGCGGGGGAACCGGGACGGGGGGAGGGTAGTGGCGCTAGTGGTAATGTCGGTCCTTAAGGTTTAGGGATTGGGGCTTGTTTTGCAGGCTTTGGGCTTGTTCGCGCTGTTTGGCTGGGCGCTGGCTCCGAGTGACAGGTCTCAGAGGGGGGAGGGAGAGGTTTTTTGTCAGCCTTACACTGACTTGCACCTGCCCACCTGCTTCATCATCTATTGCCCTCATATTTTGTTCATGTTAATGTAAAATAATAAAGTCGATTGGCCCCTCCAAACACTTTGTAGAGTTTAAGTAATTGTGGTTGCTGCTGTGGTCCTGCTTGTTACCTGATGTCTCCTGTTTTCCTGCCCCTCTCCCACACTTATTTTTTTTTTCCTGATTATACCAATAAAAAAAACCCCAAAAAACCAAAAGTAAAAGCTGTGGACTGTGCCATAGCTAGGTGAAATGAAGGAAGAGGTTGGTTCTGTGTTCTGAAGGTGAGTGGTATGGGTGTTGCTCCTCTACTGTCATATAGGGAACTGTTTTAGGAAAGAACAAGTGCAAGAAGGTGAAAAAGACGAAAGCATGAAGAGGTCAAACTCAAAACTGGTACTGAAAGTCATTGCTAAAGGAAATAGGGGAGATGATGACTTACGGAATGGAGAAAAAGACTACATGGGTAATAAAAGCATTTAGAGATGTTTTTGGTAGTAAGTCTTAGAAATGTTAAATGTGTTTCCAGGTTTAAAACTTTTGGATAGACACCAGCCTGGATGTATAGAGAATGTAGGTAGTATAGAAGATGCTCTCTGGGGCATTCAGACTGGCTGCTTTCAGCAACAAAAGGCTATCATGTTTATGATAATGGTTATTTTTTTATGTTGGTATAATGTACAAGGCAAGTAAGGAGTCTTCATGAAGACCTGCCAGTCATAAGCACTTTTAAACCCTTATCTTCATGCCTGCTGTGTTGTAGCAAGCGTCACCAGACTTTTGGTTTAGTGGGAAGAGTTTATTGTAGGAACTTGATTTGCAAGAAGATGCAACAGGATTTGCACAGCTCTTAGGAAGCTGAAGACATTCATAGACCTCTTGCATAGCTATAGTAATTTTTATTTCTCTTAATTATTTCCATCTTCTATTTTAGACAATGATTGCTTTCCAGCAAAAAATTTTAAACGGGATCAAGTGTTTCAGAAGACAATGGGTTTTATTTTCAAACTCTGAAAGGACTACTGTATGTGGAGCAGACTACATGCTGATGGCGTTACAACTGTCGATGGCTGAAGTCAATAAACAGGTTAGCATTCATTCAGTAACTTCTTGGGACTTGGTACATCTTGAACTTTGTTCACTTCCTGGACTTCTTGCTTAGGCACCTACCTGAAATGGCTGTTTTGGTCACTTCGTTGTTGATTTAACTGAGGGTCAGATGCAGCAAGGCACTAAAATTAGTATAATTAAGCATACTGTTGAATAAGGGCTTAGAAAAAGAACAACAAGACAAATGGGAGGATGGAAGTTTTCTAAGTGTATATCTGAGTTTAAAACTTTTAATATTAAATACTAGTGTATTTTTTTCCTGATCATGTAACTTCTTTTTATTTCCATCATATGTTTCTTCTATGCTGTAGATGAGGGTGGGAGAACTATGGCATTTGGGATGCATCTTTTTTCTGAGTGCTCCAAAAACGCTTCGGAATGACATGACAGTATGCATACATAACTGATTTGGTATAAGCTGCATGAGTTGTGCTTGTAGAAGTCTGTTCTTGGCTGCTGTTTTTCCTGAGGCTCATCAGATGAAGACCTATACATACAAGTTGGAGCATGCTCCCAGTACCAGTAGGAAATACATGGCCGCCTTTGCATGTGTACAAGAAGTATCTGTCAAAAGACAAACAGGAGATGTAACTTTTAAGAGCCTCCGTAAGAAGTACTGTGGCTTGTCACAGCTGGAAGGTTGGGCATTAGCAGTCATATGAAACATACCGAAAACTGATGCAACATACAGTCAGGCCTTTGCATGTGTCTCATCTAATGAGAACAATTGCAATAGTCACTTTAATAATCTAAAGATATCTTTTTAGGTCAATAATCTTAATTACTGATGAAAACAAATTACTGTTGTTGGAAGACTTACCCAAATGTTGCATATTAAATTAAACATGTAGTACAAATTTTTAGTTTAAAAAAAACCCAACCAAACACAACACAAACAACAAAAACAACCCCTCAAACCAACAAAGAACCCCAAACAAACAGAAAACCTGCTTCACTTTGTGCACTTCTAGGTGCAGTGTATTCTTTAAAAAAATTACCACTTGTACTGGAAGAAGCTTATGTCTTGGAAGAAATATTTCTAGAACACTCTTTAACCTAACTAAATTAATCACCAGGAAATGTTTTGTAGTCTAAAATGTGCAGAATGGGGGTATCTGTTGTCTGAACATTAAATGTAACACTGGTCAATTCATCCCCCCTAAAAAAAATAAAATGTTACAGCAGAAATATTAGAATCCCAAGATTCTACATTTGTACTTCATAGAATGCAATATATTCCAGTCAGGATTCCAGTGTCTTCACAGTACTTGTGTAGGTAAAACTAGAAAATTATTGCACATCAAAAGAAACTCTAAAATAAGTGATAAAAGACAATAGTGTAAAACTACCTGTGGAGGCAATCACTGTTTGTCGTGTTTGGTGTGACTCTCCGTTGAGAATCACAAACATTTTTCCAAAGCTAACTCGGGGGACTAGAACTTGTTATTCTGCTGGATGCCAAAAATTGCAGACATGGTAAAGATGATATTTTTATGGTTCATTGTTATTTCCTTCCTAACAGCTTATAAAAAGCTCTTTCCTTCCCCTAGAAGTAACTAGTTCATTCTGCTTTCTCCTTTTTTTCTTCTCTAGCAAGCAGTCCTCCCCTCTATCTTTTCTCTCAGATATGATCGAATAAAAATTCAAACAATTAAAATTTGAAATATAATGCTTTTACTTCAAATCTGAAGGACTAAGTGCTCAAAACCTAATTTGCTTTTTCTGATTATACTAGTTGGTCTGATAAGACAAATTAACAGTATGTATAAACCTTGTCTGCCATATGTGGATTAAAACTTTTCCAGCATTTGCTGCCTCTGAAATCCAGTTTCTTCAGTTGGATGTCCATTTTGATGTTTATAGTGTTAAATACGGCTGTTTTATTTGGTTCAGTGCTGAAATATCAAACTAAGATGCAGAGTATTATTGTTGTAGGGCATGTGTTTTGCTGATTGACTGGATACCAAGCAAAAATGAATTCCAAATCAAATATAAGAATAAACACAGTTTATTATATTACAATATAATAAAGGAAAATAGTATGCAATATGATAGAAGGAAACAGTACTAGTTATTATGCCCAATATGATGAAAGAGCAATAGGAGCGAAACATCAAATCCTTACTACAAAAGGATCTTTAATAAGAAAAGGATACATCACCAGTTACCACCTTAATATCATCCAAGCCCACACTTCGGCTGGGAAGCCCAGTTGCAGCTGGCACCAGGAGTCTCATGGTAACTGGGAAAATTCCTACACTGTGTGTCCATCTGTAGGTGAGGCTTCTGTCCCAGTCCTGGAGCTTGCCCACCTTTATACTCAGTGAAAAACAAAAATAGTTTACACACCTATGTATGTAAACTTTTAAGCTTAGGCTAAGCGCAGGCGTGCAGTATTTTGTGATTTGTAAGGTTCACACGTGCCAGGGATGTTGGCCCAATGCCCGAATGTGGTGATGTTACCATTGTGACACAGCTGCACACAATACTTGTTGTCTTGATGGTTCTGCTCATCTCTTGCTTGTTCGTGGGGCTCAGGGCAAACACCACCTGCTCCTTAAAGATATCCTTGAGCTCCCTGAGCTCACTGTCCAAGTTAAATGATTCCTAATTGAAGACAAAGACTTTTTCATAAGCAGTAATCAATTTAATAAACTTTCACCATGTTATGTCCCTTGTTAGATCTCTCATTTAAGTACAATAATTTCATATTGTTAACGTAACACCCATGGAATAGAAGTCTATTATGATGAAGTTACTGCATGAAAAATAACTGTGCTAACATGCTTTTGACTCACTGGGTTGAAAAAAACCCTAAGCTACCACAAACAACAAAACCCTATTCTCTTTCTTTAGGAACCTGGACTGTTGTGATGGTATTTGTGTTTTAATGTTATCTGTATCAGCAGTAAAAATGAAAAATAACAAAGCTTTTTTTGAGAAATCCAGAAAAGTTTCAAAGTCTTCTAACTTACTAGTCTTAAATTTCACCAAAAATAAGGGTAGCAAGCAGTGTGATAAACACTGATCAAATAGCGGGGATAAAAGGAAAAAAATCATATGCTTTGAATTCCTCTGAAAATACTTTGTGTTGTAGCTATTAGGACAAATACTTACTTGTCATTTTCAGACCATGGCTGTTTTAGCTACTATTGGGGGAAAATGAGACATCATATAAAACTTCTTTTTTTTTCTCGAGTCTGTCCATTTAGATTCTTAGACTTGTCTTAAATATTTTGTAAATCTGTATTCTAGCACTGGGACTGTGAGACTGGAGGAAAAAGTGCTTCATTGTTGTTTTTAGAAATACATTTTCCCTTCAGAAATTTGTTTTTGTCTCTTTCTGATTCTGCATGAAATCAGCTTTGTGTGTGGTTAGTTCTACCCTGTGCTTCCATGACTACATTTTGTACACTGTCTGAAAAAATATGTTCTGTTGAGGTTCTTGCATTTCTTGAATTGTTTTCCCAAATAATCTTGTTTCTATGTTGACAAATAAAGAAAAATGCAAAGTTGCTTTACAGCCTTACTCCCTTAAATAGTTTTATCTGTCTTCCTTTTGGTAATGAGACTCCTACCAACTTTGTAGCAATTTTATATGATGTTGCTTGTAACATATGTAAGGGTGCTACCAAGAGGCATTGTCTTGGCTGTTCTTCAGTATAATTAATTTTTCACAGAATGGTTGATGTTGTAGGGGACCTCTGGAAGTTACCTTGTCCAACCTGTCTCCTCAAGCAGGACCACATAATGCCAGTTGTCCAGGACCATGTGCAGATGGCTTTTGAGTATTTCCAAGAATGGAGACTCCACAACCTCCCTGAGCAGACTGTGCCAGTACTTAATCACCCTCACAGTAGAAGAGTGCTTCCTAATGTTCAGCAGGAACCTCCTGTGTTTCGTTCTGTTTGTACCCAGTGTCTCTGGGCTTGCCACTGAGCACCTTAAAAAAGAGCCTGGCTCCATCCTCTTTGTACCCTCTCTCTAGATATTTATATACATTGATTACATCCTCCCTGGGCATTCTCTTTTCCAGCCTAAATGACCCCAACTTTCTTAGCCTTTCCTCATACGTGAGATGCTCCTGTCCCTTAATCTTTGTGGGTGATTCTCTGGACTTTGTACTCTCCAGTATGTCAGTATGTCTCCCTTGTACTGAGGAGCCCAGAACTGGACACAGTATTCCGATGTGATCTCACTAGTGCTGAGTAGTCTTCTCTACAAGGGACAGGCTCTTTTTTGAGGAAAAAAAACCCAACCAAACATTGAAATTTTATAGAAGAAAGGTTGAAGTAATGCATATTTAATTGCATTTTTTAAAAGCAAATGATGCCCTGAGACTGTTCTGCTGTCTTTCCCTATACCCTGTGTAACCAAAGCATCAGTAGTTACTGTTTCTAGTGTTTTTGGGTTGCTTAACAGCTGGAGTAGTTTTAAGTGTGTTAAACTGTTGCTACTTAAATCTTGAGGCACCCTCTTTAGTTTTTTGATAAGGCTTCCTCTTCTCCCTGCCTCCCTTTCTTCTCCTATAGTATTACATGCTTCTGTTTTGAGGGGTGGAAGGGGAAGCAAGAATGTGGTGTAGGGCTCTTGTTTTGTTTTGTTTTTTTAACCAAGTGTGCTACATTTTCTGTCTTGTTTTTATTACTGCTATAGTTGATAGTGTTAACTTTAGAAGGTAGGAGTTTGTTGCTTGGATGAGTACAGTTTTTACTTTGTCTGTTTCAGGATCTTATTGCAACTACTAACTCTTCTACTCACCCTACTGTAGCTCTCCAGACCTCATTAAACTGAGCATACTTCTATTCTCTTTGATCCTGGTACTTTTCCCCTTGACACCCCACACTGTTGCTTGCCCCTGCCCCACCAAAAAAAGGTGTTCAGTCCCAAACAGTTATCCATGCAAGGTATACTGGCATTTCTCCAAGCTTGGGATATTGGCCTGTATCTTCACTGGCTTTGCTTCTGGCAGATTGCAATATGATAAATATGTCTATTCGCTTGCACATGTATGAACCACCATCTAAATCTGTGCATGGCACTGTCGGCATTCACTGGAGTGGGAAACTTATTAAAAATGCTGCTTTAAAATACTTTAGTGTGCTTTATATACCACAGTTTGGGAACTTATGTCTTGTGTGAAAGTGTACAGAAGCAAGCAAGGCTCAGTAGGACCAGAAGTGACAAGACTGCAGAATCACACAGCTTGAGGGCAATACCAGACAACAATACTGCATTTCAGGAGTATGCCTGAAAATAATAGAACTAGAGACAACACTTGTGTGGAGGTTAAGCATGGCGTCTTGAACACACATATTCCAAAAATGGGCAGTGACCATTTGTTTGAGAAGGGCAGGAAAGAATGTTATATTGCTGACATACACGTGACTTCATGTTTTTTAAAACAATTTTCTGTCAAAATGGAAGCTGCTTGGCTGTGTGGTTAGCCCTAGAAAGCTTGCAATACTTACAAAATACTAAAATATGTTGACTGTAGGCATTAAATGTTGCTGCTGGATTTCAGACTTTTTAAAGCAAGAGTCCAAGGAAACTTAGAATACTGCACTAACAAGAAGTGAAAGTGCTTCATAATACTTCATTGTTTCTATGCCTATGAAACACAATACTTGCAACATCATGGAATGAAAGTATGGAACTTTTTTAAGTTCCTTAAGGTATTAGCTAGTTGGTACATGCTTACTGAAACACCAATATTTTTTAAAATTAATTTTAAAACCAGAGATTCTTGACAAATTGACTCTATAATTAATGGAATAAACTGTCATAGTGAGCACTTGATCATGAATATCTGGAGTGTGGTTTTATTTGGATTTAAAATATTTTTGCAGCACTAGTATAAATTTTGTGAATTTCTGCAGGTCCTTGGTCTGATGAGGAAAGGTTTTGATTTATTAGATATCATATTGAAGTTGTACTTTAACTTGGTAGTTCTGGAGAATTTTGTTTCAAAACAAAGTGAGAAAACTTTTTAATCTTTTTTTTATTTTTTTATTCAACCTACTGCTGTTTTGGTATGTTTAAACTGGATTATAATATGATTACATGTTTAATTTTTTGAGGTCTGAAATGGAAAGTAAGTGCTTTTCAGAAAACATGTATGCCATTTTAATATTGTGGTAATCTGTGGGATAGCAGGCAAGTTCATAGTGCTGAATTATTGTAGCCCATGCACAAACTAGAAGGCAAAAAAGTGCTCTAAAAATAATATCTGTGAGTACTCTTTTGTTTTCACTCCTAGTTCTCTTCTTAAGCAATATCGAAGGAGTTGACTTTCAGGACTTTGGAATTGTATATTTAACTAGGTCTATTGGGAAAGTTGTGCTAAGTATGCTGGAACAACTTAAATTATTACAATTGCTGCTGACCTGTTGGCGTATTTAGTTTTGTATTCAGTTGCTAATGGTGTTAGTAAGTAATCACTTTTATGCAGATTAAAGTTGCTTAATGTTAAAACATGAAATAAAACCTTTGGGCTAGATGGGAGTTATCTGCCATTATGACTGTATAATACAGCTTTTTTTTTTTTTTTTTTTTTTGCTGTCATATGCTTTAGGTACCAGTAGCATGAACTCAGTGTCCTTAGTGAAAACTGGAAAATTTGCTACAGATGCAAAATTGCTTGTTGCATGTGTTCTGAGGTCTAACTCAAATAGAAGGACCTTAGCTGAAAAAGTAAGGGTACGAAATAGGGACTAGTCCGTAGATCAGAGCTGAGTGTTGACAAAAATAGTAGTTGTGAAATGATGCCAAAATGGCAGAGTAACTGCTCAGAGATGGATTTTTGTCTTTAAGCAGCAAAGGTATTTATTTCGTGCCAAATTGGGGAGCTAGCCAATTCACATTGGACAAACCAGCTCCAAAGTTTTCAGTGAAAAGTTAGGTATTTTAAAAAGTTTGTGAGAGGTTACAACATCTTTACATACATATTCATTTGATTTTGACACGTAATCATTCTATTCATAATAAGTGGGATCTAGGTGGAGTAAGCCTTTCAACTTCCTTTGTTCAACAATTTCCTGACTCATGGTCTCCTTATCTCTTTCAGGTGCCCACCTTATCTTTTCTAATTATTCAGAGCACATTACTTTATCTTCAGTGGTACATTCCTTTAATTTTGTTAGTGGAACTTTTCCTTATTCAGAGTACTTTTCAGAGTACATTCTTTACTCAACACAAACAGAGCATCACCCAGAGCATTGTACCAAGCTCATTCTGACTAATCTTTTTAAGACCTTGCTCTGTTTCAGAGGAGAGGTAAGAGCAAGTAGTAAGGAAGCTGCAAGATTACAGGAGAAAGAGGAAGTGGTGGTGGGCAAGTTAACACTGGGAGGTTTTAGAGTATGGTAGTATGGAAAGGACTGCAATAAACATGGCTATGAGAAAACAGATTGTGGCGGATGTTGAGTAAGACATCAAGATTTGGGAGCAAGGTGAAAACAGGCACTGGATATAATGAGGTATGGGTGTGTAAGGGAGATCAGCATCTCTTAGGCAGAATTTTGGCAAGGCAGAGAACAGTACAGTAGTGCAAGTCCAGAGGCAGTGGTCAAGAGATAAAAAAACAGGTTAACAATTGAATAAAGGACCAGATTCTGAATTGCAGAGGCCAGGAATATGTATGTAATCCTGCATCCCAGACACTGTGTTTTGTCTCTGCAGTCTTTAGCTCAATCTAATCAGTAGCAGAATTCTATGTTAGCATGTATTTTCACTTATATAAGTTGCATCTTAATGGAATTCTTCCTGTGCATAGCTTGGTTTACACAGATTGAAACTGATTTTTCTGGCTTCTTCAGTGTTGCAGTCTTTGACCACTGAGAATACACTCATCTCCTTTGTTGGCAGCCACAAGAGACAGGCTCAGGTTTCTTGCAGTTCCTACACCTGTGCTGAACTGGAAGACTTAAAACCTCTGATGCTCAGTGAGCTGATTCCCTCCACCCCTTCCTCACAAGCGTGAATCACTTGGTTTAAAAAATAACAATACTTTGCTATAGGGCTATGTATTGTACCTAATTATTTCTTGCTCAAGAGTTCAACAGTAACTGCTCTCTCATCTAGTTTCTTACTGATACAACTGAATGGTTAGCTGCCTTGCATTCAGTAACATCACTTGGTCTGTGACTCGAGTAACAGGGTTTTGTTGCTTACTTGGCTTGTTTTTTAAATTCCTCTGAATTTGAACTCCACTGTCTGTTCATATCTGTGGTGATGCTTTCACCTTTTTGTTTGCCATTCGTGCCCTGCTGCCATACTTATAAACTTCAGCCATGCCAGTTTTGTTAAAACCTATGGTTCTTTAGTTACTTCTCCTTCATAAATGAGATGCCATGTAGCATTATGGACTGCATACATTCTCTTTTCCTTAGTCTCTCCTGTTCTCCCATGTAGAGATAACTTTTAAAGAAAAGTTTATTCTTTTTTTACCCTTTAGTTTAGAACTGCACAAGAAAACTGCAAGCTTATTGCTTCACTCTTCTAACTAGTTAGGCACGATTACTTAATAAACCTCTGCCTAAAAGTGTAGTAATAGCAGATGCCCCCACTGTAAATCTTTTGAAAAAAATTATGAACTAGTATGTAAATTAAACCTTTAGTCATTAGTTTTATACATTTTCTGCTTCTGTCCACCAAAGGTCAACAGAGCATTCCTCTCAAGAGTTGGAAAGAAAAGAGGGACTTTAACTGTGTTACAAGCCTCTTAAGTTTGTGATAAATTTTAATTTTCTTTTTTTTTTGCCTAGAATAGGAAAAGGTTCTCCAGTTGCAAAGAAAATGCTTAGGTTTTTTTGCTACCCATGTATTTGTTGTCACGTATCCCCTTTATCTGCTCTTTTAATTTAACTCTTTGTTAATCTCTAATTCTTGATAAATTTCCGATAAACTGTAAAAAAAAAAATTTTTTTTCCATTTTGGAGGTTGGGGAGAAGGCAGAGGGGTACATGGAATGTAATCTAATAATTTTGACAGGGAGAGTGGCCAGAAGCTGGGTATAAGATTCTGGCCTATACCGTACAGTTAATGTTAGTCAAGGTCCTAGTAATGGGTAGGTGTGCATTGTTTTAATGTGTTTGTTAGTAACACTATCAGTGTTATGATAAAGTATAACTATACTAACAAAGGAAAAGCAGGTTTGGGGTTTTTTTTTTGACATAGCATGTATTTTCCCAGATGACTGCTTGAAGCAAGGTAATAGAGCTATATCTACTGCCTTTGGGATGTAAATGCCTGTCACACTGAAAACTATTTCTGCAAATAACTTTATGTAAGCCGCAGTCCTGTAAAAAAGTCAATGTTTTTTCTTATGAGTGAAGTTCAAGGTACATACCTGGTATCAGGAACAAATACTGCATGTAACAATACTCAACTGTAAAGGCAAAGCACTGGAAGAACTTCAAGTAAGACTTTGTTTATAATAAATATTTAGATTGTAAGAGGTTTATTTTTTGAAATGCATCTTTTTTAAAAGTTAGTTTTAAACCTATGCTGAATACTTTTTTATTTATAACCAATACTATTTTTGCATTTTTCTGTTTTATTAGCACCATGGAGATTTCACAGTATCACTTAGTGACGTGTTGGAAACTTGGAAGTATTTTTTACATGACAAACTGGGATTATCATACGAAAACATGAAAGAACCTAAAAATTATGCTGACGTAAAAAAAGCCTATCATGCCTTCTTAGAAAGAAGCAATATGTTAGATCTAATAGACATATGTCAGAAATGCTGTGGTCTTGGACTTGTATCTGAAGATGAAAGCATAGCCCCTGTAAGTATTTTGTTTGCTTGATCTCTTATATTGTTCTGACATAATTTTTATTCCAGTTATGGATTTATGACACTTCTAGATATATTTATAAATAAATAAAAAATCCGAATTATTCACAAGTTACTTTGCTCTTCTATTGGGGAAGCAATGACTTTAAATTACTAAATATTTTAAAGAGATCTTAGGTTTACTCAAAATTATTTCTTTCTGTTTTCCTGCTAAATGGGTGGGTCCCACAGCTCTTCTGTACGTATACCACACTTTGCCAGAAATGGAACTGAAAAATGAGCTGTAGAGATTTGGTAAGACTGGAACAAAGCTTAGTGATTAACATGTGTCATGGAGTTCTGGTTGTATGTTGATATGCAGTCAAAATATTTTTGATGATCATCACCTTAAAAATACCACTCACTTCACAGCAGAAACTACCCTATACTACATATAGTTCCATTTTAGATTTTTCCAGAAACCAGAAAAGATTCCACTTCAGCCAGTCTGCAGTACTATTGCAGTTTATTGCATCTTCAGATGTTCTTATGACACTGCATGTGAGGCTATACTCTAGAGAAGGTTTTGTGTGTATTCCACTCTTACTCTAATAAAAGTATGAAAAATGAATTTGATTAATCTCTGTTATTGAATAAAAATATATGTAAGTAGCAATTAAGACAAGTTTGAAAAACAAACATTCCGCATGATTTTATTTGATCCTGTGCTTCTAGAGCATAGAAAAGTCAAAGGACAGAGGATATTGATACTGAAAAGTTAATGAATGTTGGATTTAGATGCATATACTTCTAGTTTGTAATGAGAATTAGAGAGTAGTTGTCTGCTTTTACTGCCTGCTCTCAGCATTGCAGACTTAAATTATGTTTATTTAATCTTCTTCATTTGATATATGTTTAATTAGATGGCCATTGTAATATGAGGGAAGATATGCCAGTTACTGAATATTAATTGGACTGAGGTATATTATGAATGTGCCATGAGTTATTAGTTACAGCACGATTAAAACTGTTTACCTTCCAGGCCTAGTAAGAATAGTTTTCTCCACGAAAAAGTGGTCAAATATCGCTAACAGGTTGCCCAGAGAACATGTGGAATCTTGTCTTTGGAGATATTAAAAACTTAGCTCACTCAACATGTCACTGAGCAACCTGGTCAAACTGGTCCCGCTTCAAGCATGCATGGGTTTGTACTAGGTGATCCCTATAGGTCCCTTTTAACCTAAATTATTGTATGATTCTGTGACAAGTATGCTTGTAACCAGCTTGTCTACTTCCTTAAAGGTTCAGAGAACCTACATTCAAAGCACTCATGTGATTATTAAACACAAAAAAAGATTACAAGGAGAACTGAAGCACAGGAGAAAGGCATGGAAACTGTGATTTTGGGGTTTCTTTTCTTCCTGTTTTCATAGGGAAGGTAGAGAACTCTGGTAGGTTAAAGAGCTCTCCCTGACCATGGTATAACATATTAGATGTTCTCCAAAACATAAGCAGCCACTTTTAGTGTGAGTGTATTAGGTAACTGTTTGAGATACCTTTTCTAAGATAGTTTGACCCTTACACCTCTTTTCTCTGCTAAAGACTGTAAACCAAAAGTAGGTCATGAGGTCTGTGTTAACTCAAAACAGTAGTAAACTGGCAGTGACATAGTTTCACCTGGTTGTAATACTACTTTTGCTTTCTAGTCAACTTCATATTTAAGTTTATTCTGATCTTTTTACTACAGGCTCAACTGTTGGAATTTATTTCTGGCATACAGAATGCACAAGAAAATAATGTTTCTGTTCCTTCTACTCCTCCCACACCGGTCAACAGACAGGGCCAGGAGAATGTGAAGGTAAAAATTATTTCTATCTCTTTTGTAATGTTCCATATATATTGAAGACAGTCCTTCTGTGAAGCAGGCATTTGCTGTAGACTTAATCTGCCTTGAATCACCAGGGAATAAATTTTTCTACAAGTCAACCATCACTGAAACATTGTCTTGACTAAGAGTTAAATGATTTGCCCAATGCTACAAAGTAAAGTTGTAGGTGAAGTAAACTTCTTTGATTTCACTTTGTTAGCTTGTTCTCCCTTACAGAAGAAATCTGAATACCCACTGCAGTGTTAGCTGTAGCAAAGGAAACAAGATTTGTCTGTCACAGTAGAGGACTTGAGAACTTTCTGGAATACTGGATTTTTTCCTTTTACCCTTTTAACCCTTAAAACAAGAATCCCAGAATACTCTATAACAACGCTTAAAATGCTGGCACTTTAGTAATTTCCAAACTTGCTTTTCTCATAAGTGGCAATTTCAATTCAATATGTGGGTACAATTCAAAATATTTCTGAACAAGAAAATATTTTCTGAACTGAGGTTCTCCCCTAGATAGTACTTCTTCTACCACTAACATAATGGCTTTCTTGCTTGTAGTAAAAATACTCCTTCCTTTTTTTTCCTTGTCTATCTTTTCACTGTCACACATATATGTTTGGTTTGTTTACTGCCTAGATTTTTGTTGTATACATCCTGTTGAATAAGGAGGAAATTCCATAGAAAAAATAGGTCTTCTCATTATCTTTCCTTTTGTTCATGGCCTTTTCTTCATCTTTTCTTTGCTTGTGACAAAACTGTAAATTCTTCAGTTCTGGGACCGTTGTTCTTACAGGGTCCAGAACAGTGCTGCAATATAAGCATACAATGTTATGTTTTGGTTATGTGGGTGGATCTAGGCCACAATTTATGTCCAAACTCAATCAGTGGAGTTTCTGTGATTGACATCCCCTGGGAGCCAAGGCAAAAATTACTGAATCTTCTGCAGAGCTGGCAAGTTGTTTAAAATCTTAGCCTATTTGAGGTTAACGACAAATCCTTTTGTGGTTTAATGGTGCTAGTATTTTACCTTGGGATAGAAAAGGAATATCCAAAGAGGTGTCCAAATAGAAATTGATAGCCAATTTTAATAGCTAGAGATCCAACCCTCAAATATTTTGTGAATATTCAAGCACACTATATGTAACTTTAACATAGTAATCATACCTGCTTTTGTCAATGCTTCCAGAATCCCCATACATGAAGTAACATTTTGAAATTATGCAAGGTGAAATTCTTACTCTTTCCAAAAATCGTGTCAGTACATACCTAAATATAATTAAAAAAAAAACACCATAATTCAACAGCAGGATGACCAATTTGTGTGATGCTTTCTTATACAGGTGACAGGCCTAGCAAAGAAGTGTGTGTGTTCATATTTAAGCTTGTTGGTGAATTCTAAGGATGATCTGGCATTGGCTCGTATTTTAAATGTTCCTGACAGAGGACTTGGTAGAGATGCCTTCACTAACCTAAAACATGCCTCACAGAAGAGTGAAATGTCTATTTTCTTGGTAAGTGTATGTCCTGGTTTTGTCTGGGATAGAGTTATTTTTTTTCCCAGTAGCTGGCACAGTTCTGTGTTTTGGATTTACTATGAGAATAATGTTGATAACACACTGATGTTTTGGTTATTGCTGAATAGTGCTTACTATTAAGTCAAGGACTTCTCAGTTTCCCATGCTCTGCCAGTGAGGAGGTGCACAAGAAGCTGGGGGGAGCAGAATCCAGCTGACCCAAACTAGCCAAAGGGATATTCCATACCACAGGATATCATGCTCAGTATATAAATTGGGGGGAGTTGGCTGGGAGGGGCTGATCGCTGCTCGGGGACTGGCTGGGCATCGGTCAATGGGTGGTGAGCAGTTGTATTGTGCATCAATTATTTTTCTTGAGTTTTATTCTTATATCTCCCTCTTTCCTTTTTATTACTATAATAATATTTTACTTCAATTATTAAACTTGTCTTATCTTTCTTATCTCAACCCATGAGTTTTACCTTTTTCTGATTCACCTCCCCACCCCACCAGGGTGGGAGGATTGAATGAGCTGCTTCATGATACTTAGTTGCTGGCTGGGGTTGAACCATAACAGTGTATCAAATGAAACTTGCTGTAGACCAGAGGCAGTGTAATAGATCTATAAACACAAAATGTTGCTTTAATCTCATGTGCAAGACTGGCGTTTGCAAGCCAAGTCAAATACCACCGTAAATGTGATTCCTAGGTTAAAAAGACACAACAGAGAATCTGTGTGAAGAAACGGGTGCTGGCTTGGTCATGAGATCTAATGATGCACAGAGGAACAACTGTGTGCATGAGTACCTCTAGAGCTTTAACACATGATATCATAAAAACAGGCATCAAGACCGTTCATACCAAACAGTGACTGAAATCCTGAAAAAGTTCACTTTCTTAAAAAAAATATATGGGGGTTTTATTATTGCTTTTAAAATTTTGAAGTCCTGGTAGACAGTGTGAAGTGAGGTCATGAATATTCATATCAAAGAAAAAAGGCAAAGGAAGGAAAAGATGGCATTAGACCAAATATCTCTGAAATCAGTCCTGGTGAGTTGACCCTGGCTGGACACCAGATGCCCACCAAAGCCATGCTATCACTCCCCTCCTCAGCTGGACAGGGGAAAGAAAATATAAAGAAAAGCTCATGTGTTGAAATGGGGACAGGGAGAGATCATCCACCAATTACTGTCACAGGCAAAAAAGACTCAACTTTGGGGGGAAAAAAAATAAATTTAATTTATTACTAGTCAAATCAGAGTAGGATAATGAGAAATAAAACCAAATCTTAAAACACTTTCCCTTCCACCATACCCTTCTTCCCCAGCTTAACTTCACTTCCAGTTTTCTCTACCTCCTCCTTGCTAGTGGCACAGGGGAATGGAGAACAATGGTTGCAGTCTGTTCATCACATGTTCATTTTGCTGCTCCTTCCTCCTTGGGGGGAGAACTCCTCACACTCTTACCTGGCTCCAGCATAGAGTCCCTTCCACAGGAGGCAGTCTTCCCTGAACCTCTCCAGTGTGAGTCCTTCCCACAGGCTGCAGTTCTCCATAACTGCTCCGGCGTGGGGCCCTTCCATGAGGTACAGTCCTCCAGGAACAGACTGCTCCAGTGTGGGCTTTTCTCTCTACAGGGCCACAGGTTCTGCCAGGAGTCTGCTCCAGTGTGGGCTTCCCATGGGGTCACAGCCTCTTTCAGGCATCTGTCTGCTCTGGTGTGGGGTCTTCCACAGGCTGCGGGTGGATATCGGCTTCACTGTTAACCTCCGTGGGGCTGCAGGGGCACAGCTGCCTCACCATGGTCTTCACTAAGGGCTGCAGGGGAATCTTTGCTCTGGTGCCTGGAGCATCTCTTGCCCTCCTCCTTCACTGACCCTGGTGTCTGCAGAGTTGTTCCTCTCACGTATTCTCACTCTCCTCTCCAGCTGCAGTTGTGCAGCTTTTGTTGGGCTTTTTTGCCTTTCTTAAAAATGTTATCACAGAGGTGCTAACCACTGTTGCTGATGGACTTGGCCTTGGCCAGAAGTGGGTCCATTTTGGAGCCAATTGGCATTGGCTCTGCCAGATGTGAGAGGCTGCTAGAAGGTTCCCCTAGAAGCCACCCCTGTAGCCCCCCTGCTAGCAAAACCTCACCATGCAAACCCAATATAGCAATGAGGTTGAGTTAAACAAACATCACAAAGCAGTATTAACAATAAGAAAGCCAAGCCATTAACAATGCATTACAATCTGATTAAGTTTTAAAGTGGTGTAAGTATTTTTGTTAAATAGTAAACCAGCATTTTTCTGTGCATTTGTTAAACTTGAGACATCTAGAATCTGAAGGATTTCTGTCTACAAATTGCTCTGAGAGCAACCTGGTGACAAAACCCTGCCTTGACATGCTCACTAAAAAAGAGGCCAAGGTTTCAAAGGGCAGTATTGCAGTTTTTTCAGCTTTCACTCAGAATTCGGGGAGGGTAATACTTTCCAGTCATTTGCAGCTTGATCAGCCTTGAAATACTCTTCAAAATGTCATTGATATGGGAGAGTCCTGCTCATTATTCTGAAAGGCACAGAGCTGGAAAAAACACCCTGAAGACAGTGGTATACTCTTCCCTCAATGCCCTTGTATGGGAATATAAGAAGCTTACAGCATTAATGTGCAGTGCTCACAGAGGTTAAAGAATCTGGTTTGGTATGTGAGGTGCATTTATGCTTACAGTAGTTATAATCAAGACAGAGCCATCTCAAAAATACTTGGGATAAGATAAGTAAGAATTCTTTCTCCAAAGAACCACTATAGTCCCTCATATTCGAAATAATCAAATTTTGCATGCACAGTGGCCTCAGTCCAGACAACAACAGACCAAGGAAAAGCAGTATGGGTATGTAAAAGTCACTGAAGAAGCTGCGTTCTCAGATTTTTATGGTTGAATAAATGTGGAAAATTTATGAAATCTCAGTTCCAGGATTAATTATTTTGGCTCCTAATGTTCTGTTAACATTGTGTAAAAAAAAAAAAAAAAAAAAAAAAAATGTGTTTGGACTGGATTTATTACTTCTTCCTCAGAGTTGCCAGAGGGAAAACTTCTCTACCATGTAAAGAAGTCTTCTTTTCTGGCATCTGTGTTTTGCAGAAATCTTGCAAAGCTAGTATATTTCCCATTGGGAAGGCAGGGTCCTATGAACTGTACTTCATCCACAGGTAATCTTTAACAAAAAGGCAGGGATACTGACAGGTATACATTCTTTGCTAGAGTAATCCCATTGTACTCTTTCCAGTCCTACAAGCTTTATGAGTTAGCTGTAAAGTCTGAAATTAAAACTTCTATGTAGAATTAATATTACTGAATCTGCGTTAAGCATATTGGATTGTTATCTTTCACCATTCTGAAGAACTACTAAGCTTTTTATTCTGACTGTTGCCTTAAAGTTTGAGGGGTTGTCATTTAAGGTTTTGGTACTGCTTTGGGACATCTCTTGTTTTCAGTGTCTTTATAGCATTTAAAAACATATGGAGACTTTCCAAATTGGGTACTTGTGATGATAGAAGCCTTAACTGGTTTTTTTTTTCAGAAGCTTTGAATATACATTATTTTCATTTGCATCTCTGAAAACAGATACACTACTGAAGTCAACTTTTACATTCTTATGTTAAAATTGTTCTTGGGTCACAGACAGCCCTCTGACTCCAAGACTAGTTTTTGAGGTCAGTACAAGCATTTAAACAGCAGCAACAATGAAAAAATTATATAAACTGTATAAAATGTTATATGAACATTTTTTTAAGCTGTTAAAAGGCCAATCTAGATATCAGATTAGCCGGGTCATTTTTGCTTTGACTTGTATGGTTTTTTATACTGCTGCACTATTAAAGTATTGATCTTGCAAATATTTATCATAAGATCTACAAAGCTTGCCATTAAGACTTATTCTTGATTGATTCCAGTTAAATTATTTCTGCTATCAACCAGCTGTTACACACTTTGAAAATCTGTAGGACAGGTTCACTTCAACCTGCGTACATTTCATGTATGTCTACAGTTTCATATCTCTGAATATTTCTCCTAATAGATGGCAACATCTTTTATCCGAACCGTAGAACTTGGAGGAAGAGGCTGTAAATCTTCATTATTTGATCCTTTAAAAGTCCATGTAAAGGGGCTTTCAAATCTTGTTAATTTTATTGACAAGCTGCAAGACATTGTTGGTGAAATCTTAAATCCAAGGTAATCCCCAATATTATATTATTGTCTTGCTGAGCACCTGCTTTTGTTTGTTTTTTTTTTCTTGTGCATGTGTCTGGAGGAAAAGGAACAAAAGAAAATCTGATGATTTAATACTTCAGAGTAAATGTTTACACCTTAAACCTTATTACCCCAGCTGTTATTAAAATATTTATATTTTGTAAGCTTAGAAATTTTTGAGGTTATTCTTTCTATTAAATTTCTATCAAATCAATGTATGTATGGCTATTCGGTTAGTTCCCTACTTGTAAATGAACTTCCAAAGATTTCAGTCCTGTGAGTCTGGTAAGTACACAAACTGACACGTGCTTTGCTTTGTGCTCATTGAATACTTCCTTTTTGTCATTTTGTTGGATCTACCCTTATATAAAGGAGTTTTTATTGCTGCTGACAAATGGCAGCTTTGGTTATTTAGCCTTTTTCTCTTCTCAACTACATAAGCGAAGCATAAGAATTATTTCTAAGTAAGGGTCTAGGGAAGTCACTGATTTTGAATGTTTTTGAAGACCTGAGATTAGTTTTTGGGCAAGCTTATAAACATGAGATTAGAGAGAAGTGTAAATGTAACACAGGAATTTGAATTGGTAAGTGCTGGCATTAGTACAGAGAGAAGAGCAATTTTCTTAAGCATTATAGAAGTTAGTAATTTTTTTCATTTATAATCAGTAATTTTTCTATACAAAACTGTAGCAAATCAGCTGTAATAGTTCTGTCCTTGATACTAAAGAGCCTTTTTTTAGTTTGAATTGAGTCTAATCGACACAGTTCAAAACAAAATGTTGTAAGCAAACCATAAGCATTATGTAAATTACCATTCAGATTACATTGAAGCTAGAAGTGGGAAGTATTTCTGAAGTTGTTTTGCAGTTTTTGTTTTACTTTTTAATTTTGCTTCTTTGTTCTTTCATTTCAACATCCTGGATGCCAGACACTTGCTGTCTGTGGTGGTGATTAAAAAAAAAGTTTTGACTCTGCATCTAATGTATGCTTTTTAAAATTTAAATCATATATGACACTGTACATTGATAAAAATGAGAGATGAAAAAGATTTATGTGCATGACCTTACCACTTAGGGTACAAATCCCGCTTTGTCAGGTATATACAGTTCATTAAAGTATAACATAAAATGATACATCTTGTTAATTACCCTTCTGTTCAAGGCACGTGAGAAAAATCAGAGTGGGATAGTTGCTGGAACTTAGTAGTTTCTGCTTGGGAGAATTCCCTGGAGCTTGGAAATTCTTTTCAGCATTCAGCTGTTTATTCTGTTGCTTTCTGTGCTGTATCTGCTGTCCCGTTTATTCTGGGATACAAATCTCGTTAATGTCAGATTCTGGCATACTCATCAGATTGCATGTGTACATGTAGGTGTCATTGGTTGTATCATTGACCAACAATGGAAGCTAGCTGTACTGTGGTGTTTATAGTATCTTTTGTATTCTGTATGGGCTTTACAACCTCACGATGTAAAACACTACTATTGTTTTTCTGTATGTATCTATATAGTAGCTCAGTGCTTACAGAAATAGAGTAAGCAGTTGGCTGTCTGAAAGAGTCTTCATTAGTATGCTAAAGTTCTGAAATATTTTAGGACTAGTAAAAATCTTATGATCAAAACATTAGTAAACAAAAATGTATTTTTCTTAAGTGTCTGGTAAGCCATATGAGTGAGGACTATCTATATGCCCTGCCTGTGATGTGACAGTTGTTACGAATTACAGAAGATGCAGTTTTACAGAAGAAACTTCTGTAGTTCTGTTACTACTGCACTCTAAAGACCAGAGGGGGAAAAAAGCAACAATGCAGCAAAAGATTTGTTTGCTTGGTCTTTAGAAGCCTGCTGGGAAATCTAAGAGCAAACTGGACAACCTGTCTGTGGTATTGCTGGTTCTCTGATGTAGAGATTTGCCAAGCTGCAAAAAACAGGTCTCAGTATTTGCTATGCCACAAGAAAAATGCAGTGGTTTTGGTTGTTTACTTAATGATTAGAAGTCTGTTATTTCAGTTAAATCTTGTTATAGTGGAGATCTTATGAAACTTGAACTTGCATAAAATGCAAAGTAGCCAAATAATTGCTGTGTCATTCTGAAATACATGTTGAAAAGAAGCTTTCTTCATCAACTGAAGTCAAGTTCCTTTGCTTTGGAAACCTAGAAACTGAATCGAAGATGTCGGACAGTGATGGGACACACTTAAGAATTTTTGAACATGGCAATACGGTGCAGCCAAGTATCTGCTAGTCTATGGAGAACAGCAAAAATGTGGTTTTCTTCCTCAAGTCATTTGGCTAACTAAGTGAACAGTAGATGAGATGAGGGAAGGGAAAGCTATCAAATAGAGTGGAAATCTAATGAAATGATAATGATTTGATTCAGATATGGCACAAAGTGTGAGCAGACCTGATAGCAGGAGAAATTAAAAGATACAATGAACTTCTGGGTTTTGAAATAGATAAGCTTGTCTTTCCTCATTCTGCAGTTTTTTGATTAGAAGAAATCACTAATCTTTCAAGAATCAGTATCGTGAACATTCCTTACAGTCTGGGGATGCCATAAGACTTGTAACCCTAAAACTATTTACAGATTCTGTACATATAAGACTTGAACAACGTTTATGCAGCCTGGATGTTCTATTTGTGCCTGTTTCTTGACAAGAAACATATCAATGTTGTATTTGTCAGTGAAGTGGATGATTATTACACACCTGAGGATCTGGAAACTCTTTTCTGTTGGTAGAAATTAAAAATGTCAGTACTAATCCATCATCCTGGAAATCCTTCTCTTTTAGGCCAGTCAATGCTTCTTGCATCTGGAAAGAACTTATTTCTGGAACGTCTGTTTTCAAGTTTGTAAAACATGTGTGACTTAAAATTGAATGATGAAAAGGGATTTGTCTTATTGGTTACTGCACTTGTTGGTTCATATAGGGTGTGTGTGTGTGTTTATATATACATACATATACTTTAAAAGGCCCCCCGATTTTGTAAAGTAGCAAAGTTGGTATATATGGACAGTAAATACTGTTCTTGAGTTGGGCCCTGACTTTGCTGTAAGCACTGAGCACTAGGTGACACTATTGTACAGCTCACATTAGTAGCTGTTTAAATCTAAAGTTAGCTGTATTGTCTCAGTCAACACATTTGAGTGACTGTGATGCTTTGGAGTGGGTCTTCATTTCAGGTCTGTGCGCAGTCTTCTGTAGTCAATTGTAGAAGCTATACAGCTTGACTTGATTATCTGTGTGGAAAATGCTCTTTCTTACGTGTTGGCTTTGTGAAACTGTGGTTACATCTGGATATGCAATAGCATTTTGGGAGAGAAAGCATATGAGACTGTCTAGTCCTGTGCTGAATGTTTGAGTTAATTGGGTAGTGTTCACACAGCATTGGAGTTTTGTGTTCTGAAGTTGCTGGAAAGTGTGCAAATGTGTGTAAGACATTGGCTGTATGACTCCTTAAACTTAGGATCACAGAGTAATTCAGGTTGGAACATCAGGAAGATTTTAGTTCAACATCCTGCTCAAAGGAAGTTCAGTTTTGGGGTCAGTCTAGGTTAGCTGGGGCTTTATACAGTCAAGCTTTGTGCAGTCTCCATCCTTGGAGGTTTTCAGTCTCCCTCTTGACAACCTGTTCCACTGCTTGAGTGTCCTTGTGTGTTTCCCCGCCCGCCCCCCCCCCCCCCCCCCCCCCCCCCCCCCCCGCCCCTATATCCAGTTAGCACCTCTTTTGTTTCAATTTATGCTTCATGTCTCTTTTCCTTCCACTAACTGCCAACATGAACAGCCTGGCTCAATCTCATTGGTTTTCTTCTTCTAGGTATTAGAAAACTGTTACTAGATCCCCCTGAAGCCTTCTCTTCTCCAGACTGGACAAGCTGTTCCCTTTTGCTTCTCACAGGGCCTGTCTCCCTGACCATCCTGGCAGCCTTTGTTGTACTTGCTCCGTTTTATCAGTGTCTTTCCTGGACTGGGGGGCGGGGGGAGCAAAACTGGATGCAGTATTCTAAATTTGGTCCAAGTGCTGATTAGAGAGGGATAATCACGTTCCTTAGACTACTGGCTACGCTGCTGTTGGTGCAGCCAAGGGTACTGTTGACCTTCTTTGCTGCCAAGGGACAGTCCTCGCTCATGGTTAGCTTGCTGAACATGCACCAAGACTCTTGGGTTTTTTTACACAGAGCTGCTTCCCAGCCTGTATCATTGCAAGGGGTTATCCCTTTCCAAGACTTTGCATGTCCTGTTGAATTTCATGTGGTTGCTGTCAGCCTATTCCTCCCATCTGTTTAGGTATGTCTGCATGGCAGCTCTGGCCTCAAACATATTGACCATTCCATACCATGACCAATTCGGTATCATCTGCAAACTTGATGAGCATGTATATCACTGAGTCACTGGCAAAGATACTTAAAAGAAAAAACCCAATTTCCAGGATTGGCCCCTATGGTAGTCCATTTGTTACTGGCCTCTAGATACAGTGCAACACATTTAATACCTTCTGAGCCTGATCATCCGAACAGTTTTTAACTCGTCTAGTTGTCCACCCATCCAGACTGTAACATCCAAACTTGTACATTGAGGGTATTTTCTGACAGTGTTGAAAGCCTTGCTACAGTCAAGGTAAATGGCACCCACCATTCTCTCCTGATCTGCAAAGCCAGTCATCCAGTCATTTTAGTGTAGGAAACAAACAGATCAATTAGGCATAATTTACAAATATATAATAAATCCATGTTTACAGTTACCAGCCAGCACCTAATCCTTCACATGCCCAGAAATGTTTTCTTAGAAGACTTTTTACATTATTTTCTCAAGGAAAAAACTGTCTTTTTGGCCTTTTTTTGCAAACATTTGCTTTTCTCCATTTGTCAGGGACCTTCCTGATCACAATGACTTGCCCTCCCACCCCCAGCTGGCAGTTCTCTGAAAACTGTCTCTAATCAGAGGTGTGGGAGACCATGTTGGTGAAGGCTGAGTCAAAGGCAGCATCAAGTACCTCAGTTTTATGTCTGTCCAGTGTTGCAAATTCTCCTGCCTTTAGCAAAGGTCCCTCCTTTTCAGCCTTTTGTTCAGCATATTAGTACACAAGCAGCAGATGAAGCTACTTTAACATTCCTTGTAAGTCTCAAGTCCAGCTGAGTTTTGGCTTTCCTGACAACATCCCTAAATGCCCAGGCAACGTTTCTAGATATTTCTTTGTAACCTGTCCCTTCTTTACCATCCCGTGTAAAGCCTTTTTTGCATTGAAACTCTGTTGTCAGTTCACTGTCTAGCCAAGCTGGTCTGATATTTCTACATGTTTTCCTGAGTATTGTGATGGACTGCTCTTGTGCTTTTTATATGCTGACATTAATAACATGTCAGCTTTCTTAACCTCTTTGTCATTTAGAACTTTCTCACATGGGTTTCCGTGGACCAGTTCACTGAATAAGCTGAAATCTGCTCTCCTAAAAAAACAGTCTGTACTCTATTTGCTTTCCTTGCTTCCCTCAGATCTTGAACTCCACTACTTCATGGTTGCTACAGCCAAGGTTGCCATTGATTATTTTTTTATTATTATTTTTTCCCCTCTGTGTCCGTGACCAATTCTTCCTTGTTAGTGAATAGCAGACTCAGCTGTGTGTAACTCCATATGTCACTCATCCAGTATCCCTGATGCTCTCCAGAAATCTTGACTGCTTGCATCCCATTGTGATGTTCTTCCGACAGATGTTGGGGTGTCCTTTAAGCGTTGTGTAAAAACCAGGGTCTGTAATACAAAACCTGCTGAGAGTTGCTTTAAGTATGCTTTGCCCATTTCCTCATGTCTGTTGGGTTGCCTATAACAAATCCTTACCCTGGTTCACCAGCTCTCAACGACCCTCTTGTGTCCAATAGAATCATAGAATGATTTGTGTTGGAAAGGACCTTAAAGATCACCTAGTTCCAACCCCCCTGCCATGGGCTGGGACACCTTCCACTAGACCAGGTTGCTTGGAGCCCCATCCAGCCTGGCCTTGAGCACCTGCAGGGATGGGGCAACCCCAGCTTCTCTGGGCAACCTGGTTTTGTGCCTCACCACCCTCACAGTTAAGAAGAGCTCCTCCATACCTCTGAGCGGCTCCTACATGTAGAGGACGCTTCCCCACTTGTCTTTCCTGAAGAGCTAATATTATATTAATCCTTTGTAGCACTCCAGCTGTCAGGCTGTCCCACCATGTCTTGGTTATTCCAATGAAGTTGTAGTTGTGTAATCATGAGGAGCTTATATTCCTTCTAACCTTTTTTATTGTGTTTTACTGGGTAAATCTCTTTAGACTGTTTTAGAGTGTATGCAATGTACTGTTTTTCAGTAAAATACTGAGAACTTGGCCACTAACCTTAGTTTCTCAACTCTTAGCATCATTGAAATGAAGACTATTTTGATGTTTAAATATTTACAATGTAAGTTACTGATTCTATAGAATGATCCAAATTAAGACTGTATTACCATTGCACCATGTTAACAAACATTGTGTTTGTGACTTAACTAAAAATGTTCCTGTGTTTGGAAGAAATAGAAAAATACCAAAAAATCTTATGTAAGTAAATAATTATTTTAAAAGAAGAAAAAAATAAGTTTAAACCAGAGTCTTAAATTTTCCTTGAAAGTACTTGCCACTTCAGACTAATGTGCTTTAACATAACTTTATAATAGAAATACTGATATGCTTTAATTTGATTTTTTCATTTAAACTTAATGTCAATAATGTTTTAATATGTTGAAGTAAATATTTTTACAAATAAACTTAATTGCGATTTGAAATGGATTTACAAGAAAACAAAAAATTTTGATGGAAAAAGGTGATCTTTTGAGGTTAAGTCCAACTTCAGACATCACAGTTGAAGTGTGGTATCTTAAGTGCCCCACTTGTAAAATAAAGCATTCAATTAAAAATGTGCTTTTTGTAATTTACTGTCCCTTTCCTTCCTAATTTAGGCTGGTGCTGGAGAATACACTGACCATTACGTCCTAGATATGGAAAGTCAGATATAGACCCTTAATTAAAAAGAAGACATGAAGGTTATGGAACTTTAGTATTAGTGCTGGAATCTTACCCTTAAGCCATCATACAGACACCAAACTACCAGTTCATCTGTTTCCACAGCCTACCTTTAATCCATATTCGAGAAGCAGTTTGGCAGCTCCCTGCCCATAATTTCTATCCTGATAACTTTCATTAAATTGCAGGAAAGTAATAATGTGTGGAGGGAACTACTAAGCTGGATATGTTACGGTAGAACAATTGAACTGTAGCATGGAATGCACATGGCTGCTCATCAGGAATCTTGTTCTGAGAAGAATACTTCTTTAGTTTTATAGTATCTTTGTCACTGGACTTGAGGAACATTGCTTGGTAGGGAGAATATCCAAAATTAATCCTAGTGAGAGCAGACACTGACAGAACACCAACTTTGTTGTTTGCAGTAAGTTCTTGGGAAGGTGCTAGATCTTTTAGATGGTGGTACTTCCTGAGGAAGAGTCACCTTGTTTTCTTCCACTACGGTAAAAGAAATTTTTAGCAATACAGCAAAAGTGGCAGCGGCAAGATGGAAAAATACTTAGCAACAGGATTATTTTTTGCTGTATTTTATTATGAATCTAATAAACTGCAAAACTCCAAAGGGCCTAAAGTAGGGTCTTCAGCTAATATTTAATTGTGTATGGTTTGAAAAACTAGAGTAATAATGCATGCATCCATTGTTTGAGGTAGAATTTTTGATTATTAGGAGTGTTTTAATATCACTTTTTTCTTTTACAGATATATTTAACATCTAGATAAGTTCACTGATACAATTTTTGAAATTAATGTGAAGTAATCTTTTTAAATCTATGCATATAACAAAAAAAGGGTTTTCTTTAAAGGCACAGTTATTGCTCTGTTAAGAGCATGTGTATTTTATATTGTTTTTTAGATAAAATTTGTCCCGCTCTTCTAACCAGGTAGATGAGGCTGTAGTTGTCATCTTGCTGCTTTGTGTTTGAGAGTAGAATTAGACTGCTATTCTCTTCAAATAGTTCTAAATTAAAAAGTTGGCTGACTGTTCAGGTTTTGCTAAGTTCTAAAACAGCTTTGTAAATCCATAACAAAGAAAAAGGCTGTGCTACTCTTGCAACCCATAATCACTAGGTGTTTGTAATCTGGTTTAAGGCATTTGTTCCTGCTACGTAAGTTAGATATGTTTGTCATCTATTTTTTAACCTCTGTTGGAGAAGTTGAAATGAATGAATAAAAATGTTGACCTTACAATAATAGAATTTTCATATATTGTTTTCTGTTCTTGGAATAGGCTTCAGGAGTCTGTTCTGCTTTTTATCAGGTTTTGAATATTGTCCATATCCTCAACGTTTTTTCTTCTGTATGCTACTCTATAGTCTTTTCCACAAAGGATATATTTCCAGAAAACAAATAAAAGTGCTTCTGCATCACATTAATTTTGCACACTGAGGCCCCAGTTCTGTAAGAAGAGCTCTTGCCATTGTGATTTAGATTTTAGGTTAGCAGAGAAGCTTGTATTTGTGGTAATTTTATTAGGAACAGAATAGACAAGTTTGATAAGGAAAATGAGTTGGAAATGTGATAGGACTAGGACACAGATGATGTAAGGCAAAAGGGTTCAAGTGGGCACAAGATTAAGAATATTTTTAGTATAAGTAACCAGTGACAGAAGATATGGTTTATACAATGCCTAGTTAACAAGTAGAGTTTTACATTGTACTGTGGTTTTTTAAACTCCCTTTAGAAGCACTGGTGCAAATAAGGCATTTCTAGCATATGATTCATTTTACCTTAAACATCTGTTTTTCTCTGGCTACAAGACACCTGAACTGTCTGCTCCTCTTAGCGCTGGTTCATGCTGAAGATGGTAAGCTATTCATTCTGTCAGTTGATGTAAAATGTTTAGAAACTTGTTAATTAAAAAAAAAATTAACTGAATGTTGTCTGTAAAACTAAGCACGTAGAGGCTGCTAGTGAAGTCTTAGTTCAGTCACCCGAAATGCATGCATTAGCAGTCTTTAATTGTGTGATCAAATACTTTCCCCTCATCCACCCACCCAGCAGTCCTAGCTTTTGTGGCTAGGAAACAAGAGTGCAAATTGAGGCTGTGTAATGGAAGACAGTAGTCTTTGTTGGACCCTTCTGAGCTGCTAAAGCAAATGAAAAGTCATGCAGGCCGTCAAAGGAGGGAAAGGGTGCTTGGTTCTATGTCTCTTCTGCTGTGGACTTGCCATGGAATACTGGACAGACACACTGATGGTCACATTTGATCTTTGCCAAGTCCACTCAGCTGAAGATCGACACTGTACTGTTGGATCCAGGCTTTTGTGTCTTAACATTCCCAGCTGGATGGACAGTGGAAGGTGGATGCTTCTGAATGGTTGGGTTTTTTTAGCATTTATAATTGTTCTGATAGATTTTCTCTGATTATTTCTATCATAGCTGAAGGTAGCAGTAGGTTTTCTAGTTGAGGTTTCTTTCAGTTCATACCTTTTGAACAAAGAAACATTGTTGCACATGACGCTGAACAGAAAATCATATTAGAGTCTAAAAAAATTGCTTTTTTACAACCTCTTTTATAGTGGTAGATGACAGATGTTTACTACTAACTGGATTTGATGAGTCGTCCTTTGAGATGATTTAAAAGACCATGGATGTGAGATTAAAGCACTTTGTCCTAGAATGTTCCGTGTCAGCAGGTTATGATCTGAATAAAACATCAGAGGAACCTTGTTAGCAGGCACCCTGAGTGGAAAGGGACAAGGTCTCTCCAGTTCTCAATTGCCTTAAACAAATAACATTGCTTTGTTTAATATATCAAGTTCATTCTTGAATTCAGTTAGATTTCTTGCTCCTCTTTCAGATTTAAGAACTAAAATTCTTTACCTTTGCTGCTGTAAAAATTATCTGAAGATGGATAACTTTGCCTATTTAATTCCATATTCAAAACAAACTTTGCTGCCTTTCTAGCTGTTAGGAACTGCAAAGTGGGTAACAGTGTTCAGCCTTACTGTGTTCGTATAAAGATTTCTTTTCTACTACCATGCCAGATATTTTGAAGTTCATTTAAGTTCAACTGATTTTCTACATAGTATAAACTTATAAAAGAGTAATATCACAGCAATCTGGCATAGAGTCTCAATTTTGTATAAATAATAAAAAAAAGCCAAACAAAACACAAAGCAAAACAAAAAACCCCAAAACCCCACAACCCAACCAAACAAAAAACCTCCCTACAAACAAAACCCCAAAATCCCAAGTTGCATTTTTACCACATTTTCCTTTTACCTTCGTGCTTTTAGTTCATTGTTAGTGAGATTTAAAAAGATTAAGTATACTACTAGTGGTTCTGAAGTTGCTCAGGTAACTTATCTGATTGCTTTAGATAGAACTACTATATTTATTGTTAATTTATAGTTTCATCTTCTTGATGGTTGTTTCTCAAGTTGTTTTTTGCCAGTGAGTTGTGTTTTCTGGGAAAAGAATGAGATCCTTTTTACCACAGAAAGGACTCTCTAAATTTAGACCAAGTCCTAGCTATCTCCATTTGTGCTCTAGATGGCCTATATAAAGAGATGAAAAGAATGCTTCTCCTACTGAGACTGTCTTGACGGTACTTTCTGAAACTGCTAGACATGGTTAGTTAGGGCTTTCTGTAGTAAGCTTTGAAATATTCATGAAATAGCACAAATGAGACAAATTCAACATTTTATAAATATATTCAAGATTAAGAAAAGAAACCTTACAATGTAACTTATTTTGTTATATCCTGATGTAAAATGGCATAAGCTGTGGCACAGTGTTTCAGTACTAATCCACACACATTAGATCAACATTTTATGTCTTGGCTTGTTTATATAAATTCTAGTTGAAGTATGAATAAACTTTTCCTTCTCTTTGCTCCAGTTAGTACTGTGTATATCTGATGGGGGACTGGAACTCTTCCCTGGAAAAGGAGGAATATGGGGAAAAAAAGAGATTAAATGAACTTTACTTCTACTAGCAAATATCCTTAGTTGGCATTGAGTAGTAGAGGCAAAAAAAATAAACCTAGAAAATGTTTTTATCACAGTTGTTTTTTGGTGGTTTTTTCCCCTCTGTGAAAAGCTACAAGGTAATAGGCATATACAGAGCATAGCATTTAAGTTAAGGGCATAATCATCTTAATTAACTGATGCGCGGTGCTATATGTATGGTAATACTTTTTGTTCCAGTATACATACGTGTATATGTATGTAAAATGTGTGGAATGATGTAGATAAGCTCAGGATATCTCTAGACAGAAAGGACTGAACAAAGACAAGTTCAGTCAGTCCCTTCACCAGCTTGTTTGTCTTGGAGTTCTAGGTTGAGCACAGTATTTATAGAATAGATACTATACATTTAACACAATGCTTTTCCCATTTGAGGGTATTATTTTGGAAAGTGTCAATTTGGGGCTGAAGGAAATAAAGCAGTTTAGCAAGAAGCATCAGGAAACTTGGCTACAGTTCCTATATGCATCTCTGAGACAGAACTTTTCTTCAACAGCGATCTCTTCTTACCTCTTGACAACTTGCACTGGATGATTCCTCCAGCCCTTGAACTTTTCATTCTCTTGTGGTTAGATTGAATTGTGGTTTTTGTGGTTTCTGGAGCAGAGGTACACCAGCATCTTTTTTCTTTTTTTTTAACTATCCTTTCTAAGATCTGGATGGTTCTTGACCTGTGTGCAGAGAGACTTCACATGGTGACTTTTCTTTTGTCTAAATGCATACATTGTGCTTAGATTTCTGCAAAGCAGAAGTTTTTCTGTTTAACCAAGACTGCAAATCTAATGTAAATTGAATAAACTTTAATCTGTAAAAGTTAAAGCTGAGAATTCTGTGGAAATGTTTGGTTTTGACCTGGAAAAAAGCCAAAAAAAAAAAGTTAACTTCACATTTTCTAAGTTATTTACAGGAATCTTGTTCAGCCAGGATAAGCCAAAACAGCAAGGTCTCTGGCCCAGTTCCCTCCATGTATTTTAACAGGAAGCAATATAAACAATCTAGTTTTCCTCTGACTTAATTCCTGTTCTTACCTCTGCCCTTTTATTTTATATGAATGTAGACATACAGTTTCATTTGATTGAAGTTCTCCCAACCAGAATTCTAAAATTAATCTTCAGAATTTGATGTGTACAAAATAGTAACTTTCTTTCAATTTGCAAGATATGCTTTTAGGGTAAGTAGGCAGGAGAATGGAAGAAGCCAGTAAGCATGGATGAAGTTGAAAAATTTGTCGTCATTTCACTCTTGGATATGCCACCTGGAGTAATAAAACCATTGCCATTGCCTTGAGTTTTTGGCAGACCTGTGATTTTCAGCATCATTGATGTATCTAAAAATTTTACTGTAGGTGCCAATAGCAGCTCAGGAGTTCAGGGTGTGTGAATAAATATGGAGTCATTTTGTACAGCCCATGTACAATAGTTAAAACAATTGGTTTCTGAGCTAGGTAGACTGATGTTAGGTTATTCTCTACATTCTGCCTTTCTGCTTTGATTTGGACTATAAACCGAACTCTCGGGGAAAAAAAAGGTAAAACTTCAGTAATTCTGCTTTTAAAGGCAAGATTTAACAGGCTACCCTTTTTCAGGGTTGGCCATCCTATCCAATTATTAGATGTTGCTGGAAAATGGCTAGTGTTTCTTAAAGTCTGGAGAAAGAAACTGTAGGTTAATTGGAAAGGGAAGATGGATTATTGCAATAGGAAATCAGATGGTGCCTGGAAGGCTGGGGTTTGGGGTTTTTTGCTTGTTTTAATTTTTTGAGTCACTGCTGTCACCGCAGAGAATCTCCATTAAGGATATGAAATGTGATTGTACAACCAAAAGAAAGGTCCACAAGTACAGGATCTTGTCTCCAACACTGGCAATAAATACATGCCTTGTATGAACAGAGAAAATCTTTATGATACTTCTCCTGAGTGCTGTCTCAATCTCTAATCTTAGTTTAGAGTATGTCCTAAACACAGAGTTCTACCTATTTGTCCTGGGAATTGTTTTTTTTGTGTTTTTTTTAAGAACAGGTCCTTTGTACCTCTTGTTATGATTTTTTTTTCCATTATTATTGTGTGTGTTATTAGCTGGTATTCAAAGGTGAAAATTACTCTGTACATAAGAAAGTAAAAGGGGAGGGAATTAATAAAAAACCAAAAAACAACAACAAACAACTATAAATTAGAGCTAAAAAATAAATTACAGATTATCACACTCTGAAATGGTTGAGGAAGATAAGCAGAGAGAGAATGAAATTGAAGACAGTGTGTCACAGGGAAATAATGAAGTTCTTAGACATATGGTGTTGAAGAGAAGATAAATGGTTGCTTGGTGAGGTGATGGGAATCTTGATTATAATCAACTTTGTTGGCCTGGGTGATGGGTTCATGTTCTCAGAAGACTGAAGAATTGATAAAGTTTTCAAACAGCATGCAACTTCAAAAAGCTTTTTGCGAAGAGATGCATTATGATGTAGGAAAGCTGAGTGGTTCTCGTAGTGCTTTTTTGTTGTTGTTGTTTGTTTGTTGTTTGCCCAACCTCAAGCAATGGCAAAACATTAAGTGAAAGACTATATGTTCTGTGTAGATACTGGACAAAATTATTAAGCTCTTAACTCAAGGGGTTTATTCTGTCTTTCACTAAATCTTTAAAGTAGCCAAGACACATTTGCTGTCTCAATATAGTTTTTTATAATCTCTGAAATAAGATCTGTGATCCCCTAGCTAATTTACTTAAGCTGGTTCATAGTCATAGTTCATAGTAGTGGTGGATAACTAGTGATTCTTACTTTTGTACCTCCATATGGCTTTTGCACCTACTCACCACACAACTCTCTCAAAATAAGCAATTTGCTCCTAACGCTTGGATTTTCCATTATTGTCATGGGGCTATGCTCACTGTCGTTACAAGGTTTGAGTTCTTTTATTACATTTGAGCAGCATTGTTCAGGGCAGCATTTTCAACCCAAGCGGAAAGATGCACTTATAAATGGCCAGTGGAATTCTTGGAATTTTAACTGCTTCTTCTCATTCACTAGGTCTGGGTAAATCAAGGTGTGCTGTCACAAGAGCTTTGGTCCCTGTAACCAATTTTTGGACACAGAATTGTGGGGGTTTTTGTGCTTCTTCAAGAATTTTTTTTTTTTTTTTTTACATACTCAGGGTAATGCGTTCTACTTGGCAGCCTGTTATATTACCATTTTTATAGAATATGTGGATCTTGCAAGTCTGAGGGAGAAAGACATGGTGTAGTTCTCTCAGTACTGCCTATTGGAACAACATCTGTACAACTGTAACTGCTAATCACTCAAGAGTCTTTTGAAGAGACCTGGTAGTTCTAATCCAAAAGTGATCCCCAAAGTAGTCTGTCATACATGCAATGTGGTTCAAGGTACAGGACAAAAAATGAAATTAACAGTCTAAACATAGTTTAGGTGCACTCACAAATATCACCTTATCCTTTTATAAGAGTTAAAATAAAGTTCTTCTATCAATTAGATTCAATTATTTATACTTTTGATGTCAAACTGCACGGACGTTTCATGATTAAACTAAGTTCTTTTCTGTAAGCATTTTTTTCTAGATAATGAAAAAAGATTAATAGTGTGTGCCTTTATGGCAGTGATGTTCATCTAGTCTAATTACTATCTATTTAAATAAAATTGAAGGCAGATTGATAGTTTGAAGTACAAAAACCTCAAAAATCTAATGGGCTGTTAAATTGGAATGCATGTTCCAATGAAACATTTATTTTTTTTTACATGTAAACAACTTATGAGCAAAACAGTAGTGGTAGGTTTAAAGAAAGTAATTTTCTCTGAACTTTCATGAAGTTAGTTTTATGTTGCAGCTCAGACTATTACTAAATGCTGAATTCATTACCTTTCCTTATAATATTTTTCTTTTTTTTCTCCCAAACTATTATGTTGAATAATACTTCTATGCTGCTGTTTGATTTAAAAGATCAAAGCTGTTCTTTGAAGAGTTTTGATTAGCTGTGAAGACTGGCTATGTTCAACACTAATAGGTATACTAGAGTGCTGCCAAGGTTAATGTGGAGATGACCCCGTGCCTATTTTCAGAATTGCAGGGGAGCGAATTCTGTCAACAGTGAAGATGCATTTGATAAAAGACCGAAGCAATGGGGATCCTTTCTGTCAGGCAATAGAGGAAGTTGTAGAAGATTTGGATTTGAAGATTAAAAATATTATCGATTCACAACATGAAGTCTTGACTGCCAGCACTACTGGAGTCAGTCCAGCACGGGTAATGGGACTTCTTTTGTTCTTTTTACTATTGAGCTTTAACAAGAAAGCAAATGCCTTTTGTCTGGTTTGTTTCTTTTTTAACTTTTTAAAGGACTTTACATAGTGTATTATCTTTTCCTAACAGTACAGTGCAGTGTCATTTCCTTTACACTGTGGTTTTAAACTTGTTGAGAGACTTATACTTGAGGATTACAGTGTGGATTTCAAAAAGCTGATTTACTTAAATGTCTTACCTCAAAACTGTAAATAAAATACTTTGCAAAATGTAATTTGTTCATGTAGTAGATACTTATAACTGTCAGGTTTGCCAGTAATTTCAAGGCAGTAGAGCTGTAACAAATTTCCAAACAAAAAAGCCTCATCGAAGGTGGAATTAAGATTGGGGAACATGTGTCAGTAATTTTGATTAAAATACACAGGTTTTAATTAGCTCATCATCGAGTATTTCTCAGGGTAAGGCATTCAAAATAAGGTTAAATATGAAACAATTCCAAAATATGGTGAAATGTGGAGTGGGAGAGGAATAAAAATAAATGTGTAGGTTTTTCTCTTTTAGTGTTTCAAGACATTAATGAAACTATTAATGGTTTTAATTTCATGGAAAGTATCAGCATATTTGAAGTTCTTTAAGTCAGGTGTGGAGAGTGAAATACAGGTTTTGAAAACATAAATCTGCTTTATTTTATTTTACGTTGTTGATATATAAAAAATATCTAATGTCATGTATTTTTGTCTAGGAAACTTTTAAAACCTTACAGGCACTTTGAATGTGTGTTGTTAGACTAGTTTGTTTTGTGAAATTGCTGGAATTACCCCGTGGTAACATAAGACTTTTAACAAATTTTTAATCAGACTTCCAATGTGCTTTTTCTTGTCTATGAGAGAGAGCTAAAACCAGACATATCCTAGTGGCTAGTTAGACTGGTTTAAACGTGTGTTTCCACTGAGCAGCTGGAGTATCTATTTCATCCTTATTTTCCTGTTACCCCTGAATCTTTCATCATTGTATTTCCCTGTTTCCATTTCATATCATTCTGTTTCTTTCTCTTCCCTATCTGAAAAACTGATCACAGATATCAGTTCTGTCTTTAGCTACTTGTATTACTGATAAGATTTTTTAAAAAATAGATCATTATAAGCTAGGTTAATAAACTATTTTGTTAAAACTTCATTCTTCAGAGGAATTCACCAAAAAATTGCTTTTCCAAAATGGTTCATGTTTCTTATTGTTCTGCAATTCACAGTCTAATGACTCTGTAGGACTGTTTACCAGTATCCTTGTTGAGGCAGAAGATAGTAAAGGTGGTTTTATCCTGGTATTGTTAAGAAATGTGGTGAAATACTTAATGCCACTGATAGCAGTGTGAAGTTATTTTTCTCAAAATGGGCACCTGAAAGCAGCTTATGAACGTAATTATATTACTGTGAGGCTGTGGTTCTATGTTGAAGTTTTTGCCAATTCTTGAGTTTAAGTTAATTGATTGTTGGAACATCCCATCTGCTCCTGAATGGTCAGATTCTACCACAGCTTTTCTCAGTGAGTAAACTTGAGTACATAGCAGAGGATGATAGATTTGAAGCTAATTCTTTTCAATGTACTCACTACAGTATATCCATACTCACTACCGTATGGATATAACTGAGAGCCATCAGACATGACTGTGGTCTGGATGTGACTAAGGTGCCACTTGGCTTGACAAATCTAGTGCAGTATTGGGTTTATGTGGCTGTGTTTTGGTAGTAGGGAGTGCTGCAGGGGTGGCTTCTGTGAAAAGACACCAGAAGCTGCCCCCATATTGGACAAAGCCAATTCCAGCTGGCTCCAGGGTGGGTCTGTTGCTGGCCAAAGCTGAGGCAATCAGCAATGGTCATAGTGCCTCTGCGATAACATTTAAGAAAGGGTAAAAAGTGCTGCGCAACAGAAGCGGGGAGAGAGGAGTGAGAACATGTGTGAGAAACAACTCTACAGACACCAAACTCAGTGAAGAAGGAGGGCGAGGAGGTGCTCCAGGCACCAGAGCAGAGATTTCCCCTGCAGCCTGTACTGAAGACCATGGTGTGATGCAGGTTGTCCCTCTGCAGCCTATGGAGATACACAGTAGAGCAGATATCCACCCTGCAGCCTGTGGAAGACCCCATGCTGGAGCAGGTGTGCCCTGAAGGAAACTGTGACCCCATGGAGAGCCCGCACTGGAGCAGGTTCCTGGCAGAAACAGTAGCCCATGGAGAGGAACTCACACAGAAGCATATTTTCTGGCAGGACCTTATGGGCAACCCATGCTGGAGCAGTCTGTTCCTGAAGGACTGTACACAGTGGAGAGGACCGATGCTGCAGCAGTTCTTGAAGAACTACAGCCTGTGGGAAGGACCTGCACTGGAGAAGTTTGTGAAGGCCTGTATCCCATTGGAGGTACCACATGCAGGAGCAGAGGAAGAGTGTGAGGAAGAAGCAGCAGCAGAGACAAAGTGTTAGAAATTGGCCACAACCCTCATTCCTCATTCTGCATCCCCCCTGTGCCACTTGGGGGAAGGTGGTAGAAGAGCAGGGCGTGAAGTTGAGTATGGGAAGAAGGTAGGGGTTGTATTCTGATTAACTGGCAATGAATTACATTAATTTCCTTAAGTCAAGTCTGTTTTGACCATGTTGGTAATTGATAATGAACTCCCTGTCCTTATCTCAACCCCATGAGCTTTTCATAGTATTTTCTCTCACTGTCCTGTTGAAGAGGGTGAGTGATAGAGCAGCCTGGCGGGTACCTGGTGGCTAGGCAAGGTCAACACACAATGGTCTTTTGTGGTGCCCAATGTGGTGCCTGAGGAACTGGAGATAAGGACATTAATTGGGAGAGGTAACGGACAAAATATGGACTAAACATCACTAGAATACAGAGTAAGTTTGGGGAAATTTTGTTTTTGTAATTGTGGTGAAGGGACAAGGGGTGGAGTGTGTGTAAATTGTCTGCCTTTGTTGGTGTTGTGTTTATTTGTTGATGATGCTTATTTGATTTTGGTGTAGGGAATTTTTTTTTGTTAATGTAAATGAAGTTTGTGGAGAGTGTGATGAATGCATATTGTAATGATAATTCTTAAATGTGTGATTCACAGACACGGGATGGAAAAGGGAGCTTAGGCAAATGTTGAGACTATTATCAAATTACATATTTTAGTAGAGCTTAGTGTAGAAGAACAGTTTTTACTAACCGTATAGAGGGGTAGGTACCATTACTAATAAATAAAAAAAAAAAACCAACAAAAAAAGCCCATAAGTTTTCCAAATTAGTTTGAGCTGTATAAAAAATGTAAAGCATCTGTATTGTTCCATTAAGATCTCAGGACAGCAAAGATTCATGTTCTATGCTGAATTTCACATAAAGCTTGTTTTTTTATTTTGTTTTCTTTTTTACTTTATATAGAACCCCCCAAACCCTGATGCTATAATTTTTCAGAAAAGACAGTCTATATTCAGAATAAGTTCTGGCTTTGACAGGATGTTATGTTTTTTCATATGTAAGAGATTGTATCATTTCTTTGAGTGCAGATTTAAAATATGATCTTAACTATAGAGCTGAAAATTATGCCTTCACTAACTCCTGGGAAGGCTGCTTCCTCATGAAATGTACCTGAAAAGAGTTATTTTGTTAGAAAAATCCTTTTTTTTTTTTTTTTTTTCCCTGCTGGCAGTGACAGTTTTCTTCCATCATTGTTTGTTTTTCCTGCAAATACCTGCTTTATAAGAATCTAGAGATCCAGGAAAAGTTATTGCTTTTAAGCACTACCTTGTGTTGAATGAAGCCTGCAAAGTGACTAATGGGAATTATGATTAATTTCTTCCTGAGAAAATTACTACTGTAAATGGAATCTGGTGTTTCTGAAACTAACAAGAATACTCTGGAGTAGCTAATGGTCGCTATCCTTGAAAGACTGATGAACTATTTTCTTGAAAAAATAATTTGAATTATGATTTTAAGCTTACTAACAAACAAGATTTTTATGGCAAGGATTCTTGTCTTGCCTAAAGTTCTTATTGTGCCTTGGACAATAAGTTTTTAGTCCATGGTTGGTACACCAGGTCACTTCTTGTAGTACATGAGATTTCTGAAGGTCATCTTTTGGCAGTTAGGAGCTTGTTATATTCTAAAGATTATTTTTTTCCTTTTTGTATAATTAGTCAAGATGATGCCAAATTTGTACTTCTCTCATTAAGACAGATTTACTGTGACACACATGACATTTTATAAAAATCTATTATGAGGTGATGTAATGACTGAAGAGGTTCAGAATAAATTTTGAGGAAATTAAATGGTACTGAAATAGGCCAATTCTGTAAAGCCAAGTAACAACCATTTCTGTAATTGCTATTTCTAGCTATTGATTATAACTTATAGTAACTGACTGACATGTGTTGCTATGGTTTCTTCAAAGCTACATACACTAATTGATGTAATCAAATAGAGAGAGAAATAGAATTTGATCTTTTCAAGACTGTGTTTAGAAGCAGTTAACTGATTAGATAAATGCAGTTCATTGCTTGTCCTGTCCTGAACAAAGTCAGGCTACTCAGTGTTTCTGTGTATTGGTGAGTAAGAAAGCCTACAGTTTTTAAAATCTACTACTGTGTATTAAGCACTAAATTTCTCTGTGGAACTCCTAGTACTTTTAAAGAAAAATACAGCAAACTTGCAATTCTTGCAGTCCCATAGTGGCTATGGAATTCTACATCTGTACCGTTGACTGTAGCATTGAGCACTTCCAGATGTGGATTATTATTTTCTTTAAGGAATTCCTTATTCTTTTGAAAATTGTGAGGAATTCATCCTGTTCCAAACAATGGGAGATTGTGTTAAGTACCTCTGTTGTCAAATCTTGATGGAAACCTCACTTTTAACCAACTGCTTTACTGAATTCAGTTAATCAGAGGAGTTGGACTTCACCAGAATGTGTTTGTGTACCACATAGCACTCAAACTGGTTGTGAGAAAATGTATGTTAATTTCTGCTGCATGGCTTCATCACAGATTTGTATATTTATCTGTGTGACTTGCTCATCAGTGTATACCTCCAGTTTGCAGTGATCTAAACTCTTCTAATTTCTTGGGATGAGGAAGAAACTTACCCGTGGGCAGGTTCCCCATAAATGCTTACTGCGGAAGGGAAGGAGGGGCTTCCTAACACCTTGTGCTGATATGGGTTGCTTTTGGAAGCAAGCTGTTGGTCTTGCTCGTTGACCTTTTCCCATTGTATATTCCTTTTAATTTTATTTACTTTCAGCCAAAATTGCATTCCATAAATCATGGCACTGTGTATTGTGGCAGACACACTGTAAAGGTCTTACTCGTTCTTCTGGATGAAGAAGCAGTCAGTCCTCCTACCCAGAACACAGCAGAACTATTATATGATGATGAAAGATTAAATTTGTTTGGAACCACCTCTGTTTTGACACTCTTCAGGTGAGTACTAGAAGTTTTTTTTGTGTTTGTGTTGTGTTTGTTTATTTTTAAAGGTCTTATACTGAGTGGCTAAAAAGGCATTGATACTACTTACACAGAGCAAATGACCAAAGTGCAGTCTGTTGTGAGGTTAGATGTAAAGGGAAGGCATTCTTAAAATAGGCTCAAGTTCTCCGAAGTATTCTACCTCCTCATTTGCATTTTCTGTATCTTAAGAAAATATCTTCCATTTTTGTAATATGGACTTTTTGAGCTAGTATGCTTCTGGGCTGCACAAAAACCATGAAAGAATATCATTTGCAACAAACCGTACAAATACCTGTTGAGTTTGAAGTCCTAAGTTCAAATGCTGTCTGTTCAGTAGCTAATTAGATTACAATTCAACTTGAAGATGCCTCCTTTGTCTAGCTATGACACAAGAAATGTTTGTATTATATCGTTTCTTTCCTACACAGTAATTATTTTGCAGATTCAGTTTTAAATAGTAAAATAGTTTTACATATCATCATCCACCAATCAGGATAGTACTCAACAAAGGATGTTGAAACAAATTCACATGCATAAAGATTTTAGTAGGGTCTGTAGCTGGTAGCATACATTGACTGTAATGGTGAAAGTTGCTTTTGAGGAAGAATAAAAGAGAGAGAGGAGAGGAAAGAGAAAACTCTCTTGGTGGCCAGCTGGGAAGTAAAGCAGCTAGGCTTCCCAGACAAGCATCTTCTGTAGTACAGCAGTCGGTTCCCCAATAGTGCTTTTCCCAGAGCAACTGTATCGTCTTCATAAGGACCTGATCAAATCCCATATTGGTTGTCACTGCTGGTGATGCCTTTAGTGGTGGTTGGAGCATCTATCTGTTCATCAGGGCAGGGGCTGTGTGGCCAGTTGCTTATTAAACTCTGTGTATGCACATTTTTGGGTTCCCTAACATAAAAGAAGAGCTACAATGAAAAGAGTAGGAAAAGTGGGGAAGAAGAGGATGTTTCTTCTGCTGGTTGCAGTTGTTTCCCATGAAAGCTCACTATAACAACACTAACAGAGTGTGCAGGTGCAAGGCTGTGAAGGTAACAGGAAGGAAAAAGTGATAAGTCCTAAATTACAAGATGGAGGATCCTAAAAGTCAAATAATTTAAGGGTTCTGTTAGATTTACTGTTTGAGCTCTTTTATTGAAACCAAAGGAAGAAGCACATTCTAATAAAAAATTAAAAAAAAATTAGTTTCACTAATAAGAATTCTAAATAAACCTGTAATAAATTTGAATACCAAAGGCAGCTTGTAACAAAATATTGTGGAATATTTCTTTCATCTCTCAAATATCTGCGAATAGCTGTAGCTATAAATTTCTACTTCATTATGTAACAATCTTAAAATAACCCTGATTTCAGTCTCTTATTTTTCCATTTTCCATTACTTCAGATTCAGAAAAAGTGATCCACATTGCTTTTTAAATTGTTTCATTAATTTAATAAACCTCACCGTGGCTGTATTTTTATCAGTATGAAAAAGGAGCTTAATCAGATCTAGGTTAATGCTCTATGTGAATGGAATCAAGGCCCACCTGAATTCTTCTGAATTAAACATTGCTATTATTCAGAGATAGCAATCTTGATTATTTTTTTTTAAAGGTAGCTCTTCAATTTAAAATGGATTTTAAAGCACTTATTTCTGAATAACAGTGCCCAGTAAGTGCTTTGGTTTCACTTACTCATTTGATTTGTCAACTGAATTAATTTTCTGGAGTTTTCTCCAAAAGGAGAAACATTTGTTTGACTTAAAATCTTCTCAGTGTAGGTGTAAGCAGGTACTGTTCTCTGGGAATTAATATTGTGGTCAAGACAATTCTTGTGTTTTCCTTAATAATTATTAGGGGTCAATTTGTTTTAGATTTCATTTTGCTGTATTTTTTTAAATATTATCTGCATGCTTCCATTTAAAAAAATATTAAGAAGTAATTCATTCATTGGTTTATGATCCTTAATAATTATTTTAGGAATAAAATAAAATCACAAAAACTGAAATAAAACTTGCAAATAACACCTGTTCTCAATTTTTATCAAATCTTTGTGTTCTGCATTTCTCTAGCAGCTTTACTGTAAGGCTGCAATTGCTTTATGAATGCTGAACACCTTAATACTACACAGGATAGTAGCTAAGGTGTCACTATGATTTACATCAATGTAAGGCACCTCTCTGGTACAGCACATTTTTGTTAATGCTTATGTCTCAGATATTTGATCTAGAGTGTTTGCTGCAGTCTTTTTGCCAAGCTGCTGTTAAGAGTAAATCTGGAACAATTTACAGGATGAATGGCAGTACCTTTGGCAGGAAACATCTCTACAGTTTTCAGATTCTTTTTCCTAATCTGATTCTGTGTATCAGATTGATGGTCATCCCATATGGTAGTTATTGTTTTATGTTTTCTGACAACCTGTTAGTCATTTGTTTTAGGTTTTACTTCTAGAGTTTTCATTATTGAAGAAATATGTTTAAAGCTCGTGAATAGTTTTGTAGGTGCTCTGGTCAGTTTGAGAGAGCACTGTTAATTTTCAGGTGAAGGCTGAGGTTAAATGAGAGCACCTCTTTTTTTTTTTTCAAACTTCAGCATTTCAGGAATTTTTCTTGCTTTGTTTTCTTTTAATAAATTTCTAAATCAGTAGGGTAGATTTATCTTTCTGCAGTGAAATCCTGCAAAAAAAGCTATTGCTAAGAAGCAGCTATTGTGGGGTGTAATTTTTTTTGGCTTTCTTTAATTAGAAGTATTTTAATTGTAGTTTATGAAATGCATGTGTTTGGGAACTGAAAATGTAAGCACTGACAATACATCCTCAGTGTTTCAGAACATCATAACCAAGCTGAAGTTTTTCTTATTTAATCTGTCCTTTAATATATTCATCAGATGTTTTCCTTCTGTAAGCACCTAATTTTTCAGTCTTCTGGAAAATACTCTTTTTAGATTTGCATTATAGAAGTTCAAATAAAATTATGTTGCTATTTTTTTGTATTTTGAAGCTGCTTGCTTACAAGGCAAAAGTGTGCTATTTTTCCCATAATATTTTTAAATTTTTAAGCAAACATAAAAAATGTAGTGATGATATTGAAATCCAAGTAAGGTAATTCTGATATAATTAATGGTATTACTTATGTTTTAGAGTTAAACTCTGCATGACCATGGATAAGTATTTTCATAACTTTCTACAATAAAGGTTCTCTTTCTGGGTTTGCAGGTTCAACAGTTATTTGAGGTTTGGGGCAACTTTTTTTTTTGCTGCTGTTTTTATATCATTCCCATCATCTTCCTATCCTAGTAATGTTAAAGTCAATCATTACTACTTGCTCATTTCTTTTCTTGGTTCTTAAAATTTCCTTCTGTTTAAGGAATAGCGGTGTTGATCTGGTGTACAAAACAAAGCATCTTTTGAAAACACATTTCTGTGGGCACTGAAAAGAAAACCTATCCATGCACTGGAGAAGCAGTGATCATTTAATCAGTTGCTTAGCCTGAGGAATCATTAGTTGTTGGAAAAGTGGAATGCTGAGAATTTTGTCGTTGCAGGTTACAAAGAGGACTCATGAATGAGATCAGCATAGATGGGAGCATGCTGAAGCTATGTATTTTGGCAATTTAAATAGTAAAAACATTGCACGGTCCTGCAGAAATTTTGCATCACAGAGAAACAGAAATAAATAAAATAAAGAATAAGCTAAATAAAATAAATGTTGTTTATGGAATTATTGAATAGAATGAGCTAAACAAATCAAATAAAAATGAGTTATTTTTGAAAAAACTGCCCTCATGCACACTGGCCTGCTATGAGCATAAACAGAGAAGTAATATTTACAGACGCACAGATTAGTTCTTATTTCAAGATCAAAAAATCCCCTCTTATAAGTATCAATAATTTTTTTGCATTATATGCATTAAAGAGATTCGTTAATGTATGTAACTATTCACATACTGCAATATAGGAGGGCGGAAGCATTTTCTTTGTGTGAGTATTTCTATTGAAATGTCTGTAAATATGAGGAAAACTATTCTGGATGTCAACCAGATGCTATTCAGAGGGGCGTAAGTAGAATGGTGACTTGGTAACTCATCACCACCATTACGAATAATAATACTATAGCTGCAGAACTACAATGGTGTAAACATACTGCAAAATGATACCAGAAATTGGAACTGTATGTTTGTTTTCATTATGCTGTCTTCAGTTGTCACAGTACACGTGGTTAGAAAGGGAGAAAACAAAGTAAGGCTTGGAGAGCTAAGATACTTGCCTTCCTGCTTCTGAGGAACTTAATATGGTAACTATTTTTCTTAACTAATTTATTTTACATATTCTAAATACTTCTTATCTCTTTTTAATATAGATCTCCAGCACAGTCCAGTGGATCTTCTCCAAAACCTCTTAGACAACGTATTCAGAAATCTATGGATGAAAAAAAAAAAAAGGTACTGTGTACAAATTGCTATGCAACTATAGATACACTGAAATAATGCTAAAATAAAAAAAAATGGTGTTCAAATTCTCAAATACTTGGCTGAAATGTGTCCTATAGCTAAAGAAATGTGATTTGATTTACTTGTGGTGATTAGCCGAACTCAAACAGGGTTGTAATATGAATGGAAATATCTAAAACTCCAGAAGAGAAAGGCTTTAAACTTAAAAGTACTTCTAATGAACATATTTTAATGGGTATATGCTGAGTTAGTATATATCTCTTCATTTAACCACCTGTGTATTTCAATAGGTTTATTGAAATAAATCTGAAGCTATGTGAAAACAGAACTAAAACTGAACACAGGCACTTGATTTCAGTTCTGATAATATAGGCATTCTAAAAGTGTAATAATGACTTTTTTATTGCATTTTTGGGGGGGAGGGATGCTTTTTATTTATAAAATTCTGAAAACATTTTCATAACATTGCTTTGTGAATAATAAAATAAAGGTGCTAATGTTTGCTATTTTGTAGGTGAAATGGAACATTACAGGAGTATGTTGGTATTGTGAGTGGCAATATTAAAAAGAAAAACTTCAATGTGACTGAAAATTACAGTCTTCCAGGGTACTGCATTTTATGTAGTCTTTTTTCCTCAAAATTGACAAACTTGAATGTTGGGACTATGGAAAGTGGCAAAGCTTGTATTTTCCACAGCATTTCAACAGAGCACTAAATTAAAGTAGTGATTTAATGTTTTTTACAAACAGTCCTGACAACAGATAGAAACATAAATGTAATTGGTATATAAGGAACAAAACAGAGGTGTTTTAAGCCATCAGAACTGGTTCTAGAACAGCCACTGGACTTGATGGGAATTTTAATGTTACATGTTTGATAAGTAGGTGGTCATGAAAAGGAAGTAAAATGAAAAGCACTGTCAGTATTTCCAGCATGTTTTAAATATTCTCCAACTTTGTTCCATGTGCTTTTTTTGGAATGGGAGTGGGGTGGGTGATGGGTATTTTGTATACATGCACTAATTATTTAGCTTAAAACTCATAGGCAAATAATGAAAGATTAAAGCTGATAAAGGATCTTCATATTAATTTTACAATAAGCAGCATATTTAAATTATAGCTTCTCATAGCAAAAATGTGATATGCTGTTTGCATAATACATTGACACAGTTTCCTTATCTAAATGAAGGTTTTGTAATTGGATTCATGAACAGATGTGTTCAGTATCAAAATAGAAAAAACTATTATCTAAAAGCAATTACCTGTCACATTTGAGACCTTTACTGGAAATTTACAAGATTTTTGACAGAAACTACCAAAAATATGAGTCTTGAGACTGATTCATATTATGAAACTATTTTAACTTTTTGGGGAAGTAGTTTTTTGCTAATCAAAAATACTAGATTAGCTACCATCATTTCTGTGCAAAGAGTAGTTCTTTCAGAGGTCTCAGAGTAATTGAATGAGTTCTACTTCAGGAGCAGGAATTGCATGCAAAAGTGACATTCCTGTGCTGCTTTTTTAGTGCTTGGCTCTAATAAGTGTCCTGTGACCACTGTGATTCTTGTTAACACAATAAAGAATCTGACTTTTTCAATAGGACTCTTGTCCTAGCCTTGCTTCACCATGATTGGTGAAATAGAATGTTCCTGTAGCAAAACAGATTGAAACATGTGATGGTTTTACCCAATAGTTTTTGAGATCTTTCAGGTAACTTCTAGAACTGATTGTGGTGCTCTCCTGGTGCCTCCTAATATAATTGAGGATGACTATATTGAAATATGTATAGCCTGACATCGGTGCTGGGGGAGGTTATGGAGCAGATCATCCTGAGCACCATCACAGGGCACTTGCAGGACAGCCGGGGGATCAGGCCAGGACAACATGGATTTATGAAAGGCAGGTCCTTCTTGACCAACCTGATCTCCTTCTATGACAAGATAACCCCTCTAGTGGATGAGGGAAAGGCTGTGGATGTTGTCTACCTGGACCTTAGTAAAGCCTTTGACACAGTCTTCCACAGTATTCTGCTGAAGAAACCACCTGCTCATGTCTGGGATGAGTGTATTCTGTGGTGGGTTAAAAGCTGGCTGGATGGCTGAGCCCAAAGAACGGTGGTGAATGGGGTTACATCCAGCTGGTGGCTGGTCACAAATGGTCTTCCCCAGGGCTTAGTATTGGGGCCATCCCAGTTTAATATCTTTACTGATGATCAGGACAAGGAGATTGAGTGCACCCTCAGTAAGTTTGCATACGACACCAAGCTGGAGGAAGTGTTGATCTGCTGGAGGGCAGGAAGGCTCTGCAGAGGGATCAGGACAGGCAGGAAGGATGATGGGCTGAGGCCAGCTGTATGAGGTTCAGCAAGGCTCAGTGCTGGGTCCTGCACTTGGGTCACACCAGCCCCACACAGCGCTACAGGCTGGGGCAGAGTGGCTGGAAAGCTGCCTGGTGGGAAAGGATCTGGGGGTGCTGGTTAAGAGCCAGCTGAACATGAGCCAGCAGGGTGCCCAGGTGGCCAAGAAGACCAGCAGCATCCTGGCTTGTATCCAAAACAGTGTGGCCAGCAGGACCAGGGAAGTGATTGTCCCCCTGTACTCGGCACCAGTGAGGCTGCATCTCGAACACTATGTTCAGTTTTGGGCCACTCACTACAAGAGGGGCATTGAGGTGCTGGAGCGTGTCCAGAGAAGTCCAATGCAGCTGGTGAAGGGTCTGGAGCCCAAGTGTTATGAGGAGCAGCTGAGGGAACTGGGGTTGTTTAGTTTGGAGAGGAAGACACTCAGGGGGAACCATAATTGCTCTCTACAACGGCCTGAAAGGAGGTTGTAGGCACGCGGGGGTAGGTTTCTTCTCCCAGATAACAAGGAAAGACAAGAGGAAACAGCCTCAAGTTACACCAGGGGAGGCTTAGATTGGATGTTAGGAAAAATTTCTTCACTGAAAGGGTGGTCAAGCATTGGAACAGGCTGTCCAGGGAGGTAGTGGAATCACCATCCCTGGAGGTGTTCAAAAGACACATAGATATGGTTCTTAGGGACATGGTTTAGTGATTGACTTGGCAGTCCTGGGTTAACAGTTGGACTTGATAACCTCAAAGGTATTTTCCAATCTAAATGATTCTATGATAAATGATCTTTTTTCTTAGGAAAATCAAAATTCAAAGAGAACAATCAAAAGGCCTAAAGGCTGTGGTTTACACTATTAAACTTTCTTTGGCATTTTAGAAGACTGTAAACCTTTCTTAGGATGTTATCTTTTGTAGTTTAGATCTGTGATGGTGGACTCTGTTCCCCTACTTGAGCGATGTGGATGGTAACATGACTGACTGCCTGCTTGGGGCTATGCAGCTCATATCTTAGAGCAACATTCAAGCTGCTAAACTGCCTCTAGCAGTCACAATCAGTCATCTTCACTGGCTTTCTTCCAGTGTATCCTGTTGTACCAGAGACAGAACTGCAGCCAAATATCTCAAGATGTTTTTACATTTAAAAAAGTGAATATAAAAATCATGCGGTTCAGAGTGTAAATGTTCCTCAGTTATGTATCAGCATGGAGTTCTCTTACTCAAGATAAGATGTCGGAGTGTTTCACATTATGTTTGCATTTCTGTTTTCTGTGTGTCAGCCAAACATTGCCACCTAAACTACACTATATTCCTGTGAAGTCTGGAATTATTCTTCTGGTATTCCTGTGTTCACTTTAGTCTTCTCCTTCCAGTCAACTAAAATTGCTGTTGCCAAACAATTAATGACTTTTGTAACTAAACCTCAGATAGTTCTCTGCCATTAATCTTTAACCTCCATCCTCTCACTTAAGATTCTGCTTGCTTTCTTGCAATCTTCGTCTTTCATTTTGTCTTTTTCTGGTTTTCTTTCTACCTTTCTAACAATTTCTACAGAGTTTCTTTTGCGTGTTTCTACTTCTTCCTTTCTTCCTTTTTCTATGAAGACTTTATAGAGCTCTGTCTTCTCTACTTTTCTGGTACCTTCTTTGTGGATGAATACATCTACAAACAGAAGTTCAGCTATCGTCTTTGTGAACAGTTCACAGATCTACATCTGACCTAAGTGTCCCTTGTGTTGATACTGACATCTTTTGTTACTTGTATGCCATCCTGTTGTTGATCTTGAGATGGTATGTTTATCTTTCCTGGTATACTTAACATTGAGGATGGTATCCTACCTGTTACTTTTTCACTCCAGAACACTTCTGGAATATGTTCTTCTCTATCAGTATCTCCACTCAACTATAACTTATTAAATGTTCATTTTGCTTTTTCATGTGCTCCCATGTATTTTTCTTGGACTTCGTAGTTGCAGCTTTAGCTTGTCTTTCTCCACTGAGATTGCTGTACAAAAAGTTGTTATTAAAGGGATTAGACACTAGATGCCATTCTTCTGTTTGCATCTCAATCTGTTCCTTTAAGTTGTAGTACATATAAGCTACTTATTTTAACCTATCTCAACCCATTGGTTATTTCTGATTTTCTGCTTTGAGTATCTATCCTTGCTTACATTGTCTGCAATAGCAATATTCATTGTTCATTTGTTAATTTTCAGGCCAGCTTTTTCAGCTGTCTGTTTTATACTGTTTCTTACAGCTGCAGGGATTTCCAACAGGTATCTGCAGAACTCATTATCCTCCTTTAAAACCTTTTTCAATACCTTTAAATCAACCTCTCCCCAAAACTTAGCTGTGTGTTGTGTTGAGATGGATGCCCGTTACAATGACTAACTTAAATTCCTTTCTCTGTGAATCCATATATTTTCTTGTCTTGAATTGTAATGCCTCTTGGTAGGAATAAATTTTGTTCTGTCTTTATTGTGCAGCACGTAGCACAATGAATTCCTTGTCCATGACCACAGATCTCAAGTACTGTAGTAATATCACCTTCTTACACTGAATATCAGTCTCCATTATTATTTGAAATGTGTACAGATTGCTTGTAAAATTCACGGTTGTAAATTTTGTTATGCATAATGCACTAATTTTAACTGACTCGGAAGAGATAACATACATTTATTTTTTTGAATAAGACAATAGCAATATGATGTTTCTTCTCAATGTCAGTGATTCTTCTGAGAAGTTTCTTGTGCAGTATGTGTGATGTTAGCATTAGTTCCATAAAATTGTCCTAAGGACCTTTTTACCATGCTGCCTCTGGTAGGTGGTTCTTTAGATAGTGTGTAGTACAAATTAACGATCTCTCATTAGAACTCGTCCCATAAGTCTCCTTTTCCATATTTGAGAGGGGAAGAAAACCACAGTAGTGATGATTGGTTTGGTTGTATGCTGAGTCCCATCAAATAAGGAAATTTAGGAAACTCTATAAAGCGAAAGGAGAAACACTTCTCTAAACTTAAAAAGAAAAAAATTAATTATGCCCTCTCCTTCCTTAAGAGGAACTGTTCTCAACTTCTGCAGAATTATGTGGAGGAGTAAAGATTGATAATAGTAGACCTAGGGCATAACATCATGCATATGCGTTTAGTGTCTAAAAATACGGAGAGTGGATAAAGTAAACTGGAATTGGTGTTTAAAAATAAAATAAATCTGTGGGTATTTCCATTGTGCCAAAACAAATTCTTGGCAGCAATGAAAGACAAAGAAATATTTTTGTCTTTCAATCCTCATTAAATACTGGAAGAGATGCAGAAAGATCACCTAACTGTAATGGCATTTGTTAGGAGGCAAAGCTGTAGCTCTGATCCCTTGAGGAGAAAGAAGTCTGGGGAACTAGCATGTTGCATATTTTTGATTCCCTCCAGCAGAACCAGGTAAGAGTAAGAATCTCGGTCTTCCTTCGGAAGACAATTTAGAGTTTCAAGTTTGTTGTGTTAAAGTGGAGTGTTTTCTGGTGAATGGTGTTTTGTGGAAGGATTCTGTAATGCAGAAAGGACTATAGAGCATCTGTTGAATTATGTCTCTTATTGTCAGTTGTTCTTATCACTCTTTTCTGCTTTATAAAATATATATAGAAATTTTAATGGGACAGGAGAGGGGTATTTTATCTAAAAAATGTTCATCCAACCTCATGTCTACTTCTTTGCATCAGACTCATGTATCTGAAATAGGTATCCTACCATATTGTTTGACTATTTCTGTTGATTTCAAAGGGGTTGTGCAACTCCTGCTTATTGGTGCTTTGTTTAGGTTAAAGAGCAACTTAAGACAACAAAACTGTTGCAGAATAAGATTTTCATTTGTCCTCTGTACCATAAAAAAATAATTAGACTTTCAAGCTATAGGTAAAATACTTTCCTGAACTGATGGGATCGGGCGAAACAGAACTCCAGGCGTTAAGAAGGAATAAAAGGTATTAGGCTGTCAGAATGCAGTGTATGAGGGTGACAGTTCTTTTTTCGTAAACTCAGGATTGTTTTGGCCTTTTGATACATTGTTTTAGAAATCCTGCTGCATTGTTAACACATTTACTCTGAAACAGCTGCAAGGACTTTAGCACTTTTTTTCTTAATGTAACTGGAGACAGCTTTTCGTATATGAGGCACCATTTCCCTCCAATTCGGAATGAAACGGTAGTTTTAGTTTTTAAAAGAATTTGTGTCTTAAGAACTCTAACAAATCCTGGCATGCTTGAAGTTCATTGTAATTTTGCTTTGTATAGAAATCCTTCCAAGGAAAAAGCTCCACAAAGGAAAACATCACAGTCTGCCTTTCTCATGTGACTTGTTTGTGCCTATATAAAATGACTTAATATCTAGCTTCATGCACTGCTGTTACTTTTTATTGCTTAGTTCTCTAAATGCTGTTATTTGAGAGAATTGTTTTGCCTATTTGTGATTCCAGTACAAATAAACTGTGACTTGGAAAACTATTAACAGGAAGTTATGAAGAGTTTTCTTTATGCCCACTGTAATTGTGAACAGAAAATTCACAGTAATAGAGAAAACAATCTTCCTCAGATAGTAGTCTCATCTATTGTAGCAAGAAATATTTATTTCTAAGTGGATTATAACTGTGGAGAATACTAAGCTGACTAGTAGCTTTGATGTGTATGGAGTTTGCTAAAAATTAGTATCTTGAGGACAGAGGGGGAGGGGGAAAAGGTTAAGTTCAGCACAGAATCGGAAGAAAGACTTTATTATAGTGTCAGTTGATAAACTGCACTTGTGTAGAAAATACCATTTTTGTTTCTACAGGTCCCCTAAACTACTTTCCTAGGACCCACAGCTGTGAGTTTTGAGTATTTTTGAAACCCTAGTAATGAGGTGATTTGAGGCTAAATGTTCTCACAAAAGTTGTAGATTAATTTGGGATAGCAAAAGACTGCTACAATATCATGCTACAAAAAACTGAGAGTTTCAGTACAGTAAAAGCTTGCCATTACCTGAGCTATTCAGGACATTTTTCATGTTTGAGTAACATAATACCTTGGTTTGGCAATGATACTTACCATTTATTGTTTTGTTACTCTTCCCTTTGCATCCCTTCCCTTTTTCAACTTTGTCTTTCAACTTACCTTCAATATATTTTTCTTTAAGGACAAGGGTAAGGGTGGAGAAAATACATTTTCTCTTTTCATCTCTTTTACTCTTCCAAATTGTACTCTAATTGCTTGGCTAGAAAATAAAAACATGTGTTTGTTGTTACTGATGTAGGTTTTCAAATTCTATTATGCCATTCCAGTGTATAAAACCCAAATCTCAACATTCTTAGTGACTAAATATTGGCAGTACTGTCTGTATGTAGCTGCTCGAAGGAGATCTGGAATAGATTTAGAAATAAATAGAGCATGCACCATTAATACTTCATATGAAAATGGATGTTTTACATTAGCATCTCAAACAACTGAAAAACTTCTCTAGCTGTAGAAGTCAAGGTGGGAGAATGTCCTGCTTTATCTACTCATTAGGGCTACTAATTGACCTACATGTTCTGAAACGCTGTCTTAAATTCTATCATACTGTCTTCCAGCTGAGCAGTGATAACAACAAACCCCGTTTTCTGAAACACAGCAGAACTTCTTTCTTTGTATAGGAATAACAGCAGCATCCCACTTGCTTGTGAATAGGAGAGGGGATAGTAAGTCTGAATTCATTGTACGCCATTTGTGTGCAACTACTTGGTTAGCAAATTGAGCTCCCAACATCTTTTTGCTCTCCCAGAGCTGGGTCCCCTCAAAGCAGTGGATTTCAGGAAATCTAATATAAAAAACCTCTAATTTCTGAAAGCTATTTCAAGCTGTTGATAGGCTTTATTATGTGTACTCCAATCAAGCTTTAAGTTCCTCCTTTTTTTTTCTTTTTTTTTCTTTAATAACATTCCAGTAAACTCTACTTTTTAATTCAGCGCTAGACTTGTGCTCTTTTGTGTTCTGCCTTCAGCCTCCTAAAATTACTTACTACTATTTCACTCAGTGTCATTCACTTGTGTTTACTGGCAAATATACATTCCTAGACTAGCTGGGAAGTTTGACTGCTTCAACAAATTCAGTCTTGCACTCGCGATTTATATGTACCCTCTAGATTAGTACTAACATCATCTGAAACAGTCATATTTGGTAGAGCTTTGTCTACTGTTTGCGAATGGCTAACTGGTATGTGGTGCAGTAGAGTGAAGTTTTGAGGCATATTTCAAGCTTCAGTGAAGTTGAAACAGGCAGATGGGTTTGTGCTGCAAGTTTTCTGTATTTAAGCTTGATTTCTGTCCTTTTGACTTCACATATTCAAATCCCCACAAACTGAATTATTGAAGTGTTGAATGGGGGTGGTAAAAAGAAACCCCCAGACATAACTGGATTTATTGGTTATAGAATGGTAACTGTCAGGCTTTCTTGCTCAAGTTTGATGGTTGTTGTGCTGTGTTGATCATCAGCTCAGCACAAATAGTAAGTTATTTGCCTCTTGCAATAGGAATATGTGATAGAACCCTGTGCACATTATTGTGTAATTTTTTGTCTGTCACTTGCTGAAGAGTAATTAAGAATTGAGGGAATTTTAAAGGATTAAGGTGAAGTGTTTCAGAAACAGCAAATACAGGAATATTTTTTTTTAATATTACAGTAACATTAAAGAAAATGTAAGCCCATATAGTCTGAATATTGTAATTATAGAATAGGATGTTGATTAGGTTTAAATTGGATTAGAGTTGCTTTTTAATTACTTAAATTTTTTTAAGCTTATTCTGTATATGGCTTTTCTAGCCTTCAAAACATTTTCTGAAAAGAGTATAAAGTTAATGACATACACTTAATGACTCATTGAGCTAAGGCACAAATTTAAAGCACACAAAACCTTGTAAATATCTATGTATATAGTCTTACCTTACAGGAAATGTTTTAAGTACAGAGTAGTTTAACACTTAGATAGATTAGAATTGCTGAGAGTCAGGCTGGCTAGTTCCTCCTGATGAATCCACCTTTCTTTCTCAGGCTGTTTGGGACAACTGGATCTTTTTAACTCTAGAAGGGAATACTGAGGTTTAAGGTAATACTATATATGTACAGATATATTAAGTCAGAAGGAACTACATTTCTGTAAATAGATGGGTTACGTTTTTTCCAAAAAGACTAGGTGTGTTCACCTAGTCAACTGCAGTATCAGGAAGAAGAAGAGACACTTAGGTTGCATGTCAATGATAAAAAGTTAGTCTGTTAGTTTATATGAAAGAACCCAGTATCTGATGAAAGTGGTGTAAATTGGGACTGGATTTTGTGGATGAAGGCCCCTGGGAAAGGAAATTTCTGGGAACATATTATTTTCTTTCATTCTGTCTAAATCTGAGGTTTTGAGTTAGAAGAAAAACATACCTATAAGGGTCAAACCTGAACTGCAAAATTGATACATGCTTGTGTTAAGAGGAAAAATAGACTTGCATAATACAAAATTTTTAATCAGAAAAGTGGCTGTAAACCTCATACTTGACAAATCATTCCTTTTATCTATCTATATATACACTAATATTTTTTGTGACGTTTCTTGTTTTAGCTTTTTCCTGATATTTGTATGTAGCACCTGTTCAGCTCAAATATGACTTATCTATGATGTTATAATAGAATTATTAGCTAAAAAAAGTAATATATTGTAATTATCTCTTCTGTGCTTTATGTTTCAACATATTTTGTATAATCCAGTGGGGATGAGAGTAGAATTTATCTTGCAGAATCTATACCATTTGTGATAAACTGGTCAGAAATTACAAAGCTTGACCCTGAAATTCCAAGCTGTTGTGAAGCTGTAATTTAAGTGTAAACTGAGGAAGTTTGACCTGTAAACATGGATTCATTAAATATGGATATATTTAATATATTGAAATATTTTTTTCTGTCATTGAGCCAAATATTTTGATATACCTGTGCTGAGACTAGGTTCCCTGCTTCCAAGACTAGAAGGTGGAGATGAGCGTGCACACCCAGATACAACAGTGCTTTTTACTATTGTAGGTTTCTGGCAGCTTACACTGTATGGGTATGTTTTGACAAATGTGGAATTAGGCATTGGCATTCAAAGACGGAATGGCTTTATTTTGTGAGTAAATGGGAAATCTGAAATTTGCCAAAGAAAGATCTGAAATAATACTTTATATTCCAATTTTAGGTATAAGTATATTGAAGCTTAGTTTATATTCCTTATCATTCCTTTTCAGTGTTGCTGTTATGCTTACCTCCATATAAATTGGTTAAGTGGTGAGACTTGTCATATACTTGGCATTTATGAACAGACAAATCAAAGGTGATGACCCGTAGAAGTATGATAATTGACCATAGCAGCTAGGACAACTACTCAAAGTGGTGGAGTCTAGAATCTGCAGTCTATTGAAAGAGGGGGCTAAATTTGACAGAAAATCTTAGCTTGAAGCTTTAAAAGTTAATGTGTAACTTTTCAGAAAGAGGTGAAAAAAGATTTTAAAATTGTTTTAGGACTTTAATAGAAGAATTTATAAATATTCTTGAAAGGCTTTACACTTTGTAAATAAATACTTCATAAATATTTTTTAACATGAGTGTACTCATTTTTCTGGTATTTTATGTGGTCTAAAAAGTTTTCAGGGAAGAAGAATGGGGAAACTTATTATTTCACTAATCTTGCAGGTGTTGTCTTTCACTTTTGTAAATAATTAAAGCTAATACCAGATTGTTATTTGCAGATGAAACCATCTTCAATCAAATCTCAGTTTGCATGTACATATAAAAACGAGTTGAGTGAAACAAAGTATCAGCATTTCCTCAGCAGTAGCCGAATTCCAACCTGCATACATCCAGCACCAAAGCAACATTTAAAAGCTGGATATCTCACAGGTAAGCTGTAGTAGGATTGAATAAGTAAATGTGATAGTTAATATTTCAAGTGTTATCAAACCAGGCTTTAGTAAAACTCAAGTACAAATAAGTTTTCAAGAAAAAAAAAAAAGACATCTCATTGCTGTCTGTAAGCTATGATCAGTTAACTGTCTTAGCATCAAAACTGTAATGTTAATGCTTTGGAAATATAAATATGTTTCAAAAAAATATGCATTGATGCTGTCTTGAGGTTAAAAAATTGATACGTTTTACATATATTATGAAAAAGTTTCTTCTTACTTTACAAAAGCAAGCTAAAGTATATTTTTTGCCATTAAAAAGGGAAAACATTTTTTACTGCACCCTAAACCGTATCATATATATAACTTATAAGCTCTTTAATCATATTTTCCAATACCTTAATATTATAAATCAAATTCCCTAAGTTAGTTGCTATTACATGTTTTTGAGCAATGTCATTTTAAATTGGCAATGCACTTACGAACATATAGCAAATGTAACTGCAATGACCAGCATAGTTTTGTTTTACAGATAAAGCACTAGTTTTGATTTAAAAAAACACACAGGCAGTCCGCTGATAGAAAAAGAATGAATAATCCCAGGTAACTTTTTATTTCTTCACATATGTTTTTGATATTCTTACATGACAGAAGGTATGAATTCCTGTCTTGATGTACCAGTGCTTGGAACTATTTCTGAAAATGTTCACCAGACTAGAAGTTACACAGAAATGGGAAAGCTGAGTTGTCAGCCAAGAAGTGAGAACTCCAAGAATGAACAGATGGATTTGAATAATGACAAAGTAATCTGCGATAAGGAAAGTGAACTGTCTTTGCAAAAAATTGCTAAAAGACCTAAGACTTCAAACAATCCTCAGAAGGAATTAGACAGCAAAACTGGTGGAAAAAGAAAACACAGCAAAACTGCAAGCAAGAATAAGTTGATTGCTGGTCAGGCAAAATTAACTCACTTTTTTCGACTATAAGGTTTTGTTCGACATATATGGTATGTTGGCTGGTTCAGATTTGCAAGAAAAGGGTGAAATTAATGAACTGCTTCCTTTCATACTAAAATACATGGAAGGAGCTTGTGTGTAATATTAGACAATTAATTACAAACCTAGATTATGCGGAAGTCTTTTATTTTTTGATAACAATACATTGTTAGTAGTTACAGCTATGTTCTTTTTTGGTAATGAATTACTTCTCCTTCTACAATGCTATGGGAAAGCATTTTTGGATGCATATGTATAGCCACACTGAAACACAGTAACTTCAAGTTACATTAAACTCATAATAAAATGTTTGGTCTTCAAAGAAGGTGGTGTAGGTCAGAAGTTTTCAGACTTGCCAACAAGGTCGATAGACTCTTCCCAGCATACACCTGAGCACTACAGAGAAAAAAAAATATCTGGAAGTTTAAAATATCAAAGATCTAGAATTCTTTATGGCCTCTGGAAATACTAATTGAACAAGCTTAACAAATACTTCCTCTCCTGTGCGCTGAACACAATAGACATGAAGTTTCTAAATGAATCTTTATCAAATTCCTGTATAGGCATTGCATTATACTTTATGAGAATGAAATATTTTTTGTGTAAAATGAAAATATCTTTACCATCAAAATCTCTTCTTCCTATAGGGAATTTAGGTGAATTTTCTTCATCTGCAGTCTCTCTTTGCTGTATTGATTCAATGTTTCGAATTTCAGTGTCAGCTGGGAAAGCCATGGCTCCCTTCAGTGCAAAATAAGGTAGTTGCTTTCTACTTAAGTTGATTGACATAACATGATTTAAGAAATCATGTCTGGAGCCTGTGTCCTGTGTTAAGGGAAAACAAGAGTAGCAGTAAATAAAGTCAGTTGTGGTCACTTTTTATACTTGACTTTTTATACTTTATACTTAGCAGTGCAAGTGATTTATATTTCAAGATGACTTAAAATCATATCTAATAAGAATGTTTAAAAGTAGTTAATTGCTTTACATCTTTGGCTGCAATGGTTTTATGGTAAGGAATGGGAGAAAATAATGAGTCTTGTATTTGGTGAAGTTAAAAACCTGTTGATGCATATAGGGACATGCTGAATCAAATATAAATACAGGCTTTTTCCTCCTCAAGTTTTGGGTACACATAATTCTGTAAAAAATCAGCTTTCTTTTATTCAACTGTCCAACACATTTTAAATGTTGGAATTATATTCTTACAGTTGAAAATTTAGTCTTGACTATAGTATGCTATTTTTTATATATTCGCCAGGTTGTTGCTTTAAATCCTTGTACGTTTTCTAAAGGGCTATAAAGAGAATATTTGTTTTATGATTAAGCCAAAACATAAAACTGAAAACTCACCAAAAACTTCACGTTTCTGTCATCTTCTTCATCCAAAACACTACTGTCTTCAGTCTTATAATGCTTTAGCAAAGGTATAGCTCCTCTGTTCCCAGTTGTATCTCCATTTCGGAAAGTTTTTCCTAATGTGGTTAGCAACATATCTTCATCTACCTTCTGCAGAGATTTAGAAACTGAGAGTAGAAAACCTTGAGAAAAAAGACAAAGAGAGAGAATTAACATGTAGGATGAGATACACATTCTTAGTTACTCAATACTTGCATAGAAGTTAAGCAGTTTTCAAATTTTAAGAAGTCTTTTCCAGTTGTAAATTAAGATGTTCTCTATCTATGCCCACTTTATATATTTTATGGATTGAATGGAAACTACTTCAATGGCTGATGAGTTCAGTCTTTTTAAAATGACTCATGTTAAGGAGTAACCTTTTCTATAATCCCTCTAATCCCATCTGTTCCTTAGAACTGCTTAAATGTGGGGTTTTTTTCAGCATGGATGATTTGTTTCTTTGTATGCTTTTAGAACAGCACAGATTAATTCCTCTTGATGGGTTACTATGCACAGAAAAAAAGTGATGTCCATTTGTGTTGTTTTTAAAGCCTTACCTCCAGTTAAGGCAATTTAAGAAAAGGAACTAATCTACATAAGTAAGCAGGACTGTTGTAGAGGTGTAATCTATCATAGTTTTTGATCAAAAGTGATTCACAAAAGAGTTGAAAAGCTTGACATTTAACAATAGCTTACACTGCTTTACTGGGTTAGAGCTGAAATCATTAATTTGTATTTCTATGTCCATTATGTCAGGTTACATTATTCAGAGCTTATGTCTAGAAATCTTTATTAATGCCCAAGTAATTATATTTATCTGCATCTTCTTTCTGAAAATGGAGCTTTTCCAGCTACAAATGTAATGTAGTCAGATATGCTTGCTAAGAATGTAGAAGGAAAAGTAAACTTCAGTTTTTCATTTTAAAAGTCTTTGAAGTCTACCTATTACTCTGTGGAAGGAAATGTAGGAGTCTCAGCATATATATATATAATTTCTTTAATTTATTTTACCTTATGTGGAAAGCAAATGGGACCAGCTCAAATTTAGCTAATTTCAATGTCAGTGATACAAACCACCTATTCAGTGGCTGTGTGCCTCTTAGTTGGTACCCATCTCTTCAATTCATGTTTGTTTTACTCTAGTGGAGAAAGCCAAACATCCTGCTAGACAAGGCAAACCACTAGGAAACTGAGCAAGAAACTGACTACGCGGAAGGGAGTACCAGTTCCCCCTTGTCTTCTTCCCTCACTCTCCATTTTGCTGTTCTGGCTTTTTGTCTGTATTGTCATATGCTAGGAACAAAATGTAAATTTTTATTAGCAAAAGTGATTTCTTACAGTGGTTCTCACTCTTTTTTTTTTTTCTTGTATTGATTTTCTGATGGTCTTCACTAGTACCTACCACTAATGTGGTGTGAAGGAGAAATTAAGATCAATATTTAATTGCCTGGACAAGCCTACAACACATCAGTGGTAGTCACAGATAGCAAGTATATAATTTGTCTTTATACCCATTGAACAAATTCCAAGGAAGAAATATGACTGCTGCTAGAGAGGTGTTGCATAGTCCTAGGGAAGTATGGAAAGAATAAACGATTCCTGCTGAAAGCAGGCAAGGATACCCCTCTAATCCACAGACTGAGGACATTGTGTAGAAGGGCTGACCGGTGTTATTGGAACTGTGGTATTTTTAATCACTGCTCGCTGCTAAACTTCCTGGAAAAGCAGACTGCCTTGCCAAAGTAACTTCTTGGTAAGAAGTTTCATGGGAAAACACATCCTGCTGGAGTAAGCAGATTTTGACTGAGACATTTTGGGTATACCCACTTTTCCTCAAATGAGGAAAGTGCTTTTAATCCTTTCCAGGCAGAGTGTCTCTGACAAATAGAACTACTACTTCTCATTCTTTTCATTTCCTTGCTGTAGAGCCTGCGCTTACCTCTGGGCAATTGAAATGGTTTCTTTTCTTTGACTTTAATTGCCTGGCTACAGAGGAGACAAATTTGAAAGTCAATTGTATACAGTTTTATATTTCTGATCCAACCGCTCTTTGCTGATTTGTATTCTTCCCTCACATTCAATATTTGTACAGTTTTGTTCAATTTGATAAAGCAAAAGCCACCTCTGTTCTCTAATGTTACTTTTCATTTAGCTCAGCCTAGGAGTACAAGAGGAGTGCTTTGGAGCTGCCATTGGCAACAAACCTTTCTTTTTATATGCTGGCATATGAATTAAGAGTTGGGAAACGTCCACCCCAGTCGTTGTGTATGTGGCAAGAGTTTCTGCTTATCTGAAGCTGTAATACCCACAGGTATGCAGCATAGCTCACACATGACTTGCTTTCAAACACTTCTCTTTCATTTAATACAAAACACAGGTAAAATAAGAACAATTGACATGCATTAATTGAAAAGTCCATCTACAGTGTCTAATCAGTTGTCTACTGTGTCTATAAGCTGATGTCTATGGAAGAATACAACATCAGGGCAAACTTAGGGTACGCCATTCAGTATCCTCTAGCACTTTTCGAACTGGTTGTTCATTTTTAAGGATCGTTGAAGATCTGAGGTGGTTCTAATGATAACTAGTAGAACCTCCTAATTAGACCGCTAAAAAATCAATAGCATATGTCTGTAAATTCGGTGACTTTCTGACTGTTCAGAGCAGTAGATAACATTTGTACACCTGCAGATTTGCAATGCACTGTGTACACCTCTTCATAATGCCTTTGTAAGTCCTAACACTGCCTGCATTTTTTCCTTGTCATCTTGAAACTTGCCGTTTTAGTGAAAATGTAAAAAGTTTTAATATACCAGCTTCTACGTTTTTATCACTGTTTATAAAACTTTTTTATTTTTAGAATAAATAATAACCTAATGCTGCATATAGAATAATAACAATTATTTTGATAAGGTCATCTTGCTTTTACATTGCATTTTGTTACAAGGAAATATAAACTCTTAACATCTGAAATTTGATGTGATATATGTAAGTAAATAAAATCTAAGTGATAATGTGTCTGGAATTTGCCTCATGCCCATTTTCAATACTTCTAGGAATGGGTTACAAAACAATTGTAATAGTTTTATTTGGTCTTGTATCTACTGTAATTGCCATGTTTAAGTGTTTGAGCCAAATGCCTAGTAATGACTGAACAATAAATAAAACGGGTGTATCTTATATCTTACATAGAGCCTTTTTTTTTTTAACTGTTATCAGAATTTAAAAACTTTGCAAGGCAACAGAGCGTTTGAGTAACCTTAAGAAATCATTTTAGTGAATCTTAAAATAGCACAAAGGTACCTGGTCAATGTTAATTTGCCCAATAGCATATACTTCTGATTTTAAAAGTTGGTGTGGGTTTTTTTTTCTTTTGATGTTTTTTCAGGGTTTGTTTGGTTTTGTTTGGGTTTTGGGCTTTTTTTTTATTTTATTTTGGATCTTGTAAATTTTGTACAAACAGCTTATTTCAGTCCTTTTTGAGTGCAGTTAGAAAGTATCTGTCAATTGAACCAAGAGCCACACATACTGACACTTTGGAAGACTCATTTAAAACCAAATCCAAAATCTTCATGAAATCCTTCATTTGTGTGATCCTCTAGTAGCAGAAAAGGAAATGCAGACTGTCTTATTCCTACGGAATGCAGAAGCATGGAATTACGTGCATGAGACTTATTTCTGGGGCACTTAAAACATTTGGGTAGTTTTAAGTAACAACATAGCATTTCCTTACCTTGATAAATAACCAAATATTTTTTTTGTAGTAGAAAAAATAAATTTCTGGCATTTATTTTAAGAGACACATTTTGGCAACAGAGTTAGAAGTATACATTGTGCATTGTGTTGAGACTTAGGTGAGTATGTTTTAATTTTTCAGCCATAGATTTATTTTTCTCCTGATACTTTTTCTGGTGATCTTGGACAGATTAAAAAGAATAGACCTGCGGTGTTAATGGATTTGTGCATTTTGTTTAGCACTGATTCAAATGCAGGTTAAAACAAAAAAGATCCAGAAAATATTTATTTGTTTAAAAACTGCAGTTCCCTCTTAAGCCTTGAAGAGGAATCCTGGTTTTCTGTATTGGTTTTGGGCTAGACAGTTATTCTACTTCAAACTGGAGTGTGAATGGAATCTAGCAAGCTCATTTGACAAGAAGCTGGCTACAGCTGGTCAGCAGGAATTAATGAGGTTAGAAGCTGTATCTGAAATCCCAGTACCCTCTTAGGTATTTGGTGTACCACTTACATTTACATGTACCTTTGCTCATTTTGGACCCAGAGTCCGGAACTTTCTCATGGAGGTGAACACTCTTTCTTTCAGTGACATTAGCGCCTCATTATATAGGCTGTCTATCTTCAATACCTAACATAAATATTTTAGTTGCAAACCCCTCCCACCCCTTATCTAGCAAGCAATACTAAAGTGGAGATTCCCTGTGCTATTAATGGAAAGAACCTCTGATCAGCAGTTCACAGGACGTAACGTAGGTAATTAACACACTTCATTACTGACTGCAGGAAATTAAGACTCTTGCCTAGCACTGATTTCTTGTTCCTCCCTGCTGACTTGGTAGTCACCTCACCTAGAATCAACAAGGTGATTTAGTGTGAAGTAGGCACTATGCTGCTTATAACACAGAACAGCTCTGGACTTGTGCAGGAGTACAGCTCTGAATATTTGGAGAACTCAGTCGTCTTCTGTTTATGTGGCAGGAGACTGTACAAGGAAAGTGTGGGGATGGATCCCTGCAATCTTAGGTGACAGTTACTGAGTTTCTGCCCAAGATCCAGTACACCCATTTCAGTCCTCTGTTGAATTATAGTCAATGTATTTATAGAATGAAATGTTGCATTTGCTTGCATTATAAATAAATTCCACAGTTGGGAAAATGTTAAAATATTTTCTGCTGTTTGTTATTTTGAAAGGAATTTCAGAATTTCATGTGGAGGAACTGCATAGAGACATTTTTCTTAAAGAATTATTGAGCAGAAGAACTGAACACTGCATATGTAGTTCCTTTTAGCAAATGATAATGATAGGTGTATTGGGCATTGTGTCTGTCCTTTCTTAGGATTCTTCCTACTGAACAAAACGGTTTGCTCTTGTGGGAATTGCCAAATAGACTATGCTTTAAATGAATTGAACTGTTCTTTTCATTGTTTAAAAACAAGTAAAAAAACCCTGAAACCAATCCCCTCTCCCAATAACTAAGTTTCTTATTCCAAGAGACTTTGTGGAACAGTGCATATGTAACTCTTGAGGGATTCCCAATTAATCAGTAAAGTGGAAAGAGGAAGGAAGATTCCTCAAGCAATATTAGCTTCTTACTGAATAAGTAAGCAATGGTGATGGTGAACACGTTGTATAAAAGCTTGCCTACTAGGCAAAAATTGAATAGCAGAATTATAAATATTGATATATTGATTACAGCAGATTCAAATAAATTTTTATCTGCTGTTGGATTCAAGATAAATCTGTAAGCAGAGAAGCTTATTAGTATCATAACCCAAGGAATAGCTTTGGACTTCAGAGTATAGATTAAATCCTTATGTAATTTTTTTTAAGCTTTATTAACCTCAGTCTGTCTTTAGAAGGCTTTGCTGTATCTGCCAGAATGCCTGATCTTTTTGAATATCTTTAGACTATTTTGTTTCCCTTCAGTCAATGGTACGTCATCAAAAAAAAAACCTATATTCTTGTGCTGGTTTGACCCTAGCTGGACACCAGGTGCCCACCAAAGCCACTTTATCACTCCCCTCCTCAGCTTGACAGGGAAGAGAAAATATAAGGAAAGGCTTATGGATCAGGGTAAGGACAGGGAGATCATTCACCAGCTACTGACTCGGGCAAAACAGAATTGACTTGGGGGAAGATTTAATTTAATTTATTACCACTCAAATCAGAGTAGGATAATGAGAAATAAAACCAAATCTTAAAACACCTTCTCTCCCACTCCTCCCTCCTTCCTGGGCTTAACTTTACTCCCAGTTTTTTCTGCCTCCTCCCCACCAGCAGGACAGGGTGATGGGGAATGGTGGTGGCAGTCAGTTCATCACACCTTGTTTCTGCTGCTCCACTCTCCTTGGGGGGAGAATTCCTCACACATTTTCCCTGCTCCAGCATGAGGTCTCTCCCACACAGGGCAGTCTTCTATGAACTTCTCCAGCGTGAGTTCTTCCCACAGGCTGCAGCTCTCCACACACTGCTCCAGCGTGGGTCCCCCGTGGGGTCACAAGTCCTGCCAGCCAACCTGCTCCAGCCTGGGCTCCTTTCTCCACGGGGACACAGGTCCTGCCAGGAGCCTGCTCCAGTGTGGGCTTCCCATGGGGTCACAGCCTCCTTTGGGCATCCATCTGCTCTGGTGCGGGGTCCTCCATGGGCTGCAGGTAGGTATCTGCTCCACTGTTAACCTCCATGGGCTGCAGGGGCACAGCCTGCCTCACCACGGTCTTCTCCAGCACCTGGAGCACTGCCTCCTGCTCCTTCTTCACTGACCCTGCTGTCTGCAGAGTCGTTCCTCTCATGCTCTCACTCTTCTGACTTCTGCTGCTGTTGCTGCTGTTGCACAGCAACTTTTCCCCCGTCTTAAATATGTTAGCCCAGAGGCACTGCCACTGATGGGCTCGGCCTTGGCCAGCGGTGGGTCTGTCTTGGAGCCGGCTGGCACTGGCTCCATCAGACATAGGGGAAGCTTCTGGCATCTCACAGAAGCCACCCCTGTAGGCACCCCCAGTACCAAAACCTTGCTATGCGAACTCAGTACAATTTTTTATGTCTGTTTTGCACTTACATTTTTATTCTGTAAAAAGTGTTTGAATTAATCTGTTTTGATGTAAGAATCTGCATTTCTGAGAGAAGTCCCTAGTACGCAAAATTGTTGTGGGGGAGCCACAGTCAGTTTTTCTGAAACCAACTAGCAGCAGGAACTTCCTTATAAGAGTAATAAAGAGGCTAAGAAAGATCAGGCTCATTTTCTTTACAGGCACGTGAGAAGATTTCAGCCAATTAAAAAAATACAGGAAAAAGCAGGCAGTGCAATTGCATGTTTGAACTTCATCTGAGTACGTGATATCTGGGAAAGGCCATGAACCTGTCCAGTGCAAGTCTACTAGGATTCCGTGATTTCTATTCTTCACCATTACTGTTCATATGGTTTTGATGGTGCTGATGTGAGTCATTTGTTCTCCATAACTAACACTGAGGCAGGAGAATTTCTCTAGAAGTATTGCCTCTTGAAAGTGCTGGACCAACGCTACCAGAGCTGTTAGCGGATCAAGCCCTCTGAGGGGCCGTGAATACTGGTGCTGATAGACAGTGATCGCAAGACTGACCAGGGCTTACTTTTGAGACGAGCAGCAGTTCTATTTGCAACTTTATATGAAAGAAGTCTGGGTAAGGTAAAGGATGTTATTACCAATGTTGTCACAGGTCTTACCCATAAATTCTACAGAAGGTGTATTTGGGTTCCAAGCGTGCCAGTACAGATTCTTTTACTGAGCTGGATCTTCTGAGTCTGTCTGCATGAGGAGACTTGACATACTGCTCACCTGGGGCTGTAAGATGAATGAAACCAACTCTACCACAATTCCTTTCCACAGACCAGCTGTACATAAACTGAGACTCAGTAAAAATCCAAACAGCTGGTTGGTTGTTACCTGATTATTTTTTTAAACCAATAATGTTTATTTTTATTTAGTTGGGTTTTAGCTTTCATTCCCTTTTAAAAAGAATTGCATTTTCATCGGAACTGTTTCTACTAATGTTTTGTTCTTATGACAGGGTACAACCCTCAAGTTTTAAGATGTGGTTTCTTGTGAAGGAATAACATTGCATTATGAGTCCACAAATTATTTTTACACTGCTTTGCATGTGAAGTACGTCCTTTAGATACGCTATTTTGTAGGTAATTCTTGAAACAAGCACAAAAGTCAGAGTTGTTTACAAGCACCTGCGATGCCTGAAGAGAACACAGAAATGCTCTATTATACTTTTCATGTGGTAAGCTGAGTCATGTACTAAGGCATGGGTCTGGGTTTCTCCTCCTGGGTCCTAGCATGGGGAATCAGATACCTTACTGATTACTGATACTTACTGTGAAATGGAATTCAAAACCTACAAAGGACTCACCTGGTATTCCCTCTTTTGTTTGCCATACCAGACCTTGATACTGACTATCCTACTATTTACTCTAGCAACACTGTCTACACTAGCAACCTAGTCTAGTGGAAGGTGTCCCTGCCCATGGCAGGGGGGTTGGAACTAGATAAACTTTAAGGTCCCTTCCAACCCAAACCATTCTACAATTCTGCTCCTGCCATTCAAACAGTATTATCACTGTGGTGTACAGAACCTTACAATATTTCTGATCTCTTAATTAAAGCAGTAGGTCACAGCAATGCCTGTAATTGTTAATCAAGATCTAGGAGTGACATTATGATTTAGTGACTATTGTATCCTTGCAACATTTCTTCTTGACTATTATCTATGCTAGCAATCCAGCCAAATTGTACCTACTGCTGTTATATTAATTACAGTCAGGTCTTACTCATCTCAAGCATGTGAAGTTTGTATATGTTTGAAACATCTGACTCACAGGCTCTGAGGAAGAGGAGTTGCAGGCTGTTAATCATACAGTTTCTATACTAAATTACCTATGTCTGTAGATGAGACTGTGTTACCATTAATAGTCAAAAGTACAGCCAGATACTTATAAAAGTTTTCAAGAGTTACTGCACAGAATGGCCGTCACACTGGCGATTCCAGTGGAAGCTACACAGGAGAAATCATGTAAGTTTCTAGACGTATTATGTACCTCTATGCCAGCATGCCTCATAATTCCCTTAAATCAGGGCCTGTTGGAGTCAGCCAAATTATTCTGGCAGATACCTGCTGCTTTGGTCTTGACAATCCCTATGGGTGAATTGTTGTTTATCCAGTGCTTTCAGCAAGCTTCTAACAAGTCTATAAACACTGGTGCTGGGATTGTTAACTGGGGCAGCAATCCACTGGACAGATGAGCATCAAGGTCTACAAAGATCAATGCCACAAGATAAAGAATTACACAAAACTTCAGTTATTTAGAAACAAAACCAACCTGCTTTTAAATTATCTCAGTCTAGTTATGAACTAATGCTGGTTGTTTTAATCAGGGATGTCTTTCAACTACGATAGCACTGTTAGTGGAATATCAATAATTATTTGCAATGATATAGAATTGTGAAACATTTTCCTTAGCCAGAGCTCTATTTTGTAATATTCAGTTAATTTCCCACCAAAAAATCAAAATGGTTAGCCTAGTATATCCCTATGTTTAATATTTGTTTGGCATACCTCATATTTTGAATATTAAGGGTCATTTTGCCTGAAGGAAAGCAACATCAGCTGTCTTCTTTGGAAAATGTACTGCTGCAATGAATTTTGCCAAGCATTATGACTTTAACTTGGTCATTCATTTAGATGTCAAGTTTCAGACAAAAGTACTGTTTGCAGATGAAGTTACTCTATCTGATCATTTGGGGGAGGATGCTGTCTGCATTCATAGTGGTATCCACATTGATTCACAGTCAAAGAATAATGACTTGCTGACGTTATGTCTGATTCTCTGAGATGTTATCAGCATGCATCCCATTTCGGTCTTGCTGGCCCTGCCCGCTATAGACATTGGGTTGTAGGTGATTTTTAAGGAAGCAAGGGTTCCTTGCCCTTTATGCTATACATGTGGGTATGAGGCAGCTGAGCATACATTGTGTTTATATGTGAGATCTTAATTTATTTTCTTTTTAATGGAAGTTGTTCATATACACAAAGAATGGAACCGATATAGTTTACAGCTTCAGCTGGATGAGTCATTGCTATTTTGCATGGATTGTGATTTTTTTTGGATATATAGTGGTTTGCCAGATTTTGTTCCTCACCATCTACTGTACCCTTGTTTACTGTTTCACACTTCAAACCAGCTTGTCCTTCAAAATAATGGGCTTATTGCAAAATAAATAAATAAAATCCCCACAATTGTCTTAATTAGTATTATGTAGGGATAGTCAAACTTGAAATCTCATCTATGTTTTTGACAGATGTGTTTCTTGACCAAAACGGGAGGTAGAAATTGCATTTACCCATTGCTTACCCAAGCGTAATTCAAAATTTTTGGAAACTTGACTTACTGATCATTTCACAGATTTATTGCTTAAAAAATTCTGTTTAATGAAATTTTAGCCTTTAGCTATTTTTCTGAACTACTGAGATTGGATTCAGTTGAACTAATCTAGAGTTTCTAAGATGTGGCTAATATGCAGTCATCATCAAGAAATGGCTAACACTACCTGCTGATTCAGAGATGCCATCTGTAATTACAATCATTAATTTTAGAGAAACGTGCTGGACAATTCCTGTAAAGGAACAATCAGGTTTTAAGATCAGTTTTTATCATAAAATCTATAAACTCCTGCCTGCTGGATGGGCAACACAGCAGATCACAAGCCATCCAGGAAACATATGGAGTGCACTGATTATGACTTCTTGACACAGATTGATAGAAAAGCCAATGTGGGAAAGCACTCTGATGGACGTGGTATCAGTAATCAGGTACTGGGTGTAAAGACTGGCGTGGCCTTGGCTGCAGTGACCATGAAATGGTGTAGTTCAGGATCCTGAGAGAAGAGGACAGGGCAAATAGGATCACAGCTTTGAATTCGAGAACAAACTTTGCTCATTTTAGGGTTTAGCTTGGGACAAGACCATGGGTTGAAATTCTGGAGAGAAGGTGTGTCCGGGGTTGCTGAGTCACCTCCTCTAAACTCAAGTTTTGTTTATCTGAAAGTTAAGGAAAGGTGGCAGGAGGCCTGCATTGATCAACAAGAAGCTCCTAATGAGACTCAACCAATTATCATAAAGGATGTGGAAGTAGGGACCTGGGAGACTATAGAGACACACTGAGTGTGTGGGGACTGGCTTAGAAAAACCAAAGACCAGATGGGGTTGAATCCGGTGAGGAGTGTGAAGGGCAAAAGTGACTGCAGGTTTCTCAGCAGAAAAAGGAAGAATCTGGAAAATGTGAGTCTGCCGCTGAATGGGGCAGGGGACTGGGCACCAAAGGACATAAAAATGCTAGGATGCTCAGTGCTGGTTTTGCCTCAGTCTTTACTGATAGGTTTTGCCTTCAAGAATCCCACATCCCCAAGTCCAGAGGGAGCATCTGGAGTAACAAGGACTTTCCTTTGGTGGAGGAGGATCAGGTTAGGGGGCATTTAAAGAAACTGGACATGCATAAAGGGGATGTTCCTGCTTTGAGCAGTGGGTTGGACTAGAAGATCACAATGTCCATTCCAGCTTCAACTATTCAGTGATGTAAAATTCTGGATCCACTTTTACATTGGTGGAATCTCATGTTTGCTAAATTTAAATTTTCCTGACCATTTGTATAACACTACCTTACCTTTCTTTCAATTTATATCTCCAGCTTCAGCAGATGTATATTTAACCTGCATGGGCTACCTGATTTATTAGTTTATCTATCAAAGAATCTGGAATATTAAACAAAAATGGTTTCTTCAGGGATAAAAGTGAGTGGGAAAAGGTTTAATAACAATGTGATCTGTATATGATCAGAGTGAACTAGTTTTCTTTCTGATCTTTTGTAGTGAAAATTATTCTTATTAGTTTACTTAATGGAAATATGTCTGGGTTTAGCATTTAGGTAAGTCTTTTTAACCTGAAGTGATGATCTTGTTTTTTCTGTCTTGCAAGTCTGAAATATGTCTTGCAATATCACTGCTTTTTGCAAGAACAGTTTTAATGATTAATGACTTTTCTCAGCATCTGTATTTGTGACTTCTACTTCATACACATTTACAACGACTTTTAATTTTAAAATGTAATTACAGTAACACTTTTTAAATTACTGCCATAGAAAATTCCAGAAAATGTAATACAAGACCTTTGAATAAGGGAACATTATATTTATTGGTGGGAAATTATGGAAAGCCATATATATAGCCATACATTCATTGGTAGAAAGTGGCGGTTATCAATTTTTTTCTTCATATTTAATGAGTGCGCAACAAGTGCATATTTATTACATTCCATACGGTTGTTAAGCATGAATAGAAACGGAAGTTGGAGAAAATATAGAGAAGTCGACCCATGTGGTATGGTTCCACAATTATTGACAGTTTTTTACAAGGAATATGACCTACTTGAGTTCTGAATCTGACTTAATTTTTGATATATGCATAGTGTGTAATATTTTCTCTACACTGAACATATAAGCTATCAGAATCATGGATTAATATGTGAAGAACTGTGTGGTAAGATATGAAGATGTCCAGGGTAGATGCCAAGCTGGTTCATTTGCCTTCTTGTCACATATGGAAGTCAAAAGATAAAAAAAAGTGTTTCTTCCCATTATTATGATATTTTTATGGTAAACTGGTGAAGCATACTTACGTACTAGTCCTTATTTGGCACTCCACTTGCACTATCATTTCTGATTGCATAATCTCTTGAATATTTTTGTAGATGAAGTCAAAGATAATCTTAAAAAACAACAGTGTTTGGATGTTAGAGAACTGTACCAATTGCAGTCATCTGGATTTTTTTCTGCTGTTGAATTTTCTTTCATAAACAGGCAAACATTTCTAGAATGGTAAGGAAATTGTTTATCATCAGCGTACGAAAATGGGTACAAAAGCTAAACAGTTACATATGACATTGATTATATTGAATAAGATCGTCCCTGCAGTATTCGCCACATGATGATTTTGCAAAATCATGCTTCCGATGACGTACTTAATTGCAGTCCTTCAAATAATTTTTCATTAGAAATAGGCAAGCTCTACATTTTGCTAGGTATTGTCATTAACTTTACATATTTTTGTGAGAGCTGGAGGGCTTAATGGAAAATTGGTTTTAATTATGACAAGAAGCTTATATAATATTTCCTTCCCATTTTAAACACTGACTTGTTACTTCTTGTAATCATTTAGAGATGAAGCTTGTCAAACCAGTAAGCGTTTTATCAAACAAAAGAGATCACTAAAGTTAAACTTATAATTAATATACCTGTTTTAGGAAACAGCAGAATTTGGCCATCAGATAATGAACTAGAACAGTGAAAACATGGTGAAATAGAAAGCAGGTTGTTTTTATATCAAAATTTATTGTTAATTATAGTTTAAATGTAAAGATAAGAAATTTATATTGATGATGTATTCCACTATTTATTTTGAAAAGTATGATCTATGTTGAACTAAGGCTCTGAATGAAAATGCAGTGTTTTGTTACTTGTATGTATATGCCTACACTTAGAATAGTTTGAAAACATAGTGGGTCTCTGTCACACAGAAACATCACGTGTCACGTGTGGGAGGTTGAGGTCTTATGCTCTCACAAATGTTAAATCCATGAGATATATAGTAATGTCATTTAATACATTCTGTATATACTGCCTTCTACAGAAAATTGTTTTAAGAATGAAAAAGTCTGAATGCAATTTATTGCATTTGTTTGTTAAAACCAGCCAGAATATTTACTTACTATTAGTCTGAAAGAGATTGTAGGTAGAGTACAATGAATATAAATGTAAAACAATTCTGGTATTAACCAGCAATAGCTTTTCATTAACATAAGGCTCTATGTGTAAATGTATGCATACACAAAAACATAGTCTAGTTAGTTCTTTTGAGTATAACATTGAGTATTCTGAGACTGGGAAATGGGTCTTGTTGAGATCTTTGCATTACTTGACATTTCTAGCTCAGCCAGACTATGAAATATCTGATCTTACATATTAAAATATCACAAGATTAAAAAAACCCATGTCGTTGGCATGTGACTGAAAAGAACTCAGCCTAGAGTAGGAGTATTTGGTATTTGGGGGGCAAATTCCCATGGAGAAGTGTAAATGTTTCTCTGTCAAGATTTATAATACTAATAACAGTAGTTACGAGTATTAATTATTAGTTTATTGGAATCTTCAAAAGCTAGGCATGTTAGTCTTGGCAAAGGGTGGCAAAAGACAGGTAATGCAGTCAAAGGTCAGTAATAAATTTTGTGGTATTACATGACCTTTATGTGTCTAGCAATACTGGCTATTGGAGACAGGTGGCTACATTTGTTAAAGAGTGAGAGATCAGATATGTATGTAAATACTAATTCTGTGAGCAGCCTAATTTGCAGAAGAGAAAAGGGATATGTTTGCTGCTCTGGGCAGAACACATGTCCTTGGAGGCTTCCAAACAGAAAGCCTAGATACTGCCAGCTGATGAAGGTAGAAGCACCAAGTCAAGGGACTGTAAGACTTGTCTGTGATTTAGAGATGTTTGTAGGTCTTGCTGATGAGGATAGGTTATGTTGTGAACTAAATGCAACTTTGCCCCTTTCAAGCTGATTATGTGCTGTGTCCTCTTTGGAGAAGAGTGCTTAGGTGTTTTGCTTGTTTGAGTAAGAGTGGTTCCTTTCATTACAGCTGAATTTTTATGTTCGTTTGTGGTAAGTCCTTTCTTGATGTGACCACTGATGCTGAATAAATAGAGGCTCCCTTTACTTATAGATAGTACCTTTTACCTGCATGTCTAACATCATTTTTGCTGTTGAAAAGAGGACCATGACTCCTCTTTTCTTCACCTTCACAAAAAGTATCATCCTTCCTAATTTTCCTGTAATCTTCATGTAATCTATAAACATAGATTGTTTTTAAATTGCATGTTCTTTCCTAAGAATCATGGTTAGTCTGTAAATTAAAAGCAAGACTGTTTACTAGTTCCAGTATCAATGGAACTGTATCTTGATACTCTGCAGAATGTGCCTTTTGAATCGACATTGAGTTGAAAATGCAAGATAACTCTGGAAGTTCATGGACAACGGCTCTGTGCTTTTGGGAATAGGTGAGATATCAATTCTTTTTTTGACAGATAAGTCTCAGTTTAATCAGAGGTTTATATAGACACCTATGGTAAATTATGACCTTTCTGTTCCTTTTAAGTTTTCAAATTAGGAAGTAGTCTTAATCGGTAAATTATGAATCAACTGTAGTGCCTAAAATAAAAAAAAAGTACATGCAGAAATATGTTTTTTCTCTGTTTTGCTATATAAAGCTTGAGTCAGCATGAAGTATGCTATATACAGTTTATATTATGATGCTTGATAGTCACAAAACTAATGAGAGAGCATCCCTATTCAGTCTTTGGAGTCCCTTGTGAGCTATCCAAAAGGCTATACTAAGAGCAAGAAACTGCAACTGCACAGCAATTGCCTAATAATCATGCTTAAGTATGACTAACTATCTATTCAGCCATTGAAAAAAGTATCCTGTTAACAAAAGAAATACCTGCATAAGTGATTAGGTTCATGCACACGTGTCTGAGACTGTGACTGGAGCCCATTATTTGATCTTTTATATAAGCAAAAATCTTTGGAGCAAAGAGAACAGAAGCTATATTTTTAAATTGTAACAGTAAGTTGTAACAACCAGAACTCTACTTTTGATGTCCATTTGCATAGGTAGGTATGTAAGAATTTTTATATTTGATTTTGCATACATTTTTCTGGCATACAACATGTTACAAACCATTCATTAACTTCTGCAGCTTAATCTTTATATCTATTATCATTCCTTTATTAGTGTAACATGCTCTGCTGTTTTTGTATCGTTTATACCCAGAATTGGTTGTAGCGCCAAGATAATTTTAAAAGGATTAATTAAGATAAAAAGGGATTTTGGGAGGATAATTTTGGTGAAAATTTAGGAAATTATAGAACATATTTTATTCTTTGTTAATTAATTTGTTTACCACATGACGTTTGCTGTCCTTGAAAATATTCTGAGTTTGCAACACCATGGAGAATTTGGCCTTCTAAAATTATAAGGCAATGAGTAGTAATCCAACTGTAGGAGTTTAAACTATAAATGGAAAAGTTTAAAAGAACTGGAGCAGTAGTTAGCTAATAAGACAGGTTTTGAGCTAAATCCTGTAAGTTCATCCTTTTAATCATCACTTTCCTGATCTCTGTGGTGATTTGGTATCTGGGCAAGGTAAATAACATAACTAGATTTTGTGTAATTTATTCATGGGGTTCATTTCTCACTTCCAGAAGTGAAATGTGTTAGTTAGGCACTTAGTAAGAGAGTCAAAATAAGGTCTGAAGGATTCACAGATACACAATTACTACATTTTAACTGGAACGCTTGTTATGTGTGACCTTTCACATAAAATATGTACATATATAGCCATAAAAATAGTTTTTGTTAGGGATTTATTCTGTGGAAGCACATTTGTGCTAAGTGCTTCTGAAAGTGAGAGACAACTGGTAGCAGGAATGCTATTTGTGGAAAGGGTGACAAAGAATTGCTGCAAATGAGATGGTAAATAATCACTTCTACCTCATCTTATTTAGAGAATAAAAAGAAAAGTGGATTTATATCAACAAAGCACTTAACCCTATTGCTAACTTATGCATTTCAACAGTAGAGCCAGTGATTAACTTGGGTAATGTATTTTGCAGCACTGGTCCTGTGTTGCTGCCTGTGTTACAATGATTAAACTGTTCTTTTTTCTATTGCCATCAAAGTTCCTAAAATGGTTTTTAATGTCATTGTATATCTGTTCATCAAATCCGGTTGCATAATCAGGGCAGGTAATATACTGCAATAGGATTGACAGTGGCATTGTAACAGCTCTTTCCTAGTTCCAGTTTAGTGATTCTGTGTGTAATGGGGCAAATTTAGTACGATGATGGTGAATATTAGTTTTTTTCACTGGCATTTAATTTTACCCTCAAATAAAAAATCTACATTAGTGTAGTCCAACTGTAATACAACCCTACACTGATTTGACAAAACCTCTGTTCTTCAGCAGAACACTGGGGAACAAGTACCTCTGACATACACCATCATATTCAGTTCTTAGCTTTATATCTAGCTGGCTTCAGAAACTGGTAGGAATTAAGAGCATTTGCACTGCATATTTTACATATGCCTCACTAGATGTAGGTAATTTATTTACCTGTAGATTATTCACTGAGAAATGTACTTGTGGCTTAACATTGTATCTGAATAGAAGCAGAATTTATTGCCTGACCTTGTCTGATCTGCAAATACAGGGAAAAATTCACAAGATTATCGTGATGCTATTCACCGTCTACCCATGGCCCAATGGTCAGGCAATTTGTATGCTATTTGTTTTCAATGGAAGATCTTTTAGTTTTCACTGAGGGAAAATAGTACAGCTGATCATGGCTAAGTGCATTGTATATTGTAGTGAGATGAACAAAGAAATCCCAACAAACTTGGGGCTGATTGAGCACAGAAAGGATGTTCCACAAGAAATTCAATGATCTGTAACCTAAAAAAGAATGACAAAATTTCTGACACATACCTGATGTTTTTTAACCTGACTCCTTAAGGAAATGAGACTTGGGCAGTCACAGAATGTGTAGTTTTTGTAAGTGTGTTGTCATCTTCTACCTCCCTGCCAATTTCAACCAAATTTGTCTGGAGGGTGTAGGAGAAGTAGAGATCTTGCAAATAAAGAGTTTTCATGAAAGTTATTAATATTAATGATTAATAACAACTAATCAACTTCCATTAACTTTCATTTTGGTTTCATTAAAATGGCTAGAAGAAGAGAGACCCATTAAGTTTCCCAACTGAAAGACAACCTTCTGTCTGAGTTCATGCTTTCTTAGACTCTAGGGAATGAATGGATGAGAGTTCCAGCTACAGGAAAAGCTTCAACTGGAACTCATAGTAATGACACAAATTTGATGCAAACTAAGCTTCCTTAGTTCCAATGCTCATGGAAGTGTTTGTTTAGATTGAAACTTAAGTACTAGTTGATGTAGCACCATTAAGAAAAATGAGCATGAGGTGAAAATTTAATCCCAGCTCTCCCAGTGATTTATTCTATGACACCGGACAGTTGCTTTTCCTGATACACCCCACAGCCCCCACTTTTTTTTTCTCCTCCGTTTAAGTATCCTGCACCCCAGAAGACTGTTAACCTTCTTTTGCAGCAAGGGCACATTGCTGGCTCATGTTCAACTTGGTGTCTACCAGGAACCAAAGTTCATTTGCTGCCAAGCTGCTTTCCAGACAGTTGGCTCCTAGCACGGGCTGTATTACTCCCCAGGTGCAGGACCTTGAACATTATGTTGTTGAACTCCCTTAGGTTCCAGTCAGCCTTTCTCCAGTCTGTTGAAGTCCCTTTGGATGGCAGTACAATCCTGGTAGATCAGTTACTCCTCCCTATTTTGTATCATGAGCAAACTTGCTGAGGATATACTCTGCCCCATCATCCAGCTATTAATGAAGTTGTTGAACTGGATTTCACCTAGTACTGAACCTGGCTTACACCCTGGGGTGTGTGGATAGTTACTAGCCTTTAACTGGACTTTGTAATGCTGATCACCACCCTCTGGACCCAGCTATTCATCCAGTTTTCAATCCATCTTACTGTGTGGTCATCCAACCCATATTTCATCAGCTTCTCTACAAGGGTCTTATGGGAGACAGTGATGAAACCCTTACTAAGGTCTAGGTTGAAAATATCCACTCTTCTTCCCTCATCTACTAAGTCAGTCGTTTCATCAGTGTTACCAGGTTGGTCAAGCACCTCCTTCCCTTTTGTGAATCCATGCTGAATACTCCTGATGACCTGTCCTTCATGTCCCTGGAAGTGGTTCCAGTTCCATCACTTTCCCAGAGACAGAGAGGTAAGATTGACCAGCCTGTAGCTCCCTGGGTCCTACTTCCTGCCCTTTTTGAAGACAAGTATGCCATTTGATTTCTTACAGTCATCAGCCACTTCTCTCAATTGCCATGTCAATTCAAAAAATACTGAATGGCCTCAAAATGCTGTCAGCGAGCTCCCTCAGCACTACCGTACATCCCGTGATGGCCCATAGGCTTATATATGTCTCCCTTGCATAAGCATTCCCTAACCTGATCCTCTTCCACTGAGGATAAATTTTTCTTGCTCTAGACTTTTCCCCTGATCCCCATGGCCTGGGATTCTGGAAGGCTTATCATGCTAGTAAAGACTTTGAGGAAAGAAGGCAGTCAGTATCTTTGCCTTTTCCATGTCCTGTGGCACCAGGGCCCCTGCCCCATTCAGCAGTGGGCCTGTGTTTTCCTAAGTCCTTTTATTACTTCTGTACTCACCAAAGCCCTTCTTGTTGCCTTTGGCATCCCTTGACAAATTCAGTTCCAAGTGGGCTTTGGCTTTCCTTAAATTCATGTCTGCAAGCTCAGACAGTCTCTCTATTCCTTCCAGATTTCTTGTCCTTGCTTCTACCTTCTGTGTTATTTCCTTTTTATGTTTGAGTTTTGCCAGAAATTCCTTGTCCATCCATGCAGGCATCCTGGCATTTTTACCTGACTTCCTGCTCATTGGGATAGACTACTTAGGAGCTTGGAGGAGGTGATGCTTGAATATTAACCAGCTTTCTTGGGCCGCCTCTTCTCTCCATGGTCTTATCCCATGGAAGTCTTCCAAGCAAATCCTTGAAGAAGCCGAAGTGTGCTTTCCTGAAGTCTAGGGTTGTGATCTTGGTTTTTGCCCTCCTTACAGGATGCTGCACCACCACCATTTCACAGTCACTGAAGCCAAGGCTGCCTTTGATCTTCACATCCACAACAAGCCCTTCTGTGAGTTGGGGTCCAGAAGAGCATCTCTCCTCTTTGGCTTCTCTGTCACTTGGGTCAGGAGGTTATCATCTGCGTGCATTACAGCTGTTCTGTCCCATAAAGGGCAACACTGCTGCCTCTGCCTGGCTTTTCCTTCCTAAAGAGCCTGTTTCCCTCTATTGCAACACTCCAGATATATGATCCATTGTACCATGTCTCCATGTTCATAACAAGATCATAGCCCTGAAACTGCACACAGATCTCTTAATTCCTCATGTTTCTTCCCCATTCGGTGGGCATTAGTGTGCAGTCTGTTTTGCCAGAAAGGGTTTGAAGGTTTTTCCATAGGATTGCCTTGTGGGCACTTCTGGCTTACATACAAATACTTGAGGTGATCCTGCTTAAGCTATTTTGTGTTCACTTTCATTCACACCACCCCAGGCCCTTTGTTCATCAACAGGGTCCATCCATCAGTCCCTTGCATGGCTGCTGGTAACTCCCTCCCTGTCAAGATCTAAGAGCCTGAACCTCTTCTTAAAATGGGTCTTTGGTTTCTGTATTGCTGAGGTGCTTTTGAAAATCTTACTGAAGAAAAGTTATAAGCTCACTTATTTAAAAAAAAACCCAACACCTTAATTTTACTTTGTCATTTGATGATGTACACAGACAGTTAGACAGATATATTAGTCATTGATTTGCATTCAAGAATAATTCATGTCGTATTTATTGAATTCATATGTCTATATCTGGAAGACTGGAGAGAGGAAAGCTTGGCAGATGAAATAATTATGCTTTCAGTGACAATTTCTGAATTGTTTGCAAATGTTTAAAGCCACAGGAGTGCATACATGTCCTAGGTGATAGAACATGATTTACTGATTTATACGCCAGACACATCTGTAAATAAACTTGAGTAAGGATCTTACATATTGCCTATGTCCTTGTTTGAAGATTTAAATTAAAGAAACCCCATTCTGACTTACTTATATAAATTTATTAAGTTTCTGATCATTCGTTTCAATCTCTTTGTTGGCTAGCTAGTCAGGAAAAAAAACCCTAGTATTAAAATCTTTACGTTCCTATACTGGAAAAAACTAAATCACCTATTAACCTTTGTTAGAATATGTGGGTTGGGTTTCTGTAGTTCAGTGTCTAATGTAAAGCCTTTATTTAACTGCATTAATTACATAGTTTATTGTCATAATATAGCATGCAAAATGGCAATTGAACTTCCTTTGCTCTAAGCAGTGAACTTGAAACCTCAAAATCGTTCACCAAAATAAACATGGAGGTTATGAACTCCCATAATTCTTACACATTGTATAATTAATTGTTATCCTGTTATTTTGATTTAATATCATGCATAGGCTCAATATACCTGAAAGTTTGAACTTTAAAATTAAAGTACTGTTTTTGTTGTTGGTCATAATAAGGCAAATATTATAAAACAGTACAGTCATAAAAATTATAGAAAACATATTTAAAAAGGGAAAGCGTTTTTTGTGTTCTGTTGATAACTGCTCAAATACATAAAAGGTGTGTTAACTCTGTGAAGTAGTGTACCATATGCGAGAATACAATTTTTTTTCCAAATATTACATCATATCTATTCAGTATAACAATAGCTTTAGGCATGAACTAAGACTTTGATTGCCATTATTTTAAACTTATGTGAAGAGATGTTTATGGTACTCTTGGAAACACTGCATTGAATTGCACTTTTTTCCTAGATTTATATTGGACTAAAAGAAGTCATTAGCAATTTGCATTTTGAGCATTGTTGGTGCAATGTGGTGGTGTGAGTCACCAAAAGCTTAGTGACATAAAGAATTACAGCCTAAAGGAAAAAAAATACTGTTTGCCCGGAGTACTGCATCTGATTTAGTATATTATGATCAGAGATTTTAATTGCCTTTTTATATGTTGTTTTTCAAAATACGGATTTAGTGCTGGTAAAAGGTACTAACTTGAAGTTTTCAAACAATTCCTCTGTGTCCTTGAACAGGCACAGCACAGACAGCAGCAATTTGTGTCTGTGAACAGATATAGCATAGGCAGCAGTATCGTGATTTTCCCCACATGGTGCATGCCTTGAATGTGCCCTTACAGCAATGATGGCAAGCTTCTGGGTTGCATCTCAAAACTGTCACGTGTTCCCATTGTCAATAGAACACAGTGGTGCCTTTAGTGCTGCTGTGCTGGAGTTTGCTTGTCCATTCTCTGTTGCTCTAATGAGCTACCAACTATGTGAAATGCACTGGTATGATGATGATGGCAATATTAGCAGGGGACCAAAAAAAAGTTAGCCATCATTTAGCCCTTTATCTTAGTTATCTTTAAAGGCAAGATAGCACTTTTAGGAGACTGGGCATATATCCATTTCCAACTTACTGTTTGCTTAGGCAGCCTTAACTGGGAATACAAGTATAACCTCCAACGTTCTCTGATACACATGCCTCTTTCTTCAGAATTCACTACATATATAGTTCTCCATGAAAGAATATTTGAAAGGAAGAAAGTAAGCACCAGTTTGGAACACAAGAAGTGGAAGAGACTGTGATTTCATTTATAGGGAGCAAATAATAATTTTAGGGTCTGTCCCATGGAAATGTATTTTCTGTTAATTGACTAAATTATAGTATTTTGGACAAATATGGATAAAACAAATTCCTTTGGCAGAGTAATAGGCTTTGATTATCCTACACTAAAACTGACACAACTGTTTCAAGCAATGGAAGTTTTATCTAGACAGGGAATTTGCAGTATGAATAGATGTGAGCCTTTTAGCAGCAGATAGTTTGGGATCTTTTATCTAGATAAAATTACATCTAGAGTTTTCTTTACTGATAACTATTACATACAAATATTTTTCTTACTCACTTCTTGTGGAAAACTGGGAGGAAAGCCCCCACGCCAATTTTAACCTTTCAGTTGTTTCTGCTCCAAGCTGCATGAACTCCTATGCTACCCAGTGTTCATAGCATTATCCTGGTTAGTTCTTTTTTCCTCGAGATTTCTTGTATTTGCAGCCACATGGAGCATGAATAAGAGGGAATAGTGTCAAGTTTTTTAGCACAGGCTCACCAGACTGCACAGTAACGGGAAAGGCTGCCGCTATAAACCTCTGCTGCTGGGCGGCCTCGCCTACTAAAGCTGACACTTAAAGTTCAGCATTGACTTTGTAGATTCAGCGGTGTTAACATAATTCAATCTAAAGATTTGTTGATGCTTTTATATTTTATAATCATGATACACAGTGATACTGCTTATAGTGTTACTTCATATTTTACAACAATTCTTGACTGTTTCATGACTAATATTTCATAAACATAGGCAATTTCATATGCGTTTGATGGGGGAAGAATGTTCATTGGATAATTTTATTTCTTTATTTTTTTGCCAGATGAATGTGACAGGAGGACACACAGAAACTCCTAACATTCAGATACAGAATGGTAGGAGTAGCTGTGGTTTAAAACCTGATCTTAAATTCTTTGGAAGAAGAATACTGCAGTGCTGGGAAAGTATGTAGCCTTTAAAAGATAGAACTTGTAAAGTTTAAACTGAACATGTTGGAACAGAATAAGATACTGGTTCCTACTTGGTGTTTTAGCAATAGTATCATCATGACTCATCAATATGGTAGACTACACAGGAAAACAAGAAAACCAAATTGCTCTATGAAAACTTCCCCATTTATGTTTATAGTTCAGACTATAACCCTTCTTTCTGTGGGAGCATTAAGATCTCATTCTTCTACTCATTATTATGACATAAAACTTGCAGAAACGTACTGTCTTTGGCATATCTACACCTTACCAAATTTCTTGAAACATGCAGCCCATTCAAAGTTGTTAGAGATAGATACACTGCTACATGTATTATGATCATGCAAGATTTATTTCTCTATGAAAGCAGTATAACAATATTTTAATGAGGAAAACTTAGTCTTTTATAGCATTTATTCCTTTTTTTATAGATTATCACTAACTAAATTCCATGCTAATGTTATTGATTCTTTTGTGTATCCTTCTACCAAAGACTGTTAGAAGAGTTCGTAATTAGATTCTATTAAAGAATTTTTTAAATGCAATTCAAGATGTTAAGATGCTTTTTACTAAGTGGGATTTTTTTCTTATATGTAAGCAATATACCAAAGAGCAACTTCTTTTTCTGTTAAGGCAAATTGTAGTAGAGCATAAAGCTTGGTAAAAGCCAGTGCCACACCATAGGTATTTCCACAGTTTTTCTTACAGGATTCTTTGGTCTGAGAGCGAATTCATAGGACCAGCTGATCTAGCTGCCTGAAGGAGACAAGAAGATAGCTTTGTATACTTGTGCAAGGTCCCAACATCCAGCAAAACTATTCTTAGTATAAACACTTAAAAGAATTTATTCAATTCTAACATCTCTTACATCATGTTCATGTGCTGGCTTGCTTTACAATTATTTTTTAATTGATTAAAACACTAAACCCAAACAATACTGCAACACCCCTCAAAATCCAATCTTTACTAAATGAGCCTGGATCAGTGTACATTGGGTAGGCCAGAACTGTTTAAATATAAATTTAGACTGGATCTAAACTGGACTCCAAATCTCTTTTAAAAGTGCTTAGTTATAGTCCAAAAATATATCCTTGGAACTTGCCTAAACTCATACCACTTGGATGCATGAATACTTGCTTCTACTGAAGTTACTATGTTTTTTTAACTATATTGCTTTTACAAAAAGAAAGGATATTAAATTCCCTGTATCTGCTTGCTGCTATTTACTAGTGAATCTGGATGACGGTCAGAAATCTAGACAGCTACAAGAAGTCTAAGCAGGAAAAAAAGGGTACTTAAACTACAGCTGATTCTTTCTGGATAATACCAGCTGCCTAGATGGAAAATGTGCACCAGGTCGTTTTTGAAAATTCTATGTAAGACTTATGGCTGTGACTCTACTTGATTTGGAGGGAACTCATTTTCTTCATGGAATGTTTTTTTGCTTCTTATAATTTACGCTTTATTTTTATGATGACAGCATTTTGGTAGCATAAAAATAAGCATTTTATTTTTTTAATTTGGTAATTAGACATAAGAGATTTCCCCCTCCCCAAGTTTTTGTGAAATTTTAATTTGTTTCTATGCATTGCCAAAGAGCTAGTCAGAAGAGCATTTGCACTGTGTATGGCTATTTTGTAATCGGTAGAATAACCGATTCATTGTCTTGGACTATTGTGGATTCCAGTGTGATGCAAAACCACTGAAAAAGATTATAGGGAAAGGTCACAGAATCATCATCACTACTGATCTCTAAGTCAGTCATGGCTATACTCATTGGTACCTTTTATTTTTGCTTGTCTTTAATGAAATAAATGTGTAATCCCAGGATTGTCTTACATTTTGAATTGTTTTATGCCAGAAACATTGCTGTCTCTTGTCTGTATGAATGCATAGTTATGACAATTAATAAATAATATATTTAGTCATATTTTGTGCCAAAAATAATTAAAATAACTCTTGTTAGAATGTGGATCCAACTAGTAGATCTAGTTTCTTGCATTATTTCATCATTCTTACTCATTATATCTTCCTTTCTTTAATCTGATAATACATATATTAGAGGTCTATCTCGCTTGTCTGTCCATAATAAACTTTGCTAAGCAACTTTCCTGATCACAAAAAGTGTAAGAATTGACTAAGGCAGTAAACAATTCCAGACATGGTAAGAGTGAATTATATGTATATATGAAAAGAGAAAACATTGTTTGATTGAAATCTTGACTTTTTATTAAAATGTAGTGAGAAACTTGCAGTTGAAGAAAATATTTTAAAGCATTTTAAAATTAAACCAGACCATCATATGGGAAAAGTTACCTTTAGCAGTTTTTCTTTTAGAGTTACAGTGTAGAACTTTGACAGGATCCTAGGTAGTTCTTTTCTTTATTGCTGCTGAGAGTCACCTGGCTTCTGCTGCATCATCTGTTTTTGGCTGGCAGCATAGAGACTTGGGTCCCCAAGTGGAGGGCAGGCTCTGCACTCATATTACATATGAGAAAATGCCATGGAAAAGCTAATTAAATAACATAAAGTGGGTATAGGGTTTAAAAATCAGGGTTCATTCTTTAATCAGCTATTTTACTTCTAGAATTTAGGAAGCAGCCCACCTGTGAAGAGGAAAGTCAGCAAGATGGAGCTTCTGCTTTGAAATCCTTCAGCTTGTGGTATTTGTAGATACCAAGATGTTTTCCTGAGTGAAGCAAAATTACTTAAGGTCACTGAAATTTTATTGCATCTCTCACACCGTCAGCAGATGGAAAAGAGTTTGTCAGTAAAAGAGGAACATAAGGTCAAGTGAGTATCTAGTGCAATATGATGCCCAGTGTAGTTCTTACAACTAAGAGGTGGAAGGAAGTTATAAGACCGTAAATCAAGGTTCAGCTTCTGCTTGCATCTGTCAACATTTGTATAAAGTTTGACAGCACCTTTGCCCTTGGTGACAGTGGAAAGATACCTGCAGACCCACCAAAACTGATCTTATTTTGGGAGGCTTATATAATATCAGCCATTCAAAAGCAAGCATAAACTGCACAGGGAGGTGATGACAGCGTTAGATAGCACCCTCGTTGCCTCTCATTTCAGCCCAAAGGGTCTCTGACATCTTTACCTGTTCTTAGAGTCAGTGAATTGAGTATTAAGGGACTGAAATTGCCCCAGCAGTGTGATGGTTCAGGGAGAACAAAGTTGAAGGCTTCTTTTTTAATTTGGTAATTAACTACTAACAAGAATTGCATCTTGGATTTTAATAAGCTTTAAAGACTGTTTTCAGGTTTCTCAGTAATCTCAGACCTGCTTTTTTTGACAGAAATTGTTGCTCTTTCCTTTTTAGCTGCTTGACTCTCCTTAAAAACATTAGGTTCAGCCATGCAGCTCATCCCATCAGTTTTGAGTAATTTCAACTGGGATACTTGTACATTCAGAAATGAAAAATTCTGATTAGAGTTTATATTAGTTATAAGAGCCTAAGTGACAGGGAGATAAATTCTTTACATTCCTTTTGGTGACATGATTTTGTTCTTGGTGATGTGAGTTTGTATTCAGTATTAATTTATTTCCACTCTTTACTCTCCTTTACTGTTACTAAATGCATTTCTCTCTAGTTCAGCCAATAGTCCTTGACTATTCAAGCACAGTTGATCCAAGCCGTGTAATGCTCTCTCACCGAGGAACTCTTCTCACTTCTTTTCTATAAACTATTTACCTACCCAGTGATTCGCTTCCGAAACTTCGTTTTTCTTAGTACAGAATATGAATTCTATGTTTGGAAACATTTCATCGTTCCCAGTTTATAAGTTATAGACTTCTTTAGAGAACTGTCATATAAAGCAGCGGTGGTAATAACTGTCTGCACATTCATCTTCATTGTACAAATGTGATGAATTTTGAGAGACTCTACAAAGGAGTTTAGTTCAGTATAACTAATCTTTTTTAAAAAAAATATTAAGTGTTACTATCAATGTCAGCATTTCCATATGCATAAAATTTGGCAATGGGATTCAGTTACTTATTTCTCCTAAGATGGCTGAACATCCTATATTTCCTCCAAGATGAGTGTGAGTTCATTCTGCACCATATCAAATTATGTTTCTAATCTAGCCCGACAAACGCTGTAAGAATACTTCTTTCTCTAGTGGAAAAATGAAATCTTGACTGATTTTTGACTGGTATTTATTTTGGTTTTACCTGATTTTTTTGTTCCTTTTTTTTATGTTGAAATTTTCTGTGCAGCTGGAAATCTCCAGATTTCAATCAAATATACTTGCATGTTTTAAGAAAAATGGGTAGTGCTTTTAGAAGTGAGGAAGTAAGCTTTATTTAAAAGTGAGATCTGTAGCTGCCAGTGGAAGTCAGTCTCAAGCAGCAGAAGTTAAGGAAAATGAAATAACTTTAGTAAATTAACTTAAATTTAAGAAATCTGTACTTGGATGTTGTCTGATTGCAATTCCTATTTCCTACTAGCTAACTGAAAGCTTTATATAATTTCCACTAACACAGGAGTCTCAGCTCATATTGTTTGGCCCTTAGCTGGATTTCTTCTAATTTCTTTTCAGTTTTAGTCAGAAACCCCATTGGCATTTTACGAGATTTGCAATCTGTAGCAGTCATATTATACAGAACAAGAGGAAGAGTCTGTGCTTGGTCTTCTGTTTAACAGGAAGGCTGTCTTCAACAGAAGTGCTCCAGTGCTATTGCTTTTGCAACATATCATTACAATCAGTATCATTTGTTCCATGCTTTTTCAGCATCTGTGAAGCAGCAGCTGGTTACTGCTTTCTTCATCATCAAAGTGCTTTCAAGGACATTGGACTAGAAACTTCTAGGAGAATTTTATTAATTTGCAAACACAGGAATGTGAGTATTTCAATGTTGGTTTCAAATGTAGGTCAAATAAGATGTTAAAAAATATTGGGGAATGCTCATCCACCATGGCAATGTGTGTATTGGTCAAATTTGAAAAATCTTATTGGAAGCAATGAAATTTTCTTCTAATAATTTTGTTGATTCTCCATTATTTTGATAAATTTAATTTTCTTCTTTATGATTTATTTTTATCTTGCTAGGGGTACCAGAAATAAAATTAGTCCCTCTAAATCTTCATGTCGACATAAAATGTCTGCATTTAATACACTTCACTCCTGGCATTTATCCAGATCTAACACAAATCTTCTTCAAACAGAAATCTGGGCACATTCTAACCACTTCTGCATTCTAATCCTTCTGCAATATTTAACATATATCAGTTGCACTTAATTGGTATTTGCCAGCCTACATTTTACTTACGTGAAGTTTGGCAATAAAAGCAAAAAGATGTGTACATTTTGGTTTAGAAGGCATCATGTTATTGGCATGTTCTTTGCTTATCTGTTCTTACGTGTAAGTGGGATTCCATTTTTGTGGTAAAGCTATCAAGGAATGTATCATAAAGAGGCAGTTGCTGTCTTAGTTAATCAGCAACTTTATGTTAATAATTTGACATAAACTTAGGGAAGAGAAGATCCGAAATTATCAAAACTTGAATGTTTTAAATAGGTAGGCAATGGTGGTAAAGATACTATGAGACATAAGAATATTAGATCATCTCATAGCTCTGTCATATTCTTCATTTACTTAAGGCCAACCTATTGCAGATGTTGTTAACAATAGCTAAAATCTGATACAAGAAAATATACAGCAAAATTGCTTTGATAATTTAAGATGACATCCGTGTGCTGTTACACCTAGAAATGTAAATTCTTGCTTTCAAAGTTCTTTTAGGATGGGTGAGACTTGAGGATTTTGGAAAGACATCAAACTTTGCTGTTTGGATTTTTCCACCTATCTGCATATAGTTAAAGTATTTGTAATTCCATTGCACTTCCTTTGGTAAATATAAATTCAAGGATTTATGTTAATTAGCAACTATAATTTTCTCCAGAGAACCTGATGTATTTTATTCTGTTGTTATGAAATCGTAGAATCATTTAGGTGGGAAGGGACCAGCCTCCCTCCTCAAAGCAGGGTCAACTACAACATGTTGTTCAGGACCGTGTTTTGAGTATTTTGAGTTCAGTTGGGTTTGAGTATCTCTAAGCCAGGGAGACTTCACAACCTCTCTGGGCAATCTTTTCCAGTGTTTGACTGCTACCAAAAATAGTCTGGCTCTGTCTGTACTGCCTTGCATCTGATATTTGTGCACATTCATAAGATGTCCCCTGAACTTTTCTTCTCATGGCTTAACAGCCCCAGCACTCTCACTTTCTCCTCTTATGTCAAAGATTGGAAATTATTTTGGATAGGTGCGGAAACCATCTTTTATGCCTTTGTAATACAATTATAAAGTTTATTCCAACTCTTATTGACGTTTTTCTGTTATTCCTAATAATTTGATTATAGTTATGCCACTGCTGATCCTAACAGCATCATATTCTTACCCCCTCCCCACTTATAAAAATCTCCTGTGTCCTCTGCATATCTCTTTAGTCTGTACAGTGAAAGGATATGTCTAATCATCAAATATTTCTTGTTACAGTAAATGTCTGCAGTTGTACTACATTTAAGGTGTAGTGATTGGAACTAAAATTGTGGAATACTAAAGTGCATTTATTTAGAAGGTCTACTCTGCTTTTGATTTCTGCCACTAGGAGGTGAAAGTGGTCCTTTCACATAATCAGCATTACCAAAAACTTGTCTTGCTCAGTGCCTTTCCTATTTCTCCACCATCTCTTTTTTGGTTTTCTTTTTTTTTTTTTTTTTTTTTTTGGTAGGCTAGGAATGTATTGTCTTTGATTTTTCTTTTATAATGCTTCCTTAGTGTTTGTGGCTCACCCTCTTCACAGAATTATTTCCTCTTGTTAAATAATCTGTTCTTCCCTCCCTCAAAAGGGACTAAAAGCATTTCCTCCCTTTGCTTTTTCCAGTGTTTCTGCCTGACTTAAAAAAAAAAAAAAACCAAAAACAAAACCCCAAACCAAAATAAAATTTAAAAAATCTCCAAACTAGCTTTTGCAACCTGTCAGCCTGGTCACTGTAACTCTGAATCCCCTTAAAGCCAAATACTTTAAGGCCACTTGAATTCAGGGAATTCAAATTGCCCGGTAAATGCCAAAAGCTAGGGTTATTCAACAGATGTTGTAAGGACACCACCTCTGGTTCTTGGCCCTTTACATTTGTCACTGTTGGTTAATATTTATGAAATTATCCTTTTAAGTGCTTTAAAATTCCAGCAAAACCACTGTCAGAAGCTATCTATGTTTTCCCCTTATTTCTTTTTTTCAGTAACACTGACATATTTCTAACTAACTTTCCTTCTTCAAAATTTCTGTCCCCTGAATTATTTGTAACTTCTTAGGATAAATATTCCCCAATTGTATTAAATGCTGCAAGTTTGCGCTCATATACACTCCTCTATGCACTCTTTCAACAGATGAAGATCAGTGAGGGACAAGAAATGTGACTGCAAATGAGAAAGACCAGGCAAAAGGCATTTTGTGGGGCTTGCATGTAGTAGCAAGTGCTAAACATTAAGTTTTTTACTCTAATTCAGGTGTTTACTTGGAGATGTCTCATTCTGGTCAAGCATTTTAGAATCTTATTCTGCAGAAATGTGTGAGAGCTTTTCAGTCTCTTGCTTGCAAATCTTTACACCCACAAATAAACCCATGAAAAATCAATAGCAGGACACTTTTTTTTAATTGAAGTATGCCTTAAAAAATCATTCTTTTATGCAAATTACAGAATATAAAAATAAATAATAAACCACATGACTATGAAATAGATCAAGGTGTTGTTGTTTCCTAAGTACTCTGGATTAGGGATAATGCCTCCTGACTTTTTTTTCCTCATTGATTTGAAAATTAAGATGTAGGAATTCCATCTCTTTTTTTACTGTTGGTATATTCCCCTACATTCTGATAATAACTGAAATGAGGTCAGTTAAAAACATCTCTGCCATAGATTGTCAGGGAAGACAGCAAGGATAAAATAATGCAGGCATAAAATAATGTAAAGGAACTGTCTTTTTCTTATTCTTAAGTGTAAAATATTTACTAGATTATCAAAATTTATCCTCTTTCTTCTTCTAATATTTTTTTGCAGCAATGCACTTTTCGTTTTGCTGAAGTGAAGGAAGTATATACCTTAAGAACACCAAAACAATTCTTTTTTTGCAAAATCTTTGTAATTTCATAGTGTTTCTCTACCCTAGTGGTGGACTTCCCTATTCTTACTTTTTTTAATTAATAGTTTTATAAGAATGATGAACAGTTTTTTAATTAAGCAAATTTAGCTACGCAGATAGAGGCTTTTTCCTAATTTACTGGTTCCTGCCATGTGCTGTTCTTCTTCATGTTACCTTTTAGGTAGCACTTTCATTTATCAGCTACAGCTCTATTTGGAAACCCACTGAAGTTAATGGTTAAGTTCATTGCCCCCCCCAACCCGGCCCTTATCTTTTCCCCTTGCTTTTGTGTGTATGAGCTTTGTTATTGTCGGTAATGTTATGATAATGTTACCCGTATAACATTTTTTAGTAATTACATACTTCAGGTCTGTCTTGTATCTGTCACATTGAGCCAAAATCTATGATTTTTAATCACTGAAGTTCTTGACTATAGTGGGAGTTTTGCCCAGTTTAAGACCTGCAGCATTTGGCCTGTAGTTTTTCCTGTACTAAAAGAACTAGATCATGTTTTCATGAAATAAATAGAGTATTCTTTTCTATTGGTTTTCCTTTCCAGGATCTCATTTCCTCTAAGACATCTGGCATGTAAAATTGGCTGACAGGAATTTGCCTGGTGCATGAGCCTTGGAATGTTAGCACTCTCAAGCTCAGTGCCATATCATGAGTGTGTTTTTCATAATGTCAGGGAGGATGAGTTTCCAGTTTATCCTTGTGCACAGGCTCCGGATTTTTCTTTTAACAGTGCCTTGACCAGTTGTTACATGTAGGAGCTGAACCTCTAGCTGATAACATACAGAAAGCCATAACCTGTTCAAGTAACCAGTCTCAAAACATGACATCAAAACTGAAAGGCTCGATTTCCTCTCTGAATTGAATGACACGTATACATTCAGAATGATTGTAGATTATTTTTTGCCAACTTCTGTTTTTACTTATCCATTGCAAGGTTGATGGACTGTAAAAATATTTGCTTTGCAGAATGGTCATGCTTTATGGCTTTCTAGTAAAAAAATAAAAAAAGAAAGAACAACCAACAACAAAACTGCTCAACCTAAAAATCGTTCTTTAGTTTCATTAACATGGAAAGAGAGGTTTCCCTTGAGCATACTAGATTTTGGATGGGGCTTTCACACAGGCTTACAGCTGAACTATGTTTAGTTTTCTAATATAAGGAATGTATAATTGAAATATTCCGAGCTGTTGTCACCTACTGCACATAGCATATATAAGTGGTATTATTGTGTTAGTCAGACTTGCATCACATTTGTGCTGTCATACATTCAGCTATACTGAAGTCAGGGAGCTGCAGCTTCTCCCAAAACCCTCTAAAAGTTCTGTGTCTGTCACATCAGACAGTCAGGTGAGTGTCAAATTCACTGAAGCTCAGGGAACTGAATGCATTGAGGCTAAAATTGCTGCAACAGGTTAAAGAAGTAAAGCTGCAGAGCAGACAAGAGTGGGGTGGGGTAGCAGAGAAGGTGCGAAATGAGAAGGCAGGGCTGAAAACAAGCAAGGACAAAAAGTATTTGTTAAAATTAGTGAGGAAAGGAACTAAACGTGCACTGCTTAAGCTGTCTCAGAGATACTCTAGGCAGTTATCCCTGGTATACTATCCCTATGCATCGGTTTGTCAGGCTGTTTTTCTTGTTCATAGCAGCCTGATACTTTCTAACATGTAGGTTCCCACTCCACTGGCATATTTGACTTTCCTTTCCTGTTTGGTTGTCCTTAATTCTGGATTATGCAAAAATCTGGCTTTTGTTTGCTTCGCATCTGTGGGATTCCAAGGGGAGAAATGAGTTTGGGTTTTTTCATCAACAGCAAATATAACAGTGAAGTACCCTACCAGCTGTGAATATCTTCACACTGACACTGTAATAAGTGTGTTTAAACTTTTAGGATTTCCATTGCTATGAAGGTAGAGAGCTTGCCTTGATTTCTGTGTTATTGAAAGATACCAAGGCATCAAAATTATGCATTTTTTAAAAAAGTCTTATTTTAGAGAGCAGAATATTTTGCATGCTGAGCATAGCCTTGACTGTCTGCTGAGAATTTTCACCAGAGACAGAACCTAAAATAATATAGCCCTAGAAAGGATACTGAATGGATCTGAAATCTGTGCCTGTTTCAAATTTCAGCTACTGGTTTTGCACAAAGAAAACAGTTTCTTGTTTGTCAGATATAAAATAAGGCTTATTATGTTACACACATATATGTACACACACACACAGTTTAGAGGAATGCTGTGTGTGTAATGAATTTCCAAATTTACAGTAAAAACATATTTGAACATCTACTATGCAGAATTAAAAAGAAATATGCAGGATATAAATTTTGTATTTATTTAACTATGCCTATCTGTACCATTCTGCTAAATGTTTGATATTTGTTTTGCCACTGTATATGTTCAATAATATCACTTGCCTGCCAGGCAGTGCAGTTAATGGAATGCAACAATCTTCTAATGTGTTTTATTTACTCTGCCATCTCTTTCCAAGACTAAAAAACCCCCAACCCTAAGTCTTTCATATTTCACTGTATGTCATGTTTCCTAGACCTCTGGTTATTTTTGCATCCCTTTGGGTATTTCTGTTCAACACTATCTATGGAATTTGATGCAAAACCCAAGTACAATATTCCAGTGGAAGCCTCAACAAGTCTGAAATTGCTATATTTTATTTCTATCTTCCACTCCTCCTCCCCTAGTTTGGAAGATGTGCTTTACCACAAATTAGCTCCATTAGAAATGTTTTAAAAAGTTAAGTAAATTTTGCGTGTTAAAGATCAGGAGCATTTCTTCTTGTATCATTAAATCTATGTGTAAAGTATTAAAGAACCTTTTTTTTGTTGCTTTTTTTTTCCCCTTTCACTGCAGTCTTTTTTTATTAGGGTGGGAGAAATTCATCAGCACAGGAATTGTAATTTTGGATCCATAGCATCATGTTACATGAGTGATAAGGCATTCTCAGTTGCAGTATGAGAATGCTTGTCACAATTTTTCAGTCCTAGATTTTGTGCTAATAGAAAGGTGAATCAATATTTAAAACATTAAGTATCTACTAAGTTCATCCTATTTATGGTAGGAAAAAATTATGATACTTTCAGAGGAAGTTTTCCTTCACTGCTTAAAGGGAAGGCCTGCTAACTAAAATTTACAATGGCTACATGTAGGTGTGATGAATGAGTGCAAATGCATAGTGGTGGAGAAAGATGGAAACTTGGAAATTCCTCTCTCTATTTTCTCTCCAGTGAGTCAAGCAGATGCTAAGGTAAGTTAGAAGTTAAGGTTAGCAGAAATGAATTGTAATATGGAAATCAGAAATTACTTGTTTAGTGCCTCATGATGTCTAAAATTCTACAGTGAGGTAGGTGTGCATTTGTTAATATGGATGACCAGAATTAGTACTTTAACCCCAAAGATGTAGCCTGACATTCAAAAGTGTCCCTGGATCAGCTGGCATTCCTCTTCAAGTTTCTATTGTGGATTAGCTTCTCTGCCTTAAAACATCAAAATGAGAATTTTGAAACAAATGTTTTCACCCAAAAATGGTGCTTTGTCAATACATGAACTATACACATAATCTTTTATATCAAAACGTTTTTTCAATGACAAGTTTAAATTTGTGAAATGTTCCATAGCATATTTTCCAAATATGTTTGAAGCAGTCATTTGACTTTTTTTTTTTTTTTTTAAGTAGCCAAACATGTGCTATAATTTCTTAGTTATGAATCTGATCTTCTTCAGATCCTGAATTTAAGGTGAGATTGATGTTTTTCTTCAATTAATAATGAGATGTTTACTGTTTTCTTCTTGACACAGTATGTAAACAGAGATGTCACTACCAAGCCGTTAAAATAAGCAAAATTTTAGATGTCTACCGAGCAAAGTGCAAGACAAACAATTGGCATGTGAATTTGGTGTATTGTTTTTCCATATTCAAAAACTGTCTAAATCTCATTTGATTAGGCATAAAACCCCTCTGTGAATGCCATTAGGAGTATCGATGAATATTCAGTTTTACATTGTCTCCTTTTGTTTTTGATAAGATATTGTTAAATTGCATGTTAGTCTTTCCTCTTATATGAATACACTCATGTTCTTCAGAGACTGAAGGAATTGTTTTCACAGTGAGATTTTCTTTTTAAGCATTTCCTTTTTCAGTTGCAGTTGGAAAATTAATCAGCTGGTAAACTAGTGTGTATTTGTTACAGCTTGTTTGTCTGATGCTCCTGTTTCCTTCAAAAATACATTACAAGACTTTTAAATCTTATCAGCCACATGGTGATTAGAAGAGGGGTCACAGTTAGCAGTGATTCAAAATGTATTGGTTTGTTATCTTCTTGAATCAGCTCATTTTTCTTTTGTCTGTTTTGAAGTTTTTGCCCTTTTGACAGACAGTAATGTCTGTTGTGCAGCCCTACTGACAGAGCAAGTGCTGAGAAACAGGTAGCAGTTGCTGATTTCTCCTAATTCAATATCACTTGGCTGCTTAGATGGTGTAAATTCTTGGGTTGGTCCCATCTAGGCCTTGATTTCCCAAGAAATTGTTAGAAAAACATACAAACCCCCTTTACCACTTCTTTTGGTAGCTGAATTTCTGTGTATGTTTTTTCCAGGAGACCAGTGAGGCTACATTTTAGTTGGTTGGAACTAGATGATCTTTAAGGTCCCTTGCAACCTAAACCATTCTCTCATTCTATTATTAGATTGCGGTCAAAAGTGCTACATGTGTTTACAATGTTTGTAGAAACCTGTATTGATTTTTACTTGCAGGACTTACTAGATGTCTGTAATATATGAAGACTGTACTATATGGTGTTTTCAGTAAGACTTCTAGGCTGATGTCAGGATACCAGTTTACTGTCTTTCATCTTCTGAATTGGCCGTCTGGTAGATCCTGATGTCTGAGATGTCCATAATTAACTTTTAGGATGACATGTTAAAAGTGTGGTATATATATTCCCTATATATATAGCTGATACATTCATCTAACGTTATGTTCGAACAAATGTAATAGCTTAATTTTTCTTTGAAGTTGGTCTGAAAAGTCTGAGTTGACTTTATGTATGTATTTTAGTGCACAGGTTAAATTCTTCAGCAGCAAATACAGAATTTGAAACAGTGACTAGGTACAATTAAAAGGCAAACAAACAGGCAACAAACTTATATGTATGAAGTAGCATTGTCTTGTCCCATGATATATAAATATAGATAATCTCTTTGAAACTAGAAAAGGTTGTCATAAACATTTCAAAACCCTTGACAGTACTTCCCATTGATTTCAATAGCTTTCTCATCAGATCTATCCTACACTTGATGTTTTATTTCCCAAATCTAGAATAATAGAATGTCTGTAGCAAGATACTTGTTTTTAACGGCAGATATAAAAAACCAGAGCTGGTATTCTTGAGTGCTGCTCTTGGTGCTGTTATGGGCTAGCTGTATATTTTTTAGCAAGTTAGCTAGAATTTGGTCTTTCACTTTTGTCTGATGCAAAATTAAGATAATTCTGCTTAATTTTCTTCTGAAAAACACTGTGAGATGTTCCATAAGTAGAAAAAATTACTCATTCGTGATCTCATAACGTAATTATCTGTACCAGTTACTGTCAATTTTTTATGTTATCTTCAAATTATATTGCATACCACCTTGATAATGTGCTCAGGCTTCAGTAATCTGAGGAAACACATGACATTTCTAAACTGAGAGTTTTAGAGGGCCCTTCATCATAAAGTATTATATAAGTACTGTATGTTTCAGCTTTTGCATTTGGCTTTTCAGTTTCCTGAAACTTTTGAGGTTAAAATTTTGCAGATTTATTCTTTCCTGGACTAGCATCTGTAGTTGTATGTACACTTTGAAACTGGACAAGCAATAAACATTTCTGTGTAAGGGGGCAAGCCGAATAGGAAAGAATCCATTGTGCTATTATAAATTGCTGAGTATTGTTTTTAGCCAAATATTGAACAGAATTTTTTAGAATGGGAGAGACCTTCCAAGTAAAAGTTGCCTTTATTTGTTCCATTGTTTGCCTTGATAGATTTATGAACCTTTCAAAATTTTATAATGTGCATTAAGTCAGCTTTTTGTACAGCTGGAAAATCCCTGATCTACACAAGCTTGTGCTGTGTATGTCCACGTGCTTCTAATGATTCTCACCGTTTCTGGTGCTTCAGAAAATTTGAGTTTAAGATTTTTCCAGTGTAACAGGTCAGGAAGAAATCACAAGATGCTGGAGCAGCACTGTGGTGTCATTGGTTAAATTTCTTTAATCAAGGTGCCAGGTACAAGTTACCCGTGTTTGACACTCATGTGCTGAGTAATACTGGGGAAGTTATTGTGTTCAGCTTATAATAAAATGAAAGCATTGCCATTCATTTCCCACATTTGAGGATGTGAAAGCCATAATGAAGGAGGTTTTGTAATATTCTTTTGAAATTTTCTGCTTTAAGAAAATAAATTTCTGTGTTTATCTGCTGCTGGGAATCTTGAAGGACTAATGAGCACTGCAAAGGGGAGTACAAAGTTTCTTCCTCATGGTTGGACTTGCTCTCACACAGAAGCCAGATAGCATGGAAAATGCTTCCTGAGAGAATCTCTGGATGTATAACAACTAAAATATGGGGGAGGGGGAAAGAATATTTAGCACTGGTATTTTTTGTATAAACTTGTGCACACAGAAAACAATAGTTGAAAAAGAAAGAGACAAAGAAGGTGCGTACAGTACTGAATGAATGCTTAAAATATGCCAGAAAGGGGAGTTTTATAACAAGATGGGTAATAAATTACATTTTCTGAAGTAATTTGTCAACGCATTGCAAAAATGCTTTCAGATGAAAATTTAAACACACATTTACAGAGTATTCTTGGATATATATTCTTGGATATATGTTAGCTAAATGTTGTTAAATGGAGAGTTCCTAGGAAGCCAACTTTAACAAATCGTGGTGGCAGCTCCATTCATTCACAGTGTTACCTGAAAAGCAAAGATCCAGCTGCATAAAGAAAACCAGAGACTGCAAGGAAATTAGGAGTCTGTCTGTTCTTAGGAGACAGTGAAGAACCTTGCTTTATAAGAATCCTCTTTCAAAAATCGGAGGGAGACTATGTGGATTTGATGGTTTTTGCATTAGATGAGTAGAAGGAAGGAAGAAGTAAAGGAATGGAGAAGTAGTAAGACAGCATACATAAGAAAGGTAACTAGCAGAACAAAATCAAATAAATGAGTTTGTACTCTGACAAGGAAAAGAATCAGAGCTGTATGAAATATACTTTGTTATTTATTTGAAAGGCATATAGTAATTTAAAATCCTTGAATAAAATAAGGTTTAAATGTAGTTCTTACAAATACAAACTATGGATGTGACAGAAACTATTGAATCATAGAATCATTTAGGTTGGAAAAGACCTTTGAGATCATCAAGTCCAACTGTTAACCCAGGACTGCTAAGTCCACCACTAAACCATGGCACTAAGCACTGCAGCAAGAAGTTTTTTAAACACCTCCAGGGATGGTGATTCCACCACCTCCCTGGCAGCCTGTTCTGATGCTTGATCACCCCTTCAGTGAAGAAATTTTTCCTTACTTCCAATCTAAGCCCCATGTAAGTTGAGGCTGTTTCCTCTTGTCCATTTGCTTGTCATCTAGGAGAAGAGACTGACCCCCACCTGCCTACAACCTCCTTTCAAGTAGCTGTAGAGAGCAATAAGATCCCCCCCTGCCCCCACCCCCACCCCCCACCCCTCCCGACCCCCCTGACTCTTGTTCAAAGAACTGAAAGAATTAAAGAAAATAATATCTGAAATACTAATGCCTAGACCAAAACAGAACAAAATTTAGCAGCTTCTCTATGGCCTGTTAAAGGTGGAAATAAGTGATTTTCCCTGCTCTATCTGCTTTTAAACCTAAAAGGTCTTAAAGTGATTAGAGTTGTGTTGTGTGCCCAGAACTGTTCTAACTCAATAATTAAAAAACTTCCCTCTTCTGTAATCCACACTGGGATCTGGAATCCATTCTGTATAGCATTTAAGTTTTCAGAGGCTATGATCTCATCGGAAGGCTGAGGGTATGCTTAATGCTGTAGTATTGGGCACCTGAAAATGCTGGCATTGCTGCTTTTTTTGCTTTTTTTTTTTTTTTTTTTCAAATAGCAAGCTAATTGCAGTATGCATAGAATCAATGGGAGATCTGATTTGATTCTATTTTCAGCCTGATGGCATTCAAACGTTTACCTCTCACTTCTTGACAGCATGCCAAAATCAGTAGACTTACCGACTTTTTTGTTGGAAGGACTGGGAAGTCGTTTGCTGCTTCTACTGTTGCACCGGGTCACTATGTGGCAAGAATAAGTCATATACAGAACAGAAGGAAAAAGCAAACAAAAAGAGTGAAAACATTACTTAGTGGAGAGACAAAAGCTGAGATGATCCTGGAGGGCTTGGAGTCTGGTCCAAAGACAGTATGTTTTAATTGAAACGTGTGTTGTGTTAAAGGTTAAAACTGAGCACTTCTGAAACAAAACCAAGCCAGTGGTAATCTGGAAATCCTGTTTTAATCTTTGTTTTATCTCAGTTTGACTGATACTTTTCTTCCTGTTCTGTTCAATTTCTTCTCAATATTTTTGTTGTCAAGATACGGAGGTGATGAATGACTTCTTTTCAGAAAGCAGAAATTCTGCGTACCACTTATGGGTAGTGCAACACATACAAACTGTTATGAATGTTAATAGCTCTGCCGCCCTCTTGGCTGGTGAAACATACTTCTCAGAGGTAGCTCCTTTTTGCAGTGATGAAAGATGGGCTTAGAATCATCACTAATCAACTTTATCTAAGAAGTATGCACAAGAGATATAATAAGTAACAATAGAAGGTAGTAAGCCAAAATTAGGGCAAGTGTGTGAATAAAGGTATTTTTAACCAAGTGTAAAACAGTGTGAAAATACAGGACAAAACCACACAAAGCTAAATGAAGTTGCCTAAGGAAAAAAAAGTCAGTTTAGTTCTCCACACACATTGTAAACTTTGTACTAATAAAATAAGAAATTCTTCCATGACATTTTTAACAGCTGCTGTTGATAGTCTTATTTTTTACTAAGCTTCCAGAACTCCTGCTGGCCTTCAAGTAGAAATGGATTTCTAGATTGATTTTTCTTTTTAGTTGTGATCCAAAACCAGTTCCAAGTTAGAGCAATAAAAAAGGTAATTTCCCAGTAAGTCAATATCCAGGCTTGGTTAATCTACTGCAAATCTTTGGTCAAAAGGTTCTGTAAATTAAAGAATCTGCATCTGAGGAAGTGTACAATTTTAGAAGGGGGCTGACCATGAAAGTTCTTACTTTTTCTGAACTATTAGTAATTTCTTAGATATTGCCTTAATCCCTGTGGAGCGTTCTTATTTTGATTGTGTAAGCATAGTTTACCATACAGTCATTTTATTAACGAGTACATGTTGTTCATGCAAGATTGAAAACTTGTGGTAATATATGCAATAAATATGTTTTAAAACTTTGAAAAATTGTGATTAAGATTACAAATGAATGGAATTTTAAAATATTCTTTGGGCATGTTGCCAAATCCACAAGTTGTTGTGGTCTCTGTTAACTGCAGCTTATCATCAGAAAGTAAGAATGAAAACACGTGGATTATTGTTGGGTCATTATTTTTAAACTGAAATCTCCATAGATTGCTCAAGTATTATGATAAGACAGTGTGGATTTAAAGATCTTTGGCTGTAAATATTTATGTATAGAGAATTTTGTGTGAAGGATATTACTTTAGGGATTGTGCATTTAGAGTTTGAGCACTTAAGAGTCTAGAATGGCTACTGTGGCAGCAGGATAAAAATACAAGAAGTCAGGATAAAGATAAGATGGGGAAACCGGTCCAAGAAAAAGTTTTACACTGTAGCCAAAATCAGTATCTAGGGAAAAATGCTAGAACAAGGCAACATGTAGCGAAACTTTCCTACCGTCCATTGATTCACAATTTAGGGACCTCCTGGACCAGAGGCCTTTTTTGTGTCTATTCACATTTGCAGTGGCAAGGCTGTCCTCAGGCCTCCCAGAACCATAAGATGATCAGCGGAGTGAAGTATTGCCCACAACAAAAGATGGAGCACTTAAGCCAAATGGAGATACACAAATTCTTGGAACCACAGATACAGATGAGGGCGGGAGGGAGCTCTGCAGTGTTCTTGGGAGGCTACTCTCTATCATACTAGAAAGGTTATGGCAACTGTTGGAGTTTAGTAACTGAAAAAAGGCAAAAATTGCAGCCATCTAAGAGGGCCAAAATCTGCAAGGTGGCCTCAGTACCTGGCAAGTTATAGTAAAATACTTCCTGGAAGCTGTTTCCAAGCACTTGAAGGACTGGACGGCAAGTAGGAACAGTCAGCATAGATTTACCAAGGCATGATCATGCCTGATCAACCTGATTGTGTTAATATCACCCATGAAATTTGTGTTCTTACTGTCCACCCTTTCTCCAGCTCATTTAGGAAAAGGTTGAGCAGCATGGGTGCAAGAACAGATTGCAGCAGGATTTCACATACGGTGCCCCTTTGCTCTCAACTGGCCTGATATATCTTTTCTTCTTCCTAACCAGCAGTGTGCACATATGAAGGACTTCCCTCTCATTCCATGAGAGTTTAGTGTTTTTAAGAACATTGGATGAGGGACCTAATTTACAAGGATTTTGGAAGTCCAAGATTACCCTGATGATCTTTGACTACATGCTTTGTCCTTTCTTCCAAAGGACTCCCAACAGAGCTCTGAGGCTTAACTTCACAACAACCATCTTCCCTTTCCTGCAAGATACCATATTTATAATATAAAATTTATTCACATACAGATCCTGAAAAATAAAATTGAGTGATAGAGCTGTAGGACATAGTAGTTTGTAGGTCCTTAAATGTCCCTTGGATATCTTTTGAAGAGTTCGTGTACATTAGCTGGTTCTCAAACAGCAAGGAGCTTTTGGGTGTATGACTGTATACCAGAGTTCAGATATCTTCATCTGTGAGTGAATGCAGTTTGTTCCCAGTTATTCATTGGTATTAATTTTATCTATAGGTTCCATAATTCCTTCTGCTGACAATTCCATTTTGTGAAGGCTCTTGAGCCACTGGTTAACTGTCCATGTCAGTCCTATCTTAGGAGTGAAGCTTGCTCATCCTGTTAAGGTATGTCCTGATTTTGGTGTATTCTGAGAATTGAAATTTATATGCCAAGGAAGAGAAAAGAAGAATGCAAATTACTGCAAAATCTATGTGGATGAGGAATTTTCAACACATTTTTTATTAACCATAATCCTTTATTAGACCTCACAGAGGTGTAAACTATACATACAAATACATTAGAAAGATACCCTCTTAACAGTAATGCTTCACATTTCGGACCTGATACCAAGAGGGCTGCAAACATTTCAGTACATTCTACAAACCAAAGGGTGCATTAACCTTTATGTATACAGAATGACAAAGCCCTTTACTGAAATCAAAGTAGATAAAAGTAAAAATCAGTCAGCTACCTCTTCCAACCTTTACCTACCATAAATGCATATAAAAGCCTTTAAAAGCATGAATACACTATTATTTATGGAGCAAAGTTTACTGTTCTAGACAGCTTGTAGAGAGAGGGGAACAGAATGGTCAAGATGGCATTACATGAACTGCAAACTAGCAAAAACTCTTGATTTCTTTTTAATATTTGTACATATTAAGAGCTCTGTTTTTTTATTTATTGGTTGTTACTAGAAAAGCTTGTAAGTGCTAAATGGGGAGAATAGCGCAACAAAGACATTGTTGAGGTATTTGGGGGATTCTGCAACACAATGATGTTACATACACAGTATGAAATATTATTTGTCATCAAGTAGTGACATTGTATTATGAGTAAGCACAAGAAAATAAAAAAGAAAGAATAACTCCAGTTAGAACTTTAATAGAGAGTTTAAATGGTTTTTAGTGAGTGAACATTTAACACTTGTCACTGTTTGGTTATAATGACTTGAAATGTTAATAGTAGCATTATTCAGTAGTGAAATCAGAAATTCATGTATCCACATTCATGCTTGCATCATGGAAACCCCTGTCTTAGTCAGGATACCAACTGAAGTCCAACAGTGAATAAATGAAGAACAATTAATATTCCTATTGGAAAGGCTGTCCTTCTGGAAACCAAGTGCTATTGATCTCTTCATTTAGCACTTCTGGATGGCTTTGCAGATAATTTGGGAGGAGAGAAAGCTCATACATAATTTGATTATCAGCAGCAGGTTGTCCTGCTTCTTCTGCTTTAACTTTGTTTCCTAAAATCCTGAGGCTTGATAAACATGTTTAATATTTAACCCAAAGACTCCAAGGATTAAGAAACTATAAAACCAAACCATCACATTCTGATAAAAGCAACGTGAAGTATCAGACTACAGACAAAGCTGTTCAGAACATTATGAAGTACCTGTATGCTTTCAGTGGAGCATTTTATGACTCATGTTTGATGAGACTTAGTTTAATCAGGCAACTATTACCATTATACATTTTTAACAATTGTTTTTTCATCTTGCACAGGATTTTTATAGAATTCAGTTGAACAAATTCCTTAGAAATGGTAATAAATGAAAAGGTATGATTTATATACTGTATCATGCAGTGTAACTGGCATGTGCTTTATTATATTCAAACTCATCTCAAGTGGGAATAATGAAAAGCATCATAATTCTTATGCAGTATTTATATCAATTTGATTTTAAATTCTAATCTTTAAAAAAAAAAAAAGATAGAATTCATCCCTTGGCACAAAATAACAACATTGTACCTCTTTCATTGGTCGCGCTTTAGTCTATTGGTCTTGGATGCTTTGTCAGGGTTAGGATTTTATATCTGTACTTAAACAGATAAATAGATTTGCCTGATGACAGCAAAGATGTGTTTTATGATTTAAAAATCAGGTCATTGTTAAAGTGGGCTTTTTCATACCATAAGCCAGGTTAATGCCAGTAAACCTGGAAGAGTGAAACATTAATCTGATTTTAAAATTTACAAAGTTAAGTGTTTCACTACAAAACGTGAATGTAATTGAATGAGTTGTAAATATAGTTATCTGGTTAAACCTTTTTCTTTAACATGAGTACATGAAGCATGATCCTATTTATCAAGATAGAGTTCTTTTCGTTCTGCAGGTATTTTGTTGTTGCTTTAGAGGAATGAGATGATACTAATGAATGTAAAATACAGTAAGATGGAATGGTTTAGATTTAGTTAAAAAATGGTTCCTACCTTTCAAATGTGGGAAAAAAAAAAATCACCCCATCGTATTTGTGCTGTTTCTTAAGAACTTCAATCAGGTGTGAATATGTAAATATTGTAGGTGGGTGTATGTATGTTAAATATCTGTTGGGAAGAATGTGTAGCAGCAGAAGTATATAGTTGATGATTTTTTTTACTTTTGTGAGTCAAGCTGGCAAAATAAAAGTTACTGAAGAGCACAGAGAAATCAGACATTATTATAAATAATTTGGGATATAGGAATTTACAGTGCTAAGCCTTTTCCACTTCTGAAATAGTTGAGGGTGCTATAGAGAGGCATGAATTGTTCTTACAAAAACATCTAGTTGACAAATGAATAATTGAGTTGATATTATTAAATAACAGATATTTTCATTCTTCTCTCTTTATATGACCCATTATTCTTACTTTGAAGGGATGCTTACACTTAAAAAATCTCACTTAACAGAAGTTGTCTGGAGAAGAATGAAATAAAAGAAAATTTTTAAATCAATGTTTTCATAATAAGGCCATCAGAGTTAGGACTTTATATCTGTACTTAAACAGATAAATAGATTTGCCCGATGACAGCAAAGATGTGGTTTATGATTTAATAATCAGGTCATTTCTTCAGGTGTGAAAAACAAAGTCAGGATCTAACTTGTGACCCCCATATTATACAATGTTCTAAAATTACATTCCAATTGGATTATTGATATAACCCATGAGAAACAATGTGTAAAAACCAGGAAGTTCAAATTTTACTTGAGGGGAAAGAGAAGAAAAGCGTAATATACACATGCACACACACATGCACATACACACGTTATAACATTATATATATATAGACACATATACATACATATGTCTCTATATATGTATATATCTATATATACATACACACACCCTTTATGCAACTAGTATAAGATTTCCTAATGTAAGCATCAGGGAGGTCCTTCTTGTTTTGGTCTCTGCCAGACTGGTATCTCTATACTGTACTATATGTAATCAAGTTTCAGATATTCCCATAACATTCTTCATGTAAAAAAATCAAAGATTTATATATATCATATACTGCGTGTTTGGACAGTTATAGTCCAGTAGAACATTCCAATGCTGTGAGAAGCAACACGTATAGTGTAGGATTACAATGAGTAAAAACTTAGTATTAATAACTTTTTTCCTTCTTTCAAGACAACTTTAATTTTGTTGCTTTACTTAATGCTACTTCCACACATGAATTGGATAATTAGTAATTTCATCAAGGCAAATTCTTTATCTTTTGTGGATTGTACCCAAAAGGAAAAAATCTTACTGACTTGAAAGCCTCATCTCTTCCTCCTTACCCCACCCCCGAAATCAACACAAAGTGAATCAAAACAAAACACACACACACACCTCAAACAAACAGATAAACAATAAAATTATGTTGCATTAGTGTTTTAACTAGGTTTTCTGGGGGGAGGGGGAGGGAGGAATGCATGTTGGTTTTAAATAGAAGTTTGTTGTTTGAAAGACTGGTTTGCACTGAACAGTATCCTTAAAAGAGGGACCAGTATAGGTTGAGTCCCCAAATAAATTATTACTATTCCTTTTCAGACTAAAAATAAAACATTTTAAATATATTGATTATACCTTCATCAGAACATAAGTATTCTATCTAGCCTATAGGTTCCAAGAATCTATATTTGGGCTTAACTTACCATCATTTCAAAACAAAACAATGAAACGTGAAATTTTGCACATTAGGATAATCATAGTGACCACATAAAGTTAAAAAAAAAAAAATTCACAGACTGTTAGCCATATATTTCAACTTTTTCTCACAATTTGGAACTGGTAAGAATTAAAAATAGCATCAGTTTCATGTTAGGAATATTTATTTTTTCATTCCTTGTTAAAATAAGATGCATTTCTTTGTGCTTTCTTTTTGCATAAGAATACTGACTTTTGTGGGGCATGCCGTGAGTGAGAAGGTAATCAGGTAAAAATAAAAATATGTACCCAATGAAAATCTCGATCATATCATGCCACTGACTTTAAGCCAAATTCTACACTGATTTCAGGCTAGAGTGTGGCATAAAAATCTTTGGTATGATATAGAACTTGGATTAATCTGAGCAGTCCTTCAGTCATATCCATTGTTCCCTGACTTTAAACGCTTTTCTTCATCTGTATTTCTAACTTGGAGTGAAGATGCAGAATTGCATTTCAAGTCTATGAATTTTTGTGGCATTTTGACACATACCTGCCCCTTCTCCATCAATTTAAGGTTTCTTTGCCATTGCTGAGTGACAAAAAGTTGAAAAGTTATGGCTAGTTGTATTTCTATTTTAATAACCATACCTATATAATTGTCATTTTCATACATTAAAAAAATATTTATGCTTTCTTTTATATTTTAGTCAAGTACTTTCTTAAACAAAACAATAGCACCACTTTGGCATTGTTGGCCAAATCAGTAACAGGCAAAGCAAATATGCATACATTTTTCTAAACTTGGCTTATCGTGCACTTGCTTGTTAAAATTGAGAGTGAAGAAGACACCGTGCTTGGCCTAGAGACTTCATTAATCAACTTTAACTATTGATACTAAGTCAACAACCAGCTCATGGGGCAACTGAACATAGCTACTAGTTATGTATGGAATTCACTTCTGTAAAGAAAGTCTACTGCTAATTTATCCTTAAATCTTAAAAAAGGAATTGACACTGTAATCTGCCTTTGTCAAAGAGTGCCTACTTCAACGTATCTACAGGGACAGAACGCAATATCCCATTATCTGATTTTTCTTTTCTCTCTTGACTGAATGGTACAAATAAGCCTCATACAAGTCTGTCACACAAATGTAAGCGTAAGTCTGTAAGTACATTTTGAGCAGAATATGGAATTTATTCATTTTCCATTTAAAATCTTAATGATTAATTATGGTTACTATGGAGATGAGGCTCAGATTTTGCCACCTTAATGAAAGTTACATTAACTTCAGTGGGTTCAGATCTGCAGTCCTTTTTGAACTAACTGAAAATAATGAGGCCTAATTCGCACTTCAGTGACATTCTGTGTAATAAGTGTATTTTTATGTCTTTTCCAGAGTGCAAAAATCTGTGACTTCTTTCACATGATTTACATGATATGGAAGGATGAGGAGTAGGACTTTCTTTACACTTAAGTGATATATGAGAATCAATGGCATCCAGTGGAGCCCTGTTCCTAAATATCTAGAGTGCTTTTGAAAATCCAGCTGAACCTTTCACTTTCTCTAATTAAAAGTTTTTTAAGTCAGACTACTTTGTACTTTTGGGCAGGAGACATTTTGGTTCGTGCTTCAACTTCTTCTTTAAGTAGTGGGTTTATTAAGATTATTAAGCTAATGCAGCCCTTTATCTTTCACACTGACTGGTGTATCACGTGCTCCCTGCCATATGACTGGAGATTTCTTACACAAGTATGCACTTCCCGTCCATGCATTTCTCACCTCTGCAGCGGTGGAGCTACTTTCCATTTTGTGATACCATTTATTCTGTAGTAAAGCAAACTGTTGCCTTTGAAGCTTGTAGCTATTAATTATTTATTGTAGTTTCTTTCAAGAATTGTTCTAATTTGTTTAGACAGATGTCAAGTTCTGATGTTAGATATTGCTGTTTATAAGTGACATTTTCTAATTATGATTTCTCAACAGGAGAAAAATGGTGGCATAAATGTAAGTGCATTAATCCAAAGATAAGACCAAACTTTGAATTCATTTACAAGAATTAAATAGCACAATGATGTTTCGTTATTCAGTTATGTTAGCAGTGCATCAGTAAAATGTTATCTACAAAGAAACTTGCCACCACAGGGATCTGCAAATTGCTGTTTGCGCTCACACCTTTCCTCCCGCCTCCCCTTAGAACTTCGGAGGAGACAGGGGACAAAAGAGTCACGGGACATGAAATGGAAATATGTATTATGTCTGTGACACCAAAATAATGGCTTATTCTTAGAACACATTTCAGAATTGTTAATGGCCATTGAAGCAAAAATGTTTCCCTCTGCATCCCCTCTGCCAAAAAGAGGCCTGTAAAAGCTGTGACAGATATCAGCATTGCTACCTCTGTTTATTGAATTGGTGGTAAATAATTCAGGTTAGTTTCCCCATCTGTTGCTCTGTACTTTCTTCCTTTTTCAACATAACTATCTCAGTCAGTGTCAGCTATGACATATTCTTTTTATTCGTTTACTGTTGTGCTTTTACATTGCATTGGCAGCCTATCGTGCATATAACCATGTGTCTCATAGAAAGCGGAGAGGTTAAAAAATTGCATAGGAATACATTGCACTTGGAGAAAATATGAAACCCAAATTTTCTATGGGAATAAAAGAGGAACTATAATAATGTGTTAGAATTTTAAGACCTACCCTTCCTGCCTGTTTCACAAGAAACTATTGAGGCGCTGCACAATATGCAGCCTGCAGAGATTCTTCTCTTGTGTTTTAATTACTAGTTCAGTCATATACTGCCATGGATGTCGTAGGAGCTAAGGCAGATTAGAGCCTTTAAAAAGAGATACTTCCTTTACAGATCTAATCTAACATGTCCCTAATTCCTCCCTATTACAGTATTCTGCCTGACCTCTTCGGGGCTGACCAAGGAATACTTCATCCCTTGTCGGAGCTTACCGCATGCAGGGTGATGGGGGGAAGAAGTCGAATGGAACCACGTTGCAGTTCTGGACAGGGTGGAGCAGTGCATTTTCCCCTGCCTTCACTTACCTTCTCTCACAGAGACATTTATTGCTCACCTTGGGACACTGTTGGCTACATATCCCCCTTTACCACAGGGCCAGTCTAGCACTGAGCTGATTTGCAAAAATGGAGCATAGTACACGGTGTTGTTCAAGGCAGAATCAGTGCAGTACCTATCAAGGTTAAATGGCTGAGGTTATGCAGAAATATATGTCTCCACAAGAGTGCATGAAAGGTGATTGTAAGTAGCAGTTTGAAGGACGTTATGGTTCATCTGTTCTCGAGTACTCTTTCTACACTGTAATTTGGTGATTAGATTAGCTTTTCTGATTTACAGAGAGATGCAGCAAGGTAATTAACAGTCAATTTAATCTCATCTGATTCTAGAAGAATTAAAATGGCAGAGAACTTGAGTAACCCTGTTACCTTTGAACAGAATGCCGATATTTCAGAAAGATTTAGGCCCTGATGAGCTACCCTTTGAAATCACTTGAGGGCTATTTTTCAAATTGTCTTCCCCAGGTGTAGACATCTATGAATTTGTGTTTTGTGCAACCATAAGTGAACACACCACCACTCAAACATCTAGAAGGAAGCAAGTATCTGAATTTTCTTTTGAAGATGTAGAAGTCATTTCCATGTTGGAATCCGAAGCCATTTTGGTTCATTTAAACTGAGTACTTTTAAAACTGTTTTGTTGTTTAATCTTTGGCTTGATCTTTCCATATTTGCTTTTTACCTATTACTGTTTTGGCCAGACCCTTTCATGTAACAAACTATAAAATAGCACCGTTGTACTATAAAACAGAGATTTTTACATACTGTTTGATATATGTGTATTATTGATATGCTAAATTTTACATACTGCATTATATGGAGGAAGAAGGAAGTTACCTATACTGTTGCAAAATAATTACCTGGAAGTATCATTAATGGTTTGAGAGCCTATGTATGCTTTAACTGCTTTTAAAAATCTTTTGTCTCACAAATTGCAATAAACTGCAACTTGGCAAGAGAAGGAAAAATAAAACTGTCTTTAAACAAATGCATCTATAACCCATATTCTGTCAGAATGCCACAGGTGGAATTAATGGATGTTTAAAACTCTGTATGTTACCTTACTGCTGCTGTTACTGGGAATGTCAAATGTGCAAATATGAAGGGGTAGACAAACAATGTTATCAGACACTGTAAAACAAACAGCCTGTTGCTTGTATAGAAGTGCAAATAAAAAAACCACCACTTAGACAAGGCTGATGAATGACTCCAGCAGCCAGTGTTCGTAGGTTAATTTAGTGCAATTGGATCCATCAAAGGCCCATAAATTTGTAGGCTTTTGAGGGGCACAGGACTTTAAGAGATTTTGTGCAGGACATTTAAAACAGGTTAACAGTAATATATCAACCACAGAATTTTTTATCTCTGGGCTGGTTAAAATGTTCTGTTTTCTAAAAACTTAATATTGGAATGTTTAGTTGCATTGTTCACTGGAAGAATGCCCATTGGTTGAGATTGCATCAAGCTTATTAAACCATAGGTTTTTTTAAGTTTTCCAATGTTTAACAAATAATTTATTTACAGCAAAGTATCCTGCAGATGGCACATTCATTCTTCATTCTTGTGGATGGCATGTTCTTACATTCTGTAGTTTCTGTTTCCTGTGTTCCCTCTACTTGTATTCTTCAAATGCACTTCCTGAAGGTGTAGAAAAAAAGATATTATTCCAGATAGGTTTTAATATGCTGTATGATCACAAAACTTGTATTAGTTGAAAACAGTTATCCTGAATGCTGGAATTGCTAGAGTCCTTCTGTCAGTTCACAGAGAACTTAAATGTACAAAACTGATGTACATTAAATTCCTTGTTCTCCTAGGCATAATTACTTTGATTGCTCTCATTGTTGATCTTGGCAGAGGAAACATCTGCATACTGCAACCTGGATGGGCTTAGACATAAAGTAAGTACCAAAGATTTTCTTTCTTTCGGGACAAGGACATTTATAAAAGCAGGGTGTATAGGGGCCAGGGAACTTCAGAGTTGTAACTGCAGGATTTATGGAGCCTCCTGGGCTTTGGTATCCAGTGGTCAGAGGTTTTCAAAATTGCTGAGTGGGACTCTGTTACCTACATTTTGCATAAATGGCATATTAGATGTGTAAGGTTTTTGTTGGATAAGGCCTTTAGAAGGATAAAAAGTGTGGGTTCGCTGCAGGAGCTGCAGCCAAATAATTTGTATTTTCAAAAAGAGACAGGGTGATGTGCCAGGCAAATCAAGAGGGCTTTGGGATGAATAATGCCCTCAGTTCACTGTCGTTACATGCACAGCCTGTTTCTAGCAGCAGTGATGGGTGTGGCATATATCTTTCAGTTTGATTTCCTGATTTTCGTTGCTGGTAAATGTTTGCTGGGCTCAAATCTTTGCACATTCTGTACCAGACTAGAGGCAGAATTTTTAAGTGACTCTCCATATTTATAATCCTCATCATTCGTAGCTGACTGAACTTGTGTCTGTTGTCCTAAGGAAAGCCAAAAATAAAAAATCTCCCTGAGAAAGGTGAAGCATGTGCCTGCAGCTCTACCACTGCATTCTCTGCTATTTAAGCCCTAAAAAAAAAGGAAATGTAATCACTAAAATTTAAAAAGTAATGAATTTTTTGCCTTTTTTTCTGATGGACAGAGAGAAGATGGAAGATGATTTGGTGCATTACAGTAATATTTTATGTATTTTCATATATAAAATACTATTCTATATATAACTTTTCCATTTGCCTCCAGTATCTATTAAACAGAAAATAAATCTGAAACTGGCAAAGGATCACAGAACTTGAGCTCACATACAGCTTATTAATTTTCACTGGGTTTGGATTGGGTTCTGATGGATATGAGTTGAATTATTATTTTCAGAATATATAAAAAAAACCCCAAGCAGTACTAGTAATTGTTAAATTAATTATACCACCACCAATTAAGAATATTGACCAAACTAAGATTGCATCACTGAGAAGCCAACGTTGTTAATAGCAAAGTATTCATAATGCAGAAATGGCTTTGCTAGGAATCTGCCATTCTAGACATTCTTAGTCTGAAATGCAATACTAAATGAGGAAGAAGAGATTATTCGCTATTCCCATGATCAGTTCAGTAGGATAACTGGCTTGTCTTTTTCAAATTTGCTAATACTGCTATAGAATAGTTTCCTTATCATGGATCAAATACAGAAACAGAAATGTCCACAGAATCCTGCTTATCCCTATATTTAAATATTTTTTGCTAGTTTGTTGCCTGTTTCTTTTCAACTTTTAAAAAAATACCTTTTCTGTCTTTAGTTTTCCCTAAGGTGAACCTTAGTTTTCACCTTGAACTACTCATTCTGGATGAGCCCTTCAGTTTTCACCGTTTTTCACTAAAATCATCATTGCAGCACTTCACAGGGGTCTGCCACTGTTAAGGAGCCTGCCTTATGCTACAAATGCTTCTACTGCTAACAATGAACTAAGAAAACAGGAATTCCTTGACTCGTCTGTCCTGTGGATTTGTGGAGAGAAGAGTCCATGCTGAAACAGGTGTATTTGCTGGACTTGTGACCCTGTGGGGGACCTGCACTGGAGTGGTCTGCTCCTGAAGGACTGCACCCGGTGGATAGGACCTTGACTGGAGCAGTGTGTGGAGAACTGGAGCCCATAGGAAGGAATCAAGTTGAGAAGTTCACGGAGAACTGTCTCCTGTGGGAGGTGCCTCATGCTGGAGCAGAGGAAGAGTGTGAGGAGGAAGGAGTGGCAGAAACAATGTGTGATGAATTGACTGGAACCTCCATTCCCCATCCCCCTGTGCCGCTGGTGGAGAGGAGGTAGAGAAACTGGGGATTAAGTTATGCTTGGGAAGAAGGGAGGGTTGGGGGGAGGGTGGGAGTTTTCTCTGATTTGATGGTAATAAATGAAACTAATTTCCCCAAGTCGAGTGTCTTTTGCCCGTGACGGTACTTGGTGAGTGATATCCCTGTCCTTACCTCGACTCATGAGCCTTTTGTTGTATTTTCTTTCCCTTGTACAGTTGAGGAGTGGAGTGATAGCATGGCTTTGGTGGGCACCTGGCATGCAGCCAGGGGGTCAAACCACCACATCCTCATGGCAACAAAATAAAATATCCTCCTCGATGCTGCCCCTAGGTTCTCCTCTTTGAAAAGCATTTACCAGTGTACAGGAAACATTATATGCTACATTTTATTTGCAAAAATTCATACATTCTTAAAGGCTGCACACTTGTGATCTATAAAATGGACAGTGAGAGCATTATTGTGAAGCAACAGCCATTTTGTATTGCAGTGGCTTTCAAAGCATACTTAGATTGAAAATTAACTATATATTTCCCAAATGAAAATACAAATTCTCTCCGCTGCTGCTGTGTCTGACTTTAAAATGGTTTTATCATCCAAGTAAAGCAAATAACAAGATGCAGCAGGGTTTCAGTTCTAGCTTTTAATACTGACCTGCAGATTGAAAAAGAGCTGTCATAATACACAGGCTAGCTTTGAAATTGAGAGAAGATGGCAGGTTACTTTTAAGACAGTTTCTCCTCTCAAATCAGCATTTTGATGAATAACTACAAAGCAGTGGCATTGGTGGTGGCAGCGGTAGCACGCATGCCAGAAGATGCTCTGACCCACACAACACAATTTTTCAAGTATGCAATGTTGAGACCATTGAAAAAAACCCCATGAATGTCTGAATCAGGTTCTCAGACCTGCATATATACCGGTATAGAAAAGCTTGCCTTATTTCCCGAGTCTTTAGAAAAATGTTAATTAAAATAGTTATCTGTGATGCTTGTTTCATTATCAGATCCACTGAGCTGATATTCAGGCCCAGACAAAGACAGTAAGCAGTGTAAGATGACAGATGCAAAACGTCAACTTTGCATGAGTCGGTTCCCAAACAGAGAAGCACAGACTTCTAACCTATCACTTTAAGCATGGATCTTTGGAGACAAGGCAGTGTTAACATAAGGATAGTGCTAGTAAAGGTCATTTAACTGAGATGGAAGGATATCAGGAAACATTTAACAGCATTCTTATCCTATTAGGAGGGACATTCAGACATCATATTGGCATTAAAAGATCTCATGCTTTATTGGTAATAAGTAGAAAGTCTAATGTTTGTAGTGACAGGCATGATATCTTAGCTATGAACTCTCTGGGGTCTCTTTGGGAGGTTTTTAGTTCTGGGGGCAGTATGATCAGTAAAATAACAAGGCTGGAAAGTAAGCAATGGGAGAAAATAATTTGCTGAAGAGGCCAGGTTCTTCTACATGTTACACTTAAAGGTTCCCTCATTGGCTTGGTAATGCAGCGTGGCTATAACAGAAATTAGAGTCACTGCCATTGTGTTTATTTTGGCTTGTAAATCTATCTGTGAGTTGATACTGAGCCAATTACAAAAGAACCTGTCAGTCTTAGAAAGATTAATGAGAAATAATCTAATAGTTTTCCTTTTTTTCTTAATGGAATCGTCTTAACTGAAAATATTAACATATTTTCTCTCTTTCTTACTCTCACTTAGTATTTGTTGACATTTTGAAGATTAGATAAAACCTGAAAAGGATATTTGAGAGAATCTGCTTCCTATGGATACTTTGTTGCTATATATATTTATGCATATTTTCCACATACAAGGCCTAAAGAAGGACTAAAAATCTATGGAAGAGCAGAATGCTATCAGTGTACACATCTGGTCCTTTTGCTCAGACTGCAGGAGGGTGGCATGGCACTATGTTTTCTTGCTTTTCCTCTCTTTATTTACTGGATTTTAAAGTCAGCCTTATCAGTGTTCACATTCAATAATAATTCTCAAGGTACCTTGTAGCCTTAAATTGGTAAGAACTTTGTGCCACTTGTTCTGTGCCACTGCTTCAGTCAAAAAGGTCAAAGTCTTCCCTCATGTATACAATTATTGTTGAAATGGCTCAATTATTTCCTTGGATTTAACAGAGAACAATTGTTTTTCAAAGTTCTATTCACTAGTTTTCCAAAATGCTGTTAAAACTTAATTCACTTAAGGGTAAACAGACTAAGCTTTTGTTAGCATTTCTCAGAAACAAATGAAAGAAAAGCTAGGTAGGACCACATACACTGAAGACAAAACTTCAATTCCTCTTCTTGCTCCTGTTTCCCAGTTTAAAACTCTAAACCTAACTTAGTGCAAAAATAGGTGAAACCATTACTTTGCTTTCCAGCACAAATACCGAAAGTTTCTCTCTATTCCTTACTCCTACCTTACTAGCTGATGTATTTGCTCATTAAATGGGATTTTAATCTGAAAGCAACATCAACTATGATTATCATAGTTTGAGGTTAAAAAAATATGTTACTTGATCTGTAATATGCTTTCATTTCACAACTGTTCTCTTTGTTAAAAATTCAGGGACATCTTTCTTGGGTTTAGAAATGTTGACATATGATTAAGTTGTGTCCTTTTAAATAACCTCTGCTCATATACATAACTAACTGCAATTGAGGTAGAATTTGTTAATGGATTTGTATTATGCCTTTGATCACTTCCTATTTTTTATCAGTTCCGGCAAGATGAATGCCTATGTATCTCTCATTTTTTAACAGTAAGAATTCAACTGAGAGCTTTCAACAGGATATTCAAATAGCAAGCAAGTAAAAAAAAAAACGGCTTTGGATGAGCACAATTGATGCGTGAGCAACAGATCCTGCAGGTTGGTTGGATTTCTGTTTTAATTTCATATTTATGAATCTGTGAACTATGCTGTGTGTATAATACCCCTAAATATATCATAACAATGTGTTATTTTTATTTTTGAGTAAAGGTCTTGGAACTGGAAAAATAATGGTCTTATAGAGAAAGAAATATTTGTTTGTTAGCTACAAACAAACAAAACTCCAAACATAGAGTCTCTGTAGTTACATTAAAACTAGTTCTTGATGTTAGCCTCATAGCAGCAAATAGGCATATTTGGGGTTCCCAGCCAACGTAAATCATTCAGTGCCTGGACTTCTTCTTTTAGATTTGTGCGTGTACTGTAGCAACATTTGGTAATGTAATGACTAAGATGAACATTAACATAACCTAAACAAGGACAGCCCTGCTCCATTGCATTATTCTACCAAATTGTGCAGAGGAGGAATGATCGGCTCAAGGAATTGGAAAAGTAGACCACTCACTAAAACACTTAAATCAAAACCCAAATCCTGGATTTGTCGATTGAAAAGGTTATGAGGAGATGCCATGCCAAATAAAAACTACATTAAAAGTATGAAAGGCATAAGCAACTGATTGTATATGAAATCTGAGGGTAACTGTACATTTTATATGTTCCACTTAATCCTTCCTTAAATCCTGTATCTAAATAAGAAAATATTAAAGAGGTCATATATATCATTTTACTCACTTTATATGTGTAAGATATCTATCTCATATGTAACACATACTATTAAGACAGAAAAGTATTCTAAAGCAGAAAAAATCCTGCTCAACTGAAAAGTAATTTGACTTTACTATAATTAATTTTTTAATTAAAATCAGTGATATATCAACACTATGAATTAGCTAAACGCATTCATACTGGGGGAGCCTATCCAAAGAAAGTATGAACATAGGATTTTCTTTTTTAAGCTCACGTACAGCTGACTGCAAAAAGAAAAAAGAAAGAAAAAGTAATTACATGAGAATATGTACCAAAGCTTTTACAAAGAGTTTTTCTTAATGAATTCTGTTTCCCTTCCCTGTATTTTCCTTTTATCTATCATAAATTTGAATGATAGTTTCTCCTACCCCTTCTATATTTTTGTTTTCTCAATCTACTTTTCTCCATCTGCAGATATTACTGAAAATTTCAGTTTATTTTCCCCATTAGATTTCTGTTATCATCAAGTTCCCATCAAAAAGCATTTATGATTTTTCTGCTTCTGTTCACCTCTGTCCTCCTTTCCACATACTTTTTCTTTAAAGGTGTTTTATCTCTAATATTAATTTTTCTCTAATTTTATTTTCTCTCAATTTTTCCTCAAAACCACATCAAAATGTGATGTGCTGTGGTTCATTCAGTTCCTCAATATTTCTCATCTTCCCAGCCTCTTTAATTCCCTCCCCTTTCTCCTTCTCTGTTCCTCTTTTTCCTTTTACTGCCCTTTTCACCTCTTGATTTTTTTCTCCTTTTCATTTCCTGGATGATTTCTTCTGCAGCTAGGTTCTCTGAATTACTACATACTCTCTCCAATTTTTTTCTTCTTCCAGTATCCCCTCTTGAACGCTACCTCCCCTGCTGCTGCAGAGAGATGCCTTTCTTCTGTGCCTTCCTCTTTGTCAGGAAAGTGTTTTCCTGCCTGTCTTTTGAACTGGGAAGAGGACAGCAGTCCTTAGCCCTCCAAGGAAAGTGATGTGGAGATCCATCAGAGAGCTGGCAGGTATTTTGTCTCTTTTTACTCAAAGTTACAGAATGTTTCACCTGTCACCTTAGCAACAAGTATGGGAAGGATCACACACATTACAGGCCATGCCTGTTTTTTTCTTTTCCTGCAAGCCTTAAATATATGTGTGCCCAGGGTCTTCTTGTCTATAGTTGAGCTCTACCTGAAGACGACTTCACTTCTTGTGTGTACCTTTTGAGATGTTTGCAGCTAAGGTGTTACTTCCCAGGAGGAATCATACAGCCACTACTTTAAAAGGTTGAAACCTCTTGAGGAAGAGGTGAAAGGATTCCATTCCATGGATTGACTTATGGGAAACAAATGGATGTTGGAATGATTACAATTGTTCTTTTCATAAAGATGATATTAAGGAAATTAGTATATAGTGCTGGTTTCCCGACTTCCTATGAAATCTTTGGATTTCATGCAGTTCCATTTCTTATAAGAAAAAAATTTCAGATAACTGCAGGAGTGGGGCCAACATATGTGTAGGACAGACAGGGTCAACAGAAATAAAATATATCACTAGAGGCTTACAGCAGATGACAGATAACATGTAAAACAGATGTTCAGAACTCAAATTGGAGAGACAGTTGGATATTGAGCTTAATGGTAGCCTTTTCTAAGATGGGTTTTCTGAACTATGGGCTCTGCTGAGGAGAGATGAGATTTAATTACATATATGTACAGTATATCAAGTGTGACAGGAACAAAAATCTGGATACTCTGAACATAATTGTGTCAGTGTATTCAGAGTGTCCACAACTATACAAATAATCCCAATGAATGTCAATATTGAAGTGCTTGGAGAACATACTTATTAAACATTAGATAGTTAAAATGAAGTATGTAATAATTGTAGTGACTATCCAGTTAATTTAGTTCTGATTGATAAATAAATAAATAAAAAGGCCAAGATAATGCAGAAAGGAAAAAAAATATCATTTGTTCATGTACATGTGAAATGAATAGCAGAAGAGCTGTGTTTTCCCTCCGATCACTCACTCTACCTGTTCCTGACAAGGAAGGATAAGTGAGGAAGTTCTGGAAGTTGTTAAATATTCAGTGTTTAGTTTCTCTTTTGAAAGAAGCTTTAGGTGCTGTTTATGATTAGATGATGTGAGTACTTGTCATTTACTGCCCGGTAGCAGGATAAAACCTCATAACTATTAGCTTAGCAATTCCATGTTTTATTCAGTGTTCTAAGAGAGGAGATAGAACACACCATTTCCTACTTGCTTCCTACCACAGACACTATGTTCCAAAACTAAACCTCAGCATCCCTAGTACGCAGAACACATCAGTTGTTTGCTATGTTACCAGCCTTGATAGAATTTTCCTTTACTAAAAAGGGTAGGTCTTTTGTTTTGGGGGTGTGTGGGGGTGTTGTTTGGTTGGTTGGTTGGTTATTTTGGTTTTCTTTCCCCCCCCCCCAGCCTGGCCTACCTTTTGTGCTTTTGGCATATCAGTGTGGCGCTGAGCACGTACAGAGCGTGCAGATTTAGGTGGCTTTATTGGAGCACAATACATCTCCAGCCTCCTCAGGTCACAACTCTGGAAGCAGCATTCATCCACTATTCCCTTGTGGTGTAAGCGTCTACTGCTGGATCCATACCCTGTAGGCTTACCTATTCAAAACACAAATGGAAAGTTTTTATGTTAGAAAGAAAATGCAAAGATCTCAGAAGCAATCACATTAATTTGCATTATTTTAACTGAATCAGCAATGACAGTTGTAGATGCTGCCTGTGTGCATCTATTCTAAAACCCTGTTCTCAGATACAGCTTCGAAAGATATTCCTGGAAATGGCCAGCTTTGATCTCTGTCTATGGGTGGTTGCTATTTAAACATTTCAGCAAAATGATATCTTCTTACAAAAGTATTATTAAAAGATTTTCTTGAACTATCTTGGCATTAAAAATGGAAAGGGAGGAAGCTGAAATCTGGCATTTAGGAGCCTTGCAAAGAAAATTTGCCCTTTAGCTTTTGGATGAAAACAGATCATTGAACTGACTGAGGCAGCTGGTGTTTAAAGATCTAGATCATGCCTGTGTTGTAGGCAAGTATTTTTTAATGGAAAAGGCAACACTGAGCCACCATGTGAAGTCAGAGTGTGTTCCAAAGGGGAAATAAATACTGTATACCACTGCACAGGCTGTGAGATCTGCAAGCTCAAAAACTAGTGGGAAGCTGGAAGTGAGGTAACGCTGAAATGTAGCAAAAATAGGAAGATGGCCGATGGAACATATAAAACCAAAAGACTTTATATTCTATAGCTTTGCACAACGTAGAGAATGGGACTGATGTAACATGGTCTTTCCTGTGTTTTGTGTTTGCACTGGGCATCTGTAGAAACTACTTGATTGGCAAATGTTTTGCATTTTTCACTTGGCTCCAGTGAAGGGTAATATTTTCACTCATAGAACTCTTGCACTCTTTTTTTTTTTTTTCTTTTTTTCTGTGATTTATGATTCCTTTAGTAACTGCTGATTGCTGTGCTATACTATGCAAAGATTACAGACCCATTTTTTCCTGGGCTTGTTTGTGTGCAGCACAGTTTGATATGCAGTTGCTTATTTACTACATCTATTTTTAAATTCTGGTAGAATTTGTTTTCAGACAGTAAAATTCTGAAAAGGTTAAATATTTTGTTTTGACATTTTCAGCATTAAATGTTTCCATTTACAGACTGATCCACATTAGTTAAGAACCAAAAAATATGGAAAAAAGGAAAGAAAATTGCACCAAGAGCCAAACAGTGAAGTAACTCAATTCAGTCAGCCCTACCAATTTTTTTTCTTCCTTCTCCCCGCCCCCACCCCCACCCCCCTTCAGTTTTATCACTGAGACCAAAAATCTGTTATTCAGTTTGGCAGGAGTTTATGTTTTAAGAAAATTACTCAAGCTAGATAAAGGATAAGGGTATCAAAAAAGATGAAAATTCAGTTTCTCTTTGGGAAATGATTGCCTCTAATGCTTATACAGCAGGCAAATTATAGATTAATATTCATATACTTGTCCCGCTGTTCTCAATTTGAAGATACCGCTGCATTTTGCAATTCTCTATGATTAAAACATGTGTCCACTGATGAAGAACCCTTGAGACCTTAGTACATCCGTAAATGAAAAGACCTCTAGTGGTAAAGTATGTCTAACATTTTAGCCAGCAATACAGTCAGCTAACAACTAACTATCCCTATGAGCTTTGTAAACCCAGACGACAGGCTTTTAAATGTCTTTTTTCCAGGAACTATAAATTAAACAAAAAGAAAAACATGCTTACTTAGTATATTGCAATCCACAGAGGGCCTCTATACTGTACATTGCCTGATAAATTATTTGTTTCATAAGACTAAACAGAACAGCAAGCCAGGAGTAGATTACAGTAATATTTTGATTTGTCTGTGTGCGTGTGTGTTGCTTTCTGTGTATCACTGAAAATTATTATAAATATTAAGACACAGTGTTTTGTTTTGGGTTTGTTGTTGTGGTTTTTTTTTTCCCCAGACTATTTTCACTCACCGAGTTATAATATAAAGTACAAGCTTTTCCCTGGAGATTTTTCTGAAGTCTGTTAAGCAGGTTGTCTTAGCCTCATATATTTAAAATTTAGCAGTCATGATAAAACATGGAGTGTCATTACTGTGCGGGATACCCAGAGCTGTTGCACACTTAGCCTTGCTCCTATTATAAAACATGGAAGGATAAATTCTGTTACCAGCTATGCAGGTGTAACTCTTCCTAATAGATACAGCTGAACTGTAGGTACAAAAAGTTGATTAGGTAAGCTTAGCTTTCTTTTCTCAGTCTGCCAACTTTTCATAAGGAAACACACTCTAAAAGCTTCTGTTCCAGAATTTTCCTTTAAATGGTATTTCATATCAGCTAATGGGCATAGAGGTTTGGTTGATTCCCTGGTTATTGCTAATAGTAAAAATAGGGATGGACAGTTCATTAGTTAGTTTCATCTGGCTTATCATGTCCTTTCTACCCAGAAAAGAAGTTACCTAATTAAAAAAAAAAATATCAATCCAATAGAAGATTTCAGGATCACTAATATTTTTCACTTAAGTATCTTAAAAATGTTAGTTCTTGACTAGATAATATTACCTCTAGGTGACAAAATTTAGAATCAGTAAGATGAAATGTGTTGGCCAGGAAATGCCATGAGTTAACAAGAGAATCTGATAAAAGAAATCTTCCTTCTGTGAGTAGAAAGACTATAAATGTCTAATGACTAATAGTGGCATTTTTATGGGTTTCACTGGTACATGACGGGGTTATAAAAGAAATAAATGAAATGTGAAGTTTGCAAGGTCTCGAAACTTTGATTCTTTGTTGTGATGCTTTGTTGTGATTAAGGCCAACGATGAACTTGCCGGTAGAGGTGATTTTTTGGGGGAAAATCTTTCATCTCCCTTTAACAATTAGTAGTTCTTTCCAATTTGTCTGTGTTAAGTGTGTACTTATACAACGTGGCTTGTATTTTCCCATTTTAAATTACATAATCTGATGCTTTCTTTCCTTAATTATTTTTTACTGAAGATATAAGATAAAACAGTGACATGCAATGGGTTGTATAGCGATCTACCAGTTTATCAGTATCATTTCTTGCACAAAATCTATGACTTTTTGATAAATACAGTCATTTCAACAGGAATACATTTTATTTTTCTTTGATGGTACATAAAGTAGAAGAACTAGAGTCATGTAGGCTAACTTAACATCACTCATTTACTTGTGTATAAAGTCTTCCCAATAAATCAAGCAGGAAACTATACAGCATTTTGTTACCTGGAATTTGTCAGTTCTGAGTTTTATTCTCATCTAGCTACTATTTTGCTGTGTGATTACATGGAAATTATTATTATCCTTCAGTGTCTGAATTTAACCATTTATAAAGTTGATAAAATATTTTGAATAACTCACGAAGCATTGCCTGCCTTACATAGTAATCAGTAGCAACATTTTTCCTGCACTGTCATATGTGTAAACAGTTAATACAAATCCTGAATTCTGGAACCTTTCAGGCGAGTATCTCAGTGTATTTCAAAATTATTTTTACTGTAGCTAGACCAAAGACATCTATGACTTGTTTTTCTTTCTGAGGAAATAACAACTTTATGAAGGAGGATATAATATCTTATAGCTCTTAAAAAAACCAGTATGGTACATGTAACAATTTTGGAATGGAATCACTAACACATTAATGATCTGGTCAGCAATGAAACCTGACATTTATTTATAGGCTTAAACATTCATGTGTTACATGGCATACTAAATGCTCGTGCTTCATAAAAAGATAACATTATTATTGTGAGGTAAAATGGTTTAATTTTTTTTCTTAAAACCCCCCAACTTTTCCCAAGGTTTTTGAAAGACATAAGCAATCAAGTATACTTAAAATTCATATGAAATAAAGTGCTGTACAACAGATAGAGCAAATAAATAGAAGAAGTAGGAAAAATTACTCCTCTTCAGTAATCATGATCCTTGACTCTACTTTTGAGAAGTGTCTGATGTTTAAGCTAACTTTAAATCAATAGATTTTAAATTGCTGCTGTCCTTTTACATGCTGCAGTATACAAAGATGCCATCACAGACAAAGATGAGGTAAATTACAAGGAGATACTACCACTTCTACAGATATTATCAGTATTTGGCCCATCTTCTTCTGGAAGGACTGCAGGATCAGATGGTCCCAGTTCATCAAGTTACCAAAGTATGCACTTAGATCCAGGCAAATGTTCATGTTCCTACACCCTCTGTTTGAATAAAGCACGCATTCAACAGCACATGCCTGAGTGCTTTCCTACATAGGGATTGATGTAACTAAGCACCTAAGTTAATTTCTAGACCAAAATCCATATTAGTAAACAAATGGCTGGTGGTTCTGCACATTTAATGCCAGTGTTCTCTTTCTTTTTTTTTTTTTCTTTTTTTTTTTTTTATGATATTGCCTTAAAATACTGACAGATCCTGCTGTGTCAGTATACTAGGCACCCATAGAGTTCTTTCTCATCTTTCTGACACAATTTGAGAGCTGCCTTCCAGCTGTTACCAAAAGTTCCATATAGTTACTCAACCTTCAAAGTGCTGCCTGTGGACATATAACAATCCTAGGCATTCCTTTTTGCTGATGTACACTGATTTCCTTGGAGGTTTCTTTCCTTTTTTGTCAGTTGCTAGCTCAAACGAGGTTTCATATCATGTAGGTCAAAGTTTACTTAATAGAATTTTTGGCTCTCGGTTAATCTACTGTACCAAATATGTGAATGTTTATTTCCATGTGCTATATAATATATATAAGCAGATATAAAGTGTAGCCACACTGTTCTGAAGTCCCCTGAAAGCAGGCCAAGGTACAGTATTCCAGTAGTTAAACAGCTGGCTTCTGTACTAACAGCACTTGCCTTTCAATAACGCACAGTCAGTGGAGTAATTCAGTAGGGCTTGTTTACATTTGGTTTCTTTGTTCCCCCCTTTCCCTCTAAAATATCTCCCTGGTACTGCCATTGGTTCTGCTTTACTGACGGTTTCAATGTGAGAAGCGTTGGTGTAGGTGGACTATAGAAGTTTCAGCTGCCAAACTAATCAGCATTTTGTGGGGAATTATCAACTACTGCTGTAGCGTTAACATTAGAAATTACGTGAGAAATAGCCCAGGAGAAACACAAAGCTAAGGTACCGTTTGCAGGACTCTAGGAAGAACTGGGGTAACGTGTCCTGGTGCTTTTATGTGACTCCCTACATCTGCTGTACATAGTGTCTCTTTTAGCCCCACAGCAGAACCTGAGAATGCCAGTTAGACTGTAATTCAGAAAAAATATCATAAATGTGAAAACAGTGAACTTATTCCTAACCAACTAGTACAGTCAATCTTCAGCTATAAATGCAGCTTTTAATGTGAAAGACTATTGACCAATGAGCATACTATAATCTTGTACTGAGAAGCTCAAAATGTTTCAAAAAACATCAGGATAATAGAATTTGTACAATTCTGAAGCATTGATAGCAGTTTTGGGATATCTCTTTGAGAGATCCTCCAGAGAAGTGTGATGACAAACATTTTTTCTCATTTGCCACTGTGTCCAGTTTGTAGCTTACAGTGTCTGGATGTGTGCAAGCATACTATGAGGCAGTAGGTCAGTCAGACAGACTTTTTCCATGGCCTGAACAACAAGGTTGAGAGTCTGTGGTGCTATATTACAATGCAGTAACTGAACAAGCACATCCTGTATGCTGGATCCAGACTGGGAGCTGGTGGTTTGAGTGTTTCTGAGTTACACGTACTCTCTGCCTTATGGTGGCACAGAGGACTAGGGATGCTAAGTCTGAGATGCATTTTACTCAGTTTTAGTATGTGAAAATTAGGGGTCTAACTAATGATAGCCAAGTCAACAAGCAGGTGTGTCTGGAGAGTGACTTATTCCTGTTTTGAATGCTTTGCTTAAAATGAAATGAATCTTTGTCCTCTGGAAGAGCCTGTGTTCTTTCATCAACTACAGATAAAGCTACTTGCTCTAGTCTTAGAATATACACACAACTACTTCTAGGTAGTTGGACTCAAAACAGAATGAATTCCAAAGAAAGTGACTTGTCCTAAATCACAAAATATATGTTACCAGTGGAGTACAAAGTACGTTCTCTTTTATTTCCTTTGTAACAATTAAATATAATGACACACATTTTTCTAAAAAGCCTACCAGCCATTCTGATGTTTAATTATGTATATCCATACCTCTTTGACTGTGTCCTGTGTATCAGGCTAGTATTCTTGTCTATTTTTGCATTATAAATGCATGCATATGCAAAATAAGAGATTGTTGATATCACTTTTAATCTCCTTGTGATCTTAGACAAATGGTTTAATGTTATATTGGTAATACTTCTTGAGGGTACTCTGGAATTTCTAATCTCTATTTGGAAAATTATGAGTCAATGTTCAATCAGCAGAAAATGCCTGTATTTTGATACTTATATGAACTGTTAAAACAAACAAACAAACAAGCAAACAACAAATCTTGTGAACTGTTGTAAAGTCCCTCAACCAGATATACCTCAAGGTTTAAATGTTGCGAAGTAGGCAATATGATTTTCATGTAAATAAGTTGCATGCATTTTGAAGCTACAATATTTAATTTTTAGCTTCCATTCTCTGTCAATGTTTTGTTAGTGCCAAAGAATAATTATACTTAGACTGATTTTTGTTTGTATTCATCAAAATGAGCATATATTAGCATTTATAAATGCTCAATGAATAGATGCTCTAGCTCTGAAGTCTAATTTAATATGCATGAGAATAGAGGATAAGCTTTATCAGTATGCACAAGTAAAATCTTTATCAAAGCATATGCATTTGTTAATATTAAGATATTGCACTAGCACTACTAGCTTGTGGAATATTGGATTGCATTAATTACCAAGTCTAAGACAAGAAGATGTTTCCTCATTGCTCTGAAATTCTAGGGAAGATTGGGAAAACATAGGTATTTGGTACTGATCTATAGGAGAAATCTATGAAGACTTCACAGGGTGTTTTGCCTGAATAATTAAGATATATAAGCTGCACCTTATGAAGAAATGAGAACTCTTTGATGTTTCAAATGGAGAGTAAAATAACTATTTTCCTTCTTAAGAGTCTGTTAGCTGACAAATGTAGATTTATTCCAAAAGGTGTCTTAATTTTTAATTTATATGTCTGTGTTTAGTCTGCCACACAGTTGAAGAAGGTAATTTTTCCCTCTAGAAATATGCTTTCAGAAGCATTTTTTTTCTTCATTGTGTATTTAATGGGAAAAAAAAAACAACCCAACAAACCTCTTCCCCTAAACTTATTTCCAAAGTACAGCAGTTGTAACAAATTTCCTCTCACATATAGCTGTGCTGTGTTCTGCCCTTTTTATGAACGGCTGCTCTGGAGGCCATTACACTAAGCATGTGTGAGAGAGAGACGTTATGCTTCAGACAGTAGCTCCTAAGCCAGTCGCAATGTGTGAAGAGAGAGACCTATAGTTTTGTGAATATCACACTGGGATATGAAACGGAAATTTCAGAGTTTAGAATTCTTTTGAGGAAAAAAAATAGCAGAAAGAGTGGGAAACAATATAATGTATTATTTTACACCAATTCAGTGCTCTAGAGGGTGAAAACCTTGCCAACCTAGCACAATTTACAAGCCTACATCAGATTCCAGGGCTGGAAAGTGCCAGATGCTGCCAAAAAATATATACTTTGGCAAGGGAAATGCTTTGCTGGAAAGAAATTCACTATTGACAAGAACAGCCAGGTTTATCAGGATTTAGGACAAGATAATTAGAAACCTGTAGGTCATTGTTACATTTGAATATTGTCCCCTATAGTGCATCAAGGAGGACAGTGGTGATACAGTCATCCATCCATAATAATACATTCTATCCTCTTCTTGTATATGCTCTCACAGTAGATAATTACTGCTTACACCTCCGAGTGCTGGGAAGATATCAATCAAGATAGGACCTTTCACACCCTTCTTATCCCATAGTCAATGTAAAACTGCCTTTTATTTAGATTACCAAATGAGTAACAATGCAAAACCCCTAAGTAGGTGAAATCCTAGCATTGCCGAAGTCACTGGGAAATCTTTTGGTGCAGTCAGGATTAGGTCCTGATGAATCAGGTGCCAGAAGCTACTTACATATAACCTGATCCAAGATCTATCAAAATCAATGAAAAGACTTCCATTGCTATTAGTAGGCTTTGCATCAGGCTGATAATGAACCGTCACTTGCTTTTTCTTCCAGCCTTACAGTTCAGTGACTAAATGCTATCTTAGTGGCATCTAGAGAGATTTGCAGGGAATGAATGTGATGTGATTCCTTGAAGGAGATAAGAACAAAAGGATACTGATGCACAATGTGAAGCAGAATGACTGCGATGTGGTTAATGCCACTGTCCACATAACAAGCAGTACATTGCTTTGCAAGGTCTAATCAAGATTTTTATCTCTGTAGATACTCTTTCTCAGCTTTATTTTGAGAAATAAAAGCACATAACAAATAACTAACATAGTATTCTTGTTCCTGCATTTTGGAGTCATCATCTGGTTAGAGGCAGAAAGGGTGAATGGCTGTTGCATTAAGTGACTCAGGTCTAATACCGTGCACACTATCCAGGAGTACACCTATCGACACACATCACAATTTTTATTTCTATTTATACAGCAGTAGCTCTTACAGGAGGGTAAGCAGCTGAGCACAGACCACTGTCATCTTATCTACTATAGAGGCAGACAATTTTAATTCCCTCATTAGAAACAAGTGCGACAATAGAAAAGAAAGTAGGAGGGAGAAAGAATGTGACAGTTAAGGGCCTGGCTGACTTCTCACTTACACTAGTTTTTTATTTGTCTAATGCAATTAACTTCGGTGGATTTACTTGAACGTGCTCTAAGGTCTAGAGCTATAAGCTCTGTTTAGTGAACTCTGATATCATTGCTGAGGGCTTTGTCAGCAAGAAGCATCCCACCTTGCACAATGGTGCAGCAACAGAGGGTAAGGAATAAACAAAAATCATCCTTGTACCTGTGCAGTACTGTCTGAATCTTCTTTAGAGTTTCATTATTGAACCTTTCTGTACCAGATGGAATGACATTACTTTAAATACTTAAAAAATTACCTGAAGCACGGCAGGATGACTTAATGCTTCTGATAAAAGTCCAGCAATTAGTTTTCTTATGGCCAATGTTTTAAATGTGAATTATTTTCCGGAAAACTTATTTTTGATTGTCTGCTACTTTTGGCATATTAGGATACTTTTACTTATGAAGACTGACTTACAAGATTCCTGATTAGCAAGGACAAATTAACCACTACATTCAGAAAGAGAATTAAGAAAGAAAGATTAAGAGACACATTCTTTTATCTTCACTGATGTTAAACTGTATTTCATCCTAAATTAAGAGAGCTCTTTGCAGAGAAAGATAGTACTTAATTTGAATAATATTTAAGGAATCTACCTATCAATTATTTGCACAGGAGAAGGCTGTGACGGTGTCAGGAACCGAATCTACAGCAACATAAACACCAGGCTAATGCTTTAACTATATACCTGTCCTCCTTTAACCTTATTTTTGAGTCAGTAGGACATGTAAAAATCTGATCTTGAAATGAAACATTTGTTTGAGGTCATGATGCTCTTGTTAAACCTTCTTAATGAGATAAAAGAAAAAAGTGAAACTTTCCAGTGGAGACCATAGTCATGAGGGAGCGAGGATGAAATCATTGGGATGAGAAGGGACAGGGAGTTTTGTCTGAAAACAAAACCAGAACTAAACCTAGCTAAAAAATATACTGTTACACTTGACTCACCTTTCATTCACACCGGTTTTCTACCAGTTTTAGCTCCATTCTTTAGTGATAGGAGCTAGGAGCATCAGTTCTACTGACAGGAACATAAAGAAAAAAAGTCACTGCTGAATCATAAATGAAACTACTCTTGTTCTCCTTGACCTTCCAGCTCAGCCTGTTATTAGTACATGTAGAGGGATTATAAAGGAATGTTGGTATAGTGCAGGGAGAAACTGTTTCCAGTATAACATCTTAAATACCAAAGCTACAGTTTCTGTAGGATCATTGAAAACTAAAGTGCTTATAGGTAGTAAAATTGGTTTATGAAGCAAGTAGGAAGTAATCCTCCTTTTACAGGGCTGTCTTCTCTCCAGTCACAGTTTTTAAAAGGGAATGTAGTTTCTGAGTACATTTTTTTTTACATTCTCACTTGCTAAGTTTCAATGGCCTTTTCAGGGAAGTTCAAAGGTTTTAAAAATTCATTTCCATCTAAAAAGAAGTTTTTCTAAGTAACCAGAATTATTCCTTTCTTTTACTATTTCCTTTCCAACTTGTTTAGACTTGATTAATGATTGAAACCTCCGCATCATTTTAAGCTGTTTTTCAATGGTTTCTCTTATTTGGCAAACTTGCTGTCCTTTTGTTTTCCTAGGTCTGTTTTGTGGATTGTACAGGAATACCACAAACTTTAAAAGGGCTGTGGCAATGCTGAAGTTGATCTAGCTTTTAAATTCCACATGCTCACTGACCTCTTTTGAGTCACAACTTCTTGCATCTACAATCATTTAAGCAAGGGAATCCAATTCAGCAGAAAAGAAGTAGGATGAATAAATATGCTTACAATGTCATAGACTTTTCCATTTATCTTATTGGTGTGCTAATATGTAAGCTTAATGTTGAGTCTGCAAATGTTAGATGTGCTTCAGTCTACAAAACCATTCTTCCCAACTCTGGGCCAGTGTTTTTGCACTTCATGACATCCACTTCATTAGGCTGAGCCTATCCCTGCTCAGGAGCTATGATGGTTATGCAAAAAAAGAAACAAAAAATATTGTGTAACATTGAAAAAAATACTTGTTTTAAGCATACTTGGCCAGTGGAGGGCTTACATGGTATCACACAAAATAAGGAAGCAGAATGAAGTGCATTTCTAAAGATTCTCTTTTATTCCTGTTTCGGTTATTAGAAATCCCAGCCATTTTTAATTCTCAAGCCTTCAACACCTATCATTAAATTTTATTCCTTTAAATGCTAGTAAATCTCAAAGCCTGGAAGACTTCAAAGAAAGCTTTTGATTATCTCAAAACACAGGTTCTCAGTTGTGGATGAAGATATTTCTTCGACAAAGGTATCAGTATTAAGGCCTTTTCAAATATTTTTGTTGTGAGTCTTTAGTTCTGTAGTTGCAACTTACTTAGCTGCATTTGAAATTAATAATCCAGTATTCAAATATGACATTAAGAGTCAAGCTGTACAAAGGAAGATTATGTTAAGGCATACTCTGTTGGTACCCAAAATTTGACTTAATAAGGTCATAAATATTCTCAATAACTATACTTAAGTAGTTAATTGCAGTTAATTTTACAATTAAATCTGACCTTGATACACATAAACAAAATCAAATAGGATAGAAGACAGTATTACCACACAAAAAAAAACCCCATGAGAACACTGAAATGATTGTAATTTTTTTAATTTTTGCTTCTTCTATCTGATTTGATACAACTAAAGGAAGGGGCAAATGTCTAGGGGAGTTTAAATCATTTTCAGATCTTATAGATGTGCAGTTAATAAGTGGGAGTTTTAAAATAACATATTCAAATTAGCTTTGTCATTAGCCACTCAAATATCATTAAAAAGTGGAATAATCTATACAATTTCCTCTGACCCTGACTTCTAAAAGTGCTGTTGCATTATTGTGATAATACTTGCAACCTCCTGCACTCTTAGTATTTATACACTGAGTGTGGTTGTAGATGCCAGAGTACAATATATCTTTCTCCTAAGTCCCTTCTGTACCAAAACTTTTCAGAGTTTTTTTCCATTGAGAGTGATCTTTGGATAAAATAAAACCATTGCTCTCACTGAACCTTTGGTCAAAATGTATACCAAATGAATTTTTTCTGTGGTTTGGGAAAGTTGGATTATTTTTTTCCCCTTGTTTTGCATTTTACATTCCTCTGAACTTCTCTTTGTTAGCCAGAAAAGGAGGTGCCAAAATAACCCAAGGAGGCTGTGCAGCCTGTCCGGAAGTAAGAATTTCAGTAAAATTAGTGAGAGTGGCTGTTCACATAAGGTTTCCAGCGTCAGGGCCTTAACCAGGATGATACATTAATTTTGTAGAACTCATTTTCTCCATTTGTGAAATTTGGAAAAGTTTCCCATACACATCCAGGATGAATTCTAAATGAAAGTAAAATGAAGTCACTTTCACAATTCTGTTTGTCTAAAATGGGTCTGTGTTTTCTTTTCTTTGCTTCTAAATGATTATCTAAACTGCATCTCTTGCAATTTTGCTTAATTATTTGCAATCTCTCGTCATCTGACAGTTGCTTATGCCTCTCATGCATTGCTTCTTGTCTTCTTCTAACATCACTTCATAACTTTTCTAATGAATTTCCTAAACTCATTCCAGCATTCTAGGTGTTCTTTGTTTATCCCTCTAGCAGTTAGACAGCAGGGTATTAAGTAAGTTGTTATCAATTTAAACTTTATAATTGTTTTGACTTTCCATACAGCATCATAAAACTGCTGTGCAATCAACTGTGATCACTCTAAAGATTAAAACCACAAAAATAAGCTATTGCATATGGTTTTCTCTATACAGCTTCAGAACAATATTGATTTTAGACCAGAAAAATTTAACATATATCTCATTTAGAATTAGTGACAATAAAATACGATCAACAGAAACATCATACTTGCTATTTTATTCTAATCTTAGTGATATCAAGCATAAACCAAAAGCTTTGATGCAGGAAACAGCTGCCTGTTATGGACCTGTGTGGGACTGTATCTCTTTCACTTTTTACATGCCTGTCTGTCTCTATTTGCATGACTGTGATCTTTTGCCAACAGCTACTATGCAGGGTCTTAATAGAATACTGCAGGTGCCGTGGAGGCGTATACCATCTCTCCAACAGCTTCTTGTGTCTTCAACTGTATATATATTATGTGAATATTACATGGTCTAGTGAATTGTTTGGATTTTTTTTCTCAATCATACAAGATAGAGAGATGGAGCTGTTGTAATGAAGCCATATCACTACCAGGTAGACCTGAATACTGGAATTTCCTGTATATTATTTATATTATAGAGCAAACTGGCTATGCCTCCAGAAGGTTCGAGTGATCAGCACATAATAGGTAAAATTTACCCTAGTACATAAGTTTTACAAAAAGGCTTTCTGTCCTTTAAATGCCTTCTATCAATTGTTCTGAAGCTCACAGTCTACTGAAAAATAAAAATAAATTATTTGACAGAGGTTGCGGTCTATTTCTGCTTAATGCTCATAGTTTTGGATTCCTTTTTTGATTAAGATTGGTTTTATGGCTGGCCACACATTAGCCCTGAAATCACATTAACTGTGATGCCCATTAAGACCAGCTGTAAGTATATATACTTTTTTTCCTTCAGAGTTGAGATCCAGGAAGTTTTATAACTGTAGCATCTTCTGGCCAGTGTGTGTTGCTGGAATGTCGGGAGACTGACAGTGGCATTGTAGTCATTGCTTTGCTGCGTTATGTGTGTGCAAAATGTGGGTGCTAGGTTCAGTTTCTTTTTTACACTAGAGGGCTCCTTCACACTTGGTTAGCAGTGTGGCAGCACCTACAACTCAGAGCAGTGGGAACATGCTGCGTGCAGTGCCAGGGTATGCCTGCACTCTAGGATGTAACAGGCTCACTGTCTTTGCTGCACAGAAATTACCTGTGTGTATCGTGATACTGTCACCTACAGGCACTATCAGAGAGGCCTGTGATAATTTTCACTTCTTACCACAGAATGTGTAAGAAACACTTACAGAAAACACTTAAAGAAAAGAAACACTGCAGAACTGTGTCTGAACAACAAGTTAAGATTCGGTTCCTATTCAGTTTATAGATACACACGAGAATGATAAATGCCGTCATGAAGCCAGCAGGCAAACTGGAAGTCTTACCTTGAACGTTTCCTAAAATTATGGTCACTGGGTAAGATTTTTGGAAGCTATTGAAAATCACATTGACTTGCCTTTCTCCTGTTGGAGTGGCTGACTTAGTTTAATTTCGGAAGTGGGACGAGTATTTTTACAGGTTGAAGAGAATGCTTATGCTAGCTCTGCATGTTGCAGTAGTTTTTCCTGTCAGTATTTGGATCTTGGACTACAGTGGCTCAAATAACAGACAAAACCTAGAAAATGAGAAGAAAGCTTAGCTGTCGGAGGAAGGCACTCCCATGGGATAACTCGTCCTGAACTTGTTTAGACCAGAATTGCAGATAATTTTGACCTTTAAATACAGTTTTAGAATTTGAAAAATAAATTGATAGAGAAGATGTGCAAATCAGGAAGTAAAACGCTTCTCAAGTATCTGTCCTGTGCTCTGTCCTTTGTTCTCTTTTCTGCATCATTAATAGTTTTCTCAATTGTCTATACAGAAATTTCCTTGTACCAGTCAGGGTAGGGTTTCTTCATTTCTATTTTAAATGAAGTATTATGGTAGAAACCCAGGAAATTTACAGATAAAATAGCTGTGTGCTGTAGTTTAGTAACCTTTTAAGTTTCTAAAATGACTGAACTGTATTCAGTGCGAGGGGGTGTGTAGTAAACAGTGCTGTCCAAGTAACGGTGTCAGAAATTGTTCCCAAAACACTGAGTTATGTTGATATTTAAAAATATTGCTACTGATCTCCACAGCTTAAGCACTTAAGCCCTACCCTGCCCTTTGTCAGCTTCATGCTTGGGAAATGTCACTAAAGTGACAGCTGGCAGAGTGAAGGCAAAGAGCAGAGAGGAAGCATTGAAAAATGCTTGGAACATGTTGCTGTATTGTAGGGAGGAAAGGTACTAGAAATATATAAGCAAAATACGGCTTTTAAAATCCACTACATGTTCCATCTGATGTAAAAGACTGTTTAGTATTGGTTGTAACTAAACATATATGCGTGACATTTATCAGAACTCCTTGCCATTCTTCAATAATGCGGCAACGAGGAAGATTATCCTTTCCCCTACTCCAGGATGACGTCACTGTACTGATAAGTAGGACTTAGGAAAGGTTTATGTTCTTAGCACTAGAATTAAAGAATATAATACACCTTTTAATATAGTAATTTCTAGCTCTACTAATTTTCAATGTTTATCTTGCAAGATCATTAGGAAATTCAGAAATAATTTCCCTGGTTTGAAAGAAAAACAGTGGGGTGATCTAAGGATAAATAAGCTCTCTGCTGTAGTGTTCCTCTACCACTACAACACATCTGGCAAGTAGCTACAAGGTCTTTCAAAGTGATATGCTGTAAAATTGCTAAGAAATCCAGTCTTTAAAAGTTCAAACATACTGTTAACATTCTAGTGTTGAAGCTGGTAGCAATCACTGAGTACCATATTTGTTTCCTAATACAACATATGTTCTTAATTTATTATTTCAAATTGTATATTTTCACATTAAACACTATACTGGATCAAGATAAAATATCAGTGATAGGGCATGTGTTCTTTCTTTTTATTCAGAAGAAGCCAGACATTATTGCACCATGTCCTATATCTTGCTCAGGTTCATTTTGACTCATTTCCCTGCAGAAATTGATGAAACCTCTCCAGAGTTCTTGATGGGCCATTCATTAATTATTGTCTCAGTGCTCTGGCACAATTATATAAAGTTGTATTTAGTGGATGCAGAAGAAGAAAGATTAAGAGTTAGTTCTTCTGGATGGGCTATATGGCATCTGGTATAGCTCAAGCTGGAATCAGTGAGGGGCAGCCCAATCCCTAAAGAGCAATTCATCCTGTCTTATTGCACAAAGTGCATACTAGTGTTTGAAAATTAAACACTTCTGCAAAACCAAACTAAATATCCCATAACACTATTATCAACTGAGCAGCAGAACATGAAGTTTGGTAATCATACATATAAATTACAATGTTTGGCACTATAATATTGCTGTTGACACTAATAGTTGGAGCAGGTAACAACACCTGAACTTCAGATTGTCTGACACTTTCTAATATTAATCTCTGCCTTAACAATGTTATAACTTAACCAGACCTTAACTGTCGGGGTTTCAGTTTTTGTGCATTGTGCAACTTTGATAAATGTTTTAGGTCCTTTGTTTTCGTCTTGTAAAGGAATGGGAAAGAGAAAGGTGCAGCTAAAACTATTGGGTTGTTTCTGACAATCAGATTAGAAGCCATATGGTTTTGTCCCTGTTAAAATGTGGGACATTTCGCTGAAGTATGTGGCTGTTTTATTGAATAACCCTTGTGATTCCATGATGTGAAAGTGGAATTTGGGGAGGAGGCAAAGAGGAAATTACTTTGGTTAAGATATGTTCACTTGTTTCCTGCATGTTTAAATTCAACTAAAATTTGCAAATTTCCAAGGTTATAAGGTATTTCTCAGTAAAGGTAGGTACAGGTATTTAGCAGTATAAGTATATTCTAGTTCAGTTCTCTGAAGAGTTGGGCTGCTACAAGTGTTTTTCATTCTATACCCCCCTCACGATAATTTCAAGTACTTGTTATCTGGCAACAAGCCTGCTCTTTAGAATGGCTGCTGTCATTTTTTACTGCTATCGTAACTGAGCCTGCTGTCTGATAATGACGTTTCCCCATCTGAACACTGAGGTGAGGTTTCTCTTAAACACATTTTTTCTTGGACTCTACTGATATTGAAGTTAAATGAGATGTGTCTACTTTGCAGTTAGCTGATCTGGTGTGGGTATTTCTATAGAGATGCTTCACACTTTGTGCTAACCAGGACTGTGAGATTGATATTTATATAGCTATCCACTGACATGCAATTGCTAGTGCATGGTGCAATCACTGCTCAACCCAGATCTGGTAAGAAAAATTGGACAGAGTTGCATGTGCTGAGCGTTTACGAGAGGAGAACTGTCCTTGAAACCTGGTTCAAACATTATTCACCCTCAAAGGAATCAAAGTCCTAGTTCAGCTAAGGTAGCTGCCAAATACAGAACTTTATTAGCAACTTTTAAAGGCTCCTCTGTCTTAAATTATGTTTTCTTTTTATCCATCATTTTTATCCCTTTCCAGACAAAATTTTTCTGCCTTGCTTGTAACACCTTTATCTTACTTTTCTTCTGCATGCAATTATGGTGTATAATGACTGTTTTTTAGAAGAAATATACTAAAATATTGACTCCTTTAAATTAATTATGGATATCTCAAAGCTCAGACTAAGGGATTTTTTTTTTTTTCTATTCTTCTTGCCTTAAAATTACTGGAAACTTCTGAGCAGAAATTCTGTAAAATTAGAAAGAGTACAACTTTTCTCAATTGATTTTCCCAAATCAAAATTACTTAGCAATTCCAAAAAATAATACCTTCACAGTTCATTAGTGCAGTATTGACCCAGAACTGACAGATGTCCTACCTACAGGGAAGTCACTGACTTCAGGAAATTAACCTCACGAGAATATTGATAAAAACAGGGCTAGGAAAAGAGCATGCAAGGCAAGTGTGCTCTTCTGTGAGGCGACTCTTTTGATTTATTGCCTCATCTCTGCGTTAGCATTAGCAGAATGTTGAGGAGAATGAAAAGAAATTGCTTGCTAGGCTCTACCACTTTATTGAGAGGATGCAAGGAAAGCGGTGTGAAAAGTGGAATGTGTGGGGAATTAGAGTGAAAGCTCAGTATTTTGTTGCTGGCAGATGTCTGCTAGGTTTCACCATTTTACTGGGGTGGTACAATTCAGTTGTTATGACACATCCAGGAAGAAAAACAGAAAACACGAGCTGGAGGCTTGGAGAAAATTAAATGATGATGACTCAGAACTTACACGCTAAAGTAAAATGAAGATTGAAACACTGCACCAATTTGTTTAGCAGAGGGATCTGAAGCACACATGAAGAAATGAGCTTCCAATTTACTGAAGCTTTGCACTGATCTTCAGATGAAGAGGGTAATATTAGAAAGCTGGTGTCAAGGTGAAAGGCAAGGATGATTACACATAAACTGCAAGCTGAGCTTATGTTTTTTCTGCCATTCTCTTTTCAAAATATTCTTTTTGTTCAGTGTGTAGTCAGCCCCACATCTGCTTCTGCTGAAATCCAAGGAAAAGTGTTTCAGAGCCTAGAAGTGTTATTGTTTGACTCGTTTGGCTGGGAGAATGAGTCTCAAGTAACCTATGAACTCTGTGCCATATACTTGCAGTAAGCAGAGGGCCTGCTGGGGTGATCTACTTAACTTGCCATTAAGTTTTATGTAACTCTTATAGTACTGTTAAAAAACAGTTTGCAGGACTCTCTGCAGTCATATAGCATACATTAACTTCCAGTTTGAAAGTAGTAGCCAATTTTTATCCCTTACGTAAACAGATCAATTTTTATTGTATTTACTGAACCGTCTTCCTAAATCTGATAGACTATTATCTATAATTTATCATCCTTGCTGCAATGTGGCACTTTGCTTAAAACTTTAACCCTTCCAGTGGTTGAGTTATAGATGGGGAGCTTCTAAAAAAGTTTTTGGATGGATCTGAATGGTTACCTGAATCAGGGGATTTCAAAAGCATTTAGAAGGTGAATAAACACCATTGCCTCATTTTCACACATGGTGAAAGTAAGACAAATACAGATAAAATTGGTTTGTTCAAGGTCATGTAAGTTAGTAAGTCCCAAAGCTAGAAATAGTCATAGCCCTCCCCACTGTTTTATTCTTTATCCATTGCCTATCTACAGAAACACTTGGCCTTTCCTCCAAAATATAAAAGGTGAGAGAGAGTTTACACTAATTAGACTTCTCATATCCAGATCTGTATTTCTGGATTCATGGATCACACAGAAAGGGACTGCATTAGCCACAACTGTGTAGTGCTGGACTCATACATTTCATCATCTCATCATTTCTTCTTACAGGTCCAAAATTTATAAATAAGTATTCTGTATATATGAGAAACTAGTTAGCAACAAGATCATCTTACACAGCATATCAAGAAATCAAGTGACCGTGGGTTTGATACTGGAAGTAATCTGTGTCCAGAATTCTTGTTCACTTTAAGTAGCAATTACAATTACCAAGGGTTAAAAAAACAGATGGTGGTTGTTTTATGTGTTACTAGAGAAATTCAGGTCCTTTTATCTTTGCCAAAGCAACTGTAATTCAGTCTGCCCCAGACAATGGTGTTGTATGGGGCATATCGTCCCTTATCTTTTGAAAGCATAGCCTCAAAACTCATGTAATAGTATGCAGCCTACAGGGTATAGTAAGCCTTTACTTCAAATTTTTATGCATCATAAATACAGTGTTAGTGGTCTCCTCAGTGTGTTATCAAGAGGGCAAAGGCTACATTACACCACTGCTGATGACTCTGATCACATAAAGGGAAAATCAATCCAACACAGCACCTCTGGTTTACAGCTCCAATATACTGATATTCTAAAAGGACAGGTAACAGACAGCACCAGATACTCCCTACCACATGTCATTTGAGGCAAAGGGTACGTGTCATTCCCTTTAGTAGTACCTGGCAATACTGAATTCTGTTTATTATCAGCCACTTGGCAACAAGACCTATTCCTAGTCAGTGCTTTGCTGCTGCCCTGGAAATTCTGTAGCTTGCAAGAATGAGGCAATTTCTGTCACTCCAGTAAGAGCAGAAAGAGGCTATTCTTTGGAAAAGTGCTTAGGTTTGAAGAAAAGGAGGGAAGGATTACATTCTTCTGTTACATGCTCTTCGTCATTGCTTATAGTTGTCGAACCTAACCTATACTAAGTTAACTTGAACTAACAGATAGATCATTTACTCAGCAATTTGGGAGTACAGCTATTTCTTGACTGCATACATTTAGGTGCATTGTGGCCTATTTGTAACGTAGAAGCTCAAGTTTATTGTCGTCCATTAAAATTTTCAGGATTAGCTTTCTTACTGAACTATAGCACTATGAGTTATATTGGTGATGAAACCTGTTCTTACTGTGTCTGTTGTCTGAATCCAAGTTTCCAGTGTGAACATTGGCTTAACAAGCCTTACATTTTCTTTTCCCCTTATAAAAAAATATATATATAAAGAGCTCATATTTCAAAATAAATCTGAATTGTACTTTATTTAACATCCGACACAATTGAGATTTTATGCTGCTAAATGCACCTATAACACATTTTAAAAAGTGACATTGCTATGGTTATGAGTTACACAACAACATGATGTCAGCCCTCTGATTGGTGCCATGGTATTTAGCAATGCCACTTGGACAGGAAAGTTCACACACAGAAGCCTGTCCAACAGTTCTAAGAATTTTATATCTTTTGAAGTATTCAATATAATTCTTTACGTGTCGAAGCACTGGCCTTCCAAACCCTTGTTTTTATTTTCCAGCAATCTCAGTGAACTTGGGGTCATTGGATTGCTTGCTTTCTCACTGGCTGCACTGAAATCAAACAGCCATCAGCTAAATTACTATAGTTTAAATGTGCCTAAAAAGAATTCAAGAATTCAAGGCAGTACTTCAAAATAGCATTATGACTCTGCTTTCAGCATGGCACAAGGATATAATACAAACTGAAGAGGTAGAGGTGGTTCAAAGAAAAGGTGGATTTTCTGTACTGGCTCAAAACAAGAAATAAGGGTACTTACAGATTTCAGCTGCCTACTTCAACCACAAGTTTTCTGTGATTATAGTTGTTTCATCAACAAAATAATCTACTGTTGATACAAATTAGGTCTTAGTTTTCTGAGACATCTCTCCGTCTCCTGAGATTACAGAGAAACAGCAAAATGAAAACTTTATCAAAATAGGAGTCTGTACTGGCAGTATGGCAATGATAGCCTATCAGTTCCTTTGACTGACAAAAAAGTTGAATTAAGGACAGTTAGGATGGACTGGACCAACAAAGTCATATTTTTTTTGTTTAGTTTTTTCAGAACCAACAGTTTTCCAAGTATTGCATACAATATGGTGATGGAGAGTGGGGAAAGCAGGGAGAAAACCAGACTGACATATGACGTTGCTTTTTATTTAGTAGATAACTGCCCATTGCCAAAAAAGTTTGGTACGTGAAAAACATTATGGTTTTATAGTGAGTATTGAGAAATGCACTGGTGGTCTCTGCTAACACATCATAAAATTTCTAGAATGAATTCTTATCCACTGGTAGTTTCAATTGATTACCCATGAATGGATAAGCCTAATTTATATTGTCATTACTGAAGATAGGAAGTTACTTATTCCAGCATGTTTAGCATGCAACTCTGAGAGGTATTTATGCAACCACAGTACCTCATGAACTTTTTGTGAACAGATTTAGGACTTTTCTGTACCACCTTTAGTAAGATCCTTCATTAGCTGAAAAGGAAAATAAATGCTTTTGTGCTCTTATTTTTTTTTTTTAACCTTTTCATCTGAAATCAGATCTCTGGACCAAGAGATTTCAATAATTTAAAATTTTAAATGATTCTGCACTGAACTCTATTTATCACCAGCCACTTTGCGACAAAAACTGTTCTTGGTCAGTGCTTTGCTGCTGCCCTGTACAACAGCTGCTCTGACATTTCTGCAGCTCACAAGGATGAGGTAATTCCTGTTGCTCCGATGAAAGCAGAAAGAGCCCAACAATTCTTTGGAAAGGTGCTCAGATTTGAACAAAAAGAAAGGAAGGTTAAATTGCTTTTGTTTCCAGCTCTCTCACAAATGTGCTTTGTTAGCTCAGGTAGGATTGGGTATATGCTGAAGCTACTTTTGAGGAAGTGGCACACTTGCAGCTGCAGGTTTTAAAATCTGCTTTTGCTTTTTGCCTGTTTCCCCTGTATAAAGAAAAGGTGTTACTTCACGGTATCTCTAGGTTAAATTCATTGACATTTGTATTCTGTTTTGAACATATAAAGCACTAGAAGAAATGTTAAAATTACTTTGCACAAAAAATCCTTACCATCTCCACTTGGATATGCAATTACTAGGGCAAAACCCCCTACAAATGGTCAGAGAAGCAGATGATTTCCTGGGAAATTGTAGGATATAATGTATTTGTCTGAGTGCTGCAATCAAATACTTTTATGAGCACTCTAGAGGAGTTTAGGAGGATAATATTAATTCTTATTGTTTGCAGTGTTTGGATCTTGGAAGCCAATAGGGCATGAGACCACCCAATACATCTTGAAGATAGAATAAATATCTAATTATTATTATTTTTCCTTCTCTCAAGAAGTGTGCATCCTGCATAACTATGGGTACAATTTTTTGTTAGACTGTAGTCATTTAGCGATGAACTGTATCACCATGTAAAACTGATTGGCCTATGACCAAAATTAAGACTAATAGTCCCTCATTTTAAGGGATTCTTAAGACCACAGCTTAAGTCACTAGTTCTTTCATTAAACTTTGTTTGAGTTGCAGCGCATGTTTAAAAAGTTTATTATTCATACATTCCTCCATTATTTGTCATATACAAACTAATGCTTTATAACAAAGCCTGCAGATTCTCTTACTCCTTATATTACAATGCATTTATAATTATTTCAAGTAAGTTTAGGTGCTGTCAGATGGTCTTATTGCAGTGGAGACTAGGTATAAGTCACAAGGAGATGAAACTCCTAAATAAGACATCCTAAAGAAATGTAAGAGATTTTTAATTATATTTTTCTGGTCAGAAAACAAAGAAAACAATAAAATATGCATTGTTTCCAACATCCTGCAACAATCATAATGTTTCTCATGTTCAATCTTTATCCCATATTGTTTGTGGTCCATGTTTAGGCTTTGGCATCTTGCAAATGAAGTTAGTAGAAAAGTAGCTTTTACAGTACTTATTAACCACTGTCTGTTCCAGAATGCCTCTTAGAATATTTATTCAAATTCAGCCTTCATTATTTTTAGCTCACTTGGGAAATTATTAGCTTTCATCTGATGCCTCACATATTTATGCTAGAAATAAGAAGATTTCATACTAAGCGTATTAGTATGTTTAACGTCAGAGAGGAAGCCAAGTCATTATGCCAATTCTTATTTTAAAGAGCTTTTAATAGTGATAGCTTTTTCACAAGTAGTCAATAAGGTCCATAAGCAAAATTTAGACAAGTAGCTAACAACCCTGACTCATATTTCCAAAGATACTGAGGTGACTAAAAACACAAGCATATGCCTAGAAGAATGTAAAAAAACCCACACAACCACACCTGCCTAGCACCACCTATCATGGATTTCAGTGGAAATCAGATACATGACTGCTTTTGAAAACCTTTTGAGTGTCCACCTGCCTTTTTAGTGCCTAAACACCATTGAAAATCTGCTTCATATGCCTTTAGGAACCTCCAAGTTCTCATTGACTTTTCATGAGGCTTATACTAATTTTTGAAAATAGATTAACACTTCTAAAAATTTAGTGTTCAGTCTTACAGATGCAGCCATCTACCTGCCACAAAATCAAGACCTATTTTGGCACTGCAGCAAACACTTATATATGAAGAATTGATAAATTGTAATAGTTTGTACCATGAATGGTAGATTAACTTTAGAATTACACCACAGACCTTTTGGGCTGGTTAGAATTAATGTTAAAAATGAGGCTTTTGATGTGCATGTACCCTTTTCAAATCAGGCACGAGTAGTATCTATTGATTGCCCAAAAGAGTCTCTATTTGCTATATTTATAATACAGAAGGAAAAATATCAAAAGTTCAGCTGGTAGTTCTTAGGAAAAACAGATGTCTAGTTAGAAACCAGTGGGAATCCAGTCAAGGGAAAATATTTGTGGTGCAATGATACTTATGGCCAAAAGGCCTCGGAAAACCAATGATCAATGTTTTCTTTAGTGAACATAGAGAATTCCTCAAATTAACTCACACTATCCTCAGTGCGCTGAGCAAAGCCAACTGAAGTTAACAGATAACCTTAAGGAAGTATCCATGGATTCCTGATTGTGCATTATGAAGTGAAAAAACTCCTGGACAGGGCCAGCCTGGAATTAACATCACTGTTTTCCCCTTTGATATCATCTGTGTCCCTTCTTTATTATACTACAGATCAGCTTTTCCTTGACAATGTCTCTCTTTTCTCTGCCATATGGAAGTGTAGACATACACTTTTTTTTAATATTATATCCTAGAGAAACCCCAGCAAGGACACTTGCGCCTGTTTCATAATTCAAAGAGATTTGTTTTGCATACAAAATCTGATGCAGGGTATTTGATTCTTGATAAGGAGTTCAAGCCTGATTTGTTAAAATTTTTTTGCTCTTTTTTCACATATCTGAGCTTCACCTGTTTAATTTCAGAACATAAATTTCTATTTGAAAAGAGCAGCAGACAATAAGAATTTACCACTTATGAATTCTGCTCATTTTATTAGTATTTATCTTAGTTATAGCAGGAAATGGTTGCCTTTTATTGCATTGTCTTACTGCTTTCAAAAACTAAAATAAGATGACTATGTAACAAAAATTATGGTAGTTGACTTAACACTGTTAGAGCTGCAGTTGTAGAATTTCATTCCATTGTTTGCAAAAAGAAAGATAAGGGTCAAATTCTACAACAATATCTTCCTATCATTTTTTAAATGACCATATTATGTTGACCATTCCACTTTTTCAAATGACTGTATCTTGGTATAACTATATTACATCTACTAAATCTAATTCTTAAAATAGTGGCAGAACTCCACAGAGCATATGAAAATGGTTCATGTATATTATATATACATAAGGTCACCCTTTACGATTTTTAAATGCAGAAGCCAATACACAACTGTGAAGTGAAAAAATGTTGTGGAAACACTACCCTCTTTTTTACCCCCTTTCCCTCAAGCCAGACCAACTGGGAATAGTACAATGCACAATATTAAGGGTATCCTGAAATAAGCTAAATGGTATATATATTTATTCACAGAGAATATAAATAGTCCTTTCTGGGGTTTAGTGCTGTGCTCTGCTTCAAAACAATACAGTTACTGCAAAAGATTTGTCAAGATCCAAACAACCTAGAGTACAGTTTCTACACTGCCTCTAACTTGTTTGGAAATTTAAACTAGTGCCATTATGGTTCCCCGCAAAGGGATCGCTTTAGAGATCATGGAATGCAGTTATCTTTGAAGTGGTTCTGTACTGTTTCTGTATTGCCTTGGGTGATGGGAGGAACTGAAGTGAGGAAGGAAGAGGAACCTTGTGCTGTTGATTCAACTCATTGAATGGCTAACAACCTCAGGTGGGGTTCTGTCTTACCTCAGTCATATTAGTGCTTTTACAAGTGAGCTCATTAGGTCAGAAGTAGCTATTTTTTAAATTTTCAAATTGCCTGAGTGTCTCAAAACTGTATGCCTGTTGTATCAATTAGTATCTCAAAATTGTACTTGAGCATCATTCTGTGTCCTTTCTCCATGATGATACTTCATGGCACAGCATTCTAACGGAGAAAATGCTTCTTTAATGACGCCTGATATTTAAATGTCACGCTAAATTTTAAATATTATTATTGTCTTAATTTCTTAAAAATCTGATGGCCATGTATATTCATAAGAATAGAAATGAACCCATGTGAAGAGCAGTGTAAAAAATTGCTTCATTATTTATGCATGGATAAGTGCACCTTGTCTCATTAAGCAGGAATAAAACATGAAGGAATGTTACTTATTATGACACGTAAGAGTATATTCTATCAATTATATCAAGAAAGAGAAGTTAGATAAGCTCTTCCCTTCTACTTTTGCAGTCTCAGAGTGGAGTGACTTCTCCAACAGGCTTCACACATAGACTAGGGCCCAGGAGCTACTCAAGGTCAAAGGAGCAACTGTAACTGGTGTTACCTGCATAAGGCACATTCTGGGTTTTTGCTTAAGTGTATTATGCCATGTATACCATGGCAACTAAAATAAGCTTGGATTTGCTTTGATTTGAGATGTGGCCCATATGAGTGCATCCTTATCTCCACATTGCAGTTCACTGTGTAGTTTTAAATAGATTAATCCCACCAAAATTTAGGCTCTTAATGGGAAGTCCTTACTCAAATGACTTAACTAACTTCAGGATAAAATTGCCATAGCTTCTTTGCTTAATTTAGAGTGGAGAAGGAAAATAATGTCCTATGGGATATTCAGAACTAAGTGAGAGCTCTGAAAGTTTCTTACTGCTCTCACTGACTCTAGAATGAGCTTGAGTAAACTGTAACTCAGATGCCTCACTTAGGTGCCTAATAATGAATCCGAAGCAGAATCTCCTTGTGTATATTGAATCAAGCTCTGTTTAGTCTTTATCATTCAGAAGGTTCAGTCTGTATGTGGATAAATTAAAATTATGTTTGTCATAGATTGTCTGTCTAGAAAGAACTGAATTTATAAGCACTTTGTCTGAAAAAAGGCGGAAGGAACAACATAAACTGTCAACAACATAAAATGCAAATGAGAGCTTTTCTAATACATCTGTCCTTCTCTATATGAATCACGGAGGTATAATAACATCACCTATTCTTCCTACACCTCTATCCTCCCTTGAAAATAAAGAAGAAAAATAAAACCCTACCAAAAAGCATCAGTAAGGAATACTTTGATATTACTGAATTCCAAAATATAAGTGGTGTCATAATGCAAATTATTTCAGTAGTACCTCTGTTTTCATTCAGTGCCCATTGATTTAGAGCAAAATGCCAGAAACAATTAGAAAAAACAGAGGTGTTCCAGAAGCAAATACATATGGTGTTTTTCATTTAACCTTAGCTATATATTGCAGGAATAAACATGGCTTTTATTCAGGACATGCATTTGCCAATAATACATCTGATTAAACTAGGAAAATTAGAAATACTATCAGTAGCTTGCTCCCAAATTACACAAGAAGAAATTAGATACATTTTCAGTAGCTTGCTCTCAAATCTCTTCAGTCTATGAGTCACCGGATTCTTCCTGCCAAACTAAATATGTCTGTGAAAGGCTGGAAACTTTAATGGAAAGAAACATAAAACTTGAAATACGTAGGAAAAACTAAGTTTTTTCATGGAAGACCTGTTGACTAGTAATTCAGGAATTCAGGGGATGTAGAAACAAATTATTACATCTTACTTGTCTACAGAAGTTTCAAGGTATGAAATGTATTCAGTTTAAACCTGCTATGTTAACCTAAAATAGATGCCCTTACTAGCTTTCATGTAACCTGAAGTAATCAATGAAGACTTACAAAAAGAAGTAAAAATTTCATTACCATAGTAGAAGCTCTTATGTAGTCATTTGCACGGGTTTCATGAGTTAAAAGAAACCTTCAGTATAGTTAATGCTATTCTGAAAAAGTCCCCCGGTTGCTAAATGGGTTTATTATACATGGTACCACACAGCCATCTAAGCTAATCAGGTATGTACTCACCTTTTCAGGTCAACAACCATAATGACATCTTTTCTACCATTTTCCCCTCAACACTAAGAGTTTTTATAACTTTGCATAAGCCATACATTTAAAAATATTCTTTAGAATACAGACTTGTGAAATACAGAGTTTGTGTGCATGATTTAAGCTTTTATCTATTGCCTTAGTAGGATATGGCTATTAATTAACATTCTTTTGAGGTAAAAACAATTTTCAGTAGTATTTACTTTCCTTAGAAGTTGCTGTTTATAGGAGCTGGGGGTGTTACTTAAGTGTTTACTTGTTTGGAGATAGAAATAGTTAATAAGTATTGCTAGAATATTTATTTTCAGAAAGAAAACTGTTTTGCTCACTAAGCTGGATTGAGCCAGAATGGTCTGAGCCAACCCCTTCTTTTTTCTGCATACTCAGCCTTGTGCAAATTTCTGCCCAAAACACAAAGACACAAACACTATAAACCAATAGTTCTGTATAAAAAAAAAAAATAATAAAAAATCATATAATTTCAGGTTTGGGCATGAGCCATAATTTCCTAGTGGAAGTACTTTGTCAGGACACTCTTTCCCTACTTCCACACCTTTATGGGCACAAAAGGAAGCAGAAGGGCCTGCCGTCTGGAGGCATTCTCTTACTGTAGAACAGTTATATTGCGTAGTTGGGAAAACTGGGACCACAGCTGAATTTTCAAAAGTAAGATATATACATATGCTGTGTAGACTCGGGGCGGGGGCGTGAAGAAGAGAGAGGTGAGACCTACATTGTTTCTTTGATAAAAGGAAGCTATTCCAATTTTCACTAGCAAAGGATTTAACATGAGGTAAGCAAACAGCTTCCATTCTGTCTTGTAAGGGCAAGAACATTGAAAACAAATTAAATTCCATTATACATGGGATTCAATCAGAAAATACAGCAAGTATCTTAGCCTAAATCTTTAGGCATTTAGGTTTACTAAGGAATTCAAAGCTGTTTTCTAAGAAACTCCTAACCAGTTTACCAGGAATTAGCATTGAAGCAATCAGAAATTTAACCTAAAAGTTGTTCAGATAAAACTGACAGGATAAGCTTACCTGTGTAATTTGCCTAATACTTAAAGAAGTCTGAAAAGAAGATAGCATTTGACTTTTCTTGCTTTGATACAGTAAGAAAAGCCATTTATCCTATTACTCTCCAAGTTATATGTTAACCAGTGCCTAAGGTACAGCCTTTTGGTTGAAATAGGCATTTAGTATTTAACTGGATTAAATTATTTAAACTTTTACTTAAAGTGACAATACAAAATCTTCTATAGGTTGGAGTCACCCCCAGGTCAGTATACAGTATGCCCCTTTAAAGGCTATGGATGTGTTAACATTCTTGTTCTCAGAACCTCATTCACTGATGCAAACATGAAATACACCTGTCATTACTTAACAATTAGACCCAGTACCTGGGCTATATCTTGCATAGTGATTTTGCATTAAATGCACCACAAAGAAAGTATGAATTAATGGCTTTTTCTTCTTATTGACATGGAAGTTCCCGTGATTATTACCAGAGATAAATTTAGCATAAATTCTTCAATAAGTATACATTTGTGGTATTACTTTTGTCTTGATTTCTAGACTGAGAAATGACTTAACTGTTTAGTTACCCCTTTCATTTGTTGTCACATTTTTCAACAATTAAGCTTGTATCATGGGCAAATACTGACATTTGGGTATGGTTTAACAAACAAGTTCAGATCCATCTTTTTTAACAAATCTCTGAGATTAAAACAGTTTTCAGTCTCTATTTCATTTTCAGTGATGTGATAGGGTTTGAAATGTACATAAAAGCTAAAGTACAGCATAAGCTCTAGAGAAATGGCTGTATGAACTTCCTTGTTTGAATGAGCATTCTATATAGATTGCTGTAGGTGCTCAAGTAGTTAGTGCAAAAGGTTTTATTTAAGAAACTGTGTGGTTCTGCTAAACTGAATCATTTGCTTTGTGACTCTTGCTTCTGTTTATCAAATATTGCAAATGCATTATTAATACCAGAACAAATGAAAAGGTCCATATGTAAAGGTTTTGGCTAATTGCATAAAACGTATGCCAGAACTGAAGTCACTGAAGGGTTTTTCTTGGTATTTAAGATTCAGTGGAAAAGTAAGAGGGGCAGCTATGCCAAGAATTAATGCTGATCTTGCCAAGTGCTTCTTTAAGTGACTTTATCCAACATGAGACTAAACAACATATTAAATACACATATAGCAGTTAGAGAATCAAATGTCAAATAACAGCTTTCTGCTATTTGAGACCAAATCTGAAACTTGGTCTAGTGCATAGATAAAGGCAAACATCATAAAAAGCATTAGCATTTCTAACATCTAACAGCTAACTAATAAGGACACATATAAATTGAACTTCTGGAGAAACCATACTTATTTGGTTTTGGTAGTAGACACTTTTTGCAGAGATATTTCTTGTTGAAATGTTGATCAATGGTTTGCTTCCAGTCACCTCACTAAAATTATCTTCATTACTACAGTCCCACTTAATGAAAAGGTTGAAAAAATATGAAATTCTTGGTGACATGAGAACTAGCTGCACAGGAAACCTGTTTGCAGAGTCTAAATTTACTCACTTACTGTGTGATCCATGGAGAAAGAAGGCAGAACCTCTCTCTTATTAAAGAGGCAATTAAGAAGATTAAACTCACTAAATTAAGGTTAGCCTTTATGAACATGCCCTAGCCTTTCTTAATGTGGTAGAAAAGGACAAATTTCTTTCAAAGACTGGCTTATTTTCAGAAAACTTCCTCAGTGATTACTACCAGGGGCAAGAGAGCACACATCAAACATGTATCACTGTATAGTCAGATAACTGATACCATTCCAAAAGCCAGAGCTACTCTTCTTTTCTTGTAGAGGCATATCAGCTGTGCCTATAGAGCTGGTTCCCTGAGCACTGACACTCCAAACCTGGCTAAAGCACACCATAGCTCCTTTCCAGGCTAGCTTTCCTGTAAGAAGTAAGGAACCTGAGGATAAAGATTGAGGAGTACACTCAAATCTTCCATGGATACAGGATTTGGATACGAATGGGGCACATGGTCAGACCAAGAAACTTAAAAACACTCTTGGATCTTGCTGGGCTTGCAACATTAACATTCCTTTTAATCAGGGACTCAATCAGGGACACAGAGAGGAGCTAATGACTCACAGCTCCTACAGGTATGGAGTAGTTAAAGAACTGAGTGCCATGCCATCTCTTGTAATTATGTTGATAGGTTTGACAGGCCTAGAAACTTTAATAACATCTTAAAAGCAGACTTCCTGAAGTAAACAAGAAGCTGTTAACTAAAGGGAAATGGAAGAAGCAAAACATAATTGCCTATTGCTGTGCCACCTGTTTCCTCCTTTGTAAGGCAGCAATTCCTCCATATATACCTTCGTTCTACAAAGCAATGAGATATGATGACAGCTCTGATTACCCAAAATTAGGTTCACTGTCTTACCTGATTTTCTGATGATTATAAGCCAATAGTCTTATGTTGTGCACAGTGGGGGATGTTCTCAAGGACAATACACAATTCTGATTGTCTTAGTGGAAAAAAAGGTGTAGTAAAAATCTGTAATGATTCTCCACAAAGCAGTTGATACAGGGAGAATTAGGCTGGAAAGGTATATTTTCAGAGGAGAAGAAACTAGATAAAAAAGAATATAGCATTTGCTCCTTAAAGCAAACTATTGCTTTCTTTTCTCATGGTAGTAGTAATAGTCCTCAGGAAACAACATGAGCAATAAAGAATGATTGTAAATCAAATTCAACTTGTATTAAGAAAAAAAAATAAATCTTTTTTGATTAATCTACAAAGTAAATTCCTGTGACAAGACTAGACTATTTCAAGCAAAATTTCCCCCTTCCTGGGCTATTGCTTCTGTGTTTCCTGTAATTTGTCCTTTCAGTTTTGCCAATAATCTCTGCCCTCAGCACTGTTTTGTAATAGTACTGGCATGGTAGACCTTTCTAGGCATTAAAATTCAAACGAACATAGCAGCCATCCCACTTTGCTTCATGACAGAGTTGGTGAGACTAGAGAAGCATTAATGGTTGCCTAAGTGTAGCCACCTGTGTAACTGTGGCCAGGCTCTCTGTTGGCTTCTCCTGATATAAATCAGCACACAGGAACTTGAGTGGCAGGAGCTCTGCTAGACAGATTTTGCTAGATAAGAGGTGGCAAGAAACTGCTTTTTACTAGTGAATCGTGGGAGAGGAAATGCTGTCTAAGAAGTAGTCAGCGCTGGCTGGGGTTAAATGTGACCAAGGGAAAAAGCAGGTGCTCTATTTTGGGATTTGTGCAGTGTTCTCCCCTAAAATTCTCTAAGCATGGTCCTTCACTGTCTAGCTTGTGAAGAAAGGGAATGGTAGAAACCATATTTGACTTCCTCTTGAATTCAGTATTTTTCTTTGTGTGTGGTAAGCAGCTGGGGCATCTCTTCAGAAGCTGTAAAGATTTCCTTTTATAGCTAGGAAGTTGGGCAGAGTAGACTATATAAAGGAAATTTCTTTTCTCCCAGTCCTAACCATAGACAGCCTTGCGGCTGTGCAGTACAGAGTTTCAAAAGAAAGTAACTCAATTATTTATATCTTCATTTCCACCCACAGCTCCCAAGGAATAGTCAGAAGATTTGACCTTGAATCTGAACCAGGAATTCCACCTCAGCCAAAAGGTATTCTTTATATTTGGAGTCCCTAGTGAAATATAGAATGACGGAAGAAAAAACCTTCCCTCACAGCTATTTCCTGTGCAAGTTCAAGGCAAACATTACCATTGATTACACTTTATGTAAGGGAACCAGAGTATGAGACTATAAGGCTTAAAATACAATTTTAATTGACATCCTTTTCCCAATAAAAGAAAAAGTTCACTGGATTTTTTTACTTCTGCAAATGATGTGGCGTTCTTAAAAAGTCACCAGAAATGGAGCAACATCTTTAACTTCCAGTAACGTGCTGCACTCTGTAGTATATTTGATATAAGGATGTCAAGTTGTTTTACCAGTGTTACTGGACTTACTTTTCTATAGTTTCATATTTTAGATTAAACAGTAACAAATAAGAGAGAGAAAGCTAAAAGAGATTAAATTGCTGACTTGTGAATCAGTAGTCGGGTAGAAAACGCACATTACTCAGTGTCCAATGACCATATATCAAATTAATAAAATTTCTGTTGAATATTGCAATTGCAGTCTATTGATTATGACAGTACAAGACTTTCCTAAAACAGGGTGGTCGCTCATTAGCAAAACCTTCCACAGTCTTCCATACAAAAAGAGGTAGACCTTTTTTGGTGTTAACAGTTACATTAGTTCAAGTGAAAACAGAATGTAAGAAAACAACAGAGAAAACTAGAGAGAAAGTCTTTACTGACAGCAAATAAAACTCAAGATTGCAAGGGTAAAGATCTCCTTTTAAACTTCACAAACCCATCCTGATATTTTAAAGTAAGGATGATCTAGCTTAGGGAATGCAGAGGTGTGGAACAGATTGTACAACCTTAGAATAACTGAGATTGAAAACAAAGAGAGTTATTGCTGGTGATTAACATTTTGCATGTCCTCTTACCTTGAGGAACACAGAGTACACAGAATAGTACATTTGATTACTTGGAAGTAACAGTCACTCTTGCAGTAAGCAAGTGTGATAGTTCTCTGAAAAAACAGCAAACATTTTGCTGGAATGACTGGGAAAATGCCTGAGACATGCACAGTAAAAAAAATTAAAAAATATCCTATGCTATTCCTAGGATGCAATATATTGTCTTTCTGTTTTCTAGCGCAAAAACAGGAGGGTGAGATGAAAATCTCCCTTTACATTCCTTCCAGCCATGAAGAGAAAGTGTTTGTAGGACACTCAAATAGCCCCTTAAGTGTAACTCAACAGCTGACGAGTGTAACACATTTTGGTTTTCAAATGAAAACATAAAGACCTAGTTGAAAAATGTAATTTCCTTCATGAGAGATTCCAGAAGCTCTAATATTGTGTTTAGTACCAGAATACCATGTTAAACAGCACCCTAGAATAGATGCTCATTAATGATAGCTAGAGTGTTAAATACAGAAAGGTTTCTTTAGTGAATTACTAAGTGGATATGAAACTAAGGCTCCCAGTGTCAAAGATAAACTTCAATAGAAAGTGCTAAGAAGATAGTGAAAATGTCTGCAGCTTGTATGTCAGCTTTCAGGTGTTCCTCCTGCCTTCCCTATGATAAAAGGGCATAAGGGAGCACTGCGCACTGTACGGTGATGTCAAAGCTTTTGCTGAATGTTGGTCATTTTTTTTCTATCTATCTTCCCCAGAAATCTCTGATAATGTCAAGGGAAAATGTCCCTTAGGACCAATTACCCTCCCCTGAAAATATGTCTTTTCTGAAGAAGCAATCAGTAATGCTACAGGTAAGTCACTTATGAGTTTGGGACAGCTGTACTTTTGTTCCAGTTTAGTTGTGGTATCTTCATCTTGGATTGACTGAATGCTCTTGGATTGGGAGTTTGGACTTGGTGATCCTGATGAGTCCCCTCCAACTTGATTTATTCTATGACTCTGTAAGAATCTGGATTTCTATTTTTATTACAAGCAAGGAGAAAAATATTGAAAGCAATAAGTCTGTGAATAGAAATTAATAGAAATAGAGAGGGTAAGATCAGAAAAACAAAAATGATAGCTTAGAAGGCAAGAATTGTTAGGATAAAACAAAGATTAAAGAAATAAAAAATTAAATAAATAAATAGCTAAACCTCACAAAGAATAAAAAAATAAATAGAAAAAACCCCATGAAGTTAATTTATTGTCTTTATTGCCTAACTACTCCATATTTTCTTTTCCTAGTTATATTCTTGTTTGGAAAGGTAACTGAGGCCCTGAAGGAGAGGTAACTTCAGACAAGCACATATTATTATTAAAAGTAAATGCTACCTTCAGAGGCTCTAAATGCACAAGTTCTGGCATGTTTTGAATAAATGTATTAATGAATTAATTCAGAATTAATATATCCCTAGCTAAAAGTTTCATTAACTTTGTGTTATTTGAGTAACTTTGCACGGTCTAATACACAGCAAAGAAAAAATACTGTGATGTTCATTTCCAAAGTGTAGGTCTTGCTCAAAAAAGTTAATTGAGTACCAATATATCCAAACTACTGCAGAAATTTTTATCTGTTTTCTATACTGGTGTTAAACTTTATTATCTCACCATGCATGCATTTTCCTTCACCTGTATTTAACTGATGAAATATGTGGATACTTGGATGTGGTAACTCTGCTTGCTGCCTTCCAGCTGTGCTTTTTTCAAACCAGATGTTGAAGCTTAGTGTGTTTTTGATATGTTACAGTGTGTACTTAAACTTTTTTATGAGTAGTCTGACATAACAGGTACATGAAGTTCTGCCTCTTGAATATCTTGGGTCTAGTATGTGCTTTCATTCATTTAATTTCAGTGGCAGGTCAGCAGAAAGTAGTCGTATAGCAGGTGGAATAGCAGCAGCTGGAATATGGTTAAAAATGATAACATGCCTGAAAAGGAAAATTTGTCAGAAACTCAGAGAGGCTGAATGCAGGCACAGCTTTATTCTTTACTGAGACTTCATGGTCTTTGAAGATGGGCATCTCCAAGACAGATGACACTAGTCGTACTCAGCAGCCTGATTTCACCATTTCTAAGCTTGCATAGAGCAGTTGCAAACTCCAATGGATTACATGGAAAGGTTTAGCAGTTCAATGAAAGAAAGGGTGGACTTACTGAAGTAAAAGCCTCTATCTCCACACACGAACTGAAGAGCATCAACCAGCTCAGCACCACAGAGTGTTTCTGGGCCAGCAGCAGCAGAACTGGTTAAGGTAAGCAAACATAGGCCAAGGTAGAAGAAATGGATGTAGGACACAGTGTGCATCTTCACCTGCAAAGGAAGCAAAAGTAGCGTCAGAATTTCTTAACAGAGTCCTAAAGAAAATTACTCCTGCGCCCTTGTGAGTTGAGAATGCATTTGTACTGTAATTTGTTAGACAATAAACACAGTATCAGGAAATGCCTCACCATAATTTTGCAACTGTCTACATATTGTAGTCTGTGTATTTTGTAAACTGATTACTTCCTCTGGTGTATATTTCTGGTTTACATTCACACATAGTTAGAGAACCTTGTAGTAACTATGATTTATGGTTGCTCCTGCAAAAGGAGAATATGGAAGAGTGCTAAAAACAGAAAGGAAGCCTGGAATAATAATAGCAAGGAAGACTAGACAAACTTGAATTATTTTGTCTAAGACCAGACAGTCTAAGTGGGAATATGACAGTTGTCTGCCAACGTACTGTGGGAGATGGAGGTGACATATGACGGAGAAGAGCTACTTAAACTAAAGAACAGCACTGGCAGAAGAATAAATGGCTGTAACCTGGATGGAAGGAAATTTTGCCCAGTAGGAAAAGAGTTCATAATTAGTACTCCATGAATCTCTAGCACCTTAAAAGGGGAGACACCAGGACAAAACAGAAGATTCAAGGTAGAGCTTGCCAAAGTTACAGAAGAGTCGATGCAGGACCTTTCATAAGTAGGGGACCAAGTTCAATGACTCACAGTCCTCTGTTTCTAGCAGGTTAACATTCGGAAGCATTCAAGAAATTAAGAGGAGCACTAGTGGGAGTGTTTGTATTTTTACGTGTTGGAAGCAGCTATACTTTCACTGACCTCCATTATATCCTCTTAGTCAGGTTTGGCTATGAGGTATACACAGAGGTGACCATTCTTTTCTCATTTACATGTGGTTACGAACTACCTTTTTCCTGGATTTATGATTGAAAGAAGGCTAATCCTCAATTGGTGTAAATTTACACCATTCCATTTATCTGCTTCCTTTTATATCAATTTACATCGACAAAAGATCTTACCCAACATGTCAAAGAAGATAGCATTATTTTTTTTAAAATACTAGGAAAAGCTATTTACATTTAGTAGCAGGACAGTGAAAAATGTGCTTAATACATATCCTGAACTGATTTAGATCACTTGCCAAAATGTTACTTTTGAAAGGTGTAAATCTGCATTTAATTTCATTCTCTGTCAAGGTTAACATTAGTATTGCAGTCAGGTAAGAAGTTACAAATCTTTCTCACCCATACAGTTAACCTTGGCTTAAAACTGCTTTGTATTAGCAGACTAGCGCAAAGTAATTGGAGTAAAATGATTAATCTTCCCTAAAGTTTCTTTCAGGGTTTCAGGGACCATTTAATCTTATTTTTTTCATTGAACTTTTGAAAAAACCCATGACATTATCTGTTGTCTGCTCACATGGGATCTGATCCAGTGGGAGGGATATTGAGCCTTCTCTAGTCAGTAATTTTTAAGAATTCATATTTTGTTGGCAAGGGATCTTAGGACCTTGCTGGATGAGTCCTCTATTTCAACTGAAGTCAAAGCTGAATAAGACACAAGTCTATAAATACGTCGGAATTTATCCTCCTTTTTTTCCTAGTATTTCCACTGTGAAAATAATGAACAAATGTAAATCCCATGATATATCATAAAAAGAAAGAATAATTATTTTCCCATTCACAAGAGTCTTTAGCCAACTTTGCCATGCAAAAACCAACAAGCTTTAATGCACAGACATGACTTCAATGGCAGATGGAAGAAGATCAGATTACAAATGAATGATGGTAACATAAAGCATTATTTCCTGTAATAATTCCATATCTAAACAACATCAATTTCTTTTTTCCTTTGCCATATATTTAAATTTCTAAGATAAATGTGATGCGCTTGCAGTTTAAGATGGTTCCCAGTTCTGAGGAGGTAAAGCAGAAAGCTGTTTAGCACACCGCCTCAGAAGACTGAAAGACATTACAAATACAAGAATATTATGTATTTAACATTTTGTTCTTCTATAACATTTGGGCCAGAAATAAACATAAATCTTAGACATTTAACAATTTTGTATTTTTCAAGACTTTTCAGCTGGGTTGCATTTTCAGATAAGTATCAGTACTGAACTACAACAAAACAGATGATCTACTGTTTTTCCTTTAGTGGAAGCCAAAAAGGCTGCACAGTATAAAGCACAGAGAATTTCTAACTCTATCTTCAAATTTAACAACAGTCAAGAACTTTCAAACAAGTAAAAACTTTGGGGAAAAGAAAACAGACTCACATGTTTCTAGGGCACAATCAATTATTTGTTTAAATTAAGTGCTGTTTCATGAAAACTAATTCCAAAACATAGTTTCAAACTAACTTTACTTCATCATTCTAAATAAGCATAACATTAGTTAGTTCAATATGTTTGTGATAAAATCAAAGTTCCCATTTATGTCTGAGGGGAATAGTCTTAAGAAAATACAAAGTTGTAATCCAATATTGCCTCACATTCTTTACAAACAGGCAGGGTGCTTGCAATGTCCCCAAATTGACTAGAAAGTTGAGAGTTTAAGAAAAAATGCATTGGCATGTGGGTGGGGTTTATTGAAGCATCTAATTACATTTGGAAATTGAATACAGGTTCAGGATGAGCCTGGTTAAGCACTTCTTTTAGTTGCATAGAATGACTGACCATATTTTCACAGCTGGAATTTCCTTTTTTTTTCAGTAAAATAACCAGCTTTTGCTGCACTCCTTTTTTAATAGTCCAGGAGAGTGGCACCACAGAGAAATGTCATATATGAACATTCTGCATCACTTTTACTTCTTAATTTTTTTGTATAATTCCTCTTTGTCTAACAAACTATCAACTGGCACAAGTTGCGCATAAGAATTCTCCACGTGTTTGGTCATTTTGATAACATATAAGAACAGCTACAATAATTATAAATATCCTGAAGGCCATCGCATTTTTATGAATAGTATATACTATAGAAAAAAAAATAATCAAGGTTTATATTCAAAATCACAATTTGCTATATAGAGATTGGACCTGATTACCAAGCCATAGTAGAAGTATGTAATTAGTATGTCATAGTAATCACTAGTAGTTATTATATAACTAAAGCATATATACTCTCGAATGGATCACAGTTTAAATACTGCTAACTTTGATTAAAGAATCTGGGCTACATCCTAACCTAAATCAATATGTTCCATTGATTCTAAGGAAGCTTGGCAGGATGTACCAGCTGAGGAACTAGCACATTACTTTTATGTCTCTTAGTGCCTTGCTCAATACTTTTAAAAAAATCATCATCTTTGAAGTATACATTAAGAGAATGGTTTCATCCATTGCAATTACAGACCAGCTCTTTTGAATCACATTAAGGAATGAGGTAAGTGTGTTTTAAGTGTAAGATACTTTAAAAAAATAAATGGGCCCTAAACAATTAAAACAGGAGAATTCTGTCAACTGTGTAATTATCCTTGCAAAATATTAAAGAAAAAAATCTTCTTGAAGGATAAAAATTTGCTGATAATGGAAAGCTGAACTAGGGCCAGCTGACAGAAACAGAGGTCAATGCACCTACTGAAGCCAAATTTACTAAAAGACAGTGTATGTTAATGTGTAGAAATTATAGGGTCATAACATGAAACTTCACATGCAAACTTTCCTGAAACAACCCTCCCTGCAAGGGAAAACTTGGAGATGAACATGTAAGGGAATTTCCATTTTCTTTATGTACAATTGCTTAAGCTATACAAATATGCAAGGTCAGCAAGAGTCGCAGCTGGATTCTAATGTAGAAAACAAACTGAACTTCACATTTACTTTTAATTTATGAAAACAAAAACCAAGTAAATGCTACAATGCTGCCAGAAAATTGCTGCAGTAACAACATCCCTTAAAAGTTTCCCTGTGAAAGCATGAACATTTTATCTATAATTGTGTATAATAAAACTGCAGAAACTTAACATGTGAATAATACCTTTTTTCCTATAAAACCTTGCACCTGCAGAAAATAGCTAAAAGTTCTTGTTTTTAGAAGCATTAATTAACAATATAGACAATGATGTAATTTGACCCTTTAGTAATGACATAACTGAAATATTGCAAAGTTCTCGGAACAGAAGTGAAATATAAGACATGTATCTGCAATAGTTTACCCTTACAGTTATCTATGTAATTGCAACTATTACACACAGCCATTTTCCAGATCACATAAAACTGCATGTTCAGCAATTTATAAATAATTCTCAGTTCTAAAACAATGTTATTGAAAAGTGCACAATACTCTCCAAACCAGAAGCAGACAATACACAGTAAAATAAAACTAAAAAATTATTTGAAATAGTAATAAAGATTTACCTTCAAGAAATCACAAAAGCAGCACTTAACTAATTGTGTTGAAAGACTGTTGATTTTTTCCATTGCTTCTTAAAAGTGCAAAGTCTGGAAATGAATTTGTTAGCAGTAAAGATGAGAAAAAAGAAATCCAGAGAGATGTGAGATGTTGAGAGCAATGTCACATTTCAATATTGAGGACTTTATTCCATTGCGCAGGCTCTATCTGCTCTGATTTTAGCAGTGACAGTGAGATTTAGCAAACAGAAGAGGGATTTAGAGAAAATCCTCACATTTATCTACATTACACAGACACTGTAGACAGGAAACAGCTGGGGGAGCATTTGCCTTCTCTCTCTCTCCCTCTTCTGGCAAAGTTACCGAGTAAGGACTTTTTTGGGCATGGTGACAAATAACATCATACCTTTGCATTTTAAAACTAGAGCACAGAAGCATATTTTTTTCCCTTTAAAAGAATGTGAATTAATGACTGAGGGGTTAGCAGACAAAAAAGCTTGTGCTGCCATGAAAAATAAGAAAATGTATTCTGGTAAACTTTCAGATTGCTATGTGTGCATTTGTATTTATGTGTATGTGTCTGCATTTCAAATATGTATAAACTTATATACATAAGTGCATTGTTTGTATATATGCATACCTTTGTATATATGTACACGTTTTATTTAAGCATAGGGGCACAGGTATTTTATTTATATAGTATAGAAAAACAGGCAGTCGTTTATCTACTTCTTTCTTAATGCATCTTTACGTTATTAAACTTTGCATGCCTATATGCTGAGTAACAATTAAAACCTCCAGCTCTCTGTGCTATTAACCCTGAAATAGCAGTTTGTAGTTTGCTAAAAATAAAGGAATTGTTGAACAGTCTTGCAAATAGGGCAAAATAGCTTTGTGATCTTCTAGCAACCCCACAGGAGAAGTCATATAATTTCCTAGAATTTTCAGTACTATTACTATAGTAATACAAGTAGACCAGTTCAGGGGGGTGGGGGGGGGAAGGAGGGGGGTGGCTTCCATGACATTTATCTTAAATGTGCTGTTGTAATTATAAAATTATTTCCCCCCTTTTTATTAGTAATTAGTAATTACTCTTGGTAACTATTTAAATGACACTAGGAAAGACATAATTCAACTTTGTTAATTCTGCAATACCTAACTTTTGTCTTTTTATTTTTCTTCAATTATGAGTATATTATAAATAACACCAGCTGGCCAGCAACATGCTCTCACGGGTTATGATGTCATTCAAATCCCTCAACTGTGTTAGTGGCTTGCAATGTGCTCCAAGCCAGCTGTTTTTCTATTTATAATGTATGCTTGCATTTCAATACTTAGCTATTGAAAATAAACTTGTGATGCTGTTTTATAGATATAATTTGTACTTGTAACCCTTTGGGTTTGGAAGATGACATTCAAAAGTAGAGATTTTAACAAGGCTGCAGCTCCAGAGACCAAATACAAACGGTGCATGATTTGCATAAAAGATGTTTCAGATCATTGCATGTTGTTCCTCTCTCCTTCCACTCAAGTGAGAGTTGCATGCTGAGGTGCTAGCTGTACTTTATTATTGAAAACAGCAATTGAGATCATAATGGCCCAGGTCAATTTGCAGTTTTCCAATCCACCTTGAACTATATGGTGCTTGTCAGGCAGAAAGGACACATTTAGTTATTTGCATCCTCTATGAGTGGCTAATACTCTGCTCTGTGCAGTTTTAAACAGTGTATGGTTAACTAAGCCGAGTGATCTTTGGAAGGGATTTCTTCTAATGTAGCAGAATGGCAGAATCAAATTTACTTTGAGGTAAATTTGCTTAGTTCAGGTGATACCAATATTTCAAGTATTCTGATACATATTTGTACTGCAGGTACTGTATGTTAATATTCTGGTCTGTTTTATTCTTCTCTCTGCATTTCAGAATTTAGTGGCACCATTCTACGCATAGCTTGACGTAGCCTGCTGCAATTTGTAGCACATGTATCACTTATTTCACCAGCCTAATAGAAGAATGTGGGAAGACATGTTATCAAAGCTCTGATATTCTTTATTTTTTACTTTTACAGTACTACAGATGGGTGCACATACTTCTGCCTTTTTCTTCCTAAACAACAGAAGGAATCCACTCATTCATTACTTCCCCACTGCCTGAGCTTCAAACCTTCATTTCACTCCCCTGCTTTCTCTCCTAGGTTTTGCCAGGACTCTCCTGGTCATGACAGCAGCATCCAGTAGATGCAATTTTGGGCTTTCATGGTAGCCAGAGAATCGGAGTGTCTCTACACAATTGCTAATCCTGTTTCTCTCCATGGAGCCATTCTGAACTCCTATCCTCATTCCATCCAACGAGCCTAAGTTTCTGATGCTCTTCACTTCTTTCTTTTGGTTCTCATTTTAAAGTGGTATTTTATTTTTTTTTTTTATTTTTAAGTGAAAAGGCAGGGGAAAAAAATAGATTCAAGAGAGGTTTTTGGTAGTAAGTTTTAGATTTACTGTTAGTGCAGTGCTCTTCTTCACTTACAAATAATACTATTTTTCTTCTAGAAATTTAAACATCCTTCAGGACATACTGATCTGGGGTTCACTGCTTTCCTAAAATGTAGCTTCTGTTCTGATGAAAATATTCTAGTCAGTATAGCAGTCTGTTTACTAATGGGGATTTGTTAATTTCTCCCTTGTTAAATATAATTGTTTTACTATATAAACCTTTTAGAATAAAGTACTGTATGATTATTACTTTATGATTGAGTGCTTATGCAATTACATACATTCCCTTTAACAAAATGCACCTGTAAACTACAGAGTTTATGTTATTTATCAAAATACTCACAAAAGATGTCCAGGTCAGACAAAATTATTTAATTGACATGTGTATGGCTATTCTACATTAAAAGGCAATCAGCAGATACATTTTTGTTTGGCTTCTCAAGTATCACCTGCAGTGATACCATGGCCACAAAGATATATGAAATGTGTGAGAGAGATAATCAGATATTTAGAAATTTATGTGTTCTGATCCTCATCTTTTGCACTTTAACACTCCTATGATATCACTAACATGCTGTAATGCTGTAGAGCTCTTGGGTTGGTTATTCTGCAGAGAACTCAATAGAAGATAACAAAACTACAAGAGTAATCAATTATCCTAATTAATATATTATCCCTCCTTAAATCCTTCCTCAAAGGTAGAAATGTCGTCACAATGCCTGAAAAAAAATCTGAACTATGGTAAGGCAACCGGTATGCCATCCTCTTGCATCCTTCTATATTAGATGGCTCTTACCTATGTGCAGTTATTTGTTATCTGGAACTGTTATTTCTTTTCTTACATGGGATTATAAGTTTTCTGGAACCAAGATAGAACCATTATAAAAGATATCACCTGAGAGGGTGATAGGGCTGAGAGCATGGTGGAAGGCAGGATGGAAGAAGACAGCAAGTGGCTGGTGAACAGCTGTTCTTCATTATATGAAAATAACAGAGACAAGACTGACTTTCATTACGTTGTTTTAAGGACAGCCATCCTGCACAGAACATACACAGATGCAGTAAGATTCATGCAGTGTGAAGAGATGATTGAGCTTTATTGAATACCATGGGTAATGTCCCCCCCCCCCTCCTCTCCACTCCCCACCAAAAAGCAGAAGAGCCTTTTGAAGGAATGATGTCTTATTTGTCTTCCCTTATCTTACTGACTAGTTACTGAATCCAGTTCACTGGCTGGGCTAATGGGAACTTTATTTTTTGTGTCTTTTTTTTTTTTAGGTCCCAACCATGATATTAGACATGAAAGACATTATTAATTTGCCTAAATCTAGGCATCTAGTGTCATTTTTAGTGCTAAGGCATATCTTGCATTGCTCCTAGCTTCTACTGCAGAGTGATACTTCTTTCCCATAAGTCTCTGTGTCCTAGCTGCTGACCTCATATAGATTTCTTATATACTTTAGGGCATTTCTAATGGCCTTCAGCACCTGCAGGTAACTGAACCCCACCATAAGGCCTTCTTTTGGCATGCTGACCTGGGATTATCGTAAGTACAGCCATTGGCCTGAGTATTACTTTTGGCTTCTTCATAAATAGAGATACTCTGACATCTACTGTTTTTGTGATCCATTGATGAAGAGGTTTTGGAAGTGGAGAACACTGCAATTCTCATTGAATTTCAGTATGGTCTGAGTCTGTATCTTCCTTACTCTTCTTTGCTTAGCCTCCAGCTTAAGCTCTTTGGGTTTTGAGCTGTCTCTTTTTATTTGCTTCATAAATCATCTTGCTTGCTTTTGGAGAAGATAAAATGTTGTTTACAATGTTAGTATTATTTCCTGAAGCACACAAATGATTGTTTAGCTCTTATGGTCTCTCGTGAATGATTTGTAAAAAAATTTGTATTGGAGAAGTTTGGCTTTCTTTTCTAGGAAACAACTTTGGAGAAAGGGATGAAAGAGAATATTTTATTAATACAGAATGTTGTGTTGAAGCTAGTGATAAGTCAAGTATATGGTAGAAAATTCCTTTCATCAAGGGAAAAGTTAGGAAATCAAGACAGAAATCATTTTACTAATTCATTTGAGCTAATGAACTGTTTAAAAAAGCCCCAAACACCTTTTCTCATGGTGGCTTAAATAACATCATCACTAAATGGGAAACAAAGAACAAATTTGATGGGGAAGATGAGGGCATGCAATCTGAACTGTCGTTACAGTAATAATAATGACTGTCATTATTGAAAAGACACCAAGGCGAGCACAGTGCCATGAAAAGCAGTTTCTCACTTGGGCAAAGCTGGGAAAGTGCAAGTTTCATGATTAAAGGAGAATCAAGTAAATAAAAAACCTTTCACACTTGCTGATCAGGAAAAACATGAGTGTTTCAAGAGCAGGATGGAGGTGTGAGAACCTCAGTCCAGAATTACTACTTATAGGTATCAGTGGTAGAAACAATCAGTGTTAATAACTGGTCAGAATAAATCCATGGACTTGTAAACTGGAAGTAGCGAGTACTTCACAATGTGTGGAGTAAAGAATAATAGCTTTGCTAAGATCACAAGAAGGCAAGGACTTTATTGCTTGCAACTAGGATGCAGAGAAAGCATGTGGTTAGAATGCTGCGATTAATATAATGAAGTACTGTCTTATTTTAATTTATGGTGTAAGTTAAAGTGGCTACCATTTTGAATATCCTTATGAGTTTTTTTCCATAGGTTTTAGAAACAACTGCTGCTAAAAATAGTACAGAGCCAAATACTGATCTGATTTTCCTACTCAAATGAAATATACATCAACTACTGGATATTTTTTCACAATTTAAATACTTCCTTTTTGGAAGAATTATGGTATATTATGGAAATTACTTATCAATTATTGTTAATATGGCATGAGATGACAGGTACTTATGACTGGTGTAAAAAAATACAAAAATATGAAAAGTAATATTAATTAAAACTATTAATTAAAAGCTCAGACAAAACGTGTTTCAACATTTTTGAAAGCTTTTTTTCCAGTTTTTTTAATTTCTGTTTTGTGGGAAATTTTGAAATAGTTTGTTCTGATTCAGAATAATCAGAATACCAGAATTTTCCATTAAACTGGAAATTCCCAGCTTCAGCTGTCTGTAGCCTTGCTCTCCCTTTCTTAATGTTAAGCACTGAACAGATCATCTTTGCTCCAAAAAGTTACTTTCTTTCTTATTCCTAAAGACAGCAAAAGGTCAGAATTAACAAAGAAAGAAAACTGAGAAATATGACTGCATAACCTCTATGCTTGCATGCAGAGAAAAAAGGCAAAACAAGTGGGAACGGTGATAGGCTGGCATTTGCATATATGCATATAACTTTCTGGTGGATTAAGGGTGATTTCCAAGAGTCATTTAAATATCCGTATCACAGGAAGAAAAATGCATGGCCTTAGATATTCCTTTTATTTCCTAAACTTTTATTTCCAAATTTAGATGAAATGCAGAGACACATTAATTTTTTCCTGAGTCTTCTCAAGGGTTAATTCGTGATCATAGTTCTTTATAAAATATGGTCTAGCAGATATATTTAATGGTGTTTTGTTTTTTTCCATAAATTAGATACATGCATGCTAATGCCTATGTGTGATTTCTTTTTTGTTTGTTTACTGACTCAGAAAGAACTGTACAAGAGAACAAACTGAAAAGTGTGAATTTTATCACAAGCAGGTTGCATATTTCAATACAAAGCAAACAGCATGAGCACATGGCAAAAAAGCCTACATATTTTATCTTGACCTGAAGAGTTTTTGCATGAGTTACAATAAGGATTATTTTCTGAAGTCTGTACTTATGAACAAACACTATTTGAAGATGAAACAAGATGTGTCTAAACAAAAATAACATCTGCTTAGTCCATTTTTAATTTCTTTAATTCGCGATTAATCTGGCTGTTGCTGCATCACTTAGGACTCTTGCTTCTGAGTTCATTTCTCTTCACTTCTGTGTTTTACTACACAGAAGGGGCTTATCTCATAAAATTTATACAGTCTTGTGTGTACTGTAGCCAGTAAGTTCTGCACCTTCAAAGACTAAGCCCCCTCATTGACGTTTTAATTCCTGTTTTCTTCAGATAGAAGTTACAGACACATTGGTCATCTCTACTCTGACCTATTAGTTACAGTGATACTTTAGTTTATTTTGATCAAAATATTAAAAGCCAATGAAAAAAATAACCCAAACCCATAAACAGCCTCACCTAATTATAATTTTTAGATTTTGGTCAACTATGCTTTCATTAAGAAACTACTGATTAATTCACTTAACTACTAAACTACTAAAAAGAACCCACAGAATGACAAAGTTGCCACAAATAAAAGCTATATTGATTGTTTTATGAGTGCTAATCTGCAATAAAGGCTTAACCAGTGTCATTTAAAGCTCAGACCTCAGTCTACACTAGTAGCCCTAGGATATATCAACAGTTCTTCAACCGTCATCTTGAATGGTATTGTCTGATCAAATGACTAAATCAGAATTTCTTTCCCTCTTTTCATCTCAAAATATGAAGTATGTTAGACTATAGCAGAATGAGGCTCTGCATTTGGCAAAATAGGAGTGAATCTCTCTTAACTCATGCATGGATTCAGTGGTTCTGAACAATATCTGCTTAGTAAGCTTGATGCATTTTTCACCCTTTATTTTAATCCATGTTGCCTTTGATAACACTTTGTCATTTGATATATTTTTAGGTTTTCTGAAAGGTGATGGCAGCTTAGGCCATTGAGACTGATCTTGCAAATGTGTGATTTCTGATTTCAGGGCATCCTGTATGTGAATAGATTAAAATAAACAAAAATGCATCCTTGATCTGTAACAGATCTTAAATACAATTGTGTTGAACTTGGCTTTTATTATCATTTCTACCTCTGAATTAATGTATTACTTTGAGCCAGTCAAGCCATTTCTCCAATCATTTCCATATTTTCCTGTCTGTGAAACAGGAATAATAGTTCTGAAATGTTTTGTAATGTACTTTGAGACTCATAGAGGGAAAGCAGAGGAAGCCACGTTATGTATTTTTTGGAAAACATCATCGTGGCTAAAAAACACCTCTGTATGTTTATAGGAAGTGACAAGTTACTGTGTTAGCCCTGCGCATATTATGTCTGTCATGTTCCAAAAGTGTTAAGCATAGCTGGAAGAATTCCCAACAGATGCTTCCTTTTACTTACTTTCTTATTTTTTCTTTTACACCGTTCACAAGTGTTCTTGTTGAAGACCTTCTTTGCAAAACTGTGTCTGGAATGATTGTTCTTTATACGATGCTAATATTAAAGTTAGATAAAAGTTTATGCTTCATTGCTGTTACGAAAGAGATGCTGTTATTTAAACTTACGTGTTTCAATGTGTTTCAGTAAACTGAAAACAGTGAAGTATAACTGGAAAGGGAATTTCATTCCATGAAGTGGCAGACACCAATGGCTAGCTATGTATTACTTGGGATGTATAAGGAACAATTTAATAAATAAACCTTATTCTAAATATGTACACATGGCTGATTTATAGAATAGGGTTCTGATTCTACAAGCAGACTCCTTAGTATGAAACTTTTCCAATCTGTGAACCTGCCTGTAGGTTGAGCCATGACCCTGTGCAGAAAAAATATCTGCTGGCAAAGGGGTTACTCTCTGGGTTGCTTACAGTGGTAATGAGCATGTGCAGCGCTGACTTCACTTCTTTTGGTGCTAATAGGTGATTAACATTTAACATTGGTAAGATCAATTTGAATCTTACTTACCCTTTCCGTAACAGTTTAACCTCTTTTCCTTCAGTGTTATGTAGAAGATCAAGTCTTGTTAAAAAAATAAAATAAAACATCATGAATAGGAAAGGTTTTATTGCATGAAAAAACACTGGAACAAAACATGCTTTATCTTTGCTAAAGGGGCACGTTCTGTAAGAAGTATCATGCATTAGAAGTTTAGATGATGTAAAGAAATAAGAGTCTTAAGACAAATTATTTCATTGTTTAGAATTTTAGCTTTTCTCACAAAAGATTAAGAGAAGGAAAATACATTTACTTCATATTCTGTGTTATCTGTTTAAACAGGACTTTCCTGTTTCTGTGTCTACTTTTACAGCTATCACATCTTTAGTTTACTAAATCTTTATTTTTCTTGTATGGTTTTTGTTACATCAAATACTTTCTAGATCAAAGATTATTATTGCGTCTAGAGAAAAATGTTACTGTTTAAAATCTCTCTTTTTTTATGGGCAACAGCATCATCATTATGATAATGAACTAAATATTGGCGCAGTTTTGAGATTCTTCCAAACATCATCATTGTTTCAAAATACCCCTTTAAGATTTAAAATGTGTAGCAGGCTGTGTAGCAGATTTTATCAGTGGAACAAAAATCTTCACTTATTGTTTGATTTAAAAGGTTTCTCTTTCTTTATCACTTTCTATTACTATCTTTTGACAGAAAAGAAAGCATACATACAAACATTGTATCTACCTACACTTTGCAATGCTTGTAGAGAGGTTTTTTTAATACTTATCTGTCATTTGGTGAATGATTCAGACTTTTTAACAGATTTTTCACAGACTTTTCTTTGATGTTTCTATTATCATTAATACTTGATCTATATGCTACTGGGTCATTCAGAAACACAAGTCTGAGCCAGATCAGCTGTGAACACAAGATCACATTTCAGCTGAACAAGGCAGAGAAGAATTCAGCATTGATGTGGGTTTTATGCTGATTGCAGAAGGAGACATGGTACTTTATTCTTCATAACATTAGAGGGGTGCAGGCAATTGTTATGTGAGCTGGCATAAAGACTGCAGGTACAAAATTAACCTGTCAAAACTTGAGCAAATTTTAACAGGCACAGTGAGTTTTGTTTGAAGCTTTGTGTCATGTGTGCTTGGAATATTTTTATATAGTATTAGAAGCCCTAAAACTGAGTGTACTAATCTCACTGAACCACGGACTCTAGCACGATGGAAACATACTGGGTTAGTTTACTACTATGTAAAAATAACATTCCCTCCTCTCTAAATTAAAAAAAAAAAAGGGATTTTAAGGTTGAAAAATCAAGCACATGATATGAAAACACCCAACAATATACAGTTGCACCTGAACCTTTTCATCAGATGAATAAGGAATTTTTCAGGGGAAGTACTCTGTGGTCATGTAATTACAAGTTAATAAATGGACGGACTCAAGTCTACATGAGTGGCCACATGTTGGGCATTTCCAAGACCACTTTCCAGTCTTGCAAAGCGTCCGAGTAGCGAACATGTCGTTTCTTGGGCTTTGAGCATGAGACTCACTCCTTTTGCTCATACTTTACTTCTCCTACCACAAAAGTGGCATCTCATTACCATTTAGTAAAATTATTATTGCTTTTCTGTGGCTGCACATAGCATGTAGTGCCCAAAGACAGGGAAAACAGCCTGTATTGTTGCGTTTAGTGCAGTACTTACCAGCTATGTTGTTTTGGGAGGCTGTGTCTACACTTCACAGGGCAGGCAACCTAGGCACCACCTTTCTTTGGAAATTACAGCAAAGAATAGTGCATGCATAGGTCTTGATCAAGTCTTTGGATGTGGATAGGATGTTCACCTTTACTAGGGAACTTAGAAGTCCTTCTTAATTTTACTGTCCATAGGTAGTCACAGGAACCTCTTTGACTAAATATTGCCTGGGAAACAGCCTCCTGTAATTTTAATGTGGCTTAGTCTTCCTGGAGGCAATCGTTACGTGACCTTGTGTGTAAGATCTGACATGATCTAGTTGCATTGTGTACTAATTATTTGTACTTGCTAACTACTACTGTCAGGCTGTCAGGTGAGTTGGGAAATCTAAAGCAATCTTCATTTCAAACACATGAAACTCTTTCGTAGCTCAGCAGCCATGTGGCCTTTGGCTATCACACTGCTATGTATGACAAACTAACCAAGGTATTCTCATCATTTAGTTGGGAAGCTCTGTTGAGAAGGCCTGTCTGATACAAGAAATGGCTTAGTTGATACTCTTATTCCCATGAAGGTGTGACGGCATACACTGATGCCAAAAGAGAAGGTTTTAGCAGATGTTAGTGATAGGTCCTAGGTCCCCGCTTTTTTCCTTGCAGTAACAGATGTTTGTTTTTCTTTCCTTCCTGTCTTGCACTGATACACCATGCTGTGCATAGTGAAAAAAAAAGCTGTCACGTTACATGGGAACTGTAACATTCTTATAGAACCTTCACTGTAACATTCTTATAGACCCTTCAAGACACATACTGGTTATGAACATTACTTAATTTATTTCAAAACTAATTAAGTTTATATTTCATTTAGATCATTAGATCATGTGTAATTCCTTTTTAAAGACAGTGTTTAAAACAGGTGAGACAATGGTTTGATAAAAAGAAAAAAACCTATGTTTTTGTCTCCTCCATCCAAAATGATGGGTGGCTTCCTTACCACCTACAGAACTGTAAACATGTTTACATTTACATGCTTAAATATTGTTCAGTGTGATATGGGTAGTGAAATCTGTCCTCAAAATAGCTGCTGGGACTGGTAAGTAATCCTAGTATTAATGAAAATGTTCTCAAAATCATGTTTTACAATACGGTATTTTAAATATGCATTATGTGAACACTTCTGGTTTGAGTTGATTCATGTGTTATAAGAACCAGCTGAAGTTCATGATGTAACCATGTTAACACTTTTTAATAGCTTTTTGAGAACACAACACAATTGTGTTAATGATAATCAGTTAAAGACTCTATTTGTTCCAGATGTTGCTTTCCTAGGCAAAAGAAAAGATTTTTAAAAATGTATTTTCTTCTATGCCCCTGTTTAATATCAGTTACTCAGAAACGTCCTAATGTACACCTAATCTCTTTCTTCAGATAACATACTAGCAAGCCATAGCTTGAGTTGGATGTGTGAATACAATTGTGAAAGAAACAGAGATACCTAGACAAGCATTTTCTTTTTCTGGCATGGGCCTTTAGATCCCAGTGCCCTAAAGTCCCACACCACAAAATCACTATAACTGGCATGGCTGGCAACTTCTTCTCTCATTGTCAAATAGATCTTTTACAGTAAATTTGTAGGAACTCTGAAACTGAGCTAATACCAAAAGTATCAAAAAGAAAAAAGAAAGCAAACCACACACAGATTCAAGCATGACATTAAATGACTGGCTTTTGATAAACCATAAGATTAAGTGATTTATATTAACAAAAAAAAAGACAAAAACCAAAAAAGCATTCATTTATTAGTTGCTTATATTTGAAAGGTTCCTCCAAGAGAAATTTGACATTTGGTGCCTCATAAGCAACATCAATATGTTTTGCTAGACTTACGTTAGATAGACATGTCCAGGCTTGTTCATAATGTTAACTAAACATTGATCTTAAGGGTTATAACTTCAGGAAAGAAAGGAATCAGGATCTGGGGAGGCGGCAAAACATTACACATATATCTATATGTTGTGGTAACAGCTGGAAAATATCTTTAGTCATTACAATAGGCTGTAAGAAATACCTCCTTCTAGGACTTTTCACCCCTAAATAAATTAGGAAAAGGTATAATGGCTCAGAAACTCTCCTGCACTAGGACAAGCTCAAGGAAAGAGGGAAGATATTTATGGCTCCTGGATTGCTACATTTATGTAGATTCAGAGGATCTTCACAATAAGGATATCTCAGGCAGAGGACCTGTACAAGACCACAATGAATATCCCATGATTTTCAGCCACAGTATTCATGTTCACAGGATGTCCTTGGGGTGCAGTCTCTTTCAGCACCTCTTGTAAAGGATACTTGCTTTCTTCTTCGCTCTACACTGCAAACACCCTGTGGCCCATCATGCTGCAGTTCATAAGGGAGCTTTCTCACTGTTCCTCTTCAACATTGCCATTGATCTTTGTGTGACTGCATGTTCTGATTAGTCATGACTAGCAAGGTTGGAGAGGACTGAGGAAGGAAGCAGGAAGCTCTAAGGAAGTAGGTGAACCTACTGCCCAGAGGTAAAGCAACACTCTTCTGCTCTCTGCGTATGCGGTTACTGTATCTTGAGGGCTGTGCCCTTTTGAAAAGTCCTTCTTCTAGTCAAATCACAGTGCCTTTGCAGCATCAAGAACATAACAGTTTTAGTCAATGGTGTCTTGTTCATTCTGGGCATGCATTATGAGCATCCTTGGTACTATCATATGATAAGACTATGAGGAATTTAGCTACATGAAACAGCTGCCATGTAACTGCTGAGTTTTCCTCTGGTTGGCTCAAAACACGAAGGCATTGCCTATGGAGCAGGTGGACTGGCAGTGTAGAGACTGCTATAAGGATCACTCAGGACTATAGAGTTCTTCAAAATGCCTGTAGGGAGCGCATGGACTGTCACTGTTTATTCCAGTGCAGTAAAGACCTTGACCTTGATAGATACTGCTCTTGCAAGGTAAGGGAAATACATCATCTGTATCAACATATATTGACCATTAGACCAAAATAATAGCCTTTTTGTAAACAGCAAAACCATTTTTTTTTTGGTTAAGTGTAAAAGTCACTTCTGTTTTCCAATTTAAGCAGATTTGATTAGCCTTACATGGAGAAAGAGTCTTAAAAAGCAGTGAAACCTGAAAGACAGATCTTTTTTTCTCTATTGTTAAACAAAAACACCTCCCTACAAAAGGCAGAAAATGTTTTTTGACAGTGCAGTCAGAATCTGCATAAAAAGGCTACCTATATTAATCACAGTCAGATTAAGCATCAACTTTTTGCAGAAGCACTGTGACACATTCATGCCCTTGATGGGCTGCCTTATTCTGATGCTTTCATGGTGTTAATGAATTTTTGCAGTCTGATCAGGGAAAAACAGAAAATTTAATACAAGTCTTGTAGTGACAAGTTTGTTTCAAAGTATTTAAGAAAAAAAAGCATCCCCTAACAGCAACATGTGTTCGTGGAAGAACAATGGGAAAAAGGGGAGTGCCATTAGCTTTCTCTGTTATACAGACCGTTGAATTCTCCACTGACTATTCATCAAAAAATGTCTGTTATCACTGTTCCTGTATATGATTGCAAACAGAACATCCTGCCTTACAAAAAACCCCCCCAAAATCAAGAGTCAAGAGGATCCCCTGCTCCATGTCTGTCAATAATCCTTTGGAACACCTGCACCTAGGAGCCAATTTTACTGCCCAGTATTGAGGATATTCTGGATGCCTCCTCTGTACTCTTCTCTTGGTTATGTGGGTAAAATCACTTGCCTGGACTCCCCAGTGCTGTCAGGTGTAGAAGTGCAGTAAACAGACAGGTGAGCTGAGCTGGAGTAGTGCTGCTCTGTGTTTAATCCTATTAACGGTGGCCAGTTCAGTCTGTGCTGACTGTTTATTTTTGCTGAATGGTGATCCTGCCTACCAAGGCAGTCCTTGTGCCTTAGAGGGAAAGGGAACGTGGTCATATAGATAGGAGAGGTGTTCCACTGCCTTTATTTGCATCCTCATGACTGTAGACCTGGGTATCTGCCTCATCACATTTCCTCTCTCAGGGTATGATGTAGTCCACTTCCTCTTGCTTCTCCCAGAGGTCATGATCACACCCTTCTCCCAGTGGTGAACATCTTGTATCCAAAGGAAAAAATGCCTGCCTTATGAGTTTGGTCGGTTCAACAGGGTTTTGGAAGCAACATATCTTGTGCAGAAGTACAGGGGTTAAGCAGTCTGATATGAGATTGGAGCAGAAAAGGCTATGCTGTGTTAGGCATGATGTTTTGGAATACTAGGGTGGGCTGGCAGGAGTGCAGACCATCTAAGCCGTGTAAAGAATTCAGAGCATGCTGGAGGAGAGCTCTCTTAAGGTTTATTTCTTGACATGAAAACTGCAATGCTCTCAGTTTCCCATAAAGGAGATTCAAAGTGCTAGACAATGTGAGCAGTCGGAGAATCTGGTCTTGAGTGTGCTGCTGAAACTGTAACAAGACAAACTGTAACTGCAACGCAGCAGTTGACTCGTTCTGGCCATAGCCCTGGCATGGCTGTTTTAACATGTGCCAAGCTGATTATAGTCTGCAGGAGACTATGTGCCAACTGAGAATTGCTGGAAGGCAGGCCAACATCAAAACAGTTAGAGGGTAAACTGCTTGTTGACTTTGTGAGTGACTTCTGGGAAGAGGGGCAGCCTCTGGCAGCCTCTGAAATTGCTGCGAATGGAAGTAAGTAGTGTCCTCTCAGAAATGCAGTTTGAGGTGGTTATGAGAAAAAATAACCCTTGTGTCTTTTTGAGACATGAGCTGTGGGAAAGATAGACTGAGTTCATGGACTTAGTGTGGGGGAAGGGAGTGAAGAAACTTGCTGGTTTTGTTAGGAAATTAGTTAGTTTTGCCTTGCTCACTCCAGTTCAATCCAGCGGATTGGGGTCCTATATGAGCCAACGAAGTCAGGATGGTTTGGAGTACATTGCCCTTATTTGCCACAAAAGCCAAAAAGGGAAGGTATTTAAGTCCACCCCTTTAAATAAAAATGGATACATAACATGCAGATACCCCTGGACTTATATTCTTTCTGCTGATAATAGGTTGACCAACACCCCTCTAATCATTATCATTCTTCTTAATAGAGACTGAAATTCATAAGCCATAGCTGTATGTCTTGGCTTTGGTCTGTGCTTAAAAGCTTTACAGATGGAGCAGGAGTTGATAGGTAAACTTGTGGCACTGAAGTCAAGGCACTTATTAATGATAAAATGCATTTAGTTTATTAAATCAATCTCTCTCTAAGCATTTTTACTTCTGCTCTCAATTCCCTGTATCATTATGACCAAAAGGAGCTGTAGTGTCTGCATGTTTTTAAAATAAACAGAAAAATCCTTGATGGTGCTGGACTAGATGTTCCTGATAACATGTTGCCAACAGAGAAGTTCTCATCCTTGAAGAAAGTTTTTCAAGTGGTCATGACACTCTCAATCACGTAAGCCTCTCTTCAGAACAGACATTCGGTGCCCTCAAATGACTCCAGACTTGGCTCAGAAGCAGGCTGACACAAAAGGGCTAATTAACACACACATTTTCATGTGGAGGAATCTGGTTTCCAAACAGATTTTTACCAGTAATATAGCTGACGAGCTGAATCTGCTAGGGCTGTTTCTTCCGTCCAATTTGAATGAAAATGAAAACAAAGGATAGGACAGACATTTCATTCCAGTGACGATACAGATATGATTAATTCCTTTGAGCCCAACTTCTGTCGTGCTATATTTCTTCTTAAAAGAAGCAAGGCAAATAATATCAGAGGAAACAAATTAAAATATAGATAAATGTTACATGTTCTATGTACATATCCACAGGAAATGTAGGTATGTGCATTTCTGAAGTACATATGTACTTATGGAGAAGAGGCAGAAAGGGGGTGGAAAGACAATCCTACACTATAGCACTGGACTAGAATCATGAAGACAACCCTCTCTTTTTCACTTCTGCTATTGACTTCATATCCTGTAATTCCCTTATAATGACTGAAGTAGTGTAGCCCTGCTCTGCACAAAGGTTTTAAGGCAGCATGTACCTCTGTCCAGACAATTGTGACAGAACAGTGAGACAAAAGCAGTGAATTTGGTAGAACCTAGAAATCAAACACCACCACCTCTACTCCCTCACACTCCCCAACGCTGGTTGGTTAGGAGAAGATGCCCTTAATGTACAAGGGCCTCAGATTCTCCTGCTTTCATAAGTTACCTGTTCTACCTGGATTGATTCTGAACCAATTATTATTTTACTGTCATCGTTATAGGAAATTATATATGCCTCTCTACCCACCATCGCAACAACTACCGAGTGTTGATAGCTAATTGCTCCAGACTAATCCACTGCATGTACCCTTGTATCTGGCAGGGTATTGTAGTGGCTGCTAGCAAAGGGCTCTGAAGATAAAAACAGATTTACAAACGTTTTAGTGTATCACAAGGAGTCCATTGTAACATTGTACCCTTTGGATTAACATTAAAGAAATGATTTTTTTGTCAGTTTATCAAAGGAAAATTAAAGTTCCTTAGACATCAGTTACACTGAATCTGAGCCTTTAATCATACTGACAAGAAAAGATAGAGAATTTGAGCTAAAGAATGTGTTCATAGCCTTAATGTTGGATGGCTGGTATTTAACTCTGTCTAAGCTACTGATTTTTACAGGGAAGTTTTATCTCACTGAAGATATCTACTTCTGTATCATTTAAGTTTAAAATATTCTATCCCACATAGGTCTACATGTTTATCCCATGTGGTAGACTGGCTTTTTTTCACTCCAAAGGCTATTAGATAAATTGCTAGAAATGGTTCATTCAGAAATCAGTTTGGTTTGCATCCAGAAATACAAGGAACTCAAGCAGAAGTCCTGATTCTCAATGATACTGCCTGATCAGTCTTTAGTCCATGTGAAACTCTATTTGCAGCATTACCAAACATTAATGTACTGAAAGCTGTTATAAATGGGTACTGGACCAACTCCCAGAAAAACCTTTAGGAAATGCTTAATGAAAAAAAGTGCTGACATGAAACTTCTCTTTAAGAAAGCAAGAGAATGCTAAGTGAAAATCACATGCAAACAGAAGGTGATCTGGTCAGTATATGAGTTACTGTACAGTTATTTGGGATTAGAGGCTTTTCCACATCCGACCATTAGAAAAATGAACGAACAAGTTAAAGTTCTAGAAAGAAAGCCTCCTGCACAAACAGCTGGGGGTAATTATAAGACCATGACCAAGCCATCAACAGTGTAGGTGTTACTTTCAGTTTGGAGCCAAAGGGAAAAGGAGGCAGTTAAAGATATGCTCTGGGGAGAAGGAGTAGAAAAGAGCTGTGAATATAATAACATAAAGGGCCACCTTAAAAAAAGTCATAAGAGTAAGTAGAGTGCATACAAGGAATAGAAAATATACATGTTCAAAAGAAAAGCACAGTTTTAGAAGCAGAAAAGTGTAGAAATAGCTTGAAAGTTGTCAAAAGTCAAGCTTAATCAGATGTTACAAAAAAAAAAACCACAAAGCCTAAATAAAATGCTTATCTAATTTTCTCTTCTACTTTTCCTATAGTGGGATTATGGCACCTGTTTTCTGTCTTGCTATATAATTTTCTGTTTTCTCCTTCTATAAATTTTGCAGTGCAGCAAGTATTTTGTAGTTCTCATGTGTTATGTGCTCTTCTTCAGTTTTATTAATGTGTACTTCTGTAGGTGTTTTGCCTCCTTTAGCTTAATTTCTCCTTTTCATTGCTGTCTACTAAACGCAACCACGTTGAGTATCTGGGATAGAGAACTTCAGGTAGAAGGTGGTATACAAGAGGTTTTTCTTGGAAAAGGTTTGCTTCTAATTAAACAATATTTTTGCTATGAGGGATGTCCAGCCATTGGATGCCATGAGATAATCTGTCCCAGGTGTTGTGGTTTAACCCCAGCTGGCAGCCAGGCACCAAGCAGTCACTCACTCACTCCCCCTCACCCGGAGGGATGGGGAGGAGAATCAGAAAAGAATGTAAAACTTGAGGGTAGAGATAAAAAAAATTCAACAGGTAAAGCAAAAGCCATGCATGCAAGCAAAGCAAAATAAGGAATTCATTCACCACTTCCCATGGGCAGGCAGGTGTTCAGCCATCCCCAGGAAAGCCAGGCTCCATCACATGTAACAGTTACACAGGAAGACAGATGCCATAATGCCAAATGTCCTCACCTTCCTCCTTCTTCCCCCAGTTTATATACTCAGCCTGACATCATATGGTATGGGATAACTCTTTGGCTAGTTCAGGTCACCTGCCCCAGCTGTGTCCCCTCCCAATTTCCCATGCCCCTCCAGCCCTCTCGCTGGCAGGGCCCGAGAAACCAAAAAGTCCTTGGCTTGGTATGAACATTACCCAGAATCAACTAAAACCATCAGTGTGCTATCAACATTGTTCTCACACCAAATCCAAAAAACAGCGCTGCACCAGCTACTAAGACAAAAATTGACTCTATCCCAGCTGAAACCAGGACACCAGGAAAAGTATTCCCTTAGTATTAAGACTCTGAATCCCAAAGCCTAATGGGGGGCAGATTTGTGTGGTATGACCACTGAAGAAGTGATAGCTGAAATCTTGTGAGATAAAGGGGAAATACTGAGATGTGGGATCAGTGTTGTAATTAGCCTAGGAGGAATGACAGCAAGGATTGTGGTTTTATGTTGCTTTAAAATAGTATGGTGTGTCTTCAGTGTCTTGCTGAAGTATTAATCAAAACTAAAATGAAAGAAAAATAACCAGCAAATTAATTAAGTTCACATACTTCATGTAACAGTGCAGGTATTCACTGGAAACCTAATAGCTGTATTTTGTACTCATACAGTCACGCATTTAACATTTCTCCTGGTCTTTACTCAACAGAATAGGGTTATAGTCAGTATCATTAAATAGCTAAGAGGACTAGAACTGATCCTCTTTAAGCTTCCATTCATGTATTGGCCTACAGTTCGGCAGTGATGTAAGGTGTAGAAAGAGGTTTATCAGTTTTTCTGATTGAGAAAGAGTAATTTTTCAGTATGAACCCTTAAAAATGTAAGCAAGACTGACAAGTTCCAAGCCCTGGAGGAACTATGAGATGAAATTCAGTCTCATTCAAATCCAAAGAAAATAATGATGAAAGGAGGTCAATATGCATCCGTACCAAAAAATGGGTAATGAGAATGAAAGAGGTTAAGACCTGTCACTAAGAAGTCTTATCTGAAACACCTGGTGCAAGCAGACCTGTAGTTTTGTTACAGCTTGACTAAAGCACAGCTAAATTTTAGCTGATTTCAAATTTACAGACTTTCTAATATGTTGTCTGCTCTCAGGATAGTTAATTTTTTCCCCCTTTCATAAACTGATGACCTGTTCAGATTGTGGAACATGCTTTTTACCTTTGGAACTACAGTTTAATGCTCTGGAATTCTGATTTATGATTTCAACAACACTAGGAGGCATCAGGTATATAGGTTTGAACATTTTTAAATGTATGTTCTTGTGGAAAGCACCATACAAACACCACAAAAGCTTTTGACAAATCTTGAAGGCTGTTGAAAGAACTTGTTGAGTCATACGGAACAAAAAAAACCAAAACAAAACAAAACAAAAAAAAAAAGAATGTGTAACTTTAACTTGCGTTGGTGTGGACTGAGCATGTATTCCTCTGTTTGGGAGGTGTCAAGTTGAGCATGCTATCTAACCACAGCCCTTTATAGTGGCTGAGGTCTAAACTTGACCCAAGTGCATGTTTAGCCAGATGTCATTTGCGATTACAGGAATTTGGACTGACTTTCAGCTAAACCACAAACCTGGATGAATGGATGTTGTTCCAGATGCATTATCTCATAATCCTAAAGAAAATAAGATCTCAGATGAAAGGACTATAGAACTTTCCTTTGTATGGGCTTTTGAAAGCCAAGGCTAATCCCTAGATCATTGAAAAGGTTTAACCTACCACTGTGTGAAATTTTAGCCAAACAGAACTTAAGAGCTTTAATACTTTTAGAATCCTCTCAAATTAGTAAGGGAATATCCAAAATTAATTCAACTGGTTCAATGATCTTGAAATGTATAACTATTTCTCACCTTTAAATGCTCTAGCATATTATTATGTGTTTGTGAGCTTACATTGTGCTAACATCTTGATCATGTATGGAATATTCTTCATTGTAGGGAACTCTTTACACGTAATGTTATCCAGAAAGATCACAGAGATACTATAGTTCAATAATACCTTGATGTAAAGACTTGTATGAATCTGGAGGAAAAGGAACTAGGAGAAAGAAAGTGAATCTTTTTAGGAGGTGTATTTTATCTCAAATCAATAAATAACCACTGCACGTGTCTAAGATGAGTGACATATATAATGAATACTGGCACTCTCAATCTTACTCTTCTGTGCTACAGAAGGCAATCCAGGATACTAGTTGAGTTACTAACTTTTAGCTAATTAAATATCTTGGATGACACCTCCTCCTCTACAAAATATTCTTGAAGACACAAGAATAAGCAGGGCTTTCAAATAGCAGCGAAAGCTGCTTCTGCACAGCTGAAGGTCCAATATTGTCAGTGCTACTCTACCACCCTTGATTTCATATCAGGTTCTGGTGTGTTAACATGCTATAGTCTGTCAGTTGAACTGTGGCAAATATAAGTGGGTCTTCTTAGCCTGTTGCATGAGCAAAAATGAGTCTCAGTTTAAGTTGTTTTCTTTGTGGACTGAGCTAAGTCACATGTTGTATGATAGTTTGTCAAGCAACTTGTGTGTCTGAGTCCTTATTGAGAGATATCCTAAATATTCTAAAAAGCTTTATGCGTGGTAGAACTTACAAAGCAAGATGTTTCATATGCAGATACAATAACTAACAAAATCAGTCCCATTTTTTAATGATGCGACATTTTATTAAATTGCTGGAATCACAGAATTTAAACAGGAAAATTAATATATATGTCCCTAAAAGACTATGAGTATCATTGTTGGTTTCCTTGGTGTCACCAGAGTGATTAATGGTTTTGAACTCCAGTTGTGGAAGCAGCCAGAAAATGAACAGATACAGAGCTATGGGAAACAGTGACATGGAATAAATATGCAGGAACTGAAAATTAGTTATGTTGAAGATATTACTCTTAATAACTCAGAAAAATATTTGGCTCTGCTCACAGTACATATATCTTTGAGATGTCTGTATTAGCCTAATGATGAAGCATTAGTAAGCTTTTTCTAGGTAGCTAATTAATACAGGTTTGTGTCAAAAAAGAACTATATTCTTTCAGTTTGGGAATTTGACACCTTGTTGTATGTTTTAGAGTGTGAGAAAGAACTGTACTTTTGATGCCAAATGGCAGTCTCCAGTAATGGCCAGCATTGTTATAATGAAGATCACAGATCTGAAGAGTTCCTCGTTCCAACTATACTCTTTCAGGAAGAGAAGTGAGAGTCTACTAACATGATAAAAAAATATTTGATTACCTTTTTAACATTTAACCTGCAGCAGCCAAGTTGGCCTTATCACCTGTTGACCTTTTACATAGCTAATCCTTTCCTACCATGGACACTTAAAAAAATAAAAGGCACCTATTTGGTGAAATTAACTTGCTTTTGCTTTTGTTTTATGATTTATTTGAACTCAGGTGATACTTTTATCATCTTGGGAAGAATAGGGAGAATAAGTAGTTACTGGCATTGCTGAGGATGGCTAGTGAGAATCATCTGAAGTGGATTTAAATTTTTTACCTGTGCAACATAAAGCAGGAAACATCTCTGTCACCCACTTCAAGGTTTGTTTTCCATGGGTGCATACCAATTAGCTACAGGAATGCTTTGATAGTGTTTTCTAAATGTGTTGTGATACTGCTGAGGAAATTGTCATTTAGGAGTGCTGAGGTAGCTGGCCAATGTCATTGAAGGATGCTACAAAAAATCTTTGAAAAGTCATGGCAGTTAGGCAAGATTCCTAAGGACTGGCAGACGGCAAAGACACTCCTGTTTTCAAGAAAGACAAAAAGAAAGGGTAGATGATATAATTTATTTTTACTTTAGTAAGGCTTTCAACACTGTCTTCCATAATATCTGCATTGAAAAACTGACATTTTGACAGTTTTGACAACAGACAGTGAGGTGGAGAAGACTGGCTGAACTGCTGGGATCAAAGTGTAGGAGCATGAAGTCCTGCTGGAGGGTAATCACTGTGTCCTTCAGGACTGGATACTGGAGTCGATACTCCAGTTTAACATCTTCACTTAAAATCTGGATAAAGGGGCAGAGTGCACATACAGCAAGTTTGTGGATGATGCAAAATTAATATAGCTGATACACAAATGGGTGGTGCTGCCTTTCAGAGAGTCCTTGACAGTCTGGAGAAGTGGGTCAACAGGAAAGTCATGATTTGTAACAAAGGGAGATGTAAAGTCCTTCAGCTGGGAAGGAATAACCTCACTCACCAGCACAAACTGGAGACCAGCCAGCTGGAAATCAGCTTTGCAGAACAGACCTGGTGACCTGGGGATCCTGGTGCGCAATTGGACCGTGAGCTGAGAACGTGCCCTTACGGCAAAGAAGCTCTACAGTGTCCTGGGCTATCTTAAGCAAAGCATTGCCAGCAGTTGGAGGGAGGTGACCCTTTCCCTTTTTCCACTGCAGTTCTGGACTCCTCCATATACAAAAAATACACTGGAGTGAGTCCAGTGAAGGGCATGAAGATGATTTAGGGACTGGAGCATCTGACATGTGGATGAGAGACAGAGAGCTAGGATTTTTAAGCCTGGAGAAGGGAAGGCTTAGGGAGATCTTCTCAAAGTGGTAAGGGGGAGAGGGAATAAAGAAGGTGAAGCAAGATTCTTCTCAGTAATATCCTGTGAAAGGGTAAGAAGAGAAGAAGCAAACTGAAACACAGTATATTCAGATTAAGCGTTAAAAAAAAAAGACTTTTACAGTGAGAGTGTTCAAAAGTTGGAAGAGGTTGTCCACAGAGATTGTGGAGTCTCTATCCTAGCAGATATTAAAAACCTGAATGGATATATTATTAAGCAACCTGCTTTAGTTGACCCTGCTTAGACCAGAGGGGTGGTGGAAGAAGGGAGAGCAGCTGATCTTGTTAGAGGATTGATAGACAATATCCAGAGGTCCCTTCCAACTCCAACAATTTCATGATTCTGTGAAATGGCACTGTCCACACACTATGTAGACCAGTATGTCTGCGTAAAATGTCACAACTTACATGACCAAAACAATCAGAAAATGTGTCTGGCAAGGCAAAATGTTGTTTTGTGAACCACAGTATATGAGAATTTAGCCTCAACCTTTTTCCTGGGGTTGCGAGGAATTGGTTGGGTATACAGGTAGCAGCAGAGAAGGGTAGGTGGTTGGACAAAGCCTGTTTTGTTTCCTTTTCTACCCCTTAAGAAGGTTTTGGCAGTTGTCTCGGCATTTAGTTGTTTATAGGAAACAACACACAGGGTCTGTAAAGCAAAAGTCTGAAACTCTTGAGTATTCCTCACAGTCTTACAGGCAAAGTAGACCACATATGTTGACTAATAAATAAAGAAGATGTTTAGTATTTGTCTTCATAGATAAGATTTCTGCTAAAGTAAATCTCCCATTCCCTGTGACATACCTAACAAGGTATGTCAAAAATTGAGAAGAGCTACATTTCTAGTTCTCAGTATTGACTTGTTGGGGACAACATATCTATTTCTTGTATGGATACAAATGCTGGAAAAAGCATACTGTTATTACTAACTTGGCTCAAGTCACAATTATGATGTTCAAAACTAGACAGTACTTCTACAAATATCTTGCTTTTTTTACTGTCTGAAGTTTTATATGCTTTAACTTTCAGCAGTAAATGTGTCACTCATCCAGAAGCTTCACCCAGAAGTTGTAGTTGGCACACACTCCATTATACCAAATAATACTAAATAATGAAGAAGAATGGAGACTGATTATTAATGCAAAATGACTTGAATAAGCGAATGAATAGAATGACAAAAATAGATTAAATAATTGAGTCTCAGAAAGGATGTTAAAATGTACGTCTTACATAAATCAAAAATGAAGTGTGTACGACACAGAATGAGTCATCCTGTGAATAAGGGGAAGATGAATTCAAATGTTATTTGCCAGTAGTAATAGATGGTACCACTCTGGTTCTGTCAATCTGCTAAATAATAAAGATGGACCTAATACAGGAAGTCAGTAGGAGTTTTGCTTGGCTAAGGAATGTAGCATAGAGCACTAGGAAAGTAATGAATTTAAATAAGAAATATCTATTGTGTTGGCTTGCGTTCTAAATTTGCCTCTAGTGAATTTAATAACAAAATATTTATTAGCATCACTGGGAACAGGGAAGAAACCCCTCTCCTCTGATACAAATTAATTCCTTTTTTAGCATCAAACTAAAATGTAAGGTAACCTGCAAATAGCCTATAACATGTTATTTTTGCTCAAAATAGTAAAAGCTTTAACAGACCTTTTTTAGTAATGTCCATCAGTGAAGGACAACGTAGGAATGTTGTTCATTTTAGAGGCAGAATAAATTTAAATTTTTATCATATACCACAGTACATATGAAAGAAATAGCAAATCTATAGAAGAGACTTTTGTAAGAATTAACATACAGATGATACCACATTATCAAATTTGAGTTATATACATAGGTATTATTACGTTCCTCAGTGACTATGGATAAGATATCACAGATAAGACATGAAAGTTTCTATTGTTTTTAATGGTGTCTAGATTGGGTCCATTTTTAAAAGCCTTCCTCTTTCCTGTACATACTAGGGTGAAAAAAATATGATAATGACTGTTATTTCATTATGCTTACAAATCTGAATTCTTAAATTTTATTTTGTGACTGATAAGGGGGGGGTGGGCAGAAATAGTGGCATAGTTTTAGTGCACTGAGAGTGGAAAAAAGAGTAGAGAACTAAAAAGAGACTCGAAAGACAGAGGGGAAATAAACTTGGCAAAAAAGTCTTGAAGTGCAGGAAGGTCAGAACAGGAGAGAAAGCTTGGAGGAGACAGATGTGCTTGGGAACAAAAAGGGCAAATGCAGTTTCTGGAGTAGAGCGAAGCCTTGGACTCTAAAAGCAGAACAAAACAATCAAGAAGGAGACTTTGGGGAGCAAAGAAAGCAATCACACCTTGGAAAGAAAAAGAGAAAGAAACTGGGAAGAGGGCCTGAAAGAGGAGAGCAGAGGAGAGTTGAGAAATGAGGTTTTGGGAGAAGAGATAGGGCTTTGTTAGGATGGAGTTAAGCAAAAAATATTGCTAAAGGCTCCAACTCTGAAATGTCAGCCAAGGTGGCTGTCTGTAAATCTCTGGGTTTATTTATTTGTCTTGCCACAATATATAAAGGAATTTATTTAGTTAGTGAAACGCATTTTTATTGCATTCTTCAGAGCCTATTCTCCCTTCAGTGTACATGCTAATGGGAAATTGTTGAATAAATGGAGGGAGAACAGATGTCTCTGAGTAGTTTTCCATTGACAATTTTTTCTTAATACTTAGAATTTTTAAGAATATGCAAACTTTTATAAAAGTCCACATAGAATGTGCCTAATTCATGCAGGCTAGAAATGCAGACATTCATACCTAATTGTGAAATATAGAGGGCTCATATACAGCTAGATGATATAACTCTGAATCACTTAATCACTAACATGGTCAGATTGTCAGTGATGTTACTCCAACAGAAAGTACTCCCCTACGTGAAAAACAATAGTACACTGTACTCCCAAAGACTATCTTGGACAGTGAATTAAACAGTCTGAGTGATTAATGGATTCGGAGAAAACTGGAATAGATTAATCAGTCTTTGATTATAGTGTGTTCAGATGAGTAAAGAAGTTATGCAGAAAAAAAAAAAAAGGAGTTCTGCTAACAGTATAGTTCTTCTGTTGACAGCTATGAATTTTTGTAGAATTTGTCCAATTATACGTATTCAATCAGATGCATCACATTAGGAAAAAAAGCCTGCTTCCTTTGCTAGTAAGAGTTAGTATGTCACTCTTCAGGTGGGATACCTGAAAGCAGCAGAAGGCCTTGAGAAGTAATATACTGTTCTTCATATAAAGATGAGGAGGAAATAATGTGTTTAAAAACTTCTTTCATTATTTTCCTTTTTTCACTGTGAATCAGCACAGTGCTTAGAAAAGTTTCCTCCTTTGTTTAATCTGATTGTTGGCTTGCATCACCATGCTGCAGCCTGAGCTAAGCCAAAACAACCTAAACCCCAATGAATCTGTAGTATCTCATCTACTAATACCCATATTTATTTCACTAGTTTCATAGTTAGCTAACTACACAAGAATGTTGTTTGTACCTGCTGGCAAATCTATAGTTCATATGTTTTGAAAACAAAAATGAGGAAAGCAAAATGTCTTCACAGCAACTACCAAAATATGATTTTTCTTCTAATATGATGTGACAATTGTTGTTAAATTTTGGACAGGGATATTAGTAATCAAATATTAAAATCCTTGTTGTACTTAGGAAACACTCATTGTTCGGGACCACCTCCTAACCGTGTTGTCTCATTCTGTTCAGTAAAAATACACGCACACATGCTATATACACACACACATATATATATATGTATATAAAGTTATTTCTTTCTTTTAGTGTTGACACTGACACACACACACATATATCTGTGTAAAAAGAAGCAGCAGGGTGTGTTACAAAGCTTCTTATAGTTTGATGTGATGTAGGTAAAGAAGATAAAACATACCCCAAAAACAGAAGAATGGTTCTCTGTCACGTCATTGATTGGAGGAAAGGGCAGACTTAGATGCACTAGATAGAGGAATTGCCAGGTTACATGTGTTGAACTAGCTGCCATGAACACAGTTATTTCTGGCATCTTGTAAGAAACCCACTGGTGATTGGTACATGGAGGGGTAACATCCATATCAAAAAGATGGAAACTTTGTCTGTTTGGAGTCTATTTGAATGCTGACAATTGTAAAGAGTGTCCTTGTCAGGGGTCACAACCCACGATGAAGAGAGTCCTGAACTATTAATTGAAATCTTGGCTACAGGAAAGATTTTTTTCATTATTTTGACTAGTCTCAGAAAAAGTGGGTACAAACCTTGTTTTGAATTGCAGCACGTTGGGGTACCCATCTGAAAACCAGACCCAGAAACTTAGACGTGGTGTGCTTGAGAGTAATCGATGCACAAGAGGCCTGTATCACAAGACTTGCCTTGCAATTGACCTCTGTGAGACTTCATCCACAGCCTCCCATAGGGATCTGAGTGAATACTAGACCTCCTGCAGGTCAGAGAGTTCCGCCAACTTGCATCAAGTTTACATTAAAACAAGAAAGGAAAAATAAATTCTCAAACCTTTCAAATGGAGAAATATTTTTTTGAATTAAGATTTATTACTTGGTTTCATAATCTGTTACTTGACAGCGGCTGGCTATACAAAGTGTGGAGTCTATTGAATTAGTTTATATAACAGATGGTTCTGTTTTCAAATTTACTCCAAATGTTCAGATCCTTTAGTAAATTAATATTTCCCATCTGATAATATCCCATGGGCTCAGCTTTAATCTTTGGTCTTTCAACAACAAAACAAAACAAAAAACCCAACAAAAAAAAGAGTTAAGGCAGGCCACTGGGAATCATTGACACTTGATTTGAAAATGACAGCCTGGGGAGTGACAAGACTAGCGTAAAATGCATAAGCAATGGCAATAAGAGTATTGTACTGAGGTTTAAGCTAAAATCACAATGTATGAAGTGTTGCAGTTTACTTCTTAGAATAATTTTATGGGAAGATTTCAAAACCTGTTCCATGTGTTAGACAGGTGTGTATGTTTCTTCACTATCCAAAAGTTCCACTTGAGTAACAACTGGTCTTGAAAGTGCATAAAGAAAGCAAGACCAGGCCAATAAATTCACTAATCCTCATGAAAGCTCTGTAAAATGGGTGAGATCATCAGTGTAGCACAACACCTTATTGCAGTGTATTAATTGCAATAAATAGTTCATCTGATGTGGTTTTGGATCATTGGAAGAAAAAAAAAAAGATAACTTCTAAAGACCTACAGACAGTAGCCTGTGTTGACTGTTTCTTGTTCAGTAGACAGAGATGCTCTATATCCGCACGTTAACCTTATATCAACCTTCAACAATTTCCTTTCTTTCCCTAACTGAAATCTAAAAAATAACTTACTAATGGATATTAAGAAAATAGGAACTGAAAACAGTGAAGTTCTTGTTTCAACATGAATTTTCTCTCTGTACATATACATGTGATATGATACCAGTTTCAATTACATAATAGCACTTTTAATTAGACAGCCACATCCAGCTTTTCCTACAGAACTCCAACCTCATTAATGGCTATGACAAATGGTGCTCATTGAAGATTGGTCTTTATTCAGTAGTTCTTCACAGTCTCATTTTTCAATATATGACCCTATGCATTATGTATCATGTGCCATCCAAACCCTGTCCTGAATATAGAACTTTTACTCTGTACAGAAATATTTCTAATGGGCTCTTGCATTAGCACCAATGGATTAGTTTGAAAGGAATATGTGACCGTAAGACAGGATTCCAGAACCCTGGAGTTATGTGACCAGACTCTGTATGTGATGTAAAGAGAGAGTAAAGATATTTCAGAGGGCTATGCAGATTGATTGTCAAGTTGAGTAAACCGCTGTCCAGGGATTACATGTAGAGGATTATTGAAAGCAAAAGTGCAGTTTAAGTCTTTCCACTGTAGAAAGTTAAGAACCTTACTCAAGCATACAGGAAGGCATATCCTTGGGCTTTGGACAAAAGCCCTATCCCTCACTCTTGGTTGGGTATCTAAGTTCTTGCTTTCAGTAAAGAGTAGGGAATATTGTTATTTCCAAATTTAACTAGAGGAAGAGGAGGCAGCAAAGGCATTGGTGGTACTGTTGCAGTGATGTTGGTGATGCAATAGTTTACTAATAAAGCTTTCACTTGACACATCAGAAATCCAGGTTTAGTTAACGTCCATCTCTCTCTGACATAAGAATCAAATGTGTGCTCAACAGCCATTCAACCGCCAAAAAAAACATTCAAGTTTTACTTGATTAGACAAGAAAGAGGCCAAGGTGAACCATGATTCTTTAGTTTAATGGCTAGAACATGCAGTTGAGAATGGGAGAGGAAATGAGTGAGCAACTGGTGGCTAAGATAGGGAATATCTATTTTGGGGTTTTCCTAATAAGGAATCCTTTAAAAATATGAAAAACCTGCAGTGGAACGCAAGGTTTTCTAATCCAGCCCTGCAGTTGCCTGGAGCCTAACAACTTGTCCAGAAAGCTTATATGCATTGTCCTTTCATGTTGTGGCACAGTCCCAAAAGGAACCAGTATTTCTACCCTCCCTTCCTTGCATTACCCAGAAGTCAATTGTGTGGGAGCTCTGAGTATGACTCACCTCAGAAGAAGGGGGAAATTGAGTCTGTACCTCCTACATCCCTAAGAAATGCCATACTGACTAGACTATTACCTAACAAAAGGCACCACCTTCTTGGCCAGTTAGATTTTGACAGAAATCAGTGGGAGTAAGCCTTTTAGTAGACATAGATGAAAGTTTATAGATTCAAGTCAGGCTGAGAAAAGCATTTATATTGAATAAGCCCTATATTACAGTGACATACCTCTCCGTGAATACGCAGAAGCAGAATTGTAGATACTTGTTACACTAGGAGGTATTTGAGACTCTTATGGAGATGAAGTATTTTCAAAATTGGGTGGAAATGGAAATGGATGTTAAAGAATCTCAGAATTAGAAGTATGCTCTGCTTTAAATTTACATGAAGACCTACTGTCATTATTCCTTTCAACCTGTCCATAGCACTTCAAAAATATTAATGATTTTATTTCAGTGGCAGTACTGAGACTATCATCACACACAGAACTGTGACAGATTGTAGCTAAACCAATGAAAGAACATAAGGTGGCCAGTCTGACACAAATGAGTTGACATTATAAGAACAGTCTAAGTGAAGAGTAGAGCTCATCTTGAAACCTCTTTGGTTTCACTGATCTCAGTTACAGCAGTAAGAGCTCAGCATACTTGCTGTGTGGTTTTACACTGAACAACAAACAGCAACCACCTTGTCCACAACATTTCAGATAAATAATCTGAAATGCTGAGACTTGCCCAGCAGCACCTAAGAGCTGCACAGGAGCTGAGACAGAATCCACTTAACCAAGGAAGCTTTAGCTTCTCTAGCCTTGAGGACATCCCTTTGCCTTCTGAATGTTCCAGTCTCAATGTTACGCTCTATGGCAAGATTCTGGTAGCTCTCATTCACCAGCCAGCCTTGAGCACCACGTGCAACATAAGGCCTGGCTTCACTTGGAAGAACTGTATCGTCATGGCCTTTGATTGTATCCATGTATGTGTGTACAAGGGAGGCACATCACAGCTTCATAAAGAAATTTACGTTGCAGTAACAAACCAGGAACAAAAATTACACTAAAAATCCAGTGATCTTTCAATCCTGTGAAATACAGTGGATCCTCACGCAAGTCATCAGTGGGTCTGGGTTCTTGAAATGCGTAACACAGCTGTTTAGCACTTGAGCTAACGAAGTAATTTGTAGTAGCAGAAGGCTTTTATTTTCCACTAGGGGGGAATGGATACACATACTTTGCTGGTGAGTTTAACAAATCTTTGCAAGCTCATGAAGAAATTATGAGGTTTGGGGGTAGTAGGTTAACTCGTCCTAAAGAAAAGATTAAGAAAGTCTTAGCCTGAAAATTTAAATACACCCCAAGAATGACGCCTAGTTTCCTTTATCTGTGTCTGGATTTCTGAGAGCTTTGGGATATGCTTAGGTCAAACATTTTCCTGAAACTAAGATGGGGAAAAATTGAAAAAGCAGGACTTTAGGAACACCAATTATTACAAGACGCATGATAAAAGTGTCTGTGTAGGTGAAATACAGTAACATATTTGGTGACTGAAAGCAGAGTCATCAGTTCAAAAGCACTGAGCTGCCTCCACCACAGACCTCAGTTCCTGTGCTACACACACAGCTCAAAGTCTCCTGGTGCTGCCCTTATTCCATTCACTACAGTCAATAGCAGCTTACCTGACAAAGAGTCCCAGTGGTTTCTACATTAAATTTCTGTGAAGCAAAGGTGACAGGACCTGACATTACTGAAAAAACTTCCCAAAATCACTAACAATGTGAAGACCCTAGTTCTGGGATCTTTGACTGCCAAAGCTGGGAGAGCTTTTGAATTTGGGTCTCAGCCAGGCCCTCAGTCCTGTGATGTACTGAGGGCCTTCAGCTCCCTAACAGCCTTGGCTATGGATGCTCTTCTGACTGTGTCACCTTGGGCCTCAATTACTGCTCTCAAGTTTTTATTTTCCCTACCCCTGTTCATTCTTCCGTTAATGCTGGTTCTCCTCCCTTTCCCTCCCTTGTGGCAATGGATTCTCATTCACTGTGGGCCTCTCCAGCTCCCACTGAATTCAACGAGTGCTTTGCCATTGACTTCCGTGGGAAAAAGATCTGGCCTTTCCTATTCTTTCTCTCTCTTCACCCACCCACAGCTGTCATCTATCTATTCTTATGCTGCTTCTCTATTTTCTTTTTTAATTCTCTGTCCAATATTATAAACTTCATATTTTTTTCATATTTCTCTGGCCTCTTTACATAATGTAATCTGAACCTTTTGCAATTTAACCTCCCTAACATTTCACACACCCATTTCCACGTCCCTCTTTCATTTTGTTTCTTTTCCAACTTTTGGCTTTCTTATTTTAACCTCTCTGACTGAAATAGGAAACAGAAAAATAAACGAAAGTACTAAGAACTTCATACAGTAGCTGGGTGAGGTGGTGGTTTAGATTCATCAAAGGGTATTCGTTTTTCAAATTTTAATAGCCTAGATAAGAATCTTGTTCATTATTCATCTGTGTTAGAATTGTAATGAAATGCTGCAGTGGGGGGAATTAAATTTCTAGACAGATGCTTCATAAATAAAGAAGCATTTCATAAATATCAAATTATGCCACTATCTTAGCATGTTCTCTGTCATTACAGAAATGTAATAATTATCTCTGATTATTCATTATAATTTAAGAATGGATAATGAGTAGAAAATGTATGCATGAAGGAGGGAAACACCTGTAGCACTGAGGTTTTACCTTTTCTCTTATATATGTGAGTTTTGGGGGGGGGGTTGGAGCATTAATTCAGCACTCATATCAGGAGGGAAAATTAATAAGTGGTTAAGTAGTATCTGTTCAACAGTGCATTTAACTGTATGTTTCACTAACTGCTGAATAGTACCTTTACCTTGCAAGAGGCTTTCTGCAAGAGGCTTTCTCCTTGAACAGTACTCTGTTCACACATGCACTTTTATAGATATGGACAACATGAAAACTTATTTTGTTGGTTTAAAATATATTTTATGAACAGAATTAAATAATTATATTTCCCAGTATTCTTTAGTATTCCAGACAGAAATAATCTATTCGTTGCCTAAATAGGTTCATGACAGGCAACAGCAATACGAAATTCTCGCTTTCTTTCATGCCAAAGTACCTCCTTTTTACCCAAAGGGCTACTTAGAGGAATGAGAGGTGAGACAACTAGCCAAGGTAAAGTCATTTGGTGAAATTTCTACAGAAAAGGGTCCCAGTCATGGTGGTGGCTGTTGACCTGTAGTACTCGTCACAAGTATTTGACAGACATTCCTTAACTTATTTGATAAAGGAAGGTGAACTGCTCATGGGGTGCTCTATAGTGAATAATATATTTCTGTTACCACCTACCTAATCTAGATTAGAGCTGTGGTCAAATTTAAGAGACATGTGGACAGGTAATAAGTCTGTGAGTAGTAGTGAAAGTTCATTTCAACAGAGGAAGAAGTTTCCATTGTGATGGTTGTAATTTCTTAGGATTCCAGGGAGTATGGTGCAAGGCCTAAAGGGAAGGTAAAAGAATAAGAGAAAAGCATGGCATAGGGAAAATTTCTCTTTTCATAAATGAAGGGGTAATAGAATATGCTGACATATCTTCAGTAGCTCATCTGAGCTAGCACAAGTAGCACAGGTGACAAAATGGAAAGAATAAGAAAGAAAACATGAGGCACATGACTCCTGGACTTGGTGTTCTAGAAAATCAGGTTTGAAGAATCTTCAGGAGAGCATCTAATCATGCTCTTTACAACCGTGAAGCAAATGCCATCTTGGAGGTGCTCTGAATGGCAGATGAAACATGAAGCAGTCTTGTGATTGCTTGTTTCAGAGCCCTGCTGTGATTAGGCACAAAGGAATTTTTTAATGGAAGCGAGACATGAACTAAGGAGGGTTGAGAATTAGTTCAGTATTCATTTCCTCAGTAGGTTTCACTATCCTCAAATTACTCCTAACATAATATTTCCAATCATTTATGTCTTTTACATTGATTACACTTTTATTTCATAAGAAAATTTCTTATTCCTTGTCCATATCATATCTAGAATGTAATGAGATCTTTTATAGTTTAATAATAGGGTTGTTTCAGAAGAACAGGCTGCAAGCCGTACTGTATGCTGTAAGATACCATATGAAATCTGTATGCATACAGTATTTTATTACCACATAATCAGATAGGAAACTTAGGCTATTCATCATTAAGCTACTTGGGAAGTAAATAGAGAGATAAGAAATTCTTGTCTGCAAAGTGCCATAACAGTTACATATTACCAAAGTGTTTACAGTAAGGTCCATTTTGTGAACTGAAGAGAGTTTCCAGTTATGCATCACCTGCATGCAATATTCCTATATCATATTTGCATATAACTATAGCAGTAGACTTATATTGTATTACCGTTAACATTTTGTGTGTGCACAGGTGTGCTTAGTTATTGTATAACTCCACATCATGTGGCAAAGTCCAGTCAACGCTCTCTTGTGGATTTAAATGCAAATCAAGTAGTTCTGGCATTTAATTTTTATTAATCACAAAGTACTGTAAACTTTCTCAGACTCTGATCTTTTCACCCTAAGCTTATTTGATCTTCATCCAAGTAACCAGCATGATTCAGTATTCTCCCAGGATATAATATTATAGTTTGCAAAGTGATTGTTAAATGCATTAATAATTTCAATGGGATCATTAATAACACCTCGTCAGTGACCTGGCTCGGATAATAACTTTCTTGTGACTTGCATGAAGTAATTTCTTTTCTTTTGGGGGGTGGCGTGGGTTTTCTTTTTTAAAAACCTTTTCCAGAGGTTTTTAGATGTCTTTCAGTTGTTTTCCAGTGACTGAAATAGCTTTCAACTGCAGCATGTCTTGAGGTTTATGCATTCATTTCTACGAAAATGTGATAATTGGTTAACCAACCATTCCTCTGTAGTTGGCCTGATTGCTTAACCTAACAACTCCACCAATATTTTTTGTAAATAACAGTAATGAGATGTATTTTTTGTGATAAAGTCCTGTTGTTACAGACTGTTAAGGCAGCAAGTGTCTATTGACACAAGTCATATAAATCTATTAAAACAGTATGGCAAAGAGACCTCTTCTGGACTGAAAATTAATATGGCAGAATTTCAGTTTATGAAAGCAATATATCATCATTTCTAGTATTTTCATGTCAGGATAGTCATGACTGCAAAGGGTAATTCTCTGGCTATTGGCATACAATTAAGAGCCCCAAAACGCATTGTAACTTGGAGATAGACATTAATCATCTTTGTCTCCCTATTTACCCCTGTCAGTTTGATGGATCGCTGTCTTGCAGCATTCATCTTGCAGATCACCATATCCTCCTGCAACGATAGCAAGCTATCTCTGTATATCTGTGCATTCCCTGTATTGCTCTCTCCTGTTTTCCAAGTGGAGAATAAAGAAAGTCCAACTATTTGTTGGCCCTGCAAAAAGATTGACACTGTTCAAGCAAGGATCACTCTTCTTTTTGCTTTATCTACATTGGTAATGTGTAGTGGTATGATGTTACCAAGGGCCAAGGTGACATTTTTTTATGAAAGAAAGTAGGTTAAGAAAAAAAATCAGTTGTGGAAACAACAATATAGCCTGCTAAAACTATGAGGGGGAATTCTTTTCCAAACATTGATGTAACTCATTAGCAACCAGTTCCATAAATAGTTGCCTCTGTGCATTGTCTGGTGTGAGAACGCCAGTTTTCACTGTCGTAAGAAAACAAGAGAGTCTTTAGTTAGATCTGCTCATAACTGTCCTCCAATGAAACATTCTGGCTGCTCTTCTTTTCTGTCTCCTTTCATGTGGTACATCCAGTGTTGTTTGTATACCTGATAAGCAAGATTTATTGTGTATTACCAGCAGCAGTCCCACCTTTGACTCTTTTGCACATATATTGAAAGATTAGAATAGGGTCCATATCAGCAGACTAGAATGTTTACTACGGCTGGACAATGAACAAAGTAGCTACACTAATGTGAAGCTAATTACATTTACATGACCATTCATTTTGCTGCATGTCTTCTGTTTTTCTAGACCTACAAATTTTAATAACATTTTTCAGACGCATATTATTACTATCGGACTTTTGGGACATTATCCTAAACTTGGAGCTATTATTCTTCAGTCCATTCCCTAGGTCAGGTTAGAGTCACCTGTAGGAATCTCCGTCTTCAGTCAGCAACTAGTGGCTGTAACTGAGCTGGTTGTAACAGCCAGGAAATGCAGGCATTCGTACAGTGACTGTATCATTGTACGCATTGGCATAAGTACAATGTAAGTAAGGAACTGTTGCACTTACCCTCTTCTCTTACCTTTCCCAGAAGAGAAAAAAAGCCCACCATTGCCTAGTTTGGTGGTTCCTTTGCCCTTCTGAAACATTCTAGTGAAGCAAGGCCTAAACACAACAGAGGGGACCCCAGATTGCTACAGACAGAATTTTCCAACAAACTCCAGCTAGGGCAATGATTAGTAGAGAGAAAAGGAGGCTATTCAATCTGCCCTTGTGTTGTGCAGTCCCTATAGGTGTTGTTGATTAACAAGATACTAAACAAGGTGCTAATTATGCATTGTAGCTTCAGTCCTGTGAAGTCCCATGTCCTATAACTTCAATTCTTCCTCCTGTGCAGGCAGACTGGGTAAGTGCTCATCTCCTGTCTTAGATGAGAGTCTGAAACTTAGGTTGTTAGCATTACAGAATCATAGAAATTAAAGATGGAAAAATTTTATTAGATCATCTACAGTAGTTCGTCATCTTGCCAATACAAGCATTTTACTATAGAACAATCACTCCTTGCCCAAAGCCGCAGAGAGAATCAGTGTCAGAGCCAGGATTAAAACTCAAGGAGTTTCTGGCTTCCTGTCCTCTACTCAGACGGCAAAAGCATACTGCAGAAAAACTAGATTGTACAAACATTAACAAAAAACAGCAGGGATGATTTGATTAATTCAGATTCCTTGCTAAAAGGCCTGTAGTGGTTTTGATTAGCCCTTGGGCCCTCATCAGGCTTATAGGGGTGTGTGTGGTAAATTTCCTTTTACCAATATATTACCTAGAAGATCTAGAACTGATAGGTGTTCTTGAGAAACATGCAATTAAAACACTACTTCAAGCAAATCCCTATGAATATCTGGATCAGCATCTTTATGATAAATAGGTCAGACTTAATCCTGTAAGCTCTTGAAGGCAGGGGCTGTGTTTTCAATATGTCCATACAGTGCCTTACTGGATGCTCTATGCAGTACTGTGATATAAATTAATAATAATTAGTATTTATTTATTGAACATAAGAGCTAATTTTAGAAGTTATTTCTGAGGTGTAGCTTCACTTGTTCATAAGCAATGACTATGTGCTTAGCCCACAGGGCTGTTTATATCAGTTGGTTTTGTATCTCATATATATTTGCAAGTATGAGTATTACATGGGATGGGCTTATTAGTTTTATTATTGCATAGCACTTGGTATATGTATTTCTATAGATGCTCATGTAGCATCTATAGAAAGTACACTTAAAAACTCAATATTTGCTGCACAGCTTGGTTTCCACTTCAACACCAGAATTTTCATACGTAGGTTTCTACAGTAAACGTATTATTATTGGGACTGGAAACACTGCTTAATAGTACAGTTTTCAGATGTGTCTCATTATAAAATCTTGTTTTCAGTAGCTAAACTTTAACTATTTAAGGAAACTTTTTAGTGATATATATCTATCTCAGACAGGATTTTTTAGAGAAAATTTTACTGTGAATAATCCAGTTATTTCTAATAAACCAAGAAAAAATATTGCAACTATTTTAGTGAGAAGATTTGAACCCCTGTGTTTTGGAGCAGGGATATAAAATTTGTCACCAGGTGATCTTTATGTTGGATGTCTGTTTTCTTCCTGTTTTGGACAAAAATTCCAGGATGTTATGAGTTGTTCTGGCAGCAGTTTTTTCTCCACTTAACTTGTTCTTACTTAAAAATGAAGCTTTCCACTGATCTCATTCTGTTTACTGTTGAACACCAAGGTTTTTACCTCTTCAGTGCTCTTTTGGTCCTTCCCCAGCTGTCAGATGACTTCTCAGACACAAACAAATGACATTCAGTGAGTTTTACATTGCATTTTAGCAGGAATCTGAGAATATGTCATTACACGCTGTGGCAATGCAAAAGATAATGGCAATTAGCTCTCTGCATGTAGCTAAGGTTGTGCTTTCACAATCACTTCAAGATGATCTAAGTAGATGCTTCTGCCAAAAGTGGTGACTTCACCTATCCCTAGACAATGGTGGCATATTCCTGCTTCTTGACTTTTAGAGAACTAATCCAGATAAAGAATACTAACTTTTTGGCTAAATTAGCTTGCTCATGCTGTACCTATGCAGATGCTAGCACAGGCCTGAGAGTAAGACTGCTTGCCTATGGCAGCAACAGGGAATGCTAGTTCATGTAGTCAGCAGCTGAAAATTATCTTCAACTCATTACTAGCAGTCAAGTCCTCTTCACCTTTCCATTGACTATATGTAATCCTTGAATTCAGCCAACAGTTAGTACAGAGATTAATTGATAAGACATGGCTGGTAAACATCAACAACTTTTGAATATGTCACTAGCAAACCTTGTCTGCTGCTTGAAAATTATTAGGGATCGTCACAGGGAATTTTTTTTATGCCTGTACTTCTTTTATTGAATTCCAGACCACCAATTTGCACATGTAATTTGGCCATGAAGGATGGAATTAATTTTGCTTAACTTTAGATGTCTATAATGCAAACTTTGAAAAGTGAGCTGACCATCTAGGCTCCCTTCAATTGTCAATGAAATATTATTGGGACTTCTAGATTGGGACTGTTTCAATAATCTGCCTTTAGAAGGATTAATAATGCTCTAAAAATGCTTACCTGGCTCTATTGATTAAATAAAAAAATTAACCCTCTGCAGATGAATAGTCACGTGACAACATATACACTGTTAAATGAGATGAATCCAATCAAAAAGCCTGTCTAACCTGGTAAACTCAAGGACTGGTTAGGCAAGGTGATTTGGTCAGAGAGAGACTGGGATTGGTTGGCAAACCCATGATACAGCTAGGAATGAAGGGGACTGAAGGCAAGAACAAGTAAAAGCAGTCAACTATCAGCTCCCTTCCTCTTCTAGATGGTAGTGGTCTGTGCCATGAAGCAAGATGTATCAGCCCTACTCATGATTCAATGATTCATGTGGTTATCTAAATAGTGTAACTTGATGGATGTTGCCAATTTCCTACTTTGCTGTTATAAAAACATAGACATTTATTCAAAGTCAAGAACTCGAAAGAATTGCCATTAAGTTCATCCATAGAGGGTCGTCAGCCATGCTACATTCACCGTGAGATGGAGATCTCAGGTGGGAGTTTACACTGCTCCTATTCAAGATCATCATATTTCCCTGAATTTAAAGATTGTACATGCCTATGTAAAAAAACAAAACCAGACATGCCTGAAAGAATGAAATCAGTAACCTCTCCCCACATTCCAAGAGGAAGAAAAAACAAACAAGTAAGAACATAAAAGTCAGTCAAGCATGCTGTTATACTGCTACATGCAAATAACTTGAAAGGATTTAAACAAATAGAAAATATTTTTTAGAAAAAACCAAAACTTTAGAAAAAAATAATCCTTGCGAAATGTAAACAACTGTTTCTAAAAGCTTTATAAGTATTTTTGTTTGGGTTTAAACTAAATCTGACATCTAACTGTGTACAGTAATATTGTCATGCTTTGTTTGGTGTTATGTATTATGGACCAACTGAATCAGAGATCTATCTACATAAGAAAAATTAGACAAATTTTAAGTATTCATTGAACTGAGGTGAAAGCAGTAATGTTAACATACAGTTCAATTAAATTGTGTTTTAAATATAAAAAGTAGAAATATATTAACTGCAGTTGAGTAATATGTAAGAAATAAACAGCTAACTTTCCAGCTGGCATTTACAACCTTTGGCATGTAACTAACAGCAACTTGGTGAGATTTAAGTGGGTAGGTTAAGCACTATGCATAGGAGCATGAATCAGGAGAACAACTTCAGTGTATGAGAACAGGGGATGGTCCCAATGAAAAGCACATCTGTAAATTTCATATACTGTAAATTCCCTGGCTCCAGTTGCAGATCATGCATTGTTTCTAAACAGCTCTGAGATTCTTCCCTGTGTCAGTGCAAAGCATTGTTAAAGTTTAATGCTACTTCTGTGCTGCTCAGTTTTTTAATTTTCTTGGCGCACCACTGAGGAAGGGGAACGCTTAAGGCTGAAAATGAATAACTTTAATTAGAGTAGGGCCTTCTATTACTGGGCCAAATTCTGAGTCCTTCAGCTGAGCAGAACTCCCACTAATTTCAGAGGAACTTTTGTTCTACTGACTGCATAACTTGAATCATTGTCCCATGTTAACCTCTGGTAGCTTAGTTAGTCTCATGGCAAGATACACAGGAAAAGCCATCTTAATCCTGAGGAGCTGCGTCTAAAAATGGGTCACTAAGAGCTCTCTTCTGAAAGAGTTTTTATGTCCTAGCTTTCAGCTTGGTGTAATATTCTCAACTGCTCAGAGTACCTCTTTTATAGTAGCTAAGGGTTTGTTTTTGAGTTACTACTACTGCATTCTGGTAGAGCAAAAGTGAAATTCTTGACTGTTTTTCAGAAAAAAATCTAGTTGGAAATAACTTGCATATTCTTGCAAGATGATTGCTTTTGCTAATGCAGCTAACTACCTCAAATTCTCTATAACTTCAGATGAGCAAGCCACTGGGGAATTTTGTTCCATAGCACTCACGGATGGTTGCATTTCAGTGATGGATAAAGGAGGGGCTTCTCCTTCCACTTCTATATATATGACCATCAGTAAACAATATGGTCTGGAATACTTGTGGAAGATAGGAATAATGCTGCAAAAACAGGGCTTTAAATAATATTTTCTAAGGCTTTTAACTGGCTGCATGAATTGTTACTTTTCTCAAAGCAGAAGTACCTTATGGGAGAACTATTATTAGCATTTTTATTGCTTAAGGAACCTGTTATTAAAAGAATGTAAAGGAGAAAAACAGCCAGCTCCTTGTCAAATGTCAGCTTTTGTGACAGTAAGGGTAAGATTTTCAGAAGTCCTCAAATTTATTTTATACTACATCTTTTCAATATCAGTGGGAAAAGTTGTATTGACTTTGGTGGAATTTAGACCAGAGTGAAAAAAACCATTAGAAACTTCAGAAATAATTAAAAAAATAATTAGAAAAGTTGCTTTTTCTTCTGTTGGTCTTATATACTGACATTTATGGAAATTTCTCCATTCTGTATTTCATTGCATTGTGATTGAGGTTATCACAATCTTACTTTAAATTTATCTTAATAACTTTAGTGTTAAGCCCCTTTTGATGGATTTAGGAAAAATGGTTTAAGATATTTCTTTTTCAGTCAATGATTTAAAGTGGTGAATAACTTCACCAGAACACTTGTAAGTAACTTGTTTTTACCTTCATAATCCAGAACATGCACCTTATTTTTATTCTCAATTTGTCAAGCTTCAATTTCTGGCTAGTAGTTCTCGATATTTATCTTTTTTTAATTTAAAAATCACTATTGAAAGTCTCCTCATTTAATTACTAATAAGCTATTATCAGGTCACACAGTTGGCTTCTCTTGGGTAAGTTAACTAGACTAAGCCTTTCTGTTCTGTCATTTTACAACTAGTTTTCCACACCATGATTCATTCTTATTTTGCTTTCCTGAGCCCTGTATGATTTTTTAATATCTTTTTTTAAGTGTGGGCATTAGAATTACACACACACTATTCCAGTAATGGCCTCACTGGTGAGAATCATGTGTAAAAATCACTGCAAAATACATTATTCAGATACTATTGCGATAGGGGCCAGATAGTACCTAGCTACCCTGAGAGATATAAAAGCTGTAATAACATTCCATTTCAACTTTTTCTTTGGTTTTGGTTCCTGTGGTTCTATGCACTCACCATGTTCATTTTACTTTGTGATTTGGTTGTTCCAAAACTGTAAAGTGAAACTCATCTCAGCCCACAGTTCTTCCCCTTCTGCCCCCTCAATTTTGTGCTGAAACTATGCAAAAATGTGCATCTTTGTTATTTTTATTTAAACACAAAAATATCTTGGCGCAACTGTGCTGAAAACTGGGTCATGACTTGTTCAGAATATTTGTAGCCCTTTCAAGGAATATCAGTTCTACTTAGAGCTTGTAATGAAATCCAAATTTAACACTTTCAGGTGGTAGGTGTGAACATTGTCCTGAGTTAAATGACTATGTTTTTTAATGATTCAGAATATGCTACTGTAAGTTAATTCCTGTTCATTTTCTTCTGGTGAGTTACTGATTGAAACTAAAAGTTAAAATATTTTCATAGTTGGAAGGTAAGTGGCGGATAGAATGTAGTTCATTTGAATTAAGTTTACTGAATGTGGAAGTGGCTCCATGGGGAATTAAACTGAGGTCTGTTTATCAATAACATTTGTCATTGTGATTTCCTCAAAATACTGCCTTATACAAATTGAGTTCAGCATGGTGAGTCTGAGGACCCACAACAAAGTTACATGAGCTGAACAAGAAATAATACTTCAGCAGAGCAATAGTTACAGCATAGGAGGATGTTTTCTGCTCAGAGCAAATATAGGGTCATCCAGCATGAACATTAGGGCACTTGATTGAATTATAGAAGCTCATATATATATATATGATTATAGAAGCTGTAATATATCTCATAAACTAATGAAATATGGATTATTTGCAAGGATGCGGGAATTACTCGGTATTTGCTAGAATGATTCAAAGGCTGGTCAAACCTAAGCGGAAATGCTGAATATTTCTCAGCTCATGATAGCAAACATACAAAAGCTTTGAGTGTTCCAGAAAATAGTGACCCTTCTCTTCAGCATGCATAACATAAGTAAAGCTAAATAAAATGTGCATATGCATCTCTGTTTCTCTTTCGTCTCAACTTCAACTCAAAGTCATGCAAGTCATACTCTTCTTGGGTATCAGAGAAAAACTTCAGCTCACTTCTGTGGCTAATTTTCTTTTAGTTGCTTCTTGAACTCATCTTTTAATCTGTTATTGCTTCATAAGTGTCCTTTTTGTTGAATCTTACCACTTTCATCAAATGATCACATATTCTCTATTAGAGATTACTGCAAGTTATCAACCCACTTTGTTGCATCTGTGTTTTGGTTGCTATCTGCAGTGTATTCAAATACTAGTCACGGTGATCACCTACCTGCTTACTCAGTCCAGACCCGTATACATGACACAAGTTAGCCCACTGATCATATGACTCCCAGCAAACGTCTCCAGAAGAAATTAACTCTCTGAAGTCCATGAACACAGATCACAAAGTTAATCAGGTAAAGGGAAGCAACAATTCTGCTATTAATACTTAATGCAAAGATCTAGTTTATTTGTCATATAATCTTCCACTCCATGAGAAGGCTTTGTCAGCTCTAGCTTAACTGGCAAACCCTACCCAGCACAGATGAATGACAGATTTTGTGCTAACCCTTGTAAACCAAAACCATCATGTTTCATGTAGATCTTTTCATATCTGCTATAATACCTAAACAAAATGGGGTGAGTTGAGGACAAAGTTGCAGCCCTAACTCTGAATTTCCTAGCTTTTGTGGGCTTAAGTCATACCCTTAATGTTATTTGAAAGTATTTTTCTGTGGTTTAATATATACTATAACTTGTTCTTTTGTGACAACTAGATTTATACTGGCTTCATCCCTAATACCACTGGAAACTGGAAGCAGGTCATAGTGTGAGCCTGTCTTCCAAATATTTGAAACAGAAAGTCACCATTCTGCTCTCATTGCTCTTGTTCTCCAATAAAAGTTCAGTGTTCTGTATTAATTAGAATGATACTTCTTATGTCAATACCACATCTAACTTGCAGACTATTTGTCCTCCTGAATGTTAAAGGTGAACAAATGAACAAAAATCTCTTTGTACTTTTTCTCCTTTCTTTTTTATTCATATGGAAAGACCTGGTTTTAATGAAAAAATGGATTGTTTTTTTACAGTAGAAATTCTTTTCTTGCCTTTTAATTTGATTTTCCTTGGCTTATTCCATAGTTGTTTTATTCTATGTTTGAATTTTTTAATGCTACAGGCTGCATTTGCATTGACAAGAGTCTACCTATCTCTACCTATAAGTAACCTATCTCTACCTATAAGTATTGTCTGTTATGTCTTCATATTAAAACCATAGGCCTTAGTTATCTGAGTAACATTATATCACATAGCAAAATAAGTTTACATGTTTACATGTGAATGTTGACATAAATTCTGGGTTGAAGTTCTGCTTCCTAATGACCACTCAGGTCACAGACCTGAACTCTGTTGCTGGAAGTCAAAGCACTTCCAGCAGAATTCTTTGCCTCCCACACATGTAGGTGAGTTTTTAATTAAAATAATAATAATAATAATCCTGTTGTTCTTGTCACACCGATCCTGTGTAGGGTTGACTGCCTGCAGAACAACATATGTACTGAATCCATAAGCTTCTTTCATGAGGAGAAAGATGCTGGACCTTCTGCATGGATAGAGTGCAGCTTCATGAAAATCAAAGTAGTAGAGCCATCCATGGGAGAAAATGAGTGAGGGGAACAAGGGAAAGACGACTGGAGAGGGAAGAGATCTTGGAGTCCATGGGTACTACTTGCATCCCTATACAAGCAGAGAACAAGAAGTTCCAAACCCACCACTTCACCCCACCACTATGCCATACACTGCTTTTCTCTCAGGGAGATATTTTTATGGTCATTTAAATGCAACATGAGTGAGGGCTGTCACTGAAACTGCAAGCTCTCCCTTCCCAGCCTTGTCAATGTTCCTGTCCTGTCACTTCCCCTTCACAGGCGTTAGGGAGGGACCATTTGTTCAGTAAGCCAGCTCAGGAACTGTCCGCAGATGGACCCTTTGTTGCCACCTTTTTTGCTATCTTTTTCCGTGCCAGCTTGAGTTGAACTAAAAATGTGTGGAACTTCAACCTCTGTTCTGCTGACACAGCTATATGGGTGGCCTTTTTTTTGTTTGTTTCAGTGATCTGTTTACAATGCAACACCATAAACAGTTGAGATAAGAATGAGGGGGAAGCAGACAGGAACACTGTAATTCTACTTTACCACTGAATGAACTCTAACATTCACATTCATACAGCATTCATTCATACAGCATGCACATAGCCACAGAGGGAAGATGGATAAAAGGAAGTATTCCAGAGACAGAGAGATCAGAAAAATCTTGAACAGCTAATCTGCTTTCTGTTTGACTAAAAAAAAACCTTTGCTGAAGTGACTTCTGTAACTCAAAAGCTTTTGTTGTATATCCAGAAAGTCAATAAACATTGACTTTTTTTAGGAAAGGCAGCTGTTGTTGGCAATTCACTTGGTTCCTTATCTTTTCATAAAGTTAGCATTTCAAAGTATATTGAGACAAGAGATTTTAGAAGCTGTGATTTTCAGTCCTGTTCTCAGAAGATCTGGAAGGCCTTACCCCGATGCCAGCCACTGGCTAAAAGGGTTTGCTCAGAACACTTGTAAGGTCTGTATTTGCAGAAGAAATCCCTTTTAGACAGATCTGGATCTCAGCTCAATACTGTCTCATTTAATTAAGGAGCATGTATGAAATAATTTTTGTAGCCGTCTTAAGGTTTTTCCCGCCATTAAAATAAACTGGTATGAAACCCCTCTTTCTTTGTTGTTTGATGTAACTTCCACTTGGCAGAACATCTCTAATAAGGGGAAGAAACAATACCTTTTTGCTCTTGAAAGTCAGAGTTGTTATATGTTAGTTGTGGATATGATAGTAGGGATTTGGCAGATTGTTATTTTTTTGTCGTTTTATTGGACACCAGTTTTTCTCACCTATTCTGAGGCGCATGTACTTACCGCTTTTATCACTTCCTTGTACCTTTCTGACAATGCAAAGAAATCAAGCTGTTTTGTTTAATATGGGGGAATTCCAAATACATGTGAAGCTGCCATAGTGAACCACATGTTACCAGACCCATTTCTTCCACCTTTTCTTCCTTTTTGGTGGCTAGCAGAAGTGTGCACAGGGCTCCGGCAATCCCAAACTGAGAAAATAGCTTCCTCATAACATTGGTGCAAGCTACATTAAACTTAAGTGTTTCTTCCATACAGTTTTTCTGAGAACAGTAAAAGTTCACAAAACTCTGAATCTGCCAAAAATAAGGTGACGTCCTGGTAAAGGGGACATCTGCCTAAATTCTCAAAGTTGGAAGACCACACCAAAATGTCTGTGGTGATATTGTGGCAGATAAACAGTAGTAAGGTGGTTGTCTTGCTGCTTCTCCAGGAGAAAAATCATCTCTTTATTATTGTCAAAGGTATTAAAATGTATATGTGCGTCTCGTTTCCGTTCTTTTGGGGTGGACTGTAGGTAGCAAAATTTATTTGTGCTTGCTACCTCAGAATACAATATAGAGGAAAGTGTGTATGTGTGTACATACATACACCACACATAAATGCACACAAACACAGAGGTTAGTTTTATTTTACTTTAAAATGCATAACTATATTTGTGAGATGGAAACTAAGGAAATCCATAATAAGACTGAAGTCCCAGCACCTCCTAAGATCTGAGAACAGAAAGAAGTTTCCAGGCTTTCATGTATGGAAATAACAGATGAGTCAATGGGTGTTCTCCGTGCTAGCTGCTTCCAGAGCTACTTTCTCCATGTCAGCAGCATTGCCTTATAACGTTTCTAAAGGCCGCCTAGTATCCATAGCCACCACTGATTTAACTGGAGCTTTGGGCACTCAGTACCCCTGAAATTACCCCTGAAACTGGGCATGTGGCTTCCATGATGCTTCAGGAAAGGCAGTCACACAAAAACAGTTTAGGGAAGTTAACATCTGGCATTTGGGTTAATGTAAGATTTGCTCAAGGTGACAATTCCTGGTAAAAATTTACACTAGAGAGGAAAAATAAAAAAGAAAAAAAAAAGGAAAAAAAAAAAGAAAAAAAAAAAGAAAACCTGACTTACTCATAGTGTAATAACACTGTACTTTTAAAATGCTTTTAACCACAAACAGTTTGGAACAACCAACTGCAATCTATTAAGTTTCACCTCACAGGGATTTTACTTTTTCCTCAAGGCTTTCTTGTATGTTATATAAGTATTTTTAGGAAATTCACAGTTTTTTCTGAATTTAAAAGAAATATCAACTTTATGGGGGGAAACCAACAAATATCCATAGCTTTTAAGATAGAAAGAAAAATAATTTACTATAGGGCACATCAGCAGTGAAAAATCTCTACTGATGTGCTTTATAATAAATTATTTTTCTTTGTCCTTCTGGGAGTTATTTCACTTTAACTTCAGGGTCAAATTCAGCCTAATTTATACAAATGCCATTATGTAGAATACTGAAGCTTTTATTGCATTTCTTGCTTTGGAATGAGTAAAGTAAGCAAAAGTTGCCTTAGAATGTATATCTATTCAGAACAAGATTTTTTTTCAGTATCTAGCTTATATAGGAGAGATTTTTATATATAATATACATTTATCCTTCTCAAATTATAACCACAGCAATTCTTTTTTTTATCCACATTGACCTTTCAAGAGTTCCAGTGAGAACTGAAACTTGTTCCGCTCAATGGTTGATAAATTGATACGAAAAATTGAATTAAATTCTTATTGAAGTACCATGCCCCCATATTTTTCCATCTCAGTTTTAGGATGTGGTTATTTTTTTCTTATGTGCATAGGCTATGTTTTTTGGATAATCTGTTTGGGAAGTCAACAAGCAATGAAATCTAACAACTAAACCCTACTTTCCATGGATTTACTGGGCTAGCCCATTATCTGCTATTCTACTTTACATTAAATATTTTATGAAGAAGGCTTATTTCACATTGTATCAGACTATGTTAGGATAGCAGATCTTGTTTCTAGGAATAGAAGCATGCTTAATGGCTAGAAGTGTTCTATAATACTTTTTAGAAGCTGATTAAAGACAATTAGTGTTTGCTTTGGGACTGTAATGATTTTATGCCTTATTAAAGGATTCACCTAGTATTCTTCATCTTCCCATCATTCCTTTCTTGGTTATGCAGGACACAGACAGCTGAATCATTCACAACATGAAATTTATGAACCAAATTTTAGCATGGTTGCTGTCAAAACAATATTCAGTTGTGTCAGAAGATGAGGATGTGATGGTGAAGACTGGGCCTTTCCTCACATGAGGGACATAGTGTTTCAGGTAACAAGTCTGAGATGACAGGAACAAAGGAAGAGAAGGGCTTCTTGGTGAACAAAGTGCTAATAGTATAGTAGCTGGGAGTAGAGTCAGTAGGAACAGGAGAAAGATCTAGCTTGGAAACTTATGATTTTGTTATCTAAATCAGAACAAAACTGTCTTCAGCTTGGGCCTGGTGGTTAACTGGTGGAAGATTTTAAAGAAAATATAAGTATTGGAAAAGCAATACTTGGGAGCATCTCTGCCTACTTGTTTTGCCAGAAGAATACCATTAGACTTGGTTTCTATGTCATGAAAACATTGATAGGATATAATTTGCAATGATGGGCATAGTGCTAAGTGTATAATTTGGGGATGTTCTAGGATCTGTCTCTTTTAAAGCTGCCTGCAAATATTGTTTTATAAACTGTGTAACTGAACAATAATCATCAGTGTCACATAAATGGAAGCCTAGCTCTTCTCCCACTTCAAAAAACTGAAATTGTTAATCTGATGCAGAATGGTCAAATGTCATCTGTACTACACATGCCATTTGAAAACAAAGTGCATTGAGTTTTAGAAATAAATTAGTAACTCAATCCTCACACAAAACTCTCCTGAATTCAATAGAAATGCTCTGCATAACAGAGTGAATGGATCTTAAGCCTCCAACCTTCCCATCTGCTTTTCTAGGGATAAATTCAGACAGAGGTCTGTATGCCTAATACAGAGTCTACAATCCATGAGGAATTAACATCTTACATAGCATTCTAAACTCTCCTGATTAAAGCTGATGCATATTTTTCTGGGAAAAAAATACAAGTATATTTTAAAATTAATTCTAACTACTACTGTAGTTTAGTATATTAATAAAGTAATGTTATTAAATTCTTCTAGTAATGAAGATCATCATGAAGTATGACATCATCTTGTGGTTTATGGAGCTTGGCATATTGAATACTAAAGCCAAAAAACTTAATTTGGAAACGTGGCATGTGCAGAGCATCATATTAATGCTGTAAAGCTTATCAAATATCTCTAAGAAATTTCCAGGAACTATCTTCCTGTGTAAAAAAGGTGGTAAAGGAACATTTTCTGCTGATACTAAGGTTACTGGGGAAAGGGAAAGCTTCATGGACTCAGGGAGGCTGTCAGGGTGATTAACCTTAGTTGCTAAGGGTGATTCATAGACTTTTTTTCTCTGAGAAATAACCCATACTGATCTGATTAGACTAAAGAGGTCTGGCAGATCATGATCTTAAAAATGTCTGTACCAGCTCTTATGGATGAAAAGCTGACATTGTATATGTCAGATTATGAGAAAGGTCTGCAGCAAAGAGACAGGTGAAAAGATCTGAAATAATTTAATCAGGCTCTCCAACACTTCTATATGGGTTTCTCATGTGGAAGATGATTGCCTGCCTGATAAACTAGATCTGCATAGTAGTTTTTCATTGCTTTCTGAATTGTTTTCTCTGAACCTTTTATTGTCCTAAGTAGGTCATAACTAGCACTGTTACAGATGACTTTGCACTTATTAGTCCTGACATTGTCCCAGCAAGAACATGGATAGAAGTTCCTCTCTAAAGTCAGAATTGCAGAGATCACCTCAAAGACTCACAGCCTCAATCTCCTCCTGGATGGAGGGAAAATAAAGAGCTCCTTTCCAAAAATTTGTGTCATTTCAAGGTTTTAAGATTAAATAGGATCACTGAAAGAGACACAACAGATTAGAGGTGCATTAAACTCAGGAACTGTAACAGAAACACTCCAGGACACACCGATCCATGAGGATTTTGTGAAGAGGAAAGACAAAAGAAAGGTTAGATGGATCTTCAGTGTGCTGAATGTGCCTCACAGTTTTTATAGGATAATATAACTGAACTGTGCTTAACTCAATTTAAGATTTTACTTTGTGGTTGACCTTTTCCAGATTAATGACACAGCTTCAGTGGTAGGATGCAGGAGGCATGCCAGTTACAGTGACTAAATAAAAACATTAAGAAAAACTATATATATTGTTGCCTAGCAGAGAACCAAAACATTTTTTCCTGAAAGCCACATTAACTTGTTTTCCAGGTCTTAAAAATGTCTGTGCATTAGACATCAATAGAAAGGAACTGGGAGAGGTGATTTGTAGTAGTTGTGCTTTGGATGGTGATGATAATTATTATAGTACCCCCAAATATTTTGTATATGAAAATAAACACTGAATTTGAAAAATAGTGCCAGACCATTAAGGTCAAATTCCAGTTAGATATTTTAAAATGTGCTTCGTTTTACTGACTTTAAATACTGTCTCTTTAAGATCTTTCTACCAATTTCCAGATGTTACCTCAAATCTGATATGGATAAATGAAGACTCTTAATCTTTTCCCTGTTAATCCCTTTTACCTTCTTTCTAATCAGTATGAATAATGCTAATCTGTTTACTCAGTCCCAGAACCCAGGCATAACCTTTGGATTGGGCTTTATTCCAGATCTTCACATCCAGGCTCTTCATGTGTCTTTGCCATCTGAGACCTCTGTTCTGGGCTGGGATAAATCTGTCTCTGAACATGCCGGTTTGTGTACCCTAACTATATATAGACAACAAAAGCAAGTAGTTTGGATTAGGTAAATTTTTAGCAGGCCACAGCTGGATAAGGTGAATCCCCATATAAGATGATGAGGGCTTGGATCAAGGATTTAGCAATGTGGAAGAATAGAAAAGGTGGAATATGAAAGATGATCTGGAGAAGGGACTTTCAGGCATAACATCGTTTTGAGACATTTAGACAAAAAGTTGTTTTCATTCTCTCTGGACTTGATAAGAGCTGCTGCTTTGCTTTTTTTTTTCTGAAGAAAAGCAGATCCATGAAGTTTGTTCTCTTCAGAACAGAATTAAGATACATGTGTTGGAAGAATACTACTGAAAAGGAGTTGCCCAAAGTGTGAGTATGCAAACAACAATGAGCTTTGAAGATGGCAATGAAAACTGCAGTGTTTACATTAGACAAGTAACGGGCTCAGTAAATAAAACCCCAGTCAGAGGATCCTGTTAACTTTTGCTAGTAGAAGGAATGGCTGAATGCGGCAGTTCATATGCTTTTCAGTCCCTGATGACTTGGGGCTGTAGGAGTAGGCTACCACCCATGAAGATTATGCTGTGTTCATGGCCTAGTATGCAGACTTATTTTCATATGAACTGGAGAATTGCTTTTGAATCAATAAATTTTGTAAAGCAGCAGGGCATTTCCTTCTTTTTGGTGACAGTGGAAGTTAAATATCTGTCAATGCAAATGCTTCATTTTCAAAATACAATGTTATTAGACATATGAACTGTGACGATTTTTGTTTATCATTGTCTATGACATACAAAGCCTGCAACTGTGCGTGTAGAGGGGGAGAAAGGCCTCTAATTTGCTGATATTTTGTATTTTAAATGCTCTCTTATATTTCTGTGAAAAGAGCAGGACTTTTAACAATAACTTTTTTTCCTTTTTTTGGAAAATGATCAAAATAGAAACTTAAAACTAAGCAGGAATTAATTAGTTGAGCTATCCTCTCATTTCTTTGAAACTTCATCCCAAGATCAGCTATCCTTTCCTGAAGATCTTCAAGGAGCTTTCTTCTTTTCTTTCTATTTAAAATTGGGTGACTGCTCTGTCTTCTCCAAAAACCTGATGGTAAGCATACTAGCAATAGTGGCACACTTACCAGACTGAAGATACAGTTGCTTCTGTACCTTATGGAGGTGTCTCTAGAATGCCTCCATACAAGCAATATATCTAGCTTTACAAATATATCCAAGTGTACATCCATGTACGCTGCAACTGTTGGTGTTGTGATTCCTTCTCAAGCGGAACTTCTTCTGCTCTAAAATCACTCCATCAATACAAGCAGAGGGTTGTAGGCTGATAGAGCCAGAGACTTCAATTTCTTCAACACCAGGCCTATGCATATGAGGTACTGATTTGCATTTGAGGATTATTTTTTGGTTTGCTTAATTGGACTCCAATTACTATTAAAATGGTTTTTTATTTATTTGAAAAAGGGCTATGAATATTAATAGGATATTTAGGTTACCTAAATCAATGTAATTTCTTCATGCAGGCAAGGCACATAAATGTATTCCATGTTTCCAGATAGTTTTCTGCTTCTCTGGCAATTAGAAATACCAAGTTCTCATCTGCCCCTTTCAAACTTACTGACCTCCATCACGTTGTGATAAAAAACCCCAACAAACTGCATGAAATCTATTTTTTTTCCTTTCTGACTGAATATTCAAACAAGCTGTGTTGTCCAGATATCTGAAATCTCCATGTGGTTACTGAAAAGGTTAATTCCATTTCAGAAAGACTGGAGTTAATAGATTTCATAGGCATTACTTAAGTAAAATTACCACCTAAGTGAGATGGGAAAACATCACATGAAAAACAAACAAATCTGTCTTGTAAAAAGATGTTTTAAGCCCAAACGAAACAAGAATATCATTGAGTCTAGTTAAAAATTGAGGTGAAAAATTGGAAGAAATTTGCAGGGAACTTTGCCATTTTGTTTTACAGAAAATGAATGGATGTGTTCCCATTTCTGTGGAAATTTTGGAGGTACCTCACATAATTTATAATTGATTTTCCACTAAACTGTTGAAAAATCTTTTTTTGCTTCTGCTGTTAAAGTGCAGCACCAGCAAAAATCTGCAGAACATCTTGGCAAATTCTTCAGAAATTAACTCTACCTCAAAAACCTGAAAGTATGATGTCTTTTTGCTTTTTTTTTTTTTTTTATTTGAAAAAGAGAATACCATGAACGTGTGGAATACATTAGTTCCATAATTCAGTAAAAGGCCATAGTACTGTAGTTATAGCAGTACATATTAGCAGAACATTTCATATGACACTTTGAAGTAAATTTTATACTTTTTAGATTTGAAATATAATAGTGACTTTTATAGCTCTTGGTCCTAATCTATGACTTAGACGCCACACACCAAGTGTCAAACATGCAGTCAGTTTGCTGTTTTCTAGATTTCTAAAAGTCTGGGTATTAGAACTTCTTAAAGAATCATCTCATGGGTTTTATTACTGTATAATGAGTCTTTCAACTGTGAGTTGCTGACTGAATTTTCTGTACTAATGAAAATGTTTTGTTACCTGGAGAGCAGTTAAAGAAATCAGAAGTTTCATTTACTGTGTGAAAACTTTGCCCACAACTAGAATGCAGTACAAAGAGCGATTAGAATTGACCTTAATTGACAAGTTCACCAGAAATCAAGGAGAAACAGTTGTAATTTCCTCTAAAGTGTAGTTCTATCTGCACTGTTTTGAGGTGTCATTTTCGATATAGACAGGAGTGAGATGTACCTTTTTACTGCTCATACTGTAGCTGTGCTGTGGAGGAAGAGGTCTACAGCTAAAGCTGAAGGTCCTTTGGAATGAAATGCACATTTTGCTGCTAATGTCAGTGGGGCCAGCATTTTGCCCTTAAGATCCTTAAAAATCAACCTGGAACCATTCCCAATGCACTACACTGATTTTTCAAAACTATATCCACAATATCTTTTGCAAAATTACTCAGTAGGCACTAGGAACAGCTAAATGAAAGGGTTTCACTTGCTTTCTCAAGCTACAGGCAGTAAGTTACTGTTTGTCTGCTAAAGCCCTTGAGAATGTGTTCTAGTATAGCTACAGTATTAGTTCTGGTCATAGCACTGATATGAAAAAAAAACATGTAAGATTAGTTTCACTGCTAGTAGTCTTAAATTTATACTTGCACTGGTGAGATTTTCACATACTCTTCAAAAAAGATTTCTGCCAGTATTTTCTCTCATTGTAGATCCATTATATAGCTTGAAAAGTACTGGTTAAGAGTCAGGTATACACCCTTGTTTCTCATCTCCTAACAGCTAATACTAGATTATGCATATTACATTGCTAAGACTTAGTTTTGCTCATGTTTATTTTCAAAATGCCCATTTCCATCTCTGTCTTGTTAAAGATCCAAAGCTGCATATTGTCATGTTTTCTGATTTGGAAACCTTCAAGCACATACTAGAATATTAACTGAAAATTCTCAACTGAAATCCTAATTACCTGACAATATCTTTACCACATGACATCCAAGCCAAAGTTGACAACCTTCTACATGTAAACGCTTAAAGCATATGGATTATAGCCAGTTTCATACTTCAAACAGAATATTACTGGTTTAGAGATAATCTAGAATGAGGAAGTTGATTCCTGCCTTCAAAACTGATTATTTAGTTTTATTTAATTTGAGAAAAAAAAAATCTACTTGATCTTTGACATACAATTTATGGTTTTCTTCCTTGCAATGGTCTTCTACACCAGGTGTATCTGTTATGCATGCTTTTGTTCACTTTTGTTGAAGATTACTCATTTGCTTAAGCTCTAAACACATGTTCATATGATGCAGATCAACTGAGCTTCACTGTATTCAATGTAACACCTGTCTGTGAGACACTAAATGGACAGTATGAAATCAGACTTCTTTAACTATCTATTCTCATATTATTTCAAGTTTCAAACTAATTGTCAGAGAAGCATCCATGCTCTAGAATCTGATTTAATGATTCAAGGTTTCTATGCTCATATATTTTTGCTACAGTATAATTTGGCTGTGAAGCTTCTCATGCTGGTATTTATGTGTGACATGGCTCTGTTTCCTAAATCCACACCAGAAACTTACTTGATTTACATGACATATTTATAATTACTGAGGATGTTAATTTAACTTCTTTAAATTTGCTGTGTTTCAAGGCTTGATAGATACCATAAAAAGAGTCCTTTTAGTTTATTAATTTATTAATTCTGTAATAACCAGATGCTACTTCATAACTAAATTGGTTTATATGTTCACAAAAGCAAAATTGTATAGGAAATTAGTAGCAAAAGAAATCTTAGCCCTCTCCCCTCTATTTAAAAGAGAAAATTTTATCAATTTTCAAGATAGTATATCCCAAAGGAAATTTGCTATGTAACTTGTAATCTCTCTCAAAAAAAGCTCTTCATTCAGTTTCAAAATAATAGCCAAAGATTTATTATATAGCTCCTGAAGACTAATTCAATGCATAGAAAAATAAAATAATACAAGTACCTTACTAAAAGCTGAATATTAGTGTTAATTTCACATTTTTTATTAGTTCTTTTTAGTTATGCCATTTTAAACTGATTCAAGAGAGGTAATTTGGATGCAAATTTCTTTGTGTAATTTGTGTTGGGTTTTTTGCTTTTTAAGAAAGAGAAACTTTACAACATAATGAATTATATCCTGGAGGAGACCTTTGACTCAGATAAATACACAGGTTGGGAGTAGGAGAGTGCACTTAAATATAGGACTTAAGAGTATATGACCTGATTCTCTGCTGTTTTAAATGTGTCTCTGAACAGATGCAAATTGGTGAAAATAATCCTGGTTGTAAAAGTGGTAACATCAGCTAACCCACGTTTTTGTTGTTTTTTTTTTTTTCTTTATAAAACCCTTTGGTAGGTGCTGAAGAAAGGTTAAATGCTCCATACTAAATTATTTTCCCTTCTTATCTCTCATATTTTCATCTGCTGTGTTGTCCCTAAGGTGTACTGTGTCATTCTAATTCAAATGGCTGTTTTTTCTTCTCATTCTAATTTCACTTTGCTTTCACCTTTATTACTCTTTTCTGCCACAAAATGTGAAAACACTTTCTATCCTTTCAGAGTCAGTGATTTTCTTTGACCTAAATTTATACCCAAGATACTACAAGCAATGAGGTGAAACAAATATCAAATAATACAACATTAAGTTCTGCACCGTGATTTGAGACCTGGAAGGAAAATTATTTGTGTTCTGTACAGCATCAGAGAAATTATTTTTACTTAGTCATGTGCAGCAGAAATTTGGAGTACAGATAGCTTAAAATCTTTTGACATCTTAGAGACATTATATGCAAGAAAATTCTGACATTTTCTATTATAAGATGCTTTTTAAAATTGTTTATAAGTTTTCTAAAATTAAACTGCTCATGTTGGAATTTCCTTGTCTGACTGGAGCTGGTTTTGCTCATTTTAAGTTTCAGTTTCTTAGAAGATAAGTTTTACACGTTGTCTTACACTTGTTGCCATGACAGTGATCACAAGTCTATACTTTCAAGCAGGGACTTGTTATGTGTGAGAACTGTTTGGGTTTTAGGCACAGACCATTTACTTGTCCTTGAAAATGTGTTCAATTTTATCCAACATGTAATTCTTTGAATAGTCTTGATTTACACATCCTCAAGTGTTAATGAAACTTTACACAGTTTCATTAACAGATTTTCACACACATTTATTGAATGTTTCCTGTGTTTTAGGCATGCCTTGTCTGTTCAGAGAGCCAATGGACAAATAAAGCTCTTTGAAACATTTTCAGTATCATTGAGGAATTTGTTCAAACTGATTCCCTGTGCAGTTGTTTCCAGAACACTACTTGAAGAACACTGTCTACACCATGCAAAATTTCAGTGGTTCCCATGCTAGCTTGAAAAGACTGGCTATATCTGCCTTGTGTAGGGCAAATATGGCTATTCTTGCCTCTACACAGGGTTGACCTGCACTACTTTTGATCCTGGGTTAGGTAGTTACAGTTTCCATATCGCTGCATTTTCCTCCCTTACCTGTTTTAATTGTATCCATAGCCTATCTGTATTCTCCATAATCTTGCTCTTGCTCCTGAGACATCATGGAGAAGGTAAAGAGGAGGAAGGATGTACAAGAAAGAACAGAGGCTAGGGGTGTACTGCCGGAATCCTGGAGATGTAGAGAGAAGAGCAGCACAGGGAAGGCATGGAGGTGTGCTGAGCAGAGAAGTCTCCGGAGATTGGGAGAGAAGGACCTGCATATACAAAAACAAATGTCTTAGACACTCTAGTCCTTGCATTCTATGTTGTCTGTTAAGCAGGTATGGAAACCCTTAGCAGATTGTATCTCTTGACATTCATCAATGTCAGGCTCAGACAGAGGGCGATAAGCTTTCTACAACAGAGCAACTGTATCAGTGGACAAGGTAAGACCTACAGATGTCATCTATCTAGACCTCTGTAAGGCCTTTGATATGGTCAATGACAACATTGTTGCTGCTAAATTGGAGAGATACGGGTTTGGTGGATAGACTGTTAGACGGATAAGGAATTGGCTGGATGGCCATGTCCAAAAAGTTATATTGGCTCACTGTCCACATGGAAACCAGTAACAAGTGGTGTCCCTCAGGAATCTGTACTGGGACCAATACTATTTAATATCTTCATCACTGACATAGTGGGATTGAGTGCATTCTCAGCAAGTTTGCAGACAACATTAAGCTGAGTGATGCAGTTGATTGGCTAAAGGAAAGGGGTATCATCCAGAGGAACTTCACAGGCTTGAGGAGTAGGCCTGTGTAAACCTCATGAAGTTCAACAAGGCCAAGTGAAAGGTCCCACACCTGGGCTGGGGCAATCCCCAGTATCAGTACAGACATGCTAATGAATGGTTTGGAAGCAGCCTTGCAAAGAGGGACTTGGATCTACTAGTAGATGAAAAATTGGACATGAGCCAGCAATGTACACTTGCAGCACAGAAAGCCAATTGTATCCTAGGTTGCATCAAAAAACATGTGGCCAGCATGTCAAGGGAAGGGATTTTCCCCCTCTACTCTGCTCTTGTGAGACCCCAGCTGGAGTACTGCATCCAGCTCTGGAGTCCCCTGTACAAGAAAGACATGGACTTTCTAGAGAGAGTACACAGGAGGGCCACAAAAATTGTTAGGGGGGCTAGACCATCTCTTCTATGAAGAAAGGCTGAAAGAGTTGGGTTTGTTCAACTTGGAGAAGAGAAGGCTCCAAGGACACCATATTGCATCCTTTCAATATGTAAAGGGTCTTGTAAGAAAGATGAAGAAAGAATTGTTAACAAGGTCTGTAGTGACAGGACAAGGGGCAATGGTTTTAAACTGATAGATTTAGATTGGACATAAGGAAGAAATTTTTTACAATTAGGGTAATAAGACACTGGAACAGGTGGCCAAAGAAGTTGTGGGTGCCCCATCATTGGAAGTGTTCAACATCAGGTTGGATGGAGCTTTGAGCAGTCTGTTAGTGAAGATGACCCTGGGAGGTTGGACTAGACTATCTTCTAAGGTCTTTTCCAACCCAAACCATTTTAGATTTCTCTAATTATAAGTTTCTACTCCTGCCATTTGTTGTGTTAGCTCAGGTTTTAAAGGACTGTGTTGTGATTCTAAAAGTTGTGATTCAGATGAAGACCAACAGACTATTTCAGGTCAGACCTCTAGTTTTTAAGATGAATTTCAGGAAATTGCACTAAAAATACTGTAAGAGTGTTGGAGTTTCAAAGTCAAGTACTTCAAAGCTGTGCCAAAACTGAAAATTTTGAAGTTCTTTTTCCAGTAGACCTGTTTGTATATATTACAATGATGCTTTTTTACCTGTGCTTTTGAGTGCTAAACACTTTTCTTCATTCCACTGGTAAGGCAAAGTTGTTAATAAATGGCCAGACAAAAGCTGGATATTTTGACTACTAGAAAGGATGGATTAAACAAGATCAAGTTCTGTGTACTCAGAAAAGCAGCAATCTAGATTTTTGCAATGAGCACATTACCTCTCTATGTCTGACAAATAACAGGGAAATAATTCTTTATATTGCCATTCAAATGATCACCTTCCAGTTTCAGTGTCAATTTCTTCAAATGAACAGGGCAACCTATACTTTTCAGAGCTATTGTTTCACAATCGACTTATCCTCCAGAAGAAAAATAATATAATAGGCATTTTACATACCTATTTTGCTAGCTATGAGAACTAGTGAGAAACTATGAGCTAGCTATGAGAAACTGTGGTTCTGGATTACAATTATAGAAGTAGAGAGTGTAGAAAATCCAGAACGTGATAGATTGTAGACTGCATAAATTACCTGTTTTAGCAAGTATGCATTGCTATACAAATAGATTAGCAAAGCAAAGCACTTTGTGCTGAGGATCCAACATACATATTATCCACATTTCCAAGATCTCACTTTGCACAAGACTTAGCAAGGTTCCCTGGACCATAACCATGTAATCTGAAGAAGAGCAATCTGAAAACTAGACCTTCACTGACTTTCTGTTCTTGCACCTTATGGAGGGCATTGACAGGATGCACATTCCATTCTGGTGCCCAGCCCAGGACAGCTAAACTTCTACAAAATGGCAATGTTTTGAATTAACTGGGTGGGGGGAAAAAAAAAACAGTTGAAAAACTGCTGCACACCAAGTGGTGCTTTCTTACCAGGAAAGCAGGAGAGGAGAGTAGCATTGCTTACCCTTCATTTCACTGGCACATAGTAGGGGAGAAGGGGGTGTTAGGGCAGGGAAGTGGGATAAAGCTAGTATTGGTTTTGCATGACTTTGTGTAAGGCTTTATGAAAGACAGATGCACAGAGCCATCTGATTACTCCCTGTGGGGTGGAAAGGTACCCTCAGAAAGGAAACTTTTTGCCCCTACTGAAACAAGAGCTTCTCTACTTCTGTTCCCCTTTTTTTTCAGTACTTCAGTGAAATGATTTATCTGTCCTGTGCTTATGCTTTTGGCTGAAGCACGTATTCCTGGAGCTGCTTCTCCCTTCCAGCCTAATGATGGGCTATTAACACCCCATGTCTTGCATACCCTTCCTTAAAGGTCCTCACAGCTGGACCTCCTCAGTCCCAGCAACTACCTCCATCCTCCCACTCACAATGCATTCAGCAGCCAAGCTCTCTGCATGCCTATCCCCATGCAAAGTCAGAGAGGGACCACTGTTCAACAGCCCATGGCCCAGGCATGTAGCTTTAAGCAACAGCCAAAAATCTGAGTGGGAAGAACACCTGCAGCTCAACAGAAATGGGTCAGCAAAAGTGTTCAAACAACAATTTTTTATTCCCTGAGATGGCCAACATGACCCATACCTTGTCAGGAGATGAAGAGAGAGGGAGATTGGTGGGGGGTGGGGGATGGGTGGGGAGGTATGAGTAAATAGGAAAAAGAAAAGGAAGTAGGGAAACCAGTATGCCCACAACACAGAAATTCCTTAGTAAGACTGTATGGTCTGCTAAGGACTGAAAATACCCTGAAAATGCCAGTGTAGCAGTTCTTACACATCCATGATTATTGGGAAGACTAGAAAGGACTCAGAAGATGCCCTGCTGTGTGAAGCCTGGTGACATGCCTTGCTGCCCTGAGCCAATTTGGATGCCTAAGGAGGGGGTTATGAGTACTGAGGACTGACAGCATTCATTTTGGAGGGACGGAGATCCCATGTCAGGGTTCAGCTGACCTTTCTCCTCTGGTGTCTCCTGTAGCTGACTCAGTCATTGTAGCCAAGGAGCCGGGTTTTGGAGGGGCACCAAAGGTATCACAAGAGCCACTGCACACACAATTTCTTCAAAGCTTCCTGCTCTCAAGCCTATGGGCAAGTGTGCTGCAGTCTGTTCTCTAGGTGGCCAGAGAACTGCTGTGGGATGTGCTTGCTTCTGTCTCTTATTCCCACCATTCTCAGCACCCTCAGGTCTTAAATACTGCATCAGGCCTCTGAAGTTAAACTTCTGTGACTGCCTCCTGCCTGCACCAGTGAGGAGGTAAGGCACCAGGGAGGCAGATGGGGCTGCCAGTAGGAGCTCTTCTTCAGCAGTGGAGTCTGAGGCACTAAGAAAGACAAGTCTTAGTCCTTGATTCAATGTGAAGATAGAACACAGCTCTCTGTTGCCTTTAGCCCTTCCCTATGCCAGCAGCAGGTTCTAAAGCTTGTGACCTGCTCTGTTTAGGAAGGGTAATGGTCTTTGGACAGACATCTTGGGCACTGCATTAGCATAGCATGTTCTATATGTGACTTTTTCAGTCACTGAGACAGAAAAAAGGCATCCATGCAGGGTGAGAAATGGCTTCTGACATCACCGGTTGCTGAATGCAAGATAACTCTCACAGCTCTAATTGAGTTGTGTGCAAAGGCATTAAAGTCCCTGCAGAGAAATAAAGAAGCACAAGACTGTAGCACAAATTGGGTTGGTGGGGACCTCAGGAGGTTATCCAGTTCAACCTCCTGCTGAAATCAGGGTCAGATATGAGATCAAACTCAGGGGTTTAATCTCCATTGCTGATCTAAGATCAATGCCTTCGTTCTACCAGAAAAGTTTTAGTATCCTTTCCTTCCACTGCAAGAACGGTGTGAAGAAGCTGTACCCTTCCCCAGACTGGAATCCCAGCCACTGGCACAGGGTGTTGTTGATGCCAGGTGTGGCAAGGAGCAGGCTTTTCCAGATGTTGATCTTTCTTTGCAGGGCTGTTTTGCAGCATCTGGTGGTAGGGCTCCTGGACCGGTGTGAAAGGCTGCACTGTTATCTAGAGTATCCTATGTGAAGATCTTGCAAGACAGGGTGGGAGATGTTCAACTACATGTCAGGCTCAGGGGAGTGCTTCCAACCAGAAGAGGTCAAGATTTCCATAACAGTGGGATGTCGTTGTACCATCTCCAAGATCTCTTTGTTACCCTGCCTTCAGGAAAATGCCAGTCGTCTTCATTAACTTAATTGAGCATTGGTCACCAGTTCTCTAAGACCCAGAAGCAGTTGTACAGTTAGCCGTAATCCTGCTGCTGGAGAAACATTTGGACTTCTCCTAGTGCAGGCTGACAGGTGTCATGTTCTTGGAGGCTTAGGTGACACCTTGAAGGGTTTTGTGAAAAGTTTTCCCTTGCCATTAGGGAAAATAGTATTTGAAAATGTGGTGGCAAGGAAAGAGAAGGTAATAAAAAGAGTCTAAGTACAGAAACAAAACCAGCAAGTTCAGGTAAAAAAGAAGGGATACTGAGGCAGGAGAAAGATTGGATAGATTAAGTGCAGTTGCAGAGTCTTGAGAGCTGGTGTACAACAGCAACATAAAAGCCAGAGATGTATTTTGTCATTTTATATTGTATGAGAAGTGTTCCAGAGTGTTAGAACACAACAGTAAGAAAGCATTGTATTATTTATTGTATGTGTGGTTGATACGATCTGAAGAACATTACAGTAATGCAGTCTCCTCATCAACAGTTGCTTTGCATTGGTGGGTAGTCATCTGGACCAGAGTTTCTGACTTGGCTCCACAATCAGAACTGATACCTGGTAAGCTGAGACGAGTGTGGTACTTGCTTCAGATGCCACAATAGGACTCTAGTATAGATGTATATAGGATACTTGTCTGTCCGTCCCCAAGGTCTGTTGTTTGATCTGATTTACTATCAGTTTTTATCTTCCCTTTCAGGTGGATGTTTAGATTATTGGAATTTACCATTAAATTTTCTAAGAATCAATGGTAGAAAGAAAATGACAGCTGATTTAATTGTTTAATGAGAAATATCTGTGCTTGTATTATTTAATTATTGGAGTCACAATTTCTTTCTGAAAGAGTCTCAGTTTCTTTTTTCAAAACAAGCTAATTGTCTTTACTATGTAATACTAAGATGTAGATTTCAGATTTTTGTTTTAATGAAGCTGTTTTCATCAGCACCATTGTAAAGTTTGTAAGGTTTTTTTGCTTATTGTTGTAGCATTTCATGAGGTTCTTTCTGGTTTTGTTTTATTTTTCATTTGATTTTTTCTTCTAAGGCAAAGTCATTAATTTCTTTAGTGCCACCCTTCAGGTGTCTGCTGTTCACATTTTACACCTTACACACCTTCAAAACAGAATCATAGAATCATTTAGGTTGGAAAAGACCTTTGAGATTATCAAGTCCAACTGTTAACCCAGGACTGCCAAGTCTACCACTAAGACATGTCCGTATGCACAACATCTACGTGTTTTTTAAACACCTCCAGGGATGGTGATTTCATTACCTCCCTGGGCTGCCTGTTCCAATGCTTGACCACCATTCCAATGAAGACATTTTTCCTAATATCCAATCTAAGCCTCCCCTGGTGGTTTTAAACTTGAGGCCATTTCCTCTTGTGTTGCTGCCTATTATCTGGGAGAAGAGACTGACACCCATCTCACTACAACCTCCTTTCAGGCTGTTGTAGAGAACAATAGGGTCCCCCCTGAGTCTCCTCCTCTCTAGACTAAAAACCCCAGCACCCTCAGGTGCTCCTTATAACACTTGGGCTCCAGACCCTTCACCAGTTCCATTGCCCTTCACTGGACATGCTCCAGCACCTCAGTGTCCCTCTTGAAGTGAGCGGCCCAAAAATGGACACAGTATTCAAGGTGCGGCCTCACCAGTGCCAAGTACAGGGGGGAAATCTCTTCCCTAGTCCTGCTGGCCACACTGGAAATGATACAAGCCAGGATGCTATTGGCCTTCTTGGCCACCTGGGCACACTGCTGGCTCGTGTTCAGCTGGCTGTCAACCAGCACCTTCAGGTCTTTTTCGGCCAGGCAGCTTTCCAGCCACTGTTCCCCAAGCCTGTAGCACTGTGTGGGGTTGTTCTGACCCCAGTGCAGGACCCAGCACTTCTCCTTGCTGAACCTCATATGACTGGCCTCAGCTCATTGGTCCCACCTGTCCCGATCCCTCTGATCCCTCTGCAGAGCCTTCCTGTCCTCAAGCCAATCAACACTCCCCCACAACTTGGGGTCATATGCAAACTTATTGAGGATGCACTCAATCACCTCATTCAGACAGTCAATAAAGATATTAAACAGAGCTGGCCCCAACACCGAGCCCTGGGGAACACCACTTGTGATCAGCCACCAGCTGGATGTAACTCCATTTACTACCGCTCTCTGGGCTCGGCCAGCCAGCCAGCCAGCTTTTTACACAGTGTAAAGTACAACGGTCCAAACCAGTGTAGTCAGTATTTTGCCTCAGTAAAATTAACTTTTTTGCTCAGGATGATGAAGATATACTACAAGATTCTCTCTATGACTATGTTGACAATTTTTCAATGTTCTGGAATCTGTCTAGTGCTCTTTAGTGTTTGCCAGAAAATTATTGTAGTAATTTAAAGGTTTCCTCAGCTAATTTATTTAAGACTCTTCAACTTAAGATATCTGAGTCTGTGGGTTTCTAAATATTTAACTGTCAGAGACTACCTCGCATCCTCCTTTGTTACTCATGGCTAATTTTTTGATCTACTAGTAATACCTTAAGAAGTAGATACATAACTTGGTTCATTCCAAATGCCACTGGAATACCTAGTGAGCATTTCTGCTTTTCCTTCATCACACTTCACCGTCTCGTTGTCTAAATCTAGCTATTGATATAATAAAGTCACTGAATTTACTGCTTCTGGAATGTTTTTAAAATGCCTTACTATTTAAAATTTGTTGATTTATGGTAACTTATTCATTCAACTTACTGACCTCATTACCCACATATTTTTATTTGTAGTTTATAACCATCTTAATTTCATGGGGTTTTTTAATGCCTCTCCATGTATGTATGCACTACATGTATGCATGCACATGTACTATATGCTTGTGTATTTATATAGGTGTAAATACACAATTTCTGTCATTGCTTTCACCATGAAAGATCTTCTTGGCTCAAGTACCTTTTTTTGAATCTAAGGAATCTTGGCTTCTTGGGCATCCAGCAAGATGTTCCTTAAAAATTCCCAGTTGTTTTAGCACTTCTTCAGTTAAATGCATGTTCCCAACTCTAATCTCAGCTGTTCTTCTAAGTTTCAAAAACTGCAGGTTTTAAAAGATCCAACAAGAAATATTTCAGGTTGGTGACATATCTTGTTTGCATTAAATAAATCAAACCTTATTTCACTAGGCATTTTTTCAGTTTTTCAATTTTTATAAAAGCCATTAACTGTTCCTTTTTTGTCATAATGAGGTCCATTATGGTGAGTAATTGATAATGGACATTACTGAGTTACTTGATATCCCATGCAGGATTTCTGTGTTAAGAAAAAATCCATTATTTTTAGAAATTTCTGAAGTTGTATTACTGGCAGTGTAGACTGAGAAAATGATCTGCAGGGTGAAAGACACAGTAACATAATTTTTCTTTCTGCTCTTATTAACCAGATTTTTGTAGTGGAAGTTTGTCCTATATTTTTGTGAAATGTGGTAGTCTGTTACAGATACCTAGTATGATTTTGTTTGTTTAACTAATTAATACTTTAACCACAAATGCTGGGGAGTCCTGTCAGTCATCTATGACTTTCTGATCATGTAACAGGATTTTGGATGCAAAATATCACCACCATCTGACCTGCTTTTCCACTGTAACTTTCATGGAACATATTAGACATGAAATGCAATCCTCCAAAACCCATAGGATATACCCCATCAAGTTTCTCTATTACTAATCACATAATTTCTTGTCTCCTACATGGCCAATTTGAACTACTCTTATTGACTCTCCAGACTCCACATGATAGCATTCATAATACCTCTCAGCATACTTATTTGCTTTTTGGTTTGTCATAAAAAAATATGCTTTTAGTTGGCTTATGTGCTTGGATATGTATGTCTTATTCTGTTATCATGATTCTCCCCTTTCAAGTAGTTTGAGAAGATTAAGTCTTCCTGACTACATCTGTCAACCAGAACACTGGTACATATTTTGCTGAGATGAAGGCCACAAACCCATGTGATCTTTTATTTCCCTAGAGGTTACCTTGCTGATTTATGGAACCACAATCATCCCTTACTTCACCCACTACTCCTGCTATGTTATCTTCTCTCTGCTTTTCAATCTTACTTGAAAAATAGCTTAACATTTCTAAGTTATTGGATGGGTTAGTTTTTTCAGCTTTTCTCAGCTCCCTGTTTGATGAATGTTGTTAGTGGCTGAAAATCATCTGAAAAAAATAAATATCCCTAGCTTCAAAGCTTTTTAATTGCCTTTAGTGTTTCCTGTTGGATGGGAGAAATGATCCTGCTGTCTGTGGTGTATTGTGGAATATATCTTAGGCACATGCCCAGGATGCTGCTGGGACCCTTCTGAGTATCCTGATTTGAGCTGAACATCATGCCTCTGAATTTTCCTCTGCAAAAGTAATAGATTAGTTCTTACTGGCTGTTCTTTTCTGATGTCTTACTCAGTATCATGCAGTTATTTGATACTTCCAGCTGGGACAATAGACTCTAGAGACTCTTAAAACTGGGAGGGAGAAGAGACTAACTTGACTTAGTCACTTGTCATTGGAAGACTGGAAGATCCGTGACATTGACCCAGCTGATCCACTGGGGAATCCCACATGTGCATAGTATATGAACTTCAACATCATGGACTTCTTCCCCATTTTGGCTACCAGGCTGAACCTCATACAGAGTTTAAATCATTTTTCTTCACAAGTCAGGACACAGATAATACCAGATTTGGTGTTGGTCATAGAAAATGATGGCTTCATTTTTGTTGCTATAGCAAACCCACATATATACAGCAAAGATTATAAACACTGCTCTGCAAATTCTGATGGAAGTTCTGCTACTAAATCTCCTATTTATACTTCACAGTATCTATATTAGCTAGCTTTTATTCATCATTTAAGTCAGCCCCATTCTGTGTCAAGAATTGTCAGCGAAATTCAAACACCAGATGAAGATCGCACACCTCAGGCGATATGCATGAAAATCAATTCCTGTGATTGTTCATAAAAGATCCAAACAGGAGGGTTTTACTGGGCCATACATTCAGCTCTTTCCTCTCATGACGACATACTGCTTAAACTCTACCTTTGGTCTCTCCCTGTTTGCTGCCCTGGCTGCTCTACAGCCTGGTTCTGCATCTTGTTGTGGAAGCATTTTGAAATCATTATGCTTTTGTTTTCTGCGAGGCAAGGTTTATAGGGAAGGTAACGTCCTTTATTAGACCGTTTGGTTCATTTGGAAAAAATGGACATCTTTGCAGGGTCAGAGTCTCTTCATTACACTTGTTTTCTGCCTGCTTGGTTTTTCCGTTTCTGAGACCTCTGCTTAGAGAAAGCAGGCCTGCTCATTTCGTCTTTTTCAATCACTACATTTTCTTCCAGTGTAATAGAGAGAACACATGTACTTGTGTTCTTTTCTGGAGACTTGTGTGCTTGTTTTTCCAAAATCCAAAATAAAAATAATAAAAACAATTTTAGGCCAAACATCTGTATTTTGGCCCTGGTATATGGAAACCTCACTCCCTCCAGGTTTTTTGGACAAAGCATGTACTGATATGATCAACTTCTTTTTTCTTAAAGGAAAAGTAAAAATCTGCTTTACCAGTTACATAAGAGGCATAGAAACACCCTATAGAGAATAACAAGATATATGTATTAATTTTAAAATGACAAATAGAAACATTCCAAATATTTGCAGATTATTTGTTCTGCTGCTTACCCCCCAAGTAATGGAAAAACAATCTGTGATGAGTAAGAGACTGTAGGTTGTGAATATTTTTAAGGTCCAATGCAGTCCTGAATTCCAGACCCATGCAACTTCTCAGATGTCTAGCAGAGTTTATGTAAGTTTTGACTGAGTTAAATACCAATATATTTTTGCTTGACAGCATGACCTGTACATAGTGGGCAAAGAGTTCTTACACTCTTCTAGTAATTCCTTTCTCACTCTGTTTACTTCTCCCTGAAATGACCGTGACCTTCTGCCAGATTTTCTTGAAGGTTATGCTAATCTTTATTGGCAAGAGAAACAGTAGCTGGAGCAAAAAAGTGAAAGAGAATGCCACATGAGAATGAACAGCATGCAGAGCGTGAGAAGTTTCTGCAATAGCTGGAACTGGAGCCGCTTTGTCAGCATGCAGTCCCTGGAGCAGTAAGTGGGGATGTACACGCTGAAATATCCTAGAATGAAATCTTAATTAATTTTCTGGTACTCAAAAAGGCATTTGGGATAAATCCTTTGCCATGGTAGATGGGTGTACCTCAGGTACTTTCTATGAAATTTTGCGCATTTCACCCAGCCCTTCATTTGACTCCAAATCTCATTTATTTTGTGTTTAAATCCAAATGAATGTGTATATTTGTTTGTGTGAACAAATGGAGAAAGATCTCCATATCCATGTCCCTTTTTCTTGAGAATTCTGTGTATAACCTTTCACATGTAAATGGCAAATGTGTTTATGTGAAGGGTCAAAATAACTTCTCTTAAAACTTTCTGACCCAATATCAAATAACTGCAGTTTAAAATGAGGCAAAAATTAAGTTACCTCATGTCAGATTCATGCTGATGAATATATTTAATAAGATGGGAGTAGTCTCATGGAGTGAGGGGACGGGGTTAATGCCACTCTCTTTAAGGAGCTGGAATTGCTGCTGCTTCCTAGTAGATCCCCAACATTGCACTTTAAGCCACTTCAGGTTCTTGAACATTGCAACATCTGTAGTGTGGTTCAGGGCCAAAATGCAAACAGTTATGTCACATCTACTTTACAAGATGGAACGTGGTTTAACCAAGTTGAGGGACAGGCATGCTGTAACGAGGCCCCACAATATGTTTGTTTTTGTTGAGCTGATGAACCCTAAATTAGTACCAGATGTCAGTACTAGACCTGCTGTATAGGGAACACAACAGGGAACTAGCAATTATGGTGGAGCCACTGTGAGGCCATATTCAAGTTTGCATTCTGTTTTACACTTACAGTGATCACTCAGTCTTTTCCTGTTATAGTAAAACACCATATTTCTCTTTCTAGTGTTGATCCATATGTGTATCTACTATGGGATGACAAAGTGACTTTTGCTCTCAAGCCAAGGTACTTTTTGCCTTTGGAGTGCCCAAACAGCACACATATGCCCTATTTCTATTTGTGCTTTGCACTGGGGTCATGAAGTGTGGTGCGAGTTCTTTCTTGATTTGCTTCAACTGCCTTTGGCTTGAGATGTAGCTCTGTTCTCATCACAGGCTGCAATGTTTTTGGCCTTGTGATCATTTTTCTGTCATTTTGCTTGTTAGTTTGTTCATTAGTTACTTAGCAATTTTCTTTGTTTCCCTGGACTTCTTTTGTTGCCAAGAACTTCCCTCTTGGCAAATAGGAAGAAGAGGAGATTTTCGGTTTGAGTTAAGCCACGTGGCTTCCAATAGCCTTTTAGTTTTCTACCTCAGAACAGTTTAGTCCCCTATCCCACATGCTCTTTTCTTCGTGACAAAGTCTTCTCACTTGCACCTCCCATGACATGTGTTGAGGGCATGTCCTCATGAATCCTTATTGTCAGGAAGACTATTCCTTATTGTCAGAAAGAATCTCTTATTCTGGAGATTCTGCTACCTCCAAGTCCTTCACTTCCCTATGTGGTCTCTTGATCTCAAATGGAAAGCTGCAAGGACAACTTCAGACACCAGTGGGACAATTCAGAGGGAAAGGACTACATGCTTGGAAGGTCTGTTTTATCATTAATATCTGAGTAGTTTTCCTTTGGTACAGAAGAGCACATGGAGAGTTCAAGGAAGATAATTCAATCCCAAGTCTTCAAATAAATGTCTCTTGTTTCTTCCTTGCTTTTTAACTTCCATGACTTAGTGGTCCCTCATGCTACATCTATAGTAGTATACTGTAAAGGGACATGATTTAGGATTTGACTACCGTTCTCTTACAATCCACAGTGCTTAGTTATTAAAACCTTTGCACATTTTTTATGCATGCCAACTAGTACTCTCCAAAGGAGTACTCAGTTTAATAAGGGCCGGGGAGTGTTCCTAGAAAAAAATATGGATAGGACCACCTTGTTTTGGGTAGGTATAGATCATAGCTATGAGGGCACAAGTTTTCTCCTGAGAACATGCACTTGTTCCAAAGAATGGTCCCTGGGGTGTTTTATTTGCTAATGCAGCTGTAGCCGTGTTGGTCCTGAAAAGGTTCAGATGTCTATTTGTATGAATAACTCAATCCAGATATATGGCAGTGGTCTCCTGTGATGATGCAAAATCATCAGAAACAGCAGGAAGCCTTTGGTATTGACACACTGCGGTAAAAATTGTATCTTCTGAGCACTGTTCATCCAACTGCTTAGAACCTTTTGGTCACTCCATGACTGCACAGAGACCTGTTGTCATTCAGAGACAGGTCTCCACATTGTTTTACCCACTGGCAATCATTGTCCTGGTGACGCATAATCATTTCACAGGATCAGGAAAACTTATTTTGTTAGAACCGGATTTTATTCCTCTCTTCACTCTCCTCACTGTAATTGAAAAGATTCTTAGGCTATTGTCCCCACTGACTGCATAAGTCTTCATTAGCACTGGGACCTCCACCACTACCTACCGTCAGTCTTTTCTGATTCCTCCTTGAACTCACTCCTTGAGTGAGGAACAAGTCCTCCTAGAATATTCACAACCACATCATTAAAGCTGACTCAGCCCCTCAGAATTGATAAAAAGTGCTTTTTGCATCTAAGATTCTGAGGAGAGAGACACTTTACTCAGTCGCCTGGGCTCAGGGTCCGCTCATATGTGTCTTCAGACCTTAGCAGCCTAGTCTTTTCCACAGGCAGGCAAACTCAGGGGTAGGTTGTCCATGTCAGGGTTCTGGGTTTGTGAACACAGCCTTGCAATCTGTTAATCATCTTTTCCAGCTCGAGTGAAACTTGAGTGAGAGGTCATTTAGAGATAAGTGCCATCTAATGACCTACACTGGTCTGAATATATGAACTTCATCTCCTCTAGATGAGTCTGTAGTCTCTCCTGACATCTAAGAAATTATTTAAAGTGGTTCCAGAAACTCATAAGGTGGTTCAGGCTTTTTTTGATCATAATGGAGGAGTAGAAGGTTGTATTCTGCTTTAAACTCATTCATTCCATTTTTTTTTACAGTCAAACATAATATATCTGTGAAGACTTACAGCTCTTTAATCCATGAGTAAAATCTGAACAGTTTGAGAAGCTTCAAAAAATGGATCAATGAATGTCTGAAAGAATCAATTCAAAATTGTTCTTCAGTATGTCACATTCAGAAATGCATGCTTTTCCAGGACCCTCTGCCTTACCATTTCAAAAGTAAAAGACTTGTATGGAATGAAATTGTGATAGATTTGCTGAGGTTACAACGTATTTTTTCTCTTTCTTAATCAACAAAGTTTTATTTTTCAGAAGCAATTTTATCTATGCTACAGTAAGATAATGGTAAAAACATTCTGCTCAACTTCTGTCCTCTGATTCAATTTCAAGAGACAAGAAGGGAAATCTAAAAAAAAACAGCAAACCCTAGTAATACATTACTTTAGTTGCTATTCCCTGTATCCTTCAGGATAAACCCCAGATTTTTCCTGGTTGGAGATAAAAGCGATGAGGGAGTTCACAACTTATGCAAAGAAAATATTGGTTATTGAACATCATGTTTAAGTAAGAGACAATTCTAAAGATGTGCCAGCAGGCAAATCACTTGCCCTGCTTGTGGAGACAAAGTATTGATGAATTTTAGGGAAGGCAGCCCTGAACAAGCAAAATTGTCTGTGCTATCAGGGAGATGTGCTTCTGTTTGTGAAACAAAGCTGTGTGCTACTGATAGCCTTACCTTTCCATGTTTTTCTTTTCTGTTTTGCATTAAATGTGTTACATGAGTAACTGTAACACCCTTATAATGTGGTATGGTGACACATTAATCTAAGGGAGCTATGGAAACAGATACTGCCTCGGAAGGGAAGGAGGTTCACCTTCAACATAAGAGATGTTAATTTGAAGAACATTCTGTAGATTTTCAGTGAATGATGAATATTGTTCATGACTACTCTGAAAATAAGACATTTCTACCAAGATTTGAAGGATCCTGTTCTAGGTCCATATTTTTATAAGAGTTTTAGCATGCAAAGGAGGCAAAGAACTGCAGGTAACCATGCCTGGCATGCCAGAACCCGGTCTGCACAGAGGTATTGTGCAAGGAGCTTGCCAAATGCTGATTCCATGGAAATTGGTCATTAGTCCAGGTTAATGGAAGGCTTTTACAGGGTTAGAGAAAAACAGGCATAACACCAGTGCTGGTGAAATACATTGTGTGACTCATCCTGAGCAAATGCTTCCCAACTAAGGGATTAAAGAGTGGGATTTCTGACACTTCTGCTAATTAAATGAGGGCGAGGGTATTCTGAATATTGATTTATTGGATGATGTTCCAGTTGATAACCATGCAGATGAATGAGATAAGGCAGGGGTCCTCAAACTATGGACCATGGGCCGGATATGGACCCCCAGGGTCCTCTATCTGGCCCCCGGTATTTACAGACACATACACCCTGCCCACCCCCCCCCGCCCACCCCACCCCCCCTCCACCGGGGGTTGAGGGGGAAACCAAGCAGCCGCAGATGACTGCCTGCCACCGCATCCGCGCACCGGCCCCCTGGTTAAAAAGTTTGAGGACCCCTGAGATAAGGGAATAGGGGAGATACAGCCTTGCACGATATCTCTTGAAAAACCCATGGCACAGTTATAATACACAGTAAAGTAAAATTAGTCCTGGAGCTGTTAAAGGTTTAAAGCGCATATAACGCTTAACAGCTCACTTAAATTTTTACTTGTCTGTGAGAGAGAAAAGAAGAAACTCCCAAAATAGGTTGTAGTTAGTGCCTCTGATGTTTTTTGCTTTGGTTACTGTAAGCTTCTCCTGTCTGGCCCTACAGTTCCTCTGTTATCTCCCTCACATCTGTCCTAAACGTTTCTGCTAAAGTCATATTTGTTTCCTCCCACACACTAACACTCCATTGATTTCCTGTCACTTGCCATGACAAATTCAAGCTGTTCATCTTTACCTACAAGGCCCTTACTGTGTGCCCCCACCTATATATCCAAGTTTAATTTCCTCCGATTCCCCCCTCCCACACCCCTTATCTGGAAGTGACCTCAGTTCACAGGATTTGTGGCCCACAAAAGAAAAGGCAGGAGTACGAATGTTTTTAATAAAAGGCCTGGTTTCCATAGCAAGTCATACCTGACTAACTGCAAGTACACTTTTAGGCCAATATAATCACAGCAGGGTGGCTTTCTTTTGGGATATTACTTTTATTGTTGTTTATGCTTATGATACATACATTAGTTGGCATTGTCGTGTGGAAGCTAATCTGATAAAATGATTTTGAGAGCCAATATGGCTGTTAGGGTTGAAAGGAAAATAATTTTCTTCCATTGTACATTTTTAAGATTTCAAAAAAACAGAAAAATCCTGTCTTCCCATTGGAACAGAGCTCTCAGCATTGCTAGAAATGAAAAAATACTGCACCAGTAACATAGCAGTGAGGCATGATAAGGAGTTTCATTCCTTGTGAATGAAACAGAAGGAAGTCTTGATCCTGGATATTTCCCAATTTCTCCACTTTGCCTACTTATGAAGTATTTTATTGGTCTGTGATCTGGATGGAAGCTGCCGCTTCCTCTCTCTCTTGCTCAGTTCCTCTTCCTAACTTCCCAGTATGTCTTTTCTACTTTTTGTCTTTTAGCTTATTGCCTTTTTAGGCATGATATAGAAGGGATGGGCATCCAGAGCAGCATAAAGGCAAAACTGGTGTAAAGAAGAGCTTTGCGAGGTACACTTTACTAACTGCAACTGTGTTCATTTTGCCCAGAGATCTGTTTCAATGTAGCAATCTAATTACCCTGTATCCCATCTCTGCATGTCCCTGTAGACAGCTACACCTGATCTTTGCTATGTCCTAATATGCAGTATCTTGTCTTCTGCCATTGTAGATGTGTCTTTGTATCTAATTAATTCAGGATAACAACTAACTTCTAAAATCACTCAAACTTTCTCATTTCCCTATCACTTTTCCCACAGTAAAATCTGATTACACGGGAGATAGGGGCACTGGCCTTTTTCTTCTGTCTACACTGAAACAGAAGGCTACACCTACCTATACATACACAGGTAATACTTCAGCTCCTAGTAACTCCCTCTTTAACTTTATGTACCTAGTCACATCACCTAAATGTTTGTATGCAGGTTTTATGTTTAACACCTGTTGATTCTTTCTTTTTCTCATTGACCAGAAGTTACACATTTGGGAAGGCTTTTCTTGTTTAGAGAACCTAGAGTCAAACAATGGCTGAGTAAATTTGACACTGTTTTTCTTAAAAAACTCCTGCAAAATGTGTTACAAGGTGGGACTAAGTGTCTTGACTGCTGTCATGCTACTGATGATGGCATAGGTGTGACTGTAAGTATAGAGCTCGCTTGAAATAAACCAAATGAAGGGAGAAGCCAAAAACACACTGCATCCTGCACGTGTGTGCATGTTTGTATGGTGGTTAGGGTGGTTTTCTTCTGATTTTGTTTGCTTTGAGACTGAAGGTGAAAACAAGTTGCCCTGTCTTTTATTAAACACAGGACAGGTCAAATTCACCCACAGTGTAAATGTGCTTTGGCTTCCTACTTCTCCCCACCTGAGCTAGCAGTGACTGTTTTTCCAGCACATTTATTCCAGTATCAGCAGAGATAAAGCAAGCTGAGGAAGAAGGGGTGGGGGTTACACTAGAGGCCAAGGGCAGGGAGCTTTTCGTGCAGCCTCTCATTGTAGTTTAGGATTTTTCAAAGCTGCACATGTTGAGTAATATCTGCCAATAAACACAGCTCAGTGGGTGAGAAATCTGTCTGCCTCTTGCTGAGGATTAGAAGAGAAAAGACACCAAATGAGCAGTTTCTTCACATGTGGGTCATGCCCCTCACTGGGGTACTTGCCCCTGACCTAATCCTGTTCCACTTTGTCTCCCTCATTCCCTCCTGTCTTCCTTCCCTCTTCTACTCCTCCACTGCTGCACTACTGGTGGTCTGGTGCATGCTGCACAGATGTTTTCCCCATGCTATTATAAGATTATTTTTCAAGTGGCTTCTTGGAACAGATGTTCCAGTGTGTGCACTCTCCTTCCCTTGGCTGAAAGTGCTCTGCACAAAGAGCAGATTGCATTGCTGCTCTCCTTTTGATCTAAAGAGCAAGTGTGAGAAAAAAAAGCTCACAAATGATGCTGGTTTTCATTTCAGGCTGCTTGGCAATGGTGCACCTGGGTGTGTGTCTCCTTCTTCTTTTCTCCCCCATCACTAGTGCTGCTTGCAGATGTTTTTTTCTGTGCCTTTCTTCTTCAGCCCATTTTTTTCCCTCTGTGACCCAATACTTTACTCCCACTGCTTTTAAATTTTCTTTCATCTAACACTCCAGTATGCATGCTTCCAAAATAATTCTCTACCCATTGCCAGCACCTCATCTTCATCTTCTCCTTCCTTTGGCAATCCCTGGACTGTTAGGATGGATAATTCTCATGTGTTTGGGTACAAGGCGTGTCCCCTTTTTAATCTTTTCATTTTGATTTCAGATTCATTGCTTAGTTTCTCCTTCATTGCCCCAGTGAATTCACCTGAATATTGCTGCTTCAACTTTTTCATTTTATTTCTCCCTTTGGGTCAGGGACATTTCAGAGAGTCAGAGGTCTTACGACATCAAGGGAGCATCTTTTTCAAGTGCCACTTAATTTATGGATACAACAAAAGCATGACACAAGGAGGTTGTGAAACGTATGCTATATTTCACGATCTATATCTATATCTAGGCTTAACCCACTGAAACTCATCTTTTGGGATTAAAAAAAATTTTAAAAATCTTTATTTGCTCACATCCAGTCTTTCAGATAGATGGTATATCAGCTTTAATTCTGGGTGTTGGCTTTCCTTAGAAATTCAACTTACATGAATGCTGTCTTTAGGGAGAAAAATAAATATTGCAAATCTTTTCTGGGCCAATAAGGTAGAATTTGGGATTGGGTTCCTAGCCCAGTATTAATCAGCTTCAGTTGATTCAGGATGATTTACATCAGTGGAGAATTTGGTTTGGATATGTGTTCTAAAAAATCTGCCCATTGTTATTCTTGTTTTGGTATGTCCAGCACTGTATGTACCCATTACTTTTGTTATAATGTCCTCTTATGGAAAAGTCCTGCAGAATTTATTGAGGAATTATAACCTTGCATAAGATTGTATAGGATTCTCTAACAGGGAAACTATTTCATTGCATTCACAGTCTGTCCTAGATTCCTCCAGAAATGTAAATCCTCTTTGCTGATTTATAGACTTGCAGGGAAATTTCTCTAGAACTCAATGGGGTTAAACTTATTAAATATCATACCGTCCCAGGGATGATTTAAACCACAGTTATAACCTTATGAACTCTTTCCTTCTCTAGCTTCTCTTGTAAGATTGTTCTATGGCATTGTGTTGCAATGTGTATCAGCAACAGATAAATAAACAAACAAACAAACTAATAAATAAATAGGGTGATATATGCTGCGGCAGCACTTTCCATCCACTAAACTACTCCCACCTGTGAGCTGAGGCTGCAAGCACAGCTTTAGTTGTGGTGCACTGCTTTCAAACTAAAAATACCTGTAAATCTGACCTATGGTTATAAATTCACCTACAATCCAAATAATCCATTACAGGTAAATGACTCTATTTCCATTCACATTTGGGACCAGTCTACCACACATCCTCTGGAAACTCAGAAAACTGGCCTTTCGGTGCTATTGCTGGCAGCTTACTTCTTGCTGGCCTTGCATTCTGCGCTGAAGTATTAGAAAGCTGTCTTAGTCACCTCAGCATTGTTGGTATCTAAAAGGGTAGTGGAAGGGAGAATGTAAAGAAGAGAACCAACTGGTTTAATGATGATTGTCAACAAGCTTATGAAAGAGGATCATATGATATAAAGCACATGATAGTAGGAAAGCAGATTCTCATGTTACAGGAAACCCTATTTCCTGACCTTTGTATGTGATGGGTGTAGCAGGTGACATTGTAAACATAGTCACATCCAGCGTGAACCCAAAGTTTGCAAAAAACCAATAATCTATATTTTCACTCAAAAAGTTAATTTAAAATGGGCTGAAAAAACATGCTGGCCATTTAAGACGTTTCTTCTGTCCCAAGGGCAGACCCACATGTCATTCTGGACAAACTTTTTTGCTTTCTTGTTAAAATTCTTTGTTGGCAGAGATGCCATAGGCTTACCAGCCTATTCCAGTGTTCAATCATTCCTTCCATCCATATAGTTTTTCAAGTGCTGAATGACATTTGTGGTATGGTTGCCATTGTACAAGCAGCTGCAGTAGGCTTTCTTCAAAAACTCACTGTAGGAATTTCTAGACTATGTCTGCTGGGCTTCTTTAAACCTCTGATTTAGGTGTAACCTGTTATCTTAAACCCTGGGGCAGCAGGCAGGGTGTTGCTTTGGTTTGATTTTTTTTCATCTAGATTACCAGAGAGGATATGATAAGATGGTTTTATTTTCTTTTTTTATAAATACATATTTATCTAATTATGTCAAATAAAAAGGGGGTGTGTGTGGTGTTAGTTCTTGCTTTGCCTTTTAGCAGACCTAAAAATAAAACCTGTGGATTTATTATTTTTAAAGTATGAAAAAATTCAGTGTCACTGACACTAATCTCTAGCTGACAATGTTCTCTGTGAGGATGGTATTTTAGCTGCCTTTCTGTTTATTCTTCTTCAAAAGGATTTGGAGTGCTAAAGAGGGTCTTTTGGCAGAGCCTGCTGTTTAAACTATACCTTTCATGAAGGTGGAATCACAGATGGCTGATGAAGACCTGCCTCTGCATTGAATATCATCCTTGCTTTAGGGTCCAAGGAAGAGGTAATCTTAAAATACTTTTGACGTGAACTGATCTGTGTAGACAGAAAAATGCAAAGAACCAAGATTCCACTTGCAGTGGACCTGTGCAGAGGTAAGCAGCCATGAACCAGCAAGACTCAAAAGCTGCACAGCCCCTGCAGAGCTGCTTCAAGATTTGCTACCACTTCTAATGATAATTTAGACAAAATAATAATCTAACCTGTAACAATTGGCGGTTAACTGGATTTGAATGAGCTGTCAACAGTCTTATGACTTTATTCTGTCTGTGCAGTTTGCTTTTAGTACATAGATTGTCAAAGTTTTATGATACGCTTCTATATATCTCCCTTTAGGAGTCCTTTTCAGGATAAATTGCATTTCTCTGTCTCCAGATGTGACCACCTCAAAATTTCCTGTGAGAGGCAGTGCTAACAGAGCTGAGGTAAAAGAAGTCATGAGAAGGTGTCCTTCCCAGTGCATTCAGCTAGTGAATGACAGGACAAAGGAGTGGTGGTTCTTGGTTGCAAAAATGGATAGCATAGATCCCAAATGATTGAAACTCACCACTTGAAGAAAGCCTGAAAGTGGCAAAATCCTCTATCTTCTACCCTCCTGACATTTAACAATGTAGGGAAACAACAACAAAGTAAAAAGTCAAGAAAACATTATTATTCACAATAGACTGCTTTCAGTAACTTGAACTAATTTTGTGTATTAACAGTCATACTGTAACTTGAACTAATTTTGTGTATTAACAGTCATACTTGATCAGAGTACTTTGAAAGAAGATTGCAAACCTTGTCTTATTTTACCTGAGAAGGGGGAAGGGACAAACTCATCATAGCTAAGGAAAAAGGAAGTATTGTCATAACTTGGAGTTTTGAACTCCAGTCTCTAAAGTGAACTGAATAGTCCTCCACGGGAGACTTGTATTTACTTCTGATTTGCATCAGGGCCTCTGTGTCATGGCCTCTGTCACAGATACACCTAAAAATACACAGGTACCTTGGACCTCAATCCCACAATTTACAGGCTGTGGGTGAGGTGGAGTTCCAAGGACTTGTTCATCTTCCATGGTGACAGATTTGTGCTCTTGGACTGAGATCTCTGTACTGTGTCTTTCTGAGGCATAAAATTACTTGTTTTCCTCTGACCAGCGTTGTGACACATACAATGTTCCTGAAGGGCACAAAAAAGAACATTTGCTGTTACCACCAATTGTCTTCTTTGTTTTTTCCTTTTATTCTACAATTGCCTTTTTATTCTGTTGTGCATGTTTTATAATATTTACACCTTGTCATGGTTCAGAGCTTCCATACAGTTACGGTCTTAAAAGAGGCCTGAAAGAGTAACTCACAATTGGCCTGACATAACATCCCTGTGTATCTTTTTTGATTTCCACCCTATCTGTCCACAGCTTCCTGAGCCTCCCCAGGCAATCTCCTTCTGCATTGTGCAATGGGCTTGTTTGAGATGACCTTACAAATCTTACAAATACAGTTGTTAATTTTGACTTGTAATTACAACTAACTATAAAATAAACCCAAAAATAGTAAAAAATCCCACACCAAACATTGCAATGATAAACTAAGAATAAATACCATGTTCAGGAAAGTTTTTCTGTCCAGTAGGTCTGAACACTCCTTTTCCTTCACAGATCAGGCTGGACATTAATGTCCTCAGTTTCCCACAGGCTTTGGGATACCAGATTTTTGTCACACTCCTCTCCAGACATTCTTCCTATCCCCATTCTTTTCCTCACTTCTGCATAGCTCTGGACATACCTTTCCCTTTTCCAAGCAAGCTCTGATCTGGTATCAGTGCTGATGCTAAGCTTGCTGGAACTGTATTGTCCCTGGAAGTCTGAGGGTGTGATGTAAAACTACCTTGTAGGAATGATAGGGTTAAAAAGCATTGTGGGGTGCACAGGTAAGTATTCTGTGGGCAGGGATAAGGCACATCTAATATACAGGATGGTCTTGTGTCATTATATCTTATATGTTGTTCTACAGGGCCAATTATAGGTAGTTCTGCAATCACCAGATGGGAGATAATTTTAATCACAAACCTTACTCTCTAAGCTTCTGTGTCCCTTCTCCCTGGACAAAGATGTGACAATTGATTAATATTAAACCATATGTTGTTTCTTTAACTGATAAATGGAAAACACATTATTGGTTAACATCTCGGTTTGGAAACAGTTGTTTAGTTGTGATCGTGTAACAAAATGGGAGGAAACCCAAGTGGCAGCATAGAGCGTTAAGGTTGAGGCTGGTAACAACTGCAGTCATTCAGCAAGGCAAGGCTGTCAGAACTTACGAAGAGATGAGAACAGGGCTGTTTGATTTGGAAGTCAGGATTTAAGCCACATTTTTTGATTGCACAATTGAACTTAACTCTTAACTAACAAGTAGACTTAGCATTTGAAGTTGCGAAGTCCATCTGTTCAGAGTCATCACGCAGGATCTTTTCCTCCTGGCTGGGAAGTCTTACAAAGCAGGCTTGTTTTGCCACTGCAGTGCAGTTGATTTCAGAGAAGGCTTAAATGACATTGCAGAAGTCTTCCTTTCTAAGGGACAGCCAAAACTTCCTTGGCTCACCTGCCAGCTCTGTTCTGACTCTTGTGTGTCACACATCTGTCTGCTCACACCACACTGTTGGATGACTACTGAGTTTATGGGAATATTTGTGACCACTCTTAATTGAGATGAAGGCTATGACTCCAGCAGCCAACAGCAGGCAAACATCAGCTGTCTAAAAGATATGAGCGTGCTCTTTTATAAAAATGCATTATAGTTTCTGGCACTTGCTAGATGGCTGAGCTCAAGTGTTGGAGAATGTGAGGGTGGGACATTATGACTCAGCTGTTTTCTGTATTGCATTCATTAATATCTTGTATATTTTCCTGCAAGGACAGTTATAAATAGTTTTGTAGTGATCAGATGGGAAACAGTAAGCACAGCCCTTACTCAGCACCACTGGGGAAAAAGCTTTCCATCATCCCTCCCCAGCTTTCTTTCTCTGACACCTTTGTTGCTCCCTAACCACTTTTACTACTGGGATAGTAGCCGCAGCCCGCATGCTGGTGGTGCTGGGACTCCTCACCTAATAGGGTGAACAGGAAGGCAAAGAACTGTGAGGAATGCAATGAACCCAGCTCTGCCCCCACCTCCACATGCCAGCTAGATTAGATGGCTATGGGTCTGATTCAGGGTGCTCTGAAGTCCATGCAAATATTTGTGTTGATTTCAGTGGCTTTGGTTCAGCACCTGTGTACACAGATAAAAGTAAGCTTTCTTTCCCAAAGAGGGACAAAGTCATGTTTTCCTTTCATAGAGAGAAGTGCTGATACCATCTTCTCTGCTCTGCTCCTGGGACGGTCCATCTAGACGTTGTTGTGCATCCTGCTCAGTTGTTAGAGTTCTAGCTGATCCCTAGAAATTCTTCCTCGTGTGTACACCTCCATTCTTGTTATAAGACAAAGGGACCATGCATAATGTTTTCTGCTTCATAGTTTTGAATGTTAAAGGGGTAATCTAAGACCAGAAACATTTTGTGGAATGTGTCCATTCCAAGCAAGGAAAAATTCAAGAAAAATTTAAGGAAAACTTTATTACCCACAGCAGCTATATGTCAGTGTGAGTGGCAGTAGACCTTAATTCTTTAAAAGTGCATTCCACTTGTGCTACCATTGAATTTCTGACTTTTCTTTAAAGCCTTGTACCCAAAGTTGTGTGATTTAATTGATTTTTTTTTTCTTTTCTTGGAAGAATATAGATAAGGAACTCACAAGCAAATAAATACTAAGGCTACTGTCCAGGTAAGTTTACTGTTTCACAAGTCATTTAAGTTCATGTTCCTGCATCTCTCTGACAGTGTGCATCCTCCCCTAACGTGATGTAGAATGTAGTTATTTACAAGAATTATGTGTATTGCACGTTCTAGACATCAGCATCAGTGCAAAAAAAAGTGTAATAACATCAAGCCCCAGGGGTTTGCATGATTAAAAAAAAAAAAAACAAAACAAAATAAGATTTTATAGCCCATGATTTGTCGGTTTGATTGCTGTTGAGGTAATTGTCTGTGTTTAATCCACCTTCTTCACTTTAATTCTGTGATTTCACAGTCTTCTCAAATTTTGAGAAAGTCCCTTATTATGAAATGCTGCTTTGAAACTTGGACCACTAAAATTTTCTTTTATACGCTGTCAAGGTAATAATGAAATAGAAATTAAAAAGATTATGGCAGTAATTCCGTGGGATTGAAAACTCCTCCATGTTGTTGTTTTTCATCTGAAAGGAAAAGATGGCAGTTTTTTTCTTTTGAAATGCAAAAGAATTCAGTTATTCTACCCCTGGAATATGTTTCTTTTGATCTTTTATGATTAATCTCTAGAAGATGACTCTGGCTAAAATGCTTCTAGATAAAAAACTTGTAGGTTTGGAGAAAATGTACGGTAATGGGGTTTTGAGAACTCCTGCGATGCTTTCATAAGTGACAGGCAGTATTTCGACAAAAGCTAAGGTTCTGTGTTCTGGTCAATAGTACAAAATTTTCCAACTTTTTATGGAATGCCAGCCCTATCTGGGGCAAAGTCCTTCTAACTGGTTGCCTGCCTGGGAGAGCACTCAGGAAGGTCTGCTGGAAGAAGGACGCAAAGGTCTTTGCACCTCCCCTTAACAAGAAGGAAATGGGAAGACCACAACATGCTGGAATATCTCCATGTATTCCCATTCTCTCTTAGTCTGAGCAAGAAAATTATTTTTTTGCTTCGCTACTTAACTGGTCCTCCTGAAAACATCTGAAGCTGCTTTTCATTAGGCAAAAAGGAAGAAAGAACCCAGAGAGAATTGCTTCCTAAGCTCTTGTAGTAGCAGTGAAGGATTTCAGGAGGTGATGAAGGTGGGCATGTTCGTATGCAAATCACATGAAATTAGGGAGATGCCGGCAACAGGACTGACTGTGCAGCAATGACATATGTGGAGGTCAGAGAACTGTGGAGAGTCAAAGATCACAGAAATTTAAAGAAGCATGTGGGATAGTGAACAGCACCACTTTGGAAGCCAGGAGGGTAGGTTAATCACAGAGAGGGGAACGAGTGAATGTGAGGAATGAGATTTCTTGACCCAAAGGCCAAAATCCCGCGTAACCACAGGAGAAACATGAAGGGTGTTTGGCTAAATAATGAATGAATACTTGGAGAAGGAGACCAGATAAACTTGTGAGATATGCCCTTGATCAGAGCAGAAATTGGTTCCATGTGATTTCTGCCAGGTTTCTGGAACAGTCAGGGCAGAAACTGCTGACAGATGTCCTTGCTCTTCAGCTCTCTACAGGTAACTCTTTACAATCCCCAGACCTTTGTGAACCACTTTCAAGGCCATTTCTGGCACTGTCCAGAATCCATGAGAGGTACTAAGGGTGAGGGTAAAAGTATCTGCTGAGCACAGGAAAGGGACTGGACCAAAAGACTGAAAGACCACTTCAGAGTTAATTGTTGGGTGGGTTTTTGTGGGCTTTTTTTTATTATTTTGCATGTTAGAGCACAAGTAAAGGTTAGACTTGGAGAGGCTTCTCTTTATTTTCTGTGTGTTCTCAAGGACAGTTAGGTGTCCTCAAGTTAGCTGAGGACCCAGCAAGCCCAATTTGTAAGCTCCTTAATAGTTCCAGAGAATTCTCAGACAGACCAGGAGAAACCATTTCACTGTATTAAGTACCTGGTGTAATTCTCCCCTTTTTCAGCCTGGACTCTGTGTTCCTCACGCTGGTAAACTCTGCTGCTTCTGGTCCAAGTCTTGTGATTGCCTCTAAGGAAAGGCTGGTTGAAGCCCAGACATATGGTAGGGAGTGGGCAGAGAGCACAGCAGACAGCAATGGCTCCAAGGTCTCACAGGTAGCATGTAGTTGACATATTACACTTAAGTATGGAGAAGGAGTTCATTTTGGCTGATGTTGGCTAGCTACCACAGGTGTAATCAAGCCACAGAGAAGTAAGAAAGGCAGAGTGAAGAGGTATAAGCAAAGCAGCCCACTGATTTTGGTGCCACCTCTGTAGGACTAAATGAAACCAGCAGCATGTGTTTGTGATCTGGTAGGAGACTAGGCTAATAACAGCGTTATTGACCCCATTCCTGGACTGAACTTTGGTTTGAGGGGGTACCAAGTGTCAGGTTCTGCTCGTCAGAAATTCTAAAGGAAGGGCTCAAGAAATGCTTCGTTGGGAGTCCATCAAAGTTCTGTGTGTTGCCCTCAGAGCTTACAGATGTACCTGTCTTCTTCACAGAGCGAAAGCATGAGCCTCTATGGCCAAACTTGCCTTGTCCACTGGAGAGAGTTGTTCTTTGAAACATCCTGATGGTTCTAAGTTGAGTCAAACCTTTGATATAAGGCAGAGTTGGAGGTTTTAGAGTTGGAGAGGTGCAAATATATCAGGGTTAAAAAAAAAAAAAAAAAAAAAAAAAAGGCAGTCAGTTGTGCATAAAAGGTTTGAGACTATCCCTAAGACTACCTGTCAGTGAAAAAATGAAATAAACTTGGCCCCTTTTAAGGTGCACTACAGGCCTGCACTGTGAGGATAGACGGGGCATTTTAGCCAAATACTTTAACAAGAGCAGTGCTTGGGAACACTACTTTAACAGTGTAGATGTGACCAAAGGGTAATTCATGGTGACTGCCAGAATCACAGTGCTTTCTAAAGGAGTGATTTTCTAGAGGGGAACAGCATATTACTGTGACAAAATACTTGTACTGCCTTATCCAACTGTCTTAGCTCACAATCTATGCATGTAAGAGACAAAAATAGGAGATGTTAGAAATAATGTAAAGTGTCTAGCATATGACAAAAAAAGATCATAATGATCATGGGAAATGAAAGTGAGATATGACTTTATCTGATTATGAAATTACACAGTGGAAGGAGGGTTACACTACTAACCTACTATGTTCAGTGGGCTGTTAATGATGGACAGCTTAAGAGGATGGAAAAACTTAAGAGGCATGGCTGTAAATCTGGTTCAGGAGGAACACTGAAGATCAGCTAAATGTCACAGAGTCCTGATCTGTCTGGAGTTTTTGGGGATAAGTCGGAGCTGGACTGTGCACAGGTCCAGCAGCCTTGCAGACAAATAAAGATGTTCAGGTCATCACGGGTATGACAGGACCAAAATGTCACTCTTGACTCTCTTGCAAGTGACCAACAAAGGGAGGGCTTGCAGTTCTGGTTACCTCTCACCTCTGCTGCCAGAGTTGCCTGAACATGCTTGCAAAATTATATTGTGCCCCAATAAGGCTACAGCAACTGTCTACCTTCCTAGTGCTACTTTGGTACCAACTGGTCTCTGCTTTTTGTACCCACTCATCCTTGCCCCCTGCTTCTCTAAGAAAGACACTAGTGCTGCATATAAAGTAACTGTGTGTTCAAAATAAGAAACCATAGCCTTTTTTAATATGTTCTTTAGGAAGATGAATTATCCATAAAAAGACAAGCACATTTATTTTAAAAAAAATGTCTGCCAAGGTGACATTTGCCAGTTTCTGGTACGATGGGGTTATTTTTGAGTGTGGAACTTTTCTCCCAGAAATGTAGAACTTTGGATTATTTTTTTGAGAAACAAGAGTCAGATATTGAACAGATACTCCAGAATGTAGAAGTCTTCTTAAAGCCTGGTTTGGATGATGGAGTAAGAATGGACAACATGGGCTCTTCTAAAAATTATGCCCTAAATCAAAAGCGAGGAATTAGAATTTCCATTCACATTGAAGAATTCCTTCCTATAAGTCCAGTCTTTCAGCAGGGTCTGGACAGGCTCATCCTTGCAGACTCTTTCAGATGTACTCTGATAGTAGAAAGAATAGAATGAGGAATTGGTCCTTTAATACAACAGGACACAGTTTACAAGGCCAGCTACAATTTCACATGTCCAAGGTAGGTAGGTAAAGGCCAAATAAATACCTGGAATAATTACTCAGCAGGGAGGGTTTTGCAGGGAGTGGGGGGAAAATAATTCTGGCAGTAGTCTCAGATAAGGAAGATGTGGGCAACCAAGCCATGATTCTTTCAAGCATCAGATTATTGCTTTGCAGAATGTTCACAGTAAATCACTCCTTCCATCAATGCATATAGGGATATTAAGGGTTATAAAATTCATTTAAGAATTAAGAAAGTAGCTCAAAATGAGGCTCCAACAGTAGTCTGAAATGATTAAATGAGCCAGACCAAAGTCTTAAGACTGGGAAAATAAGAATTAGGAGAAAGAATTGAGATGAATGGACAGTATTTAAAAGCACAGATTCTAGAAGACCTGTGATGAAAATTAAACTCGGGAAATATTTCATACTTCAGGAACACAGAATTACAGATCCTGCTAAGGTAAGATAGATTTGGGTCTTTGGTAGGACATTATTGCTTGGAATTATCTTTTCTCACCTCCCTTAAGATTCTGTGTTTGAGTGAGTTATTCCTAGCACTTATTTGGAATCTAAGGTCTGGAAATTCTTCTTTGCTAAAGAGATTTTTCTGGGGAAAAAAATTTGCTATGTTGCTCTTAGTTTAATTTTTTAATGTTCTGCCTGTCATTGTGATGTTTAAATGCCATATGCAAAATAAAAAAAAAAAAATCAAGGCAAACAGATGACATGGAACTAGTGAATATACCTGAAAAATGATGCCTTTATGTAAGCAAAACCCTATTTTAAAGAAAGCAATATAATAATTAAAACAAGAATAAAAACAATACATCTGTAATTTCACTATTTTTCATGTTGAAAACTTAAAACATTTTAGACATTGGACAGATATGTAGGAAAATACAGTCTTTATTTTACACTGTGATATCTGTGAATGGTTTTTCTCACATGAGTAACTTATTTCAATGTGTAAGACCCCAGTTCTGCAAACACTTCAGTATGCAGCTTAGACCATTTTGTTTAGGAGGGGCACCAACCTAAATGAGTTGCATATTTATGGTCAAATTTCCAAAAAGGGATACAAAAGTTAAAGCTACTCACATATATAATAGGTTCAGTGTAAGTGCTCAAATATGGACAGATATTTATGAGTAAGAATTTTCAGAAGAGTGTTATTAGATCTGAATCTTATTTTAGATTCTGGTCCAGTTTATTACTTTCTGTCCAGAACTAAATGCATGTTTTAGATCTTAGGTCCAAATCTTGAAATACTTAATGCATGTTTAATTTCACCGTATCTGAAAAAGTTTTAATGTACGTTAATATTAGCAGGATAAGGTTCTCTAGGAAAGGGTGAAAACCTGACTTTCTCATTGAATTCCCATTGGTATCAGCAGAGTCAAGATTTGCACTGGTATCCATGATATATGAGCTTTCATAAACCATAAGGAATACACATATGTTTTTAAATTTTCTTTTTGGACTTCCAGACCACTTTCTTATAATCTTGTATTCTGTTTCAGACTTTGCTTTTTTGGCATATTTCTACTCTAAAACCAAGATGCAAAAGGTTTATAGAAAGTAATAACTATCTGATTTGTTCTCTGAATGAACATAATAATGGGTCAGTAATCAGAGAAAAGTACTGTGCTTGGTGTTGTGTAAAGGGGATACATCTGTGCATTTTAGTTGACACATCCCTAACAGATACCCAGATTGCTAATAGCCACAGCTGATTGCAATGCTAGGTCTGAATAAAGAAAATTAAGGCTGGCTACCTCAAGACATGCTGGGAAGATGGAATTTCTAGGAGGGTTGCCATGGTTAAATTTGTGATTTTGCTCTAACCTCAGTAATGAAGGAGTCATAACTTCATGACATCTTGAAATGTAGAATTATGGAAAAATTCAGGAAATGGGCTTCTTGCTCAAAGTACAGCCAGCTCTGAGATCAGACCAGGTTGCTCAGAGCTTTATCCAGTCTGGTCTTCAAAACCTCCAACCTCCCTAGGTAACCTGGTCCATTCCTTCACTGTCCTGATATGGAACACTTCTGTGATGAAGTAGGAACTGCTGAGCAGAGTTTACGTGCCTTCTTGGAGCATGCAAGGGAGCAAGAGAAAATGGCTTTTGCACATGAAAGTTTCAAGAACCAGGGTGAGAAGCTTCCCTGGAAGAATACAGAGGAAAGAGAGGTGAGTCTTGATCTGTTTCTGTGCATCCTGTTTCTATGGGTGATCAGAGCTTGGATGTGGAGCAGCTGTAGGGTGCAACGGACGTGATTATTCTCTGCTGGGATGTGATTATTCTCTGCTGTGGTATATCTGCTTTCTTCAAAATAGTGTTTTGTGATACCAACAGTACCTGGAGAGTCAATTTTGAAACAGTGCAATTGAAATATCAAATAGTTAACAGAAAGGTTAGTGGCTACTTAGTATCAAAACTGCAAAACTATTCTTATGCAGCAAAGATAATAGGCAAAAATCATGCTAACGTAGTAAGGTTAAATGGACATCACTCAGGTTTTAAAATAGTGGAAAAGAAATTTGAATGCAATTCTGATAACCAGCAGGTGTTTAGCAGATCTACTGAATAGGACATAAATAGTCTTAAAAATATGTCATTTAATGGTGAGCAATGTACTAAGGATGTAATCAACAACAATACAGATCCCAGTTTTCTGCCAAAACTCATGTGCAGAACAAACAATCCTTTCAGTGCCTTGTGGAAGAAAGTAAAAGGGTTAGTAGAACTAGAATGCAGTGAATGGAGTTAGATGCTAGCTGACTGAAGTGATGGTATGGCCACCATACACATGCATAGAATGAGGCAAAGATATCAAGGTATCTCTTAGCCTTTGAGAATAGATGTGAAGGCCAAATCTAGATTTTATTATTACTACTATTTTATTTTTTAATGTTTCAGGGTTTTTTCTCCAGCCTATGGTTTTGGCATTGTGGTTTAGTCTTCTCCTTGGGCAGATAAATTCAAGTGTTTTCACTGCAGGGTTCCATTGACGCATAAGATGTACCAAAATCTCTTCGACTGGAAATAATGATTGATGATGTGCTTACTTGAGGCAGAAATTATTAAGTGTTATAAAAATCTATGGAATGTATGCCAAGCAAAAAAATCTTTAAATTGAGTGAGAACTAATATCCGATTGGGATGAGTAAGGCTGGTTATTTAGGAAACCTACTATGATTTGTGTGTCATGATAAAGGAGTTTGACTGAATATAAGTAAGGTAATTGAACAAGTGGAAAGACTTCAAAAGAAAAAGGCCACCCTGAGATTCACAGAATCACTACAGTTTCTAAGCAAACCTATTCCCTGATTTATCAAAAATATTCCAATGAGTGTATTGCTAGCGGGTAATAACAAATGCTGCTGTGATTACAAGGGGAAAGGCTTGGGAAAATACCACAGAGGAGCTGAAACTAATGTTTCTTAGTTTAACAAAAACCCAATTTGATATAAGTTTGTGTGAATTAGAGAGTGCCGTTCTGAAAGAGGACAATCTGGGGGCATATCCTTTCAACACACAGACTGAGCCGCAACAGAACTATATTCAGATTGGGAAATACAACTGCTGGTTATTGGATTGACTTATGAGTGGTTTCATGAACATGTTTGTAAATCACTCGAGGAAAAAACAAGCCATATACCACAGGAATCTATATCATAGAAACCACTGTACAAATAGCCCTTTTACCCTCGGAAAGTGTCCCTGAAATTGAAAAAAACCTTTAATTTGAAATCCTGGCTTGAAAAGGGCATGATTAGAATACCCATGATTAGGAGAGGAAACAAGAAGTGGTCTATGAGGGCTCTTTTCAGGGAGATCCTTTGCAAAAATCTGTGCTTAGAAAAGGTGTTGGAAGTGTAATGGAACATGGTGATATGGGGAAGGTGTCACTAGGTAGTATCAAAATGTCTCTGCACTGACTGTTGGAAAAGTGCTAACAGAATTTTAAATAATCTTCTGCTTCTTAAGTCTCACAATGTGCAGCTTGCTTTACTCCAAGGACCTGAGCACATTATCAAGGTTTAAGCATTAACATGTTTCTAAGAAACAGAATGCTGGAAAACAAACAAGAAGTTGAAACAATAGGAAGATCATGCTCACTTTTGTCTGAATTTGATTCATTATTTTTATGGGCTATGTTTTAATGAAAAAGGTCTTGTTTAAATTTAAATTGCTGTATGTTACATTTCATAAAGCAACCATTTATAAATTTGTAGTATAACCCTCCTTCCCCCACATACAGGATTCCAGATGAATTAATAACCAATTGTGTTCAGCAGTCCATAAATTTCTGCTCTTTTTCAGCCAACCTCTTATGAACATTTGCATGGGTTAGCAGAAATAGTTTGGTTATGAGAATATATTCTGGAGAGTTTAATAAATTTATTCACATGGAGCATTATTGCAAAACATATCATACATCTCACTGTACAAAGATGATGTTAGAGACTTAGGGGAAGAAGAACAAAAGTTTCTGTGCCAGAATGTAATGGGTTTCTTGAACTGAAGGTGGTTAGCCGTGGTTAGCCAAAAGAACTATACATCAAGAATGACGAATAGGGCAGAAAACTTACTCCAAGAATGTACAATAGTTACCGTTAGTGTGTCTGAGAGTATTTCAAGCAAAGCAATGGGACTTCTGCTAGGGAATAAGTTGATGATCTTAACAATGCCCTTTCTTATAAGTACTCATGATGGTGAATGCTCTCAGAAGAGAACATCAGGAGTCACTGGCTTTCTGTTTCTTGAGAACAAATGTAAAGAAGCCAATGCAGCCATTAGAAATGGAAAGCCACAGGAACAGTAAGTATGAACCTCCAGCAGTGAGTGCTTCCGCTTTGAGTTGGTCAGGCAGATTCATGAGCTTCAGAGTGCATAGTGACACTGTGTTGGTAAACATGGAGGATCAGAGGTGAATTTTGCTAACAGAGATCCAAAAGGCATCAGTACAGTCTGCTTACGGGTGTGGGGAATTCTGAGAGTTTACCCTGTCTTCTCTTCTATAGCTATTGATTTGTGGTTTACTAATTGCTTGAATTAATCTGTGTTAGTTGTTGGTTTTGGTTGAAACATTTGCTTCTCTTATCTAATTTTCTGAGATTAAAAATATCTGGAGGGTAAGAAGGTATAATTTAGCTACTAAATCCTGTGGTTGGGTCTTTTATGACCCAACCCATATCCGATGGTTAATGCCAGGAAATACCAGCACTCCTTTGTGTTACATTACAATGTGTAACATGCTGAATGAATATTGTCTTTCATTAAATGAAACAATCTTTCAGCAGCTCTTCAAATAAGTCATATAATCAGTAATATTTTGTTCCACAGTAAAGGCAGAGATGCTCGCTTTGCAGTTCAGAATCATCGTCCAGCTTCTAAGCCATAATAGTAGGGCTTTTTTAATGGGTAATCTATTTTGCTCCAATATTACTGGTGCCCACTGGCAGAGGACTACTGGTGTCACATAACCCTAAGGAGTTGTTCGTAGTCCCTCTGGCACATCACACACCTTTTCAATGAAGTAATGTATGTATTTGGAAAAAAAACCAACCGCTTTTAACTCTTCAGTGGTGTTCTGCCTGTGCTGCTTCTCAGATTCAAACAACTTTGCCTAGAATTATTTTAAAATATTTTTCCAGATATATTAGGACAAAATTATGCTTATATCATATTCCTGTATTATTGATCAGTATTCTTAATATTATGAGACAGCCGTAGTCTTTTCCAATAAACTTGTTCTTTAGAGTGTATCTAAGCGATCTACTGCAGAACTTTCCTTCTTTCTGAGTGTACATACTTTCATCTGTGTTGAAAGCCTTTAATATATATATAAAAGTGTATATAATATACTTTAAAGTGTAAACCTGACATTATAGTAAAGAACAGTAGCAATTGTATATCTAGAAAATCAGAAAGTACTTTCTGTTTGTAAATAAAAATGACAGAAGCAGTTTCTCCTTTGCAGATATGGGAAAGAAAAGTAAATTCTGGTCCTGACGGATTCAGAAAGGTTAAAGTGTAGTATTTTACCTTTAGCAATGGTGTAGCAGTATTTGTAACAACTGTAATAGTGAAAACAGTGTCTTTAACAGGGACAATAAACTTTCTGAGGGAAGGTTGATTTAGTTTTCAGATAGAGTACATCGTTTTCCCATTTATCACTAAACTAAATTGTGGCATGCTACAGCAACACAGATTTCAGCCTTCAGTCATCAATGGAAATTTTCTTATCTCAGTTAAGAAATAAAGGTAAGCTAAACCATATTTATTTGTCTGACAATTCTGAGATGTTTAGGAAAAAAATGGAAATTCTGCATGCAGTCTGAGATGAACATTATAAGTTATTTTGGGAGCTAGTGAGATAAACCTGACTGTATTTTGTAAGTACTACTGCATCAGGTCAGACAAAATCTATCTGTCCCAGTCTTCTTTCCCCGGCAGATGACATGTACTTAGGGGAAGCATATAAAAAGGTAGTTCACAGACAGATACTTCCACTGGTATAACTCCCTGAGACAGAAGCTTACAAGCTCAGACACTGCTTCTCTGTATTTAATGGCATTTGATTTATTTGCCTTTTATATATCAAAACACTTCATGAGCCCATGTATGCAATTATTTTTTTGTAAATCCTGCAGCAAGGAGTTCCATAGTTAAATTGCACCTTATTAATTACTGTACTTATTTTCATTTACTTCATTTGGTTACTTAACACTATTTTGATGACCCCCCTGGGGTGCTTGTTTTTTTATTTTTTTTTTTAATTATGAACAGTAACATTCATGACTTTATGGAAGGCCTTACATATATTTAGCTTTCATTTTGTGTCTTTTTTATTTGTGTCTTTTTTTTTCTTCTTTTTTTTTTTTTTTTTTTTTTTTTTTTAAGGCCGAAGAGCTCTAGGCTGCTTTCTCCTTAAACATAGGCTACCCCAAACTTCTGATCCATCTTGTCATCTTTTTTTTGTACTGTTTCTAGTTTTGGCATATTCTCTTTGAGAAGCCACCAGAACTACTCGCATGGTGGCTTCATGGTGTTTTCTGTTTCGTTTTTTGACAGCAGATGCTTAGGGAAGTACATTAGAGAAAGTTATCATGAAGAATTGCCCTATTCCCCCAGTAACTAGAGTTTAGCTGGTAGCAGAATAGCTCTTTTGTCAGTTAGAAATGTCTACTGCAAAGACTACCTGCAATTCTCTTATCTGATTTACTGTGTGGGCCTGCATTTTTTCAGAGCAAAAATGGTTGGGTGTAGAAAGGAGGAAAAGGTCAGGGACTCCTTAATTTAGAGGGAGGAAGCAGTGTGAAACTCTGGCCTAAAAAGCAAAAATGCAGTCTGGATTAGAATTGTAGAAGTTGATACTATTAATATCTCTCTCTCTCTCTTTCTTCTCTTTCTTTCTTCTCCCCTTTCTTCTCTTTCTTTCTTCTCCCCCTTTCTTTTTCTCTTTCTTTTTTTTTTTTTTAATAGCTACTTGGGGCTGGAGGGGGGAGGTTCAGTGGTTGAACCCAAAATAAATAAGTACTTGCGGTCAGCCCAAAATCAAATTTTTGTGTGAATTGAAATAAAGTCATTGCCAGTAGAAATGTTCAAACCCATATGGAGCAAATGCAGTTTCTAGGGTCTGATCTCTACAGGAGAGGCTCTCAACAAATATTCACCTTTTGCACCATATGCTTTCATGACCCATTATAACCCCACATCCTGTTGCTGTGAATAGGAATAAAGGCTTTGCTATACGTGTTTTCATTTTTTCCTGTTTCTGAAAGAAATGAGATGTTGTTTAACAGCAAATCTAATTTGGATGTGATTACTGCTGTTGAGAGAATAAGTGCTGGCTGGCTGGGTAGGGAGCCAAGAAAGGTTTCTAGCCACAAGCAAAGAAAACAACAAGATGGGACTCAGGAACTTCATTCCCTTGCCAAAAAGGTAACACCAAGTTTGAGGGATGATCTCTCTTGCAGGCATAGAGAAAAGACATTTGCATAATGGGTACAGGAGTATGCCACTGATGAATTACAGTCCCAAAAGTCCTGTAAGCAAGTGGGAAGAGGTCATAAGCATATGGCATTTGTAATGAAAAGATAGACAGGAAAGGCACAGGACTGTTGTTATTTCTTTAAGCTTTTGTTTACCTGCAAAAGAATCAGGGGCTTGTAATTCCTTTCTGAGGGAGATGATTCAGATGCTTTGCTCCGTTCACCAGGACCATCTTGGCTGTCATTGGTCTGGAGTAACTGGGAAAAAGGGCAGAGCCACTGTGTCTCCCCCACCCCCACTGGTACTGCAACTGTATCTAACTCTGAGCAAAAATATCCTAGGATGAGAAAAGTAAGTAACCATACAGTAACTATGTGGTGGGGGGAAGAGAATGAGGAAATCAGGGTATAGGTTTACCTCCTCACCCCTGCATCCTGGTGATAGAGGACCACATGTGTAAACTAGCAGACTCTAAGCCAGCAAGCTATAACATTTTAGGCACTGATAAGTAAAATATTTAACTCCACCCTGAAATTCCTCCGATTGCACACAGACACCAGATTCCCAGGTTCCTTAGAAATTTTCTTTGGCAAAAAATTTAATGGCAGTGGAGAACAAGTGCAAGACAAAGTGAATGTAATGGAAGACTGCCAAAAATTAGTGTCCAGCATATGCAGTCAATACGTTGTATAACCTCCATGATTCCAAAAGTTATGTTTCACTTTAGATACAACGGGCTTGCTCTGAGTCAGTTATAATCTCTTCTGCATTGCTTATGCCTCCATTGCATGCTTGTATCGCTACAGTGGCAAACTACAGTTTGTGCTAAGCCAAAAGCTAACTGTTGCTTTACGTGCCTGGAGTAGTAGCATGACAGAGAAATATCCCTCAGTTAAGTTGAAATAGAGGATGTTCAGTAGCTCACTGTGGGACTGTGTTACTTATAAAATAGCAGGCATTACTTACAACAAAAAATGTGATTGCCTGTGCGCATCCATTAACTTATAAAGGTTATGAAGAACTTGTGATTGAAATTATTTAAATAGTTCAGTTGGAAATACTTTTCCTTTAGAAGATTCAGCCAGAAGTGAAAAATTGATGTATTTTTAAATTTAAATTAAAAAAAAAACAAACAAAAAACCACTAAAAAATCCCCTACAGAAAGCAAATATCCTTGCAAAAAGTTGTTTTTTTGGTTTTTGTTTTTTCTTGCCAAATTCCCAACTTTCTATCACATAGTTCCAACAAAAATTTTTCAGACAGCCCTAAGAACAAAAAAGATCAAATGAAATCTGTGAAGTGCTCTTAAAACTGAAAGGAGGAGTAAAATCCTGCAAAGAAAGAAATTTTAAGCTGTTTGGACCACAAAGGAATATTTGAGGAGTGTACTAAGACTTGTCTGTGTCTTGTTAATTTGCCCTGAAACTGCTAAACAGCTAATGAAGCAAAAGTTCAACTTGAATAGTTTAATCTAGAGCTGACTGAAAAAATACTTGGAGTAAAACATTTCCATATAAAATGGCTTTTTTCCAAAACCAGAACTTTCAGGAAAAGCTTTCAGTTTCTTTTAAATTCCTATACTTTTATTAGAACCAAATATTTTGCTCTTCTATTCCTCTCTTTTTTGGTTTCTGGTGGGGGGGTTTGTTTGGTTTTTTTTCCTCCCTACACTCTACTTTCTTTTGCCAATGAATGCAATGTAAAGACTGATGTCTAGAGACTCTTCACTCCCAAAATTTTCTGAAAGTTTTTCTTGTTGCTGTGGTTGTTCTTCATTTGTGATCTTCCAAAACATTCTCAACTCTGGAAATGTTGGAGAGTAACAAAAGGGTGAAAAAATGTGTATTTATTTGTAACCCTGCAACTTTTTCAAAGTAAAGAAAGCTTTGAAAAGTTGCAGGATACCAGATTTTCTGCTGAATAAAATCAGTTGTGTTCACAGGAAAATAGAAATTTAATTTAAAATTTGACAAAACCCTCATACTTCAAACCATATATGAAATAGCAGTATCAATATCTTCTGTAAAAATGTGGGGTTTTTTTTCCAGAGCCATAGTTTTCAGTGTCAGAAAGGACTCTCAGATTATCCAGTCTTCCTGTAGATTGTAGGCCATAAGATGTCACCGGTTATTCCTGTTTGAGCTTAGTAACTGTGCCCAATTAACAAGGTACTTCTGGGATTGCTAATTGACCTCCATCTTGTTCATAAACATTCTGAGGTTGGCAGGTGCTGTTGGCCACCATTTGACTTGCCTAATAATCTTGCCATTGGCCAGCAAAGACTGGAGAGGTATAGACATGCTACATATTTCCCTCACATCTTACAATGCATCCACAGTAATGGCCAAATTTCAGTATAGATGTGCCTGGGCTCCTTCAGAAACAGTTAGTTTGATAACAGGATTTGTGGCCTCAAAACAAACCCAAGGACCTGGAGAAATGCTTAGGCATTTGGTCGGCACCGAACTCCAGCCTACTGCAGATGAACTCCTGCCTGAGACATCTCAGCTCTTTCTGTACTTACTGTTCTTACTGCTGAACAGAGATTTCTTTAGGTACAAGCCTAAATATTTTACTGACTCTAAACCTTAGTTAATGTAAAATATCAGTCAGAGGATTAACTGAGATTCTGAGAAAACAATAAAATGGGATAATCTACAGACTGAATGCAGATGAACATGGATGATAATAGCAAGGTCACACTGATTGAGACATCTGAAGCAGACCCCCAAAGAGGGCCAGTAAATTACCACTGGAGCTTCCTGAGTGGAAGTAGGTGTCAGGCTGTGAATGTGCCAGGATCTCACTGAAATCTCACTACAAATTTCAAGCTTTGCCAAGTTTTCCTACCTGCCAGTTGGCAAGCAACAACTGCAGGACACCATTGCCATGGTTGCACCATGATGAAACCCACTGACTTTGGTGGAAGCATTCTCCTCTGTTTCCCTTGGCTGTGAAAGACTTTGGTGTTCACCATTACTGTTGATTTTGTTAGAGAATGGATAGCGGAAAGCCTGAGAGAAGAGTCAAGAAGCACCGAGACAAGACAATGGAATGGGGATATGATTATGAAATTAACAAGAAAGGGTCTTGTGGTATCCTGAATTTTAAGGAATAGGTGCAGGAAAAGTATGTCAAGAGAAGGGAGCAAGTAACTGTGAGACTAGGAAGAAGTCCAAGAATGATACTAGACTTTAAACAATATATGATCAAGATTAAAAGTTAAAGGAAGAAAACAATTCAAAGGAGCAAGAGAATCAAACAGAAGAGCTTTTTGTAGTTGTGAGGAAGGAGGAAAAACATGTAGGAGAGGAGAATTTAAAGTAGAGAAACATAACATAGGAAAGCGAAGTAATGATTTGAGAAATGTGTGTCAAATTTGATTCAGAAATAATAGCTTTGAGTAGGTGTGAAGGGAAGAAAAAAGATCACAGAGGAAGCATCAGGGGATACAGAAAACACGTGGGGATGAAAAAAAAGTCAGGAGCTTAGAGAAATATAACAAAGAATTGTGAGGAGGAATATTTTGGGGTAAAAGGAAAGCTAATGCCGGCATGCAAAGGAGCCGTTCTTCCCCTCACACACAGACCCCTTATTTCTTCTCTGCTGTTTGATTATATCCCACTGAGGGCAGTGGGATCTTTCTATCTCTATCAATGCTGTTGAACCTCTAGCTTTACTAGTTTGATAGCCATACCTATCACTGGAAGATTTGATATGCAGAAACTAGAAGAATACGACTGAACACACTGTCAACCACATGTGCTTAGCTAACAGCACAGGAATCAAGCCTAGACTGACTCTAGCAAATTAAGCAATGCCAGGGAATGTTCCTGAGAGTTGAAGACCACTTTTCTCTATTAAATTGTTAGCATGGATGCTGGCAACACTCTGACCCAGGTCAGATAGCACTCTCCTAGACAATTCCCAAGTATGGCTCAGGAGTTAGTGCATGCCAAGGGCAGTTCCCAGTAGGCAGTTTGGATGCACTCACCCCACTTTGGCAGGTAAGGGAAGTGAATGGGACCGAGGCAGCCTGTTCTCTGCCAGATGTACTGTTGGCCAGGGAACATTCCTTAGTACATTTCGTTTACTAGCATGGATGCAGCCAAGGGGTGCATTGTTTCCTCTCTTGAAAAGAGAGGATGCAGCTACTCCTTAGCTTAGAACAAGACCAGCTTTCTTTAGATAGGAAAAGGTAAAGTGTTAGAAAGCTGCTGGAAGAACAGCCCTGAGTCTCTGAACGGGAAGATGCAAGACAGACACAGAACAGCAGAGGCACGTCCAGGCAATGGAAGAATAAAAGACTGAAATTAGAAGTGTCTATATAATCTCTGGGAGTGGGGGGTAGGGGAACTAAACAAGACAGAGCTGTATCTGGATGTGCTGAAATCATTGCCTCCCATGCTGAGAAGTATTAGTGCTGCATTTGTACAGGTGATAACATACGGGGTCTTGTCCATGTCAATGCTTATAGGCACTAGGGCAGAATATTATATATGGGAGTGAGCAGCGTTACTTGTTTAGCATCTTCTCTAATGGCTATGGTACATGGAAGTACATGTAGTGCTATATAGGCAGTACACACAGTCTTGAAGCAACATGAATCTAGTGTGAAATGTGCAAATGCTGAACGTGCAAATTGGCAGATGATCTCATGGAGAGACCTGGAAGTTAGGTGCAACTAGATTTGCAAGTACACAGCTTTCAGGTCTCTCCTCACCTCCTGTGAGCATTAGTTAATGCCTACAACATATTGAAGATTCAAGGTGCTTTATAAACTTTAAAAAATCATTTTGTTTTACTGACTTATGTCAGTTGTGACTTCGTGCCTACATCTGACCAGTCAGCTGAAATAGCATACTGAGTAAAACTAACCTTTAAATGTGAATACTGTGTCAATGAATACAGCCTTCTGTTGTGGGAGAAGTGTTGTTCTTCTGTGTTAGCAAGCAGAGTCTACAGGAAGATTCTGAACTTTTGCGGGACATTGGAGCACAGTGCTGTGATCTTGTCAAATTAAATCCTCTGGACTTGAATTCCCAATCTCTTTCCATTCAGGTCAAGTACACATGCTTTTCCCTTATTATTGTCATCTGCATGACAGAAACACCTAGATACCCGCCCTGAGATCAGCTCCTGCCAATTCTAGATACTGTATGGTGTAGTCTAGATACTGTACTGTATAGTCCAAATGGCTATGACAAAAAAAAAGGTTATATAAATGCCTTCAGGTGGAAGATCAAGAGCTACAATGCAAGCAGATTAAGATGAAATCCTGGCCTCATGTCAATAAGAGTTTTGTCATTCATTTCCATGTCACCTGGATTTGTTCCCTGGCTGACTTGTCCGAAACTATAGGGGAAGTCTGCATCAGAGACAGGAATTGAACTCTGAGTCCCTGTCTGGTGACATACCCCTTTCTGCCAAAGGGTGGGATGATTTAGGTATGCTCCTAGCATGGCACTTTCAACAAAATGCGTGGAAGCTGTGCGCATCGGAGGCTTACAGGCTTGGGCCATTCAGCCCTTGTACATCCTTTCCCTTCACCTCTTTGTAGAACCTCTGAATTCTGACTGAGAGATGAGTAAACTCAGCAGGTTCACAAAGAAGGCATGTATGAACCTTTTGCAGCTCGAGTTTAGGGTTGGAAGGAATCCAAAACCTCAAAAGGAAATTCAGCTGAAATGACCAACTTTTGCCTGGTTTGGGGTCAAACCCTAGTGAAAACAACACTTCAGATGGTTTCTATATAAAAAAACATTAAGCCACCCAGGTTTGTAGAAAACCACCTCAAATTTTCTTACTGTACAGCCAGGTTCAGAAAGAAGGTATGGAAAATTGGGTAATACTGCTCAAGTTCCAGGTTGATGGCAAAGGTTCAAAATATTTTAAACTTGCTCTCTGCTAGGTTCATTTCACTTCTAAAGCTTGGCATAAATCCGGCAGCCACCTAAAATGGTGTAGTACCAAGATACTTACCAGACATTTGTAGTGTCTTCTACAAACCATTTGCTAAGCTGACCTTTTTTTTTTTTTTTTTTTTTGGCACTTACATTTAAAATTCCTTCCTCAGGTACCTGTGTTGATCCTTTCAGAAAACTCATGACTTCCAGTGTTCCTTGGATTTTTATTCTCGAAAATTTAATTCCAGACATGTGCATCCCTGCAAAGGAGAAATTAAATGTTGTCCAAAAGTTCTCCTTCACAGGCCACTAGCCTGTGCCTGTAAAAAGACAAAGCTATAGAAATGCAGTAAACCAGTCACTCTAGTAGAGCTGGAGCTCATGAAATTTTGTTCTTGCAACAGTTGACAGCTTCAGCTTCAGTATTCTATGAGGTCCTTATTTTCTTGGTGAAAGGTGAGACAATAAGCCTTTCTGTGGACTAAAAATGTGCTTACTGAAACTTGATAGTGTTAGATAAAGATCTGCAAACAATTATATATCAGCCATTTAAGCACAGCAAGACCCCTGGAAAAGAACAAATTTACCTCTTAACAGAAAAGGGTCCTGGTTCAAATCTCACTGAAGGCACGTGCACTGCTTCATAGAATGTGAGTAGTCTGCTTAGGTCCAACTAGATAGTCACTAGCTTGTAATTAAGACAAGTTAAAATAGTTACTATGGTTTTTATAAAGTCTTTCTTCTTGGGAAACTATACTAATGGTGACACTTCAATGAAGTATTCAAATTTCGGAATTTGAATTCACTAAATATGATTGCAAGCTCCTTTCTGAATGTAAATTTGTATGCCAGACATGCTTGAAGAATTCTGCGTAGCACTAGTAGTCCTAGTACCTCTGGTTCTTGTGCTGCCTGTTATCCATAATGAGCTAAGAAAAGCTACGCGTCATGGCATTTGAGCAATGTTCTTATCACAAATGTGAATCAGGATAGTATCTTTAGTCCAGGAATAAAACACAAAAGCAGATAACAGGGAGATGAAAAGTAACTTCTGCACAAGGCAACACATTAGTCGCTCCATGTGTATTTTCAGTAGTCTTCTGGTTGTCCTTAGTATACTCTGAATCAAGAACAAGGTTTTCCTGGGAAAAGCAATATGGTGTTTTCAGTTTTACTCAGTTTAAAGCCTGCTAAAGTTAACAGTAGCAGTTACATTAGAAGAATATCATTCCCTTTTATAATGATGGGAAACAAAATTATGATGGAGGAGAAAGAAATAAGGAGGATATAAATTGTAAGTGAACTAGGTGACATCTAAACTGTAAAAGAAGAGGGCCCATCTTAGATTGTTTTGCTTAAGATTTGTATTGTGTTTGCTGTCAGATAATACAGTAGCTGATGGGGGGGAATTATCTGCAATCAGATCCTACAAATATTACAAAAGAGGAATTTTGTCCAACCTATGAAAGTGATAAGTGCTTTGATAAAAGAACTTCCGATTTCATTTCAGTGCTACCATCTGGTGGGCAAAATGCAGACAGCAAAAATCACATTGTTATAACACTGGAACATTCTGATACAGTGAGTTTTTGTTTTATTTTGTGAAGGAAACATAAGATATTAAAACAACTTGAACATCTGGTTTGGGGATAAAGTCATTTTGCAGTGTTGCTGCCAAGCCTCAGGGCCAAGCGCAAAGAGAACAACCTTCCCTTCCAGCCTCTCCATAATGCATAACACCAAACTGTAAAATTTCATGTCCAACACAAATGAAGAACAAAATACACAGGAGCTATAGCTGTACACATCTAGAGAAATTCACCTGTTGGCTTGAAAGCCAGGGAACTGTATGAGATTAAAGCTGCAGAATTTTAAAAGCCAACAGCAGGGAAGTGGAATCATGTTTATTTTAGTATGGGTAAGTTAAAGACAAAGTTACATCAGGCATTCTGAGGAAAAGAAGTGGAAAGGACAATCACTAGGAAATCTTTGTAATTAGCTATTGAAAGGCTCTGCTAAGATGCCGTAATGAAGAGCAGTGCTGCTTTCTTTGGTACACTTAGAACTTACAATGTGAAGGTGGAAACAAGGGTCAGATTCGATGTTCTACATCTACTGCCTGAACTTTTGCAATCTGGAAGAAGAGGGACTAATTGTTCCAATTTTGTATTACTTTCAAATTAATCTGGCCCCAAACCTCAAACATTTATGCAAACTTCTTGCCTGTTAAAATGTATGTAACTGTCACAACCACATGACTCTAATTTTTAGAAAACCTTGGGAGAGATTTTACTGAAAACACTTATTCAGGATGGAAGTTCTGGCGTCGTTAACCATAGTGTGGCTGAGATTTTACCCCTGGCATTCTTCATCTTTCCTATACTGTCTTTTCTCAGATGTAAATAAGAACTAACCACTGACATTTCAAATGCTTCCAGTCCCTACTCAAATGCTCTCTTTGGCCATCTGCCTGCACCCAGTAATGAACTGTCTTTTAAAATGTGATTGAAGTTGTATTATACCATCTGGGATCACTGTGACCTTTAACCTGGCATAAATCTATGAAAATGAAACCCAGCTTAGCAAAATTTAATCAATAATGGTTTTCTTGGAGCAGGTGTGAATACACCATTACCGGTCTCTGAGACCGATACATTAAATCCTTTGATTTAACTCGGCAGACTTTATATAATAATCATCTGTGTTTCAGTGCTGATATTGGTATTTTTTGAGTCTTGGGTAATGTAAATCTTCTACTGCAGAAGGTCAGCCAGTAGGTGACTTAATGTCTCTAAGAACTTCCACTAATGAGTACAACAGTAATTCATGATAATTTCAACCTTGGTAATAAGGTTCACAGAGATCTGGTCAAGCATTCCAAAACTCCAGCTTCATCAGGAAATCTGTACTGCGGTTGAACGAGAATAAATAACCTTTTTCTGAGATTTGTCTCATATATTGCTCTTCTGAGTTCCTGCTGGCCTGTCAACTAGAACAAATATCCATTCTTCCAGTATAGATTAAAGTGACTTCTATTTTTCCTAGTACAGTCTTGGCCCTTGACTTACAAGTGATAGTGATCAGATGCAAGAAAGACTGAGATGAGTTACCATGTTCTATGTAAAGAAATGGAAACCATTTCTGGGCTTCTGACACATTATGTTCCTGAGTTTTCTGAGATTTGAGCAAATCTAGACATTTTACATTGAAAAGGTAAACAAATATTAGAAATTCTCAGATTTTAATGCCAGAAGAGCAGAAAGAACAACTGCTGTTCATTTGATTTTATTTCCTACGGCAAATATTTCAAATGCATATGGAAGTTTGGGGGGTGTTTTGGTTTGTTTTTTTTTTTTTTTTCTTTCTCTCCCCTCCCCCCCCCCCCCCAAGTGTATTATCATTATTTGTGGAAAGATCTCTTTTTGCAGTACCCCAGAAATTCAGCATTTGCTCCTATGAAGACCTTCTATACATAGGAAATTACACATGCTGGGTCAGAGATGCTGCTTCTCTGAGCCAGCATGTGTCAAAAAATACACAGTTCTGCATTTTTTGAGGGGCATTAAATACGGGAAATTGCTGATTTGATTGGAGCAACTTTTGCCACATCTGAGCCTGAAAGAACCTTGGTGTCTATCTGTGAGTTTGATACTGTATGCTTTCCTGGGCTTAAACGGTTAACTGGGCATCTCTTGTCAGAGACAGGCTGCTGGGCTAGACGGTGCTTATGTGAGCCTGCACAGGTGTTCTTGTGGTTTTTAGCGTGCTTATGTGACAGCCAGTTACCTAGGAGGCTTTTTTTTTTTTTTTTCCTTTATGGCAAAATCACTTCAAAACCCCAGAGCCCAAAAGAGGAGCTGTTGCAATCCTGTATGGCATGGTCCTCCCGCTGTGTGGGAAGCATGGCTGTCTGTGTCCCTGGACTGAGACCTTAGAGGAATCTGGGGGCCAGGAGCAGCTGCCTCATGCCAGAGGCCATATCCTGACTCCATGGTACAGCTCTCAGTTCCAGCTGCATTCAAAGTTTACCATATGCCCTAACTCCCATAGGGATGGAGTATTCTCTGTGTGAGAGACAAATGATTTTGGCTCCCCCTTATACTGAACTATACTGATTTCATATCTTTCCCCTCTCATTTCAAGCCCTTCCTGTATAACATCAGCCATAAATATTTCCTATACATTCCTTTATTTAACATATTTCTTCTTTTTGATTGCTATGGTAGCTTTGAGAAGGAGATCCAGTTCTAATTTGAAGACTTGATCTGATCAGTTTTTCTTCCCCTCCTCAGCATTCAGTGACCCTACTACATACATGTGTATGTATTTATTTATTCCTTGGCTTTGAGATATGATAGTGCATGGCCAGGAAAAAGATGTAAATAACATGCCCAAAAGAAAAGCAAAGATTCCTTACTTGGGGGTTAGTGCCTTTTGAAGAAAAATTGGTTTTGACATTTTTCACAATTTCTGGCTTGCTCCTCGTGGTAGTTTACAATAACCATTGTGAGCTGAGTATTCCTTATAGACCAGGACTAGAAACAACATCTCTATGTCACGATGAGATTCTGGTAGTACCATAGGAACAACATTCCTTTGAGGTGATCCACGAGATCTGCTAGATTTTCTCTTCCATCATACCATTTTTTCTGATGACCCACACAGATGGGTACACGAAAGTTGTCTTGAGCGCTGGTCTTCTCTAGGCAGCACGATTGTCACCATTGCAATGACCTGCTACTTTATGAAGTTATTCTCACCTTCATAATTTTCTTCATTGCAGACCACAGTAACATCAGTCTTTCTGCCAGCGTCCATGTCATTAAGTATACTCACAGGTATTCCAAAAATAAGCAAAGGCACTTGCTTCCTCCACAGGGAGTCCAAGCTGATTTTTAAACCGAGAGTAGCAAAGATGGAGTCCTGCAAAGACCGTGTATTTTTTGATACATCTAGCAATACTAGATTTGAAAGGCAATTTCCCGTATTTAATATTTTAGCATGCTGAGTGGTGAAGTAATGGCTATTTTCAATAACAGCACTTTTTTTTTTCCAGTGGAAGCTCATTCTCTTTTCATACAGCAGCTGCTTCCTACAGGATGACTTTAAGGGTGCACACATTACAGAGAGGTAGTGAAAGTGACAATGGCTGGATGTGCGTCAAGTATGTTGGAAGAGAACCCTATTGGCCCTCAAAGTGCCTGGGATGGGTGGCATGGGATCAGAAGGTGCACAATGGCACTCCTGTTGGAACTAAAGCTGCTAGAGTCCATCTGCTCTGGGCTTTTGTTATTAATCTGTGCATTAGTAATAATTTCATATTTATTCTGCCAATTCCTTAGGCTTGTCTGGTCGTAGGGTTCCTTCCGCCAGATTTTTCGGCCTGTCTTCTGGAGCCTTTCTCTGGGGGATCACTCCCACCTCCTTTATGTCAGAACGGATAACAAGTCACTTATCTCAGTGAGCCAGCAAAGTTTATACATTTCCCAGCAGGCTTCACTTTGGATAACAAGGCAGGTTGTCTCTGGCAAGGACTAGTGGCTTGTGATACAGTCCTTTTAAAAGCTTTTGGTAAAATGGGGTTTACAGTGATACCAGCTATTGAGAATTTGATTTCTCTGGTGCTGTTAATAGGTTTTTTTCTCCTTCAGCTTTTTGTCTCTTAGGAATAGTATCCAGTCATTTTATGAACTTATGAATGCTTTCATTATCCTTTTGTGGCCAGCAATGATGTCTGGCACTAGAACATTTGATTACAGACAGCAGAAAAGAAAGTGAAAATGTAACCTCCCTATAGAAATTATGGAGATTTCAGGGGAGAAGATGTATTGAATATACAGATTAGAGGAGAACCTTCCTGTGCAACTGGCTGGCTTCCCAGTCTATTGCTATTGGTGCAGTATATAATAAATGGCGCTATATCACCATTTACCTTCTTTCTGCTGATTTTTTTAACAGTACAGAGCATAATGAGTTAAATTCTTGGATTTCTGCACTAGCATTTTCAGAACCCAGTAGACTCTAGTGAAATTCCTTCTTTTTTTTTCTTTTCTATAGCATCAAGCTACAGACAAGCATTTCACCAGACCTATGGAACATATTCTAATGACTTTCTTGAGCTTGCCATTACACTTCAACTCTACAGATGAGGGGGAAAAGGGCATTTTTTAAAAGACTGTGTCCACTAATCCCAGTCTTGGGGCAGAATTGGTTATGACTGTTGACATTTTCAAATGTGGGACTCCCAGATTCTAAGAGTTGCTCCATGCCTTGCTATCTGTGATAGGACAAGGAAAACACAAGAGTTTCACGCTCATTTTGTTAAAGCATCATTCTCATAAGCCCAAAACTGTCAGTGGTATGTAGGCTGAGTATATTCCTATGGAAGTAGGTGATTATGGTTGCGCATTGTCAGTAGGAACTAAACTATGGCATTTTACACACTTCTAGCTAGAACCTGTTTTACAGCAAGAGAAAAAGTTCAGGTTTTTGATTCATGGGAACGGTAATTGATAGTTTGGGGCAAACCTCAAAAGAATGCCCTCAGATTAAACTAATCCTGTTCTTTGGGAGATTTAAAAGCTAATCTCTCCTGATCAAATTTGTGCTTAAGGGGTGGCATGAGAACAAATTTTCCCTGTACCACTTCCTGATAATTATCAAGCTTGGAGAAAATTTCCCATCTTTCCTAATTTATTTAAAAGATGCAGATAATCCCAGTGAAATCAGAGGGTCTCCTGGCCTCCTTAATCATGTATACAGGAGCAGGGCCTTGTGCATTAAAATCCAGTTGAAACACAGAAGTTCACATTATGTAGAGGACTAAAGAAAAACAAATATCATGTCACACAAAAAAAAAAAAAAGTTAATTTCACGGACCTCTCACATAAAGTTTCACTGGCATTTCAGTTAGGTCTTGCCACTCAAGGATCCTGAGAGAGCACATTTGCATGTCATATTTATATGGGTTTCTGTTAAGGCTAATAATTACACACAGGCCTCCTGGCACTGCATTTGCAATCGCACATACCCTTCCCTGTGCCTCTCTATGTTGAAATCAGTTAAAGTCTAAGTCTGGGACAGACCACATTGCCTTCTTTTAAATGTCAACACGATAGTTTGATTATTCATTTGTCACTGGTAGTTTATTCAGAACAGTGGAAATCTTTTTTTTTTTTTTCTTTGGAAGTTCCTAATTGGAATAAAAAGAAAGCATTATGTAGTGTTACATATGATCTTGTTTATTTGGCAGAGTTCTTCCTTAGCTGCAGCACCATTCCTTGCTCTACAGGTAGTGTGTGGCCTAAATGAAACCTTCACATCAGAGACCCTACAGAAGATGAACTTCTGATCTGTGCTTCATGCCTCAGGCCAATCTCTTTTAGAAGGTTTAATTAAAAATACATTGAGTGGGTGAAAGGTGCTTCTGACTTCGCTGGACTTGGGATCAGGAAGATAATTATATAATATTTATATAATATAAAATCCTTTTATATACCTGTTTGTAGATATAGTGTCTTCATTTGTAACGTAGGAATACTCAACAAGTCACAGGCATCTGTAACACAGACAGTAGACAAAACTACAAGCAAGCAACTAAACTAAAAAAAAAAAAAAAAAGAACCATAGACAATAAATTTCCATAAAGGCAAGATAAAGTTCAAAGAGAAAGCTAGACTCAGACATTCAGTTATAACAGAGATTTATGACTGTATTGGAGAAATATTTAAATATGACAGTTCCCATGTTTATGAGCAAAATAACAAGTTCCCATGCAGCTAAATAAAATGCATCTTAATACCCTTATGCTAGTCTCTGTTTATATGAGTTTATACTAGTATTCAGACTGATGATAAGGGTTTGCTACTGCAAATAACTGAAGATTGATCCAGATGTCGGTGTTGTTTCTTAAAGGAGTAGAAAGCAGTGTTTGTACTGAAGTATTGAAAGCAGTGAAGCTGCTGTTGATGGTTTCTTATCTTTGGTATTACATTTTATAATGTGTGGTAGGGATGAAAGCAGTGCACAGAATGGGTGAATGATATTTCAGTAGTTGGTATGGAGCGGTTATTAGGAAACAAATTTTATACTGGATGGTGGATAATCTTAAAGCATCCAGCCTGTCTTCGATCCTTATGTAGATTCTATATCCTTATTAAAAATCTGATTCTCCCTTTGTCTTTTGTGTTGTTATAGGGAAAAACATAGTGGTTTTGCTGTTAAGACTTGCTTTTTTATCATATCTGGGGGAAAAAATTGTTGTTTTATTGCGTGAATGTGATGGAATGTAATCCCTTTGACTCTACTACGGATTACAGGATAGTGTAGGGCAAAAACTGCTCACTCGTAGTGCACAGAAGGACAGCTGCTACTCAGAGTGTAACCTCCTGGGAACCGTGGAAGCTAGGGGCATCATTCAGTTCAATAACCAGTTTGTGCTGCTACATCAGATTTGCGTGGGAGAAATAGCAGTAGCAACTAAAGGAGACCATGAAGGACTTAGAGTAGGGAATGCAAGGAGAGAAGCACCAAAGCTCCACTCATTTTTCCAAAAGTTTGAAACCTTCTAATTTCTAGCCTAAATTTAGTCCTAGCCAATTTACAACTACTAATACTGTTATTGTCTTTAGATTTTCAAAGTTCTTCTCTGTATCTACTTTTATACCTTCCCTTATGTCTGCTGAACTTACAGTCACTGGGACATCCAGCAGCCTTTCTTTTCCTAGACTGAACAACCCACTGGTTTAAGTCCCCTTCTAAGGCAGGCTCTGATCAGCTGTGTGGCCATTCTCTGTACCTGCTTCATTTTCAATACATGTTTGTTGCACATGGGTGGTCAGAATTGTATTGTTCTCATAATGGAGGCTTGCCAAAGCTTTTTGCAATGACATTAATACTTCCCTTTCTTTAGCAAGACATGCTAGAGTCATAGCTGTCATCTTCTTTGTGGCTGCATCTTGTTAATGACTAATCATCAACCCTTTCCCTCTTCTGCCCTGTTAGAGCTGTCCTAATAAAATCTGTAGCTGTGCACTGAAACTAACAAGAGGGATTTTGTTGCAAGGCTATGCTTGGATATTGCCATTAACATTTCAAATAAGAAGTTCCTTCTGTTTGCATTTTTCAGGCAAAATTCACTGCTCACTCTGACCTCAGTAGCCAAAAGATTATTTTAACAGGTGTGGTATTTATGGGTAAAGAGTCAAACAAATGAGGTTGGTTGTGTGGTTGGTTTTTCCCTGTTTTTCATCCTTTCCTGTGATTATGACAAAAGATCCAGGGAATAAGAAGGGTAGAGTCAGCCTATGCCAGATTGTCCCACTTGATTTGGAGAGCAGAAAGGATTCACCAGCTGAGTAGCAGGACCACGTTATTTAGCTGATCTACATCTTCCTCACAACCATTTGACTCTGTGACTAGCAAACTACAGAATGCTCTGGTGGCAGGTCCTCACCTCGTGCCATGGTGCCACTTGGCAACTGTGTGCATGGTCACAGCTGGTGTCTGCTCAGCCCTGCCTGCCTCCCATCACACCCACCTGCAGGAGCTGCCTGGGCCAGGCATCAGTGCTGGTCTTAAGGAATGCACAAAAACTCACAGGCATGGTGGAATAGAAAAGCAAAACAACAGTAGTGGTCTCCTCTTTCTCTCACTAGCGCACACCTTGATGTCCCCTGCTATCCCAAATCACCATCTGCTCCCTAATGGGCCCCAATGCCCATCTCTCAAATATGCAGCTCCAGAATGCCTATGCAACTGCAGACATCATAGATTGGTTTGGATTGGAAGGGACCTTTGAAGGTCATCTAGTCCAATCCCCCTGATGTGGACCATGCGTTGATTCAACTCGGCTCTGGGAAACATGTTTAAATCGGTCTGTGTTGTTCTGTATGTTGCAGACACAACCATTCACCGTAAACCAACGTTTGGGACATTTGAGTAATTGCTGCAAACTTTCACTGATAGTTCCATTGGAACGGTGCCACCAGTATTTGGTTCCTGGTTGATATAATGCCCTGAGACTGTTTCCCTGTATTTGCAGGGAAGAAGTATCCATGTTACTTGCAAGGATTCTGGAGACAGTGATGCTTCACAAGGAAGACAGAGTCAGTGGAAAGAAAGACTGGATCTTTTGCTAGTTTCTAAAGACACCTTCCTCTCGCCCTTAACCTCAGAACAACTGCAGACATTTCTAGAGTGCACCCCAGTCTGCCGGTGTCTATCCTTCTCCAATGAAAGTACAGGAAAGCAAGAGGAAAGATCAGGCCAGAATATCTAACAGCCCACTAATCTGGCCCTGAGGGTAGCAGAGGACAGGCAAGAACAGCACCTACTTGCCCCTGCCTTTGCCTAACTCTTCGCTGGTTAGAGGATTTTAAGCAGCCTGGATAATCCTCTGCCCCTACTTCCAGTGTTAGGAGCTTAACATTCGGAAAATAAGCCATAGCTAATGTCCTCAAAATGGATTAGGTGGAATCTATTAGGATTCACCAGAACTTCATTAGGAATAGAGTTTATCTCTTCAGAGCCTATTGATATATTAATGCTGCTACTACTACTACTATAAGCATCAATAATCATAAATATCACAGCTTATACAGTATCTGAACGACACCTAAGGATGATATAAAATTTTGTGTATGTTTTGTATAACACTTCATTCAATATTTAATCTACTGCATGTCCACTTTTTCTTGGACATTTGTTGTTGATGGTTATCTTGCCACTGTAGCTCAAGTTGTTCTTCGAGGCATGATTCTCTGCCTTCCTCTCATGATTAATTTGTTTTGCTTTCCAGCTTTTTTCCCTGTGGGTGGAAAATTCAGCCATCAGCAACAACTGACTCTTTTGCTTTTAAGACACAGGGTGCTCTTTTGTGGTAAGACTACTGTGTTTGTGCAAAAGTAGCTTTACTGCTATGCTCACACACTATGATCAGACATGATCCTAAAGCATTTGACCAAGTCCCTAGGTGGTTTCTCTGTCACTGTCAGGTCCTTGTGTCACACTGCTCATAGCTCCTAAGGGGCTGTTTCCCTAGCTGAGAAGCAAAAAGAGTATAAGGTCTTTTCCAAGGCAGGGAGGTGAGCGGAGTGCTACAATATTCTCAAAATGCCATCCTTTATATTATTAGAGAGATCTTCCCAAAGGCTGTGAAGCCAGGTGTGAGGTGTGTTTGTGTCACTGGCCTGCTGCATGGTAGTCTGGCTGGAGCTGGCAGGCTGGCCTGGACCAGAAGTGTATTCCGAGAGGCAGGCAATTCAGAAACTCAGGAGCCACTTCTCTGTGTGCTGGCCACAGTTCCTGCTTCCCCTGCCAATATGCTTATGGTTTGGCATTTGCAGACACACCACAGCTGTCCAGTTGATAAACTGACACACTCTGGGTGGCCCTCATCTCTTGAGATTTTACAACTGCTGTTTGCTCCACCAGACATGAATTGAAGTCTTCCAAACTCTCCCACAGAGACTTTCCTGGTACTCTGATGTCAAGTTCAGAACAAGAATCCAGAGCAGACCTTTTATTCCTAATAACACTTGTTTTCTTATACTGCTGCTCTCCTTTGTCCAGCTGGTGCCGGCAATGAACCCACACTTCTGTTCACTGGTTTGCCCTGCTCAGCAGTAGTCAGGAGTTATTTTACAGTACCCTCCAGTCCAGTAGCCCTCTACCCTTGAAGGAGGAAAGGCTGTGTGTGCTCTACAGTCAAACTCAGGATTCCAAATCAAATGTACTGCTGCGCATATACATTTATAAGATCCTTGTACCTCTTCCTGGTGTTTCCTGCATGTTTGTTGTGCAGGTTGAAGAAACATCTATCACCCACTTATGTGCAGTAGAACACTGAAAAACACAGTATCCCTAGTAGAGATGTTGAGAAATGCAACTGCTGGGTAAATTGTGTAGTAGCTTATAGTGACTGGTATGTGTCTTGGATCTCTTGTGCAATTCTTGATTTACTCACACATACTCGTGGAATATGTAGCTACTCCACCTAGGAGAAAAGGAGAAAAAAGATGTAACACCCATAGAAGATGATGTTTTAAGCACAAGGAACTGAAAGTTTCAGCTTTTAGTGGCCACCATCAAAATCTTGTCAGTATCTTTCTTTTCTAGCTTCCACATCACAGCATGCAGGTAGCAATGAAAACAGATTTACAGATAACTCTAATTTCATGCCAAATTGATACCATAGTAGAGCAACTGTTCGATTGTGGACAGAAGGAGAGGTATTCATTTCCATTTGCTTCTGCAGTAGATTCATTGAAATGTGTTCACTCAGCTGTGTGCATATATGCTGATGTAATCAAGCCAGGTGCATGCATAGGATTTTCTAACAGGAGGTGGAGATGAGTCTGGATCATGTAAAGAGGAGATGGAGAGCTGTGCAGGATGTTTAAAGGTCACAAGGATGCTTAACATTTTGTACTAGACACATGAGGAGGGAAAATAGCACAGGAGCACAGAGTTGTTAATACACTGAATAGCAAGAGGGGCACGAGTTAGGCATTTAACAGTCCTGAGTTCCAGATCATCTATGCTGCAAGGGAGAGGGGAGGAGAGTGAACCTCTGTGCGTTCAGATTAGAAAAGACTAGGGAACCTGGGCTACTTATAGGAAAGGCAGAGAATGGAGTAAGGACTAGCGGGAACATTTTACTGTCCCACTTGAAACCAACCAGGCTTTTTAGTGGGCAAATGTTTGCTTCCAGCAAAACAGACCCAGAAGTAGCTCTCATAAAATGTGTAAGGTTTTTTTCAGTCAACCGAATCCTGCATTCTAGTTCAGTCTGTCATTTTTCAAGGGAATGTGGTTTTTCTTTGCCTTCTCATGAGCAGAGAGAGATATGAGACAAAGTTGTACAGGACACACTGATAAACAAGGCTGAGCTTGCAGAGAAAGCTTTCCAGCTTGATTTTTGCCACCAGAGACTCGTATACCATTGAACTTCCTAGATAGCCTCTCAGATTGTATAAGTGAAAAAGACATTACATAAACTGCCAACATTTTTCTCTTTTTCACTTTGAGAACCACCCTTGTGGGATAGTTATAAGGAATTTAGTAGGGTTGGCTCTAATAAGTTCTTGCAGATAGTACTCTAAAAATACAGACAGAAGAAGAAGCAATGCTCTTTTTTTCTGTTGATTTTTTTTTTTTTAACAGTTACCAAATTTTACAAAAGGGATACAATTCTTTTAAACTTTGTATACGATATTGTGGAAAACCTTTCAATTTTCACTGCATTCTATTACACTTTCAGCATAGAGGAGGTGCTGTCAGGTATTTCCAGTGGAAGTATGTGCTTTCTCACCAAAACCTAGTTGGATTATGTGCTTAATCCTCAGCCCACCTGTGACCTGATAACTATAGGGCGCTTCAGTTTTCCCTTCTTAACAACAGTCGACCACTTTGACAGGGTAAAAGAAATGACATATTGCTGCAGCCCCAGGAAACCTGCTTGTCCAACTGTAGGTTCACTGATAAAGCAGTTGAACAAGAAGTCATGTGCCTTCATGTTGGCCATCAAGAGTAACCATCAAAAATTATTATCACCTTTGACCACCCAAGCAATAACTCCCTATGTTCACCCTTTCTTCTAGATGACAGCTGCAGTCTCTTAATATTGACTTCTCATTAATGTCTCCAGTTCAGATCCCAACGGAAATAGTCTGAGATAGGGGAAATCCTTTTTTTGTCTAGTTTCAGTAAAAGTTTCATGACACATGAATACTTGCATGAAATCCAAATCCAGTTAAATTAGTTGCCAGGTTATATGGAGGTCTGAGATCAATTTCTCCCAAAGAAGTGGAGTTTGACATACCAAGTAATGGGCATGAAAAGCACCACCCTCATTTGTTTCCATCTAGAAGCTGCCACGCTAGTGCCTGCCACTGACCTTCATGGAGGATGCAGGGCAGTGCACAGCCTCCCACAGAGCTCTGCCACCAGGTCACAGAGGAAAGCCCTGGCTCTCACCTGTGCCACGTCAGGTCCCTCTCTTGCTTGCCCATGGGGTTGCTCAAAATCAACTGAATTATGCAATGAAAGCTGACTGAGGTCTCTTTTGGTAAATCCAGCATTACAGGCCTTTGCATAATAATTCCAGGACCAGTCTTTCTCTCCATCTTTCAAGAAATTTGATAGCAAAAGATTATGACACCTCTTTAGAGTGACTTTTCCAGATCAGTGACCATTTCCTATGAAAGTTTCATCTGTCAATGAATGTTTACAATGACTTCAGACACAATTTCTTCTATCCCTTTATACCTACACCAGTTCGGTATTGCCCCTTCCAAGGTCAAATCTATAGTAGCATTCATTTTCATGAGAATCACTATCTATAGTAGCATTCATTTTCCTGAGAATCACTAGTAATCTCTTAAAAAAAATGACCTCATAAATTACAATCTTTGTCAAAGTCATTTGGAGGAGAACAGTACCATAGCCACACACACACACACACACACACACACTCTGCAGCTGGGGAAAAAAGGCTTTCCTCAGCACTCTTCTTCATGTGTAATTTTTATAGCCAAAAACTAGAGTGGGAAAGGAAAAGATAACATCTGAGTTGGGATGACCAAAGTACATAGAGAGAACAATTTAGTCTCTTAAAACAATGCAAGAAGTTAGATTCCAGTAGTAATTCAAGTGAAGGCAGGGGGCTGGGCCACGAGCCAAACATCTATGCAGTCCCAGTGACCCAAGCTATCACATGAGATACACCTCACTTCTTTATTTGCTTGTTTATTCTGAATGACTACAAGGGCACTTGATGTGATAAAACGTGGACAATGTCCTGAGTTCAGCTGGAGGGAGTTAGGATATTATCTTTCTGGAGCTTCTCTCTGCAGTAATGATGATACCCGTTTTGGGGTTAATTTTCTGTTGAATAAGCATGTCAGGTTTTAAGGCACTGGTCCAGACTGTAAACAAGTCAGTCTCTTTGGAGCCTGCTTTGGCAGCTCTGCTGAGGTTACTATTTGTATTAAAATATTTGCTAACCTATTCTTCATAAAGGCAGGTATGTTTCTGTGAAAAGGAGAAGCAATGTTGACATCTGTCTTCTTGCCAGCAGCAGCAATCATGTTACCTTGTTATCTCAGATAGCCCTCCCCCATGCTGTGATGCACTAAATAAGGGACTGCTGAAATTCTGGCCCAGGGCTGATTACATTTCTGCTCCACACACAACTCTGAGTAGCTATACAAAAGGCAGGAGCAGCTCGGTCCCACCATTCCAGTGGCACTGAGACCAAAAGAAACTTTACTGCTGAGAGAAATCAGTGATAGAAAGCTCTGGAATGTAAATTTTAGATGAGGTAAAGGTTTTCACATATGGCTGACAAGTAATTTAAAGCACTAAGGAGAGTTCAAGAGGGAGTTAAGTGGTCCATGTAGATATACAGATACTAGAATAATTTGGATGCATTTAGGATGCAGGATAGACAAAGAATTCATCTCATCCCCAAGCTGTTTGGAGCTGTGACTGTGTTTTGGTTCTCAGCTTGTACAAAGTTTTCTATAGTGAGACTGGCCCCAACTATAATAGATCATTGTAATAGCTCTGTTCATATTACGAGGTTGGGGAGTGGAAACCAAACAATCTAAACAATGTAAGACCACCACAATTACTTCTAATGTTTTTATAGGTTACCCATAGACTTGTGGGCACTTTTCAGACTAGAAAAAGGCATAGACTTGGACTTAGATCTTATAGCCCAAGGCTCTAGTCCAGTGCGTGCTCCTTGCACTTTCAAAACTCCCATTGACTGCAGTAGTAGATCTAGGATAACATTTAGGAAGTTCAGGATTATTATTTGTGCTGCAAGATTAAATGAGGTGTTTGCAAGAAGAAAAAGGACTAGCTTCTGGCGGACAGAAGGTTGCTGTCCCTTTTCTGAAGGCGTAGGAGGTTTTATCTGGTTGGGGTTCTGATCATTAGTGATAACTTTGCTTTCCTGTTTTCCATTTCTTTGCATTTGATATGCAGTTCGAACTCTGATGAGGAGATGTTAGAAATAATTGATGTTGTACACACAAATAAGGAGTTAATTCATGCACTCTATTGCCTCATTCTCAAATGATGGGAGAATTACCCCTATAAGGCAGAGAATGTTTTCTTTGAAATAGGTAAGATTTTTCAAAACATCTAGGGCTGGCCTCATGCTGCTCCCACCAAAGCTGAAGGTTAAAGCTTCCATTCGCTTCAATAAGAGCAAAAGTAGATACACAATGAGCACATTGGGGACCTGTCAGGCAATTAGGACTAAACATGCCGCTGGCCAGATCCTGAAGTGATTTATCAACTTATGAAAATAGATGTGCATTCACTTTACTCAGTGTAGCTGCATCAGTTTATATCTGACCCTGTGTTCTGGGAATTCCAAGTGACAATATCGATATATTGGCAGTATAGCTATGGTGGGGTAAGTGTATAGGCCAGATCAGCTTTGCGGGAAGAGGTGGTACGCTTGTTACTCCAGCTTATATTGTTTGAAAACCAGAAAACCTTCAGGGCATACAAAACCTTTTTTCCATTTCATACCTGGAGGTTGGCCCGTATTTGTGAAGGCATGCTTGTTTTTTTCTGATGGTATTAGGTGGACTGGTGGAAGATACTATATTATTCTGCAAACGTAGATACAGAGATTTCTTCAAGACATGACTCTGTTGCAGCTCTTTCTCAGGTATCCACCTAGCACAAAGCTGTCTTTCTCACTATTCACTTTTGCTAATTTCTGCACTTTTTCTTCTCTTCTTCCTACTTCTGCCCCTTCCCACCCTTTATGGTTCCTTTACTATAATCATCATGCTGAACTCCTATTTAATTTTTTCCCTTATTTGGTGGTATGGATAGGCTTGCTCCACAAAAGACAAAGCAATTCCACAGTATCTTTATTCTTGTGTTTTGACATTTTTCGATGCTCATGTAATTATAGGCTGGGTTACTTTGATATGGACCTGATCCAACATCTGAGTATTTGATTGGTTTGCACACTGTCAGTGTTAAAAATTACTCTTCTCTTTTAAAGTGACAAACTTCCCTTATTTTTCCCATCTTGTTTTCATTAGCTTTTCTTGACAGTAGGTCATGTTAGGTGCTTTGCCATGTCTGCTGCTGCTGTCATCTCCTGATGTCAAAGCTGACTTTTACAGATACTGTTGTTCCAATCTTTGAGCTTTCAGAGCAAGGTTTGTATGTGGGGTAGATTTTGTTTTTTCTCTCTCTGTCTTCATTGCTGTCTCTGCTTCTTGTCTTTTTGGTTTGCCTTTGGCTTTTGTCTTTCTGTTTTTTTGGCTCAGCTGTTCAGTAGCAGAGGCAAAGTTATTGTTAGTGCTGACCGAGAGAAAATACAAGATGGAGAGATGCTTCTTTCTTCCACAGTTTAGTATGATGAAAGTTCTTCCATAACGAGCCTGACTTTGAATCCCACGCTGACTTTTTCAAGCTGAAATTAATCCACCTGAAATTGTACAGGCAAAATTCTATGTCAGACTATAAGCTTTCAGCAAAACGACTGATATTAGCCAAAACATTTGGGAGATAGGAAGATACTTCAGAAAGCGGGGTGATCTCACTTTTTGGATAATTTCCTAATGTTTATTTTAAAGAAATGTCATGACTCAAAACTATCTCAACCAAGAAACTCCATATTTGGGTTACTTTGTTGTCGCTGGCAAGGATAGGTGCTTTGGACTCGGTCTGGAAGGTGTGGGGGGGTTATAATTTAGATATTAGTAACAATGTCTACTTACATTAAAAACACATTGGTTTTCTAAATACCACATTCTGGCTTGTGCATTGCTTATTAACCACATACCAACAGCCTTTGTGCTCTTTAAGCAGTATGCAGTAATATACACTCTTTAGGAAGCACATAGCCAAAGGCTACCAGATGCCTGAACAGTTGCTATTATATCCATCAAGCAGGATGTTAAGAAGCACTCAGTTTGAAGCATCTTCTGATCTCCACAGGAGTTTCTACAGTCTCTGTCAACTTCATGGGCATTCTTGGGATTGTGCTGACTGAGAAGACCCCTCAGTGCCTCTCTGGGCATATCCCAAAAGTGAGGTCTCAATGCACCCTGCTTCTAGCCTACTGCTTGATTGTGAGTAGCTCCCTGCGCTAACTATGGCTTTTAGGCAAGCACTTACATGTTTCTCCTAAGCCCCAGAATGCTGAAATGTGGCAGTTCCCTGTCTAGAATTAAGTCCAAGGAAAAAGCAGTAGTTAAAAGGGTAGGTGGGGATGTGGAAGTGCTTGTGGATAAAAGGGTAATCCTGAAGTGATGTCATTACCTGGACTCCTCAGTTACTGGCAAATAAACATACAGGAAGTGCAGAATTAGGGTAAACTGCCCCAAACATCTTGATAGAGAGAATGACTTTGCTATGCCTGAATCTTAGTACATTCAAAGGCAAATTGGTCTGCCATGTAAGCTCTGCACAGCCTCTAAACACTCTGGTCCATAATTCCTGGAGTCCCAAGTCTGGGTTTTGGGGTGTTCTGCTCTTAATCAAAACTGATGTAGGTTAGGCAAGTACTTTATTAACTGGCATTACTGTGGCACATACTAGGACATCTGAAGAGTGAACTTAGATTCCACCGAGACATCAAGGCAGCAGACTTGGCCTCCGGCTGCAGATGAGTGCCAGCAGGGAGAGTCTGGTCATGGGAGCAGGGAATTCAGCAGAGGCTGCAAAACTCTCCCAAAATGGGCAAAGTAGCCCTTACCAAGCTCCTTGCTGGCACAATGAGACAGCTACCAGTGCGCAAGCAAGGCAGCTTAGGTTAGGTAAGTTTACATTACAAAACCATTCTGTCTGCCATGTAGAGAAATGCTAAAACATTTTGAAATTCCTCTAATAGGAATTTAGCCTTTATTCAGAATGAGTCTGGGATATTGTACCACCTAGAAAAACCATAGTCCAGACTTATTCAGAGTTTAAATACAGTAATTAAATCAAACTAGTGAAATCAAATCCAGTTCTAAAAAAGGAGACCAGCACACTAAGGTACTAAGGTACCACTTTGAATGCTTCTCTTTCGAACATCCCAGTTGTCATGGGGAAAGTAGTGAACCTGGATATGAAATGCTGCTTCTGAAATCCTCCTCGGAGCAGTGAACTGATGAGGAAGGTAAGTCTTCTTATCATGAAATGCATGTATTTGCTATTTTGGACCCAAAACTTCTTTTCCACTCTGGAGGAACAAGAAACAAATTGATTAAACTAGAGAAATGGGCAATAGGTACCTCTTCAGTAAAGACCTTGTGTACTTCAGTGATTAGATTTGGGATAAGTTGTCCAGGCAAAAGGTAAATTGAGCTAATAAATTTAAGTGGACCTTCTAAGAATCACTAACTACCTTTTACCTTTGGGAGTGTGAATTTTTTGACAAGCTAAGATTTTCTAGAGCACAGAATATATCTTTCCTCTGTGTTTGCTGTCTCTTTCAGGAAACATCAGAAACATTTTAGGGATAAAGGGTGATTTTCTAGAGAACAGTTTGGTAAAACAAGGGGTCTCTAGCCAAATATGACAATAGTCAACATAGTTCCTTGTGTACTTCACAGTTAAGAAATCTTACTGAAAGTTCAAAGGACCGGATTAAATTCCTCTTGGATTTCCTGTGATAATCTCAGTTGGATCATCTGCTCTTACATGTTAGAGCTCAGCAATGTCTGACTCTGTTAAGGAAAAATGACATTTATTAGGCATAACTTTCTTTTACAAACCTTCCTCATCTGGCTGGGACAACGCATGCTATTCAAAGGGCTGTCTTGCAGCTGATGAAAATTTTGTACAGAGAACCAAAAAAATAATATCAGATGGGAAAGAATGAACTGTGTTAACCCTTTATCTTAAAAAAAATGGTGATTTTGGACTTGTCTTCTCTCTCTCCCCATATGTTGGAGTCCATTTAACATATACTGCAATTTCAGGTTTTGTTAGCAATGGTTAAATTCATTCTGCTTTGCATTGCTGCAGGACATGGTTTGAAACACTCATACATTACCCAGATTCCTTACCAGCATGCTCAGGAGTAGTTGCACAGAATGATCATTTTCAGCACCTGTGTGCCAGTCTAAAGGTCCAAAAGGAGGTTCAGGACAAGTAATCTGGTTAACGTTAAGGGTCAGAGTCCTTGGATATAGACTTGTATTTCAAGAGATGCAATTTGTGGGTATTGAAGGATAGAACATAAATCAAATGGAACGTTACTTCTTTTGGGCAGAAGAGTTATTCCTTGTATTTGCTAGTCATATCTTTATCAGCATCCCTCATTAGCTATTTTTTAAGGGCATATATACTTTGGAAAGGATGCTTATATGTTTCTTGTGTTAAAATATAATTAGGCAAGTACTAAATATTCAGCTAATAGAGATCACCCTAGCTCCACTGATATTAAGTTAATTCAACTCGGCATCTGTTCTGGTCTATATGAAGCCATTGCAAGTTTTACTGTTGAATTTAGAGGACCAGATTTCACTCACTCTTAAATATTTAAAGGACGGTATTTACGAATTGTGACCTGGGGTGAGTGCTTTGAACACACGTAATAAAGGAAATAAGTTTGTGATGTGTTGTACCATGTGGTGAGAATGCATACATTGTGATTTTGTTTGGTTTAGTCTATTTTTATAGAGTACTTGAGGAGAAATCCATAAATTTGAGTAGTTTAGTCAACTAGCTAAGAAAACGTAGTGACCTTTTTCAAGCCAGAGCTTCTATTTATATCTAATGCAGAAGTTTTCTTGTAAAGATTTACCTATATGACAGAGGCAAGGTTCCTAATTCTGTCTATTAGCAGATGTGGATTTTGCTTGAGCAAGGTTAAGTGACTGATAATGATCTATGTCATGACTCAAGCACAAGCATGGAAGAAAGTTTGTGCTGGCTTCCCTGAAAGAATGCCTTTGCTGGTTTTTATAGGCTTCATCCAAAACCCAATAAGAGAACTCTTCAGTGCCGTTAGTGAGGCAGAAGCATTTCCAAGAAAAAGGAAAATTTGAAAATCTGCATTTTCAGCAGTGACTAGTATTGGCTATTCCTCAGTTTCAAAGTTCACAAGCAGAGAAATCAAAGCAAAATTTGGAAGGAAATCCAAATGAAAAGGGGCCCCAGTTTCAGGTTGTTGGTACTTTCAGCTTTTCAGACTCCTCTTTTGAAGTGTATCCAGTCAGGCAACTGAATCGCTAGTCATTTTAGAACTCTTGGGCTCATTCTTTTCTCTTTTCCTCATCTTTTTCTCTTTTCCTCTTCTCTTTTCTATTAAGGTCAAATCCTGCTTCTCCTGATGCCAATAATAAAACTCCCATTGATTTCAACATGAGCAGGAAATATGCAGTTTGCTATTTACCACAACCACCACAATGAATCTCTGGGAAGAATTCATTTATATTCATTCCAACGATGCCATGAAAAATGGGGTTTTGCTATTTTATCACATCCAAACTGTTGCTCTAACTCTAACATCCTAGCTGTTGCTAACAAGTCAGTGATGATTTGTAAACCAACAATTTATGGTAACCACATTCCATCCCCATTATGATGTGTGGTTTGGAAATGGAAAAGTAATCAAGACCTCCTGTTAAGAGACTTTATTTCAGTTGAATGTTTCTGTAAATAAAAGAATTTTGAAAGGATCATTGCTATATGTTTCTAACTCTAAATTGTTCATTTGATCTAGGCCTCATCTATGTTCCATATTCCTGCCAGGCTCTGTCAGGAGTGTGAGATCCCCAACGGTGGCACGAACTTACTGGCAAAACTGTTTCCATCAACGTAAGTGTTTTCACTCAACTGGATAGTTTCACTAGACTGCAACAGCAGTTCCATTTCTTGGAGACAGCTATGTCCATTCCTTGGAATACTTCATCATACTTTATCAGTACACTATAAGGGTACTCTGACATAAATAATGGCCTCCTACTACAGTTACAGTAACAGATTAAAAATTATAGTCAGACCCATGGTATGTAGTAATGCCCTTGGGAACTAAGAGCCTGCGTAGTTTGTGCAACACTGTCTTGGTTGTAAGGATTGTGGGCAGTCACTATGACACTAAGGAAGACTTTCCAGCACTTTGAAGGGAGACCACCTAGAATTACTGGTAAATAGACTCAAACAACAGAATTCTGTTCCAGTACTAGGTTCTGGTACCAACTAGGTTTAAAACCTTCTTTTGATCTCTTTGACACTAATACCCGGTCTTTTCAACCCTATGTAAGAAGCCTAGCTGCCTGGGTTTGAGGTTGGAGACACTTCGGCAACCTGCTAAAGGAGATCTCAAATTAGGCAGTCAAGAGAGTGCCCTAGTTAATCAGCACTAATTATGATGTGATATGAAGATAGAGACCACACTAAATAGGAGATGAAGCCCTCTTCCTACCCCTTCCACTCCAGCAAAAATCGCTGATTATTTTACATATCCCAGGACTGAGCACAATCCAGTGAGGGCAGGATATCAGCTCAAAGGGTTTATATGAATGCTCTGATTTTCTGTTGAACAAAAGACTGACTACTAAAAATCACCCTCAAACTGACTTATTTTGAGACCTAAGAGTATGAATAGGTTTTGAACATGTATGAATCCTCATGAGATGTTCATTAACCTGGCTATACTGTAATAATGTTATGAAAAATTAACTAATATTTTGTTGTTAAGTACTACTTTCTAAGTAGTGATCTCCATAACATTAATGTGAAATACATATATTTTAAAGGACAATTTACCTCATTTGGTACAACAGACTGAAAAATAAGACACAAATCCTGACAAGAGAGGTCTTTCAGCATGGGGGACTACAACCACAGGTCCATGATAAAATGTATTCATGGGCTTAACTCCAGTTTAATGTGTTCTTTCCCACTCCTGACCCTCTGCTGCAAGCTTGATGCCTTCTCACTAGTGCCAGCACAGCTGTTCCTGAGCCTGTGTTGTGAACTAGACCTCTGAAATCTGGTTGAAAAAAGTCAGTATGTTTCAGGGAGACAATAATGTTGAAGTAGTCTCCTGATCTGTCATAGTCATGCTGCCAGGTGTGGTGGACAGCAAGGAGCAGTGGAAAGTGGGACGAGGTTGTAGATGGGAGTGTCTGAAGCCAGTAGTACTGTTGCCAAAGGCAAAACTATAACCTAAACTAGCTTTAGAAAAGAGCCTAAATACTTCACTAAGGAGATAACCACGATACGGTCATACAAGCTGCTAGATAAGGGTTGTGGTGGACCTTGAAAGGCTGAGTTCTACCACACCACACCCTGCAGCCAGCCAGCCACGCAAGTGTGATGTTAGGGGCCACTGCCGCTCAGGCAGTTTCATCCCCCTTGAGCAGCGTTTGATGGCATCTAGCCCCACCAGTTCTAGAAGCAGATAAAAATCTCAAAACTGGTCTACATGATTTTATCCCTACCACTCATTCTTTCCAAACAGTCCTTTAGGGCGTGGAACAGATTTCTGTATCTCTTCTTTATTTTCACAGATGTTTACTACCCCTGTCTATATGGCTTTGGCCTAATATACCATGCTGTTCTTTAATTAGAAAGTTAACGAAAGGAAGAAGATTGTCAACACCTGTCCATCAGTAGGAGCCTGCCAGGTAACGGGGCAAAAGCCGAGCCAGCCGGCAGGTTTACCGTACTGCTAATGCTGCGCTACCACCTTGTGGACAGAAGGCAAATAGCACAGCGCTGCCGGGCAGGCAGGTGCAGGGTCCGCGCGAAATAAACAGCCCAGCTTGGGAAGGTGGCCGCGGGCAGCCTAGCGGACAGGGCAGCGTCGTCTCAGTCCTTCAGGCTGAGCCAGCTCAGGATCTGGGCAGCCGACAGAAGCCAAATAGATTGTGGGAAAATCTGCTGGAGCTCTGGAGTGTGATAGCAGGTGAAGGGTACCCCTTAAAAGGGATATGACAGGCTGATTCTCCTGTAGGATACAGAGAGAAATAAGCAGGAATAAATCATCTTCCTATTATACTAGAGATACCAATGCCTTTATACAGGCAACTCCTAACTGTAGTCCTCAGAGCGACCTGCAGCTTCCTTGACTGTCTTCCTCCTGCTAGCTCAACTGGCAAGCCCTTTGACAGTATATTACTTTGGAGTCCCAACTCCTCCGTGTTCTTCTCTCCACATCCTGGGATTACAGCAGCTCTCTTGCATTTCAGTGCTTTGATTCAGGAAGAATAGAAATCAGAACACCACTTAAAAGATCAGTTACTGAACTTGTTATTCTTAAGGATATTTATCGGTAGCCTCTTCATCCCATCAGGATGAAGTGCCCTATGACACTAAACAGATTCCAAGAGAAGGTGTATTCAAAACCTTATCTTCCTTTTCCCGAAAACAAAAGAATCCTTCTGCAAGTCTGAAACTCTGCACGATCAGGACGCTGTCTTGTGGGCCTCCTCACACATGAACTACATAAGGATTTGAAACAAGCGTTACTCAGGTATCTCAATTACAAGGCAATGATGATTGGCACGGTCTGATTTGGGTCTTACATGGCTGAAGGCAAAAGCTTTCGGGGGACTGATCCTCCTGTTAGTCAATAGGCTAGACATCCAGACTTATGCTGATGCCAAATTCTCTCTGTGGTCTCATGTGACACAAAATCAAACTGAGGCTTTTCACATCCATAAAACATGTCCAAAACCCCTAGTTTATTTCATAATACAGAAAAGCCTTCTTCAATTGCTCTTTTATTATAGTAGTTCTCTTATTGTGGTAAATTAGGTGTCCACTGGAGCAAGCACGTGAACCTGGGCCTCTAACATGACTACAGATTGGCTTAATGATAAGCAGCAGAATTTTCTCTGCTTTCCTTCTGTCTCACCTCGCCCACCCTCTACATTTTCTTAAGACAGTTTGGTCACTTTTTCCAGGATCTCCTCTTCCAAGCTCAAGAATGGTCCATCCTGGCATGCAGGAAGCCAAGGAAAGATGGCAGGAGGCCTGCCTGGATGAAACAAGGAGCTCTAGACAAATCTCAAACGTAAAAAAGAAACATGAGAGAAACATGGAATTAGTTTCAGATCTCCTGTAAAGGAAGACACTTTCTATCATAGATGAGGTTAGGAAAACCAAAGCCCAACTGGAGCTGAATCTGGTAAGGGATATAAAGGGCAAGAGGGAGGGCTTGTACAAGTGTATCTGCAGCAAAAATGGGGGAAATGTAGGCATGCTGCTGAATGGGGTCATGTCAACTGAAAAGGAACTTGGCAGAAAAGGTCTGTTGGCCTGGGGGTACTGGTGGACAACAAGATGACTATAAGCCAGGAGTCTGCACTTGAGGCTAAGATGGCCAACAGCATCCTGGGCTGCATTAGGAAGACCATTGCAGCAGATGGAGGAAGGCAATCCTTTCTTTCTGCACAGCATTGGTGAAACCACATCTGGAGTGCTGTAACCAGCACAAGCCATGAGCATACTGGGGCAAGTCTAATGAAGAGCCATGAAGATTATTTAAGGACTGGAGCACGTGACATACAGAGAGATGCTGAGAAGCTGGGACTGTTCAGCCTGGAAAAGAGAAGGCTCAGTGGGATCTTATCAAAGTGTGTATGAATACCTGATGGGGACAGCAAAGATAGAGACAGACTCTTCTCAGCAGTATCCCACGAAAGGCCAAGAGGCAATGGGCACAAATTCATATACAGGAAATTCCATTTAAACATGAAAAGCTTTTTTTACTGTGAGTGGTCAAACGCTAGAACAGGCTGCCCAGAGAGCTTGTGGAGTCTCTGTCCTTGGAGATATTCAAAGCCTGACTGGACACAATACTGAGCAACCTGGTCTAGTTGTCCCTGCTCTGAGTAGGATGTTGGACCAGACGATCTCCAGAAGTCCCTTCCAACCTCTAAGATTCTGTTCAGTAACATGTTTGTTACTCCAGATGCAGTTCTGATGGGAGCAATGCTCCTGTGTACAACTTCTCATTCTCTTTTTGGCAGAGAGAGGAAAAACATTTCTATCTTTAGATTCTGTTTTCAGGATAAGATTCATACCACAGGTATTGTGGGATATGAGCGAGTCCTCGTGCTCTTTTCAGCACTTTCTGTGCCCTACTTCTCCTGTTGCCCAAAAAAGCTTATTGAAGCATTGCAGCTCCCTTCTGCCCCCAGCTTCTGTTTTACAGGGGATGGGAAAGACCAAAGTTTTTGTTTGGTTGGTTGCTTTTTTGGTGTGGCAAAAGCACAGGATAAGCTTAGGATATGAGGGACAGTAAGTGCACTGCAGGTGCTCTTCCACTCCAGCTCTGTGGAAGAGTGGTCTTTTAATTCAGGGTTAGATCCCTCACCCCTTGCTTTGCCTCAAGCACAGCAAAATTGCTACACAAGACTACCATGAACCTAGGATTCTCTCCTATTTATGCTCACCTGCTGTCCTTTTGCTCCACTTTTCCACTGATCCATACTGTGAAACAGCAGAGCTGCCACAGAGAAATGGATTGTGTACCAAAGACCTGAATCTTAAAGATGTGTTAACTTAATCTACCAAGATCTTGCTAGTGAAAAATTTTCATGTCATGCTGAAAATAACAACTTCTTTACTGAGGATGGAAGTCTGGTAATGTGACAAATGCTGAATCTGTTTCTCTGGAGAGAAACTGCTAGCAGAAGACTCTGTGATAGCATTGTAGGAGGAATTCAGAGCAAAACAGTTTTTGCCGGGTTTTGTTGGTGCCCTCAGCTATGGGAGTACATTCTTCCTCACTTCTATGAGTTGGGTTGCTTATATAAAAAATTACTTCCCCTTGCTCCATGTTTCCTAAATGATGTAATTTATCTTACCCTGCCTTACACACAAATATAAACAGGATTCCGTCATCTCAAAACTGATATATTAAAAAGCGCAAAACCTGAAATTCGTTTTGTCAATTCTCAGGCAACACAGTGGGCCATGTAGCATAGCCTAAGACAGCTTTCCTGAAACTGGTGGTGTAACACCATTTTAATTTCAGCTTATCAGATTTAAGCCATCAGTGGGAATCATACTGGACCAACAGTCCTCTGTAACAGCTTTGGCTTCTTAAGCACCTAAAGGCTTAGTAAACTGCTGGAATGTGAAGAATGATTTGCAGAAATTAATCAGGAAAGTCTTTGTATGGCACATCTTTGCTATTCAAGGAGTAGTGTGACATGTTCTCTACTTTTCTGCGTAGATATCACTGCTTCTTTGCTTTGTGTTTTCAGTCTGGTTCCTAGACAAAGAGAGATGTCAAGGCAATAGGAAAGTAAATTTTCTCCACCCAGATCTGAGTTTTTTATCTATCTTTGACTCCATTTAACCAAGTAAGATAACAATGCAGAAACTAATGATGTATCACAAAATGCTGAGAAAATATGCTTGAATGGTTTGCCCACAACCAAAGAGGCAATATTATCATAAAGCCATTACCACATTAGTGATGCTGTGGCTTTATTACCAAATTGTGTATGTACTTGATAACACTATTGGATGATACATTTGTAATAGAAAGCCCATTGTGGTAACCTTTGACTTGTTTCTTGCCCGGGGATAAAGATTTGTAATTGGAAGAAAGTTACAACAAGCAACAGTGACTAGCAAGTTTCATTTACGAAACTCCTTCCTCCTCAGGCTCCCTGCAGCTAACACAATATTTCATAAAGGGGGCTAAAATTCAGATTTGGTTACAAAGCCTGCCTTTGTAGGACACTAGAGACACAAGGATTGAGTGAAATCATTTTGTTTACTCAGATTTAAACCAAGAAATATGAACTAATGCAAGAGTCAGAACCAAATTGAAATGTCTGAAGTACAAGACTTAAACACTACAAAATTCATATCATCATCCAACACACATTCCATTTCTAACCCATCAGTTTTGGGATTCATTCAGGAAATACTTAAAAACAGGCCTTTTTTTTTTTTTTTATGGGTTCTATTGAGAATGTTTCTAACACTCTTTTAAAAAACATAATTATGATCATCTGTGTCATCTTGTGAGATATTCTTGAAAGACAGCATTTGTTAATTAACAAATTAATAGATATTTTCCTTCTATGAGTTTGTTTTAATTGTCTATTTATATCAGAGTATTTAAAATGTACCGGTCTACCACTTCAAGGAATCTTTCTATAATACTGATAGTTGGGGGTTTTTTAAGAGGAAAGTACCAAATGCAGCACAGTGATATAACTGTAAATGAATCCTTTATTCTGACTTCTACATTTTAGCTATTAGCCTGCTCAAGAGAAATTTTGCTGTTGATTCAGAGTCTGTAAGTGGGATCGGTCAAACTGGCTTCACTAAAGTCAACAGCACATCCTGCCTAATATTGCATGCCATGCTCAAACACCACAACTTCAGCGACAGCTGAAATAGGCCACATAATTGTAAATGGTATCCAAAATCATTACAAAGCTGACAGGTCAGATACTGAAATTCCAGACTGGGGGATTTTTCTAGTTACTGTACCTGTACATAGCAGGTGTTACGTGTTATGTTTTAAATTTAGTAGTTTATATTTGAATCTATCATGAGTAATTTTGTGAAAGGCATACCTTGAAAACTAACACTAATGGTTGTGGATGAGACTAGAGATTCGGTTTGGATACACCAAGTGGTAGCTGTCATCTCTTCTACCAGAATGTAACCATTTTGCCAGGTCTTAATTGCCTTCAACAATAGGCCAGGTTTAAGTTTAAGAGGGTTCATTTGTTGCTCAAGTTCCGCTCAAACTCTGGGAAAATAATATTAAACTTTCTCATGTTCAGTGAGTTAATTTTCCCCATTTCCAAACACAAGTCAAAGGGATCAATAAAAAATATTTTAGATAAAAGGAAAAAAGACTACTTTTGACAAAACAGTTAAGCAGGGTAAGAGACAACACCTAGCATACAACTATAGCAATAACAATTTTACAGTCTTCTGCTGGAGGAGCAGTGCTTGGCCAGTTGCTTGCTTTTGTCTCCTAAGGTTGCCTTCACTCAAAATTTGGGACTCTTGTGTCTTGCAGCGCAGCAAGGCCTCATCATCTTCAGCTTTTCCACACACAATGTAAAAAACTCTTTCCCGAAACTCCTTTTCTACTTTCTAGCATTTGTACCCTATGCTGAAAGTAAATGCCCAAGATAAGGTTAACACTCCTCAGGCACAGTTAAAAAAAACTTAACTGACCTTAACTCCTTCCTACACTCTTGCAGGCACAAACTTTCCTCCTTTATGCTAAAAAACCTTCCTTTCCAACAGAAATGTTTCTCTAATATAATGAAACAGCATACGCAAAATAAACATGCTTTAGACCTATCTACTAGTCCTTTCCATTCCTTGTCCCCTTGCTCTGCCAGTTGTCAGCCAGACTCCTTTTCTAGTCTGACTTTCTTTCCCTGAGGAATTCTTGTGGAGGGAGAGAGTGCCAGAGATTGCTTTCACTTTGGGCCTCAGCCACCAGCGTTACCCAAAGTTAATGTATATTTAATACGATACAGCCAGTAACCCTTTCTGCCAACCTCTGATCATGTGCCAGCTGAAGAGTGCTGCGAAGTAACGTCCTCTAACTAAATCTCAAAGCCCAAGTATAAACTCCTGATTAGTGGTGGGTGAGATTACTAGGGATGTATGCATATACCCCTCTGTTTCTTTGCCAGCTGGAATTTCTCCATGCTGTAGGATATCTACGGAAGCAGGCTCCAGAAAACCTTCTGGTTTTGCAGTACATGTGCAAGGCAAAGCTACCGAAGGGTTTTTCCTGGTAACTTCATTTCCTGCCTGAAGCCGTCATGTAACACTTCTGTGCCTGGTTAATTGATGGTCATGATGCAATGGGTAAGTTATGGCATTTCAGCGATGGGTGTAAGGCAATCTTCGTGTGTGTAGTTGAAAAGGAACAATTTCATGGGTTAGGTTTCTTCAGGAATACACTATCATTTCCACAGAAGTTTGCTTTTTTTTTGTTTGCTTCTTCCTTCATGGACCACCAGAGACAAAGATGACTGAGTGTAAAGCAGTTTCCATTCTTGGAAGATCTTTCTCCCACCCCCCTGTATTTCTTTAATTGGTTAAGTAAGGTTTAGGTTCACCAGGTAGTATAAAGGTCAAAATGTTAAGGGAACCAAAGGGAAGTGATTGAGAAGGTCTTTCTGAGGATGACAGCTCTGCCTTGTAATACAATACTATTTCTCCTGGGAGTGGGTGGGAGGCCTGCCTAAATTTCCTCTTCCTGTCCTGCCAAATTCCCCAAATTGCATAACTGTGTATTCTCCTTACACAGTGGTACCCTTGGCATCCCTAGTGAATCTGCAGGGAAGTAGTGAAGCAGCTGGAGGCTTGAAGGTTGACCAAAATTGGTAGAGGACAGACTTGGTTAGCCAAAAAACAAAACAAACCCAAACCCACAAACTGAATTTACTAACTCTCCCATGTATAACAGAACACAATACACATTTAATAATATACACTATTTTGCTCTAAATGCACTCCATCTAGGAAAAATAAGTTTATCGGGATAAGCGAAGGACCCTTGGGGAGTTCATCAGTTCAGTTTCAAGTCACAAGATGTGTTTTACTTGGCTTTGGAGCCTTCTTGTGCAAGATTAATGTGAAACTGCTGAAATGCAAACTGACAAAAAGACATATTTTTACCAATTGGTGCTTTTTCCTCTGTGCCATTATTTTCATTGGGAGGCCCCATCACTGCCTTCCCCATCACCCCTGCCTTAGACTGACAGGAGTATGAGGTACTTCTTGGCTTCTGTGAGGAAATGAAAGAATGACTATTTGAAGAGCAACATGACCAGTGTACCTCATAAGGATGTAATCCTGAAGGCTTTTGCTTTGTCACTAGACTGAATCAGAAGGGAAGAATTTGGACCTCCTTAGCAGGGAGTGTCAAACGTGGTTATCCTGGGGTAGGTTTTGCCTGAGTAAGGAGGGAAAGATTTGCCTCCTTTGGAAAAATATTTATGCTTCTTAAAAGTTCAAGTAGCCAAATTCATTACTTTTGAAGCTTTGCTAAGCTTCACTGGAGCCTACTGTAGCCATGTAAGCGGGCTGATTGTCATTAAGACAATAAAAAAGCAAGCACACCCACAGAGGTTTTGATAAACCTGCTCTTACTGTCTGCATACAGCACCTTAAATAGGCTCAGGGCTGTCGCTGGGATTGCTCAAGAGATTGGGTACTACTCAACGTGTGTAAGGGTGGGAGAATCTGGCTCCAAATGGTTTCTTTTTCTCTCCTTGCTACAGGAACTGGAAAAGACAAGGGTGTGTGGGCGGGCCTGGAGTCCCTCCAAGGAAAGTGTGAGGCCTTGGGCAAAACAAATCCATCAGGTCTCTCATTTCTTCCAAGTATAGGTCTGTTCTGAGCAATAGCCAAACTCAAGTCTAAACTCCACATTCAACTGTTTCACGGGGAATACGTGAAAAAGGCCCTATGGCCTACAGAGTCCATCTATAGAAAATATTTTGATAGCTCTTCTGCTCTGGCATTATCTTCCACTTAAAAAGAAAGAAAAAGAAAACACACAAAACTGAAGCACATGGTTCAATTTTCACTGTAAAACAACTGATTGATGAAAATAATACTTCTGAAAACAATCTGTTGTGAGCTATCAAGGATCTTTGCCTGTGCACCAATTGGCAGGAAGCAGACAGATAAATTATTACAATATGTAACAAAACAAACTGGTCTGAAGAGAAATGGTATTTGTGTGTGGGGTGTGTGTGTATGAGCAGGATAAGTAGAATTAAATCCATAAAAGTATGCTAAGAGATCATCCTCCATCGCAGCAGAAATATACTGGAAGGAAAGAAAGTTGCTTCAGCTCTGTCCCTGTCTGAATCTCTAGGAGAACAGGGTTTATGATATGCAAGTGTTCTCCTGAAGAAGAACAGATGAATCCTGGACTTAAATGAAAAATAAAAAAAGAACTTGGGATGTTCCTGCTCTTGAGAGGTAGGGGTCTTATAGCCATTTTTGTCAAGATGCTTCAAATTTTTCAGGCATCACCACATCTTAATAAAATGGAGAAGTTGCAGTAACTCCCCAGATCTTGAATACTCTATTACCACCCGTGGGGAAATTTTCTGAAGTGCTTATAGACATGAAGATTTAAGAGGCAAAATCCCATTAACTTTCTATAAGACAGTTTCTTTATAGCCCGGCATGTGAAAAAACTACAGTGAGATAAGCTCTGTACGAAGTAACAGCATGTGAATTGTTGTGTTGTGACTTTCCGTGTTCATGCTCCTATCCCACAGTGACCTTACAGCTGAAGCAGAGATGGTGACTCCTTTTCCATCAAGAGCCGAACCACATCACATTTGCCTCAGAGCTCAGACCATGTACCCTGGCAGCTGGTGGATAGCAGTGGACAAGCCTGCTGTCTGCCACGTGATAAATATACTTCTGAAAAGATAAGTAGAGCTTCTAAATTGTGCAGGATAAATCTTCCTTGATATTTGTGGGTCACTGTCACCCAGCCTGAGCCATCAGATCCACACTGACCCTGTTCATGCCATACCCGTAACCCGCATCAACCTTGTCTGTTTCCCTTGATGCTAAGAGGAGAGGGAATCTTTCCAGGCATGAGCCTCATCTTCTTTTCCTGAACTAGGCCCTACTTGTGCATAGTAGAGGGGGGAAGTGGACACACAAAGCATGAAAGTCTGGAAAAGGCAATTCTGGGAAATGTGACCTGCAGGGTGTAGTTAAATTTCAGACACTTATTAGAGAGGGACTGGAGACGGAGTCAAGATGAGTTGGAGCATGTATCTGATATTGTTCCCATAGTAAGGCTTATATGGGTGCTAGTAGTTGATCTTAGGTTTTACAATAGATGTTCCATAGATGTGGCATTTTGGTTATTACTGCAATCATCATGACTTCAACAAGAAAAAAAGATTTTTAAAGGTCTCCAGAAGTATCCAAATCCCATTAAAATACAGTGACACTCTTTCTTAAAGGCTTCTTTGAAAATCCTTCCTTACACCTCTACTTCCTCCCCAGAATCCAAATGTCCTTTTCAGATTAAGCATCCTTATATGTGACAGAGCCAGAGTATCATGGACTTATTATTTTCTGCTGGTTTTAGCCAAGGGACAAATATTCTGCAATCTAAACATGACAGGAAATTTTTTTGCCATATTTGAAGGCTGCTGAATGTGGTGAGTGGCTAAAAAATAAATAGTGAGCAGAAGTAAAGGGTTCCTCTTACAAACTCTTGCATTTGCACATTGTAAGGGAACCGTTCATAGCCTGTGAGCACAATAGCTGATAGTAATTGCTAGCAGAAATTAGCTAGCTGCAGGGACTGCTAACTGTAGGCAGCTAGCCAACCTAAAATATTGTGATCATGTCATTTAAGTAAGCAGCAAGTAAAAGAGTGTGTGGCTGAAGAATTACTGTGCTACTTTGTGACCATAACTTGAAAAGGTGACAGGTGAATAAAAAAAAAAAAGCCTGTAAGAGTCCAATAGTAACAGATAAATACACTCCAAACAGCTGTAGCTCATTTCACCTACCAAAATTGGAGTAATTTGGTCTTGTTTGTCATTGAAACATACTCAATAGGAACTCATTAATGTGGCTAAGTCAGCAGCCTAAATTACAGCAAAAAGATTAGCTTAACAGAGCTGTTTTGTGGGTTACAGATTTTCACATGCAACTACAAATTCATCACTAAATCTTGAAGTGCTGGAACCATCTACAAGTATCTCTGTGCCAGGTAAGATGTACTGCTGTAGTTTTAAGAGAGGTTTTCAAGGGCCAGGCAAAGGTTTTTCAGTTCCTCTTTCATTTGACAGAGTGCCCTCTTGACTTTCTGAGGTGTGTTCATAACCTCTACGCTGCTGGTGAAAGGGTCATAGTGCAGAGAAAAAGGTTTCTTGATCTTCATCGCATAGTTTCTGTGGGGGAAGAAGACAGAGCTGCTGGTTCAGAAGCCATTTCCCTAAGGGTAACACCTGCAGGACCTAACTCCTCAGTACGTAGGCATGGACTTACTGGGGAGCAGAGGCTGCTGTGACACCTCCTCACTGTTACTCCTTAACACTGCCTGGAGCAGTATATCCTCCCCATGGCTGAACTACTTGCAGCCCAAAAGATCTGCAGTGCCTGCTTTTCAGCGTGGCTGGCTCAGACCCGTCTGTGCTCTCACAGCTCTACGTTAACACAATTCAGAGTTATTACAACCACAAGCTGAGGAATGCAGGAACACAGCCCGTCTGCCGCCTTCACTTCCAAGAAATAACCTGGAGTAGCTCTTTCTGTGTAAAATTCTAAAAATCTGATGCTACTAGGCATCCTGGGCTATTTTGCTGTCTCTATTAAAAGAAAAATCACAATTGCTTGCCATTTTTGACAATGTTTCCAGTAAGAAAATGCTGGTAGGAACCCCCTGTACTGATGTTGCCTTATGTTTTCTGTTCTGACAGATTCTTGTGCCTTCAGTTATTTTGAGCAGCTTTGGCTGCACCACTATCTTGACAAAATGTATGAAAAACCTTCAAGTCTGAGAGTAGTGTATTCCTTGTCCTTGTAAGTTCTGTTCAGGTTTGCCTGAGTCAAATGCTCTTGAAAGTCCTCTCTCTTCTGCCAGTATGTTCTCAACCACATTTTTATACACATTAATAGTTTAATGTGAACCTCCAGGTTTAAGATGAGGCACCTAATTTGCCATGCTATAACCCCAGCAGACAGTGCTGCTGGGGAAGAGGTGGAGGGGAGTAGGGAAGAAATCTGGACCAGGTTCTCTTCCTCTAATAAATTCCTCATTTCAGCTCCTACATGCTCCTCAGTAGCTTCACAACCAGCCTCCTGCATCCAGCCAGAATAAGTCATGTTGTTCTAACTGTTGATGAATGCCAGAATTTAAACCCTGCTTAGTTAAAAAAAAAAAGGATATTTTCTGTATAACATAACACAGTCAAAGAAATACATTTAGAAACACCTCAAGCTAATTTGAGGTAATGTTATTTAGGTTGCAGTCAGCTACTTTGTAGAAATTAGATTGCCTGTGAATGCTGATTCTGCATTCTTGTGCAGATATAATCAGAGGAGAAAGGCAATCTTGTTTTTAAGCCCCCTGCTGATCCATGTTAATTCCTGAGTCTGCTATAAAATTTCCATGTGACCTTGGGTAAATCAGTTCTTCATGACATCCTATTTGTATGGACTAGCACATAGGCACCCCAACTGTGGGACTGCGCTCTACTCTTACTCAATTACAGTTACAGAATTTACTTCAGAAGTTCCTAAAAAGAGGCATTGCTAAGATGAAGCATGAGACAGGGCATAATAATACATAGTTATGATTTTCTATGAAGCTTTTCAGAAATAAACAATCTCATATTTAACTTTGTTGTAAAAAAAGCCACTGTGCAGAGGAAGTTGTGCTGTGAGATAGCCTGGTGTGGTTACTGCAGTAGTGGTAGATGTATTTGAGATTAGGATATAAGCCAGTGTGCCCCCCTCAATGAAAATATCCACAAACACTTTACTTACTGAAGCTTGGCCTTGGCATCTTCCAAATTTTCTGCTACGAAATAGACAGGCTGGAAGGCTTGATCCTGATAGGGGTGAACTGCAGTCACTTCTGGATCAAAAGGCTTGTACTCTGGCTTGTTTGATAAAGCGTACTTTGTAATGAGAACAACAAAGGTTAGAGCAGGTGAACGAACATAGCAAGAATTAGTGCCTAATGGGCTGTGAAATGCTCTTTGTGGAACACTTAAAGGTAATATCAAGTCCTATTCTTTCACAGGTGAAAGATGCTTTCATAATTAGCAGTTAATAAAAAATTAATATTTTTTAAAAGAATAAAGAAATATGTATGTCCTGTATTACAGTGATGTACAATTGGGTACCATAGTTACATTCTCAGACAGGGAGGGGAAAGTCTATGCCACCCCCTAAAATCTGAATATGTAGAAGAAAAAACAACATCCCGCTGCTTTTTTCAGCTAGTATGATAGAAGATTCACAGTCCTGTGCAACACTGTTTCAAAGTCTCCAGCCCATGTCACAAATCTTACATTTCCTGCTGCATTGAAGGACAGGATGCTCCTGGTATTTTCTGCACAGCTTTCGTGCCAGTTAAGAAACCTGAAAGCTTCCCTGAAACCCAAGATATAAGTTACACTGTATGTTCTTCTACATTGTCCCTTCAGGCAGACAGGAGGATTATGGACGACACTTATGTCCACACTGCAGTCTGTAGGCACATCTACTTTGCTTACGCATACTGGAGACCACCTTTCAGCCAGCCAGCAGCAGAGCTGGTGACGATGCAATTGCGTAGGTATGGGTGTTGGTTGTTTAGTACCTGCAGAGGGCCCTGGGAAGGCAGCACAGCTCAAGCTAAAAGTGAGTTCCTGTACCATCTGTCTGCCCCTGAAACCCAAGTGAGATCGTTCCAAGCTAGCTCAGCTCCAGTAATGCTAGAACAGCACTGTAGATGTGCCTAAAAGCTGGTTTGGCCTCCACTTGGCCAGGTTGGTGAGTGCCATGGCCACTTTGGTCAAGTGTCCTGGGTACAAACAAAAAGGAAAAGGCAGCTCATTCCAGTCAATGTCAAGACCTTTCTTTCCACCTTCAGCCTGGGCAGTGGGCCCCATCCACCTAGGGACAGTCTTTTAGTAAGCACCTCTTCACGGAGATCTGCCTGTTTGTCTTTCTCTCTTCTTGTCCCAGCCTTCAGAAGGCTCCCTTTGCTATTTTTTCATCCAAATGCCAACTCCTACGATACTTGTATATAACTAGTAAGAGTGGGTGACACTGCACAAGACTTTCAGCAAAATCTGCTATCCAGAAAAATTCAGATAGTAACCTTAACCATGTTTTTAGGTATTTCACTGAACTGAGCCTGAACTCTCCATCACTGGAGGCCTGCCTTAACCAGTAGGCCAATTTGCTGCGGAACTTGTGCAGAAATTAACACAGGACTTAAGAAAAAAAAAAAAAAAAACAAACCGAACTAGAATATAAAATGGTAAAAGATGGTGTTCTTTCTGTTCTTCATTTTCAGTGTGTAATTGAAGAATAAACCTTGGCGAGCACTCATACAATCCAAGATGGATGGTATACACAAACATGAGGCTGCTCTTATAATCTTAGAAGCTCTGGGGACTAATGGGAAAAGATTTCAGAAACTCAAGACCTGACAGGGGTCCTGCTATGCTGTCAGTGTTGAAGCAGAATTGAAATCCCACTGATTTCAGTGGAAGTTCAGCTCAAAACCGGATGGCCTTAAAGGCCTCTACAAGTTAAGTACTTGTGCTGCAAGAAAAGCATATGTAGCACAGAGTGCTGCCAGAAGTGTGGTATGAACCATAAGATTTTACAGTATGTAGGACAGAGTCCAGCTGAGTGTTAACAGGAGAAGCATTTTGGATAATGTAGAACAGCTGACAGAATATAGCGAAATAAACAGTGCAATACTGAGAGCTGTTGGGGAGGAATTCTTACAGTTCAGAGGAGGCAAGGCTGGCCAGCAGTCAGACCCATTACAACTGTTCAGTTTAGACTTGGGTATGGTTATGCTGTCCTTCCCGATACCTAGCTGCTGTCACTAAAGGATTTGTTGGATAACATGGATTTGAGCCCAAGTCTCATGCCAAGGGTGTCTAGCTCTAATTTCCATCCTCTGTCTTTCTCCAAAGCCATGACCTGAGTTTGAACAGGATCAACTCATCCACAGAAAATAACTGCCTGAATCTGAGTTCAAACTGGTCAGAGTGGGTGCTGTGGAGAAGAGGAAAACATTTTGAAGATTTCATAGTCAGGATTGGTTCCCTGGGTTACAATCGCACACCCACAGAGAGTCAGTGCAGGCTGCAGTTCAGGAATGTTCCCAGGCTCCTTACTGATGCTAAGTTCTCACATAACACTAGCTGGACATACTGCTGCTCACTCTCTCCAGCTGGTTAACGTTATCTTCTTATAGCCAACCACCTAGCCTTAGTAACTCATGCCTCTATTGCCTCCTCAGTGACCAAATCATCCTGTTACTACTGGTTCAGAAGCCTTCAGTGATGAGGAAACCTCTCCTTTGTGCAGGTCGCTGCAGCATGTCTCCTCCATCACATGAGCTGCCGTGAGTCTGCCTGTACCGAATATACCCATCAGCTAAATTATAGTCAAGTTTGGGGCCTCCATGCAGAAGCTCACAACTGGGCCCATACTGAGAAGACTGGCAGATAATTATCAGGATGGACAACAGCTTTCTCCCAAGCAGTAGCAAAACTTACCTAGAGCTTTCTTAAAAGCCAGTCTAAGACTGCAAAATGAGCTTTACAAGAAACTGAAGGCTATCATGAGCCTCACTATTTTCCATTCTGTCTTCCTCTTAACAAAACTGCCTAGATATTGCTGTGTTTCTAAAAAAAACCCCTTCTATGAAATAGACACTGCACTGCACATATTTCCTCTCCTGAGCTGCAAAAGAAACAGTTGGTATACATTTTCAAGTTGCTAGCAGGTGCTTAGACATAGGATCTCAGCACTTTACTCACATTGCCACTGTCTATACTGAAGTTAGAATTGGATGCTTATGCATATGAGAATGATTACACAGAAACATTTCTGTATTTCAGTTTTGTTCCAAATAAAAATCTGTGACATAAAAGCCATAAAAGGAAACTTCAAAACTTCAGGCAACGGATATAAATAATTTGCGTACAAGAAGTTTCAGGTGCTCCAGGTGAAGAGCACAGAGCCCACTAAGTCCAAAAAGTTACATGCTGCTGAACTTGGTTGGCACAGGGATTGTACAGGGCACACAGCAGCATTACTGCTGAACTACTTGCCCATCTTCAAACTGTCTTAGGCATTACATGCAAGATGGACACAGTTTTGGAAGGGGGCTAATCCTTCATTACTTATTGAATATCAATGCTATCACAACTGTAATTTCAGTAATGTGAAGGATGAAGATCTAGGTGGACCCAGCCATATCAAAAGTTTCTCCAGCAGCATTACCCAACCACTGCTGATAATAAAATGACAAAAAAATGACAAGAATCTGCCATTTATCAACTCAAGGACAGTTACTACTTCTATTGTCAACTTTAGAGGTAGGAAATTTGAGATGCAGTTATATATTTTGTATATACTGTTGCTTTATACAGCACAGCTTTGTGAACAAGCAGTTCTTGCCTACTGCTTTAATCAAAAGCAGAAGAGCTTGTTGGTGTCTGGTGAGGAAAAGGGTAGAAAGAGAGGAGGGAGAGCACAAATCTGGTACACTCAACCCCAGCCACCAAAACTGAGCACTTCTTATGCAACTTTTAACTTCATCTGTGTCAAAATTAAACAGAAAAAGGAGGTAACATCATGTAGATAGATTCTGTGGTGCATATTATAGGAAAGCTACACGAGCATCAGAGACATGATTACTTCTGCCCTATAGTACCCTCTTTAACATGTAAATGCACTTGATTTAAGAATATAAAGTATTCAGGCAGGCAGAGCAGAATAAATGTTGCCTTGAACTGTGCTTTAATATTGGACCTTTTTGGTTTTACCAAGAAAATAAAACCAATCCAAGGTTTCCTGTCTAAGTTTTGAACTTATCATAGAACAGACACGTAAACCAAACGCATTGGGCTTGAGCCTGATTTGTAGAAGAGCTCATTTATCTGCTGTTTCAAACCTATGCATTTCACTGTTCTACAGACGAGTGCCGTGATGCTGCTAGCACACTTCTGCTCATGTTCATGGGCAGTCAGGCTCAAGATCAGGCTGCTATGTAGAAACGGAAAGCACATTTATTTCTCTAGGGGGCTAATGAGCATGCGGATCTCAGTTTATCAGGAAAGCAAGCTCTGCAAATGCTTGAAAAGAGCGTTTTCTGTTTTCCTTTGGCTCTTACTAATTCCAAAAAATCACCAAGTATCTGCACAACCTGAAGCAATTGAGTTCTACTGATACCAATTTAGGGCTTTTGCACATAGAAACTGATCATCTGCTTCCGTGCTCTGCAGAACTGAGGAGAAATTAGTATCTCCCCATCAGCTTTGTCCAAAGGAGGGGAAACCCATAAGCTTTCTGTAAAGGTGTACAGTCACTCTTTTCACAGTTAATCTGTCCAGGCAGAGCAGTATCAAACCCATGTACACAGAATTCCATCTACATAAAACCTGAGATGGGATTAATTTTGAAATGTATTTAGGAATGATAAATACTAAAGCACTTTCTTCTTGTCACTGTCCATGTTATTTACAGCTTCTTTGCACTTTATTTGGTCCAATCAGTCAGTGCATTTCAGATTCATATATGCATGTATGTCAATGGCATGGATGAAGTAGCAGCGTTCATAACAGGCATAATATTGCCCTCTAGTGAGTAATTCAGAAAGGTACAGAGTTTTATGTTAATTCAGAAAGGTACAGAGTTTTATGTTAATTCAGAAGGGTACAGAGTTTTGTGTTAAAGTCAACTGTATTACCACTGGCCAGGAGTAGTAAGAAGCAAATCTAATACTTTACAGGATGATTGCTTTCATTGCATTTCATTTCTTTAGGTGGAAGAAACACACAATCCTACAGCAGTTTTTCCCTTCCTCAGTAGTTTCTGGGAAGATAGAATTAATTTCTTCGCAAAAGAAAAGCAATATTTTAAAGCACATTGTTTCACGTGAGGAAACAATATTTTGCTTTTACTAGAGAGTTCAGAAAACTGTAATATAGAAATCTTTCAATACCATGTTTGACACATACCGTAAGCTCCCCATAAGATGAAAGCAGTCCTGCCCCATAAGCTTTGATCAATCCGTTTTGCTTGCAGAGACCAAACTCCACAGTGAACCAATAAAGCTGGTAATAAGAGCAACTTGTGAAAAACAGTCTCCACAGGGAGTTCATTATTAAGCTTCTAATTTTTCCTTTAGTTTTCTTTTATCCTTATTCCTTAATGTCTTTGTATCTTCCATTTTTATAGTTGTAAAGTTTAAGGAATTTATTTTTTCTCTCAACAAATTATATTATTTCTTTCAACAAAACACACATAAGTTATAACACACTTTTCTAAAACTTGCCATCTTTCCCATTCTCACTCAAAAAAAAAAAAAAGGAAAAAAAATTGCTAATGATAATTACATGGGTAAATAAAGTCATAAAGTCCTATCCTCTTCTTTCTTTGGGAGATGTTACAAACTCCCCTGCAACATCTTAGCCCTGAGCTTCATTATAGTCAGTGGAAGCTGACAGATTTCAACCCATAATCCCTAGAAGGACAGGTAGGCCCCCACAGAGGGTTCAGGACACTAGGAAGGGTACTTGGAAGGGCAGTTTCCCTCCTCCTTTGTCTGTGTGATAGCATTCAGAAGAATTGAGTAATCATCCCTTAGCAGCAATGTACCCTTTAAGATTATTCCAATTACATCTTTATCATGCTCCAACAGAAAGAAAAAAAGAAAAAAGAAAAAAAAATGCATCTCCCTGAGCTTTTCTTGCCATAAAGCACACATAGGATCACACTTCCTTTACCTGCCGAACAGTGGTGGGATAAAAGTGACCTGTGGCTCTGCCAACCTATTAGCCCTTCCCTACGATAACATCTAAGGAAATGGACAGTGGAGGACCAATTCTGGACACAGCCCGACCCCTAAGCAGCTGAAAAGATGCTGTGAAAAAGGAAAAAAATGGAAAACATGAGGCATTTCAAGAATATGGCTTTGTGTCACAACTTTTCAAGGTTCCCCTAGGGATGCATTGCACTTTGCTGCCTCATACACAGGGCTGGACCTTGGCTTCACTTTAGCCAGAAGTACTGCATTCTCAGCACCCTTCTCAAAGAACTGCAGGCAGTTTGTAAAATAATGTGAAACTGTTATTCTGTCTATTCTGCCTGCTACTTTCTTTCTATTTCTTTCTCTTTCACATGTCTTATAATTGTGATGACTTGGTTGCCTGCAAATTTACCACTACAGAAACAGCATGCCAGGATCTTTCCTTCTGCAGAATCCTGAGCTGCTTTATCTACAAATCAGCTAATAATTCTGCATTCTTATTGTGTTAATAATCTTGACTCTTATTTCACAGTGAAAATTCTTTTGAGTATCTTCTCATTTTGCAGAAGATCTTTTTGACTGGAGAATGAGACATTGGAGAAGGAGTAATTCTTTTTAGTGTTTCCTTAGTTACCCTATATTTGGCTTTTAGTGAGGTTCTTTCAGCTGTCACTGTTTTAACAGGGTACAAGACACAGTACTAGTGGCACTCTGTGGATGACATGAACATGGGCAATTTCCCATCTCTTATGCATGGATCCACCTGCTTAAAAGTCGTCCAGGGACTGAATAAAACAATGGCATTTCGAAGTTTGTCTTACAAATGTTACAGACCATAGCAACAAAGTAAGTTAAGATTCTTTAAATTAACTTTTAGTTAACTTAAACGATGTCTTATCATCTAAGCTAGTTACCTACGTTCTCTTTATAGTGAACAGAGAATGACAGGGACTTCCAGACAGAAAAAATAATTTGTTAGACAGCTATGTCAGGATAGTGAATATGTTGCAGGTTCTTCTCTATCTTCACTTTCTAGTGAAGGAACCTAAACAGTAAGCCTCAATTAGATGTCTAACTTTTAAGCAGTTGAAAACTGAGATGTTAATCCAGAGTGCTTACTGTCCAGAGTACTTGAATGGCAGTTACAAAATTCTGTTCTTACAGATCCTGAACTTCAGTTAGCCCTTTCAAAAAGGTACCCTTATTCTACATCCCCAAACCCTAGATGACACAATGACAATTTCAGATATGAGACCCATCATACATCTATTCTTAACCCTATTTCTAATCTAGTCCTAGCAAGTCCAGCATCAGGGAGCGATGCTTGCACCCAATCTCACCAAGGCCAGGGTAACAATGCAAAATGGCTTTCTGGGACTCACAACTGTTTAACCCTTACAAAGGCATTCTTAATCTTACTCTAGCCTCTCTAGAACCAGAGAGGGGAAACTGCAGAGGAAATGTGGACATGTCACTGCCTCTTCCCACACAGTCCACTCACATCACTCAGCCCAGGACCTGGATGATGGTACATAAAAATCAGTACTAGTACCTTTTGTTCTCTGAACTCTAAAAATACTGTTAGTCTATCTGGTCCTGACCCAAGGATGGATATGTGCAGATAGATTTTAGGTGAGCCATCATCTCCTTCACACAGTGCCTCGTTCCACTTCACCATGAGTGGGGCTGTGGGCTGGGTAAGAAATTTCAGAAGTAACAATCTTCTATCCACCCCCTCTCATGAATGAGCCTCCCCTAGCTGGGTGATGGTAAGGTTCCTTTCCTTCCCTGAAAAATTCATCAAGACTGGGAAATGGTTGTCATTATCAGAAAAAAAAAAAAAAAAATCATCAGTCTCCAGCCCACTCAGAACAAGGTAAGATGGCAGCAAGGGACTGCATGAGTTCTTTTGGCAGCCTAGTGTCTCAGAACAAAATGACAATACCTGCTCTCAAATTGCTTTTAAGTGTTCAACTATTTGTGAGATTAATGAATAAAGGGTGAATCACATTGTGATAGTTCCCTGCACCTTGTGTAGAAGAAAATGCAGGAATAATATTGGGTACCCAGTCTATTAGATGAATGTAGAAAGCGAGTTTGGACTTTCCTGTGGCTAAAATTGTAGAAACTTGGCTTCAGTAATACTTTCTTATAGAAGCAAAAAGTATAAATACTTCTTCAGGTGAAATCACACAGTTCTGGGCTCCCCAAGAGGGACTCCAGCCCCTGTTCCAGCACCTCCCTAACCTCTGGATGAGAGGAGACACTCCTGCTAAGGCCCCCTTTTTCCAGCTAACCTGAGACGCTGGAGAAGAGTTTTCCCTGCACAGTAAGGGATATGCAGAGAATCGTTTGGATTTTGCCTCTGATATTAAACTGCCATCTGTACTTACTGTGGCCAGTTTCTCAATCTCCGCTTCAGATGATCCAAGAGAAGCCAGTCCAATATCCTAAAGCAAGTAAGCAAGCAGGCAGTGTTACACTTGTGTGATTATTCAACCCAAGGGAGAGAAAGAGGGGAAGGGGGAGGACCACATAATTTCTAGCATGAATAGCATGAACTATTCATTGTTTTTGTCACCCAAAATGACCTTCCATGGCTTCCAGGATGCCTACCTCTCCCTGGCCCCCAGCTACATACCACTGGGAGCCACATTAGATGAGGGTTTAATCCTCAGCGTTCTCTGTGTAAAGTTAACCGTCTCTTGCCTTAATGCTGTACTATCCCTGGCAGACCTTTACAGGGAGGCATGAGAAGGATGGACAGCAAGGTGGGTTTTATCTTTACCTTTCTGTCTCTCACTCTCTTTCTGACAGACCCATGCAGGATGGATTCTGTTCGCTCTCTTCTGTGCTCCCTGTCAATTTTTTCTTTTCACAATAGGAGTCTGTAGATGTCTCTTCATAACTACCGTGGGAGCCATATCATACAGCAAACAAAATTAGAGCATTTTCACCATTCATAGTCTCATGTTGAATGGAATGGAAAAGAATTTTCATGGGATGAATTTCAACTGTGAAAATGTTTTGTAAAAGAAAAAAAGTAGGGAAATGTGAAAATTAATTTAATGTGAGCCCATGTTGTGTAGTCTGTGTTATAGACAGGGAAAAGGGGAAAGCTGAAAGTCTTGAAATTGCTGTAATCTCTTATTTCTCATGTGTCTTCAGTTCTAGTATTGAACTGAAGAGGTTTCTTCCAGAATAAATTATAGACCACTAGGATATTTTAAGTACTACTCATCTGAATCTAAAAGTAGCCAATATTTGTGACCAAAATGGAAACCAGCATGTATCCAAGTTGATACAACTGAAAACCACATGATATGAGGTGAACTGGCATTCTTTTTAAGGTATTCTGACAGGGACCTAACATCATGTAACCCCTGTGCCCTTATTGCAACTTTCCACACTGGCCACTGATTGATAAGCCTAGAATATGAGTTATCTTCTTCCCTCTGCTATGGTTTTGAGGCACATTCATAGTTCTGAAGTCTTTAATTATGTGAGGTCATTGAGTTTATTTGTGTCTGACACTGACTGCTCATACCAAATAGCCTCTTATTACACAAAGAAGCCCTGTTTGCTTTCTGGAGCCTCCTTACCAGCGTGAGCAATGCTGTGAGAATCTGGTAAGTTGTAAAAGGAAAAACAACTCTAATGAATGACATGGTGATGGACACAATTAAAGTATCATGTGAGATAAAAATGTACATCCAGAGACAGAACCAGCCTGGGGGCTGGATGGCTGCTGCTGGTTAGGTTCATGTGGCACAGGACAGAAAGCCAGGGGAACAGCGTAGTCAGTACAACCCAAACATGCAGCACCACAGAGGCTCCACTGGCATCCTTCTGCAGACTGACGCAGCCCTCCCACAGAGAAGTCCCACAAGCACTGCCTGCCCTTCCTTTTACACAATGTCCATTGCTACCACTCTCTTGGAGTAAATGTCTCCTGGAACACTGCTAGCCCACCATCCCTGGAGGTTGCAACTCAGGCACAATCAAGGCTTAAAATACCATTTTAAGCGGAGTGAGCTGCATGCCTTTGATGCACATCTAGCCCGCTAACCAGAGCGGCCAGTTAAACAGTCAGAACAAGCTTCTTACCTGTGAGAACTGGGCAAATTCCTTGTCAGCTAGCATGGGAACATGACCCAGTAACTCATGGCAGCAGTCTCTGGAAAACAAGGGACTTTCATGTTTAATAAAGGTTGCTTTTCTTGCCCTACATGTATTTCCCATGAAGGGCTTTAGCTGATAGACCTCCAAGCGTGAGGGCTGCTCCACAGTAGCTGCCTCCATACCTGGCTCTGCAGGGAGCCTTCCCTACTGCTGCAGAAGGCCAGCTGCCCCCCTCTATGCTGGCTATTGTCTCACTTGGGATGGCATGGGCACTGGTCTCCTGTGTCACAACATCTTTGAAAGGCCTCTGTTTTGTCCCAGCATACAACAAAAGCATCTGTGCAGACTTGTAATTTCTCATGAAATGTAATTGCTGCTGTCTGGCCAGCACTTACTGGGAGACTTTCACAGCAGGGAATCAAACCCCAGCAGATGGTAACTGAATGCAGGATGAAAAGATGAAACCAGATATTCTCCAGTCTTTTCCTACCCCAGACGACTTTGCAAGAGAGACAGAGACCCACACCCTCTCATGCATGACTGCCCCCTCTAATTCTGCAGCTACCAGTTTCTCAAATTGTTTCATTCTGTGGACTACTGGATAAAGCTCCAGCGCCATACCCAAGAGAACATCCCAAACACATTCAGAAGCATGGGACTGTGCCAAGGCATCAAACTTACGGTTCTGGGGAATGCATAGGAGAAGAGAAATGCCTTATATACTGTGTGCTTTGGAAGACACGAAATGCCAGGCTGGCAAGGAAGTCACGAGCGGACAGCAGACCTGCAGCTGGTCTCAGCTGGAAACCTGTTCTCTCTGCAAAAGGAAGTGAGGCCAAATTTAGGCATTTCTGGGGTTAACTAGATGGCACACTTAGGTAATTAGGTAATTGGTTATTTACAGGTAAGCCCTTTCAGAGGACCTTCCAGCTCTGTTGCAGGAGCTCCCTCCACCTAAGTACAGTAGGAACATCCTGGCTTATCATTGTTTACATGACCTTGTACTGCTGTGGATCCAATTACTGCACCATCACAGCACCTAGCCATTCATCCTACACATCTTCACACAGCAATGATATGAGTTATGGGAATACTGCTTACCCCAGTTTACAATTTTAGCACATTTACACACATTATCTACTATGTCTTGCATGTCAGTGATGTGTCTGAGGTCACATATGATCCTTGTGATCAAGCAGGGGACAGAACCTGCATTTTCAGTCCTGGCTTGTCTATGAATTCTGGGGTTATCTCTTGCATTTCCTGTACAGCATATGTAAAAGAAAACCAGGAGTTAGATAAGGGATACACCCCACCCCTACCCTTGTCTGAGAGCACCTGGCTGTTCCCTGATGCTAGATTACTGCTTAGCCCCCTCCTGCAGACTTTCTTATTCCCTGCACTGAAACCCCCAGTACTTAGTACTGCTGAAGACAGAAACAGGTGCGCTGAATGTCTGCTCCAGTCTAGCTGGTTCTTCTGTTCCTCAGTAGGCCTACTTCAACATACCCTAGGGTATGTTCAAATTCATTTCCCTTTGTCAGTGCATGCTCTGCATGTGTAAACTATCTCAGCACTGGCAAAACCTGCTATCAATTCTATCTTTCTACCTGGACTTCATTAGAATGGGAACATGCAGGAGAAAGAGCAAACAGGTCCTATCAGATGTAAGGGTGCTGGAATTTGGCCCTTAACCATTTACACATCAGAACTTCCATCAGTGCTTTCACATATTTTTCTGTTCTGTTTTTCTTTCTTTTTTTCACCATTATGTTTGCCTAGAACTAACTATAGAGCCTCCCAGTGATGTGACCATACATGTTTTGCTTTGAATATATCTATAGAACAGGACAGAAAAATTAAATACTTTTGCACCATGTTTTCAGCTCATGCAATCAGTGTTACCCCAGGACCCGCTGCATTACTACAAAAGGTCTGTGAGAGACAACTAACAAAATAACCAGTCCTATGGTCAGTAGAATACAAAATCTACATTTCCATGGGAAACACGTTGGTGGTCTGCAAAGCTAAGAAAATTGAAAATCACTGCTTTAAAGGAGAGCCAGTGATAATCCTTTTGAAGTCCTATATTCAAAATCTGTGTTGCATTCTCAGCTCCCATAAATGACATTTCATCTTCTTTAAAGTATAAAACTACATTTAAAAAAAAATCAGAAATTGCTTTATTCTCCCTTCTCTATCCATATTCTATTGTGTCATGAGGCCTGGAAGCTAATTTATTTTATGTAAACAAACAACAAAATCCCACCCAGAAACCAGGCCATTTATAAGATTTGTTTTCGTTTGGTTTTTAGTGTTTCTTCCAACATTTTCTTGTCTTTCTCTGTTTGGCTATTAGCACTTTTCTCATTTAAAAAACAGCGAGAAAGAGAAGAAAAGAGGGGGGTGGGGGAAGGCTTCACTGGAAGAATTGGAACTGACAAAACATTTGAAGCTGTACAGGGCAAAAAAAGAATGGACAGCAAGGAATGATTCTACCTGACAATGTGAGGAACTAGGTGATTAGTCTAGATTACAGGGGTTCTCAAACTTTTTAAACAGGGGGCCGGTGCACAGATGAAGTGGCAGGCAGTCATCTGCGGCTGCTTGGTTTTCCCCCCCCAACCCCCAGCGGGGGTGGGGGGTGGGGGGGCGTAGTTTGAGGACCCCTGGTCTAGAAGATCTAGAAGATACGATTTGCCATGGTTATCTTCTATTGCTCCACTGAATTCAAAGGCAATAGGTACAGAACTGCCTCAAAGCTGAAGAGAAATCAAACGTATCGAGATTATTTCTTTATGTTGAGGAAGCAGGGTGTTTGGGGGAATAGGGAGACCATCAGCTATGTCTCCTTGGGCACTGGCCAGGAGCTGGCACAAGGGCACTCCCTTGCTGCTGCAGCCATACTAAGACAACCCAGAGGAATGTGAAAATCTCAGAATCTGGTCATCTCTGGGCTAAATTCTGAGTCTGAGTGAAGTGAAAACTGCACCAGCTGAAAAATATATCAGACGAGAACCAAGCCCTAAGTAACTCAGTTTTGGAACGACTATGAAAAAGTCTAGGGCAATTTATATTGCTTTAGCATCCATGTTGGAGGAGCAGAGGGGAAAATGGAAATTACAGCTCAAGTTCCCTGAGATGCCCTTTTAAATATAGGCCAGTGAAGCAGACAGTCTGCTGATGGAACAGACTTGGCCATCTGCCTTGAAAAGACGTAGGGAAAAGTTTTCTGCTGAAGGTAGTATCTGCAAAATCTGAACTTCTATTTTGTTACTGCACAATAAAACCAGCAATCAGTAGAGAACTGGGGGTGTGGCTGATTGGACATGCTGCCCAAAGATCTCTTAAATCAAAATCAGTTAAAGGGAAGGTCTTGAGCAGTTGACCTAAAGTGATCTGTAAGTCTTAATTCTTGGCCTAAAAGACTCATGTATACAGGCCTGTGCATTGTAGTGTAAGCTTGCTTGAGTTCACTGCTGTAATTTCTTCCAGCTGTGGAGGACAATGAATGCCTAAATCCAAACATCTTTCCTAGAAAGAAAGATATACCTAGGTTCATCTAGTTAACTGTTTAGAAAACCATTTACTAAATGGTCACATGGTTAACCATTTAAATTACCTTTAAGTAATTATAAAGTACTTATGATGTAGAATTCATTTCTGTTCAAACCAGCTTCACTAGCAGGCCAGCTAACACTAGACAGATCTTGTAGTTCAACTTGTATTGAAGTCAAAAAGAATTGCTTGCTTGAGTTCACAGATACTGCTGAGCAAAAGAGGTGGAATTTTATCTGGCTGTGTGTGCTGGTTATAACATGATCACTTTCTCTCCAGAAGATTCCTCTCTTTCTCTCTCTCCATCCCTACAGTTTATTATATTCAAAGCTGTGCCAGGAGAGGTTTAGACTGGATATCAGGAAGCTTTTCTTCACCAAGAAGGTGATCAGACACTGGAACCAGCCTGCTAGAGAGGTGGTCAATGCCCCAAGCCTGTCAGCGTTTAAGAGGCATTTGGACAATGCCCTTAATAACATACTTCAGCTTTTGATCAGCCCTGTATTGGTCAGGCAGTTGGACTAGATGATCGTTGTAGGTCCCTTCCAACTGAAATAGTCTGGTCTGTTCTTTTCCTGATCTGTGCTTTATAAAGACTTATCATCACACATGCTAAAGAATGGTCCAGTCCATAGAGGCACTATTTAGCAAAGGTACATGCTGGGATTTGTGTCCTAAATGAGATAGTGGCACAGTCTGGGGCCCACCCAGAACTAAGCAGTGACAGGACGAACTGCACTATGCATCTCCACATAGGCTGTAGTTGAAACACATCCGTTATAGAATTTTGGGACACACATCACAGCCTATAGTTTGATTGAGGTTTGGTTGGCTGAGCACTGCACGCCTGTAACACAGGAAAGAGCCTAAGTACACAATTGATTGATGATTTGTGAGGAGCAAAAATTCTGGCTTTATTGATGCTAGTGGTAAAAGACACTCAAATAATAAATCAGAAGAACTCTTTATGAATCATACCCCTCACCCAGTGGCTGCTTGGCATGAGACTGCCTTTAACACAGATTTTACAGACCTTGCAGATGCTTCTGACTCAGTCTGAGTTTGTTACAAAGGGACCTTTGTATAATAATGTCAATCTTCATACTATTATTCTATAAGGAATTCTGCATAATGAAATGACCCTTATTAGAGGGAATCATTGAAGATAAATAAGACATTAGTTCAAAGCCCCATATAATGGGACTAAAATAGCTTACTCTTAATTGTTTCTAGCTGTAAACACAGTTCTTTTGAACAAACTTTGTTCCATCTATGCATCATCTTTTAAAAAGCCTGTAGGCTAAACTAATCCAGGTTTTCTCTACAGTTTAAGGGGGGTAGGACTAGCTTTCCTGAGAGCCATTCTTTCCAGTTCCCTTAGACACCCATTCCAGGACAGAATAAAATGCCTCTGAAGTGCCTGAACTCATACCCAGTCAGAACAGTTCAGACAATTAGATTGCAGTAGACATCCAGTGTTTATAGCAGATGAGTTGAAACTCACTGTGAACATCTTCCCAACTATTATTAGCAGAATTTTCAGAATTACTATTTTTACTGCCCCCTTTTTTTTTATTATTTTATTTTTTATTGCTTAGGACAATCTGTATGGCATGGAGAAAATTTAGAACCAGAGCCTACAAAAGATGTGAGCAGGGCCAGACTCCAGGCAATCAAATCCTGTCAACCAACATAAGTAGTACAAAGAGTATTATGACAGGACATTCTTACATTATCCTAGATTCTTCCACTTTGAAATCACCTGTTCATTTAAAGAATACAAATATCTGTGATAATCAAATCAGCATCACATGATTTCTGGCACTCCCTGCTGTCAATTACCATGTAAATGCCATAAGGTGAAATCAACTACTTCATGGGAAAAAATATTTATCAGCCCAGTTTCTGTAGGAGGGAAGTAAGATGGATAGTTAATAGAAGAGAAAATAGATCAGAAAACGGATAATGCATGCACAGAAAAATTCCTACAGCTGGAGGTGATGGTGCGCATGAGAGATGCTTTCAATATGCCACCCCTCCATTCCCTTACACTAAAGAAAGATACAATAAAAACTTTATCATCAAACAGCATAAACTTCCCTAAAAATGTCATTGTCTTAGAAAACTTCAGCAACAGAAAGCTTATTCAAACTTACTAGTGTCACCTACTGATACATGGAGCAGGTTATTTAATTTCCTTAATATTGTATTTAAATTCAATTTGTTTGAAGTTAAGCCATACTTTTTATTATTTATTTCATCATAGTCATCAACTGCCCTCCTCTCACTGGCACATCTCCTTGTCACTGGGAAGGAGCAAGGAGGCATTAAGGACCACCTATCTTTAGTCATTCTTGATAACAGTAGGAAATCATCTGGTTGACATAAAGTGCGTGGCCTTGGGAATCTGTGCAGCCTGTGGCCTCATAAAAGTAATGCAGGACCCTTCCATAAAAATAATGCAGGGCCCCTTGCTAGTCAGCCCCCAGGTAACAGCAGTTAGGTCAGCCTAGCACTATTATGTGTCCTTTCATCTAAGGCTATATCTTCATGCATTTACAGACTAGCACCACAGCCTTTCTGCTATCCTGTCAGCCACACGGTAGGTACCAAACTTTAGTGGGACCACTAAAGAAAGAAGCAGCACTGTTTCAAGGCTGACAGACTAGCAGGACCTCCTGAGGATCATTCCCTCTATCACATATTGCCATCCTGTCTCAGGCATCAGAAAAAAAAGGGACTTGAGAGGTATGTACCTGTACTTGGGTTTGGGACTTAGAAGCAGCATAGCTATAGAAGCATTAAATACAGACAAACCCACAGAACACCTGCATGTGGAAATCTTGCTGGGTAGTGTACTGCAGCAGCTGTACTGCCACTAGTATTGGAGTTAGCTAGTCAGTGCTACACCAACTGCAGCCACTCACAGAAGAAACATAAACGTACAGTTCGGTCCCTAGATATGCCTGGTATTAATGCCCTGTGTTACAGCTCATCTTGCACAAGGGAACTCTACAGCTAATCAGCTCTGCTCATCAGCTTGGGTCCTACAAGATGGTTTGGTGTGTACGTGTTGTACAAACATGTCCAGGAAACGCTAGAATAAACTGTGGTTCATAATAACTGACCTTTTAAAAATCTGGAGACGTCCTGAAGCTGAGGTATGTTATCCTCTTGGTAGCCACAGTGTTTCTCCAGCTGCTGGAAAGCATCCAGGTACTGTGTACAAGCATGAGTAGGGTAAAGGCTTCTCAGCTTCCTGTAGACTTCCCTCCTGAAAAGCAAAAAGCCATATAGCATGACCCACCTCAATAAAGCAGTAGTTATCTGCCCTATCTGCACATCTACAGAGAGACATAAACCCCCAGCACAGGCAACCTAAAAACCTGAACTCAGGACACCTGGTGCTTGGAAGCTGGTGCCTGGGTAGTGGAGGAAAGCATAAGGGGCGTTGTTTCATTTTTCCTTCAGAAGGTGGGTTCTGTTCAGCAAATCTGTTTTATCCCTTCCTACACCCTCCTTTAATGTAATAAGACTCTAATCCTGAGTCAGAATTGCTTAGGTGTAAGGGTGTTGGAGGTACCAGAGAAATCCCAGGGAGAAAGCTACAGCTGTGGCCCTCTCTATGTTGTGCAGTTTAAGGATGGAATGAGCCAGGTATTCACTCCCTCTCTATGTTGGGGTACAACTTGAAATACTCATCCCTCCACCTCCATGCTGAAGCCTCCCTCACTTATATTTGGCTCTTACAAACCTCCTACTAAAAAAGTACGTTTTCTGATACTGAAGAGTAATATCTGGACAGGCAAAGGGGTTTGTACTGTTGCACTTCAAAATGCCTGGCATGGGCCATGTATTTGAAAGACATGCCAACTTCTTGAAGCATTTATCCCATTGTACAAAAAGAGACCAGCTGAAGAAAAGAATATATATAACCAGATTCAGACACGGGCTTCAAGCTTCTCCTAAACTTGATGGTGCTTGGATTTAGAGCTGTGGTTTGTAATATATTTAGCTGTTGCAAAATAAGTAAGTGGTAATAGGATGGCAAAGAACCTTATAGAAATGGTTATTTTTGTTCAGACATGGCCCTAGGGTGTTAAAAATTTTATAAACATTGTTTTATGAAAATTGAGATCATTCTTGGAAATGCTGGCTACGGAAAATGACCTTTTGTTATTTTTGTATTGTTGTTTGTTGGGGGTTTTTTTTGTGATGCTATTGTTGCTATGGAGGTGATAGCCAGTCCCTGGTAATGGCTCTCTTCATTTGTATGAATGTCTTACACAGTGTGGGAGTAATGAACCAGAATGAAGGGGGTGAGAAAAACCTTAGGAAAAAAAACCTAAAAGAACAGAAGGAAACAGTGGCTGCTGTCACTATTGCAAAAGCCGCAGGAGACTGGGCCATTTCCATAGAAGAATTAGGAAAAAATGAGGAGGACTAGAGTTCAAGTGTTGTCCTGGCTTATTTCCCCAAAGAATACTACTGACTTCAGTGGGATTGCATAGGATCTGAACCAGTACACAGTTCATCCCCTGACTGGAGTCTAGAGAGAGCAGGCTTGTTTACACTTTTGTACATATAGTCTCTTATCAAAGTATCATTCTACTGTGTGTCCTAACATTGATGGCCACAGAAACATAGGCAATGTCTGAAACTAGTGATGAATTACCCAAAACTAAGAGTCCCTCCTCTTTAAGTACCTCTAAGGCAATCATCTCAATTCACTCCAAGATCAATAATAGATCAGCAGATATTTCCAGACAACAATTTATCTTGCCTTAACATAGTGCCTCAAATAGGTATAGTGTCTCACTGTATGAAGGTGGTATCACTGAAAGGACCATTAAGCTGCTACTTGGTGGTACTTCAGTCCAGAGATGGAAAGAAAGACTGCTGAAAGCATGGTCAATAGAATACTCTAGAAAGGTGCCTCACAATGAATGATGGAGCCAGCTACTTGAAAGATTTTAAAGGCAATGGCCTTATTTGACATAAATATCCTTCTTTTGGAAAGAAAGTGGCACTATTCAGCTTTATTATGAAGATGTGGCAGGTGCATCCCCATAATTTTCTCCTAGATTCACCCTTTTTCTTATGTAGCTTTTATGCATAAGACATCTTTTATAACTCCTTAATTTCAGGGCCTTCCAAGAAGCCTGCTTCAAAACAGAAACTCAGATCATCCGTACCCTCTGTTTTCTTAAAGTCATATTTCTTCACTTGATTAGTTTTCATTTTTATAACCGTGTTGCTACAAACTGAAGGCATCCAACAACTCTTCCGAGTGAACACCAAGGGAATTTAGTCTGTGCTGCAAATTTCCTGTTCCAGTGCACAGCGCTCAATTAAGTTGTGCTGCAATGCAGCTGACTTCAGGGCACAGCCCCAGGGGGCTGTGATAGCCATTGGGACATCTGATTTTGGAAACAGCTTTACATAACAAGGCAACCTGGGTTGCTGGGGCTGGCTCTTTGGGGAAATGGGCAGACACTGCTTTAAAGGTCTATTCTGTTACCACAGTGGGACTAATTCTAGGTGGAGAAAGGCTGGAATGACGGAGGTTGGCAACAAAAGAGAAAAACAGGAAAGAACACAAAATTAAATTTGCTTAAATATGACATTCCCACACACCATCCCATGCCAAGATTGTTGGCTGGTGGTAGCGATCATGAGCATGACACCAGCCATCAATCTTTGACAATTGAAAGATGCTATAAAAACCTCTTTGAGCTTAATAAAAATGTGACTGCCTGGATGAGCTGGATGCAAGGTTTCTATGTGATTGTGGGTAACACCTCTCAAGCTTTCTATGGCACAGCAGATTTTATTTAAAATAAAATAATCACTTGAAAAGATGGGATGGCCTTGTGGTTCTGGCATGAGACACCTAGTGTATGGATTTAATTCCTGGCATTGATATAAATTTTATGTATAATTTGGGGAAAATCACTTAAGCTCTAGCTTTTTCAGTTCCACAGTTATAAAATGTGGTCATCATTCTTCCTTTTTCCCACCTTTAGGCTGTCTTTCCACTTCAATTGTAAACTTTTCTGATCAAAGACTCTCTTAATATGTGCACATGTAGCACCTTGCACAATCCTGCGACTCTGCTTTTAATTGGGACAATCTGACATATTTATGTTTGTATTATCATACAAATGTGTAATGATTGCTGCTTACTGCAATTTGTTAAAGTTACTTGGAGAAACTGGAAACAGAGATACGTGAAATAAGAACTCTGCTTTCTTTCAAATTGGTCACATACTTCACATAAAGTCTGCAAACATACTTTGAATTGAATTAATTTTGTTTGGGTTTTGGTTTGGGGTTTTCTTGTGCTGAAAATCTTCAGGAGAAGCAAAGCCCCAGTGAAGAAATGCTACACTCTGATATCATATGATATCAAAGGCCTTTTTACAGTGTAAATAATGTATCCTAGAAGGGCACTCCAAAATTCCCTTTGCCTTCAGTTTGAGAGAATGATGCCTATACATGTTAATAGCAATGAATACTTGCAGAATAAGCAAGGCTGGTCTGTCCTATGAACTTTGGATTAGCCACATCCTGTGACTGAACTCTCATCCTGCGAGTGGGCATTTTCTCCTGGTAACAGATTTGGAAAGGTGGTATTTCTGTCACCACCATAGCTATGGTTAATTAGAGGTCAGTTAGAAGCTACACTGTAAGCTCCAGGTGTTTTCTGGCTTCTGATATCTGGGTGGGTATGTCAGGCAAGGAGATGGTTCGGAAAATGCATTTTGCTCTAGGAATTGAGTAGTTAAAACGAGCCCTGAGAATGGCTTTCTGCAAAACAAATGATCAAAAGGTGACACTTAACCAAGGAGTAAAATTTGAGATGGATAAATATGGTTTTAAAATGTACTAACTGTGTCACATTGCCAGTCTTTCCTGGTACTGCAGTGGAATGGCCCAGAGGTGGGATTGTATGAGTAACAAACTCACCATGTTGCAGTCTCCTGCGCAGTGTACTCAATGCAAGGCAAAGGGTCTCCTCTGTAATGGAGAGAGGAAATAATGCATATGTCTAAAGCAGGTTTCAAGTTCGGTTTCCAAGTATTATTTTCTTTGCCTGCACCGTGAATATTTGCTGTAATGAAGACTGAAACAGCAAAATAGTACATAATTAACAACTTATTTGTCTTGGTAGGTCCTAATGGGTGCATTTTCTCCTCTGTTCCGGTGTGAGGAGGAAACAGAGGGATATGGTAAGAAAGGGAGCCATGTTCTGCTTTACAGAAGAAAGAAGAAGCCTTCAGGCTTACCCTTACCTCTGCTGAAGGCAATCTAGCAACCCAAACACAGTGTGCACCTGGAAAGTCCCTCCCTGGATGATGCGATCAGCACAGTATCATCGCAGAGAAGCATTCATAAACTCATCAGCAGAAAACTACCCAGGCATACACTGCGTGGCCACCACCAACTTCTGTGATGGGCGCTCTTCTCTCCTCTTCCTCACTGCTGCTTCTTCAGTAGCTCTGAGTCAGTTCAATGTTTGCTTTTGTGCTACACTAGCTATGATAGATGGTGGTGGTAAGAAAACTATACTCAAATAGAAATCTCCCAAGACTTGGGAGATTTCACCAGTTCTTGGATACCAAGAGGCTGACAGTCCATAACCAGTTCTACCTATACATCTGATTGACTGTCAGACAGCGGTGTGATTCTGGTGAAGTTTTACATGTAAAAGAAGAACATTTTCAGTATCACTGACATGAGACCTAAGAGATTTTTAGGGTTTTAGGTAGCTAATGTACACAGCTAGAGAAATTTTGTCAAACAAATAACAAAAACAGTAAATTGCTTTTCTCTGTCAAAAATGTTCCTGAACATTGTTCCTTATAGCTCCTTGGAACAGATTAGCCCCAGCTCAGGAGCTAGTCCTAAAAGGCACTTCAAAATTGAAATAAAAGAGTTACACTGAGAAATCACCTCTGGGAGGTTTAGATTGGATATTAGGAAAAAATTCTTCACTGAAAGGTTGGTCAAGCATTGGAACAGGCTGCCCAGGGAGGTGGTGGTTGTTAAAACACATGTAGATGTGATGCTTAGGGATATAGTTTAGTGGTAGACTTGGCAGTCCTGGGTTAACAGCTGGACTTGATGATCTTAAAGGTCTTTTCCAACCTAAATGTTTCTATGATTCTAAAATACAGTACTGAAAGAGATGTGAATGCAAACCTAAGATTTTTATCTTTAGGTATATTTTCTGTGTTATGGGAGAAGCCAATTTCATATGGAATGAGAGCTTCTGTGGCTGAATTCTGTTTTCTAAAAGACATCCCCATTGATACATTGACAAAAGATTAAGTCCCTGGTGTTTCTTTCACATAAAGATGTCTGGAAGCACATGTGGACCGCTGGAGTCTCTCTTCAGCAGCCTTGTACTTACATTCTGTAATTAAAGGCAAGGTCAGCAAAGAACGCCCTCCGTTTCTTATACTCCAGGTCAGCATAACCCTGAGTTAGAAAATAATTCAAAAAAAGTTTAATATTAAGAGGGATTTGTAGGCATAATATTTATTTCATTTGGAAATAATAATAAGCATCCAGAAAACATAGGCCTCAAATAGCTTTTCTTTGAAGCAATGAATCTTAACCCTTATGAACCAGGTAAGCCAAAGTCTGCAATTAGTTACATTCATGACATTTTGATGAAAAACTGGGGCCTGTGACCAGAAAGGAAAGTAACATGGCTTGGTAGGAAGGTTTTGGAGTTGTTCATAAATGCTACATCACAGACCATTACACTTAGTGTCAAATCTAAATGCAAATCACATTAAAAATTGAATTGAAATAGGGGTTTCACTTCTACTGGGGATGAGCTGAATCTATGAATTATTTCTTTCCTGTGCTAAGCGAAGGTTGCAATATAGGGCTTTGATGGACATGATGGTACCAAGCCTAGTACCATCTCACCAGAGAAATTATGCTGCAGCTGCACAATAGCCTGTGCTTTGGGCAAAGAAGGGGTCCTCAATGGCTAGAAATCATTAGAGCCACCACTGAATCTGTAGACAGTACAGGCTTTCAGCTCAGTGCCCCCTTACCCCTTTATTACCATGTTATGATGAAGACAGATGCAATGCTATCTGTTTAAAAGGGGCAGTTTACTTATTAACTCCTGGAGTTTTGTTTTTGCCCCCTCAGTGCTTACTAGAAGTTGAGCTCCAAGCCAGCTTCTCCAGCTATTAAATACAAATAGAGATGTGGAATCAAATTCCTTTGAATTTTACATCATTCATAATAGGAATAAAATCCAAAATTTGGCACTGTATTACTAATATAACTCATAAACAGTGTTGATCAGCATCACTGTACAAATATTTATTATTCTAAAATATTCAGAATTTACTGGAACCACTTTGCATACTACGAGCCAAATTTCTCCCTTAGGTTTATTCACATAATTTTCAGTGTAGCAATAATACCAGTAATACTGCAGTTAATGACTATTGTGTGCGTGAATCTGAAGAAAGAACTGGATCCTGAGAGCATGTTTATTTTTGTCATGTGTTAGGGATAATTATCTTCATTCAGATGTTACCCTTGCTTGTCAGTAGCTGTAACAAGTCCATGCAAAACATGTGGGAAAGCCATTGGGCCTTTCATTGATCTATCATTGATGCTGTGACCTCCCAGTTTTGTCCCTGCTGTTGCCAGTTCTGAGCAGCAGAAGCTTCCCTGGGGGACCACTACAGCCAGTGCCAGGCTGCCCCAGAGACTGGCATTGTAGTGTCATCAGTTTGCTTTTCTGGCCATTAAAGACATAGTAAAGAACAAAGTGAAGCTGTTGAGATGGACAGCCCAAACTGTCTATTTGGTAGTAAATGTGTATGCAAAATCTTTGCTGAGCTACCTGTACATCAGCATATTTTGTACTTTCCTTCAACCTGCCCATTTTTAAGCCATGCTCAGCAGCACAGTAAATGAGCTCACGTTGTGCTCCCTCCTGCTGCAGACAAATGCTTTTCAGTGCCCGAGCTAACTTGTTTCAAGCTAGTTTAGGTATTTCTGAATTGCACTGCATTCTCCAGTTAGATTTATCCCCACTCAGCACTTTGGTAACTGTGCAACACCGGTACTTTCATCCTCTTCAGTGCTCACATCTTCTGTTTGGCCAAGTAGGAAGGAAACTTAGTTCAGGTCGAAGAATTCCCAATGTGCATTCATTTATCTCATGAGGAAGAGCCTCAGAGCTAGCTCAGGAAAATTATAAATACTTGGACTGTTTCTATCAGAAAGAGATGAGGAAGAATGAAAGATGTCCTGGTCAAAGAGGATATGAAGCTCTCCTAGAGCATTACAGTTTAATAAGCGATTCTCAAAAATAAAAGATGGGCTTGGAAAGTTTTTTTCATACCACACAGAACTGTACATAGCTAATAATGCTAACACTCCGTAGGTTAATAAAAAGGTCTAAATAGAATTCATTTAGAGAAGGGAATGACAAAATCTTGTGGATTCTGTTGACACCCATCCAAATCTTCCTTGCATTTTTCAGTGCAAAGTCTATGCTTTTTTTCCTTTTCATGCATCACTTGTATATGGTGTTTGGCAGAACATTTCACAACAATTCTGCAGCTTACCTTGTCAATCAGCAAATGGCCCTTTGGAGTCCCTTTTTTGTCTGTACCTAACTCATATCTCATCTAGACTAAAGTTGGAAAATTTTGATGAGAAATAAGTGTTTGTTTGTTCCTAGTACTTTGCCTTGCTATCATCATTATTAAAGCACATTTTTCCCCTTCCTTCTCTTAGAGTTTCTGCTTATGGCAAGACTAAAAGTACACACACAAAACTGTTATGAGTAAAGCCCTTTCTGCAGCCCACTCCTAACCAAGACCTACTGCCTGAATCCAAGGGAAGGCCCGTCACAAACATTCTAACAATATTTTGCAGAGTAGTATCAATAAATACTGCCAAAATCCTGGCTCCAAGGATCTTGTGAGAAGTCAGATGTTAAGTTAGGTTTATAACCTTTCCAACTTGCTTCGTATTTAAACTTTAGATGCTTACCTCAACTGAAATTGCTAGACCTTTTGAGCTTCTCTGGCCACATTCAAAACACAGTTCAGGTATTATATCCATTAATCAGTGCTGCCATGTATTTCTCTTATATTCTGTCTAGGTGATTTTAGCAAGTTTAAGCACAATACTCCCCTCTGTGGGATCTGAGGATGTGGTATTTACTAGTGACTAGCTCTTTGCCATTTGTCCTCATTACCATCCTCTGTACATCAGTACTTGAATGAGATTGCTGGCATATGCAAAATTAAGAATGTAGGTATGGAATATCTGAAAGGTCAAAACATGGAAAACACAAACAGCAAGTCTGAGGAATTTGACTCTTACGTGGACCAGCTAGTAAAAGTGGGCATACTTCAAATATATTGAAGTGAAATAATAAAAGATTTTTTTTAACTAAACAATGACATGTAAACTTATGCTAAAGAATATATTGCATATAAATTACTTCACCATGTGTCTGATGTTAATCATAAGTAACTTGGTGAATCAGGGCCCATAAACTTTTCTCAGTATTAAGTTATGTGTTCTGCAGTCCCTAATTCCACTGAAGATCGGCCTTTATCTAGCCCTTTATTTTTTCAGTCTTTTCCTGAGTATTTCTTTCCTCCTGAAATTTTCCTTACAAAAATTTCTCTACAGAGGTTTTGTGTTTAAAAAAATCGAATAACGGTGACACGAAACTTACAGGGTGACCATGGTCCAAACTGGGATCATACTTAGTGATCAGATGGTGACACCTGTCCAGATCTTGGATTTTTCTGGGGAACCAGGGCACTGGAGAGAAAGCAGCAAGATTTAAACGAGAGAGGATCAAATCACTTTTAAAAGGCACAGAAAATAAAACCTGTGCTGAAGATTACAAGCTTTCTTTTCATCATTATCTAAGAATATTCATATCTACATGTCACCATACGTCAGTAGTTGACTTCATTTGCCAACCAAAGTGGCAGACTGGATGAAAAATAATCTGAAACTTATTTGCAATGATAATCTCTGAGTTTTAATTAGTAGAAACAATTTTTAAAGGCATAAACATTTCCTTTAGGCCAAATGAAATACTCTGTTTGACACAGCACAACAAATTTATTTCTGCATTTTGGATTTAAGAAAATATTTTAATCTTGTCTAAAAAATAGTCAAGTTTTCATACCTTTAAGAGTGAAAACAACATTTTAAAAGAAAACATGAAATTTCTAGAAACAAAACAGGCCAACAAGTATCCTGACTTCAAGTTTTTTCCTTGTGGTTCTTTTTTTTTTTTTTCAGCAAAACTATTCTAGCATTAGCTGAATTTCCAAAGTTTCCTTCTCCTGAAGTGAAGACCTTTTCCAGCGACTGAAATAATGTGTGCTTATTTTAAGTGCCAGCATTTATAACCAATGAATTAAAGAAATACTGGAAAAAGACAAAGTTGGTACTGCTTTTGAAGGTCAGACTGATGCTGTAATCAGATTTAGTGTCTTATAGCTCAGAAAAGGTCTGTTTGGGGTCACCTTAATCTCATACTTCACAAGAAACCAGGCATCTCTCTACTGAATGGCAAATTTAGCTTTAGCTCTATTATATTATATCCAGACACAGCCAGTTCACAAAGGTACAAAGCTACAAATACACACTGGTGTTGGGAAATCCCAGTTCTTTCATGCAGTTATTGCCAATTCTGTGATAAGAAGGAAGAAATACTAATCTGGTAGATGTCTTATGTCCACCCAGAATTTTTTGCTGAGCCTTTTTGGCGGCATCAGTGGTTCTGGTTTATCAATATGGTGATAGGCGCTTTACATATATAAATATAAATATGGACCCTCAGCCTTCTCATCTACCAGGGGCACTGCTAGTATCTTCAGAATTGTATTAAAGGTGTCTAACAGCTTGTTATATTCACCCATCCCCTACCTGCCTGTAAACAGGAAAAATAATGGCAAATTCACTTCCCATCCTGGTGACTGGTAGAGATGGTGGCTGAAATACAGCACAGGCTGTGGACTAGCCACTTGCATCACTTTGCCAAATGAAATACTGTTCCCAAAGTGCAACTTTTGAAGCTGCACAGCCTCTGAACAAGCTTTTCATGTGCCAGATGTCTGATGCTCTGTCACTCCAGATTTGGCAGTGGGTCTGTTCTCTACGAGAAGCTCATCCCTTAGTTCTCCCAGCCTGCCCACTACCTGCAGGTTTTCTGCTGACCCTCTCTCCCTCTTGCACTCTGCTCCCTCACTGAAAGCTAAATGCAACAGGCTGTAAGAAGCTTCCAATCTACCTCCAGAGAGTCCTACTGCACCCAGACAGCAGTACCCAGGGCACCATAAACAGACAGCTACTGCTTCTTTTAAGAAAACAAATGCAATACACTACAAGCAAATGAAACATTCAGACCCTCTGCTATATCATCATGTTCCCATCGAGTGTACGTGCTTGCCCTGGAGCAGCCAGTTCTCTGCACAGCTCTCAGCTTTAAGCACACAATCTTCCTGTCACTGAGGAGTTTCCAGTTTCTCCTCAGCATCTTGTTTTGCTGCTCTATCTTTCTTATCTCCCTTTTTGCTGGAATGCTTTTCTCACCTCAGTTCCACTGGCTATGGTGAAGTGCCTCTCTGTCCACACCAATGGAAATGGTCCCAATCCAGAGAAAACAGTCATGCAGTGAAGAAAACTAAATGCACGCTCACCTGCTTTTTAGACAAATTAAATCACTATTACAAAGCTAAAGCTAAAAAAGTTAATCCAAAAAGAAACAGAACTCTTACCTTTCTCTTCTCTGCTAGTTTTCACGTCCTCTGTCACTCTTTTTAAGGAAGTGATAAGGATACTAACATCAGCACTGTGAACTTCACATTCAATGAAAATATCAAAATAATCAGCAGCATTCTTGGGGTTTTTGGCTCGTCTGGTTTCAAAGTGATGGATCTGAGTTTCAAACATCTGCAAGAGCCAGAGGTTCGTATGATGAAGCTTCTCCAAAAGCTGGAAATCCACGTAAGTCTAGATACACTTCTACAATGTCTTTAAAAGGTAACTACAATAGGTATTAACAAGAAGTGCATGTTAAGCAATGAAGCCTAATAATGCCCAGTTTATAAAGTGCTAAAAAAACACAGGCAGAGCTAAAGATTTAACACTGTAGAATTAGGTAGAGATAAATGGAGATGAAAGATGAGATACTGTTGACTGTAGTCTGTGCAGAAATAATAAATGAGTGGATGGCTAACTTAAAACCCTGGCAGAATGAAAGCAGATCTAGTGATATATAACACCACCATAATCACAAAATAATCAAACAATTAAAAATAAGTAATTAATAAAATACTTTTCTTCTGAGTTATTCATTTTCACAGGTGAGAGTAAGCACCTGGTAGGGATACTCCAAATGCCCAGAATATATAATACCAGTATGGTTTACAGCTCTTGTATTCTCTGTATCCCCTGCCAAATATGCAGAGAAAATTCATTGGCTTCTAACATCCCCACAATCCGAGTGCTTGAAATGCCTGCCTCTTGTTTAGTTGTGGCTGGCCACCACACCTGCTAGAAAGAAATAATAGATTGGGCTCTAAACAGCCCTTACATTAAATGATGGTTCTTCTAAATGACTGTGCCCAGCTGCTCCCTCCCTCCAAAGCACTCTCCTCCACCTGGGAAGGCCAGCCAAGCTCTCTGAGCAGCTGTAGCAAAACAGGGACAATAAGAAATGGGGGAAGGCAGGTGGAGGCATATGTCAGGCAGGGAGCAGGAGAAGGGTGAGAGAGGGGGAGATGTAGAGTGGGAGAGGTGAAGGCAATAGGGACAGAAAAGAGGGCTGCATGGAGGAGGAGAATGGTGAGATCTGTACCTCAAAGACTTTGGCTGCCTTAGAGAGCTCAGTTTTGCTCACATTGCAGAGGGTGAGGGTCAGGATGAGAGTGGCTCTGCCATCCTCCCTGTTGGAGTCCGGGCTGTCTCGCTTGTTCAGTGGCTCTATGCCATGCATCTCCTTCTCCTCCTTTGGCCTGAGATCACCACCGAGTCAGTCTTCATTGGAAGACAGAGGAGTGGATTGCAGTTCCCAGATGCTGAGCAGAAACTGCTTGAGGATGTGAGTGCTTGTCCTGCAGCAATGGCCAGGGGATGTGGTAGGACTGGAGATGTGTCTGTGCGGGTAGTGAGATCAGAGCTGTGAGGCCGCAGCAGAGCAAGCTCATTACTACTGTGTTAGGTGTAGGGACATTTATGTTGGCCATGCCAGGCACATCAAGGGAAACAGTCTGCGTAGGATCTGCGCAAGAGCCCAAAAGAACCCTCCTCCTCTGGGTAACTTCAAAGCATGGCCCTCCTGCTCTGTTTGAAGGTGTCTGCAAGCTGTTCAACCCTGGAGACGGGCTCCTTTGTGGAGCCTGATCTCCATTTACATCTTCCAGTCTGGACTGCCCTATAGAGCATCTGAAATTCCCCTTCCTTCCCACCCTCTCTTACCCCACTGGCCCCCTCTCTGCATTGACCATGCCCCCAGAGAACCAAAGGGGGTCTCCCTGCACACCCCAGTCCGATCCAAGCAGTGTCCCCTCTGCAGAGACACAACCATGGGAGTGTCAGAGAGACCTGAGCAGAGACAAAGTTCATTGCCTACTTCTAAGCTTTTCCTGACCACAGGATCTGCTCAACCCTAGCCCTACAGGAGCCGAGTTTGCCTCCAGGCTAAGTTCCTCTGTTGGAACTTGGTTTTGTCATGATTTTATCTCCAGGAAGTAGGAGTGTCTCAAAAAGCCCAGGGTCACATCTTGCTCATAGGTGGCAGGGCAAGCTCAAGGGAGATTCAGCTCTGCTCCTGCCAGGGCATGGCATCCCTTGACGTCCACAAACATGTTTCTGGGTGTGAGCACCCATATCTACATAGCCCAAGTTACAGTGTGTGGAGCCCCTGTGAAAGCCATCTTGCAGGTCCACAGAGAAGACCACCCCTCTGTCCTCCCTTCACAGATAGAGCTGTTTCTGATGTGCCTCTTAACTGGTCCTGGCTGGGTCACACAGCTATATTGCTCTTGCCTTCTTCCTGGCCAGGGAAGATAAAGATAATGTAACCAAATTTTGTTCCCCAGAGACCACAACAGCACTGTGGTTCCCCTGAGCCCAAGACAGAGCACTGAGGAGGTCTCGATTTGCCCATCTATTTCCTGGATGAGACAGACAAACCCAAGGTGAATTTTGGACCACCGTGCCCAGGAAGCCGGTCTTGGCATCCTGAGGAGCATGGGCCCATCCGGACCTTGAGCACCAAGGGCTTTGCAGGCCGCAGTGAGTGCCAGCCCCAGAGGAGCTGTTCCGCAGCTGGGCCCAGCCTGAGCCTAGGCCAAGGTGCTGCGGGGCCCAGCACCACCTGCGGGTGGGGCGGGGCGGGGTGGGACGGGACGGGGCGGGGTGGGACAGGGCAGGGCAGGGTGGGGTGGGACAGGGCAGGGCAGGCCCCTGTTCACGGCGCTGAACGCAGCCTGGCTCTGGGCTGCTGCACCCTCCGCTCCGCCCTCTACCCCACACCCCCCGGCCCTGGCCCAGCTGGTGTCCCAGGGGGCTCCAGGAGGGCAGGGGGCCACTTCAGAGATGGCTGAATTGCAGCTGCAAACTGAACAGGACAGGGGGATGAGAAGTGGGGTTTAAGGGGAACAAGGCTCTTCCCACTGTCACGTTCCCCCAGCAGTGGTGGCGAGGCTGGGCACAGGAGAACAAGCTGAGCTGAGCCTGGCTATCTGAGTCCAGATTGGGCCTTTACTGTGAAGGCTGGGTGCGTGCATCCCCACGTCCAGGCCACATGCATGGCACAAACAACAAATGGCACAAGTTCTCCTACTACAGCTACGTGTGGGCATGTGGTTGAAAGCCCCAGGGCTCAAAATGCATGTTTAAGGCACTGGTCACAAATAATGGAAGAGCACGGACATCAGGCTCCTACAGCTGTTTTCATGCTTTAGTGTTAGAGTCCCATCTCTATATGTTCCTACAGCACCAGTTGTTCTGTGTAGGAATGGAGGTTTCTCTTTAGACCCAGACTGGGCTCCTCAGCCACTGTGATAGCTGAAGCAGCATAGGCAGAGCTTACAGTGCAGCTTTAAGCCCTGGCTCTCCAAGTGGTGAAATTTCCTTGCCTATCCAGTGGACACCGCAATACCACCTTGAATCCATGCTTGGGACAGGCCCAGGAAGGTCTCACCCGTGATTTAAGTCAGCTCTGCTAAGACGCCCCGAAGTCCTGCTTTCAGCGCTTTTGGGGACATCTAGGAGTACAAAAGGAGAGGTCTCAGTCTGGGTGCTGCAATTCAAAGGGCTATGCAAGGACTGGAGCAGAGTGTGTCATCCTTTCCCATGGGGACAGGCAGCTTCTCCCTGCAGAAGCTGAGGCTCTCCCACCCCAAGAGTAAGCTCACCCCCTCTTGTGGAGTCCCTGGGGTGGGTGATTTAGGCAGACATGGATGAACACCACAACCAACCTGGCCAATTTTTCACCTGTTACCATTGCAGATATCTCCACCCTGTGTGAGTACAGTACTATTCATTTGAGATGGATATGACATTAATATTTCTGTTTATTTAGGTTAATTTAAATGGTTTCAGTTGAACATCAAAAAAGTCTTCTCTGCCAACTGCTAGCATGGTTTGAAATAGCAAAGAAACAGGCTTTTAAAGAATGCACTCCTGTGGAGTCCTCCTGTGCTTCACTCCTCTTTCAATAATTTCTGCATCCTCTGGGGAATAAAGCGTCCCTTCTCCAAGGCTGATGTCAGTTCTAGGCATCTTAAGGCACCCAGAGGAGACCACCTCCCTGTGTAACCTGTGCGGACAAGCCCTCCCTCCACACCATCACTGACCTTGGCCAAGGTCACTGAAAAGGAAAAGGATATCATGAAAGAGCTTCTTTGATCACCTGAAACAGAGCTGGAGATGGGGACACTGATCATAGTGGGGTGGAAGAGAGGAAGGTTACTTAAAAGAGTAGCTTGGGATAGGTTAGTCAGAGTAACATACAAAGACATATAGAGTATGCAAAGGTAGAACAAGCAAGGCTTTGCTGTTGGTTTCTAGGTAATTACACACATCAAGAATATGGGGATTTTTTTCATTACTTTGCCTGGATGAGTGATAGTCAACCAACTCAAGAGAGCCTTTTTTGATTTAGAACACATCTCAAATGGGCATTCCCTCTTACCTGGGGGAATTTAATTCTGACTGACTCGCGCAGTTACCTTACAAAGAGGAGTTGCACTGGCCAGATAGTGCAAAAAACATTTTTCTACACAACTTTCATTTTATTTAAGCATGGAAATAAGTCACCCATTAAGAAGTACTATTTAAAATTCAACTTATTTGTGCTATTTAATGTATATATGCACAAGCTAATTTGTTCTGCAAGAAAATCTACTTTTGATATGTTTTCTCTTCTTTTAAAATACCAAGAATTTAACTTTTTCTCATCTCTTGATGAAAAGCTTGCTGAACAGCTATGTTATGCTTCTTTGGCTGGAGATACTGCTTATTTAAACTTCCGTTAAGGGACACAGAATCACACGTGTGACATCAACACTAACCATTCCACTTGTACATAAAAGACAACTGTGAATCATGGGTTCTCAGTATCATTATAGATCTACTGCTGCTGTCACTCATAACGAGCCAGAAACAAAGGAGCTTGGAAAGCTGTCTGAGGATTGGTTTGAAAGACTTCACGCTTGGGATGAATTTGTCTCTTTGTGGTACACAGTTACCTCATGTGTCCTATTATATTAAGAGAGAAAAATATGGGCTACTTTCACACTGAAAATACATGCCAAGCAGGCCTGAAAGATACACACAGGCATTGTCATGAGGAAAAAAAAGGAAGAAAAAAGATACAGAAATCAAAAAAGCTTACTTCAAAGCACCAAAATGATACCATTTTGCATAAGTATATGTCTATTGAGAAGGGTTCCGGCTGGTATCCTTAGACTAATGTTATGGGCCATATAAATATAATGGAAACAGCTGTACTTTCTATCTTCCTAAAGGATGATGCTTACATTAAAGCTCCATTGATTTTCAAACTATAAATACAAGAGTAGTACAATATCAGGCGTGAGACCCATGGACTTTCAAATCCTTCTCCACCTTTGGATCTTCTAACAGAAATGTGACTCCTGAATCATGTTAGTATCGTGATGCAGAATTGTTTCAGGGTGGAAATAGTGTTCTGATTTGCTTTGCTCCGTTCTGTTCTAATGGACAAGTGCTGATCTCCTTCCTCCTTCAACTAGTGAGCTACAGGGAGGCATTACACAATGTGGACCAGTCCAAGAGGGCATTTAACTACTTTGAGTGGAAGTTATTGGATAAAATACAGAAATAGCTTCTCGAACAGCAAAGCTCTTCTACATGGCTAAGCCGTTGGGTTAAGTTGGAATCACCCTTGTTTCCATTTGCTCCCTCAGTCAAGCTATAGTCCAGAAAGAATAAAACTGCTTTCATTGAAAAATTAAGATTAAAGCTCAAGTGGGAAAAGGAAGAAGACTCCAAAAAGTGTCAGGAGCTGTCTTGAAAGATATCATGTTTGGATTTGAATGCACTCAGACTGGGACACAGCTAACCCAGGTCTCCCATAGCTTTCATGCGGGCTCTAGACACAGATAGACACAGTGAGTTAGGAGTTGGAAGGCTTTGATCTCTTCAGCTGCCTTGTAAGAACCACTTCTCCATTTCCAAGGTGTTGGTACCCACCTTCTGGATTGTGAGTCCAGAAAGTTTGGAGATACTTTGTAGCAATGCTGAATAAAGCACTCTCAGAGAAGGATACAGGCAACACAAGGTAGCTTTCACACATCAACCTTCCACAGTAAGTAGCTGAGTATGTCTTAAGAGAGGTCTCCACTTTCTGTGAGCTGACTGATCCTGAATCAGCTCTGAACCCGTGAGGTTACACAATATTACAGCCAGCACGGCTCTGAGGCTGGACTAATAAGGCCTTGATGCCTTTTTAATGCACCTGCACGGTTTCTTGCTTGCACAAATTACTGACAAACTGACCTCACATACAACTGCAAAAAGCCACACAGACTTGCCTTTAGGTAACTCTCCATTGAAGGGGCTTTTTTGCGGGTACTGTATTAGACACAGACTCCATGATCTGGGTAAGCAGCCTCAGTGCCTTGCTTAGGGACTCCACTCTGCAGACCAATGACACATCACAGCATAAAGCATTCTTGGTTTGCACAAACCTTTTTGGGATTGGTGCTTGTGCCAAGTACAGTATATTTATATATGGCGATAACTCTGTTAATAAGGCTGCAGCACACTTTCTGTCTTTTCTGCTAGCATGTGTGCTTTGGATCAATGGTGACATCACATTTTTAGGAAAAAAATGTATTGCAGGATAGAAGTGATTGTGTATAAAATAGAGGTACAGAGGTCCAAGGAGTATACGTAGACCCCCTGAAAGGTGTAGTTTGGGATTCCATGGGAACCTTGCACAAATATGAGGGACTGAGGGGAGAATGACTGTGAGAGAAAGCAAAGTAGATGAGTCTTCATAGTCATTGCCATCCTGTCCCTGGGCCCAGAGTAGTAATGCAACCTCACAGCTGCCGCAGACTATAGCTCTGCATGGTGAAGATCTCCCCCTTCTGCTAACCTTTGGCACAGGAGATATGGAGGCTTTCCCCAGATTCCTAGAAATAAGGTCATTTTTATGCATTAGTGAGAAAAAATGGATTAGTGTCTGAAGGCCAAAATAGTCAAGGGTCACCTGAAGGCATGTATTTCTCTGCTAATCTACAGTAATTAAGATATATAACATAAGCATTTATGCAGTACACAGGAAGATAAAAGACTGAGGCTAGATGAAAACACATTTGCACATGGCAGCTTCTAGTCAGCAGCCAGTGATCAGCAAGCTACAGCAAATCCTCATTTTATCTTCTGGAGGGCATTGCAAAGGATCCCCATCTCACCTGCAAAGGAAATAATCAGAGCAGTTAATTCTACAGCTAGCCCATTTCTAACACTCTAGTATATATTACCCCTTATATCCATTCCCTGAAAGAATAAGGTCAGCAAAGAAGTGCTGGGCTGGACACATTTATTAGGGTCCTATTGGAGTAATATCTGCAGAGTCAGCTCTTTACCTTCATCACCCATACACAAGGATGGCTCACAGGATTGGGGGTGCTGGCTCTCAGCAGGCTAGCAAATGTTAGGGGGAAAATGTATCAGGGAAAAGACCAGAATGGCAAAAGGAAATTTTATTAAAACCAAACTTTTCCTTTTCTTCCTTACTGAGAACAGCTACAGCCACACATCAGAATCCATCCCAAGGCCTTGTGGCCATTCCCAGCACCTCCACTAAAACTGGATATTTCAGGTGCAACAAATTACAGTCAAATTTTGAAGCTTGGCTAGAATTAAGAAGAAGTTTTTGCACCAGAAAGGACATGTGTGCTGCTTTAACTTGGTCAGGCTCAGAGTATTAAATGCAACCAGACAAAATCTGCTTTGTGATTGCTATTTCTGATCCAAGTTTTGAGGAATTCAAGGTAACAAATCTGTAGTTCCTTACTGTTGATAGTGTCAGCTAAGTTCTTCAGCTGCTTTGCATTGTCCAATACTTCAATCCTCTGGGTGTAGGGATTGTACCGAACAGAGAAAGGACGAGGGATTGTTTGAGCAAATTTCCTGAGGCAAAAATACAAAAAGCACATACAAACTCAGAAAGCTCCTTTTTTCAGTAACTCACTATTTTCTTGGTGTGTGCATTTGTTGATGAGGGGAATAAGAAAATCTGTGAGAGGAAACAACTGAAATTCCTGCCCAGTGATCTGAGACCTACAGCATTCAGTAATGTTCTTGAATCTGCATTTGTCCTTAACAACTTTGGGTTTTTTACCTAACAGGAATAATTATGCTATTGGCATGGCAACATTCTTCCTGGTATAGGACAACTACGTAGTTATTTGGATTTGCCAAACTTGAAAACCTCATTGTCCTTTCAGTAATGCAAAATATAGAAATACTGATCCAAGTCTGCAATTTCTGGGAAAATAAGGTCAAGTACCTATGTCATCCTGGCATACCAAGGAGCAAAAAGAGTGTTAATTTCTGACATTGTTGGTAGTAGCTTCCACATCATTGCAAAGACGGGACATAGTCAATGGAGTAAAGCAGCATTCTTGCCACTCCTTATTTGCAGCCTTCCCTGCTACAAAATAGTTAATTCCATGGCAGAAGCATTCATACTTTGTTATCTTGGGAAAACATTAATTTGCATAACCAGAGAACTGTGGAAAGGAGAGCTCTGAATGGAATGAGATGGTCAGAGCTATTGTTCTAGCTCCTTGTAGACTCCAGCAGGATACTGGGTTATATATCTGCTTCAGATTACTGAAGTCATTGCTGAAAGAAGAAGGAAAGCGTGCAGGAGCTGATTATGGAAGCCCCAATATACAGGCTGTGATTTAGCATGGTAAATCCCGTATGCCCAGAACAGTGGAATATGCCGGATGCTACCTCCACATTGCTTCTTCACTTTAGTCCTAATTATTATCAGCTAAGGCCATTACCTTTATCTCAAACAGAGTTCAGTGTGAGCAGATCACAAGGTGTGACAGTGGAAAAAAATTATGTTAGCTATGATGAAAGTATTTAGTGGCATCAGTCCAATTTTCCTAAGGGGAGAGATGCACGTTAGAAGACAGTCTTCCTAAATCCCAGCTGAAGGTAAGATCCTAATTAGAAGATGAATGCCTTAAGCTGAAATGTTTTGGGTCAACCTCAGAATAATTTTTCAGGGAGGTTTTCTATTATACACAAACTCATGTGTTCAGGTGCAAGCCACGAACACAGGCACTGGACCAATCCCCAGACCTCTATTTCAATTTAACCACTTTTCTAATTTGGTCACTGACAAGATAGTTTGTCTAGAGTAAGGCAGCAGCTTCCGCTTTATCAAGGAACTTGCTACTCAGAGAAGTATACAGAGAAGATGGAAACTACGTGCAGGATATTAATAGCACAAACCAGAAGAGAAAGCCATCTTTCTCAGGTATTACCCCACAGAAAAGGGCAGAAGGAGATGCTGCAGGCTTATGATGATTGAGGAAGCAGCAGAGGAGGTAGCTAGGAAGACTGTGGAGCTGAGAAGCCTGGAGCAGCAGAGTATCTTGGGTCTCAGCATGTGTTTATCTGTGAATAGGGGAGAGAGAGAGAGAAGAGACTGCAGGTCTGGGACAAGTCATCTCCAAGTGAAAAACCTGTTAAAGTGTGAACTAAAGCTAACCCCTAGTGGCTTGACTAACATCCAGAAATATGATGGTGTTTAGAATAGAAATATTGTTGTGAGGTGGAACCCAAGCTGAACCCCAAACACAGTCTGAGTCATTCTTGTTTCAAGAACCAGAACTGAACCTGGATCATTATCTCGAAGTCTTGTTGAACTGGAACTGAATCTGTATTTGAGTCACAGATGACTGCAAGATTTACTGCGTAACCCCATAGTCTTGTAAACACACTGGTGGTAACAAGCTGGAGGCTCTGTATTAAGCTAACCACACAGGCCTCAGGGCTGGTGTTATTAGGCTTGCTTGGAGTTTTGTTTAGCTGTAATAACAATTGTCTTATGGCCATGTAGCTATTACCTAATTTGTTCTAGTTTTGCTTAATTCTGAATAATTGTGTGCTATAATGCCTATCATCAGTAACTTCATATAGGCAGGAATAGCAAGTAGTCGTGCCATATATAGCAAAGTCTGATCCTGAAGTAGTGATGCAGCATAAAGGAATACCAGCATGGGCTGACAACAGAGGCCTTAAAGGCGTGAGCATAGGATGATGTTGGTAGTCTCTGGGTTATCAACAATTCCCCGCTGGTCAGTTACTTACAGTAAAGCAAACTTAGGAGCTGAGAAGAATAAAACTGGTTTAGAGGAAACAAAGGGGACAAAGAAAAAGTAACATAAATAGTTAAGTCAGAAGTAACACAGATTTGCAGACAATGTAGAAAAAGCAAAATGTAAAGCATGTTAAAAAACATTAAAATGGCCCTGAGGAAACCTTGGGCTGAAGAAGAAAAAAGGAAGCATCAACACCATTCACCTCCTCACAAAAAGGAGGAACTTCATTCATTCATGTTCATGAGATGAACATCACAGTCCTGCTCTGAAGACCTCAAGATGATGATTATTTGACAATTCCAGCCCTCACAAGACTGAAACTGACACAAAAGAAAGTGTAAGGGTGAGCATAAATTCAGAGGAAAAGAAATAGATACCAGGAGGGGTATTTGTACTAGAACTTTTAACTATAGTATTGTTGAAGAGATTTGTTTTGCATTAATTAAATAGCTTTGACCCTTAGTGTTAGTATCTTTGCAATTCAACCAATAATAATTTTCTGTTGCATTTTGGTTATACAGATCAAACGCTCAATTAGACTAACCACAATTTCTTGGCTTCATGCATAAAGTATGTTCCCCTTAATGCCCATAACAAGATTTTGAGTGTAACAGCTGCTTAGTCTCTTCAAGCATTGCACAACTCTTTCTAATGCCTCTCAAACTATTATAGTCAAGCCAAGATCTGTTGTGGCAATCAAATCCACTGTATTGGCAATGGACAAGAAATTGGGTCTTTGGTGGAATGACTGGATTACCTTAACTTTTCTTTCGCATCTTTAAAACTTTCAGCAACATAGTAGACAGGCTGGAACTCAGTAACAGGGTACTTCTGCACAGCAGTCTTCTCCAGGACAAGAGGCTGAATCTCAGGCTTACTTGATAAACTATACTATGAGCAAAAAGGTAAGAAATTTATTTCAGTTTAAAAGTGCTTGAATTTGCTGTGAAAGAAATATAGAGCTACTGAATCCCACACAGTTTCAGACTGGAAGAAGTTGCTCCTGTGGAATACATTGACAATGTCACTTACTAGGAAAGAAGCAGGTATGAGTTCTCTGTGTACTTATATACTGACACATGTATTAGAGCTCTTCAATGAAGTACCACATTTCATGCTATTAGTATGCAAGAAGTAGGAAACAAAATAAGAATCTGAAGATATTCAGAAGAAAACATTGTGTGATTAAAAACATCTTTGAAATGTTTTTATAGAACACACCTGCAGCTCCCCAAACGAAGACAGCAGCCCTGCACCATACGCCTTGAGGGAATCACCTTCCTTACATAGTCCAAATTCCACTGTAAACCAATAAACCTAGCAAGAAAGTTAGACAGAAATATGACTCCTTGATCAAAAAGAGAAGGTGCACATCATCGATTTGAATACATTTAGCATTTCCATTTCTACTTAAAATGTTGCCATGTGTCAAATATCAACTGTATAAATACAATAAATGTCCTCACAGAATGAAATTCTTCTCCTGAAAGGGGCACAGTGCTAGACTCATTGTGCCTGCAAATCAGTTCAGCTCCCTGACAAACACAGTTGTGGTTTATTGTGCTTACATTTTTCAGCAGAGCAGAGACAATAAAATTATAGCAATAAAATTTCATTTTTTGTGGCCAAGCCAGTTGAAGTTTGAACCTTAATTGATAGAAGTTTGTGTCCCATTTCACACAGAGGGCATCTAGCTGCAGTAGCAAGGGGAAATGGGTGGTTAGTGCAATATTGAAGGAAGATGGTGTGTGGCCCAGCTTGACTTCTTGGTCTATCATTTTGACGGGAAACCTGCTCTGGCTCAGAAGAACTACCTCATCTATCAGAAGCAGCAAAGGTGATGGAATGCTTTTCCCAGGTGAGTTGGCAGTGGGGACACTAATCTCATAGGCATATATCGTGGTTTTTTTATTTCAAGTTTACAACTCTGGGTCTCAGTAGTCTCAGAGTAGGATTCAGGTGAGCCACACTGACTGCAAAGGACATTATCTGCCTGGCAGCATGGAAGAGAAGAGGCACTTGCAGGTAGAACAGCTGCTGAAGCTGCCTCCTGAAATTTCCTGCAGGCATGTAGTCACATGTAATCTCTTCTTGCCCAATATGTTTGTGCTGGAGGAAATCTTGTCTGGGCTTCTGTGTTTAATCACAACTGCCACTTTGAATAAGGGGTGCCAAAGCTTTTTTCCTTCAATGCAACTGTTTCAGGGTGGGGTTTTCCAACCATGGACTTCACTATGTTCCCATTCAACTCTATGGGAGTTCTATCAGTGACTTCAGTGGCAGCAGAATTAAGACAACACAGGGTGCTTCTGAAAATTGAGCCCTCATTTATTAAATTACCGTAGCGAGTTTCTCGATGAAATCATCTGGAGCTCCCAAAGATGCCAGTCCAATTTCCTGTAACAATAAACCATTATTCTTCAAGCTGTTTATTGCAGACATTCTTAGTGTCTCGTCTTATGTAATTTCTCACATTTTAAATGTTACCATCACTTACTACCACACACAAATGTTTACAGGACATGTTCCTATCGTGCAACATCAATTTTAAACCAGAAATCTCTCCAGAAATGAACAAAGGGTCTTGTCCAAATGTCATTTACAAGGCATGATCCTTTGTGCCTGGTACAAAGCCACTGAGGTCAAATAAAATTTTCCTCTTGTTTTGACAGGCTTTTGATCAAGTCTACAATGCACATCTGAGAGAATGACATGGTCAAAAGGAAGTAAATCAATCACATTCACACACCTTAAATATTTCTCTTTGTTTTGATGAGCCCTGATTGCAGGAGTTTTCCTGGAGCCTTGAATGTGTTATTTTTTCTGAATGACAGGCCATGACTTGAAAGAGCTTATTCATAACTTGGGAGCTAATGGAGACTTTCCTGGGAAGCATGCAATAGCTGGATTCAGAAGACAGCCACAAAGACTGTATATAAGCAGGTTCCTTTTTTGGTTTACTTCAGTGAGGACTGCACAGTGCAAAAATCAGTGCCACACACGCACATACCAAAAGCATGGGAGCAGCCATCACCATGTCAAATACTAAGAAGCCAAGGTGCAGTAGGGCTTATCTTGAAGGAAACCCCAGTTCTGCGAAAGGGCAGAGGGCAATACTGAGTGCTTACTAACTACGAGAAGCCAACTTTTGTCTTTCGAGCAGGATGTTACACCAAGTCCATTTTCCCTTCCTTCTTTCCTTCCTCCCTCCCTTCCTTCCTCTGTCCTTCCATCCTTTCACTCTTCTGTCCTCTATCCTTTCTTTCTTTGTCTCTCTTTTTCTTTCTCTTCTTGTCTTTATTATCCCTTCTTTCCTTTTTCCTTTTTGTCTTTCTGCTTTCTTTCTTTCTTTCTGTTTGTCAGTCTGTCTTTCTGTCTTTATGACTTCTTCTCTTTGTGTCTTTTCATGTTTTCTGGTGAGATGCAGCCAGAAGTTTACTCCTTCACCAAGGTTTGGCTTCTTTTCCAGAGACATTAGCACTACCAAAGCAAAAGCTCCTCTCCAGCCTTCTCACATGTTTGCAGCTGGGACAGTTCCTCACTTTACTCAGCCTCTTCTGTGGCTTCAATAAAAACAAAAAAATATCCCCACTTTCTCTAACATTTGGTCTGCATGGTGGGACAATAATTCATCTGACTCATGAGCCATTTAACTTTGCTCAGAAGGATCAACATTTACAAAAAGTGTTATAGATGATGGCTTCACAAAGGACTTGCCTGTAAAAAACAGCTCCACCAACACAGATATTTGGAGTTTGAGTGTATGAGTTCACCGAAGTGATCTGTGTCAACATTTCAAGCAATAAATAAATCAGCCTCATCCACTCTTAAACAGTATGCTAAAAGGTAAATCCACCCCACCCCTCATAGCCCTTGGTTCATCCTCTATATTAGTCTCTGGTGTGTTCAATTATATAAACAGTATAACCACTGAGTAACTTACCTGGGAAAACTGAGCAAAACTGGGATCGGCAAACAGAGGTACATGTCCTAGCAACTCATGACAAATATCACTGCAGGAAAACATGACATCTTTAATAACTATTTTAGGAGATTCATTAATTCATCCTTTCATTTCACTATTTCATTTCATTTCATCATTTATTTTCATTCTTTCATTTTATTTTCATTCTTTCATTATATCATTTCAGTATTTCATTCTTTCATTCTTTCATACAATGCTGGGTGAACACCTAGAGTCAGCACAGCTGCTTGTACCAGCAAATAAAGCTCAAGACTCACAGGAAAACATTTTTCTCTAAAATTATTGTAATGGAAATGCTTGCACACTCCAGGGTTTTCAGTGCTTTTATCAAGATACATCCCTCAGAGGAAGGACGATACATTATTTGTTTTTCCTTATGGAAGAAAACCATCCATTCAACTGCAGGCCCAGCTCAGGAAAGACGAGAAAGAAATCACTCCACTGAAGAGAACATGGACTTTTCCATCTTAAAGACAAGAAATCTCTTTAGATGAAGCTCAGGCTACTCAAACAAGTCACCATGGTGTCAACATGTACCTCAAGAGCTCAACTCCAGTCCCTGTTATGGCCCAGAGCCTCCCACTGACAGGTGGAACTTGCTTTTCATCAGGTAGGACTATTTTCATCACAAGCTGAAGTTGGTGGCAGGAGAGGCATGTCTGGGGAAGAACTCACCTAGGGACTGCTAGATTTTTCAAAGACAGAGAAGCGATTTGGTGAGATGGAAAAGGGACAAGATGATCCCAGGAGGGCTGGGTCTGTGAGAGACATTTCAGCCTGGCTTTGTGCAGAATGAGAATGGGGCAAGCAGAAGCAGGGAGGAAAACCAGAAGAATGAGGGATAGAAAAATGAAGGGGGAAAAGGAGGTTGTGGGAATGGGTAGGAAGAAAAGAAATGGTAAGGGAGGGGAGGAAGAATTGCAACAATATGAAGCAGAGGAAGAAAACTGTTTTGAAAACATCAAGAGGAAAAGGACAATGGACAGGGACAGAGAGAAACATTATAGCATAAACAGAAAAAGAGAAGGAATCAATGATCTGGGCTTCCTCTATCTTACTGCCAGAAGCTTGCTTGCAACATGTTGAGTCATTCCTGCACTAGATTCCACACCACTATTTGGGTGCTAATAGCTAAGCTAAATGCCTTTGCACACTGCTCTCTTGCATTCCCACCACCATGCAAACATGCCTTCAGTAGCAGAACTGTCTCATCCGCCCCATGAGAACTTGCAGATGAGGATGTATCTCATTAAAAAGAATAGAAATCTTCCGAAAATGTTTTCAGAAGACAGCAGTCGTGTGGCTGCTCTCCATTAGCTCTGTTCCCAGGAGTGCTCCCCACATGGCTATTATCAGTTGGGCTGACCCTGCTGTTAGTCTGCTTCAGCTTTACATGTTTTCTATGCCAAAGTACTTACGGCTCTGGTGTGTACATGGGTTTGGATGCATGGCGAATATACTGTGTAGAGTGGAATACTCTGAATGCCAGCCCAGCCAAGAAATCCCGAGAGGAGAGTAAGCCTGCAACGGGACGCAGGCGAAATCCAGTGCAGGCTGAAGGGACAAAAAAATATCATCTTAAAAACAGCTACTGTGCTTGATTTATCCTTATCCTGACTCCTCACAGTGGAAACATTTGTTAATTATTTTCTATGCTCTCATGTTAAACAGAATTGAATTGTGAAAGAGCAGGGAATTTTCTACCCATGTATACCACCATTACAGTATCTGAGCATCTGTACCATTGTACACCCAGAAGTTTTAGAAGGGGTACTATAAGGAGTCTGTGATAAAGCAGGGACTGCTTTTCCATTTCTGGAAGCACCACCCCCACTGACAGCTGAGGCCTTTCCTTTGATCTGGTTCTTTTATATGCTTCAAACTTACTCTGCAAAAATTTTGAAATATCTTCAAGCTGGGGAATGTTGTCCTCCCGGTAGCCACAGTACTTCTCCAGCAGTGGGAATACGTGGTTGTGCTCATAACAAGCATGAGTTGGATAAAGACTCTTCAGCTCCCTGAAGACAGTGCCCCATGTTTTCTTTTCTTCTTCTGTGTAGGTGACTCGAGGAATAGGTTGGCCACTGGGAAGAAAATGGATACCCTCCATAGGAGCAACAGAGGAAATGTCCTATGCCACCATCATCACATTTGGGAACTTCACATGGGCTGGCTAGGAGCTACTGGTGCAGGTGGGGAAATGCCTTTGGTCTGATATGCAGGTGCAAAAGGAGCATCACTTGCTCCTAAGCACAGGCTGGGAAGGACTTTACTGACCTCAACTGAGATACTGGACTTTAGACAACTCCTTGCATCATTGTGGTAAAAATAAATTAGTGAATATTTGCCTTATCAAGATGTTCTTCTAAAAATATTTGCTGGCTGTTGGTTTCAATTTATTTGTACTTCTAGATATGGAGCAGCTGTTGTATTTCTTGCTCTAATACACATTACATTAATTGTTTTTGTTACAACAGGGAAACCATCAGCTCCAGAAAATTGTTTCTTGGAAGAGCAGAGAAATTCTTATCTGTGCTTTATACTGTAACAGATGCAGATTCCAGCCACTTTGACTTTTTATAATGCCATGAATAATTTTGAGTCAAATCCCACCCTCAGGCCTCCATGTGCTTATATCATGTTGAAGCTAGCAGGAATTAGACAACCACAAGCAATGTAGTTTGGCCTCCCATGAATAGTCAATTCCTTAGCAATAATGATAGGGCCATAGGTGAATCCAGCAGCTTTGAAAAATCAAAGGGTTGTAAGTAACTTAATAGGGTTAACATCACTGCTGGAATAATGCTGGAGCTTTCCAAGCCCCAGAGATCCATTGTCAAACTCTTGATGACACCTCACCATCTCCCACTCCCTTGTTTTTCCCTTGAGCCTCAGGGCAGCTCCTCCGGAGCACTATCATTTTCTGTCTCTCTGTATCAGCCCTCCTTGATCTGTGGAGCTTTAAACATCATGTTGAATTATTAGGATTGCTGGGGGATAGGTCCTATAGCACTCCTAAGTAATCCTGAACCACCTTCCAGGGCTACAGGGGGAAGCTATGACTTAAAAACCTTTCAAGTTTCAATTAAAAAATTCCAAGGATCAACAGGGCCAAAAGCAAAGGAAGGCAAAGGGGAAAGGCAAGCTAAAAGCAAAGAGAAGTCAACAAAATTAAAAATCCAACAAAAACAATGGGTAAATGTATTGGGAGAGAAAGCAAAAGAGCAAAGGCAAAGCAGAGAAGCAAACAGCAGGAGGAAAGAGAACAAAATAGGTGCAAAAGGAGGGACACAGTAGTGGATGAAATTGATTACAGGAAGAATGTAAGACAAGCAACCACAGGACCATCTCACCTTTGTAGCTGGGTAGCACATTCACAAGCTAAGCACCTTTGCCTTTTCAGATATTCCCATGAAGCCTGACAACTTTGGTTGTTCTGCTGCCCAGTTCTCTGCCTTTCTGCCCCCCCATGCTGGAGACACCCCCTTGACCTCTCCTCCAAACTGTAGACTCTGAAAGGCATGTCCACCAGGTGTAGCACCCAGGGCAAAGACACCACAGGTCCATCTGGGCCTTCCTGAATCAACACCCAAAGTCACAAAAACCACATGCCTTCTCACCACAAGCCCCAGAAGACCAAACATGGGCTTTCACACCCTACTTATGCCTCTGTTACTGAAAGACCTAATCAGAAAGTCCAAGAATTTTGCATAAAAGGTGCTTTTGGGACATAAGTCCACGTCTGTGTAGGATCTGTTTCTGATGTGTCTGAGGATCTGGATAGCAGGCTAAATATTAATTACATCTCATAATATAATGGTTTCAGTTTGACTGTTGGGAAGAGTGAGTGGTTAACATGGTTTTTGTTTTATTTCTATGTAGGATTTAGTGAAAGCCTGCAAACTAGGGACCAGAATTTGCTATCCATTATGCAGGAAAGAAAATCTTCTGTGGGATACCTAAAAATGGACATTAGATCCATCCATATCTGGCCACAAAGTTTTAACCAAATTTTCTAGCTATAAACTGGACTCCTAACATTTTTCACCTGAATTTTTTCACTTTCCATCAGTCCAATTTTGTCTCTCATTTTGTGATTAGACTATTAGCTCTTTGGCTCAGGGACTCTCTTTTCATCACAATCCTTTGCAAAGTGAAGCCCTAAATGTACAACATATGTTACTTTATCCTTTGCAATCACAATTTTTACCAGTCTCAGCAAGAATCAGGCCCAGTAGAACTGATATAAATGTGTGAGTGGCTCTGGGAACAGAATTTTATCTACTTCAGATCTGATCATTGAAAGCAATCAAGCAAGCTTATTCTAACTGAATTTATTTTTCTTGGGAAATGAGAGCCCAAATTGCTGATTGCAGCTGGGTCAGACATGATAAAAGTAGAGTATCAGGCTCTGGATTAGCATCAGAACCATAAGTTATTCATTATTTTAATAGTGTATGCAGCTCCTGCTTTAATGTAAATGATAGGCACTAATCCCCTAGCTCTGATTTAATGGGGAGAATGCCAGAAGAGGCTTTATTCAATGCTCAGGTCTTTGTAGTAACAACAGAGTCTGCTGCTCAATTAGACAACAAAGCCACGGAAGAGGGGTGTTGTGCGGAAAGGAGGGAGGCGATGTTCTCTTCTGAACGTGTGCCTGGAACAATTTACTTTTGTTTTACTGTGATTTGGGGATAAATGCATGAACAGGAAGATTTAAACACATGGCAGAGAAAAGCCAACAGCAGGAGGATGCTTGTGAAAAAACAAAGATTGCCAGCAGGGTGAGAGCCCTAGGAAGAGGGCAGAAGATGTGGGCTTGCTTTCTGCCCACACACTGAGCACTCACTGTCTGTAGTTGTAGGCGATATCTGCAAACTCCTTCCTCCGGGCCCGGTACACCGGGTCTTTGAACCCCTGGAGAGAAACAGCAATAGTCAGTCCGTGCACAGGTGGTGAACAGGCTTCCTTTCACTGAACACCCTCAGGCACGGGTGGTGCAGTCTAAGAAGTGCAAGAGGGTGAATGGGGAAGCTGTCTCCATCCTGCCCAGCTCCATTCTAACAGGGCACCACTCCTTCCCAGTCTGCAGGGCCACCAGAGCAGCCATTCAGCCACAGCCTCCCAGCACCTCGTGTCCGCCAAGTCCTTTCATTTTCTCATTTCTGCTTGCTACTATAAAGGGAAACATTCTTATTTGCAGCACCAACAAGGTGCTTCTGCAAGAGCAATACACTAAATTAACAGCACTCAGATAACTGTGTCCTGGTTTCTCATGAAGCTTGTTGCAGTTCATGGTACAGCTGGGCTGATTTAGAGGAGCAGAGTTAAAACATGTTCAAAACACACTCGTCGACTCAGTCAGACTTTTTAGGTGGATTTTCAGCATGAACTTACGCTTAAAGGTGCCCATTTTCAAACTTCTACAACAGTAGGAACTTAGCAGGCCAAAAGCCCCATTTGCACTACAAATTCAACCATTTGAATGGATTTGATTACTACAGGGAATGTCTAATAGACCTTTTAGTTGGGAGCTTGACCTTTGCAGCTAATTACTAATAAAACCAGGGATAAGAAATATAATCTCTAAATCTTCATCTCGTATAACTATTCTCCTATCCCAGTGTGCCTGCTATTTAGACTAAAAGTTCCTCAGGGCTAGGAGTGCCTTCACCACCTGCAGTAGAGAAGTGTCCTTCCAAGCTAGGACACACTTCTGCAGGGCAAATAGCAGCAACGCACTGAGCACTGCAGCAGTTCATGAATGCATCTCTTAGGGGTACACAGCACAACTGGACTGGGGCCATGAAACACAACCAAGTAGAGGAGGCAGCTGAAGTGAGATGGAGATCTAAGAGTGTAAGTCAAAAGGAGGTAGCCAGTGGCCTCTTTTGGCCAGATGCACTGTCCAAGGTTAACCTGGCATACAGGTATTTGTGATAAAATCCTATATCACTTAACTGCTAAAAACACGGGCTCCTTTAATTTCTCTTTTTCTGCGCTCTGTGTACTGTCACACCTATTTACCCTAGCAGCTGGGTTTCCTTTTCAAGGCATAAACTGCTCACTAACTAATTCTAGGAACTGGAGCAGAGATGCTTCATTCCTTTTAATACCTTTTTTTGTTTGTTTGTTTCTTGTTTCAAATACAATCTTGGTCTATTCCCACATGACACACAAGGGGGCCGTTGACTCAGTGTATCTCCTTTCATTCTGCCTTTCAAATGACCACACTGAACATCATGAATCATTGTACATGATACATAACACATCTTGAATTAAGCAATAGGTAGTGAATGACTAATCACCCCATTTCAATTAAACTAATAGCAGCAATTTTTGTTGTGCTGCATGTAATTTATTTATAATCACCCTATCCCAATTAAACTAATAGCAGCAATTTCTGTTGCACTGCACGGAACTCACTGTGTTTTGACAAATGAAAATAAGTTGTTGTTTGCTTGGAGAGGGAATAGAGGCAGAAAGTATTCTTGTATCTGGAAGAGCTGAAAAAACACTGAATAATTTTTTTTTTATCAGCTAAGCCAATGAAGCTTTCTGACCCTACCATTTAAACCACAAACTTTTTGAAACAAGGACCTTTTCTTTTGTTATGTTTCACCATACAAGAATCATGTCAGATTTAGCAACCACATAACAAGACACTAAGCTCAGTAGTGTGTATGTAATCAAGGATCAAAAAAACAGTCTTCCTGTCTCCAGGCTATGATATGTTCCTTCTGTAATTTTTGTAATTTGTAATTCACAAAACAAGTCTGAAGTCACCACATCAGAGCCACCTGGGAAAACTAGAGGTGTCTTTGTGGTGGCACTGTGCTTTGATGACTGCTATGACTTCTAAGGTCTCCTAATATTTGCTCAAATCAAAGCAACCTTTGGTCCGATTTACTTCATAACCTGAGATAGGGCTCATTCTAACCCTAGAAATGTCGTACTCTTCCTGTCCTATACCATCTGAGACAGTCTACTAGATCTGTCTTAAAGCAGTTCAAATGTAAATGAAAGAAACACCTGTCCCAATAACTAGAAACATGTTGAAAAAAATACAGATCTGTTTCTTACAGGATGATCAGCATCCAATTCTGCTCCATAGCTTAGGATCTGATTGGCAAACCTGTCCAGCTCCTGGATACTTCTTGGGAACCATGGCACTGCAAAACAGAAGAGAAACAGAGACTGGTATGCTGCTTCGTTATTTGGTTTGGGGCTGCCTTCTGATCTTTCCATCTTTTCATCATAAATATAAATAAACATACGCAACGGACTAAGTTCTTCGGGCAGCAATGGCCTTTCCCTGTAGTAGGAGGCAAGAGCAAACCTTGCAAGATATCTTGAATTTTGCACTGTTGGAAGAATACAGAGCATCAGAACTGCGTAGCCCTTAGCACAGACCTGGCTTGTAATGTTTATGATTTTCTGTTTATTATTCTGGTCTCTTGGCTTACCAAAATGCAGGGATTTTTCTAGAGAATCCTTCTTTTTACAGTAGGTGGAATCAGCCATTTCAAAGGAACACCAAGAAACCCCACAAGAATGATACAGGATTATTTGACCCTCTGGAAATCTCTTTCTAAGACCTCCTTGATGGCCTCACTTAAGGTAGGATGCTGAAATAAAATGATAAACGGCACCTAGTACCTCAGGCTAGCATTGTTTACTGCAGTCTTTACACAATAATGCATTCATTTCATTAATATTCTGGTTCTGGTTCTCTATTGCCTTGTGACTCACATACTGTACACACTGCCTACAGTGCAGTCAGAATATGAAATGGGGCCACACTGACTACAAAGCATATAATGCCTGTGTGGCCCTCCCTTTATAGAAGGATATAAGTTGGAGGGCAAGGAAGAATAACAGGTCTTTCCCAATTCAGTGTGTTCAGGGAGGGGAAAGCAGAAGGCAAGTGTCTTCATGCCAACTGCACAACGAGGAGAGGCTCTTTGCAGCTCATGAGGTACATGGAACAGTCATCCCAGGGCAGACCTCCTTCCTGGAGCCACAAGTGTACTCACCCAGTGGTCCAGGCAGTCCCTGCCACGTGTCCCCTCAACAGCACGAGACCTGGCACACACATGCAATGGCTGTCCTAGGCTGCAGCCCCCTCTTCCATCTCCTCCAGGAGGATCCAGTTGGATACCAAGCCAGAGACCCTCTTGGCAGGCACGACTGGGCCTGGCCACCCCAGGTCTCTGCAACACTGAGAGAGGGAAGCTCAGTGGAGGGAGCACAGGGAACGTGGAGCCTTTCCAGTCTCTTGCCTAGGCACCACTGGCAGCTGGGCACATCTTGGAAGCTGCCAGTGCTACTAGGTTCAGCTTGCTTGGGTTTCCTTTCTGTTGCCCCATTCTTACATTTTCGGCCCTTTGACCCTAGCTGACCTTTTTCTTTTTCCCTTCCCTTCTGCCTGAGTCAGAGACTACAGACATGAATTTAGTAGCCTGTGATGAACTTCTCACAAATACAAGTGCTCTTTGAGCCCATGCACACATCTGCCTCCAGGAAACTCCGCAGCACTGAGCTCTATCATTTCTTTACATCTGATATGGAAAATTACTCCCTTGTGTTTTAAGCTTGATTATTTCATTTGATGTTAATTAGTTCCTGCATACAAACATCCTTTGCTGTTACTCCCCTTCTCCAGGCCACCTAGGATTTTATAGCTCCATGTCAGAGCCTCCATCTATTGTCCATCTTCCTGGCTGAGGCTTTGCCTGTGCATTTCAGACACAGAAACCGTGGGCTATCTTTGAGCACTCTCACCACTTCTGTCTGTACCCCTTCCAGTTCTGCCATACTTTTTGTAAGGAAAGGTCACAAGACCTCCACCTAAGGTTTTATCCCATGCCTAGGCCATGCAATTATAACCCGTATGGTCCCCACACTAAGCACAAGTCAGCAACATGGATTTCAAGGCTAATACTACCCAAAGGTCTGCTGGTCCAAGCCCAGGGCCTCTCAGCAGTCTCTATGAATGAAATGTTTGCGGTTCATTTAGTGATTTTCTTGCAGAAATGGCCGTCGCTTGCTCAGTCAGTGCTTGGAAAATGGCTCATTCCCCTGCATGGCTCTGCTCAGCTGGGAGCACTGCCACTCAGCCATACCTCCCCATTTGATTTTGGGGTTTGTGCCAAGTGAACCTGATCCCCAGCCGGCAGCTGCTGCATGAGCTCCCTGCAGTGCCTTGCTGATGGAGTTCATCCCCAGACTGATGGACCACCTACAGGATAAGAGGATCACTCTGTCTCCAGGACTATTCAGCCTCGCTTTCTGCTGAGCCTAACACCATGAAGGGCACTTGTGGTGCTGGGCGCCTGCGAGGCACCTGCACAGAGGGGCCAGAGCAAAACCAGCAGCTTTACAGGCGCACTTTGGGTGGCCGCGGCTCAGCCCCCCAGTTCCAGCAGGCCGGCTCCACCCAACGCTCCCGCTGGAAGCCCTCATACTTTTTTCGGGCAGGCCAGGGGGAGCAGGCAGCTGGTGGCTGCCGGCCGGGACAGGTCCCGGGCTGCAGAGCCCCGGCCCGGCGGCTCTGCCTCCCCCTCCTCCCGCCTGGCAGGAGGGGGCTCTGGTCGCCCGGCTTTCCCAGCTGCGCACCCTCCTGCTCTGCCCTGAAACACTGACCTGAACAAGTCACTAGGTGGCAGCAGCAGCCCCAGGAAGACCTTCCCGGAATGACTTTTTTTGCTGGGTGTGCTGCTAGCTCCCTGCTTTCTCCAGAGATACTCTCTCCCCTCGCTGTTTGCAACCTTGCTGCACCTCCAACCCCTTGAGTTCAACCAGCCAGAGAGGATGTAGGAAAAGGTGTGTGTGAGTCTTGGAGAGGAGCCGCTGCTCACTTGCCCCACGTGGAGGCTGAGCACACCCAGCCATCTTGCCCCTATTTTCCAGATGGGCAGCTGGGCACCGGGTTTATCTTCCAGCTCTGCCACTGAGCTTTGTGTGATGGTGGGGGAATTGCTTCACAGTTTTGTGCCTCAAACTCCCCAGTATCAGCTTGCGGTGAGGCACACTGATAAAAATGTTTTTTTTTATTAGGCACCGGAAAAAAAGGTGTCTTGGCAGCCCCACAGCAAAGGATTTGTCAGTGTTAGAATGAATAACAGCTATTCTCAGGGACGCACCATGACCTGAAGGGTCCAGACTGTGCAGACAGATTGGCAAGGGCTGAAGTACACAGTGGATTTCACCAGTGATATTTGTAGGGCTTTGCTGTCCTGAATCAGAAAAGTCTAGGCGGGCAGGATTTCAATCATCACAACTTCAGGAGGAGCTAAATCAGATATATAATAGGGGCTTACTTTCATTAAATACATGTTATTGTCAAGATCCCCAAAGCATTTAGTGCAGAGCTCATGATAAGCTCTGGGACAGACCAGGGCTGATGCAGTATCAGTCCCGGGCATGGAGATGGGTGGCTTGCTTTTCCCCTGCACAGGAGCAGCTCCGTATCTTCTAGGCATGCAGCCCCTATGGGTACCTGACCCATTTTCAGCAGATCTGTGCCCTCCTCCCAGGTCCCCCCAGACACCAATAGTGGCTGAGAGGGAAGCTCTGAGCTCGTAGATGTGGATGAAAGGAGCAGACTGTGAAAGGAAAATCATAAGGGTGCTTAGTGCCATTTGCACCAGCACAGCTGACGTTAGGTCAGGTCCTGGAAAGTCCTGAGCCTTCTCAGCTCTCATGGAAACAAGACTCAAAGGTCCTGAGCCCAGCCCCAGGGCAGGCAGTGCACCAGGTCCATACAGCCCTCACACCAAGGATCAGGGTGCAAAAGGGCTACTGGGTCTTCTGCCTAGCTGTGGTGTGTCAGAAGGCTGTCCCCAGCCCTCCTAGCAACTATTTAAAAGATAAAATCAAATTACCCCCTGGCTGAATCTATCCCATATTTTGTTTGCAACATCCTCCTCCAGCTTGTTCGCCAGACTCGCTGTCTGCCTGCACGGCCATTAATGAATCGCCAGGGCAAGCTGCTGCAACACTGGGCCTCTGTGAAGGTCTGAGGAGCAAACGTGGGCTGATTAGTAATAAATATTGATTTGTCTGTAAGTGAAACAGCAGCATTTATGGGATCATGCTGGACACCCAAGTGGTGACCAAATTACCGTGGGGTCAAACGCTTAGCAGAATGCTAATAAGCCATTTATATGAGAAGCAGCAAAGCAGGGGCAGTGAGGACTTCTGCAGACCTCCTCCATTCGGACCATTGTGAGGAGGGTCAAAGACAGGTCTATGCAATTTATAGCAGTTCAAGGCCCAGGTTTAGTCCTTTTTTAAACAGTCCCAAATGCTTTGGCCAGCCTCAGGGTTTAGCAAACAAGGCCCCTACAGAACCTCAGCTCCCAGCCTGTCTCAGAAATGCAATAAATTGTCTGCATTTCCCTAATGCTGCAACAAAATAATATTTGATTCTTTTTATTCATGGGCTCCAAGTGGACTGCAGATACCCAGCTTGTTTCCAAAAAGAACCATGAAGAGATGCACTGTGTTTTCACAACAAATTTTCCCATCTCTACAAAGGGCTTTCAGCCCAGTGGTTGCTAGCCCATCTCATCTGAAGCTCTAAAACTACCTTTGGATTTAAAGCATTTTGCTGACCTGCTGTCAGCTAAAATTACACTGCTGATCCAAATCTGGTGTTCATAACTATTTGTGTGTGTCAAAGGGAAACCAAAATTACATTTTGCATTTAACTGAGGAAGGACTCTAAAAGCAGGTAGTGACCAGACAAAACAAACAAACAAAACAAAAAAGAACAAAAAAAAAAGAAGAAAAAGAAGAAAAAGCCATTCATTTATCCCTCACCAATAAAGCACATACACACGTGTTTAACACTGAATGGTACAGAAGGGCAGAATACAGAAATTTCCTCTGACTGTCCGCAAAGCAGTGCCCCAAGAATAGCACTGATGCATCCTACAGGAAACTGAGCAAAATAGAGGTTTTTTTCTCAAACCATGAACATGAGCAAAGTGAACCCTTAGCAAGGAAGTGCTGAGAGCATCTTTAGGCAGCAATGAAAGTTATTGTTCCCATGGCAGCCCAGACTACCTCCAGGAGAAAACCTTCCCAGCTTTTACCTGCACACTGAGAAGAGTGTGTCAATGTCCTTATAAACCATATATCTGAGAATTTTTGCTCCCTGAGGGCATATTGCTCTAGTTCTGTGTTCTAGGAATAAAATTTCACAGAACTGCATCTGAAGATTATGACCAGACTTGCCAGGAGGATACATTTAGAAAGGCAAACTGACCTAAAAGGCACTGCAAGGCCTGTTATTTGTTAGTGCCATCACTGATAAAGGACAGAATCTTACTCGGGCTGCTCCCATTTCACTCTGCCCTTGTAGCTGCCTCAGCCCAGAATTTTCCACCCACAGTTCATCCCCTAAGTAGGGCTTGTTTGACCTTTCAAAATATGGCTCCTTTGGGATTTCAGTTTGACTGAACGCTTACTACTCATGAGAGAAGCCGAAATTAAAAAAGAAAAAAAGGAAAGGGCAAAAAGAAAAATAAATCTTCCTCTCTTTTCTTGGCAATAAGTTGCTCCCACTTTACTATTTCTGAATTACTGAAACTAACAAACACACAAAAGTTATCCTCTCGGACAGAAGGGGATCAAACCTCTTTCTGCAGCACTGACAGGATAATCTAGCTCAAAAACCCTCTTTGATCAACACAGTAACATTCAATGAAATCCTAATCCTGCAGCTGACCATGGGGGTTTTGACTTCTGTGAGGTCAGAATTTCATTCATAAGCCCTTCTTGGATGATACTGAGAACTGTATCTCTATCCAACTCCAGCCTATGCTTATACACAACTTTATAATAAAGTTTATTAATAACTCCTTAGTAATGATTAGAAAAGCAAAGGTAACAGCAAGCCTTGCTAGCTTTCTCCTGGAAATAAAAAGCCCCCAAAAGAGAAGCTCTTTGATTTGATGTGATCATAAATCACCTAATCAACCTTTTGTCCCTTCATCTCATGAATGGAGAGAACTGACTCCAAAGAGTATCTGCCTTCTTCTTTTTCATTTTCAAATGTAATGTCATGGGTAGGACACAAAGGAAATGGTAAAAGGATTACCAGCACTGATCTCAGGAAGGTATTCATGTCCTTTTATGTTGTTCCTAGGAAGGAAGAGGAAGATCCAGACCTAAAGTATTTAAAGTCTGAAATCCTATTAAAATCACATCTGTTATCTGAAGAGGCATTTAAGTTTGTCTCAGACTGGATGCTAGGCAGCCACCACTGTACTGAGCAGCCTCAATTCCAGCAAATCTCTGAGAATTAGGAGCATGGACAACTCAAAAAAATCTTGCCTTATTTCCCTCCAAAGGCAGAATTACATTCTTACAGAAATGAAGAGTTATTCCTGCTCCCACCAAAGTGGGTGGCAGAGTCTTTCTAGCTTCAATAACAGGAGTGAGAGGCACCGGCAATCCCAAAAAGCAAAGAAACAGATGGATGGTATTGTGCTTACATGTACTTGTGTGACGGAGAGTGAAGACCAGCGGGGACAGTCACCTCATGAGATTTTTCCTCCTTTCCTCTCAGCCCAGATGTGCAAGGGTGCCTTAAGGACAGGGCTGCAGCAGGCAGGGCCCACAACAGCAAAGTCAGAAAGCAAATCCAGGGGCATGCCAGCCCTGGGGAACGCAGGAGGGCAATCCATCCCTCTGCCCCACAAGGATGCCATCACTCCATACCAGGCCTTGCACAGGACTGGGCTCTTGTCACCTCTGCTACGCCACAAGTTTTGTGCCAGAGTGATTTATGAGGTCCCAGAGACATATGACAAGGGGGAAGGCACTGTGAGAGCACTTCATCATCACTTTTTGTTTTGTTACACTATCCTTTACCATCAGTTCCTACCTAAGTAAGGAGAACCTGGAAAGCAGTTGGACTTTGTGTGAAGGATCCATCAAATAAACAGCAAGGGAACAGCAACTGGTTTAATAAGTCATTAATTAATTTCTCACCAGAGCAGTAGACTCCTTATAGCTCATCATTACATCTAAGTTTTATATAATTTACTGGAGACGCTCCAGAGAAAAGCAACAAGACAGCCACAAGCCCAGAAACCAGGCATCCTGAGAAGGGAAGTCTGAGGCTGGGCACCATACTGTCACCACAGACTGAAAAGGCTGATCTAAAGAGGAAGAGTATCTTCTGTTCCCAGTGTCCAAGGCAGGCAGGGGGAGAATTCATCAGCTCTCAGTGAGGCTGGTCAGAACAGGGCAGCCCCTCAGTGCAGAGCCATGGAGCCTGGGATATCTCCACTGCTCAGGGCAGATGGTAATTTAGCTGGTCCTGCCTTTTGCCAGGGGACAGACCACATAACCCCTTGCATGACTTTCCTCTCCATCTCCTGATTTAGTATTTTACATCTGTTTCTAAGATGCCTTGTCACGATCGTGATGTACTCACCTGCCAGTGCGGGCTTTACATGGACTGACTCTGAACGGACTCACTATGCAAGTCTGGATGGGTCCACAGGGTCTGTGTATCACTTAAAAGTTAACATAGAGCTTCTTTTCACCTGAGAGTTCTCTGGGAGAAGTGCTCAAGATAGGGCAGTCCCCTAGCTGGGACAAACGGTGCACAGGCATTGTAATTGTTCCCAGGACACCCCCTTGGTGACCTCCCTAGGGACTCCAGGGAGCCATCCCTCCTTAGGAAGTCTTCAATAGATGACATTTTTCCACAAAATGGTACTGTAGAGGCCTGACTATACTGGGTACTGAACAGACACAGATTTATTGTGGGGACAGGGTGGGAGGAAAAAGGAGACAGATCAAGGCCTGGATTTCTCAGGGGAATTGATCTACAAGCCAAGTACATGCATGCAGCTGAAGATTCTTCTGAAACTGCTTGCCCTTTTAAATTGTTATCCAATTTATGTGGGGTTTTTTAATCAGGGCAGACAGTAACTAGACAGATGTAGTGTATCCCACATGGAGATACTGTCTCTCTTCTTCCAAGTTCCTATGTGGGCAGAGAACATAAAAAAAGGGTAAAAGTGTACAAGCTCTGCAGCGGCTTTCAGTGCTTACTGGTCCAGCAGCTTTGGGAGGGTAGTCAGGGATTTAGGGAACATGTCATTGGGTTTGATAAACTTACCTATCTACATTAAACATGGTGATATGTGTCCCACTTGCACCCCTGTTATTCCTTCACGTTACATGTGTATCAGGAATAAAAATTGCCACCCTGCATGACTTTCCAAAAGCTGTATATATAAATGCTGCCTATTATTTTAAAACAGAGCAGGGACTGGGAGCAGAAAATAAATGTACCTACAATTTTCTGCACCATTGTTTAGGGATTTACAAGTTGAGCCCTTAGCCTGTAACTCTAATCATCTTTTGATCCCTGTTAACTTCTGCAGATAGTGTAACAAGCTACTGCAACAAGGCTGTCTTTAGGAGACTGCGAGTGCTGCCAGCTAACCCGGCAGGTGACAACATAACACCGTTAACACCAGTTCCCAGAAGACCTAGTCAGAAGCGTGGCAAAAGATGGAGCATGGCAGTTTACACTGAGAGAAAGTCTCCAAATGCAAAAGCTTACAACATAGGCAGAATAGGCAGAGGGAGGAAAATGCAGCCATACAGATCCAAGAGGAACCCCTTTGCTACAGGAAAAAGAAGTAACATAAGTATGTGATGTAAATATTCCTTATCAACGTTATCCTTGTCAACGTATCCTTACCAGTGTCCTTCTTCTTTGTTCGTGAAAGCTCGTGGACTGTTGCTCCAATATCATTTCTCAAGGACTTGATGATCTTGTCCAGCGCTGGGACATTCTTGCCTTCCAAGTTAATGAAGAATTCATACTCATCTTTGTTGAGACGGGAAGGTCGGGATTCAATGTGGGTCAGGTTTATATCTTTTTCCTATGAGAGAGATTTTGGTCCCACAGGGTTTAGAGGAAGAAATATGACATAAAGACTAGCTTAAATTCATGTGTCGTTCGTTTACCCATACTGTGCAATCCAAATAACTCAAAAGTAGAGAATTGCCTATGGTGGCCACTAGACTGAGGACTTTGATAGCAGGGAAAGAGACAAAAAGGAAGAAAGGATGCGACATTCATCCTCGTACAGAACACCAGCGTAAAGACTATGCACCACACAAGCCTTTGAAAAAGGTGGACAGCAGAATACAAGTTGTAAACAGGTTTTGTATTGTAAATTGTGACTCCAGTACCACAAGTACATAACAGGAGCTTCTCTGTGTGGACAAGAACATTTCCCCAGGATCTACATGGGAAGTAGGTGTTCCACCTGCAGAGAACCCTCTCAGGAGAAAGTGAATGCTGTATTTATGAACATCTTGAAAGGAGGTTGGAAAAGCAAGCAGCTGGCCACCCTGTGAGATAAGATTCTGCCAAGCTACTGCACAGTCTCCAGGGCTGTAAGCAGGTATTGGGCAGAGATCCAACTGGAAACGTGAATCTACACCAAAAGGGCAGCTCAGGTTTGTGAAAATAAAAACATGGGTATTTTAAATCACAGAACTGCTGAGGTTGAATGGGGCCTCTGGAGATCACCTAGCCCAACAGCCTGCTCAAGCAGGGTCTGCTGGAGCAGATTGCTCAGGACAGTGTCTAGACAAGTTTTGAGTATCCCCACAGATGGAGACTCCACAACCTCTCTGGGCAACAGCTGCAGAGTCTGGTCACTCTCACAGCAAAGAAGTTTTTTCTTTAGCACAGAAATTTAAATTCCATCTCACCAAGGATCTTCACTCAGTAGCAGCAGTGCCTCCTAGGTCTGAAGGAAGGGATCATTGGCAGCTACGGTCATGATGACTAGGGCCAGTGGGTACCTGACCTCAGGCATGCCACCATGCCAATGTGTAAAGCCACAAGTAGCTAAAAATGCTATTTTTCCAGTTACTTAAACACAAGTCCATGAAAATCTACCTCAGTTTAGCTGAACTCAAATATTTTCTTGAGCATTGTAACATAGAGGAACGAAGGCAGTGGGTTGACTAGCATTGATAATATGCAGCTGTGGCCTTCTTAATACCTTCTTTTAGTGATCCCAGCTTTTGAGGACATACAAAAAACAGCCAGGGTTGGCTTGAAATAGCCAGCACTTCCACCGTCTGTTCCTTATGGCTGCCATAAAGGAAAGAAAGATCAGGCACTAATCTGGCAAAACTAAGACTTGGGCTCCATGTCCAACCATCACAGAATTCATGTGAGACTTTCACCAGCTCTTTTCATCTGACACAAAGAGCATTGGTGGGCCCTCAGAGCTTAGAGAAGTCCCAGACCAAAGGGACATATCAATTAGAGTGGTTGCATTGGCGGGTATTGCCAGCATGCCACTTACTCCAGTCTTTTTACCATCTGACACTACCCCATCTTTAGGGCAAACACATATGCTGGTGCAATATCCGAGCAATTGGGCTCTATATTTGCCTTTCCTCCACATTGAAAGAACTTGCATTCAGGTCTCTGGAATAACTTCTTGTTATCTTTGGGACAAAGCCACTGCATGTCTTCCTAGCACCCTCACATAAGCACAAAAAAAATCCTACTCTCACCCACCTTGCCTCTCCTTAACTGTCCCTACATACTGGCTGTTGCAAGAGTCAAACTAGTAGGCTGCAACAGGCTTTTACCATTGGGTCAAGTTCTACTGTCCATGCTGCTTCTCCTTCATCCAGAAGTCCAACCACACTGCTGCTCCTCCATCCAGCCACCCCTCCCACCATCCTCAGGGCTATTTAACTACTTAGCTGGAATGAGCTACAGCTGCACATCATCCATGTCAATCAACCCACTGCCTTCCAGGCAAGGCCACAGCTGCATAGTATCAATGCTAATCAACCCACTGCCTTCATTCCTCTACACTATAATTTGATATGAAAATATTACCTTTTTTTCTTTTTTTGAGAAAACCCTTTTCAACAGATTTCAGTTGTTGATGGTGACTTTACCACCTGACATTCCTGTCAGGCTCACACTGGAGCTGTGGCCATGGCACACCATGACCAGGTCTGTGGTCCTCAGGGGATGGGAGGAATAGACAAACCCCTGGAGGAAAATTGGGCCTGAAGCAAAACTTCAGAAGAGTCAGAGGAGCTGACACACAGTGTTCAGCAGCCCTGGAGAAGCTTTTGATTTGCTGCTTTCAGGCCTAAGACCCCAAACTACATGGGGTAAAATGATGGTTCTGCTGGTGTGTGTCAAACCGGCTGCTGCAGTGGGGTCGGGTTTTCATCCATGACGAAACACCATGAGGATCTACTTGTGACCTACAGGGGAAAAAGAGGGAGTCTTTTCTTCTGTACCTCCCTCTAGTTTGAGCTTCTCAAGCCCTTTAAGGTTTTCTTTGCTCCTCTCGGTGCTTGCGCAGTGCAAGGGGGCATCTGGCCATCAGCCGCAAAGGCCTCATTCACTCTACCACAATGGGCAGTTTATTTCTTGGTAGGAAGCAGCATGCATGTCATTCCCCTGTTTCCTGAGTGCTGCACGCTACAGATGAACTCAAATTGTTTGGCTAGATACCAATACAATAAGTTGAAAAGGTCAAAAGCGCATTCACCAACTGCTGCTCTTGAAAGATACTGTCCTCACAGGGCTGTCTGGGGGAGAGAATGGCTGCCACTGTCCTGGGCCCCAAGGACAATTTGTTTTAGGCCTCCAAAGCCCCATTTCACAAACAGACCACACATTGTACCCTCCGCTCGGTGAGGCGCTGGGAGGTGGGGCAGCCTGGAGCGGCCAGTTCAGTTGACTCGGGCTGGGAGGTTTTTGACAGGCAGCAGGCGCAGGGGGCTGCCAGCCCCTTTGGCCCTGTCACCGAGAGCAGTGTGGTGACATGGGGCTGGCACCTGGAGCCCAGGGCCCTGCGGCTGCTCTGCGTAGCCACTTGCAGAGGCGGAGAGTGGCTGTGAAACCTCCCCTGTCAAAGGCTCAGCTCAGGCATGCTTAGGTGCTGCTTTACTTGCACCTTGCACTGGTATGTTGGGGTGTTGTACCCTTTCTTTGTGTAGATTCACCCCAGGAAATGGGGTCCTGGGCCCTGGCTGGGCTTTCTACATCTTGCAGAGGCTGCGATAACAGGACATCTCTTCAGTGGCCATTATCGCCTGCTTCCCTCCCCCACCCACAAGTCTTCATCCCTGCCCCAGCATCCCTCTCCTGGAGATGCCAGACTTGTCTGAGAGATCACACAGGTACCTCAACCATATCCTTTTTTTTTTTTTTTTTTGGCCAGTTGACTTTCGTGCTGTAACAGCTCTCCAACCTGGCTTAGTAAGCAGCTGCACAAACAGCACTGCCCAGAAATGGCGGGAACGATGGGCTGGGAACCAAGAGACAGGCTGCAGGGAGGGCACGACATGCTTAAGGCAGTGGGAGCAGCAATGCCTCCCAAAGCATTGCCACAATCTAAGAGAAAATAGGAAGGGGAAAAGAAAAAAGAAGATAGGGAGAAAGAAGCTTGTGGAGAGAGTCACCTCCTTTCTTAGACCTGAGATAAGCAGAACAGCTTCTCACAGAGTGTGAAGCTGGTTTACTGTTTCTTTGAGGGGTGGCTGTGGCTCAGCAACACGCAAGAGCCAAGCTGTTGCCTCTTTGTGCCAAAGCTTCAGGACCTCACAGCAGAGAAGCTGAAGGGAGAACCCTTCTGGTGACTGTTTTCAAAGCAAGAATTCAGCAGCATACATCCACCTCCTGGAGAAACATGCTCTCATATGCTGTGTCTTGCTACTAAGTCCCTGATTTCAAAATATTTACAGTGGCTGTTACTGGAGTTGCTTTCCAAATCTCTATTTCATTCTAGTCCGACTGCTCCATCTAGTGTCTAAGCTTCATAGTGTCACACTGTGCAAAACTTTTTTGTATCCTCAGTATTGCCAGCTCTTGCAATTGCATCAGGTTTCTCACAGTGGTCAGTGCTTTATTTAAAGCTCAAAGTTCTCAAGAAAAACGGTTACCTGAGAAAGGAAACCAGGGGCTTTGGGGGGTTAATTGTTTAATTTGAGCAGTTTTCAATCCCCCTTTTTTAGTAGAGATTGAAATCTTGACAATGTATGCTCTCAAAAGACAGCTAACAAAAGTTCTGTATTTTTTTCAATGGGACTTCATGATTTCTGAGCTATTTTTTATCGATAGAACCTAACTCCTAAACTAACTGGTTTTGGAATGTCTGGGCTGTCAGATGTTTGAGGCTGGATACACACTTGAACATTGGTCTCTTCTGCCTTCCCTATTTTACAGCTGGTAGGAATCAGCTAAGCCCATGGCTTGAGTTTAAACATGCCTTTGCTGAATTCATCCCATTCTCCGTTGCAGTTGCAAAGAACTTGCAGCAGGTTGGTGCTTCCCTACTTCTCCTCAGGTTTACGACCTGCACAGAGGTTGAGGCTCTCCTATGTGGACACATCCTATCATACAACTACATATCTTCTGGTCTCCTTCTGTGTTGGTAGAGGAGGGGTAGCTGTTCACCCTGCATTTATTTCAAAGCAGCGTACTAGACCACTTCTAATATACTTCTTAGCAAGTATTAACAATTCAGAATGGATTTTGCCTTGAGGACTAAGGGTAGCATTAGTTGTAATACCTGATGGAGATCACAGGGGTACAGTAGTGCCATATCCCTTGAAGTCAGCAGAAGTCACTCTGAATTTCTTGTTTTTTTTCTTAAAACCTCCATTCCTGGGGGTGAAAGACCTCAGCTTCCGTTATTTGAATATTCAAGTTAACTGTGTCTCTATCACTCCCCATCAGAGAAAGAAGTCTCCAGACATGTTCTCAGAGCTCAAAAAACAAGTTAGAACTAGGTCCATTTTGTGTACATCATGATTTTTGAATGACAGGGGTTAGAGATACAGGTATCGGTTTACAACCGAGGCAATGACGGACACAGGAGATGATTGCCCACCTCCCTGCCTGCCTTACCGCACAGTGCTGGATCCCAGCCTTCGCTTGCTCACAGAGGCCGTGAAGCAGCTCCAGCCTCTTCTCCAGGTTATTCCAGTTATGCCATCCTGACTGAGCATCTCCTGCACTGCAGCTGCCCCACACAGCAGGATCAAACCAGCCTGGTGTTACACTATGTTGGCAGTCTTGTAGACATCACTGCCAAGAGAATTTAGTCCCCTCGGAGACTTTAATGGCCTGATCATTGGAAAAGTTGTGTTTTCATAGCTGCAAGGGGGAGCTTTCAGTGGGGATAGATACGTTCTGGGACTGTTATGGGCTACTACTTCCCGTGGCATTCATATGCCCTTCTGTTTACATGTTACTAAATACTCCTGTATATGGCTGCTAAAATTAAGTACAGCTGTGAAATCCATCTGCAGCTTGTTTTCGTGACTGTTATTGTTAAGTAAGTTTGGCTTCACCAGGAGATCCCACATTGCTACCAGATGAAGAACTATTACAGTGCTGCTAATCAATCTTTAGTGAGAACTTGTGCTCTCCCAACTTGAAATACACAAGGATTTACTTGCACATTCCTCACACACACACACACACACAAAAAAAAAAAAAAGTGACATGTTCTTTTTGCCATGGCTAGTTGAGGGCTTCCTGAAGGAGAATGCTTTCAGAAACACAAGTAGAAACCCAGTGCCCCATTTTCGCAGGTTGGGGGAAATCAGGATGTTACAGCGACGTCATCAGCCATGGTTTCCTAAGGTAAAGGCAAAGGCAGTCATCTGGTTCAGCTTTACTGTCCAAGGGCCTGCTTCTCAGCTGAAGACAGACCTTCCACATCTTCTCCTTCACATATGCTAGGGTATTCCTCACATGACAAGCTCACCGAGGCAAAGGGACCCAGAGCTGGCCTCTGCCAGCAAACAGCTCCAGAGGAAAGCTGGCGCTGGAGTATCCCCTGGGTCCATCACTCTGCACTTCTCCTCCAACCTCGAATTTTAGTACAAAGCATTCAGCACAATCTAGCCACAAAACATGGAGCGGGACAAACCAAAAAGCATATGTGACAACATGTTGCACTGTGCAAGCACCTAGCAAGAGGGCATGTCTCTCTTTAAACTCATGTTGGTTTACTAGATCAAGGAGTCCTGCTCTCCTGGCCCTGGAAAGAGGAGAGCTCAGACCAAGGACATGGACTTGGGACAGTGAGTTCAGGTATAGTAAAATGATTGCAGCTGTGCATATCCATACTATGATGACAAAAACAAGTCTCTTGGCAGAGGCATGCCTGGGCGGTTCACCTATCGCTGCAGGCACCTCCAACACACCCCCTGGCCAAAGTGACTGCTCGCTTCTCCTCATTTGGAAACAACCCAAAACACTGCAGAGCCAATACCTTCCCAAGGGACAAAAAGATAACAGTTACTTTGAACTTCTGTTGAATACAGTAAGCTCCTAAACAGAAAAAGAGCACAGTCATTTTGGCTGGCTCTGAAAATGCAGGGTCTCATGTAGCACAGCCTGTTACTCCCATCCAGTCCTCCCATGGAGCAGCAACTTGGTCCCACAGAGCAGTAACTTACTCTGGAAGCCAGAGTACTACTCAGTGCAAATTGATGGGATTGTTTTTGAGCTAGAACCCTACACACTATAAGTAAGCCACTGATGCTGGACCTTGTACTGAAGTCCTGCTCTGTATTTGAGAAGGTCGCAACAGTGAAGAGAAGATGGAAGGCTCCTCTCTGAGAATGATTTGAGCAAACTTGTAATATATACCAACTTTACGTTTGCCATATACTGCAGCTGATAGGTCTCCTACTACTTGTAAATCCATCAGGAAAAGAACTTCAGAGGAGATTAATCTATTCACAAATTCATGTGGAAAAATTTCAATCATAACTGAGTGCTATCCTTTTTACATATTGAAAAGTTTAGTTCTGATATTTGTAATGATGAATTTAACTTTGGAAATGACAGCATTTTAGGGGGGGACAAATTTTTTTCCCCACTTTTTTTGTTTCAGAATGTACTTTGCTGTTGTTTAAAAAAAGTGATGCCTGTTTCAGTAGGCTTCTATCACTACAGAGAAAAATAAACATTCCCATCAAGTGTAACGCTTGGGTTAACCCAAAATGTTCTGCTTTGCTTCTTTGGTTTTGATAAAAAACCTGGAAGATTTCTGTCTTTTTCTGACCTGAACATACACTCTGTAACTTTTTTATGTGTCCAGTGAATCAAAAACCCCCACAATTCCACAATGACTATTCTGTCTTCTTGATTTTAAGCATGACATTTTACATATGTGTAATGTTCTCTTTCAGACCAAGGTATTTACTCGAGTTTTGGCTTCCCAGCTATCATCTTCTGTAATAGCATGAGACAAGCAAACAGCATATGCCTGCACCAAGCACTGCCTTAGTGTACAGTGGGTCCTATTAAAATGAAGTTGGTGTAAAGACTCTGCTGGTGGGTTTATGCTGTCTCTACAGCCACCCTCAAGCCTGCAGTCAGGGCAGAGGTGTTGCCCAAGCAGAACTCATAAGGAAGCTGTATGCTTACTAGAACAGATAAAGATTATGGACAAATAGGCTTTTCAAGAGAAAAAAAATTTGGTTTGATAAGCAGAAATTGAATCTTTACCACGTTCCAATAAACACACAGAGCAGCTAGTGTGGAAGCAAAATGGATTCATTTTTAACAACCTGCTTATTGCTGGGCATAATTGAGCTGCCATTACATTACAATACATGTCAGAGCGTGATTATGGCCCTGCAGAAACTGCCTCTCCACAGGGAAGGTGGAGAAGGGACTGCAGAGACTGTATTGTCAGCAGTGGCATAAGGCACCCTGAGTACAGAGCAGTCCAGAAAGGGCAGATAGATGCAGCCAGGCAAGGATTTGCAAAACAGAGCAGGGACAAGAGCCAGGGGTCAGAAGAGCTTAAGAGCCTGCTGAGGTCTGGTGTTTGGGGGTGTATTCCTGAGTGCTGCTTATTTTTGTGTGAAGCTGGGAAAGAACTCTCCTCCTACCCGAAGTGGACATTGAACCCTTCCATAGACATAGTATGGGTTTGCTTTTAGAGGCAGAAATGCTTTCAGCTTAAAGAGTCATGTAGCTTTTCTTTAAATATGTGCCTGTCCTTCTGAGGGTACAATCCTTCTTCCATACAGACTGCTTGCTCTTTTTGGACATTGTGCATTGGCCCATCACTGAAATGTATTAGAATATAAACCAAAAGTAAACATAAGAAAAAAGTGAATATAATCAAGTACATTTTAGACATAAAGACAGCAGATAGAAGGAGCTGAGTACATAAAGGAGACTACTCAGAAAAAAAAAGCCTTCAAGCTACACAGGAAAAACAGCAGTTGTCACTGTAGCCACATATCTGTGTGCAACTGGGACATGAACAGAAAAGAGTTTGGGTCTTTGAGCAAAAAAACAAATATGCAAGCATGCAGCACTCTGACAACTGCATGAGCAACCCTGAGGGATATCTGAGTAGGACAAACATTAATGTTTCCCCAAAACACATTGAAATCCTCTTAAACTTGGTGTCTCAGTTACAGGATGTAATTCTGTGCCGTGAGCTCTCTCTTGGTAGCTACTGGCTTGTGCACTCACCTACCTGGATATAAGGCTCTCCTACCTTCAGTCCATCCTGGCCCACAATGGGGACTTCATTTATCATGAATGTCATCATGAATTACTCAGTTCATCTGTGCTGAGTTTGGGCACTACTTCCCTCCCTAGGAAGTCTGCTTCCTAGGTGAGTCTACATTACATCTGGACTGGGAAGCAGCTGTGGTGCTTGGTGAATGAGCAGTCCTGGACCTCCTGTTATCCAGATGCAGGGTGAGGCTGGAGCACAGCGCAGCTCCCTTTGAGCTCTTGTTTCCCATGGAGATCAAACTGTGTTGGGGGGTAATTCCTAGCCAAGTTTCATCCCAGGACAGAAGTAGGGTGTGGGCAGGATGTGAATCTGGGAGTGAGGAACTGCTCTGCCCAGGCACAGACACAGGAGTGACTGAATAGCCCTCCTGGAGTAACAGATTTTTTTTTCTCCAGTTCTTAAAGCAAGGAGAGGATGAATCTCCCCAGGTCCACACAGACACCTCCTTTACAGAAAGGCAGCCTGGCTGCTGATGGCATCATGAGATCTCTCCTTTCTTTAGGCTTCCCTTCAATTCCCTATTTCTCAGTCTGACTCTTGCTTCCACGTTTTCTTCCCTGTTTTGAGAGAGGATTTATTTTCAAGACTTTCACATTTTCAGCTCGCTCACCCCTCCTCCTCTCCCCTTCATCTCCAGGATAGTTTTATAGGTTGGCTAGAGAGGCAAAAACCTCAAAGCCAGTGCTGGAGGCACAGTCCCTTGATCACTCCAAAGCACAAGCTGGGAGGAGGAAAGGGTTGAGCTGTGCTCTCTGCCTGCATTCCCACACGCAACTGCCCAGAGAGACCCCAACAGCCTGGGCATCCCCCAGCCTCATCAAGGATCAGAGGGGCTCCAAACACCCCAAGGTCTGGCCCTCATGGGAGTTGACAGCTGCAGGGCTGTTCCACTCCAGGGAACAATCTGATCATATTTTGTGGCTTTTGTGTTTTTCTTTTTCCTATTTCATGTGGTTGTGTGAGGCAATAACGGCCAGAGCAGCTGTCCCCACATCTCCTCCCTGTGCCGCCCCTCTGAGACAAACTTAGTGCATTTCCCTGGGTCAGTACCAAGCCAGCAACAGAAACCCTGGGGACAAGCTGAGAGGTCTCCCTGCCCAGAGGAGCCCACCAACAGAGAGTCTGAACTACCTCCTGTAGGTAACCTGCATCTCTCAGTTGATTTTATTGAGCAGTAAGGGGTACAAGAATAAAAATTCCTCACGAGGTCTTCCTCCTTGTCCCCACTCTTCACCTACATATCACCACCTTCCCCATCTCTGCTGCAGATGTCACTGAGCACAAATTCTGTGTCTCTGAGGCACCATGGTTATGGCCCAGGTGGGGAAAGGTGGAGGTTATCGCATCATGCATGCGTGTGTCCTACACCACTTTACACGGGGCAAAGTCCTTTGTGCTGAGTTAGAACAGCCCAAGGTCTGCTCTGGTTTACACACCCCAACACTCATGAATTCACTAGTGACAGCTCTAAGGAACTGAAGCTGCAGGTCAGGCTTGTACTATTACATCCCTTTCCTCCAGACACCCATCCATTTCCCTACTACATTGCCGACAGCATGCAAAACTGATATAAGTACACCTATGCCAGGTCCCTTGTCAAGCCTTCGTGCTGGGGGAGACCGCATGTTTGCACAGAAAGAATTGGCTTCATTGAGAGGAGAAACCACCCAGCCACCAGTGCAGACATGGGCCAGCTAAGCCCCATCCCCTCATTTGCCATCAGGGTAACTGGAGAAAACCATGACTGAGCCTGTCTAGTTTAGGTACCTGCTTTCAGGTAATAAAAGTCACATCCAAGAAGTGGCGGTTACTCTCCTTCCTATACTAGTTCCCCTGCAGATTTTCCTTTACAGCTGACAGCAACTTGGTTAGTAAACAGCAACATATTTAACCAGAAAATATCAACAGACTCCCTAATTCACTTACAAGCATGCACGCCACTGACATACAGACATTTTGCAGGACTGCATTACAGTGGTCAGTTCACAGATTTAAGCTAGCTCTGCTGTCGTTGGTATGAATTTCCCTTCATCTTAATGAATCAAATATGTTCTGTAACTCATAACCATTTTTCATTTGTAGTAATAGCACACAAACTTTTCATTTCCTAGTCAGTTCAATTTACTAATGGAAAGTATGCAGGCCACAACTTTTTACAGAGTTCTATAGAAAAAGCTGCTTTCAGGCACAACTATTATATGATGATGTTCTAAAAAAGAAAAAAAAATATGTCACAAACCCAATATAACAGCGTATTTACTTGGGAGCATAGAGTACGCAGTTGTTTGTGTTGCAACACAACCACCCTGAATTGCAAGGATTTTGTGCTTTTTAAACAGGATCCACGACATCTGGGAAATATTTCTGCAAGAATAAATAGGCACACAATGTCCTGAAAGGTAAAAAGGTCCTTGCTTTCCCAAAAGTTTTTCAAATTAGTCAACACGAGTTGCTGAGTCCCTTTTTGGTGTAAATAAAGTGCTGTCATTTTGATGCTGGTAGGTACCCTCTAACCCCTCTGCAGAAGTACCACTGGTAGGAGGTGGTGGGCTTATTTGTATCAGATTTACTGAGGTGTACAGGGGCTAAGAGGGTGATAGCTGCACCCAACAGAAATGTTTCATGCAACATGTGCACTATGAGTCACATAGCTTATGCAGGTTATATTTGCCTTTCTATACATTATACACATATACATCTACATACTCAGATGTCAGTCTCAGGTTATGGCCCAACTCACTTCTACCTCTCACTTGAGCAGTTACAGTGGAGTATTTCCTTCCTAAATGGAGAAAATGCATTTTTTTCCACCTCATATCAGTTAAAAGTAGAGGTTTTAATTTAAAAGTTTGAAAACAAATTTTAACTATAAAAGACTACTTCTGCTCCAAGACTTTAAAGGATTTTAATCCCAGAAAAGAAATGTGTGTTGCTTTCCCCCGTTATGGCAATGAAATTGAATCACAAACATGACCACAAATACCCTGAGCAAATGTTGCTGCAGTGCAAAACTGTAAAGACCTGGTCATGTCTCCTGAAGGAAAATATTTACCTCAAATGTGCGCAGAACTTTAGCCAATGCCCCAACTTCTTCTTTCAGAGAGAAAATCAAAGAAATCACACCATTTTTATTTGAGGACTCTTCAATGTACATAGATTCCTGAAAGAAAAGAAAGCAAACAACAAAAAAATTTACATTCACCATAGGAGTCAGTTTTGCTTTGCTCCACTTACCTTTTACAAGGCATCAGCCATGTAAAGAGAGTATAAAGTTGCTTTAAGTAGTAATCAAGGCAACTGTTGCTGTCAGAAATAAGAGTAGGGTAGTCAAAAAGGACATGACAATGGTCTAGTATCATCTCTGCCTGGCTTCACCTCTCAAGTGTAACAGGCTCAGGGATGACTGGAAACATTTCTGCACTTCGGTTTCAGCTGCAGTGCAAAGACCTTCCCTCAGGCTTCTCTTCATTAACACTCAGGATTTAAGCAGAGCTGTGTAGATGAGCTCTGTGCACAGATGCAGGTGAGGATCTATGTTTCCCTTCAGTTCTGCTTGTACCTTCCAGGTAGCCCCAGGTAAGGTGGTATTCATAAAAGGGATATGAAAGTTGGTGTAAAAACAAAATAACACCACAGCAAACGAACAAACCCACCCCACAAATCTAAAAAAAAAAAAAAAAGGGGGGGGGGGGGGGGGAGGGGTGGGAATATTGGAGCAAACATTTAGATCTTCCCTAAATCCCACAGTGAGTAAAGACTCAGAGCAAGATGTGTTTTCATTTCTTTGTTCCCTTTCTCTTATTGATTTTCTGCTCTGCAAATTCCAGAAGGCATTTTCCAGTATTCCCAAGCAAGAAGAATGGTTATTTTAATTATTTTCATGGTTCTCATTACCAGAATGTAATTCTTAGTATGTGTCAGTACATGTGTTTCTTTTCACAAAACGCCTGTTAAGTAGGGAAGAGCTATTTCACCACTTCAGAAACAGGAAACAGCCCTGGAGTGGGGCCAGATTTTCAAAATTATCTGGGTACCTGACACAGCACTTACATGCTTGCTGAGATTTCCAGAATCATTTAAATGTTCTGATGTCAGAGTAAATTTGATGCACAACCATCACAAACTTTTGGAAGTCACATTAATGCCTTATTTTCTGGGTTTTTTTTTAACATCTACTGGCCTCGGGCAAATTGCTCCCGGTTGGTGTTTCACAGATCACACCAGACATCTGCAACACAGTCAGGTACAAGTCCAGGGTCAAAACTTGACTCAAGGTATCCATTCATTTTTTCTTCATGAAGATCTGTATTTTTAGTCAGAGCCTGTCCTCATTACAGCTATTGCTTAACTTAACATACAAGTCAAAATCGCTGTTCCCAAATATTGTGCTTAAAAAGACAGCCTTTGTAGCAGATAAATTAATAAGCAAATGCAGCTGCCCTGAAGCCATAAAGTTCTTGGTGGAATTACATTTTCTGAAGCAGCATTATAAGGAACTGCCACCTTCTGCAAGATAAATAATTGCCAATTCTTCAGGCTGTCTTTGGGGTCCTGCTAACCTCAGAAGAGACTAACACCAGATTTTTCTATCTGGCTTTATTACTAGAGGTTGCAAAAGTTATCCAAATGTTTTCCACCTTTATAAGGAACCTCTAGTGCAAGCTGTAGTAGAGGTACTGTTTTTTTTGGTTGGTTTTTTTTTTTTTTTGTTGGTGTTTGGTTTTTTTTTTTTTCCACCAGTGGAACTAATGACCATGCTACTTCCCACAACATCTCTGTACCTCCCAAATCCTCACACAGCCCAAAAGCCAGCCCAGCTCTTATATGGTGGAGACCAATAAGAAAAGCAGTCAGGAGCCATGTGGCAGCTGGTGTAAATTAAACCCATTCACACCTCAAGCAACCACAAGGGAAAACAATGACAGCAGCCTGTCAAAAGGCAAACCAAATGTTAGTAGTCCACACATTTTATGGTAGTGTAACCCAAACTGTTATTTGCAATACCATCCATGCATTGCTTTGCCCTTCTGTTTTCCCCCACCACAACCAAAACTAATCTCAAGGACAGAACTGTGCTACATCAAGGTCTGCCTGACAGACTGAGAATTTGGTTTTCATGGTCTGCACTGAAACTGATTTAAAAGTCATGCAGTTATGTATTTAAAATACTCTTGCCAAGTCATGTTGTGAGGACCAACTTCTATGGCAGGTTGACTTGAATCTGCATGACAAAGGAAGAATTTGTGGTTTGGAGACCTGCAGGGGATATAATGCATGGTTCAAGTCCTGCAAGGTAATTCTAATGTTAATTGATCTCTTTATACCATGAGATTACCCCAAATTACTTACAAACCTACTTTCCAACCCCAATAGATTCTTATTGGTCACTAGCCTTGATGTGTTGACATCAGCCACTTTTGATCTGTCCTCACTCATTTTCCCACTCTTGTAAATTGTTTTATGTTGGTGCTTAAAAGTAAGACGCAGTGCAGTAGGGAGTAGGCACTAATCCTGCAAACAGAGCGATACTTGCTTAACTTCTTGTACATCTGCATATGTACTCAGTTCACTGGAACATCTCTGTATAAATTTTAGTTCATGCCTGAGTCTGTCCGCAGAGATGACAGCTTTCATTGCAAGGGGAAAGAAGAGCGAAATGATTGTTTTCCTGGTACCCAGTCCTCAGCAGTATATATGAAGGCAATATGCATCAATACACACTGGAGACAATATACATCAACATATACACTGGAGGTAATATCACATCATCACAATACACATCAACATACACACAACCACTCACATTTATTGCTGAGCTTTTTCTAGTACCTGTCCATAGTTCTGTTGATCACAGTTTATTCATTCTGAATTCTAATTCTAATTACTTGGTTTGCAACACAGAGAGGAATTGCAACACTGAGGTAGTTCTACTGTTCTGTTACTACGGTGATTCTGATTAAGAGTTGAACAAATTGTTTCATTGTCATTGAAACATTGCCTATATGATATGTATATGTGATTTACAAATGTGGTGTGAAATAAATTAAGCTCTAATTTTCTTCCAACTCTTTTTTTTTTTTCCCAGAAGGTAGAATAATAACCAGTTAATGAATATGAACTTCCATCCCTGGATCTAGTACAATATCAAAGATAATTATGTATAGGTACAAAGATGGGTTTACCTGAGCACAATGCAAATCTGCATCTTTAACCACTTCACACACAGACTGATATTGCCTTTCTGACACATGTGACAGTATTGGAGGTCAATAACACAGACCTGTCAGCCTTCTAATCCACTCCTCAGCTGGTTAGATAAAGCCCTGGAGAGTGAATTCCAGCACTATTGAAGCCAGAGTAAGATCTTCTTGCAGTTTCAGTGATAGAAAGATTTAACCTCTGTGTTGTAAATTCCAGATTTATAAGATACACAAAATAGTAGGGAAAAAAAAAAAAAAAAAAAAAAAAAAGGACTTGGGAAGGTATTTCAAATGAAGTAAGATTCCTAAGTTACTTCTGAAAATAAAACTAGTTTCCAGGACAGATTTCTTAAGGCATTTAGATGCTCAGCTCCCATAGATGTCATTAGGAGCAAGCAATTACACAACTTGCAAAAGTAGCAAGGTGAGACCCTAGAGAATTGTTGTGGGAGTTCAGCCTCAGCACACAAAGCAGTAGGAAACCAGGTTTTCTCCGCTGCTCCACTCTTAGAAAGGCCTGCAGTACCTGAAGCCCATTTTTGCACATCTTCTGCAGCTTGTCTCTGGCTTCACCAGCATCGCATAGGACAGGTACATACAGAATTTGGTCCTAATAATTAACCATTGTGGCCTCAGGTTACATCATTTGCCCCTGCAGTAAGTACAGTGCCTGTAATCAAAAGGCATGGGCTTCAGGACTTTCCTGTATTTCCCAAAGCAAAGGTTACGAAGTCAGTCAGTAAACATTAAAAAAGATGGATGTTAGAGCTCCAGAATTTAACAAACAGCTCCCCCAGAAGAGTACATTAAGTTCAGCTGCCTTCCCTTAACAGAAGGAAGACAGCTTGCTTTTATCACACAGGTTTAACACCTCTGATTAGCTGCTGGTCTTTGCTGCTGCTGCTACCCTTTGCCATATACGCAAGGATACTGTTGCAATGTTAATTTCATTCTCACTGCACTTTTGTAAGCACAATTAATAACAGAGAAGTATGCTGTCTGCCAAGAGGGAGAACGGCAGCACCTAGGCACCACAAAGCACTGAGACAGGCATGTTTCCTCCCATCCTGGGTTACACAGCCTCTCAGAGAGTGGGGGACAAGATTTGCAAGCGTGGCGGAGGGCAGGAGGGAGGCAGCAAGCACAGACCCCGTCACTTACCTGGAAAGGGTCGCCATTTGTTTTGCAGTGCTGTGCATCCATGTTGCAGGGACAGTGACACCCACGCAGGGAGGACCCTTCACTGCTGCAGGTGAAGCCTTCTGACCCTACTAGAGTGGCCAGAGCACTGTGCAAAGCTATTTAAAGTGGAGCAAGTGAGGCAAAGCCATCCCCTTCCCCCCCTTCCCCAGCTCCCTCCCCTGGACACCCTGCCAAGGGGGCGTTCTCCCTACACGCCCCCACCCACGCCTGGCACATGGACAAGCCGCTCCACACTAGCCAGCCCCTGCGGATCCCACCCCAGCACACAGTGGCTCACCAACATATTGTTTCTATCTGCGCCCAACGTAGATGAGCAGCATGCTTTGAATTAACAGCCTTCCTCCTCCTGATCAACACCAGCCGCTGTTTTCTTTTTTGCACGTCAACATGTCGTCTTCAGCTCAGCCTCCCCCCTCGTCCATTCCCATCGCTGGATGCCTGTTCAGCGTCAGGTGGGTTTTGCCTCAGGGCTCACTCCACGTGACCAGAGATCAGATGTTCCCTAGGATCTGATCTGATCTTTGGATGCCAAACACAAGCCAGTGAAGGCTGTAGCACAGCGTTTTGCCTTCAATAGGGCCTTTTGGGCTGCATCCAAGAGGTCAGAGAGCAGGTGACATCTCTCCACACACCAGACATTGGAGAGAGAGACCCAGTGTAAAGGAAGTGTGAGACAGGAGTTAGCTACGTGAACCTCACACCGTGATATGAGTCTGGACATGGAGAAAGGGAAGAAGGTAAAGGAAGAAAAGGAGCAGGGAAGAATAAATCCGAGCTAGAGGGCAGGAGGATGCAAAAGAACTACAGAAGATGTATGTGTGCTTGTATATTGTGTCAGCTATGGAGAGCTACAAGGGAAACAGGGTGGGAGACATACAAGATTTCAGAAAGGGTTGGTAAAGGATTGGTATAAAAGAGCTCAGATTCAGTTTAGAAAGAGTCACCAAAGGGTTTGAGGGAATAATGGAAAGCTGTAGCCCAATACTAGAGGGCAGGTGGGGAAAAAAAATGGTCAAGTATCTATCTTGCTATGTGGAAAGATGAAGTCTACTGAGACAAACTATGTCAAGGCAAGTAATCTTGCTAAATTTTTGTGATTACGATAAATTCTGTGAAATAGAGAAAACATTTCTTTATAGTTATTTTAGCCTTGAGGGAAGCTCTACTGCCTGCACCAGTGCAAACTCAGATTGGTAGATATTAACAAAGACTTACCATGAATTACTGGTACATATGAAATCCAATTGCTGCTAAATCTGATCAGACTTATAGTAGGGAGACTGAGTTGGAACCACTTTCAGGGATCTCAGCCTGAACCCATGTTCAACCCGTGACTGTGGAGTCCAGCCCACTGAAATTATCAACTGTATACTGTGCATCCGAAGTAACTCGGTGCTTTGGGCACAAATACAGAACTTTTTTGGAAGAGTTGCTTATTTGTGCATCCAGTGGCTGCACACAAGGGTAGAAAGTTATTTTCTGAAGTGATGGGCAAGCTGGTAGTACAAGCTGGCAGGTCAAGGTAGGCAGCCAAATGCAATGCACACATAACACGCTGGGCCCTGCTGACACTATGGCAGCAGGTCAGGGCAAGGAGACATGGAGCAGTAGCGGAAAAGGAAATTAAGTTTAGTAATAGTCAGCAGAATAAAAACTAGTGGCTTTGAATGGCTCAGCCAATAAGTTCACTACTGTAGGCAGTATTTTGTGCTCTATGTTTGTGCAGCACCAGGCACAGTCCTATCCATGATAGGGACATTAAAGGCCACATTGCAAAAACAACCAGGGAGATAACGTTGGTGACATCACTGATTATAGTAGTTCTGTGCAGGACAAGACAGTGACAAGAAAGTCTCCACAGCTACTGGTCTTATTTACTTTCCCCATACACCATGCCTCTCTACCTGGTATATTTTTCAACTAGATTTTAGAAAATTTAAATATATGCTACAGCTGGCCAAAATAACAGTGGCATCACAAAGTATTTTTTCTGTCATTTGTTTGTGCCTTCCTCTTTCTTTTTTCCTTTTCTTTTCTTTAATCTTTGATCTATCTCTTTTCCTTCTCTGGCTTTTACAAACATTAGCATTTTTTTCCTTTCTTCCATCCCTTTCCTTATGCATTACACCCTCTGTTCACTCTATCCTGACAGTAATGGCAAGGCAAAGTGAAGTATTGGGTATGCAAAATGTTGCTCATGCCAAATCCTCGTAATTATCTACCTCCTCCTGCCCCCTGCTTTTCTCATTAATATTGCAACTTTCTCTCTTACTCTTATTTGCTACATAATGTAATAATATCACCAGTGTATTGCCACCTGTTCACTGTTTCATCAGCTAGCGCTGTCAGAAGTTGCCTGGTAGCACTGGCTGGGGGAAGTAAAGCTCCTCCTTGCCAAGTGGAATTCCCAAATTCTCTTGTACTGGAGCAAAGCTGTTTGTGTCTATGTGTGTGTGCCATTACAATATGAACACACAATTGCATCAGTACTGGTTACCTTGGACCATTTCAGAGTCCAAACTGTCGGAGCTTCCCAGTCCTCTTCAAAGTACTAGTTCAGCATACCAGGCACGGCTTTGTCCCTCTGCAGTGACACTGATAACTGGAATTTCCTACTCGGGTTTCAAGTTGCCCCATGTGAGTTGTTCCCCAGCCCCTGAGTGAGCACCTGAACTTTGGGTCTACTAGTCCTGCTCTGAGCTCTGGTTGCAGGACTGTGCAGCCCCACTGCTTTCAACCATATGCTGATATGCACTAATGTCCCATGTTGCCTCCATCTAAAAACGCCTTTTCGCCCTCAGAAACACACACGCATGCACCACGGATCCATTCCTGGCTGTGCTGCTCAGCCACAGCTAAGAGGGCTCTTTGCACTGAAAGTTGGCAGGTTCCCCTGGCCGGCGTGATGCAAGTTCAAAGGGCCACGGACTTTGGCTGCTTTTCAGGCTGCTCTTTCCTGCCTCTGCCTTCAGCCAGTATTTGCAGAGCTGCAGCTTCTGGTTTGGGCAGGGATGCCCCTTCCCGTGCAAGGACACTGTGACTCCCCTTGGCCTGCAGCTCCCTGCCTTCCCTGCTGGTTCGGGATGTCCCGGTGGATTTGAGAGAGCAGTAAGCAACGGAGGGAGCATTCCTAGTAAAACCAGGAGCTCCCGAAAATTTCTCAGATGAGGATTCATGAGTAGCTCGGGGTGTAGGGGTGTGGCGGGGTGTATGCGTACGGCATAGGGGGGTCCCCCTTATCCCTATTGTGTATGGATTTACCAGAGGTCTCCGGGTGCTGCAGGCACCCCCCATCCCGTCCCCAGGGGGTTTCCCCCGCCTCCTTCCCTCCGGAGCGCGGCGTGCCCGGGAGGTGGCACTGTATCCTCACGGCAGCGCCCGCCGAAGCCAGGAGCTGGGCAGGGGGAACACCCGGCTGCCCCCGCCGCCTGCCCCGGGGGGGGGGGGGTCCGCCTCCCAGGCTGCGGGCAGGTATCACCCAAGCCCCTCGCCCACCCCTCCTGCCAGAGGACTGCGGCTTCGGAGGCGCCGGGAAAACACCACCCCCCAAGCCTCCGAAATGCAGCTCTCCGAAAAGTGGCGGGGGGCAGCCCGGTGTGATTTATCCCCCGGGGCTGTGACGGACGCGGGACGCGTGGCCGCACAATGGGGCCACCCGGCGGGGCCGGCGGGCGAAGGGCTCCGCTCCGCGGGCGCGCAGGGCCGGGGGCGCCGCGCACGCCGGTGCCGGTGGGCGGCAGCGCCCGGCGGGGCCCGGGGCAGCGGAGGGGCGAGCGGGCCGGGGCTGGGCCGGGGGGCGACTGCCGCGGCTGCTGCTTTTTTTCTCTTCCACCCTCCCCCCCCCCCCCCCTTTTTTTGCAGCCCTATATGCAAACTGTCACTTTAGGTTAGCACAAGGCCTGATGTAGCTCATTAGCATGAGCTGTATCTAATATGCTTAAAACCTCTAATTATTTATTATGCCCTAATTGGCAGCCCACGAAATGTCTGCAAAGTGATGAGTGTTCATCCCAAGACGCCGTTCGAGAAGAATTCAGCAGTGTCCCTGGTCAAACGTCATTTTTAATTCTTCATTGGGGCACAGGCTTTATTCCTCTTCGGGGACGGCACAACGGTAGCAGAACTCGTCCCACTCGCTGTCCCGGGAACTAGCCTCCCGCCACCCTGGGCAGGACGGGCAACAATTATTCACGAACACGGTTTAAACGCTCAAAGTCTTTCTTTCTGTAAAGGGACGCTTAGGAAGTGATGTTAAAGTTTATCAAGTACGCCAAAGTGTAGGCAGATGCTCCTTGAAAATTACTTACCCGAAGGAACAGCCATCAGGGGAAAATCGCTTTCTGAAAGTAGCAAAGTTTGGAAAATTTTGATCACAAAGAAACTGTTTCAAAATAAGTTTACCTCTCTGAGGTCGCCTGTCGCCCCCCCAGCCCCCCCCCCCCTTGCCTTTTTTCTTTTTTTTTCTCTTCCGAGTCTGTATTATGTTTCTTCAGGTTGCGCCAACTATTTATTTATCTTTATTCTTTCTCTTTTTCTTTTCATTCATTATCCTCTCTCTCCCCCCCCCCCCCTCGCCCCCCCCCCCCCCCCTTTTTTTTATTTTCCTTCCTTGTGTGTGTGGCTTCTCGGTCTGATCTGTAGCTTGTTACCACCCACTGCACGCTCTCTCCTGCAGCCGAGGTGTTTCTATACAAACTTCAGCGTCCAGTTGTCATATTAATTATTACACTGAGTAATGACTGAAATAGTCAAAATAAGGGGAGACTCAAGAGAGCTTTTTCTTGCTGCTCAAAGATTCAGCAAAGAAGCCTTGCAACAAAGCACTAATTGGTCCCCAGAAATACTCTGACAAGGCATGGAAGATAGGTTTCATAAAGCCCAGCAATTGTGAAGGGGGAAAAGATCCTTGAATAGACCCCACGCTTCTTTTCTAAACTCTCTTGCTGAGCAAAAAATGGACTGCTTCTTGAATACTGGACTGATCTTGAATGCTATACCCAGCAGAGAAAAAAATGCACCATTTATTGTAAGTTTTTTTTCCAGCTATTCATGTGTTCTATGTGGAGAATAAGCTGGTTTTGTTTACCATGAAAGACCTTTTACTTTATTTTCACTCTTGGGGGGGGGGAAGCTGGAAAAGGGAGGGGGAGGGCGAGGGGAGGGAGAGAAACACATGTGCCCAAATCCAGACGAGCTGCCTACTGTAACAAAATGGAGTGTAACAAATCCTACAGAAGTCCCGAATGTATCGATTCTTTGAAGATCTATATAGATTAACGACTTTCGTTCTGCTTTTCCAAGACGGCATTTAATCATAACGTAAATGGCCTTTAAAAAAAGAAAAGGGGTGGGATTGGGGGGGGAAGGCATACCAAAGTTGGGTGTTTTTTTTTTTTAAAAAAAAAAAAAGGCAAGGACTTCAAAAGACCTCATGAGTGTGGCTACAATTTAGGCAGACAAAAAAGCCACTATAAAATAATGACAGTTCAAGATTTAAAAAAAAAAAAAAAAAGGGGGGGGGGGGGAGAAAAAAGAAAAAAACCCAATGAAAAGGGCAAGGGCTATTTATCATTATGTTAGAATTAAGAATTTCGAAGTGCAGGTGCAGGGCTGTGCATACAAGTGGGTGGAGGCAGGGGACCTTGAAACAGTATTTATTATCTATAAATCTGGCAGCCCCAGGCCCCTTACCCTGAGCACCAAGCAGACAGGGGAACTGGCAAGATTGGCATTACCTCGGAGAATGCAAGGGGTGAGTTTGTTCCCCAGCAGCAGTGGATGGCAAGGGAGGTGCTGGGCTCTGCCCTCCCTCCTCACCCCCCAACCACCCACCCCCCCCGGGTGCCGGAGCCAGGGAAGCCAAGCCGGGACAGAGCCACGGAGGCAAAATTACATGCAAGTTACACTTGGTGACCTCTGGGCCTCACGTCTTTTGCCTTTTTAAAAGCCCTCTGAGACTGGAAAAGGAAGAACCCAGAAACTCCAGTCTCATTTTGCCATTTTGCAGAAAAAGGGCAGGAATTTCCACATCAGTTCTGGTAGTGTGCTGCTCCAGAAGAACTACTCTGTTTAAATACATATATAGTTTACAGGACTGCAATTATTTTGGTATTACTGTTGCTGCTTCCCAAAGCACCAGGATGTGAATCACAGGGCTGGTTCGTTACTGTTCTTTCACCCCAGCGATGTCACAACATGGAGCTGATGATGCAACAACTATTTTCAGTGCAGAGAATTCTGACATCAGAAAAGGGATGTTGAATAAACCATTCAGAAGACTTGGAACTGAAGAGGGAGAGCTCCCTATACAGAAAATAACCACAAATGTTTTATCCTGCTTGGGTCTGGCTGTCCTGCCCAAGAGACAATGCAATCATTTAGTATGTTTCACATGTGATGAGACAATAGGCTAAAAATCAGAAAGAAACTCAGTGACCACTGAAGAGGGACCTGAAATAAATGTGACAGAGGTTAGACCAGACAGAACTGCTTCACCTTTTTCATCATGTGCATTAAAAGCTGCCATGTTAAAAATTGCTAAAAGACTAGTTAGCAGGTGCACATTAAGGCTCTGCCATATGACGTTGCTGCTTAACACTGTTTAAACTCATGTGTCCAGCCAGGGTCAAGGATCCAGTGGCAGATGAGAAGTGATCTCTACAGCTCCAGGCTGCCGTAATTGAGGCCAGCAGCAAAGCAGGGCCTGTTTTTGCACTCGCTTCCCCTGAAACCTGAACAGGGACAGTGCAGGTCCCCTCTTCCCATGCTTTAGTGCTTGTGCGAGCACCAAGGATGAATGCTGATTGCCAGGGACTTCCTAGAGCCATAATGTCGCCCACGGCAAGACTGTCATACTGCGGCTCTGCTTCTTTTTAGGGAGTTAGAGAGCACACACAGTGAGTTTTCAGAGTGGAAAAGTGTAGAGAGAAGTGGAGATCAGACAGAGCTGAAGGCAGAAAATGTGTTAAAGCTTGCACAGCTACATGGCTATGTGAAATGTAGGGGGGCAGGGTGAGAAGGCCATGCCAGGGTCCCCACTGCTGCTCATGCCAAGAGCAGGACCACCAGCACGCCCCAGTGCTGAGCCTGGCCATGTCTCCCAGGCTGCCCATGCCCTGGCAGCTCCAAGGGTCGGTGTGACCACCAAGCCACACCAGCCTGAAGCTCTCAGCACCTCAGCGCTGCTTTTCCACATTTGGCCCTGAGCCACAAGTGAGGATTCACCTGGCAGCAGCGATCACTTCCCCTGCATCGGTGACCTGCTTCTGCTTTGCAGGGTAGCATGGGAGGCGGCAGGGGCTCGGCGAGTTCCCTGGGGACCACCAGCAAGCAGGCTGCATGACCTGGGGAATGGGCTCTGGCAGCGGAGGAAGAGCTGGCTCCACACCTGCTTGCTCTGCTTAGCACACCCAGGCTTTACGTTGTCCTCTAAAACAGACCTGCTCCCCGTCGGTGCCGGTGGCCGTACCGCAACGCCCTGACCTGCCACTTTGGAAGCAGCCGAGAGATTCAGCCTTTCCCTCCAGACAGGCTCGTCCCCTGGCACTCCGCATGTCAAAGGCGTGCCACAAGTGACCTCTGCCGAGGCTCCGCACGCTGCTGCTCTGAGCAGCGCTCCCCCGAGCACCCGCGCCGGCTCCCCGCGCAGTCCCGCGCTAACAGCGCCGTCAGGCCGCCCGCGGGGCCGGCACGCGCGGCTCCGGCCGCTGGGGGGGGAGCGGGCCCGGGGAAGCGGGCTCCGGGCGGCGGGTCGCGGACACGCAGGGAACCGCTCGCAGCACGCGGTGAGCAGAGGACGCTGCACGGGGCATCCCAGTGCTTCCCAGGGGACGAGGACGAAATGGCCCCGTCGCCGTGCCGCACACGACGAAGTTTCCCTTCCCGGCTGCCAGCGCACATGCACACCCGCACCCCGGCGCTGGCAAAGGGCGCTTCCCCCGTGGGCACGCACCGGCCTGGTGGCCCCGGCCCCGCGCCGGCACCTGCCGCGCCGCGGCTATCCCCTCCGAATCCCGGCAGGTGCCGCCAAGGCCACCCCCGGCCCCGCGAGGGCCCCGGCGGCAGCCGGAGCAAAGGAAGCCCCGCACCTCCCGGGGCTGCCCGCATCCACCCGCACCCCGGCTCCCCCGGCAGCCTCCCGTCCCCCGCCCGCCGCAGCGGCTCCCCGACGCGCACCCCACCTCCGCGGGGAGCGGGAGGACACGGCAGCAAGCGGCGCCCGGGCACCCCCTTCCCCGGGCAGGGCCACCCCCCTCTCCCTTCCGCCTGCACCCCACACCGAGCCGCGACACCCACCCCCCCCCCCAGCCCCCTCCCCGCGGCGGCCCACGCGCGCCGCCTCCAGCCCCGTCGGGCCGCGCCCGCCGCCGCCGCCCCGCGCGGCGCCCCGGCGCGGGTGTTTGCTCAGGGCCGGGAGCGCGGCACGCGCCGGGCGCACGCACTTGCAACAACAAACCCGCGAGGGGTGGGGGCGGCGGGCCGGGGGCGGGGGCGCGGGGGGCCGGCGGAGGGGGGGCGGGGGGAGGCGGGGCCGCGCGGCGGTCAGCGCGTGTGCGCCGGGGCCGGCGGGGGGGTGCGGGTGTGTGTGTGTGCGTGTGTGCGTGCGGGGGGCGCGGGGGGCGGCTGTGTGCGCGCCCGCGCCCCCCTCCCCCGCCACCCCCCGCCGCTGAAAAGGCGGCGGCGCTGCGCGACCCGCGGCCGGCAAAGCCCGGGAGCGTGGACGGCGCAAGGTGCAGAGTGTGTGTGTGCGTGTGGGAGCGCGGGGGGAGAGAGTGCGTGCGTGTGTGTGTGTGCGTGTGTGTGTCTGTAGGAGACGGGGGGGGCGAGCCCCGTCCGCCCCTTATAAGAGACACAATCCCCAGCCACTTTTTTGCAAAAGGGGCTTTGCAAAGCAGCCTGCGCACACGCGAGCGCCACGAGCCTCCCCGCGGCCGCCGCACGGAGGGCGAGAGGGAGGGGGGCGGGCAGCGCCGCCCGCCATCCCCGGCCGCCCGCCCGCTCCGCCGCCCGCTCCCGCTGGTCGCCGCTGCCGCTCCTCCCTGCCCGCCGCCTCTCGCGCTCTCTCTCTCTCCCTCTCTCTCAAGCGAGCGCGGCAAAATAATTTTTTTACCTCCTTTCCAGTTTTGTTTCGGGTGGTGGGGGGACGGGCACCGGCCGCCGCTCGGGCGCCCCCGCCTCGCAGGACGCCCCCGCGCCCATGGCCAGCGGCAGCCCCGCCAGGATGGCCAGCGGCGCCGGGCAGCCGCCCTTCCTGCAGCCGGCGTGCTTCTTCGCCGCCGCGGTGGCCGCCGCCGCCGCCGCCCCGCCGGGGCCGCCGCCCGGGGCGCCGCCGCCGCAGCTGAGCCCGGCGGGCGGGCACCCCTCGCCGGGCGGGAAGCCCTCGGCGCCGCGGGCCGCCAAGCGGCAGCGCTCGGCCTCGCCGGAGCTGATGCGCTGCAAGCGGCGGCTCAACTTCAGCGGCTTCGGGTACAGCCTGCCGCAGCAGCAGCCGGCGGCCGTGGCGCGGCGCAACGAGCGGGAGCGCAACCGGGTGAAGCTGGTGAACCTGGGCTTCGCCACCCTGCGGGAGCACGTCCCCAACGGGGCCGCCAACAAGAAGATGAGCAAGGTGGAGACGCTCCGCTCCGCCGTCGAGTACATCCGCGCCCTGCAGCAGCTGCTCGACGAGCACGACGCCGTCAGCGCCGCCTTCCAGGCCGGCGTCCTCTCGCCCACCATCTCGCCCAGCTACTCCCACGACATGAACTCCATGGCGGGCTCCCCCGTCTCCTCCTACTCCTCCGACGAGGGCTCCTACGACCCGCTCAGCCCCGAGGAGCAGGAGCTGCTCGACTTCACCAGCTGGTTCTGAACGCCGGCGGCCCGCGCGGCAGGTGGGTACGCGCCCGCGGAGGGCCGGGGCGGGAGGACGGACGGACACGGGGCGGCGTGGGGTGCAGCCGCGCGGGGGGACAACAGCCGGGGTGTCCCCGCAGCCGGGGAGTCCCCGCAGCCGGGGGCCGCGCGTCCCGCGGTACTTACGAGCGGCTCCGGCAGCCGGGCGCGGCGCTGCTCCCGGCGCGGCTCTGATCTGCTCTCTCTTTTATTGTTACAGGACAGTTGCAAAAGGGAAAAAAAACAAAGCAAAACACAAATATATCACAGACAGAAAGACAGACACAAATCCACTCAGAAAAAGAACCTGTTGCGTTTCCCTCTCCGCCGCCGTCGGAGGGCGGTGCGGGCACGTCTCCCGGCGGGCGGGCACAGCGCTGCGCGCCGCGGGGGCGGTCGGGGCGGCCGCCCCCAGCCCCGGAGCCCGGCCGGCCCTTGCACTGCGCCGCGCCGCCCAGGACTGCGCCCCGGCGGAGCGGGTGGCCGCGGGGGAGCCGAGGGGGGCCCCGGCCGGGCCGCCTCCGCCCCGGGCCGCGGGGGAGGGCGGGCGCTGCGCTCCTCGGCCTGCGGAGGAGCCCTTCCTCGGGCCCGGCAGCCACGCATCCCCCCTCCGCACCCCGCCGCCGCCGCGGCCCTTCAGAGACTGGCGGCCGTCGCTCTGTGGACAAAGTCGGTTCCCCAGTGTGTGTGGAGGTGTTGAAATTCAGCTATGCTGTACTCAAAGAAGACCCCGGAGCCCCGTCTCCCCTGCTCCCCGCGCATCGTCCTCCCCTTGCTCCGAGTTTGTCCTCCCGTTTCCATCATAGAATGCTTCCAATCTTTTTTGTGAATTTTTTTATTATAAGAAAATCTATTTGTATCTACCCTAACCAATTTGGGGATATATTAAGCTATTTTTGTACATAAGAGAGAGAGATTTATAGAGGTTTTGTACAAATGGTTTAAAATGTGTATATCTTGACACTTTTTTTAATATGTAATGCTTATTACCTCTTCATGTTTAGACTTGTAGTCGACGTTACCTTACAACTGCCATTTTTGTATGTGGTTTTGTAAAGGACTTGGATTTCCTCCAGATGTACTTTAGCACCAACGTGTCTTACTTTATAGAAACTTTGTTAATGTATTAATAATGTTATTAAACAATGTTCAAAGTGAACAAAGTTTATGCAGCTATTGTCCAAACACAAAATGGTAGCCATTTGTTTTTATATGCTGCCTTTTGGAGAAAAAAAAAAAAAAAAAAAGAAAAAAAAAACCACAACCCCACAAAAAATACAAGCAAGCAAACAAAAAAAACCCCTGTGCCATTGCCTTTTCTTACTGTTTTATTACAAACTTACAAAGGTCCTGTATAACCCTGTTTTATACAAACTAGTTTCGTAATAAAACTTTTTTAAATTGAAATGATCGGCTGCCTACTGCATGCAATTTTTTTTTCTGTCTGCCATTGACAACGATGAATGTAAGGATAAAATGTTAAATGATGTTATGCCGAAGCTAAGATGCATATGAAGTGTTTGTATCTGATGGATGTAACATATATATCTTTATCTATCTCTATATAAATATGCAAAGATTTAGCGGTATCACCATTGTTTTCTTGCCCTTCTGTGTTGCAAATGTGTATCCAAATCAAAAGGCAGGGGATGATTAATGATTGCATTGTCCTTCCTGAAATCACTGCACATTAAAGAATTCCCCCCAAAAGCCCAAGTCCCAAAAAGAGAGGGCGCTCCATCCCGCCTTTCGGCGGTGTGACCCTGGCCTCGGCGGCTGTGACCCGACGGGGCAGGAAAACACAGGGGAAGGCGCCGCCGCCCCCGGGCACCCAGCGCTGCCTCTGCGGGGCGAGCGGCCGGGGAAATACAACCGGCGGGGGAAGACTGGAAGCGGGAGGCGAAGGGAGATACAATTAAATAAATAAATAAAGTAGCAGAAATGTGTGGCAGCTTAGCGACACTGGTCTTTCTAAGCTTGTTATTCTACCCAAATAGCGTGATCTGCCTGTAAAAGTACCCAATTACCAAGACTCAAAAAGAAATTGGACGTCCCCCCCCGCTTTTTTTTTTTTTTTTTTTTTTTTTTGGCTAGCCTGCTTGTTGTTAGTTAGCAAGGACGTGACCAGAATTCGCCTTCTCCTTTTCGCCTGGCTCCTACATCGCTTGCAAATTCAGTTTGCGTGCACCAAGCCAAGCGGAAAGCAAAGCGCAAAATGCATCTTATAAAAAAAAAAAAAAAAAAAAAAAAAAAAAACCAACAAAGACGGGGGAGAGCCAGTACATCGTAGGGAGTTAAAAAAATCTAGCCCGCTCCGTTACAAATGTGCCATAGAGTTGCGAGGGATGCGCTGTCTTTAAAAAAAAAAAAAAAAGGAGGATGGAAAAACTTTGGTGAAGCACCCCGGAATTTCGTCTGTGTGTGTATGTATGTGCAGCTATATATATGCACACACGCATATGCATACATGGACCTATATTCGTATGCATATCAATGTATAGTCTTTTCTGCATTGCTTTAGAAGTGTACACACATGTGCCCCTTCGCCTCCTCCCCCCATGCCCTGAAATGATCAATATGTGATTTAATCGGCGGGGGGGGGGGGGGGGGGGGGAGGACACACGGGACACGCTGGGGTCACGCAATCCCTCATTACTTCAGCACAAACACTTATTGTTTTAACCGCTCGTGGAACTACTGTTTAGTTATGAAAATAATAACCGTTATATGCCTCCATCCGCTCTGCCTTTACAGCATCTCCTTTCTTATTTACCCACTTTTGCGAGTGTACAGATAAGGTATGCAAAGAAAGTGTAGCGAGTAATTTATAGCTATGAATATAACATTAGGATAATGTTTCATTCTGTTACAAAGGCGAAATTTCTCTTCCTTGTGTAGACAGGTGTTCTTTTTTGCTCATTTCTGAATAGTAAATATCCAGACTCATTAAACTAAAGGCAAAGTTACGCTGTTGTTCGCTACAATGTATAAGGCAGGCTCAGAAATTCACCACCTCCTCCCTCCCTCTTCCCCTCAGCCCCCTCCCGAAGGAAAGAAAGAAAGAAAGAAAGAAAACACACACACACAATTTTACTGAAGATAGGGAAAGGGCAAAGCAGGATTGGGGTAAATCTCATTACATCTGCTCTAATCGCTTAGCAACACAAAGCCTTTTCTTGTATTAGCGCGGAGAGCCTTTCAGCGCTGCCTGACAGACAGTATTCAGTTAGCATTAGTAAACTCCATAAATCAGGGACTTCTTTGGGCGCAGTGTAAGTTTTAGAACTACTCAGGGCTGGGGGGGACGCGCAAGCGGGGCGGGGGATGTGGGGGTGTGGGCTGCAGATGGAGGTTGCTGGGTCACGGTCTTATTAATTTATTTACCTATTTATGTGTTTATCATAATGCTGGAATAGCGTCCCGTTGGCAAATGTCTCTCCCCCCGCCCACGACCCCAAGTCAAGCCCCTCGGGCAGCGACGGGGAAGCACGGTGAGACCCCCACCGCCGCGGCGCTGGGCCGCGGGGACGGGCAGCGCTGCCACTCACCCCCCTTCCCCGACGTGCGAGGTCTGCGCCCGCGGAGCCGGGGGGCATCCCCGCGGCGTGGGCTTTGCCCTTGCTCCCTCTCCTCACTCCCACCGCTGCCCCCTCCCCACAGGACCCTCTGCTGCCCAGACTTTCTTCCGCGCACGGGAGAAGCGCCAGCCCCGCGCGGCCTCCGCGCCCCCCCCCCCGCGCTGAGGTAACAGCGGAGGGCGGAGGGGGAAGTGCCGATCCGCACCCAGCCGCGCAAGCGCCGGGCTTTGGGGACCCTGGGGCGCTTTCCTCTTTTTCAAAAAACTTTTTCCTCACCTTGCTCCTCTTTCTTGACTTTTTTTTTACAGTTTTTTTTTTTTTACGTTTGCTCCCTCTCCTTTCCTCCCCCCTTCTTCCTTTTATTCGCTCCCCCCCCTCCCCGCGGCGCAGGTCCTGCCTTTTGTGTGCGGACTCCCAGGGGCACAGGGGGGCCGCGGGGGCCGGGCAGGCAGCGGGCAGCGCTGCCCCCCGCGCGTGTCACGCCTCAGCCTTTATCCCGGCGGCGGCGGCGCGGCGGGGGCCCGCGGGGCTGGGGGCGGTGCACGCCCGCCGCAGCTGCCGCCCGCCCCGCGCCCGCCCCGCGCCCGCGCCCGCTCCGCGCCCTAGGGCCGGGCTGCGGGGGGCGGGCAGCATGCCCGGGGAGGGGAGCGGGCACCTGCCCAAGGTCGGGCGGGCGCGGCCGCGGCCGGGGGGACGCCCTGGCTCGGCGCTGCGCACAGCTCCATAACGCAGCGCGTATTACTCAGTGCATTCAGGGATTAGCTCGCCTTGAAGTGTAGGGGGGATTCTGTGTGTGTGCCCCCCTCGTCTCTTGGAAAGGGGAGTGGGGCAAACACCACCCTCACCACCACCACCACCCCCGGCCGCCAGCCCGGCCCGGCCCGGCGCACTGCAACTTCTTGCTCCCAAGCGAGTTCGCTTTTAGCGTGTCAGCCCGCACAATGCAGGGCTAATTCCTGCTGCAAAAGGCAAGTGGTGAGGAATCAATCGCAGGCTTTATGCAATCAAAAGGGATGATGGGTTTGGGGTTGGGTTGGGGTTTTTTTTTGTGGTTGGTTTTTTTTTTTTTTTATAAAGTTGCCTGCCCCAGACTGAATTTCTCCTGCTCCTTACCCTCGTCCTGTTAATAATCCCATGCAGGCGATTGCAGACCGAGGTAAAGCTATCATTTGTATGCGGCTGAAGATTAATTTCCCCCATGTACCAACTCAACGGCATAGTTATCTCTTTAACAGGGAAAACAGTTTGGCTCCATTGTCGGGTTGCCAAGACCGCCTTTTGAGAAAGGGAGCCCGGCTAGCCTCTGATCAAACTCAAAGGTTAGTTAAAAGACAAAACCAGCTGAAAATCTTCATGAATAATGCTGTTTCCCCGAGCCCAGTGTAGTGCAAGCGCACATTTCAATGCCAGAGCATTTTGTTATGCTGCTCGCCTAAGTCAGAATTTCACAGAAAAGGCAGAGAAGAAAAGCTCCAACAATTAGAGGGGGCCTGTCAGAAAACATTAACGCCTTCCTCGCCCAGCCTGTCAAGCGTGCTGGAAATAAAAAACTGGCATAGCGAATCGCACCTCCACCCTCCGGAGCTGCGGGAGGGGAGAGGGAGGGGGGTAGGGACAGAGAAGCGGGGGGTGAGGGGGTGGGGGGCGGGGGGAGAGAGAGAGAGAGAGAGAGAGACAAATGGACAAGCCCAGGCACTTAACAGTCCCTCTCAGCTTGGCAGTTCATCCAAAAGCTGGAAAAAGAAGGGGAAAGGACCTGCAGCTGGATTTTCTCTCTTTATATTCACTCCTGTTTCGTGCTCCAGAACGATATTTTCTCTCAGGACCATCAGGTGCACTCACATTGTCTCTGCATCTTCAACACTTTCCTGCATCAGTCCCGCAAAGCACACATGAGGTGCCTGGTGAAACAGCAGCATGGCAGAGCTCTTACCACTTTTTGCTTTCTGCTCCCTCTAGAGTCCCGCTTCTAAGTTTCCATGCCTGTGGCCATGTGGACATCCAGTGTGGCTGACCCACAGCTGAGCTGAAGCACCTCGTGTCAGAGAGCTGTGCTCATGTATAGCACCAGAGCTATCTCACCCCTTAGATTTTGTTAGGAAAACATATTTCAAAGGTACAGCTTTAACTACCCAGACTCACTACCCACTTGCTCATGTCCTTTTCCGGGGTGAAATACCTATTGACAAGGACACCAAATTACTTAAAGCCTCCCTTTCCCTGCCTGTAATTGAACATCTAGGCTTTGACTTTCCTCGCCAAAGCATGGATTTTTCTGAAGCATTTAAATTACAAGAGAGATCTGCTCCTTCTCTTACTGTATGAAAAACTTCAGACCATCACTTAAATTCTTTTTTTTCTCTCTCCCCTTGTTGCCTTCATTGTCCCATTGCAAATATATGTATATGTCAATATGTGATAAAGGCCAGATCAGTACTGTGCAACTTCTACAGCCAGCCTTTTGTCAGGGCTGGGGGATGGGAATGGGGGTGAGAAGCAGGGGAAAGTACTGCTGTGAATTGTAGTATTCACGTGTGGGTTGAAAAAATGAAAATCCAGCAAAATACGAAGTGACTGAAGAAAAGGAGTATCTCCAAATCTCATCTGAGGTGTTCTAGGGGGTTATATCAGTAAAGGGACACAGCGACACAGCTCAGATGATGTGTGAAAGAAAGATAAGTCATACTTTGCTCATGGTTAGAGCGCTGTGTAATTCCTATGTATCCTGTGGGGAAGAAGCTCTGACCTTGGGGACAGGAGCCCCAGCTCTCCATCCCATGCACACTCTGTAGCAGCACAGTGCATCCAGGCAATATGATGCTTGCTGGCCCCCTTCTGAAAGGGCAGGTGTTTCCTGCAGTTTTGGAGCCAGATGTGTTCCCAGAAGGATGTAAGCAAAGGAAGAGCCCTACTGAGAGCTGGTACGTTCATTGACTCTGACACTTTTGTCCTGGTCCCTCCTCAGTAGGAGAGGGGAGAAGTTTCATGAGGTCCCTTTCCTCCCTCTATCTGGCTAGCTGGTACTTACTATACTAATGGCAGAGGGAAAAGTTAGGTAAAAATGCAGAGGCAGGCAACTAAAGGAAAGCTGCTTTTTTTTGGTGACAAGGCATTAGCAAGCTAGATTCATTGCTGGCTATGATTTGGTCCTGTCTCAATCTATTTTAGCCTGAGATCCACAAAGACTAAACAGGGACCATAAGCAGGTCCTCACAGGTCCCTGGGGATATGCAACATTGGGAGAACATGAGAAAGCTGGCCAAACAGAGGGGGCTGCTGACCCAGACTCTGCTCTTGTGCAAAGTGCTGTGGGAAAAGCCAGCGTATATTAATAGTCTGCCTTATTTTTCTGGTGGACAGACAATCTATGTTTCTTTTCATCCCATTGTGAACAGGATTCAATCTTGTTTGTGTTCTTTACCCACCACCCCAGAAAGTGTTTGTTGTGTCTTTTTCCCAGAAAAGCTTCACTCCCCTTAAAACATCAGAGCAAACATCTGTATGTTGTCCTATATGTTACTTGGAAGCTGCCTGGGAGCAAAATTCCTTTGTAAATGTCACCCACCAGGCCTTGTGTTTCAACCCGCTCTTAGACCCTGTAAACAACAGCAGCAGTCAAGTTGTCCAAGTTTTCTGCAGGTCACTCCTACTTTGCAGCAAGACGTTGCTTTCTTGCTTTCTGCTTTTAGAAACTCTCAATAGCACTGGGGAAGGAAAGGTAAAAATCACACAGACCCCTATAACCAGCCCCAGTGGTGTAGTCCAGACCTTTTCAGTAGGGGTGGAATTGTCTTCTGAAATGGAGCCCAAACTCATTTGGTCCAATTTCACAGAAGCAGATCACAGAAAGAGCACATGTTCCCCTTTTGGGATGGGGTCTCCTCCTCCCTTCCCCCAGACACACCACTCTCTTGCTTGGTCTCCCCTCCTGCTGCTGGTTGGAGCTGTGAGCGATTTTAATTTGCACTTGCTGCACTGGCAGGGCTATATTACTCTGGAACAGGAAAGGAAAAGCCCCATATTAGTAAAGTGTGAAATGCAGTTTTGACTGAAAAGGGAAGCCATTTCGACAGGATTATACCGTGACAGTGCAGATTAAAACCCTGCCATATGGCATAAGATAGGCTTGCTTTTACTTTCAGGTAACAACACATTGTTAATTAAGTGGCGATGACATTTCTAAATGAAAAAAAAAAAAAAAAAAGAAGAAGAAAAGAAAAAAAAGCCACCTGTATGTGAAATAAAGACAGTCAAGTGAAGGGAAGACATTAATCGGTGTTAATAACACTGGAAATCAGCCCTCAGTGCTAATAATACTGGAAATCAGCCTTCTTTTATCACTATGGTTAATTTAAATAGGAGGGGGAATTTGTTTGATTTGTTATTGAGTAAACAACAATTCACATGTGCACTCAGAGAAGGGAACACAGGGCTCCTGAAAGGTGCCCGACTGACAGCACGGGAGAGCAAAGTCCTGTATCACATCCAGGACAAACACGGCCCAGGCAATAGCGCAGAGAAGTTCCCCACCCTTCTTTGCCAAGGGCCTGCAAGAGGGTGGCAGAGAGTTTCCCTCAACAAGGCAGGAGGCCAGCCTGCCTGCTTTAGTGTTGGTTACAGGTAAGCACATGCCTAAATGCCTCACTGTACTGGAGACCTTTGCTTTGCATCTCTGAGGGTACGCCAGCAAACGATGGTATAACCCAGGGGTCCTCAAACTATGGCCCGCGGGCTGGATACGGCCCCCCAGGGTCTTCAATCTGGCCCCCAGTATTTACAGAACCCCCCCACCCCCCCCTGCCGGGGGTTGGGGGGGAAACCAAGCAGCCGCAGATGGCTGCCTGCCACTGCATCTGTGCGCCGGCCCCCTGGTTAAAATGTTTGAGAACCGCTGGTATAACCAGTTGACTCCAAACCTACAGTCCCTCCTACATGCACTACTGTGTCACTGTGGGACTGCAATGGCTTTAAGACAATAAATGGGATAATATCAGGCTGTTGGTCTACAAGCAAAGGGTCACTGGTAATTAATAACCAACCCTTTGGACCTTTCAGATGAAGGATGTTCTTCAAAGACCTGAGACTTTTACTTCAAGCTTCTAAGCAATGTCTGTGTATATTCTTCTACACCATTACAAACTGCATTTGGAGCTGCTGATCCAAAAGGCTGAAGAACAGGCAGTAGGACACACTTTGCTTCACCCTGTTTTAACTGTCAGAGCAAACCACATTTTAAGCTACTGTAATGCAGATTGTGTTAGTTTGCCCGGCTCTGAACCCTGATCTAGCAAGGACACTTACAGATACACAACTGTATCTCTTCCATCTCTCACTGGCTGTGTTGCCACTCAGATGAAATCCCATGTTTCATGTGGTCCTCACAGATTTTGCATGCTCGATGATTTGAAGTTGGAATTAAGCAGCCAGGTAAGGTTTTAAACAGATTTATGTCCATGGATGAGCCTGAAAAGCCTGACAGCACTTTATACTTTCTGCTTTCAAATATTTGCTGCCTTCTCCTCCACCTCTTTGGCCTCCTGTTTCTTACATCTGGGGCTGCGGCAGCTCAAGAGTCACACTTTGAGCCATCTTTCAGGGTAAGTACCATTTGTATACCTCTTCATGCAGGTAGCCTCACATCCCTCACCAGCATGGTATATCAAGAACAAGTGTGGGGTGAAAGGACACCTGCAAACTGAGGAGGAAGCACAGACATAACATTCAGAAGCATCTTGTTGCAAATACTACCCATCTGAATCCCAGATTCCCCTAGTCTTCACCAAAGGTTTTTGCTCTGCCTCTTAGGGACCTGCTGGTGAGGATGGTGGCCAACTTCTCCTGCCTCTGAGGTGAGCAAGCCTGTAGGAGATGGGTAAAAACGCTGGCAATTTCTCCCAGCTGTGCAGAAAGGGGGATGATATGGGCCTGCAGTACCACAGGATGGGGTACTGGGTGCAATGGCAGAAAGTCACGGTACTAATGAAAGGGAGAGGCTCCCTACCAAGCAGCTGTGCCATGTACTGCTGTGCAGGACCAGCCTTGCTCATGAGCGAATGGGAGCATATAGAAAGAACAATGCTGGTCAGACACCAGACACCCCCAAGACCCAGGCAGTGCCAGCCCCAGGACATGATGCTGTAGCAGCAAGCAGCATGCCGGGGCTCCTGCGGCTCCCTCCCCTCGTGTTCACTCATACATCAGAAGAGAGATGTGTTGGTGCAAGTGGCTTGTAGATGAGGCTGGTGGGAGTGTGAGACACGTACAGGAGGATGATGGCTTTATCATCCATTCACCTACCTGGTCTCTTTCTGAACCCAGATATATTTTCACCTTCTACAACACCCTGTGGCAATCACCATGAAAAGATTATGATGTACAGACAAACAGAAATAAAATAGCCGCTGGCAGAAGCAGTGAGCAAACCTGCTTCCCTCCTCCCCTGCTCCTAAGTTTCTTGTCAGGAGACCACTGCAGCCACAGTAGCAGGAGATGAGGACAATGACAGGTCCACAAGGGGCACTCCACTCAGTCTGGGCTGTCCCTTGGCTTCTCTTTATGGCCAAATCCCATCATCTTGGCACATCACTTTTAGTTACCACTACTCCTTGCTCTCTGTGTGGGGAACTGCTACTGACCAACAGAGCATTTATAAATAGAACAATGTTTAATTAACATAACAGTAGGACAGACTTGTTGAAATACTTCCCAGACAGCAGGCAAGAGTCCTGACAAGGAGACTATTATGAGAATTTTAATGAATCCTTCAAGAGTGGGGTGGCCTCCATACACCTACATTGCAATGACTAATTTTGTTTGTGAAAATTGTATTGGTAAATGATACAGAGTAACAATAACTTTGGAGACCAGCGAATTGAATAAAGTCACTGGGTGACTATGTGAAATACTGCCTACAGGACAGAGCAGAGTGCTTACCAAATGCAGTGCAGTCATGGGTCCAAGTGCCCACAAGCTCCCGTCAAATGTAGTTTGCATAAGGCAGGCAAAGAAGCAATTAAATAACCCAAACAAGGATCTAGCTGTGCCAGATGCCACCACAGCATGAAAAGAAGCAAGGCTGCACAACTACTTCTGTGAGACACAACCAGGAGCATGTGCCTTATTAACACCACTGTTAAATGCATGCCTGCTAGCTGCTGCTGCTGTAATTGAGACAACACGCACATATCCTTGCCATCTCCCTATCTAAGAAAACAGGAAATTAAAATTGGCTACTTCAGTGATGAACCTGTGTAAGGTTCCCACCTACCATACAGCAGCCTACTTCTAACAGGGACGTGTGAAATGTGAATCGAGGGGCACTGAAAGGGCAAGGTTTACAATGTCAGTGCATTTCCTTGTGTCTGCCTCCTCCTAGCTCTGTAAACTATTCTGTATCCTCTAGCGGAGACATTGCACACCATCGGTAATGCAGTGACCATAACCACTAGGTACTAATGAGCTCAGAAGTTCAGAAACAGGCTCTTATTCTTCAAGATCTTAAACAACGAAGCTCCCAGGAAGACAGGTTTATTCTTGAATCTGCCAGGACAGCTGTCCATTGCTGTACTGTATGGACAGTAGCCAGCAAGGGACTCTGCAGACCCTGTTCTTCTGACTCCACCATCATTATACATCTGAGGTTCTTTCTCTCAAAAGATCTAGATACTAATGGAAAGATTCAGATATGTATTATCTAGGCAGGAAACCTGGGCACAGCTAGTTTTCTTCCCCAGTTTTGCCATTTTCTCTCCCTTACAGGCATGCCACATTTTTTCCCTGGAGTATGGCGAATTAGGTAAATGCACATTGATTATTGAAATATGGTGCACTGCACTTCAAACAAAATGGTGCTGCAAGGTTAGATTTGCATGGAAGTGTGTGCTAGAATAGTCAAACTATGCATAAGCATCGTCAAACACAGGTTTTGGTGCATTACTTCACACATTCAGGAGCAAAATCATCTCTAATTCATTGGGTTAGATGATGACATACACAGAGCTGATTCAGAAAGCCGAAAAAATTATTGCTGAAAACTTTGGTAACACATAAGGATTTCACTGAACTAGAATGAAACTTTGCAAACTGCTTGCCATAAGCCTTGGTTCACCAAGGCAAAGAGATGAGGAAGGAAAGAGTATGTCCTCTTTACTGCTATGGATGCTGCTACACTCGTAGGTGAAGGTTGTGAAAGCATGGATTATTCCTATCCACATGCATCAGTTTCTTGTTGAATTCTTCCTTTTGCATGATACGGAATCTTGCCTGTCAGATTAATGCAGTGCTTCACCCCCAAACAAAAATGCTGGCCTGCAACAAATCCATCTACAGCACACCTAGCTCCATCGGTGGGCATGTTGTAAAAGGTAATGAGTTCGACGCTCCTCTTAGCTCCAGCTGCTGTAGCAGCGTGTAATGAGCCCTGCTCTGTGGACTCCGGCTCTCACACTAAAACACCATTGAGAAGTGAGACAGTGTGCCAGTGAATTTAATTTACTGCTTAGCATCAGCTGGCCCCAGATGATGGAAGGTCATCTGGATGGAGGGTCAAGTGGTATAAAGAGCTCCAAATCTCCTTTCTGCCCAAGGGCGCGGAGCTGGTGAGCCCCACTGCAAGCAGGCACAGACCCAATGGGGGCACATCAACTGAGCAGGCTCCACAGGCAGATTCCTTCAGAGCATCTGCTCTCCCAGATGAGGAACCCCTCCCATTGACTTCATCCCATCAGCATTTTCACAGCAATTTAGAGAAAATCCAGTGCAACAGGCCACGTTCCTTGGAGGAGTTAGTCTGCCATTGTAGGTGCTTCTTTTCTGGTGGAGTAACTTTCTTACCTCCATAACAGCACATCACACTGTATTTTCGTTTTGGGGTTTCAAGGATTTTTAGATCACAATAGACTGTCATATCATTTCAAGGAAGAGAAGCTGGAAGGAGGGTTTGAGTTGTCCAGAAAGGGCCAATACCAGAGGTTGATGGAAAAAAATAAGAAAAGGGGAGCACATGGTGATACCACCTTCAATGACATGCAGAGCCAAAGGCAGTGACATAGTATTCAGTTGCTCCCAGGGACATTTTTCTGCCATGGACTTGTATAAATACATTGTAAGTGGCACTGAGGCTTTGGGTGCATTTTAAGCTAAGCCTGATCAATGAGGAATCTTTAACCAAAAGGTTAATTTGTTGTATTCAACCTAATGGTCAGACCTGCCTCTGCTGACAGAGACTAACTAGTCATCCCAAGATCCAGGGGATTATGCTCCTGGAAGAGCAGGACTGAGACACACCTACCTAGCAGGGGAGGAGTGCTCTTTCCCATTGGGAAGATGGGTAATGCCCTTTAGTGATATCCCAGCCTGAAACCCAGAGTTGTGACTGTCCAGTAAGAAACAGCACAGCCAGATCCAGGCCTCTGAAAAATGGAAAGCTGCTAGCTGGGGATGGCGGCCTGGGGCACAATGTGCTCCAGGCAATTTCTGCAGCTGCTCTTCAAAGACACAATCATTGAATGCAGTGAGACCACCTGAGGAGTAGGAAACCTTCCCGGGAGAGTAACATAGGCAGAATCAGACCCCCAGGGAGTGAAATATGAGCCTTTAAAAATTTACCTCACTGTGTGGTGGCAGGCTTCTAGCTGGTTTGTGTGCCTGGAGCCTGGATGCTTGCTCACATGTGTCTACAGCAAAATGCGTGCTCTTGGTTCGGTGCAATCCACACGTGCACACGTTCCTTCCCCACTTACAGCACACCAGGGACTTGGTAGAGGCCATAGGCACACGTGTGGGATGCAGGGGCCCAAAGACAGAGCTGCACAGCTACGTCCATGTGGGCAGGCTGTGCAGCACAAAGCCAGGTACCATCACTTTTCCCGCATACTGGTACTGCATGGGCTGAGCACGTGTTTATGCCCCAAATGTCTGTCTTGCTTTAGATATTGCCACCTCTTCCAACACAAAGACCTGTTTGTGAGGCTGCAATCCTTTTCTGCGGGAATGACAGGTGGGAATGGAGGTCTGATATAAATATACTCTGATGTGCAGTGGGTTGTGAGTGGGATCTCGTCTAATCTTCCACCCTGAACAAACAATTTTACTTTGCGCAAAACTTTCTCTAAAAGAGAATGGGCTCAATTAAGAAAACCACAACAACACAACTTTTAAAAAATACCGTCGTTATTGTTCGTGTGGGTTTTGGGTGGGCTGTGGAAATTGATTTACGAGTCAACCACTTTTCTCTTTTCTTGCCATCTCTCGCTTGAGTGGTTTGTAGGCCTTGGCCCTTTCTTTCACTCAAGGAGAATAAGGTTGTCTATGGAAGAGGTCAGCATTTCAAATTGGTGGAGTTCAACTGCACAAATGACATAGAACTGACAAGAAAAGACAGGGGGTTTGGAGGTCATAGACTGCATAGGTCCTGGTTGGGGTTTTTTCTTTGTGATGGGACCTGGCACCAAAATGAATTAAATAACAGGCTTAAGGACTATTGAGGGAGGGCTGAATGCAAATCAAAGATAAGTAGAAGTTTTCTTTCCTAAAAGGGGAATAATTTTTTTCCTTACCTCCCCCTTTCCATATCTGCACAGGCAAGGTCTGCATGTTAAACATGATTTAGCAGGCATTATTCTGGAGCCTTTTCATCAGGTTTCTGCAGTGATTGCCTATCTTGGCCTATGATTAATGATCTGCTGTGCAATTTGGAGGCTATAATGACTCAACAATCCACACACAAACTATATAGTCGCATTCCTTTTGCAGATTTGCCAAGCTGTTACCAAGGGGCCCACAACCAAGCAGGATTGTTAGAGAGATAGCTAAACATTTCTGCAAATGCCATTCTGCCCTTATCTTGCTGAGAAGTGCGTTGGGCAGCAGGTTCATTTACAAAATTCAAAGCCTAGATTTCAGTGGTTCGTTTAAAAAAACAAATATTCTGGTCTGAAATAATCATTAAAAAGGCTGGTAAGAAAAGATCCCGGTTTATGGTCTCTCAGTGATTATACAGACAAAATACTTTCTTTGTTTCCAAATTTTGAATCTGATTAATTGAGGCCTAATGCTATTAATGCAGTTTGAAAGAGAAAAGTTAATCTTTGGAAACCCATGCCATAAACAAAATCTGAAAATCTAAGCAGATTTTGAAGCAAAAGCTTTGTCTTCCATTTCAGTTTCTATGCAGGAGTAGGTTATGAGGATTTCTCTATAGATTTCAACTGGGTCTTTATCCAGTTAAAGTCTGTAGAATAATGACTTTATAAACTTTTTTTGTTCAAAACATGGGTCCTGATGAGAGTCATCTTGGAAAATCCATAGCTCCCGTTTGTGAGGTTGTTTTCAATAAAAGTAAATGCAAACAGGAAAAGCGAGGGCAGGGCTACAGGTGGAGTCCATCTTTCAGAAAGACATTGGTTATCTTCTGAAAAATAATTACAGAATAGCCTGTATATGTTCCTGTTTCCATTATTAATTATTACATGTGACCCAAATAATTCAGTCATAACCAAAAGAGTTCTGATATTAGTCCATTGCAGTCATATTCACTTTAATGATTCATCCAGTTTTAGTTTCCTTTGTGTCTGGCTTGAGGGGATGGGAACGGAAAGGGCATATAGCAGATCCAGTCTGTACCATCACACTATTGTTACCATCATTATTATTATCATGGAAGTGCCTGGAAGCTTTAAACAAGGGTGGGGCTCCACTGTGCTAATGTTGAAGCTTTGTAATAACATGGTACCCTCATGATGAAAGGTATCTCTTAGTCCTGTACATAAAGCGCTGAGACCCTGATTTTGGAAAGCCTTCATGGTTCCAGATTTAAGTACAAGTGTAAGCACTTCTCTGCATACAGACTTAAGCAAATACATCACACTTCAGTCTATGTCCAGCATGAAGACCGAGATATCTCCAGGCTGTTTAGGAAGAAGACCTTTCTTCCGATCCCACTATAGGCAACAACAACCTACTCCAACTCCGGCTTCAGAGCCCAATGTGTTAGAGAGTGCCTGTTTAAAGAAACATTTTTACCCCTAAATACAAATAGGAAATATACAATATGCAGCTTGAAGGCTTAGGGCTGTCACAGTTTCCTGCTGATGGGGGAGAAGGAGTAAGAAACCTCCGATTATGAACACACTCAAGCAAAGCAGTGTTTTCCCTCCCCTCTCCATACATGGGTTTTCACCTTTAACACCAAGAGCCAACCCACAGCGATGTACCATGGAGGTCCTATTATTTAGTAGGTTTTTAATTAATCTTTGCCTCAAATACATGCATAAATAAAATCAGATGTAAGCACACTGCTGTACAGCCATGATAGTGTTGCTGTGCATTTAAGTCTATTAATCTATGAATGGTTGCGTAGCTGACACTGCCTTCAGGGCAAAGGGGTGGACTAGATGGGGGTCAACAACCTTTCCGTGGTGCTCTGTTAGCCTGTGGTTATCAGCCCCAAAGCAGAGGTTACACAGGACAGCCAGAGCTCATCAGTAGCTGCAAGATACTGCCTCTCAGAGAGACAAAAACCTGCTGCTGCAGTGGGATCATTGACCTCTGTGAAACAACTGCTCCTCCTGACTCAGGCAGCGAAGCAAAGGCAGCAGCGGGGAGCCCTTAAACCTCTGAGGTTCCACTCTCAGGATGCCATGGCCTCTAGCTCCCAGACTTGCCTGTGCCTCTGAAAATCAGTACCTGTCCCCTCAGGTGGGTTCTGTATCCAAATGGCTCTCCTTTTCTTTGACCTCACAAAGGTTAGAAAGCAGCAAAAGTACACACTTACCGCACAACAAAGAAAGGACCAGAGCAGGTCTAGTCAGAGGAAATAGTTTGTCTGGGAGCCCACAGGTGATTCTGAAAAGAATGAGAAAGTCAACAAACAATGAACACTAATTTAAAAGCACTTTTCTAATTTGAAAGTGAACAGAGCTTGCTCTTCACTTCTGCATCCACACATATAGTAACTTGGAAGGGAGCAAAACAAGGATCCCCACTGGCATCAGACCTCCACCACCCATGTGGAAAACAGCACTGAGGGACACAAAGTTTCCACAACAGCTATGTCCTTAGCTTTTCTACTGGAACCACCTGTTTCAAATGTGGGACATGTTTTCTGTCAGACAGCCAACTGCCTGCTAGGCAACGTGGTGAGGTCAACTTTATTTCACGCTGGTCATCGCCTCTCAGTGCCTTGTGTTTAGTGACCTTAGTTTGAACTGCTGCTGAACTGGACCAAGATTTTCAGAGGTCATAAGTGAGTCTGAAGACCATGGTGTTTGGATATGCAAGAGGGAATGTTTCAGGAGATTCATTTTCTTGAAGAATGTCTTCAATGCTTTCAGCAAGCCAAGCTCCTTCAAGGTATCTCTCCCTGAACACTCAGAACTACTGGCCAGGTTTTGAAAAACTCTTTCACAAATTTTGTAATATTTCCAGTTATCTGAGTGAGTCAGCTTCACACCTGACATGAACCACGTATATCCACAAAATGAACTGGAATATGGATGAGAAGATTAATTGTCCATCAGGTTTCTTAACACACCACCTTGGACCCAGCTAGAACCAGGATTTTTGAAGATTTTCAAGATTTTGGCATTTTCCTTTCTGACTCAGAAAAAGGAGCACAAACAGGATCATGTGGCAGAGAAGTAATTTAAACACTTTCAACCTTCAGAGAAGTTTCGGCTGAGGTGTGGCTCAAGTATTGCCATTGATTATTGACAGGAACAGGGCAGGCTTTCTTTCCTCTGATTTCTCATCCCAAGGCATTTCATACACTGTAAGTTCCCAGGTGATGCTCGTGTACCTACGTTTGTGTGCACTGCTCAGTGTGCAACAACAAGGATGGACAATAAAGGAAATACAGAGAAAATCTGTCATTCTCTTTGAAACTGGGCGACTTGGCAGTATGAAAGAGACAGAAACTATGTTTATTTAGACATGTCATACTGAGGTCACCATCAGTTTGCATACATATTATGTTTAACTGGTAGACACAGTTTACTTTCCAAGGATGACTTGCATATGAACACAAGAGGAATAAGAATCACTCCAGCTTCACTCTTGGCAACTTTTTCTAGTCCAGGTGTTTCAAGAGGAGAGACTCTGGTCTTGAGTGATGGCTTAGCACTCTTGGAGGTCCAGAGTTCAAGTGCTGGGATAAAAGTTTTAAGGAAGTTAGAGACTTTTGCCTGTGGCTGCAAGGCACATACTAACGTGTTTTGAAATCTGAGAATGACTTAAGTCAGACCTCCCCTTTGAAGAGAGAGAAAGTAAGCTTAGGTGAAAGTATTGTAGCTTCAAGAATGTGGATAAGCATGTAATTATCTACAAGGCAATGAGAAGAGAAAACTATGATTTTCATCATAAGCTGAAAATTCTGCCCCAGAATCATCCAGAACTACTTCAAGCACTGGCATATATATTGATGACTATTTACCAAACTAACACACAGCGAATATCCGAGCTAGTAGATCATTTCTTTGAAATAAGTGTAACAATCGTGCTGTCTGCTGTGTGGCTGACGGTTGCAAACACCTTTTTCATGGGTTATTTTGGAAGTCACAAGTATACAGTTTGAGGCAGGCAAACAGGGATGATCACAGCTACTTCTAAGGAAACGTGTCCACAGGAGAACAGTTTGCCCAGAGTTGTATCTCTCTTCACTTGGGAAACACAGTTTTTGCCCAGCTTACAGAATCATCTTTAGGATGCATGTCAGCCAGTTGCAAAGACAGGAGTTAGTAGTTAGCCCTTGTAAATAAATAGTAAGTATTAGAGTGATCAGTCCCTCTATAGGGAATCCTTTTTTCCATGCCTATTTTTAAGTTAGATTTGAGCACCATTATATGTCAAAGATAGGTAAAATGGGGTCATAGGGCTAAAACAGCTAAGAACCTTGGAAAGACTTTGCAAGGAATAGGATTGCCCTTTTTCTGCACTGCCTGTGGTCATGCAGAAGCACAATGGTGTATGTTCCAGAAATTAAAATCTTGGCCTTCTAATATATTTTATTCTGCTCGCTAACTAAATACAGGGTGAGACAGGCATCTCTGTCAGGTCTTGTATACTCTGTTGGTTTTAACAGGAACTACAGGGCTGACTTTCTACAGATCAAGCTGCTAGTTTTCACTGTATTTGCTTTGAGTCGAGCACTGTAATCCAGAGATTAATAGAATAAAATAGCAAGAGGTAAGACAAAGTATTTTTCAAAGCTAAGAACAGTTGTGTTATGAGGGCTGGACCAAAAACCTGAGCTTCAGATTACCTAGTTAAGGGATCAGAATCACAAAAGGGGTTAATATCTGCTCCTCCAGATGTGAACTTCATTAGTTTAATCTAAAACATCTTAAGAGATAATAATACACATAATTTCAATTACAACAATTATTTAAACAGCCCTAATCCTGCACTTCATGAAACCATTTACATTCACTCTAATGTCAAACTCTGCAGGGGAATATGTTAACACAGGAAATGTAGCATCTTCTAATTACAGTACTTCCATAAAACAGAAACAAAACTGAGTTTTGAAGGCTGCGCTGAGAGCAGGGACTATTCCATGGCAGACGGGAATGTAGAAGCCCAGAGCCAGTTGCAGACAGATGGGTATACCATATTTTACTTCTCTGTGGAGACACTGACACACGTGCCTGGGAAAAGACATATTATCACAAAACATGCATATAATTTTGGAGTAAGAACACACTCTTGTTGAATGAATAAATGTCATAGTTATAGGTCATAAAAGAGAATTCCTGGGTTTTTATATGCTCTGATCTTCCCACCAGCCCAACACAGCTCATTAGAGGGTCGCAGCCAAAAATCATATGCAGAATGAGTAGCATCTACACAGTATTTTCAGTTTCTCAGTCAGAACAAGAGAAGAAACTCTGACCTCTGCCATCTACTGCAGAAAGAGAACAGCAAACCGCAGCATGGCATTTCTCTGTCAGTCAGACCTGAGGCTATCTGAAAGCCCCAGTTTCACTCTTGAGACTTTGCTTCAGCAAAGACACACGTGGTGCTCATGCTGTGGGCAGCTGCCTCAGGTTGGCCACCTGCATGGCTCTGTGCAGCTCAGCTCCTGGGGCCACTGCGGCAGCTTAGTGGTTACAGCTAAGAAACAAGTCCCCAAGCCAGGATGTCACACTGATGTCCTGAAGCTATAAAGGACATGTCAGGAAAACTGGTATGAATTTGCAGATAGGAAAACTTGAGATTATCCTTCCAGATATGGTGCTGATGCTACATCAATATGTTGTCCTCCATGGCAGTGGAAATGCACCCACTGTAAGCATGGACATATGGGTGGGCAGCTCAGAGATGTTCACGTCCCATTGAAATTCAATGTAAGCTGGGTACCACACTGCTTCAGCTGTCTTTCTAAAACCTGACCTGACCTTACATTTTCTTGTTATATGATAAGATTCTCCCAACAGTGACAATAACATTAATGCTTTGTAGCAGTAACAAGCAAGTAATATGATGCTAGTAGGCAAATGCACCAGTTTATGCTAGAACCCTTTGTATGACATACCACACAAAGAGCAAAGACTATTTCTATCAAGGGAGACTTGCCATAAAGTTTTTCTGTCATCTTGTTACACTCAGTCATACAAATGTGTATGCATCTTTTTAGAGATGCAGCAGCTTAATTCCCTCTTTGAACTTGACTGGACCACTGGCTCTCTGTAGCTCACGAGCTGACTGCAGAAATGCAAGCATGGAAATATGTCCCTCTTGAAATAAATACACACATGTGCACTTGTGTATTCAAACTTAGCATCCACCACAAGTGATTACCTCAACCATTCAATAATATATCTTAGTGGTGCTATGTCTATGCTGTGCAGGTATGTTACTACCCCCCTCCCCAACTCTACACCCCTCTTGGTAAATGGGCCATTTGCTGGCAGACAACACATGAAGTATGGCAGTTCTAGTGAGGGCTCTGGCACACACAAAGAGATCAAAATCTGTCTTAAAATAATGGAGCGATCTTTTGTGAAAAAAGATTCCAAGTGTAGCAAAGGCTCATCCATCTAATAAACGCCCCCCAACCCACCTGCCAGTAGAAAGGCTTGGTAGTGCAGGGGACAGGCTGGGAGAGGGTGATGGGGAGGGATTTTTTTTTATCCAAATTGCAATTGTTTGGAGTGCTGATGCAAGGTAAATGACAAGAAATCGAAAAACACCCCCAACACACATATTTCAACTATAGCAAGTGCTTGGGATTATTTTTTTCCCCCTTCTGTGTCTGTTTGAAGGTATTCTCCCAAGTTGACAAGCACGTGTTTTGGAGACCATTGAAAAGTTTCTGCCATAAATAGAGGAGGCAGCTTGGCTTAAGTGTTGCTAGGGAATACCTGGCAACAGGCAACAATAGTCCTTTTAGAGAGCCCAGGGCAAACAGTGACCGTGGTAATGGGGTGGGCTTAAGGGAGGCTCCTGCCCAAAGCCCCTCCACTCACACTGTGCCTCCAGCCCTGGGCTGTGTTCCGGAAATTCCCCACACAAAGCCCCCCATTCAATGGGAGGTGGGCCCGTTCGTGTGCTTTTCTGGCAGGGAGGGGGGCCTGCAGAGGGAGGGGGCCTTCTTGCCAAAAAAAAAAAAAAAACCAAACCAAAAAACCCAAGAAAAAAACCCCAAACTTTCTTTTTTTTTTTTTTTTTTTTTTTTTTTTTTTTTTTTGCAAAGGCTAAGAGAAGCCCAGAAAGTGCTAAGTTTGTAAAAGAAGCTGAAAAGGTTCAGAAAGAAGCATAATGGGGCCAGGGAATGCCCTGTGAATTTTGAACAGAGAGCAGAAAAGAGATCCTAAAAAGCAATTAGTGATGCTGCTTGTCGCTGAAGAGGGAGCTTGAAGGAGGTGGGAAGGCGCAAAAGGAAGAGGGCAACTCCAATCACTTAGTAAAGTATGAGGGAAAGAGAGGGGGGCAGGCACAGGGACAGAGAGACTGGCGCCTTTGGGAATTTTTATAGTAAAAGTGGATAGAGGGACACAGCGAGGGCAGTGTCTGAGGAGCACCTGGAGCCGAAGGCACATGCCAAGCTGAGTCTTGGCTTTACCTCCCCTGCTCATTTCTGCAAAACTGGGGAAGCAGCAGGGCCAGGCTGCTGTCTCAGCCAGCCCAACACACCACAGACCTCAGCCCCTCACCCATCCCCACAAGGAGGGCTCCTCGGCCAAAGCATCTCTGCCTGCTGGAGGACAGAGAGGGGGACATTTCTGAGAGACCTCTGGTCAATCTTTCTCTCCTTCCTGCGCTTCAATCTATTTCCAGAGCCATGCACAGATGCCTGTTTAGCCATACGTTCCCTGTGCAAAATAAAAATAACGCTGTCTGCTCATTAGCTGGGAGTTGTTAGAAAGAAAAAAAAAAGAAGGAAAAAAAGGGCTGTCTGAACAGGGCTGAATAGCTATAACGTTAATGGGTTGTCAGAAGTCTGCTGGCAGCGGGGTGAGGGCAGCCAATCCCCCTCTAGTCTTTTGTCCTAGACATTGTTTAGGATCAGTGGTAGCTCATTAGGTCGGGACAGTAATATTTCTAACGATCCTGTGGGGCTGAGGCTTCAGACTGTGTCTTCAGCTGTTTTCCTGATGTCAGTCTGATTCACAGGGAGGTATTTATCTCAACAGAGGTGCTTTGGTGGAAAGCATTATTTACCTTTCATACCCTGATTACTAACCTACAACAAAAGTTGCAGCTGGAAGGGTAAGAGGGGAAGCTGAAAGTCCTGCCTGCATGAACCAAGGTGTGTTACACTGAAAGCCAAGCTGGAAAAGCCAAGTAGATGGGGCCTTGGCCTACAATTTGGCCCTCCAGTTTGCCTCCTTATATTTCAGATTTCATCTGTAAAGTAAGGATAATCATCCATTTTACATTCTGGGGGTGGTGGAGAATAAAATATTAGAGTGTGAGGTTCCCAGGCAATGGGCCTGATAAGTAGCTAAAATTAATACCTTTCCTGCATTCAGGGGTCCTAGAAAGGCTGGGCTTTGCTGTTGTTGTTTTGTTGGTTTTTTTCTGGTTTCTAACAAAAAACCTCCTGAATTAAATTATAAACCAGAATAGATTTTTTAGTCATTTATAATTTCCCTTACATCTTATACTTATTTTCAGGCTAGCAACAGGAATTCCCTGAGGAAGGGAACAAAGTTAAACCCCCACCTCCCCTCAGGCACCTCCACCCCTGAAATACCGGGCGCAGGCATGGGGCTGAGCAGATCCTGTTCACTGAGATAGGACAAATCTCCAGCCCTGGTCATGTGTGCTGTCTGACAGTGTCACAAATCCAAAATGACATATTAGTAAAGTGATGAAACTAAAGGATAATTGATCATATGGTAGATTTTGTTGTAATTAGGCAACACATTATACATCCGCTTGACAGTCTTGCCTATCACAGAAAGCAAAGTACATTGTCATTCTCTGCCCTCTCCAAGACTTTACTTTAGTAAAGGTCTGAGATTTTCTAAGGAAACTCTGAGAGCTCCATGCAGCTGGCCTACATCCCTATTAAAAACCAGCCAAACTAACAAATAATAATGAAATTATTTCCTTATTTATTTTGTGTTAGAAAACAGAGTGGACAATGAACTGCTTTGAAACAAAGGGACCAGAACTACTCGTCCCTTTCACTCCAGTAAGAGGATGGTAGGTATGCAAAGGTCAGCATGCAGACACAGAGAGGTTCAAACCAAGAGCACAAGGCAATGAGAATGACATCCCCAGATCCACAGTGAATGCAACGCTTACCAGCAGCTGCCTCTGTGGTGCTCCAGCTCTGGCTAGAGCTGGAGCAGCAGCTGTGGGTATCCTGCAGACCAAAATAGCTCCCCGGTGGCTCTGTCACATTCCCTATGCTAAGATCCTGGGAAAGGGTTTGGTGCCCTACAGGACACCATCAAAACCCACGGAGAGACACACAGAAAAAGGCTTATGACTTCTCCACTGTTGCTTAGCTGTGATTGCGTTTGGGTAGCTCTGTTACTTGTGGCAAGTTGTAAGTGAATACCATGAATTACGAGCTCTCCATGAACAACACTCCCACCACCCCAAGGAGGGATGGAATTTCAGACCCAAATTACTATATTCTTACAATGGAAGGCATATTGTGTTGTCAGTGAAATGCCTACTAGGCAAAAGGTTATTCTTCACAGGTTACCTAATTATAAGGGAGAGTGGGCATCAAGAGGTACCTGCTACCAGCAGCACACAGCAGAATGAGGAGGCCACATCTTTGTTGAACAGATCCAGGAATGGATTTCTGGCTGATAGCAGAAGACATTCTGTCTAGAGATGAAGCAGTAGGACACATCTCGTCATCTGTGAGATAGGTTTTGCTGAACACCTTTGCGCCTGGCTCCCTTTGTTGGCTGGTTTCTCTGGTACCCCAGAAACAGTTTAAATATTCAGTCCCACACCTGGGCTGCAACTGACACTGGCGTCTGTGCCTGTATTGAGAAAAATAAAACAATCTTGGCAGGATATAGCAAAAAGAGTGGTTTTTTTTCAGCAAGTTGTTAAATAACCAGCAGCGCTTTTGTTATGTGACTGAAACTCTACAACAACTAATGGAACAAGTTCAGGATCAAGCAGAGAAAAAATGATCACCAGAATGACCCAAAGGTTTCTGAAATATTGCTATCTGTTTTAAAAGAGTCTGTATGGTATTTCTAACAGGGCAAGTAGGTGGATATGAAGGCAATAGTAATGCACAGTTTCCTCTGGCTTGTACTGACTTCTCTGTCTTGTGCAGGGTTTAAAAACTACAGGCCTGTACAGAACTCCTGAGAGTTGCACTGAGAGTCTGATTCTGTGTTTAATGATAAGATATAAAAATGATACAATATTAATAGTAGTGCTGATTGTTTTTGGCTGCTACAGAGCTGCCATTATGACAAACAAAGACTTTTTTTGGTGCTGTTTACAATTTTAACAACATACAATTTTGTCATGTTACATATGCTTTTGAGTGTGACAATGGTGCTAATCCACTGCTAAAAAATTATGTGTTTGAAGTGTTATTAAAATGCCTACTCACTGAAAGAATCTTCTATTACTTAACCAGCTTTCTGTGTGAGCAAACACATGTTTGTGCATAGATGGGAGCCCATATACTCACAAACATGCACACTTGCACATCTCTCTGCCCACACATGCATACAGTCAAGCCCACACAAATACATATAAATGTACTTACATTCAGACATGCAGGCACATATAAACATGCACACATACAGATAACCACTCACCCACAAGCCCACAGGCATAATTGTACACAAGTGTGCACGTATACACATGCACACCTAGACACACCCACACATGCATGCACACGCATACATCCTCGCACACACAGACGACCAAATGTACACTCACACATATAAACAAGTACACCTTGGAGCATGCACCAAACCACATGCACCTCTATGGGGGGGGTCATGCACTTGCATGTACACAATACACACTTGAACGCACACACATACAGATGCACCCCTGTGTGTGTGCACCATATAAGCACCCACTCATACTTGCAGTCAAGCACATACCTGCACAGACACGTGCAGACTCATGCTGGCCCACATGCATACACACACACACGCATACACACCCACCCACATGCACACCCCCCCCACACGCACAACCCCACGCACACATGCACACCCGCACACACATGCACACGCCCCCACAGATCTCCCGCCCCCGCCGCGCACCCCGCAGGCCGGCGCCCCGCGCCGCGGCCGGGCAGCACCACGGACAGCGCCCGCCCCGCGGCCCGCGCCCCCACCCCCGCCGCCCGGCGCGCCTGCAGCCTGCTCGAAAAGCACGGCAATACTGCCGGGAAAGAGGCAAAGTCACTCTGGAAACACCTCGGTTTCCCAGCAAAATGCAAGACCTTAAATCCCTGCCGAGTCCCTTTTGTTTCAAGTAGAATATCTTTAGAATCACCTGGCTTAAACACTGAGGAAATATGCCTACCTGGAAACCAGTCTTACAACTACACCATCAAGAACAGCTTTATTTGCATGCTGCAACGCTGGGCAGCAAAGGCATGGGTGTTTTCGCTATAACAGTAATGCCTTCTTATTCACATCTTCAATAACTTGTGTCCAGCATAGCAATACGAGCTGTAACAATAGCCCATCCCCTCATGCCCCAGCACAAAGCCACAAAATAACATCTTTCTCACCCAGTGAAGGCTTAAAAAACAATGGCCTGGTTGAGATGATACTCTCAGCTTTCAGGTGAATGAGGTTATAGATCTTGCTGAACATGTGATGGTGGAAGAACATTTAGTGTTATCTGGACTCAGCAGCTGAAGTTCACCAAGTGTTAATGCCTCCACAAAAGAGGCTGTTTCAGCAGCACGGTTAAGTGAGCTGAGCTTTCTGGTGATGGCTAGAAAAGCATATTCATATGCATTAGAACAGGGGCTCTCAAACTATGGCCTGCGGGCCGGATACAGCCCCCCAGGGTCTTCAATCCACCCCCCTGTATTTACAGCCCCCCCCCCCCGCCCCAGTCCCCGCCCACCCACCCCCACCCCACCCCCCGCCAGGGGTTGGGGGGGGAACCAAGCAGCCGCAGATGACTGCCTGCCACTTCATCTGCGCGCCAGCCCCCTGTTTAAAAAGTTTGAGGACCCCTGCGCTAGAAGGATGACATGGAGTCTCTGTGTAGAAATCAGCTCTATGACTGACAGGCGGGTCTGACAGATATCAGGAGATTGAGCGTAACTGGCTGTATGCTATGTCAATATTGCATTTGTCTACATGTAGTGCAAGGTCCCCAGATTTCAGGTGCAAAGTTTAATCTAACATCTTTAACATCAGGGATTCAGTCAATAAATGTATTGCTCAACTATGCAGACACTGTTTTTTATGTCAACACCACCTTTCCTGGTATCAGAAGCAATAAATTTTGGATGCTATGCATTAGTATTCACCCAGCCAACCCTTGAGCCTTGTATGACAATAGCTGTGGGACTAAATATGCAGCTGAACTGTGATTCTCAGATACTGTGTCTGGTCGTTCCTCTGGAATTTTTAAAATATGTCAAAGAGAAAGAGTGTTCTGCGTCTCTTAATGCATTTTTTCCAATGGCCATGAGACCCTTCGTGGTGCTCTGTGGTGTTCTGCCATTCATGAGCACTTCCAGAAACTCTTGAATCAGCAACGCTTATGGGAAGTAAGGGTGCATATGTGCCAGATACAACCCCTTCACAGCTTTGAGAGATCTGACAGTTTAAACAGGTACAAGACAGGAGAAAGGAGGTGTTGCAGCCACCCTTTTATAACAAGCAAACTGCCTGTCCCTCCAGGCAGTTTGAAATAGGGGCAGAGGCCATGGGAGCACAGTGCCCACAGGGGATGTACCTCCACATGGAAGAGCACCCTGCCATGCAGACACACTTGCAGCAGGATCAGCAGCTTTATCAGCCTGTCACACACACAGGCTTTTCCTCTCAGCCAGCAGTATTTGCCTGGGCTCAGCACATGCACAGCCTCAGACTAGCAAGTTCAGAGCCAACAGGGTGTATTTTCACTGAACTCTCTTACAATACAGCCATGATCTCTCTCACCCTGTCTGAGGCTCAGCCAAGCATGCAGAGTATAAGACCTTTCACTGTCCCTCCCCTTTCTTGCTTTCTGGTTGTTTTTTGAGGTCCAGTTTGAAATGGGGAAAGACACTTTATTTGCTCCTATAATTTATCACCAATTCTAACATTCTAGATTTCCTTGCAATAATCCTCCGTGACAAACACAGTAGCAGATAGGCACTGACTTTATTACTGCATTTTAGTTTTCAGACTTGTGGCTATCACCTAGCATTTGGGTCTAATTCATGACATCCCCACAGGGGCTGAATTCAGGCACTACAGAACTAGGCAGAAAGCGATGCAGTGTGTGCTTGGGAAGCCCAAGCTGGCCTTTACCTAGGAGAGGAAACAAGTTTGCAGTAGCCCAATCCCTTTAACAGCTTATCGCCTTCTCTCTGCCACAGCAGAGGAGGGTATGGTGCATTCAGGACACCAGCCCCTGCCTGCTGATGCAGAGCCACCTTTGACTAGTACAGGGTTAGGACTTTCAGCAGAAATGTGAGAAACCGGAGGGGCAGATCTCTTCTTTTGTATTATTGGAAAGGAGAGTTGAACACACATCTCCCACAGGTGAAGGAGAAGATGCTCAAACAAACGTGGAGGCTAGCATCTCTCCACTCTGGTAAATAGGTAGGTAGTGACACAGCTTGATGTGTCCAACAAATGAGTATAGATCCTATGCAGCCTGGTGAGCAGGGCACTCAGTTTGAACCTCCTAGCTGGGACTAAGCATCCTGAATATTACAGCATGAAGAGTGGAAAAAACCTTGATTCAAGCCAATCTATTCCTACTTAGATAAATCAATGACAACTAAAACATTATAACCAAAAAAAAATAAAGTCATTTCCTGACTGGTGCTAACTGGCCTGCAGTGTAGGTGCTGTATGCAAGGTAAAATTCAACACCGTATCAAGAGAGGCTAAAGCCCACAGCCAGTCATCACTTTGTAAATAAATTTCTGTTTTGAAGAAGTTATGTAATTCCTGAATACAGATCCTGCAGTGAACTCCAGAAGGGGACTTAACCCTTTCTCTAAAGGGTGGATGGGCTGTTTTGATTTGTAGAGCTCACTGAAAGGAAAATATTGAGACCAAAAAAAATATGAAGGCCTTAAAAGACAAATTATCATCTCCCAGCCCAAATCATCAGTTAAAAAACTGGCCACAAAAGGAATAATCATAGAAAAGCATTTTCAAAACAATAGTGAAAGAAGGTGAATCCTTTTAGAATCAACGTCCAGTAAAGAAGTAGAAATATTGTCTCCCAAGGCAAGATAGAAAGTGACTACATGAAAGAGAGAAAATGCAGTTTTAGGTAGAGTCATCTGAAATTAATCTGAAAAGAGAACCAGATCAAGTTGCTGTGTTTATATTGTATGGAAAAGCGTTTGCCACGCTAGCTGTGATAGACAATCTTGTCCTTGATTTTAAGTAGCCACAAGGATACAGATCACAGAAACAGCAGTCAGCTTACAGTCTGTCTCAATTAGGAAAAAGCTGTCTTTGCCCAGGCAGACAAGTCAACGTAGCTTTTTTTTCTTTCAAGTGCTAGATGAATAAATCCTTTCCAATTAGGACAGTTAGACTCTGAAATAACTAATACTTGCAGAAAGAAGTATAGGGGCAGGTTTAATCTTTCTGTTTTTTGCTGTGAAGCAAGTTCTGCAAAGATGGGCTTTTTATTGCAGGCTCACCACTTATTGAGAAATTATGTCCTTTCCCTTTGATGCTGATGGCTGAAGATGTGTCTTTTTTTGTTTGTTTGGTTGGTTTTTTTGTTTAACCTTCTCTTCAATGCCAGTTTAGAAAGTCGCCTTATTTGTCCAAGCGAAGTTTCTCTGTCACTGCAATTCACCTGCAGTGATATCTGTTCAATGGTGACCCATAACTATGGGACAAAAATTCGGTCTCTTATTCTTCCAAAAGATAGCTCTTAGTAGCACTGAAGGAGAAATTGAGGAACCCCATGTTTTGGGGAATAGCAAACCATTCAAGAAACAAGTCAGAAATCATTGTTAGGCTTAGATATGAAGGATATAGCACAGTCTTTACTGAAAGAAATAGAAGTGCTTGCTGAAAACTGATCTTAAAATTTTCATGAGCAGTTTTTGGCACTGTTACCAAGTTTCAGGAAATTTTCCTTGCCAAAAATGCACGCTCCTTTTCTATATATTTTTTCAAATTTTCATAGCTTTTTTCACAACAGACCATTAGTGAATTGGAGATTCAAAAACATGCATGACAGTCAGGGATGCTGTCCATCTCCTCTGAGAAGGAATTGTGTCTTCACTCTGGTCCCCTCCCCTGACTTTACCACACAGAATCTACTCCTTGTTGGAGTTTCTCTTGGCTTATGTCAGTCACTAAGAAGAAGACTCTGAGTCCCCATCCCTTGTAGTGCTGGCTATTTCCTGTGTGAGGTCTTTGAGTAATTAATGTCTAAAAAGCCTGTCACTGTGTTAGAACTGTAAATACACACACCACGTCAGAAACATCCTTTCAGTACACTCTGCTAAGCTTCAACAAAACTCTTGATTTTGGAAACACTGGAAAGGACGTTGTAAATCACCACCTTTGAAGGCATAAACTAATGCCTGCCTTTTCCTAAGTACACTTGTAAAGCTGCACACAGACGTTTTCCAGCACTTTGAACAATTCAGTCTCCTGGTAAGACGAAAAAAATGGTTTGCTTAAACACCTGTATGGAAAGTGATATCTAATCTTTTATGTTCACTATTGGAGAGTGCTCAGGTCAATCAAGTCAATAGAAAGCAGCGGTAACTCTTATTTTCTATTTTATTTTACAGTCAAGGTTGAGTATTTGCTTTTGAAAGATTGGAGGTGTTCGTTGGCAGTACCAGGGAACCAGACTGTTTTTATCTGCATGCTTGTCGCGAGGAGGAGGCAGGTGCAAAGTAAGCTTTCTAACACCGTTGGCAGCAATAATCCCTACCTGAGCATCAGCTGGCCACCTGCTCTTCAGACACAGAGATAATTCAGGCTCTGAGTTAGCATAGTTCTAAGTCTCTGCTAAGTAAATATTCATAAATTACTCAAATTACAGTAACATCAGTGGGTACGTCAATATATCAATATTTGATCACTGACAGTGATTCCTTCTGGATTCACCCCAAGGCACGTAGTCCAACCTGAAATGGCCTAACCTGTTGTAGTGCACCTGTGGTTTATAGAGGACCTATTCCAAGCCCTGCTCAAGATGGGATACAACTTTCCAATAACCTTCATGCCACCAACTACTCAGCTTATTATTAAAGCTCAGGCATCCTGAAAGCTGATGAATGTTGTGCTTATATTTCAGTCAGTAGTAAAAATCCAAAAGTTTTCATGCAGAGCTTGGGCCTAAATTTGCAGTGGGATTTATCATATTTGTGGGAAATTACTTTCCCTTGCTTAGTGACACATCCATCCTAAAATATGCAGTGTGAGGCAACTGCCAAGAGGCACAACAGACAGGAAAACACAGGGAAGTGCAGAAGCAAGTTGTTAGGAGGCAGTGCAACTACTTGTATGAGGAAGGGTGGGGGGCAATAGTCACAGATGAGGCTTGCCCTTATTCTTCTCTTATCTAAATTGATTTATTTATTCCCTCAAAATTACAACTGTCTACGTGGAAAACATTCCCACGAGCCAGGAACACAACATTCCTTGCTCCTCAGTCCCGATACAATGCCATTTCTCCCTACTGATTGAAATACCAGGCTTTAGCCCCCTGAGACTCTTTAAAGCTGTACATTACAGAGATGCCACAAAACACACCTAGAAAACCACCTGTGGCAGGGGAGCCCTGCAGAAACAGCTCCATGCTTAACGTACTGGTTTGTTGTCTTACAGAGGAATATACCTACATACCATAGAAAGACTTGCCAGCTAAAGTACTGCTTACATCACCTCTCACTTACCTGCAGGGCAGCCATCCCTGGACTAAGGGCAGGTGGGAATGGATGAGCAGTGCTGGGGCTTAAGCTTAGCTGTAAGGGTTGGAGAAAGGTGTATGGAGGAAGGTGTGTGAAGGAAGAAATACTCAGTAAATGCCTCATTAGCACACAATTAGGAAGCCAGGGAAGTCATTTGAGGCTAATTTTGCAACTATGCCAGGCGAAAATGAAATAAAGGCATTGGCTTCCCTAAGTTTGCAAGGGGCAACTTTGACCATCATGTGATGCTTGTGCTAAAAAGTGAGAGTGTAATTGCACTGGCTATTGCTGACTCCTTAAACGGACCCTTCAACAAGCCCTGCTAAAATCTCATTTAAAAAAAAAACAAAAAACAAAACCAAACAAAAAACAACCAAACAAAAAAACCCTAGTTCAAACCATCAGATGGCAAAAAACAGTTGGTTTGGATTTTTTTTTTCCCCTCATAGGAAACTTTGCTAAGATTCACAGTCTACTCTAGGAATTACAGAGGTAGAGCAGAGAGTTACCAGTGCCACATTTAACCAGAGCTGTTGGCTTTTTCTTTGGCATAGATGGATCCTGATATGATCTGGGATGGGCTGCAGGTCTCACTGTCACCATAGTCATAGTGCATGTAGATAAGGACTGGAGAGGTTAGATTAAATGGGGGAGAAAACTGAGGGGGAAAATGAAGCTGTTTGGTGGAAACTAATGAGAGAAACGTACTGCTGGTGACAGATGAACTTGCATTAAATTGTGACACTTTTTCATACTCTTACTGCAGATTGTGAAAGATTATTAATTTTTAAGTGTACTTTTAATTTTAAAAAATAATCAAAGCATTATTTATTCCACACCACCCTTTCAAACAAGGGGGAAAAACATTAAACATTTTTAAAAATAAAAGTCAGTGACTGTACTGGTGACGGGGCTATAAGATCTTTTGATGTTACTATTCTTCATTACCCTTAGCCCCTTCAAACCTCACAAAAATATTAAAAATATCATAATAAGCCCATTTGAAATGCTTCATCAAGAAAACAAAGCCAGGGTCTCATGTTTTCTAGGAGCTCTAGAAACTAGAGTTTGTTAAGTTTATAAATGTTGGACAACACACCAGGTGTTTCCATGAGCCTCTCCAGCTTACTGACACTGTGTTTTCCTTTTGCCAGGGCTTGTCTTTCATTTTTTACATATACGATACCTCTTCAAAACAAGAGCTGCTGATGGATGACTGAGTATATGCAGGCAATAAAAGTACAGTAAACTGCAGCCACACTGTAACTTACATAATTTCTTGATCAGGAATGAGGTCAAGACTGTTTTAGCATACTCAGGAAGAAGAAGAAAAAAGGAAAACAGCATGCACCAAACAACTCTATTCTCTCAATGAAGCAGGTACAGTTACTTCATGCTGGATGTATTTCAACACAACATAGCAGCTTTCCACAAAGTGGTTTAGATGAAATTTCCAGGTGACTTGTTGTATTTAAATACTGCCTGCCTAGGATTTAAATAAACAGCTTTTATATTAATTAGAAACAAATCCTCTCAATTGGAAGGTATTAACTGTTTCTAAATTGCACACATAAGGGTTACTCAGATTTTGATTCAGTTACATGCTTTTAAACTCGTCAACCATTCATAGTCTAATATGCTATAAATACAGTTTGCAACAGTGCAATGAAATATTGATTCAACTGTTTTGACCTTTCATTGATTGGTATAACATTTAATGAAGTCAACGTACACTTTTCCTTGGAGCAAGCAAGTAGCTCATTGCTAGCACACCAGCCTAGGTACATATTTATAGCATAAGCCTAGGAGAATTGTTTTATGCAGTAATACATGCTCCAATTATCTCTTTGCTGGTTTCTGATTATAGTTTAGTCAAAGACACTCAATACTGTGCAAGTAAGACCTGAATATAGATTGCCAGTCTCTTCACTGGCCAAGCACGTTAATTTCACCAGCTGAGAACCTGACTCAGGTGCTTCGTGTTATACTGACAGAAAAATCCTTGTAAAAGGACCTGGTGGCAGAAAGCACAGGAGGTGTTAGGTGCACCTGATACCTGCAGTGCAAAACTCCCACTGAAAGCAGAGCAAAGCTTCCTTAAATCCACAGGGATATTTAGTAGCTCTAAAGTTGTTAGAACCCCAGTATCAGCCTTCTCCATAAGACAACAGCCTTGTCTGACTCCTGCGAGGGATGCTCTGCTCTTCTTAGCTTTGACCCCATTAGGTAAACCCACGTTTCTTTTGTGGCCAGCTAGCTGAAACAAGATGTTGTTTCTCTCAGTCTAGCTCACACCATTCGAAAGAGCTAAACAGATTCTCAAAATGTTTGTGATCAGATTGAATAGGCCAAATTAATCCTTTGTGCTTTCAGCCTGTTTTTCATTAATTAGTGGAAACCCAACCTGACAATACTCAATATCACAGTCACCAGACTAAGAGTGCATTGCCGAGATAAATAGAGAAGGAAGATGTCAGTTCCTGGCATTATCACCCTGCTGTACAATACCTTTTTGTTTGTTTGTATATATGATAGTGACAGATAATACTCCTCCCTAAGCCTAGGATATTTCCATGAAGACATGTAAATACATGTTCTGTACAGACCAAGAACAACTGCAGTTGTCCAGCTTTTTTGGAAATCCCTGTAGTCTTGTACAAGGTGCAAGATTTTGGTGCCTTCATAGACATGTTTAATTCCTTCATGTATATTCACCCAAAAGTACAAGTGCACAGTACCCTTTTTCTAGTGGCACTTTTTCCTCTCTCAAAATGTGCATTCACACAGAGTCAGTGTTATCTCAGATCTCAGCCTCTATCAGATGAGCTCCTGCTCTCAACAAAAGCTGCCAATTAGTTTTGGTCCCTCACAACCTTTGAGCTACTACCATAATGGCTTTTGTCAGAAAACATTACCTCAGAAGACATTTATAGGTTCTGGTTTCCTATCCACTCATGCCAGGTTAGTTTGTGACTTTGTCCTAAAATCCCCCAGTGGGTTGGCAGTGGATCCAAAGGACGAGGGGCAAGCAGGTTAGGAAATCTGGGACACCCAGCTGCCAGATATGTTGTAGTGCCCTTCTCACAGCTCCCTCATTGTTACAACACAAACTAGTAGGCTGCAACAAAGCTTTACCAGTGGTCAGATTCTACTGTCTTCACTATACCTCCTTCCTCCAGAGGCCAAACCACACTGCTCCATCCAACCCCCTTTCCCACACTCCTCAGGGCTATTTAACCACTTAGCGGAAGGAGCTACAGCTGCACATCATCCATGTCAATCAACCCACTGCTTCTGAGGCAAGGCCACAGCTGCATACCATCAATGCCAATAAACCCACTGTCTTCATTCCTCTACAATTCCCCCTTTTTGTTTTTAACCAAAAAAGCTGTGTCTATCATCTATTGTAGGGCCCTTGGCAGGATATGTGGAAAGGCTGTTCAGGTTGAGTTAAGAAGGCACAAAGCTACATCTGATTCAGGCTCCACATCAGGGTCACCCAGGTATTCTGACTCCCCTCTCAAGGGTTCTGTGGAACAGTCGGTATCTGATGCCCTCTATAATTCTCTACAATTCTTCCCTCGCCCCCCCCCCCCCCTTTTTTTCCCCCTCCTTCTTAACATTTCAATACCTTATGTTTTTAACAATCATCACAACCTATTTACAAAAACTTTTTGTACAGTCCAGACAACTTGTCCCTGAACTCTTTTTTTCTTCTTAACATTTCATGCCTTATGTATTTAACAATCATCACAACTTTTTCACAAATAAACTTCTCATACAGTCCAGACAATTTGTCCTTGAACTCATACACATATCCCTTCTTCCATTTTATCTTGGGCTTTTCAGCTTCTGGGGGCTGATCACCTTTCTTCTCATCTGCTTTCTTGACATCTAGGATTTTGTTTTCTTCAGAGGGGGGTTCTGATGAACTTACAGTACCTCGTCCTTTCACCTCTTGGGTCACACCAGACAGTAACCTGAATGAGCTTTCAACAGCAGCAGATCTAGAATACAGCATTAATATATTACTCTGTGTTCCAGCAAGCTTCTCAACATCCTTGTGGTCGCTCATTTCTTCTACAACTGGAGACACCTTCAATGAGCACATAAACACTGGCAAGAATACCATCAGGCCGAGCAGCAGCAGCAACAGTGGGAGCCACCCATGGCACCATGCTGCTCCCGCGCCTTCCCCCAGCACAGCTATCACTGCTGTCGAGCCGGACCTGCTCTGGACCCACCGCTGCTGCTACATCTGGCTGTGTACTCTGCCGCTATTGCCTGTTACCCTCAGTCTCTTAACTCCACGGCAGTCAGGCTTCCTTCTCTTTGATCCCAACGGCACACCCTTACCAGTGTCTGATCCAGATCCCCAGGCTCTTCCCACCTATCTCAACATGATCCGGATCGCAGGCTATCCCTGCCCGTCTCTGCTACATCGGGCACTGCCATCACTGTTCAAAACTTCAAACATCCCCCAGCACAGCCATCACTGCTGTCACCACCCATTACACCCAGACTCATAATCTGAAAGTCCTGAGGTTGAGCCTCACATGGGGCACCAATTGTTGCAGCACAAATGAACTAGTAGACTGCAACAAGACTTTTACCATTGGTCAGATGCTGTCTGTGCTGTACCTCCTTCCTCCAGAGGCCAGACCACACTGCTCCTCCTCCATCCAACCCCCTTTCCCACACTCCTCAGGGCTATTTAACCACTGTCAACCAACCCGCTGCCTCTGTGGCAATGCCAATCAACCCACTGCCTTCATTCCTCTACACCTTGTGTCCTTCACTTCTCCCTCCTGCAATCAACTGCCCTTAAAACTGCTCCGGCGCTGTGTGAACAGGAGTCGATGTCATACAGATATGATTGATGGAAAACAAGGAGGTTATTATTACTTAGCAGTTTCTGCTCAGCTTTGGCTGGTTCTAAACTTGCAATTTCCATTTATCACATCACGTTTTTGTGAGGCCATCTTGGTGCAAGTCATAGCTCACGCCCAGTGTGGTGGAAGGGGGTAGGGCCATTTTCATTCCTTTAATACAGAGGGCAGCCAAGGGTGAGATGATCCCTCTGCACTAGACAGATCAGTCACAGGATTGCTGTAATTTATTCTTTGGTGATGCAAACTGCCCACGCCAGGATGTGGTGGGATAAAAGGTCTGTATCTGCCCACAGAGAAAACTCAACATCCTGCTCCCACTGAAGGGGTGCCCAGCCTTCACCATTCAAATTTCAAGTAATATAAAAAAAAAACTTTATGTCTCTCTGGGCGTATAGAGGAGTGTGTGTGGTGGGGGAGGAAGGCAGCATTTTTTTTATTTTTTGGAAAAGTGCTAGTAGCAAATTTTGCAGAGCATAAAGAAAAGTTATAGGAAGAGGCTTCTGAGGACCAATGACAGGAGAGAAAGAAATTATATGAGCAAGAACCATGGAATTTCCTTGCATCTACAGGAGGGAAAAATGAAGGGACAGGGGCAACAGCACTTCCAGTAAGATATTTTGACCACCAACTCTATACCAGTTCACACAGGAGGATGACAAGGGCATAGTAGCAGGGTTTTAGGAAGGGTAAGCAAGCCCTTCACCTACAAACCACACTTCTTCTGGAATGCAGTGGAGGGTTCCCCATCCTCCTGTCTGACACAACGTCCTACATCTCTTGTCTCCAGAGTGCAGTGCAGCAAAATGTGACAGCTTATGACAGTCACATACTCTGAGTAATTAAAAGCCCTCTAGATAAAGTCTTCTTTGCTATTGCCCACCATGTAAGAGAGCTTTAAAGGTACCTGCTGAGTACACAGGAGAATTCAGGGTATAGTAGCCTGAAGGCAGTAGAAGAAGGTAGCTAAGGAAGAAAGTCTTTTCTTTCCCACATATTTCCATGGCTGAGCTAGTCTGAGAATATCTTCCGTATACTGCAGCATGGAGATCTATGCTTAGAAAGAGTTGGAAATTGTGACAGCATCTGGACAATAAGTTACAAAGAGAGGGTTAACGAATTGCTAAGGTGTCAGAGTTTCAAAGGGACATCAATCCAGCTGCTAAATTCCCACCTGCAAATGTGCAGGGTGGGGGTGGGGGTGGGTGTGCACCACTCTGCCTTTGCAAATGAACAAACCATTTGTTTAAGCAAATCCACTTGCCCTGTATCCCAGCTACTTAATTTATGAGCAAAGATTTCTGGCTGACAGTTTCAGAGGATGTCACCTCTGAACTTGAGGTCCAGTGGTTGCCATCATGTTCTCCTGATCCTGTGCTGAAGGAGCATGTTGACAGAATGGTACACCTTGTATCATACTTCTTTACTCGTTGTCTGTCCTTGCTGCCAAGCTGATTGACTCATACAAAACCAAAGGAGGAAGCTGAGCTTGCTTTGAGAAATGGCTAAGCAAGGGGAGCTGACGCATGGGTACACACTGGAATGTCCCCCTGCTTCCCTACCAGCTCTAGCCTTGTGTGCCAGCAGGGAACTGAAACCGATGAGACCATTAAGCTCAAAAAGAGCATGGGATCTCATAGCTAAGTAGGGACAAGCTTAGGCAATACTTGAGCTGACCTATCCCCCATGCAGAGTTCAGTTCCTCCAAAATAAGGTTGAGGGTCACTGATGAAGCTGGTTGAGGAAGCTGGCATTGCAGGTGCAGTGTGCTCTTTGAGATGGATAAAAGAAAAAGGAGAAAAAATAATTGCATTTCACTTGTCATTTTTGATGTACAGTCTCCTGCTGCAAATTTGTAAGAATACATAAAGAGGGCGGGTGCTGTGGGTAAGTGTAATAAACTGGGGTAGAGTGCTTTTATCTATATCAGAAAACTTTTTCTGGAAAGCAAATGTAACCTGCTAGTGAGAGTATGAAAACCTTGTTAGGTCAGGGGGTGAGCCCATTCTCTCAACATCCTCATCACTCTTTGATTTATGCCTTTGGAGCCTGGTATGGGGTAATATGGTGTTGGAGACTACTTTAAGAGAAAGACTGTCCCATTGAGCTGCTACTGTAACCTCATTGACCCCTAGTCTCCTTTATCCTGCTGCTTTCAGGGCCCTCAGCCACCTCACTGTGCTTTCATTACTCCCTTCACAGTGCATTTCTTATGACATCATTATTTTCAGGGGGGTGTCTACCAGTTGCAAGTTCCAGGCCATGATGCCCACAGCCAGAGGACAGCAGCTACCAGTGCTGAGTGCCCTGCGGCACAGCCCGGCAGCTCTCAGGGGAGCCAGGCACACCCATTACCTGTGTAAGCAGCACCAGGTATCACCATCCCACATGAGGACAATGGCCAAATTGCTGGTGCCTCAGGCCTATGGTCCAACACCATCACAGCTAGTCATGTGCAGGTGGGATAAGCTCTCATTTGGCTCATCCCCCTAAGGCTTGAGCAGAGACCTCAGCTCCAACCAGCTGTGAGAGGTAAAGAGGATGATGATGAGACTATCTTTTTCTAGATTTTGTCCTTTTTAAAATAAACATACTGGAAAAATTTTTTTTTTAAATTACTCCAAGAAAAAAATACCCACAACTTTCAAGTGAGGAATAGTTACTAAAAACCGCAACCCAACAAACAAAAGAAAAAACAACAAAACAAAGCTAAACCCGGCCTGTCTCCTTTGTAACTCTTCTCCCTTGCTATGGAAGAATGAAAACTTTGCTTCACTGATAGGTTTGAAAACTGAACCTCTATGGGTTTGCAGGGTATTCCCTGCACACAGTAACAAAGAGCAGGCTGTAGTTCCAAGCAGACCACAGAAATGATAAACAGAGCTGTCGGTCTGTCAGCAAGACTCACATGTGCGGCGGCACATCACAGCTGTGTGGCTCCCCATTGCAATACCTCCACCACCCTTCCCAGCAGCTGGGATGCCTTACATTTTGTGCTACACAAGCCAGCTTGACCGGCAGCACTTTTCCCATTCTGTTTACTTCCTTGCACCTCAAAAATAAGTTTCTCTTTTCAAAGGATCCAGTTCTCCATTAGCCGTGTTTTCCTGAGCTCTCACATTACTTCTGGATACAATTCTGCTTACTAACGTGGCAAGTGCTGTACTTTACACACCAAATGTATTCCTGTCATACAGCACTTTCATATAGCACAATTTACCTGAATTTTTTACATGCTGCATAAGGCGCAGATCTCAGCTTTCTTGACCAAGCATGCTGGTGTGGCTGGGATAGAGTTAATTTTCTTCACAGTAGCTGGTATGGGGCGATGGTTTGGACTTGAGCTGAAAACTGTGTTGATGACACAGGGATGTTTTCATTACTGCCGAGCAGTGCTCACACAGAGCCAAGGTCTTTTCTGCCCCTCACCCCACCCCACCAGTGAGCAGGCTGGGGTGGCACAGAAAGCTGGGAGGGGGCACAGATGGGACAGCCAACCCCAACTAGCCAAAGGGATATTCTATACCATATGGCATCATGCTCAGCATATACAGCTGGGGGAAGAAGGAAGGCGGGGGGGGGGGGGGGGGGGGGGGGGCATTTAGAGTGATGGCATTTGTCTTCCCAAGTAACTGTTATGTGTGATGGAGCCCGGCTTTCCTGGGGATGGCTGAACACCTGCCTGCCCATGCGAAGCGGTCAATGAATTCCTTGCTTTGCTTTGCTTGCCTGTGCAGCTTTTGCTTTACCTGTTAAACTGTCTTTATCTCAACCCATGACTTTTCTCACTTTTACTCTTCCAGTTCTCTCCCCCACCTCACTGGCAGGAGTGAGCAAGTGACTGCATGGTACTTAGTTGCCAGCTGGGGTTAAACCATGGCACCAAATGATCTTTATTTATTTAGGAGAAATTCTCCATGCTCTGAATGGGTCATTATGTGGTCAATGTGTCTGAACCTCTATTACAAATTAAGCGTTTAAAAGCTGGGGTTTTTTTTTGCTTCTGAAAAGCTTCTCTACAGGGTCTTTACTCTCCCAGCTTTATATGATCAGTCTTATAAACACAATAATCCAAAATCTAGGTTGTGTGAGCCCAGCTCATTGCTGATGGAAAACTGGGGTCGTCTATAGAGAACCGCTGATTTGTATCCCCTAGCAATCTGGCTTACACATAATGAGATAAAATGGTGGTTTTTAAAGATATTGCAGAAAAGACTGGGCATTAAATTCTCAGGCTGACAACAAACTCCATTTTGCTGTCATTCTTCTCACTGAAACATCCTCATAAGACATGACGCCCCATAAGAGGTCAAAGGAAGGAGGCACTGTCCCAGCAGACCAGCAGGAGACCTGCATCTGCACGTTTCTTATCTCCATCTAGACCCTCTGTTGTTAACAGTACAGCTAAGATCAGGTTTCAGGATTTATTCCAGTAAGAAACATTCATCTGGCTCTCCTAGCCAAGCAGCCAAGGTCAAAAAATTAAGAGACCTGGAGCCAGCTTACCCATGCATCGCTTCCTAGGGAAGGGGTTAAAAAGGAGGAATGCAGAAGAACCTCACCATATCCATATCCATGCATCAAACTTCAGGCGAACCAGCAAGGCAGAAATACCTCGCTTGGTGAGTTCTGCTGTCAGTCATATTTAATGAAGGGCTGCCTTATATGAGACACCTCAGCTGATCCCAGCTGCTGTAGTGTCACACAGGAGCTACAAAATCTCATGCAGAGCTTGAACTTTAGGAACACGAAACATTCACCTACCGGAAACTGTCCTGAGAACCATGCAACTGGACTTACCCTGTATTTTCAAATTAAATACTTCCTTGTTAGGCAATACAGACTCTGACAAACAAAGCTGAGTTTACTGACTTTTTTACTAACAATAGTAAAAATAAAAGTTTGTTTTGATAATACCAAAACGTGTTATTTCATTAAAATTGTTCCAAAGCATAAAGAAGTGCTATCTATTCACATGCATCCACAGAAATTACAAAGTTACTCATAGGAAATGAATTTCTGATTTTTGAGTTCCTCTAAACCAAGACTTGATCTCAGATGTCCCCTCTTGGTTATGTTATGACACAGACAAAATGAAATAACAATGTTCAGTTACTGTCATCAAGTCAACACCACCACTATAAATTCAGATAGAAACCAAACCTGATTCACCACAAAGTCTACTGTGTGTTATCTCAGGGCTCTTTCTGGGACAGGAAAGTGTCAATCCTTCACAACCCTGGCTGGAGGACGTGGAGCATGTCAGCTGAAGAAGTAGGATCAAAACGACAATCAGGAAGGTGATGGGTCTTGCTGGGCTGACAGACAGGGTATGCATGTGGAGTGAGCACATACATGTATACTCTGTTGCCCCTAAACTCCCTGCTGTCCCTTTTCTTGTGAGCCAGCGGGGCACTGAGCCCACTGAGCGAACTGACTTGTGCAATTTCAATGCCCTTTAGTGATGCACAAGAACAGAGCTGACAGGAGAGCAGAGGGGATGGGGCATCCCGAGGCTTCTGTTTATTCGCATTGCTGTGAAGCCCATGATTTGTCCACACCACGTGATTCAGGGACCAGCAATTTTAGATTTTGTACTGACAATTCTTTACAGCAAGTCTTCTCAGGAGGTTTCTTTTCAGGGACTACCACACTCTAATCACAAAGCAATGCCATACGTGCCTTCAAGGTCTTGCTTAGAATCATAGAAAGCCCACTAATGGGGCATTAGTCAGGGAAGACAACAATATGCCATCCCAGACCTGTCCCACCTCCCCCATTAGCCACTCACACAGAACTTCTGTGACTTTCTGCCATTGTGAGGAGCAAGACAGTAGTAACAAGCCTATAGTTACCTGGAAGCTTCCCTCAAATGCAGGGCAATCAATAAGCAAAAATACATCCCTGTTCTCAGTGACAGCCAACAGACAGAGGTAACACAGAAATCTGCGAGATGGGCCACTTTCCCCCAGTGACCCAAATACCCGAAGTCCTGCTGCCTCCCACCACAAAATGTTCTCAAAGCTACCATGCGAAAGAGCGCTTCCCATGAGGAAGACCCAGATGCTTCCTTCTCTCCCTCCCCAAATTCCCCTATTGTACACATCCAAATCATTAACCCTTAACAGCTATGTTTGTGATAATTTACAGTAAATACTGAAACACACCTCTTGATACACAGCATCTCATATTGAAAAGTGGCACCACCAACTTTCTCCTAGTTTAATCTTGCAAAAAAGTACATTGTTGTTTTCTGAGATGAAGAGATTAGGAAATGTCCACATGGCTTTAATGTAAGCAAATAAATCAACATACAAAGATAGATTAAAAAAGGCAACACCAAAAAGAATAACAAGGACCATGTGCTTAGGTTGGCTGTTTTGCTTGTAAAGACATTTTTAACTTCATTTAGTAGTGCCTCCCTCTCTCTTTCTGAATACACATGTGCAGGACGTTCAAAGAGAAGTCCTGGTTAGCAAGATCCAGTTTGCAGAGGGAGCTATTGGCAAGCAGATTTCAGAGATCACATTCCTCTTATGAGTCACTTTGTTTGCTGCAAAATTATTCCAGTGAAAAGATTTTTATTTTTTTTTGAGGTGAAGCACAGTTAAGGTTGACCTCCTTTGCTCAAATTAAAACAGGAGTGAAATGAAGAATCTGACTCATTCCTCTAATTTTACAGGCTCAATAGTAATCTAACTATGCTATTCATTTAGAGAAACCATTAATTTTGCTATGTGGCTGAAACTAGAAGGCCTCAGCTTTCTTTCTCTCACTTCCCCCCCACCCCCCCTTTTTTTTTTTGCTCTTTGTCTGTGCACCTGTTTGCACCACTTTACCATCCCATTTGAAAAACTTTGGGTAATCCTCTGGCACTAACCCTGACGTGATAATACTTCTGTTATTCAGCAGCATAATTACAAAGGACAACACAGATAAAACATATCTTTCACTTCTGCTGTGAATATGCCAGTTTTGCCAGTCTTCAAGGTGAATGATTTCTAAAACTTTCTGTATTTAATGTTCATCTAAATTCTTCACACAATGAAACTTCCAACACCTCAGGGAAAAATAGTTACTTTTGACGCATCAAAGTGAACAGTAATGGTCAAAACTTTTACAGCAGCTCTCTTAGCAGCAGCACCTTCTTTAAAACACTATGAACCTTAATGAGCAGATCTTCTCAGAGGCAGCTTGGTATTAGATCTTGCTTTGACAAGGGGCAGCTATAGCAGAGGGAAGAGAGATGCTTGGGCCAGGTAGCAAGCCAGTGGTGAAGGCAGAAACAAAATCTTTAGCTGCTGTATCATAATCCTTTGGGCCTGGACAGCATCCCTAAAATTTACCAGTCAGGTGGTGTTTGCTTTCTTTCAGTATTTTTGGGAAAAAAATTAATTAACTAATCTTCAATCTGTAAGAAAGGTTGCTAACCACTAATGTGTGGAAAGATCAACAAGAAAACGAAGTGCTGCCTAGTTCCTGATTAGGGAAAGGGAAAGGCAGCATCTTCACCTTCCTTTTCCCTTCTTTGTCATTCCACAGGGAAGGCCAAGCTTTGCTCTGTTTAGTGTCTCATAGCAGGTTGGGACTCACTGGGGGTGGTATCAAGGGGGAAGAGCCCTGGTGACCTGGGTGTCTCTTCACGAACTTCAGCCTGGCAGCCACTCCTGTAAAACTCACAGGAGCGTTTGCCAGAGTGTCTTATGTGGGTGCAATGGCTGAAAGATGAACCAAGGAGACACCTCATTCAAAGGGTAGGTGATAAGGAGCTCATGGGGGGCTACAAAACAGGATGAATTACCCCATGCTCCCTTTTCAATAGCAAAGTTTAGAACCAGTTTTCCTCCACCACATTCATATCACCACAGGATACACAAATGTTCTCTTGTGTTCCTCTGGCATGTTGCTTTATTTTTCTCAGACTGCTGAGCTGTTTGGGGCAGGACAGCTATTCCAGACCCGTGCTTAGCTCTGGGCCCACGGCTAGACATGGTCATTATATAGTGGTGACAACAGTAGCAAATTTGCCATGCAAAAGAAATGCCTTCTGTCTCTTTGGTGGGGAATTTGAAAACATTGCACTCTTGTGCTTTAAGAGCACCTGGCAGCAGCTCAAATCAGAGTCCTATCTCGTGCCCTAAAACCTTCCCGGCTGAATCACAAATTAGCACATGTCCTCAGTGAATCTTTCAAATATTTTTCAATTCTTCTGGCACCTTTTCCCAGCCATAACAACATTACCACAACATTTTACCTGGTTTTACTTCTACCCAAACATAGGCCAATGCTTGTCATCCATGCCTGGGCCTCCCTCAAATCTGGGAGCTGACAAAAGTGCAATCTCCAGAAGCACCAAATAGAGCTAATGAAACTGAGACTGAGAACCAAGGATAACCAGTAGAGCTTCTTGACCCCTGACTGTCTCACCTACCAACTTCATGGGCATACTGAACCAAAAGGGTGACAAGAAGGGTCACAGAGAGTCCTCAGGGACAGTGGTTTCAGGACAGGAATCAGCCCATTGCCGTCTCCTGTGATCTCAGAGACAGAAGGCTAAAGATAGTGATCAGTGCCTAGAAGCAAGTCAACCATGTCATGTGGTCCCAGTCAGCAAGAAGAACTTCATGTACTCTCAAGATCATCTCCCAAACTGCTAGACATTACCCTGTCCCCCAGAGAGACTGAATAAGGTCTAAGGAAAAGTAGGACATCTTCAGCCGATTCTTCACAAACTTCTCAACAATCTTTTTAGCCAAAATACGAAAACTGTTATACAGGAACAAGAGTTAGCCACCATGTCAGTAAAAGGTAAGACAAAACAGAAAGATAAACCTCTCCAGCTATGGGTTTTGCTCTTCCCAGCATCTCATATTGTTCTGTAACAACATCTAACCTAAATTGAACTATATGCAATGGAGAACAGATTTCTATACATTCTTTATAATACTTACAGAAAGGCAATGATCATTTCCAATTCTTGTTATTTTCTGCCTGAGGAGACATGGTTTTTCCTCACAATGGCAGCTTTTTGGCACCATCTGGTTTATCCAAGATGTCCAAAGTTCAGGTCAAATCTGCTGATCAAGAGTTTGTGGGTGATAGGTATATATATTTAAAAAACACCCTATTTTTCTTCCCATACAGCTACAGCACAGTATTTAAAGCATGCTTATGAGCCTTTCAGTCAATGCTGATATAGCACTTCCACCCCTGGATGGTGACACCTTCTCTGAATCAAACAGTTATCAGTCATGTGTACACAGCACTAGCTGAGGGTTCAAAAGGTAGAAGAGCAAAAACTTTGTGGAGATGACAAGAAGCCTTATCTGAGTCATTACACGCAGAAGACGAAGAGGATGGCTGGGGGTCATTCAGTGAATGCTGAAAACAAAAAATCTTCACACAGTAGTCTTGAGTAATCTCCAGGGTGCTCCCCTAGAGCTCTCTGAGGTAACTCAAATGTCATTAGTTGACCAGGATAGACAGCGTGTAAGACCGTGTTGAAGTCAGAGTCTGGAGTGACTGGCCCTACTCATAACAGAAAAAATGTTCCTTTGTCCCACCCTCACATTGACCATGGGATTGAGAATGAGTTTCAATGTCTGAATTAAGGCAGAAACTATGTTTGAGGCTTAGTGTCCATGAAACCTTGATCAAAAAAATTATCCTGAAGGGAACATAAATAGCCTGTGTTCATATCAATTCAGTGAGGAACCTTCCAAGGTCAAGCAAGAATAACATCTTCTGAGTAAAGAGGCAAAAGAGAAACTTAATGAATTTTCTGTACACAGGTTCCTCAGGTGAAGGACATCAGTTATTTTGTGGATGGGCATATTTTCAAAGTTTCGATTTAATTAGGATAATTTTCTAACAGTTTGGCTGCTCATCAGAATCTCGTCAGGATAGAAATTGGGCAAAAATCCTTCTAGAACAGACCTGATTGTGAAAGATCTTTCATTCCATGGTCCTAGCCAGCTGGAAACACTGTGAATAGCCTCTTCAATGATATTTCAGTCTCTTGCTTTTGGACCCAGCTGAAACCAGGAAGTGCAGTGAAACCATTAATACCATTAAAAGACAGAGAGGGAGAAAGATTAACCAGATTTTGGCTAACTTCCAAAACTCTGCATTTCAGTTTGGGGCAAAGGTTCAGGCTGGTTTTCCCATATCAGTTCATCCACCTTAGTTATTTCCTGCTCTGACATGGTATAAGGTGTATTTGCTTGTTCTTCACTGCCTCATATAGCAACTGCTGCTCATATTCCTTATACATCAGGCAGTGTGTGTGCAAAAACAGCAAGAGGACTGAAATCATGGCAAGACTCCACAGCTAATTTGGGATCAGAAATAGTGGGCGGGAGAAGCCGATTCCAGCTGCAAGGGGTTATATGGAAATATCCCTCTCCATTTTTCAAAGTCCTGTCCCATGTAGCACTGTTGTTCATTAATTTGAAATTATAATATGTATTATTGATCACAAATGAATGGAGAAATTCATTGCATAGGTCTGCTGGGGGGAAAAAAACAATAAAAAAGGAAAAGCACAAGGCCCTTTAGTTTTTGTTCTGGTTGTTAATGGGGAGAGGGGTGAGGAGGGGTCCCTTCCCTCTCACCCAGTCCTGTGTGCCGTGAGTCAGGCACATGGTAGGAGTCAGCAGCAACAAGGAAGAAGGGCTGCTTACCCCTTAGCCTCTTGTGTTTTAAGACAGCTATTCGAATTACTATTGAGCACGAATTTAAGTACTGTCCTGAGCAGGGACTGGTGTCTGCTCCTAAGCTTAGAAACAAATCCTTTTCAGGTGTGGAGTGGCTCCTGCACAGACAGAGTATCTTCAGCACACAGCCTCAACTGCAGCGTGGGGCACTGCTGCAATATTTGAAATTTTTATAGGATAGTCTGAATGGGATAAACTGACTACGCTAGAGCCCAAAGGGCTCCTGTGGAAGTGGAGCCACAGATGCTGAATTTACCACATGCCACTGCTGAAATGATTCAGAGTGGACAGACGCAGCCAGAATAGACCAAGGCAACATCAACAAAAATAGCAGGTAGAAAGCAGCATATGATTTTTCAGAAATTATTTTCAGACAAATATATTTACTTCTCCTTCTAGGGAGGTGTGGGGGGGTGTGTGTGGGGAAAGCAAGCTGCACGTCCTTTAGAAACAGTGCTGGTATTATTCACACTGCCAACCAAACCACTTAAGCTACAGAACCTTTGCAGTACCACAAGTGTAATACAAAAAACAACCAAAACCCACTTACTTCCTTTTTTCCCCCCTGAGTATTGACATTCTTGTGCAGTATTAGGAGAGCTAATTTAGCTTCCAGTTCTAAGAATTTTTGAATCTATAGCCAGTAATTATTTGCATTCAGGGGTACAAAAGAGGAAAACAAAGCTCACAAATTCTAGCACATTCATGTGGGATTGGGAGTTGAATTAGGATCCTCACACCCCATTGAATTATCGGCCCCCCTATTAGAGCCTTATTAAAATGGTAATGATTATAATGCCAGTCATAGGCAGGCTGTCGCACCTGTCAAAAAAAATACCCCGATTATCCTGTTCATTCAACTGTCTGGCACTCGAATCCATGTCTCAGGTTTACTATTCTGTGAAGTTTTTCTTTCTTTTTTTTTTCCCCCTCCTTTTTAAGAAGAAAAAGAAAAGATACAAGAACAAACACTTCCACAAAGGTGATAAAAAACCCCCCTCTAACTTAACATGTCTACTACCCATGTGGTGTTACGGTATCTAGGACAGCAATCGGAAGAAATAGATACTATTTCACTGGATTTCTCTATAGTGAGGAAGAATACAGAGGGCTACACTAAAATCTCTTTATAAAAAGGAACACTGGTTTTTAAGAACGAAAAGAACAACTGTCCTTCCTCTTTCCACACATATACACACCACTTCTACACACAGCCAGGATTACTCAGAGCAGTAAAGTCTTTCTTCATACACTAAATAAACACCTCGGATGGTTTAAAGGGACAGACCTCAAAAGACCAACATTAGTCTTCGTCCACAGGCTTTGCTACAGAAGAAACTGTATTCATTCATTTTCTCCTTTAACATCAGTGAAAACATAATTCAAGCTATGCAGCACAAATCTAGGGTCTAATCCTGAACACACATTCAGTAAAAGGGCACTGAGGTTTGCAGACCTCAGCCAGCTTCCAATTTTAAATCTTACAGGGACTATTCCAGTTGCTCTTCTTAATAGCAAGAGCAACAATAATTTTAATAATAATGAAAAGACACATTCTTTGCTTTCCCCAAAGCAGAAACAGTGCAGAAGGGTTCCTGAGAATTTTAACTGATAATCAAGTGGAGAGAAGATTAAATGTTTTCCATCCTATTCAAAAGATGCCTTTCCCCTTTCCTCTACCTCAGTTGTATGAGTTTGTCAAATACCACAATATAAAAGAATGTCAGTGGAAGAGCGTTTAGGAGTTGAATGCCTTCAATAGCATCTGAGACAGATGCTGTGTCACTAAGTGCCTGGCACCCTTTTGGGAAGTGGAAAGACCAACAAAAGACTGGTTGGGTTCTGTTTGTTTTGGTTTGTTCCAGAAAAACATTTTTGATGAAACATAAAAAAAAGCTAGGGTTTTCTTAACATTGGGAAGAAACGTGTAAGAACTGCACTTAGCAGGCGTCAGCTCCTGAGCGCATGAAGCACGAGATTTGATCCTGTTTTCACTGGAGTAACTAGGAAAAATTCCCTTTATTTCAGAAGTTCACCTATTAACTTGCCTAATAATTCCCACTCTAAGACAGGAATTGTAGCTACACTTGGTAGAAACAGCCACTAAATGTCATCATTATTTAAGCCATTCATTGTGTTTCTAAATATAATTTTTCTGAGCCCACACCAGCTCAAAGAATATTTGTTAAGGTGAAAGCGAACAAATTTGAAAGGATGTTGGAGTGAAAAACAAGAAGTGACCATAGAATTGAGGCCAATAAATAAGTGAGCAAACAGTGTACAGCTGCTTGCTATCATCTCCTCAGTCTAAATACACACATTTTTATTTTTGGGCCTGATGCTCCTCAATATTCTGTTTTCTACTTTTTAAGTTTATAAATACTTAACAGGAGGGATGGATGCTGCTTATTTAGTGCCTGTAAAGGAAGCACTTTGCCTTAAAGAGGACTTAGGGTTCTTTAATGATGCAATGATTCCTTTTTTTAAACCTCCAGTTATCTCTCTGTGAGTAGAGCCGGGCCAAGCCTGAGCACTTTCAGAAATCCTGTCTATAAATAACCACAATCCCTTAGTGCCCGCATGATCAGAGACATCTGAATAATGTGACTGAACAGTGAGAAATACGAGCCTACACATTTCCATTCTCCACTCCTAAATTCAGGGGGCAACCAGAAGGCTGAAGCAGCCTTTGGATCAAATTCAAGCAGCTTGAAGGTCACTTGATGTTTTGCAAAGGGTTAGGGATGCTCTGAGACCGTATCACTAACTTCATGGCACATGCTGCCCTGGCTCTACTACCTAGCCTCTCTATCTTGCCTTAATTTGCCTCTGCCAGCTCAGAGCTCACTCCCCTCTGCCCTGCCCTTCCCCATCTCCTTATTGTCTGGAGTGCTGGAATGAAGATCTTCACACCTTCGTGCTGTCCTCAGGAGAACTGCAGCACTCAAACTGATGGCAGGAAGCTGCAAGCTCCTGAGGAAACAAAAGAAGCTATAGAGGCTGGGGAGACTGGGACAGAATGGACACAGGTGCTGCCTGACTGTATTTCTGCAGGTGGCACATTGCTTAGACTTGGTGAGGAACAGCTGAGGCAGTTGGACCACAAGCCATTTCCCACTGTCTTAGTGCACCTCATCTCAGATGCTTCAGTCAAACAGCTGCAACAAAATTCAGCAAACTAGCTTCTGAAAGCATTACCAAGAGAAAGCCAGAACTGCTAAAACTCTACCATAGCAATGGCAACAAACAGCCCCTCTGAGAAGGGTCTCGAGATCATTTCACCAACAGCTCACTTGACCAGAATTTGTCTGCAAGTGTTCAGAATGTGAATATTTGAGATGCTCCGGGCTGCATGCTACTGTTTTAGGCATTTTCTTGCTTAAATTTCACCAACACTCACATGTTTCTGTGGCTTTTCATTTTGAGTGAATGAGTGTTGCCACCCTTGTTGATGTGGTAGCTGAGAGAAACTATCCATTCTTTCAAAAAAATCCTCAACCAAAAACAGACCACCTACCCATTATTAATCAGGGTTAACAGTTAAAAATGTATGAAGGGAATCACATGAATGGAAAGCAGTATGCATGTTTTATTAGTTTGAACAACAAGGGAATAGATGGATGAAAGATAAGGTAATGATTTGTGACAGGGGTACAAAATTTGATTTCAACAATTAAATTACCCTTCTAAGAGATCCCCAAGGAAATCTATTAAAATACCATCTTCCCCTATCCCCAAAGTATACAAAAGCTGCCTAGTAACTGTCCAGTATCACTTCCTTTGTGACATGTTGGATGGTTCCCAAGACAAAAACCATATGCTGTCCGATGAATGGTAGAGCAATCAACAAGGAAAGGCTATTCTTTAAGCTACTTGCCCTAAAAGAGAGGGAGAGAGAGGGAGAGAGGAACTAAGAGCTATGCAACAAAGTTTGCACTAAAAACATAGGGTTTGGTTTTGCTCACTTAGTTTTTCACTGTATAATCAGAATTACTCCCAAATCAGAGAAAGCAAGATCACATCCCTAGAAAGTGTAAAGGGAATTGCACTTTTGAGGCCATAAAAGCTTTGCACGAAAGGCAATCCGACATGTTCAGAGAAGCATTCGGCAGTGAAAACTGGGCTGACTTATGCTTGACCACCATATCAATCCTTTTACCAGTTCCCTGGGACTGGTACTGAAGCCTGAGCTTTCCCTCTTACCACCACTTTTTAGCTGTCTTACACTGTTGTTGTACCCAAGGTTACCCCTACTGCATAAATATTGCTGTTTAAACCCAGAAGTTCCAGAGGAGAAGCATGGAACAAAAGAAGGCAGAATGAACTTCATCATAACAGAGGTAAGGGAGATTTTTGACTCAACCTAGACATAACTTTTGGGCCTAAAAATAACACTTGCAGCCAAATATGGAATGCAGAGCAAGACATGGAGCAGCATAGGACTTAGGTTCTTACATATTTATGTCATATCTCAGGTACCCAATTTACTTACTTACCACTGAATAACGTATCTGCTGATGATAAAATAGGAAGCCATGGTGCAGATGTGGCATTTTGAAATACCAGCGTGGTATCTGATACTAGAAATCAGTAACATGTACTGATATGGTCAGTATCAGGGACAAAGCCTGCCCCCAGCCAGTTGCTCAATATAGTTCAGAATACTTCCCAACATGCTATTTTTTATGTCTTTTATGCTTTCATTCTAAATTATATTAAAAAAACAACTTCCAGCATCAATTCTAGATAGTGAAATGTTTTATGTTCAGATGTGATTTTGGAAACTATGACTAAAAAACATTTCTTAATGCAAAACCCCTGCTTTGGGAGGCAAGCATGCCTCTCAGTTTACTGCTTTGCCCACCTGCATGCCCCAAATCCACAAATTTAGGCATTCACATAACTTTCACTGTATTTCTCTTTCAGAATAACCAAAATTCATCACAATATGTGGAACTTTAAGCAAATGAGCAGTTTAAGTAGATGCATATAGTTAAGTCTTAGTAGGACCTAGACTTGAGAGGAGATCTGATATCCAGCTGTAGAGGGTTACATGAAGCTCAGAAGAGAGCTCTGTGAAGAGCACTAGAATGATTTACCTACCCAGCCTGGAACATTTTCAATTCCACGGCTTTCCAGCCCATGTAGCTAGCTAATCAACAATCTCATAAAACTGCTGCAAAATTCAACAGCAACATTTTTATATACCGTGATTCCCCTTCTCTTTGAGAAAACTTCCAACTTTTAAAAAAACTGAAGAAATTTCAGAGGCTGCTATCTGTACATTTTCCAGATAGAGTTTCCCCCTCTATATTATTACTTATGATCCTGAAGCCAAACCCCCAGATCTGAAAAACTGCCCAATTGCTTCTTCAGTCTGACCCCAAGTCTGGTTAGTATTCCATCCTGAATATGCTGCTGTGACTGTGAAAAGAGGCAGTTACCTCTTTCATAGGCTGCTGGGGGTGGGGGCGGTGGGGTGGGGAAGAAAGGAGAAAAGAAGTATTCTGTCCTTGAAAAGCCTGAAGCGATGCATAGCATTATGGCTTTGGTAAGAGTTACTGGGGCAAGTACCTGAAAACATTTTGAGGCCAAAACCCCATCTGATTTACCAGTCAGGATTTTGCTTCATTGCTCCACAAGACACACCTGCACTTAAGTTCTGCAAAGCTGATGCCTAACCCCAGGGACAGGTGGGGTCCCTGTGACAGTATTTCTAAGGATCCCTAAAGATGTTGTGTTGAATATGTGTATCCCCATTTAAGTCCTGGGGGCTGAAACGCACTTAGATTACACCTAAACCTGCTGAAATTCCTTGTGATGTTCTTCTGCTTACCTTGTCTACAAGACTTGACAATCAGTGTTCCCTGTGCCCATCTACCAGATCAGCCACACACAAAACGCACCAAGGGAATATTTCTACCCTGTATGGTTCTCTGCTTAGCTATTGTGGTTTCCACTCCTGCCTGCCTTTGTCTCTTCCACCTTACACAGCTTCAGCACCTAATGTGAGTCTGTGGAAGCCCCTGGGTGATGAAAACTCTGGGGCCTTGAAGGTGCAAGGCGCAGTTTATGGACGTAGCCGTGAGACCTTCACTCAACAAATGCCTGTATGGGGGCCTACTGCAGCTGGGACTTTAACTTTATGGTATGTCTTGTACTGCGATTCATAAAGGTTTTACTGCTGGTGGTGACTCACTCAGCAGATACATGTAGCAGTTACCAGGACAACTGGAACTCAAGGTTTTCCTGCGAAAGTTTGACTCCTCACAGTTGTATATACCACATGTGAATGAAATCAGTGGGATTATTCCAGCCTAGTTGCAAATTAAGATCAGATCAGGCTCATTAATTTATAACCAAATTGTAAACAGCACGGAAGCATACTGCAGGCTGTTGTTTTGCTTTGAGTATTCCTGCTTTACACCACAAGAGGCAAGAAGAAACACCTGCCCTGCTGCAGTATCAGTTGGGTGTAACTACCAAAATCAAGAGAGACAAACAATAGATAACCAGGAATTACACACAGGCTGCTTTCCAGAGTTAGTGCTTTATGATTTCGGCAGGCCTTAATGTGATAACAGGAAACCCAATATTTACAAAATTAGTGGTTTGTGACTGTTTTTGAAGGGCAATGATCACATAAAACACGACCTAGAAATGTTCACAGTGTTCTCTGTTACCTTTGATGATGGAGACTGCTGTAGCTCTACACCCAACACTTCTGCTAAGAAATGTGTTTGATAGGTGTGCAATACTTCTTGGTACTTTTATAACAGCCTGGGCCACGTAGTGGATACTGTGCTGTTGGGAAAAAACAGTAGAGCAGTTAAAGAATTATTTTTTTCATTCTGATTATTCTAACAGGCAAAAAGAGAACTCTCTAGTCAATATACAGTGGACAGTGGAACAGGAAACCATTTCTAGGTGTTTCTACTGAAAAGCATCTTTTGCTATGATTGTGATTTCTGACAAACTTAATCTTCCAGTGACAGAAAAAAAAATTAAAATTAACCTTTACTTTTCTTATGAATACTTTTTGTTCCCTTGTAAATTCCTGGCTTGCTAAAATGACCAGGAGGAGGCTGTAGGATGCTCACAGGGATTTCCAAATGATCCTAAAATCAAATCCTTTTGACTGAGCGTATTGGGTCTGGCTAAGCCCCATAGCAGCCCATGCTGTGCTTGTATTGGTAGCTAGAAAGGTGGTGATAACACACCAGTGTTTTGGTTACTGCTGAGCAGTGCTCGCATAGCGTCAAGGCATCAACCTTCCCCCTCCCCCACTCCGCTGTAGGCTGGGGCTGGGCAAGATCTTGGGGGTAGACACAGCCAGGACAGCTGACCCAAAGTGACCAATGGTATATTCCATACCATATGATGTCTGCTCAGATATAAAAGCTAAGAGAAAGGAGGAGGAAGGGGGAAGTATTTGTTATTTATGACATTTGCCTTCTGGAGAAATTGCTACACGTACTGAAGCCCTGCTTCCCAGGAAGTGGCCAAACATCACCTGCTGATGGGAAATAGAGAAAAACATCTTTTGTTTTCCTTCACTTCCATGTGCACTACTTTTGCTGTTGCTTCATTAAACTGTCTTTATCTTGAAAGACAAATTGGGGTTTTTTCCAACTTGTTTTCTTTCCCCCTGTTCTGCTGAGGACAGGAGTGATAGAGCAGGTTGGTGGGCACTTGGCATCCAGCCAAGGTCAACCCACCTCACTGGGATTCAGCCTTTAGTCCTTACTCAGGCAAAATATGAAGACGTGTAGGTGTGACACTTAGGGATATGGTTTAGTGGTGGACTTGGCAGTTAGTTAGGTGTATGGTTGGACTCGATGATCTCAAAGGTCTTTTCCAACCTAAATGAATCTATGATTTTATAAAATCAACATAACATAAACTCCATAAAACAGCACATAGTAAGGAAGAGGTGGAAGTGTCCAGCAAGCTCTCTGCCATGTGCTGAGCAAACATCTGATGGCACTGTTATGCACTGTGGTCACAGTACACTCTTTCCATATCACCCAAAGTAGAGAATTTGGAGGATGCTTTGGATGTATTGAGCACATCCACACAGTAGCCAGTACACAATAAAGGAATGTCTGCTTTGCCTAGCATTCAAGCAGACATAATTCAGCCCAGTCACTCCAGATGTAGGGAAAAGCATGACACTGTAAAAGTGGTACACCAAAATAAACTGGAACACACACACTCTAGCTTTGCTTCTTATCTCTGACCCTTACGGTGTGACTCTGGTAAAGTCACTACATCTTCAGATCACAGGTTTCCGGGTGTAAAGCCCATTCACTCTCCGTTAGCACAACAGTGACTCAATGCTCACCTAATACAAATCACAAGCAGCAGGTGTACGTTTCCAGCGAGCCGAGCCTTTTGCCAATCACGTTTCCGGTAATCAAGAAGAAATGCTGGTTATTCCCATGAATGGAAGGAGGAGACAGGGTCTGAGGAGCTCAGTCAGGGGCACCCTGTCCCTGCACCTCCCAGAGCCCAGCAACGCTGTCTGTGTCTCCTTGCAAAGCCAAGGGACCGTTTCCAAATCTGTAAGCCAAAAGTGTGATTACACTTTTTTGGACACACCTCCATTTCCCCAGTTGCTCCTTTCTACACCTCTTATTACAGCAGCAGTCTCATTGTCTCTTATCTCCTCTCCACAGGATCTTTTCTTCTTTTAGCCAGAGAGATGTCAGGTTTTATTTCCTCTTTCTTCCCTCCATCCAGTCCCCTCATCACAACCCCCCCAACCACCATTCTGTGCTTTTGCAACAGAAGTGTAAACTTCAGAAACTATTTGTATTTCACAGGCATTCACACATTATGCCAAAACGATGGCCCAAAAGTTTGGCGGGTAATCTCAACCCCAGAATCTGTGAGCTGATGATGAATGGCTGTGAAGCTTTTGTGATTGCTCAGGCTCCATTGTGGCTGGAACAATGGAGGAGGACACAAGTCTGGCTCAGGAGAGTAACGGATAAAACTGTTGTGGAGAATGGCGGGCTCCTGCCGACATGACCACTTGTTGACATTGAAAGGATTCAAAAACAAGTGAGCAGAAACAGAAACGATTCTGTTCGGCAAGGCTATTAGTTGCAACGTGTGGCAGTGGAGCGGTCACTCCTGATGTGTTTCCTTGCTAATGAGCCCTGAATGCCCTATTAAACTGGGATGCTATAGGCCCAGCGCCACTGGGGCAATGCTATGCATGAACGACTCCCCCAGCACCTATTGGCTGCCTGCATGAAGGAAGCAACTGGCAACACTCAGACTTAAATGGGGCTGACAGTACAGTTAAATGATCATTAATTAGAGTTGCCGAACAGATAGGGACTCAAAGCAATTCTTAATGGCAAGATAACAGTCTAGCATTACTCAGCCTTGAGGAAGTTCAAGGTTGCACCCCATCTCAGTCTTTGTACGGTACAGACGGGTGTCAAATTGATTTTGGTTTCATTCATATATTCACAAACCATAAGAAATCCTGACCGTGTGTTAAGGCAGTACTAGAGACTTTTATAGGCAAATATGAAAATAACCCGGTGTCAAAAATAGATTTTATGCAGAAAAGCTTACATTAGAAAAAGGAAAAGAGAACAGTAAAAAGAATCGCTGATCGATTAGCAGGTTTGGAAACCAATTCATAAGGAAGCCACCACTCACCCTTTTTCTGTGCTCTTTCATCAGCCTCTCTCCCCAGTACTTAACACGCTCTATTCATCCAACCTTACAACTTGAACCCCTGCTTTGCTTGTCCAATCACTTATCTGGGAAAATAAGAGAACACAGCATTAAAGTATCAAGTACTAGAAGCAAAAAGTCAGAATGAGAAATGAACTCTCTGTCTTGAGGGCATCATCCCCACCCATTGGCTTGGGAAGAGGCTTTCCGCAAGAGCATATTATCTCCTAATCACCAGCTTCTGGGCTGGTTGCGTCATTCTGTGAAACAACGTGTACAGCCCCTTCTTGCAACAGGATATTGAATTAGCATGAGTCTGATTTCCTAAAAGAAATCCTGTTCACTGAAGACTGTTGTTGACTATGTATACTAACAGTGTGGTATGAATGCCTCATAAATACACAGTACAGCTCCTAAAGGCTTACAGGCCCAGGGCATTTGTGTAAGTTCTCCCACCAGGGATTGAAGTGGTGAAACAAACAATGTATACAAGTCACTAGAACAGTGAAGATCAAAGTATTTGGCAGTGTATTTTTATTTGGCATTGGAGTTTTTGTTTGTATGTATTCTTAAAATGTGGAAAGTATACTTCAATAACTACTCTAGTTCCACAATAAGTTATATAGGAGTGAGTGTACTTATACACATGACACGATGAACTAAGAATAAGTTTCTTGAATAAAACATAAGATTACATAAACTCTTAATAGTACATTATTCTGAAACATATAAAACTTTTTGCACGTTTTAAGGAACAAAGATATTGTAGAAAGGAAGGTAGATCATGGCTGTGAGAGAGATTGTTGAAGCCTGTTGAGAAACTCACTTCAGCAATTATTCACATTTTGTATTAAATTCTGCAATATTATGCATACAATATAACATGATCATATTGTACGATTCTTAAAACATCTCCATGTAGCATCTAATACAGGAGGGCCCGGGTCCAGAGGGTTTCTGAGTCATCACTGAATACAGTTCCCAGGCAAACAAATTTTTGCTTTCATCTTTTCCCTCCTCACGCATGTTCAAGGGAGTAGCCTTTTTAAAGGAAATAACAAGTCAATATCATATAATCTAAGAAATTTGTCATCATTCTTATCTGCTTTTATTTTTTATGGCAGATTTTCTCTGTGTTTTGGTTTTTTTGGTTGGTTTTTTTTTTTTCTTCTTTTCCTTTGCAAATTGGTCAGTGAAATCTCAGGTAAAGACAGAAGGAACCTTTTGCTCTAACTGAATACACTTATGATGTGGGCCATACCAGTGACTAGACTTGTGCTAGTTACAGACTGCCAGTGCTAGCGCCATACAGCCACTAGCTGTGTCACACGCAGGCTCTGCATCTATGTATGTGTGCACATGTGCATGCACATACATCTTTGTAAGCCTTAGTGTTAATAGGGATATGTCAGTAAATGGTAACAGCAGGAAAAGAAGAAAAAAATAAAACATATGGAAAACTTAAGCACTTAGTTTCATCAGAAATCCGTATTCCTTTCAAACTCTTAACATGGGCACAATAATCACGTTGGCCTTTCAGCCCTCCCTGCCTCCCCCAGCACAGGCAGTCCAGACTCACAGTATTTATTTTTCTGAAGTGAAAGGAGGTAAATGACAGTCAGACCTGGGATTATGAGAGGAAGTTGCTTTTCCCTTTGGCAGCAGGGCAGCAAGCATTGCTCCACAATCATTGCTGAGGTGCAAAACTGCTTGTGAAATAGCATATTGCTTAATAGGTTCGAAATCTTGCTTTCTAAGTATAAAATTTTCTGAGCTAAAGAGGAATCAGGAAGGTGTTAATGCAAAGGACAGTATTACTTTTCAGGTAACGTGAGTCCTACCATATTTCACTGATCAATGGGATGTGTGGAGAGGAGGATGAAGCAGATTATTGGCTCCCTACTTCCCTCTTTATCTTCTCTTCTTCCCCAACAGTGCTGCCAGCATCCCTTCCAGCACATCCAGACTTGGCTGTAGAGGGTGATGGACTTACAGATTTTGATCCATTAAATGCTGTCCCAGGCCATGGAAAAACTCACTCTGACATCATGAGGTTGGGGGTCTATTTTACACAAGCAGCAGGTGGTCAGCCTCTTTGTTTGGCAGGAAAGGCAACCTATCTACATCAAATTCCAGCACTAAGACTCTCAATCAAATCTGAATTTTCAGATGTCCCTAGAAAATCTGTTCGTTAGTTTCTGGCATCTAGGCATTAAAAATAGCCTCAGATAGTAAATCTTAAGATTTGTTGAGACTGTCATAACTAAAAAGACTGATTTTTTTTTAAATGAACAATTTTAGTCACCTCCCTGGAACTGCGAAAGAACAGGGTTGATTGACAAAGTGAAAACATAGCCGAAACCCTTGTACTCTTGTAGAGACAGTCACTGATTTTATAATTCCCTGGAGCTTCCCGTGACATAGTCTGTGGGGCTTTCCACAAGGCAGGTGAAAGCATGAGGGGACCCTGTAAGAAACATGAGGGGTGGGAGTGACACAGATATGGATTCAGCTCTTTGGGGTTTTATTGCTAATTACAGTTGTTACAGAAAGACAACTGTGCTGCTGGACACTTGCCTCAGGGAATTTGTAAATCAGCTTGTTGTGGTAATATTTATATAATAATCCCTATTCTACTTTTCCAGTTCAGGCTTCCATCACGCAGGTGGTTGCTGTGATGTCCAAAGGTCCCAGATGAGAGGGGCCCCAGGATGCCGGCGCAGTATGAACATATAGGCTTTGTTATGTTAAAGCCCACACAATAATTACATCCTCCTCTTGGTAAAGGGACCATTGAACAGGAGTATTGTGCATTTGCCATTGTCTCTCCCTGCTTTGATGCCTGGGCTGAGCTCTCATTAGGCCTAATTGGACATTTGCAACGTGCCCCCAGTGGAGGATATACCTGTGTGTTCCCGTGCCCAAGGACTGCCTGGGGAATGGGATGTCTCCTTAAGGGAGGTTTTGGGGCCATGCTGTGCTGGCCAGCTGAAGACTTCTGAGGAGCATGGCCAGCAGCCCCCAGGAGCAGGGGCAGGACTACAGCTGGGCTGTGTCAGGGTTGAGACCTTAGCCACAGCAAGGCAGAGCACTGCAGTGTCCTGTGACCCCCCCTTGCTTGGTCTGGAATAGGGGAGGGATGCCTGATCTGAGCACAGTTTATCCCAGTGGGTTTATTTCCTTCACTTTTTGTAAAGCAGTGTTACAGCTTTTGCGTTTGACTGCATTTCATCCATGGCAAGCAGATACTCTGTCAGGCTGGGCTTATTTATAACAAAACCAAACAAACTCTGCTCTTTCGGGTATGCTGGAGGCTGTTTTCCTTGTTAAGAGGCAGAATAAATAACATTGCATTTAAGGTAAGTTGGGAGGCAACGCGTGGCCAGCCTTCCTACCCACCCAATGAGTCTGTTAGACAGATATCTCCTCTGTTGATATAAACCTCGGTGTTCATTTATACTCTGCCTGAAATGAAAACTAAAACCAAAACAAAACCCACTTTTGTCAGGGAATATTCAAAGGAATGTCATGTCAGCAAAGTTTCAATGAGAGCAAGGAGCATTCAGATGCATAAAAACTATAATGTCTCCAGTCCCAGATACTTCTGTACCATATGGCCAGAGAGAAGCAGATGGGCCGGGTCACAGCGGGGGAAGAGGGAGAGACAAGGGATTGTTATCTGACCCAGTGGGCCAACACTAACAGACTGTCCCCAGTGACTGGGCTATTATTATCAGAAAGAGCTGATAAGAATGTGATCCTCACATTTATTTGCCCTCAGGTAGTTCTCACATGTGACGCCTGATCAAAATGACCCTTTTTTTCTGCAGATGTTTATTTTGGAGCTGGAACATTTGACTCACAAAGAAGCAGCAGACTGTGCTGCACTTGTCTTTTACTGATTTTAGACGCAGGTTATTCCTATCTGTTTACTTGCCTAAAGTTCAGGAAGTGGCTTGTCTAAGCAAGATAAATTCACAAACTAATAATGCAAAAAGATATATTTTTAAAAATTATTATTATTATTGCTATTACATGGCAGTGTAGACATTAGCCTGGCAAAAATAAAGCAGAACAGCATGATTCCTGTCAGAGAAATACTGGGATGTCCGATGTGACTTCAGCAGGAGGTTTCCATGTTACTGTGTTTCTTGGTTAGCTGCCCTGTATTAGCAATAAGGAAAGTTCCCCAAACAATTAAATTGCAAGGTATAGTTGCCTAAATGTTACATGGAAAGAGTTTTGGGGGTATTATTACAAGAAAAAAAAGGTACAAAACTGCATGAGAAATCCTTGCATAGCAACATTGGAGACAGAAGTCAGCTATTTCTGGTTGTGATTCCAAGATGCTAAATATTTCACCAGAGTTGCAGAATGGACCCATTAAGGGTAGTTACACTGCAGGCTTTACTTGTGAGTAGGCTTTTCTGTCTTGAATTTTATGGCTCTTCCTCTCAAGCACATTATAGCCAGTCCCCTGCTGATGCCTGCCTGAAGAAGTACTGCTATTCTAACTTTGCATCTAAGAGAACACAGCAGAGGAAAGGTCAGCACTTGCCCAATGGTGCAGAGCTCCTGGCCTCCTGGATTCTGGTGACAGGCCCTCAAATCACAAAACCATCCTTGCTCCCACTGTTGAAAGGACTTCAGCCATGACTGTGAGGGACCAATGCTCTTGCTAGAGCGGGCTTTGGATGGCTCTGCAAGACACCTGGTGTACCCAGCGGAGCAGTGGGCTTCACGGAGTGTCTGCCTTCCTTCAGCAACTAGGCTGAAGGTTAGGTGGAGATGAAAAACACCCTAAACTGTCCCTGTCCTCTGAGACAGTGCTGTGAAGAGGTAACACACACACAGAGAAACTGCACAGGACATTGCTCAAGTAACAGCTCCCTAACCTGTTCCTTTTTGCCCTCTTATAGGCCCTTACTAAAAACATGAGTGACTGAAGCATGTCCCCTGCTCACTTTCATCTGCTAGCCAGAGATGATGGGGAGAGTTTGCCCTTTCCCATTTGGGGAAGCCAGTACTGGCCATCGGCAGCCACCCGCAACAATCCTTTTGTGGGGCCGCAGGTGGGATTAGCCCATGTGTTGGCACTGGGGAGGGAAGAGCATCCCTCCCTCTCTCCATCCATCCTAGCCCCGCTGTGCTGTGCACCCAGAAACTGTTGTGACCTAAGAATGGACTGTTTATTTCTAATGGCTGAAAAAGATCATGTTTCAAGTCTCTCTTTCTACACAAAATAAGAATGAATGAAATGGTCGTGTCACTGCTTGGTATCTCCAGCCAGCTGGTGTGTTTGCCAATATTTCTTTTGCCCAAGACTGAATGCTGGACTTCCTGTTGGGGTAGTTATTTTGTAGCTGTGACACTTGGATAAACAATAAGCAGAAATGGATAAATCAGTTTTACAACATTGATGCCATTTGCTCATCCCATTCTAAGCTATTTTGTAGAATAAAGAATTTGCTGACCAGACATTGTTGTTTGACTTTAAGCACAACTAACTAGCTATTATGGGCTGCAAAAGCAGGAAAACTCTGTGTCCAAACCTTATTGAAATGGCCATTTAGGACACTGACACTCCTATTAAAACAGACAGACTTATTGCTGCTAAATGACATTACTAGCACTCACAGAGTCTAGGCAGATCGTTACCTTTTGCTGAGCTTGGAGCTGCCAGCTGACTTCTATGTTGCATCCTCTCATTGATACACCACCCTTGGGAAGCTCAACACTTGCATAGAGCCAAGGAGATTTGGCAGGGAGAGGGATGATTTTCTATGACCCAAAGGTGCAAAGGAGGGTCTCTGAGGTCTCCCGGTATTACAGCACTGACTTCAGATTGGAGATGGGCTGAGGGATGGGGTGTGTGTATATGTGCATCTACATATAGGCAGGGGCAGTGGTCAAGGGGTAACTGAGGTAAAGAGAATTTTGTCCCTCCAGGATAGTCTATACCGTTTACCAGTGTTTAGGGCTTTGGGCTAGCTCGAGGTTAGGATCCAATGCAAACTATAAGGGAGCACACATTTTGCTGAGAAACATAAACTGTAATTATTCTTTGCAGACTTTACTGGCTGGTATTAAACTTCAGCACAAGTGGCTTCCAATAGGACAAGTATTCCTAAACTGCAGAAGCATGTATGGAAAGCTCACCCCTCATCTGCAGGAGCGTCAAAGCACATCTAAGAGGGGAAAGGAGAGATTTCTGTTGGTTTTCCACTCCTGGATTTTCCCCTCTGCTGATAACTTGGTAAGGTTTCTACAGAAAATGAACATTGTTCAAGGTAATTAAAACATTTCTGGGCTAAAAGAAGCTCCCCGAGTCCCTGCTGTGAGCACGAGTGTGAGGACATGGTACCTCTGGTCATGTTGTGGGAGAGACACAGTACCTACCTCAGCCATACGGTGCCTGCTCAGATGTACGTCCAGCTCTCTATGCTCCTCGACAATATTTTAGCCAGGTTACACAGACTGGCATAGTCTCAACAGGAAGCTATGAGAAGCCAAGCTTCAAACTCAACTCTCCCTTTATTTTCAGTTCAGTGGAAGCTCATCTGACCACATCTTTACTCCTGCGCTCGTTTTCCCCTGCAGTACACTAGTCCAGGCATTGGGTTTTATTGGAATTTAACCTCATCTTAAAAATAATATAAAGCTGCTCTGGCTTGAATACCTGACTGATTTGTTTTGAAGATGCTCTTCTGAGCTGACTGTCTTTCCCCCTCATTTCCCCTACTTTAAGAGAAAAATCTTCCTTTGACTGGTCAGACACAGAAATATTTCTGAAAGGCAAGCAGCTAGATTTCTGGGAAAGGGAACAATATATTCAGAAACTTATTAGCGATGACAAAAAACTATATGAGGGTGCCAAAACTGTAGTCACTTACAAGAACTTTTTTAATACATATATACAGAAACAAGAATGACGAAGAACAAAGAAAACAGAAGAGAGAATGAGGCAAGAAAATTAATTTCCCAAGTATTAAATGTTTTGAGACAGAAGATTGGTCATTTAGTGCAAGAGATTTTCCTGTGCTAAGCAGGAATGCAATAGAAACAAAAATCAAAATTTAACTGTGCTCAATATACATTGTCCCAGCTTGATGCTGCGAAGTACTTTTCATTACAAGCCAAAAGAACAGCCCTCGCTGATGCTTACTTGAATGTCTCAATTTCTGGATTAAGCTGTCCCATTGTTTTGAAGCATAGTTATGGTTTAGAGATCAATGGGACATAGACTATCCTAATCTACTATGAACAGCCTGTAGCGGTGAAGGGATACTCTGCACTAGAGAGCCATCTAAGTCTTCTAATTACTTCAGCTACTGGTAGATTGGCTCTTACCCCCTTGAATTCCTTTGTCACCGAGGAGTTAAAATTCATGAGCGTCTATGCCACTGAATACTTACTCCAGTGCTGCTATTTTCTGCGCCAAGCTAGCCATCACCGCAAAGAGTCGGAGGTCTGTCAGGCCATCTGTTACATAATAGTCAACAATCTCTAAAATCTGGGGAAACAGAGATGGAGAGAGCAAAGATGATGAAGGGTTTAAAAAGAACAGATTGCTGCCTTGCTTGGAGGGGAGGGAGGCAGGGGGCAGGGGGAAGGGGGGAAGGCTGGATAATAAGCCCTGACAGAAGCAGAGGCAAGCCCAACCAACACAGCCAGCAAAACAGCCCCCCAAAATATTAGTGCTAGTCTCCAAGGAAGTTGACAAGGACACCAGACTGGTGTGGAAAAAATGCTTTGCGGCAGGAAAGCTGAAGGAGGCCCTAAAAAATTACAGCTACAGTTTAGGCATTGCCATACACAACTAGGCACCGAAGATTCTGTGAGAACATCCTCTAAATCAGTGAAGATGTCCACCCCAAATCTTTTTGTCTTTTGCTACTATATAATACTCTCTCCAGGGTACCACCGGAAAGTAAGTGCAATTTTTTCCTTACACCCTTGTCTTTTCCTCCTTTCCCCCTCCCTCTGCAAAGGAGGTGTTTGCTGATTTTTAAGGCATTAGAATGGTGAGGACTCACGAGTAGATCTCAGCTACCTTGTATTCACCTTGCCACACATCCACATTTTAAACAAGACTAACTCACTCTAGTGAAAAATGCTTTCAGGAAACATATTACCCATTTAACTGCCTCTGTGACCACTGAAATAGTACCAGCAATAACACTGGCTGGGTGAGCCACCCAGCTGTATTAAAACTCGCCTAACATGGCCTGACTTCTTGTCTGCTCTGTCCAGTCTTACACTTGCTCCACTCACTAACACTTGCAGAACTTACTCTACCAGCAACAAGCATAATGCTGGTGTCATCTTGATTTTCTTGGCACGTGGGGACACATCAGTCTAAATTCCTTGTAGGTCTCATCACCAGACTCCTTGGAGCTCCCTTCAAATGGATGTCTGTTCAAAAATCAAGGTCCAAATTTTATCTCCAGATGCTCTTAATGTGAAAGACCACTGGCAACCGAAGGCCTTACAGCAGTTTCAAGCAGACATTTCTGCTTGGACAGCAATGTGAAACAATGGACTTTCAGCTTTGGTTTTGTCAGCCCTTTTTGTCTTTCACAGGCTGATTCCTGCCCACAGGACTTCTGTGGCCTCTCACAACATGGCAATACATAATTTCAACTCCCATAAAGTTCATATGCTTCAGAGCATCTCTTCAGACCAAACTGGAATTGTACATGCTCTCTTGCTCAGGTGCTTTGCTTTATTATCCCTCTGAGCCTTGCAAATTGTTTTTAAACTATAGCAGAAAACAATACATGGCTGCTGAGGATGGGAGAGGAAGATGTTTTCTGAATGAATAAATACAAACAACCAAAGATGTAAGATTAATTTTGCTGGTTAACTTTTCGTATGACAGTAACCACTGCCAAAGCAAACATATCATAATGGAAGTAATTAAAATCTTTGTTCATTCATTCCTTGTTGTTACTATAGGGAAAGGTGGTTCATTAACTGAGATTCAAGTGTGCAGTGTAAAACATCCCTCTTAGCTGTATTAATGGATCACATAAGATAATAGTGACAGATGGAAAAGATGAGCTTTGTAGGTCTGATAAAAATAAACAATAAATGCAGGCACTGTTGAACTGGGTTATCACTGTGCAACACGAGTTGTGTAATGATGTTAGCACTGGCGCCTGCCGTAGAGCTGATGCTTCAGAATACTAACATCAAGTCACTTGATATGTGTTTGATGTCTAAACAAGTCCTTTGCAAAGAGGTACAAATCGTGATGGAAACTGGCTGTGGGGCTCGAAGTTTGAGATAAAAATCTGCCCAGATGTTCCCAGATGAATTCCATGCAAAATAATTGTCCAAAAGACTTTCTTCTTTTAATCGTATGAAATAAGTAGTTGGAACATTTTTTTCTTTTCTTTTCTTTTTTTTTTTTTTTTGTTGTTGTTGTTTAAAACATCCAAATAACTTGGTCCCTGCTCTAGTGCTAAAGCCTTGTCTAACATTTCGTGCTGGGAATGCAAAGCAGGGCGCCAAGTACAGTAGTACAAATAACACTTTATTTACAGTTTCATGGCTTTCAGATTTCCTGTCTCCATAATCACTTCCTACTAATTTCCTTCTGTTTTGTTTGAAATGGTAGCCTTTTCAAAGCAAACGTCCAAAGAAACAACGCCTTTGTAAGGTTTGGATTAAATCATGGAGGTTTTTATACTTCTTTTTCTTGATGCCTGTATTTCCTAGTACCGTTTTTCTGTATTAACAGAGTTCACGCTGTATGTCTGGATGGTTCAAACAGGATCGTGATAAGTGAACTGCAAAAAGGCCAACAGTGAAGGGCCGAAGCCTCAGCTGGAGGAAGCTGGCACAACTCCACTGAAGTACATCAGCTACAAACCAGAATCGTTTGAAGAACCAAATGTTTTAATGCCAGACATCGAAATCTTTCAAGCACTACCATGAAGCCTGGAAAAATTTCTAATACTTGAGCATGGACAAAACATTTAAATGTAATGAAATATGTGTGTTGTAGGAAGCAAATTAATGAGCTAACATAGAGACGGAGCTGCTATACAGGGAGATTAAAATTAAATCTACAGATTATTTGGCATATTTTTATCTTGTCTAGTGGTTTCAGTTGCCTAATGAGTAACACCTCCTACCACTATATTTAGACTCTTCTACATTATGCCAAGTTGGCTGACAAAAATGGGACAGATCCCAAGTCCTCTGTCACTTTTCAATATGTAGCTATCAATTGAAAAAAGAAAAAAAATCTGTGCAAAACCATAATATTGAGTAGCATGAGTAGACTGCACCCTTAGTGTTGTCTCTTGGTCCTGTCCCAACTACACGGCCAAAATTACCTGTATAAGAACCAAGGTAAAACTCCTATTTCCACTGCTGACCTCTGGTCTTTCCTTTTTTTCAGAGCTTTGATTTCTCTCCAGGCCTTTCAGAACTTTAACACTACTGTTACTTCCAAAACTGAAGAAAAAGAAAGTTGTGTTGTTTATTAGTTGGGTTAGGTGTGGAATTGTTTAATGAAGAAATGTCTTAAACATGTGTCAGTGCTGCTGCTGGTCAGGTTCCTTTCCTTTATTTAAGGGGAGCTTTGGCCAACCAAATATCACAAATAAATGATGAAGGTATGAGTACTGGAAGTTTTTGCCCTTCTCACGCCTTTCCAGGAATGGATCTATTGGCTTTACTTATGCTGTAAGCCAGTGCTTCTGAAGGAGCAACTTCTTTCAAGGACATCAAAACTTGCCAGTGGTTCAAGTACCCATCTTCATCAGTATCAGCCTGGAATGATGCTCACAATATCAGTTTTCACAAAATTAGCCAGTTGCCTCTAGGCAGAACTCCAGTGTCTCAGAAGTGTGGCTTTCACGATGCGTAGTTACGCTCTGCTTTCATTTTTCAAGCTGAGGGAAACCCTCAAAACCTCTCACTGTTTCCCTTCACTGAGCACAAAAGCACAGTCGTTTAGCTTTTTTTGGCTCCACATCACCTTCTTCACCAATTAGTCATTTCCCAAGTAGCAGCAGCAGAATAACTGCAAATTCAAAAATCATGTGAATATAAAGAACTGCTGAAAGTAGGGACTTGACAGCTGTCCATGAGTTCCCATTATACTGAGGTAACACATAACAGTGTTTCTACAGAGACACTAGTGTTCACTAAGTTTCTTCATGAGATGATACATCAGATATGTCCATGCACTGCACAGCCTAAATGGAGAACATGTGTAGACAGAGAAAAACAGATTTGAACAAGCAAGGATTAGTGTGTTTTTCAGCCTTTTCTACACAAACCAACACTTTTTACTTCAAAACAAAAACACTTTTACTTCAAAACAAAACCCAAAAACATATAAGACTATTACCTTTTTCTTTTTTTGGCCACCTCAGCTGTCCCTCATAGTTTACTCCCTCAATCGACCAAGCTGGAGAGGTCCCTAGTGTTTCCCTGTCAGGGACTTGACTCCTCTCCTCTCCTCTCTTCTCTCTACAGCCTAAACAGGCTTCCTCAGTCTTCAGAAAGTGCCATCCTTGCCACTTCAACAAAACTTTCAAGGTCTTCTCTAAGTCTAATGGGCCTGGCCACAGCGCCTAGCAGTGGAAGAAACTGTGCAACTCCCTGGTATCTGATAATGTAGCGTAACTCTGGGCATCCTGAAATAAACAGCCTAAATTCTCTCATGGAGCTTCAGTAGTTACCTGTCTAATTGGAAGGACCACCCAGCTTTTGACCGAAAAAGACACTGCAATAACCTGCTCTCACTAGATTTGAAAGATCTAAGTTACACAGGAGACAATGGTCATGTCTGCATTGCAAACTGGAAGACGGTGCAGAGATCCCACAGTTGATGGAGACCTGAACTGCTATACCCGCACGTTCCAGTGTGCCACAGCCTATGCAACCCGCATGAGTCTGGGAGCAACTTACCTGCAGTTCAGGGATTTCAGCTTTTGTATCCACACACCTTATCCCCAACAGGACACGTTGGACTGTGCATCTTCTAACAAAGCTGTTGAGTTTCTGGGCCTGCTTTACTTCACGCCCAGCTGGGTTAGCTCCCTCGGGGCCACAGATCATTACACACACTATTTAGAGGTTTGCATGAATTAAGTAAATGTGACTAGTGGAGAAAATCTGTTCACATTGACAGCATACTCTCTTATTCCACTTGCAGTTCTACCAGTCTCACTTGTCTTACACTGGCATACTGACTTACATATGTTCCTTATAATATCGATATAAAACATTCCTTTTTCAGATTCAACAGTCCACATAGGACATGGTTTAGTATTGTGAGCTTTCTTACAAGTCTGTGCTCACTCCTCTGTTTACTGTTTCTCTGGGACTCAGAGCAAAAGCAAAACCAATGCTCTGTCATTGCAGGAATAGACAGAAAGGTTTTCCTGGAGAAGATCTTGAGGGGCAGAGCTGCCATCTTAGAGACTTTTGTCAACCTCTGCTGGTGCTTAGAACCTCCCAAAATAGTTAGTAATGGCAATTAAAAAAAACCCCACAACTAAACTAAAAATTCACTCAATGTTAAAGCAGGTCTTGCTCACAAACTAGAAAAATCTTTTGTAGGAAAAGGGTAGAAACGCTACTGCTGTAATGCAAAGATTGGACAGGAAGAGCATAGTTTGTGTTTTAAAGGGAAAGAGAGAGATTGAGAAGGAAATATGAAGGTATTCCATGCTTCTTATAACCACAGAGTTGTGGATTCCCTCCCCTGCTCTCAAGTTCACCAGCTGCACGGGTTTATGCTTGTGGTTCAATCAAGGCAATAATGTAGCAACAGCATTAAGGGAAAGAAGCATGGAAAGGAAGCCTACGGTGAAAAAAATAGTCTCAGGGATAACCTGAAACTTGAGCATCCTACTTCAATCAACTTTATATGCCAAGTAAGGAACTTGTAAGAGTGAGAGCTTAGCAAAGCTCCTCAAATATGCCTTTGATCTGTTCAGATGCTCAAGGGAGAGTCTGAGGCCAGAAACCTGGCACCCAAGGAAGCCTTTACCCAGAGAAAGGTGCTCTGCAGGTCCCCACCGAAGAGAAGAGGGGCAGAAGCTGTGTGGGAGGTGTTCTCCAGCTGTGGAGAGATGCAAACACTTTACTGCTGTCCTAATATTTCACACCCCAGTCCAGGCCGCAAGACAAACAAACCGGGTGTTGTTTCAACTGTCTCATTTGACATGGTCTAACGTTACAAGAAGTGAAAGAAAACCTTAGCACCCCCTCCCGCCCCCCCTCCTTGGACCAATTGAGCTGTCACTGTCTGCACAGAGTGATTGTTCAGTTGAAAACACATTTCGGCCCAATGCAAACTGAACAGTTTTGAAAAGTGGAGTTTCCTTTTGTGCCTCCCCTCCCAGGAAAGTGAAAGGCGGCAAGAAGAGTGGCAGGAGGGAGGGAGGTGACCACTTTGCACTATCAACACTCCCTGCTGCCTGCTCCATAGCCTGCTGTCGGCTGGCAGCCCCAAAGGCAGCACGCTGTGGCCTTCCCAGGGAGGGGTGAGCAGTCCTGTGCCAGCAGTGACAGATATTTTCAGGGGGAAATGTTCAGAGGGAGCTGGAAGAAAGGACTGGGAGTGATGGAGTTTCCAAACCAGAGCTTTGCTAAGCAGCAGGTCGTAAACTTCAGTTAATCTTCCAGAGGCTGGTAGCTTAGCAGTGGGAATTTTGTTCATTTGTTTTATCCACACAGAAGAAGCAGCATCAGGCATGTCAGAGTACAGATGTGCCAAGGCATCCCGGGAGAAACACCAGAGCTGTGTTTTGCAGCAGAGGTGAACAGGGATACCCCTGCCCAGCAACATGTGACTTTTCTTCACACATGAGAATGAGATCGTCAGGAAATGGAAAGGATTTTCAAGATCCCATCCAGGGTGAAGTTGCTACCATTCAATTTTACCAGCAAATAATGCTAAGAGCCTATTGTCAGTTTTAAAGATGTCCATGAAGTTTCCTTAATGGAGTCAACTTCCTATTTTGAGGAGTATCTCTGACTACTAAAGCTCACTTTAATTTGGGTGCAGAATAAAGTAATATATGAGATAACATTAGGGAAAAAAAAGCCAGTTGTATATGCAAGTAGCAAATAACTGCTCTGCCATCATACAAACTGGGCATTTGCATCTCCTTGTCCTTCTGGAACATAACTGGACTATTGATTTCTGTTTTCATTCAACTTCTTTCCAGGCAGCAGCTTACACTTTAGGTTCAGTACTGAAAATCAGCAATGGAGAAGCCGTCACATCCCATCACATCAGTTCCTTCATTCACTGCCTTGAGAACGTGCAGGTGTAGCCAGTATCCCTTTCTGCTCAAGCCAAAAGATATTTTGACGGCTGACTACCAGTACATTTCACAAACTCACAACAGTGAAAGGACAGCAAAAGAAAGGAAAAGATGCCATGATTACTCACAGGTAATGAGCTCAGGTTCTCTCTATACATATACATCCCTCCCCACTGCTAATTAATTCTGTATGTAGTAAGTGTTGGGTAGCACAGGGGAAAGCACACTTTACACAGCCAGTCTGATGAAAGCCAGCTCTGGCACTGTTGCACAGGTCACCCTCTGCTCCTATAAAGGTACACCCTAAGAAGTTGAGAAGTCAAAATTCTCCATAGCTTTCTGTTTAGTAAAACTTAAGGCAAGCAAAGCAGGCGTACCCTACACCAACAGATGTTCGTGGGACCATGCAGTGCTCCCATGGGACTCTGCTCTACGTGCGCCCACAAAATGTGCAGTAAACAACACAGGGCTCCATAAAAAAGGGGACCTATTGCCATTAGCACAAGGACATTCCTCTGAGAAGCTTTGAAAGAGAAGCAAACTGCACAGAGCCGCCCTCCCCAGCTAGACAAATTTGTGCAAACAGCCGTCAGACCACAGGCTGACGCAGGTCTTACTGACACTGGCAGCACCATGGGGTCATTCGCACACAGATGATCTGGGCCTGGCAGCACATTAGGGACTAAGGCTTTTGTTAGATTCTGCCACAAAGATCTCGTTTGGAAGTGTGTTTGAGCAAGCTCAGTTGTCTGTGTGGAAACTGATATAACCGTGTGACTGGAAAACACAATCCCTTCATACTCAGTCACCACACTGTCTTTCACCATCTTGGAGAAGATTGTCTTCTCAGCAAAATATCACGGAAAGACAGTAATTGCAGGGGCACTTGGGAAACCACTAGGATCAGCTTGCTGACTCCTAACATTCAAGTGTCTTAAAGCAGACCTTCCAAAACCAGAAGTCTTGTGAACGTGTCATGGTTTTATAGTGGTGGTGGGGAGGTAGAAGGGTTGCTATATTTAGTTTTATGTATTCAGCTCTCTCTCTTAGACACACAGATAAATATACACCTTTTACAACTTATGTGATATACAACAACATGAGTTTTGTCATCTTTCACAAACATGTATCCTGGGAAACCCAGTATTTCTACTTCAAGCAAATGCTCTCAACAGGCAGGAGGTCCCTGCAGATCTGCAGTGGCACCTCACCTGAGAAAAATGTCAGTGCCCAAACTGATCTCACCCAAAGCTTTCAAAGGATCAGAAACATGGCAGTAAGTGTTCACATCTGAAGAACACTGGATTCAAAACTGCCAACCTGCCACATGAAAATCTTCCATAAGCAATGATTCATGCCATCAACAACTGAAATTTTAGGACCAAGCTTGTTTTCCTGAAAGGATAAGCCTGTTTTCTTAAACCAAATCGTGATATTTTTGCACTTCTGCCAAAAGGTTTTTCATCTCTGCAGCGAGGCAAAACCACCTTTGTTACTCAAAATGCAACTCAACAAAGTGTCTTCACCATAATGTAAAAGAGACTAACAGTCACTAATCAGCAGACTTTCTTAAAAGCACTGCCCAATATGATATGAATCTAAATACAATTCCAGACTCAGTATTCTGAATGAAAAGTAACTCCCACAATTATAACTATTCCATTTCTAAAAGAGTAGGTTGAGAAGACAAGAGAAAAGAAGGGCATTGAAGGAAATGGAGAGAAACAGAAGAAAGAACATCTGTGTCATGGTGAGTCACAGATCTGTCAAGGTCAAAAATATTCACAGAATGAAAGAATCCTATAGTCCCTTTCCTCTTCTTGGCCAGCAGCACCAGACTCAGGTGAGCAACTACGTAGCAGGAGAAGCAGTCATTCAATTAGCAGAAGGCTGAAAAGGAGAAGGATCAAAGTCTTTCATGGAATTGGAAGTTACTGAGGACTGGAGAGACAAAGTTCAGGTGAAATGTCCAAAGGCATGTATTTCAGGACTAATAATAGGACTTTCTGCTGTTAGGCAGGAACATGCCAAATGCAGCTGACAGAAGAGGTGGAAGTTCATGTGAGATCATCCAAGCAAGAGATAATTATGAGCCAGAAATACGATGCAGATGTGAAAAATGTGATGTAAGATCTCTCAAGGGTATATTTCCAGTAGAGAATCACTAGTGAGTAGCAGCAGAAAGACTTTATTTATGCTGATGGCTGGAGTCTGGCTACCCTCTTCCAGACTGCCAGAACCCTCCCTGATCACCCCAATGGGCTCTGCCACCGCTCCCCTGCTCCTGGGGACTGGGCTGCTCCAGGGGGCTCAGCCCTGGCATGGTGCTGTGGGCTAACCTTGCTGGATGGACTGCCATGGAAACGGCTGCAAGGAGCCTCATTGGGGCCTGACCCGTGCGCTCAGGAGCTGTGTTTAAGCTCTGACACTTGCCCTTGGTTCCTGCCTGAGCTACATGGTTGACCCTGACCTGTGGACTGACTTCTTGGCTTGACCTAAGACCTACCTCATTGCTATTGATGTGTCTGCAACCACTGGGCTACATCTGACCCTGTTGACTGCCGGTGGACATGTCCTGCTCACCTCTTTTCAGTGCTGTGGGGCAGGGGACTGTGCCAGTGAGTCCACTGCCCTGCCCACCCTGCTGTTATCCTCATCTTCCAGCTCTCCCACCCTTGCTGTGTCCCGATACAGGAGGAGATAGTCAACTTGGAGGAGGTTCAGGATGGTGAGAGGAGCATGAGGGAGAGTGAAGGAGCCTTGCTTTGGTCAGCCTTGCAATACCACTGCCAAGCTGGAGCACAACTGCCTCAATAAATATCTCCAAGGTAAGCAAATGGAAAGAGAAACAAGCTAAATGAATGGGCAACGTTAACACGAAAACTAATGTAATCTGGAAACCAGACACAGATTTCTTACCACCAAAGCAGCCCAGGTCTGAAAAGTCTGCTAATCAGTGCAGAGGAGCAGGCACGACAGCTTTCAGATGGAGCCCAAGCAGCTCATGGAGGAGATTATACAACATGGAGAGCAAGGGCCAGATCCAAGGTCTCCTTTGTGCAATGCATACGGGAGCACAGCAACGCTCAGAGCACCCCCCAAGGCTGGCAGCAGGCTGGGAAATGGGGAATATCTGAGGAGACCAAACCTCTCACTTGCCTTTTCACTGTAATGTTTGTGACTCATTTCCCTGCTTCCTTCTCCGTATTGCGTATTCCTGGCATTCTGGCACCACCATGGCAGGCTAAGGGGAGCAAGATAGAAGTCCCATTTTATCTTTTTTGGTAAAATTCCCCTTTGTTTTAAACCTTTTTTAAAATATTTAATGCTACCATGCTCACTTTAAGTGCATCTGATTCATTTTTCGCTTCTTTACCTAGTGAATACTGAAGTTAATTACAGCCGGCGTGCTCACTGCAATTGACCATTTACTCTGTGCTGTTCTCTCACGGTGAGCTAAAGAGAAAGCCTGAGTCCATATCTGAAATCCTCATTCAAATACTGCTTTCAGTCAAGCAGTTTAAAATTGCTTTTGGGGAGGGAGGGAAGAGGGAGGGGGCTTGCGGGGGAGCATGGTCTTGTATTGGGTGACTGCTACGGAGCTGGAACAGCACAAGGAAGGAAGGGCCTGTTTTTTGCTGCCCATAGTAGAGAATTTAATTTAAGGCTGATGTGTTGCTGGTTAGAAATATGTATTAAATACCCAGATGCAAGAGAAATGAGTACAGAAAACAGCAAAATAAATACAGGATATTGGCTCATCTATTCAGAGGGCTGATTTCCCAAACCTGGCACATTGAGGATTCACTGCCTGCCCTGATTTTGTGTGTCATTGATTTGGCTAGGATCTAAACACAGAGCTTCACAGTTATTGAACCACTGTCCCAGACCCAGCCAAGGCTGAACACAAAGCAGGCCTGAACAAACCAGCAGGCAGACTACAAAGGAAAAGCAATTGTTCTGCTTAGCAGCAGCACTGTTTCTGCTATGCTTAGCATCGGAACAAGTTAATTTGGGAGCACAATCTTCTTAAAAGGAAGCATTGCTCAGCCCAGCATCCCTAAGTTTCATGCAGCGTGCTGCCCTTTTCACCAAGCATGAGCCATGGATGCTACTTGCAATCTATTTTTTTTACTACACAAGTAGTATAAAAGCTTCTGGTAAAAATCAGCTCTCTTAAACCTCTGGTTGGCATCTTGTTAAAAACTGACATCATGTTCGCCTGTCATCACTGGCTCACATGGAAGTTTCTGCCATGATTTAATAAGCAAGAGGAAGGATTTTACTATTAAGACAAAACAATAAACTGCAATATCAAAACACTAATACGATTTTTCCTCCAATGTCCTTGATCTAAAGTATTTGGTCTTAACTGACCCTTCACAGGGGTAAAGACAGATCACCATGAGTAAAAAACATGGCCAAAAATTAAAGAGCAGAGCTTCTGAATGCACATCAGCTGTCTGCTGCTCCATCTTGGTTAACAGAGCTATAGAGAGCACCAGTGTCCAGAAATTTGGCAGCCCAGCAGCACAAGAGCCACAAGCAGCAGCAAGGAGGGGGTAACTACAGCACACAGTGTGCTGAGACCCCCGGTGTTCAGTGCAGGCCAGAGGAGCCCTCAGGGTGAACAAAGTCCCTTGGCATAGGGGGTGGAGGGAACTGTCCTGCCAGCAGCACAGTGCAGGCACCCAAGTCCTTTCTGCGGGGTGTGCAGGCAGCCCTGGCAGGAAAGAAGGGGCACAGCTTTGTCTTTTTTTTTTGCTGCAGTGACCATCTTCAGATGTTATCATATTTCCTGGGGGCAGCTGACATAAATTACAGCAATTTTCAGCCCCCTCTAAGCCGTTCAGGACACTCAATGTTGGGCTGCCAGAGATGTAGCCGGCACTTTGCATTCACTGCTGGCTTAAGCTGTGCACCCCTCGGCTGCGTTAGCTGCTCCTTTGCTATCCATGGCAAGCTATCCCATAGTTGCATACAACTATACTTTGTCCTCACACATTTTTGTGAAACAACAGCAATGCAAAATGCCACAAAAGGAGGGCAAGCAGCCCCTCAAAGCCACTCTTTCTCACCTGCCAGGGAGCGGAGGACACTGAGGGGAACACAGAGTGAGAGAGCGAGAGCCCCTTCCCTCCTCTGCACAGCGGCAGAGGTCTAAATTACACTCTGGCCTCATTCACCAGAGCCAGCCAGCTGCACAAAAGCTGAATGAAGACCTCTGAATCCGGCCCCACGCACGGGTGTTGTGCAGGCAGCCGGGGCCAGCGCTGCCCTTCAGCCATGCCAGGGGACTGGCTCCGGGGCCATCAGCTGGCACGGTGGAGCAGAGGCACCGAGCTTCCCGCTCGGGCACTGCACGCAAGAACAAAACGAGGGCTGGATATAGCACCCTCATGCAAATAGCACAGTATTTTAACACCAGAAATAGTATCCTTTTTTTTTTTTTTTTTTTTTTTTTTTTTTTTTTTTTTTTTAACGAAACTACTGGCAGAGAAAGATACAACTTAGCATGAAAATAGGTATCAGCATAAGGCCCTAGCTGAATAGTCAGCACACTGTATAATTCTCTCTTTTCATCCCCTCAGCCTAGATCCTCTCCAAATATTCAGATTAAACTCTTTAAAGAAGCTCCAGCATTTTGGCCATTAAAAGTAAAAGCTGGAGTATTTGGATTCTGCCTCTATCATATTCCTCTATTTTGAATAAAATCAGGTCTCTGATTTTGCCATCAGGCTAATCATGAAGTCTCTGTCCCCTTCTCTCTCCCTCTCTCTGTCAAAGATCAAAGAACTGAAAGAAATATACTTGCTAGTAAAAAAAGAAAAGAAATATCCTGTTTCAAGGAACACATTCAATTCCCACCTCTACTAATATTTCATACATGAAACCTCTTACTCCACTTTCAGCATATGTAAAAACATGTAAAGGGAAGGGAGAAAACCAGAAGTCAGGATAAACTGTGGCAAAAGTCTTTTTCAAAGATCCCAGCATGCTTTACACACTGTCTACATTTGAATGACGCATTGTTAGACAATGGAGAGGGCCAGCAGAGGGAAGTAGTCTAAAATTATAAATGAACATTACAAATTACAAGCAAAAATACAAAACAGGAGACAAACCCAAGCATACAATTTTCATTTTAACTCTCTGGGCAGTACAGTAAAGGGGTTAGCATACACTCCCATCAAGAGCAGTGGGAATAACCCTAAGAGCCATCTTTCTCAAATCACAGATGCATTCAAATGGGAAGAGGCACACAACAACAAAAAAAATAGTTGTTAATGCATAAAACTACTGTATGACTACCAATAGCTGGACTCAAGAACCCTGGTTAAATACTGACTTTCTTTCAGAGTCAATCAGATAATAAGACCCCTTTAGAAGCACAGAATAGTTAAATTCATCACCATAATTTAATTGTAGAAGGTTATTAAAGAGCACTTCGACTCCCCTCCTGCTTCGGCGCTGCTTTTTTGTATTAAACTCAGACTAATCAAATTGCAGATTCCAAGAGTACTGTATTAGTCATCCCCATCCCTTTTAATTTGTTTAATGGCCTCCTTTTTTCTCCCCCCTCTTGTGTGTGTTCTGACTGGCTGTGCAGCGCTTAGGCTCACGACATGTAAATAAAGAATGGATAGGGGAACAGTTCGTCGAAAAGAATAAAGCGTGCCTCCATTCTAAAGTTACATTTGATGTCAGCGTAATTCATGGGACGTGTACTGCAAGCAATGGTGCTTATTATTTCTGCTTAACTGTCTACAGACACAGGAGGAGAGGGGAGAGGGAGAGGAAAAAAAGGGAAGAAAGAAAAGAAAAGAAGTCTGAATTTACACTTACTGCTTCAAAAGCCCTTTTGTGCTTCGCCAACTTCTCCTGGCTGAAGATGAAGTATTTTGCCAAAAAGTCGACTGCAAGAGCAGACAAAAAAAGGATAAAATAGCCCATAAAAGAACTCTTTTCCCCACTTTTCCTTCAGCATTTTAGTAAATTGCCATAAAGAAAACTATTTTTTAAAATGCACAACAACGCTGGCCACAGAAACATCCTCTTGTAGAATTTTCAATTTATGGTTCACATCTTGTGTTTTGTTTTGTGGGGCTGTTTCTTACACTTTCTTATTTGGAAAAGTCTTTTCACCTGGCCCAGGGCACAAAGTCAAAGTTAGCTCTGAATAGGAGATGTTTAACATGTATAACACATAAGAGCTCCATCCTGGTCAGGCAGTAGTCTGGGAGCGTGGCAAGGGCTTGTTGTTGTTTGTTTTAAATGTCTCAGAAAAGAACCTCTTCAGACTCAAGTTCTGCAGAGCAGCATCCTCCATATATACTCCCAAGTTCAAAGGTACCAATAGAATCAAAATTTCTTTGGTTTGTTCCAGTCAGAAGAAACAGGTATATCAACATAAACTTTTCCAGTACGAAGTAGCTCTGTAACAAATAACATATCTTTTCCTATTTCTCTCTTGATTGACATCAAATAAGGCACATTGGACCATTAAAAATAACATATGTGATTCCCTCTCCTCAAGCTTTTTTTGCTTTTTTCTAGGCCTATCATCCAAGAAGACAAGGACCTTGAGTTACTGGGTTGTATGAATTTGGCCTTGCTTCGTTACACATAACACAGCATTAAAATCTGCTGGAAATGGGATGAGAAAATTGGAGGGAAATGTCAGGTCGTACCACAAACACAATCTGGGCTCATGAGTTCTGTGGATGATACTGACTACGTCACCTCTGCATTCAAACTCCTCCTAACACTTATTTGTTCCCTTCTAATTTCTTTGTCTGTGTCCCTAGGCTTCTGTTTCTATCACTTCATCATCACCTTCATATGAAAGACACTCCATTTTCACTTCAAGGGAAACTGCCAGCAAATTCAGGACCTGATGGGGAAAAAGCGTTGGAACTCAGCTCTTCTAATTTCCTGTTCATTTAGAGTGAGAACTGGAAAATAGAGGTAATAATTTGCAAAAGGCTGCCTGAAAAAAATTCTGACTTATTGTTATCATCATCATCATCATCATCATCATCATCATCATCATCATCATCATCATCATCATCATCATCATTCTCAGTGACATTATTTTACTGTAAAGAGAAAGGAAGTGATTCAAAGGGTTCTGGCAACACGGTATTCTGACTGGTGTCTAAACAAACTCACAACATAAATCCCCTGCTACTTTTCAAAAGAACACGTTTCTCTTCAGGTTGTGTTTTGGGGCATGCCCAAGAAAGGTTTTTATTGGAAGGGAAGGCTCATTGTTTGTTTATAGATGTGACCTAAACAGTACAAAAGGACAAATGAAGATGCCTAAATCCCATTGTTTCTTAGCCTATACACTCCAGATGAACCAAATCTGTATGATAACAACAACAGCAAAAATTTCTTGGCTTTCCACGGCAAAACAACAACAGAGGTTTCTATTTCAAGCACAAATTGACAGACGCTCCAAGATTGTTGTCATATGATGTGCTTCTGAATTCCAAACTAAACTACCATACTGAAAGGACGGAGAAAACTAATTCCAGCCAAAATTGGTTTTGCACGTATCTATCTTATTGGCAGCAACTAAGAAAGATTTAAGTCAGAGGACCAACTGCACTAGTGGTGTAGCTTCTAGAAAAAAAAAAATGCATCACGCTAAGTACTGAACACTTCCCCAGGATCTAACACCTATTTTCCCCACAAGAAATTTTCAGGAGTTGCCCTCTTTGCACACTGACACGGGCTTAGGAGATGTAGATGTTCCAACCTGCCAGAACATCACTTATAGGACAATCTACATTGGCGCCATCTGGTGATTCTGGAAAATATCAAGGCATAAAAGAAAACGTCATGTTTGCTCTCAGTATAATCTTGACGTTTCTTCCTACCAAGTATTTCATAACATTGCAACATCACTTTCAACTGTGTGGCTAACCAAATAGCCTGGTAGCAATTTTGGGAGGAGGAAGAGGGAGCACATTAGGGACTTTTCTGGACAAGGACAGTTCTGTCCCAGAAATGGAGGATCAGGAAGGCAAGCTTTAGTTTTTATTCAGTCAGTTTTTAAGGTCAGATTAGGTTCTTCAATCATCTGCTCTGATTTAGTGCATAACAAAGGCCAAAGGACGTCACATATCCCTGTGTCATTGGTCTGATTATTTGTCCCAGTTTTCTGGAAGAGTGTCCTGGTTAATCTGAAGCTGTCAGAATATGAAGAATCCCATATGGATGTATGGTACAGTATTTGTAAAAATACTGTTTGGCTTACATGTGACTTGAACTTGTGTTTAGTCCCAACAACAGCAGTTTTCACTAGGTTAAAGAATCCTTTAATAGCCAGTACATTCTCCCTGTAAAAACCCTTATATGCTGTAGTAAAGTTCACTCTCAGTGGAAATTAAGTGGAGCTCTGTCACTATTTCTCTCAGACATTTTTACCAATCCTTAAAGGATTTTTCAGTGATTCTTGTCCTCCCTACAAAGGCTGACATATTTTTAAAACATGGACACCAAAATTGTATGGACAACTTCACCAGCAGCATAGATCTCCTCTTACTTATTATTTCCCTTGGGTATGGCCAAAGGGGCAAACAAAGATCAGTTTTCCATTCCAGTCTTGGGCAATTTAAGGCAGGGGGGTTGTCCAGCCATGTTCCTCATGCATCTGCTTCTCTCTCTTTGTTTATTCCCCCTGTCCCCAGGAAGTTTCAAAATCGTCGATCAATTTTGACCAAGTGTGATGGAGGCGTAGAGGTTTGACAGGAATTGAGTACCTACAAGTTTCATGAAAATAGGCAGCAGAGCAGAGGGAGGGAGGGAGGCCCTATTAATTCCCTCATTGAGGGAAAGACCTCAGCATGAGCTCAACCTTTGTTACTGCCTGGAAATCCACACGAGAGAGAAACCCTGGAAAGCAGCCATCATTAGTAGCACCGCTCATGGAACCACCTGTTTAATTAATTATTCTCTGCCATAAAGAACCGTTTAAAAACAGCTCCATAGCTTTCAATATAAGCTTGCTTGCAGTGCCCCCAGTAGGAGTTATGGAGACTGAGGTCAGGGGAAAGTGGGCCCCACATGCATTATACCTCTCATAATACAGACCCCTAAAAGGTTGCTAGAGGTCTCTGGGCTTGAGTAGGCCCTAGTGTGGGTCTGCCATGTTTGTCCTGCTGTTGCTCAGTACTTTACAGCCAGGCACGCTCTTCCACCCAACCGCCATCAGGGTCTGTTTCCGCTGCCCATCTCTACCGGGGACCCCAGGGCTGGTGACAGAAGTGATTGCATCCAAAGTTGTGCTCAGGCCCTCTCCTAGTAGCTATTCAGTTTGCACACAGCTGAGGAAAGCCTAAGAAAAACCAGCTGTCAAACTCAAACCAAATGTGCATGGACTGGCCAGGTTTATGGGACAGTGAGAGGGTGCATCGCCCAGGCTGGACTAGTCACCCACCCTGTGCCAAATGTCAGTCTGGACTCCAAAGCATTTAAATGTTCTAGCTTTGCAGCAACACAGTTGCAAGGCTGTTAGTTCCTTAGGTACAGGTAGAATAATGTACTTTTATTAATTTTGAGGAAAAAAAAGGTGATATTTATTGAAACCAGAAATCATTCTAACCAAATATTTCATAGAGGGTTGCAAAACTAAAATTTAATCCCTTAAAGGAAAATAAAAAAGCTAGTACTAGAACACTTTTCTAGTCCTTTATATCTAAGATCCTATCCAATAAAGACACTTAGAAAAATAAAATACATTACTGTGGTGGGGAACAGAGCAGGAAAATTAGTCTTTGCTCCTTTGTTCACAGGCTGTGCACCACCTCTAGCACTTACTTCATACACACACTCATGCCTGTGTAACTGCTTTCTGCACTTCATAGCGTGCACAGGAGGTGTCCCAAGAAAACAGGCACAAGTTTGCAGAAGGAAAGGGCCCAGCAGCTGAGAATGAGTAAGGAGAGTTAGGCAAAGGACATGTAAGATGCCAGGGAAATAAAAGAGGATTCAGGACACACTCAAGGGAAGTGCCCAGGCCGGGGGGAAGCTTGCATGGGGACCTTGTGGCCATGCAGAGCTCATGGGCCACATCAGCTCTGGCAGCAAGCCCCATTCCTGAGGAGGGGAAGGTGGCTTACTTTGCTTTTGTAAACTAAAAATCTCATACTCACACTAAGCTGCTTATATTAAAAGAATATTAGAATTCAAAAGTCAGAGTGCTTAAAGGCTAAGAAATTATGGAAAATACTACAGTACTGTGTTCTGAAAGGCCACATCATGATGCAAGAAGGAGGGTAGAAGTCAGATTATAATGGAAACTTTAGCTTTGGCATTTCAAAATCAGATAAAAACAGAGGCAACTCTAACATGAAATCATTAGCAACCTCTATTCTTACCCAGCTCCATAACTTCCACTTAGTTTTTGATTAAATTTGTTGTATGTTCTTAAAACTATAAAGAAGATCACGTAACATTTTATGAACATCAAAGGATTAACGCTCTTAACCTTCCTTGAACAACACATTATTCCCATTTTACAGATAGGGAAATCAAGAGATTAAGTAACATTTTCAAAGCCAGCAAATATGGTGGTAGCAGACACAGAAAATCACTGCTCCTCAGTACCGTGCTTCAACTGGAGACAATAGTCTCCCATGGGATATCTGTGTCAGAGCTTTGAAGGACATCAAACTACACCAGGCTGTCAATAGAGATAATGGAATAATTGGCAACTATGTCTATGCTGCTTTCCTTTCAGGAAAGCTGGATTAGGATCTTCAGCCAATTAAGTAATGCTGTTGACTGGGCAATCATAGATGTTTATGAGACAGATAGAAAGGCAACTACAAGGGAAAGAATAATCAGGGGCTCAATTAAATACTAAAACCCGTATATTCCTTACAAGGAGCTGAAGAAGCTTTGCTGGAATAGAAACTACTTTATGTTGGGACTTGACTATTCAAACGTCAGGGCTGGGAACCCAAACATTCAGGTTCCTAGCAATAATTCTGAAATATTACTATGCAATTCATTGCATTTACCCATGCAGTTAACACACTAGCTCTTCAGAACCAAACATTTATATGGAGCCAGGGGGCAGAATAATATTGCATAAAGATAGAAATTGAATGTCAAAAGTATATGTACAAGCACACACACCTATTCCCAAAATCAGCTCACTTCAAAGAAAGCCCATCAATATTTTGCAAATGCAAGGGAGTTCTTTTCTTATTTGCATTCGACTGGCTTCAAAATCTTGGTGTTAGTATTTTTAACCGAACTACATTATTTTTATGGACCTTGTTACAAGAAAAATATGACAATTCATTTAAGCAAAAATGCTTCCTAAATGGGGATTTCCAACAGTTTTACAGGTTTTTGATGTTTGCCACAAACTGTGCACAGAGCTAGATTTAACACATCACCACTGCTAGATAAAAGTATAGAACAGGTTCAAGAGTCTGTGAAGTCTGGACTCCCATGCTACAGAAGTAAAAGCTAACCGAGGTACACAGCAACACTGTTTCATATGAAAAAGCAGACCTTTTTTCTAGGGTAAGGGGTCCAAAGGGCACCTCCTTCTACTGGCCTCCGCAACAGACAGTCCTGTAACTCCCAGGTGTGGCATCCACAAAGCACTGTAAATAACTCACTTTATTCCCCTTAAAAAGAAATACATCTTAAAATTTAGGAGTCGGACTTTGGTTTGAAACTAGCTTCTCCCTCTTGCTTCTCTCTCACACATATATACATTAACACAGAAATCCTTCTATTTTGGATGACTCTTCCTAGGTTACACAAATGTTAACTACTCTTTGCAAACAAGGGTGTGAATGCCATTGTAACAGCAAGAGACAGCCAGCCTGTCATTCCTAAAGCTCTGTGGTATAATAGGAAAGGCCAAGAGGGAAAAAATTCAGCTGTATATCATCAAAATCAGCCTCCCTGGGCATAAATACATAAACGCATTATAAACCAATTAGATCAAGACTGCACAGGTTGGAGAAGATTCTCAATAAAGTAGGATGAAACTTGAGAAAGTGTGTGTACCCCTCACACACCCCCAACAGACGGGCAGGACAATCTATTTTACTGCATCTGTAGTCCTGTGGTACTGTACTGCACAAGTCAAGTAACAACACCTTTTATGAAAAAATCCATTTCTCTGAAGACCCCATTCTTTTTGGAAAGGTTTAGCTTTCTGACACCAGTTTTTCCTTTGCTAGCCGAGTTGCCCAGTCCATTCATGCTTTCCTGCCATAGCTAGTGCAACCTAACATGCCAGCTTTATCTTCACTTTTACCAAAGCAGTAGACCTGTACCTTTTTACACCCTCCTAAAGATTTTTCACTGACTTTTGAACACAGTCTGGCCCTGTAATATCAGTCAGGCATTCTGATTCATGATGGCTCTGCCTTATGCTTTCCTGATTAGGCACCAGCTTAAGAAAAAGGACTTACAGAAAGTTATTATGCTTTACTTCATTAGGTCTTAACCTTTTAGAGTTTATTAAAGTTCGATAGCTTTTGTATCTTGATACTTAGCTTTGCAATTAAATTTTCTTCCAGGGTGCTCTGTCCACAGAGCTGTGGGTCATTGGACACTTCTCAGTTTCATCAAAACAACGTCAGCAGAAAAAGCCTCAGTGATCCCGCTTGCTGAAAACTAACAGGCATCCCAACTCACAACAGATACTCTCATCCTTGGCACTGATGTGAACGTTTACTAGGGAGCATGAGAGAGCTTGGGGGATTAATCCTTCACTCGCATGAACTTCGGGGGTCAGCTGGCAAAAACTTGATCAAATCAAATCAATTCCAAGGCAGCGCCTGTCTTGTCAGGACAAAAAGGGAAGCCCTTTGTTTCTGGGGGACTCGGGCCTTATCAGCTCATTCTGTCACTCATACTTCCTCAGCCCACTTGCAAATCCTCCTGGATTTATTGCAGATGTATGAAGCTTGCTGGACATAATAGTACAAGCAAAGAGGCTAGTCAGCAATCAACTCCAAGCTCTGGGTAATACCAATGGGAAATTACTCACACAAAAGGTGCGCTGGGGTGACAAATTAAGAGTGTGCTTGGGCCCGTTGAAGGTGCTAGAAGCTTGGACAAAGCTAACACACTAATACCAAACAGCTCACTTTATCTGATTACATACTGAGTACTTGCCTCCCCTTCCCCGACACCAGCACCCTGCCCACCCCCTCACACTTCCCTTTAAAGGACACAGGTTGGTTTCTTCTATGTGGTATAGCATGAAATGATAATTTGCAGCAGGAACCTGTCTAAAAAAATGTTATCTTCTCCTCTCCTTCCCCAAAAGATATCTTTAATGTTTAAAAGCAGCACAACCAAAGTGTTCCTCAACAAAATAGGAGAAATGTGAGCAGGACTTTATGCCATGTTTCTCCTACCTATACCACTGAGACAAGGAAATCATTCTTTTGCCCCCTTTTTAATATTTGAGCATTTTCTGCACCACATTATTGTATACTCACACCTTCCTTACCGTTTTTTCTGAAGGTCATGAACACATTTCTAATGTGTGTCCTGTAGAGGCTGCTTGGAAAGACCAGACTGGTCCTTGGGTCAGTTAGTAAGCCGTACAGTCTGACAGCCCCCACCACTACCACCGTTTCCCTCCAGGAGGGGATGCACCATGAAGCCAGCATGGGCTGAGCCTCCAAAGGCCTGACTGCCCAGGCTTTTTTTGGGTGAGCCACACAATATTGCACTAGGCATGGTGGCAGCATCTAAGGGACCTGCACCGTGCTACCTACACGCACCTGAGAAATTTGCTGACTTCCATGGTGCTGAGCTCCTTAGTCAAATTGTGGGAAATTGTGGGAAAGCCTGTTCACCCAAAGCTCATAGAGTGCTTTGAGGTAAATGAGCACAATGGAAGATTTAAACTACACAAGAAACAAAATAAATCCTAACAATGACATTACTCTAGTGACAGTAAGAAGAAAGGATATAAATGCCAATAATGGCAATAAAGAAAAAGCAGAAGGGCTCAACATATAGCCCTCCACTGTAATTAAAAAAACACCAAATTGCTATACTAAGCTCACTGATGTAAAGAAATCACAGGATGATCATGAGGTGCCTTCCATTGCAATAGCAGCTTATAGGGGTATTAAAAAGCAAACACAAAAATTAGACATCAACCAACCTGGAATTTTTTTCCAAGAGTTTTAACAGAAATTGGAACAGTTCTTTGACTCCTCACTTACCAAACACTGAGGAAGCACCAAAGCTGGGAAGAAAGCTAATATTGTACCACTGTTTAAAAAGGGTAAATGGCATGACCCAGGTAATTATAGACCTGTCAGCTTGACATCAAACCCAGGCAAAACAGTGCAGCAGCTGATCAGGGACTTGATTAATAAAGAATGGAAGAAGGGAAATATAATTAATGCCAGTCAACACAGGTTTATGAAAACAGATCTTGTCAAACTAACTTGCTTTCTTTTTTGGATAAGATTACTGGTTTGGTTGATATAAGTATTAGACTTAGGACTTCTACTGTGTGTTTCACTTGATATCACATCAAATTTTGATTAAGACACCAGAATGACACAAAACAATTATGCTACCTATTCAATGGGTTAAAAACTGGCTGACAGGTCTAAAAATGTAATTACAAATTAAGAACATTTATTGACCTGTATCTCGCTCCACTCCTAATTAACATCTTTGTCAATGATCCAGAAGAAAGACTTGTCACTAAAGACAACAGAGGACCAGTTGCTCAGGAGGATGATATTATTAAGCAGCTTTGTTGTTGCTTATCCAGAGTAATCTGGATGGTTTAGCTAGCTGAAAACAGTAAAGCAATATGAGCTTTGAAGTGACTAGATGTAAGGACTTCCTAATAGAAAGATCTGAGGGTCATAATGAAGAATCCACCCAACATGAACTTCCAGCTCAATACCATGGCCAACAGCTTTAAATATCATTTCACACGAATAGATCAGAGAATATGAATGAGACCTAGACTTGTTACATTACTTCTGGCAGGAAAGAGCCCCTGGAGATGCTCTCAAGGCCTGATTTCCTGATAGTATACACTGAATAGACTCAAGCATCATCCCTAAGTGTCCTGCCAGTACCTGGACAGTATGGAAGAGAGTGCTGCAGGAATGGTACCTCTCCCTTATTGCACTATTCAGTACACCCACCCTGCGAGCATTGCTTCCACCTGGAGCTGCCCAAGCTGACTAAAATGCCTACAGGATTGCTAGGTCATATCCACCCACATTGCCTCACAGGTTGTGCAGTTTTCCATGAACACGATCCTACTGTGGTTAGCCCCTTCACAGAGAACCCTAGGAGCCCATGGCCTGGGTTGCCTCCTGTTCCCAGAAGGGGGCCCATGGCTGTTTCTCCATATGGATGATATACAACATCTACAGATGGCATTACAAATTTGACAAGGTCTTCCAAAACCAGAACCTGCATGAGCACCTTGTTACCTGGCTGGTCTGACAGGGATAGAGGCCTGGAGTAGTCTGAGGGGACATTAGAAGTCTTTTATGTGGATTATAGTTCAAGTGGTGACACACTCACAGAGGCAGCCCTTGGAAGTGAGCAGTGTCCACATAGCCTTGATGTGATATTGATGCCAATATCACAGAAAAGCTAAGTACCTCTTTGCAGTCCACTTAAGAGGGGACCAGAGAAGAGTCACATCATGCAATGTCAGCAGAGCAATGATCTTAACTACATAATTTCTGTATTCTTTCTCTCTCTGTGACACTGAGTGATGATTACATCAGACATACTCTGAGAAGCAGAGAAGCATGAAGGCACCCTCCCAGTGTGAAGTTGGAAAGCCGCTCCAAGGATCATCGTTCAGTGAATATTTTCACTAGGGCAAACATAATGACTGGTCATTCATTGGCTTGCACCGTTTCCAGAGAAACAAAGCTGAGCAAGACACATCTGAGATGACCATTTGGAATTTGCCCATCAGACTGAACTGCTTTCAGTTCTGTGTAAGAGAAAAACAGGCTCTTGACATCACAGAAGTGAAGATGCGCTCAAACTGCTGTTGTAACTTCAGTGTGGTGTCCCAGATGCCTTGTGACGGAGACAGGTTAATAATCAATTCGGAAGTTTCTGACTTTGACTTCAAGCAGAAAAAAAATCAAAGTTGTTTTATTGGTTTGTTTTAGGATTCTTTTAGGTACAACTCTATTTTAGACTTAACAGAAACATTTCTTTCTACCCATATTTTTGGCATTGAACAAAACCTCAGCCTTTGTTATATTTTTCTGGGGCCTGTTGATCTTTCAGAGGTATTTTAATGAATATTGTCATATCTGGTTTAGTGAGTGTTGTTCATTTTGTCAGAAGCAGATGGTGTTTGCTGAATTTTGTTTGTTTGTTCCAAAAATAAGCAACATCCAACTGTTCACTATGGAGGTGTGAAAGAGGAAAGGCCTGATTCATAAACACAGTTCCTCCCTCCTACTTCCCCTTGCTGTTGTTCTAGTGCAAGGAACTGGTGCTGTCTTATTACAAGCCTGCAAAACTGTGGAGTTCATGCTGCCACCCTGCCAGAGAGGGCACACAGTGCTGACACCCCTGCCAGCACAAAGCAGTAGCTAACAGCTCCTGGGATGCCAGCCCAGAGAGCTTTGTAAAGGCTCTGCAGCTCACTGAAGGAGGAAGACACTTCTTACTAGCTAGTGTTAGCAGGAAGCCTAAATTAGGACACTTCAGGCTCCCTCTGTGGTCAATGGAGAGAAGCAGGTTTTTCCAGATGGGTAGCACAAATTATGTGTCTCTGCTGACTAAAGGGACAGCCTAGAAAGACTCACTTCCAACTCACAGTTTCACAGGAAAACTGAAACTCTGCTGACCTCCCTCCATGCGTCCCTGGGCAGGAACAGCAGTGCAGAGGCTATGCAAGGACCACCCAAGGGATGGGTGCTCCTATGCAGATTGCTCTGAAGATCACAGGGGAACCACTGATTTGCAGGACTGAGCTCTACCAGGAGAATGAAAATGTGTCAAGAATGAGAGGACAGAAACAACCTGATCCTCATCTAGAAGTTCAGAACAGTGCATAGGAGCCACAAGGAGCCAGTTCTGGATTCATATGATCATTTTTGTGAAAATAAAAGCACATCATTATAAAAATTTTCTATAACAACCTGAGCAGGGACATGTGCACACCATGATCCCAGATACCAGCTCCACACCTGACGTTTGCTTCCGAGGGTTAGGCATAAAGGCTCAGGAGCACCAGCTCATTGGGGTCTTGCAACCAGGAGCTGCACCGTGCTACCTACATACACCTGAAAACACCATGGTCAAGCCCTCCCTTGATGTTTGCACATCCACTGTGGTGGTTTGTGCATGGTCATGGCTGGGGCTTTCTCTGGCCTTTGCTCCACCTTGTTAATCCCTTTTCAATGTGACTGAGTCAAGGCCTATTTTTTTTGCTTTGATTATACCACTAGAAAATGCTGATTTGGTCAAACTATCTAGCAGTACACCTTAAAACCCTCTGCTAGATAAGACTTGTTAATGACTCCTGAGGGCAGCCACCCTCATGCAAACAGTGCTCAGCACAGGTCTTGAAACACTAGCCATTAAGCAATGTCAAACAGGAGAATCTGCAGCATCTGGAAATATCTTTTCTGAATAAAGTAAAAAAGATAACCACTGCAGGGTGCCCTATCATGTTTTTAAAATACTCCCAGTTTGCTTAGTGTTTATTCAGAAAAGTTAATTATACTTGTCGCTTAATGTAAATTGCTGGATAAATAAACACAGAAATAGGAGCTTAGTGACTGCTATGCTTTCTTTAAAATGCTGTCTGAAGGTTCATTATGCTATACACAAAAGAGAATGGAAATTCTTACAATGCACTTATTAAAGGCACATTTTCTACAGAAATGATTGTAGCATGATCGTACAATAGCATATAATTTGCTTTGTTGGCGTTTTCAGCATTAATCTTGCCGACAGCAAGTGTGGATGGGAAAACTGGCTGTGGGGCCGCCGCCTGTGCTGTTAGGAGCTGTCAGCAGCAATTCGGAGGAGGAGGATGCCCCAGCCCAGAAGAGGAGCACTGGCATAATGCTCATGGATGACAACGGGGCAAGAAACCCCACAGTTCATTTCAGTACATGCATATCCCTGTGGTAATGGAAAAGCTCAAATGGTTGCTGACACCTCGAAAGATTTATGTGATACTTCTATGACCACTAACAGCAGAGTATGCTGTAGCAGTTCCCTAGCTCTACAAATAGGATCCAAACCAGGCATGAACATGCAGCTGTATCTCTGTCAAGGCAGCCAGAAAGGTGCAACATGGAGTTATGCGACACTAGTGTCCCCATGCTGGCTTAATGTCACCAGAAAAAGGATAAAAAAGGCCTGATATAAGAAAAAAAGTAGTCCAGATGATCATCACCTTACAGGACATAAAACTGGCAGGTACAAAATTGACACATTAAAACAGATGGTGACTTTGCACCACAGCCACAGTACTTCTGACACAGCAGGAGGAGGCCTACAGTCAGTGATACCTTATCATTCACCCACCACCTCTGGAGGGAATTTCCAAAGAAGCAACAGGGAACATATCTCAGTGGAGTCTGGGGTGTGGTTTTTTTCTTTTACAGATATAACCAAATTAAGGGAGCAGCTACTGGAAGAGGTAAACATAAGGACGTTATACCTGAAATTTGCCACTGAAATACTGACTTTTAACAGGAAACACAGTTGAATGTGAGTTTGGCCCCACTTCAGTTAGATTTAGCATCTACAGGTCCCAGATGTACTTTTCCCTGCATGGCACAAAACCAGTCCCAGAGCCGCCCATGCCTTGGCAACACAGCAAGGAGAGCAGGCTGCCGAGGGCAGGAGGGCAGGGGCTGCTTGGGGCAGGTGTCGTCGTCTTTCATGCCTGGCCATGGCCAGGCTGCAGGTCGCTGGGTAGATTGAAACATCACAAAAGAAATTTGTCTTTCACCTTTCTAGCCTCTTGAGAGACTTTTATTTGTCACCAGTTTCAATCTGACGGATGTTTTAACTTTGTCAAACTGTTTCTAGGAGTTGTGTATTAGTCTGCACTGCCTTTGAAACTCGGCGGTTACCCTGAAAGGGCAGGAAGTGGGGATTAAGTCCATTAGATGTTGTTTGAACAACTCTCTTTTCACTCCATGTTGTGACTCTGCAGCCTGCCAGCACGTTTCAGCGTCTTTCCAGGAACTGGCACCGCGGGATGAAGTGTGGCTGGATAAAAACCTGGCATCTGTGCTGACTTTCATAGGTACCACACTGGGAGAATTGGAAAAGGAAACCTGGCGGCAGAGGAGGAAGAAATGTCTCTGGCACTACCCTCTGCAAGTGGAGCATGGGGCACCTGGGTTTCAGAGAAGCCCTCTGCTGCCTGTGAGATGCAGGAGTGAAGTACATTATTCGACTGGAAAACGTGACAACCTAATCATCCTGAAGGGTACTATTATTGTCTGCTTAATATGCTTTACAGTCCCGATGAACAGGGAAGGCTGGCTGACAAGTGTAGTATGATGTATCTAATGGCTCAATACTACCGTGATGGATCCATAAAAGGAATCTAATTTCACAGTTTGAGGCAAATACAGATCATACAGTCGGCACTTTAAGGCCACTGATTTCAGCAACCTGGACAAATAATTCAGTTTAGGATATTCTGGTCGGTCAGCATTTTGCTTTATTTGTTGCTGTCTAGTTTAAATCTGGGACCTGATACAGGAGCCTGTGAGGAGCTATACCTTGCAGGATGTAAGTCTTATTCACCAATCACACAGTGGCATCAACAACAATGCTTTTAGTTCTAATCAGATGAATCAGTGCATTTGAAAACTCTTTGGTTCAGGATTATATAGCAGAGCAGCTTAAACTGCAAATGCAAAAACCTAACTTTCATGCAAGTCACCGGTGCAGATTCAGAATTTCTTCTGAGCAATTGCACATGACAATCCAATTATTTCATACACACAAATAGGTTCAATTGTGTAAAAGGAAGGCTTTCTCAGATTTTGAGTGTATTGCTTAGTTTTGAAAATAGACCCCCTGTCTCTTTTCTGCTATCATGAAAGATATCACTTTACAGAGGACATAATCTTCACAAGTGTATTCCTGTTGACTAAGGTTATTTGATAATCATGATCATGTCTGAAGTATGGCAACATAATAGAAAATGGTAGGGGCAGGATTTTGTTTCTAATTGTGCAGTGACCTTCTTCCCGTTTGATCTCTGGAATCAAACACAAGCTTAGACATAAAAACTCACCGTCTTGGAAGTTGGAGATGGTCATATTTTCAGTACTTTGGAAACGGTGACCTGAGCCTTCTTGAGTTCTGAATTAACATGAAAGACTTGTGCCTCTTCCTTCTTCCTATCACTGCTCTGCATCTTGGGGGTTTCTGTAGTCCAGGCTGGGAGATCTACCAAAGTCCACATGAAGTCTCATGCAGACCTTCTGCAGAGTTCTGAAATCCCACCTCCAGTGAAAAAGCTATCTTTCTCTGAATATGAATCTTCAGCTGGTTCTTATAATGCTAGATCAAAAAAGGTATATCATACGTGAAGGTATGAATAGTAAGAATTGTTCCAAATCAGAAAAAAAAAATAATTAGAGACTAGGTGTGCATCTCTTCATCTCTTTTGGCCTTTCCCTTCTGAACAATTAATAAAAACATGATGTAATAGTTCAAAGCACCAAGTGTTGTCAAATAAAAAGGTGCTTACTTCATATTCCCCATGTTGGGAGTACTCTTGTTTCAGCTGTCTCCTCAGAAACTTTACACAACTGTCTTGGTCTGTGTTATTGGAATAATGAATGTACATGTCCTGTCCATAAAAGTCTGGAAGATTCATCTCATAGGCTAAATGGGCTGCTAGGAAAAAATCAGCCAAATCTGTCTAGAGTTCAGTCTTTCATCATTAAAGGTTGTGCTTAACCGGTTGGTGTTGTTTGACACTTTGTCCATTAGGAAGCCTTTAGCTTGCCAGCTATTATTGGGTGGGGATGAAGGACCTCTGAAACGCTCAGGCACCCTATATGTAAGGAGTCTGCCCAACGTAGCCAGCCCTTTCAGGAAATCAGAGACTTTCTTCACCAGGAATCAAAAAGCTGAGCCAATGACAGCTGATGGTTGGCTTTTAGGAGCTCAAGGCAAATACATCAACACAGGGACCGAGATGATATTTTTCCTGCTAACTACAGTGAATTGCAATAGTTGTAACTGTGTGGGAAGCATGGGCTTTGCTGAATTATTTTAATAAATTAAGCACAGAATGCCACTGAACATCTAATCCTGCTAAATGTATGCAATTATTTATTTCAGTGGGTGATTCCTGTGAATAAAGTGAGCAGGATTTGGCTTTGGTTATGGATAAGTGAAGAGGACACCAAAGCATAAAATGGCAGCTTAGAATGACAGAGGAACTCTTAACCCTGGGGAGCCCATTTACACCAGCCAGCGTGGTTCAGACAAAGCACTAAGGGGGGACACAGTCCCTTTCTGAAAAGAAAGAAAGAAAATTGCCGCTAAAAGAAAAATCCATAATCAGGATGACCATCAATAAAGGAGATTCCCTGTTGGTGAGGTGCCTTATTTCGACGGAGAAAATTCCCTACATTTGTTGATTCTAATCCAGCTGGCCTGACTTGGATTTGCAACCACCAGATGCATTGCAAACAACTATGGATATTCTAAAGAAAATCAAATAAAGGCTTTTTTAAACCAATAAGTAGCATTCTTGCAGATGGATGTAGAAGACAATCAGTCACAAAATGGATAAAATTGCTTCCCCCGCCACCCCCAAAAATTTAAGACGCCTGCATCAAGCTGCCTTTGGTTTGTATACATATCAGATTATAGAAGATCTGTCTCTTTATAATTTTTTTTTAAAAGGATGGCAGCCTTAGTTCAATAGAGTTAGTGAGACAATCCTTTAAGCTGTGTCAAAATGCCAGTTATCCTAAGATGCCACCCAGATTTGAATAATTTAGAAAGAGACAAAACCACAGAAAGAAGGAATCATCCTTTGACTACTTCTGCTTTTGACACGGCTGCCTCCCTCTCCTTTTTACCAAAGCATCTTCTTCTCTCTATCAGCCATGACGAGTGCCAATCAAACCTTCTGTTTCTAAGGTTCTGGGGGAAAATGAAACATGAAACATTTTCTAACAATCACTGACCAAAGGTCCACTATCAGTGTGTGGTCTGGGGGAAGCCAGCCTTTTCCTTTTTCACTTCTAATCTCTGACCCACTGTTTACCTCTTCTTTTTTATATACTTTAATCTCTTTGTTGCTCCAAAGGATCCTGAACAAGTTGTAGGTCAGCATGGATTAGGCTGCTTTGTTACCAATGATTAGTACATTTACTTTTGCTTTAACATCTTCAGCAACAGCTGAATGTCAAAAAAATCCAGCAAGTTTGTTTAATCACAGCGAAAACTATACCCACATAGCCTTACAATTGCATTGTCAGTCTCAGCATAAAAAACTGGGATACAATAGAAGACAGTGACCATGGACCTGCATTGGTAACATGCTTTCAGAGATAGTATTCCAGTAATTCAGTATAATTATAATTAGATTCACAGTAACCTTCATTAGATCAGGATAATAATTAAGCTCCAGATATTTAGCTAAGAGTCTGAATTCTGCTTCCATTTGCACAGCAGTTGCACAGGATTCAGAAACAGTTTATGAAGCTTGACAGTTGTGGAAATATTTTCAGTAGACAAAAGATACGAAGTTGCTCAGATAAAATGCAACTATATGGATCAGAATTAAAGAGAGGAATCATTGGATGCTCGACTGATTTCAAAGGGATGTATAAGGATCAGATCTCTTAAACAAGGTAGACGTCTCTAAACTCAGGCAAGCTTTCTTTAAACCAACATAGCATCTGCCCAGCCTGTGCATGGTGCAGAGTATATTGCTGTGATTTGCAAGTAATAGACCATGAGAAAATATAAACGGACAGGAGAGGAGTGGAATTTTGTTTAAAGTCCCTTGGCATTGAAATTGCACCTAGTTACATCACCTTATACATTAGCAAGTCCAGGGCCAGGAAGTTTTTTAATTATCTGCACTATAGATAAGATCATCTTTTTACCCTGCTGCCCCATCATATCATTCCACACCAAGTTAAAGGTTTTTGTCATCAATTTCAAAGTGACTTCACCAGTCTTGACAGATTTTTTCTCTTACCTGTTGTTGCATGACATCCTCCAAGCACCACCAGCTGTACCAGACCTGGCACCTATTTGTCCACGTCTCTGACAACTATCACCATTGACCTGATCCATTTGCTTGATGTAGGAGGTGACGGTCCCAAGCTGAATTACCAAGCCACTACCCTCCTCTGCACCAAACTGCTCCTGCCTGCTACCACCACGTATAAACACTTCTCATTCAAACCTCTATGGAAAACTGTTCAGACAAAAACCACTAGGGCAAGAAGTTGTTAGCAGTTTCTGATATACTGAAAGCTTAGTAAAGTTACCAGTTGCTTTTAATTTTACATCTCTAATTGTTTTGGGGTTTTCACCAATAGTAATAACATGGTGATATGAAGGTTCATATGTCAGCAGCTATTCATATGGTTTTTATCAGTGACAGAAAAATAAAGCTCATACCCAGTGAGCTTTTAGAAATTTTTCAGTGGTTTCAAAATTGTGATAATACACAGAGATACACAAGTCCATATACAGTATCTTATAAGATTAATTCAAATTTGCCTTTTGTAGTGTTTACAAAATATACTATCTGTGTAAATATATCACTATACTGAAGGCCAGAGAAAGAATGTACACAAATGCGTGTAATATCAGAGGAAATAAACCCTCCAATCATTGAATTATAAGCCAAGAGCTTTTAGGTCCCCAAATCAAGCAATCAGACCTTCAAAGGCAAGTGCTATTTGAGACCAGACTTCGTTCAGCAACCCATGAGATCTGTAATAAAGACAAACTGAGAGATCAGAGGGGAAAAAAACATCATGCATGAGCAGATATCAGATAAGAAAAGGGACTAGAAACTGGGGGATAAACCAGCAGTTTATCAAGGGAATCAGCAGTGTTTATAATTAGATATGCAGGCTAGTGTGCTTTAACAGGAATGTAAACACAGTATATAAAATTTAAGAAGGCCTTCAGAAAACAGTCCTCAGCTTACCTGTACCATCCTGAGTCTCAGACAATTGCCCAGCAAAACAACTGTCTCAGCTCTCCAGTGTGGATTCAGTTTCATGCAAACCTGTCAGAGAGTGTTAGAATAAATAAGACTGAACAAGGGCCAAGAGATTTTTATCATATTCTAAATATGAAGTTTATCAGTGCATGTCACCAACCTCTTCTTTTACCATAATGGCCTTTTTTTCCCCCATATTATTCCAGTCAAAGATACCTGAAGAAATACTTGTCAATAACAAAATTAGAAGATTTGAAGATCAATGAAATGATTTTTTTAAACAATTTCTAACATTTAAAAGGCCTTTTAAGAGGCCTATTCTTTGGGTTCTTTTCTTCTTTATATACCTGAAAAGGGAAAAGGAAACTGTACCAAAAAAGAACTTTCATTTGGATGCTTTCTCTGTCAGTTTTTGCATGTTAGCAGTAGTTTCTCTTACAAAGGTGATGGACACAGTGCAAGATTAGCCCGGAATGCCTCAGGTCCTGACAAGTCCACACCCTCTGCCTAGCGGCTTGCAGGGAAGCAGCCCCAAGAACAAGGACCAAGTGCGTGTTGCCTGCACAGCTCCATGACCACCTCTCTCCCCAGCCACTGCAAAGGCAAACAGGGCTGTGTGAGCCACCTCAATCTGCCTGTATTTGCAGTAAGGGCCACTTCCACCCCCACAGTGGAAAGCTGATTTTAGAAGCTATTCCGACCAGTTGCTGTCACTTGGCATAAATTTCTGTGTGACTAGCTAGCTAGATGGACCACAAGCTACAGCATAAATTAGGGTTCAGGTCTGAACCAAGGATGACATCTGACATCCCTCAAACCAAAACACAAGCCTGCAGGCAACACCACTTCAGTCACCTCATTTCTGTTAGCTCTCTTCCTCAAGTATGGTCAGGTTTCACCGTATGTTTTGCCCTGCTGCTGCCAGAGATGATGAAAATATTACAGCTAAGGGTCATGGCTTCTGCACAGAATCCTCTTGCCTTTGAAAAAACTGAGACTGAGAGAAAGTGTCTTTACATCCCCACAGTACAAGCCGTTGAGGACAAATATCTATGCTCACTTGGTGACTGTGAAAAATCTAAAAAATAATTAAATACCATATTGATAGACAGCAGAAAGTACCATCATCTGCAAAATAAGCTGTACGTTCAAGTCACTTTGTTCAGGTAAAAATGCAAGGAACTGAAAGTGCTGTACTTCTGAATGTGAGAATTCTCAAGGGAACAAATGATAATCTGCATCTTGGTCTGATGCTGGGGAACCTTAAAAAAGCTCATGTTCTGGTCACAGTTGACTATGTGGTCTTCAGCCAGGCAAAACTTCACAAGAATCAAGAAGGTGTAAAGGCTTTATCTGTAAAGACGAATAACACAAGTGGCACGTTTGCTGGAAGTACACGTACACCTCCTTGCTCCATGGCAGGGCAAAAGAAAAAGGGTTAACTTAAATCATCTTAAATGAGACTTTAAGCCTATTTGGGGCTAAGACTATGCACATGTTCCACTTCTGCATCAGGTCCAAAGAGCATCATCTCCTCTCTATGTGCTCTCTGAGCATGTCCCATGCAAGAAGTAGGGAGGATATAAAAACTTCTTAATGAAAGTATCTATATAAGTATCACCATTTTAGCTGCAAAACATTTGTAGATCAGGATTTCCTTGGCCACTGTCCAATGTAATTAACTTTTTGAGAATATTTTTCGCCAGCTACAGCTCATAAATAATTGTGGTTAGATCAGCCTAATTACAGAACGTGGACAGACCTTTCATAAATAAAATACCACTGATGTCTTCACACTAATTGTTCTGTAACTCTAGCCTCACATGTCCAGGAGTAGCTGTGCTAAAACACTGTAAATCAATTTAGCAGTTCCATTCACGCACTGACAGACGCTGTGACAAACAAGATCACATTTCCTACCTAGACAACCCTACTAAGCAGTTGGTTGGAAAGCAGTAATTTGAACGGGGTCACATTAAAAAATATATGATACTACACAGAGGAAACTGTCATGCTCTTATTTCTGCCCCTATCCCTACAACAATGTATTGTTCTGCTACACAGCTAAAGGTTCCTTCTGTGGCCTACTTCACTGTAAAACTTAAGCAAAACAAAAGGAAAATCGCTAGGCCATTAACAAAAATAATGGCTCTATTCCTTGAAGAGGGCAGTTTAACAGCTAGCAGGTCTTAGTACAGCCCCCAGGTCCTACCTGTGCTGTCATCAGAGCATCTCTGTGCACACGAGGAACATGTTCCCCATGCAGGACAGGCCTGAGGTAATGATGGGTGTAAGGATTGCCTGTTCTTACCCATGTACTCCAGATTCTAATTTCTTTTTTTTCTTCTTTAGCATGTGTCCTTTATCCATTACTCAGTCTCCTGCCTCTCTCCAAGGAAAAATCAGCCATCCAATATACATCCCAGTTGGCATACAAGTTTCTTTAGTAAGTCAGCTTCACGTCTAACATACCTGAGAAGTGCTTATGCAAGCCTTACTGGTTTGTTTATGGAGAAACTCTAAACGTGCTCATTCCTTTGTGCAGCTAATTTTAATACACCTCCAAAGGGTCAATACAGTTTATTCCCCCCACCCCAAATTTATCTGAATTTGAGGACTTTCTTTAACAGAGAATTTTAAATGTAGTTCAGTAAAAATGACATCAGGAAAAAAAGTTCAGACACTGTTGGGCAACTCTGCAGGAAAGAATAAAGACTGAAGACTGCTTCTGGCAATAATACTAATATTTGGTTATTAAATTTTATTTTCAGTGACATTTTGCCAATCATGATCTGCAGTCACAGGGTTGCCACTCTCCTTTGGTTCCTCTCCTGTATTACCCGCCAAAGCAGCACAGGTCTGGTTTGCTCTATAGCCTGGGCTTGGCTATGGACTGAAGCAAAGCTGGGTGGTACTCAGCCCTGCTGCTTGCAAGTGGACAACACCACAGCTCTACGCGTTTAGGTGTTGTAGGAGATACTAGGGATGGGAAACGCACATACAAGATATTCACTTGACTAAGGCATACATGTTCAAGAGCAGCTGAACAGATGCAAAAAGATTTTTCTGGTGGGTCGCTATAAAATTTTCAGGGTCTTTCACTGCAGTTGAGAGATAGGGACTGGTTCACAACTTTGAAAGAAACCATAAGACTCACCATGAGTTGAAAGGCTTGATGAGGGCTGAGAAGAAGGTGTTCATCAGAAATGCCTACTGAGCACCCTACAGACCATGCACAGAGCCATCCTGCCCAAGGACTGTCCTTGTTTCCCTTGTTCCTTCACCATTTTAACTATGCAGCAAAGTACCAGGACTCCAGTAATTCTGCCCTCATTGCCAACCTTGAAGGGCTGCCCCCAAACATGCTCTGTTAGTGGGTGCCCTGCATTGCTACTGGGACACCAAGCCTTCAAATACTGCTTTTTATGTTATATACATCTTTAATAGTGAATTCATGACATGCAATTATTTATCTGTGATGTCACAGCTGTTAGCATTTTTACTGCTGATTCTTATGAATCCAAAAATCTTATTTTACCCATTTGGATATATCCTCAGAGAGGGAAAATGCCACTGCCATACTTCCATTATCTATTAAACATTGAAACTGACTTTGAATTTATAATAATTAAATACTATGTGGAATAATACAGCACTTGCTGAAGGAAATATGTCCAGTGTTAAAATACTATGAGTAGGTCACAGGCAGACTCTTATAGGATTATATGAAAATTATTTTTTTTCTGAAAAGAAAAAAAATGCAGTCCAGAAAACAAGTTATTTCTGATGTCCTTTCCTATACAACTGACAAATTCAGCTCTTGCTCAGTATGAAGTCATTCAGGTAATTAATTTCCAGTCAGAAGTGGGAAAGGAACAGGAGTTTATACTCAAGAACCGTCATCATAGAGCCACTGTGCATTCCACCCAGATGAGCTCTGTGGCCATTTATCACCCAATTCCAACACAAGTAATTTGCTACTGCTATAAAAATAGCCCTGGTAGAGTTCTGGGATTGTTTGTGTATTGCAATTGTATCAGTTGTTGATGAAATAACCAATGGCAGCAACCAGATTTATGTCCTCTCCCTCCTCAGTGTTGAATGACACACTCACACTCTTCCTTTGCTCTTTATTTTGCCCTGTACATTTTGATTTGCGTTTTGCAGAGGTACAGCTTCAGCAGGTGGGTTATAAGGGCCAGTGGCTGCGATATGGGACCCTGTCATGCAGGATGCAGGTTGAATCCCTTCAGGTAAGGACAGGAACTGACCCTGAGAGTCCTGGTCTCTCCATGACACAGTTTTTTCTACCCTTGTCTCAGCTGGGCTTTTTTAGGCTATGCAGCCCAAACTGCATTCCGGCTCAGTCCTGCTGGCTGTGTTGGGCAAGTTTTGAGGACGTTTGCTGGACCAAACCCCACAGAGGGGTTACGCAGGGGAGCTCCCTATTCTTCTTCAGGCTCAGGACAAAGGAGGGCTGGAGCAGTTCAGCATTGGCTGAAAGGCAGCAGTAGTAGATCTGTGGTACTTCTGGACTTGACTGTCAATAAATATCAGTGCTGAAGCAGTGACAGCAACTTTCCCAAGTGGGGAGAGGCCAGCCAAGAGCTTATAACTCTTGAAGTATCAACACTATTTATCTATGTTTAAGTAGAGAAATTGGTCTGAGGACCTGTTAGTGGTAGGCACATCAAAGAGAGGAGGCCCTTGCTCTGAGGGCTTAAGGTCAAAACAGGAGACACCTAGGGTGAGCCAAAACACAGAGAGGTGAAATGATTTACCCATGCTTGCCTAGCACACCAAGCTGAGAACTGAGTACACTTCAGTGGTCCTCCCTGTGAGTTTCTGAGAGCTTGACATGAGCTGACCTTTAATGCTGGAGGTAGACAACAACTGTAATTACCTCAGAGTTTTTTATAGAACAGTCAATACATTTGTTTGTTTTGTTTCAAAACAGCAACATACTCGTGATTTTCTTTCTCATAAGTCTAGTCACAACTCTTTTCTTTCAGTTTCAATGGCTTTATCACTGAAGACTCTCTGCCTTACAGCTAGTTTCCTGCTGCTGCCAGGTTAGACAGCATTCACTGTATTTGTGTTCAGTGGTAGTGGATTAGCCATTTATACAATACAGACTAAACCCAACTGTAAAGCAAACAATTCAACTAAATATATGGATCAATCATGGAGCCTGTGAATTTTCAACAACACTTGTAAAAATGGTAAGAATTTTAAACAATCATCTCAGCTTCCCTTATATCCCTATTTCCCCTCTTAGTTTCAACAATGAAAGCAATATGAGATCTCACCCAGGGATGTAAAGTGCCTTCATGGCTAAGGACAGCATGTAATACCTCCCTGTCTGTCCTCTTGAGGGCCGAGGAATTGCTTTCATCAAAGGCAATTTCTGTTGCTCCTGAGATCTCAGTTCTACAAAGTGACAGGCTCAGTTCTGCCCAGGAGAGCAGGAGTCGCAGGTGATGGGCACTGGGAGCAGCATAAGCCCAAACTGCAGTCTGGCTGGGAAAACAGCAGAAGTTTGAGCATGTAGTGGTTTTCTGTCTCCTTTAATGCCAGACACTAGTAAGACAAACTGTACATTTAGTGATAGGAGTAGCATTTCATTAAGAAACCACAGCAGCCTCCTCATCTGCATTAGGCAAAAATGTAATGTTGGGTTGACAATGGTACTTCAGAGAGCTACATTAGCTATACCATCTATTTCCCTTTGTTTAATAACCTTAAAGACTTGGTTTTCATTGTTACAGTTAGTTCGTTCAGGTCATACAGTTCAGGTGAACTTCCCCAGGAAGCTGATCTACTCGGCATGAAGGTAGGATATTGGGTGGAAGGAAAATACACCTTTTCAAGTGGGGCTTTAAGATAGCTATCTTATCATCTCTAGAAAGCCCATTTATTTTTTGTAGGTCTTTTCCTATCTCTTCTCTTAGGTGAAGAGAAGTAGGGAGCATGTTACACTTTGAACACTACAGTTTAACTGCTGCTGCATCCTGCTTACCTGGTAACTGGTAGAACAAGCATTAATCTTTAATCAAAGAAGATTCAGATAATTTTATTCCAAATTGCTTATTGAAATGCATTTCAGGAGTAGATAAAGCATTTCTGAGGGTGCTTGGTGATTTTATTCCAGGAGACTGCAAAAAAAAAAAAAAAAAAAAGCACAATGAGAAATAATTACTTTCAGAAGTACACTACATCTTGCAATTAGCTCCTGTCAATAAAGAGATACTCAAGACTATGTTAGACCCAGGACTACCCTAATGTAAAAAACAAGATATTTTACACTGATTTCAGTACAGTAAATCAGACACACAGTGTATATTAGCATCCTTCTTAATGGTTACAAGGCTGTGCTATGAAGACACTGCACTATGTATAAGGACACTCATTTTGAAGATTTAATTGCACAAGGTGCTGAGTGCTCTGGCCATGAACTAGTGTGCGAGCAGCTACCCTGAGAGCAATCCATAAACCAGCAGTCTGTGCATGCTGAAACACTCAGCTGACATCAAGAGGAGAGCCAGGGTGTGAGCACATCTTCAGGATTCAGCTCTAGGAACATCCAAACCAGGGGATGGTCATCAAACAGACCAGGCATGTTCAAAGGCAAGAAGTAAAGAGGAGGACTTCAAAACTGGGGGTGACTTATGCCCATTCAGTGCCAGTCAGTGCCAGAAGAGACTCCGTTAGCACACCTTGGGGATCAGCCTTGTACTCACAGCCAGGTATGAGCAGGAGAGCAAAGACGCTAAGTTGTAATTTTTCCTCTTCCCTTCTCCCCACAAAAGCTAAGCAAAACAATGGTTTATACTGATTCTAGACTGCAATGTCTTATCAGTTAGTTACCTCACACGTGCTAGCTACCAGAGTGCTTCAGTGAGAAGGGAAGTACTAACCCTAATGTGGTGTTGCCATAAATTCTCACCATGGGAGCTCTAAATTCAGAAACTGACCTGGTTGTAACTATGTTTTGTTAATGTCAATAGGAAATGATTTTTTACTCATCCTTGTTTTATAGCCATGATACACGCAGTTTGCAGTGGTATCTTTTCTTCCTCTCTCTTTACGGCTTAAATTATTCAGTAATGGAGAAACGTAAAAATCTATTCTTAAGTACTTATCAAAAAACTGTCCTGATTCCCAGAGAACCGTCAGAGTTCCAGGTCACAGTCACACTGCCCCAGGTGTAGTCATTCACTTTGGTGTCAAATATATGCCAAAGTACTGCTATCATTAGTTATTTGCTTTATGCAATGTGTGAGGTCTCTTCATGTATGAGGACCTCACTGCACTAGGACATATATGCCTATGGAGAATGTAAACTGGAGATTGTTGTGCTTATTTTAGACTCCCTTTGTGCTTAGGTAGGACCCATAGCACACAACATCAAGCATCCAGGGAATCTCTTTTTTTACCTAAGACCTTTGCTTAATATATTTGGGTTTGCTGCTGATAGCTTTTCTTGATTATGATGTGGAAATCTGCAAAAAAATTGGCTTTACTTAGCCATGGTTGCAGGATGACAGGTGTGTTAATAATTTAAAAATTATTTTTAAAACAGCTTGCGACTAATATGCTAGCTACAATAAAGCTTTTTATCAGCTAAATTGCTTAGCTTTAAAGGGAATATGCGTTAGCTGGAGAAGTGTGTTTTGACCACCGGAGGGCTCCTACATTTTTCTCCGTTACTAAACAAAAGCACCAAACAGTGGCTGGCCTCATTTAAAGTTACTGAAAGAATAATCTGCAGCTAGCAATGTATTTGATGAATTGCACCTGTATTTCTACTTGGATGAGTGTGGACAGACTGTGAAAGTATTGAACTTATAAATCATTCAAATTTGTCACAAATGTTTTCTCGAAATATTTTCAGATTTGCAAATTGTTCATATGTTGACATTCCAGTTGTATATCTGGTTCGTGATTTGCATGGTCACTTCAGATATTAGTGCACCAAAGCCAATCATTTATATGAAACATTTGATTTGTATATCATTTGCCAAATAATACAAATGGCCAGATAAATGGCTACTGAAGAGAAAGGAAAAACTGCTGATTTTGTCGCTTCAGGCCAAGCCTGCATATCACTCATTCCTTCTGCAATTCCATCTGTGAGAAACAGAAAAAACATCACTGCACTGTTCTTAACCAGAAAAAGCAGCCAGGATTTGCAACTTTTATATCCCAACACAGAATTGAATTGATGTTTTCAGGGACTGCTTGAGCTTTAAAAACTGATTTGCAGGCCTACTTGGGACAGGAAGGCAGGATCCTCTCAGATCTTTGTGAAAAACAAAAAAGTGGTTATTTCCAAGGCCCAGATCAAACATGTTCTCACATCACTGACCCTCAGCTGATAGGCACCTCACGCTCAGACTAAATCACAAGCTCTCCTCAGCCTGCTTAATGATAGCAGGTCACTTGACACATTCAGTGGAGCTCTGCTGATTTAGAGGATCTGGCCAAAATTTACATTTTAACCCAGTTTCTTCTTGTTCTAGACCTTCGGTGCCTTCCAGACCAATGGGGCCTGTTGACACTCCCTGAAATGTCTCACAGGGGTTTTCTAGGCTATACTTGGACCTTCATGTGGAAGATACTGCAGCCCTAAATCCCATTACATTCCATTTCCAGTGGATAAAAGCTGTCAGTCTTTTGGGATCTGCCCAGGCATACATATTCCTCCTCTGATTTGTCTTCGTGCTGCTCATGTTGACAGCAGAGATTTGCTGGGATCTTAAGAGGGGGCTACCATTTTTCCTCTTTCCCTTGCAAATCTACCTTCCTTTATAAGACCATTTTGGCTTTGCCAGATACTTTCCAGGCTTCCCTCATGAAACAGACTTTTTGTAGGCACCTTCCAATTGAATGCTATATGGTTGGCATCATTTACCTGACAGAGCCAAATGAAACATGACAGATGGACAAAAATCCCCTGCTACAGATTAACAAACTACTTTATACACTTCTGATAAAAGATGAAAGTTTCATACATGATAAAATATGAGGTTGCTGGGAACCTGAGGAACTAAGTTCCCTAAGTTTTCTGGTTTCTGATAAAGCACTGGATCAGTAAATATTTATCAAAATTATAGGTCCAGTTCATAAAGTAACTGAAATGACAGAATGTCTTCTCCAGGAGAACAGCAGTAACACAGGGACAAACTAATTCTCATACATATATGTTAAAATTTGTTATGGAACTTTAACATTTTAAAATATTCTGAAGAAACACAGCACAAGGCTTTCATCCTCCTTAGGTTTGAATGTTTTAGTTCTAAAAACATTGCACAATATAGTAATTAATTCTCTATATTCTTCCATTTTCACTCAAAATCTGTAACATTTACAAAAACTTTCACATTGATTTGAAATTACTCAAGGAAGGATGCTTACCTTAAGCCCATTTACCACTCATGAGTGGACACATCTGTGGTTCCAGCAATGTCACACAGCTTCTCTGCTTTGAAGCTCTGCCCCACTTGCCCACCAGTGCAATGAAACCTGAGTATCTGCAGGGTCAAACAGATTGGCAGTAATTAAGTCCTTAGTAAGTTTTGAGGAACCTGTGACTTTTCCCTTTGGAGTATAGGAAATTCTTCTCACCATCCATGTTAGTCTGGTTCAAATCTAAGTACAGAGGAGAAGACTGGATGCTGTCACACTGGGAAGCTTTTATAGTGAAAATGGGTGGTCATAACTTCCTAGTGGTAGTTTGACTTTCTCGTACTCAGTCTTTAGGTTTGCTTTTTCTCCTCTGGAGAATTATGTCCAGATTGCTTCCTCTCCTCTGGCCGTGATTTCTTGCCTCACTACCCACAGATTGTTGTAATCTCCATGAAGTATAACTGTCTTTGAAGCACAGATTGTGCAGTACTGACTTAAACCAGGGTGAGGTTTCCTCACAGAAACTTCAGTGTAAAAAGCTGCATTTTATGTTACAAGAAAAAAAAAAAATCTCAATAGAAAAACCCTGCCAGGATCACCTTTTGGGGTCTTTTTGTTTTTCTCCTCAGATAAATACAAAAATTCCGACTCCAAGATAACCAAAATCATTGAAAGTTAGCTTTTCCAGTTTGAGCTAAAATTTGGCCAGCAAAACCCCCAGCAGAATAATTTTCCAAGTGCTGATTGCAGGGCTCTGTTTCAGTATTTCATATCTAATGCATTGCACAGATTGTATCTGCTCATAGACCATGCAAGCCCACAGGTTCTGTGTCACTTCACTGAAAAACAGGAGTGCCTCAAGGGATCCAAGACTGTTTTCAGCATCATCAGACTCTTCCCAAAGGCTCTCACACTGGTGACACTCGCGAGTATAAGCTGAACACAACACAAACATCAGCAGTGACAGCAGGCTGAGGACACTGTCTCTTACACTCAACAGCTACAGCTCAGGTGTCAGGATAATTGTTGGAAGAAGTGAGTCTATAACTCCTCCACAGGCAATTCTGATCCCATCTCATCCCATCTTCTCGATGTTAGCAGTCCTGTTGTATGTAAAACACACTCTTACTTCACTCTTCTTTTTAATTATGGTAGTAAAGGTTTACCCCTGAATTAAATGTAGTTAAGAAAGCTTCCCACCATCATGAAAAAGAACCCCTTTATGTTTTGTGTCTTTAATACGGTTAATTCGCAGGGTCCCTTAAGAGCAGCTGCTAGTTTTATGTGTCAAACAACTGCCACACAAAAGAAAGCGCGGCAGTGAGCTGCGGGTTTTGCTGACACAGCACTGTTTCAATTGAAAACAAGAAATAGAAGGAGCAGTTTGAGAAACCTGACACTAGCTGTTACCTTTAGAAATCAAAACTTAACCAAATAAAGGCAAGCATACATATTACTTTTAAAAAAAAAAAATAAAATCTTGTTAGATGCTGTTGGAGACACAGGTGATCACCAAGTCCTTCTGAAGAAACACGTTACAAAGGAGGAGAGAGATGGAGAAGGTGCCATTTTTCTATCACTATAGTAAACACCTAATGCACCGTAAACAGAGCAAGTCATGCAGTAAAACATGAAGAAGCTCTTTTTTAATCATCTGAATAGAAATTTAATATCTTTGCATTTGCTAAGTAAGGCAACTTGCCCAAGCAACCAGATACACAAAGCCTTATGCATTTATTCTGCCTTTATTGCTACTGAACAAAGCTTCTAAGTCAGAAGCATTAAGGCTGGTATTTACTAAGCAGTTGCACACAAGGGCTCATCAGGAAAATGAGGGTATCCACACATGCAAGAAAACCTGAGAAATCAAATAGCCACATATACAGTACAACAAAAAAAAAAATCCCGATAAGCATTCCCAGTAGATTTGCTCTTCTAAATCATGAGGTCCAACAGCTAGAACCAATTCCCTAGACCACCCCTGGGAGGTGTAAGGTGTGAGCAACAGCAGTACAGACCTAGGTGATGCTATGAGTGGTGGAGGTCTCTGGCTTCTGTGGAGATGATATGCGACTGTGCTGCACCAGCACCACAGCAAGAACAGGAGAACATATGAAGAATTCTTTCAGAGGAGACAGAGACCAGATTTAGTCTCTGGATCAAATGGCTCTTGCAGATGGTATTTCTGTAGGCAAATGTAATGTTTTGAGCTAAAATCTTTTAAAACATAAACTAAAAAAACCAGCTTGCCTTAAAATACTTTGTTGCCACCATGATAGTCTTTCTCTGTAGCCACATTCTAAAGTTCTATGCACAATTGCAACAGCTCTGACAAGAAAGATGGAGATGGGCTGTTCCCTAGCCCCATGGCATTTCCCTGGCACAAGGATCCCCAAGTTCAGGTCCCTGCTTTGAGGTGGGTAGCTGGAAGAAACATTTTGTCTTTTAATGATCTGATCAGCTCTGCACGGTACCTCTACATGGTACCTCTTTCCCTGTACACCTCCATACAGTTATGACCTTTTTTTCCATCAGGATCCATGTGTCTTCTGGCAAATTTATGGTAAAGAGAGAATTCTCTGAGGTCAGATTTTTATATTTTAAAAGCACAGGAACTTCTATTTACACACCAATTGTCTACATATGCTCATACTCTTAGAATCATAGAATCATTTAGGTTGGAAAAGACTGCTAAGATCATCAAGTCCAACCGTTAACCTAGTACTGCCAAGTTCACCACTAAACCATGTCCCTAAGAACCACATCTACATGTCAGGATGGTGACTCAACCACTTACCTGGGTTGCCTGTTCCAGTGCTTGACCACCTTTTCCGTGAAGAAATTTTTCCTAATATCCAATCTAAACCTCCCCTGGTGTAACTTGAGGCCATTTCCTCTTGCCTTATTGCTTGTTATCTGGGAAAAGAGACTGACACCCACCTCACTACAGCCTCCTTTCAGGCAGTTGCAGAGAGCGATGCGGTCCCCCCTGAGCCTCCTTTTTCTCCAGGCTAAGCAACTCCAGTTCCCTCAGCTGCTCCTCATAAGCCTTGTGCTCCAGAACCCTCACCAGCTTCGTTGCCCTTCTCTGGGCACACTCCAGCAACTCAGTGTCTTTCTTGCAGTGAGGAACCCAAAACTGGACACGGTATTCAAGGCGCGGCCTCACCGGAGGCAAGTACAAAGGGACAATCACTCCCCTTGTCCTGCTGGCCACACTATTTCTGATACAAGCCAGGATGCTGTTGGCCTTCTTGGCCACCTGAGCACACTAATGGCTCATATTCAGCTGGCTGTCGATCAGTACCTCCACGTCCTTTTCCACCAGGCAGCTTCCAGCCACTCTTCCACAAGCCTGTTGCGTTGTGTGGGGTTGGCATTTTTAATAGTTCCATTCTCACTGTTTCTAACCCCTCTTCATTTTTCTCATTAGATTGAGAGCTCTCAAGCAAGAATTATCCTTAATTACATCTCCTAACAGAGTGGGTTGTTGTTATGGATTCTCAATAATCTTAGATAGCACAGTATTCCTCATCAGAAAGTAAGTTGGCTTTATCGATCACCATGCTCCCAAATGCAGCTGCATTGTTTTAATATTTTAAATACTTTGGATCAAATACAAGAAGCTGACTGGTGCCTGCATGTGTCTTGGATAACTACAGCCAATGCACAGGGAAAGGCTATGATTACCCATTTTACAGATGGGAAGTGGGGCTAAGGGAAGCTAGAAGGTAGTTGCAGGGGATCGGTGGCAGCACAAGGAAATGGTTTCCATACCTCACTCTAATGAATGCCTTAACCAAAGGACCTGCCTCCCATGCCAGAAGGAACACGACATCCCGCTTCCTAGAAGTTGTGCATTTAGCTTCCAGCGAGGCTTGTAAAATGCAAATTCCTGGTAAAGCACATGAACTTTCCTTTCATATTTGTGAGTAAGATTTTGTGTATCCTTTTTATGAATAGTTCCTACCATTCTCTTCACATCCTGACTCTTAGATATAGCTTTTCTTTGATTTCTGCTTTATTTGTGCCTTAAGGCTATAATATTCTTCAGAAATGTTATATATCTTTCTTCAGAAAGTTTATATATATAAACACATAAATATATATATATATGAATGTGAATACATATATGAATATACACACTTGCATATATATGTAACAGATGTATCATATGGAAAAAATGCAAATGAACATATAGTTTTGACTCTTCTTCCACTTAGTTTGCCTATAGGGATTTACAAAGACATAGTAGCTTCATGACTTGAAAGATGAGACCATAATATTGCTATTTCTACACTTCCAAGAAGAGTGCAGGTGTTTCAAAGCATTTATGAAATTGCTTGATTGACTCTCATATAGAAATCTATTGACAATAAGTTGAACCTTTGCAGATAGGCTATAAAAGATTTGATTATAGTAACAATACTAACCGTCATGAATGTCATAAATCTTAAGAGAAAGGACACATATGTCACACATAATGCATGAAAAAGTTGTCCTTTTATCATGGATAACTTACCATTGTGTAGATACTCTGCTGATCAGCTATTGCATTATTTGAATAAGTATCTGATGTCTTGTTTTCTTTCAAGGAGGCAGGTGCAGGATGAAGCAGGAAGCCTGCCAAGAAAGATGATAAATTGCTATTCGGTGCTGGGGACCAGTGCTTAACATTAATGCAATGCTGCCAGGAATTAAAACAGTAGAGTAATAAGAAACTAAGAAGAAAATAACATTGAACAGATTGGCTCCATTTTCTTTATCCATTATAATTTCGAGTACATCTAAAACAAAACATTTTCATTGTCTCATTATAAGCAAAATAAAATAGTTTTGGAAAACATCCTATGACTTGGAACTACATAACAATGATACCATAGTTGCTTTTGATACCATAGTTACCATAATGATAGTTGTTTTTCTGCTAGGGGAGTAATCTTAATGCTAAGAAGTTCAAATGAAATTATACAGATAATAATTGCAAAGAAGCACTGCCTAGATTTTGAAATTGTTACCCACTTTGGCAAGTGCTGCTCCCTGGGTGAACTGGCTCATTCAGTAACTCAATCATGGTGTAGTCAGAAGTGACACAGTCCAAGAATGTCCCAAGTTTCCTTGTCTACACACACACACACACACACACACACCACACACACACACCCACACCCACCACACACACACACACACACACCACCCACCACACACACACACACACCCACCACCCACCACCCACCACACACACACACACCCACACCCACACCCACACCCACACCCCCACCCCCACCCCCCCTTCAAAACTTTGATTTCTGAGGCAGCTAAGGCCAAGCTATAGCCAAAGAGACAGGCAGTGATGTTCTGCTGGCATTTTTCTTCCCAGGAACAAAAAAAAAAACCTCTACCAGGAACAAGGATCCTCCTTGCAGGCTGAAGCAGCCCATCTGTTTTGGGCCAGTCTCTCCTAGACAACCAGGTCATAGGTATTTGTAAGAAAACTGGAAGACTTGGCCTTGGAATGGTCCCTGGTTTATTTGGTTTGGGCAGTGATTCAGCATGAGGTCTATATGTATAATTAAAACCCCTATTCTGGTAGTGAAACAGGCTTCAACATGCTGTAAACATGTTAATTCTACTTGTCTCCCACTGTTTGGGAACTAAACTAGACCTGCTCATATAAGGCCAGTTCAAGAAGAAGCTCTTCAAACCAGCTGTTTTAAAAATATTTTGGGGTTTGTCAGCTATGCAAAATATAGTTATGGGATTCCCTTTCTCCCTTGCATATAATTAAAATATAAATACAGATACCACTTTGAGGCATCCAACCCTGATCTTATCCAAATCAGTAGATACTAGGGAAACCCACATCAGCATTTTACTGGAACACTAACACACATAAAAATTAATTAGGGCTGTTTTCAACATTCATCCATCAGTAAAATTAAAACTAAATTGAACAACTGATGATCAATGTCGTTCCTCTTCTTGCACCACAATAATTTACAGTAATCTGTATATTTTGAAATTGGGCTGTAAGTCAAACACTTCATCTTCAGAAATCTTCATCTTGATATAGGAAAGCTACCTTAAAGCTATCAAAATGAAAACCATTTTAAGAAATATTTTTTTAAAGCTTGCACAAGATCTAAATTCCCAGCTGTATTATGTCCAGAAAAGTGCATGACATTCAGAATGGAAGCTGAAAAGCTGTGTGCTATTTAATCTTATCTGCATTTCCTTCAGAACTATGTATCATACCACGAAGACCAAGCAATACCACAACAAAGATAGCTCACCATTAAGATGTTGATTTTTCAAGTTGTACATCACTCTGAAACAATTCATTAGCAAATGTAGATTACATCCTAGCTTTACTTGTTAGATGTGCAGTGTGTCTGTCCTTGTCTCAGTTTATCTTACCAAAGGCAAGTTTCCTCTTCGCAGATGTGACTATGTCATGGTTAGTTCAGTTTCCCACATAGTGTACATAATAGGAAACCAAAGACAGCAAAAACTCTCAAAATACATCTCAAACTAGTGTGACACATTTTAGAGAAGGGAGATAGTAAAGCTGTGGGAAAACTTGATAAAAGGAGCACCTGTGCCTGAAGCTAATGTAATGAGCTGATGCCTGGGAACTGAATGTGATGGTACCATAAAGGAGGTAACTCATCACCATAGGAGAGGCACCAGTATTAGTTAATAACCAAATTCCCTTCTCAGTTACACTTAAACATCTTCAAGATGCCATTAGCACATACAGAACCCAGGAAAGCGCTGAGTCTTGAGAACCTGAATTATGGGTTTGTATTTCAGCATTTGTGAGGGAATGAGGAGTTCCCAGGCTCAGAATTTCCAACTAATGATATTGTATTCTCAGTCTCAACGACTGAGGTGTTATCCCTGACCACAGGGACTATACCAGAGAATAACAAGGCAGCCTTCAGGACTCGCCTTGTAACAGCTTCGCTAAAAGGAAGAGACATCTGAGCTCAACGAACACATCCTTGGCCTCTGTAGATTGAAGCAGCTGACATACAAACCGTCATAGGCAAGAACTTGGGTTCCACTGTCCTGTCCCTCTCCTCCTCCATTTCTGTAGCCTGTCCACTGCATCCTTTCAGTCTTTATTCAGTTGTGCCTTCTACACGTTTGGCTGAAGGAAAATCCTCAAGACTGCCCTGCCAGTGAGTTTGACTTAGTACATTTGCAGACAAATATATTAACTGCTGTCCAAGTGAAGATCAGAGTCACTTCAAACTAAAGCCCTGCTGATGTAAACATCTTCCTACCATTTCTGTTTGTGGTAGTAGGTCCAACAATATTTTGCCTCCTATATCCTGAAATATCTTTGCAAACTTTACTTGGTTCTTAAAACATTCTAATTACACTTTTCATGACGCACCTTTTCCTATTTCTGGTTCTTCAGCAAAGAAAGTCTGATACCAACTACCCATTCATTGTTGCATACATAATTAATGCTCAAATCTCAGTTCCAACAGGGAAAACTGCTATTAATTACACTGAATTCTTCTGAAAGGAGAAAAATGCATTTGCAATGATTCGTGGATTTTGCTGTGAATGGTTAAGAGAATTCCTTAGAAATATCCTTTCTGTCCTGGCTTCTTAAGAGAGAAGGGAAGAAAATATGCCACAAAATTAAATCCCAGCAATCCAGGGGTTAAAGAATGAGTATAGTATCCAGGTTCTCCAGTGCCTTTCTGCCTGTGTAGTCATGTAGTCTATGCAAAGTAGGTGCATTGGTTGTGCTTGACTTCCAGAGTAGTTAAGTGTTGACTCGAAGCAGGTAACAGTGAAGAGACACTGTCCAAGTATTGTTCACATTTCACAAGGAAGTTTTTGATATAAGGAGAAAGAAAAAGGGATCTTCAAATTACTTCATCTTTGTTTTTTAGGAAAATAATTATAGTATTCCTCTTGCAACATAGCACTAAGATACCTTTTGTGATCCTTTTCTCTACAGTCAACATCAGCAAATGCTTTTCAGCTGAAGTCATGTTCCAGGATCAAATGATGTGGACTAACATTATTGGAATAAATGACACTATTATTATAAGTCTCAGTTAAATAGTAAGAACTTAACTCCTTCAGTTTACTTAACAGTCACCCTACTAATGCTAGTTGTCACCCTCAGCACTACAAACAGGAAGATTAAACTTTGGCTAAGCAACTGATTTCAATTCTCAGTCAAGCAAGAAGACCAAGAACTCCTGAAACAGCAATTTATACATAAACTAAACTCAGTGAAACAAAGATAAAGTAACAACTGCTTATTGGTTCTTTATATAATGTTCAAGTCTGAGAAACCTGAAATGAAAAACATAGAGGAAAAGTGATTGGCAGCATCTATTATACTGCTAATTTAGAATATGTTATGTTGATATTTCTCATGGAAGCAGAATGAAAAACTTTTGTTGCAGAGTTCCATACAATGATAGATTTTGGTTTGACATTATCAAATGTTTCACAGTGACATTTCATCCTTTCAATATTTTTTTTCTGTCTTGCATCATAACATAAATCATAAAATAATGATGATCAAGAAAACCTGGAACAAAACTATTTGAATTTGAAAAGAAAATATCACTCAGGAATTTTTGATTAAAATAGTAATAAAATCAGTATGTTTTTGGGGAACATATTATTTTCCAAAAATCAACATTTTGTAAAAGGAAAACAGATGAAGACAGAATTTTCAATCAGCCCAAATAAAAAGTGCAAAGTCATTCAGAACCATTTTAGAAATCATCTAACTCTCACACAAAATATTTCCGTAGGATTCAAAGTAATGTGGAGAACTTCGCTTGGCCTCTGTGCATCATTTCTTTCAGTTTATCCTTAAATTCTTATATGAGGAAAACCATCCATAAATGAAAAATCTTAATGATTGAACATCATCATTGTGAGGGAGAAAAGAGATCAGAGGTAAAATTCATTCTCAGAATTTTCTTCACTACATAGACCATATAAGTTAACGCATAAATGAACTTTCTTATAGCTATGGGACAGGATATTGTAGTTATTTATTGTAGCCATTAATTTACACCTTCAGCTTGCTTAAATACATCAAATACAACAAATGAAACACTTCAGACTACAGTATCTGAGACTAACCTTACCTAGAAAAAGGCATTAACTTTTGACTAGCATGTTTGGATGCAAGGCTAGAAGGACATCTTAACAGTTTCACCATATCTCAGCAGCATCAAATCAGTACTGAATTGAGATGATTGATAATAGAATTTTATGTTGACCTACATAATAATGAAGATGGAAAATTATGGGTCTATCCTTTTGTTTGAATCTGGTCACATACAAGTGTACTTTGTTGGCAAGCGACTGCTAAATGTAGTGGGTTTGGATTCATAACTTTTTATGCCTTTTAATGGGGATTTCATTATCACCATTAATTTTATAGCATGCTAACGTGCTTTGAAACACAGTAGAAACTTGAATAAGTAAATGTGGACTTAGAGATTTCATTCTAAGTTTTTGTTGGTTGATTTTAAACCTCGGTGAAGAATGCACTCATAAAGTGCTATAGTCTCTTTCAATATATCATGGCAGTTATGAGTAGGAATCAGCAAAAAAACATACTTAAGAGGTATGACTGTCTTGTCAGATGAGTCATTTTGTGCTGGGACAAAGAGGAGACTGTATGCAAGAAGCTCTCCACGTTCATTAAAAGTCTGTACAACCCACTAAATTTGAATGTTCAAACTGCCATCTCACTCATCTAAGAGTGCAAGAGGGATCTAAGAATGCAAGAATATATAAAACACAATAAAGTTTGTGTTCAAAGAAAAAATACATTCAGGTGATGGCATTCAAGGTTTCATAAAGCAAAGAAATGTTAAAGGTTTTGACCAGAAAGCAGCTGTTAGTGATAACACTGATGGTGTTGCCTCTTGCTTAACTCAGTGTTCCAGAGCTGCTCTGACAAATTACTCCTATCCATGGAAATGAGATTAAATGAGATGAAATGAAACGTAGTAAAATGAAATTAATAGAATAGAATAGAACAGAACAGAACAGAATAGAATAGAATAGAATAGAACAGAATAGAATAGAATAGAATAGGAATAGAATATTTTAGGTAGGAAGGAACCTATGGGCCTGGAAGGGTTCCTGAGCAAGGAAAAAAAGTAGGATTTTTCATATTCTGTTGCTCTAAGAAAGACTGCATGATTCTGATGTTATTCTGCTTGACAGGTGAAATGATTCCTCTGGGAAAGTATGCGCCCAGCATGGCTTTCTTGCTGATGATGTGATTCAAATTTTACCAAAATGGTGGAAAGATTCCCAGCTGATTTAAAATGGTTTTTCACCAGTGGATTCCTTACCGATTATTCCATTCTTAACATTTTTAGGGTAACGGAAAATGCTATTGGGTGGCAGGTGCACCATTTAGTGAGCACTCAGCAGTCAGACTGCTCACCTGGAGAGCAGACACAGCTCTTAATGGCGGGAACACATGGCTTGGCCTCAGCTAGCCTTAGGGTGAGTGTCTTATTCATACTGCTTTCGCTCACAGGATTAACGTGGGAATTAGCACAGTCAGCTCCTATATGAGCAGCATTATGTTATCCAATTTGCATAGTCTCCCCATGCTCGCAACACGATACCAATACTGACAGTAGGAGCCTACGTGTTTGGAGCAGAAGGTACAGCGCTCTATCTCCAGTGACAACCATGACGTCTATATGGCAAGGGCAAGCAGAATACTTGACAACCATGAAGTCTGTATAGCCTTTGAATTGTTACAGTGGGCATATTTTGAGGCATCAGCAGTCTGTGAGAACTCTGCGTATTTTCCTGCTAGACCTGATAAAAAGAGCAACCACCTCCATTTTGTTGACGAGAACCCTATAGAAATTTCAGATACCGATCAAGTAATAAATAACCATCTCACTGATGACCATAACAAGGACTCTGCCATGCTTACACTGAACTCTTGAGAAAAGGCGTGGGTTCCCCTTCAAACTATTCAGCTATGCAATGTCCTCAAATAGTGAAAGGGAAACCATAAAACTGAATGTGATGCACATCGTCCAAGAAATTCATGCCTTATGAGTCCCTTGGCAAAATTCTCCCAGCTTCAGATATACTTTACTTTGCAAAAAAGCCTGAAGCAATTCAATGTCAGATCTGTTTGGTTCTTCTCTGAATGATGTCAGATTTCTTAAGATGAGAACTTTCCATGACACATACCAATTAGAGATGGTGTTAGTAAATAGGCCTGTTGTTAAGACCATCCAACAATTTTCATAAGAACCTGTTCTCAGCTGCCTACCACATTTAACTACAAAAATCTGTTTTGAAATTTCCAGTATTGCAAATATATTTTCTGCTGTTGTGACACAAGGAGTTTCAACCATTCATCAGTCAATACATGAATAAATGTGCAACCAGAGACTAGTAGTAACAGCTGAGCAGAGAGCACAGGTGGCAAAAATACTACATTTTCAGCTCAGAAGAATAACCACTAAAATCATGTTTGCATGACTGACAAAAGCAAGAATTACAATATAAACAAGAATTACTCAGAAAAAAGTAACTGAAAAGACAGAAAATTTCAGTGATTCCAAAGAAGCACTTTTATAATCAAGTATAACAATTATTAGGACCATTCTATGGCAGCAGACAGCATTTCAGACAATGTTTTAGCCATGTATTTCAGATCCATTGATCTCACATGCCTAGGTACTGCTGTAGAACACTGCAGCACTGAGACATCTATTAGTAATGAAACAAAAATAGCCACTCACAGCTTGGGATATCATATGTACTAGTCAAAAGCTTCCCATAAATTTTATCATTTTAGAATTAATATATATTTTTAATGCAAGATTACCCACTATATACCATAACACACACAATTCTTAAATTGCACTGCAGGCTAAAACACTAGAGTAAGATGCTCTAAAGCATTCCTCAGAGTGGAGCAGACAAATGTGAAAATTGCTAAAGTTGGTGGGGTTTTGCCATTTTTGGAAATCAAGCCACCAGGTCACCCAGCTATGGTTTACAAAGATTTAGCTGCTAGTCCCTGATTTTCAAAAAACTTGGAACAAATATTTTAAACACGTATGCCATGAGGCATTAAATCAAGTTCTCAGATGTTCTGGAAGGATTTGTAAAGCAACATTTTCAAAACCACCTCTCCCTGTTACAGTAAATTATGTTGTCCATTCCTCTCTTTGATTGGCAGCCTTTAAATCTGCCTTGCCCCTCAAGATTATGCCATGTGAAACAACTGCAAAAGAAGATCTTGTTTTCAATTTTTCAGGGTCAGGTTGTCTTTCAGTAACATGGGCGTCATTCATGACACAATGAATGAGAGTCATACCCAGGCCACCAAAAGAAGGGATGTTAACTCTGAAAATAGAAAGAAAACACCAACAGTAATAGTAGGAAAGTCTGTTTAAGCCCAAAATGGGCAGGCAGGCAGAAGCACGAACATATATAGAAAAACAGTATCAGGCACAAACCCTGACATCTTCTCTGCAAGACCCATGTAACAGTGTTGCTATTTACAATACAGCAATTCATAGCAGGACTAAAAACCCTCAGAGCTGACACTGCAAAAACGTTGATCATGCCCTAGAACATGCCCTACACACTGCAAATACATGAAGCCACCTGACTGAGAAATACTCTTTGAGAATATTAAAAAAGAAATAAAACATCCTTACTAGGAGTAAGATAAAACATTTTTTAAGATTTAAAACTTTATCATGGAGTTCTTTTCCCCTCAAACCAGTTTTGATTGTGTGATGGGACTGCCCTTTGTTTTCACCTAGGCCGATCCATAGAGGAGCAAAGTTAGATCTTTCCTGCTCTGAAGTAACAGCCCTGAAACCATCTTTTTTATACGAGCATCATTCATTGCAGCCAGAGATATTATACGAGGATTTTATTTGAGGTCGTGCTTTTGTGTGTCTTTGCCAGCTCTTCCTCTATTACCATTGTAATTTCCTGAGTTATAACTGTCAGTTATCACAATCAAAAGGTTGGAGGGAGAAGTTAAAAGTCATGGTCACTCCGCTTTCCTATCTGGGTTAGCTACATATATGCAAAAAGCCATTAAAAAAGTGAGAGGGAGAGAGGGAAAAGGAGGATGGAAGGCTTCACCACACTAAATGAAAAGCAAACAATATGCATATCAGCATCCTAAGGAGACGTACCACTCTGCTGGGAAAAACCAAGACAAAAGAATTATCTGACACAACAGTTCAAAGCATATTGCACCTGTCAAAACGTCTGTCATCTTCTATAGAAATGCACCATTCTAAAAGAAAAAAGGGAAACTCTAGCAAAGTCACTCAGAAACAACAGACCACTTTGTCTCCTTCCTTCCAGCCAACTCCTCCATCTGAAAGCCATTTAACTCAATGCTAAAGATTGCCTGGAAGGACCAGACAATAGGAAGGTCTCTTTCATTGTCAAGGACAGTTACACTTTGAAGATGATGCTCAAAAGGGGTTAAAATGGGTCAACAAGCAATTGTTGGGTCTATCCAAGGAAATGTGAACAGAACATTGTTAAAGTCACACACAAAAAAATCTAAAAGAGCACATCTTTAAGCTGGGGAAGTATGGAGGGGTGCGGGGGGTGCAACACAAAATACTGATGTAATCTCATAGTGAAATGGAGTCAAAAAACCTAGCAGCGCAAGTGGACAAACCGTGAATTTCAGTTTAGATATGGCAGTTCTTAGCAACATGCGTCCAGAGCACAGAAAAGACAAGAGAGATATAGGTTGAGTAACAAAGGGGAAAACCAACAGCAACGCTGAGAGAAATAGATGTAATTTTCCCATGACTTTTTCATTTGTCTGCTTCCAGCTTTCACAACATTCCTTGGGAATCACTGTGTGTTGCACAGCTCAATGGAATGGGTGCATCTTAGGTACTGAAATGGACTTACTCATTTATTAATACCAATTGTTTTAAAAGAAAAAAATGGAAAATTGCAAAAATATTTTTGGTTACATGCATATGATCTAAATCAATACTTATACAGCCTACTGAAACCTCTTTGTGTGTGCATGTTCTCTTCACGCTTATGTGAAAGTCAGATGTTACCATTGTAAAAAAGTTTTGTAGACTTAATTTACACAAATGTAATTCCCAAGATAAATTTTCCATGAAATAAAAGATTTTTCTAAAGCCATTTATTTATGTAAACCTGATTCTTACTTTTTATTATTATTAGAAGTCTAATTTCTCTATTAATAAAATGTTGGCTTGTTTTTGATTTTTGAATGCAGCATTGCATAGGAATAAGCCTGAAAAAGCCTCCATTCAGCAGAACTAGTCATGAAGTGTATTCATTTGCATCTGCATTTGCAGCAAGGGTACATTCCATTATGAGCGACTTCAGACAGGAAAAATGCCTGAAATTTCCACCCTGCTGAAGTCAGTGGCAAAAATTCCAGTAACATTGCTGGGAGCAAGAAGTCAGCTCTGTTTTCACACACTTGTACTTCTGACTAGGTCAGTGATGGTCTTGCATACATTGCTTGTTAGACAGCTTCTCCCTTTTTGCTTTTTCAAACCTTCAGGCGAGATGACAATAAGAACAAAAAATCGTCTTTGAAACTGTGTAGTCACACTGAACAGGTTCTCAAATTTTGGAAAATCCTTGAGTCTGGGGCTGGACTTTCTTATATCTTCCTGTATCTGCTGAGATGCAGAACTGGCCTCTGAGGTGATGTAGCTTTTTATCTCCCCAAAATCAATTCAGCTGCTGAGAACTGTGGTCTGTGGTGTTCTCCTTAGTCACCAATAGTGTTGGACATGAAATTCATGAAGGTCATAAAAAATGAAATTATTTAAGACTTGAGGAAGTTCAAATTCATATCTAATTTAAAAATCAAGGTTTGTAATGGGAGCCCATTTCTACAAGAGTAAGAAATAATGAATGTAACAAACACTATTTACCATTATCTTCCCTGCAGTTAAAAAAGCAGCTTCAATTACTTAAAACTTCTACAAAATTTCTTTCACACACACCCATCAAAGCTATCTATTCCTAAAATGCTAATCAAAGGTCAATAGTTTCAAGAGTTTTCAAAGTCATTTTTTCAGGTATAAAATCTTTTCCATCTTTTTGACAAATCATTTCATCTCAGCAGTGAAAACTTGTCTTGTAGCAACCCCTGGTCAGTTTTTATAAATATGTCATAATTCTTATTTTATCTGTTCAGTTTCTTTACTTCACACTCATACACTGGGTTCCAACAAAAAAATTAAATACTCAAAAATATTGATGTCTCAGTGTTCATCTGGCACCAAATATTTCTGTGAAGGTAAATTGAGCTGAAAGCCTTGTGGACTAATCCCTATACCGCACAACCCTTGTCTCTGAATTTAGAACTATTTTTTTAATGAGCTTTTTACAGCCTTATGCAAATGATTACCTGGTACTAAACAGTAATGGCAGTCACGGTACTATTATCAGTGCTTCTTTCAGTATTAACTCTTTTCAAAAGCATTTGTGACTTTTAGGCTTGCTGCGAAAGTGGTCTTAAACTAGATCATTCAAAATAGTGATGAAGATGGCTACTACACAGTTGCTGGCCTCTGTGCAATTGAGACATATGTGACTATCCCAGCCTCACCAGCAATGCCTTGGCAAGGGTCAAAGTTTTAAACTCCCCCCAACAACAGTGTGAGGCAACTCAGGCTATGTCATTATCCTGGTTTTCCCCCTCCATCCTCCATTCTCTCTCATATTCTTCCACCATCCCCCACAGCACCATGCTCCCCAACCTCTGCGTTTCCTTCAGACAACTTATTACCCTCCATGGCTCATGAATCTCAGCAGACAGGGTGTTTGGAGGATAAGGGAACTGTTGTCCCCTTACTGGGTTTTAATGTTGAAGATGAGAGCAGGCTGTCACAGTCAGAAGCAAAAGAGGAGGAAAGCTATGTTCAGCCTTGGGGATCATGAAATGGGCATGGTAGACACACAGTCGTCTTCTCAGGATAGGTGAAATCTGTGTATGCTCAGGGCCGAACTTGTAACACAGTTATGTACAAATCTTGCTTTCAGGCTTTTCATGTACATTTTTTTTGCTGTAAGAAAAACAATCTCCCACTTCCATCTATTTCTACTGTCAGACATTGATAAATGGTACCTGCTGAAAGTCCAAAAAGTTTTATCCTAGCGTTGACACCTGGAAAAAAAAAATCAGCTTTAGTATTAGGTTGGCTAAGTGACACACATGAAAAAACATTTTGTGATGATGAATGTGTATAGACATCACTAACAGCACTGTAAATTGAATAAGCTGGAAATGTAGTATGAAGTACAAAGACATTTAATGACAAATGTGGGTTTGATTTTGTTATGATTTTTCTAATTAGAACATAATTAGGATTTAAATTTGCCTGTGATTGTTAGCACTCTAGATAACACAAAAATGTTGGGTCAAATTTTCTGCTGATGTATCTCTGTGAAAGGCAGAGCTGACAAGCAGCAAATTTGTCCTTTTTGTTCTTTTAACTTGGCCACTTTTCATACATGTCTGTACAGTGTTAAGGCAAATTCACCAATATCCTCCATTATCCTGTATTGATGTATGAACACGTGCCCAATAACAATCTTTAATCACAGCTCATTACTCTTCTTTTTAGAAAGACCCAGTTCTCAAATTGAGGGAAGGAGACAATCACACGTGACTCAGAAAGGCAGTTATGCTCCATGAACAACAACTAGCTGTGGATCAGAAGGAACAGCTCACGGAAAACACAGGGGAAAGTTTTCTGAAACAAAATTAAATTGTTGCAGTAGTAAATACCTTCAAAAACCCAAACTATTTTAATTAATGACTAAAGAACAAAAGTGTTAAATCCACCTGATAATATATTTGCAATTAATTGTTTAGCCAGATAGTGCACATGTACATTTCAGGTACACTTCTGAGGATGACAAGTGGAAAAAAACAACAAAACAACCAACCTTCAGATAGCTGTTTACAGTGCTTTCAAAAGATACCAGGGTTTTTCCTCTCTAAAAAAAGCCTATTTCCTCTGATTTCTAGGAGCGTACACCTGACTGACACAGTGCAATTCACTTCTGTTATTAGCAGAACAATTATAGCTTTGTCCTCTTTCATGTGTCACCATCAAATTGATTAGCTAAATCAGTATTTCAGGATTTTTCAGGAAAAACTGAAGTCCTACGAGCAAAAACACTCTGCCTTGAATTTCAAAGTTCCAGTTCCATCAAACATAGTACTGGTGGTGATAAGGAAAACTTTTATTAATTTTTTTTATATTAAAACTATGCTGTGAGGACCTCAGAGAAGACAGAACTCTTGTAACTTTTCATGAGTAAGCTTTGCTCTTTGCAAGGTTGCCTACAAGAAATAGGGATATGAGAAAACTGGGTTTGGAGGGTCACACATTCTCAAGCATCTTGGCCCCTATTGTAAACGCTGTCATTGAGGCTGCTTTGAGGTATTTGCTGAAACGTGAAACAGCTGAGTGGATGACACCATTTCAACAAGCAGAAGAAAACTCCTACTCGGCTCCAAGAAGCTTGTAAACATTTAATATTTAACATGAAGCTGGATTCCTTCTTGGAAAAGCCTCATGGCGGACAGAAAAAGGTTCCAGGTGCAAAGGCTCTATGGCTAAAATATACCCTTCTGGGGAATCCCAGGTGTTTCATTCAATCCTACATCAAACCATTCAATCTCTTAGGGAATTTCCCCCGCTATCCTCATAAGAAATTTCTTTTTGTCCACCAAGGAGAACAAGGAATCACATACAGTCTCCTCCTTGCCTTTCCAAATAATTGTCCTGAAGAACAAGGTCCAAAAGGCAGCAAGGCCAGGTGCACACCGCAGGGCTTTGCCAGCTGAGCTACAGCAGCCGGGCTATGAAAAGCACAGAGCCAAGAGCCAATGTGTAACACCAGCCAGGCTCCTGGCTGAGCTTCAGGCGGCTCCCGTCCCACTGTCAGAGGGGCTCTGGCCACCGGCCCAGGACCAGCGAGTTATGTCGCAGGAGCCCCAACAGTGTTGGCTGTGCCTCCTCGGGACTCTGCCGGCGAGTGATGCTAACAGCCATCACAGGCTTTGAAAACCAGAACAAATGAAAAGGTCACCGGTAAGGCAGTGCAAGCAGAGAAGAAAGCGGCCGTGAACAACAGATGACAGTCATGTTGCTTAATGCAACATTCAAATGTATTCATTCTGCAGGGGTTAAGGGAGAAGCGAGGCAAGGTGAGGCAAGAAGAGCTGAATTCTTGATTTCTTCTGAGAAGTTCAGCAGTCTTCAGGAAAGGAGAAAATACAAATTGCAGGAATAGGCATAGCAAAAGAAACAACAAATATCAATCACCAAGAACTCCTACCTCCAGAAATCCTTATTTTAGATTCTCTCTCACAGTCAATTTAATGTTAAGGCTTTCATCTTCTTCCCATCACCAGCAGTTGCAATTTTTTTCAATTTAATTTTTTTCCTCTGGGTTTTAGATACTAGTGAAACATAGTCCGAAAGGAAATATATCTCACCAGAACCCATCAAGATTCCCCACAAGAATTATATTTCATATAAAAGAAAACTACTGTGAAATGTATGATCTGGCCCTTGGAAATATAATATCGTGTTTGCATCTGGAAGGCAGTGAGTCTCAGTTCAAATCAAATTTGTATAGTTTCAGACTGTGCATACATAGAGATGCATCAGTAGTCATGGCTGGATTTTTGGCATATGATGTTCAGGGCACCTACAGCACTGTCACTAGCTCAGCAGTGCTCATGGCTACTGCTTAGCACACCTGATGCTGCCACACTCATCATGTTGGAAGTTAATCAGGGTGCTCAGATCTGTTGCTCTTTTCCACTTGTTGCCAAAGCCTGACAGCAATGAACAGATATTTTCCTTGCTCTCTGTGTGTCCTCTCATTTTTCCACCCCACCAGGTAATCTTTATGTTTTTAATTACAGAACCAAACCCCACTTGTAGGTCCAGTCTGTGCCTCTGCCCATTGCAGAACGACTGTTCCACAGCTACTATGTTACAGGGGCTTTTCTTTGGACATGAATTTTCTTAGGCACATTGTTTGCAGTAATAGAGAGGTAGAAAGCTACAGATCTCTCAAGTCAAAGGGAAGATGTTTCATGGGTAAGGTAAGTACTTTGGCTTTCTTCCAGCAATATATCAATTCCATCAATCCTTTATTAAAGGAAAAGAAAAAACCTTCTATGTAATGCCCTGTCTGTGGAGGTACTAAAGATGCACCAGACAATCCACACCATGAAGGTCTCTGAATCATTCCTAGAAAAATTCCTTAGAAGACCAGACATATTTTATTAGAGATGGCCTCAGTACAGACCATATCAACTTTCTTTTTTTTTTCTCCATCTGTTCTAAAAAAACGAGATGAAACCTTGTAAAAAATCCCATACTGTGGAAAAAAGACAATTTTCTGAGAAAAAATAAATAGAAATCATTCAAACTCTGACCTTCTTGGCTGCCTCTTAGAGTAACTGAATGTGAACTCAGAAAACAGTAGCTCTTACCAATGTAACTGAGCAAGCAGGTAGCAGAGACTTAAGATACCTTGGGAATTAATGACTGTGCATATAGACACACTCATGTTAGAGTCAAGTTAGCCACCTCAGGTACCAACCAAACACCAGCTTCAGCATGGGCTACCTGCCCAAAACACTTACTGGGGCCCATTCTGCATCAGTGATGGGGCACTTCTGAAGCTAACTACATCGAAGCAAGCTCATACCCACCATCTTGTTTGCACTCAGGTGAACTGTGGCAAAATATGTTCCTTTCCTTGAGAGCAGAGACTTCAGCAGGCTGCAGCTCCTGCATGCTGTGTGGGGAAGGCAGAGATGCTGGGTCAGGTCGGTTTGGCATCAGGAAGCTCGGGATCACCCCATTCCCCTTGCCCAAGGCAATGGCAAAAGCAATGGCCAGAAAATGTCTCAGACTTGCATGGCTACAAGTAGTCTGTTTGAGAAAGAAAGGACAATGCTATTAGATGATTATTACCATTATTATTCAATTTTTTCAATAACTGGAGCTCCCCCTAGCACTAGCTGGGATGAAAACTCCATTGCCTTAGTACTATTCAAATGATAGGAATTAGTCTACCCCAGAGCACTAGCCACCAGGATGCAGGAGGAGGTTGAATACCTCCCAAAGCCTTTCCAAAGACCACCACATAGTCCATGCCAGCCTGTCCCTTGGCAGGACCCTTGAGCAACCACCGGTATCAATGCAGGCTGGGGGATGAAGGGATTGAAATCAGCCTTGCCAAGAAGGGCTTGGCGGGGGTACTGGTGGATGAAAAGATGAACATGAGCCAACAAAGTGCACCCGCAGCCCAGGAGGCCAACTGTATCCCAGGCTGCACCAAAATAAGCATGGCCAGTGGGTCAAGGGATGTGATTCTGCCCTTCTACTTCACTGTGGTGAGACCCCACCTGGAGTACTGCGTTCAGTTCTGGAGCCCTCAGCACGAGAAAGACATGGATCTGTTGAGGCAGGTCCAGAGGAGGGCCACAAAAATGATCGGAGAGGTGGAACACCTCTGCTGTGAAGAAAGATTGAGAGAGTTGGGGTTCTTCAGCCTGGTGCAGGGAGGGCTTCAAGACCTTATTGTGGCCTTTCAGTACTTAAATGGGGCCTACAATAAAGACGGGGACAAAATTTTTAGCAAGGCCTGTTGCAATAGGACAAAGGGTAATCATTTTAAACTAAAAGAGGCTCGATGTAAGGAAGAAATTTTTAACAAATGTGGGTCGTGAAACACTGTTAACAGGTTGCCCAGAGAGGTGGCAGGTGCCCCATCCCTGGAAACATCCAAGTTCAGGTTGGACAGAGTTCTGAGCAACACGAGCTAGTTGAAAGTGTCTCTGCTCATTGCAGGGGGGGTGGACTAGAGGACCTTTAAATGTCCCTTCCAACTCAAACTATTCTATGGTTCTATGACACAGCCAGGCATCCCCTTGCCCAGCCAGCGATTTACCCACCACAATACAGCCTCTGCCTGGCACCCACTTTTGGTGACAGAGAAGCTGCCACACATCTCAGCTTGGCAGCATTTGCCACCAGCCTCCAAAGCCTCTAAAACAGCTACTTCCCCAGGGCTGTCCTACCGAACGACAGTGACATGTCCCTGAGAAGGAAAGACCTTAAGGGAAAAAAAAGGCAATGGCAAGTTGAGCAGCAAACTTCACCCTCAGAAGAAAGAAGTCTCCTGCATTTTAAAAAAGAGCCCCTTTTTAATTTGGTACAGTGGTCAATAATTGATGTATTTTAAGTTCACTGCTATTCCCCTATTTTTATGTTACTATTTTGATAGGTCTATCTGACTCTAGACATATATCAGTGTTGAGAATGGTGCCGTTCATAAGTTCTTTTATTTGGCTCTAACCTTTTCATTCATCTACAACAAAACTATTTTTTCCACTTTATTACTGTAGACCAATGGCATTTGTGTCATGGTTTGGGGACTTGGTCAGTCATGCCTTGCAGAAGTGTTTCAGTGTTGTGCAGCCTAACGCACAATGAAAACTGGGAGGTATTAGAATTACTGTCTCAGTAAAACTCAAAATAATTCTATGCTAACCCTAACCTCACTCTAAAACTCATATGGATCCACCTAAGTTTACAAAAAAATAATCTCTCTGAGAAAGAGAACTTTCACCTATTCAAAATTACATTGAGTTTTCAAATATTAGGAAAAAGTTCAACATAATTTTTTTCTTCTGTTGTAACATAACAAAACCCCACAACTATACTTGAAAACTACTTTTTATTGTATTTGTTATATCCAATAGAACTGTTTTATCCAGTATTCCTCTTCATAATTTCAATACTGAAAATAAACTCTTAATACTTCTTTTTAAACATTCACACAGCTTTTCAGGTGATTTTTTTTCTTTTCTTTTCTGGCAGAAACTTTGATAATACTGTTATTTAAATTCTGACAGCAAATCATATTACTTGCTAAAACCTTTTCCAGAGAGTTATTTCATTTTGGTTTGAGCTTATAAGTTAAATTTGAGAGACAGCAGTTAAAAAGAAATCTAAAAAATCTCTATTAATAAAGTTTCTGCTAAAATCCATTTTTCCCTGTGCAGGTAAGAGGCATTTCAGTTTTCAGAGAGGCTTCTTCAGGTGGTTTTTCACACCCCAAAATTTATCTCTTTTTTCCTACTTCAACAGATAAAGTGAAGATATTCCAGGATTTATCAGCACTTTAAAAATGCACTGATAGCACTCATTTTTCTCCTACTCTGAGGGGATATCATGTACCATACTGCACCTGGAGTCATGTCAGCTGGGACCAGCAGCATCCTGTGTTCCCTGGAGAAGCCATGATAATCAGCAGTCCTCATTCCTGCATCCTGCTCCTGCACCAATGCCATACATAGCTCAAGGGCCAAGAGTGCTGCATTGATGTGCAAGGAAATTTCTTTCTTTTTAAAAAAAGTCATAGAATCATAGAATCATTTAGGTTGGAAAAGACTGCTAAGATCATCAAGTCCAACCGTTAACCTAGTACTGCCAAGTTCACCACTAAACCATGTCCCTAAGAACCACATCTACATGTCAGGATGGTGACTCAACCACTTACCTGGGTTGCCTGTTCCAGTGCTTGACCACCTTTTCCGTGAAGAAATTTTTCCTAATATCCAATCTAAACCTCCCCTGGTGTAACTTGAGACCATTTCCTCTTGTCTTATTGCTTGTTATCTGGGAAAAGAGACTGACACCCACCTCACTACAGCCTCCTTTCAGGCAGTTGCAGAGAGCGATGCGGTCCCCCCTGAGCCTCCTTTTTCTCCAGGCTAAGCAACTCCAGTTCCCTCAGCTGCTCCTCATAAGCCTTGTGCTCCAGAACCCTCACCAGCTTCGTTGCCCTTCTCTGGGCACACTCCAGCAACTCAGTGTCTTTCTTGCAGTGAGGGACCCAAAACTGGACACGGTATTCAAGGTGCAGCCTCACCGGAGGCAAGTACAAAGGGACAATCACTCCCCTTGTCCTGCTGGCCACACTATTTCTGATACAAGCCAGGATGCTGTTGGCCTTCTTGGCCACCTGAGCACACTAATGGCTCATATTCAGCCGGCTGTCGATCAGTACCTCCACGTCCTTTTCCACCAGGCAGCTTTCCAGCCACTCTTCAACATGCCTATAGCATTGTGTGGAGTTGTTGTACCCAAGTGCAGGACCTGGCACTGAGCCCTGTTGAACCTCATACAACTGGCCTTGGCCCATCATCCATCCAGCCTGTCCAGATACCTCTGCAGAGCATTCCTGCCCTCAAGAAGATTAAGACTCCCCCCCAGCTCGATGTCACCTGCAAACTTTCTAAGGGTGCTCTTGATCCCCTCATCCAGATCATTGACAAAGATATTCAACAGAACTTGCCCCAGTGTTGTATCCTGGGGAACACCACTTGTGACCATTTTCCAACTGGATTTAACTTTATTCACCACCACTCTTTGGGCTCAGTCTTCTAGCTGGGTTTTTACTTTGTGAAGAGTACACTCATTCAAACCATGAGCAGCCAGTTTCTCCAGGAGAATGCTGTAGGAAATGATGTCAAAGGCTTTACTAAAGTCTAGGTAGACAACATCCACGGCCTTTCCCTCATTCACTAAGCGAGTCACCCTGTCATGGAAGACCAGGTTAGTCAAGCAGGACCTGCCTTTCCTAAACCCCTGCTGGCTGGGCCTGATCACCTAGTTGTCCTGTACATGCCGCATGATGGCACTCAAGATGATCTGCACCATAAGCTTCCCTGGCACCAAGGTCAGGCTGACAGGCCTGTAGTTCCCCAGATCCTTCTTCCTGCCCTTCTTGTAGATGGCGTCACATTTCCTAACTTCTGGTCAGCTGGGACCTCTTCAGTTAGCCAAGACTGCTGATAAATGATTGAAAGTGGCTCGGGGAGCACTTCCACCAGCTCCCTTGGGTGGATCCCATCAGGCCCCGTAGACTTGTGTGTGTCTAAGTGGTGTGGCAGGCCACTGACCATTTCCGCTTGGATTACGGGGGTTTCATTCTGTTCCCCATCCTTGTCTTCCAGCTCAGAGGGTTGGGTACCTGGAGAACAACTGGTCTTACTATTGAAGACTGAGGCAGAGAAGGCATTAAGTACCTCAGCCTTTCCCTCATCCTTTGTCACTGTGTTTCCTCCTGCATACAGTAAAGGATGCAGATTCTCCTTAGCCCTACTTTTGTTGCTTATGTATTTATAGAAACATTTTTGTTGTCTTTTACAACAGTAGCCAGATTAATTTCTAGCTGGGCTTTGGCCCTTCTAATTTTCTCTCTGAATAACCTCATGACATCCTTATAGTCCTCCGGATTTGCCTGCCCCCTTCTTCCAAAGGTCATAAACTCTTTTTTTCTGGGTTTCAGCCAAAGCTCTTTGTTCAGTCAGGCCAGTTTTCTCCCCCACTGGCTTGTCTTTTGGCACATGGGGACAGTCTGTTCCTGTATTTATAAGGTTTACTTCTTAAAGAATGTCCAGCCTTCCTGGACTCCTTTACCTTTCAGGACTGCCTCCCAAGGGACTCTGTCAACCAGGCTCCTAAACAGGTCAAAGTCTGCCCTCCAGAAGTCCAAGGTAGCAGTTCCACTGACATCAACTGTAAAAGAAAGTGAACACAGACATAGGCCTACAGCGCTATCATCAGAAGTATTAGAAGCTTGATTTATCAAACCCCAAATAGAGTTTCATTCTCTACTACAACTGTTGTGAGCTGAAATTTATTTTAGACCCTCCCACATAACACCATAAATAAGCAGTTCCTACTGTAGAACTTACATTTATTTCTACTGTAGCCAAAAAACAAGCTAAAATGTCTCTTCTAGCACTAATCTGAAATGAGATGACTAAAAAACCCCTACAGTATAAACAGTTGTTTAATACAGATAGCATCCAACGGCTTTGGTGCCACAGAGAAAATGAATGCACAGAAATGTGTTTTTTCACATTTTTCCCCAGAGCTCAATTAAAATAAGCAAAGTAAAATGCACAAAAATAAAATATGTCTAGCAAATATGTTTCATCCCAGCTTGATTTGCTACACATTATTGCACCGCAGAAATGGGAATATTATCCACAAATTAAACTACAGATTAAGCACAGCTCAAATTTATTGTTAATATGTACTATATAAGGTATAATGAATCACAGTGAGTCTCCAATTAAAGCTTTATCCAGAATAAATAGTCATTAAGGTCAATAGTCATTAATCTTGATTAATAGGTCCTACAGCCAGAGGGGACTACTGTGATCATCTTTGACCATTGTTATCATTGTTTTTCAGTGCATAAAGCAATTGTTAAAACCTTGCTTTAGACATAATTTAATTATGAGTTATGCAACAAAACACAAAGGAGGTTCACTGAAATAACACACAATTAAGTTCAACGATTTGTTTTCCTTCCCTTCATTCCATCATTATTAAGATTCGATCCTCCTGTAGGTTTTGAAATTTAGTAGTGTTTACAGAACTGAAGTTCCAGGTTATGTGCTTATCCGATAAAAAGTAGCATTTATGTAAAGAAATGGGAATTCCTGCCCAAAAGAGAAGAGTTCACATCTCAAAATAAATAAATAAAGAAATAAATAGATAAATAAATAAATAAAAGGCGATGCGGCACGCGATATACCAGATTCCTATTGTGAGGCACAAATTCTTCACAACACTGGGAGACATTGCAGAACAAAAATACTATTAGAACTGTTTCAAAAGGAACATTTTTGGCTAGGATAGAGACTTTTGACATTATTTATTAGGTTCAAAAATGCTTAACAAAGGCCTAACAATAGTCCTGTGGAAACCACTACATCTGAGGCACTTTCTGTTGTTATGTGCAGGCATTGATTTGAAGATGGCCAGCATTAGTAGAACAATTCCCTCACAGCAGTCAATGCAAGTGAGCATTCATACACACACAAGCAAAAGCCTGTGAACAAACCATATGGAAACAGGAAAAAAAGTAAACATTTATTAACCTCTTTGTGGGGAGATGGGTGGAAGAACAGGCCAGCGGCGAAGGAGACGGTCATGCCAAATTTCTGAGAAAGAAGGTGTTTGCCCCGAGCATTTTTTTCACAGAATATGAAGAAGCCTGGAGAATGTCTCCAGTGCCATGGTAACTGGGGCTGCTGGGGCCGCAGCCACCCTCCGCCACCCAGGCACAGCCTGTATGTGGCGCAGGTTGGCAGGTTTGGATGCTGCTCCTGCCTCCTTCCATGTCCGCAGCTGAGGGGACCCTCGCAGATGGAGAAAAAGCTGAGGAGATTTCAGGGAAAAAAACTACGAGTGAGGATTTGCTCAGCAAATGAGCTGACGTATAGATGTACGCACAAAAAAGACCTGGAAAGACTTAGATATTATTGTCACTGTGTTCGTACAGAAATACACAAAACGTGCAACTGGTGCAGGCAGGTTTGTGAATGATGGAGGCGGATGAAATGGTGCCTGCAGAGCGCCTGACATGCAGGCTGACTATCTTCTTACCATAGTGGGGCCAGAAAGCAACCTCCATCCTCATCTAAGGATGGATACACTGAGACAGTCACCAACATATCGTTTGACTCATAAGGTCACCAGGGACTGGAACATGTTAAGTCAGAATGTTATCTCATGATTAGACTGTTTAGGTTTACAGCTTAGTTCCTCTTCTTTTGCATTAACCTCAACACAGCTTCCCTATGATAGAAATATCTGTTTTCCAGTGTAATCAGTGTTTAAATTGGTCATGAAGGAAAGGGAGAGGAGCTCCAAGCTATGGAAAATATACTCTAAAGATGGGGTTTTCATTTCCATTTAAAATGTGATGAATGGTGTAACTGGTTTCTGAAATATGCTACAGAATATTGGTTGACGTAAAGAAATCTCAGACAGGCTTGGTTTGGTGCTGCTGAAGATGAGATTGAGAGTAAAACGGAGTGAATGAGTCCACACAGGGAAAAAGAAAGCAAAATGGGGTCATATCTACCTGGCCTGGCAGCACTCTCTTGCTGCTGGGTGCTGCCTGGTCAGCCTGGGCATGGCCCCGATGCAGCCTCGGGGCGCACCTCACCTCTACTCTCACCATCAACCCACAGCACATCTAATATAGCAGCGTCTTTATCCAACACCTGTGTTGGCCCACAGGATCCAAGAAGGTTTGGATACTTGCTTGCCCTCAGCCTGGTAAAGAAGCCTTCTGGGGGGGAGGTGACTTGGAAACACTGTGATGACACAACCCATTTGTCCTGTCCTCTAAACCCAACTGAAACAGACAGAGAAAGAAGTTAAACCTCTATACAGCGGAGCAGCAACCCCCAAGCTAAAGTTATTAAGTCACTGTCTCTCCCTTTTACATGAAAATACTGCCTTTCCAGTCTTTGTAGAATAAAACCAAAGATCCTGAATTTTTAAATGCCAAGTGAAGAAGTGGTTCAGTTCCTGATCTCTGAGTGCTGAGAGACAGAAACACTGTCTGATTAGATCTAGCAGCTTGGCGTCTTTAAAATTAGCCCATAGATCTACACAGCTACCTGTAATCAGGTTGTGTGTGCAGACCCTGAAGATCCACGTACCTGGGACTATTTTAATTTTACGTGAGTTCAACATTTCTAGCCTGATCAAAACAGCTTTTTGTACGGCTTATTGCCATTCATTTCTGCAAATGGGAAGATTTCTAGGATGGTACACACCTGTTTCCTGCACAGCAGACCTTGCCAAGCAATGAGTGAACATTTTCCCACACCAACTCAAGCCTAGTTGGGAGGGACATGCTTCTATATGAACTGTTTATTATATTAAATATACATGCATGAGACTACTAGGGGGGTAGACTAAAAAATGTGCTTAAAAAGTCAGTGACAAACACACAATTCATATTAATTACTATGTGCACTTAGAACTGCAAAATAGTTCCTGGTTACATCCAACAGTTCCATGTTTTATGGGTATATCTCTACTGCATTGCCTTCGAATATAGTAAACCATATGCTTAAGGACGCCTATTCCTATAGCAAGTAATCTCTGAATTGAGAAAGTGTTGCCTCTGAGGGCAGTTCATACACATGTTTTTAACTCTGACTTTTCATTTGAAGTCAAGTCCAAGATCAGAAGTGACTTAAACATTTTTCTGAATAATAGCTTACTTTAGCACACCACTTGAACATATTAGTATGACTATTATATGACGATACATATCAAATTGGTATTAAATTGGTAGATATAATTGGTATTAAACTATTAAAATGTTGTTTCAGTGATTTTAATTACAAAAAAATACAGTATTTTATGGCTTGTGCTGTACATTATAGCTTGAGGTGAATTGTAAAGTTTTTAACATTTTCATGAATTGTTTACAGACTGTACAAATTAGTTTCAGCCCTTACTAAATGTGATGATAGCCTCTAAAACTAATGAAATATGTTATGTTACTTACTTTTAGTAGTTCAGAAAGTGTATGTCAACATTTCTGAAACCAGTAAACATTTATTGTAGTAACAGTAGTCTAAATTTAGGGATATGAGAATTTGGAATTCAGTAGGACTGTGGATTCAAAGAATCTAAGTTTTGGAAAGAGACTGAAGTCTTCAGTTTGTGTCCAATTCAATAGGAATTTGTGGCATGAATATTTCCCAGGAGCTTCTACACATAAGATTGTAGTAAAAGAAAAGAAAATAAAATAGTAATAACAGGTCTTATACTGAACTTTTTATCCGCATATCTCTTGAGAGGTACATATACAATTGATTTGACATTAAAATTATGTCATTAGCTGTTCCATCACTTATTAAGTTCATGCTACATTTAAAATGCTGCTCTGGAGGAGATGTCAGATTTCTTCCCAGCAATACTTAAATATAAACAGAACTAAACCAAAAAGAAAATGGAAGTGTCATAGCCCAAGACATGCACAAACAGAAAAATGGAAACACACAGGAAGTTTTGAAGCATATTAAGGGTTAGGAGAAGACCAGGAGCTGTCTTAAGGCTGTTACTTGAAGATTGCTGGGGAAATGGATGTTCAAACCCTGTTTTTTCCAGCAAGCACCTGGGAAGTGGTCAGCAAAATAAATGTGACAGCCCTATTCTTGTCCCAAAATGATGCAGTATGTAAAGAGTGAAAATAACCATCTATGCTTGATTAATTAGGTTTGTAAGTATTCTTCGAGAACTAAACAATATTTCTAAAGATTTCAATAGTTCAAAGATTGCCCTATGGCCGTCTGGCCAATACATCTTCCAGCACACACAGTTTACAAGCATTTTTCTTCCCAATATGTTGTCTTCGTTTGGTGTGACATTGTTTGAGCACAGGTCTATTTGGGTCAGCGTGGTTTTCTTCCCATCACAGCAGTGGTGCTGAGGACAGCACTCGGACCATACATCTTCCATGTCATTTCAGTCAAAGGCACATGATGCTTCCCGGTGTCCAATCAGGAAGAGTCCGGCGCTGAAACAGGGGGGCATATTGGCAAACTCAGCTTTCTTAATGACAGCCATTGTTCCAGACAAACAAAAGCACGGTTCTGAGTATTAGCATGCGGCCTTGTGCAAAGGTGATCTGTATGGCACATTCATCATCGCCCCAAAACAGGGGGGCAAAACGCTTTAAGAAGTCTGTCAAGACCTGTTGTTTTCAGAACACGTCTGAAAGTTGGCAACCGATGCAAACCCAGCGACCACTTTGACGGTCCTCCTTAGCGGCAATTCTTCAAGGGGCTGAATGCACAGCAGCAGTGGAGAAGGAGAACACAAGATAATAGATATATTCATCCTAACTGCTAGTGGGGGGGCTACTTTAATTAGGCTACTCAATTAAAAAATTAATCTAATAATCTGTAATAATTAGGCTGAACAGCAGTTCCTCCTATAAGGTAGAGATCCCACAATAGCTCTCACATTGGCTAACCAGTAATGGGTAGTCAGCAATGATGCTCTAGTTTTGAGGCCCAATAATACACTCTTCACTTGTAAAAACATTTGAAAATTGACATAAAAAGGGTATAGTGCAGCCAGCTAAAGTCTTTGACTGATCCTTCAGTAGTCATGAAAATAATGCCAGTGAGGTTACACCAGTTAAACATCAGCTGTACTACTTACATCAGCAACTGTTTCTCAGTATATGACATTCACAGTCTGGCCCTTAGATGGCATGGAAGGGACAAAACTGTTACAATCCTTGTAGAGGTCTTTTTAGTAAAATTAATAGATGACAGAAAATTTCCATTGTCAGTGTTCATTCATTTAGTTAAATTAAATAGTTTGACTCCTTTGTTCACTGAACAAATACTAGCTTCCCAATCATTTTCTGCCCCACTGAACAGTTAGAAACCAGAAAGATAGTACTATGTATTGGTCACTTTGGTTCTAACAGCTGTTCAATGCACAGCACAATTGTACAGACACATATTTAAAATTAAAATCTGAGTATGACACATTTCTGTAAAATCTCCTTTTTTTTCCTTTCTTAAATTTGGTAAGAGTGTTTACTTATCAGCTGAATAATAAAGAGGAACGAGAACACTCTGCTTCCAAGTCAGTTTTACAGCCTTACATCAAGCAGCCCAGGAGGGATTCCTGGGCAGGCACCAAGGATGACACAAATGGGTTTCCACCAGCCAAAGTTCCAGCAAAACCCATGGCTGTACCACTCACTGCTGAACTGAGAGGCTGAGGGCTGGATGGAAACTGCTCCTCTCCTCACCACGGAGACGACTCAGCCCAAGCTTGGGGCTTCCCAGGCATGAGAGGACATGTGCTTTTGGTCAAGGCTCCTTCTGAGCAGCTCCCTTCTGCTCTAACAAATATTTCAGTATGAGCTCTGAGGGAAGGGTGCTCTCAAAAAAGGTAAACTGCAGCCCTGGTGCATTTAAGCATTTGCTTAAAATGTGACAGACATGAGATCTGAATTTACCAGGAACCAAGCTGAATTAATTCTTGTGTTCAGAGATCGTTAGTTTATTAAGGCTCTTATAGCTCTGGCCTAACCATACCATAGCTTATGCAACTGCCTTAGAAAGAATATGAACTAAGGAAAGTGTTAAATACCTTCAGTCCAGAGTCTGAAACACAGCTTAATCAGAACGCAAAGTCTGTGGTTTAGTAAAAGCAATACCAAACTCAACTATGAACCTATATGCTCTTGATAATAATGTTCCAAGATTTTTGGTTAATTAATTTTTCAGCAAGTGTTAGTGAATTTTGTGAAGAAATTCAGATAACATTCCAAGCACAAAATTATTTGGAAGGTAATTTTTTTCCACACTTGTAATGTGGAGGTGAGGAAGCCACCATGTTCCACAGGAAAGCAAAACTGAATAGCAACAGCCACAGCAGAACAAAATGGGAAATAATTTCCTATGACATTCTCAACAAACACACCCTTTAGCTCTTCAGTGAACATGGTTTGGGGAGACTCATCTGCTGACTCTCAAGGTCCGCTCTCCAAAACATGAGGCACGCTCTGACTGCAGCTCGGCAGAACATTTCTGTGCCTGTTCAGCTGCACACTCTGGCTCTGCAGATAGTCTTACTCAGTCTCATTGTGTCCTCAGCCCTGGGCTTGAGCACTAGAAGCTGCAACTATATTCATATAGCCTCCAGCCCATACAAGTAAGGCCTAGAACTGGCTCCGGCATAACATCAGGTACAGAGAATGTACATTAACTGCCTCTAGACCTTAATTCTAATTCATCCAGTATGTTTCAGTTGTATCTGAAAGTATTTCTTCTGTCTGACTGCTCACTGAAATGTAATTTTGCATTTCAGCACTAAATAGTAATATATCCAATACAATCTTCATCACCTTTTAAAAAGAAACAAACCAGAAATGGTCAATGCAAACACACAGATTCTGCTGCTGATACCTGTTTTGCACAGATAATTTTGGGGCAAACCCAGAAATCTCCAGAAGTGTGAGTTCAAAGCAAAGCAGGAGGTGATGTTAGTAGATACAGTGGTTTGATCTCCAGGCAGATCCTGCTCCCAACCCTCACAAGCATTTTGTGGGAGCTGAACGTGGCTCACATCCTAAGCCCCTCCAGCAAGCATGCTGCTGCAGGGCACAGCCTACATGCCCCTCCTGGAGGCTTCCCCAGCTGCACTGGCGTGGCCCAGCCTTAGCACATCCATGCTGTGCAGAAGTGCCTATCACCTTACCTCAAAGTGCCTGGACGCACAGCTGAGCTCTCTGAGCCCAGAAATGCTTCTCAGGGCCTTTTCTTATGGCTCCCTGCTCTCAAAAGCTCTCTCCCAAGCCTAAAACCCTGCAGCAGAGATGTTGCTCCTGATCATTGCTGTTCTTATCCCTCTGGGTGCCTGCCAGGAGCAAAGGACCAGTTTGGTCACTAATCTGTCTACCCACCATCAGTGACAGCCCATCCCATGCTCTGCACCTACAAGCAGAGGTCAGCAGGCACTGGCACTGCCTCACTGGAGGGGCACAGAAGAAGAGCAGCTGCATGGGAAGCAACCCTGCTGCCACATGACAGCAGTGGCTGTGCCCATATGTGCCACTAATACTGCCAGAGTGGGAAGGAATCTCCCATTAATCCGCAAGTGCTTCAGCACTGAAGACCAACGTCATCATACAAGCAGGCAGACCCTGAGAGCTCTCTGTGCTGGAGGTGCATCCTCACACCCAGTGGACATCAGCTGGGGGTGACATGCCAGCGAGCAGTTGGTCCCTGCCCCCCCACCAAGGCTGCACATACCTCCCACCAACATTTCAGACAGGAACCCGCCTGCCAGTCAGATTATACCCTCACAGCCATACTTGAGGATTTGGCTTTCACTCAGGTCCTGTTAAAGAAAACCCAGATGCAAACCCAAACATTCCATGCAACAATTATTTTCATTATTATTAGAACAATGGGGTCGGCTTCTGCACTGACTGCAAAACTGCACTGTTCGAAGACTGAGGGAGCAGCCAAACAGACAAATGTGCATGGAAATTGAATTTAAGCATAGGGTACTTTCCTATTTGAGCCACAGAACTGATTGCATTTTCACAGCTGGAATTTGCTTTGGCAGTGGGTCCTTATTTGCTGAATTAGTGAGTGTCTGAGTTTGTGTAACATTCTCAGAACAAAAATTAGATGGCTACAGAAAAAAACCACCACATCAACACATCCCAGCTGTCATCACACATACGTCCTATTTTTTTCAGATAGATCAATTTCTCTGTCCCAGCAAATCATGTCTTTTGAAAAATCAAAAACATGGGCTTAGTAAAGTTATCATTATTAGGATAGGGGAAAAATACTTTCTCTCTCCAAAATCATGGTTGTCTTTAAGCTTCTGCTTTTTTTCTACAGTACAGTTCATGAGTTTCTTAGCAGATAGTAAGTGCCAGAAACAACTTTTAGGTTATGGAAAACTGTCATCTGTACTAAGCAACCAGAGAAAATAAGGTTGCCATCTTGCAGCTACTGCCATATCACACAGCAATATCAATAAGCTCAGAGTTTACTGAGTCTATAACATCTACATGCTTGCACGTGTCCATACATGTAAGATTATAGCTCTGAGTGTTATAAACATGTATAAGACCAAAGATACGTGGAGAAAAAAAAAGTTTGTTGGCTGAATTGGCAAGGACCAAAACTGAGTCTTTTTATATGCAAAATGTGCAAACCACAAATACTTGCATTCTAATTCTACTGTGCCATAAGGGTACCACTATCACTTAATCTAGTAGGAAACTATGAGCCCTTAATACACCCTGGGTATTGTCATTGCTATCACTTCTGTCATTCTTGTCAATCCCTGTGTTCACCATGTCATGTGTTTGGCAAGTTTACCAACACAGTAAACAAAATCAACCCACCGCAAATATTTATCCTATTTAGTTGTGCAGATATGTATAGACTTGAGACTCCCACAATACATACAAGTGTTTGACATCTTTTCTGACAACCCTTACTCTTATCATAAAGCAATCTGCTTACCAGGCATTTTGCTCATGTTTTTGCCGATTTTCAGCAACATTGAAGCACATCCCAAAAAAGAGTCACACAACATAAATCGATCTCCTATTCATAGACAATTCATCATACAGCCTTTGTAAAATGCAGGGAACGTTACTGTAAATGGAATAGCATTACACACTCCCGGGAAAATAGAAGAAAACCGTAAGACCTGTTTACCATCAATCTTTTTTAGGTACACTTGAAAGGCGATACAAAAAGCTGAGGCTGACACAGACATCAAATGAAATATGTGTAAAGGTGGCCAGATCAAATAACAAATGAGGCATTTTGTGGCATTAGGATGAGCACAGGTTTATAAGACCACAGATGTATTGACAGCATGGTAACGGGATTAACCTTATTTGTGTAAAAAAAACATAAAAAATCCCTATGTGCCAGGCTATTTGCAGCTAATCTGAAGCAACCTGCTTTAAACTCTGACTGCCAGGCACTGCTGCCTGCAACCCAAAAGTCTTCCAGGGTCCCATGTTAAACGGCTTTCGAGTGCAGCAGCAAAACCCTGAAACCTAGTTCTATGCAAGAAGGGTACATGCAACTGGTTTACATTGCCTGAGGGGGCTGCAGAGACCCCACCTCTGCAGGCCTCCACAAGCCTGTGAGACAAATTAGTCACAAACTGGACAATTATTGGTGATCCTTACTTCACTGGGGGCTTCCAGACACCCTGAGGTCCACTCTGACCATCAAGGTTAGTGGTTAGTGTTAGTTTTGTGATAAATTTTATTCTGAGAAAAAATATAACTAACAGCAGGAAGGTTTGCTCTCTACCATAATCTAATTAAAATCAAATTTGTGTTGAATTGTTTCCTGGGAGGTGGAGACTAGACTTTTGGCTGAGATCCCCCCAAAAATGGGGTTGTACAGTCCTTGCTTAATCTCCCGTTTAAACCACCTGCTTCAACTCAGCTGCTGGAGGACAAAAACGAATAATGTAAATAAAACACAGGGAAATACAGAAAGCAATATCCATCCTATCTTTCTCTTTTTTTCTCTTTTCATTGTTTATGACCCTGAAACTGCTAATGTGTGACAGGAGAATGGCAGTAGAGTATTTCCCAAAGTTAATGGCCTGCTTCAGCATGGTGGAGACAGTAGCAAAGCCAAAACATCCAATAAACATTTGTGATGATTTATCTAATAAGGCTGACAAAGCTGAAACAAAGCTAATTCAAGAAGTGTGTAAGATGTTCGTCTTGGAAAAATCCCTATATTCTGACTGGGGGTTTCTTACCATGCTCTACGTGAACCAACTTAGAAAAAATATACACAGCAAAGTTTTAAATAGCCAGCCTAACACTTAGAGGCAGATATAATCACTGCACATCACTCACTTAATCTCCCCTTTAAACCAATTTGGTTCATATAGTCTACATAAGATGTGTATTAAACAAGGATGAGAGCAACACAATTCAGCTGTTCTTAAAGTGAGAGGTGCTTTAGCCTAGCAACAGAATAAACAGCATATCCTATCCAAACGGGTCAGTCCATCAGCTCCACAAGGGACTCTGATATGATTTAGGAGGGCTGGATAAAGCAGCAAACTCTGGGCTCCAGGGTTTAGCCAGAAACGGCTGCACTGCTCTGTAACCATAATTTATGGCAATTTATAGAGGGTTTTTTTGCAAGGCAGGTATCCACCAGTTCCCTATATGAAGCCCATGGCAGATCTTGTGCCTCAACACAGAAAGATTTTTGTTATACCTGGGGCTTCACAGCTCTTCTCTCGCTGGTTGTGTAAGAAGAGTTAAACAAATGTTAAATTAAACCCTACACTTCAATGGCCAGATGTCTGGAATTTAATTCAATTTTTTTTAAAAAAACAACAACACACACCCCCCCAAAAAAAACCCCACTTTATTCTACAATACATCTTCATTCGTAAAACAAAACATTATGCTCATCTATTATCTGTTTCAAAAGCCTGAACACTTTGATAAGATTCTTGTGAAGGAAACTTTAAAACCAAAACCATTCAGTGAGCAGCAAAAGTACAAAAGCACAGCAAAAGATGGATTTTCACATGAGGAATCATTGTACAATCCATCCCCACCTCCAGTTCTTGTAGGAACCTGAGCAAGCAACAGCAAAATCTGATCTGAGAAAACTTTCTGTCAAATTTCAGTCTTCTGAGCACTTCAAGCAAAACAGTCAACATATTAAATCTTATGTTTCCCACTGCATGTGGTATTTCAGCTGACTGCAAAAGAAAAACTATATCATTTGCAGTCTTAATAGCTATTAACACAGAGACAAATTCATTTATGTCTTTTGTAACTGAAACATAATCTGAGATACTGACCTCAGCACAGATACTTGGGCTGTTCACCTCATTCATACCAAACCATTTTTAGATTTTAATGTCTAAGGATTGCCTTTTATGTTTAATGTATTTCGTAAGCAGAGGAGGAACACAGATTACACTTTCCAAATTGCACTGTGGAAAAAAAAAAAACCACCACGTGCACTTTTAGTAAAATAGTCAGATAAGATTCTAACAAAAGACAAAGAGATGAGTGGTTGCGTATGGTGAAATCGCTACAAAATCATCTTTTGGATTAGAAGCACTTTATGAAGAAACTCGTTTGCAACGTTTTTCCATCACTGTCTTACGGCAACTACTGGCATTTCAAAAAAAACAAATGGTCTTACGTTCAGGTTCTTTGGCTTTGTTCTTTGTGACCTAGTATTCCTAATATGTAACCTTTATTTTTAAAATTAATTATTTTGCTATTAAGTATATGCTTGTATACACACATGTGCATGTCTGGGAAATGTCATGGAAGTGCGTATGTATGTATATTGTACATTTATGTGTAAATGTGTATATGGACACACTTTCATGCCATCTTCTTCTCTGTTCAAATCTGCAAAATGGCTTTACACCTCACATGAGGCCTTAGGTATTTTGTTGAATTTTCCTAATAAACATTTATCCTCTTCTGGATTTTTCTCATGAGAAAAGAAACTATTACCATCACATTTGGCAGGCGTTCAAATTTATGTATTGCAACCCACAAGAACTCCTTGCAAATCTCTATGCAAAATCTGAGGGACTTTTTCCAGCCAGGTGAGCAGTTGGAACACACATGGAGGAACACCTGAATAGGCACTGGGAGTTTGGGCTTATGTCCAAAAGCCAAAGAGAAGCAGTGATCTGAAAATCCAGCCCTCTAGTAGTCTAATCCTAGCAGGGCACTGAGACATGTGAATCTCCAGCAACTGCTAGAGGATAATCGTCCTGATCTTCTGCTGGACCCACTTATTGCTAAAAAGAGTATTCCTCTCTTTAGCACTGATAGGAAAACCGTTAAGGGAAGGTGGGGTATGCACTGGCTGAGCGAAAAAGCCATCATGGACTAAGGAGATCACAAGAGCCCAGAAATGCAGGCAACGCACGATGGAGCTAAGGGGAATGCAGCATAACCCCACATTGCACTTGCTCAGATCACTGCAGGGCAAAACAGCTGATGAGAAAGTTCATCAAATAAAACACACTACTCCTTCTCCAGAAGAAATGCTCAGTGCCAGCAACATTATGGGCTAGTGAACTTCCTTCTCACAGAGGAGATAGAGCTGGTTCCCCTGATTACCCATGGAAAAGTATCATGCCCTGATGAAAACTAATGCTATTTACCCCCTCGCCTGCAGTGAAGAGTGACAGGAGAATCCAAGATAAAAACAGATTCTTTTCATTCCACTCAATCTCTCCCGTGTACTTGCACTGATGCAGCGAGTGCCAGCCTGTGAAGAGGCTCCCTGTGAGCACCGCTATGAGAGAAGCAGATCCCACCTCTGAAACCAACAGGCCCGGTTTTGACGTGGAAGAATGGAACATTTTTGCATGAAGGCTGATGTGAGGACTCTGAAAGCCATGTGGCATTCACTCGACAGCCTGATCGGTGTCACCATGCCATCTCTGTGGCAAACTGCTAAAGAAATGACAGTGTTGCTTGTCAGCAGCTAACAGTGTAACACCACAATGATAAGCCACACAGGCCCGTTTGCTTATAAAGAGAAATCTCAAAACCAGTGAATCATGAAATAATGCTTGAAGTTTCCTATGTAAGAGATTTTAATTTCTTTCAGTTTTTTTGAGGGGGAGGGGAAGGTGTGGAGGGGAGCCTGTATACGTTTAAAATACGACAATAAAAAATTTTTACAGAATTGGAATCCCGAACCAAGACCTCACAAAATCACATTTCACCTAAGAAACTTCATATTTTGTTCCTGACAAGACGAACCCAAATCCCAAATGACTGTGATTGACTCACCTTCAAGCTTCCCCTCATGCAGGGCAACTTTGAGCTCAGTTCTGCTTTCACTTCGCCTTTCCTTTCCCCTCCTATGTCCACTGTGACCAGCACCCACCTGGGAAGGCTGCGCAGCATCAGAAGGGATCTAGCAATACCTTCATTGCTTGTCAACTTTTCCTCTCAACTCCTGTGAAAGGAGACATGAGAAAACTCTCAACTGCAACAATTTGTTATAATCAATTAACATTTAATTTGCAGATAGTTCAACCCCACCCCATTTAATTTTGAATTACACTAAAAGTCAGCAACTTTCAGTGCCTTCCCCATTCAGTCACTGTTAGGACAATATGCAATCCAGAAAGCATACAAGTTGCAAAGGCAGCATGCTCAAATTAATCTTACCCTCCCTTACTAAGCTCCTCTGGAAAAAACACTAACTCATTTCAGGTTTGAGTATTCTGAATCTAAAACAGCTCTTATCTTAACTTGCCTATGTGAGATTTACAAATGAGAAAAGAACAAATAAGGAGTAATTTAAATTTTAATTTAAAACCCCTCCATTTTCTTATCCCTTATCAAACTGCCAGCATTTTTCCTGCTAACAATGAGCTGAGTGTCATGGGCACAGCACAGCCCCCTACCACAAACCAAGTAATCTCTTTCATCTAAAACCCTGATCCCTTTAATAAACAAAATACGAAAAGGCAGTCAAAATTACGCTCTGGCTTTATGAAAGAAGCAGGGAAATCCTCAGAGCACAATCCCCTACTTGTTATTTTCACAGCCCACGTGACCCAAAGTCATTCTGAAGGATAAAAAGACAGGGGCTGCCACCAGATCTCTGCCATGATTTTTCCACAGTTCCCAGCCTTAGCCCATCTGTTATGCAGCGGCCACATGAATGGCATGTGTCAAGAGAGTCATCACTGTGCAAACTGCCCAAAGAAATCAACCAGCCAACTTCCTTTTGCTTCCATGGCTTCAGCAATTGTTGCTGAGCTGGCCACCATATGGTGAATAATTAGTTTTTCGACCCCACTCTAGAAAAATGTTCGCTCCATTGCCAGGCATTAGCAATACGTGTGATAATGAACAGCAGATGATGAATGCCTATACATTAACAAAAGTTGAGATCTTCTGGCAGCAAGCTGCGCTCCCTGCAAGAATCCCAATGACTCTCAGGGCACCGAGTGATGGACGGTGGCAAGTCATGGCTGAAAAGTACAATTCAACCACATTTCTCCATTTCTCAAACACTAAAGCAACTTTGCAATAAACTATCCTGCTTGTCTCATCTTGCTTCTCCCTTTCTTAAAATGATAAATTCGACCCACGTAAAGGATTGGCAATGTAGGGCTCTCAGGCGTCTTCTGTTCTCAGGCAATTGAGGTGCATTGTGTAAATAGCTGGGATGCAGGTTCCTCCACACTTCTCTCTGTCTGAGTGCTTGATGCATATGAATTTATACTGAATACCTGCAGTGTGCAAGCTCCTTGAAGAGTCAGTCCCAGACCTCTGAGCAAACACTCACCTACAAGGACAAAGCTGGTAAATATGTCTGATAGTTCCATCAAATGGACTTAAAAGCTCAGCTAAGACCTCTAAGCAATTTTGCTGCCTGAAGTGTTTTGAGTTTCTTTTTTCTAGCCCTCTGATTAAGAAGATATCTTACCTATATTCCTATATGGGATTAAATACCCCCATATTGTGCAGACATCATGAACTGATGATCACAGTCAGGAAAGCTAATGGTTCTGGCTATTGCAGCCATTAATAGTGTCCCAAATGCACCCTAAAGCCATTTAAAAATAAAAGTAACTATTTACAAACAGGTCTGTAAGAAATCAACTACTGCTGTTGGGAACAACTGCAACTCTGGCATATAGATTGTGTGTAGCACAGACATGCACATTTTAATATGCATCACAATTATAACATATTAGGCAAAAGCTACTCTGCAGCTGATAGGGGACAGTACAGGCAGCCAAGACACCTCAGTTTCCTTCGTGTAGATTCAGTGGTGAAAGGCACAGAGCAAGCCCAGGTGTGCAGCCTGATCCCCGTTGAGATCCTGTCCATGTCACTGCCAAACCTTGGGCAAGTCATTCATCCCCTTGGCATCACATAGACCAGTTGGACCATGGTACCGATGGTGCCCACCACCCTCCTCAAAGCATCTTCTTGGCCAGATGAGTAACCCAGAAGCAAGAAGTCAAGTGGACCACAAAGGCTATAGCTGCACCCAGGTCTGAACGCACTTTCCGGATATGACTACCAGACAGGTCTTGAAATCTGCACCTGCACTTGTTCCTTTATGATGTGTTGAGCCTGTCCATTAGGTAGGCAGTTTTTTCCCCAAGACTAACCCAAATTTTGGACACAGCTAACATGCATGGACAGTGCAAATGGTTTTGGTTTTTTTCCCATTGTTATGAACAGAAAGTGGATGCAGTTTTAGCTCCTTTTGGTGCTGTCCCAGACACCGATTGTTCCATTTAATTTGTGTGAGTATCAAATGGAGAAATTATCTTCTGACAGCTGAATGCTCCACTAAATCTTGTTGATAACAGTTGTTAGAACAAACAGGAGTTCATCCTGTTTAATTCAAATATTGCCTATGGAAAAGTGGATTTCATTTGCACCCATTCCTTTCCTATTTATTTTTTCTTGTATTCTCTTTTCTTCATTACCTGCAGGAGTTTAAAATTTGCAGGAGAGTAGGACTGCAGTATTGTAATCTAACTGATGCAGTAAGTTCCTTGGCAGCACCTCACTACAGCAAACACTCACATACTTTAGATATGACCAGATTCCTTCAGTGGACCTTTCTGAGTGGTTTGGATATTCTGAGAACAGTATTTTAGTTTTGATTAACAGGTACCAATGACATACAAAGAACACAGAGCAGAATTATCTCTACACAGCAAGAGATGGAGTGCCAGCACTCAGGTATGAAGATCTGGACCAGTTGCCAGGCCAAGACTGAGTTCAAGGACTCTAAGATAGAGTTCTGTGATCACAAACTTTCAGGCAAAGCTAGTTTAAGACATTCCTGTCCTCATGCTTATCTGTGCTAGCGCCTTCAAACTGCTTCCACCACATTCTCACCTGTGTCTGATCATAGAAATGTTCTGTGTTTAAAAAAAAAAAACACCAAAACTTTAGAAAAAAAAATGCCCTGGAACTCCACCCCAAATAGTAATTAGCTGGGGCAGGGGTTGTGTTATGGGAATTACCAGCATTCCAAATAAAGGTTAGCTGTGCCAATAGGCATTCTAATAACAACATATTTGACCAAAGCATTAGGCAGTTATTTGATTCTTCACATTAGTAGGATTTTTACATACACAAAATACATGGAGGAAATACATCAACAGTTGTCTTTCAGTATCCCAAGATCTGAGAACTTCTGAATTCTACTTAAATGAAATTCTGATTCTTTGTGATCAAACAGATAACATTTATACCCAAGCCACTACCTAATTCCTGGTGAAATTACTTGTCTGGTAAACAAATATCCATTTAAAAATACAGATTATAGTTAAAAGAAGGTGAAACTTCAAGAATTTTATGATCCACCAGCTTGTAATTGTGGTTGAGCCAGTATTTCCAATAAAATTGTTCCCTTCAGGAAAACATATGCTTCCCAGGGTTAAAAGATCTTAGATAACACAGGAATGTTTTTTAGCCTTTTTTAAATCATCCAACTAGAGACATCCATCACCTTGTGGATGCCACATCTGCTGGCCATGACAGGTCACAATGGATACTTCATTGTCCCTAACAAGCCGGTCTGTTTATCGCTTCACTTTGTGACACAGCCAATTTTCCAGCACAAGTAAAACAGTAGACTATACTATTTAACCACTGTCATAGAAATATTTCTAAAAATCTAACTACCTAAAACATCCAGCCAGGTGACCAGCTACAGCAGCTACAAAAGTTAACCATACTTTGCTGAACAATAAACCCTGTTTTCCTGTATTACTCTCAAACTTTCGATCCATTCCTGAAGAATGAATATCTGTATCATTTTTTTATCACCTTGGAAAATCACAAGGCAGACCAGGTGCCTTCACACTTCTGTGCAGAGAGGGCTCTCCATCTCCATGGGTGACCAGGTACTGTGTGAAATTACAGAGGCCCAGAGAAGGCCACAGAAAAGCTCTTAAACAGAAACTGAAATGATTGCCACAGTTTGTCTTAGAGAGGACATAACAGCAGATATGATATAAGTGCATACAACAATAGATGGCCTAAAAATTGGGAGCTTTCATGAATGCTGGCTCAGTAACTACGGGAACAAGGGAACAGTCAGTTGCGAAGTGCCTCCAGTTACTGTAGTGCAAATACAGCAATATTTTTCTAAATACCGGCTTTGGAAAACACTTTAGATACTACAGCCTGGGATCTTATCATCTTGCATGTCAGCAAGAACAGGAAAGAAAAAAGCCAATCATTTTAATCACAAGCAGTGTCTTGAGACGGTGGTTTCAGTAATGCCTGTGGAAGTCCACTGTGCTCTAGAGGGTTTATAGAGATGAGGGCATCAGGTAAAAATAACACGTTTGCACAAGTTGAACTGTGGTATTTCTACTTCTGTTGATGATAACCCTTACAGGACAAACATACCTTGATTCTAAGCAGCCAAGAAACTATATGGCAGCAATATCTGGAAAAGATAAAACTTATCTGCTAACTAATTAAATGCAAAATCAGTGTGCCATCATGAATGCAGAATTTTTCATGCTATTTTATTGTCACTGCTCAGGTAGAACTAGAATTTAAATAATGGCTGCTGGGAAATCTATGAATGTGATCCTTGTGAAAAGAAAGAGGAAGAATTTAGCACCTTTATTACTTTTACAGGAAAAAAATCAATCTGACTTTTAAAAAGAATAGCATAAAACCAGAATAAAACCAAAAATGGCTAGAATAGTTATAATAATGTAAAAGTTTAAAAAATTCTCAGAATAACTATAGAAAACATTAAACCACAAAATCATTTTGGAATCTAAAAAAATTACCTGTTTTACAAAAATCAGAGAGATGGAATTAAGATATCTTTAAAACCTGCACAGAAAAACTGTGGAATACCTTTCTCAGCTAGGCTGTGAAAATAAGTCCTTCCATTTCAAAAATAATATCTTTAAAAGTCATTATGTAGTTGAATGATCTTAAAAGGCCACATAGAGGCAGCCAAGGATAATTCCTGACATGCATTTTAATGGCACTGGTGCAGTGGCATTTATAGTAATGTTTAAGATAAGCAGCAAGAATATATACCATTATTTTAAGTATTTGTGGTTTATTCATCTATCTTTGGGACTATTCTAGTAGTTTAAAAATGCATCTGTCTAAAAGATACAGATTTTTCTTAAGTATTTATCTTTAAAATCCTGAAATATTTGCCTAAATAAAGGCCTTTGAAGCCAAAGGGCTAATACCTTTGCCCAGATAAATCCAAATTTTGCCAGAGGGCTATGCTGGCAACCTGCCAGGAGCTTTAAGGCTGAAGATAATTTGCATGAAATGGAGGAAATTGCAGCTGCCCTCAGAATTAATATGGAGACACAGACAGCCCCAATTGAGACAGAACATTGCACAACGGCATTTGTGAGTACAAACATGCCACACTTCCTTATTTAAGAGGAAAGTAGCTATAGGCAACACAGTAAGTCTTCATGAAAGCTACTTAGATACTCACCTTTCAGGTCCAATGACCTCTTTTCAAATCCAGGTGGGGGTTGTCACTAGATGACAAATTGAAATGAATGTTGATTCCAGAGGGCAACCATTTTCAGAAAAAGTGCTTGAGCGTAGGATTAAATCCCATTCAAATACTCTTGTGGAAAAGAATATGACTCAACATATCCTTAAAAGAGCTTTAAAATTCCTTAACCAGCACCTCAAAAAACTCCTCCTCGTCATTCCTTGTTGTCACCACCAACACGTTGTGGTATGGCTCAGGACCATGCAAATCCCTTAAAATGGATACAGGATGCTTCATGTCTGCTCTGAACAACTCTTGAAAATATGCATCAGGTTATTAGCAGCTTGATCATACCGAGTATTTCATGCTCTGTATAAAATATCCTCAATGATATTTTCAAGATTTCTACCAGATGTCTAACTGCTGCGTTTGCTTAATCTCTCAGTTTAATAATTTAAGTACTATTATTATGACTTGCAGTGGAGGAAAGACATTTTGCATTAGGTTTTCATCATACTCCTCATCCTACACAATGATGGATTGACTCTCAGAAATACAAAAACTTGTTTACTGACTGATGCTGGAAGACACATGTAGACAAGTATACCACAAGAAGTTAAATGCATGAAGATAATCTCAGACTCTGAGCAGAAGGACACAGGCTGCAATTTTCAGTAGCCAGAACTGGCATTATGAGCCAGTACCATTTATTGTCAGTTTGATCTAGCTACATCCCTTCAAGAGGATGGGTTTGTTCCTTATTCCTGTAACACATTATCTCAGAACATTCCCAGCGAAATGGTGCTTTTCCCTTTCTTTTCTGAAGAAGCAATTAACTTCTTCAGTATTCCCTATCGCATGGGAAACAATCACTGCTCCAGGAAGACAGGCCATTTACAGTAGAATCAATTGTTCATTTTTTGGCATGTATTACAGAGGGTGTGAGGCTTCTCCTTTATCAAAGGAACACTCACGTCACATGACATAGATTAAGGCTCTTCACTCTCCTCTCTCTTCTCCTTTTTTCCATATCCCAGTCTGCAATAGCTTTCATCCAGGCCTAACCAGACACCCAAATCTTGATTTACCTTGCAAGAGTCATTGTTACTCTTCCGTAATTTCAGGACTCATCCAATGTTGAAGGACAAGGCAGACATGTACGGTCACAGGGCAGACAGGTACTCCTGCTTCTAAAGTAGATACCTAAAGCAGAGAGCACAGCTCACCTGAGAACATGATTTTCTTTCTCTCCTGTCTATGAAAGAGATTGGAAAAATAGTCTAGATTAATTGCTGACTTCTAGATAGTTGAAGTCCAAAGAGAAAAAATAACACATTAATCCAGAGAAATTAATAGAACAAGACAGACCAACTACTGATTTCTGCTATCCTGTTTTCTTGGTGGACTCCTCTAGGAATAAGGCACATACCCACACCAGTGTCCCACACCTGTTATCTCTACAGGTATGTGGCTTCTTGGGGTTTTCTCCCCTTGCTGAACTGGTGTTTCTGGTGTGCCAGGGAAGCTGCAGCGTACGCAGGGGCTCTCCCTCTGCTGACCCACCAAGTGCCCCGTGTTCTGGAGCAGCAGCTCTGCCACAAAATGCTGCACAAATCCTCCACAGCCCCTCTATCTAAGCAGTCCCTTCCTTTCTCACTTTTCTAGTCACTTTGGCCCTCTTCATTCCATCATGAGAAGCTCCTTAGGGGAATTCTACTCAATCCCTTCTTTCATAACCAGGACACTTATCTTTCCAGACCCACCATGTGGTCAGTGGCCTACTTGTCATCTTATTTTCTCCTTCCTGCTTGTAGCATAGATTTGTGCTTCACACCAAATCTTACTTGATTAGCTGAAGACATGGGACCCATCAGCTCTTCCAAAAACTTCTTCTGGCAGGCCTAAAATTGCCACGTATCAGAACTTTAGTTGAATGATGTAAACAGCCCTGTAAGGTGTATCTGCTCCTCTCATTCCCTCTCAGCTCTTCCTCCTGAGCCTAGCTGGTATGCAGTCTTTAAACAACATTTATATCTATCCCATATACTAGAAATCATGTGTTATGCTCCCAAGATGTATGAGGAAGGCTAGAAGCAACTGACATTAAACAAATAGTCCTAATAATAAAAAGTTAGGGGCTGGTTTCCTTTTTGAGCTTTCAATTTGCATTTGGACTGCATATTCAAGTTTAGTTTTCCTAGGAAGTTATTTCCTAGCATAAGTTTTCTATAAGTTGATCTTTTTTAAAACCTGCATTTGCAAAAGGAAAGCTATGTTTCTCCCACAATCACTTGCTTCCAAATATATGCCAGAAATTGTTCATAGTTCTTTTAACCAGACTGAAAAGCACATGTTATGTTATCCTTTCATTTACAAGCAATCAGAATAGCCAGGGCAAACCTTGATTCTAGTGATTATGTACAAAATCTGGAGACTGTATATACACACACACACAAAATGCACAAATAACCCCCAGGTTAACTGCCCTGGACCAGCAGACAAAAGCCCTGAAATACACACCCACAAAAAAATCTGAAATTCAGAAAGCGATATATCTGAGACCAAGGAAATAACTTAAAGCATGTGGAGCCACCTTAAAGTGACTGTCCTTTCAATTTTGGGAGATGAGACTGACCTAAAGCTGGCTTATGTTGTTCCTTCTGTGCTTGAGCACATTAACATCTAACTTCAGGCAACCAAAACAAAGAAAAACACTACAAGAATGCACTGGGGCAATGATTTTTCTATTGTCCTTTTCAGCTACAGTGACGTCAAGTTATGTTAAAAATTCGGGGGGGAAAAAAATCTTACCACTCCCTGCCAGCCTACCCAGAAGTGTCTTTTATACGTTATAATAAAACCTTTATGTCTTCTTGATATGAACTAACTTACTGTTAAACACTCAGCAGTTGTGAAATGAGTCTCTAGTCAGATTTCATATTCTTTTGTATCCTTGAAGACTCCTCTAATTTGCCAAGACTCTTATTATCCCTTCTGCTCTAAAATGGATACCACGTATTTCCTGCAATCTGCTACCCAAGCTGGCAAAACACTCCATCGATCAGGGCTGAGTAGAACTGACAGGCTCTGTCCCATGTCTGCCAGGGTATGCCACAATTCTTAAGTCATCATTTCTGCCACTGCAAATTGTAGCTGTTCACCTGGCTGAATAGCTATGCAATCAGTTTTGTGTCCAGTCTATTCTACAGTAACCCAGACTATAATTCTCTAGTTGCTCAGGAGAGTGCCACATCAGGTGCTCTCTAAAGCCTCAGTGAGCTCACACCATATGAAGTCTAACACATTTCATCTAGCAATAGAAAGGAATAGGTGTGTTTACTTTATCATGCAAACACCTGGGAGAAGGAAGCGTTTTCTTTTATTTTGGTGGACAAGAAATACCTTTGAACAAAGAAACAGCACAGGAAAACGGGTGTTTGCAGTACCTAGCAGTTATTGCTCCCACTTTAGGCAACTATAACTCTACAGCTGTTGCTCATGTTGGCAGTAGTAGTAATACATATTCAGATACCATACGTGATTCCCTTCCAACATATCACGTCAGCAGCCTTACCACATTATCTGGGATGCTTGCTTTTCCTTTCAATACAGGACTTTGGTCAGCACCTAAAAAATTAAAGGAAGATGTAAGAAGCTTTACAGTGGATACTTATATGACACTAGTCAGCAGAGGAAAATGTTTCTACGTTCATCAGAGTGGCACTTACCACAGAGTGAAAGAGCTTATACCTGTATGTTTAAAATTCTTTTTATTGAGCAATTCCTCCCTTGTTACCTTTTTGCTTTCAGAATTTCTATGGAAAATTATGCTGCACAACTCTGGCATCACTTAGCACCAATAGAGAATAGTCCCAAACAACAATTTAGCACTATTGGCTACAAAATATGATAGCAGAAGGTGCTCAGCACAATGGAACTGCAGAACAAAGTGCTGCAACTTCTGCAATACATGGTAGAAAAATTAATATTATGTAGTATGAATCAATTATACAATATGATTCGTAGGAGAATTTCTAAACCTCAAAGAATAAAGCAGGCTATAAAAAAGAGAATCCTAGACAAAGCAGATAGACTATGAAAGTAAAGGAGGAGTTCACTGCAGGATGTCCTGCTGCTTGAAATTTGCCTTATCAGCCTAAAAGAAATGCATTTTCAGAGCAGCATTTCAAAAGAAAACACCAGGTTACTGATGGTGTAACACTACAGTCAATCAAGTACAAGTCTCTGGCAGAGGGGATGAAAGCTGGTCTTAGCAAAAGTAAATGCAAGCACAGAAAGAAAAGGAGTCTGAAGAGCTGTACCTCCTGAAGGTCAGGGGATGCTGCAGGACTGATAACGGGGTGACTGGACCCTGGAGCATTCTGGAAGTGGTAGGTGCAATATGACAGTCAGCCAGCACTGTAGCGATGTGTGTATAAAAGGGATGCTGTGGTAGCATGCCAGGACAGAGGTATGGGTAGGAAGGTAGGAACAGAAAGAATTTTGGAAGCCTGAGAAACAGTGAAGAATGTAACGAGAAAGATGTTCCCTTAGCCACATGAGAAAATGTTCACCTCTGTAAGGATGCAGAGATGTACTGTTTGAGAAAATTACTATGCTGGACAAATTTGTTATGGCACCTACATCCTTTATAACAGATCTTCATCCACAGTGTTCAGAAGGCCTAGGATAGAGAATATCAGTACATATGCATGCTAAGCTACTATAACAGACCATGACACTGTAATTTGTTAGGTTCAATGTAACCCAGGTGTCCTGAAAGGCGGAACGGCTGTGAGAAAGAACTAAACAGATAAAGGCCAGAATCTCTAATTACAGTGGATAAATAATAAACACAGGAACACTTATAGAATCTCCTTGTATGTCTATAAAACCTGGGTGTGCAAAGTCATGAGCAGAACATTTTAGAAAACCTTCAAGTTACTTTTCATCAGAACTCTTTTTTTTCTTACTGTATACCAACCCTAGAAGTGATAAACATAAGCACATAAAAAAGACTCAAAGTACATTCTAATCATGAAAAAGAAATTATTTTGCATCTTTGAAATTAACTCCATTAAGCTCATCCAGGGACCCTGTGTGTTCTGTTTGCAAGGTTTGAAGTTTTTATTTTAGGTCTGCTAAACCGTGAGATTTCAGACCTTTAACCTACCTATAACATAAGATTGATTACTACTCATCCTACATCCAGAACTCATGAAAAGAGGTGGGGGCCTACAGCGGAGGAAGGGGTCAGCCTCACATTTACAAGGCAGAAAAGGATGTTTTTTTGGAAAACAGATGTTGGAAAAAATGCAGATTGCTGGAATCGGTGCACAGAGAGGGAGTTGAACAGTCAGGTGCCGGATGCTGGCAACTTATCACATGGCTTCACAAAGGCTAATATTAACATATATATTAATGTGTGAGTATACATTAAGGAAAAGTGCAAGTCTATATCTCCTCACTCCTGCATGGGAAAGTTGCTAGAGTTAAGGGTTCCTCTGAAGCCGCTCCCTGTCCACTGGCTCCACTCTCCAGCCAGCGACTGAAATGATACACAAAACTGTTTGCTCCACAAAATCAGCTAGATGAAAGCGTTCCACATGTGCTGCCCGCCACACACTTTGCAGAACTAAATAGAAACACAATGATAGAAAAAAGCACGGGCTTTAAACTGGGTGTATTTCAGGCAGATAGGAACACTAGCACAGAGCTTAGTATGCAGACAAATCTGCAGTGCATGATCCATGGGGAAAAATTCAAGAAGCATACCTTACAGAGGGAGAGGTTTATAGAATTCCCAGTGCCTACGGTACTCTTATAAATGCGCCGTCTTTTGTTCCTGCAGGGCTCCAAAGAATAATAAAAGAAAATACAAAGCAGAGGAGGCACCACTGAGTGAGTGCAACAGTGTTTTATTAATCCATGTGATTAATCCAGCATGCTGAGGAAGATTCTTTACAGAATCAAAACGTTCATGTTTTTGATCCACATGGATTAAGGGAACACTATGGCATTCGCTCAGTGGTGCCGCCTCTGCTTTGTGTTTTGTTTTTATTCTTTGGAGTCCAGCAGCAACAAAAGAGGGAGCATTTATATGAGTACAGCAGCATGGGGACTTGGATAACCACCCCTCCCTTCCTGAAGGATGCTTCATGAATGTTTCTGAGGGCTACGTCTCTTGTTTGTGTCTACAGCCTGCCCTCCAGAAACCAAACCACTACGAAATAATAGAAGGCTGTTTCTGCCAAATCCTGAATGACAGTCGTGCTGCTGAGTGAGCTTTCTATAAATCAGGCACATACCTGTGTAAAGTAACCAGACAATAATTAGAAACACTGGCTACATTCAAAATTTATGTTGGAGGGGAGGAAAAAAACACAACATAATTCAGCAGATTTCTTTCTGGCAAAGCAAAGGATTCAGGCATCGTACATGGGATCTGACAAAATACTTAAGTTTATGCTTAGGATTAAAGCCAAACCCAGACTTAACCGTTTTGCATTTAACTTTTTATGCGCTCAAATGCTTTACTGTACAGAGCTCGAATTTCCCCTTGTTTGAACTGAGAGTGACTGCAACAGCAAGGTTCCCTGCAACTAAACCAGATTTAAAAGCCAGAGGACAACGTTTCAGCCTCTACTGACAAAAAAAACCAGTATCTGATTTCCAGTGAGCCATTCCACTCACATTCAGAGGACCATTTATTTGCTAAGCATCTAAGCAGAAGCATTCAGGAGTTTATAAACACTGTCCGGTACTGAAGCAGCTCATTTCCTATGGCAGTGTCTAAGTTTTGCCTTGCCATACTCAAAAGCCATCAGTAGACTCCAGATCTTTTTCTGAATTTTACCTACAGGCTTGCTTATACCTTCATCTTTCTCTTGTGATTTGCTTCTCTCCTACCTCTTGGATCTAGCTTCCCCCTACTACTCCCTGATCTTGCTGGTTTTAATCAAGGTGAGCTTTTTCTTGGGAAATCAGCTGACTTTTAGCCTTCCTGTGCTTGGAACAAGGAAAAGAAACATGTGCTATCAAATGCAAAGGCTGAGTTGACCAGTCCAAATTGAAAGGATTAGTTCCATTAATTCAGCTCTAAATAATAATGCATAAGTATCAGGCACACGTGACTAGAAGAAATGCTGTGCCTTTGGGTGATCTGTGGTGAAAGGGAAGAAGGCAACTTGGACAGGGAGTGACCAGGACCCAGAGGGTGGAGAGGAGCAGCAACTGATCCAAAGCTCTGTAACTTCCTACATTGCCTCCGTGGTTGTACAGCATCTTCAGCCTCCTTTGTGCTTCCCAACTGTAATAAGAGACAACCTGAACACATCCCCAGTCCCTGGGCTGCAAGCCCCACACCACAGCAGCTCTGAACAGGCAGGCAGCCCTGGAGAGAGAGGCTCAGAGGGATGCAAGGAGTGGAGCTCTCAAGGTCTGAGGATTTTTCCAAGACTTGCTGCCTAATCATTCTCTAAGCACAGAATATTTTTTATTATTATTATTATACACTTGGCAAAGTTCATGGGTCTGGCAAAAGGCAAATCCAGGATAGAGGCATAAATCCTGCTTGAGATCTAGTCCCTGCTCTCAGGGAGCACCGGTGTTTATCAAAGAAACAGTCTAAATCTTTCCACATTAGCAAAGTAAAGTTGTTTTCCTTGACACCGTTTTCAGAAGCAGCACGACTGTTGCAGCTGAAACTGTTAAAAAGAAAAGACTCTGCCAGAGGCTGACAGTGAATACAGAAAAATTAAACCTGAATAGTTAAAATTTGGAATGTGTCTTTGTTGCCTTCAATCAATGATAGTAGCATGCAACTTTAAGAGTAGGATGTCCATACTTTATAATAATGAATGAAGATAAAAAAATGCAGCAGCAACATCAATATATCAATCAATATATCAAGAAAATATTTTTCCTCTTGTTCTAGGCACTACAGCTTATTTACACACTCACATAGGGTGAAGCTAATTAATGTACAAGTTTGAAAAACACTCAGAATGTTCCAGCTTGTTTCTCTTCCCAATGTTCTTTTTGATGCCCCTGAGTCAACCATTTTTTGGATCTGTTTATATCAGTCATCCCTCTATGTCAGACATTCAACTTGCAATCTATACACATATGCAGTCTAAGAACACTTAAATACATCATGAATGAATGTTGAACTGTCTCACAACTTAACACAAAAAGCAGAATTTGATTATGCCTCCTATATTGCTGGAAATTATATCTCTAGGTCAGACTTGCTCTGCACTTTCAAAATACACTTCAGAAAATTCTCACATCTCTCAGACTAGAAGACATAAAAATACAAGCTTATCTTAGGAAAAAGCAGACTTTCTAAAAGGAGAAATTCCCCTCCTGTTCTCAGCATCTCTTTCCAAATACCTATTGCTAAGGATTTGAGGCAGTTCCTAAATTTGAGCTTCTTATCAAGACTTCCCATGATGAATTTCTGCCCTCTCTTAGCAGTAATTTGAGGTAAACTGTAGCCCCTAGTCTATTTGGAGAAATTTCCAAAGCACTTGGCATTTGGCCTCACACCAATTCTCCTTTGAAGCTGGAGACTATACAGAAAATGTCTTGCTCCCCACTGAGCAAACATTTGACCCTAGACTACTGGGAAGGAACAAACTGGACCTTCTGCTTTTCAGGGTAAGCGAAAAGGTTACACAGTGCCTCCTGCTGAGTCCCAACAACTCAAGGCAATATTCTTAAGTAGGTTCTGCATGCCGAGGTGTCGTCATGGCTCTTTCCAAGACACGGGATATGGTATTCATGGAAATCAGTATGACATGTTTCTGGTGCACTTCCAGCCCATCTTGAAAAAAGTGAAATTTTGTGTCAGAGTTGTACAGAAACACAAAAAAGAGAAACCGTAATGAAAGCTTTCTTCACCTATGGGCTGCAACATGGCAGGAGAGAAAGGCCAAAAATCCCACCTGCAAGAACTGTCTTGAGGATTACTATCTTGAAGAGATTAGTAAATGCCCAATATTATCCAGAAGTGGGAAAGTGGATGTAGAAAAGTACAAGGTGCTGAGGATGATGTGGCTGTTGAGACAGTTGGCCGGAAATACAGAAAGAAATGTTGGGGGAAATACAGAAGCCACCTCACTCTTGAGAACTTTCTAAGCAGAGATTAGATAGCTCTGCTTCAATGCCACTGCCATCCACCAGGTGACCTGTTCTGGACTATGAGGAAATTTAAGCCAGATAATTGAAGCAGTTGTTCTCAGCGTGAAAAAAGTACTGATATATTCAGGCAAATTACAACCATCATTGTTGAAAAAGGCAAGGGCAGCAAGAAAGTAATGTAATGAGCAACACAGGATGCCTTTGTGCTGCTAATAATAAGCAAGAAAGAGGAATGCATTGCCATATGATATTTTTTACCTATTTACAATTGTTGAAAATCAAAAATTTATCATGAAGAGGTCATGCAGTCTGATCCTACTGTATGTTTATGTCACAAGATGATGTTACCATATACAGTGCAAGAATAATTGTATTGTACAAGTGTGGTTATAGCAAATAACTCCTTTCTACTTTGAGTTCTATTAGACATTAAACATTGAATGTTTTTCTGTACGATACATGTTTGTGTGCCCACACTACCAGCACACAACTTCTCTTTGATATTCTATTTTTCTGTTTTAAAAAACAGTCAAACAGCAAAGCTTCACAATTATAACACTGAGAACTCCAACATCCTAAGCCTCCCTTGACTGAAAACACAAATTTATTGCCTGGATTTTCACATGTGTTCGTCTGAGAAGGGGAGCTGCCCGCCAGGTTTGAATCCCCTGTTTAGCTGGAAGGCCCTAGAGCTTGGTGCTGAGCCCAGGCCCACACAGTATCATCAAAGATGGCACAAGGCAGGGGCTAAGCAGCAAAGGGTCTTCCTCCGGGAGTGCTGTGTGAAGTGAAACACTAGTGAGATTCCACACATCTCTGTGGGTGTTGCGTGAGACACTATCCTACTACCACAGAGCAACAGAACTGAAGTGGAGGTGTAGGAAGTGTTTTCCAGCATAATCTGTGGGTTTTTTTTTATTTCAGGATGTGAAGATGAAGAGTTTATAAAGAGAAGGAAGATATACATATATATATATATGTATATATATTGCTTTGATATGGTTTGAAATTTAGACAGGTTTTTCCATTCACCTTCATTTCTTGTTTTTTTCACATTCATTTACAAACAAGTAACTTCAGTTTCATTTTTTAAAGTGAGCTTTTTAAGGCTAAGCAGCAGAAGCTGGGCAAGATAAGGCCCGCAGACTCCCAGGAGCTACACAGAGATCAATTAAACATCACAGCATGATGACAACTGGAGAATCTGTTTTGGTTTATGCTGAACTAATGTTTGGCAGATGCACAGTAACTGTGCATTTAACTTGGCATGTCAGCTCTCCTGTGTCTGCCACAGCTCCCACCAAGTCCTTCCCCCACAGGTTGGGGACCCAGGTGAGCTTTTGTGACTTTGGCCAGTCCCTTGTGCATGCCAGCCTGGCCTTCCATCTCCCCTCACATCCCTCTGTGCTTCTCACCCCACTGGCTGTCAGGAGAGACATAGATGACTGAAATAAATGTCTTCTTATATTACACATGGCAGCTCTATAGTATTCACCCTGGGCTCTTAACCCCAGTCTTCTGGATAAGCCAGTGAATGCCATGAAAAGCCAAAGGAGGAGGTTTTGGCAGCATCGGGGGGTGAGGCTTATGGGGAGTTAGTGGGAAGAAGTAGCTCAGTGGAAGATGTCCCTCCACCAACCCCCAAAGACAATCCCTGGTCTTCAAACCAGGCTCAGGACTTGGGATAACACAGCTCCAGAGCTCCTGGGAGACTGACTGCCCCTTTAGCACCCTTTTCTGCAGCCTCTCATTCTCTGTGCCTAACATGTTCAAAAGCATTTCCACCCTTCAGTTGCATACAGACTCCCTCTTCTCTTCTCAATTCCCAATCCTGCAATCCTGGCAAAGACAACAAAAGAAAAGTGAGTACGGTGAAAAGCAGCAAGGGGGCTGACTTAGGAACTCTTACTACTCTCTGCCACTTCATTTTTTATTACAATATCAGGAACGCTCATAGTTTCTGATACATTTGAGAGCCTTCCACAGGATCAAGAATTTTACGAAGTAGAGGTTTACACTACTGCATGACTGAAACCCATAAACAGAAGTTAAAGTGTGGCGTCGTAAACAGCATCTGCCCAATAAACCATGAAAGAAGAGAGAGAAGACCAAAGCTGAACAGTGAAATGAACAATAATTTCCATTCCATTAGTAAGTAACTTTCAGTTTCACCAAATTGGCCTGCAAACTTCATGGCTTCCCTATAGCCATCTCTAACATCTGTTTTCCTTGTTTATACTCTCCCACTATGAATTAAAAAATTACGGATGAAAGGCTCAGTGCAAGAAAAGGTAGCATGAGAATTTATCACAATGGATTAAAATCTCTTTTTATAATGTAAAGTGAAAAGAGGCATGGGGTGGGGGTGCGGAAAGCAATGCAAAACAGATACCTGAGTCTTTCTAGTAAAATGTAATCTTGAAAAGAAAATTATTATTACTGGGAAAATGATTCTGAGATTTCTTGATTTTATTGTTCATTACAAATGTTTCCTTGAGGTCAAAAGTTTATTTCCGCAAGTAAGGCACAGACCTGTGTTTCAGCATTCCTCCATACTGGGGTCTGATGCATCTTCTGCTGGCCCTTCCTGCAGTCGCTGCCAGAAGTGTGCTCTTGCAAACCACTATGAGCCAGGTCCGGGGGTCTCTGTTGGTGGCTGGGGACTCACCCTGCTAGTGAACAAATACCAGTTTTACCACTGTTATTAAACATATTTATTATGTCCCAATAAATAATTGTAAAGAAGAAAATGACTGCAAGCTGCATTCAGCTGATTTCAGTTTCATTTTTTTGGTATGATAAAAGAACAGGCCAGGACTATAGGCCATGGAGGGTTAAGTGTGACTCATTGTAGAGAACGTGCCCTTTTCAATAATACCCTTCTTTTGATTAACTAAAAGCAAGGTCTTATATATAATACACAATCCTCTTTTTAACAAGGCAAACTCCCACACCACAAAGATACTAGAACAGTAAATATTGATTTTCTTGGCTGATGGTACACCTCAGGCCACACAGTCCACTCAAGCATCTGCTTGTTACCACAAGCTATTCCCTTTGTCAACGAAGAAAGAAAAGTGGTGTTATGTGCTATCGGTTGTGGATTGCAAATATTTAAATGAAATAAATTTCTCAGAATGAAAGGTACTTTCTTTTGATTAAAAAAAAAAAAACGACGACATAACTATTTACTTTAGGCCTATACCCACTCCTAGCACCTGTACTTTTCAATTGTTGGCTTGCCAAGAACACTGTGGGTTTCTTCCTGGCTTTTCTCTTAAATAACTATTTATTATGCACAAAATATCTGTTGAAGATGTGCAGTATTTTACTAGAAAAGGAAGACAGCTTGAAAATGCATCAGAAAACTCTAGCTATTGATACAAGGTTTGTATGTATGCTGGTACGTTAACAAGTGCTACATAAATATATGCTGTGAAACAAAAAGTGTGCACTAAATAATTCTGGGTTTGTGCTAGATTTAAATTTATATTTTGCTAAAGTTAATTTCACCACAACAATAACTATGGAAGCAGATTTGCAATTATATCAGAGTGGAGTAAGAGAGATCAGGTAGCATAAAATAACCTTTTTAGTGGTTTATAAGGACTAAAAGTTAGTGCTGCAAAATTAAAAGATTATATTTAGTGATGAAAAGGGGGCTTCCAATCCTCTAAACTAATAGAAAGAACAAAATACAATGATTTTCCCAGATATGCATATATAAAAAATAAAAAAGAAAAAGTTTTTTACTGTGCCAAGTGTTCAGAAACAAGGAACCAGTAAACACAAAGGATTAGGAAAAAAGAGAAATCAAAATCTCAAATGTATGGAAAGACAGAAACAGGCATTCACCAAAAGCATCTTAAAAAAGAGTCCATACAAAGAGCAAGGCTAGAGAACAATGTGTCATTGCTTGCCTGAAACTATGGTATAGGGCTTCCTATGGGTCTCCTTTTCAGCTTTATTAATTGGATAAAAGAATCATAATTCAATTACTTAATGATTTATTACAAAATACTTTGCCTACACAAGATTTTTCAGCATGTAAACACCATACTATTAGACTATCTACTATTACAGGCCTAGCATTTCAGATTTCATTAGTAAATAAAGCCAGGTTTATTTGTAATAAAGTTAAGCCCTTCCAACCACTGACCATGGAAACCAGATTTTCAAATAATTCAGATTTGTGTTTCTGCTCTTTCTAATTAAGGGTAATATCGGGAAGGACAGACAGTGGGTAGCATTGTTCAAGCACCATGGATTTAAGCAAGAAAATCTGATTATCAGCTCATGTCAGAAGCCAAGCGATAATGCAGCTTAGCATTTGTTTGGCCTTTTTCTTTGGCCAAAAGATAATTACTGTTCGTTAAGTCTTACGTAAGTGTATCTAATATCTGTGGTCCTAAAAATTATGAATAGTAAAAGCACACAACAGGCAAAGAAGAGTTACTGTATTTATTATTTACTTGGGCTGTTCCATCACGATAATTTCATTAGCCAGGAAAGTTAAACTTAATGTCAAACTATAATTTCTTAAAGGCCAAGAAGTTAAACTTCAACTCTCATGCAACTGACACCAGAAGTTACATTTTTTTGTGAAGACACAAAAGCTACATTAAAATGACATCGAGCCCATCACTGCAGGACCTGCTCTTTGGGCTGAGTGTCCGCGGGGTGCCCAAAGCCCTCCGCTCCCCCTGAAGTCAGCCTGGTTAACTTTTACGTGCTGAAACCTCCGGTGAAATGGCAATGTTTCATCACAAAAGCTGGTGCTTTTCAGGGTATCACATCACTGACATGATGTGTCAAACAAGCTCGGTGCCCTAATAACTTCTCATTGTACAACGCAGCAGATGCCATCAGAAGGAGGGAGCTGAACCCGTTTTCACTGTCTTCCACAGGCTGGAAGGTGCTGGGGGAAGGAAACAGGAGGGGCAGGCAGAGCAGCAGGCACGCCGGCACTGCAGACAGCAGGGCACCCTAAGGAGGCAGTTGGAAGCCATCCCATAACTGCTGGGGTCCCACAACATCCATGTAGCAGGGGTCTGTCTTTGACAGAAACTTCGGGAAATGAAGCAGCAGGGTCTGTATTTAGCTGCCTAAATTAGGAAGCTCAGCTTCCTAAACTCCCTACGAATAGGAAAATAGGAAAAGACACCTCTGGCAGAGGATTCAGAGCAGGGATCTGACTTGGACACTTGAAATTACAGCAGCTGCCCTCCTAAAACAGCCCTTTGCTGAGCACCTCCAGGGCACGAGCCCTGGGAGCTTCAGGGGTGATCTTTGCACCCAAGCGGTAGCAAGGCCCTACCTACCCCAGCGGGAAATAACAGGCCAGCTACCAACTCTGAGGTCTGTAGGAATACACTCTTTGAGTCTTCAAATTACCATGAAAAATGGAAAGAAATTCAGCAAAACATTAGCACAGACCCGCCAAGCCCCAACCACCAGCCACCTGGTGAGCCAGGGGTTATGTCCCTTGAACAGTCATTGCTGACCCACCTGTATTTATCCCCAGAACCCCTTCCTTAACTCAAATATAGCCTTTAAGGGAGTTGGCATTTACACGCCACCTCTGCATGCAAATTCTGTATAGCGCTTTATGGTGGTGGAAAGGCCTGGTTAGGCACGATGTATGTTAAAGGTGAAAAGCAAGCAATCCACATGTGCGGAGCAAAGAAGTTCCCCAATGGAAGCATTTGACACTCATATTAACAAAGAAGAATACTTAGCAACTAGGGAATATCTATAAAACACAGGTAGCCTGCACTGTTATATTTACTTCATTTTACTCCTGGCAACAGCAGACTCGGGGAAAACTACAGCTTTATAGCCTCATCCTTCAGGGCTTTGCACTGAATTCAATCAAGGATAAAGGGACAGGTTGCTGAGCGGAGTAACACCTTGCTCAGGTTGTCTGCCATGCTAAAAGGTAGGAAAGATGAGTCTGCAAGACAAACAATAAGAGCTGACGCTGGGTCTCTGAACTGGCTTTGCCCAGGGCCTGATTCGGTACATACAATCACACCTGTTCACCATAAGCGTTACCCTTGAAATAATAAATAAATTTGCCTAATGAAAGCACAAGCAAGATGGAAGATTTCTATACCTGTCAAGCATGCTGAGAACTAATTTGAACAAGGTGATCAATGAGAAATGAAAGAAAAAGTCCACTTATGTGGCCCAGCAGGTGCAATAATTCTAGCCGCCCCGTTAATGACATGTAACAGCAATTAGGAGACAAAGTAAATAGAGGAAAAGAACTACTAGTGTTGCCCACAAAGTAAGTCACTTTAAAAAGACACCATTTTCATGAATAGAATATCGTGCAGGGAAAACAAAAATTATCAGGCAAAGAGAAACACAGGTGTAATCATGAAACAACATCTTATGTTTATTTTCTATGTGTACTTTTTATGGCTGACAGGAATCATTAGGATAACTTACAATTACTTTCACCATAAGGCAGGGCATAGGCCTGGCACTTTTAAAGCAAGTCATAATGGTGGTAGCACAACTGCTAATGCAAAAACCCTTTTGCCTCTCAGAAGAGCAATCACTGAGTTTGTGAAGCCCCACAGAACCAGATGAATATTAGTTGGAGAATGATAAAAAGGAGATATGAAGTCACCAGAGTAGCAACAGGACCAGGAGACGTAGCTGATCTGCCCTCTTTCTGGAGGTACCAACCTCTCCTCCATCAAGAGGCAGGAGAGTCTTCCCTGGAAGATCTATAAGGCTGCAGCATTAACACCATACCCAGGATGCTGAAACTGGTCTTCCACAATAAAACAGAGTGAAAAACTAAAGGTAGGTGTCCTGAAACACCTCATAAGACTTCAGTCTGTCTGCCACAGACAAAGAAGAAACAGCCAGGTGTGCTGTTCAAAGGAAGCTCAGCGCTGGCACCGCAGTGTTACAGAAGTGTTTCAAACAGCCTGCTCTGGCTACAGGCTCACCTGCTAGACCTCTATACAAAACCTGCTGCTTCAGTAGGCAAAATAGTTCATCTTACCTTATTTTGAACACAAGAGACAAATCTGCTGGGAGAAACAAAAAAAGAAAATCACATCTTTTTAATCCAAATAAAAAATAGTTTTGAAGGTTCTATTAACCTCTATCAATTAAAACTTGGTAGCTAAATAATTATGAGAAGACAAACTGCAATGGTCAGGGACACCACTGCTACTGGTAAAATTTAGCTCATAGCCATGGAGGTTTTCAAGCACCTCTCCCCAGAAAGCATTACCTGGAGGCAAATGGGAGTTTTCACATTCAGTACTCTTTGGTCCTGAAGATCCCAACTTCTGACACATAAAGCTCTGAAGAGGTGGCTCTTTCCCCCCTTTGTGGTCTCCAGCAGGGATGCTGCCCCCCTCACAGGTAATGGACACAGCTAAGCCCAGCATAAGGCAGGCAGAGGGGGCATCACCCGCAGGGCTGCGCTGGCCCTCCCCGGGGCCCTGGTAGCTACCGCCTGCCCATGGCACCCTCCAGTGTGTGGACTTCAAAAGTCATACTTGGCTTTTCAGGATCAAGCTGTACTTTTTGTTACCCTTATTACCCAGAAACATTTTATGAGTCTAAAGCCCATCTGAAGATATAAATTTCTTGCTATCTAAAATTGTAATACACCTCATTACCTTCACTATCTCCATGTGATGTTATACTACCATTAAAAATTCACCCTTATTAATTAATAAAATACTTGCTCCAAAAATTGACTAAACATCTTTTTCCTTTCTCTTTGCAAACACTCGTGACTATATAGTGCCTCATTGTTTTCCCTCCTTGAATAGATGTCTTTAAAAAGTGCAAATAAAGAGAATTAAATGCTGTGTCAAACCACTGGTACTGCATGTTTAAACACCTGCTTCCCTTCATCAGTCCTTCATAACATTGTTAAACGATAATTATACATACTGATGAGTAACAAATCAAAATACTGTAATCTATCTTGAAAGGGGTTTTGCTAATATTACACATAAGGCATTAATGGCATATTTAGACTGTTTTCTTGTGAAAGAAAACATACCTTTGTATACAGAGAAAGAAAAACACCAGGAGAGCTTACTGCATTTTAATCTCTACAGCTGGCATCATACAAAACATGGTTTACTGCTCCTTTAGGATTTTACATACAAAAAGAGGGATTTAGGGTTATTTTTGCGTCTTGGTCTGAATAATATATTGCAGTTAGTTTCACAATTTTTGCTACAGTATCTATGGTGTGCTAAGCACTGCCTCCCCTGTGTCCTTGCCTCCTGACACTGCCCTCCCATGCTTGTTCCTGCACCCTGAGCTCCACGAGGCAACAGCCATGGTTCAGCCCCAGCATCGCTCTGGAGCGGGATAGGGAGACCAGGGCGATGTGCTGCCTGCAGGAAAGGGATGGTCCTGCATTTAAACCTATTCATTTAGCTCACCGCCATTACTGTTCTGTCCAAGGACACAGGGATTCAGGGCACACAGCTGCTCCAGTAAAAGCTGGATAGCCCTTCCTCTTCCACTCACCATCTTATTTTCCAACAGCTTCAAAAAAAAAAATCACCACAGATTAATTTCTTCATGCTGTGCCTGAGCTTGACAAGTTGTACAGTTCTAGGGGAAAAAAAAGAGTCCCTTTCAAAATGGTAAATGAAACTCAGGGAAATGTTTTATTGCTATTTACCTATGTCCTTTAGTTTCAAGGGACAGGGGTTGCTGAGAGGGGAGGCAGAGTCTGTAGTTCTTACTAAAAATGACACAAAACCAAACTCCAGAAATCTGTGATAAAAATATGTGAACTGCTAGCAGGCCAGCACCTCGCAGTTTGGCTGATTTTCAGATCACAGCTGAAATAATTCCCTCCAGAGCACCACTGCAGATGGGAGTGCCTCAGAGGACCTGCCTGGTAGGTGAATGTAAGTTGCTTACACCTGGAGGGAAGATTATGCAGTTCTGCCACTGCACCTCTTGTTCCCCACTGGTTATCCCCCTCATACCTTATAATATAAATAACCTCACACAATCCTAAACTATAATTTCATATAATTTAATCTTTAGAGGTGTGATTTGCCCTTGAAGACAAGCGTTCCACAGAGTAAATACACCATCCACAACCTCATCACTCCAGAGCCGCTCCAGAAACATGCCGTTGTCTCATTCAGCATATGTCTTAATCAATAAATTTTAACCCAACACAGCTGCTTCGCTGTTCAAAAAGTAACTTCAGCTCCTGGTTCTATGCTGCATTCACACAAATTTAAGATGCTGAACCTAGTATGCCAAAGCACTTAAGCATAATTAATCTTGTTGGCTTCAGCAATCGGACAGTGCTGATGGGATTTTCAAAACTTCCACTTAATTTCAAAGAAAGTGGCATTAAGCCAACACTAAAAAAGAACACTAAAGCATTTCCTTTAAATGCCACCTTCTCTGAGCTTGACTAAAAACCTAGGAAGCAGTTGAAAAAGTTGAGCCCATAGCAATTTAAGCAGGCAACACAACAGGCCTAATTAAGCTTGTTGTTTACAAAGGTGTAAATCTAGAGTCACTCCTCAGAAGTCAGCAAAATTACACCAGGTCCCAGCTGAATCCTGGGTGCTTTCACCTTGGAAAGCCAGCTTCCAGACCACTGAACTATCTTAGGGCATGGACAACCAAATTGTACTTTATATCATTTCCAGTTGTGCTCAGAACAAAATGATACAAGCAGAAATAAAGGTTAGTCCTTGCATACAGAAAACATCCAAAATCCAAAGTCACGGAAACTTTTCCCACTTAACTGGATAATCAAGCAAAAGGCTAATTACAGTATAAATGTGATATGATAAGTATTGATACTAAAGGATCAGCATTGCTCTTTTCCTTTTATTTTTGATTTTGAGATACCTACAGCAGCTTGATTTCCATTTTTTACAATGTAGTGTAATCACTGGGATATTTTACTTCAAAATGCTTCCCTATCTGCAACACTGATAAAAATCTTGGAAAATAATATCAAAATTCTGACTACTGTATTATTAAATAAACAATTTCTCACATAGCTTTTGTGAGTGAAAGGCAAATTGAAAATTTACTCAAGAAACAAAAAAGCATAGATCTCCAACATCTTTTCTTCCTCCAACATAACATATTCCAGTTTTAAGTAATATCCTTTACTTAAGTGAGAATTATTCAAGGCAGGCATTACAGATTTTTTGGTTTATATATATTGCCTCTTTCTTGATGCTCCTTTGCAACACTTATGCTATCTCATAACAAAACAAAGACATCACAGAACATGTCTTAGTTCTGTTCCTACTAAAATCAATGTGGTTTATAACAGAAGTAGAATATATGTCAGCGTAATAATTACTGAAAAATATACAATCATCCCAGTATAACATTGCTATAAATCTTGACAAAACGCCATCCAACTTTCCACATGGAAATGACAGAGAAGAAAAGGAAGATTTGTTGTGGTTCACTTTTTTAATTATTTATTTAGCTGAATTCCTATATTTCTGTTTCTATTTTACCAGCAGAAATTTCAGCGTTCTCGTGGAGTTTGCAGAGAAGTGGAGGAGTAATAACAGCAAGAAATAACATACAACAAATTCTCACCTCTGCTACCTGCAGTTATCAGGAAAACATTTTTCAAAAAAAGGTGCTAACAGCCTCTATATTGCATAGCTATGCATTGCAAACTGAGTGTAAGTTACTTAATTTACCCCCACGTAAATGTATAATACTAAGAATGACATAACAAAAGACTGGTCTACACTACACAGCGCTGCCTGCCAGAGTAGGAGTCTCAGAAATAAATCATATTCTCTAACCGTCACAAATGTACTTTTAAAATATTTCCTACACACAAACCTACAGCAGCCGTACAGTTATTCGACAAACCTGTCCTGAAACTGTTCATGTTGATGTGCAAATTGGCTGGTGAATCCCCTCCTTTTGCTGGCAGGCGTCATGTCTCCACTACAGGGTAATACCTGTGTGCCTATATGGCCATAGGCACACCATCACCGCCTGCCTCCCCTCTGACCTTTCCAGGGTCAGAATCTGCACCAAAACCTAAAGGTTTTGCCCATCAGGGGCCAGCAGCCTCCCTCCAGCTCTGCAGTTAGTTGGAGCGATATTCCCGAGCTGCTGTGTTACGGAGAAATGCACTGAGAGCCTGCAAGCTCCTGCATGCCTTGGCCAGTGAGAAATTATTTTGTTCTAGGTGCTGTTAGAAAGCCAGGACTTAAATTATCAGGGTAGCCCGGCAGACCTCTGCCCACAGACACTGCTAACTCTAGCAGCACATTGTACAGCTCAAGGCTGTAAGATTATGGACTTATGCATGCCCCAACATCTGGCAGAGGAGAGGAGAACGATGTGTCTTGCTTTAAGTGCTATTTGTAGCAGAGGAAAATGCAATGTGAAGAAGCTGCCATAAACACTTGGATTATTTTTACTGCAAAGGGAAAAAGTGTATGGTGACAGAAAGGCAAGCAGGTAATCTTCCATATGCTGGCCAAATAAAAGCTTGAGCCCACAGGAATAGTGATTTGGATTCATATAGGCAAATGTTGCCTAAATAATTCCTTAGGCTGAACTTTATCAGTCCATCTCCTTTCCTCTCCCTCCCAGACAGATTGTCATCTTTGTGACTACAATTTTTATAACTGTACAGCCTGAGGGACAAGAACAACCAAGATCTACCATGTGCAACATTGCCCAGGAAAGTGACTGTTCCTGCTCCCAAACCCTCACAGCCTAAAAAGACAACACAGGCAGGGAGAAAGGTCTGTGGCCAAGCTGAAAAGAACACCAAAGCAAAAAGACCAGGAACAGCTACTGCCTCAGCACCGTCACAAGTAACGCTAAGAGCAACATTTGCAAAAGGTAGTGGAATAGCTGTTTCATCAGCCGCTCCACCACCTTTATTTCCTGACTGCTTCTGCCCTAAAATCCTCATGGCTGAAGAAATGCAGGTGACTATAGTTTGGGAATGTCATGAAAAAAAAGGAAGAAAATGGGGTAACTGTAACCCTAATCCTGCCTTTACCTTCTACAGTGCTGGGACACTTCATTGGACCACTGTCTGTGGCCAGCCTGAGTCTTTTGGTTTACAATACAATCTTAAAAAGGTTAGATGCTGTCATTGAGTGAGCTGCGTGTTACAGCTGAAAAAAAAAAAAAAGGAGAAAGAAATTGGGTCCCACTTTCCAGTTCATACAGGTTTGAATAAGTAAAAGCCAGCCAACAAATTAGCTTTTTTCATCAGCACTGTTGTTAATTATATCATTATGCATAGTCAGCTGATAATCATTATCAATCTTATCTTGGCACCATTACTGAATTTTACTTCTAAGTGTAACAACCTTAGACATCTCCAGCCACAGCAAAGTCGCAATACTCAACTTCAGGGTGAAATACTGCTCTCAAATTTAAAAACAAGCTGTCATCTACATTATAGCAAATTCAGCCACTTGATGAGTAAAAAAGGATTTCAAAGTAACAGTAAACTGGATGTACATCACTCAAAGTTACCTTAAATTTTATTAGATGGGTGAAAAGGACTTCAGTTGCAATGAAAACAAGGCCTAGCAGCTCTTCTGATACACAGTAATTCTTTATTCACACAAGAGAAGGTCTGTAGAAAGAGATGGGAAGCACTTCCGCACAGGCGTAACTGACACAGAGGGAAAATACACAGAAATAACACAGGTCCTCTGGTGCAGGTGGAGTTCAGACCACCAGTGTCATGTATTTCCCGCGTTTCACTGCAGACACCATGAGAAGGCCATGCTGGAAGGCACGTTTGGACACAGATGTTTTATTACTGTCCATACAGGGCCAGAGGCCCACTGACATTTTGTCACCATGACTGTCCCCCACACTGGCGCCACAGCAGTGGCTGCAGCACAGGCAGGTACCACTGCTGTGCTCAGAGCAGGTCGCTGGTCTTCACATACAGCAACCTGTGTTTAGCATAAACCTGCTCTCAATACAAACAACAATGGAAAATATCAAAGGGTGTATTTCTATAATTAAATTTCTAATTTTTTTTCTATCATCTATACATTTCTATAATTAAAACACACTGAGGAATTCAAGCAAGTGACACAGATGACCAGATCAGAGAGTATGGTGGAACTGAGCAGTATTTTCTAAAACTAATGCTGGGTGATGAGTATGCGTGTATCTAAGGTACAGTATATTGTCTCCCACAAGCAGGCTGAGGCAGGCTAAATCCTATCCATGCCAGAATAGCACAGGGAACAAAACATGGACAGAGTGTGTGGCCTGAGTTTGAAGAGTGTAGTGGTCACCACTGAAGGCTTACTCCCTTACTTAAATAGGAAGGAAATTAGGACAATTAGAACAGTTAAAATGTAAATGACAGAAATAGCTGAAAACCTCTTTTTTTCCCCAGTTCCTACTTGTTTAAACAAAGCCCTAACAAGCTACAATCAGAGAGGTCTCCAATGGATCCATGGCAACGGAAAGCCCTGGCCTATGGCTACCATCTTCCCCGGGCACACTGACATTAATTTACCAGATATACATGTACACATTGCAAGAAAATCACCAGGCTCAAGCTTCATTCACTGAAAAAGGGGATCATTAGCAAATGAAAGAAAAAATATAACAGGTCAGCAATTTCCTTGATGAACTCATCTATTTATTTTTATTTGAAAGAGAAAGATGAAATTATTCTTGTAATTTTTGTGCTTTGTACCAGTGAAGAGAAAATTGCACCTATAAAGCTGATTTTGATTCTTACACAGTAGATGAATAACAAAATCAATGCTTCATCTATGTATTCCTAAAATATGCTTCACAGAGTCATCTGAATAGCGTATTAAATGCAAAAGGTGATAGTACTAGAAATAGTAGGAAAGATTACACCAAGCAAGGTTTTATTTGTTGTTGTTTTGTGTTGTTTTATAATCCTTGTGTGTGGAAAAGGGGTTATTTAATCAGTCAGAAGATCAAGAGCTATCCAACAGCATGAGAATGCTTGCTCCAAGCCTGATCAGAAATTCCTAAAAACTACATGAGAAAGAAATATAAACAAAAAACAAGCAAAAACATCTCCCACAGTTATGATGGGCATTTTGAATATGCTGCATGTTACTGATGTGGCAATAGCACTTATTAAAAGGAGCTAAAAATTGAGTAAATTTGTGGGTGGAAAAGGGAGGTCTAGGATGGTGTTTCCTGTTGGATGTTTGCTTGCTGTCAGCCTGTAGGTCTGGCTCATCTGGCGGAGATGAGCTGTGCTATTCCATGAGTTCCCTGTGCTACACGCCAAGCTCTGTCCCTCTGTCCAGGACTTCTAGGTACCCTGGTATCTCACCCTTACCTGCTCCCACCAACCCTTCCACAGCTGCCAGCAAATGATGCCGATTTACCAAGCATGTCTGATGTCTACGGTCTAAAGGTTACACTTTTTGCTACTGGCGGTCTTTCTCCTCCTTGCAGCAGAATGAGAGAATCGAAACTACAAGCCATCCCTCTGCATGTGCAGGATGTGCAGTGAAGAGCACTGAAGAGCCAAACAAACCTCTGTGAACAAGGGACCGACGCCAGTAGAGCAGAACACACAAAGCCACATTGAATGCAACACAGTGGTTGTGAGACTGCACGTAGAGCACATTAGTAAATGTCTCCAACCCATGATACTCCACTCACATGGGCTGTAGTAAGGGACATATGTAGTAAGGGACAGCCTGCAGTGTATGTAAAAAGTAGTTTAGTTTATTTTCATTCTGTTTTTGGAGGCTGAGCACATAGCTTCTACAAGAGATTTCAAAGGTATAACAGATCTAAGGAGACTCCCAGGTGGCAGAACAGATATTTTAGCTCCTATTTTAGTCTTGACTCATGCAAGTTTGCAGTATAGCAGTGTGATCTGTCATTATCAGATTTCCTTGGTTGGCTTCTCAGCCAACGTGTCACACTAATAAACGGTTTCTGAAATCAAATACTTGCTGATAATTTACTAGAAATTACATCATCTAGGGCTAGACGCCATTTAAAACCAGACTGCCTGCACTGCAATTTCCACTCTCCAAGTCCAATGGAAAGACAAAGCATGAGATTTCTCCATCATACATTGGCTGACATTCTTGACCCTCTCAAAATAATCGTAAGTAAAATCAGATACCTTGGACTTGACTCACTATTATTCTCATAGTACATTAAAGCCCTATGTCAGTATTAATTGCTCCCCTTTCCCTTCCCAGGCCAAACCCAGGAACCCATCATACATGTGTTCTAAAGCACCCACAAAAGACTTGCCTGGAGATACCACAATGCTCTTCCATATTGCATCTAGCAGTAATTTCAGCTGTCCCTGCCTAATGAGTAACCCCAACACTTGCCTAAATTTTGGCACTTTCACTAAAATTCCATCAGGCAAAGTGCTGAGCAGACAGAGAGGGGGCTGATGACATCTGGGATGTCAGTAGAAATGATTCAGAAAAATCCCACAGCATATATTCAACTTTCAACATATGAGATATACCCTTGGGAATCATTTTGACCATAAGCACTTGTTAATTACTCCTGCTAGAGATCAAGCAACGTACACAACAGACTTAGCTGTTATGCTGACATAGGACCCTAATCCTGACCATGGTTACTACAAACGACCAACATTAACTAGGAGCAGATAATGCCCTCTGATGCAGCACTGCCACTTAAATACTTTCATTAAGTAATAAATACAATTTACTGTCTTTCATTGCATAAATTCTCTCATCTTATTTCACATTGTAATTTGACAGGAACATTATAGTCAATTACATTTTAACTGAATTGTGTTTTTTTTTTTTAATTATCTGCAATGTCTGACAAACAGCAGTCTGTACAGTCACTCTGGGGACTCTTTTTCACAACATTTATAATTATGGCAAATGTGTTCTTTCAAGGTTTACTTACCAATAAGGAGCAATCTCTTTATAACTGTAAAGAGCCATTGTGCTTGGGGTGTCCAGCAGGACCATGTTCATCACCATTATTGTTCAATATGTTTGGGAAGTCCCTTAAAGGTCTAATAAGGCAAAACAGGTAGGCTGTTGATGGATATCAATGCAAACAGTACAAGGTATTTTGTTTTCTGAGCCCTCAGAAGAACTGAAGAACTATAGCTCCAGATCAAATGCTCCTAGGATCTCCAGACCTTCATGTTACCATGGCAGAAGCGATAGCAAACAAAGATGAGCCAATGCTTTATAAAACAAAATATGAAACATAGCCTAGTTATTATGGACATATAACTTCAAATAGCTAAATCTTTTTGGCAGGCAGAGCCTTATAAAGTAAGACAAGAGATACAATTAAGTATTACTTATCTCTAAATAGCTGCAAAAAGACACTGCACATGCATGCACATACACACGTTTGCATTTGGATAACCTAGCATAATCAGGATTACTGAACCTTTGTAAGTCAAAATACAGCGTTTTAAAACATTTCACTGTAGACATCATCTAGGGATTGCTTCATTCATTGAAATGCAGGCACAACTGGGGTGGGAGATACCAACCATGCTAATATAAACTGCAACAGTTATAAAGACAAGAAGTTAAAATGCACTGCCTCTGGTAGACAGAAAGGAATATTGTTAGCTAGAAAAAAATTTGGTCAGGGCAGAGTCTTATATCTGCTCTGGGATAAGTTAGTGAAATTTGAACTACTAAGAAAGTCAGGACCCAGTTTTGCTTCTGATTCAAAGAAGGTCTTTCCCAAAGCATATTTTCTGAAGGTCTCAGGTCCTACCCAACGTTCAGTGCAGGATTGTATTTCCATGCCCAAAACGACCCTAAAATGGACCACTGCCTAGAAAACCCACACAGCATCAGCTATTGGAGCAGGGGCTGCAGTTTTGCAGATGAAAACTTCCAGTGCTGCTTTAGGCATTCTTGGGGGCAGATCATCCTCATGGGGTTAGACAATACACAGCAGCTGGGGATCTGCAATCTAAATTATGTAAAACCTGCTCATTCCTACTGGTCTGTAACAGCACATGGATGTATAGAAGTATGTGAAATAATACTATCTTGTCAAAATTTAGCTAGTATAAAACTTATCACTGCTTTCAATTTGAGTGCTCACCTGTCTTGAACCTTAATAGCTTGCAAAACAAGGTGGAAGCATTAGAATATGCACCACAATGAGAAATATGCTATTCATTAAAATTACACCTGTCTCAGTATGTGTCAGCTACAGATATTAATCCTGCATAATGAAATCTAGGAAGATTTGTAAAAGGGCATCTAGGAATGATCTTTGTCACCTTGACTAGCCTAAAATGATTTTGAGAACATGAGCGGTCCCCCTAAGTAGATTAATCACAAACTGAGGATAAACAAGCAGTTACAGGTTGTCTGTCTTTGTCAAATGCCTTCAGCATTCCACCTAAAGTGAAAGCACCTGCAATATGGGAATGGCTGTGGGATTTTGCAAAGGTTTGACCTCATTGTGTTTCAGTTGGCCTAACACACAGGTATGATTTCTTTGTAGCTTAAAGAAGTATTGTAATCAACAAGGAAAAAAAAACATACTTGGAAGTAACAAGTAGCTCAGATATTCATTACTAGCCATTAACCTGATTTTCTAATGAATACGACATTAGGCATTCATTAACAATCATTTGTGTTAATGTGGAACAGTGGCTGTATAATGAAGGTTGATAAATGAATAGAAATGAAACGAGGGAATTTTGGACACTTGTAAAGCAATTAACTTGTTTGGCATTAATTACATATTGAAAAGCTAAATCAAGTACATTTGGAAAGCCACTAGGACAGAGACACAGACCAAGGGTAGATATAAAGACTAGATATAAAAGAAAAGCTTCATTTCTTTTAAATAAAGAAATACAGCCAGAAGTATGGTATTAATGACAAACAAAGTCCATTTCAAGCAAAAAGAAATCAGATTGCAGCCTGCACGTTAATAAAGAAAAAGTTAATGAAAAGTGAAACAATGAAGACAATAAAATAACCCCTCACAGTTGACAATGAAGTGCAAACAGGTGGTGTACTAGAGGGTTAATGTTTTTGTTTCTTAAAGAAAGAGCCATACAAGTGCCCACACACTTGAATGTATGCTAATAAACGAAACCACCTAGCAAATTAGATGCTAGAAATGAGGGAATATGGAAGCTCATTTTACAGTTACCAGGACATATTCTCTCTAATGAGTTGGTAACCTGATCTTTCCAGGCAGTTTTGACTGCATGTTTTCTGCTTGCTGTGGCCCCAGCCCCAAAAACAGATGCTTTCAGTACCATTTGCCTGCACAGAGACACATTAACTCTGAGGAAGGTGACGCAGCCTCAGCAAATATCATCTCTTTTGCAAGATTAAGACATACAGTATCAAAGAACAAGGGCAAAAGGAGGAAAGAGAAGACTGACAAGCAAGTAATGTGAAAATTTTTGCCTGGCTGTGGTTTGCTTCAGCAGGTCTCCCTTTAGTGAAGGAGGTTTCCCATGGAGAACTGTATTCCCGTCCCCAATCTCTTCCCACACCCCATCCCACTGCGCTCAATGAAGCAGTGCCACTTCGCCTCCCACGGCAACACACAGGACAACCCACAAGTGCAGGAGCTGCTCCCCTGCTCCTGTCTGCCCCGAGAGCTCCCAGGGAGCTCCTGTCCCAGCGAGCAAGGACTGCCAGCAGAGCAGGACCTTGGCTGCCAGAGAGGCCACAAAGTCTGACCCACGAAACAAAGTGAGATGTTGCAAACTGAGAGGCCCTTGTGCTATGGCATGAGGTAGCAGCTGAGACAAGCTTCCCCTCCATCGGGACATCACTCCTTATTTCAGAGAGCTGGACCTTCTTCCCTGACCAAACCAGTGACCTAGGTTCTGCCAACACCCAGCCCATGACACTGGGAAAAGGAAAGGTCTTCCCTCTGCCTGTTGCTAGTGCAGTAAAGATGAAATTCTGTCTTCATCAAAGACTCATACAGATGCTCACACATCCTGAAATAGACCAAGAGACCTGTCAGTAATGTTTCCTGTTTCAAAGAGGTTCAGCAATCACCAAGTACAGAACCCAGCTCCATTTCCAGGAGTCAGTAACAGCCTTTCCCTGTAGTCAAATGTTTTGCCACCAATTCCACTTACAAAATGCCAATATGATCAAAATAAAACAGTCGTACAGAAAATTACTTATATCCAGATATTTCTGCAATTAAAAATGCTTTACTCACTTCACCTGGCAGGTGCTGTCTAAATTCAATCAGTGTTCTGGATTTATATCGTATGCTATAAAACCTGCTTATTCTCTCCCATGTCGCAAGCACATGTCCACAACAGAAGAACTAAATAAACCTCATCTTGCTCAAATTAATCTTGCTTGAGCTCAAGTCAAACGTTGGCAGATAGATGATCCATGCTGCATGGTTCATATCAAAGACATGGCCTACCGCAGGTACATCACCAATTCTACAGGGAGAATATGATTTTATTTACCTTGGACCAAACTACACATCACCCTCAATAAGTAGCAGTATCCTCATTTAAAACATGTTTTAAAGTTCCTTGGTGTGCTTTTCCTCCACTGCTGTGGTGCTTCAGTGGTAGCTGTGAACCAGTGAATCTTCAGAAAGACCCAGCACCACTATAGGAAACCACAAATCCTTAACTAACATATGCTAACTTTTCTCCTCGGAACAAAAGCAGCATCTCTGTTGTCCCCTCAGCAGAAAACACCAATCAAAGATGACTCTTTTCAGGCACAAATGTTAGCTGGGAACTTCAGTTGTGTTTAATTAAGTTCTTCCGAAAGAAACTGCATGCTGTGGCACTGAAAAGGTTATCAGAGGTCAGCTGCCTGCCATGACTTTGTGACCCCCAAAAGGCCAAATAAAAGATAGTGGTATCCCTGCTGGTAAGGCTGGCTTCCGCATTTGTTTCCCTCCCTTTCTGCTTTAATTTAATAGCAATCAGCACAATATGGCTGCTTTTCCTCGAACAATAGGATGGGCAGAAGTTAGATTTACAGCACTGCAAGGGGGAAAGCAGGAGAGGGGAAGCATACTATGGCTCTTGATCTACAATAGGAACATCACTTTGATACCCATAAATAACTTGCAAACCTACTTAAGATTCATTGCTGTCAAGAGCTGACAGATACGCGTTTTTTTGAAAAGTTAGTATTACCTTATGGAGCCTCTAAAACACACCACTGTTGAGTCAAACAACTGACTTTAAAAGTAGAAGGTAATTCAGGGTACAGATCCATTTTGAATGTATAATGTATTCTCAATATTTCTTCAAGCCACTATATAGAAGAGCTATCATCATATATGCACAAATTCACATTTAAACCACCAACACAGCAAGCAAAACTACTGAGGAGGTTGAGACAACACTGTCAGGATCCTCCTCCAGGTCACAGCAAATGTGTGTTACAGTCCCTATGATTACTGAAGTGCACAGAAGTGACAGGATTTGACCTGAAGCATCCAATTGAAAAGTTGTGTAATACCAAATATTTCAGAACATCTACTATTATACTGCCACCCTCGTAATATGTTTAAAGCACTCCCACCAATATTAATGCAATTGCCTCCTAAACTCAGTTATTCTTTTAGTGATGATAGGGTAAAATGGAGTTGTTCAACCTTCAGATTTTGTTCAATCATTTTACAGTGAAAGAACTTTAGACATTGGGAGCCAGCGTATCTGTTATTGTATGAGGAGATGCAAGTTGAGTGGTGTGTTGTTTGGGTTTTTTTTTTAATTATTTCAAATCACTTCAGCTGCAGTCCTTCGTGACTTTGAGTATTTCTCATTCCTGCCCAGGAAACTGCCTTCTCTTGAACATTTCCATCATAGGATATTTCTCTGCATCTTCCTTCAGATCCAGCACGGGATGGCATCCATGGCCCTGCTAATAGATCCCCAGATCACACAAAACCGTGACCCCATCAAAGTCCATGGCAAAACTCACTGACTTCAGTGGAGCCAGGACTGTTCCCAGCTCTTTGCTCAAAATTAAGCTCAGCTTCTCTCCTTCTTCATTCCCACCAGGCTGCTTTCTGAAAGACTCAACTCTGCTCCCAGTCTGAGGGCAGAGTTGGAGGGGCTTGGAGCACGGGCAGTCTCAGCCCAGAGAGGGAGTCTTAAACCACAGTCACCACAAACACCATCTGAGCTGCTAAACCCTGTTTGGTCTTAGCAGTTGAGCCATTCGCCAAAACTAAGAGAGATTATTCAACTCCCCATTTAGGTTACATTAATTTTGGTTTGAGGAAAGGTCAGGCAATGGGAGGATAATTTGCTGCTAAACTGCAAAATCTTCTGCTGAAATCAGTATGATTCTAGGGACATCAGGAATATAATGTATTCGTACTGTGAATATTACCTTCATTTCAAACCTCATTAAATACAGAAAACACCTTTTATATTTCCTAAATGCCTATAGTTATAGTATTGAATCTCAGGTCATTACCATGCTAAACAGCACAGAACAGAAAGTTAGATGTTATGGCAGGGCCCTGGGCTTTTTTCCTCAGTAGCCCCTTTAATGGCAAAGTATTGGTGCTTTTGTTTGCCAAGTAAATTACTCTTTAGAAAATGCAGTTGTTCTTCCAAGAAGGCATATATGTCTGTACTATACTGATGTGCAAAATTATTATCATTAACTGTATCAATCCCAGCAGCAAGCTGAGCTTTGCAGTTCAGAAGCATGTTTCAAAGTGAATCACAATTAGAAAACCAGTTCCAAGGTTAAAGTTATCAGAGATAAAAAGACACAAACTACTGTTAGTTTTCTGTAGCAGCAAACAATCCTGCTCTTTCCTCTGCTTGATTTTTCTCCTCTGTTGAAACACTGTAGTCATGAGGCTTTAATCAATACACAAAGCAATTACTTTTTAAAGTAAAACAATCTTGGGTCAACTAAAGATGATGGAAATCATACAGGCAGTTAGCTATTCGTGTCTAAATGCCAAGCTTCTGGTTTCACTTCCAGACATATCCAAATGACAAGGACTACAATATTTGTTTTCCGTAGTAACGCACTGGGATACCACAGCATATACTTTCACTGAGTACGGTCTCCTGTGTTTGTCCTCAGCTTGTTCCACATAATTCAGTAAAATACACAGACAAGTGCCACATCTGGATTTGTTACCTAGGCAGCAAATAAACTTGTCTGAAACCTCATAGCAAAACAAGCAGTTTGAAATTTTAACTGGTGCGGCAAGTGCCTCATTTATCAATCCCACAAGGAGAAAAGCAAAATACAAGTGATCAACAACATCTCAGTTGAATTGAAGTTGCACTGGGGATTTTCAACTTCAATTACTTTAATATTCTAACTCTTAACTTTCATAAAACAATTGAATATTGAAGGAAGCACAGGTATCTATAACACACCAGCGTGACAACAGACTCCTGGCCCTATTCAGAGAACAAGCTAAAACCATCTTCACAACAGCAATTATATTACATTAACAGCACAAAATGCAAATGGAAGTACTTGTGGTTTTACTTACTGTATCAGGTGTTTCAAATGCAAAAACACATTTTGGAAAAAATAAATGAACAAGCACAGGTCATCTAAGTTAGAAAAAATACTTAAGAGAAAGACCGATCGGTTCTCACACAACTCTGTACAGTTCAGTGTGGAAGTTAGGAAAACGCTTTTTGTGTTTTCATGAGATTGGGTTCGAGGTTATTTTTAAGATTTTTAAAAACATCATGCCCTTCAGGAGACTTTGAGCCAGTGAGTGAGTAAGATCTTCAGGCTCACACTCACCTTTTTTAAAGTAGAGTTTTTTACATGAATTGATTCAAAAGGTTTTTCTGAAACAAGTGACTAGGCTGCCATACTGTGCTGGTGGTCAGTTTAAGATTATTTTTTTCCCTCTTTAAATAATACATCTTTCATCCTCCCTGTAATAGGAAGTCATTTATACCTTGCATAGCAGATTACTTGGTCTGATTCCTTTGAGAAAGCAAAATAGGTGTCTTTGCTTCAAAGGTTTTCATAAGTGTGTCTTAACCTTCTGCACTGCAGCTCTAGGCATAATGTTCAAAATCTTCAGGGAGAGGCATGATACAGTGGGAAAAATTAATAAATTCTTGCCTGACTATTATCCACAGATGACAACTGGCAGTCAAGTGTTTTATCTCAGGTGTTCTCAGCAAAGGTATAAGCTCATCTTGTAAATGATAAACTAAAGGAAGAATGTACACTCTTGTAGCCTGACAAAAGCCAATAAATGCAATTACAGGCATAAAGGCTGGTTGTTTAAAGGGTAAATAACAATAAGAATCTAACATTGTGTAGAAAAGCAGATCAGAATTGTACAGTATATGAAAGTTCAAGATAGCATTACTGTTTGTGGTTAATAAAAAAGGAGGAACACCTGGAAAATAGACTGTACTGGCATCAGTCAGAGGTGCCAGCAGTACATTATTTCTCACCACTCTCAGGCCTTTACACTATCTTTCCAAGAAGAGTAAAGCAACCAGATCTCATTGCTGAGATTATCTAGGATGAACTCAGTCATCCCTGGAGCAGAGTTAAGAGAGTATGGGGGGAAAGGGAGGGTTATGTCTTATTAATAAAGCAGCTTACATCATCTCAGGTCATTTTGCCAAGTGGCAAATTCAACTGTGTAAGGAAGAGATGCAGTTATGGACCCATCAGCTTTGGTTTTGAACCTGCAAAGGATATGTGCACTCCCTATCTGTACCAAGAGTGGTCCCACAGTCCAACCAACTAAATCCAAGTTAAGCCCATGCATAAAACCTGGGGGGGTGTGGGACCCCAGGCAATTGCAGCCAGGTTTATTGCAGAAAAGAATATTGATGAAGGCACAAGCTGTCTTAGTATCTCCTCAGAGACCAGGAAGAGACCCAGCAGGAGGAGTCTTTCTTCTTTTCACACCTCAGCCACACATTCCTTTTCTTGTTTTCACCCCAAAGTCTTCACTGAAGACTCAAAGTCAAATCCAGAGCCCTCCATAAGAGCATGGGTGAGGCAGACCAGTACCATGCCAGCTCCCTGTCTGGAAAGAGGAGGCAGAGGAACCCGTGTATCCCTTTGAAGAGCTGGCAGGTTTGTGATGCTGCCCCCTGCCAGGTAAACTGGCTGTGAGGGGGAGACCAGGACCTCAAACATCCAAATTCCTCAACTCCATTGGTCACCAATAGTATGCAAATCTAAAAGCAATGTCACACTTACCAGCTACATTGCCTGTCACCCATGACAACTGTGTTCACCCACCATGTTATCGTTCCATTAAGTTTTACCCAAGTAACAAGCTCTTTTTTCAAACCCTGTTGTTTTAGCATTTTTGATCCTGAAAACCCTGCCTCAGCAGAACTCCTCCCCATCCACCAAGTGCAGGGTTAGAGAAAACTGACCATGTTACCTACAACAGCATTTAAAATTGAAGTGCACTGAAGCAATATATTTCCAAATAAAACCTTTGACAAGGTACCTAAACAGTATAAAAATAAGTCAAAAGTGTCTCAGTATGTCATGAAAAGATGATAAGATTCCACAAAGTATTTCTTTCTTACAATAACAATATAGGGATAGTTCATGCTCAGTACCTAATAAACAGATATGCAACTTTTTGAATGGCAAACCATGGAATATATGTTTTGAAGTCCTGGGATGTGAGACCATTGTTACCTGCAGATGAAGAAACATTAATGACTAATTTAAAACAGCACATCTCTACTGACCTCAGCGGGGTCGTGCTTCTGTGAAAACCTGGTAGGAAACTTCGGTTTGAATATTAACACAAGCGAATCTTAGGGAGAGAGTAGCCCCTGGGCCATTTCAACAACGCTGTACAATTTGCTAGCTGTGTTCTACACTGTGGACTTCAAATCCCTCCTCCATCAAAAAGGAGCTTGAACTGCACTGCCTCAGTTCCATGCTTGAGAGAGAAAGTGTCTTCTCCCCGAGGGAAGAAAGATGAATTTTGCATGCTTTTTACTTACTGTATTCAAGATTTAACCACGTTTAATTATGCTATTAAATAATGTGAAGTTAAAGTATTCTCTAGTAAAACAAGTCTTACAAATAGCATACATCTACCTTCTTTTCCAGCATGTTCATATTACAATTTTCATTTAAACCAGAATTTTCTTTTGACATTTTTTGTCAGCGCTTTTTAATCAGAAATAACTAAAATTTTGGAATCTCTATTTTTACATGAAATAAAAACTCGTAAAGTTTGTTCAGGTTTACTTACGCAGAACAAAACAAAATAGGAGGACCAACTGAGCAAGATGGCAAACTACAAGTGCATACTTGTAACAGCTTTTCTATGGTTGCAATGTTAATTGCAGGCCATCGCGATGGGATTTTCTGACATGCTCTGCATTGGCCCAGTTCCCAGTAGGCAAGCACAGGGTGCTCTGTAAGACATGATCAGAGGTTATTAAAGATTATGGAAAGTGTTGCCATCACTGGCTGATCTTTTCTCCTGACTGTAAGAGAAGCAAGAATCGAACAGATGAGTGCAGCAAGATCAAGCTACATACCTTCAACTTCACTTATTAGTTCCTAAAATAAATCCTTGTCTTTCTATGTGTGAGTAGAATGGTTGCTTCTTATGAAAACTGTAAATCATAGCTGGAAATACTGGTTGGGATCAGTGCAATCCTTCCCATGGATGGTTAATGAGAAGAAAGATGTTTCCCTTATTCCCTTCTTACCACCCCCTCCATTCTTTTCACCATGATGGTTTGGGATCAGTTTAACACAAGTTTTGCTGTTGAGGATTCTGATCTTCTCACTCTAGCAAAAAAACAACAAAAATCTTTATTTTTATTTTAATGAAATATTCTTATCTGGTTTTCTCTTTATTCTTGAACAGTCCTTTGAACCACCAGGTCCTCCCTGATTACCTGTAGCCACCTTCCTTGGCTTTCCTCAGAGTAACTGCAGGGGTGGGACACCGGGAGCATGACAAGAAGACTCTATCCCAAAAAAGACAGGCAAGAACTGCACGCCCTGTGTAGAGACTCTGAAACAATGGTTGTGCCTTGCTTTCCCATGTAGAACTGAAGTCCATCTAGGAGAACAAGGAACCTCACCACAGAAACATACATTTCACTGAAATCTAGAGCCACAAGGCTTGGCCAGTCCTAGGTGAAATCTGTGCTAAAAACCAAGAGTCTAAAGCTAAAATAGGTTTTAAGCCCAAAGCTAAAATATACCTCTTGGTATAAATCCAAGCATAAATCACATTCGCATTTTAACTCTGAAGCCAACTGAGCAGGATTCAACCTTGTATTACAGTTTGCAACATAGCTATCCTAATTAGTGGCACCCACTCTTCCAGGGTGGTTCTCAATTTTAATCTTTTAGAAACTTCTGAGTTTCATCCTGATAAATGATAAAAAAAATAGACATTTTTGATAGTGTCAGGTGTTTGATCTCCCTTTTTATTCTTCTTTTCCAAATAGTTTTATATAGCAGCCGTTCCTGGGCAGTATTTGTGCAGCTTTTATTCAGTGGCTGAAAGTGGAGAGGATGCTTTGGGTTTCTGGTTTTGTTCATAATTTCACATTGGCAAAGTTTGTTCAAATCCCTTGAAACCCCCTAAACCTATCTGCAAGCCAAGGTACAGCTTCAGAAAGCAAAAGAAATAAATCTCTTTGAAATGCTAATGGAGCGGAACATTTTCTGCTATTTCAAGAAATAATCTAGCCCTTTGGAAATTTTGTAAAGGGTTTGTTGTAACAAAGATATTTTAATTTATGATATGCAATTACAGTTCAGTGAAAACAATATTGCACTGTCACAGCCCTGTTCCTTGTGCTGTGAAAATAGAAACACCATTATGAGAAAGAAACTGCTGCTTTTAGGAACACACAATGTTTCACTAGCTTTGTCAAAGATGAACAAAGCACCGAGCTCTGCATAGATGTCTGAAAGGTACAGTTTTCTTTTTACAGTGACACTTCAGTTACTTTTCTCTAAGCATTTTTAAAGGGAAAAAAAGCATCTAGCATGAGTCGGACAGAAGCCTTGAGGAACGGGAATAAAAATATATACAGACAATGCAACACTTGATATTGTACCAGCCATCACACGCATGATTAAAAGCCTACCTAGGGCATCAGGCTAGGTCTGGTAACAGAGAGAAGACGCTATGCCCAAATATTGCTCATTGAACTAAATTATGGAACTGAGAACATGAAAAAAGAACCCAAAGTCTTCAAAAGAAAAATAAAACAATGCTGCAAAAATAGGTCTGATTATGTGGGTCACCAAGTACTGTGTATTTCCCCTGTAGCATTTCATAGTCGTTACTGTTGCCAGGGGAAGCTTGATCCTCTCATTATGTATGTTTGTCTTTCACATCAGAGCTCCTCTCTTTCTTTCCATGCCCCGGCACTGTAACAGAAATAAAAATAAGGAATGAACCCCCATTATTACCCAAATACCTACAATGCAGAGGGAGTGACCCCGGTGGGTCGGCGGGTCAGCCCCCTCATCATTGATGCACTTGCTCCAGCGGACCCCTACCTTTTGTCCTGGGGTCAAAGCCAAGACCTCTGCTGAGTGTCCTCAGTGAAGAATTAACAAGTGTGACAATTTGTGGTCCCTCCCCCCCCAGCCCCCGGTCCTGCCTGTGTGAATGCTGTAAATAGAGACATCTGGATGGAGGCCTTTCACTGCAGTAATTGAAAATGAACATGGATCAAGTTCTGGCCTGTTGTATTCATAAATCTTCAGGCTTAATTACATTAAAGGGAAATCTAGGGCCTGGCTCTATGGAAACGGCAGATCCTATCAGGCTCTCAGATCATGAATCTTTAAGATAAGTGCTTTTCCTCTCTTCAGGACAGGAGGATGAGAAATTTCGATCAGGTCTTTCCAGCATCAGAAGTCCAGCAAAGATCTATAATTGTTATTTTTGTTTTCCTTTTCCTTTGTAGGAGATGAATTTCCATCAGCAGTGAGTTGGAAGACTTTGACTTCTGAGGCATCAGGCTGCCATCGTACCAGGCGTTTAGGCAGTTGATCCCAGAGGGCCATGCACTTCCTCCGTGTGGAAATTTAGGAGAGGGAAAATGTGTAGCTAGTTCAGTGTCATGGTTTTCACACGTAGAGGGTCATTGGTCCTGTGTCCCAGAGAGAGCTGAGGCATGACAAACAAATCAGGTCTGCAGTTCTGCCTGCTCATTTCAAAAAGAAAATGGACTTTGAGTTCAGTGGAGACTCCTTTCACGTCTGTCTTTTAAAAACTTAGCTTTTCTTGAAGGAACAAATTGATATTCTGAAAAATCAATAAACAAACTGGTGGCAGAAAGACAAAAATTCTAGGTTTTGAATGAAACTGCCTAGTTGTCAACAACTGGTTGTTTCATAATAAACACCAACACTTTCGGCAGCATTTTCTGTCTCTGTAGCAAGCTCTCATCACTGTTACAGACTCCACAGTAAGCCTGTACGTGACACAGGTTTTCAATGCAGCAGCAGCTTTGATAAAAAGAACACCCCAAGTGGAATAAAGATTCACAAGAGCCAAGATATTTTTCTGTGGGGGAAGGGTTTTCCTAAACCCTACTCAGAAAAAGTGCTGGCATAGACAGATGCCTTTAATTAAATTCTGCAGGAACTAATTTGATAGCATATTAGTTGACTACTGTCTCCACAGCCACCAAACAATGTCAGTGAGCCACAATGTGGCCAAGTAAAACTGAACCTTCCTGTTCATTGCAAGACCATTAGAAGAATATGGTACAGAAAATGAGGAAATCTATCTTGGTCTTTATACATATTCTGAATGGTGCAGTTTAGTGGGTTCTTGTAATTTTATTTGTGAGCATTGTAAAGCTAAAGAAATATTAAAATCCACCAGAAAAATTATTTTAACCAGCTCAAACAACACAAAAGTTGTAAAAAAAGAAAGGCAAAAAAAAAAATCACAAACCCAAATGACTTCCCAATTGCAATTTTGCTTCCAGGAAATTTCAGCCTGAATGAACTTCAATATTGTGATTACAAATTTCCAATTAATAATAGCAGGGTGAGTTCCACCCAGAAACCAAAATTCAGTCCTCAGTTTCCATGGCTGTGGTTTTCCCCTAAGCACACAGGTTTTCCACCCCAGACCAGGGAAGTTCTGCAGCAGTAAGTGGCAACAGCTAGCAAGCAGGTCCTTCAAAACAACAGCTTGCCCTGCCTCTCAGCTTAGAGGCATATTGGAAGAAATAACAGCTCCTAAAAAGTATCTTGTGAACTGGAAACAAGAGTACCCCATCTCTTTAACAAATCTTGGTTTTGTTCCAGGACTGGTACAAACTGCTGTGACAGAAAACTATCAATAATATTTGCTCTGCAGGAGAAATGGGGGGTTACTTTTAGCCTTCAAAGAACCAGTGCTTCAGTAACAAGTGGGTTTGCTGTCAGCATTTACCATCATATTGACAGAAAGGGCTGGGTAATGACTCGAGGATTATTTATATGAAACCCAGAGCCAGTGGCACTGTAAGTTATGGAAAGAGGACAAGCTCACAAAGCAGCGGCTGTGTGTCTGAATGAGAAAAGGTATACTTTCTGTCAGCAGGGCTCGGGCTGCAATGGAGATCCAGAACTACAGGCTTGCACCTGAGCTGATAGCTGCATTTCCCAACAAGGTGGAAGGGTGACAACACTGCCAATTAATTCATGTTGCAGTGAGGCCAGTCCTCCTCTCTGCAAGGCTTTCTTATCTGACAAGTTTACTCGTGCACCTTTGTTATTATTCAGCCAGTCTGCTCCGGGATTCTAAATTTCATCTTATCTTAATTGTAGGTTTAATCATTGAACCATTAAGGTGCAGCCCATTTTATAGAGGTCTTTCTGTCATATATTTGAAGGGAACTCCGGATGTTAGGCCCCCTTTCTGCTGCTTTTACTACCATGGAAGAGGGACTACTCTAGTAGTAAAATTAGCAAAGGCGACAGAACTGAGTCTCTGAGGGGGTTTAACCACCCACCTTGTTAACAGCATTTGGGACATGCCAATGCTCTTATCAAATGTGATATGTCTTTCCCAGTTTTGAAACTTAAACCATGCTAGTGATCACGACTAATTCCTACTACACAGGCTTATTCCTATTCCTACTCCTATTCCTATTACCCTCTCTCCTTTCTCTCACCAGTACCTGGGCTTGTACCCCATCCTGGTTTTGATTTGATTTGAACAATCCTGTTGATCGACCAACCCTTTCATTGACTGGGTCAGAATTCAACCCCCGTGCCACACAGCAACTCCTCTGATAAGGGTCAGGCAAGCTGGACAGGGGTACTGAAATGTTCTGTGGGATGTCCCGCTCCTGCAAATACTTTAAAGGAAAGTAAATCAGCACTTTTATGTTCCTCTTCTTCCTGGCAAGGAGCATGCAAAAATAGTAAATCAGTAAAAAATAAATTAAGTAATTAAACTAACATTATGGATTTAACCCTGCTCATAACTAATCACTGTCTGTCTGGAGTCTTCTGGAGCTAGTCAGGCTCTACCAGAGTCTTTTATTGGCCTTAAATTATTAAACACACAATAGAAAGCAGCTGTTGTGCGTGCGTACTGCAGCATGTTTTTCTGTTCCTTGCTGCCTACATTGATGCTGTCTGTGAGTTCGGTATAAAAGGTAAACTGATGTCTGCTTTTTTTCTTTTTTTTTATTGTACTATGTGGCAATATACTTATATGAACCAGGAGACATCCTTTCTACAACACTTTATTTAAATTCTGTGGGGACTGGGTGCCTAACTCCCAGTGATCTTTGACAGTACCTGTTTGTGTTGTCTGTTTCTGCAAACACAAAAACAATGTCTCAAAACCAAAAAAACAGGGTGGATTCTCCAGAAACGACCCATGGCAATACTTTATAAAGTCCATTAAAAACATTAAACTTTGCAACAGGGAACCTGTAAGGAAAATGCAATTATAACAGTAAAATTTGATACAGCTTTTGTTTACTTCCATTCTTTACCCATCCTAAATGTACAGCTGTTGCTGAATCCCACCATGTATAATTCAGGTGAAGATCCATCATGAAAATGATGGATACTAATGAAAAGCATCTGTTCAATTTTGTTGTACAGAGCCAGCCAACCAAAAGTCACCCTGCGAAGTGGAGATATGATCTCTCTAAGGAGCTCAGCTTCCCTACACTCTCAGACTTCCCCTATATTTACTCACACCCCAGTTGCCACATCTATCTAGTCTCTCCTTCTACCCACATAGGAAACTGCTTTGAGAGAAGCCGTTATTAGGGCTTTGAGGTCACAGCAGTAACTCTTTTGCTCAAGCTTAAGACAGTGCTTTGCCCAGAGCAGTTTCTGCACAGGGGAAGTTTTCATACAGGAATCGTATCATTTGAGACACTGAAATATTTGGGGTGAAAATGCCACACTTTGTGCGGTGGACCAGCACCAGGCCCTGCTATCAAAAGTCTTCATAGGGAACATGAAACTGTCATAATTTCATGGGGATTGTCTGGAAAGACCTCTGTGAATACTGATGCATAAAGCCACGTAACATAAAAAATAGTTGCTGGGGTGTTTTCCTTTCCCAAGGAAAGACATCTATGTGAGCTAGCTACTCCAGCAATACCTGAAGCTGTTGATGTCCTGCTTGGACCCAGGAGTCACTGCCATTCCTGGGATGTCTAAGCCTGCCCCATGGGAGGGAGACATTGGGAAGAAACTACTGCAATAGCTGCTGAGAGACAGGCAGGGGGGGTCTCCATTTTGAACAACGGAAAATAAAAGTCTCCAAACACCACAAAACTTACACAGTCTCCATTGTTTTGCCACCTGCATGAGTTAGGAAGTGATTACGGGCATCTTCATATGTGACACTGTTTCTTATTTATATTTCTTCCCCTTTTGACTCACAGACTTCACAGTCTGGCATAAAAGCAATGATTCTTTATGATGCAGTTGTGTTGTGCCTTTACCGTCAAACAAGTTGAATGTATCTATTGCAAGCTCAGAAACATTGGAAGACAAAGTTTAAGGCAGCAACACATTTAATCTCTCCATGACTGCACTGCCTGATTTTTTATCTATATGTAAATTATTTTATATATATACATATATATATATATATATATAGAGAGAGAGAGAGAGAGTCTAAGTACATTTGAGGTTGCAGTAGAACTATGGCCAAAACCCAGAGCCCTCTTCCATCACATGGAGGCCTTGCAGTGTCTCTGCATATGCTGAAAAGATCCAGTGACAGCTGGCGAGGTCATTGTAAATGAGGGAAAAAGAGAGTCTTGTCTCCATTACCAAACGGCAGCAACTAATCACTGTCACATCATGATGTGGTTCTGGACAGTCCACAGGTTTATTGTGGTCATTAACCTATTCAAATATTCTACTTGAGAAAAAAAAAAAAAGACTGGGGCCCAGTCTGGATCCTTAGGTCTTCTGCAGTCATTTTAACCACTACAAAGTTACTGTAAAACATCACCAAATCAGATCACAATTATACAAAACAAATACAGAGAAGCAAATTAGAGCTTGAATATATAGCTTATTACTGTCTATGGCCTCACACACGGTCTTTTACAAGCAATACAAAGTAGCTTTTGCATCTTGCACTGAAAGTGAAGCCCTCTGGTATTTACTGCGCAGTCGGTCAGGGGAACTCAACCCAGGGAGTGACTTGAAGCTTCCCAAGCTCACACACCACTTTACCCCATAGCAACCTGTTCATGCCACCACACTTTCAGGATGATAGCACTTTATGGCCACCTCACTATACTGCAAATATTTACACTGGAGCAGAGAAAGGGTAAAACAGACTGCAGGAACGAGGAACAGGAATTGCCTTTTTCCTCCCATTTTGAAGTTAATGGTCTTTGTCATGTATTTACATTATCTTAACAACAGGGGTTTGATTCCTACACTGATTTTCTTATGGGCTTGAGAATTATACATAAGCAATGAATAGTTTCTATAGCCACCACAAATTATTTTAAATGAGCCTCATGAATTCAAAAATGTCTTAACTTAGAATCATCTGTTCTTTTTGTTGGTGTTTTGGGGGGTTTTGCCTCAAGGAAATAAATTGCATGAATGTGAGACAAAACAATATTATATTTGGCGTATGCCTACACTGCATGAGGCTGATGCTCTTCACACACTGCATGCAGCCACTACCAAACTTAGAATAAAATTGTATCTAGTAACCAAATAGACAGCAGGACATCCCATGAGTGAACATTACACAGACCTTTATACATGGAATAGTTCCTAACACTCCGTAGTGGTCAGACACAGTGGGAAGTCCCCACATCTTTGCAGTTCATGGCAAAACTCAGTTTATCTTCAAGGATAACTCAGGAAAGGAGGGAGGTTAAGACACAAGACTGAGTTTCAGAAACTGTGCTTTAAAATTGCTGTGGGTAGGACACTGTGTGACCTTTGGAGATGACATCAGGTTTGCCTGATAACACGGCTGTAGTCTGTGTGGATGCACATCAAAGCTAGCATCAACTACTGAGGGGTGCAGAAGGGGCATCCTGGAAATCAACACATGGTAATCTCCTAAGTGTTTTTTTTCAGCCTCCCCAGCACCCTGTACTGCCACAACAACATTAGCAGTACCTAAACTACCTAATGAACATCCAGGTGATGTACCTTCACAAGGACATTCATCTCTTGGAGAGGTACTGAGACCATCTACACAAGGAACCTGACCTGAGTGCCTCAGTTTGCTCTCCCAGCAACTCCACAGTTGAAGAAACCATGTGTCTGACGCTAGACCTCAGACCTCTATCTGACCTGTCTACAACTGGCTTTGTGATGCGCTTCCCACTGGAAACTATGGGAAAAAAATACTACTTTAGGTGCCTGGCTAGTTTATAACCACTTTAGGAGCTCAGTGTCACTGTACGTTTTTATGGTATCTAATTCGGTAAAGATGTGGTCTCAGATGAGCTTCCTAGGTGATGCTCTAGCAATTGTAAAAATAATAATCTTTTGTAACAACCAAGGTAGTTATCTCATGGACAAATGCAGCCCTTGTGCTTTTCTTAAATGGATGTCATAGAAATGTATTCAGCATAGAAGAAAATGCCAGGAGAATATCAATGAAAATCTGAGTAATACTCTTGTTCTTCTAATCTAAGCAAGTCAAAGAAACGGATGAAAATAATTTATCAGTGTGTGAACCCAAACTCTCATGCATGATATGCACTGTATTGTGGACACTTAACGCATCTGCCACTCTATAGCTGCATTTTATTTAGCGCTCTGGAAGTACAAATGCTTCCCCACTAGTGCAACCACATAGTTTCCAAAAGCTGTCTTCCATTGAGAGGACAATTGTTTTCTATAGAGATGAGAAACAAATACCCATGACCCACGTCACCTTGCCCCAGCAGGCTTTTGCTGCGGCTTCCTCTGTGCAAATACAACAAAGTCTGGCAGCAGTCAATCCTGCCAGCCCACACTGAGCCACCACAGAGTGCGTAGCTATTTACCCTTCCTATTAATCTGTCAGTGTTCTAGTCAAACACGTAAAACAATATGGTGTGTGCATATCTTGACTGGTCATTGCTAAGTTACTGAGGAGCAACATGAATGAGTGGAAAACCATGCAACAAACTATAACACTAGATTTTTAAGGTATGGAATATTGGAGTTTTCAATTGTCACTGCAAGGGAAGCAGCCATGGTGTTCGTAGCATGGTGTCAATAATGCGAAAGCCAGAAACTATAGCCAGTCTGCCTCTTTCAGCATACAATAAACGGGTCCTGTTTGTTTTGCTCAGATGCAGATTTAATCCCAAGTCTTTTATAGGCTCCCTGCTCTGTGCGGTCAGGAAACAATTAGGAAACTTGGGATCCTGTCCTCTCAGTTTACATCACACAACCAGACTGCTACCACAGTGCAGAAACAATGACTGTAGTTACCAGGGTTGTGGCAGGGCTGTATTTTGAAGCATTTGGAAGTTGAAATACTGTTTACTTACATACCCTGTTAGAGAAACCCAGTTGAATCTGAAAGCCATGTAGTAGATAGCCCTGTAGCATCTGCTCCAGCACTCCTTACTCAGATAAATTCAGCTCAGTGGCAGCAATGCTTGCCCAGGAGAGCACCTTTAAGAACAAGCCAGTACATGCTCTCAGGCTGCTGAGCCAAGCACACTGCTTGCCCTTCTCAAAGTAATAAACTTATTTGATGATGCCTCAAGGCCCTGTCAGAGCTGAAAGTTCACACTGCTTGCTATCTCTTTAATCCGTTTCCTTGCCACAAACAAAAGGAAGAGTGTGTGTATGAGAAACCAGAAATAGAGGATATAGGTCAAAGGGTATATTCTAAATGTCAGGAAGACTTTATCTCAAACAGAATAGTCTTTCTGCAGTCAGCAAACTCCCTATAGCCAATAAGAACTGCAAAGAAGCATGACTATAGGCATTACAAAACCACATGACAAAGTACAAATAATAGTATTTAGCCGTTTTGAAAAGCCTTGACTCATTCTTTACTTTATGGTCAAGAAAGCTCTACTTTGGCACTGCTGGGAGAGAAGATAAATTTTGCCTATGTGCATAAGCACATATATAAATATACATATCTGAAGGTATGTGTATATATACACCAAATTATGCCAAGCAATTCATAATGAGCAAAGGCAAATTAGGGGTTCACTGCTGCAACCACTTCCATGCATAGCTTTATACTTCTAACGAGTCTCATCAACTTCAGTAATACTATTTATACGTGAAAGTATACACATGGATCATTCTGAAAGTTTCTGACCTCATGATCTCACACTTGATTGGTATTAACAGTACTACATAAGGCTGTAAAGAATTCCTGGATCAAGCTGCAAACTTGCAATTTACAAAGTGATAAATTCCAATAATTAATTATGTTGTAATTGTTCTAGCCAATACCCATTTGAATATGTGGTTCATTGTCTGATCAGCTTCAAGTTAACCAAAATAGGTTATAGTATACATCTCTTTGGACTTCTGAAAGATGAATGGTCCAGGCATGTCCAAAAAAGTGTCTGGAACAGATGCAAAGGCAAAGAAAATATCTTAATCTCAGTCCATGCTCAAGTGACAACTAGCGAAGCATACAGAAAGCAGGTCTATCTCACACAATCGAGCTATCAGTCTCAAGTACTTACGGGCAAAATATCATCCTTCTAGTACATCACTGCTGGTCATGCTGAACTTATTTAACCTCATTATCACAAAGGACAGGTAAGCGTGTCAGCATTTCAAGAGGAACTGAAGAACCACAGTTTCGCTACTAACATAATGAAGGTGCTAAAAGCCCTGACTACACATGTCATTGTGATTTCTTTAAACTTGGCAAGGAAATGCCATTTATTCACAACCCTGTTCTGGTAAAGCCCACACAGACTGGGAACAGCAAACGCTCCCCCTGCCCCATCTGATGCTGTGCTAAGGTCTAGCAGTAACAGTGTCATCACCAGCACACCCAAGCAGGATCAAGTTTTCACAAAATACCCCAAAGCTTTTCCCAAACAAAAAAAAGAAGTTGGTTATACTTCAGCCAAAGGTAACAGATTGCTATTTAACTCAGGTTAATTAATGCAGCTGCCAATTGTCAGATAAGCATATCTAACTCATTAAGGGAAGGGAGAGGATCACATGCATGTACATTTGATTTGAAACTCCTAGATGTCATACACTTACTGGAGTAGAATTGCTGAAAGGGGTAGAAACTCAGAATCAGAGTAACGTGTCCCTGCACAACAATTTCACTGAGGTTTCAAGTGAGCCAAAGCCAACCAAGTTCAACAGAAAGATACATTGCACTTTGTTTCAACTCTATAGTTAAGGTCTATCTAAGGAGTAAAAAGACATTTATTCCAGTCATCTTAATACAAGAGATAACTACTAGAAAAGCAAGAATTTTGCACTAGGAACCAATGTTCTGAATTACAGTGCTTGGAACTGTAGGTTTAATAGGACAAGCCAGACCCCTACAAAGTTAAATTGCAGCAGTAGAGTTTTCATACTAAAATTCTTCTTGTGCAAGTATCTTCAGAACGCTTAGATAAAACTGAAAAGCTTCAATCCATCTTAAAAAAAAAAAAAGGAAAAGCTCCATTTTTAATGAAACATATTCAAATTTTGGGGGGAACAGAGAAGAGGATTTCACTGATTTAGAAAAAAGTGCATCATCTTGTTCAGGTCCTCCTTTATTGTAGTGGCTCCCAACTCATTCCAATTTGCCAGAAAGTTTACAGAGAGGCTGCAGATCTCAGACTAACAATCTTAAACTACCAAGCATCAAATTATTTTTGTGGATCCCTCAGAAATACAGCTCACTTTCAAGTGATCTGAAAGCCTGCTTGCTTCATTTATTTGTGTACCGGTTTAAAAAGTCACCTGAGTGCAGAGACCCCCAAATGATTCAAGATGTGATAGTTTCAAGCACTGAGTGTCATACAAGAGGTGGGTGACTGCGCTCTTATTTCCCTGCATTTGGTTAAATGCCCTAGCCACAATATGAGATCACTTTCCAAGTGAAACGTGCAGCAATCTTCTCTCATTCAAATATAATATATTTCAATAAATCAGTGAAGTTGCATACATAATTATATTGATAATTGAAAAGAAGTAGGAAGAGGTAGGATGAAGTTTGGGGGCAATTGAGGTGTCTTTTTCTAAAAAAAAAAGATCCTAGCAACAGAATTAATCAAGACAAGGAATGCTGGGACTTTATAATTTACCAAAGTAAAACAGGTTTTGTTAAATTTAATACTGTAGAATAAAAAAAAAAAAAAACCACCACAAAAATATACAGAAAGAAATGTGAAGTCTTAAGGAATTGCGTCCAAAAAGAAAAACTTGGAACAGAAAAGGAGAACCGCCCAAGGATCTAGAGAATCAAAATAAGTTATTTATTTTTTTTTTTACATTTTCATTTTATGAAATAATGAACAACTTTGGCTGTTCCAGAGGGAGAAGAGGTTTCTCCCTGGATGCTAATGAGCACCTTTGTTACAGGTTTTGAATGAAAATAGCTGTCTATTTGGAAATGAATGGGGATGTTTACCCCAAGAAGTTTTTGGGACCTGACTCACAATACACCTACTGGAATGAGAAATACTAAGGTGCAAAGACGTCTACTTCACCAGCCTGAAGTCAGTGAAGCCAAGGAGCATTTTTATAGGTTCTCTTAATCACATTTTATTACTTATTGCAATATTGAAGAGGAAGATAAATTATTTTAACAGTTTTTAATTTTTTAAAACTAATTTATAGTACCTAGGCAAGAAAGTCTAGGCTGTAATATGGGGCCCTTATAGGGCTGGATGGTATATGCAAGGATGCTCCTTGAACTTCAGCACAGGCCCTTAGCAGATCGTAGGGATTTGGTGGCTGTTTCAGAGACACGCTTCAGAAAGAATAATAGAGTCTTAGCTCCTGCCACATTGTCTCAGAGCAGTACTGATACCCTGTGGGATTATTAGGCTGATCTTTCCATTCCTTTTTTCATCTCATTTTTCTGTCTCCCAAGCTCAGCATCCTCTAAATGCTGGCATTTGTATTCAGTAATATTTCTGGGGCTTTTCTAAACACCATAGTCTCAGATGAGTTAAAAAAAAAACCACCATTGTGCACTATTGTGACATGCAGTGTAACTTGAAAACAATGTCTCTCCCGTCTATTTATATATATTTTTTGTGTGTGTCCTTTACAGCTCCCTCTTTGCAAGCCACAGGTGTTTGCAGGCATAATGCTCCCTATGCTGTAGAAAAGAGTTTATTGTGAGGACCCTTTTCTTTGCCGCTTGTCCTAAACCTGTTCGCAAAGTGCTACATGCGTTCTACCGATCACCATAAAAATCAAGGAACAAGAAGTCTTCTGTAAGCCTGCCCAGCAGCGCCACTATGACATTGGTTGCGACAGCTTTGTGACCCTGCATTGTTTTCCATTCATTCACAAGCCTTTTTCTTTGCTTTTCTCTTTTTTTTTTCTTCTCAACTCCCTCAAAAAAAAAAAAAGGGAGGGGTGAAACCTTTATAGGCATTTTTTTCTACTGTAAAAAAAAAAAAAAAGAAGAAGTGTGTGTGCTGGGGTAATAGATTTAAAAATTAAAAAAAAACCACAATGTGACAGCTCCTTTAGAGAACACTGCATGGAGTTACAGTAGTTATAGTTTCAAAAACCACCTGCAAACAAGTGCAGACACCATAGCAAACTGCCCTTAGGATTTCTTTTTTCTTTTTGCTTACATGCTCCTTCTTTTTCTTTTTTTTTTTTTTAAGTTCCCTCTTGCCATTCTAAGCCTGAAGTCAGTAATGAATTTATGTGACAGCTATGAAGCTAGTATTAAAATTGTGAATAGTAGCTAACAGTGCTCAAGCCTTCAGTGTTAGCATCTTCACACAGCAGTAAATACAGGGCTGAGGCTGGTGAATGGGTTGGGAGTGAGGGGGGCAGGCAGGCTGGTGGCCTGGGTTTTCTCGCTTATTTATCTGTACATCAGCATCTGGGGAGGATGCAGAGGGGGGCACACGATGGAAAGAGCAAAATGCAAATACTAGGGCTCCTTGTGCTTCTGCCAGTGCTCGCTTAGGGAGAAGTGGTGAGAAATGAGCACAGGGAGAGATCTGGGACATTTTTGGCTCTTTGGCTGTTGGAGAAGGGAGTGCAGTCGGGAGGGGAAGTGACAGGGGCAGGGAGCACAAGTCATCAGCTTTGGCTTTCGTTTAAACACTCTGAGCGGACTGAAGGAGCTGTGGCCACAGGCAGGTATGAGAGAGGACTGACAAGACAGCAAATGGAGAGGGGGTCCCTGGACCTCTCACCCGAGGGAAGGTGGGAGCAAATCTGTCATCTCCTTGGCCTATTTGCTACACGCATGCACACAAACAAGGTTAAGAGAGCAGGACGAAGACGGGAGAGGTGTACGAGGGGGCGAAGGGTGCCATGCCTTGGTGGGTCGGGCTGGGGCTGGGGGCCCAGCAGCCCCCTCACCCCCATGCTGGGTAGGAAAGGGTGCAGGATGAAGAGGGGTGCGGGGGGCAGGGTTAAAGGGTCTTGGGGGTAGGGGGAGGTGGCTGCATCTAGTGACGGGCAATGGCAGGCACCCTTTGAATTCCCCTGCTTGCAGAGGGCTTTTCGGCCAGGGAGGAAACAGAGCTGGAGCTGGGTGGGCAGGGTGCAGGCTTGGACTCCTCTCTCCCAGAAATGCTGACAGGCCGCAGCGATGGGGGAGAAGGGGGGCGAGAAGTTATTAGCGGCAAAACCTCAAGACCGAAGTTGAAGCCGAAGAAGAGAAAGGGAGCAATATGATCAATATGGTTTCATTGTTGAGCCCCGCTTACCTCGGCGGGAGACCATCTGCTCCCTGTCAATGCATCACCTGCTTGTCTGGCCTGTTGGCTGGGCAACGCGGGCGGAGGGATTAAGGGGGCAGGGGAGGCCGGGGGGCCCGGCCGGGGGCTGTCCCCCCACCGCCCAGGCAGGGACAGGAGGGTGCTTGCCCGGGCGAGGTGGGAAGCTGGGCGGGCTCCTCGGGGCTTGGCTATTTCCAGAGGAGGGCATTAAACAAGCGTGGTGTTTCTAGCCAGCGGGGCGGTTTCAGGAAGGCCCTTCCTGCCCCTGGAAGTCGGCATTTTGCTGCACGCGCTGAATTTAGGGATGCATGAGTGAGCCTGCTACAATGGACACCCGGGGGAGAAAGGGCAGCAGAGGGACCCCCGCAAAGCCAGGCGTGTCGTCGCCAGAGCCACCAAAGCAAAACAAGGCACAGTGCTCTCACAGCCCCCCGGAAAGAAAATTTGGTGTGGAAGAAGACATTGAAATAGTGCTAATATGGATAAGTCATTTTAATGCCACCACCAAATCATGCATTTCCATAGGCTCAATGCAAGGAAAAAAAGCAGAAATCCTCAGATGTCGTATAGCAATGAATGCAAATAAGGTGCTGAGTCTGTGCATGTGATCCAAAATTATTTGAATTTTTAATAATTTTGAATACATTCCATATCAGATACCATCCACTTAGTAAGCAGATAAATTACAGCTCCCTGGATCCCAGACTGGGCAGTGCCAAAGCTCTTAACAAATCCCTCAGAAGCTGTCAGAGGAGACAAAATGTTGCCAGCATGGAGTACCCTTGGTTTTGGCACGTGCACAAAGATGGGGCCACCTCCTGCTCCTGCCTGCAGCCAGGTGCACCTTTGCAGCAGCCACGGGAGCTCCCCTGCACCAGCTGCATGAGCACACTGTTCTGTGCAACATATGATTTCACTGGTTTGTGGGGGGAGGTTATATATTCATCCACACAGTTTTATGCACATATGTATGCACATGCTTGCACATATACACTCCCACACACATTGTCCTCCCGAGAGACCTTGCCTCTGCCTTATCCCACATCACTGTCACTGAAGCAGGGCCTGCCGTTCTCTGTGTGTTACAACCAGACCAAACGCTCATAGCGGTAATGTTTGGGCATTTGGTTACAAACATCGCTTGTGAAGCAGATTCTCCCAAAAGCAGGCTGAGGTTCTTCACCCTTTGGAGTCAATGAGGGTCCACGTGGAGTTACACTTCTAAATCAACACCACCAGGATCTTAGCACAACGTCACACCCTCCTGCCTAATAAATGAACAAAACCCCTTGACAGACCTTACTGGTCTGCTGAGTTTCTCATTAGCAAATTTTTTAACTTTTCTAACCCCAAAAAGAAGCTCCAGGCAAGGACAAAGGATATATAAACAGAAGTGCATGAGAAGCCAATTTAAACTCTCATCTTTGATTCCTCAGATTAAAAGCTATCAGCAACATTCATTACTAACAACTGTATTTGGATATTGTTTTGCATTGCAAAGTTATAACTGAGTAGAGCCAAGAAGCTATTTCCAGTTTTAGAAATACCTCCTGTTGCAGAGAGCAAGCACAGTCCAGTGGTGTATGCGCAGACAGGCTGCGAGCTAACAGAGGTCATGGTCTTCAGCAGTTCTCATGTTACCACCACTCCGTAAGTCAAATAGGGCAGCATTTAACTCATCCTTCTAAGATGAAACAAGAGCTACTAACCTAATGCCTGTGAAGTTATAAAGCTATTAGATGTTTTTGTTAAATAAGCTCTGTGAAAATGGCAACTTACTGTACCCACAAATGGAGCTTGTTAAAGCACCACAGAATATTTTTCCGAGCAGTTAAATCGAAACATCCAGCATATATGACCCATCAAGATGAAGGTGCTTTCTTGTTAGTTCGTAATCACCATTGAAGCACTTTTTCACATGATGCCACACTTTCATCTCAGAAATGTTAATGGAGTTTACTATTGACATGCTGAACACAAGTAGTACATGTTTTTAGGTGTCACAGCTAATAGTCCTCACTGCTTGCACAGATCAATGAGAAGAAACAAGACTCTTAAAGTTGTATATTTTTTGCCCAGAATATTATTATTCTTTTGCCTACCATGTAGCTTTTGCCTACCATAAAGCAATCCACACAGGGAGAATATGGAATATTTGAATTCTGGGTTTATCTTGCATTTTAAAGAGTATATTTCTAAATCCACAAAATGTTACTGCACCAATTATAAAGCAAATGTAGAAGAAATAGCAAGAATCACTTCTAGGAAAACTAAAATCAATAGGTGGGTAACTAATACTGAGAAACAAAGATAAAGCACACGTCTCATGACAATGCGTGTGACAAAATACAACTTCTGCAATCTCCTTTACCAACTTGTTGATGAAGTGGTTTGTATCTCCAGTGCTAGTTTGTTTTCCTGGGTTTTTTTTCCAGAAAGAATATTTCAGTTAATTCTTTGCCTACAATACAAGATGCAAAGTATCAGGACAAGAAAACTAAGGAAACATCCTGGTTTATACAAGCAAAGGGCATCTGATATTTCTTTACTGCCTTATGTACAGATTTATGAAGGCATTTAGAAGACTCCATCCACTAAGAAATGACATCCTGAACACCTTTTCCAGTCTAAACCTTGGAATTCTAAACTTCAAGACCTCCTCTGCACAAGGGGAGTGAAGTGAACATTTCTGTGCGCTTGAGAAAATAAGCCATTCAGGTCAATTAATATCACCACAGAGTATGTTGCTAGCTAGAGTTCTACACACCTTTTTACTGCACAGGCTCTGTTGATACAGTGCGTTTGAATTTATACAAGACATCTCTTTGCAAACCATGGCACCTTCAGGAAAACCAGCATAGTATGAATATGACATGCATTAGATAACATGAACATGGATCTGTGGGCTCATTTCTTAAACCAGAGTTGTTAGTGATGAGATGCTTTGTCAAAGCAATGAAAGAGAGACTTCCTGAGGGAACTGTGCAATTTGGGGAAGTTTAGACCAATCATGAAAGAACTGAGTGCAGGAGGTGACACTGGGAATTTTCTTACACCCACTTTCTGGACAGAGGCTGCATACAAGTGCTGAATTTCTTTCATGGATAGAGCTTGGTAAGAGCTATGCGTTTTGACCAACACAGGCCCTCTATCCTATTTGAGAATTTCCATATATTATTGATTTTCTTTAGTCATTCAGTGACCTCTTGTCTGGGCTGTTATTTCCATTTGGAAAAAAGGGGAACACTACCATCATGTTGCCAGCCCTGCAAGGCCCCCAGAAGTCCACTGTGTCATCTTTCCTACCTAAGTAAACCTATCCAAGGAAAATAACATCAGCCTGACTGACCATGCTTTGGTATTTATGAGAATTAACTATGAGGTGGAAAACTACAGAACCAGAGCAATGGATACAGAAAAAATATTCTTGGAAATCATGTTCTCTGTAACAGTAGTGAAGATTAAAGATCTGCTCAAGTCTGTATCATACGTTAAAATTTTCAAGGATGGGAATGGGGAGGACTGCAGAATGGCTCTGTGGACTCCAGTATCCTGTGTGCAGCATGGAGAGACTGAAACTCAAAAAGGCAAGTAGGAGAGAGTGCCTAAATCAAGCTCTTCTAGAGGGTGATACAGAATAAGAGCAAATCTTTCTTCATTGCTTAGAGCAGTAGTCTAAGAACACTAATCTCCAGTACTGACACAACTTAAGTATACCAGAAGTCCATGACAATATTGTTGGCCCAACGTTATGGCTCCCAGGCAGCCATATACAGAAGCAAATACACTGAATAAGACCCATACTGATAATGGCAAGTGGCTGGTGTTGAAAAAAAAACCCCACTTTTAATGCATTAGACAAGGAGCTCTTATACTACAGTCAAATATTTTTTATATAATATGCCATGATCTTTAAGCCTCCCTGCCTGGTGTATATATCTTGTACTTAGAAGTCTTCTTTTCCTCTTAGCCAGTACTAACCATGTTTCTGGCAGTAACAGTAATTTCTAGACTATCTGGACCCAACTAGAAATGCAGGCAGCTTTCTGCAGCACCTGGAGCACCAGTACCACTTTTACCCTAAGAATGACCTATGCGAATCTAGTTGAAGTTTTGTCTCAGTTTTGAAACCAGAATTAGACTTGCTCTGTGATGTAGTAGCTAGAAAATAACAACAGTGATATTTAAAATAAAAGCCTAGCAATACAGTCAGATGTCAAAAAGGTGTTCAGACTTGCAGTTTCAAAAGAGCAAACCTGCTTCCTTGTGCAGCTGAGGTGTTAATGACAATGAACAGGTACTGCAATAATGCAAATAGAGAGGCTTACATTTAGCCAAGAGGTTCATGCTGGAGGAGAGGAAAAATCAGGGGTTTTTGGAATGCAAAGCTACAACTCTCTCCCTTGTAAACCACACTATTTCTCCTAAGCTCTGAACACAAAAGTAAGCCTGGATCCAGCCAAAGTGACCAGACATGCCCCAAGGAATCCCCAGCTGCCTGGTAGGGGATGGGTGCTTCCAGAGAAAGAGCCAAGGCTGTATGTGCAGGTTGAAATGGCATCTCCTTTATGGCACTGCACCCAGAGTCCACAGGTTGCTATTCTCCTTAAAAATACTTGAAATTTAGTATGGATACAGAGACCATTTTTTTTATTAAATAATTCAAAGTGAAATAAGCCCTTCAAATATTTTTTTTTTTTGCAAATTTGAACAATTTTAATAAATGCAAAATTTTTGCACAGGGTAACTTTGATTTTATAGAACCTGACTATTTGCTTGGGAAACCATCTTGACAGAAAGTTCCTTGTTGGTCTCATAATCAATTTGCTAATCCACTATTTCAACTGTAAGTCATCACAGAAGGGACCTTTCGAGATCACCTGATCCAACCTTCTGCTCGAGCAGGGTCCACTGAAGCAGGTCGCCCAGCATTGTGTGCAGATGGGGTTTGGGTCTCGCCACAGGCAAACACTCCACAGCCTCTCTGGGCAGCCCCCGCAACAAAACAAAAAAAAGTGCTTTCTTGTGTTCAGATGGAATTTCATGTGATTCAGTTTGTACCCATTGCCTCTAGTCCTGTCACCAGGATCAGCAGGACATCCTGCTGACAGCACCAGCTATCATACAGAAATTATCCCATATTTCCTTCTGGAAATGTTTAGACTGCTCACACTTAACAGGAGTGTTACTGTTTATACTGAATTAGTAATCAGGGTCCATCTAAAACCAAGTCTCCCTTGGGTACTATTATCAGACAATCTCTTTAAAGAAGGACAACTTCTGGTCCAAACAAGTTTGTATTACTTAAGCCAGCATACCTTAAAAAAGACAAAATACTGAAATGATAAACAGAAACAGATGCAGGTAACATCAGTAAGAACTGTTAGTTGCACCGGCCAGCTGCATGCAGGCTGTCATGCATATGAATTATCTTAATGATCATTTGCTCTCAGCTAGCATTTTCAACAAATAAAAGGTGGAGGGCAGAGCTAGAAAAAGAAGCAGCAGTAAAAAAAGTGTATCTGAGGATAGACAAGCCATTTGTCACAATCAATATCACTGAATAATACTAAGGGGACATAGGGTGTTTCTTAAAATGAGCCTAGATACAGGAAATAGGGATGTTGCAGAGGACAAAGTGAAAATATCAAAATCAAGGTGTGGAAATATGGAGAAATTTGCAGAAATTACTCCTAGACGATGACAATATTCTCCATGTGGTGCAAAAGAAAGACCTAGGCAGGTACACTGGACAGGGCAGGTACTTGGGAATCTATAGAAGTTGAATTAATCTGGAGGTAGAGACCTGGGTGATACTTTCCACAGTGTGAACTGAAAAAAGCAGCCTATCTTAATGAGACGTAACAGAGAAGCACAGATGGATTTAGATATAGCACCAAGGAGAAGATAAAGGGAAGACAAGTTAAAGCCTGAAGATAGGTTTTGGCAGGATATTTTGTTAAACCACTCTAGTCATGGTCAAAAACACTCCTCATAAGAAGGTGTGCTCAGCTCTGGGTCTGAGCGGAAGCGATCTGGCTGTGATAAACCCATGTGCAGGGTAAAAAGTTTCCCTTGAAATTTGGTTTCCTTTTCTCTGGAGGAAAAGGAGCTTCTCTTGTGTTGGTCCTGGTAGCTGCACAGGTTTGAAGGAATCCCTTCCAGCTCAGATTCACTGACCTATAAATATCACCATTTTTTAGACTATCTTCATATTTTTTTCTGACCCACAGCATTCAAAAGCCATATTCTATGCATGTGATGCAAGACAGCAAATTCCATTGAGATCTCTAAAGATGAGGCAGTAGTAACAGTATACCCTTCATTCCTCTATTAGTTGGATCCTGGGTGAGCAGAGACTCAAAAAAATCCATCTTAGGATACATTAGGATCAAAAACCACTTTATACTGTGTTGTGACCAGTCTCCAGACAGGATAAACTCTCTCCTATCCATCTTCAGTGTTTTCCACTCTTCTGCCAGGCATGGTGCTATTTACAAGCAAACCCAAAGAACAACACATTTCAGGGATATATTTGGCCATTTTACATTTTCATCTATTTTCCAAACAATACCTATGATGTGGATGTTTGTGTAGATTAACGGTCTCAATTTTCTCTGTTCCATGACAATTAGATGGTTTATTGTGAACTGACAAATACACTGTATTTGCAATGTGAGTAATCTGAAGTTTCATATTGTCAGTCATTCCCTTGATTTTTTCAATTCATGTGTCAACTCACTGTTTTTGGTGAGAACAGACAAGCCCAATTCACTATTGCTTGTTTGTGTGTGTGTCCACGCATGTGTGTGTGAACATGGATAAGGACTGCAACACTAAGGTTTCAGATGCATCAAAACACTGTTAGGACCCAGTATGTCCCAGAATTCTGTGGATTTATTTGATAGTGTCTCCTGTATTTAAGAGAAGAGAGGTGAAGGTGTAGCCTAGCTGGTCCACAATTCCTCCAAAAGTAATGTCTGGAAGATGTAGGGGCAGAGTTGATACAAGCATGTCTTGTATGTCCTATGTCCCATTTCAATAGCAAATAAAGCATTTAACAAATGCAAATGTCAATAATTTCTCTGAGATTTAGGACCCTACATTTCTAAGCTGCTTTAAATATTTTAGCCACTGGCGGGGGGGGGGAACAAGAACTAAAGAGATGTCATGGATGCAATGGATGTGACAAGAAGATGAGGGCTGTCTCCTTCCAAGCCGACATTGAGTACCACCTGTCTTCCATTTGCAGAGAAGAAATACAAATGCAGGTGAGCATGTAAGTGAAATTACAATTAGTTGTCCAAATTTTGACACAAGTTCTGAAGGGCTAGATGGTCATGGCTGTGGATGAAGCCAGAGGCTCTTTTTCGAAGGCCCCTGAGTCACAGTGCTTCAGTTCAAGAGACTGTCATGAGGAGTGAGGGGTGTAGTGATGTCATGTGTACGCTCATTTCATCATGGGGGAAGAGCAAAACCAGAATAGCAAACAAACACTGACCTTTACCAATAAATAGTTTTTTTCCCTTTATGATACATTTTGTTAAAAGCATCTTCTAGACACCTAAACACATAGGTGTTATCTTGTTACTGCAGTCTATTAGCAAGGCTTTTTTTTTTTTTTTTTAATGTTCTGCCTCCCATGGTCACAGACTCAATAACAGTGCCAGTGCTTCATTAACTAATCCTCAGGGCTTTTTCTTCTCTAATAAATGATATTATTTGAAAACAGGCTTTCCATTGCATTGATCGATACTAGTGGGAAAAATAACAGTAGCCTCTTAAGAAAGACAAAGTAAAAATAGAAAACATGACTCCACACAGTGCATTTTTCACAAATACAAGTCAATTAATACATTTGCATTTGCAGGATTTGTCTTTTACCCCAGTTTATTTAGGATTTAATTTCAGACAGTCTTTGTCTCTCCATTAACTTGTTTTTCCTACGACTTTTCTCTTCCTTTATACATCATTCTGCTCTGAAGTTTCCTCCACCTATCCTTTGTCTATTCATTATATGGGCTTTTCTTCTCCCCTGCATTGTCAGAAATGTCACAGAAGTAACAAAAGCCTGTTTAATTTTTCTTTCCTATAGGAGAGATGTAAAGTCATGTAGAAAAATAAGCTGACAGCAAGGGAACCCTTTATTTGAAGGGGAGGTCTTCCTCTTAACTAGTGCTGCCAAAAGGGAAGACAAAAAAGGGAATGGCCACATTTTTCCATGTCTCCTCTTTTGTTCTTGGTACCAGAAATAAACTTTCTTAGTGTCTGATGCCAAAGAGGGCAAGGGCTGTCTTCTTTGCATCTCAGAAGCAAAGATGAAAACAAAGCTTGCAATAAGTATACCTACACTAGTATTTGTCTTCATAAACAGTTGCTTTGTATTTAAAGTCATCATTTTCTAAGGACTGCAGGCTTCTTTTGCTTTTTTCCCTGCCCATGACAATGCCTTGAGCAACTTTCTGTCAGGGTGCCCCATGATTAATAACCCGTCACAAGCAGGCTAAGATAAGTCCTGTGCTTCATTTCTCTGATGATGGAAAAGTTTGTAAACATGGCAAAGGAAAAAAAAAATCACATTGTGCTGTCACAAGTAGTTAGAGAACAGTAAAGTCAAAACCAGAAACACCCAGGAGCCAGGCATGCACCCATGGCAATGGTTTCCTCTGTTCGCTCAGCCAGTTGACAGCAGGAAAAAAAGACTCAAGCTATTTTTCAGTGCTTTTCTTCATGGAGAAATATGAATGTTAATCAGGGGGCTGATAAACAAATCAATAGACAATGTCTATCAGAGCTCTAATTAGCGTACATAACCCAGTATATTCTCTCCTTATAAGAGATGCTGTTACCACATTGTTTCGGGAATCATGCAGCAAGGAGACTCGATAGGTATTTTCAACCTTCTTTCAACCAGAAGGAGCTCTGATTTAACCTCTAGCTTTTCTAAAACTTTAGTTTTATCAGCCAGAGCCCTGCCTCTGGAAACACACTGGTTTTGCACCGAGGTCCTCCTGCTCACCGGTGAGCAATGTGGTATCCGCTGGGGCAGCACCCACAGGAGTGGTGGCAGTGGGCATCCACACTGGCCTCACCTCCCCCGGCTGTGCGTTTCTGCTCCTCACAAGCTGACCCCATCTACCCCAACTTTTGTACCTTTCCACCCTTGTCCTGCTTTTCACTTTCTGTGACAACTGTGCAGGTTTTATCCTCTTTGGGCTCTGACACTGAGATTTCTTTTTCTGTCCCAGCCTTTCTTTTTTTTCTTGATGTCCTGACTGCAAATCCAACACAATCATGTTTCAGGAACGTGCTGACCCTTTAATATAAACTTTATCTTGGAAAGGGTAGTTTTTGTGGATTGTCAAAGTCTAGCAGTGCTGTTTGGGGTTATTTCTGATCTGCTCAGTGATGTGAGGTTTCAACTCTGGGCTGCAGTCAGGACCCAACAATCAGAAAATCAGTTGCCTCCCATGAAGATGGAAGATTTAATCTCAGCTCACTCAAAAATGCTTCATCTTTCTTTTTGGTTTCTGTTACAGATTTAGTGCAACACTCCTCAGCACAGTTTCACACCTAGCCTACTCTGCCAGATTTAACTGAAACTAATAAAAAACACCAGAATATGGAGCTAAGTACTGCCTGCAGAAATAATGCAGCTTTTTCCACAGTCCTGTTTCACAAGCACATATTGTTTGCAAGCCCAAAATGGTGCACCATTTCAGGCTTCCCATACTTCTGGAGAATTCCACCACTGGCAAAGCATTTAATTGCTGTTTGCTTAACCATTTTTAGTCCTGGCACACTGTGGTGTTTGGGAACCTCACTGTGCCTGCAGGAGCTCTGTTTAGTCAGTCTGCCTCCTAATGTTCAGGCACACAATCATTGTAACACCTACTTTTTTCCCAAGAAACTGCATGCTCCAATTACTCCAAAATACCAGAACATCCATATGTTGTCCTCTTACCATAGTGGGCACTCTGAGCTAAAGGCCATCCTTCCCTACATGCAATTTTTAAAACAGAGAGGGGATTTTCCCTAGGAAACTCCATTATCAACATCAAATTCAAGTCCAGTGGTGGACAGTGAGGCTGTTTCTACCCTGCAGGCAATGGTTGCAGGTCACCACAGAGTTTGCTGCTAACTTCCTACTTCAGGCACTAAAACCACCTGGGCTTCAGCAGCACAAAACACAATGCAAACTCCAAAGTTCACACAGAAGCTAGATAAATGATCATTTCTGGTGTCATACTGAGACCATGCTGCTACAGCTACATGGCAGTAGTGACCACTGCAGCCAGCTGAGAGGTAGCTCCTCTGTATGTCCATTCACAACGTTTCATCACAGTTTAGCCACACCAAACATCATATAAGCAAAGCTTCTACTTTACCTATTTATTAAATCTCTATTTCCAGCCTTTCAGAAAAAAAAATATCTTAAAAGTGTTCTTAAAAAGCTTTTTAAAAATGTCATGTTCACTTTTCAGTGGGATTCTGTTACAAATCAGTGTCATTCTTCAATTAAAAGTTGTAGGATAACATGTATACTGCAGGAGATTGTTGAAGCTGATTCAGTTTCAGTGTTTCTTGACTCTTACACATATTTTTGATAATGTTAATGTTCTCGGCATAATTTGATGTGGCATTTTAAAACAGCTTACACAAAATTAGGAACAGAAGTATAAATCCCAGAGGCAGAGGTGCACTTACCTGAGGACCCATATCTCTGAGACAGTATCATGTACAATTTCTCCAATAAAATTTTATGGGCAAAATGCTGGATGTGAGATAGCACAAAGTAGAAAACCTCCTTTCATCACTGTCACACATCAGTCTGAGAGCAGGACTCCACAAATCTTTGTTCACAGGGATCACATAATGAGTTGGAGGTCACAAAATCTAGCCTCAAGCCAATATATAGAATCATAGAATCATTTAGGTCAGAAAAGACCCTTAAGATAATAAAGTCCAACCAAAAACCCCACACTGCCAACTCCATCACTAAACCACATCCCTAAGCACCATATTTACATGTCTTTTGAATATCTCCACAGATTGTGACTCAACCACTTCCCTGGGCTGCCTGTTCCAATGCTTGATAACACTTTCAGCCAAGAAATATTTCTTAATATCCAATCTAAACCTTCCCTGGCACAACTTAAGGCCATTTCCTCTTGTCCTATCACTTGTCACTTGGGAAAGTTCTTCTTCCCCATTTCCCTCCTTCACTCTCTCCAGTCCCTCCACCTTCCCCAGTCCTTCCACCTTTCTCAGCTGGTGTCCTGTCCTGTCTCTTCTCACCTCTCTATGTCCCTGGGGCCGAGGGCAGCTACCAGACAGCCTGACTCAGCAACACAGCACCTTTGAAAAAGACCTTGCAGATATGCCAGCCAGCAGGCAATGGGGAGGCAGCAAGGAGTCAACTTCCAGTCTAGAAGCACTCAGCCCCATTTTGCGCCCACTAAAGTTAATCAGGGTTAAACCAGAGGACCGGTGGCTACCATATCAGGCTCCAACACATTCAATTAACAGAAACAATTCCATGTTATGGAAAGATATTTATCTACCCCTGTTTGACATTTAAAGAGGACTCTTCTCTGCTGACTTCATACCAGTCTTCATGTTCCAACACTTTATTTACTGACATGCTACCTTGGGCTCTTCATGTTAGCCAGTGCCACATACATCTACGTGTTCTCAGTTCCCTGTTGCTGGTATACCCAGTTTCATCAGCTCAGGGTATGAATACAAATGTGATATATACTATTTATAGTGCCATCTAATTTTAAGCCGTATCAGACTTTAGAGTAAGGGCCATATTCTACACTCGGTAGGGCCTACCCAGTCCTGGTGTCCACAGGGTGGTATGCAAGTGAGGACAGAAGTGAGGACACATTTCCCTAACCATACTAAAACTCAAAAAATCACCCAAGCTAAGCCAGCCTTGTTTTACACTCAGATTGCAAGCAATAAATTATCCTATTTTCAAAAAGTTGCTCTTGACAAGAATAAACATAGTCAGGTGGGCTTTAGTAACAGCGCAATGTTCTGGTAAATTAGGTACTCATGACAAGGTATAGAGCACTTCTGAAATCATTTTTCAGTTAGATGGGTCTTTCTTATCAAAAGTATAATCACAGTGTTTGCAACCAATAAGATTTGTAGTTCACTTTAAAAATTCATCTTTTCATGTATGTTAATTACTGAAAAGCCAAGAATAGAAATATGTCTAACAATGTTTTGCTAATGACCTAGAACTATGTTTTGTCTTTAATTTTTCCATCTCTAATTCTAAATTCTGCATGAAATGGGCATGCAGATCGTTCTATACACCTTAAAAAAAAACAAAAAAAACAAAAAAAAACCCACCACAACAAACAACTGAAGATATTTGAAATAACTCAGTTCTAGTCAACTTCTTTGGATGACAGTATGGAAAACAAACATGTTTCTTCTAAACAATGGACTACCACACTTATATCTAATCCTGCTCTTGTCTGCGCTAACATAAATCAGGACAATAACTAAAGCCAATAGGATGTCATGGGGTCAAACCAGTTAGAAATCTGAATGAAGACCACACACTTTTCATCCTTTAGAAACACTCACAGCATTTTGCTGTTGCTTCTTCTAACTAGGCTTCGTTTTCTGGTTTTTACATGCCAACATAAGACTAACACAGATATTCATAGATTTCAATTGAAATGAAACAAAAGTAAATACAATTAAATGCTTCTCTCCAAGGGTAAGTCAGACAAGTTAAAAACTTTCTGATGCAACTTCCTCTAAAGATATACAGGACTATTAAATAGTAGTTCTGATGTAGCTTTCAAATTGAAAATAGCTATTATAAAAAATCCCAATCTGATTATTTTTCACTGCATGATGAGACTAGAGAGCTTTCTCAGCTTGACCAAGGCATCAGGGGAACAGTTCCTTCAGTTTCTGACAAGGAAAACAAGATAGTCATTGACTCAAGGGAAGGGACACCATCTAAAAGCTCACAGGATTCCATAAATCAATGGTGATTTGGATCTGGGGTGATCCAAAGGAGAAGAGTGATTCCAGTAATAATTCATCCTCCAGATAGGCAACAGAATCACAAGACAGGGAAAGCAGCTCTCCATCTGCACTCATTGACATCTAAGAATCACTGGATAATATTCTATTTAGGGTCATAAGGTGATGCATTAATACTACATAATGAAATATATTTCACATGTTGTAACATATGTTTTGTTGCAGTGGCATTTTCTGCGCTGCCCCCCGCCCCCCCTTTTCTTTTTTCCCTCTATACTTTGCCCTTTGATGTCTAAATGCAGGTGAAACATGCAGTTGTGGTTCAATGTGTTTCCCAGTTTCATTCAAACTGCCATGGAGAACTTACTTACATTTTTTCCTTGTTACATTTTCTGAGTTTTTTCTAATTAGTTTTATGCTTTGTTTCAAATTTTCTTCCTTTTGTTTTAAAATCAGAGCTCACATCTTACTCTGTGGCACACGTTTCTTCTGCAGCCTCAGATGCAAATTTATCACCCTTCAACTGCTTGTAGTTCACTTTAAACAGTAGCTTTGTCCTCTTTGGTTTGAGATAAAAATCCTTAAAACCAAAGGCTACTAGTTAGAAGAGCCTACGTTTGAAGTGCCTTGAAGTCTTGAGTTTTCCTTTCATTTCTGTGGGCCTCAGATCAGCCTGCACAGTCTTCTTTGTTCATTTATAACCACAAAGAACAGATTCCCTTTCATTTTTCAGAGCTATAGACACTCAGATAAAAAAGATAATTTTTTTTCATAAGTGATGTTGCGGAGTTACAGTTATTTAATGATGTTATAAACTAAAGACTCCTTACGTGTCTCCTTTTAGACTGCAGCTAAGGACCTGAGCAGGACTAGCCTACACACAGAGACCAGGCTGGCCTAGCTAAGCTGAACCCACAGCTGCAGAAGACCCAGACTCATTAGAGCATGTCAGCAGAACGAAGCCAAGCACGAGCCTGAGGTGGCTTGCCAAAGCCAGTGGGGTAAACTGGGAGCCGGGCTTGGCCCCACACGCCTGTGTTGGAATCTGAGCTGTCACCGCCACATGGAGCTGGGATTGACTTATTAAGGGTTTGACGAGAGGCACTTGGTATTCTGCGAGGAAGGCAGCCTTTGCGTGTGCGTTGGGAATGAAGGAGTTATGGCGTTTCTATGGGTCCTGCGAGCCTTTTATTTCATTCAGCTCTCCACCGCTGCACAGCATGAACTGACTGAGCCCCAGAAGAGGTTAACGAGCACAACAGCCATCATTTGTGAGGAGTGGGAAAGAGCCATGTGCTGCACCAGCTTCTTTTCAAGGCTCCTGATTTTTTTTGTCTTCACACTGGCACAAGGGCAAGCACCCAGCATAGCTTGTCCTGAGGAGCTTGGCAGCAGTCTCCTCTCCTGGCAAATCTGATGAAGCCAAATAAAGTAATCTGTGCATTGGCTATTTCTTTGCTTGGGTGACTTTTAAGTTGCAGGAAAAAAAAGGAGCAGGGGGGAATAAGACTTTTGGATTTGGGGCGCTGTTACCATTCGTACCATAAACATCCTGCATGGGACAAACTAACTGAAATTGTCCATTGAAATTCCACCTATTAAGGAGAAATTATTTTTGGAGACAGTTCCCTCTATCCCCATCTTCATCCTCTCTTTTCTGAAGCCATCATTGCATAGATTTATTCTTTTCAGCCCTCACATTAGCAGATGTGAATGAGGGAATCTGACTGAGCCTGTCAAGGCAAAGAAAGCCGTGAAAGAAGAGAAAGAAGAAACATTACACAACTACAATGGCAGCATCAATAGAAATATGCTGGCATGAAAACAATTAATGCAATCAGTGCTCTAAGTTCACGGCTTACCCCGAAACCAAGCAGCTCCTGGAAGCACGAAGCTCATCTCAGCATAGGGAAAAACTCTGTGTCACCAAGGAAAGCGCAAGTAAAAAGGCTTGGCTTTGCTGTGCGTACAAAGCTGCTCCGGGAAGGCTTTAGCAAGTGACTTCTCTGCCTTAAGATGCTGCAGTGCGATGGCTGCCACATGCTGGAGCCCTGCTCGCGGACCTGAAGGCAGTCGGAGTAATGTACCACAAGGCTTTCCTTCACTGATGTGTGTGAACCCTCACAAGTGTGCCATGGCTTGTGAGAGACAGTCTAAGCAGCTTTCCTCTCCTCTGCCCATCTGAGGATCCAAACTCTTCCCCTTCCCAATGGAACAAAAAGCCAAAACCTTGAAAAGGTTTGCAAACCAATAGCCCCGGGGAGAGAAGCAAGGGGAAGGTCAGCTGAAATGTTTTATTTTGATAATCTTAAGTTCTCCAAAGCAGAAAAATAAGTTTTCATCTATAAAATGTTGAAATAGGCTGTTTCAAGAATTTGTCCTTTCCTGAAAACAGGCTTTGTTGTAACTAAATATCTTCTCACAGGAAAGAAGGAAGAACATTTTCTGGAGGTATCTAACCAGCTCCATTACAGGTACACCAACCTATGACTGCCTTCAGGTGTCCCTCATAGCACTTACGAGTCTCACAGGACTAGTAGTACAACATTTGCATGGCAAAAGTGCCAGTTTCCCACAGCTCATACCACATGGTAGCAGAAGCAATAATTGGACCAATAAAGTGAAGTATTACAGAGCATGCAACTCCTTACTAGCCTACATGGCAGCAGTTCTGAAACAGGAATACAATTCATTACCTAATTTGGATAGTTTTGCCTTCCAGGATTAATATAAAAAAGACAAAGGAAAACAAGGGAGACAAGTGGAAATTTTCCCCTCTGAGGTGTTCATGAAATAGGAAGAGAGACCTTCTGCTGATGTCAGTGATCAGACGTGTGACTACCTAAATCACTCAGCATCTCCTGGGCCTGGAGGGCAGAGATCAGGCATGCTGGGGAAGGAGTTGCTAAGGCTCCCTCTGAGCACTACCAAAGACTTCGCCCACCCAGCTCCTCTGTTTCCAGGAGCACCCTGAGAGGGCAATGAATTTTACCCATTGAGGCAACCTGATTTAGTGTCTTCTCCACAGCCCCAAATTTAGGGGCTTTCTTCAACCTGCTGCACAGTTACAGCAGCACTTTGACACAATTGTCACTAGATCTCCCATCTGGTATGGACATGTGTCTAATAGCTCATGAGGGCATCCAACAAACATAGCTAGCCCCTGCTCCCTTTGCTCATTTCAGGATTTACTTTTAAAATAATTTTGCAATCTGAATTACAGGCTGAATAGATTAAAATACATTTTTTTAATATTTTTTTATTTGTTATTTACAAAGGACTACTTTTTCTTTTCTAAAATCATATTTGCATATATTATGCAACAGATTCATAACTGTCTCCCCGCATTGAACAATCTCATTTGCATCTTGTTTCCTTTTAATGCAGCAATAAAAGAATGGCATACATGTTGTGGTTCTATGCACAACTTATCGCCTTGTATAAATAGAAATGAACCCTGAAAATGCAAAGGAGATTCAGCAGGGTCTTTTTCCTTTCTTTCTTTTTTTTAAAATCACCTCTTTCCTTTGTAGTTATAAATAAGGTTTCTTTTCTTCCTTTTGTGAAGTCTAGGGTAGCTATCAGTCACTGCTGTAGGTCACAAACTTGTTACACACTGTGGCGATAAATCACTGTCAGGAGGTAGCTACTGTAGAAACAGGGCTCTGTCCCAAATCAATGCAGCAACACATACAAGCAGACCTGCAGTATCCCATTTCACCTGAAAATCCTCAAACAGTTTTTTTTTTTTTCCAGAAGATCCCCAGCAAGCCTTTTCTCCTTTCCATTTTCCAAGGGAGACGCATGTTTCCATTGACCTCAGTAGGAGTCCGGGTGCCCCATGGCAGCCACTGTCAGAGCACTGAGCTGGGAGACCTTTGGGGACTTTGCTGATTTGCCATTCCAGGTCTGTCCCAAGAAACAATTAGTGAACCAGAAGGATAGGGAAGGAGGAAGCAGGAGGGGTGGTAGGTGATACCAAAAATCTGGCCCTAAAGAGAAAGGGCTGAACAATAGTTTTACTGTTACAGAAAATAAAGTGAGTTTAGAGCCAGTGCAAACATACAGCACTATCAAAAAACTCAGCTTGTTAGGAGAAGGGTTGCTGAATGCCAAAAAATAAGCCAGGTATCAAGTGTCCTACATCAACTTTCAAATTGAAGTCCGAGCCTCAGATTTCGTATGCTATGGAATTAGTTTACATCTCAAATTTTTATTTCAAAATGACAAAACTATGTATACATTATCCAGTTACCTTATTGCTTCGCTTCATACGCAGTCCCTAAGGCAGTACTTAAGCTATCCAAAGGACCATATTTTCTCCACTCCTTTTTGTTCAAAATAGAGTAGACAACATAAACAAGATGTTATAAGCCCACTATGCTAATTAGATTATTATTAGAACATGCAACTTCTAACTATTTGACAAAAAAGCAGGGAAAATGAGGAGAGCAGGAGCAAGCGGCGGTGTTTGCCAGCTCCCTATTATGACAGGGTGTAAATAGAGGTTAGGCTCATGCCTCCGTCTGTGAGGAGGTCACATCAAACCGCTTTCACCCCACAGGCAAGGTGAAAACAAGACCACACAGACAAAGAGGAATTGAGCTTCAGCTGGCATGACTGGAACCAATGCCAGTCAAAGAGTTCATTGAACAGTTCAATCATTTATCTTGACAGGATATGATTCTTTTCAAGCTCCTTCTAGTACTCAGGCACAGCCAGCTCCTTAAATACTGACACAGTATTTAATAGCTCTAATGATCCAAATGAATATTTAGTCTAGAAAATTAACTTTTGATAACAGTGGCTGATATACCCTCTTATGGCATACTGTGCTTATTAAATGTTACGGTAATTTATCACTGGGGAAAACAGAATGTTAGCTTTTATGGACAGACCCCAGTACTTCTTTTTAAACCAAAGTTTAGAGAGGGATTTACAGTGGTCCGTGCCACACAGGTTGCCAGAGTATGAATTTGTCGTCCTTAATGCCAAAACACATACCTCTGCCACTCGAGAGGAAGCAGTAATGCTGCCGGACCTCCCATTCGGCAAGGTGTAAACCATGTTTTATGCATTCATCCTGCTTGGTCTGGGTTCCAAACCTGTAACCATCAGAGAATTTTCACATTCTCATGAATCTCAATGTGTATTGGTATCTCCACACAGGAAAATCAGAATTTTAATAAAGAAGATTTAACCAAGGCTGAAATTAGACAGTAGCAGGTCCCAGTTTTCTTGTAGCTTTGGTCTGGCTGAGGAATTTTCAGGTTTCACAAGAGTCTTGCTGCAAAAGGGGCCATATAGGGATAAAAGCATGTTAAGTTTGCAATAGGATTTCTTCCCAGATCCATCCTGTGCTGCATCACAGCACTGTGCAGCTTTCTGTGTTTTACCATTGATTTTAAGGGGAATGGATCCAACACTAATTATTTTTTTGGTCCCACCTACAACATCTCTAGGCCAACTGGACACAAAGCCAACAACTCGTTCTCCCTTTTTAAGCAGCTTTGGATGAATCTCTCCTTTTCTTACAACTAACTGGCTCTTTTTCTAGCTGTTCTTGAATGGATTTTGGAAATACCTCCTTAAATCACAAATCACAGGGTTTTTTCCCTACTTCTGAAAATGTTGCAATTACATTCAGGGGTAATTTCTCTACTATCTTCTGCCACAAAAGCACTTTTTGAGCTGCAATGAATACAGTATTAAACCTACCTGATAGATTCATTTTTGGCATCATTAACATATCTGATAACAACACAAAATCAGATTATTTAAGTAAAGTGTGCCATCTTGTCCAGTCATAATTCAAACACGCACCTAAGCCCAAATCTCCAAAAGGGCTAAATCCCCAAAGTGCAACTTGGGCAGAAATTAAGGACCAGTCCTCACAATCCACCCTAAACTCTCAGGTAGAGCACCAAGTCCCACTCATAACTACTAGTACAACTATACCATCTGCTTTTAAAAGTTATTTAATATCTTCACTCAGTGCTTGGAGAATCCAGCTCACACCAATAGGCTGTTATCGGGACTATCTGCCCCAACTATAAAAGATATGCAATATTTTACTCTTCTGAAATTGTCTAGCTATACCTTTTTTCTACATTACTGCTTTTATTATAGAGGTACTAGCTACTATTTGTGTCTATAGCTACGTCTTGGCTTTGTGCAATTAAACTGACTTAGCCTCATTAACCTCTTACAGAAAACCAGATTTTCCAGGAGCTTCATTTTAATACTAACACATTGACATTAGTGCATTGTGACAATTTTTAATATCAATAAGAGTTAAATTTATGTTATTGTCTTCTTGTTCATGTCAGAATTCATAATCGCCAGTGTTCATAATAGAAACAGACAAAGTATTTGAACTGATATTTTGGACCAACAGCATCAATATGAAAGTTTTCATGAAAAAGCTTAATTATGCTTTATATTACTAAAACAAAAAAAAAAAAAAATTTCATTAAAAATGTTCTGTTTCCTATAGATTTTACATAGCATTTAGAAAAGGAAGTGCTTTCCACCAAACAATTACAGTGATAACCCCTTTAGGCACACAGTTTTTCAGCACAGCATAATGCCCTGTCCCAGGGTTGGTGACACATTTTGCAGTGAAAAGGTGATGGAAACATAACCAAAGAGAGATCAAATCCCCCATCTCCTGAATGACTGCTCCAACAACTAAGTTGTTCAAGAGAAGACAAGTGGTACCAGCAACACCCCTGGCATGTGCAAATGAAAATATGTATGGCACCCGTGAACCACGTACATCATGAACTTGGCGCAGCCCATGCTGCCCACACTGCTTTGCACTATAGGTGGGGAAGAGTTGTCGTACTCTGGTGTCAGACATGGACTACAATATCATTAACACCAAAAATTAATAACACAACACGTACACTAATAAGGACCTGGCAAGTATTTATGAAGAACAGAGAACTGTTCACTTCTCTATCAGGTTACTCAAGCCAGTTAAGTGCAACCAGTTCATAAAAGGATGCTTCACCCCTTTTCAGGATTTGCTCTGCTCCTGCCAGGCTGGCAGTTTTTCCTGGCACCCACAGCCCAAGAGAGCAAGGGGATCCCCAGGCCTCAGGACAAAATGTGGGTGCACGCAGGAACGGAGGTGTCCAGGCATGTGTGGTGCTGCTGGGGCTCTCACTGTTTCTGCTGCATTTAAAGAGAGTAGGGCAAAGAGGCACCCAAATGCTCTTGTGATCCCAGGCATCCATGTCTTCAGCTGCGCTCAGCTGAGTTTTTAATTGATATGGCCATACAGCCAAGCACTTCCCAAGCTTTAACTCAGCAAAGAGAACAAACCCCAAAACCCCTCTGAATTCAGCAATAACTATAGAATGAGAGAGATTTCTGAATACTTCTGTAAAGGACTCTGCATGGGCAAGAGTCTCAGAGACAAAACGTCTCGGTGCCTTTACCACATGGAAGGCAATTCCACAAAAGCAATCTGTAGTACTTGCTGACAAATAATAATTTAGGAAATAGAGAATAAAATACACCCTACTTGGCATCATAAACTGTAGTTTCACCAAGGGATTTTCATGGTGTTATTAAGTTTGAGAGACAAGTTCAAGTGGCTTAAATAATAAAAAGAAGAAAATACAACTTCCACAACATTATGTCTCAAAGCACACTTCCTTGTACGTAATATATAGGGCAGCCTCACTCCAAATACTCTCGAGATTTTCTATTTCATGTTCTGCAGATGATGTTTGTAGCTCTGTGCAGGTAACTAATTTCCAACCAAATACGTTACACCAGGGGCAGCATGAGGTTATAGCAACAAGGCAGTCAAAAAACAAATTTTTCAAAGACTGCCCAAAATAATACTGTAATTCTATCTATTGTGCAACCTATGCTTTCAAAGGATAGAGCAATATGCTGCTTACTAGACAGACTTTTCCTAAAAGCCAATCTAATATAGTTTAGATATTCATACCCACCTTTAAGCAAAAATAATAAATATTTCACTTAACAATATCACTACCATATTATTCTTAGTTCTGCATGAGTCCCAAATAAACAAACACTTTTAATTCCCTACCTGAGAGGGTAAAAATAAGTGGGTGTATAAGTCCACACCAACACCTTGCTTTTGGATAAAGAAATGATAGATGAAATATGAAGTTTTTATGGCAAGATGATGACACATCTGAGCACCTTTGCCAAGAAACTGAGATAATAGATTTTCTTATGCAGCGCTTGCAAGAATAGGAATGGATGAATAAAGATTTGTGAATTCTTTTAGACAGACAGTCTGTTCTTCCAAGGAGTGTAGATTCCCAACTCCATCAGAGCTATACCCATTTATATGACCTAGCCATTTAGGTCCCAGAATGTAACAGTCCTTTACAAAAACCTCTGAAAGAAATCAAACAATTATGGAATAAAATTCCTCAAATGGATTATTAACTGACTGAAACATGGGAAACAAAGGAAAGGAATGGATTGTTAATTTTTCACATTAGAGAGAAAATATTGGCCAGGAAGTAAGATGCATGACTATGCTGAAAGCACAAGTGAAAATGGAATTAATAAAGAGGCAACAAAATATATCACATTACAAAAATATTTGGAGAGGTCAATTGTAAGGCAAATTGAGTGGAGGGCTGCAAGAGCATTTCACAGCAAGTCCGGGGGGGACAAGCAGCAAATTAAATCTTGCATTAATACACACACACAATAAAATAACCATGACCCAAGGATAGTCTTTAAAGCAGTAGAACTCCATAAAAAGATCTGAGAGCTTTGTTGCTCCCTCTCTGAAACATCATCTCCATGTTCAAGAGTTGACAGAAAAACATATAAAATGCTAAGAATTTTAAGGAGAATTGAGAATGAAACAGAAAAAATACTGTTATAAAGCAGCAGAAATCTATGAGGCACAAACATCTTGAATGCTGTAGGCAGCTTGGCTCAGCCCATTTCCAAAACAGAGGTGAACTAGAAAAAGCTTTAGCTCAGAGCAAAGCAAAACTCAGGTCAGAGGTCCAGAAAGACTCCTATATGAGGAGAAACTAGATAAACTACAACCCTTGTACCTGGAAAAGAAATAAGCAGGGAAGAGGGTAGAGGGATATGACACAATTCCACAAAGAGTCACAAAAAGAGAATTAGCTATTTCTCACACCCCAGCACAAAGGGACATGCAAGCACAGTGTCTGACGGGAGGTTTGAGATAAAAAAGGTGGGCTTTTTCTCACAGCATACAACTACATTGTGGGAGTCACTGCCACAAGGTGGTACGGAGGCAGAAGAAGGAATATAAACTGGGTAAAAATAGCTGGTTACAGGTGGAATCCTGAAGAAGTACTTTAAAAACGTTATTCTATATTTGTCCTTTTCTTATACTCTTTTGCTGGACACCCAGTACTGGGCACTGTCAGCAAGAGGATACCTGACTAAATGGGCCTTTGATTTTATGTGGTATTGTTGCTATGCTCTTGCATTTTCACATACATTAAGGGTTAAATTCAGAATAATGTCTGCGCTCGGGAGTTTTGCCAAGAATACAAATTTTGGCGTTTTACCTCTTAAGCACTGTGACAGGAATTAGTTAAATCCAACTTTGTAACTGACACAGTGGTTAAAACCTTCACTCAGTCCTCAGCGCTGCTGTCCTTGGGTGCAAGACTGTCATCAGCACAATTTCTCTTCCCCTTAGTCTTTGGTCCTGAGGAATAACACTAACTGAAGAATTCACCCTCGCTATTCTACCATATCTCCTCATGTTACTTATCAACAAATCTGGAAACTTTGCTCAATAATAGCATAGAAGTTTTAATGTGATGGATTCATCCATGGAAAAAGGTTGTGTTGCATTGATCCTGAATATACAGTAGTACATCCAAGTGCAACCTATAGCTGCTTTACTATTCCATTCTTGAGGAAATCATATTTCAAACAGCTCAAACACTGAGAACATATAAAGGCAAATCACATACAGGGAACATGAAAATTTAAGGTTGATAATATACATCACTTTGTGGTAAGAATTTCCAGAAAAATCTTTTACAACCAGACTCAGATGCTATTTACACACCTAAATAATTATTAGGGGGTTTTCAAAGGAGCTCAGTACTCAATGTGCTGAAATCTTTTGAAAACCTGGTCATAATAGTCACAATGGGAACTGTGCTCTTTTGAAAACTAGTCACAGCTGAAAGTGCCAAGCCAGCAAGAGCCGGAGCTCAGACAGAGAACTTGCATCGTAACATCTCTTGAAATACTCAGCGGTGGATGATGGGAATAGGTGAGTATCTACTCTACCCTCTGATCGCAGCCTGCATCAGATGAACAACCAGTTGTGATTTTTCCATTATATTGATTTCCCAACAGGAAACCTGGCTTCCAAAAAAAGCTTTCCTGAGAGAAAATATTGATTTTGAGGCATCAGTTTGATTTTCCCTCAGAACATTGTTTCCATGCTCTGCAGCTCCCACTTCCTCCAGGCAGCCTGCGCTTCCCAACTTGTGGATCCACAGAAGCCGAACTAGTGAGTAAGAAGGAAATCTGTGCCTTAAAACTTGTGATTCCATACAATTTGGCCTAATGGGGACTTGAAAAGGAGATATCTGTGGCTGTCCTAGGCTCAACACTCTGTAGTCCCATAAGCTCTGCAGCTCTTCGTGCTTTCAGGTTCCTAGTTCCTTGGAGTCCTTATGCCCCATAGGGTGTGGTTTAGTGGTCTAGGACTGCTTTAGGTGACTCATGGTATCCCATGTGGCTGCCAGGTGCTACTCCAGAAGGCCACAGCACTCACTAGCCCTGAACATCCAAAGGCACCTGAAGAGGCACAGGATGCCTGTGTTTAGGCACCTGAATTGCTCCAAGCCTTTCTGCTCCTCGGCAGAGTTTGAGACAAGCTACATCTCTGAGGAGCCCATTGTGCCAAGCAGATGCTTTACCCAGCAAGCGAGGCAGAAAAAGGTAAACATTTTCTTTTTTTCTGCAATAAAATTTCTTCAACTCAATAAGAATACTCATATCCTAGGCTGGAACAAAACAAAGTTATTCAAAACAAAAATATTTTCTACAAGAAAGAAGAGTTCGCCTCTTTCACAGATTCTAGGTAAATGCTGCCCAGGAAGTCTGTGAAACAAAGTTTTGTGCCTTGTTCCTCTCAACCACAAACTTCTAAGACATACAAAGACTTACCTACCTACAATTAGACAATAAGAAAACAAGAAGTTGCACTAGCAGAAAAGACTAAAAGGGTTTTTAAACTGTTACTTAGAAAGAAATACTTTTCTTTTTTAAATGTAATTCTTGTAAGCATTCTCTGATTGTAGAATTACAATAAAAGGAAATTTCTGAGTTTCCCATTTACTCTCTCTATACACTTCATAATACCTCTATTCAATTTGTCTCTTTTTTAGTCTTCTGTCTAGTCCACACAGGTGTTCACACTTTTTATTTTTCTAATAATTGCCATATTCATTCTCCAGATCCTTCCAAGACCTTCTATAGCCTTCATGGAATGGGATGATCAGAACTGGACAATACAGTCAGAAGAAGGCTGAAGAGAATTTTTGTCATTAAAATATTCAGGCCACATCTTTATCTATTTCGTCTTCTCCTAGGAAGGAGAGGTGTTTTCCCTTCAAGAGGTCTAACCAGAAGCTAACATTTAGTTCACCTTAGCATATTAATCCTATTGAACAAGGTGATGAGGTTCATGAGGTTATGCCATAGCGTCCTTCCATGATAATGTTATTTCCCCAATTGATACCTGAAGTTTTTACATAATTTCACATCTGCAGGTCGAAAATTTAAAACAAACAAAAAAAGCTGAAGTTTGAATTGCATCATCCTACAGTGTTATTCCTTATCCCTAAATACCTGCACCCAGCCAGTCAGCGTTTGCCATGTATGTACACTTACATGATATAACTCATTGGGACTGCAGGGACTTCCAGACTTTGGCTGGTCTAATGTTGTTGATGATGCAAAGAGAGGATGCTAAAGAGGATGTGAATGTGGAATAGTCTGTCTTGACACTGCTATAATATTGCTTATGTTAAATGATATTAAAATATATTCTGTGGTCACAGAGGTGAAGATATAGTGCTGGGTGAGGGTTCTGCAAGACTATCTGACAAGATCAGGGCCGTCTGCAAAGACAAGTGATGTTACCATGGGCAGAGTTAACATGGATCCTAATTAAAGAGTTTCACACCATCAGACCTTGTTTCTGTTGCTTATAAGCCCAGTGAATTTTAAATAATTACATTGAAGCTCCACTTACAGGTGGTTTTGGTCTTTTTTATGTTAATATAAGTTACTTGATTACATCTCCAAAAGCTTAAAAGAAAAAACTCACATTTCCATTTTTAAAATTTGAAAACAAGTCAGGCACTCAAAATTTAGAAAGTTCCTAATTTATAACCCTTACATAACATTGTTTTTCCTCTCTTCAGGTGAATACTTCATCTAATTGATAAACTAAATAATCCTCTTGGGGAAGGCATTTAATTCTGGACTCTTCATGCTTCTAAATAATTGACTTCTCCATCAAAACTTTCAAAACTACAGTTATTTTTTTAAAAATTAGACATATTCAAAACTTACCTACTGATGTAGATGAGGACTTGGCACTGTTCTTCACAAGTGCCTTCTGTACAGAGCCTTGCTATACATACGTGAGCCTTTGAAGAGATTTTTCTGCATGTATGCTCAGCCTAATCTCATTGCCAGTAATAGTGACTTCACATTTTTATGCTTATTTGGACTTTCCAGTGCGTTTAACACAAAATGCAGTCTTTTTACCGTACTTTTAGTATAATTGGAAAGAATCCCTGATTTTTTATTTCATCGCAGTAAGAAAACAGTAAACTTTCTAACAACATCTAGCCTTCAATAGAAAAGGCACAGATTCTTTTAGAGGGAACTTCAGTAGATGCTCCTGTGTCTTTGAACTCACTCACACTTTTTATTCATAGTGCACGTACAACTCAGTGGGAGCCAGGGAAAGGGAATAGTTCGACGGGTGCTCAGTTTTGAGGTGCAGCATATGTTTACGCAGGTATCTGGATGTATCCCCTACCCTATGTACTCTCTGCAGCTAGAGGAAGGCTTCCAAACTTCTCTGTTACAGAAAAACCACCCACCTTTTTAATATTGACATAATCTCATTGATATATATTTAATTTCTGTATTTGACATACTTATTTTAGATACTTATTAATACCTATATACTCTCAGGCTGTTTTGAGGAAGGTGGTACACCTCAGTCTTAGGAAATCGTTACACCTCCACCCTGTAAACATGATCACACTGTCACAAGCCGACGTGTCCCCCCGGGGAGCGGTGGGGTGACCCGAGCAGGGAGTCGCCTCCCGCACGGCTCTCGCAGGGGGCCTGGGGACCGAGAAGCCCCTTGCAGGTGCCGCTGCCTGCGGGCCCGGGGCTGGGGACGGGGGACGGGGCGGGGGGGTGTTGAGGCCGTGCCTTGGGCTCTGCTGCCCTCCGGTGGTCCCGCGGGGAGGGTCCGGCCTGGGGGGCGGGAGGGTGTTCCGGGAAGGGCGCTCTCCCCCGGGTCACCTGTCCCCAACCCCCCGCTCCGAGCCCGCTGCAGAACAACCGCAGGACAGGGCAAGCCGGACCCCTGGGATGCCAGGTAGAAAGCCCACCCTCGCCTCCCCCCTCCCCAGCAGGCTGCGGCAGGAAAGATTTAAGAAAAACCCAAGAAATGCGTGCGCGGAACTGAAGAGGGATGGAGGGTGCTGGTGGAGAAACTGCGGTTTATTCTTCAGCGTCAACTTGTGCTGGAGCCACCCTCGCCCCAGGCGTCACTTTGGGAGGTGCTGACACACACCCATAGCAAAAGGCAGAAAGGAGAGAAGATACAGCCAAGGCAGAAGGTAGAGCAGCTTGTCCGTGTCTATAAGCAATGGAACCAAAAACGCAGGCTGGGCATCCTTATCCCAAGCCCAGCTTTATTTCTTAGGGCAGTGGTTTGCAACCTTTGCCGGCCTGCAGCCAGGTAACCCCCCAGCAGCACAGCAGCATGGCACTTGGCTCTTGCCAGCCATATCAGATGTCCCCGTGGGGAATTTGTTGCCCTTGGGTCACAACTTAGGGATTACCATGCTGCACACCCACACTGGGTTACCCATCTAGCACAGCCCACAGCAGATCCCTGTAGCCTGATGTAAACCACAGCAAATTTACATATCATAAGGAGGAAGGCAAGGAAAGGTAACATTGTGTTATTCTATTTGTGGAAATTACGCCAGCTTGTCTCCTGCATGTTTTTTCTTTCTCAGACAAACACCATCTCAAAAGATGACTTTTCAATTGGCTGAAATCAATTCGCTATAGCTATAAACATGCACATTTGGGCAATGTTATAAAGGCTGCATTTAAAAGGAAGAAGAAAAAAAAACTGAGCAAAAGTTGATTGCTTCACATCATTATTGGCAATTCAGTTCAGTTACTAGTAAACTGTTAACTATATTAAGCAAACTTTCTTTGACTCTGACTAGTCAAGCATTGCTATGAAAGTATACAAGCTCTAAGTAGGCCAAAATTACAGCGAACTCTCTGCATTGTCCAGAGCAAGGAAGGAAGTTGGTAGCTAATAACACCACAGTAATAACACAGCCTCTGCTGCTTCCCATGACTCCACAAGCTCCCTTACCTTATGGTGTCTAGGGTTTCCAAACTTCTCCAGCCCTACCACAGCCAGCTGCTAACATCTGAAACACTTGTGCTGCTCTCTTTCCTGCTCCTCTACCATGGGGTTGGAGGAATCAACGTAACATTTACAGCACCAGAAATCCGTGCTCTACATCCCTCTATCCATCCCTAATTCTGGAATCTCAGGGTTTTCCTGGTATTTTGGCCTGATGCACTGCAACATTAACAGAACTGCAGAAATACAAGTCACATACAAACAGCCGCAGTCTCCTTCCTGCCTGGATGTTTATAAACTGCAAAAAACGTTGGCCTGAGAATTGCCACCAGGATCCATTTGAGCCACCTTCTCATCTTGTGAGACCATTGTCTGCTCCTAGTTTCCAATATCCTTTGATCACATCTTAAAGCTGAAGCTTCTTACATGCTGACATTACACAAACAGGCAGATGTTAATTCAAACTACAGGTTTATTTTGGTGTATTTATCCAGCAGCTTCTAACTGTAATTCATTTTATTCCAAATCTGTGCAAGGAATATGTGTCTTATTTATACTCCATTAAATATGAGCTTTAATGATTCTGAAGAGTGTTATATCACCAGGAAGAGGCACAGTGCTCAAAAAAGTCAAGATTCTGTACCAGGGCAGTACCTTCTGCGTTTATCATGCTGTTAGCTGGCAGCAACGTGGGACCAGAGTCTATACATGGATCGAGAGCTACAATGCAGGACATGCAGAGCAGGGACAGGGACACAAAGATGGCTTTAAAATCCCTGTATGCCTCCTGCACTTCCAGGTCTGGGTTACCAAGTCCTTCCCTTCACCTCCATGGGATTGCTACTGAGGACTCCCCATGTAGCTTCATTGCCCTGTACATCTTGGCCTGAATGTCTCACAGCTGAACATGGAGAATGCTTCCCACAAATCAGAGGGTTATTTCTAAGTCCCATATCCTGCTAGACCTACAAAGCGTGGAGCTTTCCTCGTGGCTTGATCATGACTTTCATTTTTTTAAGCAATGTGTTACTATAGCATGAAAGGGTAGCAGAAGTACCTGTGAGCAGCCCCTGATTTTGTGGTCATTCCCTTTAGAGCATGGTGCTGATTGTAAGTTCAGCCTTACAGCTTCCCCACATAACACCCCCTTAAAATTTGTAGTAAATAACATTGTCCAAGTTAGTGCCACGTATGCTACGCTCCTCGTGTCTCGCTAGCAAAGCCCTCTCTGCCACAGCCTAAGCTAGAATGCCTTTTGTTTACAATTTCACCAGCTGAAAGACCCTTTTGAGAACAAAAAAAAAAAAAAAAAAGAGGGGAAAGAAAGAAAGCTGAAGAGGCCACTATGAGGATCTAATCTATGGCTAAGACCACCCCTTGACTGGCAGTCTGTATTGCCATCAGCTGTATGCATCATGAACGCATTCGAGTTTAGATCAGCTGTCTGTGCCTTCTCCCTCATTAACATTGATAAAAGCGATGGCCTCTGCCGGGCGCGCGGCATTCCTCAGCATACCAGCTGCAGCTCTATCTTAATGCATCCTATGGGCTTGGAGAATTAATTAGTTCTGATAGTCACCATGTTTCAAAATGATGGCTGTCATAACCCCGCAGATAAAATTACACACCCCTAGAATTTTCCACATTGCCCATTCAGACTCTCCATAGGCCACCGTTGGCTTCTTCAGATGTATGGCACTGGAAAGATTTAACTTGCCAAACCTTTTTTTTAAATCTCTTTGTTACATTCCAATTAAGTCTGTGTTAATCAAAGGCAGTATTTCCCAAATATCCCTCCCCCCCGCCCTCCTTTCCACAGGCCTCCTCCTAGGCAACTTGATGGTTTGTGCCCCCCTTCCTCCCACCTACAATTAGCATTCAGACGTTTCTCTTGGCAGAGTCAAAGCCTCCCTCCCCCTAGGAAGCTTTCTTCTTCTGAGCACATTTTATCTTTTCCTACCCCTCTGCAAGGTGCTTTAGCCAGTTTCTAAACAAAGAGCAAAGTGACTTTTCTCAGACATGTGGAGCTTCAAACTGTATTCAAACACCCCTGTGACAGTTTTCCTGCTGTCACTGGCTCTAAAACAAAAGCCACATACAGTAGAAAAACAGTAATTCATTTATTTTCTGCTGCTTACTTTCAAATGATTAAGTAAAAATATCGAATTTAGCTCAAGACTGCCCTCACCCTTGACATTCTTTAAGACCTCACTAATGAGGCTGCTCCCTTGGGAGAGGAGATGAGCTGCACGTAGGGTGGGATGTACCAGAAAAGCAGTACCAGCTTTTATTACACAGCACTCATGAGCGTTTGGGCTGCAATGAGTGCTCTGCTTCAAAATGCTCATATTTCTTTTTTATTTCTTCCTCTAAAATGATGGTTTTATCATATGATGGTGAAATGGCTGAGCTTTGTATGAGCCTCTGAGAGCTCATCATATGCAGTTCAGCCATCCCTGTTAAGAGAGCTTCACATTCAGAAAGTTCAGGGCAATGATATACAATGTGAGTCATGTAGACAACAGTCAATTAGGTTTTTTCTCTAATGCAAAAAATTATGTGGTTAACAAAACAGTGTGGAGGAAAGTGAGGGCTGCAGCCATCCTGTCTGTATCTCCACTGGTTTTTATTCACTTCTAAACTGCCCTCATGCACCAGAGGCCTGACTCTAAGAAAGAACATCTAGCTCATTGTGACACTGAAATGAGTTGCAGCACAAAACATTGTTTTCAAAAACACCTACATAAATGAACCACTGCATTTTCTCTGGTTGGTTGACATTTTCAGCACAGAAATAGAAGCAGCAGTTTAGAGAGAGGCAGTAGGTGGATGAAGAAAATAAAAAGGCAACAAGCTCACATCTACTTAAAGTAGGAGCATCCAGTCCACGAATGCAATAGCAGAGCAGGCATAGAAGGAAGGCAGCGATACACACAAGTGTATGCCACAGCACATGGTACTTGCAGTATTACAGCACACAAAATGACTCTTACTAATCTTTTTCCCCACACTGCTTGCAATCTCAAAGTTTACAGAGGTACAAGGATGACTTGCAGCTAACACAGAGATCATCCAAGTGGCCGGGATATCCCCATGGAGGCTTGACTGGACTCCTCCATGTCAAATTGATCCCATCTTGCCCACGGTCACTGTCACTCCTACATTGCTTGCTGTCACTTCCCTCACATGTATCAACATTATTTACAAAAAGGGGACCAACCCCACAGACACATTTGTATTTTTGGTATTTGTCATCTAAGGCTTCCAAAATTTCCACCTTCTTGTAGGAACGAAAGAGGTCCAAGACCTCTCCACCACTCCAGCTGGACACAGAATGAAGCACAGCACAAAGCTAAAATAATATATCCTGCTAAAGCCAGAAAAAAAGTAAGAGTAGGAAATGCAAGAGCACAAAGGTCTCAGCTGAGCTGTATAAGCAGCAAGATAACAAGAATGTGATACCCTGCCACCATGACCCTGGAGGAGAACGGCCGCAGAGCTACACAGGCTGGGTGGCCAGGACAGGATACAAACACGTCAAGGGCAGGAGCCAAACGTTGGCACAGACGTGGCAATGCACAAGGTAGCACACTGACAAGTGAAACTCCCACTGGGGATCCTAGAGGTGTGTGGACCCCTCAGCACTCTGTGGCCAGGCACCACCAAGAAGAGGGGAGAAAGGACACAAGTCCCAGCCTGCAGGGACCACCACCTTCACAATTCTAAAAGCACAGGGCAAAACCTGGCAGACAGCGTGTCCTGCCCGTGCCAACAGCGTGCCAGCACCCAACACCCCCACGGACAACAGCGCTAGAGCCAGCAGCTGCCTGGTACCTCAGGCACTGGCCAGGCCATCCAGGCAGCCTCCTCCCAGGCAAGGTGCTACACCAGCTCCCTGGCTGGCTGGTGGGTACACTGCCACACTGCACAGGCTGCTTCAAGCACTGGGGTGCCACCTCCCCACCCCTCAAGTCCTCGGGGAGCCCCGTCCTGTGTGTCTGCTGATGTATCAGCTTGTACTTCTGCCCAGAGTGGGGTAGGAGCTGGACAGACAGAGTCATAGTTAGAGCCTGGCACTATATTTAACCCTCAAACAAGGGGTCTGGTCCCCATCACCAACATGAGGAAAGGGTGGCTGTTCCTCCAGAGCAGGGAAAGCAGCCGTCACAGCATCTAGCAGGGAGGGGGTGCTTCCACATGAAGGGAGAGGAAGGAAAGGGAAAAAGGGTTTACTTCACACAAATGCCTATACGGGAGGTAAGAGCAGATAACAAGAGAGCTGATGTGTGTTGCTTGTTATCTCGATCTACAGGACAGGAAAGGGACGTGCTTGATTTACAGCTCCTTTCATCACTGTGCTGTCTGAAGGGGCAACAGGCAAGAAACCCAGCTGACCTCAAGCTGCTGCAGGAGCTGTCGGCTCCTGCCATCACACACACGGGGACCAGGCAAACACGTTATGCCCAGGCAGCACAGACCCTGCCCACACCCAATAAGGCACACCTGCAGAAGAGGGAGGATAAGTTTTACTCCCAAACATTCTGCAGAGAACAGGATGCGTCCATGGGCTATCATCACACAGGAGAAAAGATCCTCCAGGATTCTGCTCTCTTGGAGAAAAGTCTGAGCCATTCCTTCTGCCAGGCCAGATCATCCATTGTAAGCAAAACTGAAGTAACATGAAAGGTCTTGACCTCAGAAAAGAGAAACGGCACTTCTCAGGGCCATACATACCGTCAGCACATACATCACAACCCCTGGCTGCTATCTGCTCTGCATAAACAAGAAGTTATTTACTTTTCTTGTCCTATAGCAGAAAGGAACAGGATCTGATGAGCACGCAGGAAACATCTTGCCCTGCCAAATCCTACTAGCAATTTTGCAGTACTTAGTTAATCCGTACAACAAAAGCAGACAAGTTTGTGTATTATACGTGTATCACCACTGAGTTCTTTAGGAAAAAACCATGGAGTTCAAGATAACAGGCTACAACTGCATCAAACATTACATTTGTGGTCTAAAGGTGTATGCAGCATCTAGCCATGACCGCAGGTAAGAATTTGGGAGAAAGCACTACATTTGCAGCTGTTGTGGACTCTTCAAAAACTTAAGCTAGCTTCAAAGCACAACTTTGTATTAAGGCACCCTTATGGAGTGCCTTCAGGTGACTGAAAAATGATAACATCAGGGTGACAAAGCAAAGCTGGCAAACTGGAGGCAGCTAAATTATTAGGTATTTCAGACATGAGAGAGGCTGCTTTCACAAGACTGACCAGAGCAGCAGCAAAGAGCAGCACTACAAAAGAGCTGAACAACTCTGAGAAGAAAGAGAAACAGTTTTGCTTTTGTCAAATCTAGACGTCTGTCTACTCATCCCTTCTAATCATATGCAGTAACATAGCTGAGTTAATTTTCCTCTGCTTAGCTCCAAGAAATCAGCCAAAACCATTTAATAAAAATAGCAAAAATTTTTTTTAGAAAAACCACTTTCTTATCCAGCTCACCAAAGCTGGAGGATGTTCTTTTGGCCTCCTCAGATAGTAGTATTTCTCCCAGAATCACATTCAGGAGACCCACCGTTATGCTATTAGGGCTGATAAGCCAACTTCCAGAGATCCTTTGCTCTGCCTTAGATCCGTTGAACAAGCATAACAATGACAAGCACAGCAGTTACTCCAGTCCCCTATCCATGCCCACCTAAAAGAAGAAAATATCTTCTGTCATACTAGTTCAGTGTCCTTGGTTTTGTACTGTCAACAAGCTTCAGAGAGAGGGATAAATGAACAGAGCCCTGTCAGGATATCCTGTCATTCAGTTAGGAAAGGTTTATTCAGCTTTGCAGTGAAAACTTTCAGCAAAATAACCTGCGTTTTGGAATTTTTCCTGCCCACAGGCAAGCTTCACATGCTGTATCTTCCACTCATTTTCCTTCAGGAAGACAAGAGTCCTGTTAAACTATTTGCCTAAGAATGCAGAAGAAATAGCAGCTCTAACAAAAGACCATTTTACGTCAGAATTTTAGTTCTCATGTCTGGAGGGCTTTGAAGGACAAAAATCAACTTCATCACAATGGAAATAAATTCAGTTGTTTTATTCTTCTTGGGCTTTTTGGCTGCAGTGAAACTGTGTTTAACATCACAGGTCCCAGATGAGGTAAGAAGCAGCTTTTTATTTAAGTAATGAATTATTATATGTCTGTATTACAATATAGGGGTGGGGTTGTTTCACTGTTAGAGAGAGAACTGTTATCAGATACTGTCTCTTATAGAAGAAAAATCCACCTTAACAGTCACTGATGCATACGACACTGAATTATAAACTAAGAGCTCTGCAATTCTGTCATCTGAAATAACAGAAATGTATTTTTACTCCACATGAGAATTTAGTTCAAAGGATATGTCATAAGTAAAGTGAAAAGTCTCTAAAAATGGCAAATGTGGCAAAAGACTGTAGCTGAAACATTTGTCAAAAACAACAATAGAAAACAGAATTTCTGCTAAGTCAGAAGATAAAAGCAGAATTTTTTCCATAGTGAAAATTATCCATTCCACTAACCGCAAGGAGGAAAAGGTATTTCAGATAGATAGGGGGAAAATTCTAAGGGATTAAGCTAATGGAAGTAATTGTATAAAGTCATAAATTTAAGTAAAAGGTTTGTAGACTTTTGGGGAAGTGGTGCATTTGTCATGGACGAATCCTGTGGATCTGTGGAATTTCACAAAATCTGTTTTCACCACCCTTGTAGAGAGGCAGAAAGTGTTGGGGTACGTATCTGAACCAGGAGTTCAACAGCGAGACATTCACTCATCTAAACTGTCTCACAGCATGAGGCTTTAAATTACTGTGTTCTGGAGAACAAATACTTGTAGAAAAGGAAACAAAAGGACAGGGAGAAATTGCGGTGATGGGGTGGAAAGGGGAAGCCACTCAGGGGTTTTGTGGATTTTTTTGGTTGGGTGGGTTTTTTAAATGCTAAAATACTTTGAAAAGTACAAACAAGTGCTGGGAAATGCTTTAAATGTACTCTGTCTCTAAAAAAAGAGCCACTAACAAATCACTTTTCTTCCATTTTCCCTACCAACAACAAGGGAAAAGGAGGAAATGGGAGAAAGTGGAAATAACCCCACCATTCCAAAATAAATAGTGTTTTATAGCTGGTAGTAAGGAAAGGGTATAACTTATTTTCATTTTACCTTTTTGAAATCTCTTTGAATTTTCTCATTCCAAAAATGTAATTTTGTGGGGTGCCTTTTCGAGGACAACTTCTGCAATGAGATAATTTCAGCCACTCCTGCCAACAGCTTTTTCACTTCTGAACCTGAATATCCTGCAAGTCCAGCCATCTGCTCTTAATGGTTTACACCGAGCACCTGCGAGGAGCACGAGTTGGTTCAGTAACATACTTCTTTAAAGGCTCAAAAAAATCAGCCAACACTCTGAGTTTATGATTCTTCCACATTAACAGTACTGATTTGACTCAGCAGTAATGCTCCAAGGATTAAAGGTGCCTGGCCTGTGTGCATTTGTGCTTTGTTGGTTCTTGCTCTGGTGCTCTCATTAAGGATGGGACATTGAGGTGGCTGCGCTGGTGCTGAACAACAGGGTTTTGAAAGGCTTGAAGCATTCAACCCCCCTCGTGTTGGTGCCTCGTGAGGTCGTTTTGGATGGGAAGCGAGGTGCAGAGATGCTCTAGTTTAAATGCTCTGCTGAGAGGGCAGGGAGGCTGCTCAAGTCCTCCCAGCATGGCACTGCTCACCGATTTGGCCAGTGTCTGATCGAGCTGTGTCCACATTATACCCACATCTGGAATAAGGTCTCAGTTTTATTTCAAAGATGCTTGAAATGCATCTATGCAACAGTAAGAGGCTTTACTAACCAAATACTTTAATGTTATCTAGATCAGATTTCAACAGTACATTTATAACGACTAAAATTTGACAACTAAATAGATGTTGCAATGAACTTATAACTGGGTGATGACCGTCAAGTGGAATCCCTCAGAACTCATGAAACTTAATCTCCTTATCAGTGACTGTGTTACATCCCCACAATGTTCACTACTGAAACGTGCTGCTGTCACAAACATTGAAGGAAGGATAACTAACAAGGGGAGAAACTGCTGGGGTGAGGGTTTCATCCAGGACTACTAGGCTGTAGCACATACAGAAATCCTGCACAAGGTGCCAGTGTACCCACCCAGGCCAACCACGAGCTTCTGCAAAAAGGCTGCAGCATCCCACACATGCCCAGAAGGTCCAGTACTACCTGGACGGCACAGGGCTGCATTTGCACATATCTTGTTTGGGAATCCCTGGACAGAAATACTGGAGGATTTCCATTAAGCAACACTGCCATGGGGTCCATCCTTGGAAGTGGTGGCTTGGAACATGCCCTGCATAGCAAATGACCTGAAGCTCCAGCAGCGATGCTGCTGCACAAATGGTTGACAGTCAATCTGCCAAGGCAGGGGACAAAGACGACCTTGCAGGGGGAGCATGCAGGTCCCATTCATGCCCACAGGAATTGCCCAGACTGGGTCTGACACTCCCTATCCAGGTGGGCTATTGGCAAACTGGGCAGGCTCAGGAAGAGAGCTGGGGGGTGACTCAAGGACTGGGAAAGAGGAGTTACAGCAAGGGATTCAAGAAATTATATTTATTTAGGTGCACCATAAAAATGTACTTTGATCTCAGACTCTAAGTATTCATAGGAAGGGAGTAGTACACTGTAACAGAATAGATTTCTACCTGTCACACAACTACAGAAAAGCAACAACTGGAGACTGAAGCAAAACCATCACAGACAAATCATAACAGAAGTAACACACCATGGTTTGTTTCTCCACAACTGACTATTTCCAAATTCAATGAATACTTCCTAAAAGGTCTTCTTGTTCAAACTAAATTTGATACAAGAAGCTCCATTATCCTGTATTGTGCTCCTCTGGTATAATTGTCCTTCTGGCTTTATGATCTGGGAAATTACTTAAAATATCCACAGACAACTATTAACATAATATTTTGAAATGGATGATGCTGCTAGAACTGGCCCTTACATACACACATGCACGCAGGCACACACACAGTGGACAGGCACAGTTTTTCAAGATAAATGTTAAGCATTTCCTCATGTTGCCCTGGTAATGATTCAGACATTGCCTTAATTGACTACTCGACTGCTTAATTGAAATCCCATTTAGAGAGTTAATTTCAGTTCTATTGTGTCAGATAGGAAGTTTCTCATGGTCGATATTGCTTGAGTGAGTTAAGACCACCTAAATGGGTCCATACTTAGAGAACAGTGGGTAAATGGTTATCTTAGAATAGAAAATGGAGCAATTCACAGTACTTCCTCTCCAATAATTATTTCATTTATTATTTTTTGTTGGTCTTTAAGATTATATTTTGCATTAGATTATTTCTCGCCATTTGTGGATTATGAACTCACTTCTATGAATACTCACCAGGAAGTAAGAAGATGAAGCCAATGTTAGACGGAATTCATCAGAGACTGTTTCCTTTAAAATAGGTTGACTGTTTTAGTAATAGGAAACAGATACTGGGTTTGGCACATAGACATTTTCAAATCTATGATTTCTATAACGACAAAATACTGTTGTCACAATACCCCTTTGCCACCTTCTCAAGTATTTTGTCAGATTTTCATTCTTGAAACTGGGACCTCCACATCAAGGGGAGTGAGCCCTTGGAGTTGAGCTAGAGGACTATGGCCAGGTTTCCCAAGCTGGGCTGGTTCCTTCTGTGGCTTACTCTAGATCCAAAAAGAGGAGGCTGATCTTCTCAGATCTCAAATCTCAAATCTACCAGATCTGACTGCAAAGCTAGGTGTCATTCTTTTAAACCAATTTGGAAACACCGTCTGTAGTCTTTTAATTCACTGTGGTGGTGCTGATAATATGAAATAGCTTTTGAGAGGAACAAAGGCTTGTGCTGTGCTCTGTGTGCAAAGAGCCACAAGCAACTTCCTCCTCACCTTGCATTTAGTTTTGCCATTGACTGGAGAAGGCATTTGCCAGCACTTGTCTTTCTCCATCCTGCTCTGGGTTTGCACGGTAACTTCAGAACTGATGCGCTGTAGGCTGATGCTGTCTCAGTAACCGGACTTTTAAGTCTGCTGAACTTAGTATCTATTGATAAAGCATTCTTAGGAGAAATAAGACACTCAGAATGGTTTATCCTGCAGTGGTTGGACATATGTTGTGCAGACAAGACTACTGCAAAGTCCTAATATGTGGTCTATTACCTAGTTCGGCTCCAGAGCAGGGAGCTCCTGCTGAAATGCATAGAGCTTATGGCTGTGAGTGAGAACAAAGCAGAATTACATTTGACATTTTTCAGCAGTACCACTGCAGGCAGAGTTAAAGCAACTCAGAGAAGTTTTTCCTTCTTTTTAATTAATCTTCTCATATTACAGATGAAGAAGCAATGTGACCAAAAGCTTCTCATTCGAATGAAAACTCAGTGTGTACCTTGCTCTTTAAACCTCGAAACCCAGTGCCCTGCTGGTTACACCAAAATTACCAACGGAACTGGGATACCAGACTGCAGGTATCTCTTCTGTCAGAGCTTTTCTGCATGAATGTTGTTCTCCATGAATTAGATGTTAGTTCATGTTACAAATGCTGTATTCTATGCTGTTTCCTTAAGGAACATTTATTGTTGGCTTCATTAGCTCCAGAACTCAAGCTTCATTCAGAGTACCTCAAGCCTAACATTAATCAGCAAATGGTATAAGAGGAAAATAAACATTGCTATCAATGGCCTGTCAGATGTTCTTTTAAGTGATATCATAAAATCACTTCCTTGTTCATTCTGAATAATAGATATGAATTATATATAAATATTATACAATAAATATATATTATCGTATAAACTATATTTAAACATAGTTTATATCATATATTCTCATATAAATAATATTTTTTAAATTGCCAGATTGGGGAGGGGTGGGGGTTGAAGGGCAGGAAGATATATATCAAAACAAATCTGAAATCTTGCCTTTCAGGTTAAAAAAAAAAAAGGAAAAGCAGTATTTTAGGGAAAATGTAACTATTTTGAGCTTACTTAGCATTTAAGGAACCTTGATATTAAATAATTTTTAAAATACTATTTCAAATCAAAAGTAAGCAAAAACTGCTGTGTTTAGGTTGCAGAAATAAAAATTAAAGATAAATATACTATGCAAATGAAACAGCTGCAAGGATTTTTGTAGACTTTGATGTTCAATGTATGTTTAAATGAAGAAAAAAAGGCAGATCAACGCAACTAAGCTTCAAGTACTTTGGTCTGACACTGAAAGGAGGAGAGGAGGTTAAGAATTTCATTTTTCCCCATAGGAGACTTTTAAGTACTTTACAGCAGCTCCAACTTCTTTTCCTCAGGTATTATCTAGAAATGAAAACGCACACACTCTCTTTTCTGGGATGTCGGCATCATTGTACGAAGGAATTTGAACAACCTGAGTGCTGCCAGGGACACTGGGGCCCAGACTGCATGCGTAAGCTTTTTTTTTTTTTAAAAAAAAAAAATAGAATCTGAGTTGAAGCAAAGCAGTGATTTATCTTCTTTTCAGAAACTATTCCTGTGAGAACTTTGGTCCTCAGAGCTTATTAGAGGAGTAGTAATAACAAGCAGTTTTCAGCTAAAACTTAGAGGATTTGGAGAAACACATATTCCAAGCCTAATCTAACAAGAAAAATTAATAGAAAAATTCAAAAGACTCAGGGAAATCCCTTGGTTTTGAGATTTTTAGAACAAATCATTTCATTCAATGCCTCCAAAATGATTTTTCATTTAGGAGTATCTTCACAATGGATTTTTAAAACTGAGATTTTAAAACTGCAAGTTTAAATGTTTCATTTTATGTCAAAAAAAGCCTCACCTGCATCCACATCATTCACAGATCTCTTCTTTAATTCTTTTTTTTTTTTTTTTTTTTTTTTTTTTTGGATGCAGGGAGGGTCTTTTCTTTCAGCTCAACTTGGAACAGTTTTTCCCTCCAAGTTTTCTGAACTGCCCACGTATGCTGAAGGCCATTATGAAGCAGGGGTAATCAGAAGTGCCTCTCCTCCCACTGCCCCTTCCTCAGGAAAAGCCTTTCAGCATCCCCACAAGTGCATCACCCCACAGGCTACTGAGAGGGGCATCAAGACCTGCAGAGGAAGTTTTTCCTTGCCCAGACAGAGAATTTCCTTCTTTAGTTAATGGGGTCAAGGTCTGGTTCAATGTCCATGAAGTCCTTTTGTCCACAAAATAGATTAAAAAAATAATAATAATTTTAGCCCAAGCTATGATTTGAATTCCAGCCATTTATCTACTAAAGCAAAACAGCCAAATCCCAGCTTCCAGCTACTTCTGTAGAAAAGACAGGCAAATAGCTGAGTACGTAGCGTGTGGTCATGTCTTCTGAAGATAACTACATGTGTGGTGATTTACTGTCTTCCTACCAAATGCAGTCTAAGTGCCTGGTACGAATAAGGTAACTCTACACGTGATCATCACCCCATTTCAGGGTGCTCTGGGCACCACGCGAGGGGCATTGGTGTTTCCAGAGAGGGGCAGAGCTCTCTGCCCCTGAGCCAGAGCCCTGCCTGCACCACCACGGGCAGGAGGCTGCAGAGGCAAGGAAGCCCTCTCTTCCTTTGAACAAACTTCCTGGTCCCAAAAAGCAAATAATCAAGGTCTCAGCATTGTTTCTGCTGTCATTTGGAGGAGGAAAATAGCTCTTTGCATTATCACAATCTCTCCAAGAACATACGACGTGCCTTGAAATGTTTGGAGGAAAGCCAGTCCTTCCTGAGGCCAGAGAAAAATCCCTGACTAGGGGTTTAATTCACATTTAGCATCTGACAGTAATGACAAAACTGGCTTTTAAATAGCACTCTGACTTCCTTAACAGATAGCTCATTCTGAAACACACAGTGCTAATGAAAGATGTTTTGTCCCACTCCCTCCCCACAAAGCGCCCCAAGCCAACCAGCCACAGAGGAATCCCTTTGGTAAAAAGTGTAAAGGAAAAAGGGAAAGGTATGGTGGGGGAAAGGTCCAGGGGGAAAAAGCACAGCCTTTTAACACTGCCAGTATCATCCAGCCACAGATACCACTGCTAGGGGAGCTCAGATGTCCCATATGTGTAACCGATGAGCTTCAGCAGGAGCTCAGCTCAGGTTCCCACTCTGGGCAAATATTTCCATGGCTCCAAAGCAAAGCCTGGGGACCAACTGAATGGTGCATGGTATGAGCAACTGAGTAAAAAACACCGTAAGAATAAAGGAAAAAAGGAGGAAAAAAAAAAGGCCAAGAGGAAAGATAATAAATTTAATTCTATCAAATTATATGCTCCAAACTACATCTCTACAAGTTCTACCCACCACTTCAGCCTGCAGGGAGACAGATGAAAAGAAATAATCCCAGAAGCTGCATTTGAAAACACTTGGGAATTAAACTAAATTAAACTATGAGGCAAAAAGTCTAGTAGATTTAAGCTCTTTTGGCCTAGATATAAAGATGTGGCCTTCATACTCTGATGGTTGTAAGAGCTAAGCAGAAGTATCTCTTCCTTACTACTTTTTGGAAAACGTCCTCAAGAAAAGCAAAGGTCTCACTTCTCCCCAGTACCAGGGTGGCAGCAGGGGCTGTGCCACTGTCACTCCAGTGTCCCGGCACTGCCTCCTGCAGCCCCACCAGCCAGGGGGAAGTGCTTTATCTGCCTGACCAAACTCATACAATATGGTAATTTGCTAAACTTCGGATAAAGCTGTCCCTTGGTGCTGGTATCAAAACAAGAGGCAACAGTAGTGAAGACAAGGGGAAGTGTAATGAATGCCAACTGCAAAAAAAACTGTTTCATCAGCAATTTTAAAGTATCCTGTCCTAGAAATTATACCATAAACGCTGAGTTTTTGCTTTCTTTGCACATCAATTAAAACATCATTGCAGGTAAAATTGTTTCAATTCAGATCACGCATTAAACAGTTTGCATCTGTGTCAGTGCTAAAGATGAAATTTACTTATCACATGGTAGCCAGAAAACAAGATTCACTAAAAGTCACTTTTTAAAGATTAAAGTATTTATTACTTTACCTTATTTCTGCTTATTCCATCTCAATTCTTAATAAATATTTTTATTTCAACATGCATGAGACAAACTGCACTAAAATTTTCAGCTTTAAATATATTGTTTTTTCACAAGAAGTTTACTCAGATCCGGGGGACCTCACAGACTCATCATTAAGGAATAAAATAAGAAATACTAAAAGATTGGTATAAAGCCAAAGTCATCACTAATATTAGGTGTATACATATACACACCGATTTATCTGCTCATCACTGTCCAAAACAAACTCATTTTCATGAAAACCGCCACATCACTTAAACGCTTTAAATCAGGATTAAGTTACTCAGTGGGAGCATAAATCCAGTGATGCCTATTTCCACTCACACAGAACAGAGACTCTTTATAAGCAATAAATCTACCAGTAAGGCACAGAAAAGAACCTATGAGGGCAGTAGGAGTTTGACACATTTAGATAACAACCTGCATCAGGATTATGGCACTGAACGGGAACTCCAATTGCGGGAAGGAAGGGCTTATAAAAGGGAGTTAAATCATTTCCACAGAGAGGCTGACAACTATAAAAAATGAGGATATCCCTACTAGTGAAAAAAACTGAAAGAACAATCTGACTAAAAATTACTGTAACATGCATTTCCTATAGGTGACCTTTCAGTAAAAATTTGAATATTGAAAAATTTTGGCCAAAAATTAAACTATTCTGATTTAGAAATATGTACCTTATCCTCTCCTGCTGGCTAGGGTTTTGGGTCAGATCCTGTCTCACCTGATATATCACTGCCTGTAGTCATGGTTTTAGCACTAGAAGATCTAACAAGCATAGTACATCTTCAGCACAGCGGTTTTACTAGTGACCACAGCCCACTGGACAGAAGTGGGTTACGGGATACCCAAATTTCAATTTCCAAGATCGTTTGAATCAAGTATCATAGTCTTATGGGAGGTAGCAGGGAAAAGGAAAAACTTTCCACATAAAGCAAATACAATTTGTGGGGAAAAGAAAAAGGCTTATTTAAACGCTAACTTAGCATCAAATATAATTCTAACAGAAAATTTTCAATCAATCAGAGCTGTATTAACACAGAGAAGCAGCAGTCAGGCGAACTCCACCTGTATCAAAAAAGCTGACCGTTTAGAGTGGCTGCAGATAGAGGGGGATCAATGGGGACAAAATCAATATGGTACTAGAAAAAAACTATTTTTGGTGCAATCCTTTGATTACCATCACTAGCTTAAGTTCCCAGACTAGAGAGGGTGATGCTCTCTCTGCTGAAGCTGAGATTCTAGTGAAGAGAAGAGATTCAGACAGCTGCAAAACAGCAGCCATCACTCGAGGTCCCTGCCTGGCCCTAAACCCTGCAGCCTCTGAGGTTGTCACCCGCAATGTGCAAGGGAAGCATAAGGGTCAGAGCAAGCTGGCTGGTGGGTTAAACACTGTCATTTCCAGCATGTCCAGGAGGAGCTGCGTCACCATGCAACAGGAGAGGACATTGCTCCCAGGGTATAAATGGGGATGGAACATGCACTTGTCAGGTATGTCCTTTCTTTTAAGCGAAAAAATGTAGCAATAGCATGTAAGCTTTGCTAAGAAATAATGCGTATTCCACTGTGTAGATACATTAAAGGAAAGTATTTCAGAAAGAGCAGAGGTGATCTGCTTGGAGTTAATTTTTTGCTTGGATCACACTAATCTTCACACTATTATTTGCACAGATTTGAGCATGTTCGGGTTAAATTATTAAAAAGTTCTTCCATCTTGCCTTCCCGAAACAGGTGTTTTGAGTTCCTCTGATTTTTGGAGTGTGCTATTACCTATGGCTTTTTGCCCTAATTAGAAAGCACTTATACTTGGGACTATAGTCTCAATACAATGTTCCTTTGCATATGTGCTTATGCAGTGCTTCATAACTTCAGTCAAAAAGATTTAAAAAAAAAAAAACAAACCTTGATTTTTTTCTGCTTCCCCCTCTACTGGTTAATCTTTCCATTACATCAAAAGCACACCTCCTGGGGACACATGAAAAAGAGACAGTGAGAAGTAGTCAGAAAATCCAACCTAACAATTGTAAGAATGATTTGGGCATTAGGCTTGATTATGGTTCTTTATTGTGAACCTGATATTCACAACATCTGATTTGAAGTGTAAGATCTAAAAATTATTTTTTAAAAAGGCAGAGAGTGGGGAAAGAAAATCATTCAAAAGACATCTTCTAGATTGAAGTAGTTATTTCTGATTTGCTGATTGAGCCTTTTGTGTTCTTTTGGCACCTAAGGATGCTGTTTTCAGGCTGCTAAGCATATATCTTCTGTATAGAGGTAAATGAGAAACTTAAGGTTTTATCTCTGTTCTGTAATTCACAGAAAGGGTTTGGTGGGACAGCCTGTGAAAAATGTGCTGAAGACAATTTATTTGGTCCTCACTGCGCATCAGGTAAGTTTGAGCTTTCTTTATTGAAGTGGGGAAAAGAAGGTGAGTGAAAGCTGTGCTCAGACACTAAGAAATCACAGTGAAATGGGTAAAGGGTCTAAGGGTTTCTCATCAAGAGCTGCTGTCTGCTTCAGGGAACACAATGGGAAAAGAAAATAGGCAGCTACTTATTCATGGTGGGGCTGGATTCAAGTCAGGACCATACAAACACTCTCAGTGTAGCGCTACAAAAATATCTTAATCTGGTCTTGAATACCTTTGTCAAATAAATTGGGGATTAGAATCATCTGTGTGTTCCTGCAGCTCTGCCTCCCTGTTAACAGATTTGTATAATATCTTTCAGTTCTGCCTGTTTCTTAAAGTTTTCTAGTATTTTATTTACCTTCCTGACCTCCACTGAACATTAAACTGACAAATTGGAAATCTGCCTAAAAATATAATATTAAGAAATATCTCCTTCTTTAGTGGTAATATTTGTTTATCTCTAAGTAAAACTTTTTTTGTTCCCTCAAGATCTACATAAAGTTACTTCTAAAAAGAGTCATGAATGGCCTCAATTTAAATAGTCTGTATTGGTCTTTCTACACTAATCCTACATCGTTGCAGTCTCAAAAGCCCTTTTTCCAGCTGTCCACTGGATGCCAGTGTTGATACACAGAAATATAACCGAGTCAACATTTTCATGAAAATAGGGCACTTGAATGAATTCAATATCCTAAATGTAATTATTTTCCAAGAAGCTACCAGAGGACTCAACTGCATATTAATTTAAGCAATATTTTACACATCAGCTTTCTGATATTCGAACTTCTCCAAGTTTTCTAAGCATCTATAAATACTGTGCATTTGTGACTAACTGTTTTTCAGCAATATCTTAGCCATTCCTGGTTTTTATATTAGGACTATTAACAGAGGTAAAATGCTACTAATTAATTAGTGTAATTGATTTCCATGAACACAGGATACATTTGTAAAGGGAAAAGGATACACCACATCACCACAGCTTAAACATGAAGTCAATAATACAACTCTGTACATCTTAAAGGCCTTTCCAAGCATAACTGTAAAGGGCCTTTTTAAACAGTATAATTATCATAATTGAAACAGTTATAACTATGAAGCTTTTGAAGTATACTTAAGGCTTAAAAAAACACTTATAAAAGGATCTCATAGTTGCTTGGACTCTGAATACAGCATCTTGTGTGCATATTGTGACAAGGTTTATAACCAGAAATGACAGAATATAGGAACAGGACCAGAACAAAGCCTGAGACCTACACTGTGATTAATTATCCTTTCAACCAAATAAATTCTGTTTAGTGGGGGAAAAAGGTTACAAAACTCATCTCTTCTGGAGGTGTTTGAGACAAACAGAATTAAAGCAAAAATTAGCAATTTGTTAACAGTTATAAAAATGGTCTGTTACGTGTTATATGCAATTTTGGCTCAAGACTGCATGTCAAATTTTACAAGTTTTATGGCATTGGCAACTAGTCAGTTTGGTGTTTATAGTGTGTGTCCTGAAGATTTTCAGATAGTATTAACAGCCTGCAGAAATCAGTATGTTATTTCCTGATGTATGCAACTGTGAGTATTGATCTTCTTATTAGTGGAAACCTATAAATTCAGGAACTCAGACCAAAGCTTGGTTTGGCCGGAGCTGTTGGCCAGGACACCATTTGCTATGGGTAACCACTAACAACGTCTTTCCAAACACCATTATTCTTCAGTAAATCCAATCCCTTTCTCCATACAGTTTGCAACTGCGTTCATGGAGTATGTGACAGTGGAATTACAGGGGATGGAAGATGCACTTGCCTGTCTGGATACAAAGGGCTCAGCTGTGATCAGCGTAAGTACATTTTTTTCTATATAAGATATATTCAACAGCTCTGATACAGTTAGAATCGGTAGGACAAATGTCAAATTAGTCTCAGGTTAGTGACAGTTAGTCTCAGGTTAGTCACTCTAGGGAGTCAAACATAACACTGAACCTCAAGCCCTGCATGTGAGCTCCCATAACTATCGTCACCTCTTCAGTTGCCAGAAAAATGATGACAGCAATAGGATTGATGGTCCCTAGATCAGGCATACTTTGAACCAGTATACTGCAGAACGCAATGCCTCTTGCCACAGTGCACAGACACAGCTTAACCTGTCACCCTCTGTCCCTCAGCAATAGCTGAATGTGAGGCCTTGCAGTGTCCTGCGAACTCCAGATGTACTGCCTCAGGCAAGGATGGAGGACAGCTGCAGTGCACATGTCTGCCCAACTACCATGGGGATGGTACACAATGTGAACGTGAGTAATTTTCATGTCCACGGAGATCTTTGTATATAACATCATTAGTATTACACAGTTCAGATATTGAGTGCGCTTTTGAACCAGATCTCACCATCTAATTGTTCTTGGGTTCATATTCCAAAGCGGCCTCACGCACAAACTAGATTCCTTCAGGATGAGACTAAACCCTAAAATGTGCTTCAAAAGCACATCGGTCCAATGCTAACAAGCTTCAGTCCATGCAATCAGACTAGTAAACCCTCTTGAAATACATAGTGTGGATACTGGGTCATCAGTGCTTACAAATCCATTCCTATCATGATCCTCTACTTGAAAAGGTCAAACTCATAGTGCTTCCACAAAAATCAACAGCAGCAACCAAGGGCTTATATTTATTGAATATCTATCATGTGGCAGCTCAGCTTCATCACTAAGCATAAACTCTACAGACAAGTAAAGCTCATTTCAGCTTTCCTGGTTTTCATAAAACAAAGGTAGTATCGCTCCAGCTAGAGGTAAAAATCTACCTAAAAGTTGTCTTTATAGACTCCTTAACTTGCCATTGAATGCTCAAATTAACTGTATTACAAGAGTCCAGATTTTCTTTCCCGTAGTTACACTATGTCTTACTGCACCAGCTCTTCTTCTAGACCAATTGCAATGAAGAAAATGGTTGTATCTGATGCTGAAAGCACTATTTAGCAAATGTTGGCTTGGATCAGGCCACAAATAAAATACTTCTTATCCTGTCTGGGAATATTTACATTCAGTCCTCTTGGTCCTAACTACAGTGCCGTCCTCTCTGAATAGGCTTGAACACCATTCAAAAGCAAGACATCAGACAGTCACTCCTCAGGGAATGTGATGTTCTTCTAGTAGGCAGAGCAGACAAGTGAGATACAAAGAAATTGCAGCAACTAGCAGAGAAGGAGGATGCATGGATGTTGGTGCTCTGTCCCAGAGCCTTTAGATACTAGGGTCACCTGTGGCTTAAGCCAGTGACTTTTATATTTGACTGTCTGGGAAGCAGACAAGCAGCTCCAGGCACAGCTAAGTACATAAGTGAAAGTAGCAGCGGCTGCCCCAGACTCAGCTTGGAGGTGGCATTGCTTATGGTCAGTTTGAGCATGTGAATATGTGTGCATGCATGATTTCACACTGCAACAGAAAAGGCGGCTTGGAAGAGCAAAGCTGAGCATTGCCAATTCTCTCAGTCCCAGCTGAGGGGGAAGAAAAGGGGGAAGAAAAGGGGGAAGAAAAGGGGGAAGAAAAGGGGGAAGAAAAGGGGGAAGAAAAGGGGGAAGAAAAGGGGGAAGAAAAGGGGGAAGAAAAGGGGGAAGAAAAGGGGGAAGAAAAGGGGGAAGAAAAGGGGGAAGAAAAGGGGGAAGAAAAGGGGGAAGAAAAGGGGGAAGAAAAGGGGGAAGAAAAGGGGGAAGAAAAGGGGAAGACTGTGAGCAGCACCACCTTCTAGGTGAGTCTAGGGCCTGCCACCTTCTAGCTACATGTGCTTGACCATAACCTAAACTGTACACAAAGGTGTGAAAAGATGCTCTCCAATCACCGCTGGATTTTGAACAACAGTATCCCTGCCTTGAAAACAATTGCTTATGAAAATAACTAGTGAGCTTCCAGTTCAGTCCTGAAACTACAGCAGTGTGGAAGACTTGACTAAAGTACTTGCTGGCCAGTTTTCCACATAGCTGAATGGATGACATTATATTGTTTAATTACCGGAAAGAAAACAGTGAAGGCCTATTGTATTGAGAAATATTTTCCAACTGATCTAACTCATGTTTAAAGCTTGTATAGACCTTGTATCACGTTCCTGACCTTCTCTAGTTAAAATCCACCAGAGAACAAGGAAATACTTGTGATCTTTTAATGAGCACATTACATGTTTTAATCTGTTTATAATTCAACTTGCCAGGTTAAGAGATCATTTCTGTTCAAAAGCAAACAGCTAGTTGCTATGTTAGCATAAACAGATTCCTCCCTTCTGCCTTCATGCCTCCACGATACTTTGGACTTGGCTGTTATGAGAAGTTTAGTCTACCCAGGCTTTGTTTGGCATGGAGGTGCTCTGGCAAATCCTTGTCTTCAATTTGAGTACTGCAGGCAACAATTCATTTACTTCACTTCTTTTTTTCACAAGCTATCAACCCATGCTCCCAAAAGGTCTGCAGTCCTAATGCCAACTGTGTTTACCTTGGACCAAATCGGCACAAATGTACCTGTCAAGACGGTTACAGAGGAGATGGTCAGGTCTGCTTACCTGTAGACCCTTGCCAGGCAATATATGGGAATTGCCCTGCACAGTCCACCATTTGCATCTATGACGGTCCAGGAAAGGTTAGTGTTATATGACATTTCTTACATCCACTATCTAAGAAATAATGGTTTCTGTCCAAAAAGAAGCCATGAGTGTATTGGGAACAAGGGAGACCAAGCTCAACTCCTAGTTTTGACATAAACCCTGCCATTGACCTGGAGTAAGCCCCTTTACATCCCTTCTCAATGTACGTATACCATGCTTCCCACTCTGAAAATGGGAATGGCAATAGTGTTCTTTTTCCTAGAATATTTTGACTCAGATTTGCCTCCCCAAAATCAAGGCACTGAAACAAAGCTTCTCCCAGTTAAATTTTGTCTCTCTGACCACAGGGGGCTTTATGGGACTGGTAGGTCCTTACACAGGTACCAGATATGTGCCTAAAGTTAGTGTATTTAGGAAAGAAGTAATCTGTGTCTTTGAGGACAACTGATAAAAGGCACTGTATAAAGGCCGCATATTATTCATGCTGTTGGGAACCGGCTCAGATTTCTGTGTGTAAAACTCCCACCATCAAGAAAGGGAGACTTCAGAGGACTATGCCTTATTTGCCTAGACACCCTGAAGAGCCAAAAAGGGACTCAGTCATCCAGGGTCATCCTGCAGTTCATGGTCATATAAGTTTCTTCTCTCAGGGGCGTCTCAGTGAGCTGCATGTGGCCAGCACACACAGGCTGGCGTGTACAACAGCAGTGCTATACACCTCATTCATTTATAGTATGTTTTGGTACTCATTCTGGGAGGTAGAGAGGGCTGTAGGAACAGAGGTAAAAAAATTGACCTACCCACAGTGCTTTTAAATGTTCTGTGGTCACAGCAGTAAATGTACCGGGCTTTATCTGAAGGAAATTTACCTGAGAGTCCATAGTTTTCTGGAGTGGATAAAACCTAGAAGGCAGTTGTATAAATATGGATAATCTTTACCTTGCACCTAACCTACCAGGTGATTAACTAAGGCTCAGTGTCTTTAAAGCCTAGTTCCAAAAAGTATGCTGAAATCCACAATCCATGCATGTCTAATTTTTCTCTACCCTCTCCCATCCTGATTTAGTCCCACTGTGAATGCAAGGAGCATTATACAAACTTTGTACCTGGGAAAGGATGCAGCATGACGGACATCTGTGAAACAAACAACACCTGCCATAAAAAAGCTAAATGCTCGACAGTTGCACCAGGACGGATTACGTGAGTCTTTTTGCTTGTTGAAGCTTACACTCAGTCTCTCCCTCCTCTCCGCTGTAAACAGGCTGCTAAAAGAACTTGAGTGGATGAACACATCCTGAAGTTATCATTAAGAGTTTCTTTATCAAGGACAAATCCCAAGATTTAATGGGGTCAGGGTCAGGCAATTAGCATAGTGATTGATTTCATCAGACCAATTGCTAATACCTATTAAGTTTTATTTTCGTAGCACTCGGAGGTCATTTCTACACTTGTAAATAAAAAGAACCAAGACCTCTTTTCTGTTCCTCAGGGCAAGCAGCATCATCTGGCTCACAGCTAAAGCCTCCTCTTCTTCCAAAACAGAGTAACTGCATCTTGGCAGCAGTCCCTGGCACACACTATACCTTCAACTGTGCCTGGGTACTGCCTGGGAAAATGATGCATGATGTGGGACAGAAACATGCCAGGCAGCATGCTAAAAATTAATCAGCATTAATTATCATGGGATGGTGCTGGAACCCTGGCTCTTTTTAGTATAGTATTGCAGATACAACTAGGGAATCTGAACCCCATGTTGTAAAAGCAAAACCAACCTCGGCAGATTCCTCAAAGCCTCGAGTCAAGCAGATGGAAAAATGCAAAACCTCTGGCAGAGTTTCTTTTCCTGTACAGAAATTTGCTACACAGATGTTAGGAGGAAGGTCCGTTTTAACACTAAACTTAAGAAAGCTATCTAAACCAAAGAATGTGGACAACAGGTTTCTATAGCCCAGTGATGGCTAGTACTGGGTTTAAAGAGATGTCCCTGAAATGCTAGTTTTCAGGAGCTGAGAGTTTGAATGTGAAAGACAAAACAGGCCATTAGCTGTACGCTGGGAACAAATTATTTATCTTATAGATCTATAGACAGAGGCATTCACTCAGGACAGTATTCTTATTGCCAGTTCTTGCTTCATCATGCAGCTTTCTCTTACAGTGTAATATCAACATCACTTTTGTGTAAGCTATTGTGCATTTCAAAGAGTGTAGTGTACTACTTCATGTGCACTTAGTATATACTTACACTCTACTTAGTATAGTAGAGTACTACACTGCATAACACGAGCTGAAAACCTAAAATAAAATTCCACATTGCATCAGGACCCTTCTTTCCTAATTTGTCACTGGTTCACTGTTGCAACTCAAATTTCAACAGCTGAGGAAGTTTTGAGAATTTTAGAATGGTTAAATTAAGAATTTATGAATGGGGAGAGAAACAAGCAATCCAAATGCTTTGCACTTTGTTCATTCAATGACCTTTAATGTCAAAAACAAAAACAGAAGAAAGGAGTGGGATTCAAATCAAACTAAGACTATCTATTTGGCAAAAAATCAAAACTATGCTGAATAGTTTCCAACTAAAGAAAACCTATTTATGAAAAAGGAACTTTTCAAAGAAAAACACTGATCGGTAAATGTGGGCACAGTGAATTGTTTCTGGTAAATGACAGACACTTACTGTATTTTGGCTGCATCCCAGATTTTAAAAATATTTTGGAGAGCTTGTTTTGGTAGGGGTTTTTTACTTCTTTTAAAACACAAAGGTGTAACAGAGGCCACAAAACTGTGTCGCTTCCTTTATTTTGTTTTTGGTCTTGTTTTTTACTAAAGATGCTGTTGTGCTGTTAGGTTCCCCCATATGGTCGTTTCTACTTTCTCCATAATCAAATTATTTCTACAGGAATAACTCTCTCATACAGACAGAAATTTAGAAAAGACAAACATTTAGTTTGTGAACATAACACAGCAACCTCCTGGAAAATCAAGATTGTCTCTGTTTTCTGTTCCCATATAGATCTTTCTTGAGTGAATGATAACACCTTTTTTTTTTTTTTCCTTTTTTTGCTTCAGCACAGTAATTAAGTTCAGCCTTTCCCAGAAGCTACAAAGCTTCAACTGGTGCAGAATTACACAGCAAATTAGACCATAACCTCACTGATTTCCAAGCAGACCTGGCCATCCCCCAGCTAAACTTGATTATTTTCTTTTTTAATTCCACTTTTATTTTGACTCTGACTAGTTTTCGATGTAGAAATTAGTAACTTCCTAAACCAAAAGTCTATTATACAAGTTTCAGGTAAAATGGAGACAGAAAACTAAGCTCCCCTCTTGCAGAGCGATACAATTCTCTTCCCCCTCCTGAGTCAGCTGAAGTAGTGACAATTCCCATCTTTTTGAGTTCCACCTAACTGTCCGTGCAGCGTATAGTGAAAACACCAAACAACTAAGTTTAAGTAGTCCAGTAAGGTTTGCCGTAAAGTTGTTCCTCTTACAGACACCCAGCCTGCACAGCATGCAGTGCATTCAAAGCAAAACCTGTAGAGCCATGTGCAGTATGAGCTGCAAACCAGATACTCCAGACAAAGCTGAGACAAAACTGATCTAGTCAGTCACCCAGTTGGTCCTTCCTGAGTCTGGCCGCACAGAATAAATAACTTCATCAGAAGGGGTGAGGGGACAGACAGGCTGAAGTGTTCAATCCCATGCAATAGGTACTAATCTGTAGTTGCTAAATGGTTTCCTTTGGCAGTCAAATCCAAACTGTGTTACTGGACACCCACTCAGTTTAAGCAATATTGTCCTCAGAAAAGAAATTTCAAATTATGTAAGTTATTCTGCAGTTCACTGTGCCCCTGAAAACGATAGCCAAAAAAATTGCTATGTTTAGCCACCTGCTTCTTTATGACCATTTGCTGAAAAAGAGAGAAGAGGTTTATTTTGAAACATTGACCTGATTTGTGCAGTATTTTAAGGGTAGCTCCTTTTTTCTGCTATACTATTTCTACTATATAGAGATATATATACACCATATATTTCTACTATACTATACTGCTCCTTTTCAGCCTCAGTTTTTTTCTTTTCTGCTCAGAAGTGAAGGTGGCTATGTGCATTAATACTGCAATATTTACTTCATCAGAAGAAAGGGTCAGTTCCCAAGGAGGAGCTGCTCCGTTCTCCCAGCCCTAACCCCTTCATCTGTGCTCCACAGTCATACCATCTGCCCAAGAGATCTGCTTACAAAGAAGAGCACTCACCATCGGAATTACATCCTAAAAATTTAAGATGCTTTTAGACTGCTGTGTTCACCCAGGACCGGAAGGAGTCAAACTTGAGCCTCTCGGCCAATATCCCACCACCCCTCTGAGTCCCTGTGCAGCCCCCCAGACTGCAGGGGCTGTGGGGATTTTCAAATGACATTGCTATCACCAGAGAAACAGCTATGGTAGACACCCTACGTGGGAAACAGGAGATGAGTTGGCATCAGGTTGATGCTACCGTGGGGCGTGAGTAAAGATGTGTGTTTGTAACAACCAGCACATGAAAACAATTAGGTCATCTTTTTGGTGTGTGGAGTAATGTTCCTCCTCTAATGATGCCTCTTTTAGAAAAAGTATCCAGAGGTGAATCACTGTGGATAGGGTTTACAGGAATACTGAACATGCTGGAGACTTAATTAGTGAAGGCACTATTAAAAGCCAATGTTTGACAACACGTACCATAGCCTCCTAAATATAGTTAGGGTTTCTTTCTATGCATGCTACAAGTTGACAAGAGCCTGCTTTAATTTTAGCACTGAAGATAAGTAAAGGACTGAGCTGACACCTTCAGCCAGTCTTCCAAGCGCAGATGGGCCCTCACGTTGAGGCAGGTTTGAAGAATCCAGAGGGTTTAGGAAGTACTAACCACCTCTCCCGGTAGACAGTCAGGCTGACACAAGGTCAAGGCACACACAAGTCCTAGCTGCTCTCTGAAACACATGACCATTTGTACCCATCAGTACCTAACAGCACACATGGTCAATCACATTGATGACCAACAATTCCTTCCCCACCCCGCTCATGACACTGAGGTCTTTCATGGCCATAAGATTCCCTCAGTCATAAAACAGAAAATGTCAGACTGACACTTGTGGTGGTTCTTCCATAAACTGTCTTCAGATTTTGCCTCGACTGCAACACACTAGTGCAAATGCAGCCCATCCCAAGGCAGGGAGGACACTGAGCCCACCCTGAGGCATTGCCTGTCCCTCCTATGGGCACCATGACCCGAGTCTGCTTTGGACATATGTAGGACTGGGTCAGCTGTGTGTCACTGACACCTCTCTCAGGCTGGAGCCCCCAGGAGACAGCCAGGGTTTTACAGATGAGATGCTATTTCCAGTAGGGGCAGCACCAGCATAGAGCATACACCTGAAAACACATGAGATGTCTTGTTTCAGCAGCTTCAGAAGAAAAGATAATGTTAAATTACGGATATCATTGCCCAGAATGGTTGTATTACTTAAAGGGCAGGGTAACAAACCACCACTTTGCTTTGTTGAAAGGACTGACATGTCTGCCCGCCTTTTTCTACCAGTCCCATACAGCTATTGCAAGGACTGATGAGCTGCTATGATCCCCTTCCTACGTAGCCACCGTTAATCCTGCCAGGTCCCATGTAGTGAGTGGGGGGCTTCACACAACTTCCTCCCTGCCTCAGGGGCTGCACCCCACACATTTATGCCATAGCCTCTCCTTGCCCACAGGCAGGCAGGTTCAGTGGCTTTCTGGGCTCCAGCAACAACTTTTGGGGACCAGAGGCTGCACTGCAGCCAGGGGCATTCCATAGCCCCCATTCAGAAAGGTCCTGCAAGACAGACACTGGTGCCTCCTGTCCCAGCTGGCAGAAGGACATCACATCAGGCAAGCAGCCACAAGGCTGCCCTACACACTGGCACACTTCACAGCATGCAGAAGCAAAGATTAAACTAAAATACATCGATGCTTCCTGAAAATGCCTTCAGAGAAGCAATAGGTAACACCTGATGCAGGTTTTAGCAAAAGCCTCAACGACACCACAGGACATCAATGCACAATGACAATCCCTTCACAGGTGCACGTGCCAGAGGGGATCCGTGGGAAACGGGTTTGTGTGCTATGGAAATGTCATGGAGCGCCTCCGAGACCTGAACTCAGAAGTGGGAGGACGATGGCAAGGCAAGCTGACATCTGCCTTATTGCTCATAGGTAAGTGACCACACACAAGCAGAGTCAGCTCCTGCTGGGTGGGTTGATCTTGCCCTGTCTTCCCCCAGCACTCCCTGCTATACAGGAAGGTGCTGCTAATAGCATGACACAGCCCACGCTACTCACTGCAGACTCCCTCTGACCACCTAAAGTTGCCTTTGCTCAGCATGCTGTGCAGTCTGCAAGAATTTCCAAGTAGTAGTGCTAAACATGGTCCCAGAACCCCCCACACATCACCTAGTATCACCACGGGGTTTTGCCCCATAATGGAGTGAGGGGGATCATCCCATTTCTTCTTCCTCCCTGCCCCTGTCGAATTGGATAATTGAGATTTGATCTAGAATGATGCACGTTAGTCCACCAAAAACATCAGGATTCCCAGCTGAGTCTCTCCCCTAGACCCCAGCCATCAGCAGTGGCATCGCTTTCACCAGCAAAGAGGAGAGAGGCAAGGGGCAGAGACTGAACCCTTTCATGGTTTCCATCACCCTCAGAACACCCCACCAGAACACTTCAGCCATAGCTGGGTGGTCTCCACATTTCCAACTCTCTGCAGACATCAGATGGAGCCCCTGTTAAGGGCCCACAGCTTCCAGCCTTTCACAATTATTGCAACCACCTTGTGAAGAGAATAGCATAACTGTCTTCATCACCTTCTGTTGCATGGCCACAGATTTGAGCTATGAATACACACTGTTAGAATCCAGCTGGATCTTTGAGTTAAATTTGTAAATATGAAAAATTTTCTCCTGATTAATATAATTTGCTTGGTACTTTTCATTAAGTCCAGAAATTAAAACAAAGATCCTGAATTCCTGACCAGAAAGGAGCCAAGGACAAAATCTGGCAGTGTCCATCACATTCAGCACTGAAGACCAAAATCCATTGCCTCAGCACTGAGAGCTCAATTGCAATTTTTCTGTGTATTTCTCCATATGTATCTGAAAAGTGCCTGACTTGCTGAACACCACCATTTCTTAACACAACCCAGACTTAATGTTTTTCATTAAGTTTTGGACATAAATATGCCATTTGATTTACTAGCCAGAAGCTACAAAGACACATTAACCACACAGGTTATCTTACAGTACATTCACTTTGTGTTAATGTCTTTCAAAAGCCAAGAATATACAGCAGAATAGTCCACATTGTATTGTAAGACAGCATTATTAATTTTGAGATATATTCTTTGGTGCAACATACCTATAATGACTGTAAAGATTTTTTCAGTTCTTATTTTAAACCTCTGGAAAAAGAGCTGAATATTAGAAATATCTAATTCCTTCAGCTGCAGAATCAGTGGTCTCATGCTGCTATCTTGGAAACAGAAATACCATCTGGGTAGCAAATGAGCTTTAATTAACCTTCAGTGCATCAGTTTTTACTACCAGCTATGTGTTCACTGGTATTTGCACTACCAGCAGGTTTCCAACAGCATATCCCTCACCCCATGAAGACCAAACTGATTTAAAGCAGAAGGCCATCTTCTCATAAAGATACATCTCCAAAGAAATATTGGTTTCACGTCCATCGCCCTGGTCTGCATACCAACAGAATCCGGGCTGCTAGGAGCATTCTGAACATTTTGCCTCACTGTGCCAAATATGCAGCAGCACCTGGATTTCACATCCCATCTGCCTCTCATCTTTTAATGACCTGGACTTTAGAATCTTAAATTAACATTTAATAATCACAGATAGTATTCTTGCTTAGTCTGTCCTTCCATATCTCTCACACAGTGCCTTTCTCCAATGAGCTTTTCGATAGGCATTTAAACTTTTTTTTGCTCCCCTCTTCTTATAAGAAAATATCTACGAATGGCCACTGAGTACCCTGGGACCATTTACTGTACTTGTACCGACAAATAAGGGACTGAAAGGTACAAATGTAAGTAAACAATAGAATGGGTTTTACATTGAGGGGGGTTTAGCTCCTTCAGAAATGTCATCTCTGTTAAAAGTGGTTTGATTCAACAGATTCAGAAGAACTCTTTGCTGTAGCGTGTTTCTGGATACACTTAAATCTAGGGGCCAGAGACCGTCTTTTTCCTACTTGAAAGAAAAGCAAAATAATTTTGTGAGTCAGGGTAGAACAGAGTCATGCTTCAAAGTAAATTTTGGATTGGGTTACATGGGTATACTCAAGGGTTTTTCACTTGGTTGAGACAAGGACCAAACTAAGATCTGAATTTTCAGCAGGGAAGCCAACAGGTCACCTTTTACATAAGGGTGATAAAAAAAGCAATGGGTTTAGTTTTTTTAAGGGGCGTGGGGGGGTGGGGGGTGGCGGGGGGCTGGTATGTAAGCGGTCAGCATTCATTACCTTCCACTGAAGTCAGGACAACTCTGGAGGCACCTATTTCTCACACAGGGACATAAGGGTATAATCTAACCTGAACTGAAGCCAAGAGAGGCCTCCACTTGGTTCAGACCCTATCACCCCACTTCAGAGGAAAATATGTAATTTCAGAATTTAACAGCTAGGGCGGGAAAAAAGCATTCACCATGAGATTATGAGATTAAATATTTTTTTTAGATGAGGCCTGCATTGAAATAAATCTCTGTTGTTCTGCTCTTCTAGATAAAGGATCTTCTGAATAATAAACAGAAAGCACAGTACTTTGTGAAACTCCATGTAATTGCTGGTCAACTGAATACCAGTACCTTGAATAACACTGATGTAATATATACCTTGACTGGCAAGTCAGCAGAGATATCAAAGGGAGAAAAGGTAAGAGGTCTTCCAGCCCACCTCAGCAAGAATACCACTCTCCAGTCACTCAACAAGTTGTGAAAGGTCTTTCTGCAGCAAGACATCAGGTTGCGGAGAGCTGCTGGATTATGAAAACCCACAGCTGTAGTCATGTGTTACGAGAAGTTCAACTGAAACTTGAAACCTCACCAGCATCAAAGTTCTCACTAAAATCAGTGAAAACAAAAATTACCTTTAGATATGCATCACCACTGAGTGGTCTAACACAGACTGCTCTTAAAATGTTTGCTGAAATTAACTCACCTTAAATCTGCAAGCACGACTAACAGAGCTGGGGAGGGGTGGCCAGTAAGAGAGTCTAGGTGAATTAACAGGGGTGTGGGGAGGGAAAAGCCCAGAGCTTATGCTGGAAACTTGTGTGTACCGCTCACAGAGCGAGCACTGACTGCACTGCAGGTCCCACCTCTCACAGAGCATCAGCATCCTTCGAATGATGCAGCAAATAGGTGTCTTCAGCATAAATAAAATGCAATTGGCAATTTATCATGAAAAATATGAAGTTCATCACTAGCCAGTTTATTTGATGTCAATAAACATTGAGGCAGTCTGATCCCACAGTTTAAAACATTTGTTCTCTACAGCTGATATACCAGATTTTGTAATCTAGAATTACTCTTCTTGGTCCACTAAATGTCTCTTAAAGACTCAGACCTATGTGAAGGCTGAAATCAAGTACTCCTCATGTTTTGCAGTAGAACAGTGGCATCTGGGAGATCTATTTTTATTTCTTTAATGAGTACACGCTCCATGTGTAACAGGAAAATATCATTGCTGTCTGAGGCCTGTTAGCTTCCTGCAGGCTTCAGTACAGTGCAGGATCAGCAACATTTTGTTGTTTTAAATATAGATATAATATAAGGAAATGGGTTGTAGTCCCTTAAGATTACAGGAGTTGGCCATTTGGCCATTTCAGTACAATCACATTTTAAATCATTTCCTAGCTGACTTTTATTACTAGCAGTCATCAGAGCCCTTTCAGGTACTCTGTTCTCCCCACAGGGCCTGTCCCTGCTTCTCCTCTGAACTTTGCTGTCCTGGAACAAAATAACATGGTCCTGATCCAAAGTCAAAGGAATTTTTACCATTTCCTTGATAAACATTGGAAGCAACCACAACCTTTAGCCTCCCCAGACCTAAACAGCCCAGGTGCTGGCCATGGAAGGAGGTGTTAGACTTTCAACATGCGTACTCCCTCTGTTGCCGTACCATAATAAAGAGCTCACAATGCATTGCCTGGCTTCTTTCAGGATAATCAATTAAGAATTAGAATCCAAGGAGGAAGGAGGAAAGGAAAACTTTTGCAGGGAAATATTATTGCTTCCAATGGGATTTTGCACATTATTGACAAATCCATGGACAACGTGGAACCAACATTTGAAAGCAGAAAAGAGGTGAGCCATAAGCTATACACATGCAATGTCGGACTTCTTTTAAAAAAAATAGTTTTGCATTAATTGAATGCCAAGAATGACTGACAGCAGGTAGACTTTCAAAGTCCACCAAGCCATTGTACGTCAATTCAGAGAAGCAACATTCAAAGTGAAAGGTAATGACAGTTCCCACAGCAAAGACGATCGCTCTTCTGCCAGGCTGGTCCATGGAGGCTTTGGTTGTACTCGCTGCCTCTGGGTGGTTCCTTGGGAAACTGGCAGTAATGATCAGTGCATCTCACTGAATTCCACAACAACATACTAAAAGGAGGGACATCTGGACAAGTATTATAGGCAAGACCTGTATTCAAAGCAACAATCCTTCCCCTTAAAAGGCTAAAATTATAAAAACTGGTAATTTCAGGTGCTTTGGGTTTTTTGGTGCCCTGCTTAGTTTATTTTCTTGAGAGTTCAGTTCTTTGTATGGTGTTCTTTCAAATATTCTGTTTCTCTGCCCTTGCTCATTGGGAATGAAGAGAAAACAACACATTCCTCATTACACACACTGTATGTTCTATGACTACACAGTGTTTCAGGACAATGATGAAGTTTACCTATAAGCCAGCATAGCACCAGGACAAGAACGCTACCATCACAGCCACTTCCAAGCACCACCAGCCACCCAAACAATAAGGAAGACCAAATGTATAGAATCTGTAATAACTGAAACTCATACAGTAATTAAAAAAAATGTCTTACAAGAATTGGTATTTATTCCATGTTCCCAACTAAAATAAATTTTACTTCCATCTTATTTCAGGAAACCATAATGTCAGTACTTCAAGATAATGGAAGATACAGCCAGTTTACATCTTTGATAGAGGTAAAGATCCAGAAAAACAATTCCATAAGGCTGCTTTCAGATGTTCTTCAATACTAATATGTAATTTCACTTTTATTCTTACACCAAAACAGAAAACTGGCCTGGGAATGGATTTACAGCAGGACAACAGGCCTTACACAGTCTTTGTTCCAAGTAATGAGGCTTTGAGTAACATGAAAGCTGAGGCTCTGGATTACCTGCTTTCTGCAGAGGTATAGTCTTTCTATAATGTGTATCCTTCTCAGATAGTAGATATATATGTAGATATATAGCAGGTGTATACACATATTTTCCAGTGTTCGTCTAAGCTAAGTTACTGCCATTGAGGTTTAAGCCATCTCTAACAGTTAAAGATTAAGAAGACACCTAGAAAGGAACAGGATTTTGGGTCTCCCATTGTATAAAGCAATGACAATCCTCCACACCAGGCCCCCACTCCCCCGCTCTTAGCCAGACCACACAGCCTGGACAGCCCCATGGCAAAGCACCAAACCCTCTCCCGGAAGGTGTCACCCTTGGTGGGACCAGACCACACAGCCTGGACAGCCACATAGCCAAGCTCCAAATCCTCTCCTGGAAGGTGTCACCCTTGGTGGGAACAGCCAAGGGGAGCAGATGCTGCAGGGGCCCCGCTGGCTGGGACACACTGCTGGTGAGGTCCCAGGAGACACATGTTGGCATCCTGTACCCTGGATGCCTCCTGCCTCTCCCAACACACACACAAGTTATAAAAGGCCCGTGCTGAAATAAAGGGATGTAGGGGTGAGGACACAGATTTGCAGGGTGCATGCCACAAGCTGAGCACCACCAGTGACCCAGATGTTTCTGGTGCACCAGCCAGTGATGCCATTCTCATCCCCATGTCCTTTCAGCAGGCCAGGTTGGGTTTATGTGACTCATTTGGAGCTAAAACGGCCTCTCTTCTGCTCTGGCAGGGTTCATGGAAGTTGCTGGAGCTGGTCCGATACCACATTGTCTCCAACACTGAGGTAAGCATGGCTGCTTTCCTGACCTAGAGTGTCAGAGCATTTGCAAACCTTTTGCTACTCTGAAGGCAGAGGTTTTCCAAGAACAACCACCACCCTGTGCTGCACAAGAATGCAAGGGACAAATTTGCCTCTGCCCTTACTAAGTGTAGTCATGTAAAGGTCACTAACAGAGAACACGAACCTTTCACCTCAGTGTCACTAATCAAAACAAAACCTTGCTAAGAGGCACTGGGTAGCCCTTGAATCATGGCAAAATAAAAGTGCATGGTGTCACACTACTTTGTTACATGCAATTAAGTATTCACTTTAAAATATACCTTTTGGTGATGGGGACTTAGCCCAAGGGAGGGGTGGGTGGGGGGATTATATATACAGTCACCCTGAACATGAGACCCACTGCCATAGACTGCTGTAGAACAAGAACCACTGTCAGGAGGTAATGTCAGTTTGGCAGGGCTGCAGGAATGAGTAGCAGGAAAAGTGCTTTTTGCTATCAAAATCAAGCGCTCTCTGAGCCTATTCTACTAAGATTAGTCTTTTTATCAGAGAGAGGTGATTTTGTCATCCTCTAAGTAAGCCCCCTATTCTTCCCTCCTTTTTCTGCTGGAAACAAAGAGCAGAACCCAGCAACACCAGCCGCTACTAAGGCTAGAGGAGACTCAAGCTCATCGTCACCCCAGCCCCTGCTGTGGGGAAGGAAGGAAGCCTTCGCATCCTTAGCAAAAGGGCCTGCTCAGAACATCCAAGGCGGAGGTCACCCCCAGCACAGAGCAGTGTCACAGGGAGCAGAGGCATGAGATCCATGTGTCCCTTCATGGGATATCAGCACTGCCGTTCCTATAATGGTCTAAGGATGCAAACAGGGCTATTTTCAGGGAGAGGTGATAACTTTACTTAGATTGAGTGCTATAATTAGGAGAAAAATTAATATCCTTTTTGGCAACAAGCTCTTCACATGCAACAACCAGGAAGCTCAGTAAAAATTTAATCATCTGACTTTGGTACACAAGCAGGTTAGTCAACACGAGGCTGCCCACTTAGCGAATAGGGTCATTGGCTCATCCTAAAAAGAAAGGCAGTCTTGTTTGTGAAATCCATCTGGATTTGAAAAGAATAATGATATTACAGTTCTTTCAATCGATTTATATTCATTTCAGCTAGATATTGCCAGCCTCGTCTCGATAGAGCACATCAGAAGCATGGCGAAGCAGTTCATCTACTTTAACAGGACCAGCACTGTAAGTCAAAGGCGGCTTTCACCTGTAAACAGCACTCCCTGATCCAAACAGCTGTTTGCAGGCAGGGGGAGCAAAAAAGGAGTGGGTACATTACCAGAGGAATTGCTTGCTATAATGAGGCAGAAATTTTCAACTTGCCATTCCTACCCACTGTTAGAAATTAGTATTATAAAGGACAAGAACAAGTGATTGGTATATAAGGACAGCCTGCAGTTTCTTTTTTCTTAATAGCCTCAGCCCAGGAATGATCCTCACCTATGCTCTGCCTAGTTTAAAAGAAAAAAAAAAAAAAAAAAAAAAAAAAAAAAAAAAAAACAACAAACAAAACCAATGTAAAATGTTTTCAATCCTTCTGTTATATACTTCCGTCATTATAAACACAGCGCACACATAGATAATTATTTATTTTCTTTCATATTGCAGTCTCTGATTCTGATGAACCTAGCGAACACATTTTTAAAGGTGTTAATTTGTCAGTACTTTTGTGAAAGCAAACTCATCTGTTATGTTAACTCCCTTCTGTTCTGGAGAAGAGATGCACCTATGAAAATATTTGTAAAGGCAGAGCAGTTGCAGAGCTAAATGCAGAAAGAATTTTTTTTCTTTTTTTCCTCCTGTGAATTTAGACAGATCCCAGATTTTCTCTTGCTTCCCCCACCTTTGCCAGAGAGAGGACCAAAGCATGATTATGCCCACAGAAATCAGTGCCTGAAGTCATCAGTAGTCTTCTCATTTTGTCCAGTCTTTTATCACTAGTTCCACAGGCTAATGATGCAGATCAAGAGGAAAACTTTAGATACCACTGTTGTAGAGCAATATCCACAAAAATGTACAACATGTGTGCTTCTTGCACAAAACAAGTGTAATAAAAAATAGATAGCCAACTTTTTAAAAGTATGACTAGAAATTCTTGAAATGAATTATCCAAAATTAAGAAGCTATGGCAATTTTACTATTAATAATAATTTATTGCTTCATAGGGACAAGTCTTGGTGAGTGGAGAAGAAATGGAAGAAACAGATATTGTTGCAAAAAATGGTCGCATTCACACCCTTGCCGGAGTTCTTATCCCACCCACAATCATTCCAATTCTACCACATCGGTGTGATGAGACAAGAAGTCAAGTTGCAATGGTAAGAGAATCACCACAAATCAATAGCAGTTAACTGCTCCATACAAGGTACTCTAGCTTCCTCTTTACTACTTTCTCTGATGTCCGTAAAAAAAGGGGATATTTTTGGAAAGTAATATATCAGTGACATACAGCCACCCAGCTAGCAGTACTGCATGGATACAAATAATTTGCAAGCACATCCTATGCCACTCTAATGCATCTAATTCTTGCAGCAGCCCTTTTAAATACATTGCCCCTCTAGTCAAACTTTTTCTTTCAGTTCCTGAATCTTATCTGTGAATACAGGTACCTGGTAAGCAATGCCAAGTTCCCAGGGAAACTACTCTGGATCAGTACTTCCATTTCTACTTAATATGCACGGGAAGGAGCAAGCAAGTTAAAATTGTAACATAATAATTGATTTTGATATTAATACATTAGAAATATGTTATTTTTAGAAGCCACAGCTTCCCATAGCCCTGTTTTCTTCCAGTTTTGTGCAAATTAGGAATTACAAAGCTTTCATATTTTGAAGGGTGGATTTCAACATAGCTTATTCAGTTTAGTAACACAGAACAGGCCTTTCCACTTGGTAGCATTCAGATACTACTTCTGGTAAGAAGACAAAGTATCAGACCAAGCTTTTGGTTTGCAGTAAGCATGGCTCCACGGAGCTCTTACTGGACCGTGTTCAAGCATGTATCCGGGCCAGTAACAGTTCTGTTGCAGTAGTGCAAAACATTTACTATTTTAACTTAAAACAGTCCAGAACTACAGCCCTGAAAGAGGTTCCCAGCAGAGCTGGACAGCATTGAAATTTAATGAAGGAAACACAAGAGCTGGCAGTAAAGAGCTATTACCTCTGACAGTAACTACAAAGTGATATATGTACAACACAATCATAAACCAGGTAGAGGGCTGAGCAGCAATCTCCAAAACAAAAAGCAATCAACACTCAGAACACTTCAATAATCTGAATTCCTTACCAGGAGCCTACCTACAATCTATGTCTGACATCAATCAATCCTAAAGCAACACTGAGAAAAATTATTTCAAGACAAAGCAGACAGTGTCTGTCACAAAAATAATTCCCCAAACTGAAGTTAGGCACTTTTGTCAGCTTTGAAAACTTCACACATAGTTTAAAATATAATTTAATATCCAAGGCTTTAAGCAGAGCACTGCTACCAAGGAGAACACCAAAACTGAGTAATGGCATTGCTGCTCTTACCTGTCATTGTGCATCTTCATTACTCTCAGAAAACAGGAATAATGCCACCTCCTAAATATTACTTGCAGTACCAGTTAAAAGAGACAAACCTCACAGGAGCTGGCAGGTGCACACACCATTTTGCTTACACACACACATCTGTGTAACCATACCCGAATGCTGAAAGCTGTACCCAAGCCTCACTGAACGACAGCAGTGCTTATTCAGAATGTCACAAAAAGCACATGAGGGGCAACAAGTCCCCAGAACCTGCCGGGTGCCTGGGCTGTGGCCAGTTTTGATGACCTCTGACAAGAAGTGCTCTGAGCACTGAAGCAGTAGCTGTCTCCAGCTGCCTGCTCCACCTCTCTAGAGGTCATCGCTCCCGTTGTAGATGACATACAGGAGTATGCGTCTGTGCTTTAGTTACCTCACTGCAGACAGTATCTTACTCTACCGCTGAAAATGGGCAGATCTGACCTTGTGTGGAAATGCAGATGCTTTTATCTGCCCCCACCCTGCGCCATGGCAGAGGGAAGAGGGAGGGCTCTCATCCTCGGGAAAAGGAGGGAGCAGGTAGACATCAATGGCTGACACCATCCCAGGTGGAGAAAGGGAGCAAGCAGGGAGAACACCACCCACAGAGGGAAATGTTTTCCACAGCAATCAGGCAGATTTTTAAGTTCTAAAGAAGAAAAGAGGCACTTGCAGGGATTTGCAGAAACACAAAGACAGGTAAGAGCCTAAGTCTGCTTCAGCCACGACTGCACAGCTTATCAAAGAGCTTTTATAATGCCCAAATGTATTTGCCAAAATACACCCGACACACAGACCTTTAGAACATAGTAGTGGCATTGGTACCTCAAGTATTTGATGCCCAAACACTTTTGTAAGTCTGGTCCTTTATTCCTTTAAGTGTTGTTCAACATGAAAAACTACTAAATCCAAACCAGTACCTGATTCTTTCCCCACAGCTCTGGTAATAAATCTATGGGGAAAATGCTGTAATTCAGGTTCATGGTCACTTGTCCAATGACTATGACAGACAGTGAAGTAACACATTGGATGCCAGCTGTACGATTTATTCTGATTTGATTGAAGCACCACAAGACATTAGCAGTCATGAGCAACATGGATTTGACAAACTCCGTATCTACGGTCTGAAAGGCTCAACCTCTCTGAACATGTTGAGCTTGTCGAGAACTCACCTTTAAAACTACCACTGGAGTTTATATCTCCTCAGTGCTGCAATTGTCACTCTGTCACCACCACATGGTCATAAATTAGCTAGTGGGGAAAGGTTACCAAAAGGTGAAGGCATAAAGATAGCTATATTCCACTGGATCATAGTGGAGTACAAAATCTATGACATGAAGCAAAGAATATTTTTCTCTTCACTACCTATACACAAGAAAAATTTCTGTTCACACTGTCTATATATGAGACTCAACTCATCTGTATTCCTCCTAGGAAGAAATAAAAAATTCTCATAGAAGTTAAGTGTGCAGACTGCACTAGACCCTTAGACAATATTAGTTAATATATTATACTGGATTGAGCAAAGGATGCCAATGTATCCGTGCCATGTTTATCTTCTGTTTAGGAAACTTCTAGTTCTTTAAAAGAAGGGAGTGGAGGAAAGAAAAAAGAAGATAAAAAGGGGAAGTTGGAAATGAACAACACCACAAAGATCAGAGCCAGCAGATATAGCCCTGGTGCTGATGTTCAGTTCCAGGCCCGTGCTGTAACAGTTAAAAGACACAGAACACATGTATTTAAAACTTACAGGGTATATCACCCATAAGTATGCATCTCAGTAGTTGGCATAAAGCCTTTTCAAATGACTGTCCTTATTGCTTCCATCTAGGGTGTCTGTGCGAGTTGTTTATTGTGTGAATTGGCTCCCTGTCCACAGGATTCAAAGCCCATCTTAACGGGTGTTTCCTGACAGATTCCCCAGCTGCACAAAACACAGAGAGAGAAAGGGTCCCCACATGTTAATTACTACTCTCCCAATGCAGTGAGCAAAAGAACCAGACATGAATACAGGAAACTGCATAAAAATGCAGATATAGATTGTACTTTAGTCTCTTTTTGGCAATGATTGAATCATCAGGTAATTTAAGCATTATTTTGTTCGCTGTTGCAAGATCCCTTGTTGACTTCCTAGAAGGTCTGACTCTTTTCTTAGGTAAAAAAAAAAAAAGGTCTGTTTAGGATAGGCTTAGGCAGAAGAGAGAGGTGAGGAATGAGAATTACTGCAATTATGCTTTGAGAGTTAGTAAACCAAAAATGGAGGAGGGATACATTTAAAATAGACCTTATGTTTGTTAAAAATTACTTTTTGATTAAGTGTCCTTCCAGAAGTAGCTGTCTGCAGAAGTAGCTTTAGAAAGGATTGAAAATCTTCCACTTGCTTTGCATCCGAGAGATGCAAATCTGGCTGCATGTTTCTCTGCATACAAAACTCGAGCCTAGCTGCCACAGGAATTTTGTTGCCTCATTGTAAAAATTGACTGGTATTTAGTCCTATACACCATATTCAGTAATAACCTAAATGCCACTGTTCGGTAATAATGAAAATAAAGTACGTATTGTTAAAAAGTACATAGCTTAATACCTTTTTGCAATACAACACCATAGTAAGGGGCTTCCTGTTCTCCAGTTAAATGATGTTGCAATATAAGACTGTATCACAGAACTCTAGGTTGCTTTGAAATACTAATGCTTCCAATTTGTGCATGTTCCAGGCTTTCTTAAAATGGAGATGCATTATTGAAGGCCTAGCTTTTCAACGAACTGGCTGTGCTAGAGCCTGCAATATAACAATAAACATATAGAGTTATGGTTCCTTAAGGTGAAATGTATAGAAAAGTTTTCAAAAATATTGTCTTTTGTGTTGTGAACTTTCATTTTTGGAGAGGAGAGGTGTTTTGGAGATGTCCACATAATTTCCATACCTTTCCACAGGGGTCTGGGCTGAGAGGAGCTACTGTAAAACTTAGAGCAAAACAGCCAAATTCCAGTGAGAGTTTCTTAGCTGCCACACATTACTGACAGAAACACTCTCATACCCTGTAATGCAGGAGTTTTCACGTAAAGCTCCAAGCCCAGGTGCTGTTGTCCCATACAGCTTCACACAAAAAGAACAGGACATCTTGGTCCTCCCTGGTCCCAGCTGCTCCTGTCCCAGGACTTCATATGGTACAGGGTAACAATGAATGGGAAATGCTCCAGAGAACTGTGCTCAACTTCATCTGCTTGGCAAGCCCAGTCCTTGCAGAAGTCATTAGCCCCTGGGAAGTACTTCCACCTTTCTGGCTTCTAAATAGGCTTCTGCACTTCATGACGACCATTAAGGAACAAGCAGCAAAGCCTATGAATCCCTGAGCTTTGGGAGCCTTTTGCTAATTCCTCTTTCCCTCGAATCACACATGTAAATGTGGGGTTTTTCTAATACTTTCTGTGCTCTTGATAAGTAAATGGATCAAGCAGTCAATTCATGAATAAAACAAAAGATGCAGCCAAGAAAACATTTAGGGCTGTGAGTGGCTAATCCCACACTGGTGCAGAGGGGAAGGAGGCAGACCAAAGCAGCACACCTAGCTTTCACAGGGTCGCCCTGGGGGAAAACATATCTTTGAGTTCCTCATTTCAGACAAAAAGGAGACTGCAAACTGCACCACACTCCCGCTGACAGGGTGAAGGTGCCCGCAGTGCGGGCAGACACAGGCAGGCACGTTCCTAAGTGGTGACAGGACAGGGATTTCAACATTAATGAGTCTGATAAGAACAAGGGAAGGATGTGGTGGTCTGGGCATCCCCTTCCTGGGCTGCCAGCAGCCCTCCTGGTTTGACCCAGGCCATTGCAGAGGTGGCTCTGGTTCAGCACAGACCTTTTAAGGGCCAGCTACCCACAGGCCTTTGCCAGAGGGCCAAAACACAATGGAGAGTTGTCTCTAGTGTGCTGCCTCTGCACTAAGGCACTGGAAAAGAGGATATTTGCTTTATTTCACAGGAACCAAGATGCTGCAAAGGCTTCTTTGGCCCTGACTGCAGTCCGTGTCCAGGAGGTTTCTCCAAACCCTGCTCAGGAAACGGACAGGTAAGCAGAGCATCCAGCAGCACCCTGCACTCCCATGGGGGCAGGGACAGGCTGTGTCCCAAAAGTCCCCGAAGCACTTCTGCACAACAGGAATTCTGAGCTCCACAGGAGCTGCACCCTCCATTTATGCCCAGTGGTGGCTGTGAATTTCGGGGTCAATTATACAGAAGAAGGAAAATGAATCTGTGTCCTCTTGGATCTCCAAACTGCAGGTTTCTGTGGTTCTAACACACAGCACGCAGGCAAGGCTGGGGCTGGGTGACCCACTTTGACACTTTTACTTTGCACAGCACAGGGTGATGTCCCAGCTCACTATTTTCACTTTAAAATTGCAAAGGAAGGTAGAATACAGAGCAGCAAAGTATGAGCAGAAGGAAAGCTTTTGCTTTGAAACACCTTTTTCGTCAAAGTTGAGGTTCTTCCTGGTAGTCTACCACAGTCACGATACAGACAGGCAGATAGTCTCTTCTCTGGAGGAAGGATAAAGATTTATTTTAAGAAATCACCTTTCTTCTGTATCACAGTGCATGGATGGCCTGGATGGAAATGGAACCTGCATTTGTGCTGAGGCATTTCAAGGCTCACGCTGTCAATTTTGCTCAGACCCTGGCAAATATGGACCTCAGTGCAACAAAGGTAAGTACAGCCCTACTTCCTCAGCCTAAGAGCACAGGCTATTTCTGTTGGTAACATTAAGGTAGGAGTTAACTGTTCTCTAAACAGTCTCTGTGGTGGACGAGCGAGATGTCTCTGGGGTACTTTTATTTCTTATTTCAAAGGGATAAATCTAAGCCCAGAGTCAGTGTAAATCTTCTCACCGACTTAATTGGGCTTTCTGCAGGGGCCATAGCTTACTTTACACTAATTTATTGTTCTTTTCATTTCTGTCTCCCTCACATAAGTAACTGAAAAGAAAGCCTTTGCTATTCCATTCCCATCTGGTATTGCCCGCAACAGATCAGGTTCTGCCTGCAATGACAAGTATATGTAATCTAAGAACAACTAGATCTATAAACAGATTGAGTTTAGGGCTACTTACTAATCATCCTTACTGAATAATTTCAATTTAATAGCTTATAGTTCTAGCAGACATCTTCTATATACTGACAGGTTAAATCCTGCTATGTAAAACCATATTACATTGAAGAGTCTACAGAATGTACAACTTCAAATATAGATACAAAATAATTTCTAGTCTTTTTTGCTATGAAACAACCTGTCATTCATGAAACATAGCTCACTTGAAGGTTCAGAGACAAAAAAAACCAAGAGAGAAATTCCATAAGAAAAGGTAGTATTGCCTAAGTTCCAGTCCCGGCAAAGCAGGACACGTTGGCTTAACTAGTCACCACTGGCACTTCTTGGGACTGCAGGTGGCTTACCTACTATGTCCTTTGGGCACACTGCTCTGCCTCCCAGCACAAAGTGCTGGTAGGTCTGTGCTGCTGCTCTGTGTACTATTAGCCCAGCACTGTGCAATTTATAAGATTGTGGACTCGGTACTATATCATGATATAGTTTCATATCACTGAAAATATGTCAGAAGTTGTGCAATGAGATAACTTCAGTCTTAATACCCTAAGACGTAGTATTTTGCTCCTATTTCTCTGAAGTCCTTTGAAATTCATGGATAGTTAAATGCACTATAAAGATACAGTAGATTTTTAGATACTTTCCCATAAAGCTCACCTAAAGAGACATGGATATGATAAATAAACAGTAAGTCCTCCAACAAACTGAGACTAAGAATACAAAAGTTTAGATTCTAGAAAAAAAAGGAGAACCTAATTAATAAAAAATGCTGTGTAAAGATAGATGCCTTTTACCACTATGGAATTGCACACTGTAATTTATGTCTGGTAGAATGCCTCTGCATTTATGGGACGTGCGATAGCAGAATAGACAGCGATGGGATCTGTCTTCCTGGGTCATGCAGAAGTGGATACACAGGGAAACTCTGCGATAAGCAGATTGTTCCCTGCGAGCCCTCCCTACAGCTCTGCCATGCACATGCAGACTGTCAGCTTAGTGATGGTGCAGTGAGGTAAGTCAGTAACTTGCATCTAATTAATATTAACTATGCTGCAACTCTTTCCCATTTGCTTAATCAAAACAGCGCCTTGTAACAACACACATCAGCCACTGAAATACTGCTATGCAGCAAACAAGCATAAACAAGCACTGCATTGACCTTGAGTTGCAAGATAGTAATTAAGAGTTCTCAATGCCCTACCCTGTACCTTACTTTTAACACCAGTAAGATAGATGCATACTGATCTGACCGTTGTTCAGAAGACTGCCCTCCTACCAACACCTACAAAGGCTCTTAGGAACCTCTTATTTCTAACCATCCCTTAGTGAATTAGGAGTTTGAGCCTTGCTGAAAAACAATGAAATTCTCAAGCAGCCTGGGGATAGACAGCTCACTCCAGTTAGCTCAAGTAAGATTTGCATACCATAACACTGTAGACTGTAGCACAGGCTCTCCAGTCAGTCATGACAAGACTGGTCACAAAACTCTGTTACTACTACAGATGCCTTGCACTTGCCTCATGCTCACCTTCACACGCAGCAAGTTTGCCTCTTGCTGCAGTGTATTCATAACGAGTCACCACAGAAAGCAGGATGGGGGATGCTGTGTAAATTGAGCGCTTAAGAAATTCCCTCCAATATAGGCTAATCTTGTGGGAATAAGCTAGGGAAGCAGGGGAGCTCATTGTCTTGCATACATTTCAGGGAGAGAGCTATCTTCTGCGTCATGAAAGAAAGAGCAACCCCAGCTCATAATTAATTTAGAGCTGTTAGCTCACCTTTGCAAAGATCACATCAGTGCAGAATTCATTTCACTCCCCATCTCATACATAGAGAATGGATCCCTGATTTGACTTAATTAACCCGGTCAATATTTTGGGGAGAAAACATAATGAATGCACCTATGCTATTTGCATCATGAATCCAAGGTTATCAATTTTAAGCTGCCTATAAATAACATGTTATAGAGGAAAACAATTGCTTCACTTTACAGCTGTCCTATCATGTTTAATGCCTGCCTCCCTCCTCCTCTTGTCTTTGTAGCTGTGTTTGCAAGCCTGGCTATGAGGGAGATGGCATGAGCTGCAGCAAAGTTGATCCTTGTGCTGCTTTAAAGCCGGGTGGCTGCAATATCAATGTAAGTACATGCTTTTCCCCCAGAGCCTGCCACCACAGAAAAGTAGGCAGTAAGGAAGGTTTGGCCAGAAACCTTTGCAGAAGGAAGAGTCACAATTTTCACTGCAGTTTCAAGCTCGCTCCACAGATAGCAGCATCGCTATTGCTTAGACAAGCCTTACACCTAAAGCCCAGATGCCATTTAACTGCCCTGAACGAGTACCTCTGCATCCCTCCCAGGCCGAGTGCATTCAGACGGGTCCAGGAGAGCACACATGCGTTTGCCAGGCAGGATGGACAGGTGATGGAAGGGAGTGCTCAGCCATCAACAACTGCCTGCTGCCCACCACAGCAGGGTGCCACGAAAATGCCACCTGCATATACGTTGGGCCGGGTCAGGTACGTCCTCCCACATTTATTGCCACCTTAGGCACTAGCCCTCAGATTTTGCTCTGCTGGTGCTTCCTGTCCTGTTGTCTTCCCCAAATTCTCTTCTCCCTCTCAGCCACAAGGTTATTTCCCCACGGTGCTCTACACCCAAAGCAGTCTCCTTCAGTTCCTATCCTAGTGCTCCCTCCCTCCTACGTGGTAGTGTCCTGGCAGCAAATACTTTTCAGTAAGTACGTTGGTAGATGTCAGGTATAAAAGGCCTTCTGGAGATATTAATCAGTGTCATTCCACTGAAGTCAATGGAGTTACACAGAAACAGAGACTAAATCACCACGTCTAGAATACGCACACTATTTTAATCATTTTAATGAATTGTTCTGTTTTACTGAAATGACAGAATGACTGCAAGTGTAAGGATGGATTTCGGGGGAACGGAATTGAATGCACACCCATAAACTCATGCCTGGAACAAAATGGAAAATGCCATCACCTGGTGAGTAATTAATCATTCCCTGAACCAAGTATTCAGATACATATCACATCTTGCCTCCTGCGCACATCCTAGAATTTCCCTGCCATTTCAAGCCTGCAATTTCTGTTTGAGTTGGAACAAAGCTTTCCAAGCAGCTCCACAAGCACCAAAAATGCTGTGAACCGCGTCTGTCAGTATGGTACATGCACTGAGGACTGACTGCAAGGACTGCTCCCAGTTCTGCCTGTATAGGAAGACTGTCTCAAACCTGGAATAAATAAATGCTGCTTTTCTACCAGCAATTACAATTTGGATGCGCTAGCCTGTTAGGATGTTTATCCAGCTCACATCTATCAGCTGTATCAGTAGCTGCATGTGTCCAGCAGACCTGCAGGCTCTACTGCACTCTGCAGAGCCTGCAAGAGCCACACCAGCCTCAGGCAGGACACAGGGACAGAGCTGAAGTGAAGAGCATTGAGAAGCAGAAGATGGATCTGCCATAGCTGGGTGAAGAAACAGGGCCCAGTTTATGGAGGGAGGAACTAAGAAAGGGTGGAGCAAGGGTTTAGATTCCTATAGACTTAGTGCTGGTGAGCAGGTGAGGGAGTTAGTGCCCCTCACCTGGTGGAGTTTGTCCTGTAGGGGCATGAGGATGTCCATGACAGTTCTTATGAAGATTCTTCGTTAAGTTTATGTTTGTGTATGAATGAGTTCCAGGAAGAGGCTTTACAGACCATCCTTGCTCTTGAATGGTCTCCTGATCTTCTCTCTTTCTGGTTCAAAGGCAACTTGTCAGTTTGAGTCTTCTCATGGCTGGGAGTGTGTGTGCCCAAAAGGCTACAAAGGAGACGGTAGAATATGCTATGGAAATGCCGCAGATGTAAGTAAGATGGTCATCTTTGAGCACAGGACCTACAGCCCAGTTCTCACACTGCATCTTAACCAGAGAGATAACAAAGCCATTATAAACAGAAAAATACGATGCCCATCAGCGCTATCTGCAGGGTTTTAGCTGGAGACACTTGCCAGATATAGAAATGATCTGGTGTGTCTAGAAACAGAGCTTGAAAAGGGGCCTAAAGGATCCAAGCACATTACTTTCTTAATGTAAATTGAAAAATGCCAGCCCCAGAGGCCTAACCTGCAGAAGTGCTAAGCCCTCACCTCCCAGCTGGGAGCAGTGAGCACCCAGCTCTTCTGAAGTTCTGCCTTGAGGTCTATCTCGGTGGAAACAGTCAATTTATCATGTTAACACAAACCATGCACACCGCCAGGAAAATAAAACCAAAACAAGTAAATTGGTGAAATAAATCTGCATTTAACAGCATAGGAAAAATGAAAGCATCAGCTGTCCCAGCCACTGGCAATAATCTTACATGGTTCTTAGCACTATCTGCCATCCTTGCTCATACCATCATCTATCTCTGCTCTAAGCACTGTGGCAGAATAAAGGCTCTCCACTTGCTGGATGATGCATAAGTTGCTGTACAAATGCCAACAAAAACGACATACCTTCTTTCAATTAATGCTGCATGGAGTTAAGAAAAAGTTTAGGTTTAGATTCCCAGAAAACTAACACTTAGTCCAGGATCAGTACACATTGTGTACCAAGGTCAGGTACACTTAATACACCTAATAGGTGGCCTGATTTTCGAAAGAGTTGGTAACTCACCATTCCCGTTACCAGAAAGTATCAGTACTAGAAAAACAGGAGTATCTTCCCTTTTCACAAATACTGAAAACCTCCTCCCCCATGGCACATCAGCCAGGCCAGGCACCACAAGCTACAGCAAGGGTACTTTAGCACAACTAATTATATCTTACATACTCATTGCTCTGTCTCTCTCTAATCAGGAGTTATCTACCCTGTCAGAAGCAGCTGCATTTAACCAATGGGTTAATGTAAGTACACTTCATGGTTGTTTTTTTTAGTATGTCCAGTTTGCAGAAATACACAAGCCTTGTAACCTCTAGAAATGGGGACCTCACAGCAATATTCCCATCACAGAGCAGAGGCCCTAGCACTGGAGAGGCATCAGAGTGCCTCTCCCACCAGTCATGGCAGGGATGATCATCTAGTTCCCTACTTCTGCTCAAAAACCAAATTCTGATCCCCAATTCATGCAAGTAAGGAAGCTCCACAAGCAGAAGAGCTAATTACAAGCCCATTCTCTGAAGCAGGGGGCTACATAAACCATGACTGCATCCATACATAAGTACATTGTAGTCCAGATGACCAGCAGCAGGGTACAAGCAGACCTTGAATATACCCCCAGGTGGGCTCCTTCCAACTTCTCTCATGCAATATAACTACAATTAAGTGGAGAGGGAAGCCAATGCTTTACCCTCCCCATTTTCACTGTGCCCCATGGCAGGAAAATGCAACTGTATGGCTGGTCAGTGTGCTGCTGCCACAGCAAGCGAGGGGGGAAAAAAATCTCAGTCTGTGCAGGCTTGACTGAGGTGCAGGAAATTAAGGAAGAGATTAGCTTGTTTGGCTCTAGATTATGGAAGAAACACTAATTTTTGATTTTTTAAAAAAGCCCCAAAGTTCTAGATAGATTGACTGTCACAATCTACTTTTTATTTTCAAGTGCTGTCATCTATGGCCAGGGCAGCAGTAACATTAGAGGTCCTACCCCACTGTGGCTGGCACTGTACGAATAAAGATCAAAACCAGTTTCTCCCACAAAGAGCTTAAAACATAAATATAGGAAGTGTACAGCAAACACGTGGCAAACAGAAAGGAACAGTAATATGGTAATGAATAGCATGAGAAGCAGAAGTCACAGCATAGTAGCTGCTTTCATGCTTTTCAAGGTTAGATGGCTTGGGGATCATTAAAGCATGCAATTGCAACAGGGACCTCAGGGAGCTGCTTAAAAGAGAGGCTGATATGGGTAATTTAAATCAATTACCTGCCTGGCCCTGGGCTCAGATTGCAGCACTGGACACTGTAGAGAGAAACTAACAAAGTTAAAGAAATGAGCACAAATAAGAAAGGCCGTTCACCTGCTAATGTGCTCTTTAGATAATGAAGGAGGGGGGAAAAATCAGGGTACGGATTCCGTAAAATCTATTGAAACAGGGATGTGGAAATTTCTGCTACACTTTAAAGAAGTGGTATCCCTTAAACTAAATAATGATAACTACAAACATGAGCAAAATAGAGAGGTATATCCATCTATGGGGGTTTTAACTTCATAACTTGAGCAGGAATGTGATGTTTACCACTTTTCATGACTAAATATTTTTCTTGCTGCTCAGGAAGGATAAGAAGGGGAAGTCTGATGCTATTTATATATTTAAATACTTGTAAGGTGACAGTGATGATGGCTAGGAAAGATTATCCTAACAGAGACAAAATTCCCAGCTATTTAAGGGAACCAATTATTCTTCTTGACTTAAAACCCACTATGGTCATTGAAGGACTATCCAAAACAAGCCAGCTTCCAGGCAGCATACCAGCTGCAAAAAGGTAGAACCCAAGCTCATACTGCTCCCTCAAGTTTTGCAGTATCAAAAATGGCAAGTTGGGGAACCTGTGAAAAGTTTGCAGAACCCCATCTTCAGCAAGATGACATTCAAATCTTTAGCTCTCCTTTTTCTACCCCACAAACAAATCCACACAACTGGAAAAATCCTCTCCAGTGGAGTGGAGGCTCTCTCCATCCTCAAGGCAGATACAAACATATGGAAGATGAGTCAGTCCATGCACACTACAGAGCCCACATCACCCTTCTAAAATTAGAGCCATCAGCAGCAAGCTCCGATGCAGTGCTACTGGGCACCAATATCCCTTAGGCATCTTGAAAAATTCCAACCATGTTAAATGGTCTTATTCCAAATGGGAACATTGTGTCACGTGGGTTTCATATTTCATGGTTCATAATCTTTCTTCTATCTATTAAATAGCGTGGAGTGCTCTGTAAGAGCAGGTTACTTGAAATTATCAGTAAACCACTAGTATTTATCACCACGATTATTCTTTTTTTTAACATTCAAGTGCATAAAATAGAATCCACGAGACAGACTAATGTTTGTGGGAGGCAGCTTACGTGTTTCATAATAAAAAACAATTCTGACCTAAACGTTGCTTCTGCCTTTTAAATGCTGGCAATCTATTCTGTAAAAAAATAGACATTCATTTACCATTTTTGTACAGCTCTAAGTACCTTTGTTCAAGTCATTGCTCAGTATAATAGTTTTTCCTCTCCTGGCTGGTCACAAAGCACGTCACATACTCCACCTTGCTTAAAAGTCACCAGCTGCTATTTATAGATCATCCTTAGGATGAAATATTTTACCCTCTTTACCTTCACCTAGGAGGCTGAGATAAACTCAGTGCTGTCCACCACCTCAAACCTAACTGTCCTCGTGCCTTCTCTGCAAGCAATTGAAAACATGGATGAAGATGAGAAAGCCTTTTGGATGTCAAAGAGTAACATCCCAACTCTATTGAAGTACGTTAATGGTTTGGGGGGTTGGGTTTTTTAATGAATTGCTTTTTATGCCAAGCAAGCCTTCAGTTTGAAGCCACTAGAGCAAGACAGCTATTATAGTTTTAATGGAGGGACACAGGATTCTCCTTCTAGTTACAGTGGTATAAATCTCTGTAACAACCCCACTGAAAACAAAGGTATTATTTGGATTACGTCAGAAATGTTTAAAGGCCAAGCTGAGATCAGAACATAGCTGAACTAGGTGTTGTACAAACATTTCCTGCTTCAAACCACAGGTTTAGACACTAAGCATATGTATCATTTAAAAAAAAAAAAAGAAAAAGAAAATACAAAACATTCAAATCCAGCTAATTTCCTTTAGGTATCACGTATTGACAGGAGCTTACAGCTTTGCTGATTTCCAGAATTTATCATCCTCTGACATGCTGCCAACATCTCTACAAAGCAACTTCCTACACTTGGCTAAAGAAAATGGGGTGAGATAACCACTGTGGTATCATACACCAAACCCTGACCATCGCTGCCACTGATTTCTTGTATTATGAAACCACACAGATGTTATGTCCCTGTGTTTTAAAAAAGTGTTATAAAATTAAAGGAATAGATCAATTATACTGGGCCCTTTGGGAGAAACATTACCTTGATTTTCTCCACCACTTTACCTAGCTAAAATTTGTCCACAATACTCTTTATTTCGAATGTCCCAGTAGCTGCTGCAAATGCTGGATGGTCTTGTAGCTGAGTGGAAGCACAGTCCTTACCTGGAACAGCCTGTGTGAACTGATTTAAGACAAAGAGCATCAAGGAAACCCAGTAATTTATCTTAGGGAGCTGGGAGGGTAGGGGGAAGCAGTGACACTGCACACATGTCCACATGGGCAACCTGACAGTCCCAAACCATCCGAAAGTATTCTTAAGGGTAAATAACCACAACTGACGGGCCTTCCTCCCCAGCCTTTTGATTTAGTGCTCCACATTCTGAGGTGGTTTTTCTGGAAATACGTATGGTGTATTTAAGCACTCCATCCCCATTAAGAAAGGGAAAAGTTCTCCCCACTTCCATGCCCCAAGGGAAAAATCATGAATGGGGTCTTTCAAGGCTGCACAGAGATGGGAGGGTGTGAATCTGCACAGGAGCCCCTACCCCAAGGAACCACCCCAGTGCAAGCAACCCCACAGCTTTGCCAGTCAGCATTCAGGGAACAGCACAGAGTCCCAAAGTCACCCCTCTGGCGCATGGTTCCCCGAGGGTAACCCAGCCTCGGGAGCAGGCTGGCATGAGCAGAGCCGTGGTGGAGCCCCAGGCAAGCATTTGGGAAGGGGTGGAAATCCACAGCACAAACCACTGGGAAAATGCCACCACTGTGATGGGAAAGCAAACCCTCTCTCCTCTCCCTCTTTCAGAGCCTCACCCTCGAGGGTGCTCACATCGTGGCTGGTGACATCGCATCCACAAACGGGATCATACACGTTATTGATAAGGTATAGAGCTGCATAAGGAGGATTTGCTTCTCTGCACCACAAGCAGTGTTAAATAATTAATAGCTCTTGGAAAAAAGCATTTGCACAGAACAGCATTTCATCCTGCATCTGATCCTTGCAGGTGCAGCCACAACATGTGCACGTGTGCTGACGTGGGATATGTGCTCCCTTTTCAGGTTCTGACCCCGCTCCACAGCTCTGTCATGCCAAGGCTGCTGGCCCGCCTGGAGCAAATGCCCGATTACTCCATTTTCAGGGGATACATTGTTGTAAGCTTTCACATCATTTTAATAACAGAAGCAGTTCTCTGCTTTGCTTGTATTTGGACTGGTATCAGACTATCGGTTGTCATTCTAATTTGGTTTTGTGTGTTTCACAACAGCAATATGGCCTGGCAAATGAAATCGAAGTTGCAAACACATACACAGTCTTTGCCCCAGATAATGATGCCATAGAAAATTACCTAAGGAATAAAAAGTCTGCTACTCTGGTACGTATTATTCACAAGACTTGTCTTAACAACTCAGTATCCCACCTCAGTTTCAAGTGAATGGATTGAGAGGACACAGAAATAGGAAGAAGGATTAATTTTCCAGAAATCCAGTAAGTTTGGTTTTGTTTTTAACACCAGAGGAGGTAAGGATGGATAGATCCACCTATGTTTTCCTGGCTTGCTGGAAGAGCCTAGCTATTTGTTCTGGGGTTTATCGTTCTCTAGATTAAAACCATGCAGATTACATCCAAGACATTTCATCAGTAGACTTTTTTGTTTAGATATTTTTTTGCAAAGAAGATCAGTACAGGAATGACCAGGAATAACACTGAAATGAGTTTCCTAGGTGAACAAATCCAGTCCCCTGTAATCACCGGTAACCTCATCATTAATAATGCCACAAAGTATTCTGACTCTTTCCTAAAACTATCCAGATGCTTACCCTGTCACTGCTGCAGGAACGCGACTGCCCAGCCACTTTCTGCAGACCGTTGCTAACCCCAGTTTACAAGCACCATTGGCTAGCCCCAGGGCTCAGAAAAATTTCTGACATTTTCCAGATTAGAAAAATTTCCTTGGGCAAGCCCCACTGATGTTGCCCACTCCCAGGACCCCCATGTCAGGCTCATGCCTGATCTGGCCACCAGCTCCTCCCACTGACATGGACATGTCCATCCCATCTCTCCTGCCAACACCAAACCCCGTGCCCAGAGCTAGTTTACAATATTTTGACAGCACACCTCTGGCCAATTTATATCCCTTTACTCTTACGCCAGGAATATGCTTTAGCTGAAACAACTTTCTCCCTCTGGCATTTATGCCATGACATATTTACAAGGCCAAACAGCCTTCTCAATCCTGTTGGTCTCTTCCTAAGGTAAGTTATCTGTTTCCTGCACATCATCTCAGTGCCTTTCAAACTCGAGCAAATGCGAAGAAACAGCTTTATCAAACGTGTATCAAGAGCCACACCTTTCAGAGGAAGCTTTGCCCATGACATGCTAAATGACATTAATTCTCCCCTGCCTTTTCCATAAATATTTACCCTGATGCACTCTGTCCCTACTTTCATGGTCTCCATTTACAGCCAGGAAGCTGAGGGACACAAGGTTCAAACGACTCATCCCAAAACATGTACCACCAAGTGGCAGACCCACAGCAAAAGTCCTGCTTGCTGCCTCACCAGAAGAATTCATGTATGATCAAGCTACCTCTACTTAAATGACTTCTGAATGCTGTTTTAATTGTTTCATGATACAACATCACCACTTCCGCATCACTGAAAGAAACATTTATAACAAACGGAGACATCAAGCCTGTTTGATTTGGGTTACACACACACTTGAATCCTTTTCATTTCCAGTGCTTATCAATGTTTCGTCTGCCGTTCCTCCATCCTCCCAGCCTTGGCTAGTGTGGCAATCTGACAAAGGAAAGCAGAAAACAACCATAAGGTTAAGCCTGCCTAAGCCTTATCCTCTTGATGAGACACCTTGGGAGAACCCTGCCATAGAGGGAACAGCTCGGCACGGGGAAGAGACCGCACTTCTTGGCCTTGATGAAGCACAGGTTTGTTCTCACTCTGCAGGTGATTAAAGACAGAAATGAAGATGGATGAGAGTTGACTTTTCTCCCAAAGCATCCAAGCCAGGAGGATTAAATACAGTTGGACACCAGTGGAGATTAATTAGCCCTACTTTAATTCCCACCTTCTTGCCTGCAAATATTTCTTCGTCAAATCTGTGGAAATCAAAACAGAATACGTCCCAGTGTGAGAGATGTAAAGATCACTGTTTCACCCTGTGAGCAAAGCCAGACATCACAATCTTGCAAATGGGGGTTGCTTCATGTTTTCACATGTTTTGAAGAAGCAGAACAGCGAGGAGCAGTACAAACATTCAGAACAAGGAGACAGCAGGCAACAGGATTTCCCACAAGCACTTTTTATTGCAAAGACACAGAGCTGTAGCAGCGCTATAATCTGTTGGCTAGGCAGCTCCTAAACCCTCCAAATGCTGCAGCTTCTCTCACATCTACAAATCTCTCACCAACACATCCTACTTCTGCTTCCTCCTCCAAGTCAGGGAGAGCTCTGGGAGTCCTTCGCTTTGGAACAAGATGCAGAAGTATCAGGAAGCCCTCACAAGATTTTAATGTACAGAGAATAATTTCACCACATCCATGAAAAATGAATATACTCTAGCAAAGAGGCATAGAAAACTTCACAATTAACAGGTGTGGCTCTAACATTTTATTGACTGAAGATGACCTTAAAGATTGAAAATAAAACCCAACTATAAATTACTGTAAATGTTCATCTGTAAGTGATGTAGGGATTCCCAAAGGAAAAAGGCATGGGTATGGAGAAGATTATAAAAGCACTCATGAATATGCAGCTTCTGATGTCAAATGAAATCATGAAGTTCAGAGTCCTAAAAAGTCATCTGACTAACTTTTGCCTGAATGTCAGCCAGCCCTATACACAGAAAGAGATGCTACCAGGCTCAAGCAAACCTTGGTCCCACCAGTTCAATAGGCTTTCACCCCCCATGGTCAACAGAAGTTTCATTATGACAGGAATGCAAGCTTTCCACAGTAGGAAAAATGAAACAGCCTGCCAGCTGGAAAAGCTTCTCCTTAAATTCAGACAACCTATGTTTGGCTTACACCCTCTGGGAAAATCTTTCACTAATAACTTTTCATGCTTCGTTACGTAACTCTGAAATTGTGTGTTTGCAGGGTGAAGACCAAATACGCTATCATGTTGTGCTGGATGAGAAGCTCCTGAAGAACAACCTCCACAATGGCATGCACAGGGAGACCATGCTAGGGTTCTCCTACCAGGTCGGGTTCTTCCTCCACAACGGCCAGGTACTGCTGTCTGCACTTCCTCGGAGAAACAGCTTTCCTGCTTTTTACAAATCCAGCTTCAACTTCAAATTAACGTGCAGTCAAAAGAAGCTGTGCACCCCCCATCCACCCACATCTGTGTCCTAATAGCACAAAAGTTGTTATTCAAATGCAATGCCTGTCTCAGACCTGCTTAATTCAAAGTCACCCTTGAGGGGATCTTTGATTGAATTTGATTTCAGTTGTGCTGTTCACTTTTAGCATAGCCTTTTAGAAGCTACCGTGGTGGGCATCTGCCTTTAGCAGATACAAGCCTGCATTGCAAAGTAGTCATTAACCTGGCTTCCAAGAGCTATTAGAAACCTGCCTTCAATCATAAAAGATTAATTCCATTTTCAGTGGATTTACTCCACTTTCAATTTGAAGAGCTCAAAGCACTTGGCAACAAATATGAATTGCCATTCAGCACCACTCACGGGAAAATCAGGCACAGCAAGTTTAGGTGACACACTTGGTTCTGTGGCCCAGCCAGGAGGGGAACTTGGTCCTCCTCCTTCTTCTCCATCCCAGAGCTCCCTCTGGGCACAGGCAAAGGGAGACAGAAAGCTTCTCACCAGACCAGGTTCGGCCCTGCTGTTTGCTCTGCCCACAGCAGAGCCTCAGAAAAGCGTCTGCTCATGGGGCTGTTGCTGATGAGGGCACGATGGGAGTGTGGGGTAGCAGTGAGATGACAAAAGTCCTCCTTGAAGGACAGCTTCTGGGAGGGCTTCCCTGAAACCCCTCATCTTCCAGCAAACCCAGCTCTTGGCTTGCTTTAGGCTCCTCCTTCAAACCCTTTACCTTTACACCCCACATTGGAAAAGGCTGTTCTGCCAAATCCTGTTGCTGAGATACTTCAACAGGCTGCAAGTCATCTCAGGCCCTCCAGTGAAGCTCTTAAATGCAGCAACTGGGATGTGAGCTCGAAGTTAACTACGTTTATCAATTTTCCTGAAGTGAGACTTTTACATCGCTCCTTCTTTCACCTGCTACAGCTCTAGTTACCATCTAGCCACCAAACAGCCTTGCTGCATTCTAACTGGTTGCATTTCTTTTGCAGCTATTCATAAACGATGCACCTATAAGCTATACAAATGTTGCAACAGACATAGGAATTATTCATGGATTGGGAAAAGTCCTGGATATCCAGAAGAACAGATGTGACATCAATGATACCGTAATCATCGTAAGTGGTTCTGTTCGTATATAGATGCTTAAAGGCCCATCAGAGAGATCTACAGTCAAAGACAGCTCAACTGTACAGGATATGTGACACAGTATTTTCCAGTAAAGAATACATGCATTTTCCACAAAAGGTATTCCTACCAGAGTTTTAGCATCTATTAAGACAGCTTTGATCCTGCAATCAGTATACTGACAGCCTGGATTAAATATAATCAGAGAATCACAAGAATAAACAATTCCTGAGTTTTAGTTTTCAGAAACGAATAATAATGCACTATTATAATACATCTTCTTAGCCAGGCCACTTGTTGATAAAGTAAACAATGGGCAAAAAATGAAAATAAAATATCTTTAATAAGGAAAAAGATTTCATTCCAAGTATAGATTACCACTGCACATACACATGAATTCCTTGTATCCTCCGACTAAAGCATTCTCCCTTTTTTGTTCCTTTTACATATGAAATATAAATGGGTTTACATTCCTTTAAAGAATAGGCTGTGATTTCCTCAAACTGGCAGAGAAAGGTTTCCTTTGTCTTTTCTCATGAGCGAGTCAAGCAGGACACCAAACAGGCAGCTTACCTCCTTTTTTATGGAGCATGCAATGAACTAGACAAGGAATTAAAAATGAGACTTGTGCTTCAGTTAAAGCAAATTTTACAGGCATGAACTTCTGCAGCTTAATTCCTTTCGTTGGGATACAGGCCCATATTTGATTATATCTCACTCAAGGCCTTTCCCCAGCTTTGCCCTGTCAGGTTCTTTGCACATAGTCCTTTGTTTTCCCATGGAAAATTATTTTCCCTGCTGTGTTCAAATGCAGCAACATACCTAAACATTCATTTAAGCCTTGCTAGAAGTAAGGATATACTTAGCTAAACAGGAGTAACATTAAACATTGTATACTAGGTGCAGCATGTATCTCAACTTTTTTTTGCAGAAACTGACCTCATGTGTGCAAATGATTTACATGCACAAATAGCACAGGACATACACCCGAGTTTTCCATTTCCAAGCTGCCCTTGTGCCACAGGCTGCCTGTGTCCAAACTCAGGATTTTCCTCTTGCTGTGCTTTAGGTGGAGAGGCCTTTGGGAAGCATTGCTTTAGATTAGAAGAACAAAGAGAAATACCTAAAGGAGCTTTCCTTCTCTTTCCCCATGGCAGAAGGCTTCCGTGCACAGGGTGTCCCTACAGAGCCACTGGTGGGGATGTTCTTCTTACTGAGCAGTGCAGCTACCTCACCACCTTTACCAAAGGTGTTATCCTGACTAGGCACCCTGAGGGCTATGTTTAGAAATGTAGCTGGAAATTATGCATTTTCTATTAAACAACCTGCCTGCAGCTCTATACAGTCTGTTAACCACCTCCCATTTGTGTTGCTTAAGGAAAAGTGCAGAATTTGTTCACAGCCATCAAGTTGTCCCCCAGGAACAAAAGAAATAGTAAGTATTTTATTATTAACATTGTTTATTATTTTTTTTAATCATTATATGCATTCAATCCTAGTTTTAATATAATGGCCTCAGGTTCAGCTAAAGTTACTGCAGCTACTTCAGCCCGCTACATACATTGCTTATAGTCAACAGACTCAATGCACCCTGAGAGCAAGGCAGCAGAATCAAAGGCAGCTTAAAGACAGTTTTATCTTGAAAGACCAGTTTCTAGTGTGCGTTGGGACAACTGAAGACTCCTCAAATTGCAAAGGCTACCCCTACCATGCAAAATTGAGGGAGCCAAACATGGTCTTGGAGTATGCTTGCTACAGGAGGAATTACAGAAGCAGCTCTGAGCCCTTCAAATCGGGGATGGACAGAAGGACAAATGCAACCTGTCCCTGGCAAGATGCTGTGAGTTACGGTCACAAGGAGACTTGGAGGCTATAGAGACTTCAGACGCCCAGGTCCAACATATGAGAACTGCAGATATTTAGCAGATCCCTGTCAATCATGGTATGACCTAGAGTTCCTTGGCCTCTAAATTTCTCTGGGAAAGCCCCTCTGTTTCGGTTATATAAGTATATTTTCCTTTATTATTTTTAATTACTTATGCTAGTGGTAGGATTACAAAGCATATCAAGTCCCATCCACCCCATTAAAGTAACTGACTGGCAAGGTCAAACTGAAGAACGTTTCATGGTAAAACTAAAAAACATTAACATTTCCTTTACAATGAACAGCTGGATGGATGCTTATCTCAACCTCCTAATGAGTGTACAATGAAACCCGCAAATCTTCAGCAATCTATCCCAGCTGTGTCCAGACCTGGAAGATAATGTTTCACAGCAGCTGTTCTTGCAGAACTTTGGCACTCAGTTTTCCAAGAAGAATTGGAAAGAGCAAGAAATGTGTCAAAAAAAATAAAAAAGTTTGTCAAACTTCAGAGGGAAAAAAAAAATGTGTTCAATTCTGAGCAAAGGCAGTATTAGACACATCTTAAAAATGCCACAGGGCACTGAGTTAAATTGATCATACTTCCACTACAAAAAATCATTTAGCTAATGCAATTTTATTTCTACAAGTGTTTCCTTCATTTTCATTGCGAACGTGTGAGTCAGTGCACAGCATGCATAAAGTTAATGTCCCATTTTTTAAAACATTTAAAAGTAGCTGATCAATATTACTTAGAAGTGCAGCTGTTTCTCCAATTTCTGTTCAGGCAGGGGAGAAGAAATACTGCGTCCTCTCAGAAAACATCAGAATGTACACCATCCAGATCGGCTGCCAGCCAAAGTGCGCTAAAACCGTCATTGTGAGTACACCACTTTTGCTGCGGTAAAAGCCAGGAACCCCCACCCCTTAACTTCACCCCCCTCCTAATACCCACTAACGTACACAACACTTCAAGGAAGTCCCTGACAATATATTTATTGACCTTTTTTCTGGATGAAGCAGAGAATGGAAGGTTAAAGGCTGCTGATGGCTGCAGCATGGGAAGGGCTGGGAGCCGATGTGATGCAGAGGGAGCGCAGGGAAGGGTAACCTTATGCTTGCCCCTAGCAACCCCATCCACTTTTCCCTGGGGTGATGGAGGCCACCTGGGTCCTACCAAGGACTTGGGGTGGCAGACTGAGCCCCGGCACAGTAAGACCAGAGACCAGCAGAGCTGAAGTGCTGCTAAAAATCCAGATCTCCAGTTCACCTCCACCCAGCAGCAGTCCCAAGAGACGATACCCGGCAGCCCCGTCCTTGCTGCCACGCTTTGCTACCCTGGCCCTGACCCTCAAGCACGGCATTTCTGGGTTTCCAGACAAGGGAGTGCTGCGCGGGTTTCTTCGGACAGCAGTGCCAGCCCTGCCCGGGGAAGGCAGGGAACGCCTGCTTCGGAAACGGCGTCTGCCTGGATGGCATCAACGGCACGGGCACCTGCGAGTGCGGAGATGGGTTTGTCGGTACAGCATGCGAGAGCTGCGTCGAAGGCAAATACGGCCGCAACTGTGATCAAGGTACTGAGCATCCCCAAACCACACAGGCACCTTCGCTAGCCTTGTCAAGATGTCAAAACCTTGCCCCTAGATTTTCTAACCATGTCCATTCTGTATCCTGGAAAGGTACATCACTTTCAGGGGAATAGGCCAGTCTCAAAAACATCATTAACCCCTTTTCTTTCCCCAGTATGGTATTTTCTCTCTACTCCCTCTTTTGGAGACAGCGCCTCCTACTCCGGCATGCTACAGACTTAGAACAACATGCAGCAAGAATAATCCTCTTCAGCACTTCTTTTTCACCAGCACTTTCCCATTAAAACACAGTTTCAGTCCCTGTATTTGGGAACAGGGTAAAGATAAGCACATTCTGAATTCAGATTTATTCTCTAGTCAGAAGTCAATAGGCACAAACTAAAGCATTTCTTGAAATAGCCTAGGAACAGAAGGTGCCATCAGCAGAAGATGTCTGGGTTATCCCTTGTGCCCTTCGTATCCCTCACTGTCCTGCCATGCACGCTGCTACCTTACCCCGGTACAGTGGTTTTCTCCTGTCTCTCCCCGCAGCATGCACTTGTGTCCACGGGAGATGCAGCAGCGGGATTGATGGGGACGGCTCCTGTGAATGCGACGTTGGCTGGAGAGGGGTGACGTGTGAGACTGGTGAGTGCCCCCTCCTTTTTCTGGGGTAAGAAGGGAGCATTTCAGGAAATGCCAGAACTACAGTTACAATCAGATGCCAGTGCACTACCAGATAATGCAGCCGCTTCCCACATGCAGTGAAATACAGGTGACTTTCCTGTGCTATGGCAATTAATTACTGTATTAATAGAGAGCCAGCCAACATACTGCTCATGAGACTTAAATGCCTTACTTAGCTAATTCTCTACCTGTGTCACACTGTAATTGTCCCAAAAGAACATCCCATTTGCCAAGGCTATATGTTTTGCAGAGCAGAGTCACCTAGCATATTTTGATCCTCAGCTCAAAAGCCTCTCAAATGCTCCAAGTTATTTTAGCTACACAACACTGGATACTAAATTATGTTCTTACTAATACCATAAAATTAATTAGCAAATAAATAATTTTATGTTTAATACAGCTCCTACATCCAATAAAATTGAATTTTATTTAGACAAAATTAAAATGTATTAAATAACTCTTTCAGAACTATAGGCGCAATAGTATAAAATAAAAAATAGTATAAACATGTTAATAATAGCATTCAGTATCAGTTTTAAATTTGCTTTGGGAAAAAAACAGCAATGAAATTAACTTCATGGTTAGAAATTCTATAATTGCTATAACTGATCACATTTCAGTTCCTTTAGAAAACCTACACTTACATAATTAAACTAATAACATGCAAAACTCACTGGACTAAATACAGGTAAATAACAGCAGGTGAAATAAATTCAGTTTCAGCACATCACCAGGAAAATAAGTGGTACCCACCGATCTATACAGATGCAGTCTCTAAAAAGGCTAAAGGCACAGTTGTCTGGTGCAGAACCCATACCAGACTCCAGCTGTGCATGATGGTGACAAAAGATTGGGAAAGTAAAAGAATGTTGATCCAGAAGGTTCTGATCCCTGTTTCTTTTTTTTTTTTTTTTCCTATTGCAGAAATCAAAGAGGACGCATGTAACACCTCATGCCATACCAGTGCTAAGTATGTATGAAATCCACTTATTTGGAGGAGAGGGGAGAAAAAGGGATCTCTTGCAAGGCAGAAAGAACAGTCCATCTTAGTCTTTTTGAAGATTTCTCAGCAGCATAGATAATACTCATGTTTTCCATCACAGAGATAAAGAACAATGTTAACATAACATACTCTGTGATGAGACCGAAAGTTCAAAATGCACATGTTAAAAGCAGAAAGAAATGGGATTGGGGGGGGAGGAAGAAAAGAAAAAGGAAAGAGGAAAAAAAGAAGTGAGACACCCTACCATACAGTATACAAAGAAATGGAGCCTGCAGCACTAAAGCGAACAGGAGGCCACGGCAAGACAGATCACAAAGCCGGGTTTCTGAGGTGGGCTTTATCTGCTCCTCCTGTTTGCTCTATCCACCACCACACACAGGACTGAGAAATGCCATCAACACTAGGGACTTCACTAGAGGGCAAAAAAAAAAAAAAAATAAAGCTCTCAGCAGCCCGGCACCAATACTGGGGCAGTAATTAGTTTTCAAAGGAGCAAGTGGTCTCCATTGAGCTATTTACTGAAGTGCACCTGCCCCCCATCATTGATCAAACAGCAAGATTTACATTACCCCAAGACATTAAAGAAACAAGGAAATGTAGCTGGAAAGACTCCACATTTTCAGTCACAGCTCTTCTGCAGGAGCAGAGAAACCAGAGGGGCAGATGTAGATCCCTCTCTACCCTGTGTATTTGTGAACTGCAGTTCACAGCAGCAATATTTTACCAGGCGTTTTTGGCAAAACTCCACCCTCAAATTTGCTCAGGGGGATCCCAAACATGCTGGCATCAAGACTGTGCTTCTGACAGGAGAAGCAAACTGTTCTTCTCTTAAGCCTCATTCATCCGCTGCTGTACCCCTGTAGGTACACGGATAGGTGCAGGCATGGCAGGAGTGCCGGGGCAGGACAGGACTGTGCTGGCTGTGTTGTGAAGCTGTCCCTGGGTGACACCAGGGAGCAATCCCTGTACTACACAGAGCTCATAAGGCAGTAAACCCACGCTTGCATGCAGAAGGCCAAACCGTTCAAAAACACAGAACTTGAACCCAGAGGGCTCAGACACCTGGCTCCCACCCCTGCACATCAGTTCTGCTGCATCCCTCCATAAATTGTGGGCACACAAAAATTTCTGTGTTCTATTTGGGTGAGCAGGCATGCAGCTTCCGGAGTTCTGCAAGAGAAACTAAGATGCCTGATGACCAAAGCGTGCATTTTTAATACTTAAAATAATGCATCCAAGATGAATTTGGAAAGCTTGGTCCAACTAGGTTCATTTTTATGGTTGTAACCACATCATGCTGTGTGGTTAAATGCCTTGTTATTTCTATGCGACATTACCCTCAGAATAATGCACAAAAACAAGGGCTGTACAGGAGACCTAACTACTTTTTTTCATTTCTGTTCTTCTTTACATGTCATCTCCCTCCTTCTACTTCTTTAGCTGCCTTCTCCTATCAAATGGCACTGCCTATTGCAAGTGTGCAGCTGGGTTTGAGGGCAATGGCACGTTCTGCACAGGCAAGTGAACTTTTTTCTTCCCTTTTTTTTAAAAAAAAAAAAAGAAAAGAAACCAAAAAAAAACCAACTAATATGGTTGAAGCACTCTGGTCACGCTGGAGCTGGTGAGAGATGAGCACTTCCCTAGACATACCTAAAAACCAGGAACTGCTGCCAGTTTGCTCAAAACGAGTAAGAACCCAACAGGTGTGGACCCATAGCAAACAAAGGGCTCAAAATCCCCAAGCTGCGAGGCATTGTGCTAGGGGAGACCAGAGAAAAGGGAACACGCCGTGCACAACCCAGGCCCTGTTGTTTGCACAGTAATGAAACCCAGATTATGACTTTTACTCCTTTTCCCAACAAAGGCCAGCAAAGACAGACCAATTCAGGATACAATAACACCTCCAGCTATTGGAAGCTGTATAGCCCTACAATTTCCTCAGCTTTCTGAACTTGCACAGATTTCTGGGGAGGTAATCAGTTTCTTCAGACCAGAGAGATCGGAGAGACCCTCGGAAAGGGGCAGTAGCAGCTTGTCCTAGGTGTCCCTCCAAGAGTCTGGCATATCCAGACTTATGAAATAGGCTGTTTCTGGCTACAGTAATTGTAATTAATTTTACAGTTGCTTTACTTAATCCTTAACTGATTAAAGTAAGGCTTCTGGGAACAGAAGCATATTTGTCTACTCACAATGGCTGGCAAGGTCCTAGTCCAAGATTTTAGCACTCTTACTCTGGCTGCTTTCATTTTCTCTTTTGGCACAAATCAATCAAATTCATTTTACTCCACTGCTGGGAAATTCCCCGTGTGCAGGAAGAGCTGGGTGACACAGGTCACACATAGTGGCTCTGAACTCACACTTATTCCCCTGTAGAGGATTCCTGGGGGAAACTAGTCACAGGACAAGTCATGTCCCCAGTCTGGCTGTTACAGCTGCTGAAACAGCAATTTGAGGTCATTTGAGACAAAACCTAAAGCAACGACTGGGCTGATTTGATTCACACTGAAGATCAGAAAAGGCTCTGTCCCTGCTCTCAGGGTAGCCCAAGCAAACTCGATTTGCAAGCCTCTGACTCATCCAGAGTTGGAGAAATGGCACAAGCATCCAGCTGAGTAACAACCAGGACTTTTTGTCACAGGAGGGCCAGGTGGTATTACACTCTAGACCTTCTGCAAGAAAAGGCATATGATCTGTGTGCAGAAAAAGGCAAGCTAAGGTAAAGCTCCAAATAGCCATTTAGAGAAGAATGTGAAGGTCCCTTTTCTGGTGCTTGGTTGGAACAGGGAGAATCAGAAGATGGGAAGTTATTGAAAGTCAGTCCTGGATGAATTCTTATCTTCTAGAGTAGAAACATCTTCTCAAGTTTCCCTCTTGTAATCAGATGTATTAAATATCTGGCACTAACGAAGTTTATGGCCTCTTAAATCAGAAAGATTCTATGTTCAGAAAATGTTAGCAAATCCTTTTAAAACACAGAGACAGCTTAACCTAAAAAGTGAAAAGCCATTTAAGCACGCTGGTTTAATCTGGGCTGTTGTCACTGTTCAGCTATTGATGCTTGCAAGACCAGCAACGGTGGCTGTTCTGCCAAGGCAGAATGCAGAAGAACAACACCTGGCAACAGAGTGTGCATCTGCAATGCTGGCTACACCGGGGACGGAATAGTCTGCATCGGTAAGCATGTGCAATGTCTCATGTATCACAGAGGAAATTACAGGAGTGAGTTTTCCTGTAGATGGAAGATCCCTCTTCCGCAATGACCCAGAAGTGCAGTTTCCCGATACTATAGACCCTGATGCCAGAGGCATCTCTACCAGCTACATGGTCGATACTACTTGGCAAACCATGCAGCTACAGCAGCGTGGTGTGACACCAAAGCTTACTAAAGATCTACCTCTCGACAAGGATAGCCCCATCTTCAGCAGGTTGATACACTCACACTCCTCTGATCATTGCAAACTTTTAAGACTTTTGGACATCGATGTGCCATGCCTCCCTAGGTATGGTTTTAGAAGTGCAGGTGGCAGTTTTAGCCTTTACCAAGACAACTATGAGACCTAGACTAAAGTATTAAGTAGCTAAGGGAATGAGTTCCATTGATTCGCAGTTGGCATACATCTGCATTCCTAGTATGCTTTACTTAAAATTCTCCCTTCTTGGGTTTCCAGAAGCCCCTTTTTATTATAATGTTTCTGTTTTACAAAGAAATCAACCCTTGTCTGGAGAACAACGGTGGATGCGATAGAAATGCAGAATGCACACAGACTGGGCCAAATCAAGTGAGTACTTTTTCAGTGCAGAAAAATAAGACTGGCCAAGTGTTTAGAGTTGCGTAAAGAAACATTTCCCCATCTCAGCTTTATTTTTAAATGGAAAAGTGGATTCCATAACAGAAATTCTGAAAAAGCATATGCTTCCCTCAAAAAGGTATTTGAAGGGGAATATGGACAAAAATGAAAAAGTTAATTTCAGTAAAAGAGATCCAAAACTGCAGAGGAAAGCGGTGTTTTGCTATTTCAGGTGGTTGTTTTTCTCCTTTGGGAGGCTTTGATGTGTAAACATGTCAGTTTGAAAGTATTGCCAGATAGTGTTTCTTTTATTGTTATAGAAACTGTCCATGGAAAAAATCTGTTACAGACTAGCCCTTCTCCCAGCATAGCTCAAATGTATTCACAAGGAAACAAAACGTCCTGAGTCATAGCCCTCCTACAGGGCTTACAGCGCATCGGCATCCACGCGCTCCTCTGCTGCTCAGCACCTCCAGTGCAGAAGCACCGCATACTCTCTAAGGAGAAAGAAGCATGAAAGGGCAAGGGGGGCAAAGGAGAAGCAAATTGGCCAGGGCAATGAAGCAGCACAGATTAGTGTTTCTATTTTTCTAACAGTTTCAGAAGAAGCTGAACTCCCTGGTTGAAGCACTTCTTACCATCCCCTTATAGTTTCATATTACCTATTGGGAGCACTGTAATCCTGCAACTGCACAACAGTTTTTCTTCAGGAACAACATAGGAAACAGAGCAGGAGTCATAGGCCACCTCCTGCCTTCCAGATGTCCAGGGACAGGAGGGGCAATAACCCCACCAGCCCTTTTTGCCAGTATTGATCAATTAACTCTTTGCCTTGACTGTCATTTGCAAGTCAGTACATTTCTGGGGGGAGCACAGAGCCACTTACCTCTTTTCCCATCCCTCCAGACAAGACAGATGATGGCTATTTTCTTCCATGCACCCTCACTGGGGATAGAACTAGTAGCTACGACATGATTATTTATCCTTCCTTACCCACTTCCTCACCCATCGGAGCAATAACAACCTCCACTACAAAATCTCAGCGCTGCAGAGGGAAACTTACAGGACAGAAATGTGTCTGCTTTCTGTAGGGCTTTCAATCATCCAGGTACATAAAAAACTGCTATTACACTGCCTAACAGTTTTATTTCTGCTGCAGAAATCTCCTTGAATTTTCAGTCTCCTACATATTAAATGTGAATTCTAAATTGAGAAACATTAAGCACTGAACTGGAGAGGAAGATAAGTCATTTCCTTGCAAGCATGTTAATTTTTCATCTTCGTGATAACTGCAAGTGCAAAACAGAGTAATTGTGACCGAAGTGTCAAGTATATTACTGCTGCATGGGAATCTGTCAGTAAAATCAGGACACAATTCCAAGCATGTTTTGGAGATATGTTTCATCCAAAAAAAAAAAAAAACCCAACATAAAAAAAACCAAAAAAAACAGGAGAAAGGAAGAGAAGAGCAGGGTCACCAACATATGCAAATAAAATGGTGGAAACAAATCAGGTGTTTAGCCTGCTTTGCTAGCAAAATGAACATGTGCAGATATCAAAGGGGTCACTTCAAATGACCAGCACAGCAGAGGAGAGGTGAGAGATGGATAGATAGGGAAAGAGCAGACAGAGCCTCTTGGAATTCCCCAATCATTCCCCAGTCTCGCTCTATGGTTGCTCATGCTAGCTAAAAAACTGCTGCAGGAGACAAGATGTACTTTTAGCTTAATAAACTGTATACCACATCACTATGAAATAATCTGGAAAATACATAAATTAAATATAACTGTGCTGAAAAAAAAATCAAACATCTTTCCATGCATTAATATTTTCTGGTTTTGCTTTGTAGGCAGTATGCAATTGCTTGAAGGGATACTCTGGAGATGGTAAAAAATGCACATACATTAGTCTGTGCTCACAAGTAAGTATCCGTTTAAGGTCTTGTTATAATCATTATACTTTTGGGGGTTTTAGCCATTCAAAACTAAGTCAGATATGCCCAGAATCAACTCCTGTTAACTTAGCTAGCTTTTAAATATGTTTGGATTAGTACATGTTTTAGTGCTGTCACTGTTTTAGAAGTTTAAGTATGCAATAAGGGTTTTTCCTGGACCACAGCCTGGACATGACATAAGTGAGGGCCTGGACTCATCACTGAGTCTTAAAAAACCCACTTCAGATCTAGAGAAACCGACGCTAGTCTGTGGTGGTAAAATGTAAATCATATCTTCTGAGCAAATCTTTTGTCATTGCTAGAGTTCATACAAAAAGCCACTGAATTTGTGTTTGGGACACAGAGGGCTTACCAGTATTTAAATTACTACTAAAAAATAATAAAAAACACAGTTTCTAGGTAAGACAACTTAAGAGCTTAGTTCAAATGACAAGAAAGAGAAGTGTGATCTACTACATATTACTGTAATGACCAAAAAACCAAAAAAAAATCCTATAGTTCAGGTTGTCGATGCTCAGGGGCCACTTCTAGCTCTTCTAGGAGCCAGGTGATTGGGAACAAAAGATAATAGTCTATGGTAGATCAAAACACCTGTTTATTTTTCACATTCTTCTGTCATTAAGTCCTCTGGTGTGATTTGGGACCTTACCTGTGCAGTTTGAACAAGAGAAATGATCGAGTGTCAGCATACACATCCCCTTCTCAGTCAGAAATTTTTCTAGCCTAATCAGACTACCAACCCTCACATTGCTGGGTCATTACCACTGAAATCCATGTTGGGACAAAGTTACTCAGGAGCCTGGGCATCCCTGGAGTAGATGTTTCCAGCAAAGGCCCCAGCCTACAGGCTCACCTATGGCAGAGCTCCCACAGAGCAAAGAGCAGAGCGTCACAGACTCTACAGCCACACGTAGGCTGCATCCCAAACACATCCCTGCAAGATGCATCGTACAGGATAGCAACACCGCAAGCTGCAGCAGAGGCAGGTTAGTGAACAGTGAAACAGAGGAGATGGGTGGGAGGATGAAAACCTATCACCTTTTCTTGATGGAGAGGTTAAAAAACCCAAAACAACTAAAACCAAACTAAAACTCATTCTTCACGTAAACTGTTTCCTTCCATAACACACAACCCAGGACTTCCCGTGGCATTCCTCATTCTGTCCCTCACTTATCACTGCAGGCCAAGAATTAGCCACATCTCTGGTATGTGAGCTAGGTGATGCAAAACTAGCCACATATTTGCAATCAGCGTGGTTCTCTGCACCAGCCACATTGCTCTGCTTCCTGGCAAGCAGCAGCAGGGACACAGCCACCCTCCTGTGTGCATGAGTCCTTTCTGCTTCATGCACAGTGACAATAATTCTCACCTTTCCAGCCTGGCCTGTCAACAGACTTTCTCTAAGCTTGAATGATTGCAGACATGAAAGAGCAAGGGCAAAACCAGAAGCTGGAGGAAGGGGAGCTCAAAGCTATGAGCCACTGCTTCCCATAGTTTTGTATGCTTTTGCTTTTTCCTGTGCCTTGTTCCAGCAGTTCTGCTTCCACTTTGACTAATTATACCAGGCTAATTATATATAAAAAAATAAAAAAAATAGTCTTGAGAAGTGTAAATGTCGGGACAGAGGCTAATCGAGATTCACAGTAGCCAAACATCTGGGCAGCAAAGCTTCACAAGAAGTCATGATAAAGCTAAGATTGCCAACAGTCCACCAAAAGTAGCCAAATAAAGAGCAAGTGCACCCCAACCCACCACTTACAGCCAGGGCTCCCTGTGGTCTGTCAAGGCAGGCCCCGCTGGTAGCTCCCAAAGGAGCTGTGGTCCCACTCACGGCCCATGGGAAAGAACCCCCGAGATGACCAGCAACAGAAAGGACACCATGAAACAAGCACAGGGAAAGAAAACAAGACCACTTCTTAGTTTTTCCAGGTTTGCCCTCAAATCCAGGATAGAAACTTATTTGCAAACTGAGGTGCTAAATGAGGAGCACCCACCTGTGTCTGAGTAGAGCTCTGAATCCCAGCACACTGCTCCTGGATGAGGAACACCTCCCCTTAGGGAGCTTCCTGGAGGCAGGCAGCTGGGCAAGGTACATCTGCTGCTCCAAGCCTAAAGTTGTGCTGGTGGTGGGCTCAGGGGCAGATAGGAGATGTTTTAGGGGAAAGCACATGTGGTAGGTCACCATTCCAGCTGGCCTGGGCCATCAGACAGACAAAGAACAATAGACAGTCCTTTGCTGGCACCACGGAAGTGATTCACAGCTGTAACTAGTTCCCTTCCTTCAGTTTCAGTCAATGCTGCTTCAGCGGAGCAGCTAAGACTTATCACTAGAGTCTAGAGTGAAACTTGCATGGAAATATTTTGGATCCTTATAGCACCATGAACAGAAAATATAAGGAGAGAATCAAAACTACATCCTCTGCATAAAAGGAGAATTATTTCTTAAATACCTTAAATGTTCTTTAGTGTTTGCAAGAAAGTATATATCGTCAGGAGTTCCAGTAAGATGTGGTTTGAAAAAGCTGTTGGGATGAAGTCTTTCTAAGCTATATCCATGGGAAAAAAGTGATGAACTAGAAATGGTTTGTACACCTAGCAATGAAGAAATTAAATATTCTAAATGTTGATCTTACAAGAATAATGGAGGCTGCAGTGAATTTGCCATCTGTAATGACACCGAGCTGACAGAAAGGACCTGCACCTGCAAACATAACTACATTGGGGATGGATTTAAGTGCCGGGGAAATATCTTCCAGGTAAAGTGCTGCATGTGTTGGCTGTCCCTTATTTTTGTTCAGATAGTTATTTAATACAGTGATCATGTCTTGAAAAATGTCAGGCAGGTTTTTTGGACAAATTGGAAAATCTACCTCAAGATTTGAAATAATCCCAACCCAAGAAACCAGGAATAGGAACAGGATGCCGCAAGATAACCTTACCTGCCTTCAAAAAAACCCAAAACAATCTCCCATCACTCAACTGATAGACAATCATTACTGCAGTGCTAGGGAGTTAATACTGGTATTTTTAGGTTTCAAAGCAGCCTGTTCTTTGATAAAGCAATGCAAGAATAGAACAGAAGCAATGCAGATGGGCCGCATTTATTCCAAACCAAGAATTCCCTACCTTGTCCGAGTGCTGCATTTGTTTGCACTCCACCGATATTGGCCTCACATTTGCAGCACCATTACAAAGTCTTGTTCTTGATTGCAGGAACTTCTTAGAGACTCCAACACATCTAGGTTTTATTTCCACTTAGAGGTAAGAAAAGGTTAAGTGGGTTGATCTGGAGTGGAGGGAGGGGGTCCCCTCTTTTTTTTTTTTTTCTTTTTTTTCTTGTTTTTTCCTCAAGGACATAGTGGGACAAGGAGCATCTGGCATGTACCAACAACCATCAACTTAATTGGGACTGAATTTAGATTACCTGTCACTAACACTGGAGACACTAATTTAAACTATTAACTGCCATTAAAACCTCCAGAGTATTAATGATCACATCAAGATCCCAGGGAAATGTAGGGCCTCCAGACAAGGCATAAAACTGAGGCGCTCACCCATTCAGTCCGAGATCTGCCAACACACCTCACATGAAGCCTGATGTGAGCAAATACCACTCTTCTGCTAGCCTTACTGCATTTCCAAACTGTGATGCTGTTTTCAGTCGCTCCTCTGAAGCATTGCGGGATGCTGTGTGTGTTGCTAGATGGCCAGTGCGCGCCACCGGTTCCCACTGCCTTTTTGGAGACTGGCGATAGTAATTCTCAGTTTACCACGAGCCTCAGGGCAGCACGAATCTGTACACTGGTTTGCTAGTTCAAAGACTCCTATTCTAGCTTCCATTCTGCTACATGGTAGGTGGATGGCTTCCTCTCACTTGAGCAGAGCTCTCTTCTTATTTCAGTTTGTCCATGGTCACTGCAAAGTGCCAGCAATACCCTGGGTCCATTTGTACCTCCAATAGTAACTAATGTACTCATAGACACAAGCAACCACGTAACAGCTAAATGCCTGTACAAACACATGCATATTATCCACTCTTGCCTTTCTAGAGATGAAAGTTTGTTCATCCTCGCTAGCCCAGGAGGGAATAGCCCTCCCCATCTCCCTATGCTTAACGTTTGTTGCAAGCTTTCCCTCTTCTCTTCATTACTGCAGAAGAAACAGAGATTTGGCTACAAGCTGAAAGAAGAGAGAAAAATCTTCCGGTTCATACCTGTAGGCAGAGGTGACAGACAGGGCTAGGAAGAAACCTCTACGCCGTACAAGAGGGTTTCTCTCACCCTTGCACTGCATGGAAGGGAACCCAATGCACCGCAGCGACAGGGCTGCAAGCACCACCACCCACACAGCAGGGCTGTCCCCACTGCTGGGTGGCAGACATTAACAACTAATTGCTGCTTTGTCCTCTTAAATTTGGCAGGCCTTGTCTATCAGAGATATTGCAGGCCCTGGGCCCTTCACACTGTTCGTACCTCGCACGGACGTACTAAACAGTGACCCACGAGTAAGTAAGAAGGGCAGAAGTTCTTGGTAAGCTGACTGTGAGGTTTGGGATTCAGTTGCCTTAGTCAACTGCTTCTCAACTCCTCCTCTTTCTGCTGCAGGTCAAGGACTGGATTGCCAAAGGAATGATGGCTCAGGTCCTCCGGTACCATATGGTGGGTTGTGCCAGTCTATTGTACAACGACCTGACCACGATCACCAACATCACCTCTCTCCAGGGGGACCCAATACACATCAGCTACTCCCAGGTAACAGAGCATGAGGCGGCAGGGGACAGAATAATAACACAGTCTGCTCTCATTCAGCTTCTTTTAAAAGCTGAATGGTTCCCACGCCTCCTCCAATGCACAAAAAGAAATAAATAGCATTAAAAGAAGGTTGCCCATTCAGCTGAACTGTTCAGCATTTATCTACTATGCCAGGAGTGGAGTTGTACAGCCCTTGCTTTGACATACTGTTTTCTGCTCAGACTGGTTTCATGAGCATGATGAGAGTTTGGAAAAGCAAAGAACAACTTATTAAAACTGAAGCTACTGTTCGCTGAAAAGAAAGGGTGATCCAGGCTCACCATGTCAAGGAAATTTGGCATCCGCCTCACTCTCCCACAAGGTTCCACAGGAAAAGTGTTTTTGTTGCCTTTCCAGAACTCACTGATCTTGAACAACAAAGCTGAAATTCTACTCAGCGATGCTGTGGGCACAAATGGTGTGATCCATGTCATAAATCAAATTCTGGTCCCATCACATATGCAGGATTTCCCACTTAAGAAGGTACGTGCAGCTCATTGCCATTCTCAGCCCAGGGGCTTTTCCACAGTTACTCTTAGATATATAAAATATGAAAGTCACAAAAAAAAAAGTGATACTAAAAAGACCTTATACAAACAACATGTGACACTGCATAACAATATAACATATTATATATGCATATATATGCATAATATAACATAATAATGTTATATTTAAAGTTCATTCAGGAATTACAACTATAGTAAAAACAGCATAAGAGGACTTCTGCACAGGGCTTTTACAGTGGCTTTGATTTCATAACAAGAAGTGACTTTCAGGGGAAAGCAAGCTAATATCTGCTTTTTAAATACCCATGTAATGTATTTATTAGATAAATTACTGAAATTCTTTTCTTTGTAGGAAAGCCTTAAAATGGTTGCAGCCAAACACGGATACATACTGTTTAGCAGTTTGCTAGAGGTAAGAACACAAGAGACAGCAGCCATTGGGCAAGGGATTTAAACCCTTTTTTGAAAGACGAAAGCACAGACATGGCACACAGCATCACTGGCAGAATGGTGTTCAGTGGAGCCAAAGGGCTCGCAACACAGTACCCAACAGCCCTGGTCACCACGTGGTCCCTCTCCCAGAGGTGGGAGGATGTCAAGCAGATTCACAGCCACCTTTCCTCTCACCACTCAGCGCCATCCTACTGTATATCATATTACATGGCCAAGGTTTAACCCAAGTATGACTTTTTGAGCCCAAAGCTGGGCCATCAGCCTGGGTTTCAGTGGGAAGCCCTAGGTTATAAAGAACTACTGAGAATTCAGTCACACAGCTCAGCTTGGGCAACTCAAGTCAGGCACCTGGTTTTTGAAGTCATGGTATTTTCAGGCCGGTGGCCGGGCAGCCCACAGGCCACTGCATCCCAGTTACACCACACATCCACCCCGTGAGGCCAACATCATTTTAGATGGAGCATTAATCTTCCACTGCAATTTTTGGTACGTTACAGAAAAACAACCTGCTTGGGCTGATCAACGATCCTATTCACAAACCTGTCACGCTTTTCTGGCCGACAGATGCAGCCATCCGTGGGCTGCCACAGGAGCAGCAGGACTTCCTCTTCAAGAAGTCCAACACTGACAAACTGGTGCAGTACCTCAAATTCCACATTGTCCGTGATGCTGCGGTAAGCCCTCGCTTTTTAGGAGCATTGCCATGTCCAAGTCACGCAAGCCCAGACATGTGCATCTCCCGTTTCCTTCCCAGGTGCTAGCCTACGAGCTCCCCCGCTCCACATCATTGAAGACCCTGCAGGGCTCCAACCTCAGCGTTAGCTGTGGGGATAACAGAGAGATTGTAAGTGTTCACCCTGCCAGCACACATACCCCTTGCCCTAGCTACGAGATCCACTCATGCAGACCCCAGAAAGGGTCAGTGGCACCAAAACTCAGCCAGTTTTCACCAGTCCATGCCAACAGCCACAAAAGCAGGGAAGCCAGCCCAACAAATTCAGCAAACTAGATGGTTTGCAGGACTATGGAGCTGTCATTTTCTCTGTTGTAAGATGCTATTTGTTCAAAACAGCTCTCAGTTACTTCAAACCTGAAATACCAGCACATTTTAACTTCTGCAATGAAATACACAATGGAAAACCGTTAAGATGACCCTGGATTTGGCAGAAGCCTCAGGAACACAGCATCTGCTTGCAAACTCTGGTTTGTGAGAACTTACAAGCTAAGATTGCAGGTATGCACACAGCCTGTTAAGCCAGAACAATGGCACATTTTCCTTTGCAAATGTATCAGGTCATACCTGGAGAGCATCTGCCTCTGAAAACATGACTAAGCCTAAATGTGCATAAGGTAAACCTGTGGACATAGGGCTGGCATACTCTGTCCCTCACAGGAAAAAGGTCTGCCCATCTGCAAGGTTATAGCATTCAGCTATAGCAAGAGAGCTCCCCAAACTGGATTTCAGCCCCACAGCTGTCAACGTTACTTACAGGATAGTTTGACACACCATATTGCACCAAGAGCATTCCTACAGGGGGAGGATTGTGCCCAGCTCCCATTCCAGCCCTGGATTCAGCCTGGCCCCAAGGAAGAGCGGCTCATGACTTGTCATAAACACCTCTCCCCATCCCACCCCTCAGGGCGCCCTTTTCCTGAACGACAGACAGTGCAAGATAGTGGAGCGGCAGCTGGAGTTTGACGGGGGCATCGCCTACGGCATCAACTGCCTGCTGACAGACCCCAGCCTGGGGGGACGCTGTGACAGCTTTTTCACTGTGGATTTCATGGTCAGTCTCCTTTTTCGTTCCCCCACCCTGACAAAGACACAGCCCGAGGGCCAAGCCCTGTTCTCACGGAGTCCAGGGCAACACTTACAGCAGCTTTAGCACTATTGAGATTGAGTCCCACCACTTCAAGCTGGCTTCATCTGCCGCCCTGGGCAGAGCTAAGGTTAAGAAGCACAGCACAACACCGGAAAGACATGCAGCAGACACCCTGAATCCACTCTAAGCAACACATGGGATAAGCAGTTTCAGTTAGACCAGCTCAGCCAGCCCTGCCCTGTTTGCAGTGAGAACAGTACCTTACAAATGCAAGCATAAATCTGAGCAAGGACAGATCTTCCTATCGTGCTTTTAAATTAGTACAAATTCACACTATGAATTTGGTCATACAGATTGCATTTGCGAAGCTCCCAGTTACAAAGGAACAGCGTTGTTGTCCCAGTGGCACAGGGTATTAAGGACACAAGACAGAGAACTGCATGGTCTGGTAGCCAGGCTCTCAGTCTCTCACATCTCTCGCTTTCACAGAAAAATCCTTTAACACACCTGAACAAGCACTGGTAGTGCAGAAGAAGTTTCTCCATTAACTTTGAAGGGTCCTACAAACAGGAGGCTTTGGAACTCATTTTGAAGTGGTTTCAAGACTAAATGTACTTCAGGTTTTTTCAGATATATGAAAAAATTACCTAGAAGTAAAAAAAACCTTCATGTAGTCTGTCTAAAAAAAGGTTATTGGAATTTATATTTCAATTATAAAACCAACACTTATGTGTATCCCATCTGCTCAAGTTACCTTTTGTTTCATGATTTTATTAAATGAAATTAAATAGAAATAATTTCCTTAGATCTGGTCAGCACTTCCCGAGAAGTAACCATTTCCCTCTACTTCAAATTAGACGTCCAGATCTGATGTAGCCCATGTCAATATTCATTTGAAGAATATTCACAATCTCTTCCCTGCTTGTTTAAATCCAGAGCAAAGTTTCTTCGTCCAGAACTTATATTCTGGTATCAAAACTATTTTCTTGCATTTCGTGGCACTAAATAATGTAACTAATCATCTCTTCTTTCCCCCAAGTTTTTTATAATCTTTTTCAAGTGTCATAAGCCTACACTCTTCTCTGTTCATACTTGCTGCTCTCATAAAACACACCTTTTGTACATGTTAAATAGCCTTTTGTTGCCATTGTTTTAATATACTTTTTTTTCTTTTCCATTTTGTACAACAGGGGCATTGTGTTAGCTGTTTCAGTAATTCTAAATGCCCTCCAGGGACAAAACCAAAGGTAACGTATTAAAATCTTGCATTTAAGCCATCTAACCTGCTCTTTGTACTCCACACAAGCAAACTAGAATAAGCTGCTTTGAAAAAATGTAGAGAGAACCCTCTACAGTGAAAACACACAGGTGATGCTATAAAGGACAAAGCTGACGCTGGGCATCGTGGCAGGGGATGTTTGTTGGGCTCGCACAGCAATCCACTGTAGTGAGTGCTTCGGCTGGCGTTGGAGCAGCCCCTCCATCCTCATTAACGGTGCTTGGCAAGTCAGGAATCAAAGAGAAGGTGGGGGCCTCACACTTGCACTCTTCGTTTTGTGTACGTCACATTTTGATTCGATGTACATCAGAGACTGTGATTTAATGGGGGGAAACCCAAACCTCCACATGGCACTCATCTCCCTGTGTTTTCCTCCCTCTCTGCGCTGGCACATGCAATGTCCAGGAAGGGATCCACTGGTGCACGTACGAGTCCTACGGGCTGCGGAGGGGCGGCTGTCGTAGGAACTGCTCTGTGGTCATCCACACGGCCAAGTGCTGCAAGGGCTACTTTGGGCCAGACTGCCAAGGTAGGACCACCCCCCTCCCCACCACCAGCCCACGGCCACCCAAGCATGCTGCATAGGGCCCAGCTGGCTGAACTGGGAGAGCTGGGAAAGGGGGCGTCAGGAGACACCAGCTGCAGGACAGGGGAACTCAGCTGCGAAAGCTGAAAGTGTTACTGCTTTTACTCTCCAAATAATCTCTTTTTCACATTTATAGCAAGTTTTAAACTCGGAGCTAGCAGCAAACTAGGTGAATGTTATAGAGGGTAAAGACTGCCCTGCTATCACCAAGCCTAGCAAGTCAATCCATCACCAGCTAAAAGTCCTTTCAACACAGGCATCAGGCTCACACCAGTGATACCAGGACACACCAGAGACACAGTGTGTGGTTCCGCAGCCACTTGCAAGTGCACATACCTGCAGAATGAGCTCAGAAATGGTAGCTCTGAACAGCTGTGAGACAGCTTAAGAAGCTTTATCTCCAGCTGTTTGTTAGCAGACACTAACAAACGGTGTGCTCCTTCACCCGCCAGCCCCACGGGGAACAGGACTGAGGCTCTCACCAGGGCAGGGGCAGGATCTATGCTGGCAGACAGGTCCAGGAGGGACACGTACCCCTGCCAGCTTGCACAGACACATGCAGGTTGCATGCAATTTTGGCCAGCCCAGCCTGAGCCACCCTTTGGGCTCACCCCGGCAGCATGCAGGCGCATGGAGATGCACAAGCAAGGCTGGGCTTGGGCAGGGGCTGGGCAGTGCCGTTCACTGACGGGTCCGAAAGAGCAAGCAGCCAGGTAACAGCACTCACAAGCCAGGGCTGGAAGGGTCCGTGACACCTTTCTGAGAGGAGCTGTAACAGCGTATCAAGGAATTTGGAGCCCAAAGCTTGCAGTCACAAGGGTCACAGCTGCTTTTACATGTCCCAGCTGGGATGCACTTACAGGCATTTCTGAGTTCAAGGATTTTCATAGAAAAATAAATAATAAACCATGACAATAAATAAAGATGCTCTTGAGCTAAAAAGCCACTTTTTTTTCCCTTTAAACCTTTCAGCTTGCCCAGGGGGGGCAGAGACCCCATGCAATAACCACGGCTCCTGCGATGATGGGTACACTGGGACAGGAGAGTGCCACTGCAACAGCGGCTTCAACGGGACTTCGTGCGAGCTGTGTTTGCCAGGCAGATATGGCTCCAGCTGCAGGCGTATGTTTGTTTCCTTTCCATACTGATGCCCATGTCAAGCCTAAACTATTTTGTCAGCATTGAGGTTTTAAGTAAACCAAGAAATACTTCCCACTTGCAACACCAGTATTCCTCCTTGGTGCCTCCTCACACAGAGGGACAGCAGAAGGTCTCAGAAGGGAGGAGAAGGCAGGGGGCAGAGGCTTACATAGCTTTCTCTGCAGGGCTCCTCCTAGTCTTATATGGTCCATAAGTAACAGGGAATAGAGGCAGAGCCTCCGTCAACAAGTGTTTTTGGCTACAGCATAGCTTTCTCCCCTATCTCCATAAATTTTAAGACAACATTTTAGCAATGTGGTTCCTCAAGGACTGCAGGAAGACAAGGCCGTGCACTACTTCTGCAGAAAAGAAAAAGGATGCTAGGATGAAGACAGCTTGTGAAAAGGGACAGCAGCCAAGAATCTGCTCACATAATCCACTTCACTGTAGTTTTAAATATCAACTAGGCAGAAGCAGGATCAATATCACCCTTTAAACCTAAATGTTTTCCCAACTTAAAGCCTTCAGATGGGAAGCTACAACATTAACTCTTCCATCGTAACTGTGTGCAGCTGTAGCGCCCATGAGGCACATGATGGGGGATTATAGGCTAGGTACCCTTGGAGTGAGGCAAAACAAGCCTAGACATCAATGCTCAGGATTACGCCTACCTACAATTTATCCATTTCATAGCACACCATAGCATAAACTGTGTCAGCTGCTAGTTTGAAACCCACATCATGGTATCTAACAGGAAAATAGTTTAATAGTCCCTTCTTTTTGATGTATGTCAGCCAAAAATTAGATAACAAGGTTAAATGAAATAAAGCCATCAGGTGAAGCTCCTTTTCACCAGGACAGGTTTTCACAGAACCAGTTCCACCAATCCCACATCATTTTCCTCTTTAAACAGCAATATTTCAGGAGTAGAGACAGAGTAAGAAAGGATACTACCTCATTACATTAAAAACAGAAAGCCATCGATAATTCCTTAGAAAGAACTAATCATGAAACTTATTGCATGGTCCAGAGGCGGGGGAATCAGACACAGATTAAATCAGACCCTCATGCTTCAGCTTGCAGGGCGCAATATGTAACAGCCGATATATAAAATGAATCCTGAAGGTTTTAACCATAAAAATATCTAAAACCTTAAAAAAAAAAATTACAGATAACTTACCCATGTTTTACAGCAAAGCTCAGCTCACTAACCTCTTGTGGCTTCCTTACTCAGATCTTCTTCCACACACCCTACTTGTCCCTGGCTTCCCCACACCTAGCAGCTGCTGCACATTAGGACAGGATCAGGCTGGGTCTTCAGCTCAGCCATTAACCCCTTCCTGCCACAGTCCTTTGTGAAGTTTGCTACTCTACCACAATGCAGATCAATACTCATTTTCATTTTCAGAGACACATTGAGCTAATGCCAGTTATAAAATCATAGGACCACAGGATAATTGAGGCTGGAAGGGGCTTCAGGATGTGCCTAGTGCAACCCCCTGCTCAAATCAGGGTCAGCCCTGAGCTCAAACCGGGTTATTCAGGATTTATCCTGCCAGGATCTCCAAGGATGGAGGCTGCCCAACCACTTTAGACAGTGGTCATCTGCTTGGCTGGCCTCATGGTGAAACCCCACGTGGTTAGACTTATTTAAAATATTGCTGGATAATACTGTGTCTAAACTGACGGTCTAGGTGATGTTTCAGTAGAGAAAGATTTTCCCCTTCCCCAAGAGCAGCTCTGTAAGTGATCCTTTTGCATTCCTTTTGCAGCCTGTGAGTGCAAGACCAATGGGCAGTGTGATGAAGGATATTCGGGAACGGGACGATGTTTCTGTGAAACAGGATGGACTGGCCGGCTGTGTGAAACCAAGCTAGGTCTCTGCCTCCTCTCACTGCACTCTGTCGCTTGGAGCCATGGGTTGAAAGCACTTGCAAGCCAACGGGGGGGTTGCATAGAGAAGAAAGAGAAAGGGTTAATAAACACCAGAAACCCTCAAAGGATACTAAAGGACTTTGCTCTGGACTGAGAACAAGTCCCATTACACACCTCCTCCATCTCCTCCTTCGTGAAATGGGAACATGAGTGCCTACCTCCCCTGTGGAGGGGCTTTGGGCTATGTGAGGGAAGATGTCATGCAAGAGTTAAGCAGTCAACAAAATATTCTCACAGGTTTTCCAGATAGCAAGACTGATACGAGGGCTTTTCTTTCTGCACGAAACAAGGGCGTTGCAATATAAATAGCACCTTCATCCCAGCTGTTCTGCCTTCCCCACAGCTCTGCCACCCGTGTGTTCCCCGAGCTGCTCCGCCAACGCTGTCTGCACTGAGAACAACACGTGTCAGTGCAAGCCATTTTACAACGGGGATGGGATCACGTGCACAGGTGGGCTCCCCCTCCCCCCACAGCCTGCCACCAGAAAGCAGGTTGTCACCTCTTGTGCATGCACACGCATGCAGCTTCTGTCCCATATGAAATGCTGGCTATCAAACCTAAACGCTTCCACAGAGCAGCAAAAGAAACAACTTTTTGTTGTTTATGTACAGATATGTTTTTGTTGATATGTACAGGTCAGGTGCTTTGAAGCCAGTGGCTGACTTCACCAGGTTTCACAGAGCAGGAGTAGCAGCAAGAAAGGCGCTTCTGTCCAGCAGCTGGTTTGGAGGCAGCAGGGTTTTAAGCAAGGTTTCCCTGACAGGATTTTCTTTGATGATCTTAGGCAAGGCAGTTCCCTGGAGCACCCCTGCAGAAACATTCTTTCTCAGCCAGGTCTCTTGTGTCCCCCAAAGTCACCCTGGCCAGAAGCCTGCAGGGTGGTGCCGTATCTCTTAAATTAAAGGCATCCTGACAAGGGCTTTAGAGCCCTAAAGGACAGCCTCCACACAAGGTCAGGAATGCCTCAGGAAACTGAAACAGGTTTTTGTCCCAAACAAATTTTCTAGCATTTTTAGTGTGCCTTAATGTAGAGGAATTATAGACGACTGTATGAAAAGGTTATTTGTAAAAAGTTTGTTATGATTGGTAAAAACATGAGGTATGACATGTTAAAAAGAAAAAAAAAACAAACGAGGGGAATTGTAGAGGAATGAAGCTGGGTTAATTAATATTGATAACATACAGCTGTGGGCTGGCTTCAGGGGCGGCGGGTTGGCTGATGTAGACAAGGTGCAGCTGTGGCTGGTTCTGTTAAGGGGTTGGGCAGCCAACGACGAGAGAGCAGCCGAGAGAGAAGCAGAGAGAAGAGTAAGTGAGGGTGTCCTAGATGAGGAGAGACTAGGAGAAGGCAGCAGAGGGACTGGCATGAAGACTATGCTGGTATGTGATAGTAAAAGATCTTGTTGCAGCTGGTAGTTTGGAGAGTGCTGTGACAACTGGAGTAAGTACCGAGTCGGATGGAGGGGAAGCAGTGTGGTCTGACCTCTGGAGGAAGGAGATACAGCACAGACAGTAGAATATGACCAACGGTAAAGCCTTATTGCAGCCTACTTGTTTGATTGTGCTGCAACACCTTGAAAACACTGGAGATTGTTTGTCCCTCTATGAAGAACATCCTCTGTAAGAGCAGACTTTACTCACCTGTTTTCTTTTCCCCGTACAGCTGCAGACCTTTGCAAACAAAACAATGGGGGGTGCCACAAGGCAGCCGAATGCACGCAACTTGAGGTGAAAGTCTTCTGTAGCTGCCAGAAAGGATACAAAGGAGATGGCTTTACATGCCTCCCAATAAATCCTTGTGCTGATGGGTTCAACGGAGGCTGCCACGAGCATGCCATTTGCACTGTCGTAGGACCCGTAAGTTGAATGTTTTCAGTCACCAGCAGGGAAGTCCAAGGTATTTCTTCCTGGTGCCAGCAAAAGTCTTTTCTCTGGCTGGATCACATTCCATACCTCTCAAAGTCCCTGTTTTACAAAACAATCTTTACATAGCTCTAGCCTTCTTTCCACATCAGTTTGGTATCCTGAGGGGTGACAGTTTGACATCTGTTCCCTAGGGAAAGGGGTACTACAGCAGGTGGGATATTTTACACCTGTAGTTTTTCTGTCCCTTTCTTAGCTCTCCCTGAGTGGATATCCATATTTGCAATAGGAGTTTTGTTGGACCAAAACTAAACATATTTTGGTCACTAAACCTAGGGACAGCTGGGAGAATAGTGTCACTTGTTGGTTGGCCAGACTCAGCTTAAAAAGCTCTGCAGCCACGTAATACAAATTCCTTGGCCCGCACGATCTAGCATTTGTCCTAGTGCTTTCAGGATCACCTGTCTGTTCCATTTTGGTGGCTTGCCTGATGTGTCTTCCAGGGGCTATCCAGAAAAGCCTTGCTGCTAATTTGTTCCAGCTACCAACCATCACAATCCCTGGATGTCACCAGCTCCAGCTGGGTTTACAGTTCTCATTTTATTACTATCAGTGGGCTGTTAAATTCTTTTCATGCTTCCATGCTCAGTCATTTAAATATAATTTTGATAGGTTTGCCATCCACTTTTGTTAATTAAGTGTCATATAATTCTCCAGTGCATGTTATTAGCTTTGTGGATGGAATTATGCTTTGGTATTAATTCAGCAAAGCACCCAAGTGCATGTATAAATGTTTTGCTTAGAGGAATAAATGTCAGTGCCAGTTTGTGGTCTGTTGAATCACAGTTGTCAGTAGCAACTTTCCTGTTTGTGCGTTCCTGGCTATATCAAGCAAAATTTTTCCAATAGTTCAGAACGTTGCTCAAAATACCACTTTTATGTCGGCTAAGTACTCAGCCTGGCCTTTTTTATTCTCTTTCTGACCAGGACAAACGCAAGTGCGAATGTAAAAATAACTACATTGGTGATGGGCTGAACTGCTCAGTGATGCAGCTCCCTCTCGACCGCTGCTTGCAAGACAACGGGCAGTGCCACCCCGACGCTGACTGCGCCGATCTCCACTTCCAAGGTGAGGATGGCACACCCATGCACGCCATGGGACAGGGACATCCTCATCCCTGTGCTGCTGCGCTGAAGCCAGTGGCCAGGATCCCTGTGTCTGTAAGCTCACTCAATCTTCTACCTATGTCCCCTCGAAACAAGGAAACAAGAAGATTAAAGTTAGACCGTGTGCTTACATACTTTGCAACACCAGACTTGTGAAGCAACAGATGAGGGCATTCCAGGTGGGAATGTTACCCCTAAGGGATCAATCTGTCCTAACTATCTTTCATAAAATTCATGAGTTTTTGTACGGCACAGTTGACTCTGCATCCAGGCATCAAGAAGAGCTGGTTCTTCTCTCTCTTTGCAGATACCACGGTTGGGGTTTTCCACTTACGGTCCCCACAAGGACAGTACAAAATGAGTTATGAGAAGGCAAAGGAGGCCTGTGCCAACGAGTCAGCCACCATCGCTACGTATAACCAGCTGCTGTATGCGCAGAAGGTGAGGCAGCTTCACGGTGGGAGGAGATCCCCAGAGCTGGCCTAGCCGCAGCATAAATGGGGAGGGAGGAGCAAGGGGGCTGCTCTGTGCTAATAATGTTCCTTTTCCTTCTTTTCCTCCCCCGTGACACAGGGTATATTTGGCTGGGAACAGTTTTCAGACTGTATTAGTTTCATGCCTGCTTATACAGCACTGAAAACAGTGGCCGGGTTCTTGTTTCCAGTAATAGTAGCATGAGATGGTAGAGTCAGACTTAGAGTGTTTCAATGGGGGTTTTAGTTATTAGCACTTCTTAAAGAAATGTAAACTTCTGAATTTTATATATATATATATATATATTAGTGTATCTTTTCCCTAAATGTTGTTAAGTTAGAATACCCATTTCCATATTCTTTTCCTTGAGGGTGTTATAGACAATGTATGGCTGGTGCCAGTGGGATGAGCATCGCTCCTTGGGTTTGTAAAACTTGTTTTAGAAGAGTTGGTCAGACTGACTGTGCCTCTCTGGCTCCTTCCATCTGTGAAAGGAAGAAAGATGCCCACCATTTAGAGGCACCTTTAGCAAAATGTGAGGATGGGCTACAGCCAGCACATAAGGTTCCTTCTGCTGCCCAAGGAGATACAGATTGCAGCCAGAGCTGCATGTCCCCTGTGCTTTGTAGTCTAAATATTTCACCCAAATCACAGAATTGTAGAATCATTTAGGTTAGAAAAGATCTTAAAGATCAAGTCCAACCGTTAACCCAAGACTGCTAAGTCCACCACTAAACCATGCTTCTAAGCACCACTTCTACAAGTTTTTTGAATGCTTCCAGGGATGGTGACTCCACCATGTGCCTGGGCAGCCTGTTCCAATGCTTGATAACCATTTTCCTAATAACCTCAACCTGCCCTGGTGCAACCTGAAGCCACTTCCTCTTGTCTTATTGCTTGTTACCTGGGAGAAGACACCTACCCCCACCTTGTCTACAACCTCCCTTCAGGCAGTTGTAGAAAGCGATAAGGTCTCCCCTGAACATCCTTTTCTCCAGGCTAAACAACCCCAGTTCCCACAGCTGCTCCTCATAACACTTGTGTTCTAGATCCTTCACCAGCTCCCTTGCTCTTCTCTGGACACGCTCCAGCACCTCAGTGTTTGTCCTGTAGCGAGGGGCCCAAAACTGGACACGGTATTCAAGGTGCAGCCTCACCAGAGCCAAGTACAGGGGGACAATCACTTCCCTAGTCCTTCTGGCCACACTAGTTCTGATACAAGCCAGGATGCTGCTGGCCTTTTTGACCACCTGGGCACACTGCTGGCTCACATTCAGCCGGCTGTTGGCTGGCACCCCCAGGTCCTTTTCCTCCAGACAGCAAAGTCAAGCAGTGGGGCTGCCTCCAGCAAGCCTGGGGACTTATTTTCTGTGTTGAGCTGCTTTGTCAGCCCTTCCCACACTGACAAAAGGTGAGCTGGCACACAATGATATTGTACATCCCTTTTGGCTTTCACGCTCACCTCCGATCCTGCCTGGTTTGGGGTCAGGGAAGCTTTTCCCAGGAAAGGCTCCTTCGGTCCATACGAGGAGCCGCTGACTTTCAGAGCAGCCCCTGCCTCCCCATCCCCTTGGTGCAGAGCTCCACCCAGGGCAGGCTGCAGGACTGACAGACGGACAGAGCCCCCTCAGCAAGCACGCTGGCAGGTTGGGTGCTGCCTGAGCACCCAGGGGGGTTGTTCATTTCATCTGCAGCACATCAGCCCCACCACGCAGCTCTTCACCCTGTGTTTTTCCCCTTACGGCTGTGCCGGCTGCAGGCGAGGTACCACCTGTGCGCTGCCGGCTGGCTAGACGGTGAGAGAGTGGGCTACCCGACTGCCTTCTCCTCCCCAAACTGCGGCTCCGGGTATGTCGGCATTGTGGACTATGGGAGAAGAGTCAACCTGAGTGAAACCTGGGATGTCTTCTGCTACAGGGAGAAAGGTAAGAGGGTCCTTTGCTGCATCCCTCTACGCAAAGGGGAGCAGCATCCCTGATACTGGTTCCTTTGGTCAGCCACAGGCTCCTAGATAAAACCTGCAAGAGACTCTGTCCCTCTTAACTTTAAAAAAATAATAACCTGTTGCCCACAAGTTGTTTTTCAGCAGCCTAAAGCCTTCTCAAAAAGGGCATCTGTCCATGAAACTGTCTGTGTTTGTACCTTCCAGAGGTGAACTGCACCTGCAAGCCAGGCTACGTGGGGGACGGCTTCTCCTGCAGCGGGAACTTGCTGCAAGTGCTGATGTCCTTCCCAACGCTGACAAACTTCTTGTCGGTACGGCCCACGGCTGGCACGATGCTGGGGCGAGTGAGCAGAGCGAAGCAAGTTCTGCCGCTGGGGTGTATCTCAGTGTTTGCTTTATTAGCACAGCAAGTACAGGTAACAACAACACGCTAGCAAAGCGAGGTGGAGTGATCTAAATGTGCACCATCAAAATCAGAACGTAGTTTTTTTTGTTGTTGTTGGCGCTTTTAATTATCGGCTCCAAAGAGGCTGCAGATTTCTAAAATTTATTTGGAAATAAAATGCTGCTGCAGGTTTAGCTTAAAGGAGATTCTGTGCACAACTGCTCCTAGCTTTTTAAGCATCACAAGAATGCGGTGCTTTGTAACTTTATAGAATTGCTGCTGGGGAAAGGCAAAACATTAAAACGATCCTTTTCTTGCCACGACTCAGAAAGGCATTATATGTATAAGCAGCCTCACAGACAACAAGGGCCCACCTCCTGAAAGTCAATTTAAGATATGCTCATCAAATCAGCAGCTAAAACTGGGTTTTGGATATGAACTTCTTTTGTAATGTCACTCCAGAGCTGCTTCATGGCTAATAACAGAAAGCTGCTTTGTCATTATTTATATAGTGTCAACTTTTCAGCTCCCCATACAGGAGCACACAACTGTTCTTTATTAAAAGCTGGATTTTGTTTCTGCCTAGGACATCATGGCTTACTCCAACAGCTCTAGGAAGGGGAGAGATTTCCTGCGGTACCTCATGGACCTGTCAGTGCATGCAACTCTCTTTGCTCCAAATGATAGCGGGTTAAGGGAAAATGAGGTCCGGCTTCTTTTTCTTTTTCCTTTCGTCATTTTAATAACACCTTTTAAACAGACATTATGGGTTTCTGTATCCTTGTGAAATTTAGGTTTAAAAAAAATAATCTTAGTATTACATGACTTCTGGGTAACCCCGCATAGTTTAAAATGTTCTTCTGAAAGAGGCAAGTTCATCGCTTCCATCTCACTTCCACAGCTGCGAGTGCAAGGTTATTGAGTGTACAAAGCACTACAGAGTTTTCCATCAGGGATTTTAGTTATGCAGTTACAAAGGAGTCTGCCTGAGATGAAGTCTGTTCTGGCTTATTAACATCAAGCACAGTTATTTGAAGAAAGCTGCGCACAGCTTTGGTATTTCCCACAAATACATTAAAGGCATCTGTTCCTAGCTTCGCTTCTATGCTCATCCCTTTTTTCTTTCCTTCAATCAAATATTGTCTCCAACAATTTGCATGGGTTTATGCCCTGGCTTGCATCATCAAGCTGTTTGGAGAATCTCTGAGGCTCATCACTTCAGGTCATCATACAAAAATGTAAAGTCCTTTGCCCCACCAGAAAGAAAGTACTGCCTGCTGTGGGCAGCCATCAGAGGCCAGCAGGGACAGAAGATCCCACTGTCTGCATCCACCTCTGTGGGGTAGCCTCTACCCCATATTGCACTTGCTGCAGCATTAATAGCAAAGGGGGAAGAAGTTTACAGGCACTTATACTACTGATAAAGCCAGAGGATTAATAAGATCACCTAACATTCCATGCATTTTGCTCTCATTTGCAGACACTTTCTGGTCGAGACATCGAGTATCATTTATCTAATGCCAGCATAATGTTTTATGAGGACTTGACCAATGGAACCACTCTTCTAACTCGTCTAGGGGAAAAACTCCTCATTACAAACACCAAGGGCCAGGAACATCAGGCCCCCACCTCTGAACAGGTACCTTTCTAACAAACCTCTCATCTCTGCTTTTCCCTACCTTATGCTATACTCTAACTGGGTGACACACTGATCTGGAGAGCAATTTAGTAAGGTTATAGTGGGCAGCAATGAGAGGCTGAATGCTGACTTACTTCAGAAGGGTCCTTCCTGCCCAGAGGCTGCAGGATAGCAGCTGGCAAAATTCACATTTACACATTTGCAAATGGCCAAGATCTGACCTGCAGAACTCGAAGGAAGCTGTTCAGGTGGCCTGCAGGAAGGGTGGGATGGGGATACAGCCATCATTCAACCTTCTCCCAGCCTGGCAGGATTATGGGAGATGGCAGTGAAATAGGAGAAAAGATGAGGGTAGCAGTTTATCATTAAAGAAAGGTGCTGGAATTTGTAAAATTTCTTGTTAACTTTCTGGGAGAGGTAGGAGGTGCTAGCACAGCCTTTCTCAGAGCAAAAGCTGACAGAACAGTGGTTTGCAATTTTTATTACTATTTCAGTTGTTTAAAAATGCAAAAATTGGTATCCTTTTTGCAAATTGAAAGCATCCTTTGACATTTTAGGGGAATGTACCCTTTGAAAACACACCCAACCTCTCATTTTTCATTAAGGAAATACTCACTGCCTAAGCCTTTCACATGACCTCTGTGACAGCAACACCTTGAGACTGAGGTTGGGACTCTGCTGCAGGTGATGTGGTGTAGTTGAATGCAAAAATAAGAAACCTGCATCTGTGGGCTTGCAGGACCCAAGGAAAGCTGAGTGCCCAACATGCCACCTGTGTGTGTGGAGGGGGCAGGGATTTTCACAGACACCAACAAGAAAATAGATGCTGCCGGAAGAAGCACACAAATGACTCATTTGCTGCCTTTGCTCCTTTCCTCCTTCCCCCTTCAGGTGAAGCTCTTAACATGAAAACTACATGTATATTTTTAAAACCACCCTATACTGCAAATCCAGTAATCACATTATTAAAGTATACCCTCATGAGAGACTGGGTGCATCAGCACAAGGTTTGCCTGTCTCACTCACCAGCATGCCAGGAGCTCTTTTGGATCACTTTGATATAGTCTTTGAGTTAGAACACATTCTTTTTTAAAAAAATCCTGCTTGTTTCACAACTAGCAAGCCCTCGGTTCCCCTGGCTGCAGTAAAGCTTGGCAGCATGTCAGGGTGGGAAGGAGAGGCAACAGCCATATCCCAGCACATCAGGTCAGAGCCCACAGAGAACACAGGGGTGAGGGAGAAGGGAGGACATGGGGTCACATCCACACCACTTCGTGGTGCACCACAGCTGAGCCTTTTCCTCCCTGGGCACAGAAATTCACTGTGTGCTCCAGCAGCAACAAACCACCTCATACCAGGGGCAAGAGCAGGCAGCAGCTCCTGGTTCTGCTCACAGAGGAGAAACCATTCCACTAGGATGCAACTTAAAGCAGAGTTTACAGTAGCATAGCTGTCACGAACCCATGCTCCCAAAACAAGACTCAGGACCAGCCCAAAGCAGTCAAGGACTCCCATTACCAGCAGAATTTAGAGAAGTGTTGTGGTGGCAATGATGGATTCTGTCCCTCTCCGTTCATGATAAGCTCCCAAATGGGACCACATCCCAGCTCACAGATGCTATGCCACCAAATAAACCATGGGCAGCAGCTCCTCATCCGTGCTGACCCAGCTCTCAAGCCAGCAAACAGTGCAAGTGGCATCCTCAGCACAGAAAGCAGCAGTGATGGAGACAGACTGCAGGCTGCCTGGCACTTGGGAGTAACAGCACTCCTGGGCAGAGCCTGGCAATGGCACAAACATCACAAATGCCTTTATTTTCAAATATATATTAAAAAAAAAAGTATAAATAAATGCCTGAAGGCAAGATGCAGGTAACAATGATGGCTTCTTCATGCACAGGAGAGCCATGAGCAGTCTGGGGCCATCTCAGGCTGATGTCCAGGGAGGCAGCAGTGTAAGCCCCCATGTGAATTCTCTCTGTGTCAGTAACTGAGGTGCAGAAATAGTCTCAAGGTTTATTTCAGTCCCAAAGGGAGGAGGGTCAAGGCTCAGCTCTTGTTGCTTTTTTTCCTGGTAGAGCGAGATCAGATATGTGGATGGGACTCCTATTGTTCAGTGGGATATAATCGCTTCCAATGGGATAATCCATGTCATTTCAGAGCCTTTAAAGGCTCCACCAGCACCTGTAAGTACATAGGGACTTGTTTGTTTGGTTTTGGGTGGTGGGAGGGGGCCATGACTTGTATCATCCCAAACTCATTGCTGGCATTCATATATTCCTCTAGTTTCTCTCACACATATGCAATTTCAGTTTAAAAAGTTATGTTGAAGGAAAATTACAAGTTGAGAACAAGACACCAGTGCAGCTTGTTCAAAATGCTTCTGTCTGAACAAGTTCTTCCCACATTTTTTTTATACATATATTTATATAAATAAAATAAAACTCCATTTTATAACAGAGCTCATTTTTGTAATGGAGGTTTTATAAAGCTCTGTTTCAGTTCTTCCAATAAAATCTTTCAAGCTTCTAAGGAAAAATTTTTTACTCTTGGCTTTCTGTTCATTCCTATCCAAAAGGACAAGGTGTTTTGAAAATAGATATTTTTTGCCTGCGTGAATTCCTGCAATGATCCCAGTTATCCAATTATCTCTCCCATTAGAAAGACCAAAGCAAACAGTGCGTGGCAGAAGAAAGGATGCCATCCTTTCCTTGGGGGCAAGCCGAGTTAGCAGCTGCACTGCTTCAAGCTGCAATCAGAATGGTACAGGGCCCAGCAGCAGGGAGGCAGGAACATAATTCTGTTTAATTCCTACCAGCAAAGCTTACTGCATTGTATGAGAGGGAGGAAAAACATTTTGTTCACCTGCAGTGCAACCGGGATATTTCACAGAAGCGATCCCTGCTGCCCCTGGGAGAGATGCGCACCGAGCACCTTTTTTGCCAGCACAAAATATTTTCTTTTAACAAAGTTAAGTGTTCAGCTGTGTGGTGTTAGCACTCCCCAGCTCTGTTCCACACAGGGTACTCTGTGACAGCCCAACACAGGCTCCAGCTGACCTTGCAAGACCACCTACTACTTCCTTAATCTGAAAAACCTCCCTTCCGTCAGGGTAACTCATTCTGATCCTTCCCTCTGTGCACGGGAGGGGCCTCATGTTCACAGCCCATCCACCCCAGCTCCAATTTTGGAAGTGGCTAACCAGCCACCTCCTCAGTCCACGAGATTAATCCTACTGATACCCCATTTCTCACCTTCATTTTGTTCTGAGCAATCCTTTCTCCTTTACAAGCCAGCCTTCTCGTTCCTAGAAGCTTGGTAATACGCCTGCACAGTCTCTGTTCACAAAAATCCCTTGCAGCCTACAATTCTCAGAAGTAGGAAATGACACACTTGGGTAAAAGCATAATTACTGCCTGAAAATGATTCAAAATAATAGGCAGTATCTGTCAGTCTACAGCAGCGTGATATTATAATCTCTAAAATAGCTTTCACATGCTAGAGGACAACTAAATATTTTCTAATAATTAGCTGTCCAGCTGCACCCTGTAAATTACTTTGTTTTCTAAAAAAATAAGTGAAGAGAGCTTATCTATTAAGACAACAATGTGATTATTTTTGCCAATAATTAGTTTTCTAGGCAGGAGGCCACAGAGTTAAGCCATCACATGAAAAAGCAAGAATAGCAGCACCTTCTACCCATTTCCAGACTTCTCCTCACCTCCCAGACTGACAACAAGAACCATGGGCTTTGGGACACTGCAGCCCGAGTGGCTGCATGCCCTGGGATGCCAGAAATTTGTCACCCTCAAGCTGACAGTCACCTTTATATGACATTCATCTGTCAGGCCACCGAGCTGCAGAAGGCAAGGCAAAGCAAAGCCACAGTCTGGAGGCGTTTTTCCCCTTTAGATTAAATCCAGATCACATGAGAATTTCTTTCAGTCCTTTGCCTGCGCATTTATTATTTATAAAATATTGTATACAGTTACTTGGATTGGCACTTACCTGCTTGACCGAAGAATGATTTCGGGTTCAAGGCATCGCATGTGCTGAGGCAAAAGGTCCTGCAGCGGGCGGGCAGGCGCTGGGTGGCCGGCAGAGCCCAGCCCCGCACACCCTCCGCACGGGCTGGCAGCCCCTCTCCCCAGCGATGAGATGGGCCTCAGCACAGGTGCGGTTTGGTTTGAACCCTGGTAAGCTGAGCTCAGAGGGTGGTATGGCTGCTGGTGGCTGGCAATAGCCAACACCCCCCGGGTGCACAAAGCAGTGGGGAATGAGCTGGAACCCCTGCAGAGCCCTCTGGGGTTCATACCACAGGTTTCCGAAGCTGCTTAAAGGCATTTGGTGCCCATTTCTCCCCCTCAGGCCAGTGAGGTTTCAGCCTCATCGTAGCCTCTATTGCTGCTTCGAAAAACCTGACCAGAAAAGATCATGTAGGCATGTTCCGTAATTTCAAAAACATAAGACAGACACTGTACTAGAAGCAGTGTCCAGTACCCACAATGTAGTCACTACCAAAAGGCCACACTGAGCCATCTCCAGGGAACACGTACAAGGAAACTGGAGCACAGAAACCGTTGAGGACTAGGGCATATCTCAACGGGGCGCTGCGTGTGCTCCAGCGCTGCAAGGTGACCAGTCACCACACGTAGGTCGCTCACCGTCTCTCTTGCTTCCAGGCTCCTCTCCACACCGGTGCCGGGACAGGAATATTCTTTGGCATCTGCCTAGTTACTGGAATTGTGGCTTTTATTGGATATTCTTACCTCAGGTTCAAGAAGAGAAACACAGGCTTCCAGCACTTCAAGGTAGGTGGCAAACAGGAATGCAAAGCATGGCGGCAGCACTTCCCCAGACCCACCGCACCTCCCAAACTCACAGCCTCCTGCTTCTCCTTGCATTTTGGTAAGCTAGAAACACTCCCAATCACTTCCCACTCGAACTGTTCACACTGAGACACAGAAAAAGTGGAGATGGCTCACACGCTTCTCTTGGGCACAAGCTTACATTTGCCTGCTGCTCCCCCAGACCTCTCCCTCCAGGGTGCCCGACGGGCTCCTGCTCTCACAGATGCTTCCAAAACCAAGGACTGGCCAAAAGCCTGTTTAACTACATAGCATCAGTACAGAAGACTTTGCTCCCCCAGAAAGTTCACCTTTAGGGAAGCAGGTAATTAGCCACCGAAAGGACACCTGTTCTCTTCCTCCTCCTGCATTACATTGCTAATGATTTTGCTGCTCCGGAGGTTGAAAAGTTTGATAGGGAAAAGGCCAGATTCCAAAGAGAAGCAAATTGAAATGACTGCAGAATTGAAAAGTGCAGATTTTTATACTGATGCACTCTCATGCTTGCTTTCTCTTCACTAACTCAGCTAGCCTCATGCAGCATCACGATGATGCGAAACCAGCCAGCAACAGCCAAGCTACTCAGAGGGGTGACCAAAAAAAAAAAAAAAAGTTACAAAATACACAAGAATCAATCCAAAAGAAAGTCTACCTAGAAGTAACCAGAAATCCCTTCCTATTTGAGCCCCTGCACATAATGGGAATCGTCTTCTCGAAACAAAACACAGGAGTCATGAGCCAGGGAGAACACTTGTATTTTTATGTAGTAGCAATGAACATCCTCAGGACAACCCAGTACCTTTTACCCCAGGCACAACACCATGGCAACACCTTCTCTCCCCATCTTTGCTGAGGCTTAAAAATAATAAGGGAGAGGGCGAAAAAAAGATACCAGTGTTAAGCAACCTGAGATAACACAACCACGCAGAACAGTTTATCCCCAAAGACACTGATTTAGAGGATAAAGCCAGTCCAGTCACAACACTGCAGCCGTTGGCGGTGAAGTTAAGTGCCCCACCTAATGCACCGTAGGAGGAGGATGGATTTTAAGCAGGTTTGTGTGATTTTATGTAGTCAAAAGATGACACTGACGTAACATCACTGGACAAGCCACAGTCTTCAAATATCACCAACCTCTCATACGAAAGTTCTGCACTGACTCCACCAGAACCTACTCATGATCTTTTCTCAGTAAGTGTGCATTTTGATTTGAGATTGAGACACAACTGAAATAATGGTAAGAGGGAATGACTTTATGAAAAGAAAAAGTCTAGTTGGAAGAAAGAAAAAAAAAAAAAGAAAAATTAATTCAGGAAAATTCAAGTTCCTAGCTTTCCTGTCTCACCACTGCTAGCAACTGGGTAGCTTCACTTGTAGAAAAATTGAGGCTGTGGTCTACAGCTGTATCTCAAGTCTACCTTCAAAGCCAGCTGAATTAAACTGGACTTCAAATGCTACTGGATGCCAGTGATGTGTCTATACAAACCTGAGCAGCTTTCCAATTTTGTCTTCTCCTTGCTGCAAAGGCAGCCAAGTGCCACACTAGCACTCCAAAGAATCTGAAACGCAACAGGAAGGGGGCTGGGAATCAAGGGAAGGAAAGACTGAATAAAGCCAGAGTATCCAAATGGCTTCAACGGTCTAATTTAGCAAGACTCTCATGTACATATGGAGCCTAAAATCAAAATACAACTTTTTGCATCCAGTAAGGACTTGTTTGGTGCAAAAATATCAGGTGTAAACTCTGCCATGTGTATAGACAAATTTACCAGAAAGTGATTTTAATTTCCGAACACAATTTCAAGTCTGTTTTTTTCTTCTATTTTACAGGATTCAGATGACCAGCAGCTGGTGATGAGCGGTCCTCACGATCAGAATTAAAGCCTGCGTTTGGCATTAGTCAATTACCAAACACATTTCTATTTACACTTACTGTGAAAAAACAGCACCTACACTTTTCTGGGAATAAAATCTTGCTACAAACTAAAACCCAGAAGACCACCACTTTGTTTAAGATGCACTCTATAGAGGCCATGGAGTTACCAGCCTCAAAAGTGTTGGCTGTATCTGAGCAATACAGCCATGGGTGCCAAAAGGAAAATGGAGTCTCAACTAACCTACCCAGAAGCAGACACCTCTCTGAAAACGAGAAGATTTTCACTAGCCTGCTCTTCAGCTGCTTTTATTCTTCACAGACCTTATAGCCTCTAACACACAGGACTGCTAACTTGGCAAATATCCTAAACCTGCTAGTACTCCAGCTCTACACTTTCCTTTTGGCTCAGTTACAACTACAACTGGCAAGTATGAAACAGAACATGTGTTAAAACTGTATTTTTAAACTGAGGGGATTTTTTGCGAGTATACTTTCTTGTAAGAATTTCAGCAGCAGGAAACACAACCATCCCATCTGCTTTGCTTGCTTCCTCCAGCTTTTCTATCTTTCCCCAAACTTGACTGTGTTTTGCTTACATCTCACCTCACTGTACAAAGGGACATAGTAACAGTAGGAGCTTTAGCCAGAAATACAGGTAATATGAGAGCGTTCAAACAGTAACCAGTTTTCACTCGAGCCATTTTTATGAAAAGTGGATGATGATCAGCATACCCTTGCCATGTCATGTCCACATCCAGTTTTGTAGGTCTGACAGGAGCAGAAGCTACTTGCTTGTTCACATACTGTATTTTACCAAGCACATTAACATCGCCTTTCAACAGATGCAAAGCAGTTAACAGCTGCAATTTTCACCATGCTGTAAGTGAAACAAACGAGTTCAATTTGCTGCCGTTTCCTTCCCTCAAAACATTTAGTATCATATCAAATTGTGAGAACACTATACAAACCACACTGGCTGCAGTTACATTCCTCTGCGATGCGCTTTCTGGTGTTTACCAGGCATGGGGGCAGGAGGGAACGTGTCGGTCCAGGAAAGCATTAAGCTGCCTCCAAGAGCATCCCCATCACAAGGTATGCAGGCAAATCCAGGGCTGTTCACACAGCCATCAAGCACAACCAAGGAAGTCTGATGTGTAAGTAAGTATGCCTAGACAGACTGAAGTAATTTCCCTAACTCCTTTTCCCTTGCCCCCCCACACATGCCTGCTCACATTTACCTGTAATCTTACAGGTAAATGTAAGCAGGCATGTTCTTCTTTCTTCCCAATCACCCAAAATATTAAGGCTCACAGGGACCAGAAGATAAAGTCCAAGCATTTATTTCTGTAATTATTGTTAAATATTTTTATCACAAAATAAGTTCCACAGTTCATTAAACTCTTCTTTTACTGACAGACTATTCTCCTTCATGTTTTTCATAAAACAGAATGAAAATCTCTTCTTGTTTTGGTGTTCAAATGAACTACAATCCCAAAATGAATATAAAAAGACACTGTTCTTTAAACGTGCTCAAAAATCTTTTTGAAGTCAGTAACATAACAAGGTTAAAATAAGTAATGCAAAGAGCGCCAAGGTGAAATCATTACAAAAATGCAAGGCATTTTTAGACTTTAAAGAGCAGCATTCTAGAACTGAAAAATAAGTAATACACTTAAAAATTCTCACTTAAAATTCATATATTATATAGTTGGCTTGTTTTAAAGGAACATAACCCTCCCATAATTTTTTTTCATGCAATGTCGTTTATTTCAATAATTCATGCAATATAAACAAGATTTTACTTCAGCTGGCTGTTGTAACATAGCTTTGTACAGAAGTTTGATTTTTAAGTTAAGAGAAAGAGGGCAAGGAGAAAATCAGCTTGAAACAAAATGTATATTATGTGGGTAACATCATCCAACCCAATTAAACTGTTCCTGCTTAACACAGGAAAATTAGGTAAACAAACTGACTCCTAGCCAGCTTTAAAAGAACAAACAGCACAGAGCTATAACCAACAAAACATTATCAAATTCAGTAACGCAGAACCAAGTAACAATATTATTTGCTGGTAGTAAGGTGGAAAATGTGCAGTGGTTTGGGGTTTGTTTTATTTTTTAAACAGTGCATTGAAATCTCTGGAGCATGAGAGGTGTTACAGACATATAACACCAAGTTCAGTTCTAGCTGAGCACTTGGATAAAGAACTGAAGGCAAATCAAGAATATTTCCATCCCCACAATTCATTATCAAGTTATGTTACATATTTCTCACATATACCCCCACAAAATGTCTCCTGATAAAGCCGAATTAAATTCCTGCAAAACATTATCTTTTACTTCCAGCAAAACAGCTGGGCTGTCAGATGAACTTACTTATTTCAAGTACATTCACCTGTTTAAATACACACACACACTTCAGGGGTGTTGCATGTGAGGTTTGAAACAGGAACACAAGAACATAAACATAAATATATCAACCACCTCTAAGGACTTCAGACTGAGTTCAAGCATACAGGAAAACTACTTACGAAATTACGCAGGCTAGAGTAGAATACATTCTTTACTTTGCAAACATGCTTTTAAAAATAGCAGGATGCTGCATATGAAATTAAATATAGGTATTTGCACATAATAGGTTAAAAAAAAAAACCAAAAAAAAAACCCACCACACACACCCCTTCAGTCACCAGAAGTTTGTTTACCTGACAATCATGGTAGGAAGGAAGTGATATAATTGATATCACAAAATGAAGAATACCAAATGCTATATAATTGTGAATTATATGCTTTTAAAAACAGAGTCTTTAACTAAAATTTGAAAAATATTAATCATGTTATGTCTTCTAAAATGGCTGGGGTAGGAAGCACCAGTTAAAACAAACAAAGAAACAAAACACATTTCCTTTGGATGCAGAGAAAGGAAAGCATCCTTATTTAAAAACAACTATACAGCAGTTCTATAAAGTGCCTGTTTGAGGAAACACATCAATAGATGTTTTCCTTGTGCAAAACAGACATTTTTCAGCTCAAATCTTTGGAACAGATAGGCTACCCAGAGTTTGCATTCATGCATTACCATTATATCATGCAATGTCAGTAATTCAATAACACTTCTAATCTGCACTGCTGGATGCAAACTGTCTACCACCCCCAATTTGGCTTTCAAGGCTTGAGCTAAAAAAAAGTCATCAGGAAACTCTGGTTTTCAGATGTCATTTCTTAATTTTTCTTCTCACTCATTTGCCCATTGTGCGTGTTTATTTTGACTGTAAAAGTCCATTACTGAAGGCTATATGAAATACATTCTCTCCTAGGGAACAGCAAAACCACGCTTCATACCACTGTAAGACACTTGAAATTTTTAAAAGCAGCATTTAGGATCAATCTAAAGCCTGACAGATATGTCTCCACTTTGAAATGCAAGATGTAAGACCTCTTGAAATGGGTTTATTATTAGAGAGCGGATATTTGAAGTGTTTTGAAACTTAAAAAGAAATGTGCCTGGAAGTTAACAAAAGGAAGCTGAAGCAGCCCGAGTTACTGTCACTTTCAGTTTTGGGCTCAAGCCCACTTAGAGCCAAGCAGATGTTGCAAGACCAGAAACTGCAGAGACATGAGAAAAAGTTCATCAGCCTGAGCTGCTAGTACTGTAATCACTGCAATGCAGCAAAGCCACAACACTACTACAGCAATTAGTTCAGTTACAGGTAAGGCTCTAGCTGTGGCAGCAAGGAAAGCTAAAATGCATACATCATCCCCCTCAGTCTCACTGTAAACTGGCTACTAACTGCGTATCACTGATTTACTAACACTGGATTTAAGCCTTTCAGTGCCAAGATCCATCACAGTTTCCAGCTGGAGTGGCGAACGCTGCCAGAACAGAACGTACAGGTATTCCTTGGGAAACCACAGGGCTGCAGACTGAAATTTCCAATGAACAAACAAAAACAACCACCCCAGAACACCACCAGTCCTTCCCCTCAAATATGCCCTCCATCTCAGCCCACTACTATTTTGGCAATCCATCATTTCTTCTGTGTGTAAGAGGAGTTTTCACATCTCTGAGCACAAGAGGAGAAAATAGGTACAATGCTTATAAGAACAAGTATGAATTATATCCAGATCAAGATAACAGATTTAAGTGACAAATAAAATACATGTACATTCTAAAAAAAAATTATTTTTATATATATATAATTTGCCCATTCAAGAGAGAAGCCATGAAGTGTTTATTTGATCTGAACTGTCTCTTGTAGGAAAGGTATTCTGAATGTACCAGTGCACAGCTGGTCTGACCAGCCAGGAAGTTCATGCTGCAAAGGAGTCCTTCTTGGGTAAAACGTGTAATCAGGCTCATAGTTCAAGAGGCAACTCAATGATGCCATGTAGATATCCGCAAATCTAGAGAGACGTCTTAGGAAATAAGTTGGATTCTCATCAGTTCTAAATAAGCTTCCAAACTGTGCATTGAAGAAGTTCCTATTCATCTCCCTGTCCCCCAAAAAAAGAAAACAAAAGAGAATGAAGTGAACATACCTGCACACACTACCAGCTAGCATGCAGAACCTGAAGCATGCAGTTCCTATAACATTCCATGTATTATTCCCTTGCCATTGCACTTCAAAACACTTAAAATACACCACATAAATTTTTGCATGTCTTGCACATATGTAGCCCAGATCTAGCAGTAACAGTGGTGAACAGAAGAGTTCCACATTTCTCCCACTAAAACCAGTGATAAGCTGCTTCTGACTTCAGAAACATGACATCTCAAGCTTTCCTTTCTAGACACTGCAGAAGACTTTCGTCTTCATCTAAATCCTAATGGCATCCACTTATCCCAAAGATAAAAGACTTTAAAAAAAAAAAATACACAAAGATTTGGCTTAATGTACACAAAAAGCTCACACACATCTTGGAATTAACTTCTATTATTAGTCACCACCGAGTATCATTCCCATTTCATTTACTTCCATGTTTCTAGGGAAGCCTGATGGTATCATTGCTGGCCTGGCCAACTGTGCGCTTCACACACCCTGCATTTAGTGACTGCTCTTTCACAATAGTAGATTTTTAGGAGTTTTAGCCTCTATACCCATCTTTGTGATGCGTCCACTGCTAAATCCAGTCTACTGCAAAGCTTGGTTTCTGCATATTCTAAAATGTATTTATGTAATCTGAAGAAATCATCTAAAAACCAATTAAGTGACCTAAGCCTTGATACAGAAACACATTTTTAAATCATGCAGAAGTAAAGCTGTGGAATCAATAGCAACAGTGAAAGCTGAACACAGAGGGACAGGAGAAATGAGATGAGAAGGAAAAACTTATTTGATATGATGTTAGCCTTTCATGCAGAAAACTAACAGCTGTTCCAGAGAAGGGGAACAGGGAGAAGAGGTTCATATGCACAAAGGGTCAGAGGGGAAAAGAGCTGCAGAAGAGACAGGTAGAATATTGCTTTACACAGTTAATTTTACAAGGTCTGTAACTACCAGGGAATATAAATCATGGATGGAGAGAAATTCTGAAGAAACCTGTGGAAGACATCACATAGAACACTTGGATATCATGAAACTTCTTGTAAATTCTTCATCTCCTATGTCTTACCTCATTTCCTTTCTTTCCTTCTTCCATTCTTCTAAGATCATCTGTGAATCAGGATCACGGTGAACCTGGAATGTAAAGTATGGATAACAGCTTAACTAAGGATGCCTTTATAAATGAGCCTTTCCCTTAATAAACACTGGTCAGCTAACAGGACAAGAGCAATGCTTCAGAGAACAGTATACAGAAGTCATCCACATGCATTTTAAACAGCTGGAAGCAGGAACCAATCCAGGCTGACCCAGTGGAGGAAGGGGACAAGATTTTGAGAAAACTTGTTAACTAGCCATACAAATAATTGCATTCATTTACCTACAGTCAAACCTGTGAACTTTAATGACACAGAAAGCACTCGCAATGTCAATCTCTAGCATTTAGAAACTTGGCTGAATCCCTCCTGGTATACAGAGCTGATTACACACACAGAGAACAAACCTGCATGTGTTCCAGTAATCCTGTCAAGGTTTGCAGCCAGGTCATGGTTTGAATGTACTTCTCTGTGTTCATGATTTTAATCTCTGACCGTAACTCTGGAATAATTGCACCAGTACGCCAGCCATGCTTCAGGGTCAAATCCTATTTACCAAGAATTACAAAATGCAAGTTATTAGTCTTAAAAATAACTACTTAAAAGAACTGAAGAATCTGACCATTGTTTATTCCAATGGGGCACTGCTTTAACTGTTCTTACGTATAAGCAGAATTATTAAACAGTGGGACTTAACTATGCCAACAGGCAACAGAGTTTAGTTTCAGAATAAGCTTCAAATCCCACATTTTTAAAGAGAGAGAGAAAGAACACATAAGCACTTCCAAATAAACACTAATTAGGTTTAAAACAAATAGTAGGAAACTCCTCTTGTAGAGGAGACCTCTGCTGCCATCAGAAGTATCTGGAGGAAACCAAGCGTTGGGCTCATAGTATTTACCCATACACTCAGCCGACAGAACAGTCCTATCAGGACCCTCAGCTATTCAAGCTCCTCCTGACAAGTACAGGATGAGGTAGCTGCCACCTCTGCTCTCTCCTCCGTTGCACCAGAGAACAGAGCTGCTTCCTCCTTCCTTTGGCCCTCAGCCTTCTGAAGCACCCAAACTTGGTTTTCTTCTTAAAAGCAGACTGGGGCAGAAACGTTAATATCTGCTGCTGCTGAAACACATTACCACAGACTGGCAATGGAAGGCCACATTCAGGTGTTCGTAAGCAATTGACCATAGAACGGTTAGGTGGTGCTCGCTTACTCTAAAGTAACAGTTAACAGTACATTTTTTTTGTAAGTTAGTAAGAAAATGCCTGGACAGTGGGGGCTATAAACCATAGCAAGATCTCCGGGAAGAAAGTTAGTTTACCATTAGTGACAGGAAGATTGCCTCCTGCATTCAAAACAGAAGTTCCTTCAGCTCTTATTACACTTGGTAGTAAGTATCATCCAGATTAGTCATCCTGTATGTTTGGATATCTGTGTTTACTCCCTGTTACATCTGACACAATCAGTATCTGGATCAGGGATACAAACTCGCACATTCCTGAGCGCAGTTTGTAAACAAGTTAAATGCTGCAAGTCATGTGGAAAATATGGTCGGCCTTTTACAGCACCAGTTTTCTTCGCTGCAAGAGAAGCAATATAATTGAACTACCAACTCAAATTTCGTTGTATTCTGAAATCTCAAATGAAAGTGTGTTACACTGAATAACTGGGGAGGAAGAGAGAAAAACTAACAAAAAGCCTCGCCTTATCCCATTTTGTGAAAGTAAACTACTTACTGCCAAGTCACTGTAAATGTGATCACCAAAGTAGAGAACCCTTGAGCCCCTCCAGCCAGTAAGCTTCAGAAATTCATACAAGTTACCCTGTGGAAACAATGACACATATATTGTAGCGGCATGCAACTTGCACCTTCAGAGTCATGAAAGGCATTTAGTACACCCCTAAAAATATTTTAATGTCAAGAATATTGCCCACAGTTGTATATATATTATGAATCCCAAATTTTACAGGCAATTTCAGCAGTAGTATCAGTTCAAGAGGCAAGTAAACCGGAGACATACAACACCAACAGTGAATTTGTACCATTTTGTCATTTGTCATTAAAGTAACTCTCTTTGTAAAAAGAACATACCTACTTTTTAGAAGCCTTTATGGTATCTAAAGAAGCTTAGGATTCTGGGAAATGGTATTAAATTTGAACAGAAAGAGTTTATTGAAAGCATACCTGTTTGTAAATCTGACCTTTCTGCAGCTTGTGAATTTTGTCCCAAAGCAACACTCCCCTTTCATTCACCTTCCGAAACGGTCTAGAATAGAATTATATACAATTGTTACATTGCTGTAGAAATTCTTTCACTTTTTAGGAGGAGATGAAAATTTTAATACTGAAAAGGACTGAGGGCAAGATGCACCCTAAAGTTCTTTTTAAAATTAAATAAAAAATGGGGGGTGGGGGGGAGTGGAATCCCACCTCCCTCTATCTCACTTGTAAATCATAAGTACACAAAAAGAAATAGGTCTTTTTCAAGTATAAGAGCAGTGCATATACATGACAAATGTGTGTATTTAATTAAACAACTCCAAATATTCCTGTCCATCAGCCACTCTACCCTTTAAATAGCATATGTGACTAATAAAAAAAAAAAAAAAAAAAAATCAAAAAACACAGAAGTAATGAAAGATATTTCCAGGTAAGGGGCTGAAGCTGAAAAGCATCACACCAAAAATTCTCAGGTTTATTAGGAAAGGAACACACTTCAACTTACAAGCCAAGATATTCAAAACAGCTTTTGTGATCCTAACTCAATCCAGCAGACCTGTAATAGCTACTGAAACTTTCTTAGGTGAGAAATGGCAAATATTTGGACTTCAGAATTGGGCGTTGCTGCATTCCCTGATGACCTTAAAACAGGATTTCACCAAATACAATTTCATTTTACACTGCATCTGAATTAAAATATTTCATAACACACACTATAGCCTTATATGGAATAAGCTGCTAGAATCATTCTTTACTAAGTACCCACCTTCGTTTATCATTGAAGAAGTTTGGCTTCTCAGCCTGTACAATGACTACATCAAAGAGATCCCTCCAGTCCTTGCCGACTATGAACTTCATGCCTTTGTCCCTAAAAAGGCCAGAACAGTGAAGCATAATAAGAAGTGCTGTATCCTTTAAAAATGTATAGCTGAAAAGTAAACAACTGTTCACTTACACAAAGCTGCTGGGACTGTTTGTGATGAGAAACATCTTCTTGCCATGATCAGCCAGCTTTGCTAACACCGCACGAGTTTGTTCAGCATAGCAGATATATTTCTCTGTGAGGATTGGGGAAAACAGTATTAATCAAAAGAGGTTTCCATGAGAATTTTTTCCGCATTCAACCAAGGATTCAGAACATGAGGTTATACTTGGCAAAGGCACCTCAGACAAGTGGAAATAACTCTTTGATGCTTTTTAATTTAGAATTTGTAATCTTAAATAAGGAAGCCAGAAAGATTATTATTATACTATCAGTGAAAAGACCTTTGATAGATGATCTCAGTAGTACTTACCAATATCTGCTTCAATTGCTCTGTACATTATTCCTTTGATGTGGACATCCCTGATTGAATCCTGTTAGGAAAGCAACAGAGCACTGAAAAACTAAAAAATCTTTTCAAGTATAAAGACCATGCTCACTGCACTGCAGTAGTAATTTTTTGTTTAAAACAATTCTTTTCTCTGAATTACACTTTCAACTTTCCAGAAATGCCACACAAAGTTCATTATACATACATGTCACCACTAGAAAAAGAGCAAGCCTGTCCTCCAAGAAACTAACTTCATACTTTTGGGAAGTACAAAACCCTATAGCACAGGAGCTGGTTTACATAACTGTGAAAGGGCGCTCAAAAAGGGTGAAGTGGGGTGAAAGCCCTCTGCAGAAGCAGAGTCCTCACAGATTTCCAATGACCTTTGGAGCAGAACACATTCCTTTCCTCTTGAAAAAAAAAAAAAAAAAAAGCTTCAAGTCAGATTTTAGATTATGATCACTCTCAAATGCCTTGGTTATTTAAAAAAGAAAATTATGAACAAACGAAAGAACCTAAATGCTTAAGCAAAGTACTCTGTAAGGTGCTCTGAAGGCATTTGGTATCTCTCTTGAGCCAGCTCTGCACCAGCTTTGTTTAGGACAACAGTCCTACCATTTTGGTACTTAACATGGGATATGTCCTAAAAAAAAAAAAAAAAAAAAATGTCACTATAGGACTTCCGAGCAGTACAGAATTTTCTACAAACACTTCAGCAGAAAACACAAGAACTAGCCTTCTGACTCTATGTAGCCGTAGGCAGAAGGGAAAATTACTCGTTCAGGTGCACCACATATGCTGAACAACAACACAAGTTTAATACGTGTCAGCAATGGCCAGGAAAGGTTTTGGATGGAAAGCCTGTGAAGACGAATACCATCAATGTGGGCATGACCTCTACTATATTTAAATAACCATGACAATACTATGTCCTCTGCAGATTATATCCTGAGGAGTCAAGAGGGTTAAATTATACTAGTCATTATTACTAGATTGTTTTGGAGGATGAAGAGAGGAAAACAGGCAAAATAGATATGCCAAAAGCAAGAGACAGCAAATGATCGTATGCTAGCAAAGACAGAGAGGCAGTACAACTGAAAGCTCCAAACTGGAATTCCCTATAGCCTCTAGCAGAAAAGTATATATTTAATAACAATCAAAAGAAGCTTTATCAACATTCAAGAGCTTCTTCACTTTCCTCCTATCTATCCCTCACACCTACAAAAAGAACAACAGCCCTATATCGTCAGATTTAAAACAACTTTCTAATTATTCTACATTTCCAAGGTCTACCTTCATTTTACTTGTTTTTATGGTTATATGGCAATAATTACTCCATACAAAACCTGAAGTTCAGGTATTTTGCTGGAGCTGACACAGCAGGCTGAAGCTTCCTGAAGTTCCCAGACAGAAGACATACAAACGTAGAGATTTACCTAAATCTTCAAAGCTAGTACCTTGACATCTTTGTACAGATGAACAGGCTCATAGTCTATGTTGTTTTTCAGAAAATATTCATTCACACAAGAAAGGAGTGTCATTTCTGGTAAGGAAAATATATCCATGAATTGCTTCATTGTATTTCCTTGTGAGCTCTACATGAGTGGGAAGAAAATAAGAAAGAAAAAAAAAGGTCAGGCATTTCTCAGATTATAACACTTTCTTTCATTCAGTATGAACACTTCAGCTTAGTTGCAGATATTCAGCTTTTGCCATCACTGTTCACACTGCTTTAGACTCTTTTTGAGCTAACAGACTTTCAATAAAATAACTCCAACAAAAATGTTGGATTTTAAGAATTAATTATGACTCATTACTCTTAAGAGCAGTATTTTAATTCACAAACACCTAATAGACAGCACTCAGCTGTAAGTCAAGAGAAGGACTTAGAGGCCTTCACTGGAAGTCTGTAATTCTGTAATTAGGAGGCATTGAGTACTGTGATGGGGGTGAAGGTTTTATTTAAACAACCCAGAACAAATAACAAGTGGAATACTGATTAGGACTGCAAAACAATTAAGCTCCTTGAAAACAGATAATAAAAAGTTGTAAGAATTTACTAATGGAGTAACAGAGGAAAAGATTTCTAGTCTGCAGAAGCTGTAATTATAGTTTCCACAAAAGTAGAGAATGTCATTATATGACAACAAATACAAACCAAATACTTCAAGAAGAAGAGAAGTAAAGCAACCAGCTCAAGACAGCATGCTGCTCACAATCACAGAAACACAGAATAGTTGAGGTTGCAAGGGACCTCTGGAGGTCATCTTGTCCAACCCCCCCCGCTCAAGCTTGGCCACTTAAAGCCAGTTGCCCAGGACCTTGTCTAGATGGCTTCTGAATCTCCAAGGATGGAGACTCCACCACCTCCCTGGGCATCCAAACTGTGCCAGTGCCTGGTCACCCTCACAGTAAAAGGAAGCATTTCCTGACGTTCAGAGAAAACCTCCTGTTTCAGTTTGCACCCATGGCCTCTTGTCCTGTCACTGACTTTTCCAAGATCAAAGAAAGTACAGGCCTACAGAGACTAAGGCACCTCACAGTGAATGCTAGGGCAATATTTGGAACTGCTGCAGAGACCAGATTTGAGAATTCCAAGTTCAGCTCTTTAAAATAAGAACAAGTGCGAAAAGAACAAAATGCTCCACAGCACACAGAAAGGCCTTTCATGTCAACACGGACTTAACTTCTGTAAGTAAAAGAGGTAAAATAGACTTGGTCTTACTAAAAAGACAGCACCATTCTTCATTTGGGAAAAAGGAAGGAATCTGCCAGCAAGAAGACCAACTTTCCCCACAAAACAAAATCCTAAACTTAAAAGATTTATCTTTTATCATTCATCTTTTTTCAAGTCTTCTACCCCTCTGCCAGCCTGTACGCAAGTGTTGCCTCCATATATTTACTTGCTACTACCTCAGCTAAGCCATTAGACCACTGGGAAGTAGTACGTCGGCCAGGGTAAGGCACCAGATACGGTTCATTTCCCAGCCTTTAATCAGACTTGCTGTGCAACACTGAGCAAGTCACTTGATTTTTCTATTTTCTGTTTCTCTCTGTATGACTGGGCAAGGGAACAGTGAAAGAAGAAACTAAAGCAAGCAGGAGAAAGACAAGATATTTGTCACTTTAGAGAGCAAACTTCACATCTAGCACCACAAGTGAATGATGTATTGAGAAAATACTACTGCTAGTAAGAATAAGAACAAAATGCAAACACCCTACCCCAACACCCACCCCACCCCCCCAGAAAAATACCATTTTTAAACAGCAGTTTGTATGGTTTTACCTTTCCATAGAAGTCACTCATTTGTTCTAAAGGGACATGGGAACCATCATACATTGCAATGACTTCTTCATCTGGGACAACACTAAGGCCTCTGGAAAACCACATCAGCTTTAGTTCAAATGTCAAATTAGAATTTTCAAGTAATTATTGAATGAAAGTCTGATAGATTAACACTTATATCTGAAGCTTATTAAAATACTGATGTCACAGGAACACTTTAGCCTGTAAGTTAAAATAGCATCTTTTCCTACAGATCAAGTAATACTTTAACAGGCTGACGCACACAGAACACATTCCAATTTTAAGTCCTTTTTACTTTCTTACGGGAAAAGAGGTAATTAGTCTCCATTGAAACTATGCCTCAAGGGTTTGTAAGAAGCAGTTAGAGCTTCCAGTTTCTTAACTCAAAGTAATATCTTACCCTGCCTTTGTTTCATACAGCACTGATGATGTGATAGTGTTTAAACCAGATTATTCTGCAGCATGACCTTGAAGATTCAAGTGAAAGAAAAACATATACAACCTTTAACTAAATAAGAACTTCTCTTAAACTGTATCAACAGTTCAGTCTCCCAAAATTTCAGATTACTTGAAGGATCTGTTGACAAGTAATTAAAATATTGAAATGTAACAACAAATGGGGAAGAAGGAGACGTTAACTCTCCAGTTTCTTTAACAACTGTGAAAGAGATTAAAAGCTTTGTTTTGGTTTGGTTTTGAATGTTTGCAGTATCAAGCATCTTGCACTAAATTATCTAAAAAACCCCAAGCATCCTCACCAGGACACAGAAGTGTTGAGATTTTGCTTAAGATTAAAGAACACAAATGAAAACCTTTCATCTGGTCCCTTTTTTCCAAGCCTATTTATGGTGCTTTACAGCCTTATAAGACTGTTATTTCAGCGCCTCCCTTTCTTTATCTTATCCAGAAGTGTTGCGAGGCATTAAAAAAAATAATTGATTAATTAATAAGCCAAACACTTTCAGTGTTTATCATCCACACCAGGCTTTCCGGTAGAAGGACATGACACATGAGTTTCCTCAGGGCTGCTACGGTAGCAGAGTCCCACATTAACTATATCCTTTACTACAGTTCTCAATGGTACATCAACCTGTACATAGCCTTATGCTATTACTGGTAGAACTCTGGCATTCGAGTTAGTATTGTGCACAAACAGGGCAGGTAATACTTCGGTTTTGTAACAGAGAGAGTTCAGTGTCACCCACTCCACAACAGTAAACACAAAGAAATGCAACCAAAATGTTAAACATCTACCAAGTAATACGATCAGAACCGAGACCTAGCCTGCAGAGGGCTACGCCAAGTGGTATTTGAACACTGCTGAAGAAAATGCTTTTGGATCAGGAGCTACTTAAGCACAAATCAAGAGAGAACAGACATACGTGAAATCCAGAGAGGAGAGATGACTGTGTAGGCAAAGCTGTAGATCAGTTTTACCAAGAGACTCATAGTCTTGACACAGTTCACAGTCCAGCTGTGTTACTACAAAGTCTATTTTATCCCACTGGCAGCACGGACAGCCAGCACAGAGCATCACAGTTCACCTACAGCAATGCTCCTACTGCTGCCCTTGGAGACATGCATTGTCAGAGGGACACCAGAATGGCTTAAACCTCTCACTGCAAATGAGGCTGCACGCTTAGGCCAGTCCTGCTACCTTCAGCTCTACAACTGACCTACACACATGCAGAATGCAGAGAAGTTTAAAATTAAGAACACAGATATGTAGCAACTGACGGCAAAGCTCAGTGTTGGTACAGACGAGAAAGGTAATGGTACTTTCAACAAAATTAAGAGAAAGTATTGAGTGAAAAGGTAGCTTTGACTCTCACCCTCACACACACTCAAAACTACCAAGATGTGTGGCCTAGCAATCTGTCCAGAATTACACTGGGTGACCAGAGAACACCACCAGCTCTTCAACAAATCTCAACACCTCTCTAGAGTTTCCTTGTCTGGTCATCATGTTCTGCCCTCACCCATCCCCATATGGGTGTCTGGAGAAACAGCATGCAGATGCCATGACTTCCAGACACCATCAACACATGCCATCCTTTTGTCCTTTCTATCGGCATTTCTTCTGGTGCTCTCACACACACATTTCCATTCATACCAATCTTACTATTTCTATTATATACCTCTACTGATAACTGTAGCTTTGATTACTTCACCTAACCTTTAATGTAGCAAACTAGTGTTGTTTGCAGTAAAAAATGTAAAACATGACAGCCTTTTTTAATGGATCTTACAATCAGTACACTGAGTCCTCTGACTCCCTCTGAGCCCTGCATAAACAATTCCTTTGAAAAAAAAAAAAGGAACAGGTTTTGTCAGTTGAAACACATAATAATTATTCTACATCAGCATGTATAAAACACAAAAGTAAATGGCATAAAGCCTCATCCAGACTCTGATGACACATACAGAGCACACCGTTTCGGCAGCTTTAGACAGCCACTATGGTGGCAGTATGAGCCTAATGCTGGACCATACCATCTTGTTTCCTCTTTCATTTTCCTTCCCTTCCTCTCCCCTCTCCCAGGGGGCATTTCAAACTAACTCATAAAAGAGCAAGTCAACCACTACGGCTGAATCTTCTTCTTACTTGCCCAACTGGCAAACAGAAAGAGATAACGAGCACATGATCATCATTTCATACTACCACATACAGTCCCACATAGTAAATCACTTGTCTAAAAACGAGGTTGTGTTGTCTTTTGGCCCCAAATGAAAACTTTTTGTCCAATGACATTAAAAAAGGTGCTCAGGCTTCTTTAAATTAAAATCTGGTACCAAGTGTGGTGCTCATGTCAGTCAATTGAGTACTGCTTTGTATCGGCAAACTGAGCCATACTAAAAACTCTCCTGTCAAAGATCACATACAGTAAGTCTGTATCGCGTAACAAAACACAGCACAGAGACTGGCAATTTTACATCAATTCAGTAAACTCAAAAGCGTCAGGCTGTGCAGACACAAAGCAGTTGTGCTGCATTCTGCAAGTTTGATGTGTTTGATGCACCCAAACTTAAAAGCGCTTTGCCAACACAGCAAGACCTCTCAACTGTCTACAACCATACCACAGTCATGCTAACAGGCACTCTGTGACAATTATTTACATAGAAAGCAACAGCGGAGAAGTCATCAGCGTATTTTTAGATGTCTTTCGGCACAATTTAACAGCCGGAAACAAAGTGAGTCAGCACTATGTGACTAACCAGTTTGCCAACTTCCCCAGCTCTGAACTGGGGAATCAGCTGTACTGTATCAGTCAGTAAATGTGTGCATGTCTGCGTACACACAGGTGCAAAGAAAACCCCCTTCCAATAGGACTGCAATGTTCATTCATGTCTGTGCTTGTCAGGGTACTGTTCCTGATACAAACCTAACGTGCACTAGTAAATGCAACTAAGAGATTCAAAGAACAAAAGTATACATTTTCATTATAAATACGAAATAAATTTTACCCACCTGTAAACTGTTCCCAGCTGAATATAATGAAAAGCATCAATCTTCATTAATAATGCCTTGCAGGGGAGAAAAAAAATATCAGGTTTTATCACATCAACTATCTGATAAATTTTATCTACAACCTTTCTATCTCTACAATGCCTAAGCATCTTCACTTCAACTTCCTTCATCAGTTCCAGAATACTTTTATCAATGGCTTTTACCTAGGCCTTGCCAAATCACCAAGGAAGCTCAGGTGTGGACAATGTTAAGTCACACAAGAAATAACTTTTCCTATTAGCACATACCTGCTTAGGTTTCTTCTGTTGCACTCCTTAGCTGCCTTCCCACACCCACCATACAAACAAAATGCCCAAAGCATTAGCTATTTAAAAAAAAAAAAAAAAAGAAATCCAGCTTGCTACGAAAAACATGCAACAAAATCCCAACACATCAATGCAGACTGAAAACCTGGAAGACTTAAAAACCCCATTTAATTTCTTTGGCTCGGTTCTCAGCACCACATAACTTAGCACAAATTTATTTATACATACCCGGTGCACATCATAATGAAGTCCTCTGATTGCAAAATTGGGATCATAATCATATTTTCTTATTTCTGCAGGATACTAAGAAAAAAAAAAAAGAGCAATGACTTGATTTTAAATCCATAACAAAAAAGCTGTTTCTGCAGAATTTTAAAAGCCTAAGTTTTCTATACTTCCCATTTTCACTAGCAGGAACATATGTACAGCGCAAGACAAGTCAAATATTTTCCCAAAATCCAAGGTTTTAAGCCTAAGTCAAGCACAGTTGGACATCCAGGTGTGATGATCAACTTTGAACATTAGCCTCTTGTCAAAAGGTTATTTTCATTTATGCACCTTTGAAAACTAAATTTTACTAACTTCCTAAATTTTAATAGCTGAATTACCTTGCATTGTGAAGTCTCTCCATGAAATAGACTATACCAACATAGTTTTCAATTCAACCTTTCAGCTAGAAACCCAAGAATATGCCCTAAATTACACAGATACCTCAACTTTACTGCTCACTTCTATTGAAAGAAAAAGCAATACATCATCACCAACAGGAGGGGAAAAAAAAATCTTTGGCATTTTCAAGAAATAAAAGCACAGCTATCTGTTTGGCTTCCTTGGTGCGGATCATACTCCTTAGATTGCCAAGTCTGGAATGTACACCCCAGAGATGTTTAAAGATACAGTGGACTGCAAATAAACACAGATGGAGAGGTAAGAAGAGAATTCACAATGGCTAATGTTACCTGGAGAAGCCAGGCTCCCCTAATAGGGGCTTTCCCCAAGGCACAGTGCATCACAAAGACCAGATCCTGAAAGCAAGTCAGGCATTAAACGCCATCAGGGTGGGTCACTTCAGGAGAACACCACAGTGACCCAACTATATTTACCCTGGACAGCAGCTGTTAACCCTCCTTGTTTAGAGACCACATGACTTGCATGTCAGTGTTGTACTCTTTCCTCAGGTTCCTTATAGGTAGCACAGGTATTCGAGTTTTCTAACATTTTTCAGTACAAGCCCATTGTCAGTCGACTGTAATTTCGCCCTGCTTTAAGCACAGGTTAGCCATGAAAAAAAAATACACATTAACTACATGCCTTGGGCTAAGGGTTTTGTTCATTTGTTTTCGAAAGCTGAGATGATTCAGTCATTTCTGACAAAGCCTAAGAAAACCATCATTTATTTGATTAAGCACCTGAAAAGTAATCCTTCATTTCCCTCCCACAGGCTACGGCAGTCTTAGAACTTGACAAATGCATCTCAGGCACATTCTCCACCTCTCCCTGCAACAGGCTCCATACATATACGGCTAATTTACAAGCTTTCAGGGAGAAAAAGTAGAATACACAGCTTCAACAGAGGCTCTAGATACTTTTACAAAAAATAAATCACAATTTCTCCACAGTTTTTATCTATGCTGAAGAGGGCTTGCCATGCAACTGTTGATGGTGCTTGTGCCGAGCACAGGCATCTACAGTTAAACAGTTCTTTCTCCTAATTTTTTGAACTAACATCTCTACTACCAATTCTAGAAAACATGGCAGAGGCTACTGATTTGAGTAACAGCACAAAAAGCCTACAGACAGATTGGGAAGATGTGTAGATTTGGCCAGGGAACATGAAGCAAAAGCAACAGCGGAAAACATCATGGGAGGATATAGAATGTGATCAGCTGAAAACAATGTAGCTCACATGCCCCAAAGCAGCCACATCAAACACGAACAAGAAAATTTATTTCTGACTTTTTCATTTTTGCATGCTTGACTTTCCTACTTTAATTTATTCTACTAAAAGGCTGTCTTTTTGCACACATGCCAGTTCATATGAGAAACAGACTGAGCCTACCTTGGCACACAAACCAGAGCTTCCTTACAAGCCAAACAAAAAAAAAAAAAACAAAAAAAAAACCCACAAAACAAAAAAAAAACCACCACACAAACACATTTGCATTGTTTGCTTACCCCACTTTTGGTAGGGATACATATATCTGGACTGAAACAGCAGTCCAGATAAGGTGGCACAAGGCCCATAAATCAGGACAGAAATAAACCCAAGAGTAAGAATTTACATTCAACACCTGCTGTTGCCTCCAAGATCAGCATTAAATTGATGTTTATTCTCTTGGACACACTTCAAAATTCCTTGCTTCCTACACTGCATTTTGCAAATTTCTGATGAATTACCTTACACTGCCATGACCAAAACTGGCCATCTTTTAGGTTAACTGTGACAATCATAATGCCTAGAAGGTTTTCGTAATGTTAAAGACAAGAAAAACATTAACAGTATAAGGAGCTAGAGAGACAACTGTTGTCCCTCAATACATTTCACAAGGGGATGATATATTTCAATAAGCTGTCTCAAAGTAATTTCAGCTTCATTTATTAACAGTCAAAAGATCTGTCAAGACAAACTGGAAAGTTATTACTACCTGAATTCATTCAAACAGTAAAGGAGCACTGTGAATTTTTGTCTACAAGAATTAAACTTGACTGCTACAGTAACATTGTTTTTTGCAAGAACTACCTAGCTTTAATAAAGTGTATTTACCCATCCTACAGAAATTGCTACCAAGACACGCCAGTATCTTAGGGGGATCAAGTTGTGTATGCTTCAGGCGCCCGTGAAGTTTTGTTCTTCCAGGGATATTTATAGATGTTTATATATAGCTCTTAACCTTTAGATTCAAACACTAAAGTAGAGTAACACCACCCATTCAGATTTAGGTTTTATAAAACACAACAGCAGTTTTATTAAGTTACTCTGTGGACTTTTTGTCTTTTCCTGCAACTCCTACAGTTCAATAAACTTTGTCTCTTTCAGTCCATGTTTTCTTCAATCTTTTTCCCTGCAATACCTTCAGCTTCCCAAGTCACCCATCTCCCCCCCCTACTTCCTGACACAGTAACTTCTCCCATCCCCAAACTGCACAACCAGCTCCAAGCTGCTTGGATGTCAACTGGTCACCAGCGCAAACAGGCTGCCTAGCAAGGCAACTGGGCAGTGCTCCCTCTCAGCGGACACTTACTTGTGTCAGTGACAGCATTACTGCACATGCTGCCCCTTCAGCTAACTCCACTGAAATGCCAGGTAAATACAGAACACCTCACAAGCACACAGTGCAATCACAGACCTCCTAAGAAGTCAGGCTAAAAATATTTCATAGGCAAATTCCTCACTGCAGTCACAGCAATAATGTGCAAAAAAAGTAACGATAACTTTTAAGCTTCCTACATATTAGGGTGACTCCAATAATTGACAGAAAAAAAAATAAAAGAAACACACCACTACCAAATTAAACTCTATTCCATAAACTACCAAAATAAACTCTATTCCATAACCATTGTCACATTCTGCTCTGCTCAAAACTACAGCCGAGAACAAAGCAGGACTTCTGTGGCTCATAAATAGCTGTTGCAAAAGGGAGCCAAGCTAGGACGAAGGCATGAGATGAGTTATGTCCCTCTCAGTCAGAAATTACTATAATCTTTATTCCTAAGTTTATTTTTATTCCATTAATTTTACTTACCCGATGCTCATTAATAAGAAGATCTCGAGCAGCATTGAAGATCAGTGTGTGCAGATGTTTAGAATAAAAGACCAATGTGTAGTCATAATCAAAACCATAAATTTCAATGTCTGACAGGCTCATTTCATTATTTGAAAAAATAGCATCCGGATTCAGCATGTTACTCATAATTGTAGGAACCAACTCTGGGAACAGGGGAGAGAAGAAAAAAAAAATTATACCAGTCTTGTAGTTTTATTTAAATAAATACATAGAAAACCATTACCAATCTCTAAATATAGATAAATGAAGATGGAAAATATCAAACTAATTCACACTAACCAGCTTATCCTTAACAATACAATGCTATTGAAAATGCTGTCCCTAACTTGTCTTGGTGACCCATAGTTTTTATTTGAAGCACGCTTTTTTCTGTACAGTTCAAGCAGGAGAACAGATACATACCAGCATCTTGCTCATCAGAGAACCCCAGACTCTACATGCATAATTTTTTTGCTAATTCCATTAACACATGTATCACTGCTTTTGAAAGTGAACTTTGGAGTTGGAGGAGGATATTATCACTATTATTCTAGGAGCCTTGTCTTCTCCTCCCATTATTTGTTCCAGCTTCTGCCCCAGAAGCAGAACCCAACACTCTCTGAATTTGACATTGCTTTAATTTCTTTTGCTTCACCATTTCAAGGTTACCACATTACTCAATTTCAACTCAAGTAAACTTTATGTGATTGCCATACTTCCCAAACAACAGTTACAAACACATTGCTATGCTTATTAAACTTCTAGCAAATCTGGAAGCCAAAAATATTCTGATTATTCTCTACATACATGCACCTAGCGTGTGTAAATCACTTCCATTTTTAAGGCTATGTTCCTCAATATTATTATTTTTTTAAAGTATACTGAGAAGTTCAGACCACTTACATAGTGCCATACCATAGTAAGTAACTTTAGAATCAACACAACTCTGGTATTAAGCATGTTTGTGTTTCTTGTTTACAAAACTCAAACGAGCAACATTAGAAGGCTAAATGTTACCCTCCTGGAAGCATAATAATGATCATGTTTTCATTTCTTCCCTTCCCATATACTATCTTTATAATCCAGCCTTCCCTACTAGTGGAAAAAGGGGGAGCCTTCACCTTAAATCTGTGCATGGAAGGATGAGTTTAAAGGGAATACGCTTTGGTTACTTTCTACATGTAAGTGCAGAAGCAATTGGTCAAACCTATCTCAAAACCTTCAGGTCTAACATCTCAAACAAGAAACCATCTCAACAAGGCACATAGGCATGGGGACTCCAGATTTGTTTGAGAGACAGTGCTCCATTTGAAAACCCTGGCCAACTTGCAGAAAGGGAAATAACATTTCTTTTCTAAGAGCACTGCCTTGGACTGCCACACAGTTAATGGGCAGATACAGTAAGAAACTTATACAGATACCCAGTAATAGGCAGCAATCTGAAACTATTCAATTTTATCAGATGCAGATACCTAAGTCTTTTAAGAGAAAGAACAGCAATTTCACTAGCTTAATTCCAAGCTTCAATTAAAGACCAGCATCTCTCTCACCAAAAAAGATGCCAGAAGTTGCCCATGCTTAAACTGACATGAAAAGCTGTATCTTTCATTTCAGTCAATTTAACAAAGTAAGCCTGAATGAAAACATTAGCTCCTACTATCTCCAGTTACTGCTTACAGTAATACAGGAGACAAAAGTTATGCTCAGTTGAGGTAACAAAATAATCAGATGCAACCTGACACACTGCTATTAAAGCAGATACTCTTACTCTATAAAAAAAGCTACAAATCATTTAATTAACGAAGTCATAACCATAGTTTTGAGTGAACTTCCAAAAATCACATTACAACAGCCATTTTTGTTGTATAGTTAAAAGTATTTTCTCAAATGTCAATTCTGCAGCCTGGTGAGTCAACATTTGTTTTAAAAATAAAATATATTTATAGATCTATATATAGATATAAAGATATTTCATATTAAAAAAAAAACCTTGACTAGCGCCTGTCTGAAAACAGACAGTATGAAGGCTTTGTAGCTATTAGACATTCTGGCTGGCAGACAGCATCCCAAGTCCTATAAACCTTGGGTCAAAAATCAGGACAGCTTTGTCACCTTAACACTGTAACCAAGTGAAATGTCACATACTTGAAGCCATTGGGTGACTTAGGCTGTAATAAATCTGAATTATTCTAGAAGCACTTGCCTCATCTTTTGCCAACACACACCCACCAACTGACTTGTTTTCTCTTAACATTATTATACTTTCTAATCTCAGCTCTGAAGTATTACTTGGGTGTGGTTTAGAATAAGGAAAAGTTAATTGCAAAAACGGAAAAAAAAAAAAAAAAGACTTTTACTATCTTCTTCCTATTCCTTATCCCATCCTCCAAAGTCCATAGCATTCTTCCAAAATCTCTAACACTGCTTCTTTATTTCACTTGTGAAATGCTGCCACTATTTTATGTTTGCAAATGCTGTGTCTGCACTTGAGCGCGAAGCCCCAGACCGTGCTCAAGGCTCTTTCCTTAGGGGCAAAACATGCAAGACTAAAACATGATTATCCACTGCCACTGCCGGACAAGCTCTCCCCTTTCCCACTCGATGCTGTGGAGCACACGCCGCCTCTTTCTCTTTTGGCTCTCTACAAAGATCACATATTCAAGCTCCCTGGTGATGCTCTTCCCACCAGGGCAAGGGCAGAAGCAAGCAAGCTTTGAGCAAGCACTGGCGGCAACTGTGCCCAGCTGGGCCGGGGGACTGGGCCTTCCCGAGTCTACGCACATCTTGCGCTGGCCTCAATGCCTCACATGGGCAAAACGAAAAAAAAGTCACCCAAAACTTTGGTGTGTTAACTTTCTGGAAGAGGAGCACACCGCAGAAAGCCCCTCAGACAGACGACCGACTTCCCGATTTCTTTTTTACTGCTTTTCTCCACACGCGACCCCCCGACAGCAGCCCCCGGCCCAGGCTGCGCGGCAGGCCAGGCTGACCCTCCCTCGGGGCGCCCCCAAGGGCCGCGGGCGGGCGGGCTCGCCCCTTCCCCAGGCCGGGGCCAGGCGGCGGCAGGTGTCCGGCGGGTGTCCGGCCCTCAGGACCTACCGAGGTGCCGGGTCTTACCCGCGCTCCCGGCCTGACACTGGCAGCGCACTGGCGACCGCACAAGGGCCACCACGCTGACACCTGACGGCGGCGGGACGGGCCCACGGCTGCTCCCCACGGCGACCCGCGAAGGGCGGGGGGAAGCGCGCAGCGGCTGGCGCGACCCCCCGAGCCCTTCACGCTGCCGCAGCGGCGCCCCCCGGGCCGGCCGTGCCTCCCCCCGAGCCGCCCCGGCGCGCCCCGAGGCCGGCTGCGCTCCGGCCGGCAGCGGCAGGGCTGGCGCGGCGGGGGAGCCGTGCGGCTGCCGCCCGCGGGCCCCGCGCCCCGGCCCGCCGCTCACCCTTGGTGACTCTCTTGGCCTCCCTGTAGCGCGACCATAGGTAGCTCTTCATGTCGGGCGGCGGCTGCTGCTGCGGCGCCACAGTGCAGTAGGGAGCGGCCCCCGCAGCGGGCAGAGCCCGGCACCGCCGCCCGCTCGCCCGCCCCGCCGCCAGCAGGGACCGCGCCGCCGCCGCTGCCATGCTCCGCTCCGCCGCTCAGCCCCACCGCCGCCGCCGGCTGAAGTCACTTCCTCGGGCCCCGCCCCGGGGCCGCGCCGAGGCGAGAGGCGGGAGGCGGGGGGCGGGCCCGGCCCGGCCCGGCAGGTAGCGCCGCGCCACCGCCCGCGGGATGAGCGCCAGGGCCGGCCGCCGCGCCTCCGCAGGGCTCGGGGGGGCTCCAACAACAGCCACAGCAGCAGCAGGGGGGTACTTCTCCAGCCAGCGTGCCCTTCAGCGATGCTACATACACCTGCTTACATCTGTGAACAAAACAAGCTCAAAACGTAAGCTGGATGTACAATGAATAATACAAAGAGTACCATGAAACCCACAGAAGTCCTGCTGCTGTTCAGAGGCCCCACCTGCTGATAGCTGTAGACCCTGGCAGTCTGAGAACTTGAATCATACCTGTTAATAACTTGTAAAAAAAAAAAAAAAAAAAGAGAGAGATATTATGCATAGAAGGACAAAGTCCAGACCACTTCCACAGTGGAGAGGTAACAGCTCCACACACCGAATTCCTAACATGCTCAGAAACTTTCTTTACAAGAAAAGGAACATACTCTTTTTCCAGTACAGTAAACATCAAACACAGCTTGTTCTTACACTGAGGACATCCACATAACCCATTGTCACATCTAGAAGTTACTCAGCCATTTCTCCCTATACATCTCTAAAGCACTAAGCCTGTACAAATCTGAAGGGTTTCAAGCTAAATAGTACTCTGAGCATTCTTTTTTTACAGAGAATGACACCCACCTTATTTTCACAGGCAAAACCACAGCGAACTGAAAGAAAAACGATCAACCCTGGATTTCAAAGAGTTCATCAGTGGATAGCTGCATGCTTTATCCTTCCCACCGAGGCAGAGTTCTTGGCTGACATTACAATTGTGATTGCCAAAAGCCCAATACCCCACAGACTTCCCAGACTTGGTTACTTGTGGAGACCAGATACGCTTTCTTCAGATAACATAGGAACTTTGAAGAAATCGTTATCATCTACGTTACATTGTCACTTCATTTCTGCAGTATGTGATTCTGATACACATTACTGCAAATCCATCATGATAAATTTTGGGAACAAGGCAAGAAGAAGATGGTCAACATTTAGAAAACAGACAAGGCAAGAAGAAATACAACTTTGTAGAGAATTTCCAATCCAGTACTTGCTTTCTCTGACCGAAATTTCTAGTCAGAGATTTTTACAGAACACTTTGCTGCAACACCATGGGCCAGAGAAAATGAAAACTACCACTTACCTTTCAGCATCAGACTTCCCATGTACAACTAGAATAAAAATATTAAGTCACCTACAAAATCAGGAGACTCTGCGAAATTCATTCTGAATTCATGGTATAGTTCTAGGGTTTTGTAAGTTTTCTGGTCACCCCAACTCCTAATTAATCAATCACCTTCAACAAAGCAAAAACGCAGTAGAATTGGAGAGTTTTTTCACTCCAGCCTATGGGCTAATTAATCCCATGTGCAATTCAATTGACATTAATAGAAAAAAGGCACATTATTATTCCCCTGACCACAGCCTAACCTGGTCTCCAAGTCCTGAGACTATAAATATTGTGAACAATAACCACATTTAGTGAGGCATTCTCAAGGAAGATTTACAAGAACTGCTCTGAACAATACAAGAAGGAGCAGTAACGGAGAAGCTACTTCCAGCAGTCAATGGAAGTGTTGCAGTTCTGGCACAAGCAGCAAGAAAATACTGCGGAGCTAGGGATTTATGTTCCGTTACTGTGACACCAACATTAAGGTCAGAAAACTTATCTGTAATAGAAGACTGGAAAAAAACAATACAGTGCTCGATAGCACTGTCACTCACTCCTCGAAACCTGAATGCTTTGAACTTTCACATGCATGTTAATGTTTATTTTTCATACTACCGGTTTACTTCTTATACTGTCAAACTAGAATGGTAATACTTCTATTTCTTCTTGCAGGCATGTGCAAGACAGGGCCTTGAATGTGAAAACCACTATTGTGAACCCCTGGTTTTGCTGCCCACAGTCTGTGTTTAGCTCCCACTGTAGCTGGGACTAACCTATGAAGAGAAATGTGTGCTTGAATGCCTAGTCCTAGTGCTTTCAAAGATCATCCTCCCTGCATGTCAGACAACGTGCTTTTATAATGCTAGCATATGCAATACAAATAAAAAGAAAAATTTTCCTTTATGTAATTTGGTTAGCTAGAGCAACTTTCATGGGATGTTTGCTTTTGTATGAAGGGCTGTTAGGCCAGTGGGTTATTCACACAAATCAAAGTAATTCCTAAGTGTTAGCAGCTAGAGACAGAACTGAAACACAAGGTAGTGGTGTTTAAAAGTAAGTTGTCAAACAACTCAGCTTCAGACAACTCCGTCCTTGTCTGCTGGTCTCTGAGTAATGATTCAAATACTGGAAAATATGTGGTGATGTAAACTGGCATGAAGGAGCACACATGGAAATTCATTTGCCTTTATTTGGGGTCTACAGAAGATAGAGGAAGATACATTCCTTCTTCCAAAAGTTTTATCAGTTTATATTTAAATATATATAAAAGTAGAGGAAGTCAACCTACAACTTTTTTTTCTAAAATTGCACTTAACATGAAAGATAACCCTACAGGCTAATATAACTTTCAATGTCCCTTCTTAATTGGATCAGTCCGAGTGATCCTAGCTGCAAGATGAATAAAAAAAGATGTATCCAATACTTTACACAATGCACAAAAGAACCTACACTTTCCTTCATATTACTGTCAGAATTGACCACACCAATGACACTAACTTGGTACAAACTGAAACTGAAAGGTCTTTAGGTATTGGCTGGCAATTAAAAGAAGAAAAAAAAAAGGAACACTCACACGCAATGAAGACCTTCACAGAAGAATTATCCTTCAAAGAAGAATCTCAGAGGGCTGTCTTACCACATGGACAGATAAATAGATCGCATGAACCTAAAACCAAAAAGGCATACAATCGTGTTAAGTACATACCATGTACCCCGATTTATACCTGGCATCCTACTACTATTCAGGGCCTGTGGGATTAACTAGGGTCTGAGTGGGGATGATTACACAATTTATTTCAAGACAAACAGAATGCTTATGAGCTAAGTGATGTACTTTTGAATTTTGTGAGCAGGAGCAATTCAGAGAGAGGCTACATACATATATACGTGTTAACAACACGTTCAGGACACAGACACCATGTAATCTCCATATGTGTACCCATAAAACACCTTTGAGAACCTGTTAAGTGTTTCACACATAGTATGTATGACAAATTTGACATATAATTACACCACTATCTAATTTTTTTGCTTTTCATAGTTTTGTTCATAGATGGGAAACATGCAAATCTCCCTGTAGCCTGCTCAGCCCTGTCAGCTCCTTCTCACAGTTGTGATTACTAAGAGCACTCAACACCTCAGAAACCACTTGGCTAATAAAGACACTCCTGCACTTAAGTGACTACAAGATTGATTTCTAATCAGCTAGTACAGCCTTCAAGTAAATCCCAAGATTGCGCTAACAGATACTACAATTCATTAAAGTCCCACTGAATGAAATTAAAATTCAATGCTAGGAAAGCTGACAGTGTCTTACTGCAGCTTCTGTGGTACAATGTTCCAAATGGAACAGCTTCGTAAGCTATAAAACCATTTGACAGATTGTATCAGACAGTTGTTTATTACAGAGGTTAATGACCTTGGACTGACAAAGAATGGGCAAAAGCAACACAGAAACAACCTCTTGTAAAAGAATCAGACGTCTTTCTTCCTGCATTAAAAAAATCTGAGGAATGTTATTTTTCTTTATCTTTAATATATTGCCTGTTTACATACATCTTCCTAAATGTGTTTGTAAAAATGATTTTACTTTAAAGGCCACAGAACCATCAGGGGCTGGTAATAGTTTTTAGCCATAAATTAATTGAGTCCTCTTTGAAACAATACCCTGTTATAGTCCCTTTAGCCAGGCAGTACCTCTGCCACCAACAGGTGTTTCCATATGGAAAATTCTTGCATACATTAAATTCTTACGCATTTTTCATTTTGGTATTGGTATTTAAAAATTAGTGGAACCGTGTTTATGTGCAACTATTTGGGAAAAGCATCTTTAGCTATTTAGGAGAAAAATCTTTGTTCTGAGCTAGTTATTTGCTTCTTTCACTTCTGTTGCAGTAGTACTAACTCCAGTTGAAATTAATTTGCCACATCCAATGTGGAAAAGCAAGAATGTAAGCACACACTATCTATGCATATTAATACATAATTAAAATGAGAGTAGGAAAAAAAAGCAATTGAGATCAGAAACATAAGTCTCTGTACCATTCCTTGCAAAGTCCAATATAAACCAGAGCGTTAAACATAAAAATGTTTAATCCAAGCAATTTATGGGATCTCCTGGTAACTCAAGTGGCACAATTTTACCATCCAGGCACCTTGCCATGTGAATTCTGGTACATTATTCCAGTCATTACATCAGGCATCCTAAAAACTTGCTAGAACACTACAATTTGAAATGGCACAGGAAACATGCTTATGGGTACAGCCTTAAAAAAAAGACAGATCCAGTAACATCAAGCAAACCTGAACAGGGATGCAAGTTTTGTAACTGCTTTTGCCCAACTTCCTAGCTTTGCAGCCTGATCTTGTATTGATGAGAACATTAAGTGTCAATTAAAAAAAAAAAAAAAAAAAAACACTTAATTTTTACATGAAATACATTTTGAACTATATATCCACCTAGGAGCAAACTTACCAGAGGAGTTAGAAGCCCATCATTCTTCTCTGTTAATACCATCCAGTGTAGTACACACTACGTGTTATGTAACAGGTGAGCACTTAACCAAATTCTGGTCCAAAGGGAAGTCTGAGTCTGCAAAGTAAAAAGTAAGCAACCTTGAATTATTTTATACCACATCTCAAAATAATAATGCTAACAAAGCAGACAAAGCAAAGTGTGTCTCTACCTAAATACACAGCAGACAGTAAATGCAAATAAACACAGTACAGAGACAGCCAAACTAATTAGAAGGAAGATGGGTCACATCCTAGACATCTCTGCCTGGCACTGCACTCAACCACTCCCAGTAGCTCTTGCATAAGCTTGTTTAACCCTCATAAAAAATGCCCAGAACGAAGGCAAGTCCACCATGCTCTGTTCTACCCCATAAAGCTACATCCAATTCCAATTTCCATTGTAAACATGTCATAAACACTTGGCCAAAGAAGTGTAGATATACCCTTGATTTGGCCAGGGCAGTCCCAAAATGCAGGTATCGCTCCTATGAGACTCAAGATATGATTTCATCGTGCCTTTCACTAAGACAGAGGATTTTGTATCCCCACTTTCAGTATGTGCCTGACAATTCATCCACAGCAGGGCAGAAGGGGAAAACCAAAACCAAACAAAAAACTCCACTATCAAATTCAGCACTTGCACCAGGTCATAACTTAATGCAGAAATTTTCCTCCCTCCAGCAGGAGTTGCTGGAGGGACATCTTTCTGGCTCTGTCACAAAATAATGCCAGAGAGCAAGCTCTGGTCAAATGACATTTCAAAAGAAGCAGGGCCCACATACATCTGGCAAAAAAATTGGTTGCCCTGGTCTCTAGCACATGGACTGCTTCCAAGCAATCTGAAAACTAACCCAGCTCCAGCAGCCCAAAGTTCCCATGGGCTAATTTATTCCAGTCCTAGCTAATAATTCAAAATACCTGCCTCTGGGCAGAGTAAATTAGCCTCTACAGAACCTGGTGCTGATACACTAAATTGCTCCTGGTCCCGGCAGAAATACTGGAAAGGTAGTTCAGGCATCTTTATGTTATACCAATTTGAATTAGAATAGCTCAAAGAGCAAAGAATATTTCTAGACTGCACAGACAAGCAGGCATGGGCCAGAGCGTCCTCCAAGTGACACCAGCTGACACTGCCCTTTCATTCTCAAGAGGTGACCACCAAGGAGCTCCAAGGGCAGGAGCTAGGAGATTAATTCCCTGAAGCATGCCTCATCTTAGGGCTGCAGAAAGAGATGTGTCTCTGTCACTAGAACTCCCACCACCACCTGACTGTTACCAGCATAACACGTCACAACACTGAGCAGGACTGGGGGGAGGTTTTCCCACTATACCCAACCACAGCTCAGTAAACACTCATCCTGTGATCTTATTTTCAATGAGTTTATGGGCAGGCAAGAAACAAGAGGCCGTAAGCCATCAGCTGGCAGGATTCCCCCTGTACCTGGGGAGCTGGCTTGTTTTCACTCACCCAGGTAGGCAGAGATAACACTGACAATAAATTTGAAGAGCTTGGGGAAAATGGTAAACAGCTGTCAATCTTCAAAGAGACTAATGAAACTAGAATAAGGTTTCAAATTCTTAACATATCCTAAAACATTGTTTCCTTTACCCACAAATTTAGGTGAAGTGTCACTTACTGCTCATCACTTTATATATAGCCCTGACTTTTTACTGTTCTTGAGACAACTTGAAAACTCTGCTAGCTGTCCTTGACCTCCAACTAGAAGATTAATCTTGCCATGCAAAGTGTAGCTTGCATAGAAGCATAAAGGGAAATATCCTTCTCTTCTGAAAAACTTCAAGCCAAAAAACCTAGTAATAAAAAACCCACACTCACTACAATAACTGAATTACTAAAAACTTTTTTTTTCCTGAACACAAGCAAGCAAAAGGAAATGCTGCTCTAAAAAAACTTAATTTTTGATGGACAGTTTGTTTGCCTGAATAAACTTAACTGAGCAAATAAAGTTACATTGAAATACAATACGAATACAAGCTTTGTATGAATGTCATGCCATAGCCCACCTGGCACGCTGTGGCTTCACAGAGTGGCACCCTCCGCAAGGTTCAGCCAAGTCCCTGTGGAGCACATGCAAACTGCAATTTTGCGGAGAGTTGCACCTTGGCCACAGTCCAGCAGATTATCAGAAGGACATTTGTAGCACATAGGACACAATCCTCCATTCTGTTCTAAACCAGAAGAGTTTAATTAACAATTTACACTTTTTCCTAGGCAACCTCTACTTGAAATTTCAAAACAAAGGGAAAAAACCCCTGTTGTAACAACCTTCAGGTCCTCATATTGAAACTTTGCCAAAGACAAAACCAACTGAAAACAGCCTTAAGATTGTGTGGCACTTCCTGATACTACAGGCAGGGCCTGCCTTTCAAAAAAGCCTTTAAAAACAGGTGCCTTTACCTTCTTTTAAACAATGTCAACATCTCAAAGCAAAGAGACAATGTAAGGGTGTATAGTACTGCTTCAAACTGAATATATCACAGCTATACTGTAAAAACACAACCTCTCTTCATAGAAGTTTCCTTGAAAACAGATACTTTATTAAGAGAAGATAAATAGTAAAGTTTACTCTCTAATGCCAGACTATTGAATTTTGTCTCCAACCACGCAGTCCTATTACTTTGTCTGGTCTTGTGCATCTCCAGAATTTTGATTCATATCAGAAAAGGCTGGTCAATGTTTCTATCCCCATTGCCCTTTCAACAATGGAAGGAAGAAAGCAAAGCAAAGAGACCTAAGCACCTTTTAATGTATTTTAGCACAAATTAAGCTGGATGCCTCAGTCCTGCTACCAGACCAAATGGTAAATCCTTCTCTCCTCAAGATGCGTCATTAACATGAGTTGTGCTTCATGCTGGTAGAGGAGTCTGTTCGCTGAGCACAAGGCTGTGGCAGACCCACACACCCACATCGTCCTTTAACTGTCGGGTTTGTAGCAAAAATAAATACTCCTAACCTGCATCCATCTCTGGGGTAATACATACTCCTCCTCAGTAAAACTAACAAGTTCAGCAACAGCATGCTGATAGGTGCATATCTGTTTTGAAGACGTATGCACTAAAACAGAAATAGATAAGATACATACGTATCATATCAAAGATATCCAAGTATTTTCTTCTTGCTTCTGGAGACTTTGGAAAAATATGATATAGATCAGTAACATTTTTTTCCCCTCCAGTTTCTGGCATCCTCCTCCAGCATCCACTGCTCTTGCTTTGGAAAAATCCATAAGTTATCAACCAGTTACACAATCATTTGCCTGAAAAGCATGACTACTCTCACAGTGTAATGCTAATTACTCAGGAAGGAAAGTATGTTATAATTTTATTAGCATAAACAAGATTTAAATAATAAAAGATAAAGAAGAAAATTTCTGCAGGGAAAACCAATAATGTCTTATACCATTGGATTAGAATAAATGGGCTTTAAAGCAAGCACAAATTGTACTTTAAACATTTCAACTTACACCCTGTTAGAGAAACGTACAGGTGATCTCGGGCCTCATTTACTTTAGTTTTCATATGCTGTAATTAAAGCCATATAAAATTATTGTGTTGGCTTAAGAATGTTTTATTGCAATTTACCTTATTTCAAGAGGACGTTTTTTCTGTCCTAAAGCAAAAAATGAACTTATATCAAAATAAATGTCCACGCTGCTTTGTTACACTTGCGCAACCTTTTCATAGCCTTAGCACAAATGGAAATGAGAATGCACTCATCATACTGCCGACTCTTCTCTGATCTTTATAACACGCTTCATTTGATTACAATAACTAGATTTTGTTTTATCCAAATCAAATTATCTGTTTGTAATATCTTCTGCATAGAAAACTTTTGCCCTAATTTTATTCTCATTTGTCTGTGTCTGAAACAACCTTCCACACAGTTAGGGAAAAGAGGCATTTAAAAAAAAAAAAAAACAAAAAGAAAAACAGCCTAGTGCTTTGTACTTGACAGCATGGTATGGCTGCATTCTTTTTACAGTTGCTCTAAGTTTGACCTAGTAACATGACAGTAAGATGTAAGGGGTTTTGTTTGTTTGTTTTTTCGAAGTTTTCTTTCTGGAGAATCTAGCCAGCTCCTGTAGCCTTTCAAGGATTCCCTCCTCACAACATTTTACAGCACTAAGACTTGGCAAAACCAGGATGGCAGTATTCATTGGTTGGAGAACAATAATTTTTTTCCTCTTTTGGGCCTAGATTTGAGGGTATGTGCATGGAATTAAACTTTTTAGTTAATTCCTATTATAATTTTCTGGTGATAAACAGATGTTTTCGATAATGTTACCACCTATAATCGTAAGAATATGCAAGCACAAATCTTAAGCGAGGTGAAGGTATGTGCATCACATTCTTAATGTTCCGTAAATGCAATTGTTACCTGTCATCTGTCTCCCCCTTGCATGGCACCCTGTTTCACAGAGCAATGCATCCTCTCCACAAAATCCATTATGTTACATTGCATCACAGTTATACTGCACTTGTGACTAACTTTAGCATAACTACACCATGTCTGGAACCTGTGAAGATCTATGGATACACTTCACCTAGCAGTCTCCTTGAAGCTTTGACTACTCCTTGCACAAAATTATTCACCAAGGTAAGTCTTCACAGATACAAGTTCAAGGAAGACAGGATACAGGAATGGTATCTTGCCAGGGCATAATACTAAAACAGTGATATGCAAGTAGTGAATGACATTCAAACAGAGAAGGTGGTGAAAGCACGTATATGTTATAAAGTATGACTCCCTCCTCATAACTTTGTCCATAATGTTACTAGGCAACATGAATTTGCAGGCACTTTATTGCTGCAATTAGTGATGTCTCAGAAAAAATTGGTACAGCTTCAATCTGCAATCTAATTTCTGAACCCTATAATCAGTTTTATTGGAAGATGGGCTCAGACTATTTCATTTCACAAAGAGTAAATAGACAGTTAATTTATAGTTTTTCACAACCTCTGCATTTTCTAATATGAAATTAAATACATTTGCCTTTGTCATCTGTTTTCTGATGTATCAAAGAAGCAGATGCCCAGCCAAGAAATCTCAATGTGCTAAAGTACTGAACCATATGTTGTAGAACTTACTGCACAATTTCTGGGTTAATGACAACAGCCTTACAGAAGCACAGCAGAAATACCATCAGTGATGGCAAACACTGGCAGGTCATCCTGTAGTCAGGGAGGACGTGGACTCAGCAAAAAGTATCTTCTGCTGACCGAACATGGCAACATGAGGTATATACTGTAATCAGTGTAGAGCAAGAGCACCATAAAGCAAATCAGCCTGTTTATTCAGGGAACTTCTTACCGATAAGAAATGTACACAGAAGAAATATGGCATTACAGCCATCCAGTGCATCACTGTGCCATCTGGCAAGGTCATGGTGTTAATCTTGCATTTGTTAAACACTACAAACATTTTTTTTTATATAAGCCTGCCAGGCCACACCATCACTCTTTAAATCAGTAATAATTCACCCCACCTGAAGAACCTTACTTTCTAGTACTACCCTTAGTTTCTAGTGTGTACAATTCAAGAATTTCTCATGGAAATCCAATTCTGGCAAATAACTAAAGGTAACTTCATGTCCCCTCTAGATCAGCCTTACAAAAACTGGAAGGTGTATGAACCTCTTATGCATTTCAGAGTTCAGGAAAATTCAGTATCAACATGATAACACACACAGAATGACACATTAAACTATGACAGATCTCTGACACTGAAGTGTAACGTACATCTTAGTGACAAAATTATGAAGTAAGACCTTAGAGGCCTCATCATGCACATCTGAAAACAGGAATTTTGCTTCTATTTCAGTAGGAATGTGCCAAGAGTTAACTACTACAGGCAGTGTTTCCAGAACTGTTCAATGCTTAGCAGCCCTCACTTAATAACAACAGTAATAAGGAATTGCTGGGTGCAGACTGAATTTGAAGTCTGGCTTCAGATTTGCCTCTCATGTCCTATTGAGCACTGATACCTTTTGAAAATCTCGATGCCTATTGATAGATCTGAATTCAGATAACGGGTCCCTTTGAAATTCTACTACAAGATGTACACCAAAATCTGTCACAGCCTATTAACACTCCATTCTTGAAATACAAGGGACTCAGAAAAATCTAAAGCCACAGACACATTCACTCTTAAAAATCTAATGCAAATCCTTTCAAAGAGTTCATTAATTTCTTAAGATTGATAATTTCAGCACATCATCCACTGTATGCTGCTGCTGCTTTAATGCAATGGTGTATTTAGCACTGATATTAATAAAAACTCACAACAAGAAACATCCACTTCTTTAAAAGTGTGTAGGTCTTATAGCTGGAGAATTTCTGAATCATTTAGTACAAAACTATTACAACAGATTTCAGCATGTCTCTTCTGACTGTTCCTGTCTTTTTGGGAGAATGAATAAGATGCCAACCCCCACCTCTCCCCCATAGCTGTAATGAGCCTAACTCAGGGATGACAGCATTTCAATTTACACAGCATCTTGTCAGATCCAAAGTCTACTTTTCTGTCCTAAATTGGGGTGGGGTGGGGGGAAATCACTGTTACATAAAATTCTCAAAACTACTTCTTTATATCCAACCCTTCAAATCTATATCATAGCTCTGGATAAATAACATAGAAGTATAATGGCTTTGTTGTAGCATCCATCAATATCAGATTGCTGACAATTACCTGTGACTCAAAGACTGCACAGGTTTTCTATCTGCCACAGTAGTTCTCATACACCCTAAAAATCATTTTGCTTTCACAAGTATTTCATTACAACCAGATGCTGACTTGCTACCTTTCCGATAGAACGGAATAAAAGACAGCTTACAAAACCAACACCTTCATAAACCTTTTTTACATCTTTTATTTAATGCATAGCTATAGCCTAAGCAGCATTATATCCTTTAGGTAGGTTTGCACAGTTGGCTCGTCACCTAGCCAGGATATACTCGTGCTACCAACATCATTTATCTTAGGAGATGCATCCTTTTTCCTATTTAAATATCCCATCGTACTTCACACAATATTCAAGAGATAGACAACCCTGGATTAGGTCTGCAGTAGGATTCATATGCTGACAAGGAAACGATTTTCAACAGCCCTGCTACCAAATGAGACACACGCTTTTCACAAAGGCTAAAAAAATCTCCTAATATACAAGGATAGCAAGACAGCTATAGATGAAACACTTGTACACCAAGAGATGGAACAGAGAGCCAAATGAGTGTGCATTTACAATGATTGAGAAATACCAGCTAAAAGCACATCAGAAAAGTAGCTGGGCATATAATCTTGATTATTCAAATGATAAATATTCTCACTCACCCCTGTAAAGCTGTTCCACTTTGCATGTACTAAGTAAATCATCTGGCCCAGAAACAGCAAGGATGGTCTAACATCACAAAAAAGCCCTGTGAAATTTGCGACTATTGTGCTCCAGAAGCAAGAAACCAAGTCCTGTGTAGAAGACTAACACACCCCAGAGAAAAACAGCTTTGTTCTGATCAATATTTCACTTCTTTTTCATTATCCTGTAGCTTACTTACCAAGCTGCTCACACCATCTAGCACTTTCACAGTGATGAAAGTACAAGGGGTCACTGGAGCTTCCTAAATTCACACCATAGCAGCAATAAGAAGAGGGAGAGTTCATGCTCATCTGCATAGCTAGAACATCTAAAAGTGAGGGTGTGTTTCACTACCCCCTAACTCAAAGCAAGAAATATCGTTTCAGAATCAAAACACTGGGCACATGAAGAAGCCCTCACTATCCCTCAAGCAGCCTGCAACCTTTCTTCTCCAGAAAAAAACTTTGTTCCCATTATCATGCCTCCAGTCCCCAGAGTTCAGCTGCCAGTGCTCAACCTATGCTGTGATAATTGGCACAGCTGTGCAACCCAGGCCAGGGTCCTGTAAGAACAGCTGTGAGAAGCCTTATCTGCCTGCCTGTGCCCCCACCCCCACACCTGGCACCCTTCGGCTCCCGAGCTCCATTTAAGCTCAGGCTTGTGCTTTAGCCCTCTACACGCCCTATGTTGTAGGTATACCTGGCCTGGCCAGACTCAGCTCCACCTGCTCAATATGGGCTATCATCACTCAAAGTCTAGTAAGGAAAAAATTGTGGTCTCATCCTTAAAATACATTTCACAGTCCCAATATAAGGATTTTCCTTCATTTAAAATATATTTGGACATACAATCGGTACACAGGCTTTACATTAATATAAACCTGAATTTCACAAAATTAATTACAAGAAAAATATTTTGCCTAACCCTGAGAAAGCTCAAAGATTTTTTTTCTAATTAACATTCTATTACTATCTATTTTCCAGGCCTGTTTAGGTTTGACCTAATGTATAAGAAACAAAAGCCAGAGATGACAAATAAATTGCATCTCTAGCTATCCACTGAGATCCTGGCACTGGCTTCTGTACAGACAACAGGTCCAGAGTTCACAGGCTACTGCAGTTGACACATATCTCTGAATGGAGGATTAAGGACTATTTCTCCTGACAAACAAATGTTGCTGGAAGGTTGTCTGTTAACCTTCTCTGGCAGTACTGCAAACAGGCTCTTTCTGGGACACAAAAAATCACGACACATTTGCAAGGGGATAGCAATTTGTACAACCACTAAAAAAAATAATAATCCTATTAAAAAGTTTAAATGCTTATTTAAAATATATGTATACACACACACACACACGCAAAGAATAGTTGAAATACTTCAGAAATGGTTCTTTCCAGTCTTAACGTCTCTTTATGGGGATGAAGCATACAAAGGCAATGCAAAAAGGAGAATACGATGATAAAATACTGCTTAAAAGTAGCACGAACAAACGCCCCCCAGCGGTTTGCGGGTCAACACGTGGCGGGGGTCTCTCTGTGAGGACAAGCTCCCTGCGCGCCGCCAGGGGGAGCCCTCGCCCGGCAAAGCCAGCGCAGCCCCGCGCGCCGCCGCGCCGGTCCTCCCCACCGCCGGCGGGGTGACAGCCACCGCGGTGGCAGGCTCCGCGCCTTCTCTGCAAAGCTCCATGTGCCTTCCTGCCTCGGTTCCTGAGCAAAACATGAATGCCGGTGAGCAGAAACGGTGTTTCCCAAGCATATGTTCAGAACCAGACAGTCAATTTTGCGGACACAAGCTCTACTCCAGAAACGTTTTAATACCCGCTCGAGCAACGAGACAGCTGGCTCAGCTCGCAGGGCAAGCTGGAAGCTATAGGGACACAGCTGGGTGATGCTATGCAAATACCTTGCCCGCCCCGAGCCCAGCTTAGCACTGGTGACCTGCTCCAGCTGAAGGTCAACACCTCCTTACCACCGGTGCTGCTGCTGCTGCCCGGGGTCCCCAGGTGCCACCCTCGGGGCAGGGGGAGCTGAACCGATACCCTCTACACCGTAGCTTTGCAGGGCCCTTTGCACTGCAGGTGTCAATAGGCTCCTCTTCAGTTAAGAGACTTGCCCTCTTCCACAAACAGAGTATTTGACCATTTTAGCTTTTCTCTATGCTAACACTTCAGCCCAGCATAGCACGGGAGCATGTGCTGAACTTCAAAGATGTGACTGGTTTCCTCGATTTTTAATTGAAATGCATGCTCTGCTGGAGTTGACCCTCTAAATACAACCATGCACCACCAGGCAGAAGCTGCTGTGAAACCAAAGGGAGCTTGTGGGGAATGACACCGCTTGCATAGTTGCTGTGGCCAGCCACTGCAAGCTAAGACTTTCTTCAGCCATGGTAAACAGTAAATACAGATCAGAATAATGCTTAGCTGTTTTGAGAAGAGTGATATTCGCTGTGATATGTTTTTTTATTCTTAGCCACAGAAATATGTTGCTGCAGGTCTAGATTTCCAGTGATACTGAAACTTACAGAGATTTTAGTATTTGAAGAGTCAGGGAGGTTTTTACAATGACCAAAACCATGGTTATTTTATCTGTACAAAGATTCTTCTAGTTACAATTCTTCATCTTCACAGATTTTGCCCTTTATGCTAGGCTCCTTAGAGCCCACTCCCTTCTGCCAGTTGCTCTAATGTGAGAATACAGAGCATTAAGCTTCAAGGGACACCCTGCAGACTCCACAAATACTTGACGGTGGGGAAACCCCACAGCTGACCGACTTAGTTCACTAACAGCGCCAGCTGCGGCACACTCATGAGTGTCAGAAGGAATGGGAAGAAAGGTCAAATAATACCTGAAGAACAAACATGATCTACCAAACTTACAGCAGAGCAGAAATAAAAAATAAAAATACCAGAAGTATGACACTAAAGTTTAAGTCAGTATTTAACATTTTGTAAAAAGGTTATTACAACTATAAAATGGCAAAATATACAGATGAAGAATTTTTCCTATTGTGATTTTAATGGTGTTGTGAACAGTCTTAATGTTGAAAGAAACCTTTATATCAAAAGTGCTTGCTGAAGGAACAGCTTAAACCCCAGTTCTTTAGATGTTTAAATACTAGCTCTGACCATGTGTGTAGCGTGCCTAACAGCAGTGACTCTTTCATCAGACTCCTAGGACTTGCATATCAGTGTGTCTCCAGCAAGTGTAGTGTCTGAAAAGTTAGGCATTTCACACCAAGTTCCTACGAGATGCTTTGGACCTTCTGGAAATTCCTGAACTTTAGATTCACAAAAAGTTGTTACTCATCTCTGGTTCCCTCCTCAGACATATGGGTCCAAAATTACTGTTTTCAAAATGCTTCTCCAGCAGTTACCTAGCCTTGAAACCACCTGAGCTCTGTCAGCATCACAGTTTTCATTCTGAAGTTTCCCAAGAACTGAAAGTCTCTTTTCTGGTAGTGCAGATGCTTATTGTGTCAAGTAGTCATGAACCTAGCTCGTTCCTGATCTTTACAAAACAAACTTCCCTCCATCTTTCATGACAGAGTGATTTTGGTCCAGGAAGGAAGCCCAGAGCACAGTCAGTAAATCAAGTTTCAAAAAAAGGTGGAGACTGCTGCCTTCCTTCAAAACCAACTGGTATTCATCATATTTCTATCCAGTGACTCAGTGATTAAAATATTAACCCAAGCTGAGAGAAACTTCTGTTCAATTTGTTCTCTGGGTTATTCACCCTAATATCTCTCACCACCCTGAACAGTTATCTAAAAATGGCAGGGAAAAGGAAGAAAAGGTTGAAAGCATACAGGTAACTTGCAACATGTTTCATTGCATTTGTTCCACTTCTTGTGATGAATGATGAAGGACTGATTTGACGGGATGTTATAGTGCCCAAGGCTCCCTGTGGATCTGGGTCTGACCATGTTCCAGACCCACCGCATTCAGGCCCCTAGGCACTGCAATTATTCAAGCTTGCATAAAACACATGTAGTTCCTAAGAACGGCCACCTCAGATCAGGCCGGTATCTTGTCTCCAGCAGTAGCCAGCTGTGGGTGCCCTGGCAAGAACACAGGACAAGAAGAGAACCAATCAGTCCAGACTGCTCCTGCTCATGTTATTTAGCTCACTATTCATCTAATGACTTTGTGGCTTTCTCGTAAGTAAACAGAGAGGATTTTTCTCAATATTAATACTGAGACAAAAAAAAAAAAAAAAGGGTTTCTCAAGTCTTTAAATAAAATTAATGATGCTGTGTCATACTAGAACTCCTCAGGATCTGGTCTGTGGGGGTACCAATGCTGTTTCATATGCTTTGTTACTTTTTCTCCCTATTGTTTCCCAGGAAACCAGCAGTAACACAGGTAAAATGAGAGCACTGATATAACTTCAGCAATTAAAATGCAACACCTCAACTTAGTGTCATTGTTAAGCTTGATCTGCGCATTGATAAGCAAGTTTTGGTAGTTGCAGAATACTGTCATGCTCAGAGGTTATCAGAGTATGGGGGGGTGTGGGGTGTGTATATATATGAATGACACCTAATAACATGTCACATTACAGACACCATATCATAATTGTTACAGTTGCACCAAAGATGTTGCTTCTGCCTAAAGGATTTCACCCAGCTAGTGATCAGAGGTGAATTTCCACTGCCATAATTTCCAGATCGTTAACAGGATAAACTTGCCTGTTGCTTTAATCAAAAAATGAATGCAATAAAGAATCCATTTCAGCAGGAAGCACCTGTTTCTGTTTCATAGTGCCTCTTATCTTGTAGTCAGTCTTGTTGTACCTCGTAAAAATCTTTCCTTCTGCACCGCCTCTGACTATGCCATCTTCAAAGGCATCTGTCATATCTGTTGTCTCTTACAGTTGAGGTTAAAAAGTCCAAGAGGGATTCAGAGGAGGGGGAACTGGAATGTAGGCTCATGCCTAGCCAGATCCTGGACTGGTTGCCCCACTGCAGCCCAGTAAGCAGCTCTTTAGACAGCTGCCCACCACCATCATCTGTTGCCAGAGTCCGAGAAGGATGCTGCTTCTCTCAAAACTGTTCCTGTTGCCTGTGGTAGGGTCACAGATATATACAGTAATAGCTTCATAGGGTAAGGAAGGTGCTCACTACAGCTCACGGGCCTACAACCAAATTGTTTCACAGCACTCTATGATGTGAATTACTCTCTGGAAAGAGGGTTCATTTGCTAATACCATCACATCAAAAAAATGATACATCAGGCCCTGGCCATCTAGCATCATCCATGCTACTGATACACTGTGGGAAGAGTCAGATTCACAGCCCCATAGCAAGATTAGCTCTACGGAGGGATCCTCAGCAGCTTTCCAGTGAGATTCACTGATATTCAGCTGCACAAACTGCCAAATTTCAAACCCAGGTAAACAGGAGCAAAAGCAGGAGGTGAAACTACTGTTGCTAATAGAAATTTACTAAACAGCTGAATCAGGGAAGCTGATGGGCCTACATTTATTGAAAAAAAAGGTGAAGAAGTTGTCTTCTTTCTGAGCATCAATCAGATACAAACACTTTGAGCTTACTGTTTTCTTTCACACATGTATAATTCAAAGTACCTCAAGTCTTAAATTCCACTTTCGCTACCTTTCTCATACAGCACTGTGCTGAGTCCTAGAAACACTGAATGTACCTCTCTCTATCTAGCAATTTATATTAATTGTAACTGAGAAAAAACAATTTTTCATAAAACAAACCATATCATAGTTTCTTTGCAAAGAATGAAAGATTTTAAGAAACAGGTTTAGAGATGTTTGCACATGAAGCTGTAGAATATTTAGCTGCATAGCTTTTCACAGTACAGGAATGAAAATGTTAACTGTTTTGTTAGAAAACTCAACTCTTAAAACTAGAGTACAGCTGGAATCCCTCTTCAGTGGAGATTATTAGTTCTGAGACTAAGCAGGTAGGTAGTGAATACAGGATGTATTTCTCCTAATTGGAAAAAGGTTGAAGTCAAAACATGGTATTTTGATCAATAGAAGTTCTTGACGAAAAAAGAACAGGTAAGAATAATTCACAGCATGGGTATTTAGTAAAGTCGTCACTGTTTACAAACAATACTGTTTTAATCTCGCTTGTATGTAGTTACTGTTAAACTTTTCTGACATTTGCATAATCACCTTGAAAAGCTAGCTAACAATAGCATTTTTTTATTTCATAGTCACACTGTCCCAAATACTGCAGAGCATCTTAAGTAAGCTGATATGCCTTCAGCTCGTGCTGTACATGCAATATTTAGTCCCTGAAGCAGACACTGCAGAGGAGGGAAATATTAATTCTCATTCTATTGTTTTATAAAGATACAAATGAAGCTCAAATTACATAGAATGCAGATAAATAGTTCTTCATATTTCCAGTGCTTTATCATGGAAAAAAGATGGGACTCAATTTGGTAGTGCAAACTTCAAACTGCATTAATTATTGTCAAGTAAAATCACTTACACTTCTCTATCAAAACCAGTATGAGAGTAAATGGCTGGTTAGTAGTGACACAAATTACAGAATTTTTGTTATCCATGAACAAAAATGGAACTTGCATTAGTTACAGGTTTCAATTTAATTGTGTATTAAAAGAGGCGGTATTCTGACCATGCAAACTTACTGTTTAGTTTTATGGCTTCCTTACATTTGCACCTATATACAATGTCTTTGTCCTACATAATTTACACCCCAGACTCAGCCCAGCACCATCAAAACCACAAGATCACCCTCTCCTAGCCATAAACTCCTGCTCTTTAACATCCTCTGGTCTGGTGCATCCTGGACCTGATATAAGCTGATTTAACTACAGAGTTTTTTGCTGGGCTAGAGGGTTAAATCAGCTCAGCAGACTCTGACATACACCAAAGCAAGTACAGTGAAAGGAGGACTGTGTGTCTATTACAGATAGAGCTTAGGCAGATCAGCTGGCTAATTTAGCTAGTTAAGTCAAAATACCCACAGTCAGGTCTTACGAACTCCTCTCAGTTTATCTCTACAGCTATTTCTGGCAAGGTAATTCTTCTTGCTAGTTACATCTTACAGTTGGAATCATATGGCATGCTTCTGTGATCTGATGTCCCCGTGGACATGTAGATGAGCTTATAAAGTTGCATTCAGAGGACTAGAGAAGGGCTTCCTCTACCATTTGCATGGAAGAAGACCCTACCTGTATTCTGTTTCTCTTATCACCACATACACTGGAATTTTTAGTTAACAAAGCAAATACAGCACTTGAATACACTATTTCAATCATTATGCCCACAATCATCAAAGTGTATCTAATTGCCTTTAATGTAGTTGGGTTGCTGAAGAACTACTACCTCTTAATGGTTACACCTTTCCTTTGGTATTAAATCCTGAAAGGTGATACTTGGACTTGTTTTGAATGGCAGCAGTAGTCAGTGCAACCAAGGTCTTAAAAACTCCCTCACGTTTTTTAAGGAGAAATTAAGCTGAAATTAATACATTTTCAATAGAAATTCTATTCAGATTTGCTTAAAACATTGACAGCTATTTTTGACAGTATGTTCATAGTTTTAAAATAGATAAAGTATTTTTAGAAGCTTATTCAAATAAGATATTTTCATCAACTTTCAACCTCCTTGTAAAGAGATCAGACTTTCTTTGTGAGAGCGTTAAGCACTCAGCTACCTCATTCTTGCCTATCAGTTTTGTCCTGGGTAATCTAATTGGGCTTTCATGAAAGCAAACAGTATAATCTACATAAAGCAGGCAATGCTGCTAATCACATTACAGTTCTTACTAGTCTGACCTCTAAATTCAAAGCACAAACACAGGTTTATCAAGTTTTATACCTCTTCCAAAAGCAACATTCTACTTTGTGTAAGTGTAAGAGCAAAGTAACTAACAAAATCTGGATTACACCAAACAATCTAAAATCTCTGTTGGTTTAGCATAGTCAATAACAGAACTGGTTTGCATTCCTACTATTCCAGTTGCCAAAGTTCAAAAAGATTGTCACAAAGCATTACATTTTCCTGCTGCCAGCAAAATGCCTGCTAAGATGGAACTGCCATAAAAATCTGTTAACACAAGAATTCTGCAAGACAGAGATAAATTTACTTTGTGAATCCCTATGTCCCTCAACTGCCTATTCACAGTCATAGAGCAACATATCCCACTCTGGGAATCATATAGACATGATTAGCAAATCAAATTCTCAAACTGCTTGTAGGCAAGTTTTAGAAAAAGACAAACTTTCTCTGCTTAGACTACTGAATAACTAAAATTTATTTCCAATTAAGTGAGATTACTCTTTGGAAAATAATTTGAGTTCACACAGGTCTCCACAAAAAACTGACGTACAGTTTTTTACTTATAACCCTGACACTAATCTCTCATACTTATTTTTTGAAGTCATTATCACATATGTTTTGGGAGAGTAACTTTCCTTCTTATTTCTCTTAGTGAAGTAGTGACTTCTGAAGAACAGCTATTGAAATCACAGATCATACAGAAAAGCTTCATGATTATTTTTACATAGGTCATGATAGAATCTGGCTTAATTAAGAACCCAAAGATACAGGGACTCCTTTCCAATTCTATAAACTTTAATTATCAGCAGGACAAAAAAAGTACATTGAGTTTTGAGGGGGGAAAAAAATCTATCTGGCCCATTGTTTAGCAGGAGATGATAGGCTTATGTCCAGGTTTTAGCTGGGACAGCGTTAATTCTCTTCCTAGTAGCTGGTGCAGTGCTGTGTGCTGTGTTTTGGATTTAGTATGAGTAATGTTGATAATACAGTGATGTTTTAGCTGTTGCCAAGTAGTGCTTACCCTAAGTCAAGGACTTTTCAGTTTCCCATGCCCTGCCAGGTACACAAGAAGCTGAGAGGAAGCATAGCCAGGATAGCTGACCTGAGCTAGCCAAAGGGATATTCCATACGATATGATGTCATGCTCAGCATATAAAGGTGGGAGAAGAAGAAGGAAGGGGGGGATGTTTGGTGTTATGGTGTTTGTCCTCCCAAGTAACCATTATGCATGATGGAGCCCTGCTTTCCTGGAGATGGCTGAACACCTGCCTGCTGGTGGGAAGTGGTGAATTAATTCCTAGTTTTGCTTTGCTTGTACACACAGCCTTTGCTTTACCTGTTAAACTGCCTTTATCTCAACCCACAAGTTTTCTCAATTTTACTCTTCTGATTCTCTCCTCCATCCCACAGCGAGCAGCTGCGTGGTGCTTAGCTGCTGACTGGGGTTGAACCATGACAGCTTATTTTTGCCAGGACTTTTAGCTAGACTAGCTTCAGTGTGGGTAAAGTTGTAAACAGTGAGGGTTTTCCTTCCTTGTTTTTATTGAACATCTCAGATCAATAGCTTTCAAATGCATTCCTCTCCAAGTACAAAGTTCATTAAATCATTGCTTTCTAGTGATTTTTTCCCCCCAGTCTGATGTTGAACATGTGTAAGACAAAACAGGTGACTGGCACGTGAAAGCCGGGGCAGACTTTTTCAGGAAAGCAAGGAGGGGGCCGTAAGATATTTGAAGTAGCTTATTAACATACAAAGTAAGTATATTATATTTAAGCATTTGTCAGCTTTCATGGCTTCAAAACCTGAAATTAAGGGCAACACACTGCAGAATTTACATGCAGTGCATTTCACTTTACAAACTGCAGTACCTGAAAGGGGCATTGAAAAAGGATGGGTACGTCCCATCTTCTGAGCTGACCCTTTACTGTTCCATCAACACTCGTTCCTTTCCACACCGACGTCCCCCCACGGGCCCCGGAGGGGCGGTTTGCTATGTGCAGAGGCAGCTGCTGTAGGCCCCGCTCCGCAGGGCTGTTAACTGATAACAGCGGCCCCGAGGGCAGGCTAAGGAGGGCTAATAAGCTCACTGGAGGGTGGTCGCCCTCATAAGCGCAGCAAAGTAGGTCCGTACGGGGGCCTGCTCCGCACCCCGCTGGCTGCGTCCCCCATCAGCACCGACACTCCTCACCTAGAGGCCGCGGGGAGGCTCGGCTGAAGCCAGCCAGTCCCCCTCACGGCCGTGTGAGGCACTAGAGACGCCGGAGTGGAGCGGAGAGCCAAGGCCCGGGCACCAAGGACAACGCGAGGGCCAAGCCGGGCCTCGAGCACCCCTCGCAGGGGGAGGCTCCTGCCACGGCGCCCCCGCCCCGCGCAGCTCCCGCGCCGCGGCGGCAGGGGGCGCTGTGTGCGCGGCAGAGCGGACCGCAGCTCCCGGCGTTCCCTGCGGCCAAAGCGCATGCGCGCGCCCCCCCCCGGCCGTCGGGGGCGGGGGGAAGGGTCCCCACCCAGGTGAGGGATCCCCACCCGGCGGCCGCCCCGGCCCAGGCCCGGTACTGCTCCCGCCCTTCGGCCGCGCTGTTTGTGTTGGCCCGACCCGTAACTTATCGCTCGTCTTTAGTACCCGGAGGTGCGGAGGGGCGCCGCGACCGGAAGCGCCCGTTGTCATAGCAACCGTATCCATGGTAAACATCCAGGGTGCCCCCGGAAGCAGTCGGAGCTGGCCTCCCATGCGGAGTGTCCTTATCGTTCCAGGACCAGCCCGCAGGAGCTGTGGCCCACCTGGGCTCAGCGTTAACCGTTAACGGGTTGTTCCTTAAATCATCAGCAGAGTCCATGCCGGGTAATCCCCTCCGCGGAAGCGATTGGCCAAGCGCCTCTCCGCCCGGCCAATCGGCGCCGGCCACGCTCCGTCCGCAGGAAACCTCACATGGAAAGCCACGATTGGCGGGAATAGCTGCAGGCCCCTCCCTTCCAGGCTTCCTATTGGCTGTATATTTGGCGTGGTACGCTCTAATTGGCCAGCCGCGGAGCGGCTCCCCCCCACCCTCCGGCGCCCCGGGTTGATAAGGCGGAGGGGGAGGGCCCTCGCCGCTCAGCGGACTCGGCGGCGGCGCGGGCGGGGGTTGCGGCAGGCTCAGCAGCGAGGGGCGGGGGCGCCTGGGGCCGTTCTCTTCTGCGACTGGGGCCCACATCGCTATGAAGTCGGTGTGGGGGCTCGCTCTGGCGTGCACGCTGCTCCTGGCTGGTGAGTGCCCGCGGGCTTCTAGAAGCTTCTGGCGGGTGGTGATGGGGGGTAGGGGTCCCGGCCAGCGGTTCCGTGCCCTCTTCCCGCCCTTCCCCCCCTTTTCTGCCGGGGTACGTGGGACGGAGGCCGACGAGGAGCGGGGGGGGGGGGGGGGGCGCATTCCCCCGCCCGCGCTTCCCTCGGTGCGGGCCTACTGGGGGGAGGGGGCGAGCGGGGCCCGGCCTCCCGCCTGGCTCCCCCCGGGCCGCTGCCGGCCCCGCTCTCCGGGGGGGGGGAGGGGGACGGTACGTCTGGCGCGGCTCATGCGCCGTCACGGGCGGGGGCGGAGGGTGGGCGGGGGATCCGTTCCCTCCCCCTGATGCCTGCTGGGGCTGAACTTACCTCGGGGAGGGGGCCGGAGGGACCGAACTGCTAAAACCGTGGGAAGGGGTAAGTGGCGAGCTTCAGCAGCGTGCGGTGGGGATTAGGCTCAGATCCTTGGATTCCTTGGTTTTCCAGTGTCGGTTAGAGCCGATGAGGTCGACGTGGATGGGACTGTGGAAGATGACTTGGGCAAAAGCAGAGAAGGGTCTCGAACAGACGATGAAGTTGTGCAGAGGTTAGTATCTGGGGTTCTGAGTAGGCTACTTCTGAATCGCTAAGGCTTTCTCTTGAGGGGTCAGCTCAAGCATCAGTGGGCCACTCAAAAGAGAGATCTAGTCAGCAGGGAGAAATAAGATACTTCTCAAAAAGGCTGTTTCTCAGTAGACGTGAGCCGGAGAACTCGGATTCAGAAATACTCGACTTGGTTTTGTCTAATTTCAATAGTTGTATAAAAACTAATATGTTAATAAGAGTTTATTCTTCCATGTGATAAATGGTGTCAATTTAGTGTCTACTAGTGTAATAGCTCTGTGCCCATGAACCATCTCGCCTCCTGTGAGGTATACCACGGGCTGAGTGTTGCAGTTGTTCTAATGTACCTGTATTCTTCCTCAGATTTCTTTTTGGAGAGAAGTTGTCTCTGTGAGCATGGATTTTTCACTTCAGTTGTAGATTAAAGTTATGTCATTGAGGATAACTACTCTTGCACTTAACTCACTTGATCATGTAACTTTTGGGTCATCTCAGTGATAAAAAGGGTGTTAGGTATTGTTCTAACTAGACCATAATTGCTGTTGCTACATGATAAAGTTAGTGATACTGTTAGTGGGCAAGAGTACTTGACGGGTTTTCTTTGTCCTAACAGAGAGGAAGAAGCAATCCAACTAGATGGCCTAAATGCATCCCAGATCAAAGAAATCAGAGAAAAATCTGAGAAATTTGCTTTTCAAGCAGAAGTGAATAGAATGATGAAACTTATTATCAATTCTCTATATAAAAATAAAGAGGTTAGTGCCTTTATCAGTAGAACATGTTAGAACTTCTGTGTGTGTGCTGGAATTCCTGAATGCTGCGTTCTATTTCAGATTTTCCTGAGGGAACTTATTTCAAATGCTTCGGATGCTTTAGATAAAATACGGTTAATATCATTAACTGATGAAAATGCTCTTGCTGGCAACGAGGAACTTACGGTCAAAATCAAGGTAAGAAGCATTAGGTGCAATCCTTTCTTATGGAGGAATGGTGGGAAGAATGTAAAAAGATAGTGCATCATTAAACCTAAATTTTTTTTTGCTCGGCACTGGTGCAAATACAAACTGAGACCACATCGAGACTGTTATAGTTAACTTAATCAAATACTGCTTTTCTAAGGGTGAAAATTTTATTTGTTTCTGTTAAATAGAAATACTTAAACGATAGGTATTCCTCCTCTCTGTAGTTACTGCATATTTCATTTGTTGTAGCTGGGCATGTTTGAATATTAATAGCTACTACTCACTGCTTTTCTGTAGCAGTGTATTAAGATTCAAAGTGAATTCAAACTGCAGCTTTTCTGTTTTTCATTTTCAGTGTGATAAAGAGAAGAACATGCTTCATGTTACAGATACGGGTATTGGCATGACAAAAGAGGAGTTAGTTAAAAACCTGGGTACCATTGCAAAGTCTGGTACAAGTGAATTCTTAAACAAGATGACTGAAATGCAGGATGATAGCCAGTCAACATCTGAGTTAATCGGCCAGTTTGGTGTTGGCTTTTACTCTGCTTTCTTAGTAGCAGACAGGGTTATTGTCACATCAAAACACAACAATGATACTCAACATATTTGGGAGTCAGATTCAAATGAATTCTCTGTGATTGATGACCCAAGAGGAAACACCCTAGGACGTGGCACAACTATAACGTAAGTGTTAAGTTTCTTTGGATTCAAAAGAAAAAAAGCTGTGTGGGTACACTTTGCTCGTTGGAATATGGGGATGACTTTAGCATTGTGACTCCTGTATTGTTTGATTCTTGTATTACAGCTTTTTTAATTTTTATAGAAACGTACAAACTAGTAACTGCATCCAGAATAAATGTGAAGCAGTACTGGAGTTTGCTTCACATTCCATTAGGTGATCTAAGAAAACCATGACCGTCTGGACAACTAACTGTCAGCAAGTAATTCCAGACAGTTGAGCTGCCTCAGAATCGTTCAGTTGCTCAGTGCGATTGTGGCCTGTCAAAACGAATACAGGGGCTGTAGAGCTTCTTGGGAACTGACTGCTATTTATATACCAGCAAGACTGGTCTGATATAAGTCTCAAATTAGACTTGGTTTAACAGTCCTGCCTTCATTGCTTTGAGCAGATGAATGAATTTGGTCTGGGTTTATTGGACCTCTTCCTGAATTGGGCGCTTAGCATGAAAAAGTTTCTGTCTTGGTACTCTAGTTCAAAGTAAAGCCAGTGAGAGTGTGTCAGTGTCCTCATTTTTTCATTTAGACTTCTGGATAATCGTGTTGTGCCCCAGTTGTTGAAAACAATTAACCCTTCTATCTCACTGGAGTGGTTTAGTAGGGGCTATATTTTAGGAGATACCTGTAGCTGAACTAATAAAAGCTCACTTGCATCAATTTGGATTGCTATAACTGCAACAGTAGGAAAATTTCATTTGTAAAACTATTTTGAAATATTTGTCCAGCTCTTCTAAGTTTTATTGTGGTTTTTTTTAGCCTTGTTTTGAAGGAGGAAGCATCAGATTACCTTGAGCTGGATACTGTTAAAAATCTAGTAAAGAAATACTCACAGTTCATAAACTTCCCCATATATGTGTGGAGCAGCAAGGTAAGTATATTTAACTGAGCATTGCACAGTATGAGCTTTGGTTGTGAAAACTGTGTGGCCAGACCTTTCAGGAAGAATGAGGGTGTACTGTTGAACTTCTGCTTGTCTCGTTTCTAAAATACTTGTTTCTGACTCTCCTGGCTAGTATTTTACTAGTTCCTTGCTCTGCAATAGTTAGTGTCTTGCTAAAATCACAAACCCTCAAGGAATTTGGTTTTATTCTCACTCTTAAGAACTTTATGAAAGGAGAAAGACTGCACTAATTGCTAAGAAAGATCTTTCTTCCACTGGTTTTGGTAAGCTCTCAAGCAGGGCCATGATTAGGTGTCCTTCTGCTGAGAACGGTGGCATCTTACTTTTTCAGCCTGTTATTGTGATGGTTTTTTGGTGTAGCACTACCTTAAAATTGCCAGAGTCTCTGATCACCATTATGTATAAAGCTAAATGTAAAAAAAGCTGTGAAAAACTTTAAAAAAAAAAAAAGAGTACAGTGACCTCCCAGTGTATTGAAGGAAAGTGTGTATTAATGAAAAATGCAAGCAAAAAAATGTAGCTACCTATAGGGAAATGCTTGTGATAGGCAAATAGCACAACTTAAACTAGTGCTCAGAAAGATTAATCTGTTTGTGAGAACAATAGAACATACCTGGTAGGAAGCAAAGCAATCCAAGTCCCTATTTTCAATTGTCTCTTTAGACAGAGACTGTTGAAGAACCCATTGAAGAGGAGGAAGCAAAGGAGAAAGAAGAAACTGATGACGATGAAGCTGCTGTTGAAGAAGAGGAGGAAGAAAAGAAACCAAAAACTAAGAAGGTAAGCTTCCTTCAGACACAGGATTTTGTAACTCAGGTCAGATTGTTCAGCAGTTCTCATAGGTAGTCTTCCAGGGGCGCACTTCAGTAGCATGTGTGCTTTCCAACAGCAGTCCTGTTTAAGTGCAGATAGAAGTTCTGTTGGGAAACAATATTGTAAACAAAACAGACTTGGTTGAAATCAAGCAAATGATTGACAGTAGGTTTGTGAGGCACTGGTCCCAGATCTAATTAGAAATACTTGTGTGAACTGCTTGAAATGGTAGTGGACTTCAGTAATCTGACTAGTTTAAGCTGATCATACTCTGCTGGAATACTTTTTTCAAAATGGCAGTAGAACATAGATGCTGACACTCTGAATGGGTTAAGTGTACACAGGGTAGACGTTAAGTTTTGTTCGCGTTTGTTAAACTAATGCATGTACTTCTGTGAGAATACCCAGGCCACAGCACAATTTACTTTGTGAATTGGGGAAAAGCATGTATTTTTGACACGCTATTTTATGACTTGGCCTCAGTTGAGTGTCTTTAATTAACTGGAGTAAAGAATGAGTCTTCATTATACTATGTTGCTTATATACTTACAGGTTGAAAAGACCGTCTGGGATTGGGAGCTCATGAATGACATAAAACCTATCTGGCAGAGACCATCTAAAGAAGTTGAAGAAGACGAATACAAAGCTTTTTATAAAACCTTTTCCAAGGTAAGCTCTGAGCCTCAAGATTGTTCCTAAGCAAGAGGTTTGCTGAAATATCTCTTGTTCTGTCAACAAAACTGAATGCTTACAGGATGGGCTGTTTCTGAAGAATTAATTTGTTGCTGTCAGTAGATACTGAGTTGCAGAGAGCCTAGAAGTGTATAGCATCTCAGTCACGAGTTAACCCTCTTTCCAGAGAGGAGATACTGTCACACAAGTGTTGAGTAGCTTAGGTTTGAGGAGTAATATGTTCCAGCCCGTACAGAGCTTATCAGTGTGTTTAAATGTTGATAGGGAATTTTTTATTTAGTCTGAGAGTAGTGGTGCTTGCGTTGTATGTCGTAAGAAAAACAAGGATGCAGCTTTCTAGAAAGGACACTGTCTTTATGTATAAATACAGTTTAATATGTTACTTGGGAGTCTCTTTAAGTGTGTTATGGTACTGTATTGGTTACTGTGCTATTAGTAACTTTTTTGTTGGGTTTGGCTTGTCAAAAAAAAACCCAAACAAAACTCTGTGGATCTAAGGAAGTTTACTTCTGTAAGTAATTTGACTGAACCTGGAACATTTGACTCCATAATAGTTTAATTGTAAAATAATTGCGCTTAACCTGGCAAACTCACGTTATACTGGAAACGTGTTAAATCACTGCTATTTTCCCCATGTCAACTACAAGAATTCTGTCTTCTCAGGAACACGATGACCCAATGGCTTACATCCACTTTACTGCTGAAGGGGAAGTAACTTTCAAATCTATCTTGTTTGTTCCAAATTCTGCTCCACGTGGCTTGTTTGATGAATATGGATCCAAAAAAAGCGATTTCATTAAGGTAGGACAAGCAAGTCTGTGGGTATGGTTTCATACTTTAAAAAAACAACAAACAAACCACACACAAACATAACGTGGCTGCTGTTTCTTCTTGCAATTCAGCTCTATGTTCGAAGAGTGTTCATCACTGATGATTTCCATGACATGATGCCCAAATATCTTAACTTCGTTAAGGGTGTTGTAAGTATTAGAAGTCTTGCTTGCATTTGACTTTTTTATCTTTGAATGCTATTAGCTATACTTACAAAGTTTCTCTTATCAGGTGGATTCTGATGATCTTCCTTTGAATGTATCTCGTGAAACACTTCAGCAGCATAAACTGCTAAAGGTAAGCTAATTGGTGTTGAATTCTTTCCTTGTAAATCAATAGCAAGACAGTAGAAAGAGAGTAGCAAGATTTAGAATAGCAGCTTGATTAATTTTATGTAAGGAGTGTGTAATTAAAATACAGGAAACCCACTCAATGCAGCCTTCAGACTACCTCTGTTCACTTCAAATCAGGGACACTGAGTGTCTCTTGAGTCCATCCTTCACAGTGGAGTTGAATTGAGGGCTCTTCGAGGTGGTTCTTGTTATAATTTGGTATTGCTGCTTTTTTAGGTGATCAGAAAGAAACTTGTTCGCAAAACTCTTGATATGATCAAGAAAATTGCAGATGAAAAATACAATGACACATTCTGGAAAGAGTTTGGTACTAATGTAAAGCTTGGAGTTATTGAGGATCACTCAAATCGTACACGACTGGCTAAACTTCTTCGATTCCAGTCTTCTCATCATGAAAGTAACCTCACAAGCCTTGACCAGTATGTGGAAAGAATGAAAGAGAAGCAAGACAAAATTTACTTCATGGCAGGTGCTAGCAGAAAGGAGGTATGTGAGCATGGAAAAAAGAGGGAAAGGGGAAAATTATGGCTCCTGGTTAAAGTGCCATAAACATTGTGAACTGTGTATTTGCTGTAAATGTGGGGATTTCATGCTTATGTTACAATAGTTGTACAGGTTTCAGTAGCTGCTGGTACCAACAGAAGTAAACTGGTGTCTGATCTGTTTTGTCATCTTAGGCTGAGTCATCACCATTTGTTGAACGCCTTCTGAAAAAGGGCTATGAAGTGATCTATCTGACTGAACCTGTGGATGAATACTGTATTCAGGCTCTGCCAGAGTTTGATGGCAAGAGGTTCCAGAACGTAGCAAAAGAAGGAGTTAAGTTTGAAGAAAGTGAGAAGTCTAAGGAGAGTCGCGAGGCCTTGGAAAAGGAATTTGAACCACTCTTAAACTGGATGAAAGACAAAGCTCTAAAAGACAAGGTAAAATGTTATGCTGTATGTATTGCTTATTTGTTAATGCTGTTGTACTTCCTACAACACACCTGGCAGATTCTTTGAGCATTGACTTGTGACAGTAGCCTCTCTGTCTTTCTATGGATAAAGAAACATGTTGTTTAATATCTTCATTTCAGGAAAATTAGAATATCATCTTGGAATAGTTAAGTGGCAGGAAATCTCAGAGTTGTTTACTTTATTCCCTGTTCAAGCTGTTAACTCTGAACTAACATTAAGGCTTTTCTTCCTACAGATAGAAAAAGCTGTGCTATCTCAACGTTTAACCCAATCTCCATGTGCTCTTGTGGCTAGTCAGTATGGATGGTCTGGTAACATGGAAAGAATCATGAAAGCTCAGGCTTACCAAACTGGGAAGGATATATCTACAAAGTAAGCTTTCAGTTATGTAGCAGCAGACATGAAATGTTGATGGCGTCCCTTGCTTGGTGTGGGCGCACCAAGCTACCATCTGATTCAGATGGCTTTTCATATTTTTAAGGTCCCTTATAACCAAGTTGCAGTCTCCATCGTAGTTTTAGATTGTTATTTCAAAGCCCAGTATGTAAAACTACCTTTGTGAGCAAGATTCTGTGGTATTTGCTATCTGTCATTTGGTGACAAGAAAAGGTGAACTGTCTTCAGTCATTTGAATGGCTTTTAGAGTTAAGCTGGTGTTGAAGTGGGGCCAGGGGGAGGAATATACTTGTTACTGTGGCTGTAATTATTCATGGGTTTAAAGGTGTAGCTGGATCTTGTACAGGGGTCCTCAAACTACAGCCCGTGGGCTGGATACGGCCCCCAGGGTCCTCAATCCAGCCCCAGGTATTTACAGAACCCCCCTGCCCCCCCGCCCAGGGGTTGGGGGGGGGAACCAAGCAGCCACAGATGACTGCCTGCCACTGCATCCATGCGCTGGCCCCCTGTTCAAAAAGTTTGAGGAGCCCTGGTCTTGTACGTCAAAACTTAGTGATGTAACTTCTATTTTTTCCAGTTACTATGCTAGCCAAAAGAAGACATTTGAAATTAATCCCAGACATCCACTGATCAAGGACATGCTGAGGCGAGTCAAGGTAAACAAAGCAACAGCAGTGAAATATTGACTGACTTGGCTGCATATGACCTAGTTAACAGTTCTCTTTGTGTTTCTTTTAATGCTCTTTCACATTAGGAAAATGAGGATGACAAAACAGTTTCAGATCTTGCAGTGGTGTTGTTTGAAACTGCTACTTTGAGATCAGGATATATGTTACCAGACACTAAAGAATATGGAGACAGAATAGAAAGGATGCTTCGTTTAAGTTTAAACATTGACCTGGATGCAAAGGTTAGTTCACCTTCAACTTGGGGCTGATAATTAATGTACTGCTGCTAGATCTTAAAAAGCAGATACTTGACACTTAAGTGTAGGAAGCTATTAAATTAAATTTAATTTTATTTAAGAGGGCTATCAGGAGCCCAGTTCCATGTACCTGCGTGAGCAACTAATAGGGTCTGTACTTCATTCCCATGTCTCCCCTTATGCTTTTCTTTCCAGTTGCTTGGGATTCTGCTCTTTTATTATTCTTCTTGAGTACTGTCCTGTCCGTAACTAAGTGGTGGTTCTGTTGGAGTAAATCAGGGACCAAAGGCACTTGTGCCCATCTCATGGAGAAATTCTTAAATGGGTATAAGTAATATGGGTTCCTAATGCTGTGCAAGAACTTACGCTGGCTATCTTGCTGGAAGGAGGCATGACAGCAAGTCAATACTAAACAGAACTTGCTTTCTCCTTCAGATAGCTTGAGGCAAATGTTTGGAACTGATCGTGAATTCTTCCATAGCCTATATTTAGCTAGTCCACAGCTATTACACATCCTAAGCAAATGAAGCAAATCGCTTGTGCCCTTCCTACAGGTGGAGGAGGAACCTGAAGAGCCTGAAGATGCAGCTGAGGACACAGAGCAAGATGAAGAGGAGGTGGATGCTGATGCTGAAGATAGTGAAACACAGAAGGTAAGGTCTTAACTTGGATTATTTTCCTAACAATATTTATGTACAGTTTTGTCTGTGTTGCTTCTTGGCAACAAACTTACTTTGTCATTCATGACACTAGTTTTTAGTGTGAGGTTTTTTGGTGGGGGAACTGCAGGACAAATAACACTTTATTCCTTATCCAAGTGTTTTCTTACATTATAGTTTGGTGTGTTCAAAGTTGGAGCTAAATTTAGCTTAAGAGACTGTAACTGAGTGCTCTATGACAAGAAAAAAAGTAGCAAATCCTCTACAGTGAATTTAAGGTTACGTGTTGGATTTCCACAGCTTGTGGGCAGGAACATGAGCAAATTGGCAGGTGTATAGTTTCAAGTACTTAGAATACAGACTTGATCTGTTTAGAGGTAGTGCTGTTTCAACTCTTGTGTGAATTCAGCTTTCACTTAGCTAATGTCTGCAGTTTTATGTCTTAATGGATGTGCTGAACTCTTCTAATAGCACCGTTTCTTGGTAACATTAACTTTTATTATGAGGTCCCAACTGGGCCTGCTTTCTCAGGTTGCTTTTGGAAGAGTCCTGCAAGATGATACATTGTGACTAGTGCAGAAATACAGTTCATAGAGAGATACTTGCCTACTAAATGTCAGGCTAGCCAAGAATAAATTGGAGAAGTGATGCTTGTTGTACTTATAGCTACTTAATTGTTACGGCATTTACACAGCATCATAACCTGCAATGACAGTAATATTATAAAGGAGCAAATTTGTGTTCTGTTTGGTGGATTAGCATGCTTGCAGGTTAAGGTTTCTGATTACTGTCTGGAAAGTGTATGTGCTTCCTGGCTCTGCTGTCAAGTAGTATAGGGCTATTAACAGCACTAATATTATGCCTGGAAGATAGCTTAGAAAGTATTAAAGATTAAATGGTACACTAGCTGTACTGCAGACTAAAAACATTTTTCTAATGTATCTTTTTACTCAGAGTAGCAAAGGCTTAACATGCCATCATTTGAACAAAAGTTTGCCTTTAATACCTCATTAGTTACACTACTTAATGCTTTGGAAAGCATCAGCAGCATTTAGGTTCAGTTCTTCTGGGTCAGCTCTTGTAACCTTTTCCACTTTAAAAAAGCAGTGTTCTGATTCTCTCTTTGTCTCTACAGGATTCCACAGATGTGAAAGATGAACTGTAAGCTGCACTAAACTACTGTCCTGCATTGGGGGGTTAAGAGGGAATGTGAATTAGGTTGTTATGGGGTTTTTTCCACTGTAAAATGTTGAGGGATGCTATGGGGTTTAAGGGTAAAGGAGGATTATTTTTTTTTTAAGTTCACTTTTCTAAAAACATTCCTCATGAATGTAAATTTGTATTATTTAACTGACTTGGTGTAAAATCTTGTCATGTACAAAATAAAATGTTCCCAAACACCACTAATTCTACATTTATACATAATAAGCTCATTTTGTGAGCTAGCACAAAGAAACAAAAGGGATTGTCTGGAATGTTCAGGTCCTTGGTACAACAGGTAGTTTGTAGTACTGGTGCAGCCACACCAAACCTGCCATGCTGTTTAGCCAAAATCCACTGCTATCTGAGACCTGGACTACTTGAAATAAGCATTCAAGAAGTTATGTATCTAGTGCTGTCTTGAAGAGATAGGGCATTTAGAAATGGCATCAGACCTGAAGTCCTGCCAGCTTACACTGTGACTTGACTCCACTGTACGGAATAGGCAGTGGTAGTTTTTACAGCAGAAAAACCCCTCAGTAAATAAGTCTGCAACAGTTGGAAGTGGCTTACTGACTCTTGAGCTCATGCCATTCTCTGTGGTATTCGGTAACCCTGGCTTTGACGTGTACATCTACAGCAGTCCTGCTTTCTGCAGGTTTGCCTTTTTAAAGGTGCAAGCTCTTACATTTTACACTTGCTTCTTAATGCAAAACTTTCACTTTTGTTCTATGTTTCTAGTATGGCAAAGCACAGTAGGTGCTAAACAACTAAATGTGTTGACACCAAATTGTAATGTAGACAGCTTGAACTGGAGGTGCTGCTTTTTGTTCTATTCGTTGTTGTTAGCTTTGTGTGGAGTTTGGGTGAAGGCCTACACTACGTTTTCTCATTTGTGCCTCTACTTTGAAACATCTTCACGGGGCTGGTATAAAGTGTTTCACTGAAGTTGGTTTTGCTGGATTTTCTTTGCCTTCCTCTGTGGAAGAAGTACATAGGAGTAGTACTTCTATATAGCGACTTTTATTTAAGAACCACTCTTGTTTTGTGAACACAGCTTTTGAGAAGTTTAGATTCTGCAGTCTGAAGCAGAATAAACTTCTAATTAGGTGAGGGCAATAAGCACTCACTTGAAGAACATGCTTTCCATTTACTACTTCTAGGCTGCTTTTATGTTGCCCACGTACCGTTTTCATGCAATAAATACAAATGCTGTGTATCAGTGTGGTTAATGTGTTAGGGTTTCTGCAAATATGTTGGTTTTATTGAGGTATGCTGTTTGAGACTTCAGGGAATGGGAGCTTAGTTGTGGGGGTGGGGATTTTTAGGGAGTTTGGGGGTTGGTTTTGGTTTTTGTTGATTGTAGTAGTATTTTAGATCCACAGTAAGAAACTTCTGTTACTAGAGCATGCCAAATGGTCTCACCCTGGAGTGTGGCTCAGCAGCTAGTAATACCAGCTTTAATAGCAGTCCTCTGTTAGTAAGTTATTGAATAGAGCAGGTGTACAGATTCTTCTTAAGGCATGGTCTTCTTACTATGGCAGTGCAGACTTTGTGCTCTGTACCAATCAACTGCTGCTGAGGTTTGGATTTAATACTTCCTAAAGATTCACTTCTAGTGATACGCTTACGAGTACATCATCAACACAAACATGGCTCATGTTAGCTGCAAAAGCACTCGTAAACCAAAGAGAGGAGGAGTATTTGAAGTGTAGGATTGCTTGCTACAGTATGCTTAATCCTTTAATTACTTAGGGATTTAAGCAACTTTTGCTCTGTTACGTAGCTGAAGTTCTCAGTGCCTTGGTTTTAGGATGACATCTGATTCAATTTTGGAAATATAATAGAGTATGCTTGAGAGTCATGCTTTGTGCTGCTTCATCTTCCTCAGCTGAGGCTATCATGTGCAGCATAGCTGTGGTCCAGCTGCTCTCTACCCTGGAGTGACAAGTGTTTGCTATTAATAACCACAAAATGTAGTTGTAAACTTGCCTTTTTTTGGGGGGTGGGGGGCCAGGGAGGCAGGCAGGATTGTGCCAGCTCTGTGAAGCAAGATAGTCTTAATGCTGAAAGATGTATCTGCTAGTCAGCTGAATCTTATTTCTTTCAGTGCTGTGGTTGTGCTGATTCTGGGGGTGTCACTTCTGCTGTTAAAACCTGGTGTGTGGTCAGCTTTGCTACTCCTAAATGGTTACAACTAGTAACAGGTCCCTCTGTGATAGAAAAGGCTGGAGGGAAATAGATGCACCCAGTTGCTCAGTTTATCTCATGCCGAGATGGAAGGCTGTCAATGTCCGGCTGTCAATGTCCGCTCTGTTTATGTACAGTGAAGGAAAAAGTAGTTCATTAGAACTGGACCTGGTAAGATGTTCTCATTGATTGGTTTAATTTGGGCTTAACATCAACATCCAAGATTGACTTGAGGCCCTTCTATCACCGGCTGCTGCCATTGGTAAAGTTGTGAGGCAGAGCCTGTCACCTGGCAGTACTAAGTACGGGGCTGCAGCCTGAACAGCCACATGGGCACGTGAGAGGATCTCATCTCACCTGCTGTTCTAGATCAGCCAGGCTCTGAGAGCAGAGGCACATACACATGTACATGCACAGGAGCTATAAACCTTTCTTCCTAGAGAAATGGCTCCCAACTTACACAAATATAAGTAACAGCTTCACAGCTGGACCAGATGCACAAGTAGCACTTTCAGTGATCATTTCTGGATCCCTGTGCTACAAGAGCTCCAAGTACTTTACTAGTAGGGATGGGGGAGCTTTTCTGTTTCGATAATGGGTAATCTGTCAGATTGAGGTTTTCTTACCCGAGTTAAACCTGAGTGAGAGTTGAGGATGAAGCTTCTGCCTTGCCACCCTTCTCAAGGGACAGTACCCCCCCACCTTCACAAGCTCTACCACATACCATTCAAAAATGTGTGGCTGCACGATCTTTGTAGGATGTTGACTTCCTCGAGTTTCGCATGTGTTTCATGGTGATCCTATTTCAGGACTGAAAGGTAAACCTTTTATTTCAGAGATTTGTATATTTATAGCTATCAAATCAGCTGTAAACAGAAGATACCCAAATGGAGTACAAACATACATAACTTCAGTGTAATCTGTATGTATTTGCCCCCGTTTAACAAATACAACCAAGCTGTAAGATCCTTTCCAGCCTTACAGTGGGCCAAAGTAGGCTCCCTGTCAGTGATACAGACAAACACACACAGAAAGTCAGTGTTAGCCAGTACTAGTTCATTGCAAGAAGTCCTGCAATAAGGAATCTTTCCTATTTCTAGATGCCATTGCCAGCCGTATCATGGTCTGGGTTGTGTCCAGTAATACTGAGTTAAAGTTTAAAAAGGTGGGAAATGCCAACGGGCAAGCAGAGTTCTACAGATGAACAGGTAAACTTACTAAGGCTAGTGACCTGTCAGTATGCTAACTTCCTATACTTGTTAATCAGCTTAAGCATTTCAAATTCTATCAGACTCAACAATGTGAGTTTACATCTTTTATTCTGAAGGGAACTTATACAGCAGTGAGGATTAAAGAAATCATAAGCATTTTGGCACACAAAAATTGGACTTTTAATTGTATTCATCATACATTTATTTTTGATGCTGTCTGTAACTGCTTAAAGGAAACAACAAAAAAGTATTAAGGGAGTACAGTATTTCACATAAAGATTTCTGCAGTTGAGACAGCTGAAAAAGTATTGTGAAAACTGGAACTGATAAAATATAAGTAAATTGTGGTCACTGTTCTGAAGTCTGAACTTTGCTTGATCTTGCTTTTAGACCCAATAGTTCTGTTTTCAGTTCTCCAGGCTTAGGAGGTATTTCAGGTATACTCTGTGAAAAGTAAGAGAAAGACATCAGTGTTGCAGCAGAAGAAAAAGTAAGCTCCCAAAACAGTAAACTGGCATTCTCTGCAAGAGACAGCATTATAGCTAAATTGTGACTATACCACCCTCTTTTTTGAGCAGAGTATAATTGTTACACATGAAGTATCTTAAAAATTAACCTATTAACTTCTTGTAATTTGACTTTTATTTTAAAATAGCAAAATGAGATTTGAAAAAAAAGGGAAAAGGAAGAACGGACACTGTTTTCAAGGAACAAAACTTTTTTGCTATTTAAGAAAGTAAATTTTGTTAAGATGTCTAGTACAGCTGAAGTTTACACACGTAATTTTTTCTCTTGGTGACAGAAGAAAAAAGTTGCACTGTTTCTACCTTTGTTTTAGAAATTAGGCAGCAAAACTGGAGATGAAGTTTAAAAAAGAGAAAGATACTAAATGACATTTTGAGAACCGTACCTCCTCAAAATTCATGCCAGTTTACAGAAGCGTAGATCATTAGATCACTCTCAACAAATACGCCTATTTGCCTGTAATGAAGGCTACAGTACAGACTATTAAGACATAAATTCTTACACTTACCACTTATGTTATCAACGACTTAAGTCTCACTGCTTAAATTTTGACATGACAGCTCAAGCACAGTAATTTTTTAAACTTATTTCCGATTTGAAAACAGCACCGTGTTTTTTAAAAACCCAAAAAGCATACAAGAGCAGGAGGATGAGATAAGGCTCACAAGCTAGAAGGCCCCCAAGAGATCCGGTCAGCCACTCATATCCCCGGCAGACGGTCTCAGCGGGAGCCTAGTTCTCTGCGACCGTGATTTCGATGGTCTTGACTCTCAGTGTGTCATTATTTCTACCATAGACATTTGGTCATGGAGGAGAAACGGTCTATTTAAACCTAGTACAGCCCCTCCTCACCGCTTCTGCACGCTCCCGCAGCAGCAGCCCCGCCTGACGAGGCCTGCGCTGGGTTCTGGTTGCGGTACCACGTCGCCAACCTGAAGGGAGCTCCCAAGAGACGACCCGGCCACCTGCCCGCCGCCTCCTCAGGGGTGGCCATGTTGTCCCTCAGGCCTGAGCCCCTTCCCACACCAAACCGCCCCAGGAGACAGACCGACCCTCACTCCCTCCCTCGGACACGCTGCCAGGCTCCGCCACACAACCAGCGGCCGGCACCCCCGAGCACTTACCAGGTCGGGCCGGTAGTACCTGTGCACGACCTCGGCACCGGCGAACATGGCCAGCAAGCTGGCCGCCAGCGTCTTCAGGTAGGTGGGCCAAGGCACGCCGGCAGGCATGGCTGCGGGCGGGGCGCCCCGCCCCGTGACGTCATGCGCCGGATGTGCGTCATCCCCTCCGCCTGCCGGGCGGCCGCAGCATGGCGGCGGGGGGCGGGGGGAAGGGGCGGGGCCCGTCCCCTGCGGCGGAGCACCCTGCCGCGGATGACCAGGAACGAGTTGCGGCGCTCGGCCTGAGGCCCGCGGGCCGCCGGGCGCAGCGGAGCTGCCCCGCTTCTGCGGCTGCTTCTGGCCCGGGGCTGCGGGCGAGGCCGCGGGGAGCCGCCCCCGCGCCTCTCCGCCCCCTCCCGGCGCCCCGCCCTCGCCGGGCCGGGCCCGGCTGCGCGCTCCCATTGGCCGGCGCCGTTCACGTGACGCGGGGCTGCCCGGCAGGTCGGTTGGGGCGCTGAGGCGCGGGGGGAGGGGGTGGCGGGGGGCGGCCGGCTCGGGCGGTGACAATAGCCCGGTCGGCGCCGGCAGGCCCCGCGCCCGGGCATGGAGGCCGAGGAGTTGGGCAGGTATCGGCAGGGGCCTCGGGCCGCGCTCAGGCCTCGCGTTGAGGATCGCTGTTGTCCCTCTCCTCCTCCTCCCGCGGCTGCGGGGAGCCGGGGCCGGACTGTGGCGGCCGGGCCGCTCCCCCCCCCCCCCCCCCCCCCCCCCCTCCGCCCTGCCCCGACCCGCCCTGGGCGCGGAGCGGGAGGGGAGGCGCTCCCGGCTTGGGGCGGGGGGCGCGGGCGCGGCGAGGTGGGCCCAGGGCTGGGGGGCGCCAGGGCTGGGGGGCGGCCCTCCTGGGGGGGCGCGGTGCCGCGTTTGCGTGTCCCGGGGGGGCTCCCGGTCCCTGCGTGGGGGGGCGCGGGGCTGCGTGGGGGCGGGAGAAGGGCGGGCAGGCGGTGCGGTGCGGTGCGGTGCGGGGGCCGCTGCGCGCCGGGCTGTGGCAGGGGCCGGCGGCCCTCGGTAGGGGGCGTCTGCGTTTGTGGGGGCTGCAGCGTGAGCGGGTCTCGCTGCGTGTAGGGGGGTGTGTGTAGGGGTGGCATTGAAAATTAATTACTAGGTTTTGTTCCAATGGATGTATCTTTTTCTTTTTCTCTTTTTTTTTTTTTTTACTTTTAGCATGAACTGAAGAGGAGGGGGTTAAATCACTACCTTTTTCTCATAGAACTGAAAGTATTTATTTAAATGTCCTGTAATACATATCTTTATAACAAAAGATGGTGTTTCTGAACACATGCAAGAAAAACTACCTTAAAAAATTTATATGAAGCTTAGAAGTAGGGATAAAAACTCTTTCATTACCATGTGGTTAGAGGACTATGTGCATGATACGGTGCAAATTTTCCTCTTAAGGGAATTTTTTCCCCTTTACAAGAGAGAGACTTTATATGCGCATAAAATAAGAAGGCACAGCATGAATTACAAGAGGACATTTGGTCTTGGATTAGATGCTTCTGCATCTCCACCGCTCTGTTCTTCCACTGTGTGATTAAGTGTTTATTACATTATGAACTGGATTCTACGTGTCTCAGTTGTTTCCCAATACACATCTGAAGACCAGTTTTGGTTAGTTCAGTAACTGTACAAGTATTTCCTATAAAAAACTCTTCCAGCAGGTGGAGGTGAGGTATTTACGCTGAAAATCTCCCATAACTTGGTTAGGCAACTTCCCCAGGAATCTGACAGAGCTATGTTCAAGTTTATTCTCCTTGAATCAGGGCAGGTATTTGGTTTAAAATCAGCTGCCTGATCACAAGACTATGGGCTGTTCTGGCATAAATCTGATTTGCAGTAGGATTCCTAAATACCCATTATGTGATAGAGTGGTCCCTTCTTTTGAGATATTTAGAATCACAGAATCATTTAGGTTGGAAAAGACCTTTAAGATCATTGAGACCAACCATTAACCAAGCACTGCCAAGTCCACCACTAAACCATGTCCCTAAGTGCCACATCTATATGTGTCTTAAATACCTCCAGGGATGGTGACTCAACCACTACCCTGGGCAGCCTGTTCCAGTGCTTGACAACCCTTTCAGTGAAGAAATTTTTCCTAATATCCAATGTAAAACTCCCCCCATGTAACTTGAGGCAATTTCCTCGGAAGAAGAGACTGATGCCCACCTCTCTACAGCCTCTTTTCAGTTGTAGAGAGCAATAAGATCTTCCCTCAGCCCCCTTTTCTCTAGGCTAAACAATTCCGTTTCCCTCAGCCACTCCTTGTAACCTTCTAGACAATTCACCAGCTTTGTTGCCCTTCTCTGGGCATGCTTCAGCACCCCAATGCCCTTGTAGCGAGTGGCCCCAAACTGAACACAGTATTCAAGATGCAGCCTCACCAATACTGAGTACAGGGAGGTGATCACTTCCCTTGTGCTGCTGGTCATGCTAGTTCAAATACAAGCCAGGATGATGTTGGCCTTCTTGGCCAAATAGCCAGTCCTGGCCAGATTTCTATATATGTAAAAATTATTTGGTGTTTTTATTAATAACTTTGAGATGGTAAAATTATTGCCTGAAAATTTACTATTCATTCAATCTTTTCTGTGTATTTGTATGGCAGTAGAATCTGTGGACAAGAAAGTGGCTGCATAGGTAGAAGGGAATGACAGTATGACGCAGAAGTTTGTGCTGGGGTATCAGAGCTGTATATGACTAATCCATGTGTGGAGCAAAAGAGCTGTATATGGGAAAATGTCTTTGTGGGTGGAAAGAGACTGAATCTGTGTGTGAGCACTTAAGTGTAGCATAAGTGTGGTATTTGTGTTGGGATCCAGTGTGTGATAACTGGGCAACATCTGCCACACAATGTTAAAGCTGTTTAATAATCTGCATAGTAACTAATGCTGTGTGTATTCATAATGCTTTGTAGCCCAGAATGATTCATCCATTCTGTATCATATCAGATAAAGTAATTGATGTCACATTGAGAAAATCTAAAACTCAGGAAACTTGAAGTCCAAAGAGTTTTAACTCGCTTGTGTTGTGTTGGTATGTTTGATAGACAGTTTGCCTTGATAATGTGTGCTACAGAGATTTTTTACAGAAAAAAAGGGAAAAGCTTTACGCTTCACTTACAAAAGTTGTGGTTTGTCCACGTTATAATAATCACGAGAGAACTGTGCTGTTAGTGTTGGGTTTAACATCACCTGATACCAGCTAAGCAGTCAGATTGTTTAGTGGATTTGAATAAGTTACTGCCTTGTTAATAGAGTCCTCGGAGAATGTAAGTGCGGTAGATGCCAGCTTTGATAAAGATTGATGTTTACAGCCTATTTGGTACATCATTAAATTTCTAAATTTTTGATAAATTACGTCTTTTTTTTTTTTTCCCCTTTCTAAGATACTACTTGTATCTTCAGCAAGCTCAAGCATTTTACACGCTCCCATTCCATCAGATGATGACTGCAGCACCAAACGTGGAAATCATGAGTGAGCAGCCAACTCTAGAGGGCATTCCGGAGCCGAACATTGCTCAGGAGCCTCCAAAAGGTAGTTTGACTGGGCTGTGCTAAGTGAGCTAAAACGTTAGTAATCAGTTGGGGGTGTGTGGAAGTTACTGGTCTTTGGACACACTGTTTCTTTGGACATACTAGATTTCCTTTTCTTGATGCTCCCTGAGGAAGTATTAATTACTTGTATTCTTTTTAAGTAACATTTTTTACTAGACAGTTAAAAAGATCAGTAAATCCAGGTGATAGTATTCACATTGTTCAGTCTCACAGAATTACCACGTTCCAGGAAAAGCAGATTTTTGTTTCAATAGATGAATGTATTATTTTTAGCAGATTTAATGGGCTTTAATACTATGTTAGAGAAGCTTTCTTTTCAAAGTCTCAAATTCCAGGGTTTTTTTATTTCTGCAAGAGAAGTACAGTATAATACTATTTATTTGAAATATTTTTGTTTAAATGGTGGTTTAGTGTGTTGTAGTAATCACAGATAGCTAATTGCTTTTTATATACTAAGGATTGTTTGGTGTTAGCAAGGCTTACTTAAACAAATACAGTGCTGGAAAGTGTCCTGTATGTGACACAAGTTTTGTACTTAATGCATTTGTGCATTGCCTTTCTTTTTTCCCACTAAGATTTTGTACACAGGCTTTGTAGTAACCATGCCAAGGAAAGATTCCTTGTTCTGTTACTCTGCTCGTTACCACATAAGCAGTAATCTCTGCCACACTTATTCTGATTCTATAGCAAATGTTCACACACTGAGTTTTGTCTTGCTTTTAATATTTAGATAGAGGTTGGAGCTCTCTGTATTGAGGTAACCTATCAGCCAGTTCATGCAGTGGCATTGTTTGTTTAAGTGCATTCTCTGATAAGCTTCCTTTTTTTTTTTTTTCCCCCTTTCTTTTTTTAGTTGTAATGCATGGCCAGATGAAATCACAGGAAGAAAACCTCCAGTTTAAAATAGTTGCGACTGCTCAATTCATTTGCAGTATTATTTGCTACAGTTAGGATGCATTTTAAGTGCTGTGCAGTTAGGCTTCTTTTGCAGCTTTCTTATTGGATTGCATGATATCACCATGAGCGTGCTGTTTGACTGCACATTCAGCTGTTTTTGCACAACCATAATCTTCTGTTATGAAGCTGTTCCCAGATATTTTTGCAAGACTTGGAAGTTGAGTAAGGCCTTCAAAGGCAAGGCTTGAAGATTTACGGAATACCTGTGATACGTACAGGAGCATATACGAAAGGCAAACGTTTGGAGTCCAGCTACCTGCTGTAATGAAAAAAGTAAAATTTCTAGGATTATCCTCTGAAACACTGCCCTGGCATTTGTCATCTTTCATGACAGTGTCAGGTTGGTAGGTACCTGATCAGCATGGGAGTTAGGAGAACGTTATCCTGCTTCATTTGAAATACATCCAACTCAAAGCAGTCACAGTATCTGTGGCATTGTGCCATCACACGAAAAACCTCCTAACTCTTCAAGGGGTAGGAAGGAAAAACTGCTTATGTGCCTCAACAAATCTGTGCTCTTTTACTCTCTCCTTCGTTGTAACTAGACTTTAGCTGGAGTACTGACTGTTACTTACAGCTTTCCTGGGCAGTTGCTCCAGTGATGCAGTGGGAATTTCACATGACTTTTGTCCTCCTTTTTGTTTGCACTCAGCTTTCTTTACAAGAACAGCCCAAAACCAGTTTGCAGACTTAAGGCAGTGCCCTAGTATCCACCATATTTATTCCTTACTGAGGGAGATCTTCATCTGGGAATTTTGAAAATCAGATGAACTCTCAATTTTAAAATAATACTTTGGCTGTTTGCTGATTGCTGCCAAATGTATTTTCATATTTTTCAAGTTGTGTTCTGCAGCTTGATGCTATTAATGAACGAGGATAGAGAGCAATCTCTGGGTGATTGTGTCATGACCAGCTGCTTGGATCTCTGAGCTTTAAGGGCCAGAAGATGAGGGAGGGGAATGGTTACTACTTCATGTTTGCATTTTATAAATAAAAATTAATGTTTGGTGTCACTCATTCAAATTGAGATCCTAAAGGTCTCATTACTTTACTATATGACACACTGGACAGTATCTATTCTGTTAAAAGTAAATTGTGAATAGCTTATGTAGCATTCAGCGATGTGTTTGTGTCCCTGACAAGTTTACACCTTACACTAGGTAATGCTTGAGACCATTTGCTTTTGACATGCTCTTTGGTTTCTTCAGTATGTTACATAATCTGTAACAATCAACCTTCATATTTAGACAGTGAAGTATGAATAGTAGACTTAAACTTACTGTTGAATTCCTTGGAACCTGAGCTTTGATGTTCTGGCATATTCTCCAAAATAAATTAAACTGTTTCCAAAGGAATCTTGCATGTAGCATGTAAACAGCCTAACTTAGTCATGAGGTTGTTCTTTGTATCCTAAGTCAACGTAGTTGTCTGTGAGCAGTCTGTGTGTGTCTGTGGTACAGAAACACCCAAGCTAGCTCTGTTGAGCCTGCATTTTTTTTTAAATTTTATTTATTAATTGTTTAAATTAATGAATTTTGAAGGTGAATTTATCTGTCTGATTTCTTTTTGTATCCATACATGTAGCTTAGTGTTTTTGAAATATCCACACTTCAATATTAGAAGTGTAAAAAAAGGGTATTTGCTGTGTGTTTCAGAAGTTAAAAAAGGAGGAAGGAAAAGAAAAGCCAAAGCAGCTGAGCCAAAGCAACCCAAAAAGCCTCCTGCTAAAAAGGAAAAAACAGCCAAGTCAAAAGGCAAACAAGAAAAGATCACAGATTCTTTTAAAGTCAAAAGAAAAGTGGACCGCTTTAATGGTGTATCTGAAGCCGAACTTCTGACCAAGACTCTACCTGATATTTTGACTTTTGATCTGGACATTGTAATTGTAAGTAACTCACAGTTACAAGGTTAGGTACAAAAGTGAATAGTCTGTACTCACTGGTTATGATTTACATTCTTTCTGCTTACTTATCTGTATTGCTTATATGGCAAGATCTTGCAAGATAAAGTATATAAACTCTTTCCTGTGTGTTGAGCTGCTTTGCATTTTCTGTTAAAAATGACAGTAACATAGCTCTAATTTCTGAGAAGTCTAAGGCTTACATATAGCAGCACACAGTCATGAAAGACCGTTACTTGACACTTTATTTACTGGAAGCACTACATCAGTGGCTTGGAACACACAGTGAGCTGATCTTCTGACATTGTGCATCCAAATGAGATGCTGCTGTAAAATTGTCATTTTTAAAAAAATAATGATGGAAGGTACCATTAACAGTTTTGTTTATTGACAGTAACTTAAAGAGAATTGAATAAACATCCTTACTGTAACTTGATTAAATTCCTGACTAGCAAGCCATGTTCTTATCGTTAAAATGAACTGGTATCTTTGTAGATTGGCATAAACCCTGGCTTGATGGCAGCTTACAAAGGACATCATTACCCTGGACCTGGAAACCATTTTTGTACGTTTAGTTTTCCTTTCTTCTTACAGAATTTGCAGAACTTTGTTAGAACTTGTGGCGTTCTAATTAAAGTGGTTTGGGGTTTGGTTTTGGCTTTTCTTTTTTTGGATGCAGAGGGATTTTGCTTTTAACCATCCAAGAGTGACTTAAATCCCATAACTACTTCTGTTAAATACTGTACATAAAAAGTAATTTTCAGTGCAAGTTTAGAATTGTCATGTGAATGCAGTATTGCCAAATAACTTATTGGCGTATTAGTGTGCAACATAAAGAATAAGATTAAACCTCTAGTACTTGAGTTATCGAGGGATTAACTTCTATTAACTAATAATAGGCATTAACTTCTGACATAAAATAAAAAATACATGCATTTTCCCAAAAATGCATTTCAGTAAGCCCTATTCTGTTCACATTTATTTATCTCTTCTAAACAAGCTTTCTAACTGATGAGAAAGCAAAAACGATTGTCCTTTCCCAGCAGGCATATGCATCTAACGTACCTGATTCTCTAGACATATTTTTTCATAGGTATTTTTCCATTTTAAGTAACATTTTCTGCAGTATGTTCTCATAAAGAAAGATCATACTTGAACTCAGAAATTCTCTGTTTTGTGCACTGGGATCCATCCCAGCTGTGGTGGTAGAGAGCTCCATTCCACGTGGGCTCATTTGCAGCCCTGTGATGCTCATGCCAAAATGCTTCTGGGTGTCCAGCAGACTTGTAAATCAGGCTTGGGCATTTCTCTAGTTTTCAGCTGCCTAGCCCAACTAATAGCCCTCTTTTCCAAGAAGCAGACCAGGTATGCATGCTCTGACAAATCCATGTGTCTGTAACCTTCCTGAATCATTAGGAGCTAGCTGTGGTTAATTTGTGTTTAAGAGATTGGCAGTGGGTATCACCAAAACTATACTGTTTTATGCTAAATATGAGTGTAAGGTGTCAGCAAGTTCTGTTGGAAAGGCCCAGTGCAAGAAGTGATGGCAGGGTTGTAAAGGAAAGCTGACATGTGCTTGCCACATTCTTTCCCACAAAATCCATACTTACCACATTCACTCCTGCTTAAGTGAACTGCAAATCTAAAGCTCTGTGCTGAGCTTTTGGAATAAAAGACTGGTTTCCATACACAGGATCATGGCGAGGAATTCCTGTTGTTCACTAGGGATTTTCTAACCTCTTGCAGCAGATTAAGTAATTTTGGCTGGTTTAAACTTTTCCGGATAGCGCAATAGTCTTCCCAAATTAAGTGGTGCACTGTTAACATAGATTCTTCTTTAGCATTCCAGTACTCTGATAGTCGAGGGGTTTTTTTGGCTTTGTTTTCTTTTCCTTAGAAAAATGGAAATGCTTATCTTCCTCCTTCACAGGGAAGTGTCTGTTCATGTCTGGTCTAAGTAATGAACAGCTGAACCATATGGATGACCACACCTTGCCACATAAATATGGGATTGGATTTACAAACATGGTTGAAAGGACAACACCTGGAAGCAAAGACCTCTCCAGGTAGGATAACAAGGGAGAATGTAATGCTTGTTAATGAATTAATAGTTGTGATTATAATTTTGAGTACTTTCTCTTTTAGCAAAGAGTTTCGTGAAGGAGGGCGAATTCTGATGCAGAAGTTACAAAAGTATAAACCTCGTATAGCGGCTTTCAATGGAAAATGTGAGAACCTTGACCTTTAAACTAATTCATTCTGTCAGCTTTTTTTGGTTGTTGTTGTTCACTTAATCCTATCTTCTTTTCATTTTAGGTATTTATGAAATTTTTAGTAAAGAAGTTTTCGGAATAAAAGTTAAGAACCTGGAATTTGGACTGCAGCCACACAAGGTGCCAGATACAGAAACTGTAAGTATTGAGACTGAGAAATGAAAACAGGGCAGTTCATTCTGGTTATTTCAAAACTAAGGAATTCTCAGGACTTGCACACACTTACAGTAACATCAGCATTTGCCCAAAGTGCAAGGGACGTGAAAGGCTTTTACTTAAATAAAGGGGAATAGTGCAATTTTCAGATACAGTTTCCCAAGAAAAGTTTGCAAATATGAAGGAGCTGCATTAATAGATGTATTACGGTCAGTAGGTTAGTGCATTCTCTGAAGACTATCTAAAATATAAATAAAACATACATGTTTTTATCATGTGTCATCTACTTTCATCTGGTTCTCTGTGTCGAATTCCCTTATGTTTGTATGACTGAATTTTGATACTGACCATGACCATGGTGCTGGTAGTGTCACAGTGCAGGAGAAAGTAACAAGCCCATCACTGTGCTCATACACACTATGGTTACAGCGTTACTGGATCTAGGCATGCCCAAGTCCTTCCATCAGACTCGGTCTTCTTAAGCTGATTGGCAGCTTGAAGTTAAATTGGACAGTTAAGATAAAGCAAATAGTTTGATGAAGTATATTAGTCATAGACACCTAGTGCTGGAAAACATCTCGAGAGACCAGCTATGTGTCATCAGAAATAGGTTTCTTTAATGTGTTCTTATAAACAGGTTCAGGCAAAGGCAGTTACACTACCTGCCAAGGTAGCTTATTGCAAAGTTTTCATTGCCTTGTCAGTTCAAAAGTTGGGGTGCTTTTTATTTCTGTCCCAAATTACTAGTGCTGCAAGTTTAAGCTCAATTTAAACTGTCCTCTAAAGGTGAAGTGTTGCCATCAGAGCCTGAAGAACTGTTGGTGATAAAGGGCTTGCTTCTTAAGTAGCTCTTAAAGACTTCTGCAGTACATGTAATTTGCAAGAAAGAGTAGTAATCCTCTTTACTAGTACTCATTCATAAATACTGCATGGTAACAAAGGTATTGGATGCAGTTCTTTTTTCCTGAACTGACTTTGTCTTTGGTTAGAGCTGTTGGCAGAGATAGAGATGCTTAAGTCGGCTTCAGCCACGCTAACCCTGTAGTTTCAGACCCTGGCAAGTGTGATGCAGGCGCCCTTGGCTAAGGAGCCAGGCCTGTTAACCTGTGGTGCCTCCCTCAGCAGTTGCATGCTGTTTGCATGCTGTCACGTATTGCTCTGTGGACTTCCTGGCTCAGAGCTCCGCTTGCTCAGGGAGCTCTGGGCGGTGCTCCACTCTCCAGCGTACACTTACAAATTGGACTTCTTGTAACACATGCTGGTACTACTCCAGCACATGAACAACTGGTTAAAAGTGTCCTCTCTCCAGCAGCTGGTAATTGGCCCCTTTCTTCAGCACAAGACACCTAGCTGGGCAAGAAAAATGAAAGGCTCCTTTTATCCTTTTCCACAACCACCCGTGACATGAGTGGAAGTTTGTAAAAAGGTTAAAACAGTGAGCTTAACAGTTAAAGTTCTTCTCAATGCACTAAATATTAACTCATAGCTCAGGGACAAGTAATGCTAATTTTCCTGCTCTTTGTCTCAAGCTGTGCTATGTTATGCCGTCATCCAGTGCAAGATGTGCTCAGTTTCCTCGTGCACAAGATAAAGTTCACTATTACATAAAGCTGAAGGATTTACGGGATCAACTGAAAGGCATCGCACCAAACACAGAGGTACAGGAAGTGCAGTACACGTTTGACTTGCAACTTGCACAAGGTATAGTCATTATTTTTTTAATTCTTTATTAAAAATGTAGCATAATGTACAACACAACTAGCAGTTTCCCCAAGTAAAAAGAAAGAAGGAATTTAAGGGGATGGGGGGAAACATGCCATCTTCTCTAAATCGTGTGGTGTAGGATTACAGATTCCATTCTCTTCTTAATACAGTCTTAATTATCTAAGGGGACCAGGGATTGTCTTGTAGAATATGTAGTTCTCTGATAGAAATGCTCTTTGATCATTTTTATTTTGAATATTAATATTTGAGGTCTTCTCTTTTGGCAGAGGATGCTAAGAAGATGGCTGTCAAAGAAGAAAAATACGATCCAGGTTATGAAGCAGCGTATGGCGGAGCTTACTGTGACCGTCCACCATACGAAGGTGAACACTGCGATTTCTCTTCAAATGGAATTGGTAAAGTGCGGTGCTTGGGGTGTTCAGTCTGTAAACCATTACTTACGAACAAATACTTAGTGGTATTAACTGCCTTTTTTAAATCTGTATTTTATATTTTTTATTTGTTTTAGCAGCAGGCAATCCACAGTACTGTGAGGGGTCATCCTTCGGCGAAGTTCCTAATGGACAATGGATGACACAGTCCTTTGCAGACCAGATTCCGGAGTTCAGTGCTGGTATGATACGGGAAGAAGAGGGAAGCAGCGCATGAGAGCTGTTTCTTCTCGGCTATGCATACATGCTGCAGTTTTAATGCAGTGCTCAAGAGTGGTACCTCGGTTCTCCAACTGAAGCGTTTTAATAGTATTTTATCTCCCCTAGGTATTTTATTATAGTCCAAAGTAAGTGTGTGGTAGGCTCAAATCAATGAACTAGATAATTTTAAGGAACTGTCCAAACTTTTTCTAAAAAAGTTAGCCCTTTTTTGTATATGAGTTTTATATTTAATGTATACCATTTCTTGCGGTTTTTGACAAATTGCTTTCTCATTTGTGAAGATTTCTTTGGGGCGTTAATTTTATTCCATAAATTGTAATGTAGTGGTTAACAGCAGCAGCATACTTTTTACTGATGCCTGAATATTTGGATATCTCATAATCCTTTTATATCTGGAAGGGGAAATGGGAAGTGTACCCTTATCTTACATGAAGTGGTGTTTTTAATCATGCACAGTTAAGCAAATTGTGCTTTTTTAAAGTCTGCCTTTTACCTTCTTAAAAAGTGCAGAAAGTTGTGTTCTGCAGCTGTGAGTACTGAGTATTTTCTGGGTGGGAAGAGAGCTCTGTCTATTTAGTGATTGGACTGTATTCAGGATTAAGGGAGTGGAGACATCATCTCAAGTCACAACACTGGGGAGGAAAATTAGTGTTGCGCAAGACAGGGCCTAAATGTTCTACCTGAGCTGTCTTAGGGTAAAGTGTCCCTACCACTCCATCTCTTTCCCCCTTATATTCCAATGTAAGGACCTGAAATTCCTTTAAAAAAAGTCAAACTAAAAAAACCTAAAACAAACAACAGTGGTTCCTGAATTCTGTGGCATTTAAACTCTTGGTCATTCCTCTGTGATTAGTCTCTTCACCTGACCTTTAGCAGGAGACAACCCCTTTGAACAGATTGCATTGCAGGGAACTGGAAGACCATATTCCCTTTAAAAATCACATACAGCTACGTGGTGTAAATTGGATACAGTTAGCACAGGGTGAAAGAGGCTTGCAAGTTAGCAGTTTCAAATGTACAGTGCTCTTCAATCTGTAAGACCTCAGAGGGCGTTCTCCTTATTCCTCTAACATAAAAAATACTAAGTTAAATGTAAGGGCAGCTGTTCCATGAATAAGTGAGCTGTAGAAACTACAGCTCTCTTCTGAAGAACTCGCTTAAACGATACACATTTTTGGCCAATATTATTGACTGAGAAAGAAGTGATAGTCCATGCTTGTGCCTAACCATCATCTTCTTTCCCTCTTGTATCATGTGAGGAAGAGATGAAGTAAAAGCAATAAGCTGATCAAAACATTGCAGTTTTGATGATCTTATGACAGTAGGTGCTTCACATACTTGAAAAAGTAGATACAAACAGTATCTCCACAATCCACGCTGGTCAGAGATTCCTGTACTGGTGCGTTTACTCCTATCCTCACAGCCAGTGACAGTTGTCATGCATTGAGTGTGACTAGTTAGCGTAGATTCTAATCCTGCTGTAACAGCTCTCACTGAGATCACACACTGTCAACCTGTTGTGAGGCAGGCATGATGTTTACAGTTTCTTCCCAAATTATGTGGCTTAATTCTGAGCGTCTTAAATCAAGAAAGTGTGTGTTATGATTCTGACTGTGTTTATTAGCTTCAGCATTAAGCTGTTCAGTATATTGTCAAAAAGGTATAGGACTTGTCTTATCTGTTATTTAAAGTGTACTGTATCATGTATTGCTGTTTACATGGATGTTTTCCTGCAGGTGCTCTAAGTATCTTGCATCAGGGATTTGTTACATTCAATTTTGTTTTTCAACAGAATTAGAAGCATGTAATTAGCACTGCTGAACATGTAGCACAGTAGGATATAACTACTGTAAGCCTATCCTGTTTGATTGGAAGGGAATGGCATCTGTCAACAGAGTCAACTACTAGGTTATCTAGGTATAAAATACCGTTAAGTGTACAATGACCATGTCACTAAATATTGCAGTTCTCTGTGTGCTCCCTCAGAACTGGTGCTCTTTTCATTACAGTAACACAGAAGTTCTTAATTTGTCTTAAATCTATCAATGTTTCACAATAAAATCAGGAATTGTATTGCAGTGTCTTAAAATGTGCTTTTGCATCTTGCTAGCAAGGGTCTCAGTGCACTGCAGGACATGTCAACTGCAAAACAGCGTCATCATGCAACAGAACTCTACTCATTAAAATGCTGCTTAGGTTTTTATTTCAGGCTGTTTAATGTGGGCTAGACAACTAAAGACACCTTGTATGTCATACTTCAAGTATTTCCTGTGTAGATTTTTCTACCAGCAGACAGCAGTCTTATTTATAAACACCTTACATTAAAACACACTGTCTGGCACTGAATTTCACCTCTGTAAGTGTTTAATGGAAGTACTCCATTGTCAGTAACCTTGTTTCCTTATGTTATGTGAAAGTCAAGATAATCTGAACTGTCAATCCAGCCTCCCCCTCCAGCCATACGCACACAAAACTGATCGTCATTTATTCATATATTTAACAAATACTTAGTTTTCTAAAATCAGTTAATTATAAAACATGTTGCATTTCAAACTATTACATACTGAAACTGCTTAAATGCATCCATACACTAGGTTTTGCAGTATCAGCTGTCAGGACGAGTTAGTTTGAACTTCCCTGAAGGGTCAGGAATAAACCAGTTTTCCCAGATATCAGTGTGAACACTGGGATAGTCCCAAGGTTTGTATCGCCCATTCCAATGAAGTAACTTAGCTTCCTGAAGAAAATGCTCTGAGTAACGGGTATCAGGACTCCAACCTGCGTGGGTAGATTAAAAACATTCTAAAAAAAAGTTTTTAATAATGAAAGACACTGTAGAGTGAGGTAAATTCAGGGTTATAGTTGTGGGGTTTTTTTGTTTTTTTTTTTTTTAAGAAGTCTGATTGGTATGGTTTTCATCTGTTAATAGATAACTAGTTGTATCCTACAGCAGCTTTTTTCAGCTTCATGTCTCAATGCTGCATCAGCAAAAAATCTCAGAAATTTTCTTCTCAACACTTTTAACATCTTGGCATAGCTGGAGTTAAAAAAAAATCCTTTTACTATTCATTTTCCTACAGCAGCTAAGCCATTATCTTTTTCCCAGGATAATTCACCATTCCCAGTTGAAAGGCTACTACATCCTTCAGAACGCTGAACAGACAAACTGCCAGGCACCCTGCCCTCTTCCACTGTGCCTGCTAAAAGAGCAGCTGTTTTTTTCAGTCTCTCGATATATTCGGATCTTTCATACGTTCTTGCTGTAGTTTATGACACTATAGGTTAACTGGTCTGCCAACACGTAACTTTGTCTTTGGTGGTTTTTTCCTTTTTTTGTCCAATTTAATGGCTGTTAGGGTTTTGAGTTTTTTGTTGGGGTGCCACTATTTTGTGTGCTCGACCTGTTAAGATACTTGCATAGTGACACCTGTGGGGAACCCCCACATTCTGTCCCACCCTGCAGAAAGCAGGACTAGTGAGTGGGGGCGGGGGAGCAGAGATTACCATACTGCGTGTATCTGAGGTATGAAGTAATGCGCTGATGTACAGTTACGTAGGCTCCTATATTGGAATCTTACAAACCACTCTACTTAGTTCCAACTGTAAACAGTGGGAAGAAACTTACCAAGATGCCTTATGTGCCACATAGGATTAATAGTGGAATACTTTCCATGAAATACAATCAGCATTGGAGAGGTTGCCACACCTCCCCCAAGGGTGCTGCTGTAGAGGTTTTCCCTACCAAAAAAAAAAAAAAAAAAAAGTCAAAACCTCAAACAAAGAATCATTAGTACAAAAGGCAGAAGATTAAAAATAAGTATTCTGGCAAAATTAAAAATAATTTTGAATAGACCAGTTTTCAGCTTACTCCTTCCTAATGCTGTATGTGCAACTCCAATTCCATTGAGTAAATCGTTGCTACCAAGCAAAATGGGAGTCAGACCCAACATGAAGCCAATTACTTCTACACACGCCTATGGTCCACAGGGCTGACAAAGTTTATGGTAGGAAAACAGCCATTAATATAAAAGGAATCAAACATAATTTAGCCAGCTTTCGTAAGAAAATGTACATGTTTCCATGTGTTTCATTCCCTCTTTCTTCCCCTTCCCCCAGCTTTTGGATTCATAAATTACTTGCAAATCAGATTTTGCCATAGTCTAGTTCGTATAAAGTAACACCTAAAGGACATCCTTTTCCTATGAATTGTGTGATAAATCCAGGGCTGGATAAAGCCAAACGGCTGAAGGAGAGGCATTAAGGAGGTAGCAGCCGGATGGCTGGTCACAGCATGCTGAGGGCCTGGTTGGCCAGTCAGTACATGGGCAAAGCCACCCCACCTCAGGGACACTGTGCCACCCGCCAGGTCCAACGAGGAGGAAACCTGTGAAGTGCCAAGAAACTCTTTGAGGCCACAGAACAAACAAAAAACCAACCTCCCTTCAAAACTGGGTTTCAAGTACTAAGCCACTTGTTTCACTGTCATTTCAAAATCCAGCTAAAAGGAACATGACTGTGTTATTAAGGTATAAAATCAACTTTATAGATAAAATTTGCAGTAATGCTTATGGAGTTTTTTCAAACTCAGAAAAGCACAGCAATAGCTTGACAGGGTATGTTACATAAGCAGAGTTTGGCTTTTCATTCCTTCAGATTATCATTTGTGTCTCTCCTCTGTTCCTTTCTGAAACTAACAAGTAATGGACATAGTCCAGTAGCACAGGCTATTCCCTTTTAGTTTAGCCCTACTAAATTTAAATTTAACCCTCTGCAGAGAAAGAAGACAAATGCAAAGTTCACGAAGACAGGTTAATAGTGAACTAACATGAAAAATGAACAGTGATGGTTTTACTGTGTCATGACTTACTCGTGGTCATTGCCAAAAAGATACCTTTCACATCAAATTTCATTCCTCTATAGAAAAAAGTGTGTTCTCTATTGGTATTTAAGAAATATGGTGTCCAATTACAGTTTGGCTGACATTACAATAGGAGAGACCCCACACAACCAAGGAAACGCTCCTCCTTGAAGCCAGCCTCAGGAGGGGAAGATCCTAAGTGGCTTGATCCCAAGAAAGGCTGGTCACCCAAACCAAGAACCACATGTTCTCGGTGTCCCTCAGGATTAAGTGTGGCTTCTGATTAAACACAAGACTAAAATTCCAGGTGGCTATTTCCTGGTACACAATTGGTCAGATTTAAGCAGATGGAAATTCTGGAACATGAGTTACTTTGCTTGATGAGATCTCAAAGACAGCATGCTTGGAGTTAAAAAAAATTGTAAGGGCTTTTAAATTTTAAACTGTAAACTGAGTATTAAAAGTAAAGCGCAAAAGTAGACTTCTACACATACTCTACATTCCTTTGCATCCACTTTTCCAACTGTTTTGTAATCCGCTGATGTTTCCATTCGGTCATGTTAGCAACAATTACTCCAGGATTAAAGGAGCAGGTGCTGGGGCTGATGCCAAGATCTCTAATTGCTTGCTTTCTGTAGTCCAGGAATCCCATGTATGTGTTCTAAGAAATAAAATTAAAAAAAAAAAGTTCATTCCCTACAAATCTCTTACCTTCATAAGTGTAAATGCATCTCTCTGACACTCTCATGGAGACCAAATACACGCTCCCAAAGCTGAGTTTCTAGATGACTGTTACCTGTCTCAATTTCTCCATTTCTGTATAACACAAGGATAAAATGCAGAATGCTTCCAGCTACTGAATTACTTTTTCCACAGTATTGTCCCATGGCAGTTTGATAAGGCTCTTCCCTCACCATGTGTTTATCTTTCTGTGGTGTACTCTAAATGTACTAAAAGCATCATGCTTGTATAGCATTAATGCTAGAGGGACTCCCTGACAACTCTGGGGACCTCAGCTCAGGAATTAGCCGTTAAACTTCATTTCCCAAATTTCATTCCCAATTTGACTAATACAAGTATCATCTATTCTGTCTTCATTAGATGTTTGATAAGTGCTTATGATCTACTGATAGCAAAATATCAAACAATGTAGTACAATCCAAAGAACAGACAGAGATTTAAATTATTAGAGGAAACTCTGCATAGCATTACAGAGTTCCTATAGAAAGTAGTTCTTATTTACTTGTAAAAATATTACAAAACTATGCAAAAATGTAACTTTCACTTTGGGGAAAATGTATAAAATCATCTTACATTTCTGGGTAAATACATTCATTATTAGAATTTCAAAATAGCATCTTACCTGCATCCCTACACTTCTAATCATTTCATGTGTAGAAGGCAGATCACAGTCATCTGAAAATGCTGCAGCATGTCCCGGAGCTAACTTAGTGTCGTAGAGTTCCTGGATGTCACCTGATTACAGAAAGGTCAAAAGCATAAGAAGAAACCTACTTACTTAACTACTACAGAGCTGACAGGGTAACTTCTGTTCTCCTGTCACGAACACACCAATTTTAGGGGATAGCCCAGATACCAACAAAGGCTGAATCTTGTAATACGGGACAATTTTCAAATTTGAGTCCTGTACCTGGATGTCTAAGGTCTATCTTTAGCTATTATTATCGGTATTCAATACATCCATATTCTGAATGTCCAAAATCAGCCACAGCAGAAGCCAGTTACACTGTTAAGCAGCCTGGTTACCAAATTCTGCATTTATAGAACTCGTTATTAAGAGAGGAAGGGCACAGACAATTTTTCTGAGCCTCTTTCAAGTCCCACTTCAATCTCTTGCACAAATCGGGTTTTTCTGGTGTTATTGTGTTTATACTTCCCAGTAAGTCACCTGGATTCCCACCACTGGACAGCTGAAATGTGCCTGTCACACCTGACCATGCCCGCTGGCTTCACAGACCACCCAACTCCTTCCTGGTGGAGTAAAATAATGTAACACATGGTATCTCGCTCCTCACCTGACTAGCAGGTACCCATGATGTGCCGGAACAGTTTCAGGGCAGGCAGGAAGCACAACACTGCCACAGCAATTAATTGAGTGAATCTGCATCCAAACCCTTTACAGCTACCAGCTTTGCTGCTGAGCATGGGTCGGTCACAGGTAGGATGAGTTATCTTGGAAGGCCACATATGGCCCAGCAGCCTGAGGCGAGCTCATTAAAACACCAGTAACCAAAAACATTCCCCCTACTGCAAACACTGGAACTACTACTTCTGAAATAAGCAGAGATTTTTTATTTTTCTGAACTCATCAGCGGCTGGAAAACTTGCATTAGGACTCATGCCTCGCCAAGAAGTAGAATTTAAATTAATGGGACACCTAATTGTTGAAGATCAACTTGCTTTGCTAAGTATTTTCTCCTGATTCCAAATAGCTTCTGTTTTTCAAGAGAGAAGCAGAAAAAGAAGGAAAAAAACCCAACCAAACAATTCTGGGCTGACACCCCAAGTTCAGTATGTTTCATGCTTACTGCTTTGCAGAAAGCAATGACCAACAAATAAATGGTCCCAAAGTTAAAACCCAAAAACCCCATTCGCTCCTTATCCCATAAGAAGTTTCGTTCACTCCCATTGCAGAGATCGCAGACAGAAAGCACAGCCTCACATTGCAGCCGAGACCCAGGGAGCTGCTGCCAGAACGGGCTCCCTCCCTCCACGTCACTCCCACATGTCCATCTTTATTCCCCTCTTCTGGACCCTGTGATTGTTTGTCCCAAGTGTGAGCAAGATAGGCTGGCTGGAGCAAAGGGGAAAAAAACAAGGGGGGGAAGGTTTGGGTTTTGGGGTTGTTTTTTTTTGTACTGCTAGTCTTCCGCCAGGTCAACCAGCTGAATCAGCTTATTCTGCAGCCACACAACTGCAGATATGACACAAGTGACAGGAGCTGCCTGGGGACAGGAGAGACCACTTCCACCAGCAGCAGCCTACCAGCAGCTGTAATGTGAAACTGCACCTTTATCCTGTAGCTCCAGAAACACTTATCGGCTGACATAAGCTGACACCCCTAATGGAAGAGAAATCCCTACCTCCCCTCTTTGCCTAGACGTGCTGCCTTGACTTCTACCAGGGAGTAATTCAGGCCAAAAGTAACCACATTTCTGCCGAATGCCTGTGCAGGTGCGAGGAGGGATGCAGGGGCAGTGGTGGGCTCAGCTTGAAGCGCTCATGAAAGTAGAGTGTTAAATGAAGGCTTTAAGAACCTTTCAAAGAGTCAAATATTGCTGTTACCCACTAATGACAGAAAGAACAAAGCCAAAAAGCAGAGATAACCACTGGAAACACACATGTTGAAGAACTGTGATATGACGCCCACTGCAAATTAAAATGAGACAGACAGAGCAGATTAATCCTATTTTATAAAGCAGCCAACAGCAGCCCCTTTAATGGCAGATGTTCTGAAATCTGCCACTAAAGAGACAAAACTATAAAACGGTACAAAGAAGCAGTGGAGAATAAAATTATACTTTTGTCATGTGTAAATTCACCAATCTTAATGTTCTTACAGCAAAGATTAATTTAGGCCAAAAAGTTTATTATAGTTATACTCAGTCATTTGCAAAGAAAATTTTCATCAGAACGTCCCTTTGATGTTTAACAAGGATAGGTAAAGTGGTTTTGCTGTCCCTGTGTAACTGGGCCTGGCTAGGATAGAGTTAATTTTCTTCATAGCAGCTCATATGGTGCTGTGGTTTAGATTTTTGATCAAACCAGTACTGACAGCACAGTAATGTTCCAGCTTTTGCTGAACAGCACAAGCACAGCACCGAGGCCTTTTCTGTTTCTCACCCTGTCCCTCCAGTGACCAGATCAGGGGGTGCTCAATAGGCTTTGCGAGGACACAACCAGGCAGATGATCCAAACTGACCAAAGAGATAATCCACGCTACAATGTCACGCTCAGCAATAAAAGGGGAAAGAGGGGGTCTTGGGAATGTTAGCCAGCTCTTGCTCAGGAGCTGGCTGGCACCAGTCTATCCACCAGAAGTGGTGAGTGATTGCCTTTACATCACTTTTGTTTTCTTCTGTTTTCTTCAATTTATCCTTCACTTATTGAACAATTATTTGTTTTATGTTGACCCTCAAGTTTTCTTCCTTTTATTCTTCCTTTTCTGTTCCCCCACCCCACTGAGGGTGGGGATGCTGGGGGAAGCGAGTGAGCGGCTGTGTGGTGCTCAGCTGTCCACCAGGGTTAAACCACAACACTGATTAAAAAACATTCTAAAATAACATGAAAACAATAGGATAAAACAAGGGATGACAACTCCTCTGCAGAGAAAAAATATACTGGGAAACTGAAGAGAAAAAAAACCCATAAATTAACCTTTAAAAAAAAGAATTGCTCCTCTAATTAGATTGGGGGGGGGGGGGGGGGGGGGGGGGCAGATTTTTCAGGATTTGAATGTCTACTAACTGCTCCCTTTTTTTAGGAACCCTGAAATCTTTGATCATGATTCTGCAAATTGCTACGGATTCTGAGCTGAAGATGCTCAAAATCATATTTTGAATGTCTGGAATTTTAACCCTCTTATTTGAGTACATTCCTCCTGTTCTCAAGAACAGCAATTCTGGATAAGGAACTGGTAGCATCTGTGGGAATCTGAATACAAACAGGAAATGCACATCACATACTTCACAAGAAATATTGCAGCATCTAAGTGAAATACATGGTATCTTTCAGCCGTTGCCCAGATTCAGTTAAAATGAAACCCATACAGACGATTTTGATCAAAATCAACTATTCAAAAGATATATATATATAGAAGTTCTTCTTCAGACTTTCCTTTAAATAAACAGATCATATGTAGTTTTCCTGAATGCAACACTCCTAATAGCTGCCTTTGTTTCCATTATATCTCTTATTTCCAAATGACTGTAAAAGCTGCAATAACTTTGATTTTAACTCTGCTAGAAACTGCTTTTTGGATGACAGCTTACCTTGAACAATGATATCATCATCCAAATATATTACTTTCTCATGTTTCTGGATAAGCAAAGGAAGATAAAATCGAACGAAGTTCAGCTATTAAACAGAAAAAAAGGTAAAAACTAAATGGTAAAGCTGTTTATTGTAGTAGTCTCACACTTCTGTCTCTACCAACAATCACTTATAATTCCCCTTTTCATTGAGCACTAGCCAGCAATCATTGGCTTCCTTGCTCCCACTTTTACTACTATCTTTACTAGTATCTCAGATCCACTATTATTATTATTAATCCCTGTTTTATTTATTACAACCCTAACCAAGCAGCCCAAAACAGTTGCTTCTTCACAGAATCACAGAACCTTTTAGTTTGGAAAGGGCCTTTTGAGATCATCTTGTCCAACACCTCTTCTCAATGAGGGTTCGCCTGAGCAGGCTGCCAGTTTGGTTTTGAATACATCCACAGATGGAGACGCAACAGCCTCTCTGGGCAACTTGCTTCAGTGTTTGACCACCCTCAGCATAAAAAAACCCAAACAAACAAACTAAAAAACCAAACAAACAAAAAAGCTTTTTCTTGTGCCAGGAGGAAACGTCATATGTTACAGTTTCATTTGTGCCCATTACCTCTTGTCCCTCCCCTCAGGTATTTATACACATTGATAGGATCTTCCTGAGCCTTCTCTTCCACAGGCTGAACAGCCTCAGCTCTCTCAGCCTCTTCTTATATAAAAGATGCTCCGGTCCCTTAATCATCTTTACAGCCCTGTGTTGAACTTCCCCCAGCAAGTCTGTATCTTTCTCGTACTGAAGAGCTCAGTACTGGACATAGTACTCCAGATGCAGCCTCACCAGCCTGAATAAAGAGGAAGGATCACCCTCCTGGACCTGCTGGCAATGCTCTTCCTGATGCATTTTTACAGCATATATCACACAAAATACTTCAAATTTAATAGTGTCATCATTCCACCCTGGAGGAATGATATGACTGGTGGTGCAGACTGGGATAACTTCTACGATAACTAAGAACACAGCAGAGGGAAAGGGGACTGAAAACATAAGAACAACCATATTCATTCGGACCGCTTTACCCAGCACCTGCCTTCAGAGTTGTCCTAAGCAGATGCTCAGTGAAAAAGAACAGATCAAGCATACAAAAAAGTTGCTCCAGGTGTTCTCCTAGCTTTCAGCTGTTTTCAGCTCAAGGGATTTCCTGCACCAGAGGTGATCTGCCTAAATATAAACTTCAGTCCTCACTGAATCCCTGTAAATTTTTACATTCACAAGACCTTTCAGCAAGGAATTCCAGAGGTTTAGTAGTACTCATTCATGAAAATCACGCAACATTCCTTGTTTGTTCTGACTGTGACTTCTACTAATTTAATCAAACAGCCGTTAGTTTTTGCACTGGAAGAGACAGCGAGCAACCATCCCCCGCCCAGTCCTCCATGCCACTCAGTTCTGTAGATCTCTGCTATTTTCATGCTAGAAGTCACATTTCCAGGTTGAACAGTTTTAATCCACTGACTCCTGGCATGAAATCTTTCCCATATATTAGAAATGTCAAAGGCTCAGCAAAGGGCTGCAAGAATAAACATACTGAAGAGACCTAAACATTTTCTGGGGGTGCTACATCTTTTTCAGATAAAGGGACAAAGATTACACATAGTATTTAGGATGAGGGAAAGCTAAGGATTTGTATTGTGGCATAATGATGTTCTCTGTTTTGATCCTTACTCCTTTCCTAATAATTTCTGACATCTGATTTGCCTTTTCTGACAGCCAGTAATATTTACATTAGTCATTAGCCTCTGAATTAACCCCGGACATGAGCAGAATGCAGCCCGCTCAGCATCACGGAGGCAGAAAGAACACTTAGTAGGTCTTCCCTCTAATGAGCTGTGAATATGTTCTTGAAGATATGACACATTCAAATAACCAAGTTTATGCCACCAAATAATGAGGTCCCAACAGGACAGACAAGCTGCAAGGAGTTTGTTATAGTGCACTTTTCCTTCTTGACTGAAGGTGTAGCGCTTGGCCCCGATATGCTTCTCTAGCTTACATCCCCACACCCGCCATGTAATGGAACAGAGATCTAGGACATTTTAAAGCCTGTAATAAGCATTAAAAACCTTGAAAATTTGTTACGTGGTGTTTATTTACTCACAGGCTGCAGTAGCTCAGGACGTGATGCATCTTGTCTGATTTTTCCTTTTAGTACCATAGGGTTGAATTCCACAACCTTAAATTTTATTTCTTTCAGTTTAGAACTTTCAATCCATTTTCTGTAATAAAAAAGAAGTGATAAAAGAAATACTGAGTGTGTGGCAAGTACTTCCAGAATTAAATTCACAAATTCACAGGAGAATAACAGACCCTGAAAGCCCCCTCTACCTATTCCACCCCAAGATAGAATCACTTATGTCTACAGCTACTGCACATAGGCATTTGTTTCACCTGTTCTTAAAATAAATGAAACAAAAAACAAAACCCAAAAAATGCAGCAAACACCCCACAGCATTTACAAAACCAGAGACTCCACATGTTGCCCAAACACCTCATCTTTCACCACCATTATCATTAGATATTTTTCTAAGCTTTCTTGCTATAGTTAAGGACCATTTTTTCTTATCCTATCTACCGTGCTTTTAAAGCAGAGATTAGCTTTCTCCCTTTGAAGTTTAATGTCCCTCAATATGACTGCCATATCACCTAAGTACATTTTCTTTCAATTAAACTATTTTTTTTTCATTATTTTGTTGGATTTCTTGAAACCATTGCTTATTTTCTACTCTGATCTCTCTTCTAAATCTTTTCTGAAGGAACCTAAAACTAAACGCCACACTCTTTCATCAGCATTAATAGTGTCTGCAAGATCAGAAAAAGTTTCTTCACATCTCCTCTGGTCATATATGTCAGCAAGTATGTCCACTATGATGTATAATTTTTTATATTTTTTTTTAATCAGTATTGTCAGATATCAGTCATAATTCTTTAGTTTTCCAAATGTATGCTACCTGCTTCACCCTGAGCCAACACAATCAGCTGTTCCCACCTGTACTACCTTGTCATTGCCTCTACTGAATTTCATCACATTTTACAGTTCATTTTTCCAGTTAATCACAATTAGTTTGTTTTCAGCTCTTGTCCTCAATATAACAATATAACTGCTCTTTTCTAGCTTCATGCCAACTGCAGATTCATAAAAAACATTCTACATTCTGTCATCTAGGTTACTGATGAACTGGATGGGAAAAACTCACAGTCATTACATATTTTCACTTTGACACAAATTGTGGGTATGCAGGCTACAGAAGTGCAGTAGTCAAAGGTGAAAACTGCTAAGAAATTTGCTTTAATTTTGATTCACACCTTCCTCCTCTTTTAGACAATGTTTCCAAATTTTAACACCCAAACACACTTTCATTACAGGCTTTTTTGGGGCCTCTATAACCTTTAATACATCCTCTTAGCTGACATTAGCTTTAAACAGCAAGTTTTTCTACTCTGAAGCTTAAGTCACAGCACCAAACCAGAGGTAAGTGCAGTGCCATGAAGTGGGATTGTGACAAGTAAGCATGTATGTACTTACCTTACTACAGACTTTTCTGCAGCCAATCTACAAAAGGCAGAGAGGCACAGGTATGGGCATGGTCTGGCCATTTCGCACCCCTTTATACCACTCAGTGCCTTCTGCAGGGCAAAACAGTCCTTTTACCTACACATAGAGAAACATGGGGATTGCTACCAACCGCACTACTTAAATAAAAAGGAGAAATGTTTCTCTAAAAAGCCCTCCAATGCTAAGGAGAACAACCACCTGGTCCTAACTACAGTATGAGACAAAATAAGGCAGGTAAATACCGAATATGTGGGATGGTAGTCTTCAGCCCAACTACGTAGAACAAAACATTAGCCTCTGTGTTGCTGTAGATGCTACTGATTGCTGCTATAGTTGCACCCATTCTGCCTGCAGCAGCACAGATTACAACTGGGATGTCTTCTTCCATTTCCTCAGGACTCTCCAGATCAACTACAAGAAACAAAACTATGCATTATAATAGAAAAATTAGAATCTTTTTATATGAGACTTGGGTCATAGAAATGAGTATGTAGTTCCATAAGCAGCGGAATCCTATCACAATCACCCTGTTTCCTTACCACATCCTATACAGATCTGCACCTGACAAGGCACAAAGCCTAAACTGTTGCTAATCCAGAACTACATGCAGGTTGACTGGGCTGTTGGGTGCCTCCAAACAGAATATATAACAGAGTTCTTGTCATCTTCTACTCAGCAGGGGCACAACTCAGCCTGTCCTCCATGTAGCTGCTTATTCACATGAAATCTGAAGAGATCTGAATACCTTTGAGACTTCAGCTTCTCAGTTATATTTAGTACAAATTGAACTATAGGTTCCAAAATTATCAAAGGAAAGAGGTAAGTGGAAGAGATGGTGCAAATGCATGAGCTTCAGCTTCACTTCTTTGGGAAGCAGGCTAGAAAGGAATAGCGCAAGACCTTGTGCCAGCAGGAAGCTGCTAATGAGAAAAGAAAAAAAAATCTAAACAGTACTGAATTAGTTCATATCGCTGCTAAGGAAGGTTTTTATCCCTAGCACTGATTAAGTTACAGAACTTACTTGGATATATTTATACTGGTTAAAACATAGCCACTAAACTCCTAACAGCCCCTACAAAAATATACTGAAAAAAATGGTTTATGCTAAGACAACTTGTTATCTTGGGAACTGTAAATAAACTATTAGTATAAACATTTAATATCAGTCCAACCATATCAGTCCTAGCAGGTTTGTGTCACTATAAAAATTCCAGCAAAAACTCATGCTGTAAATTATATTAAGATCTGATGATCTATCTGAAATTAATAAGTAGGTCAAGAACATTCCCAAAGGGGCAATTTATGATCAAAGTTTATTATCACTTGACAACTCCAATACTGTTCAGCACAAATAAGGATATATTCCACTTTCCATCTACATAAGTGACATCTGGATTTTTCAATCAGAATGACAATTCTTAGTCATTACTATTGATCTTCTACTATTTTAATTCAAGCCATTCAGAAGCAAAAAAACTCCACATCTCAGACTACATGCAACAGTGGGAGTAGCTCATCTACTTCAGGGCTAAAGGGTTCAGTAAGACAAAAAGCATTGTTCAAATGAAGAGATAAAGGATATAAAACAAGAACATAGATGAAACAGAAGTGCAAGTAATTTACCTGTTTCATTCTTTAATGCAGATGACACCTGGTGAACTTTGTTATACAGAATGGCACACAGAGTTAAGACAAGAAGTAACAGTAAGATCTGGTTGACTGAAACAGAAGGGAGAATTTGTTAACAACCAATATAATAGCTAATTCCCAAGTACCTTTTTTTAAAAGATCCAGTTTACAACCAGTACATATCTTAACCTGCATTTGCTGTGTTTATCAAATTCTCCTTTCTCTTGTTATTTGAACAAGCTAAAAATTTCATGTTAAAAACAGGTATCTCTCTGTGTTACAGTAATTTCCAACTATCTGATTTTCATGGATAATTTTCTCACTATATCATTAAGCTCTCAATATATATGGTTTAACCATACCAGGAAATTCACATTTCCAAATTTTACCAGGAGCCTATAACTTTTTTTTCCTTGGCAAGTTTGTTGTCGGTTTATCATCACAGGTCTTCATGAGTTAACTTTTTTACCTAGCCCTTTCCTTCTCTTGCATTTCCCTGATAAAACTTCAAAAACATGGGAGATTTTTTTTCTATTTCAATGTTCAGATCTTCAAGGTGTATTCGAGCAAAAATACTAGAAAAACAAACACCGCATGCTACTGAAAGCAGAAATGTTCCAAAATATTTGAAAATCCATAAAAATTTTGACATGGTTCCTTTAATTAGTAAAATCAAAAGAAAGCATGCAACAGCAAAGACCTTACTCTGTATTCTGATTTGCAGTTCCTACCAGTCTGTCTTGTACATGTTTAAGTCATTCAACATAAACTAACTATGACAGTTCACTGAGTACAACAAGGAAAGAATACATTGCCATCCTCAACAGTTATTTTAATTATGGGAATTCTTTGTATTGGACTACGTTGTTACTTTTGAACCACCACCAAAGGTATTTAAGGTGTACAAAAAAGCAAAGGGAACAGATTTTTGAACTGTTTCAATTAAAAGGGCCAACTAACCAGAACCGGGCATAAGAATAAATTGAAATTGGTAAACATATGTTACCAAACCTACACTAATTGAAACCAGCTGAGGAAACAGGCATTGACTTGAGAGAAATTTTGGGTGCATACCTGAAGGCACACACCAGTCCATTTTCAGAACCCCAAGTTTCTTGGGGCCACACCTCAATTATGAATACAAACAGCATTAATATGCAGAGCTCCGTAAAAAAGTCAGGTTAAATGCTCTACGTACAATCCACATAAAACCAGCAACTACCTGCGCTCTTGGTGGGAAATTCCAGACCCCCCCCAGACTCATGCAATAAAGCAGTGAGTAATTTAATGGCATTTATGACCATATTTCTCTGGCTCAATTAACAGGAAAAGGCTTATTTGTATACTTAAACACAATTTAGCAAAACTAGAACTATAAACTTGCATGCAACTGTGACAACAGTTGCATGAGAAATTGCATTTGAAATTTCTGTCCTCTTTTAAAAATATGTATTTTAAATGTTTTAATCTCTCTTACTTTTCTTTAAAAGAGCCATGTGTCCTGCTGGATGAGAGCTGTGATCTGTGGTAAAATAAAAATATTAAAAATAATTTTTAAAAAGTGAGAGAGGAAAAAAAATCATTAATACCTGCAGTGAAGACTAGTTACTTATTTCAGGGACAAGGTTTTGCATCATCAAATTTTACTGTTGACCTGGTAAAAGTAAAATGGAACTCTATCTTTGTAAATAACTTCTTTTGAACAAATATATTCTGGGCTAGAACTATTACATATTTTAATTTAAGCTACTACTAATATGTTGAGAAGAACAGCATTTTAATAAATTCCATCCAATCAACTACATCAGTAACAACTTAATAAAAACATTTTAAAGTAAGGGGCAAAGAACTATTAAAACACCCACTGATGCAATTTGTAAATACATTTCTCTCTGATTTCATGTAAAACATAATAACAATCACAAATACTAATTTCTTGTTGGAGTATGTTCCCAACATACGGGAACCTTAAACTGGAGCAGTGTCTTTCAGTCTCTTAATTTCAGAGCAAAAGTGAAAATATTTTCTAACAGCAGTATCCTTCCACTAACAGTAAGGGGGGAGTCTGTGCAATGTGGCCTGTATTTAAGCACATTATTTGTCATGCTGAAGAAAACGAAGTACCCTTCCCTAAAATTGTACTGCCAAAGCAGCCTCAAGAGTGGCAACGACTTTGTGCTGGAGAGGGCAGAACGTGACTCCTAAAATGCAGGACTATGGGAAATGCAATATTCACTTGGATTCTGGACCCATAACTATGTTTGGGGGATGGGACGTGACAATACATGGGATGGGACGGACACACAACCAAAACAAACCAACAGGAAATAACAGCACCAGAAGTTGGAGTGGGGGGGAATACAACTATGTGATCAGCCTTTAGACTATGGCAGCTTTATATAGGACAGGAACCAATTTTTCCTGATTCTATACATACAGATATGGACACATTACAGTATAAGGATGTATGACAGTTTCTGTGCTCACATAAAAATTAAGTTTATTCTGATTCCTTGAGAAGACGGACAGACCAGCAAGAATTCTTGAGACCTGAGTCACAAAACTGACCGCCTCTCATTGGTTAATGCTTAAGTTCAGGCAGCATCCTAAATTAGTTGCTACTTTGACTAATACGTTAAATAACAATAAAAATATAAAAAAGCTAAGATGTGGCTTTATTTGCAAACCACTTATATTTGCACGTATTTAGGTCCCAACAGATCACTAAATCAGTGAAAGAAGAGTATTTCTGAAAGTCCTTCTGCAGCTGCAGTATTTATCTACATTCCAGCAGCCCACTTTCTTCATGTGGCATTAATTTACAGAGAGAGGAAATAAAGTTTATCAGTCAAAAAAAAAAACCCACTGCTGAGAAAGCCCTTCTCTCATACGTTATGCACAAGTATTGTCTTCTCATCCATTTGAAAAGTTTACTCATTTATATAAGCAGAGAAACAACAGAACCCCGTAGACTCTTGGACTAACTTTCTAACACCACTTTAGCTAATCACAATCTTCCACTGATTTCCATAGAGCTGACCGCTATCTTTTAATTAACATTTATAATGACAGTCACAAAACAGTACTGACGATCGCTGCAAGATTGAAGTTGGATAGCCACAGTTTCATGGTATCTTCAGAAATGACTAAATCAACATAAACTGAACCAGTTTAAACTCTGAAATACAAACACAGACACTCTTACACAAGCTTGAGTTCTAAAACTACAGCATTCCTAAGCCTCAGAAACTCAGATTGATTACCCCCTGATTTTTAAGGCAAGAGAGGAATATTTGTTCCCCTGCAAATATTTACTCAATTTTTCCTGACTGTAGACATCAGTTCCTGGAACCTGGCAGTCCCTAACTCAGTTGCCAAATCCTGCAACAAAATGAGGGGCTGCATAAGGGAAAGCTCAGAAACAGTGACATTACTGCTCAGATATTTCCTGCTTAATTAGTCTTTTTACCTCTTCAAAGCAGCACAGTATTCGGGACTCCTCTCTCCTGAAGAGCTGTAGAGCTATTTACTCGGATCCTAGATAGCCCACAGCTGTAAGCACTCTTGCCAAAGCTTCCTTGACCATCATCCTCCTTTGAAGTCCCCCGCACAAGGGCCTTACAGGGCACAGTAACAGTTTTAAGATGTAATTCCTTTTTCAAACTCTTCGAAGTTTACTTTGGAGTTGTGCTGGTTTTCTTTTCTTTGCTGCTGAGGAATAGCACAGAGTCCAGACACCGCACTGGAGGAATGAGAGCTCACAAACCACTTCCAGATGTGCAGAACGATGATGCAGCCCCAGATTTGGCAAACTTGCCTCAGAGCTTCAGCTAACAGATTGCAAACAAATCCCGTAAGACAAAAAGTCTTAAGGGGGTGGAGGAAAGAGAAGGAAACAAACCCTTCCAGAAGTTACTTCAACAGTCTAGTTGCAGGTTATGTTTCTAGTCATTATTATGAGAACAGAACTAGCATGCAAGAGCCGAAGTACAACATGCCAAACTCAAAGCCAAAGTTTTTACAGTGTCTGTTTGCAGAGTTCACGCTAGTCAAAAGCTAAGGGAAACTTGCAAAACTGAGCTCTGAACATGCGTTTTGACTTTAATAATCTCATTTCCAAATCCTTGAGCAGTTACAAGAATCTGAATACACAGGTTTGGTTTAGATTCAAAGGGACCTTAGATCAAGGAAACAGCACATGTTGATACTCTGCCTCCTAAGCTGTCCTGGAATACTTTCGCAGTTTTATTTTTACACTACTTCTTTTTTTACATTTCTTTCCCTCCCTTTTATATGATAAACCACTGTTTTGACACAAGACTGTCATGATTACTGAAAGGAATAATAACATTCAATTGTAAACTGTTTTTCACCATTTTAGCGTGAGGCAGCTCAAAACTTACATGAGTATTGTTGTTCCATTTGCAGGAACTGAAAATGTAGGTTTTCAACTGTATGTCTCACACATGCCAACACTGTATTAGCTGTGTATGACTTTGTACAGAAATCCTTCTTTTGCAGAGCTGCTTGAAGGGGAAATGAAAGAGCTATATATACAGTTATGTGCTTCAAGAAGGTAGCCACAACTATTACTATGGTATTTAAGCTATATTAAGTGTGTGTTCATCAGAATCTACCTGTGTTTTCTTCATCTCCCTTGCATTTCTACATGCATCCTGAACAGATCTAAGAAGCACACAGCTGTACAAGTCTGCAGCATTGTGACCATCTGCTTCACCTGGCAGCAACCTCTGGGTTAGCAGCAACCCAGCAGCACCTCCTCCGTGTTTCCTTCAGCCTCACGTGTTTATATTCTCACTTAACACCCCTCTCACGCAGGGATGAGAGCAGCTTCTGTCCTGCAGAATGAGATCTTCGGGTTTACTCAGCTCATTTGCTGTTAACTGTAAGACTGAAACCTTAGTGTTTAAACTGATTTAAAGAACAAAGTCAAAATTTCTTAGTGACTAAGTACCCTTTATTGGCAGCGCTGGATGCACGGGGGATCCTTCCGCCTAACGTGCATGTCTAAAGTAACTAACTATCTTATATTTATACAATAAAACAATGAATATTCCATTGACACCTATACATATTCATTACCTAACCCCACCTACTCTCGCTTCGTATGTTAATTAGCTTATCAGTCCTTTGCGCTTGCGCAAATTCCTCCAAGAATTGTGGGCAGGGGTCTTCGGGACGTGGGCGGTGGTCTCTGCGAGGAAGGCCACAGGTCTTCCTCATGGTGTACTTTTCACCTTTTGCCTGGTATGTGATGATCTTGCAAGTTTCCAGTGTTCTTATCAGTCTGAGCTAATTTATGTCCTTGTCGACCATCTGTTTCTTCTGCTTGTTTCTTTTAGTCGCTCCCTCTAGATAACTTATAAACAGACCCCTTGTTAGAGAAAGTTAGAGAAACAGACTCCTTTCATCAGTTATTTCATTATTTCTTTCTTTCAGACTATGGTTACATGACCTAATTACTATACCTACATTCTTTGAGCAAATATAAGTTCTTAGCCTTTACAGGGCTGTACAGAGGATTTCATAGCCGCTTTTGTTATGCAACTACTAGTTTCATCAGAATATATTTCTTATATTCATTATATTTTAACTACAAGGTTTATTCTATCCTAAAGTGAATTCATACAATATCATTCCCCCGTTTTCTAGGTACATGGAAATTCCTTTGCATCATATGTATCTACTTGCTTCCAAACACCAAAGCATACACCTAAATAATATACATACAAATATTACAAAGATAATTATTACAACAAAAATCTGCTTCAACCGTTGAAGGTTAGGTAACCAAGAAGTCAACTTGTTCCATATTTCTTCAAATCCCCAAGAAAGATCATCTTTTGTAATCTTGTGTAATACTCTGGTTTGTTTCCAAATTTCTTCTAAATCAGTGGAAACTCTTCCACTCTGATCTATGTATATACAACAACTGGTATTAATAATTGTACATACTCCCCCTTGAGCAGCCAATAATAAATCCAAAGCCATTCTGTTTTGTAATACCACTTGTGACAAGCTAGATATTTCTATTTGCTGTGCCTTTATAGCATCGATTGTTTTGTTTTCCAAGTTTTCTATCATTGCTGATATATTGACTATAGTCTTTTCCAGTTCACTTACCCCTAACCACGGTATAAACCATCGGGCAAAGCTATGAAAAGCACTTGGTTTTTCTATCAAAGGATTTTTAATTTCTCATCCAATTCTCCGAATATGATTTCTCAAGTATCCTTTTGACAAAGAATCATGTAACGTCATGTTGGGAACTACTGCTCCTAAGGTACATGTTCCCATCCAGTTTTTCAGTAAAACTTTTTTGGGCCGTATCATTACACAACCAATACCATCCTCTTCCTTCCACTGGACAAGCTGTGGAGCTAACAAAAGTCGAGGTACCAGTGTCTAAAGTGGTATTACAGGAGCTTTGATTTCCCACATAAGTTACAGAATTGCAATCCAGTTTCCCTTGTCCCTTGGGTGGATTACATCTCTGAACACACGTATAGTATGACTCTCGAACCTTAGGGCTATTTACTTCTAATTTCAGAGTTTCATCATTTCCAATATTCCAAGAGGTATTTTCCCAAAGACTTTTCCAAGACTGATTCCTAGGCAATGGGATTCCGATCAATGATATACCGTTTTCTCCATACTTGGGCATATGTGTACATATCCAACAATCAGTTTTATTCAGAGTCTGAGAGGTTCCTTGTACCAGAAATACATGTGTGTTCTTATTCCATAAAGTTAAGTACAAATTTGGTAGCCACCCAATTATAATTATGACCTGAAGAATCGCAGTCCTATGGGTCCTGTCGGGGTGACGGTCCATGATTTCTCAGGAGCTTTCTTCACTCTTGAATAGTGAATCCAAGCGGCTTGTTCTTTAATCCTGATATGAGTTGTCAACAACACTTGGTACGGTCCATTCCATCTCTCCTCTAGGGGTTATCCTGAAAAAGTCTTTATGTACACGTTATCCCCAGGTTTAAAGGGATGGATTGGTTGATCCAGTCCTCTAGCCCTAGTCCCTAAAACGAATTTATGTACTGTATTTAATTGTTTCTGAAGTTCAGTTATATAAGTGTATAAATATTCTGATCCTAACTGTGCTAAATCTTCTTCACTAAATAAAAACTGATACGGTCTTCCGTATAAAATTTCAAAGGGACTTTAATTCTCTTTTACTCTAGGTTTAACCCTAATCCTAAGTAATGCTAAAGGAAGGGACTGAGGCCAAGACAAATGAGCTTCCTGCCCAATTTTGGTTATTTGTTGTTTAATCAAATGGTTCATTTTTTCTACTTGTCCACTTGCCTGTGGCCTATAAGGAGTATGTAGTTGTCAATCTATTTTCAAAATTTAACTTATCTGTTGCACCACCTGGGCACAAAAATGTGAACCTCTATCAGAAGACATTGTTCCTGGGATTCCAAAGCATGGTATTATCTCATTTAACAAGACTTTGCTCTGTTTGTTCAACAGGGAAAGGCCTCAGGCCATCCTGAAAATGTGTCAGTCAGAACTAGTAGATAATGATACCCCCCTTTTCTAGGGAGTTCTGAAAAATCAACTTGCCACTGTTGTCCCGGATAACTTCCTTTACAAATTACTCCAAGTTTTATTCTATTTTTGGTATTGGGGTTATTGTGTAAACAAATGCTACATTGTTGAGTTACTTGTTTTATCATTGTACATAGATTTCGTCCCACTAATGTCTGACTTAGGCTCTTATACAAAGTGTCAGCTGCCCAACGTGTTTTATTGCATTCCGTAAGAACCGTAGGCCACATCAAATTAGAAGGTATTACTATGCGGTTATCTTTTAAACGTACCCACCCATCTGGTTTCATTTTACCTTTCAAGACTTCAATTAATTTTAAGTCCTCTTTTGTATAATTTGGCTTTTGGTTTGTGTATATAGTTTGGATCTTACCGTCTGATATTAAAGACAATGCCTTCAGTAATTTCAGCTATTCGCTTAGCCTCTCGATCTGCCAATCGATTTCCAATTTCAGAGTTGGCGTTTCCTTTTTGGTGTCCCCAACAATGCATGACAGCTACCTTTTCTGGTAGTTTTATAGCTTCTAGCAGTTTTAAAATTTCTTCAGCATGTTTTATCTGTTTTCCTTGAGCAGTCAACAATCCACGTTCTTTCCAGATCGCTCCATGAGCATGCACCACACCAAATGCATATTTAGAATCTGTCCAAATATTTATTTTCTTTCCCGCTGCCAGTTCCAATGCTCACGTTAAGAGCAATTATCTCTGCTTTTTGGGCAGACGTCCCAGGAGGTAATGATTTAGACTCAATTACCTGTTGAGAGGTTGTTACGGCATACCCTGCCTTACGTTGTCCTTGTTTCACAAAGCTGCTTCCATCCATATACCAGGATTCGTCAGCATCTTCCAAAGGTCCTTCCTTAAGATCAGGCCAACTAGAATATACAGCCTCCATTTTTTCTATACAATCATGTGTTATTGCTTCATCTAGAGTTCCACTAAGAAAAGAAGCTGGATTTACAACATTAGTGACCACAATTTCCACATCATCTTGCTCTACTAATATTGCTTGATATTTTAAAAATCTCTGTGGTGAAAGCCAATGATTTCCTTTTTGCTCCAACACTGCTGAGACCATATGGGAGACTAACACTGTCATTTTCTGTCCCATTGTAAACTTTCGAGCTTCCTGCATATTGATAACAACAGCTGCCATGGCCCAAAGGCATCCAGGCCATCCTTTACTTACTTCATCTAATTGTTTAGAGAAGTAAGCTACTGCTCATTTATAGGGTCCCAGTTTTTGTGCTAGTACTCCCAAAGCTATCCCTTGTCTCTCATAAGAGAACAGCCAAAAGGGTTTCGAGAGATCTGGTAATCCCAAAGCCGGGGCCTTTAAAAAAGTTTAAAAGCTTTTTGTGCTTCCCCAGTCCAGACTAATTTTGACTGGTTATTCTTTATCAATTCATACAGAGGTTTTACCATCAGTCCATAATTATAAATCCAAAGGCGGCACCAACCTGTCATTCCGAGAAAAGTTCGTAGCTCCTTTACCGTTTGGGGTTCTGGAGTCCGACAGATGACCTCCTTCCGTTCAGTTCCTAGTTCTCATTGTCCTCCCAAAATTTCAAAACCCAAACAGGTCACTTGTTGTTGAACCAGCTGGGCTTTCTGTTGGGAGACTCTATATCCATTTAAACCCAGAAAATTAAGGAGACTTATCGTCCATTGAATACAATTCTCTCTAGTCTCGACAGCTATTAGAAGATCATCTACATATTGTAACAAAGTTCCCTCAGTGTCTGGAGGCATCCAGGTCTCAAGTTCCTTTGCTAATTGGTTTCTGAAAATGGTGGGGCTATTCTTGAAACCTTGAGGTAGTACTGTCCACGTAAACTGTGTCTTCCTGCCTGAGTTGGGGTTTTCCCATTCAAAGGCAAATAGATTTTGGCTTTCTGTGGCTAAGGTTAGGCAGAAGAAGGCATCCTTTAAATCCAGTACGGTAAACCAAACCTGATTATTCTTTAATTTAGTCAGCAAAGTATAAGGGTTTGCCACTACTGGATGTATATCCTTGGTGATTTTATTTATGGCCCCCAAATCCTGAACCAGTCTATAACTTTTTCCATTTGCCTTTTTGATTGGCAATATGGGTGTGTTGTATTCGGACTCACATTCAACTAATAACCCATACTGTAAGAATTTGTCAATTATTTCTTTAATTCCTTTCCTATCTTCTATCCTCAAAGGATATTGTTTAACCTTAACAGGTTTCTCTCCTGATTTTAATTTAATAATTATTGGGGTCACATTTTTTGCTTTTCCAGGGACTTCAGTGGCCCAAACTCCTGGATATACTTGATCTGTGATCTCTGAGGGTATTTCACTTTTAGGATCAGTTTGTATCTGTGCCAAGCTCAACACATTTATTAGTTGTTTTTCTCCTATCCTTAACTCCATTTTCCCTTTTTCAAAAACAATTTCTGCTTCTAATTGTTCCAACAAATCTCGACCTAACTGAGATTTTGAAGATCCAGGCAGATATAAAAACCTGTGTATCCCCATTTGTTTTCCCAATTTATATTTCAATGGTTTTAAGAAAAAGGCTTTCCCTTGTTGGCCAGTGGCTCCTATCACAGTCACAAAGTCTTTATCCTCTGGTATTGGTTTCTGGTTTAACACTGAATAAGAGGCTCCTGTATCTATTAAAAATCGCATCTCCTGTTCCAATTTCCCTAGCTTAATTTTAACCAGTGGATCCACTAGGGTGGATTCCCCTTCATTGGTCAGCAGAAATGTTAGCTATCACGGGTCGGGTCCCATTCAATTTCGGACACTCTCCCTTCCAATGACCTATCTCCTTACAATAGGCACACTGATCTGATCTTAAGGACTGTTGAGGCCCTCCCCGTCTTCCAACTCCCTGACCCCTAACCCGAAGGGGGGGGTTTTGCTTTCTCAATGCAGCTACAGTAGCTGCAGCAATAGTTTGTCCTAATTTCTGTCTTTCATCCCCCTCCTGATTTCTAAACACCCTCCAAGCCTCTTCCACCAATCTTTCCAGATCTCTTATATCTGGTTCCTTCATTTTCTGAAGTTTCTGCCTTATATCCTCAGCGGATTGTCTTAGGAATAATGAAACCAGCTGTGATTTACCCTCCTCAGATGAGGGATCTAAGGTGGTGTACTTTCGCATGGCTGTTCTTAAACGGTCAAGAAATTCCGTGGGGGTCTCAGATTGTCCCTGTTTTATTGTATATAATCTTGACCAATTAACCGATTTTGGTACCGCATTTTCCAAAGCAATTCTTATCCATTCTTGGTATCTTTTTAACAATCGGTAATCATTGTCATCATTATAGTCCCAATTAGGGTCCGTTCTAGGCACGTGAACTTCCACTGTGCCTGGTAGAGCTCCCGTTACCGTTTGAATCTGTACTTGTGTCCGAGCAGTTTTAATTACTAGCTGTTTTTCTGTCTCAGACAATGCAGCCAGCATTATTTCTATATCATTCCAATCTGGATCTAGGTTTTTCACAATTAGCTCAAATCTTTTAGCGACTGCCTCCGGATCATCTTGGTACCCTTTTACTGCTTCTTGCCAGGAATCTAACTCATCTGTGGTAAAGGGCACCTTTATTCTGGCAGGCCCGTTAGGTCCTATAACTTGCCGCAAAGGGGCTTGAATTACCGGCCCCGCTTTGCTCCTTGTACGGGCAGTTATCGCAGTAAATTCCTTTTGAGCTAAATCATCTCTCGCTCCTTCAGCTCCCGTTTCCTTTCCTACACCGCCATCTATCTGCACAGGAGGTAGAGGCGAAACGAAATCCTCTATTCTTTCCTCTGGTCCGCTTAATTTTAAACATCTTTGTCCAATACTACATGCCGAACAACACCTCTTCAATTTCCCAGCCCCATCCTTCCTCATATCCTTTTCCATTGCCAATATTAAGGGATCTTGTGGTGCTAGGTTAATTCCACACCCCTTTTGCCACTCTGGGTGATTCCTCAGAGTGAAAAACATATCGGCGTACATTACTTCATCCCATTTTCCTTCTCTCCGTAGGAACAACATTAACTGTAACAAAGTATTATAGTCTATAGTACCGTTAACAGGCCATTTTTCTCCACATTCCAGCTTATAAAGCGGCCACCATTGATTACAATATTTTATCAATGTTTTCTTATTCATGTTCCCACCAGCAGATCCTCCAATATCCTTCCAGTGACTTAAAACACATCCTAAAGGACTTTTCCTTAAAATCCCACCACTTTGTTTTCCTCCCATTTTCCCACTTCACACTAACAGAATACACTTAACACTTACAAAATGCAACATGCAGGTACCTTTCTACAGCAACACCAAGAACTCACTATTACAAAGAACATAGCCAAAATCACAATAAGGATAATCAGAGTCAAATTTCCACACCCAGTAAGTCAGAAAACCGTAATAAGCAAGACCCTACCAAAGGAGCCCTATAGGCGAACTTGCCAGGCTCCAAACGGCAACTGAATGCCAACAAAACCAAACGTATACTTAAGGTGCTAGCCACAAAAGTATACACCACCCTGCAGAAGTTTTGTCTTCCGACTTATGGGTAGCTCCAAATGACCAGTCTACCAAACAAACAAACCAAAATAAAGAATACTGTCACTTACAGCAATGGGGTCCTTGTCTGCCTCCGCAGTGATCCGTTGAGTCAAGGAGTCCCTCCGGGAATTCCCGGGGGTACCCTAGGGAGTCCTATCCCCAGCGGGTCCTACAGCCCAGCAGAGAGGTGTCCCATCTGGGTCGCCAGATTGATTTAAAGTATGAAGTCAAAATTTCTTAGTGACTAAGTATCTTTATTGGCAGTGCTGGATGCACGGGGGATCCTTCCGCCTAACGTGCATGTCTAAAGTAACTAACTATCTTATATTTATACAATAAAACAATGAATATTCCATTGACACCTATACATATTCATTACCTAACCCCGCCTACTCTCGCTTCGTATGTTAATTAGCTTATCAGTCCTTTGCGCTTGCGCAAATTCCTCCAAGAATTGTGGGCAGGGGTCTTCGGGACGTGGGCGGTGGTCTCTGCGAGGAAGGCCACAGGTCTTCCTCATGGTGTACTTTTCACCTTTTGCCTGGTATGTGATGATCTTGCAAGTTTCCAGTGTTCTTATCAGTCTGAGCTAATTTATGTCCTTGTCGACCATCTGTTTCTTCTGCTTGTTTCTTTTAGTCGCTCCCTCTAGATAACTTATAAACAGACCCCTTGTTAGAGAAAGTTAGAGAAACAGACTCCTTCTTTCATCAGTTATTTCATTATTTCTTTCTTTCAGACTATGGTTACATGACCTAATTACAATACCTACATTCTTTGAGCAAATGTAAGTTCTTAGCCTTTACAGGGCTGTACAGAGGATTTCATGGCAGCTTTAGTTGTGCAACTACTATTTTCATTACAATATATTTCTTATATTCATTATATTTTAGTTACATGGTTTATTCTATCCCAAAGTGAATTCATACAATATCAAACAGCAACTCATTTCTCAGATGTGCACGTCGCCTACCACCAGCAAGTGAAAAAACCCTCCCCCTGCTACACGTTTCCGAGGGTCAGCGTTGGGTGCCAGAGGCTGAGGGGCACAGACCACGGCCGCCGTGACCCGGGCTGGCAGGCGGCTGCCCCACCGGCGGCCGCTCCAGAGGGCAGGGACGGGCCTGTGGCCGAGGCGGCCGCCAGGACATCTGCCTCCATGTCCCCGCCCTGGCCGCGGTCAGGCCGCAGCGCCCCCGCTGCGCCTCCCGGCCGGCCCCCGCCACCGAGGGGGCGCGGGCTAGCGCCCAGCTGCCCATCGCCACCACCCCCGGGCGGCGGAGACCGGCGGCCGGAGCGCCCCTTCGGTGGCGGGAGTAACGGCCGCTGCCGGGCACGCGCCCAGCCCCGCCGGCGTCACGTGACCCGCGGCGGCGCCTCGCCGCCACCCGCCGCTCCCCTTCCCCCGCCGGCCTGCCCCGGCCGCGCGGTGCATTGTGGGAGTGGCGGTAAGATGGCGGCGGCCGCCGCTGGACTGAGCTGGAGGCGGGTGTCTTCCTTCACGGGGCCGGTGCCGCGCTCCCGCCACGGGCACCGCGCGGTCGCCATCCGCGAGCTGGTCATTATCTTCGGGGGCGGCAACGAGGGCATCGCCGACGAGCTGCACGTCTACAACACGGGTGCGCGGGGCGGGGCCGCGGGCGCGACTCGCCGCGGGCGGGGGGCAGGGAGCGCGCGGGGCGGGGCCGGGGCGGGGGCGCCCGGGGCTGTGAGGCGGAGCGGGGGCGGCGGCGCTGTCACGTCTGTAGCCGCCGGTGGCAGCGGGAAGCCGCCGGTGGGCGCTGCCTTCCATATGGGGGGCGGGGGGTGTCGTTTCCCCAGTCCTCCGCACCTGCTGCCCTCCCCGGGGGCTGCCCGCGGGGCGCTCGGCTGAGCCGCTGGCGCTGAGGGGCGGCGGGCGGGCGGGCTGTCCCCGCGCTGAAAAGCTGCCTGGAGCCGAAATTTGGGGGGGAGGGGTAAATGCGCCTGTCCGAGGGGTCCTCCCGGGGCTTTGCTGCGCCCTGGCTGGTGGTGCGGGGTTAGTGCGCATTTCTGGGGAAAAAAGAACCGGGAAAATTCCCTCATGCGCCTGGCGTCTGCCCTGCTTTGCCAGCCCCCCGAGCCGGGGTGCGAGGTGTCCCCAGGCAGGGCCCGGCTGGATTAGCCCCCGCCGCTGTCAGGATCCCCCTTCCCTCTGGTGGCGGCTCCGAGAGCCGGCTGAACAGGCTGGAACAGAAAGCTTGGTCAGAAAAGTGACCGTGTTGGCACTGGGAGCCTTTCCAAACAGGAAGCTGCCCAGAACCGAGTTTATTCGTGATGAGAGATGAGATGCCTGAATAGTTACTGTGCGGGATGCTGTGTGAGGCTCGAAATCTTTTTGTGTAATTTCAGAGCCTGGGCAGTGGCAGGAGAGCTGGGTGACTGATGGGTGCTTCTTGCTCAGCTGGTGTTGGTTGCTTGTGTAACAGTGCCAAACACACCAAAGTGAGAGAGCATACTAGACCTTTAAGTTGCCAACTTTCAAGAATCGTTCCAAAATTATTATTATTATGCCCTGCTTCCCCCCCCCCAAAAAAAAAAAAAAAAAAAAAAAAAAAAAAACCACAAGAAAAAAACACAAAAAAAGGTGATGGTATTTTTATTGAGTGATTTAGTGATTAAATCTGGGAGCACAAATGTGTTTTGGAGATAGCTTATTAAGATGGAAATGCTTAGTGTTAAGAGTTCTTGCAAGCAGATTTTCCATGGTAGCTTAAAGATCTTATTTTTGAGATTTTCTTGGGAGGAAAAAAAAAAAAATCTCTTAACCTTTCTGTTTGGACAGAAGCTGAGACACAGGGTTGTGACCTGGACTGCCTGAGTTCGGGATATCATCCATTGCTCTTGCTATGAGTGTGATGACTTCTGAGGAGCTGGCACACAGCAAGGGCATCTTAATCCCCTGCAGCACTTCACTAGAAGCTTCTAATTTTACACTTCTCCTCTTCATGCTCATGAAAAAAGCTGAGGAAAAAGGAGGCAACATCTCCTGTAATTCTTTGGTTCCAAGCAGTTTAAACACCAGTATGCTGCTGCTGGATCAGGTGTTCTCATTTGCTTTTTTGCCTCTGTGCCTGTCCTCTTCCATGTATCAGCACAGTGTTCTGTAGATACTAACGTGTCCAGAACAGTGTAATTAGTTTTTCAATAGGGCTGTTAAGTCCAGGCACGCTGCCATGCTGCTGTAGCTCTAATAATTTCTATTTCTAGGGCTAGCTCCCTCTGAGGTAGCGTTACCGCTTTTGTGTGGAACTGCACTTATGTTCCTCATTAGCCTCTTTTTTTGGCAAGTCTGTTAAATTGCTGGTAACTGACTTAGTTACAGTGACCTCATGTGCTCACTGATATATTGAGTAATGTTGGTTTGATAGAGGTGTTAGCTTTTCTTTTTATTAAAAAAAATGGGTTTAATTCAATTAAAATTTAGTATTAAACAAACAGCCCATTCACAGTTATCTACAGGTAAAAGATAATTCTGTAGAAAGCACAGGTGTTGAAAAAGAAACTTTCCTTCTTGGTGTTTGAAATTTCCTTTTTTTTTCTTTTTTTCCTCCCCCCTTCTATACTATAGTTACAAATCAGTGGTTCCTTCCTGCTGTAAGGGGAGATATTCCTCCAGGCTGTGCAGCACATGGATTTGTTTGTGATGGTACCAGAATACTAGTTTTTGGAGGAATGGTTGAATATGGAAGATACAGTAATGATTTATATGAATTGCAGGTAGGAAACGCATGAAGGTATTTAAGTTTTGAAGACTACTTTATTCATTTGTGAACGAACACATTTTATATTATGAACTGCAGAGGAAACTTAGGTGAGCTTTGCTGTGCTCCAGGAAGAATAAACTCTTTAAATATGTTCTGAAGATGGAGAAAATCTAAATAACTTTGAAAAAAAGACTTCCATCTAGTCTAAATAACGTGTAAAATATTTAATGTTTTATGAGGTTTAGCTCTTTTGTGTCCCTTTTAATGTATATACTGAGAAGAGCCCAGCATTCCCTAAAAGTAATTCAGAAAATATACAAGTGTTAATATTGTCTAATTCTGTTTACTGTGAACAAATATAAATGAAGATATTTCTGAATATATTTTTCTTGTCTTTAAGGCAAGTCGATGGCTCTGGAAAAAAGTAAAACCTCAAGCTCCTGCCACTGGATCACCACCTTGTCCTCGACTTGGCCACAGCTTTTCTTTATATGGTAACAAGTGCTATTTATTTGGTGGCCTGGCAAATGAAAGTGAGGATTCAAATAATAACGTTCCCAGGTATGCTGATTTGGTTTGAATTCAATGTCTTCAAAAATAAATTACTAGCTATGACAGTGTTGAAGAGGAATATTCTAGGGAAGCTGGCTTTGTACGAAGTACTCACATTTGGATTATTTGTGCGGTGGAGATGTTATATGCTAAGAAGCTTAAATATTTCTTCTGCTAATCCCACAATACGTAACACTGACAGCTCCGACACTTTTGAAGGGAAACCTGAGTTGACTTAGGTATTTTCCCCAGTATTTTGGGTGATGTTTTTAAGTGTGGTGTGTTTATTAGAATTAAATCAGCAAAGTCTCATGAGTCATCAGGAAACTCACAATGGAAGTTTCCTCTGTAATGCTGTGGAAAACAGTTATGAATTATTCTGGAAATTTTTTGAAGTAACAGTTGAAGTTGCCTTTATTATTGGTAAACAGTGCTATAATGCTGCAGTTTTATGTCCACGTTCACCTGCCATATAAACTGGAAATTTTCAGCTCAGTAAACGAGGTATCTGGTGTGAATGCCAAGAATCAAATACTCTTATCTAAAAATAAGTTACCAATAGATTCAGCAACAAATGGCTAATTGTTGGCCAGCTTGAAGACATGAGAAAAGTAACAGCTTCTTTTCACCTTCGTTGCCTTAGAGTTGCAGAAATTAGTCTCTAATGTCCCACGTCATCATGTATTTCTCACAGCTTCGCAGTTTGTTCCAAGTTGTTTACCAGTGTTGAATGTTTTTTTCATGTAATAGTGTATGAAGTATGATACGAAAGCATGTTTCCTTGGAGGCAGCAAGTTATAATAGTTCATTTTTTTCCATTTAATTTCGGTACTGTCCACAATGCCATCAAATGTTTTGAGAATTTAAAATTCTACACTTTCCCAAGACAGAAGTCTGTAATACTTGGAAGTGGTCAGGGTTTAAAGCTCACTTGTATTCTTGCTTATAAGTGAATTTCTCATACTTTGACAATAATACCCTAGATATTTAAATGATTTCTATGAACTGGAGCTGCAACATGGTTCTGGCGTTGTTGGCTGGAGTATTCCTGTGACCAAAGGGATCTTGCCATCTCCCCGAGAATCTCACACAGCCATCGTATACTGCAGAAAAGATTTGGGAAGTCCAAAGATGTATATTTTTGGCGGGATGTGTGGCTGTCGGCTTAATGATCTCTGGGAACTTGACATAGGTGAGTTGATTTGCCAGTAGAAGTCAGTGCAGGGGCCTTACTGGCTAAGGGGAAAAATTATAGTACATAATGATTAATGGCATGATGTGGTGCAATTATTATTGAGACTTACACCATAGTGTTAACCTTTTGTAATTTTTGGAACTAAAACAGATACAGCATTGTTTGTGTATATTATCCTCGCTGATTTTGTTACACTTGAGATTGTTTCCTTAGAGTGCTTTAAAGACTGTCACTACAATAAACAAGTTGAATAACCATAATGAAACCATAATATATTTTTTTGATAAAGTGATAACCAATTACTTTGTCAGTATTTCCTGTGGATTTTAAAAGAAGCTGGAAGTGCTTGTTATTGTGTCTTCTTTCTTAAAGTGGCCATCTTAAAAGGTGAAATTTTGTTTTGTTGACTATTAAGACATATGTTGCCTCCTAAAATACAGGTAGTGAAATATACAGTGACAAGTTTTTTGAGGGTTTTTATTCTTTTTTCTTTTAGAAACCATGACCTGGTCAAGACCAGAAACTAAGGGGACAGTACCACTTCCTCGCAGTCTCCATACAGCCAATGTAATAGGAAACAAGTATGTCTGTTGTTAAAAGCTCAACTCTAGAAAGGTACACCTAGTAGGAGAATGACGATGCTTATCCACTACTGCTCAGTATAAACCATCAGCCCTGTAGAATACTTTCCTGCTTCTATTATCCTACCTCAGTGGGAATTAAAAAGTACGATTGTTAATATAAGGGTATCAAACTGTCAATGTTTCTGCATGGTAGGACAGTCTGCCCAACCCACAAGTAACTTTCCAGGCTTCTTATTGCACCTTTGTGCATTATGCAGCTGTCTCAGCTGGACCTGAGCTGGCTCTGTCAGAAGCCAACTTGAGTGCCTCTGTGTCTGTGGCACAATGAACTAGCTTTTTTACAAAGAAACTGCCCAAAGTGTAGAACTAGTTCTAGGCAAAACCATTCCACATTTTTGTGGGCCAGTTTTTCTGTAGTCTGTTCGTTGTTACTTCATTTCCTACCAATGTGCTTTGTTTTGGCAGATAGCATTAATAAAATTGACTTTTTAAACATGGGTTTCAGTCCCTTTTATATCAGTTTACAAGCTGGCATGAGGAGAAAGGCAAGAGGAGAAGGTGTGAAAGCTTTATATCTCATGATTCAACAGCTTAGCTTTTTATTTTTTACTTAAAATGTTAGTCTGTAGCCTGTGTTATGTTTTTAAATTTTGGTATCTGACTTAGATACCAGTCTTACAATTTTAGAATGGTTTATTGAGAGGTCTGCAGTAAAGGGCTATGGAAATTCTGTGCAAATGTGTGACACTTGGAAAGTACTAGCACTTGGTAGTTTTTAAAAAGATCCAGTATTAACTTCTGTTTCTGGGAAGTTGTTTGAAGAGTTTGGGGTTGTTTTCTGTTTGGTTGGGGTTTTAATCGGTTAACTTACTCAAAAATTTCAGAAGGCAGATGTCTGCAACAATACGTTCTATCTAAAGAGAGTAGACACATACAAAATCTGCTGTAAACCAGAACTGTAAAGTACTGGAAATTTTCTGTTTTGTCCTCATTTGAGAGAGCACATGCAGCAGATCTGGATGTTAATTGGCTTTTCTTTTCTTTTTCCCTTTTCTCTCTTTTCCTGTATTTCAGAATGTATGTTTTTGGTGGATGGGTTCCACAGTCAGCAGGAGGTGAAATTTCTGCTCATGATGGTGAATGGAAATGTACCGGTTCATTTTCTTATCTTAATTTGGGTTAGTGTTTCTGCCTTTCTGGGAGTGGGTATTTTAAATTAATACTTTCTTAACAGAGCAGAATAAATATTTTTAAGACCCTGAGCAAAGTTTTAGGACACACAGTTGTAATCCTAGCTGACTAAGGAAGACGCCAGTTTCTTACATCTTTCTTAAGAAGTGATTTTATTATTATTATTATTTTCCTATGAACATTCAGCAGGTTTGCTGCTGCAAATCTGTGCTAACTAAGTAATAAAATACTCCTTCATTTATAGAACACGAGGCAGATTCTGAAATGAGTTTTTTTCTAGATGTGATAGTACTGTCCCTGAATCCTCAACTTCTGATCTTGTATTCACCAGAGAGAGACAACCAGAGGTCAGAAGATTCATCCTGTATTAATTGATTGTATCTTGCAAACTAATTGGAAAGCGACCTTCTTCTTGTAATATTGCAAATTTAAATGCAATTGTCTATAAAAACAGAGGTGATTTATTTTCATTTTCTCTGAGCAGTTAAGTGTATTAATATCTATATTGCTTGTTTTGGAAAACATCTAGAAACTAAATTTTTCAAGTTTCGTTTACTAGATACCACAGAATGGATAGGTCTGATCTCAGATTGCCACGAGGACAAAAGTAACTTGTTACCAGGGCCAAGAGCAGGACACTGTGCTGTAGCGGTTGGCACTCGTCTGTATATCTGGAGTGGTAGAGATGGTTACAGAAAAGCTTGGAACAATCAAGTTTGCTGCAAAGATCTTTGGTACCTTGATACTGGTGAGTCAGAAATAACTAAAGAGACTTGTAATATGTTCCATATTCTATTAACATATGGGAAGCTGGCATCATTGATGATCCAATCAGCTAAAGCTGTAGCAAACTCAAAGATTATTTAAATTTTAAAGCTTATTTAAATAAATGATGCTTCACTGTTGATTGTTTGAAGGCTACAGCTGTAACTTAAACTGCAAAAATTAGAAAAACCTGTTAAAAGCCCCTGAAATAACTTTGTGGCTAGATTCTGTATCGCATGCCATAGTCAGTAGATTGAAGATGCTAAAGGGTGTTTTACCTAAACTCAGGATTCCTGGCCTCTCTTCTTAGTGAACCTTTCTGCTGCTACTTACTCTTTTTTTTTTACCAAATCCCTCCTTCTCTTGGGATCACTGCTGCTTGGTGCTTCCTCATCTCTTGGACAGCAAAAAGATAATGTCAGATCTGAGAAAGGACCAAATTGTTCCTGGGGCTGAAGGGAATTCTGGAGCGCTAATCACTCATTGGTTAGACGGCTTGATGGCAGGACACTGAGATGGTATCGGGAGGGAGGGAACTAAAATAGTGCTTTTAGGAGACAGTTGCTGCCCGCTGAGGCAGAAACATGAGAATGGTTACTGGAGATTGTGAAACATTTAGGAGATTGTGGTTTCTCCCCTGCTACACACCCACCCACCCACACACCCCTTTTGTTTTGGTGGTTTTTTTTCTTTTTCCCTCTCCTCGGGAAGGTCAGAAGATGATTAACAGGGGAGGGATGTGCTTGAGAGTGCAGCCTAGTCAGGCGTCAAGGCAAGTGAGAGAGGAGCAGGTCATTGGCATTGAGTCATGCCTAGGCTTCAGTCTCTGCAAAAGATGTTTGAGGGAAAGCTCGCTTTAGCTGCAGGGAGAAGGCAAAAAGGAAGCACAATATTCTGTGAATCCTTTCCAGGAATACATAAAGCTTTAAGAGCCAAAGAAATGCATGCAGCCTTTTAGGAAACGATGAGGATCTCATATCTCTGTAATCTCTACAATGATGTATGTACAACCCAAAGACTTACTGGCAGCAGAAGAGCCATTAAAAACAAAGTGTCAAAACTTCAATGTTTTTGAACACTCTAGAATGGCACTTTATATTCTCTGATTTGACTTGTCACCTTTGACAACTGTTCCTTGTTGGATCTGGTATATATTGCACCTAAGTGAAAAAGGAGCTTTTGCTTGCATTATGTAGATACTGCTTAAACCGATAAAAAGAGGGCAATTTCAAACACTCCATCTGTGTTTTATTGGTTTCTTGTAGAGAAACCTCCAGCACCATCACAGGTACAGCTGATTAGAGCTACAACCAACTCTTTTCAAGTGAAATGGGATGAAGTACCTACAGTTGAAGGATATCTTCTTCAGTTACATGCTGACTCACCAGTGCCATCAGTGGCTGGAATACCTGGTACTGGGGTTCCTGAGACATCAGTGCTGAGTTCACAAGGTAGTAGTCGGATCGCATTATGCTAATGTTTGTGCAAAGGTAGAGGACTGCATATGTAAGTAATAGCAGTGTGTTTCCTAAAAAGTCATTTAGGGGGACCCTCTTTCTTTGCTTATTCCAAAGATGCATGTATCATAATTATGGAAAACTCACCTTTAACTTGACTGTGCCAGTTTTGGCCAGCTACCTGAATATGAATATATTTGTACAGCGCTGGGCACAATTTGAGAAAGGAAGCATTGAGGAAGGGATTTTATCTGACTGACTGGCCGTGCAGTTTCATTTCAGTCTTACAACCAAGTCTTCCTTCAAACAACTTCACGTCTCCCTCTTGCTTACTGGAATAGATTCCAACAAGTTTTATGTAACTGATTGAAGTTTGCTTTTGTTTACCTGAAAGGTGGCTCTTCTCTACATCAAAGTCCACAATCACTGCCTAGCATCCCTTACCCAGAAATGAAGGTGGATCATCCCAGCCAAACAAATAATGTCATTCCTAATAATGTAAGTGTATAGTGAAAAAATGCTTAAGCGACAAAGTAGTGTGGGAAGCAGAAGAACTGTCAAAACACTTTCTCAGTTTTAGAAGTCCCTTCATACCTTTTAGGACTCAGAAAAAAAGAAAAAAAAAAACCCAAAGAGACACCTGCTGAAGCAGTTATGTCTGTTTTCTTACATCCTTTTTACTTTTGTGATTGGCAGACAGTCTTTAAAGTCCTCTTCCTGGTAATGCAAAAAGGAGACTGCTACTCTGTTGACTTCCAGAATGCTGACTGGGAGCCTGATACCAGTAGAAATGCTATTCATTTTCAAAATCTTAGTGAAATTAATGCGAGAGGCAAAAATATGTGGGCATATTCCTTTGTTAGTGTTTTTATGCTAGTCTACTTAGTTGTAGGTTCCTAGTACAGAATAAACCCAATTATTACCTATTCTGGTTGTGGAGTTGTACACGTTCCACTGTTTTGCCAATTTAGAAGAAAAAGGGACAAACTCTGGCTAAAGGATCACATCTTTAGAAACTTAGACCTTTTCTTAATTGTGTGAGGCCTCAGGTCTGTATGGGATCCGTAATGTATTCCTGTAGAAAACACACGTAGAAGTACTGTAAATTTTACTAACAGTAGAAATATCTTAGGTATGTGCCAGGAAAGCAAAGGTTGAAAGCCTCTGCAATTGGGATCTTCCCCATCCCTCAAGTACCCCCCAACAGACTAAATGTATGCATCAATGAATTTCCATGTAATAACATAAGAATGTGAGCTCACTTTGAGATAAAATTTAGTATGTGTCAGGGACACTTCCAAGTCAACTTAAGACTTTGAGTTTTTGTTTTATAATGGTTAAGCTAAGGTGGATTGTGAGGTTGGTTTCTTATTTTAATTAAAAGTGCTAGGGGAATTTGTTGGAAGATTTCCGTTTGGTTTTGAGCAAGCATTTTCATGCCATGTTTGCAACTGAAATTTCTGGACTTTGCAGTTAAACATTAACAAATGTGTTGTTTTGGTTAGGTCCAAGTTTCTCTTTCATCCAACTCATTATTAAAAGTAGAAGGAAAAGAAAAGGTTGCAGCACCTGAAAACAAGATTACACAGGAGACTATGAAAAACCATGCAGATGCTTCAGGATTCAAAGAATCAAATGCCCCTTCTCTTTTGCCTGTTTGTACTTCAAGTAAGATGACTGTAGAATAAAAATTAATGAAAAAGTGAGAGTTAAAATTCATCTCATAAACATAAGATTATTTCTGTCTTTCAGTTTAAAATTATTTGAGAAGGCCTTTATAGTTTAAAAAAAAGAACTTGTGCTAGTTACTATTGTACTTATTTTTAGAAGATATGAGGAAAAATGAATTGTTTGAAGTGTTGCAAGGGACGTGAAATTCTCAATATATTTATTATTATGATGGTAAATGTTTCTCTTTAAATATAAATAGCCATTTTTAACATTAAAGAACAGAATGACAGGGCCACATTTGTTTTACAACATTAAGGTGATGGTAACTCCAGGCTCTCTGTGACACTACTTCTGTCTCGTAGTAGTGAAAAAGCTATTATCCAATTAAAATTTTAGGCAACGTAGAGAGGAGCATGTTTATCTCTTGACTGTAGAGGAAATTGAAGACAACTAGGCACTGATTTAGGCATTTCACTGAAGTGCCTTGAGTTCAGTGTGGTGAATCCAGGCTTGATCGCCTGATCTGTTTGTATTTGACTTTCATTTAATTTATAGGCTGTTGGATTTTTATTTTATTCACAGTGGAATTTAAGTACTGTGTGGAAATTGTGGATCTTAGTGCTAAGACAAATAGGCGTTCACAGTGGTTAATCTTAAGTTGAATGTTACAAATCTGTGATACTAATTTGTGTGGTTAATTTCATTTTAGGATTTTTTTTAAATTAATCTTTCTGCAACCAAACTGATATAGAATAGCAAGTTTAAAACAAATGAAATTACCATTTTAATATAACTGTTTATGTATATCTGTTTATGACTGTGCAGACAGGCTCTTGTTAAGGTATATACCTGAAGAAAGCATTAGCAATTAATACAATCAGATCTATTCTAACCTAAATCTGAGCTAAACTCTGCTTTTATATGAAACTAAAGCCATTAGATCAAGTTGAGATTTGTTGGGTGTTATTAATACTGAATTCTGGTTAATATTTTCTTATTTTAAGGTCCTCAGACTTCAGCACATGTAGGGGAATTACATGACTTGGACAAACAAACTGTAAATCCCGATGCTTCTGTATCCAGTACTGTCTCCAGCACACAAACTATGGTAACCCAGCAGGCTGTTAAAACTGAATCATCAAGTACAAATGGGGCAGTTGTTAAAGATGAAACTTCACTAACAACATTCAATTCAAAATCTGAAGGTTTGAAATGTGTTTCACATACTGTATTTTGAGCCATATATATCTAAGGCCGTCAGAGTTCCTCTAGTGTGGTGGGATTCCCATCTTGACTAGTATCTGGGATTGAAATAGGGCTTTGGGCATTGAGGACCTTGGGCAGCCTGGATGATCTCTGCTATGATGTAAATGTATTTTAAAATCAAGATTTTTTTTTATACGTTTGTAAACCACTTTGTTTCCTATTTATGCAGAAGCCCATTTTATAAATAGTAGTGGCAGTGAGTTTTGGTGCCCGTAGCAAATTTGCTTCCATTCAGTGATTGTCTATTTAGTCAGCAAGGGACTACAAATAGTAACCTCAGATGATTTTGATTTTAAACAATTGACCTCTGTTAACAAATATGGCCAGTTCCTGTGGCTAGCTCACCACTAGTCAAATGTGGTGACTTCTTCACAGTCTGCTTGAAATATCTGAAATAAGCAGCGAAGCAGAAACTAAACATGTTGGTAGTTTTTCGAGTTTTGTTTTTCATGAATATCAACAGGTTGTGCTTGCCATTGTTTTGAGTGTTAACTAAAAAAATGTATTCTCTTATTGACGCTCTGTGAGTCGTGTAATTTTTACCAAACAGTATCGTATTTTAAAAGCAAAACCCAGAAACACAAGTACAGAATACTAATAGTCCCTTGTGTTGCTCATGTGTATATGTGCTTTGATTTTTTTTTTTAATATTCCATTTTAAATTTAATAGATGTTCTTTCCCATTTGTTAGTATTGTTTAAAGATTTAACTGCTCATGTTCAGAATTCAGACTGTGTTGATGTCAGAAACAGTGCATTCAAGTTAAGATTTCATGCTTAGACTATTCATACAATGTCATCTGTGTGTGCCTCAATCTGGTATTTAGATTATTTGTTCACAAATATTTAATATTAATTTTGTAATTCTGTCACTTGTTGGGAGTTTCTGAGCCCTGCCTTCTGTTTGTATTATGTGTAGCAGCAGCCTGCAACGTCAGGCTCTTACAATTGTTCTGCAAATATGATGCAAGCCAAAATTAGTTTTTCATGTTATAAATAGAACTATATGCAAAAGGACTCTGAGACGTACTTTTGCAACAGATACTTGTAAATGGCTGTTGAGGTCAACTTTCATAGTCTGTGGACTTTATGTACATTTTTCGTATCACTTAATCTTTTTAAATACAACCTTTTGTTTCTAGCTGCTGAAACTGCTTATATCATGCCTTCAGCAAGGGTCAGTACTGGACAGACAAATGATTCACACTCCTCTGTAAGTCTGAAAAAGTATAATCAAATTGCTGTGTTTATTGTTCTGTTGATTAGTTTCAAGGGCAATTCTGCTTTCCTTTGATTATATCTCTGAAAGAAAAGCAGTGTATATTTGGGGCTTGAAGTGAATAGTACGGGGTAAACATTTCTGTTGTAAAACTAATTGCATTGTGTGGGTTTGATTTGAGTCTGAGTAGCAGTTGTGTAGTTGGGAGGAGATCCAAGTATGTGTTTTCAGCTCTTGAGTCATTTTTATTGACTGGCACAGTGGAATGGTCTCTCTGCTGCATGATGTGCAAATGTAAAATGTTTTTCTGTGTGCACAACTGAATTTAAAATGATGTATTAGATCAGACTAGTGTTAGCTGCTGATCTATAGATTTGAAACGTAACTAAACTGACATCTTGATGTTTTTCCCTAGAGGAGATGGGGACTGGCTATGCAAGCTGTAAATACTGCCTGAAAAAGTAAATGCTTCCTATTTCACCTGCTTACAACTTAATACACAAAACCAAGGTGCCACTGTTGCCACCAAAAGAGAGGAGCTAAGGATGGGAAGAAGCAGCTGCTGCTATGAAAGGGTTGGGTGCTTTTGCCAGGAGCAGCTGCCACTCCCGCCCCGTTTCCATGCTAGCAGGGTCACTGCCTGTCAGTGCTGGGCGAGCTGACCATGCCAGCACCCTCCCTGGTGCCTGGAGGCAAGCAAGAAAGGCAGTTTGCCTTTCTGGGCCAGTCGGGAGCAGTTCCCGTGCCCTCCACCGCCATCGCCCCATGCCACAGCAGAAGCCCTGTTCTCAGCTGCAAGCGAGTTCAGCAGCAGCTTGGGAGTGTGTTTGGGGCTGAGGTGTAGCTGAAGCCCAGGTAGAGCTACTGATGCTGGACCATGTTGTGGAACTTCTTGACCTCTGAGTGAAATTAACTCACAACTACATGCTGCTACAGACACCTAGTTCTACAGCTTTAAACTTCTTCCCCCGTCTTTTTAAACTAGAACGTCAGAAGTGACATCCCAACGGTTGTTTTGTTCTTTTTTAAATGATGGACTGTGTCTAAGTCAGTGTATAAGAACCATTTGGTTTTGAATAGTATTTTAATAATACGCTGATATTCATTTGACATAGAAGTAAGTAACACGGGTGTGAAAGGGGGTTGTCTCTTACATATACTAGAGTCTTAACATATTTTTTTTTTACATTATGTTGGAGTATGGGTAGTCTACATAATGTGTTCTTCAAATACTAGAAAACTCCACAAAGACAGATGGCACCGGTGAAAATAAGAGACAGGCAGTGGTATGATGTTGGAATTTTTAACAACAACAGCGCTGTGGTGAGCCAGTTCTACTTGCTGCCGGAGGAAACCCTGAGTACCTCTAACAAGGTAGCTGCTAATTCTTCTTTGACATAATCTGCACGTGGGTATTTTGCAATCTGTTGCTCATATGGGTGGCAACAAAATGCAGGAGGCAGGAGCTGGTGCTTACAGGAATTTCGTATTTTGTGACCAGTAGTTCTTCATACATTTTTCTCACCTTTTTTTACTATTTCCTAAACGAGATTAATTTTCTTCTGTTGTTTTTGTATGATGATATGGAACATCTTACTCTGCTATTGCTAATTCTTTCAGTATTTCTAGGCTTAGGAAAGAACCTTAAACTTAGTGAACTTTCAAACCAGTAACAATTCTTAAAAACTAAAAAAACCACAACTTCTTAATATGTTATTTCAGTACAGCATTGAAATGTTTCAATCAAAGTCTCTTCTCTGTTTTCAGAATTTTTGCTTACAAATTGTTAAAGATACTAATAAGATGCAGGCTGGGATGTTTAAAAAGACTAGATATGGAACTGTAGTGGGTTTTGTAATAGATTTCTCTAACTTAATTTTGTTGCACATGGAAGTTTATATATGAAAATGCTGTAGGTGTAAAACTTCCAAAAATGTTGCACGTTTGGTGGTAAAAGTGTGAATTAATGATGTCTGGCAAACTAGAAACAAAAAAGATGGGTATATGCTTTGTTGAGACAGAAACAAAAGAACAGAACATTTTCTTTGGAAGCACTTCACTATAAATATTACACATCTTAGTTTTAGTGTGTAATACATTCTGCACTATTTACATGGATTTTGATTTCTTATACATTATTCAGAAAGAAAATAATTCCATTGGAAGTTTCAGTCATGCATTAATGCATATTTTAAACATGCAAGTACAGTAGCACAGAATGTTTCAGAAACCTATTTGTTACTAACTTACAGGGCTGTTCTTTAAAATTACTTTGATTACCTATGCATCAAATTGCAACTCCTAACTATAGGAACAACTGTTTTTGAAAGTAAAATATTTTTAGGACACAGAGTATGCTAATTAAATATTAAACTATGCAGTTGGAAATGCTACTTGGCTTTTACTTTCCTGAGTAAAACTAACCAAGAGGTGCAGTTCAATTTAAATGACTGAAAAATGAGGGGGGTGGTTGGTTAGAGATGTAGTCTGATATTGCATCTTTGATCAACTGTTACGAGGTGAGCTAGTGCCTCAGAACCTTTATGCAAATTCTGATTTAAGTACGAAAGTATTAGATTTTCAGTTTCAATTAAACTTACCAATTTTGGTTTATCACAACCCACTTTTAGGCTAATTGTGTTCAGAAGATTTTAAAAAATTAACACAAGTGTTGCTTTATTTTCAGATGGAAGGTGCAGATGTGCCAGACTACAGATCACTTAAGAAACAGGATCTTTTTCCAGGCACAGTGTACAGATTCAGAGTTGCAGCAATTAATGGCTGTGGTGTTGGGCCTTTCAGTAAAATCAGTGAATTCAAGACCTGCATTCCAGGTTTTCCTGGAGCTCCTTCAACAGTCAAAATCACCAAGGTGAGAAATAGAGGTAATTCTTGTTCTGGTGTATCAAATTCTAGTCACAACCTTAATCTCAGAACTCTGGTGTTTATTTGGTTTGTTGTTGGTGTTTTTTTCAAGTTAAAATCATCATATACGATAGTGTCAAATGCTTACTTGGTTAATTCTGTTAATGTAATATTCTTTAAGAAATTTGCTATAAAGAATTATTTTAAGGCTTGATGATCATGTTACCAGATACATACTTTACTCAATCATCTGATAGTTTCCCCATTATTTTCTTTCTGCATCCTTAAATCTATAGGGGTTTACAGTGCTTTTTAAAAAGAAAGTGAAAAGACACATCCTTACCTCCAAGGAGTGATAATGTTAGGTCAGAATTTTCAGATGATCTTTAGAGGGTTTTTTTGCTCTTTTGTTGAGGTTTTTTGATACTTATATATATTTGACTATCTAGTGGTTACCTACATATTGTCACATTTTCTTCCTTTTTCTTCAGAGTGTGGACTGTATTCATCTTTCTTGGGAGCCTCCTGCCTCACCCTCTGGAAATATTTTAGAATATTCTGCCTACTTAGCAATCCGTTCCACACAGTTACAGGAGAATCCAAGTCAGCTTGTATTTATGAGAATATACTGTGGTCTTAAAACATCATGTATAGTGACTGCTGCCCAGCTTTCAAATGCTCATGTCGATTACACTTCCCGACCTGCTATAGTGTTCAGAATTTCTGCAAAGAATGAGAGAGGATATGGACCAGCCACACAAGTTCGATGGCTTCAAGGTAAAATCAGTGTCAGACATGGCATTTAAATGGGCTTTAGCTGTTGCAGAGAGAAGGACATATTGTGTCTCTAGAACCAACAGTTTTCTCAGCAGTGCGCGTGAAGTTCTTGAAATGTTTTTTTGTTCCTTATAGAAGTTTTAAGAAAACTTACTTGTTGAATTTGGCGTAACATTTTTTAAAAAATCTTATTTGTTCACAAGCGAAGACAAGCAGGTACTGAAATGCTGGTTATTGAGTCTTACCCAGTCCCTCAAATAACAAAAGCCTAGTAAGCTTTTGATTTCCCTGGGTTTCACTTCTGCTCAATTTTTTTTCATTCTAATAAGAAGTAATCCAGTTATGCGCAGGGGTGTCGTCAGGTTTATTTTCAATCTTTTCCCCATCCTTATTAGAAAAATTTTTCTTCAGGTGCATTTTTGCAATGCATACGAAGTCTGCATTACAGCCAGAAGAGGTTTTGTCATCTTGTTCCTGTGCTTGAATTTGTACAGGTTCATGATGAGTTGGGGGTGGGAATGGATCCACTGAAAATAAAGCTTAGTTTTTAGCCTGATCAGTTCTGCCTCACCTTTTAAGTAAGCTAATCCAGGGATTCGAAACAAGAAGTTTTGTTGGCTTCTCCCACTCCTTCCCCTTTCTGGCTTAGCTTTCTGCTAGTTGGGAGCTGGCTTTTCTCAGCAAGAGGTCCTGTGAGCATGGAGGAAGGTTACAAAGGGCAGTGAGGGGAGGCTGGCCACCTGCTGGGGGAGCAATGAGCTGTTGCATCAGTGTAGGTGAGCTCTCGGTTTGTGGGCTGTGATCCGCAGGGTGCTGGCTGAAAGCAGACTGTTGAATGCACCACTGCTTGTTTCTTAACGTGTGTTTTTCTAAGATGGAGAACAACAGTGAAGAAGTTGTCTTCTGTAATATTTAGTATTCTGATGCTGTTTTAACCCTTCAGTTGGCAAGCGTTTTGACCATGATTTGTATCCCAGAACTCTGAAACAGTAGTTTGGAAGTATTTGACCATGTACACCCTGTGAAATTCTGAAACGTTTAATAATGTCTCCTTCTTTTTGCAGATATGAAAACATCAGGCTCAAAGTAGAAACAGCATAATAAATTTCAAGTTTCGAATGTAGTGTTTAATGTAACTTGTACTATTTGTAAATGCTACAAATATTTTATTTTTGCATTGTTTCTATCTTAAAAATATATGACCTTTTTTACATTGGAACATCAGCGTTGCGCAGACTTGCTCAGGTGTGAGTACGTACAGAAACTATATTGAAGATGGTGGGGTGGAGGACCATACTCTATCCCGTTGCTCTTTTTGGTAGTGATAGTTAAAATGTAAAAAATAGTTCCAAATTATAAATAAATAAATAAATGGCACATGCAGTAGTATTTGAGGTAGAGTCCCCGTGATTGCTACGGATCTTGCATAGATAATTCATACAATTTGGTATATGAGCAAATTCTGTTTGGTTTCAGTTCCTTATATCACGTTCTTCATTGTGGTGCCTGAGGACAAGGCAAAAATTTCCAGTTATTCTATAGTAACTTAAAATGTATAAATATTTTAATATATACTTTTTTTGTAAAGAAATAATTTTTCTACTATTTGTAACAAATATCTTAATCTTGAAAAGATACCCCCTGAAGATTTAAAAGGAAAAAGATAAACTTAGTAATTTCTCTTATTGCAAAAAACATAAATTCGTTGTAAATGCACTACTAATATTTAGAATTATCCTTTTGTAGTTGTACAAATCTTAAACTTGTAAATACCAATGTTTACAAGAGACCTTTCTGGTCTTGTATTAAAACTTCCATGAGATTCATTCTCTTTTTTTTAAATCCATATGCTTTGCTTTTAGCATATGCTTGCTTTTTGCACTAATAATAACTTACCTCATTCCTGTGTTTGTAATCACTTGTGTTGCTTCCATGATGTTTTTGTAAAACTTCAATCTGAAAATTTTAACCAAAGTTTAGAATACATGGTAAGCAATTTTGCACATATTATATGGCAACTTTCAACATATTTATTCCAGTTAATCTTCTTAAGTGCTTGTTTGCTTTACCAGTATATTCTACCAATCAAGTTCAGTATCTCCCTTTTACTATGCATCATTTTACATTAACTAGCTAGCTGATAAATTCAACAAGCATTACTTCTAGGAATAGGTTGATCCATTCCTATGCTAAAAGAAAAAATGTGTTCACAGTAGTGAAATAAAGGTAAACATTTTAAATACTATTTATGTATCTATATATAAACCTGTGTTTACCAAAGTGTAGAGGAAAATGGCTGAGCTGGACAAGGTCACTAGGTGAATAGATTGAGGCACCTAAATAAGATTTATTTTAAAATCAAATCTGATTTATTTACTGTGCAATTAAGTTTATACTTTGCACTTTAATTTTGCCCCGAATTTCTTGCCTCTGCCAGTTAAATTTGTCTTAAGAGCGTTTGTAAATATATAAAGTAAAATAAATGATGTGCCTGGTTTGGTGGGAGAAGTATCACTGAAGTAGTAGAGGTGTAACAGCTCAAGTATCCCAGAGCAGATTTAATAGCCAATTTTTAGCTACCCTGAAAATCAGGGTCATAACCGAAGTGCTGATACAGCCTTAATTATCACAACACATCACATGCTATAATAGCAGCTACAAAATGCTGGGGACCATACATTGCTATAATAGTGTTAATTGTGGCACAGGAGTAACACACGTGGCTTTACTCCAGAGAAAAATCTTGTGTTTATGACAATGACAGAGATCCCAGATTCACTTTAAACAGTGTTTTTAGTATGAATGTATAGGACTTTCCTGAAGTTAACTGGCTTTAAAATATTTGTGTTTTAATGGTCCATTTCATCAGGTATGAACTCACTACCAATACTGTCTGATAACTAAAACACCATACACACGAACTGTTAACTAGAAGAATAGAACTTGGGTTTTCTTATTAGTACTGTGAAAGAAGCCTTTAGAGAAAACAGTTGTGGCTTGATTTTGTTGGTTGATAGCTGTGATTGTAGAGTTGTTATTTAAGAATTAAATCTGTTGGGTATGTCTGGGTGGAGTTTTTTTGCACTTGGTTTCACATGCTTTGCACAATTTCTTTTTCAGTGGGTATGTCACAACCACCAAAGGGTAAAACTGTGGTGTTTTCAATGAAAGTATAATTTCCTTGTAAGTGTGCTTTCTTCAGCTGACTTGACATAAGATGTCACTTTCTCTTCTTTGTCCAAGTTGGGTGATGTTGAATAGTGCTTATATGCAAATCTTCAGTTCGTCACGGTTTTACTTTAAAATGAAATTGTGGTACACACTGTAAAATACACTTTGTGGTCTGTATTTATAACGTCTAAACCCCACCTGTTTGCCTATCAACTAGATATCAGACAAATACTGATTGTTTTGTTTTAAATTTGTTTAGAAGACTGTTGACATCGGCTCTTTGAGGATCTGTGTTACCCATTTATTTCATACGTTGCTGAAGGACATGTAACAGAAGCTGAAATCTATCAGATGGCAGTATCCGTATTGTAGGAATGTCTAGGTTTACTAAACTCCTTAGGGAAGTTGTGACTGTGTAAGTATGGGACAGTTGTGCCGGTTACGGCAGACACTGCTGCAGCTTCACCTTAAGAATGTTCTTGTGAAAGTGGAAATGAAGTGAAAAATAACCTACACTTTGTGTTTTCAAAGTAATTATAGCAATATCTTTTGAATGTAGTTTGGAGTAGAGCACATGATCATGCCATAAACTCTGAAGATGTAATAAGTATTACTGTTGTTATCTGATATTTCAGGTTAGCGAATTTGATGTGAACTTAGTCTTACAGCCTGTTACTTAATGACCTCTACAAGGAAACTGACATTTTGTACAATTCAAGTTGATCAGTCTTATTTCAAAGCATTGTTTGTTCTTTGTAATAAAGTGGTTGTCCTATCAAACACATTGGAAACACTGAAGTGTGTGTCTGTTTTTTCAAAGGTCTGAGTGTACAAACTTCAAATTTCTGCCCTCCTTTAGAAAAGGGCAGAGGAGAAAATACAGAGAAGAGAGTGAGTTATTTGTCTGTGTGTGTGTGTGTAATGATAAGCATTATGATGTTGAGCATTAATCTTTTGTAAAATTTATTTTCCAAGTTACTTCTTGCTTATCTCATGGGTTTTTTTCCTTAGTTTTCTTAGGTTTTCCCCACCCCACCTTTTCCGGCAGTTGCTGAGCTTTTACTGTTCCTCAGCCCCCTTCCCTGCCTTTGTGCCGTGCAGCTTGCTAGCTGTGGCCTCTGAACTGAAATTTTGGAATTACTTGCCCTGTCGTTACAGTGGTTGTGTTGCTGCTGTTCAAAATGAGCGACAGTTTGCTATTGCTTTGTTACAGTTTGTTAAAAAAATGGGATACGAGTGAGCATGTGCCGTGCTCAGAAGGCTTCCAGTAAGGACACGAGCTGTGTGCACGGCCCACTGCTCAGAACGCCCCAGTCTTAGGGCAAGTTGCTAAATTTCCGTGGTGGTTGACTGTGGGGTGTTCCTGGGGAAACAAGTAACACGTGTTTCTAGAAGCAGGGGAGCAGAGGAGTGAGTGAACTGAAAGGTGGGCAGGATTGTTTCTAGACCTCTGTAAGAGACTTCACGTAAGAAACTGCCAAAAGCTGTGTGCTCCAGATTCATTCCTTGTGTTCTGAGCTTTGTGTACTGAGTAACAGAGTAACTGCTGTTGTGTTGGTTTAAATTATTTGTGATCCTTCCATTAGTGGAAACAAATGGGAAAACCTAAACAAGCAGTGAAGAATGCACTCGTGCTCTTTTCTTTCTGTTAGTAAGATACTCAGGAGTTACTTTCTCTTTAAGGCAGACTTGAATTTGCTGTATGAATTTATCTTAAACATTACTCAGAACTGTTTGCGGTTTTTTTCTTTATACCGTTAGCTGGTTCCTGGTGTGTTTTTATAACATTTTCCAGTGAGCTGAAGGCCAGGGCTTTTATTCTGTGGCTTCCAGTCCTGACACAAGCGTTTCCAGATTCCCAGGGCAGGGGTGGAGCACTGACCGCTGGCATTGTGTTGGCAGTTGTGTTCCTCCTCCTGTTAGCAGTTGTGAAACCTTCCTTGTGGTGTGTTTTCCATTGATCTGACGCTGAGTGGAGATCCTTTTTTTTTTTTTTTTTTTTTTTAGAATTTCGTAAGTTAGTTGAAAGTAGCAGGAATATGAGCTTAAATTGGATCCTCTTGCTCCACAAATGAGTCTTTAGGATACTGCATCTCCAGTGCTTCCTCCAAAGAGAGGGAATCCTCACGGCGTGCTGCGGGGCAGGTGGGATGACTGGGCACGCAGCTGGATCCCAGTGTGAACGAATGGTGTCAGGTCTTAAGAGAATTTCTCTCTTGCACCTGCAGACCCCTGCCGTGGCCTTACACAGGCCTGGCTTGGGAAATGCCACTACAAAATCCCAAACCAAGGCCAGGTGTGTTCCCTGGCCTGAGGACAAGTGATACAGCAGGGTCCAAATCCTCCTGGCTTCCCCCAAACCAAGGGGTGGTGGCTGCACCCCTTGCAGTCTCTGGCAAGTGTCAGCCCCCAGCCTGGGTCTGGGGGGAGCCTCGGCTGCCAACAGCATGGGTGCCCGGGGCCATGGGGCTCGGTGCTGGGGTCCCAGCCCCCTCTGCCCCCTTCTCCCCCACTTTCCTTGCCCACACATCCCCCAGTCATGTGCTAAAGCCATCAGTTGGCCATGCTGCTGTTGTGTAGAGAAAAAGAACAGATAATGGGAGACTCGGGCCTGGAAGGCATGAGGCAGAGGGTTGCTGATGTGTTTGAGATACCATTAAATGAGACAGTAGGAGTTTGCTCTGCTGGGCTCCATCAGCTCAGCAATGCGGCAGAGCATGGGAGAAGCTGGGCTGCATGGGGAGAGGGGGAAGGAAGAGGAGGGCTGGGCTGGGAGGAAGGCCCAAGAGATCTCTGAGCTAGGGGGCACGTTTGTCTAACTCTGTCCGTATGTGCCTAACATTAGGTTGTGAAAATCTGGCATCTAAAAAGGTGGTAACTGGCACCCTGGTCTGTTCCCAAAATCCTTCAAAAGCCTGAAGTACTTCACATTACATCTTGAACTTCCAGCCCTGCCAGTAACAACAAAACTCTACCAGACTGGGCCTGGGCTCAGTTTGCTGTCATTGTTTTATTGAGGCAGTTCTTGCCTCTCACAAGCATGTGCTTTTAATATATAACATAATTGCTAGGTTGGTACAGCAGCGCCTTAAAATGAAAATTAAGGCTCAGATATGGTATCTTTGAAGAGAAGAAGAGATGAAGCATGTCAGTGCGTCCCAAATGGTAAGTAGCGTTCAGGCGGTTACCTCTGTATCTGATGAAATTGTAACTTGCATGTGTGGATAATGGTACTTCATCAATATACAGTCAATTCCAAGTGATTCTTCAGAAAGGCACTCTGGGCACATGCCATCTCAGGAGGTTCAAACCTTCTAGTTCCTTGGGGTGGTTTGCATCCTCTTGTTTTTTGTCATTTGCATTCTCTCATTTAAATGGTTTTTGCCAGGGACTCTTAACTGCCTTTTAGGATAACCACCTCCCTCTGGCATGCAGGGCTGATAATTCTCCTTGAAGGAAAAGTTACTAGGTACAAGTAGTAGCTCGTAACTTTGAGCAGTATTATGAAGTGCCCCCCCAACTTTTTAGTAGCAGCTTTGTAATTATTTCTTCATTGCACTTTGCCTGAGTAGGAAGGAGACTTTTATGTGTTGATTTATATGCTGTCTGCTCTGCAAGAAAAGTGTTTGGAGCCTGGGAGCAACTCTGAAACGACTGCCTTGGAAAACAAGACTTGAAATGTCAATCTCACAGTTTGAGGTTTCACCTACTTATGTTCCAGCATAAATGTTTTAGTATAAATGCAGGCCATTTATGTAGTTATTATTCACAGATTAGTTACTGAGATCCATTTCTTGCGTCTGCGCTGCTGTTAGAAGGTCAGGAAGATGAAGTTGCTGTAGAAAGGTGCTGCTGAGCCACGTGAAGCAACATGGAAGCTGTCAGGCCAGACAACGCAAAACTGCCAGCTACTGTCAGTGTTTCTTTTTCTGGTGGTTACAGAACTTGATCTCACTGCATCCATTCAGGAGACATTTTGGATGAATTTCAACTGCTTGGCTTGTAAAACGCGGCTGTTGCTGCTGGTTTTGAATAAAGAGCAGACTCGTCCCCCGACGCAGCCCTCCCCAGGCCCTGCAGTCTCCACATTCCCATCCTGAAGCGATGGAGCCTGCTTTCCTGCAGCAGAAACACTCTCCAGCTGGTTAGAGGTGAGATTTTGGATCCTTTCCCTTCTCCCTCAGTGCTCAGCTTTTCCTATGGGCTGGCTCCACGCTTCCTGCTCACCAGGTTTCTTTTCCTGGGAAACTCCGACCTCTTGGTGGGTTTGGATTTCACAGCTGGCGCCAAGGAGTCGGACACTGCAGAAGCAGACCTGTGTGTGCATCCTGGAGTCTTAGATCTGTGCCATGCTCTTCTCGCCAGCGATGGGGCATAGGCTCTGATGGGATTGACTGTCTTCACTCAGGGTGCAGAGGCACATATAAATAGTACATACTCTCCTAATTTGCTGTCAGATAAAACGGTGACCACTTTTTAGCTGCAGTTGTCTTTCGAGTGACAGCATTTGTATCTGAACTGTGAGTCTTAGGTGTGCCATTAGAAGTTGTTTTTATTTGCTATTCACGTTGCTGCGCCCTTTCATGCGGGAGTACTCTTGCTATCGCAGTCGTGTCATTGCAGACAGATTCCCTGTCCTTTTTACTGAAATATTTTGTTGAATCTTAAAAAAGGATCTTCCATAGTTCTGCCTCTCGTCTCTGCCATGCTAAAGACACACCAGAAGCAAACACATCTAAGAAACTAGTTTTCTGCTGCATTTGTCACTGGGCAAGCTACAACCAGCGAGTAGGTTCATATCCTACCCTCTGGTCTGGGAGAGCCTGTACCAAGGCAGGGCAGGGAGCTGCTTTGTGTTGCAAACATCCTTTATTTGTCCTTTTATTGAGGACAAAGAAGATACCTGTGAGAACAGTTTAGGAGCAGCAGGAAAGTGCTTTACTACCTGTTACCTAAGCGGAAGGGGAGGGCTCATGCTGTACCCAGTGATTTCTGGAGAAAAGTTTGTCTGCACCCCTGAACAGGACCAAAAGCCTGGGCTGATTCTGACCAGGAGTAAACTGCTGCTAAACCTGTTTGCAGTGCACTGTCATTGATGTGCCATCTGGGGGTGACCACTGAGTGGCTGAGGTTTGTTAGCCAGAAACCTTTCAGGCAGCTCTGTCCTACAAGTCAGCTGCCATCTCCGATACTGCACACAGGCTGGGCCAGGTTAAGTATTAGGCACACAGACTGGATTAGCAACCTGGTGGATGCTCCTCTGCCCATCAGATTAAAACCCTCCACAGTTTTTTCCGTACTAAATCAAATCAGGTACCATTGCTCCCAATGAATGGATCCTCTGGCCCAAGCATGCTGCAATTCCAGGAAACAACCCTGGCCCTTTGCCTAGATTTCCTAAACCAGTGTAGCCCAGTCGCTCTGAGATGTTGTGTGCACTACCACACCTCTCTCCCTGCCTCCACAGCCATGTTTGGAGACAGTGTATAAACATATAAACATGCAGTTTAATAAACTTGTTGCAGCTGGCACCAATTTGTAAACTGTTATGTGTAGGAGCAAAATGCCTTCCACTCCCAGTAGTGTTTGGCTCTGGATGTCAGCACAAGCTGAACTGGCACTGAGTTTCTAGAGCTTTCCATTAATTTTTTTTACATACTGAGGGCCAGAGGTGATGTTACAGTCCATTATCATGCCAATGTCACAAATCAATAGGTAAGCAGATCAATATTTGGTTGCTTAAGTATAATCTTTGTAACATTTTAAAGGGTGAAGTGTGAATAACTATGCCAACCCATTTGAAAGGGGAATGTAAGGGTAACCCACATCCACATTATTAATACTTCACTTGTTCATATAGGGCTGCTTGGGCCTTATATAAAATATAGCTCCCCTATAGCATTATTGGTCTTACCATCTTTATACAGATGATGTTTTGGGTTTTCTTTTCCATGTATAAACGTAAGAAAATTCACTTCAAATGTGAAGATAAAAACTTCCTTTCTTCTACTTCACTCAGTACAAATCAAAACTGAAAAAAAAAATCTAGCCTGCACCATTTGGGAATGCAGTGCTTCACTTAAAAGCAAACTGTCTTACTGCTGTAAGTGTAACTGAAGCAGCCAGTCTATGTGACTTAACTAGAACATTAATCACGTTCAAAGCTTTACAAAATGAAGAATTTTGTAGCTATAAGCAAGGCTGCTGCCAGCTTTTATCATGACAGCAAGGTGCTGGGGGGAATACTAGCCTTTGGCTCTCCCCTTTGCTCTCTGTGTTGCTTCACACTGAGGAATCTCCTGTGCATGTACAGTTATCCACACGCCTCCTCTCCTGCCAAAGGAGAAAGAGAAAATCACCTACATAAACATGTTTACCACATATTAATGAGCATCACCTTGAAACTTTGCAATAGGAACCCTCTGCTAATCTGACACAATTCACAGTGCATCCAGGGTGCAGTTCAAGGAAGACAGCTATTTAAAGTATAGCCCACATAATTCAGACTGATTTTTAGCTACAGGCAGATAAGCATGGGTCAGTAGATATTTAGGATGTACTGCCCCACACCAAGACTCCCTCTGTGTTCTGGCTACACCATCCAGCCACATACTTTAGTGTTCAGCATAGAACAGAACAGAGGAATAAATAAAATAAAAATGCATACGTACATCCGCAAGACTGGTAAAAGCAGAACCTCAGCTCTCATTAGGCCTGTAATGAAAATGGGATGTAGGAGAACACCATCTAAATTAGCTTTTCTCCTAACCACATTTTTAGAGAGAAGTGTTTCTGTGCTTTTAAAGACACCATCAGCACTCTAAAGAATGATCTGAAGGATCAAGTCACGCAGAAATTAATTTAAAAAAATTAATGTAGTAAAATTTACTTGTGTCACAGAAAGTCACCTAAAAAAAAAAAAGTAAGTTCCTGTGCTTGGAAAAAGATCTTTGAACATCACTGCTATTTCAAGCAGCCTCTCTCCAAGCTCAGCTGTCTGAAGCTCAATTTGTGGTTAAATTCAAACAAAACACTCAGAACCAAAAAGACTGCAGTTTTGTAGAAGCAGATGGGATACAGCAGGAATGGTTGCTCTTGGTTTGGGTCTAAGCTACTTTTAAACTTTGAGTACTTAGAAACAGAAAGGTGAGAACACCTATCAGCTGTTAAACAAAAATAAAGATTCTGCAGTGGTAGTGCTACTACTAATATAAATTAGGCAAGTATTTCCTCAGACCACATTTGTTTTACCAGCACTACAGGACTCTACAAACTTTATTAGGTGAATGGTTTCAGAGCGAGATCAAAGTGCTGCACTATTACTTCTACATGTGTATCTCCAGGAAGTGAACAAGCAAGGTGGTTGCAGGTTTGTCCCTGGACTTCAGGGGGTGAGGGGGAGAAGAAGAAAAAAAAAAAAAAAAAAAAAAAAAAAAGACAGACCAAAGCAGCAGGATCTCCCCTTTACTCACATGATGGTGTGTAAACCACAAACTCAAAACACTTTAACCTAAACTCACAGAAGAGATGGCAGACTGAAAACCATAGCTGGTTTCAAGTAAGTGTGACAGACGACCTCAGTTCCCTTCCTGCACATCCAACTGCCAAATCTCTCCTAGCTTCTCCTTAGCTGAGATCACAGCTTTTTCCATTTCAAATCTAGGAACATCAAGAACAGGGTATAACGGCCTGAAATAAATGCAATACAAACAGAAGGGGCCATGTAGGGATTGTGTTATTCATTTTTTTACATTTAATGAAAAATTCCATTTGTTCAGTCATAGCTGCTGAAGAATGACAGACTACCACAAAATCCAGAACATCCTCCCAGATTGCCACAGAATACACTGGATCGCCTCCAGAGGCTCTGCCAGTGTGACGCTGATTTGTAAGAAACACTGTTCAAACCTGCACATACATAAAAGTTTTTGTTCAGCAAAGAACTGGCTATTTCAGAATTCTGGGATGTCTTGGTTTAACAGTTTAATATCGGGGGGAAATAGCTTTTTTTTTTAACAAAAAAAAAAAAGACAAAACCAGCAAGAAGTTATATGGCACCAGATTCAAGATGTGGTTTGCTTAAGTTAATGACAGGTATGTGGAAAGAGAATTATTATTTTACATTTCAGACCACTGAAAACAGTAAAAATATCAAAGGTCCCAAAATTCAGTCTGAATAAGATATATTACTAAAACCACCACCCCTATCCTAACAGGCTAAGACATTGCATCTAACAAAATTACCCACCCAATTATTAAAGAAACAGCAACGTTACTAAGAACAGCTCACTAAATATACAGAACTACACTACCTAGGTAGAATTTATTGCAAAACCAGGAAAGAGACTGCAAACTAGAAGTCTGTCTTCCATTTTAGATTTGTATCACTTGTTCGAGTTTCAGTCACACACACACACGCGCAGCCTGTACACAAAGTTGCTAACACATTTGAGTTCCCACAGTCTCACAAGAAACCTTAAAACATTTCAGTAAAAAGTTAAAATGAGATCTTTTACCACAAGGACTATAAAATCCCACCCACCCACCCCAAATTTCTAAGTTCTGGATTCTAAAAAACATACATAAAAAAGAAGAGTTATTTCAGTAGTACAAAGACTACCTTAAATATATCAAAGAAAGTCTAAAGAGAGTTAATGCAACTGGAACAAAAAAAACCCCGACCTGCATCACACAGTCAGTGCTTTCATCAACACTGCTGATAAGCTCTATGTCTCTAAATGTAGTAGAGCATTGGTTGTTTTTCATTTAACTTTTAATTCTGAGGTTACATTAAAAAAAACAGTTGTAGCGATTCTTTTGAGCTGCTAGTTTCATGAGGAAAAAGTCCCTTTCAAAATTTCAATAAATATGTTGACATGTAAAGTTAGTTGAGGTTGTCATGCAAGACAAGTTACATAACCAAGACCAACTCAATCTTTATAATAAAGGCAACTTGCATTCAAAAATGAACTTTACCCTTACAATTTTATTCAAAGGGTAAACATGAATTAACCCAGCTGTTTACCTGAATTACAAAAGTAACATGATTCAATATGAAAATAAGAAACTGTCTACAAATCTCTGACAGTAATAAATTGCAATATACAATGCATACAGGAGTTATACAGAGCAACAAACTCTTGTACAAAACAAAAATACTTTAATACCTTTAAAATCCAATTTTTCTTTTTTTTAAAATCATCATGAAAAAGATTTGAGTCAGAACTCACACCTCAATTAGTCAAGCTTCTGGTAGCTACATTACAGCTATTTAATATACAAAGAGAGAAATCTCTTCACCAGTCATTAAAACTGCCTCTTCGTCAGAGTTGCACAGCTTTTCTGTTTCATGATCCCAGATACAAAGTTTTCTTCAAATCATGAGAACTGAATTTGTTGAACACCAGAGATCTAGAGAAAGAAAATGCAAGCTTACATTCAAATGCACCTTTTCTGAAACCGCACAACTAGCTAGCTAACTTGAATTGTTACAGTGTTGGAAAGTCATGACAGCCACCACAAAGAACTAAGTAAAATTAATTCTCCTATTTCAGAACAGGGCAGCTGAATTAGCATTTGAATTTTAGCAGCAGAAGGGAGAGCAGGGGATGCAACACAGTACCTGTTGATACGATGTTGTGTAGACCATAACATTCTGCTGTTGGCCATCTGTAGTTATTAAACCTGCTGGCAACTGGTTAGCTGCAAAAGAGCATTTTAAGAAAGTTAGACAGGAACTGCAGGATACAGAGCCTTGTTGGATGTGTCTGTCACCATTAAGTAACATTTAATTGTGGTCTGCTCCAGGACTACGGAGCCATTCCTCTCCTAACAGCTACCATCCTACACTGTGTGTAGACACACTTTTTACCGAGTGGTAAAAGTAAACAAGTTTATTCCCATTAGGAAGAAACACTTAGGAAGCAATAGTCACATTAATTTTACATCAGATAAACTAAGAATGCACCTTGTCCTTCCCCTGTACGTATCTGAAGCAGAACATGCAGTGCTGTACACTGGCAAACGGAGTGGAGTTTGCCATCCTGACCACTGAAAAAAGCAATCTCCAGCATTCAATATCCAAACAAACCAAGAATTGTTTGTTTGTCTAGACATAAGGTTAGCTCTTGAGCATACACACACGAGGAACACCACAAAATTGTTGCGCTTCTCTGTAAAACAGGATCCAGCAGGGACTTAATGTGGAAGCCCTGTGGAAGGCAACAGAGATGAAGAGACAAGCAATGACCAAAAAAAAAAAGCACATTGCCGGAGCCTGACATTACACTGGGTGCCTTCAGTGTGCCCTTTGGGGTATGCAAAAGAGCTCTGAATTTCATAGAGAGAGAAGGCCAATGAACAGAGTAAAAAGTACTTCTGAGATATAGAAAGAAAATAAAAGGAGCGATGCTCTAAGACAAATCTTCACAACAACACGTACATTGAGCTCTGTGACATTTACAGTAGGTACAACTGCTACTTAGAAGCAAAGCAGCAAAACTCTGAAATTGCAAGTCACTGCAGCATAACGTTCTCTGCTAGAACCTTTTTGTGGGCAAAGAGGGGAATTCACATGAAACAAGATACTGGATGCAGATACTGTCAGAAGTTTCAGAAATGTTCTCCCTCAACTTCTGAGCTGCAGCTTACATGTTTGACATACAAGTCAGCATACATACAAAATAAAGCTTTTGGAACAGTTACCACATATTGTCTAGCTTGGAAACTTGACAAATCAGACTCCCAACAGCTGCAATCTAGAAACCATTTAGCAACATACCCAAGATGAGTAAGTTGGGCCTATAATTGTGCTGGAGTCTTACTACTTCTGAACCAACACAGCTACTACATATGAATACGGGTACGAGTTTACTGTTTGCATTGCCTAGTCTTCAATTATAAAACTGAAATAGTCATATAAAAAAATACAGCTTTCTGTAAGTCCTCTGCAATATTTAGGTTTAGATTCTTAATTTCCAGCCAGTTTTATGAGCTTATCCTCCAGGCTAGAAGACACACAAAGAGTCTGTACTGTTTTATAAAGTCAAAGTCATCACATTGGAAGCAAACTGTGTTTCAGACCTGGAATAGGTCATTCCGGTCCTGAGGCTTTGAATTTTTTCTAGTTCAGTAGTCTACCAGTGATTTTAAACAGAAGATTTATCAGATGCTTGAAAAACTAAATCTTGTCAATAGATACAACTAGAGCTGTGCCTCCTAATTCTTCTGGTATCAGCTTCAAGATTATCAGCCCGTAACATTTAAAAGCCAAGGTGAAGACTACATGCAGGAATCCAGCATCAACAAAACCAACACAAAGACCCAACAACTGTCAGGCTTTAATTCACAGTATAAGGAAGAAAAACTACAGTGAATGCATACGATGCTCCTTGCTCTACAACTTTTAGTTGCCAATCTGTGTATTCTTTTGAATATAAGAAATACTAAGTGTTTCAGAATTATACAAAGATGATGTTCTTCTCTGGCTCATTTCTCAAAGACGAGCTCCTCAAGTCATCAAGTGGAGTTTATTTTACTTTTTCCTCAACAGTCTTGCAGGTAGAATGAATGTGGCCTAAATATGCAGCTACAGGGGGGCAGGGGGAGAGAAAAAAAAAGTTTGCACCTTTCATTACAATCTGTGTTGAAGTGTACAGAAAAATACTGGCAACCAATGTATGCATTTAACAGCTGACATTAGCCATTACTAGTCATCATTATCACTATATTACTTCATTCTGACTATAAACGCTACTGATTGGGAGGGAGCACTGATTATCCTCCAGGTATCTCAAATGAAAATCTTAATGGATCACAGGTGTAACATGTGGCCAGTGCAGGATGTATTCCTCAAGTAAGAAATCTGATGTCTAAAGAAAGAGCTGCTCTTAGAAAAGACATAGTAACATAATAAATTAGAAAGTATTACTTACTAAATGCTTCTTCTGTGAGCTCCTCACTTAGACCGTCTCCAGTTGTAACCGTTCCCCCAATTCCCTTTTCTCCTTTCATTGCCTGGAGAGAGAAAAGTGGAGGGGAGAGAAAAGCTGTGTTAAGAGTACAGTTGGCTTGAGATTGTTTCCAGAGCCCAGGAGCTCTAGCCAAGGTTTGGAACTTGCTGAAGAGTCACTGTGCAGCAGCTGGAGTTTGAAATCCAAGACCTGTAAAACTATGGGATTTAAGAACATACATAGTACAAGAACATATGAACGGCATTTTTCATCTTAGCCATACTCCTCAGAAACTAAAGCTCTGCAAACTAGCATTGTGTAGTTTTGCCTCCTGCAGAAAAGTTGATGATCCGCAGCAATCCAGAAGAAGCACTTAAGAAAATTCCAAGAAATCACAGAATCTCAGAACTACCAAGAATGTGCAACATTTGCTTACAACCACACACCATACAACTAGGAGTTGACATTTAAAACCAAGATACTAGATTTCTTTTCCCACATCAAAAACTACAGCCAGAAGGCGTATCAGCACAGAAAGCCAAGGCTCCCAGTCATCTGCATGCAGTTTTAAAAGTATGATGTTTGGTGCTTTGTGCTATTACATAAGAACATCTAAGAAAATAATATGGCTATAAAAAGTATTCTCTGCAACTGTTTGATGTAGACTAAATACTAAGGAACAAATCAGAAGTATTTCTCTATATGCAGTACCCTGAAGACAGAACTAGCTGTCGTGGAGGTTTAAAACTGATGAGCAAAACACCCAATTAAAAAAAACAATTAAACCCCAATCCCACTACTCTGCTACAATGCCCATAGCATACATATCTGCAAAAATGGTCACTTCAGAATTAAAGTAGTGTACACCCACTTCAGACTCCTCCAGAAGTACTGAAACTAGTTAGGCACTACTTGCATTTTTAATTAAAGCACATACAGCACTTTGATGGCATGTGCAACTGCTACACAGAACTGGGAAGATAAAGCACACAGCGATACTTCAGCTTTTGGACTACACCTGTTACTCAGTTATCATGGAAATGACCTTCTGGGAAATGGAAGCTTCAAGTGCTATCAGCAAATTAAATATCACTAGCAAGTCTGACCCTATTAATTAAAAACATCGGTTTACAGAAAAAAAGTCTGAAGAGCATCTCTATCTACAGCACTGCCAATTTAGACATGCCTACTTCACTCATGCCAGTAAAACCACAGGGCCATACCAACAGAGGGATCCACATTAAAAAATAAAAATAAAAACTGAGGGTTTTTTTTCCAGGATTGTTTTAATCCTGAACAACTTCTTCATTCAGGACTATGAGGAAGAGAGGTCACTGGATAAAAATAGCTTTGATTAGTTTGGTTAAATCCGGTATTCTGAGGTAAAAGAACACCAAAGTAAAGAAGCAAGCAAGCATAACTCTTCAGTCTCCAAACAGAAGAGACAGGGGTTTGGGGAGGGCAGACCAGAACAAAAAAAAAAAAAACACAAAAAACCAACACACACACACAAAAACGTCAGCACACACAAGCAGAAGCAACTCTGTCAAAAAGTTTGACTTGCTGAAAGGAAAAAACAAAAGTCACTTTCTGCTAGAAAAGAGATAAATTAAACTGCTTGGACCACATACATAGCATGTACTGTGTATCTAAATTAAACTGAGGGACAGGCTAAAAACTCAAAACCCACTAGATTATTAAAAAACCCTACACTGAAGTAGGTATGTTGGAGTAATGATTTACGTGGAAGCCTGAGAAAAACAACTTTTTCTTTTGCAGATCTAAAGCCCAGACAAACAATAGGCATTAGGCTAGTTCCTCACGCGATGCGGTCTAGTACAGTTTTATTGATTGAATCCAAAGATCGAATTAAGTATTCTTAACAGGCACCTTTAAAGAAGAGAGTGATTTACTACCAGCAATATATTAGAGAATTTATTCAGTTGAAAGCTTTAACTGCTTTGAATCAGCAAGTCTAATCAAAATGCTTGCTTACTCCTTTTTCTCTTGATATCCTCTGGAATGCTTTTAAACATTGCATTAGTCCCTGACAATAGCTGCGAGATACTGTGCAAGTTATCCATTATACCATTACAGTGACAGGGAGCTAAAGACAAACACAACCAGGTTAAGTGAGGAAATACTGAAGTATATACCAACCTCTCTGAATTTTTGGAGGTATAACTTCAAAGGTTCAACATAGCTATCAAACCCCAAGGTAGACATGGCAAAGAGAATATCCTCTCCATTGATGGTCTTTCTTTTCTCTTGGTGACACCTCTCACTGGCTTCTGACGTTATAAAGCTGATGAATTCACTTACACACTCCTGCACGCATTCTTTTGCATCCTTAGCAATCTAGTAAGGAAAAAGTACCATAAAATGATTAATCAAGATGCAAGAAGATTAAAAACACCACCACCAACACAATCCCAAAGAGTATGCTACATAAAGGAAGCTTCCCAAAACCTGATGACAATACACCCATTTAGACAACACCTGTATGTGAGGGAACCACTCAAAATGTGACAGCTCTGAACACCGCTGCAACATGATTTTAATTTAGTTTTACTATTTCAAGCAGTACAGCCAACTGCCAGGATCTCCTGAAGCCATAACTATGTTCTGTACGAGCTTTTACATATAGATGCCTCTCAGAATTGCTTTACTTTGTTTACATATGCCTTCTCCTTAAACCTGTTTATTACAACGCCATGGTCCACTTCAGTCCTCCTTTTTAATAGACCCAGCAGGTCCAACCCCACTGCAGTACGTTACCACAAATTTGGCAATGACAAGTATTTCTATTCTGGCCAGATTCAGGGACTAGAATATATGCCTAGCAGCAAACCTCTCTAATGCTTTAATATTCTGGTATAAATTTTTCAAATGAGATTTCAAATGAAGAAACATATGCCCCTGGCAAAAATAAGTAAATTTGATTATGGTTTTCAGCTAGACAAACCTAATTTACCTAACTTAAAATAACAGCAAGCATTACTCATGATTATTTGGGAAGCTGACAGGAGCCAACTGAAAGATTATTATAATTAAGATTCTTATTCTTCACGTGAGAAGAACCTATTTGTATTTAAAAAACAATAACGAAGCAGTAACCGTATGTAGAATCTTCACTAGTTCCTCTGATATTTTCAGACACATAGGGTGAGATTTTCAGAAGTACTCATCAGCCAGCAGCTTCCCCTGCAGTTTCTCACAAAAACCTCCCTGATTTTTCAAGACAGCTCAATATCCCATATGCTAGATTTGAGAAAAATCTCATTTTGATCACTAAAAAATTATGACAATATGGACTAGTGAAGAGATTTTCACAGCAAAGATATAAATGTAACACCCAGATCTCCAGAAAGCCCTGAACACTATGAAAGTACAAGCAGACGCAAGTAAATTACATCTTGCTTCTATTTAGAGTGATCTCAAAAAAAAAAGGGAAAAAATAAGCAATCAACTTTAGCTGGAGGAAATGTTACTGGGGCAGGAATTGTACTGGAATACAGTAGAGAAACAGCAACAGGTTTAAGATAAACAGGTAGAATGGTCAATTATACAATCACCAACTCAGCAGAATGGATTAAAGAGTCTATTCTTAGACATAAGAAATAAAATACATCTTTAAATATCTGGCCTTATCTTCCACATGGTGTAAGGCAGACTTCTTAGGTCATTTTGGTATTCGGATACATAAAGATTTGGACAATGGAAGACTAACCATTTTTTTCTTTGGGAAGAGAACTGTAGTTTTATTTAATCCAAAATGGTTCACTTATTCCAAATTTTATGCACCTTAATAAAAGCAAATTAAGTTTCTTAAGAGAGAATGGCACAGAAAATATTCTTACTGATAGGGGATTGTCACCAAATCTGACCCATTATGACAATTTCAGAGAACATAGCTTAGAAAAGGAAAGCTCTATGAAGCATGCTGTTCTGGAAACCCTTTAATTACAGCAGTAACTAAACACTTTTAAAAATTTAAGAAAAATGGACTTGGGTCTCAATCACCTCCTGCTCAGATTTTTGGTTGGTTTGTTTTTTTCTTTTATAAAACTTTTCTCCAATAAGCCAGGATCATTTGGAAAAATATGTTGTTCTACCAGCTCAAGTTCACTCAGAGGAAGGAATAAAACTCATTAACACACTTTCTTTACCAGACAAGGGTATTACCTTTCCTGTTTGGGGTATGGCATTTTTCATTATCCTTGCAACATTCGCAATTGGAAGATATATATCTTGTTCTCTAAAACTCTCTTTTGAGCCATTTGTATCTTCGTGGTCATTCATGCTGTCCTCTGTGTCTAATGAAATAAAGAAAAGTTAACAGAATTTGTGTTTGATAGACAGCAGGCAATAATTAAGTCAGTTTAAAATCTTACACTGAAGGACAAAGACCTTTGAAAGCACAGTGTATTAACATTGTGGAAATAATAAAAAAAAATAGATGCAACACCAGGGTACCTTTATGGTTGTTCGATATCATCTTTATCACATTATGTGCAGAAATGTACATGGCTGTTGAACACCAAGCACTCTTGTCATATCAAAATAGAAACTGTTTCCTAAAACACCAATTTTTTCGTCACCACCTCAAAGGACTGTGTCAACATTGAAAAAAATCTAACCCCCACCTTCAGAACTCAGAAAAAATGCTTTATACAGTGAAGCATTACAAATACAAACAACTGCAAATTCTTGGCTTGAAAGAAGATAGCAGAGAACTATAAAAGAGGAAGGAAATAAATAGTATTTACTGTAACATTTCTTACCATCATGAGGCTGTATCACATAGTGACTGCCACCAATGTAATCTCCAGCTATTCCTAACTGAGAAGCATCTGTTGTGGAGCTATCACCATCCATCTACAACCAGAAGAAGGAAACCTTTCAGGTATGTTTGTTACACCATTAAGTGCAGCAATGGCTGAAAAGCAGCACTTTTATCAACTTAAAACTATGAGACCAATTTATACAAAGCATAAATATTTTGTCATTTGAGAACAGTGTCTCTCTGTCATTACTGAGCCTTATTAACAGTGGAAACAGTGAAACTGTTTTGTGAAGCTTCCCCAAAAACTCAGCTGGAGGCACAGGCTGTGCACAGAAAAATCTGGTTCATGCAGCACATTGATAGCAATCTTGCATTATTCCCGTGAGAGTCTGACCAGAACAGGCCAAGGCATCTGTTTCTCTGAACAACCCCCAAAACCTACACCAGCTCACTGCATGTTTTTCCTACAATTATGACACCAGGTGCATCCTTCACTCATCGCCCTCCACCCAAACAGCTTTTGTCAAGCCCACTGACAAACTCCTCCTAGCCAGACCTCAGGACCAGCTATGCATCCTCATTCTCCCCGAGGCACCAGTCATTCCTAGGTGCCTTCTGTGTCATGTTTTCTTTTGCTTTCCCTGGTCCTGCACTGCCTCAGTCCTCCGGGCATCCTTCAGTGCTCCTTTCACAATGTTCTGACGTAGTGGCCCACAAGAAACCTTCTCCCTGAGGCTTTAGACAGTCACAGTTTAATAGGTAATTTGACTGCCAGGGGAAAGAGGGAAGCCAAGAGAGCCAGCACTTCCCTCCCTGGCCAGGGACCTTTGTCCCAGGAGGCACTGACCACGTTTCAGCTGGAGGAGTTTGGGACAAGCCTGCCTTCCCCGCTTCAAACAGGGCAAAGCTACTGTGATCATCAGCAGCCATTTTTCTGGTAAGTCTCAACATCTGCTAGGACATCCACTTCATGAACAAGTAAATAGGTCTCACAGTGCTGCTCCAAACAGAGGCTGCTCAGCAGCCTGCTGCCTCTGCTCTGAGACACTGCACGTGTTACACTTCCTTCTGTGGAGGTGGAAGAGGTGAAGATGCCTCCTATGCCCCTTAGAAGTCTGCACCTTTTATGTGAGGACTTGCCACAACAGCAATCCATCACTGCCCTCTGCATCCATGCTTTGCCATCATACACAACACGCAGATTCACGTCCATTCTTGCAACAGCAAATGCTTCAGGCCACGTAACCTGTTGCCATATTGCATTTTTACTTTTTCAGGAATAACTGATTGCCTTAAACACTATCAGCAGGTGCTCAGCAGAAAGCTTAGACCTATTAAAAAAATCACGGCAAACAACAGTTACGCTTTCAAGGGGGGCACTTTAGCAGTGCCAAACTTAAGTCTGAATTCAAGTCTCTAGCTTTTTAAAACTTTTGGACAATCTTGACTTTTTTCTAGTTGCAGGTGCCTTGAAAATTAGTATGTTAAAAATAAACTCTTGCAAAACATTTAGTTGCCGCGCTTTTTCTCATTTAAGGTGTTATTTTTGCAGTTATGTGCTTTAATAATGCTCCTTTTAGAGAGAGGAAACCATGAAAATTAGGGAGGAAGAAGGGGTTCCCACCGCATTAGATGCGCAGCACCAGGTTCACCTTTGCCCTGAATTTTCTTGGCTATGTTTAACATCAAACACCACTGTTAGCATTTGCTTATCTACCTGTTCACTAGAAAACCAGGTCTTCCATTCTCATTCTACACTACACAGTTTCTTCGCTGGACTAGCACTGCCCATCCTGCCCAAGTTGTTTCTGATGAGAGCAGCTGACCTTACTGACAAGCTACACACAGAATCCTGTGTGAGGCAGAACCCAGCTCATTCACTCACTGACCCGCACCAGCTGTGCAGGTACCCTGGTGTCTTTGGAAAACCACCTCTACCCCAAAAGGGTCATGTGGTCATTGTTGGTGAGACCACGCTCCTCACTTCTTCCCAGAACCATTAGCCTGAAAAGGGAGAGGGCGGGAGAAGCAATCTTGTACTATTTTTATACATGCCCAGAAATATGAGCCGTTTAACCTCTCTCTAACCTGCACTTTGCCTGTGGCCACAGGGCTGGGTTTTACTTTCCAGCCTCTGGGCAACATCCGGTGCTACACTTGGCCACAGATGCACAAATAACATGAGCACTGCTCGCATGCCAGGCAATACTACAACAGCTGGATGTAGCCTTAGGAGCTGTGTAAGAGGAAAAAAAAAAAGTCCAAAACAACTCTTCCACCTCTTCATCATACAGAGTATTACACACATACACCCTCCGGGGTTTTCTTTAAACACTTCTGATCCCTTTTGATGGGCTTCTGCAGAACAGTTTCACTTCTTACACAGAAGCTCTGTTCAAATGAAGGGTAGCGTTTTAGGCATTAGTCTTCCATGTGCCAACTTTCACATAAATTTGCTTTGTATGCATAAGGCATCCTCTTTGTTGGCAGATTTGATTATGCTTTTCAATTTTCCAAAGGGTCTGCAGTTTGCTTACTCAGCTTACTGTAATGGCAATGCAAGGATATCGCAATCCTGCACGTCAAGATGACTAAAAGTGACATCACCCATCATTAAGAGCTGTGTCTCTTTCCCTTCTGCAATTTGAAGCAATTAACATTCTGCAGTCTGGTAAATCACAGAAGCTACCTCCAAAATTAAGTTAGTTTTCTGGCAGTGTTGTTCTCAAGTTTCAGCTCTCCAATCCCTGTCAGAATTAGGGTCTCCGCGCACTTTAAGCATTAAGTTTACTCAGCCCCAGTACTATTTTAAATGCCTTGATGCTTCTTCCCCTCTCCTTTTTCAGTCTTCTGTGAAACTGATCTTCTAAAATGCTTCCTTCCTCCAGGATTGCAATATTCCTCACATTTCTACAGTGACGTGATAATTCACTGGTTGCTGTTTACCCATCCTGCAGGCTACCCTATCTGAATGTTTATTGCCAAGACCCAACAATATTCTTTAAAAAAATACCTCCTTTTTATTCACCTAGCTCACCTTCAAAAGACAATTCCTGCCTCAATCTCTTTTAAACCTCCGCTGCGTCTGTATGCAGTTTTGGCCATATTAGACTAATGCGTCCTCAAGGTACTGTATTTTTATTTTTTTCTGTGTGCACATTTCCATTATCTACTTACAGTATATCTCACAATTAGTGAGAATGAGCAGAAGCTTATCAACATTATGAATCTAAAATAGCAATTAGCAAAATTGACAGGAAAAGGCTTGCAAAAGAAAAAGACAGTTCTGTCTCATAAAGAAAACGGGCACTGACAGCTTAACATCAACTAAAATTACTTCTGTGGGTATTACTTTAAGGAAGACTTGTAGCTGCCAGGCCAACCTTGGGACAGGGGATTACAGACAGAATAACACCCTTCTGCGTAACGCTTAGCATAACCAGGTCCTAATCCAGGATCACAGGATAATTCAGGTTGCAAGTGGCCTCAGAAGGTCTGTAGCCCAACCCCTGCTCAAAGACAGGTCGACTCCAAGCATGGAGCAGGGCTCTCACGGCTTTATCCCACCACATCCTGAAGACCTCCATGGACAGAGCCTGCCCAGCGAGCCTCTCCCACAGCTTGGCTGGCCTCATGGTGAGAAAAGGAGTGGTATCTCTACACACTGCTTCAGTCCAATTAAGTGTGGTGGAAGGACTTCAGTCACACTGCTATTTAATTCAAACTACATCTAGGCACCTGAATACAGAAACAGTAATTAATATACCATCTAGTATTTTTTTTGAACCCAACGCATGACACTAACACAACCCTGCTGAAAAACGTGCTCACTGTTATCTTAGTCATCTCATAATCAACCACATTACAATTTTAATTTCAGATGTTCCAAATTCAAATCAATCACTACATATCTGTTTGTCAGCTCGGCACAAGGCCTGTAATACATAAAGAACACATTGCTCAGAAAATGAGAAAACACTGCTCTCAATATGCTGTTGCTAATTAATCCCTCCTTAAAGCCCCCACCCCCAACCAAACAACACCAGAAAACCTACCAAACCCACAAAACTAAACTGTGTCCCTGATGTGACTGAAAAGGCAGCAGTCCAATGTGCCATAGAAACAACACCCTGCCTACAGTAACTGCAGCCACTGGAAACCAAAGGGACAACAGCTCTTACACTGGCACATGAAGTAGAAATAGCTGCTTCTCTAGATGAAAGTAGATGCTAACCTTTATGAACAGGCAAAATCCTGGGAGATCTAACACTAAAAGTTTCAGACAGGCAAAACCACAGATTTTGCTTTAGCCCCCGGAGCCGTTACAACTTTCTTTAAAGAAAAGTACCTATTCACAGGTTATATATCCCACTTGCACGGCAGTTTTCAGCATGCAGACATGGCAATGTCTTTTAATACAGGACAGCATCTCCTACACCTGTGCAACCACTGAATCACACAAGGGAGAAGGGCTTGCAACACGTTGGTCTTGTAGCACCTAGTGCATGCATCTGCAAGAAGCACTTATTGCATGTTGTACATTCCTCTTGGCCTTCAGTGCTAGGAAAACACTGAAGCCCCTTTATGCGTACCTATACTGACTGAATCAAGACTTGTAAGCTAAGCATATCAGACGTGAAAACGTGTGTCTCTGAAGTGACCATGCCACCATCTGATTTTTTATCAACAAGGGAGTGAAACGGAACAATACAAAACACTCAACCCAAATACTCAGTGATACACTGCAAAAAGCAACCAAATACAGAGCAGCAGCAGAAAGTTTTCTGGTGGTGGGTGTTTTTTGGAGGTTTTGGGGTTTTTAAAATTTCTAATGAAAAAGAATATTACTAGGAATATACAAATTAATGGATCCAGGGAAACTAACCTGAGAAATATGTCAGAAGAGAAACATTTTGTATCAAGGGCAAAGAAAATTCAGTGATAAGACGGAAGTGAATGAACATACAGGTTTACACTGACATGTGGTAGAAAAATTTTCCAGAGGCTTAAAAACACATGCTCCATCAGCTGCCCACAACTCAAACTGTTTCTAGAATACATCGAAACTGAATTAATAAAACCTCAGTATCTCAAAGTATATCTTGCATCCTGTTTAATCATAAAAGCTCTCTTAGAAGAGCAGTATCAGTGCCTCAGCTAAACGACAGCTGAAGAATGCAAGCCCAGACCTGTTAGCACTAAGAGGAAGGGTTTAAAACTTCGGTCAGTATAGAAGGCAAAAATAGAATCAAAGAAAGAAGATTTTTGTCTTCAGAATGGGGAAGTTACCTGGCAATGACTTGCCAAACTGGTCTGCTTAGGGACATGGTTCAGTGGTGGACTTGTCAGTGCTAGGTTAACAGTTGGACTCAAACTTAAAGGTCTTTTCCAACCTAAAGGATTCTATAATCCCTAAGGGGAAAAGAAAGATCTCTTCCAATTCACATGACTCATGTCACCCTGTTTCCCAAAAATTATTGCCCTACAGGAGGGACAGCAAAAAACAATATGCAATGAACTGAGGCACTTCATACACTTTCTACACAGCTGTCCCTGCCACAGCAGCAGGGCAGAAATGGTAACTAAAGCTGTAGGTAGTAACCACATCAGTCCTTGCAGATTAATTTTGACACCACACCTTGTCACAAGAGATGTAAAAACTAAAGTAGTAATGTAACAGCAGAGACAATGAAGATCTGAGACTTCTGCACCTTCACTTGCTGCTCCAAAACAAAAATACAGAATTTTTAATTGAAACTACAATTTTGTTTTTCAGTGACTTCTGGAGAACCTCATTTCTCATTGAATTCTCACCCGGCAGCAAAGCAGTGTCTCCTGCAGCAAGAAACACTAACTGGTAAATACATTCACGGGACATTGTTCCAGCAGATCCACAAAAATGTGAAGTTAAAACCCCGTAGCACATGCCTAGAACACAAACAGATGCTGCTCGCTCCCTCTCTCTCCATCTCAGGCTCCTCTAATCTCTCACATTCAGAGTTTTCCCCCACAGCAGAACTACATTAGGAGAAACAGACTGATGCTGAGAGGACCTAACAGTGTCACTGAAGCCTGTGAGCTCCTAGGCTGCACCAGGCTCCTTCCCCTGGACCATGCGGAGGAAACCTTTCCCTTGTGAAATCCAAATATTTCCACCTTCCACCATTGTTCATCTTATAAGTCCTGGTATCATGGATCCAGCTGTGCTAAAGCATGTGGTGGCTCCTTACCAGGCTGGCTAACTGTTCACAAGCATGGTTAGCTGCAATATGTATGGGTGGACTAACAATGCATGTATTTTTACATCAAGTAGGAGTGGATCAGTGATATGAAGCAAGCAGGAGAAACTGAGTTTCCATGCCTTCTCTTTTTTGGCAGTAAAAGAGAGAAGCTGGAGAGAAAAAACCTTAAGATGAATGGAGGAATGGAGGCAGTTTTGTTGCTTTTGCGAAGCTGGAAGAGGACAGCAGTGCTGAAGAGACTGTACCAGCACCTCCTTCCTCCTGCAACACTGATTGAAAGCCCCGTTATTACCTTTCCATATTAAGGTTTTGATGCTTTTCTCACAGTTTTTCATGAAAAACTAAGCTCATCTGTTTATGAAAGTAGGAATCCATAAATCCTGCCTTCTCCTTTTTTACGTTTGATAACGTTTTTAAGTTTCCCTTCATTGCAGTAGCACATCAAGTGTGCCGAGAAACTTACTAGTCTCAAGCAGTAAGGCAAGTAAGAATTTTACAAAACTAGCTCAGACCAGGCCAGTATTTTCAGTCAAAGTTATCAGATTTGCTGACACTTCCTTTTATTCTGCCAATGTTACTTACCCATGTTGTTTCATATGCATATAAAGTCATGTTTTGCATTTTACAAGCACCTCACCACTAAAATACCAATTTCCAAATACCATGCTTCTCTAAAGCATTACTGCAAAACTCAGTACTGAATAGTCAAATTTCTTTCTAAGCAAAACTTTAAGTAAGGGTGAAGTGACATTAGAGATCTGCATTTGAAAGTACTAAAGAAGAGCCTTGCAAGCATTTTTTAAATGTTGACAAAACAAGATCATTAACTTGAAAAGTTTCATAGTATTTCATGTGTGCTATCTTCACAGTATCTTGAACAATCTTTTTCACCCAATTTCTGTAACTGCCTCCCTTCATGTAATTACCACAAGTAAGAGGTTCTCTATTAATAAAGTCTGAACTGCTGCAGCTGCCACATATTAGTCTAAAGAGTAATATCTAGCATTCTTGACTTCTTTCAAATGTAACTTCATAACTGTAATGCTGGCAGCCAAGACCATATATAATCACCCACCCAATGCAGAGCACAAGACACAGACCTCAAATAATGATTCCGATTAAGCCATCTCAGGTCTCAGAATTACAAATAGATCCTCCCTTAATGTTAGAACTGTCATTAGCCACAGGCCACATAAGTGAAGAAAAAAAGAAAGTAATCACTAAGCTTATTATTTGGAAACACTATGCTAATGAATATGCATAAACACCATTTCTGCATTCCTGAAAGACAATTAAAGCCAAACTACGAATAGTGTCCAAAGCGGCTACTTCCATTTTGCTTTTTGCTGTTTTATTGGAGTTTCTTTTGAGAAAGGTGCAATTATTTGTCAGTAACCTCTATCAGCAAGATACACAAAGGTTATTACATATAAGAGAGCTCATTCAAAGGCCAAAATCCAGATTTCTACATCCCTCACTGCCTATAAATATTCAGGTCATTGTCATCTGTTATTTTGCCCTCCCAAAAGCAATCCTAGCACACTAGGCAGCTTTTAAATGACAGTTCTTTGCAGAACAAGGTATTTTCACTCAAGCCTTGAAGCAACTGGTAAAGCTAGGTGACTGATTTTCTATTGCCACAGTATTGCAGCAGCACCTAGGAATATTTCTTTAACCAGTGTACCTCAATAGCTGTGGGAACATTACTAGAAGACTTTTTTTATTATTTTCCAATATGACTGCCTGTGAATAGCCTACACAATACTCCTTGAGAATCACCAGGTACCCAATCTGTGGATGGAGTGGCACCTGGCACACACAGGTATGCCCAAGAACACTTGCTGAACGAACAACAGTTGCGTAGACATGGCAGAACAGTGGAGTCCCACCTCCCTCCTACCTGCCAAGCGTTACAGGATAAGCCGTGGATGCTGCCCGGCTGGGCCAGCCGATCGATCTCACTTCCTGATGCCATGCCCTTCAGCGATGCTGTTGCGCGGGGACAAGGGGGTCGGGGACACACACACCTTCCTACTCACACAAACAGTCTCAAAGTCTTCCCTGCGCCTAGCTCGCATCTGTGCGATACATCCCTCACCCATCACCATCCCTTATTTTCAAGACGTGTCCCCAGTTGTTCAGCAACTTTATTGTCAGACACCTCGGCTGTGATTTCTGCGCTGAACCTGCGGGGGGAGGCCGCACTCCGCCCGCTGCCCCCCCCTGCAGTCACCCCCTCCCCGAAGCGCCGTGCCCGGCCGGGGCTGCCCGGCCCGGTCACGCGGGTACTCTCACCACATCCCCGGGCCTCGCCTATACTCCCTATCCCTGCACAACACCGCCAGACCTTGGAGGGAATTTCGGCCTCAGCAGCAGCGGTGGCGGCCGGCGGGCCGGGGCCACTCTCGCCCCGCTGCCCCGCTCCCGGCCGTGGGCGTGGTGCAGGCCGGCCAGCAGCGCGCCGTGCCCCCCGCTCCCGCGGCGAGGGGAGGGCGCTCGGTGGGCCGCGGCGCTGGCCGGTCAAAAACAAAAGAGCACGGAGCCCCCTCCGCCCCCGCACGGCGAGGCGCGGCCGCCACAAAGCCGCCCGCCCGCCTCGCCCGCCATGCCGCCGCCGGGAAGAGGGGCCCTGGGGCAGACCGAGCGCGACCGGGCGGGGAATCGCTGCCGAGGGGTGGCGGCGGGCACCGGGCCGGCCCCGCAGGAGGCCCCGCGCCCCGCCAGTGCCGCGCCGCGACCTCAAGGGGCGGCCGGGCGCCCCCCCCTGCCCGCGCCCCGGCCGCCGCAGCCCGGCCCGCGGCGGACACGGCCGCGGGGCAGCCGCGCTCCCGTCTCCGCCTCCTACACCCCGCCGGCCTCCCCCGCCTAGGCCACAAAATGGAGCCGGAGCGGGGGGAGGGGGGGGGAGGGGGAGCACGTCCTCGCGCCCGGCCCCGAGGGGAGAGGGCGACACCGGCGCGGGCGGACGCCCCGCCACCCCTGCCAAGACCCCCGCCACCGCCTCCCCGCCCGCGCCGCCGCCTCCCCCCCGCCCGCCCGCTCCGCTCCCCCGGCCGTGCGGCCCCCCGCGCCTCCGGTCGCACAAAGAGGCGAGCGGCCGGTGGCGGGGCCCGGGGGCTGCCGCCCCCCACTTCCTGGTCCCCGCGGCGGCGGCGCGGCGGCAGCGCCGGGGCCCGGGGAGGGAGACGGACATTTCATTCGAGCCTGCAGTGGAACCGGTTACCAATCATTGGCCGGAGCCAGGCACAAACCTCCAGTGCGGCCCTGGTTGGCTCCCTCCGCAAATCGGCTGTTTGGTTGGACAGAAAATGGCTGCGAAGGAACCAGTCCCAGCGCGGAGCCCCGCTTCCCGCAGCCGGGCTGCCCTCCCTCCGCGCCGCCTCCCCGCCACGCGCGCCGGCTCTTCCCCTCAGCGCGCTGCCTCCCGCCGCCGGCCCGCCCGGCCCTGCCCGCCTCTTTTATGCGGACGGAGGCGCCCGGCCCGGGGGCGCCAGGCCCGCCCCCGCCCCGCGCCGAGGGGCCCCCGCGGCCGGGCTGAGGTAAAGCCGCCTGCGGGCTGCACCTGCTGGCTCCCGGCCTGAGGGAGGGCTGACCCCCGCGAAAGCGATCTCTCTCCCGTGGGGTGCAGGGCGGTTGGTGGTGTTTGTGCGGTGGGGTCGCTGACAGACGCAGTTTTTCCTCGGGGCTGCGGTGAAGGAAACCCTGGGAGGTGGGGAACGGGGGAGAAAGTGGCCTACCGGGCAGTGACCTGTTGCCCTTGTCCCCGTCCTGTCCCCTGATCGCTCAGGCGGCAGGGGTCTGCGGTCAGTGGGGCAGGTACCGTTTTTATAGTGTCAAGAGGTTCCTCAGCTCTACCCAAACTTGCCTTACACCTGCATAGAGGTTCATCGGCTGAGAGGAAAACACCACCCCCACCACCCCCGGTGAATTCCTAGGTCTCACCTAGACTGAGAAACAACAGGCTGATGTTCGTCATCGAGAAGGTCAATGAAGAAGGAGGATGGCCCGTGGGACCTAGGTCCCAAACCATTTGTTGAAACAACACCTTGTGTGAGAGGACCTGTGGTTCTGTGTTGCCCCTTCCCTCTACAGAAATAAAATAGAACAGCAAACCTGAAAGGATTGTTTCCTGCTGGTGATACAGGGCCTAAAGAGCACATTTTCCTTTCACTTTTAGACTTTTCTGAAGAAATACGGGTCGCTGGGTGAGGATGATAGTTGGACTGACTGCTCCGCTAAGATTTAGAAACGTCTCTTATGAAGAATTTATATGAAACACTTCATAATCCACCAGTCCTGCCATTCACTAAAATCTGAGAGAGATTTTTTTTTCTAGGTGAAGGCAGCCAAAGACATTCCACGCATCTGCCATCAGCATATGTGTATGTGCAATCTCCACAATGGAGGTAACAAGAATATTTTTGTTTTCATAGAATCATTTAGGTTGGAAAAGACTTTTAGGATCATTGAGTCCAACCATAAAAAGCAGTTGTGATATGGGAGGAAATGGTGGCAAATAGGAGGCTCCTGTGCCGGTGCTGCAAATGGAAAAGCCAGTAGGTTGGCAGAGGTCTTGATTCAGGTGACTCCAGTGATGCCCCAGTATAGGAATGATGAGGCTCGGTCTAATCTTCCCATGCAGGGAAGCACTTGGTTTATTCAGACTCACTTTGCCAAGTGTCCCTGGATAGCTGATCTTGGAGGTGCATTCCTAGGCTTTTGGGAGTAGGTGCAGTTCTTAATAACCTATAGTCATTCTTCATTACTTGAGGTCCTTGAGTATTTACTCTAAACTGATAGGAAACTCATGTTTCACAATGGCCTTTGCTAGCATTCTTCTTCCAGTTAATACCTGATAAATAAGTGCATTCCCCTCCTAGCTTTCTTCTGGCATTTGGATTTAAACAAAACAAAACTCAATAAACCTTACACATTTCCACTTGGCTTCACATAGCAACATTAATTATATGTGTTTTGATATCTCACAAAGATTCAAATTCACTCAAAATGTCCATTTGTTTGGTTTCTTTTGAGTTTAAACTGAAACATCGTACGAGACAAATTTTGCATGGCCTCAGGTTTTTACTGCAAATGCTATATGCAGCTTGATTCTGCCTCCTGGGTACTTTTTTTAATTAGTTTTTTTTTTTTAAATGCCCAGAAGATGTAAAATAATGCAAGAACATTCACTGACTTTGGGGCCTTAGGGAGTGCATTTTCCCCTTTATCTATTTCATAGCTTGTGTTCACTAAATATAATACCATGACAATACACTATTCATCTTGCTGTGCAGTTTTAAGATCTTTGGATGGTTTCTTTCGTCTCAGCCCAGAATTTCACAAGTGTAGAAAGATGAACACTGACCAGTGTGCAGGTTCTTCAGGGCACAGAGCAGTGTCCTTTTTTTTTTTGAGCAGCTAGTCAAATTTTTTAATCTCCTTGTCGGCATGGCCCTCAAATCTTTTTACTGCGCATTTTTCAAACTTGAAACAGAAGCATTAGTCTTTTCTCCTGTAGTGTTTTTGCTGGCATTTATCAGTGTTGTATTGATGGAAATACTACTTATCCACCTATTTTATGCAACATTTTTCTTTAGGATAGCATAGTGGGAACAAGTATTCACTGTTATTGATGACAGAACAGCACTCAGTGGTTAAACTTGTCAGCCAACTGAAGCCAGGGAATCCAAGCCAGCATTCTCCTTTACGTACACTTTTTCTTGTGTTCTTCCATTAGTAACAATTTCTGTCACACATTTATCATGCAGTCTTTAATCACTTTATTATTTTATCCATATGCTAAGTACATTCTCAAGCTCGATATATTTGCAGCACTAAATGTTCTATTCATACCGTATATCCTGAAAAGGTGTATTTCAACATGTCTGATCTGCATCTCTCATCTGTACAGTGTCAGTGGTGTCTTGTGTGAACCTTGATAAATCATCTAGCGTAATGCTTGTTGCTTTATTATCTAGCTGTTTATCAGTTACAGTCTCAAATTCCCTGTCATGTCATTTAGATTTTATATTCTCCAGGTTCACGTATAATTTCTCTGTCCTGTTCCTCAAGATTCTGTGTCCAATCTACCTCTCCTTTTAGATCAGCTCAAATTCTGTCTATGCAAAAAGAAAGGAAGAATGTTCAAGAGTAGGTGGAGATAACTGCAGTAAGATGTAAGAGAGCTTTGTGAGGTTGTGATCTATTTGATGAGGTTGTAATTTTGTGGCTGAAATTTTCAGTAAGGAAATCAAAATCTTCACATATCTTCTGTTCTGCTTAGTAAGTGTTAGCTAAGAAAGCTGTCAAAGGTGAGCAAGCATGTTCTTTAAACCAGAACAGATATGTCAGTCTGCTCTGAAATGTACCCTACTTGCGTTCTGGACTGTCATTTGGAAAAGTATGTGTTTGAAACAAGAAATTACAATTTTTGTAGAAATAGCACTGGGGGGGGGTATCATCTAACATTCTGCAGAGTTCTTATTACTGTGAAATTCTAAGTGTAACAGACTGGGAATAGGTCTTTTGTCAAACTATTAACTCCATGGTGCCTCAGAAATTTATATTCATTCTTAACAGCGGTCTTCCTAATGCTTGTTATCTCTCTTTTTTTTAGATTAGAGCATTTGTATTAGACAATCCTAATTAAAAGATACTTGGAAGCTGCTACAGAGCCGGGCAATGCTATGTGAAGAAAGATTGAATGCAGAAATCCAGAAGAAATTATCTACAGGTAATTAACCAAGTCACAGTAAGATGAGATCAGATGGAATTAACTGAAGTTCACCTCATTTTTACTTTTCCAAGGATGAATCGCTTTTAGTTGTGTTGAACAATTCTTCAGCTACCCAAGTGTACCTTGGTTTTAAATAGTTTTGCCCCTTTAACAGTAAAATTTCTGCTACAGTTGAAAGGAACTATGTGTTCAGGTGGCCTTCATGCTGTGTGGTCCCACAGCTCTGAAGGGGAGTCATGTGTATGGTCTGTGCTGTGACAGTACCCCTGGGAGGCAGAGCTATAATAGTAGCCAGCTTTGACAGCCACACCGTGAGGACCAGAAGATGTGTTTATTCACAGCAGAATGGTATCCAGCCAAAGAAGGGGCAATTCTGAAATTACTAATCTCATTTGGGAAGTCCAAATACCGAGGTGCAAGCTTGGATTCAATTCCCAGGTCTACAGCATGCTTCTTGTATGACCTTGGGCAAATTACTGTAAATCCAGGCCATCAGATTTCAATTGAGGTACATAAATACCTTTGAAGGCCTGAGTTTTAATCCTGCTGTGCCTCAGTTAGCCATTTTTTCAGTCAGTGGCCATATTACTTTCCTACTTTCAGCTGAACTGTGAATGGCTTAGCCACTAAGAGAACAGGCGAACGACAAGTGAAGCCATTTCCTGAAGACTTCTTGAGACTGAGCTCCAGTGTGCAACCTCTAGTAAGAGCTGAACTCATTTTTGAGCCTTTTCCTTGCCACTGCTCAACTTCACAAGAAATACAGAAATGTCATATGTTGAGACATATTCCACTAAGTAAATTTGATTAAAATTGGCCAACGTTTCCAGTTATTAGGGGAGCTAAGACAGATAGGCTGTACATTAATGCCTAAGTCTTGTTCCTTTAGATAAAAGAAAGATCAATTTATTGTTTGCACCAGTGGAACAGGTAGACAAGCAAGTAGATCCAAAGATACTGCTTGTTTACGTGTGCCAGTTAATCTCAGCAGATGAGGTTAAATGTGGCTAGCAGCAATCCCTTTGAAATGTACCTGGAGCAGAACTGACTTGTAACCAGGTAATTTATATATTAAAATGCGTCTAAAACATCAAGTATAAACATTCCACAAGAGCAACAAAGAACTTCAAAGTACATGTGCCAGATGATGGTCCATACAGAACCATTTCAAGGATTAGAAGAGATCTTGGCAGAAGCCTGTAACTTGTCCATGAATAATACAGCAACAGTTGTAGGTGAGACTGTAACAGTATCTTCTCTGCTTTGTTTTCAACAAAGAAATGCCACAGTTTTGAGATGCAATCTGACAGGAGCCTTGCTTTGCAATTGTGCCATTACAGCCTCCTGGATACAAACATTTGCATTGGTTTTGGCTCTTCCCAAAACACGGGGGAAAAAAAAATCAATGTTCATTTTATACAGAAAATTTATACAAAAAAAAATTCAGCTTTTTCAAACCTTATGGCAAGTAATACAAAGTATAAAACGAAAAGCCTAAGTAGCTCAAGTAAAATTTTTAACTTAATTTTTTGTAGCTAAATTTATGACCTATTTGCAAGTGTTGTTCATGTGGGTTTATTTGTTATCATCAGCATTCAACTGAATTCTATGGTTATGTTTTGGGTTTTCTCCTATTATCAGCTACATGTGGGAAGGAAATGTATCAGTAGTGAATGTATGGTGAAAGGTGGCTTATTTAATTCTGCTGTGCAAGAGGACAAGCAACTGCATTATGGCTAGGCAGTGAAACCCTACATCTCCCATGGGCGGGGAGGCTGGGTTCCATTACAGCTCTGTTTTGGGTACTGCAGAGGGAGCACAGGAGGCAGGTCAGATGAAGATGAGAAGTGAGGAAATGAGGACTATTGCCCAGTTCCATTTTGATTACAAAGTTAACAGTTATGAAAGCCAGGAGGCTGTTAGTGCTGACATACTGGAGTTACCGAGTAGGGGCTTTGGAGGACTACAGAACTAAGTTTTGCTTTGTATCATGAAAATTTCTTTTCATAAAGCCTATGTTCTCACATTTTGTCCACGTGGTTGAATTGCACAATGGTAGTAGATTTGATCACTTAGTTTTGCTTGGTGTGACTGGAGGAATTCAGGACTTTCCAGGACGTATCAGAGGTTTCCAGAGGCTGTGGCACTTGTCAGTATTTGTAGTTTCCTTCCTGTAGAGATGATTATATGGGATTCCAAACTGCAGTGATTGAAAGGCCTGTGTACATTACCATTGTGTCAGCCGCATCACTAAAACAAAATTGTTCTGTCAGAATCTGTTGCACTGGGTAGATCTTAACTGTGCTCTGTAACTGTCACTAAGATACTTACTGACACTGTCTCATTTGCAGTGTAGGCAGAGACATAGATTTCTTCTGTCAACTTAGCCATGAAAGCTGCAAGTCTTCTCACTTGGATTTGTCCATACTAAGGGTTAGGGATAGGCTCACTTTTTTAGAAGTGCCTGTCTTTGAAAGGATGAGTTACTATCTCGACACACCTGTCTTTCTCTGTTGGCTACCAAAGGAGCTTAGATCAAGAGCTTATGTGAAAGGTCAAACATCTAGGTGGCTGGTATAACGTAAGATGAATCCAAGCTTGCAGAAATGACTGGTGGTATTTCAATGCCATTGATTTTCAGAAAATGCAAGGACTGTGTCAGCTTTAATAATGCTAATATTTAGGTGATTTTGCATTTGGCACCAAGAATTCTGTACTTCATAAGAAGATGGCACTGTGGGCTCTCCATTTACTGAGAGAGTCTTCCTCCCAGTTCATAGATATAGAAGGAATATATAGAAATCTTTGTGGGAATAGAAATTCTAATATTATTTTAATGATCACTCTTATAATAGCCCCAGGGAGCTGGGAATCAATTATCTCAGAAACAACTAAGGGATTGGTCCCATTGATGTACCACTTCGATTATCGCAGCTCTGTTATGGGGTTCTTCAGCAGCAATAATGCACTGAATATGTTTGCTATAAAATATCTTTATCGAGACTTCAAGACAGAGTAAAACACCTTACATTTCATCTTTATAAAGAACCTTATCAGTTAATATCCTAAGTAATTACTATTTTTATTAGTCGTCCAAGTGTTTTATAGACTTTTTACACATTAATTGAATTTATCACAGCTGATCTCTTAATCTTAATGGTAGCTTATGCAGTCTATGCCTTATAGTATTCCAGTATTGAAAACAGGACACAATGTGACAGATTTTCAAGACTTTCCTTTGTTCTACTGATATTTCTAATGAAACAGGCTTTGCTGTCCTGCTTCTTAACACAGCAATTCTGAGGATCTGCACTAAATTTTCATGTAGATGGAATTAACAGACAGACAAATCCAAGGCATATTTAAATCAGTGCTTTGGTGTCAGACTGAAATAGGCTTTCAGTCTCCCAGTGACTTCAGTACGCACACTCATCTCTGACTCCAACAGGGGTTTAAGCTTGTGTCTGTATCAGGGCGATATTACGGGATCCAGGGTGTCTTTCAACTGTATGATCCCAAAGACTGCTCTCCTATGTGTGTCCTTGCTAGTGGAAAAGGACAGCATGAAGATTATTTGTGAGGAGGACAGCAGCAGAGATTGAAATGTCAAGCGTTTTCTAAACACAGAGGAAGAAAAACTCTTTCTCCCAAAGAGTCTAAATAGGGAGAGAAAGGCAAAGACTGACAAAAAAAGTCTGTAACATACAGACAAGGCATCAGGAGATCACAATACTAATAACTGGAATATACTGCATTTTTCTTCCATCCTCTTTTGACTTTCCATTGTTCTTGTCACCATATTCTGCCTATGTTTCAGTGGTCCAGCACTGTATGTGTATGTACACTTCAGTCAACTAAGGATAAATTAGAAGATAAATGGATGTACGTGGCTTTTCCTAAGCCTCGTAAAAATTGTAATTTCTAGGCAAAATTTAAATGAAAAGAGTGCAGACACTTTTTGGATCTGCCCAGAAAAATGATTTAACATAGGAAACATTGTAAGAGCAAACAAAAGACCTCTGTGGAGGAACACATAAAGAAAGTAAAGGAGTAGATAAAACTGGAGAGAGGATGATCTGGCAAGATAATAAGATTAAATCAGCCAAAAGGGAAGAGTTTTATAGGACCTTGGAGTTGGTCACAACCTGTGATTCAGGAGAAGGGCTTTACTCTTTAAAAGGCTGAGATCAGGAATGGTCTGATTAAGAGTTAAGGAACAGAAGTTATCAGAGTATACTCTGAATGGCCTAAAGGTAGTTTGTGAGGAGGTAGTAATAACTAACAAAAGAGGTGATGTGGGCCAGTAAAACTGTAGACAAAAGCAACAGATTAGGGAGGAGTGGGGTAAAGAAGGTGAAAATGGGTGCTAGTCTTTCGGTGGAGCATCAAGATTCTGTTCTGCAGTGACAGACTCTTTAGTTACAAGTGATCTTGGAGAATTCTGATTTTTGGATGCAGTGGTTTTCAAATGAAAACTATCTCAAATGTTTTTGCAAACAAAACACCTCAGATGTAGAACTTCCTCAGATGTAGAACTTCTTTTTTTTTTCCATTGCTTCAGTGGATCTTCACCACAGAAACATAAGACCTTTTTCTTTTCTTACTGAAAGGAAATGTGATTGGAACGTAACTGCAAACCAATAAGCAAAATGAAACATTATGAATGAGTAAGAGCACTCCAAGGTGCTTTTTTAAACTTGATTTTTCTCACATTGACTGAGTTGCCAGCTGGTAGTCCCCATTTAATGAAAATCTTGAGATGGGGTTTGGTGGTGTAAAGTTCCTTCCCCAAGCCTGTTCAGCAAATTATTTTAATAACTTTATTTCTGAAGCTATAGTAATCCCTGTATGCCCATAACAATTATTACCCTCATTATCATAATAACTTTTGCTATTATAGATACCTATATTGAAGACATAATTTCTAAAATCACAGTGATCATTCCCACAGTGAGTTCAGAGACTTTTTTCTACTTGGAGTCGTAAGCTTAGTTGTTTGGGTTTTTTTTATTAGAAACCCCAGCTGACACTGGAGATACCACTGCAGAGCAGAAGAGAAACAGCAACAGAAATGGGAACTTCTGAAGTCCTCTATACAAAAAAGTTGAGGACAGGGAGGCAATGCCTCTTACACCACAAGACTCAAAGTTATTATCCTGTTGTGTCTCTTCCTTTCTTTTGGTCCTTTGCTGTTGCTCATTGTTACTTTTGTGGCAGAGTACTGAGCGCCAATGTGGTTGGGGTCCTGGACTAAAAGGGTTAGTAAGATAATCACAACTCTGTAGGGGTTATAGGATAAAAAGACATGACATGCTGGTGATACAGAGCAGGGAGGAATGGCTGATACACCAGAGGCTGCACTGCCATTCAGCGAGACCTGGAGAGGCAGGAGAGTTGGGAGGAGAGGAACCTGATGGAGTTCACCAAAGGCAAGTGTAGGGTCCTGCACCTAGGGAGGAACAACCCCACGTACCAGGCTGGTGCTGACCTGCTGGGAGGCAGCTCTGCAGAGAAGGACCTGGGAGTCCTGGTGGACAGCAAGTTGCCCACGAGCCAGCCGTGTGCCCGTGTGGCCAAGGTGGCCAGTGGGACCCTGGGGTGCATCAAAGGAGCGTGGCCAGCAGGTGAGGGAGGTGATCCTGCCCCTCTGCTCTGCCCTGGTGGGGCCGCACCTGGAGTGCTGTGCCCAGTGCTGGGCTCCCCAGTTCAAGAGAGACAGGGAACTGCTGGAGAGGGTCCAGCAGAGGTAATTAGGGGACTGGAGCATCTCCCTTATGAGGAAAGGCTGAGAGGCCTGTTTAGCCTGAAGAAGACTGAGAGGGGATCTTATCAATGGCTACAAATATCTTAAGGGCGAGTGTCAAGAGCTGGGGCCAGGCTCTTCTCAGCAGCGCCCGGTGACAGGACAAGGGGCAACAGGCACGAACTGCAGCACAGGAAGTTCAATCTGAATGTGAGGAAAACTTCCTTACTTCGAGGGAGTTAGAGCACTGGGACAGGCTGCCCGGAGAGGCTGTGCAGTCTCCTTCTCTGGAGACATTCAAAATCCACCTGGTCACGACTCTGTGCAACCTGCTGTAGGTGAACCTGCTTTAGCAGGGGCTGGGACTAGATCTTCAGAGGTCCCTTCCAATCCTGTCTGTTCTGTGATTCTGTGACATTTACATTTTACACTGGGGGACACTTATCATGAGTGACTTCTGCAGGACCACAGAGCAACCCAATGGTCATGTGAAGAACTGGATTAAGAGCTCCCGCATCTATAGGACGCACTTTGTTGCTGTGCATTAGCGTTACAGCACATTCATGCTCACTCCACATACAGCCTGGCAGTCAATCTGTGCAACTAAAAAGAAGATCCATCCACCAAAACCGTCAACGATTGGCTCGGTGTCCTTTTAAAACCTTTCAAACAAATGTCTGCGTTTGTTGTGAGAATACGGATCGGATAAATTGCTGCATTTGGTGTAACAAGTCACATGCTTCCACATAAAGAGTAAAGAAAGCTCAAATTGGAGGTGACAGTAACAGCAGTCACTTGTGTGCAGGTCTGTTGGTGGTTTGTAGGGTCATGGCTTTCATCTTGCCCTGTCTGTCTCCTTGATTTATGCCAGAACTCCTTCTTGGCAGGCACCCCTTCTGTCACAGGGTCAGGTGAAGCCACCATTATGGGGCCACGACCTGTGCAGGCGGTAAGATAATGATGACAAGCCACGTCCGGGGCCCGGAGGGGCGCAGTGTGATGAGCCCCATCAGACTTTCAGCCTCACAATTAATCTCTCAGCGGGTCTTGGTCTTCTTTATATAGGGAGATTCCATAGTATGAGCCATGAACTGTGCGAGAAACGTATTTCTCAAGCACCTCCTGAACGCTTTTCTAACGCCAGCACCCCCGGATGGCGGCCGGCGGGCCCGCTCGGCGGTGGGAGCCGGCAGCGACCCTCCCCCGGCCGCGCCGCGGCCCCGCCGGGGTCCAGGCCCCCGCCCTCGACGGGAAGCGGCCCCGCAGGCAGCACCCGGCGGCCGCAGCCCCTCGGCCCGGACCGCGCCGCCCCCGCCGCTGCGCGCCCCGCGGAAGAAGCGAGAGCAAGGCGGGCAGAGCCGCGGCCCGGCCCTCGCCCGCTCCCACCCGCCGTGCCAGGCCGCCCCCCGCCCGGCCGCCCGGGCCCAGCGCGGCGCCGGGTCCGCCAGGGGTCGCGCCAGCCCCGGGCCGGGTCCGCGCCCGCGTCTGTCGCCATCGCGACCGAGCCGGGCGTTGGGGGCGGGGCGGCCGCGAGCGCGAGGGGGGCGCCGCCGGGGCGGGGGGGGCAGCGCGGCCGCGGGGGCTGCGGGGCTGCGCGCTGAGCCGCGCCATGGGTAGCGCCCCGCGGAAGAGCAAAGCGGTGCGGCAGGCGCCCGGCGGCGGCCCAGAGCGGCGGCGGCCGGCAGGTAGGTGGCCGGCGGCCCGGCACCTGCGTGGTGGCCCCGCACCTGCGTGGTGGCCCCGCACCTGCGTGGTGGCCCCGAGCGCCGGGGAGGTGGGCTCTGAGTGCGGTGGGGCGGGAGGGCGGTCGAGGGAAATACAGGGTCTGTAGCGACGGGACATGGGAAAATGGTTTCACACTGAAGGAGGACAGAGTTAGCTTAGGTATTCGGAAGAAATGCTTTACTGTGAGGGTGGCAAGGCACCGGAACAGGTTTCCCAGAGAAGCTGTGGATGCCCCATCCCTGGAAGTGTTCAAGGCCAGGTTTGATGGGGCTTGGAGCAACCTGGTTGAGTGGAAGGTGTCCCTGCCCGTGGCAGGGGAATTGGAACTAGGTGATCTTTAAGGTCCCTTCCAGCCCGAACCATTCCGTGATTCCATGAAAATGACTTTGGTTTCCTGGTAAAACACCCAGGATATCAGAGCAGGGTGCAGCTGCTGGCCGGGCACCTTCAGGTGGGTCTTCTGGGTATGGGAGTACCGAGCACCTGCTGCAGAACAACTTTATCGTGCCTTCAGCTGGTGTGACCACAGATCTGACCGTGTCTTGTTAGTTATGTGTTCCCAAACACAGCCTCTGATGCTCGGCTTTTCTCCCGACTGACTGAGGCCAGCACAGGTGGCAGCGGGGCTGGGCAGGGCTGTCTGCATCCCCTCGCTCCTGGGAGCCAGGGGAGATGCGGGACCCTGGCCCTGTGGGCAGTGGTGTGGGGAGCAGGTCCCTGGGGCGCAAGCTGCTGCCTGAAGGGAGGCTGCGGCTTAGCGTGAGCTCAGCAGGGAGAAAGATCTGGAGTTCGATGGGAGCTGCATGGCCCTCTGGTCCATGGAAGTAATTTCTGTTTACCAGGGTTCTGGTATGTTGCTGCAACAGCAGCGGGGAAAGGTGCATTTCGGCTGTCTGCTCTGTACCTCTCTGGGGTCAGGACTTCGGTCTCTGGTGCTCCTTGGATATAGTGCTAACTGTGCTCTCACCAGACCTATAAAACCAGACAAAAAAGGAGAAATAATGATCTTGAAGTGATGAATGCCTGAAAATTAACCTATGCTTACATCTGGCGCTGTACAGTGGTTCTGCATAAATCAGAAAGTGCTCTTAGGATGTAGTATTTCATTGAACATTACTACTGAAGGAGTGTTTTCAGCTTTACCAAATCCTTGGGAAAGGGGTCTATTTGTAAAGATATTTTTATGTGTGCAATAATTTGAGAACATTGACGCTAAAACCCCTTGGTAGCTTTACGGTATTATACAATAGTTTGTCTTACGCAGAATGGAAATTGTCAGAGGCTTGGCAAACGAAGAATAAAGATGCCTATGCAGTAAGAATTTACGCAAGGTGGGAGCACAGCAGGAGTTAGCAAGTACGAAGATGAGGTTTCTAAGAGTTAAAACTAATGAAATAAGCTTATTGTTATGGCTCCATATTGCTTAGTATCTTTCAGTTACACCAACATAAAATCCTCTAGCCTGAGTCAAAATCCTGACATTGGAAGCATGCAATGTTCCTTGACCCTAACAGGAAACTCTGGGGAAAAAAGAAAACTCAAACCACTGTCAAGAGAGTCCAGTTGCCCTTGTACTTTCAGGGCAGTGCAGTGCCCTGAGACCAGTTAGGGTTAACTCACAGCATTTCCATTACCTAATGCTGCCACAAACCACGTTATAATTTCAAAATACCTGATACAGCTTTAAATCAGATGCACTAAAAGCTAGGCTGGTGTGGTAGCAGAGTGTGGGGCAGAGTAAACTGCTATGGGGTTATGCCCCCAAACCTCATTCCTCTGGACAATGATGTGTCTGCTGACACAAACTCAGAAGTGAAGCCTGCATCTTAACGAGCTTTTTCAGCCTTGTGAAGCTGACTCATTTAGGCTAAATGACTTAAACTGAAGCCCAAACAGTAAGTTCTTTATATGTTCTGCTGTATCTTTGGTTTTTCAGTTTAAGACATTACTATTCCCTGCTGCGCATTTGACAACTCTGGCAGCATCTTAAAGTAATTCTACAGGAAAGTGGGTTGAAACTGTGACATTAAGATTTGTATTTCAGCTTCTAGGCAGTTTTGCTTCTGGGATGGTCGCATACCAGTGGATTATTACCTGAAACTCAGCGTCCATTTCCTGAAGGAGCAAGTCAAAGTTTTTAATACCCATTAGGGACAAGAGATAAGGGGAGTTACAGGTGCTGTTGAAGAGGTTAAATAGAAGATTAAAACAAATAATTACAGAAATGTAAATAGAGACAGATAACTTACTTTAAAACTGAAACGTAATGCAAATAAGCTGATTACTCGTTGTTTAACTGACTCTTAAAGCAGGAACAATCTTCAATTAACCCCTTTCTATAGGTAGTCATACTGGGCAGTAGGGCTTTTTAAATATCAACATACGTCTCTTGGACAAGTCAGATTTAAACTTACGTGTGTCGTAGGAGGAAGAAATTGGGCCATTCCTAGCTGCAAGATTTTCTTAATTACTCTCTGGATCTATTCCCACCGTTGCATGATTTTGTCAATGGGAATAATAAATTCAGAGTTAATTTGCTGTAAGATCTAAGGGTGTTTAAAAAAGCAAACAGTAGCAAGCTGGCAATGAGCAAAACTGGCAAGGAGTATGGTGGCTAGAACAGGAAAAAGTAAAAATGGTAAGATAAAGTGATTATGTATATTTCATGTTACATAGCTATTAAATACATTCTTTTGTCCTTAGCTTCTGCTTTCAAAAAGGTTATCCTATAATCTTCAAATAGCATTCCATTTACTTCAACAGTTGCATTTTGCATGTGCAATATTTATGACATTTTTGGGTGGTAAAGGTATGAAAATTGGAAATAACTTAGAAGATAATGCTTTTCCTGATTTTTTTCGTTAATTTTGCTCTGCATTGCTTTAGTTTTCTATCTTATAAACATGCATTTTCCTGCAGAAAGGATTAATGAGAAAAATCAAAGCAATACAATAAGGGGCTAAACTAGCACATCTCAGAATTAAGATAGCCTAGGTTGCAGATTTTTCTTTATAAAACATAATTTTTTTTCTGTGGGAAAAATACCTTGCTATTGCCTCAGGTGCTGCTTTTTTTCCCCAGATCCTCATGCTAGTTGAATTTTATGGGCAACTGTGTTTTCAGTTAGGTTTGACTTTCATGTAAATTGAAGTTGCTTGGCTCCTTTCAGGACTGGGCATTGCGGACATAGCACATGCTCACTGGTGGACCTGGAAAGTTGTAGCAGACTTGTGATGCCAAAACGGCACAGACTAACTGCTCAGAGACTAATTTTGTCTTTAAGCAGCAAAAGTATTTATTTTGTGCAATGTTGGGGAGCTAACTGATTCGCACCAGACAAAGTAGCTCTGAAGTTTTCAGTGAAAAGTTAGGTATTTTATACAGTTTTTGTGAGAGATTACAACATCTTTACATACATATTAATTTGATTTTGACACCCAATCATTCCATTCATAGTAGGTGGGTTCTAGGTGGAATAAACCTTTCAATTTTCTTTGTTCAACGATTTCCTGACTTATGGTCTCCTTCTCTCCTTCAGGTGCCCACCTTATCTTTTCTAATTATTCAGAGCACATTCCTTTAACATTGCCAGTGGTACATTCCTTTAACTTCGTCAATGGAACCTTGTCTTATTCAGAGTACTTTTCTTATTATTCAGAGTACATTCCTTTCTCAACACAAACAGAGCATCACCCAGAGCATTGTACCAAGCTCATCCTGACCAATCTTTTTAAGATCTTGTTCTGTTTCACTTGAAATGAAATTTGGGTTGGGTTCTACAAGGTGAATTAACAAAGTATTGTTAAAAACATTGCTTCTCACTTTTAGTGCTGATATGAGAGCCTCTGAATATAGTAGCATAACTGAGACAGTAACAGGGGATCCACTTCGTTGGTCCTGCTGCGGTGCTGGAGTACAAACACGGATGGTGATTAAGTTGCATTGACATTTATGTGTGGTGAGTGTCTTGAGTAATGAGGCCCCAAATACTTTTATTTTTGCAGTATTTCCTGCAGATGTCTTGACCATATAATTTACACGTGAACTGCTCAGGTGTAACAATAACAGATGTGTCATAGCAGTCTTGTGGAGAAGCGTAGAGTGGACTTGTCTCCTGGAGGTGGCGTCAGGGTTTCCCGTATTCTTTCTGTACCTCTGTTAACAGTTAGGCCATCCCCTTGATTTCTGTTGTGAACGAGAACAGTGCTTGGTCCTCGCAGTGTGTGGTAGTGGTCCCCTTTTTAGTCCATTGTTATGATTTCTCTATTTTTAAGTCTTCCTTGGAGATAAACTTCATTGCTTGTTCTTGTCTCAGGGTTGTTCCTCCATTAAGCCCACCTTGGATATCCTTTGGTACGGTGTCTTGCTATTGTTTTGGTTGTGTTTGTAGATAACAACCCAAATACCAGGTAAAATTGTGCACTGAAGTTTATGCAGTATACTGGATTGGTAACTTACCCTCCTTTTTCCACTGGTTTGAAGTGAGTGCACTTTGCCACTGCTGTCTCCTGAGAAAATTTTATATTTGATTCCTCCTCTGTTTTTGATATCTGGTTTTTGATACTTGCCTGTTGTAATGCAGCTGTAGCGTTGTGATTCATGTATTTCCTGTGAAATTCTTTTCCAGTGCTTGTTCATGTTTTTCTCATTCAGATTTTTCAGTAACTGCCTTTTCTGAATGTGCTGTCACATTATAGGTCTTCCTCACAAAGCCATCCTCTAACTTGCCAAGCTATATTTGACACCACCTCTTTTTCCTCATCTTCAATTTGGTTTTACCTTTTATTTTACTTCCATAAAGCTCACAGCTGTTGTTTTACTTAGCATACTGCCTCTTCTATATTTAGTCTTTGTGCCTTGTACTGTTGAGTATGTAGTTGGACTAATTTCTGGTAAACCCTGTGGAAATGTGTGACCTCCTGTAATTTTTGGCTGTTACTGTGCTATCTGCCACAGCACTTTTATTTGCATAAAAGAGATACAAAGGTGAAAGGAGGAGGTAAGTAAAGCATGCAAATGCTACTATTTCCATAGAAAGTAATAGTAACTTAGTCTAGCTTAGTCTTAGCTTTTCTTAGGAATCTGCTAATGAAATGTTTTTATGTAGTGAACTGAGATATCATCTCATTTAATCTTCTAGCAAACTTGCCAGTTTTACTTGTTGAGTGAGCTGCTTGGTTAAGAAGGTGTTTGGTACAGCCACCCCTCCTGTGTCCTTGCATTGCATCCCCGATGTGATGGGAAGGAAACTTGTTAACTTCCTTAACTCCTCCACTGTTTGCACAGCCTGACACAAAGCAGGCTTGTCTCTGTAATTGCAGTTTACAAAAGTGTAATGTATTTACTGTTTTCACCCATCTTTCACAACTGTTTCCAGCTAGACCTTTGTCAGAACCTGTATGCATCAGATTAGTTTGTTGTATCACTTAGGTGGCAAGACAGTTTGGAGGGCAGTGACCTGTTTGGCTATCCTGCTTCATTCATCTCGTAGAAATGCTGCCATTGTTTGCTGGGCTGCTACAAGCAGGATTAAATTGTTCTACCCAAGTTGGTTTGTTTTTCAGAGACAAGAAACTTTGATCACTCTGGACTAAAGTAAGTGTTCCCACTTCCTTTAAAAAAGCCCTGCTCGGGCTTCTGAGACAAGTATCCAAATATTTCCCACAGTGCATACCTGCCTTACACTTCACATACATTCTGGGAGATTGCCTGCAAAAAGCTTGTTGTCCTTTAACCATGTCCACTTTTAATACTGGCTTGTTTGACAAAAAATCTATATGAGCTGCTTTCTACCATCATTATTATTTTTTTTTATGTTCTCTGTGACTCATGCAACTCTGGTTACAACGAGGTGTGTGGGAATGAATAAACAGCTTTAGCTGTGGTAGAGACGATAAAGGCATGGCCGATGGCAGTAGGGGCTAATGAATGGCACCAGCACCAGCAGATCCTGTTCCAGTCCTGCTGAGTACTGTTTCACCTCTCTGTGCCTCAGGTGCCACACTTCTTCAAGTGTGGCTGGTAATACTTCCTCCTCTTGTCAGAGAGCTGTTTATTTAACGACCAGGGAAAAAAAAAAAAAAAAAGGTAGCGTGAGAGTATTAATCACAGTTTGTGGGAGCCACAAGTTTGTGTTGGCTGTAGGAATTTCAAGAAAAAAAAAATAAGAAAGCTCAGTTTTTTCAGGTCATCCCAAATGAAGCATGGGCCAATATGGATGGCACTGTGAGGATGACACCTACCAGAAATCAGCTTCCTTTGTTTTGATTTGCATTATACAAAGAATTGTACCAATATGGGTAAATACAAAAGCAGCAGTGACTTATGAAGGGAATAGATAAAAATCCATGTTAAAATTACCAGTTATTGTAAGACGATGTTTTCCATAAAGATGGCATATAAACTTTTTATATAAGATGTTACAGCTTTTAGTACAGTTCCAGGGGCAGGGAAGCATTACATTAAGCTTTTCATAACCTAGTGTCCTGGTTTCAGCTGCGATAGAGTTAATAGTAGCTGGTGCATTGCTGTGTTTTGGAATTGGTGTGAGAACAATGTTGATAGAACACTGATGTTTTTAGTTAATTTAGTTCATAGTGAAATAAAATGGAAGATGGAAGTGGTCAAAGATACCTAATTAATTTATCATTACCTGCCTTTTTACTGAGGAAGAGATAATCTGAAGTTTAACTGTGTTTAATTTATTCATCTTGTTCTCTTTAAGCCAGTAGGGTTTGTATTTCAGATGCTCTAGAAATACTTGAGGTCAGCATGTGATGTTATGCTCAAAGAAAATGTCCCTATTAATGCTAATTAGAGCAACCTGGCTAATTCTTTTATGGTTTACTGTAAACAATTACATAAGGAAAGAGTAATGGCTGAAGACTTTTTAGGGCAAGTGTCAGCTGTCTGATACTGCTAAGGACTTTGGTGGTGAGAACACTACCAGGAAAGTCTGTGAGAAGGCCTGGGTCTTGTTGGAGTGGGGTTTCAAGTTCCATAATTATTATGGCAGAAACACGTCTTGTAGGACTCTTCATAACAAGCCAAGGAGTACAGTGATGTTCCTGTTGAAATCAGTAAAAGTACTTTTTTGTGTTATGGTTGGACTTTTGTGGTAGCTGCATGGATAAGTAGAAAAGCAAAAGGAAAAAAAAATAATGCCTGGAAGTAGGAATTACTTGTTTTGCTAGGAACTAGGAACTGAAGCCAGTTTCAGAACCCCTTTTGCAGACTATCGGGTTGTGACAGGCTATATGAGCTTGAGTGCCTGGCTGTGTAGGGGCTGAGAAGGAGGTATGTTAGTGTTGAGCTTCTTGCTCTACATCAGCAACTTTTCTCATTCTTGGTGCAACAGGGGTTGATTGCAGCCCTCAAAACACAGTACTGACCCATCTGGAGTGAAAAGTAGATTGGAGGATGTTGCCGAGTCAGTCCTCAGATGTTTAATAGAAAATTGAGCTGAAAGGGGTGTATTTTGTCACTTAAGGCCTTTGTTTGGGTGGGAGCTTTTCCATTGGGTATAGAGAGCTTTGAATCAGGCCCTTAGATAGATGTCACTTGGGAGTTTGTCTTTCATTTGATCTGGCATTTGTCATTCCTCCATCAGTATTTTGTCTTTGGCTTGTCTTTGTTCTGTAATTTCTGCCCTATTATGTAGAGGTTAGATGAAAAGTTCTGGGTAGGTTTTTATTGTCCTTTGAGAAAACAGCACTGTGAAGCTTTCTGTCATTTTCTACCTTTTTCATATGTTAACTGCGTTTGATTTGCTGAGGTTTTTCTCCTCTATCTTAACACTTCAGTTGAAAACTTCCTAGGAGAAAATCTGTATCCACATGTTTTGCCATGTATTAAAATGGTTTTAGATGCCTTTTATATTCAAATGGTTGGGGTTTTCATGCAGGGGATAGGTGTTTCAGAGTAACACTGCGGACTACAGCCCATGACTGTTAACAGAAACTGTGCCAAAGTGGAGTCCCCTGGTTTCTGTTTCGGTACCCTGTTTCAACTAAGTGCAAAGCTGTCATTCAACATTCTGTCTTGATGTTGATCCCATTCAAGCTATGCTTTATTTAAGTGGAAGGAGTCTTAAGCTCTTAGATAAGGAAAGCAGATTAAGAATACAGTGAAAACTAAAGAACTTGGCAGCAGCACACTGAATAAATATAAGCAATAACATAGTTCAGAAAACTTCCGATTTCTCAGGCATGTACTTTTACTCTTTTACTTGTCAGTCTTCAAGCTTGGTGGGTTTTGAATTTGAGAGCGAGTGTCATGGTTTAACCCCAGTCGGCAGCTGAGCACCACACAGCTGCTCCCTGCCCCCGGTAGGATGAGGGGGAGAATCAGAAGGGTAGAAGTGAGAAAACTTGTGGGTTGAGATAAAGACAGTTTAATAGGTAAAGCAAAAGCTGTGCGTACCAGCAAAGCCCCAGGTTTCCGTTCCTTCACAGTTTTGTCAGTTCAGCTGAGCGCAAGGCAGCCACTCAGCATGGATCTGTGGCACGATCCAGACTGGAGGCATGTATTTTAAAGGCTTGGGTATTTTCACTTGTTGTGATCTGGATGATATAATGGCTCTCTTACCATCATTTCCAAATGTCTGAGTTTACACAATGGAGGAGGTAGTGACCTGTGTTGAAAGTTCACTTTTGCTCAGAAATGAGCAAATCTAGGAGGAGGAAAAGCTGAACATTTCTCCACCTAAAAAGCTCACTTGAGCGTAAGGTTCATTGTCATATGAAATAGCCTGTATGTCTCAGATGCCTGAAGATAAGGCTGTAAAGCAAGTTACATGCTCGTTCATAAATGTTACAAGATCAGAGGCGTCTTCTGAACTACCGGAGTAGAGGCAGCTATTTCTTAATTACATTGTCAAAAATGTGAAGTTCGTTCTTGTTGGTAATGTCCTCTTGTGTGATACAGAAAATCTAGGTCAATCAGCGAAGACCTTTGCCTTGAAGCACCGCTTACAGACCTTCATGCCAAGCAGCTGAAGGGCCGGTGCTTTCTGTGGGTCACCACCTCCTGCCTTGGCAGCCCTTTGGATCCCTGGTTGGATGCTTTTGCAGAGTAAGGCGATTCTTATCCTGGAGCAGTTTTGTTTATGAAGCTGGTCCAGGCTGTTATGTTGGGCTGGTTGTGTTCCTGCCTGGTCAAGGCCTTCTGCAACTAGTTGTGCCTTTTTTTACCCCCGCCAGAAGTTACACAACCAACAAACAAAAGTTCAGAGGCCTCAGTTCCAGGGAGGACTTTGGTTTGTGAGGACGTTTGCTCACAATAAGGAAGTATATTGATTAAAAATACCATAGTTGTGTCACTGTTTTTTTGCTTGTGGGGTTTGTTTTTCTCCTTCCCTGCTCAAGAAGTGGCAGTGAGGCTTGGTGTAGTCTGCTTCCGAAATGGATTCAGGTAAAAGCTAAAAAGGTGGGGGTTTCTTGCTAGTTTAACAAGGTGCTGAGCAAAATGGTGGTTTTGCTGGTACCAGTGAGAGAAGCGTTCCTGTCTCCTCTTCCTCCTTGCTGGTCTGTATGATTATGCCTTCTGCCTGGCACCAGCCGTGGTGCTCATGGGACCGTTCCCTGAGATGGCTGAGCTTGTTAGGTTGGTGGGTAACTGTCCACATCTTTTCTGCTCCTGGGTTAGTTTTCCCTAGGTTAGTGAGTTGATTCAGCTCGTGTAAGGTCTGTTGGTTGCCAGGGCTGGTGCCAGCTATGCAGACAGCAAGAAGAAGAAAACCAGTGCAGTGGAAGAGAGTACACTTGTCCCGTTTGGACAGTCATGGTTTTTTAGATTAGTTCACCACACATCAAGGAGCACTTGGCAGGTCACAGGGGAGGTAGCACTCAACAGGCACCATCCTGACAAAAGCCAAAGATGGTGGTAGTGCTGGGTTGGAGCCTCACGGGATCTTCCTGCAGTGGCTGGTGAGTTGCTACAGACTTGCTGAAGTAACACTGATGCTTACAGGCAGAGGCTCATCCTCACTGCTACGTCTCTGAGAATTATCTAGAGCAGCTCCATGGTCCAGGTTCTCCCTTAGCAGTCTCAGTCTGCAAAAAGGTTATCTGCTGGTTGATTTCTGGAAAGTATCAATTCACCAGGACCGTGGGTTACTGTAATTGCCGTTAATGAATGGAATTTTATGGAGAGCAAACACGTGACACGCAGAGCACTTTCTGCTTTGTCATCCTGCCTGTGGCAGGTTGCCCAAACCAAGGAGGGAGAGGCCCCTGGCAGCAGCCGCCTGCGTGCTGCCTCTTTCAAGTCTCTGCCAGAGGTTACCGTTGCCTTTAGGTTTTCAGGCTATTGCTAAAGCTAGGCACCTCTAGCACAGATCTACCTGAAAATAATTAGAGATGTTTATAGAAATGCCTGTGTTGTCTAACGACTAGATTTTTATCTCATTGAAGGTATGGTTTTAGGTGAACATTCCTGAGGTTGTTCAAACTTGTTATAGGAATAAAATGTAAGCCTTCAGCTTCTTCAGGTACATGCAGGGCTGTAGCTTTGATAATATATTGAAGAAAAAAATTCTCTTGTATTAAGATCGTGACCAGTATTCAAAACCTGTGGTTTTGCTTTTCTTTTTTCACATGCATGTGTATATATACAGGTTAATTCCTGCCTTCCTTCCCCAAGCTAGAATAGGCTCAGTATTATCCATCACTAATACTACTATTAACTGTGGTGTAACAATTCTGATCTTTAAACCCCTTTACCAACTTCAGAAAAGTAATCTTCCCAATATCCTTGTGAAACAAAGGAATTTTATCACAAAGTTTCAGAGAAAAAAATCAGAGATGGCAAGATTACAAACCAATTTTCAATGACTGCCTTTTTGCATTTGTGTATGTGTGTGTGTGATTGCTCTTCAGGGTTGTGGCCTCATCGCCCAAGGAATGTATACGCATTCAGTATGGCTGTTTGTCTAAGTATGTGCATGTGTCAGAGTTTGCTAATTAATGCTGGATGTGCAGTACAAAGTATGTGTGTGATTAAGTACAAACGAGTGTGTACTGACCCATTTATTGGAAATTAAGCTTAACATAACTCAGAGTTATGTGGAGGAAGGCAGAGCTGATAATGAATTCCAATTGAGTATTAGCTTTTCTTATTTTTTCTTTTTCCATGCCACATCAAATAAAGTATCACCATGTAAAAAGATGTTAATTTTTCCTTTCCACTAATAAGCTTAACCTTTTCTATTGGAGATGACTAATTATATATATATATATACACACATATATATACATATATATATATATATATACATATATATATGACCAGTGGGGAAACAGATCTTTTCCAGACTTTTGAATACATTTCTTTAGAGGATTTCATAGTATGAGCAATACCACATGGTAGAAATTATTTGGGGGGAGATTTTCTTGGAAAAACCAATTATATTGATAAATTTAACTGAAAGAAGTCTCCAGGGAACTAACTGCAGGAGAAAAATGAAAATATTAATTCAGTTACAAAAGTACGAGACTGAAAAAAATGACAGCACATCAGCATAAGAAAATCACCTACTGGGCAAGAAAGTTAGAAGTCTTAATTTTCCTTTAAGACTGAAGTTTCAGGCTTAGCCACATCAAATCTTATTTCCTTACTTTGTTCCAAGCATATTGCTAGATTGGCAAAAAGTACTGAAATCCCAGCCAACTCTTGTACGGGATTTTATTAAAGAGGAGAATATAGCAAGTCATCCTAACGTTGCAGATGACTCACCAGTCGCCTCAGGAAGGCTCCCCTGAGACAGGCATGCTGCTGATGAGGAAGCGATGAAGCCGCCAGGCCACTCCCCCAGACAATTTCGCTTGAGGACTGCAGCCTTCATAAAGGACGTCTCTCCAGATACTACGTTATTTTATTCTTTATTTCACAGAGGGACCACAGAAGCAGGAAGAAGGGCAGTGCGAAGTAACAGCAGAAACTTCACCGACAGTTGTTTTTGTACAGGAGAAGCAAATAGGAGATCATGAAAAAACTTTAAAGGTAGGGGAGAGATATGTTTTAAAGTCTATAATTCAGTTTTGACATTTGACATGAGAATGTAGGCTTTCTTTTAAAAAATTGTAGCTCTTGGGAGAAGAATGGAGGAGGAGATCTGTTCTCAGGGTGGGATCATGGTCATGAATAAGTTCCCTTGGTAAATGGGTTGCAGAGCTTGTGAAGATCCTGGCCACTTTGGAGCATGGTTCTAGGAGGTGGTTTCAGAGGGGAAAGTTGTGATCTGCTTTGTCTGATCTAAACTTTTAATATGTTTTCATGAAGGATGGTTATGGAGAACTAATGAAAAATGAATCAAACGCTAGGGAGTAAAAGCCAAAGTGTCTTAATGCATGTGAAAACATAGAGCATTTTTTTTTTTAAGAAAAAAAGAGTAGTGTGATATAAGTAGTGATCTAAGCAAATATCATGAGTAAGTATTGCGGTTTCTTTATATGCATCATACAGACACCGTTCTTGGTAGCTGGGTCTGATGACTGTGTGGGAGTTAGCCTGCCCTTAAGCTTCACACCATCCTGTTGCCACTGAGCAAACAAGAAGGTGTGCTTTGGAAGTATGGCATGCTTTCTCCAATTTGATATCCCTAAATACAAATGAAGTGCATATGTATATCATAAGACAAAATATGCTCCTTTTTCACTGTTACTGTGATTACAGTAGGAAGTTTAAGCCTGGCCAATGGCTGTGTTAGAAAAACAGAAAAAAGGGGAACCAAGTGCAAAGTAGATTCAGTGGTAGGGGTATGTACTGGGGTGGCAGAGCAGGAGGAGAAGAGGAAGGAAGATGAGATATTTTTGGATGTCTTCACAACAGCCACAGGTGGTTTCTAGGTTTTGTTTCTACTATTAGCATGCTACCCAGGATTATGAAATAGTATTAAAATGTAACTTTGTACAGACATATGCACAGTCTGAATTTCTGCTGACATTGCTGTGTAATTGGCTGAAGGTATAGAGGTCTCTTGGTGGTGGTATGGTTGTTTTGGTAGCAGTCTCTAGGGTAGACACAGTTATACATACAGAGAGAGGGAATATTCTGGCCTCAGAGGAAGGCAACAGTAGAATGGGTTAAGCACAAAGGACAGCTTAGTGCAAAACAAAATTAAGATGAAAAGAGAAGGGAAACTTCTTTTGTTCTTTTTCTTTCCTTTTATTTGCCTTGACTATTCCCATAGTACTGTTTCAAGTCCTACCTAGTTAGCCAGATAGAAGCACTTGAATAAAAGTGAGCAAATTTGTAAAGTGCCTGAGTATGGGTTTATTTACTTTTTTGGTCTTAAAAATTTTGTCATTACTTTAGTTGATACTCGCTGATATACATCAGCTGAGGAATCTGATTTTTACTCACTGTAGATCTTGTCCTGTGGTTTCAGGGGCACTGAGAATTTCGCCAGCAACTCCAGAGGCTTGAAGGTCTGAAGCCCTGATAAATTGGAGCTTTGCAAATTAAGTACAAAGGATCATTTTAGGAAGAGTATATGAAGACAATGCAGTGTTCTTTATGGCATGCAGCTGTCAAAATGCATTTTAGGACTTAGAGGTCATTTTCCTGTGGTAGTAGTTATCTGATTAAAAAAACCCTCAAAATTCTTGTGTGAAAGTGTAGTGATCACACTTGATCCATTTAACACCAAAGTTAGCTAGATTGCTAAACCAAAGCAATAATATACACAGGCATGTTACAAAGCTGTAGTTTTCAGAAATTGTTTTCTTCCAGTTCTGTTCATTCAGTTGGTAAGGCTGGTAATTGCAGATTATTACGATGTTGTTTATGATTGTTATATTTTCATACTAATACATGCAGGAGGAGGGGAAAAACACTAATTAGGAAAGTCTAGGGCAGATGAAAAGAATAAAATAAATTAATGGAATGCCTGTGTCATTAAGTGTGTATCTCATCCTGGAGTACAGAGTATGAGGAATCACTGGAGTTGCATTGATGTTGAAAACTAAGCTCTGCAAGAAAACCCAGGGCTCCAACAAACAAGAAAATTCATAGCTCAGTATCTAATATGTACCGAGCTATTCAAGGACGGATTAAGAAGATGAAATTTTTAGAAGTTAATTAAAATCAGAGCTTAGAAAATTCAGATGCACTTATGTTCCCTTGTCACAATATTTGCTGCTGAAAATACTAATTGTTGAGCACTGTGGGGAGTGTTTTCAGTGTTCCCTAATCCTTCTTGTTTTCTCTGTTCAGGCACATAAGGAAGGCAAGCCTCAGAAACTGTTGGAAATGAACGGGTATACGCTGGTGCCACATTCCTATGACTATGATCTCATTGTCATTGGTGGGGGCTCAGGTGGTCTGGCAGCTGCCAAGGTATGAGAGAGAAAATACAGATTTATACTTCCCTTGTAAGTAGGTGGGTGACATCCTCAGTGTCTTGCATCTGGGTATCTTTAATGCTGTAGGGGCATAACATTTCTGTCTGATCATTGGGATTTCTTTTGAGGTTAGTCCCAGTTATACAATATTCTTTTCCTCATGTTCTGAAAAAGAAAAATATAAAAATGTCATGGTATACTACTTAATAGAATGAAACTTGGTCCCCACTAATGAAAGCGGTGCTGTTGGAGACAGCAGGTAGATAGCTCAACAGTGTTTATTAATTAAAATTGAACTCAAAATTGAAAAAGCTTTTAAAACTATTCAAAATTAACATCAGTAGGTTTCTAATTTTATCTAAAAGTAATATCTGTTCAGAAATAGTTGTGTATGTTGTTTTAATTCTTGACAATGGGGGAGTTTTTGTGATTTGTGAGTTCATATAGTTGGATAAGTGAAGGGTTAGGATCTCACGCTTCATTTCTAGGGTCTGGTGCTTCCTGCCTGTAGCCAGATAATTTATAATTTTTGGTTAGGGCATTGCTTTTGGAATTAATTAAAAGAACCACAGTGCTGGAGAATGTACCAGCTCTTAGAGTTGTCATTATCCCAAATATTTGAAATTTGCTGAAATTTAATGTAAATTAGTAACTCTCCTTTAGTTCAGTAGTTAGGGAGATTTTGCTGCTTCTTGCTATGGCAGAATGAACTATTTAGAAGTGACTTGGGCATTCCTAGAAATAAAACTTGTTTCGTTGCTCAAGACCTGCAGCTGGATTATTCCTCCAGACAGGAGGCATTTCTTTTGTTCTCAAGAAGTGAAGGAGGTTATTGAGGAGTGAAAGAAAATTAAGAGAAAGTATTTCACTGTAGCACTGGGTTCACACTAAACCTTGGTCCCTTAGAAGAACTTCTGTTATAATGGAAGAGTGCAGTGCTGAGTAATGGATTATAATATCCTGTACACCCATGATCTGTTTTGGCAGTTTACTGCTTTTCCATCCATAAAGGCATTATTACCATGGCATAAGATGGAAGGTAAGCTCTACAAAAATTCTGAGGGCCCACAAAGAGAAGCCGACACTGGTTTTCAGAGGGTGGGGATATTTTAGGACAGAAGACAGAAACAAGAGTAAAAGGGAGTTTGCAAGTAATGCAAAACCAGTTTGAAGTAATAAAAAGTAATCTGTTGCAGTTTCCATAAGGAGACTGCTCTGCTTTGTTGTATACGTATGCTAGGTTTTGAAGCTACAGCAGTGATGTTTATTGGATCATTTTTCAGCTGTGGGATAGAAAAGGTGTGTAGCTGGGAGGATAAATTGCCTTATTCCCTCATTTCAGTGTATGAAGTATATTGCTTCTTAGTGTTCTCAAGTGATTGTAGAGTAGAGCAGAAGATGATAGATCAATAAAGTCAGCATCACTATCAGTAGTAATGTGTGTATTTCATGAAATTGAAGTGAAACTGTTTTACAGGCATAAACTTCTGACTTTGATTATTCAGGTTTTTTTAGTGACTTAACAAACAGTACTTTAAAAAACAAAACAAAAAAACCAAAAAAACCCCCAATCAACTACACAGTTCAAGATATCTACACTCAGGTTTGCAGCAGTTTAAGTAGATTGGTTAAATGCATGCTTTTCACTGAAACATGCAGCTTTGTGTGCATGCCTTCCTTTTCTTCTCTATATTGTACTCAGAGCTTATTATTTTGGAGGCATGTCTCCATGCTGAATGCAAACACTGCCAAACTGACTCTGTGCAACCCAGCCACAGAACCAGACCATTGCCAGGCCACTACTATCAGTTCACACCGAACAGCCCCAACCTTAAGGCAACCTTGTTGTGTTCATGCAGCACTGCACCAAACACGTTAAGGTTTGAAAGCCTACAGGGCAGGTTTTGTTACTGTGGGCATATCACTCTGCAGAAGTGGTTATATCTGTGGTCTCTACTGAGGTGGCGAAGCAATGCTGTGCTGTGTTATATAAGCATATAGCTGAGTGTAAGCTTGGGAATCCTTGCATACTATTTAGCTAACACCAGCAAGGTCTTTCGAGCTATGTGTAAGAGCTGTCATTATAAAGGAGCATTAATAACATGTCTCAGGCCCTAAGTACCTTTCTGAGGAACTTTCTCAGAGGTGCTGCCAACAGATAGAAATTAGCTTCTTGGCCGATCTTGACCTTTATCAGAAGCAGAAATCCAGTACATTAATATTTTCCAAAGGTGTCTATGGCCTCTATTGTTTGAAATGTGATTTTTATTTTGCATGAGGTAAGTTACATTTAAAATTGAAATTCTGGTTGTCAACTATTTGGATTAACAAGTATTACTGGTAACATAATGCTGAAGGCTGTCCAGCTCCTCCCAAGCCAAACCCCAGGCCTTAGGGTTATATGCTGCACCTACAGTTGTTATTACTTACATGTCTTAAGAATTCATCATGTGATGCAGTACGGTTGTGGTTACTCCAAGTATCAAAGTTATTTTTCTGCATCTCATGGGGGAATCTGTCATGATAGTTTTACAGCTATGTAATGCTTACTTAAGTGTTTTTCCCTGGTACCAGTTATTGCTGTCAATTTTTACCTTTTTCTTAAAAAGCACAAAGGAAACACTGGAATCAGTATAGAAATCCCAGTTCTCAGTGTCATTCATACACATTGATTGTAGATTTGCTAATGAAACTTCTCAGGGGAAATATCATGAAATAAACCATCACTTTTCTAGTCTGGATGACATCTGCACATCCTGACAGTAAAGTCAAGTTGCTGCACGTTGAGTAGCTTGAAGAGCAAGAGCTAGTCCTGACAACTACAGATTATACTCAAAATGCAATGTTCCCTTCAACTACAAGAAAAAAGATTGGATAAACACAGTCATAATGCTTGGCCACGTGACTTATGTCATTGTGTGATGTGATTTCAAATGTTTGAGAAACCATCTTGAAGGCAAAATTGGATTAATGAAGAATTTGTTAAGTATGTTAAAAATAAATGGCACATTGGGGGAAATAGTGTGAACAAACTGACAGGGTGGAGAATAGGAGGTTTGACTCCCAGAGTCTTCTGTGTATCAGCTGGTGCTGTGCTGTTGTGTAGCAGCATGAATGCCTGCTTTTTTCCTTTCATCTTTTTTTTCCTACTGAGTGCACAGATTATTCAGAAGATTAATGCTTTGTCTGGCTGTTCCCTAGCAAATCATTCATTATTACTTAATTAAAAGTCACAAAGCTTTTGAGCAATGCATGATGTTATCATCTACTCCAAATTTAACCTCTAATATTTAGATATGTGTCTTATTTAATTTGTTTTGTAGGAGGCTGCCAAATATGAAAAGAAAGTGCTGGTGCTGGATTTTGTCACACCTACCCCTCTGGGCAACTCATGGGGTAAATTTCTCTTTATTGTAAATCTGTTATAAAGGAGCTTTACAGCTCAGAGACTCTGATTCTCCTTTGAGATCAGCCGTGCTGGTGTGAAAAACACATTCTGTCCCTTTCTCTCAGGTCTTGGAGGAACGTGTGTAAATGTGGGCTGTATACCTAAAAAACTGATGCACCAGGCAGCTTTACTGGGACAAGCCTTGCAAGATTCACGCAAGTTTGGATGGCAGTTTACAGAAGAAGGTAAAGGAGAACAATTTTTTGCAGTTTTGTCATTTGGGCTGAAAATCCAGAGGCTCTTCACAATCAAATGCTTGTTGCACTTAAGCGTGTGCTCATTTTAACAATGTAGGGCACCTTCAGAGAGATTACACACAAACTTAAGCACTTTTCAAGTCTAAAGCCATGGGGCTTACTGCCTTGCAGCATTTGATGTGTTTATTTATATCTTCTGATCATGTTAGTATTTGATAAGGTTGTTGTGTGAATAAAAACAATAAGGTACTACTCCATTTTTGAATGTAACACAGCATCTAAGGGAATACCCCAGAATCTTCCCTGTTAGAAACTTCCCCATAATTGCAGCCAAGGATTTCCTTTCCATTGGCCTCTGTCACTACTACATAAGATGAATTTTACTTTATATAAGATCTAATGTGCACGGTTATAGGATTGGGATTTATTTAAAGTGTAACCCTGTAGTGGGGAACATGCATAGTTTTCATTTATTGAGCAACGTCACCTGCTCACAGCATGTGTCAATAGAAAACAATCATGCAGGAAGTCTAAATTTTCCGTGTTTTAAGTCTTATCTGTTCCACTGTGACCTCTCATGTTGTCTGCACTGATGTAATTCTTTGAATTTCAGTAGAGTTAGCCTGGAATAAAAAAGGAATAAGATAAAGGTGACTAGGTCATGAAACTAATCTGTCTGAGAATACAAGGTTCGCTATGGAAAAAGAACTCACAGACTGAAAGATGAGTCTTTCTCTTTTGTTTCTAACAGTCAAACACAACTGGATGACTATGACAGAATCTGTTCAGAATTACATTGGTTCACTGAACTGGGGCTATCGGGTTGCACTGAGAGAGAAGAAAGTCACGTATGAGAACGCATATGGGGAATTTGTTGGGCCACACACAGTTAAGGTACTCCCTACCCATGTTTGCTATAGTACTTTCTGAATAGAGATGCTTTTCAAATAGAGTAATTTTTCCCTTGGTAGGACTGCAGAGTATTCACTTTGGACTAATACTTTGTCCACAGGCAACAAATAAAAGAGGAGTTGAGAAGCTGTACACGGCTGAGAGATTTCTTATTGCCACTGGTGAACGACCACGCTACCTGGGTATACCTGGAGACAAGGAATACTGCATTAGCAGGTAAAAATAGGGGGGAATATGAAGTCATTCACCATGAGTAAATGCTTCACTGGTGAGAGGAAGTGGTGAAGCATGGGCAGGGCTGTTTGGTTGCTGGTTTTCTTTCCTATGTAACTTTTTGTTAGGGGAGCGTAAGCACAGGAAAATAGCTATAGACAGATTTTAAGCTGCCCAGAACACTGGTGTCTAGTAGACATCACAGGACTGTGGGTGGCTGGCTAGGTTTGTTCTGTTTCTGACTGATAACAGCAGTAACTGAGAATACCGTAAATCATGTGTGTCCATCATAAAATTAATTTATCAGCTTGCCCCAGTTGCCAGTACACCCACTTCCTCCCTATTCCTTATGGGCTTTCAGTTCACATACTGAAGGGTTTTTTGGTAATGAAGAGCACAGTCTGCTTGGAAGAAACCTCCCTGCTCAAATATCAAGGAAAGCAGGAGCTGCAAAGCAGTTGATGTTGTGAAGCCGATAGAAGTGTATTTGTCTTTGTGCATCGAGGCAGTCTTGAAACTCAACCCAATTTTTTTCCAGCTAGTCAGTGAAGTTAGTTCAACTTTTGGGAAAACTGGTTTCAAATGTCTGGTTAATTGATACGGCCAAGCAATTCTAGAACAGTTTTGACCAAAAAATGTGATATGCAGATGAAATCTGTTTTCATATCGGAGTAAATTTTAAGTTACTTAATGTAGAAACAGAGGTTGGAACTACAGCTTGTAAATCTATAGCAATGAAATAAATAACTGGCATAATCCCTGTGAAACCAAAACACCATGTTGTGTATTGCCTTTCTAATAAATACTAGTGACATTAAAGGTAACAGATAATATAGCCTGTAAAGTGGTGCTTTAAAATAACATTAAGGTGGAAAAGTCAGGAATGCCAGAGTTAAAGACTATCAGATTGAGGCTGTGTGTGTAATCTTCACTGGGTTCCCTGGGGGATAGGAACTATGATGTAGCCTTTAATTACACAATCACATTTTATTCCACCATAACATTTGCAGAGAGCATCTTTGTTTAGCCTTTGCAGTTGTTAGCTGAGAGAGAGACGTTTATTTTAGATTTAAATATTTGGAAAATTGTATTCCCGTACTGTGCCTAAGGCTCTGCTGAGCAAATATGATGCCTCCATGAGTTCCTGCTTCCTTGAGAAGCTGTTGTTTTATAGTCTAGGTCCAAAGTGTGATAGAAGGGACATAGCTTGATGAAGCAGTTGAAAGAAATGGAAAACAGGCAAATAAACATGTTTTCTATAATTTTGCACTTTGGTCTCTGCCTGTTACTGTGGTTTGCATTAATTTGTTTTATTGCCTGTGTATATTTGGTACTATGTATAATGCTTTAGCCAAAAGGTTAAGTAGGTTAAGTCTTGAATAAGTGAAGGTGGGATTTTTATCTTAAAGCTGAACACTTTCCTCTTCCTTTTCACTCCTGAGAGCTAAATTTGCAGAAAAACAACTGAAGTAAGATTCAGAGGGAAAAAACCCATCAACCTGCCTTTTTTAACAATATGACATAAGTTTCTGTAAAGAAAAAAAACCTCAGAATTTTTGTGGTGAATCAGAATTTTCATACTCTTTTGTGTGTGTGTGTATGTACTCCTAATTAGAATTTTAATCTGTCATGTACTGATCTTGTATTCCAGATGAATTTCCAAAAAATTAAGTGGTTGGATATTTTTTAGTGAGCAGAAAGAGGAATAAAGTCCTATTCTTACAGAAGAAATTAGATAAATATAAACCACAGTACATTCTTCCAGTTGTCTCTAACTTTCTTTTCTTTTTTTTTTTTTTTTTTTTTTTCAGTGATGACCTTTTCTCTCTGCCTTACTGTCCAGGGAAAACCCTGGTGGTTGGAGCTTCCTATGTTGCCTTGGAATGTGCAGGATTTCTTGCAGGTCTTGGGTTAGATGTCACTGTAATGGTGAGATCCATCCTTTTAAGAGGATTTGACCAGGATATTGCAAACAAAATTGGCGCATATATGGAAGAACATGGAATCAACTTTATTAGAGAGTTTGTGCCGATCAAGGTAGGCTCAAAGTGGTATGTGGCTACAGCCCATTGCAATGTAACTATCATAATGCTTTAAGATGTAAATTATCTTAGTGAATACAAAAGTTGAATTTGCAGTACAGCATCTGCTATGATATAGTATGGGCTAATTTTTGTTTTAAACTGAGTAAGTCATGAATCATATGCAATTGACAGGTACAATTTAGCCTTAGTATTAAAATTTTGTGAGGTTTCAGAACTCATTTTTATTAGAATTAGGTAGATTAGTATATGGTGCATTAAAAATGTTGTTACTCCTGCTTATCCTGGTCCTGCAAATTCAGCAGTTGTCCTGGAATCTGTGAAACTTCTCACAGGCTCATAATTAAGCAGATACATCATCTCCTGTAAGATCAGGCACAGCGCATCACAAATAGGCATAGTTTTCATTCTCAGTTCTCAAATTTTCAGCCAGAAAGTACTGCTTATATGTGCCCAGGACCAGTTGACTATCCAGAAAAGTAAATGAGCTTTAGAAGTATCCACCTATATCCTTAATTTGGCAGTCCTCAAATACTTGCTCAATTTTCATTAAATTCAGTAGGAGTACTTGTGCAGCTAGTGATGTACATGTATAGGCAAATTCAGGTTGAAAGGCAGATTAGATAAGCTCTGAAGCTTTTCTGATGTAAAGTTGCTTTATCAAAGACTTCAGAGCGTGCTAACAGTATTTTTCATAACTTTTTTTCATAATAATTAGTGCTTAATTATTATAAAATGGGTAGTAATGTATTAAGCAGTTTTCAATTTGGTGTTAAGTTACTGAGTTTAACGTTTAGGGGATTAAACTGAGTGAAGACTGTTCGTTTTCACCCTTAGCAATATCAAGTGTATTTTAAAAAAATGCTCTGCCAGTTACCACGCTGTGGATCTGACCTCTTACAGAGTGTATGAGATGTGCTGTGAGAAGCTGAAGGATGTGTTTCAAACTTTGTTTTTATGCATGTTTGGGTTGCAGAAATCCCATGTTATATGAAAAGCAAGGATGTTTATCTGGCTTTTATTTTCAGATTTAGCTTTTAGTAGTCTCTAGTGGGGGATGAGAAAGAAGGAAGCTGTTTCTACAAGCATATAATTTCAACTAAATGGCAGTCCATCACTCTAATCACAAAATTTACCCTGTCCCTTCACTACATATCTTTGATTTCAATTGGAATAAAATATTTGGCTCTGTTTCTAGCTGGGAATATCCTTAAACTTAAATTGCAGGATATATTTTTAGTAGGTCTTCTCATCTCTTTCAAACATTGTTTCTGCAGTTATGCGTGTTGTGCTTATTAAAGCCCTTTGTTGGGATGTTTGAAGACAGAAGATGAATTATTATAAATAATGCTACCTTTGAACAGGAGTAGTTTAACATAGTGATCCTTCAAAATTGGTAGAACAGCACAGAACGCTTTTTGAAACCAGAAAAAAAAAAGAGGAAAACAGAACTTTATCAGGAACTTTGCTTTTTCTGTCTCTTATATGAAGTAGGAACTAAAGCAGTTGTTGAAAAGTACTTTTTCATCTGTAGAATGAACACCAAAATTTCCAGAATTGTGTTGCACGCTTACATGTCTCTTGTATGTGTAACCAGCCGCAGGAAGCCGTGGGCACCTTGTTTTCTGGGAGGGTAAGGGAAGGACTGTAGCTGAAGATACACAGTCCTTTCCTCACAGTCTGGTCCATATTAATGAGGACAAAAAATAACCCACTTCTGTAGCTTCCAATTCCATTCACTTGTTTAGTTGATTTATTTATCAGAGGAAAGAGGTGGGTTTGGAAAAAAAGCCAGTGGTTTTGTGGCTGCCTTAGTATTTTCTGATATATGAGTGGTAGAAGGGAGTGTATATAAAATGAAACCTTCATTTTTTATTACTCTGAACAAAGAGCATAGTTGCCAAAAAATTCACCTTTGCTGCTTTTTTTTTTTTTCCTGGATCGGTAGTTAAAATTAGGAATATTTATTTCAGCTGGCTCTGGGGAACTCTGAAGGGGTTTTTTCTTAAGCTGATGGTGGTTTTTTCAGCCATTTAGAGCCAGCTGCTGCCCTCTCATGCAAGGCCATGGCAGCTTTATATGTTGGACTAATGTAACTGAAACAGGGCAAAGGCCTGTAATGCTGAGGGCTGGGCTATGACAGTGGCTTCCCGTGGGTGTAAGGCACAATGGCCCTGTAGGGGAGGTTGGAGAAAATATCTGATGGTGTTTGCAGATCCGGCAAGAGTTCTCGTCCTTCTCACCTCCTCTGTCCCCAGTTGATACCCGCAGCTCACATGGTGGGCTTGGACAAGAAGTTAGCTATCAATCAACTTTTATAAACAGAAATGAGGTCTTACTGTGTTGTTCGTAAGAATAAATGTGTGGAGATAAGCCAGAATGTTTAAATACGCAAGTGGTAATCACAAAATGTAGAGAAAAGTGAAAATATCTTTAGAATAAATGCTTAATATTAGGTCATGGTTAAACACTCTTAATGATAAAATATGGGGTGGGACAAAGATAATTTGCATATCTTTATTTGAAATGAAACCCTTTTTTTTTTTCCTCCCCCAAAATGTTGTAGGTTGAGCAGGTTGAGGAAGGAACTCCTGGAAGATTGAAAGTTACAGCCAAGTCCACAAAGGGGACACAAATAATTGAAGGAGAATACAATAGTGTGAGTCTAAATACCTGAAGAACATGAAATAGCCTTCCATTTAATGTTGAGATTTTGTGGGATGTTTTTATCCATAGTTAGATTTTTTTAAAGTTATTTTAATCATCAAAATATGGTAATTGCACAGAATCAACAGGTAATTAACGTGACAAAAGTCCCAGAATCCATAGTCAGGAGTCTTTGCCAAATCACTTGCTTGCTTTTGAAACCTGTTTCTTAGCTTAGGGATGTAGATGAGCTTGGTCATGTGGAATCAGTTGCAGGATTTTTCCCCCATGGGATATTTGCCATAAATGATGAGGAATGATTTAGAACAGCTTTCATAGCAAATAAAGCATGTTCTGGAGTTAGCACAAAACAATGGTCTGTGCAAGACTAAATAAACAGGTGTCATGTCTTCTTAAGACCTGTTGCTGATGCAGCATCTTCACAAAACCAGCTAATGCCCTGTGGCAAGTCAGTCGGGGAACTTCATTATCCACTTAGAACAGTAAAATTGCGCTGTGCAGGTATGCCATTATATGTTTGATGGACTGTTTCCATCACGCCTCACCCCACTCATTTTCTTAGGCCTTGGTGCTGGAAGTGGGGGAGGAGGGGAAATTGTGAATAAAGTGTTTGGAACTACCCAGAGTGCATAAAGACAAGCATTTGCCAGCCTGGGATTTTAGGCTGCAAATGCTGTGTGCCAGTGATCTCATTCACCTGTACAGTGCATCACTCGTCCCATAACACGGACATGCCTCAGTGCATCTGAGGGCCAATATTTGCTAAAGTTTAGCAATAACAACAGTGCTGTTGCACAGTGTTGTAATACTGTATTTCCTGGTCCACAGCAGTGAAAGCTTTTTAGCTAGCAAATCAGTGTCATCCTTTCATTAAAGAAATTTCTGTTTTCTTACTAAATCTTTTGCTGAAATGCTGTCACTCCTCATAGAAGGTATGAGCTGTGTGTGATGCATTTTAAGACCTTCAGCTCTGAAGATCTGGCATGCATGCTTGGTCAACTAAAAGAGCTGAAGCAGATCTCCGATTCCTTCAGCACAATTCTTAGTTGTCGTATAAGAAACTTTGTGTAGTTACCTGGGCAGCTGTCCAAGACTGGAGAGCTCATAGCACTTTTCCTTGTGCAAGTATAGGCTGGAACTTGTTTTGCTTGTTAAGGTAGCCAAGGTAATAGGATGGGTAAGAATTTGGCCCGGTCCGTTCGTCATTCTGAACAAATGTTCAAACAAATACATTCAACAAATAATATTCTTTGGCAGTGACTTGGCTGAGACAATATGTAAGTAAATAATATTTTCTGATCAAAACAAAGGTTACTGTATGGTCTTTTTATTTGTCTAAGCATCTGAGTTTCCTTCCTAAAGAGCCCTTTCCTTATGGAGCATTTTGGGTCACCTGCTCTTGTAGGTATAACAATTTGGTATAAAATTGTGAGGAAATAAGGAATCTGACCCTAACCAATTTGTTCAGAATACTCATGAGATATTTTTTTCAGGGAAAGCTATTTGGCTGTATTCAATCTTACTATTAAAGCCTAAAGCCTGGTATTGTTAGGTCATGGTGGTGGTGTGGCTTGTTTTGAACTCTGTGACTGTACATATTCATCGTAAAGTGACCAAGCCTTAGATACTAATCCTTGGTATATAATGAAAATAATAGATAGCCACGTGCAAATGCACTTTTGAGGTTTTAAAAAATCAGTAATGTACATTGCTGTTTTGCAGGTGTTGCTAGCAATCGGAAGAGATGCATGCACAAGAAAAATTGGTTTGGACAAAGTTGGAGTGAAGATCAATGAAAAGTAAGGACAGATGTCTGTATACCATTCACTTATGAGCTTGTGTCACTTACTGGTGGTGCGTAGACATTTAAACGCTTTGAGGAAAAATTTATTTCCTCTTTGCACACACTTGGATGGGAGACTATGTAGCAAATAGTTGCATTTTTCTCCCATAGTACTGCCACATTTGCTTTTTTGATACTGAAATGCCAGTTCCTAAATGCTGGGAGTCAGAAGTGTCTGCTCCATTCTGTCTAGGTTCCCATGTCAGTCTCAGCTTCTTCCAGTGACTGGGCTTTCTAGGATCTGTCAGTTGTTCCTTGTACCCTCTTATTCTCATCTTCTTGTCTTCATCTCTACCACCTCTTGGGGCAGAGATGTAATTGTTCCTACAGGCTTTTAGTGTCATGGGGTTTGTTTATATTTGAATGTAAATGCTACTGTATGTTTACTGTGAAATATAAGGTCAAAGAAGCATTCCTTAAACTCACAGTTGCGTTCATGATGTGTTTTACATCTTGGAGAAGTTTATTTCTTGCCTTAGAGCAACCCTTGGGAACAACCTGTCTCCTGCAGAGGAGCATTTAATGTTTAATGTAGTGAAGTCGTTGCACCAGGGAGTGGAGCTGTTGGTAACGTTTTCGATACTGGTAACTAAAACACCTAGGCACATGGGGCCTAGATGATCTTCCCTTTGAAGAAAAGACATGGGACCATGACTTGACTTGGTGGTCTATGGCAAAACAGCGCAGAGGGCAGCTTATATGTGAATGCAGTGACTGATGGTGCTGAAGGGAACTGTTGCGAAGTTCTAAATAAGTGGAAATTTTGGTCCACTCAAAATGGTCAGACCCGTGTTGTCTTGTAGAACAGTACACATCTTTTGATATCAGGACACCTACTGGTAGCTTAATAGAATGAGCTATACAATTATTAGCATGAGCTGTATATTTGTTAACAAGAGCAAAATTGAAGAAGCTGGATTTTAATACACCGCTGGCTCCTAAAGTAACTCTGTGACTGTTTCTGTGCCTGTCTGATTAGGTTTCCCTGTTACACTTCTTTCCTGCAGTGATTACTGCACTATCTCATTTATTAATGAAGTAGGAAGTATTAATAATTAAAAACTTCCATTAGCTCAGTACACTTATAGCTAAAAAAGCTTGCTGGCCGTCCCTTAAGTAGGGTGTTCGAACAGCTTGACCTGTCTCTGTATAGAAGCCTGAAGGGTAAATTTATAGAAGCTGCTTCAGCCACTGGACTGGAATTTCAGTAGTAGAGAAATTCTTCTCTCCTGGAGCTTAGGTGGAAGAATGTTTCTTTCTGTCATCCCTCAAAGTTGCCAGTACACGGGTCAGCTGGTATTAGAGGATGTCTGAGGAAGGGATTTGTGCTTCACCAAAGAATTGATTCAGGAGATGAATTGCAACTTCATGGGCTACCCTTATCCAATGTGTACATTCCTGTAGTTTTGGTCATATTTGCACTACTTTACATTCTTGCCCAAGACTGTAAGATTGTGAATATTACTTCTTTCCCCTCATACTTCAAATATGTGTCTTTCTCTTAAAGCTAAAGGGCCTAACTTCTGCAAGGTTATTTATACCTCCAGTCTTCATGGCAGAACACTTGAATTTTTTTTCTTGTTAATTCAAACTGCAGAACAGGAAAAATTCCTGTCAACGATGAGGAGCAAACAAACGTGCCGTATATCTATGCTGTTGGAGATATACTGCAGGACAAGCTGGAACTCACACCAGTGGCAATCCAGGCAGGAAGATTGTTAGTTCAAAGGCTTTATGCTGGGGCAACCAGTAAGGTAAGGAACCATTTGCCACAAAACACTTGTCATTGCTTTGCTTCGAGGTGCGGAGTGCAAGTCTGTTAGTTTATGGAAAACAGTAGGCCTTTAAGGATTAGCTTTGATGATCACTTTAATTTTCCCCTTGCAAAGATATTACTGCAGATATGTTCTGCTAACTGTGCAGGATGAAATTAATACCTTATGGATTAAGCAGTGGTCTTTTTTTTCTTATTAAGAGGTTTTCTTTTTCTCTGAGTATAATGATAATAAAATTAACTGAGATCATTTAACTTGTTTTTAGCTCTACTGCCTTCCCTAAAAGTCAGCAATCATTCCGTCCCATTAAGTGCTTTAACTCGAACTCATAGGCAGTTTACTAAACCTATCTATGGTCCCTAATAGAGTATAATAGAGGTTGTGATGCTCTTCATTTTCAGTGTTATTTCCACTAATTTTTTCACTTCTCATCTATCTGTTTTCAATGTAACACATAGTTTTGCTTGTAATTGAATATGGACATGAAGGAAAATTAAACATACCAATAAGTCTTCACGGATTTATACCTGAGAGTTGAATTCATCAATTCAGTGTTTACATTTCATACGTGTGCAATTGTAGGTTTCAGCCAAGTTATACTAGTCCAAATAGGAGTAACATGGGTACTCATTTACACCTTATCTTTAAACCAGGAGGAAAGGAGAGCCTTTAAAAAGCCTTTAAAGAACAACAATCCAAGCACCGCTGATGTGCGTGCTTGTCTCGCCTTCCTAACCAGAGGGCATGAGTATAAAGGTTTTTCTCTTTTAGAGCCTGCCTACTCATATCAAGTTCAGCTGTCAGCCAGATTTAGAGCTTGATTGAGTTGTTTATTTTAGGTTGGCAGGTATTGTGGTAACAGAATCCTGAATCAGTGTGCATAATGTCATTACATCAGTCAGGCAAAGTTTAAGAAAAACTTAGTTGGAGCCAGAATTTTTTAATTGTTGCAATGCTATGGATATATCTTAATTTACATTTTATGCCAGATAACTGTCTCTCAGGGTACAAAAATCCTTATGCTGCCAAAGAAAGCAACACCGTTTTCTGTGAATCCAAGAAATTAGTAACTACTTAGATGGGAACTTGGCTTATGTTGCTGTTGTAACAAATCTAGAAAGGGTGATTGTGTGAAGCATAATGAAGTTAGGGATAGGTGGGGAAAGAATAGTAAGCAGCATCTTTGCTGATCCCTGGTCACAAAGGAAATCAGAGTTGAAATCTGTAGAAAATAAAATCACTAAAATTACAGCTGACCAGCCTGCTAGTCTGCTATGGCAGAATGAGTAATTTGGTGGATATGGGGAGAGCAGTGAACGTTGTTTACTTCGACTTTAGTAAAGGCTTTTGACACTGTGTCCCATAACTTTCTCATAGATAAAACCGATGAAGTACAGACTAGATAAGTGGACAGTGAGGTAGATTGAAAACTGGCTGAACTGTCAGGCGTAGAGGGCTGTGACCAGCATTATAAAGGCCTGCTGAAGGTCGGCCAGTAGTGGTGTGCCACAGGGTTGGATACTCGGTCTGATACTGTTCAACACCTTCATTAATGATCTACATGGTGAGATAGAGAGCACCCTCAGCAAGTCTGCAGATGATACGAAACCACGGAAGTGACTGATGCAACCAGTGTTTGTGCGGTCACTCAGAGGGACCTTGTCAGGTTGGAGAAACGGGCTGACAGGGTTCTCATGGAGTTCAGCAAGGAGAAGTGCAGAGTCCTGCACCTGGGGAGATGTAACTCCATGCACTGGCACAGACTGGGGACAAACAGCTGGAAAGCAGCTGTGCAGAGGAAACCTCAGGGGGGTATGGAGGACAAGATGACCATGAGCCAGCAATGTACCCTCATGGCAGAGAAGATCAGTAACGTCCTGGGCTGCATCCTGCAGATGCATCCTGGCAGAGCATTGCCAGCAGGTAGAGAGAAGTCATCTTTTCCCTTCCACTTGGTTCTAGTGAGACAGGTTTGGATTTTGTGTCCCGTTTTGGGCTCCTCAGTACAAGAAGGGCAGGGCAAGTCCAGCAAAGGGTCAGGACTATGATTAAGGGACTGGAGCATCTGACATGAGGAGAAGCTGAGAGAGCTGGGAATTTTTATACCCTGTGGAAGAGATGGCTTGTAGGGGCTCTTGTATCAGTGTGTATTTATACCTGATGGTAGAAGGTAAAGGAGATGGAGCCAGACTCTTCAGGGGTATAAAGTGCAAGGACAAGAGGCAATGGATTCAAACTGAAACATGGGAAAGTTCCATTTAAACATAAGAAGAAACTTCTTCACCATGAGGGTGGTCAGGCCCAGAGAGAGAGCCTCTAGAACATGTAAAGCTCCAGTGAAGTCATGAGTCAATGTTTGCCTCTCATGGTATGTGATTTGGCACACAGTATGAGTCCTAGTTCTGTCCCCTCAAGTGGCTGTAGTTCATGTCTTTGGTTCTTCAGCATCACATAGGACACAGTTGATAAAAAAGATGGGTTTTGGATGGTGGTAGTGTCTTTGCAGCATCACCAGCTAAAAATAGCATGCTTTGTAGAAGGAGTCGAACAGTCTACATTTTATCTCCAGTTTGACCTGTGATCTGGCACGTTTTTAAAACATGGCACTGAATTTCCTCTTCCTTTTAATCCATGCATACTAATGTCGGTGTGTCTTTAAACTGTATTTCTGTTCTTGCTCTAGTTAACACCTCTGAAAGGGACAAACCCAAACCTGTGGTTTAATTTAAAACAATTAAAAAAAATACAGTCAGTTTCAGAATTATGAGTAATCTGACTTTTCTTCCTGTCTTTCAGACTGTTGAATTTTTACCCAGTGTGTTGATTTTATTCTTAATGTTTTGTGGGTTTTTGTTTTGTTTTGTATGCCACACAGTGTGACTATGTGAATGTTCCAACTACTGTATTCACTCCTTTGGAGTATGGAGCCTGTGGGTATTCTGAAGAGACTGCGGTGGAGAAGTTTGGGGAGGAAAACGTTGAGGTAAATGCTTCAGTTTAAATGCCTCTGGATTTTAAGTTCCCAATTTGTAATTTAAAATAATGTTAAGAGTCAATTAAAGCAGTGTTCTGTGCTCTGATGTAAGGGCAGGAGGCGACTAGGTACGTTTTTGTTTTCCTTGGCAGTTCCTGGGCATATTATAAAAATAGTCCACAATTCTGTTAGCTCTAGTTGCAAATATGTTCTGGTTTTGGCAAACAGGGCTTGAAGGTGGAATGTTTGATTATTTTTTTTTTTAAAAAAAGATTTCTTTGTGTTTGCAAATACTTCAGGATAAATTAAAGCTGAGTATGTGCTAGAAGCAATACATTGCTTTTAATGTCAAAGTGGAGCTTTTTGTAGCTACAGTGTGGCAAATTCCTTGCCATGGTGATTTTTACTTGATAAAGCCAAATGTTATGCTCATTTTTCCTGTTTCTTTTGATTATCCAGGGAAATGTGTGCTTAGTTTTGCTCATGTGAGTAATCCCTTTTCATTCATTGGGATTGCTGGTCAAGAGTGAAATTAGACATATGTAAGCACTTAGCGTCAGAGGCTGTTCTTACAAAATACTGTACTGACCACATTACAGAAAGCATGAGGGGAGGGAGTCTGACAATAAATTGAGCTTTTATGTCCCGTGAAGATCACCTGAGAAGCATTATTTGGGGAAATAAGCTGATAAGTGGCAGTTCACGAACCTGAGAACCTGCCTCCCTCTTAACTTTGTCAATTACATTTTTTGAATTGGAACATGGAGAAAAGAAGTAAATATGACTCAAACCAGCAGTGTGTCAAGTACTGTTAACCTGACTACAAGGCAAAGGCTTAAATTCTCATCTGCCCATGAAGTTTGTGTATACCCAGTCACATTTTTGTTACTGAGTCAAATTCTTGCTGTGACATTTTAAACACTGGTCCCTTCTTTGTGGAAGGATGCACTTGAAATGCACTTTCCATTTTCAAAGCCATTTTTTAAAATGTGCATCCAGAAGCATTTGTGTTCTGGCTAAGTTCTCATTTAGTTTTTTCTGGCTTCTTTATCATGTCACCATATTGGCTTTTGCTTTTGCAAGCTTCAGTAAGATTATTGAGTCACATCTGTCATTCCATTAAACTTCAGTTTCAGGTAGCCATAATTATGAATGCTTTGTGAGCCCGTTAATATGGAAAAACATTAAGTTGTCTTTCCTAGTTTGTGAAGGAATGTATTTTTACTGGAGTTATGATCAATTAAAATTTTATTTAAAATAGTAATCAATTTGAGATTACCTTATAATGGGAGCTGTCAGGAGTTCTGGGTAGAACAGTGTCTCAAAACACCCCATAGTTTTCTGAGGTAAGTGCTATACAGGTGGGCGAGCAGCCTTACCTGCAGTTAGGAATCTGCCCAGTGGCACTGGTTGGGACAGACAAGAAAATGTGTTGGGTTTTTAATGTACTTTCCATTTTGCAGTGATACACAATACTATCTCTCCTAAACCCAGGCTCTTGCTGTTTTCTGCTCTGAGAAATATTTTTGCCTTCATTCTGGGTAAACCCAGAGACAGTACAGCCTTCTGTGAGGGAAGCTTGTAATTGTCTTTTTTAATGAAAGCATGGTGAACTGCATCCTGGAAGTGTAATATACTTACGGTTTCTTTTTTCTTTAATTATTGGACGACACTAGCAGTTGTTTTGTAGAGGCTTCCTTCTTTGGCCTTCATCAAGGGGAAAGAGTTTTGCCCTTATTTCAGATATTCCAAATGCTACGTGCATGGCTCATTATTTAAGATAATCTGGCACTTCTGAGAAGATCTGCTCTCTGCTGTGAAATTACATAACTGTTTTTGGTTGGTTTTTTTTTTTAACTTGTGTTGTATTTTCAGGTGTACCATAGTCATTTCTGGCCACTGGAATGGACTGTGCCATCCAGAGACAACAACAAATGCTATGCAAAGATAATTTGCAATATTCAAGATAACGTAAGTGCTTCTTTCCTTCCAGGGAAAACAGTAGCTCTATGTTCATCATAGAGACCATTGATACTACAGCTATAAATAGGTTATTTTTAACAATTAAACAGTTTTTTATTATAACAAAACCAATATTTTTATTACAATAAATTATAATAATTTAATAAAAAATTAAAATTCGTTTTAAACTCAGATATATTTTTTTCTGCCTTTTGAAATGTAATAAATATGTATAGTTGTCATGGTTTAACCCTGGCTGGCAACTAAGTACCCCACAGCCACTTGCTCACTACCACCCCCCACTCCCAGCAAGATGGGGAGGAGAATCAGGGAAAAAGGTAAAACTCGAGGGTTGAGATACGAACAATCTAATAATTGAAATAAAATAAAATAACAATTTTAAGGAAAAAGAGAGAGAAAGGAAGAACAAAATCCAAAGGGAAGGGGGGGAAAAAAAAGTGATGCACAATACAATTGCTCACCACCTGCTGACCAATGTCCAGCCAGTCCTCGAGCAGCGATCAGCCCCTCCTGGCCAACTCCCCCCCCCCCCCCCCCCCCCCCCCCCCGTTTATATACTGAGCATGGTATTCTATGGTATGGAATGTTCCTTTGGCTAGTTTGGGTCAGCTGTCCTGGCTGTGTCCCCTCTGAATTTCTTGTGCTGCTTCAGCCTTCTCACTGGCAGAGCCTGAGAAACTGAAAAGTCATTGACTTAGTATGAGCATTACTTAGCAACAACTAAAAATATCAGTGTGTTATCAACACTATTCTTATACTAAATCTAAAAAATGGCACTGCACCAGCTACCAAGAAGAAAATTAACTCTATCCCAGCCAAAACCAGGACAATAGTGATGCAATACTTTGTTTGTACAAAACCAACCCTTAGTAAAATAGAAAACTCTGCCATTACTATTGGTATATGGTGTGTCTTCCATGTACATAAAATAAGTAGAGATCTCTAAGACTTCATTAACTTTGAAATGTGAGGGAATCAATGCATGTAAAAATGGTTAGAAGTTTTATCAGTTTTTCTTATTCTCCCCTCCCCAAACTGCGAGATTCTTTTCTAAGAGATTCTTCTCTCTGAAATTGAGGTCACTCAGAAGCCATCACAAATTGAAACCTCTGCAAATCCACGTGTCTATAAAACCCTTGAGCTCGTTCTAACAGGATTAATGTACCTTGCCTGTACAAATCTCATTTAAAGTGATAATGCCAGGATTATCCTTGGACTAGGATAAAATTTCCTGGCAATGGAACGTACCATACCTGCTGAAGCACAAGGGAAATTACTAATTGGTTAGAAGACTGGTATGCCCCTCTCTGAATAATCATCATCTATTTAATAAAAAAATTAGTTGATTTTAATAATATACATTATTATGAAGAATAATATGCTGTTAAAATATATTCCTGTTAAGGTAGTGGCGTATCCGTCCTAAAAAAAAATACATGTTTTACCTCTTTTCTTTCATCATTAGATACAGATTTATCTTTCTGCAATCTTTCTAAGCATCACATCACCATTTTGTAAAATATTCAAAACTGTCTGGTTTTGCCCATCTCCTCCTGGAGGAGTTTGCACTAGTGTGGAAGCTATTTTAGAACCCATGGTTATGTTCATAATCCAAAGTTACTTAAGGAAATGAAAAGGCTTAATGGTGATTGAAAGTGTTTCATTGATTTGTTTCCATTTGTTGTCCTGAAAATTTGGAACATGTTTAAACGTCTAGTGGTAGAGCTGGAAGTTACCCTGGATGAAAAATAGTTCAGTAACTATTTAAAATCGTAGTTATCTTGGTTTCATTATTACATATGTCCATATTTTTAAAGGAAAATAAGATAATAACTAAAATGGAATTATCCTTATTAGAGCGTTACTTACGTAAATAAACCCTGTTGTAAATCTCAGTCCTCAGGCCTACTGAAAGAAAAACAACTTTTCAGTGTATTACTGAGTATCCACACTCCCTTATACATGATATTTAGCAGGAGGAGCAGAAAAGTTTTGATAGCCAACTGGGCCACGTCTGTGCTCAGCACGATCTGATTAATGCCCTAAAAGCCACTAAAGAGCAGTTTGTACTTGCTAAAGGAGACTTGCTTTTCTTAGAGAAGCAAGCCTTTCTTTAAGAAAAGCAGGTCAGGTCAGCACAGCTTGTTCTGTTGAGTGCTGAGGCTATATGTGCAGTAGTTTGACGTATTTTGCAATTGAACAGTAGTACAGATATGAGAAGTGTGAAGTAATAATATCTTCCTTGTAACTGGATGCCTTTCAGTTTCTTTTGCCAGTCTCTAGGTGTATTATCTCCCAATGACAGCAAACACTGCAGCTGGAGTAGTTGTCAGTTTAGTTATGATACACTTCTTGTTGTACCTGGTTAGCCAGAACTTCAGCTTGTGACCCTTTCCTGTAAGCAATTACCAACTTGAAAGTTCCTCGGTAGATAACGCACCATGTAGCATCTAGCATAGGCCCTGATGCTGCAAACCTTCACGCAAGGTGCTCGTCTTTACTTAGGCAAGCAGTCTGTTGGAATGAGTGGAGTAGCTCGCCTGAATAAAATTTAAATGCAGGTTGCAATTTGGACAAACAAAATAATCAAGCATAGACCATGGTGTGTGTTAAATTTGTATGCTGTTGGCGTCAATGGAGGACTCCTGCACAAAACTTTGTAAGGCAGCTGTTTCTTGAGTTCTTAGTTGAATCTTTTCCTTTTCAGAAAGAACAAAATTATACCAACTATTTCCCATCTGTTGGCGCTAATGATAGTTCACATTTGTGTGGTTACGTTAATTTGTGGTATGTTTTGTTAGCTGATTGAATTATATGCTCTTGAGTAAGAAAACCTTACATGTTGTCTAAAGAGAACTGAATGCATGACTGTGCTTGCACTTGATTACCTTTGCTATTTAGGAAAGAGTCATTGGTTTCCATGTCCTTGGTCCAAATGCTGGAGAAGTCACTCAAGGGTTTGCAGCTGCTATTAAATGTGGGATCACAAAAGAGCAGCTGGACAGCACCATAGGAATTCATCCCGTCTGTGCAGAGGTTTGTATACATAGCCCAGCTTTCATAGCATTCTGGGGTAAGGTGTTGGAAATCTGAATAGCAGAGCTCTATTAAAGAGGTCTGAAATTGGGGGAAGGTAGAGGGGAAGGAAGGACAGGAAATGATCTGGTTTTACCATTTAGCAATCTAACACTTAGATTTAAGTTGGGAGATTATTATTTTTTTTAGTATGTTCATTTGTGAAACGTTTATCGTCTCCCCTAATCCAGTGGTGTCTCTGCTGGAAAGTATAGATTTTTTCCTCCCACTCAAAGATCCATTTATGAGGTCTTCAAATAGTATTTCTGCTAAAATGGTTCTCAAAGCTAATTTTTTTTAGATATGTGTGCTCAAAACAGGCTTGTAAACTGGTGTTGGGAAGGGGATCAGCTACATGACAATTTTTCGATCAAATTCTGCCCTTTTAAAGATTTCTCCTTTAACCTGTAGGCCTTCACTTTTGAAGTGAAGTATGTAAGGCCACACAAACGTTTCTTCTTGTGTTTGTCTTGCTGTTCCTCTGTAACAAAGAGCTTAATTTTCTCTAGTGGGTGGGGGACACCTTCTCCTAGGTGTAAATCAGAGATGCTCCACTGATTTGTAGTAGCATTAGGACCCATTTATATTAGCTGAGGATCCCTGCAAACTGTTTATGACCTTTGTAGGTCTTTGTACAGAATCTCTGTTTTTACCTGCTTATGTTAGCTACAAAGAGTTGTAAGAGTGCACCAGGATGCTGGTCTGCAGAAGTGAGGTCTGCTTCTCTTGTTTTGTGTTTCCAAAGAGATACAGTATATGCAATATAGTATGAACTCCATTGATGGAATGGACTGCTAGCATTCTAAATCATTTTCAAAGCATCTGCAATACAGATTCTGCTTTTTATCTGTAGTATTATCTAATGGTGTTCTTGGAAGCCCTTGAAGAGGGGGGTTGCAGGTCCTTACCTTATGGGGGCCCTGTGGAGGGAGAGCTTCGAGGGAGGGAGGCATTGTGAACTCAAGTGGGATATTAGCATATGCAGTGTGAAAAGGGGATGGTAGTCATAATTTATTCTGGACATCTGAGCTGCTAAAATTGAAACTGAATAGAATGATGATTAGACGTAATTTAGGGAGGTAATTTCAGATAATCATATTTGTTTGAGTGGTGGAGGAAGAAATTGGCTCAGGAGAAACACACTATTTAAAAGCTCCAGGGAACAGTGATAATTTTTAGTGCCAGTCTTCAAAAAGTTTTTTTGCGCCTGTTACTTAATTTAATCTCTTAAGCAGTAAACAAAAAATCAAAGTGCAAGATGGCATTCTTTGATTTAAAAAATGCTTAAACATTGTTGGGAATTTGTGAGGACTGCATATATCTGGATGAACAGAATGATGGATAATATTGGTGTTACTTTTATATCCATGTAAAAGCTAAAAAAATATGAAGTCTGATCTGAGCAGGAAAGGGACAGTGTTGCAGGGTCAAATGCTGACATCTTCACTGGCATTAGTACTAATTCATTGCTCTAAGAGTCTCCTGTGAAACATGGCACTACTCAACTTGAAGAAGACTGTAAGACTGAGGGTCCCATTTTTTCCTCGCTGCTAACAAGTTAGAGCCAGATTTTGCTTCTCTTATGTCAGCAGCATTTTATTCTTCAGAAAACATGAGTACTGCATGGAGTTTCCTGCAAGACAAAGTACAAATAACTGCAAGAACAGATTTGGTAGGACCTCAGCTTTATAGGGAATTACTTTGCAGCCTAGGCTGTACTGAACCGCTTGAAATACAGGTGTGTATAATCGAGCAGCTGTGATGAAGAGCAAGTGCCTTCTGAAAGCCGAGATGATTCTTTGAGTTAGCTAATAATGGCTTTCCACTTGTTGAATCTAAGGTTTTGTCTTCACTTCGATACCTAACAAATTTTGTCAAAAAACTTGCATTTCCAATAATTATCAAATGACTCCCAGCTGGAGTTAGGGAGCTGTGTGGTCCCTGCAGCCATTGGAATTGGCTAGCACACCCACAGTTTGCAGTCGGGCCAAAAAGAAAGATGATAAATTTTGCATGTTTTAATCTTTGTCTTTCAAAGTGAAATAATAATAAGTGAAGATAATAAATAATAAATGTCAGTCTGTGAATCAGAACTGAAGAGTTAAAAACCCTGTCTCAAGCCATGAACTATAGTTTAAATATATTGCTGTTCTTCTGCCATATATATTACTCATGCATTTGTCTTCCTGATTTGTGTGTAATGCTTTACATGCTTATAGAAAGTGGAAGAGATACATCATTTATTGATGTTGTTCTCTGAAATGCTGCTAGCAGCCCTAATGCAGCAGAGTTCCTACCTAGATAACTGTAGGGCTTTCAGATCCCCATTATCTTTAGATATTTCAGTGTTATTTGCATAACTGAAATGTGTATGTACTTTATTCTGTGCTAAGTTTATTCTTCCTGAGAGATGGCTTTGATGATAGCTAATTACTGCAACTTTGAACCATTTAGGCAGAAGTGGTTTTGATTTCCTTTTTTTCCTCTCTGTATTATTATCTACGCAAAACTATGCATATTTGCATAGTAAAGTTCTAATATTAAACAAGCTTTTGTAGGATTTTTTTCTTCCTGAATTTTGCTACCTTTTAATTTTACAATAATTATTTTTTAATATGTTGTTTTCTTTAATGTAACTTGAGAGCAGTGAAGATCGGACTTTTTCAGACTACATTGACTAAGTGTTTCTTAGCCATTATTCAGAGGATACAGATCCCAGACATAATACCTACATCAGCAATCAGTTCCACATTTCTGTAATAACTAAAAAGGTACAGAGGCAAAATTTATGTTCTCCCCAAAGCTGTTGCCTTAGGTTAACTTCACTTTCCCAACAAAGAAGTTATCTTTGAGCCATAAAGACACGTATTCATTAGGTGTAAAGACCAGAGTTTATTATTGCTGAGCTTGTTTGCACTGTAGAAACTTAAGAGCATTAAGCAGAAGGTGGTATGAAGCCATGTGACTTCCTTAATTCTTTCTTTTCCACTGTATAAGGAAGACCATAAGGTAAATGAAGAGAACAAAGGGTATTTGTATGTGTGCGCATGCGCTGTTTAGTGGCAAGGATTTAAAATGTATGCTTTTCATTATTCTTTTATTACTTTCAGAAATAGCTGTGGGTTTGAGCATTATGCCCAAGTTGATCTTCCAGAAAAAATTCATTTTAGCCATACTAAAAATCTTCTTTTTTCTTTCTTTTCAGATATTCACCACCCTGTCCGTGACTAAGCGTTCTGGTGAAAGTACCCTTCAGGCCGGATGCTGAGGTTAAAGACCCCCATTCTTGTTATTGCCAGAGACTGACTTTCATCACAGTGTCTGACATGTGCAATTCAGAAGAAAGGTTTTTGGAGAAGTCATCCTCGGACATCTGTGGAAGTGTGTAGGTTTTAACCAGGGTGTTCCATCATGCTGAGGAGAAGAGCACTTTGGAAGTTAGTCACTTGTGGTGATTGGCTGGCAATTAGCAATGCAATGGGAATATTGACTGTCGAGCTGTTGCGTAGCAGGGCATTTAACAAATGCTTTCATGAAGTCACAGCCTGAAGCCTGTATTGTCTGGTGGGCAGTGATGGAAGAACTGCTAGCGCAGCTGGACAGCAACTGTTTTGTTTTAGTTTTATTCCTCTCTGTTTTCTTACCTGAACAAAGAACTTCTGAACTCAAGAAGATTATCACAATTGCATAGTGCCCATGCGTGCTCGGTTATAACACAGCAATTGCGAGGTCTCGTGACCTTTACCAGCCTTTTACCAGCTCACATGGCTGTGGAGGGGAAGTTGTGTCTACATATTTGATCCTGAGGAAGAAGGTGTCTTTGGAAAAAAGTTTAGTGCTGTCTAGAATAAGTATTTCTTGGCTTCCAAACTGACTCTGTTGTGACTTTTTATTTTAGGGAAACTTACTTGGGAAAATGTTCTCCTTAGTGAGAAAGGAAAATACTTTTTATTGAGGCCTTGTACAGAAAGTTGTTGTGGTTTTTCTGCCTTGAAAGTAACAACCGTGCATATAACGTACATGTGATCTTAGCTTTATCTTGAATCTTATGAGATTATAATTAATCCAATTTGGAACAGACACAATTCCAATGTGGAATGAATTATACTTCCAAGAGCCCTGTGCAACTTTATTAAATTTGAATAAATTCTTCCTTTCCATATGAACTATCATATGCTGCACTGTTTCAGGTCTAAGTTGGCCAATTTGAACACAGCAGCAGTGAGACTCTCCCTGAGATTAGTGGCCCTGTAGAATCAAAAAAACCCAACCAAATGATACCCCCCAAAACAAACAAGCAAACAAAACCCCCACGCAACCTCCAAAAACCAATAGTGAAACTTCTTATACGTGGATATGGCCTAAAAGCTTATTTAGTTCCGTGTGTGCTTTGTTTTATATTTAATTAAGAAAACAATACTTTTACAACAGAGGTTTCCATGGAAAATAATGAATTCTTGAATATTCCTCCTGTGCTGGATAAACTGTATACATATTTATCAAGACATGGTGAAAATCCCTCTTTGTAATGGAAATGAATGTGCTTTATGATCTGTTTTTTTATTTCTGTCTGTTTTAGCAGAAAGGTTCAGATTACTTTTATTAAATGGTTCTCAGAAATTTAGTAGTGCGGTGTGAATAGAGGGTACACTCTCCAGCCCTCTGGACGGAATACCTTATTTCTACCTGGGAACAAATTCATATATTTCTACTGAGATTTCTAGAATAATGTAATAAGTTATTTTTATAAACGCATTTATAACTGAAGAATTTTTGAATGTGTTTTGTATGGTATCAAGAACTATCTGTAGTGCTATTTTTCTGGCCAGTTTATTAAATAAATTGAGTATTTGCACAAACAGCTGTTCATTTTGATGCCTCTTCCATGCAAAGAAACTAGGTGACAGCAAGCTAACTTTTTATTTTGAAGGCCAGAAGAGGGCACCTTGGTAAATCCAACCGTGATTTGTTTCTGTCTTTTGAATTGTGAAGGTAGGTGTTTCTCTGAGAAACAGGGTTTGGAGCTATTTTGTGTGCATTTTTTTGCATGTTAAACTTTTGAGAAGGGCACGCTTAAAAATGAGAAATTAATTAGTGCAAATAGTGGAAGGTTGGTTTCCTATCTGCCATCTGTGTAACTTCTGAAAACCCAGGAGTACAGGTTCCTGAGCTGTTTGGCAGTGTAGCTGTTCATATTTAAGCACATGGATAGCAGCATTTTCAAGCGGGTTTATGGGAAAGTCAGATCCTGGAGTGTAGGGAATAAAGACATGTATGGGCTTGGCTTTGCAAGGTTGGACCCACATATATCTGTTCCTGTGGGGTCATGTCATCATTAATAACGTGCATCTTCATACTAAGTGGCTTACAGTTCAGTAGTTGTTGTTTTTAATTACTTTTATTTTTCCTTTAAATTTAAAATTATGAGGCTTTTTTTGATAGGGCATTTTTCTTTTATTTCTCCAGAAAGAAAACATTTTCAGGTGTGTATTGCTATGTCATCTATGCATGATGGTAGAGATACAGAATATATTATCACTTAAGGATGTATTAAATGCCAAAGCAAAGTATTTAATGTTTTTAGTAAATTGAGCATACACGGTAATACATGCTTCAGAAGCATATACTAGAAAATTCAACAAGTTAAACGATGTTTATATTCAGCTCATATTCATTAGTTATTCACGTTTTTTTGGAATTCTTACAGAGTGTAAGTAAGTGAGTGTCATCCTAAGATATTACAGACACAAATGCAGACAACAAACTTTAGCAGCGGTTTAACAGAGTTTCACTGACAGGCTCCAAGAATTACTCTCTTTTTCTTTTTTTCTTTTTTTTTTTTTTTTCATAAGCTCTCCCACTCCAGCTGATCATTCCCCTTTTACCCCTCTCCCCTTGGTGTGAGCTGTTGGAGCAATCCTAACTTCCCTGTAGGTCTTCCAGCTTGCATCCTGCCTTCCCTCTTGCAAGACCTGCTCCCTACTCAGAATCCCAGCACAGAAGTTGTACAATGGGGCAGGACCAGTTTCAGACAAGGTAGATCTCCTGAAGGTATCATGGGCGCTGGAGGTTTCTCAGTAGGGTACGTGTCTCGCTGGGCCCTGTGGGAAGACCTTGCACTTGTAAAGCCTGCGAACGATTGTGTCTTTGGCTGTGCTGCTGCGGCACGTCCCTTGCTCCACAATGCCATGTGGCAGCTGGTGGGTGACTGTAGGAGAAAAGCCATGGCTGTGTGCTGCTGGTGCATGCCATGCCAGTGCAAGAGGGTGAAGAAGGAAGGGGCCAAATGGCTGAATCTTTGACGTTAAGGCTTGATACCCTCCTTTGAGGTCAAAATACGGTATAAATGTTTGTGGTAAAATGGCAGCTCTGCTGAGAATGAAGTTCCAGAAGCTCTTTGTCTTTGACTGGCTTTTCTGATTGCTCAGTTGACCTCTGCATGGATGGATGATGTGAGACCACTTTCTTGCCAAGGCCTATTTGGCCTCCAGAGATAAAACCTGAAAAAGCAGAAAGAAGGCACCGAGGGGGCAGCTGCGCTGCTAGCCTCCCTTCTGCATGCATGAAGTAGCAGAAGGGCCCTGAAGGGTTTCTGTCCCAGAGGCACCGTTTGTGTCAGCACGGGGCTTTGGTCTGGGGGCTGCCGGTGGGGAGGTGGGAGCAGGGCGTTGATCAGCGGGTGGGAAGGCGGCGTGTGGGGCCGTGGTGTGAGGTGGGAAGGGTTGCAGGTTGGGAAGGGTTGCAGGTTGGGAAGGGTTGCAGGTTGGGAAGGAGGAGGCACGGTGCAGGGCAGCAGCTGCGACGTTGCCTGTGCGGGGTAGCAGAGGACTTGGGGGCGGGAAGGCGGAGAGCGCTCCCCGGAGACCACCGAGCTGGGGAAGCGCGGGTGGGCACCTGCCTGGCGCCTGGGCCCGTCCTGTGGGGCTTGCGGACCTGAGCCGGGCATTTTGCGAGGCTGGGGGGTTGTGGCTGAATCCAGAGGTGGCTGCAGAAAGTGTCTGCTGCTGAAGGGCAGGGGGTGCCGCTGGGCGCTCCCTGGGACGCTCCTTTCCCTCCCCACGCTGGGTGAAAGCTGCCCGTGAGGGGACGGCGTTGTCCTGAGGGACTGGGAGGCCTCGGGGCCAGGTGCCTCAGGGGTGGCACGAGCAGACGGCTGATCCAGAGGGCTTAACTGCTGGTGCTCAGAGGAATGGCCACGTCCATCGAGGCAAGATGCCTGCGACCTGCTGTCCCACCATGTCATCCTGGTGAAAGGTATGGGCTGCGGGCTCCCAGGCCTCGCTCAGCCTCACGTGGCGAGGGTCTGGCTGACCTGTAAGGGTCACCTTACTGGGGAAGCTGGTGCTGGGCGCTGCCAATGGGAGAGTCGCACCTTGGCGAGGGAGCAGCCGCACCTCTGGCAGGGGCCTGGGCAGTCACCGGGCCCTGGGGACCTGCTGCCCCCCAGCATTGTCCCTGTTTCCATCCCTCTTGCTCTGCTCCTGTGCTCCAGACAGAGCTCTGCTGGGTTGCTGGGGCTTTTCTTCTTATGCTGGGGGAAAAATGATAATGTTTTCCTTTTATTTGCCAAATGCTCCTGGCCCATGCTCTGTTGAGCAGAATACACCTACAATTTCTGTTTAATTCCATTGCCCTTGTTATCTCTCTTTTCCTGTGAAATATTCCTAATTACAGATTTGTCTGAGGGAGTTCTCCCATATTTACCTCTTAAAACTACAAACTAAGTTGACATGCAGGGGTTTATGTACCAGGACAGAGGAGGAAAGCCTGCCTTCCCCTAGCAAAGCTGCATGACTGGCCTTGCTCAGGACCACCGATGATTCCTGATCTGCCCCACTGTGTTGGTTGCCCATCAGGTGCCTGCAAGTGATTGCTTTCTGCCACAGAGGCCATGCTGTGGCCAGACTCTTCCATGAAGCATCCTCAGCTGCTGAGCCCAACCCCTGCTGCAGCCAGCCACCGTGGGCCCAGACAAATGTCCATCCCCATCTTCAGACTTCAATGGGAGCTGACCTGGGCACATAGTGGCCAATACGCTGCTAAAACCCAGCTGCCTCTTCCTTCTGTATATACACTCTCAGCAAGCAGTTCTTTGCTTGAAAATAGGTTTTACTCTAGGTTAGGCACAGAGTAAATTGGGCTCTGCCTATCGCTTGCTTTCAAAAACAAATGGGAACACATTTAGCCTAAAGATCTGATTTCCCTTTTAATGTCAATGTAAATTGACAGGCAACACCACCCACGATGAGAAGTGCACGTGTGCCACGTGGTGTGACATGTATAAGAGCAGTGGCTTGCATTTGGGTTTGACCCAGAGTTGGTCTTCCCACTCTGGGGTTTCTGCTCCATTATACACACACACACACACACACGTGTGTGCATGTATGTATGTGTGTGTATATATCTATCTGCATGCACATGTAGTGTGGACTGTGGGATGGGGTGACCCAAGGTCCCTCCAGGCAAATTTTCCCTTGGGTGACTCTTTGGGGTTGCCTCATGAGGGAAGGAAGGAAGTTCCCAGAGAAAGAAACTGTATGACATCAGTGAACGCTGTTTAGTGTTGTAGAGTAACCCCCTCTTGAGAGGAATCTGGCTGTCCCACCACCACCAGAGTATCTAAAAACAAAAGCTAATGACTTGTAGTAACTTCCCCCAGGGTGCACGGAGGCCATGGATCGAGCCGTGTGCGACAGAGGGCATGGCAGGTCATCACTGTGGTAGCAATGGCAAGGAAGATGCAGAGAGACTCACACTGTCCTTGTTTGAGTTTTTGTTGGCTCTGCAAGCACCATTTCTCCCTTAGCTCTGCAGCTGCTAAAAATAACCACCTTAAATTACTGGCTTATATTTGCATTAAACTGTTACACTCACATTGATCACTCCAGCACTGCACACTGAAACTGCTGTTTATTGCACACTTCTTCTAGATTAACTGAGGTTCCTCAAGGTTTCTTTTTGGTAGCTGAAGTCAGGCAGGTAATACTGATTGCACAATCATTTGCTTTGTCTTAGGGCAGCATTCTCTTGAATTAGAACCTCCACTTAGCTGAGCTGGATTTTACAGCTTTTGAATCGCGAGCATGTGTGTCTCCCAGAGCTCCAGCAGGAGTCATGGATCTGGCTGCTCTAAAGTCAGGCTGGTGTCTGCTCCTTGGGGGTTCAATCTGCTCCCACTTTGGCCCCCTGAGGCTGCTGGGGGCACGGGGGGCTCAGTGCTTCGCAAGGGGCAAGAGATGGCTGTTGATCACATGGGCTGAAAGTTCCTGTTTCTACACCTTGTTCCAGGGTTCCTGAGCGATGCCTCATTAAGCACATGTCAAACTGAGGGGGGAAATGGGGTGTTTGGTTCAAAGTGTTTCCTTCCAGCAGCAGGCTTTAATTCCCTCTAATGTGGAGCTGTCATTCCTCCCACTTCATCATTAGCTTCTCATTTAGACAGGCTGAGTAATGGCCATTGTAATTCTACCCCAAGTATGCGCCATGTCCTGTCTGCTTGACCCAACGTGGTGGAGCATTTGTGGAGGCTGGGCCAGGAACCTGTGGTGCCCTTGGCCAGCGCGCTGGTCTCTCTTGGCTCCACCTCTCTGTCCTCTGGTCTGCAGGCTGTGTCACACCTCCTGTGCATGGTGGGAAGTTCCCCTTGAAAGGTCATGTTAGAGAAGGGTCAGCTACAACCCAGGAAAGGTATGAAAGGTGCCTGTGTCTGACATGTGCTCCCTGAGGCCTTCAGCACTGGACTTGTGGGTTATTTCTGGAGGATGTTTGGTGGGCAGAATCTGTCCCAGGACTGGCACAGGTGAAGGTAGCCTGTTGAGGCTATCTCTGCCGATAACATCACCTCAGGACCACTCTGAGCAGCTCTTACTGCAGGGCCAGAGAAGGAAACAAAGCAGAGATGCTGCTAATCCTGTTAAATGTGTTATTTTAATGAGTCTGACACATGGGTATTAGCCTATGTTTATTTCTTCAGTGAGGTACAATGTTAAAAGAAAACAAGGGAAAATGTATGTGAGCCACGGCTCTGTGCTCAGATAGCTGTTGGGCTCAGTTTAATGCCTTGGGCCAATTAAAGCACAGCTGTTAGGCTGGGACACTAGATGAGAAATATGTCGGGGTGTGTGCATGCATGCCTTTCAATTTAGGAAGATAAAAATGAAAAATGCATGTCAAAGCAAGAGCTAGACTCTTGACTAGGCAGGGTACATGTACACGAACTATCAGCTGGGTGTGCTCTGAAGCACCTTTGAAGGTAAAGTCATGGTGGAAATCAAAGCAACCCAAAAATAAAACTGGTGGGGAAGTTGCCATGAAGCACCTTAAAGTAGTGTCTCGGTTTTAGACATGCTACCTCCTACAAATTAGACAGAAGAAAAGCAATGCACTCAGGAAATGTGAGATGCCACTGATTCTCTTAGAACAGTAGGAATGGCACCAACTCCTATTTAAATGTTGCAGAGCTTTAAACCTCTGTGTTGATACATATTTACTTTTGCTTTAATCTGCTTCTCTCACTTCTCCCTTTGTTTCTTTACCAGTTTTTGCTGTTTTAGACTTGTCTTGGGGAGTTCTCCTGGCATGTGTTTTTAGCAGTCCTAAAATCATAAAACTTGTGGGAAAGGCAAACAAGGAGCAATGATTTGACATTTCTCACCGTATGAGAGCTATGGCTAAAGCAGCCAAAGGAGGCTGGGGGGTTTTATGCATTACACGTAACTAAATGGAAGTTACTGCCACAGGATTTTATAGTCTAAAAATACACCTATGAAGAAAAAGGCTTAATTGTATGCACACAGGGTGGGAGGTTAGTGAAATAATGATCTGACTGTAGCTTACATTGCAGGATGCCCTTAAACCAACAAGTGCCTGAAGCTTGGGAGGGAAACCTGCAGGAAGCATCACTCTGTATATGCAGTGTGGCTTTTTAATACAACATTTAACTAATCTTGTCTTGGGTGACGTGATATCAAATTAAAGGGACCTATGGCATAGGCTTTTCATGCTTAGTATTCCCCTTCTTGGGGTCTGATTTGTCCAAGCCTCACAAAACACATTTGTAATTCCTTGGTCTTTTTGAGGCTTAAAATTTTCATGTCTCAAAGCTTTCCAGTCCCAAGTTCTGCTGTGCTGTGCCCTGGGGATGAGTTGGAGGGAGGATGATGTGACAGCTGAACCGTAAAGGTTTCTACTTGGGCCTGTTCCTCAGAGGCACCTCCAGCTCACTCAGACCTTTCTGTCCCTCAGATGACATCTTCATTTGCCACTTCCTAGGGTTAGCATTGAACTTCCCGAGCTGCAACATTGCTATGGGAAAGCCCACCCTTCAGGCTCTCTTAAGCCAAGAGTATGTCTTTTAGATCCTCAGCGAGCAGCCCAAAGTAATAAGGGGTGCACATAAACTAAACCTGTGCAAATCATAATTCAATTTAATCCAATATTCAGGATTTTTTTGAATAGCTGAACTAAATTGGTTTCATTGGCATCTTTCATTAAGTTTCTGCAACAGGCAATACTGACAAGGCTTTTTCTTTTAAGTATAAAATTAAGCATTTTTTAGCGAAGTGTTGGAGTTTACAAAAGATTTGCTTCCTATGAGAATTACTGTTAGCCCTGCAGTTCATGTGCGAGTTGTTTAGTTTCCATTCTGGAGCCATTCTAATACAGTGCAGATGTTGCAAGGTGTGTTTGTCCTGTCGCTAAAGAGGATTCAGTTCTCCTTCAGCAGCAACGTGAGCTGAATCAACAGCTGTGGCATGCAAAAATGGCATTTTCCAGCCTAAGATCTTTCAGCCAAGAGAGTTGTAACGCTGCTTCTACACATGGATGCCCTTTTATGTGGCTGCTGGGGAGTCCCTCATGTGTCTGCCCTGCCTGCTGACATCAACCATCATGAACACAGGAGGATTACAATATTTGTCTCTGGTGGGTGATTTGTGCTGGAAACTGCAAGCTCAGTTACCTACGGAGGTCACTGCCGACATGCTTTTGTGGAGAAAGGGGTCCTCCCTGGCTGGCCCTGCATTCATCCGTTATTCAGTCTGGTGGGTTTTCTCCTTGGTCCTTCTCCCCTTCTTTCCTGAAAGAGAAAAACCCCACCAACATAAAAAAGTGAAACAGGTTAAGAACCAAACCCATGAAAAATACAAATTGTTAATGGTGAGCTGTGTTCTGCCCTCTTTTCCCCTCCCCCAGGTAATTGTTTGAAGACTGAAATGGCTCATCAAGCAGCCAGATGAGCAGTAGAGGAATTGATGGAGTGGGAGGACAGGAGAACAGGGTCAACCGTCTTGCTGACAGATAATCTAACAGATCAGCTCAGCCCATTTCAGCTCCAGAGAGGGCAAAATTCAATGCCTAATACCTGTGGAGTGGGAACTTCCTTCCTTGGAAGGAACCTCCACCTTGGGGGGTGGAATTCCAGTGCATCTCCATATAATTTTAGTTTTAAGGAAGATTTGCTCTGTCTTCCAGTTCATACTGGTTTGGAAGCAAAATATTTAACTTGAACATTATTACTCTTTGCAGCATCAGGATAGTGTGGGTAGGCTATCCAGAGCCAGAACGTCTGTCCCCCCATGGCCCAGTGGCTCAGAAGCTGCTTTTTTTGAAAGCTCTTCCACACAAGCTTCTTGACTCCATAAGGTGTGAGTATCTAATTATGTAGCTGCTCTAAAATAAAAACCAAACAGGAAATCTCTGCTGCTTGTGGTTAAGCCCCCATCTATAATCAGCACATCTGCTGTAGAGCACAGCTTCTCATTCTCGGGTGCTGGTTTCCTACCACTCACCCAAGGGACAGGTGGTAGTTTTCTTGCCGACTTGGAGTGAATGAGATGGTGGCCCTGACCACAGCTTCACAGTGGGGGTGGGGGTGTCCACAGACGGGGCTGGCCATCCCTGTTCTGGGACACCAGGCTGCAAGGCAGGCAGCCGCAACAGCAACACAGTTGATATGGAGGAATAGTGTGAAATGGGGACAATGGACATCGGTTGTGATTGTATATGTCTGCTCAAGGAATGTGGGTATGGTGACTGGCCATGGGTGCGGTGTCTGGTCACATAGGCACACAGCCTTGAGGAGACGCCTACAGTTTTGAGGAGATGCCTGCCCTTCTTCCTCTAACAAAGGGGCTATTTTAAAAAAGCATGAGAAAAGGATGAGAGATATTCCAATGCTGTCTAGAGGGAGGGAGTGCTAAGTCTCCTTGCTGAAGAAGATCGGATAGTCACAAGAACATGAATCACCTACAAACCTGCAAGACCACCACATTCCAGGCAAAGGACTGAGAAGCTAATTAACATACGAAGCAAGAGTAAGCGGGTTTAGGTAATGAATATGTATAGGCATTAATTGAATATTCATTTGTTTTATTGTATAAATGTGAGATGGTTCGTCACTTCGGGTATGCACGCTTGTGGAGGAGCGATCCCCCCGTGCATCTGCGTGCAATAAACATACCCACTTTATAACTTTCGAGTTATAGAGTCTAATTCCGTACGTCACAGTCACGGCAGAAATTCTGTAGACCTTGGAAATTTGTGGAGTTTTTGGAAATTTAATCAGCTTGTTTCCTTGTGATTTCTGCTCATACTTGCTGTTGAGCCTAAAATCCCACAGGTACAGTCTTTTGGTAGCATTTGGCCCTTTCTTTGTGGAGGGTGGAAATGTAGAGATTTATGGATTAGTGCCCCAGCGTATAGGGACAGAGAGACGCATCTTGCCCTTGGTCTTTGCCTTTACATTTAAAATAAAATTTTATCTGAATTTTACATGGCATGGGAGTTTGGCACAGAGAACCAGCTTTCTCCACCTGATCCATGCCCATTCCTAATCACCAAACTTGACAGCAAACACTCAAAGAGGATGACACCATTTAAGTAGTATGTTGTACTAAGACTGCAAAATGTGTTTTCCCTTCAACGGCACCAGTGGTGTAAAACTTACACAGTTGGGAAGAGGCCTCTCTCACACTGAGGTGAATCAGAACTGGAAGCCATATAAACACAATGCAGATTTTTGTATTATTTTTGTTACCATTCCAGTGTCAGCCAAGACCCAAGTTGGCTTGGCATACAACAGTAGCAGTAGCAGTCCAAATTTTTAGGTCATCTTGTGCTCTCTGCACAATTTGGAAACTGCAAATGCAAGCATCTAAAACAGGTGAGATGTCTTGCTGTCTGAAGATACTGGTATCTTTCCACAGGTTATAGCAGAAGCCACCACTGCCACTTAAACACCTACCTTTTAAATGGCTAAAGACAAGATAAATCCCACTCCAGGAGACGTGAAGCCTCAGCAGAACTGGCTGCTTTGGACTGTGATATAATGATACATAGTGGAGGTAGGTTTCTGTGCTCTAAGTGGAAATGAGCCATCTCCATGGATCAGTTACTTAATCCTGTTAATATAAATACAGAATTTCTGTTGTGATGGCACCAATCTCATTCCAGCTGGCATTAAAAGCTGTCGCTCTGGTGGGCAGACCAGCTTGAGTTAGGAACTTGCTACAGGAATTGATGTACCTCTCACGTAAGGCAAAACTGTATGTCACAACAGAGCATCATGCAGAAATACCCAGCTCTGTCTAAATTACACCTGCCTCTCAGCCTGGGCAGTGCATTCAGCCAGTGTGGCTAATACTGCTACCACCCAAGTTCGAGGCTGTCAAAGCCAGCCTCAGTATCTCCTCTTGGTGCTGCACTGTGCTGTGCTGTTTCAGAGCACAGGTGGAGCTGCAAGAGAGGAAGGCTGCAGTGTGCTGCAAATAAAAAACACATATCCTCAATCAGGCAAATCAACATACTGATTTTGCTCTTAGCTACATCAGATAAGGGATCTGACCTCTCCCACTCCTGCCCTACAGTCAGTACCCAAGGCTGATCCTATGTTGATTTCTTGCAGCCTTTCTTCCAAAACTTGTCTTTGTAGGATTGTTAGTTTGTTGTTGCCAGTAAGACACAATCTTTTCTTTCAATGGCCCCTGAAGACCAGTCAAAGCTTGATGACTTGTTAATTGAAGTCATAGTCAACAAGCATAAAATTGTACACAGCCACCCAAAGAGGGTGAGACTGTACTTGCCAGTCTGCACAATTCAACATGCATTTTAAATCACATGTATTAATAAGCAACTTGTTTACAGAGAACAGACCAATAGAGAAGTTTAATAAATTTAATAAAACTTTACAGAAACTCTTTGGCTTTTTCTTACCTTCCTCTTTACAAGCTACTCTAGGAGCCACAGCAGAGCTGCCATTATCAACTTGCCTGAAAATTGCTGAAAATCACCCACAGTACCTGACCCTCTGGTATATTTTTATATTGGTGTGTTTCCTACAAGAAATCACCAGTTTAGTACAAGTCCAGAGCATTTCCAGATATGCAGCTTGGCATAAAGACAAAGTGCTCTGGGAGTACCTAGGCACTGGCTAACAAAGGCAGCATCCCACAGGCAGAATCCTCCTTTCCCTTCAGAACCTATGTGGAATTAGACCTTCGTTTGCTTTTGCATGTGGAATTACAGATTTGGTTACAAAATCTATGAAATAATTCTGTTTGAGTGTTAACTTAGCAGAATGAAATCCTGTTTTATGGAGGATATATTGATATCTATTTTAAACAATGTTACTTTTTCAAAAGACAAAAAATAGCATTACTGTTCAGAAGTGGAAATTACATTATTATTCGCAGTGGAAAATGTCATTGCTGTGCTGATAGCTGTTGACAGGTACTTGTCGTGGTTGTATGCTGTGATGTGCTAATTATTCTGAAGTTCAATCAGATGGCATTTTGTGTTTTCATTTCAACTGTAAAAACACAGTATTTGTGACATGTTGACAAGCACGTGTTTAATTGCTCTGTGGGTATCTTCTAAAGTCATGTGTTTTCCACTTACTTTGTGAAGAAAGGTGCGTAATTAGCTCCAAGGCTACAGAGTATGTTGCTCATTATTATATTTTCATTTCCTCTACAGTGATAAATACAGGATGGTGACAAATATGAAAACCCATCCCTGATGCTGAACGCTACCTCAACTGGATTGCAAATCAAGGTCATGAACCACCTGTGGTGAGACCCTCTCTTCCTTCTCAACTTCTCTCTGCTTTGCTTTTTTTCACAGGTCTAAAGTCAAAAGAAAAGGATCTAACTTAATTAGACATTAAAAATGTCACCTAGTATGTATCTGGGGACAGACTTTATCATTTGTACTGCTCCAGATTACATCTGTCCTCTTTCTTGCTTGTTTCTTTGTGGCTGTGTTTGTTCATCTCATCAGTGTCAGGGTTATGGTGTTCAGTGATGAAACAAACCAAATGTTATAATTGCTCCAGTCCAGCTGGAAGCAAATTAATTGGGCAGGTGTAACTAGAAATAGTGTTGGGCTGTCTCTAAGTTGAACATCGCTTTCCCCTGAATTCGATCTAAATACCGCCTGAACTGGATCTAAATACCACAGCTATTGACTTTGCAGGTACGAAATGCGCATCTGCATTCAGATACTGAATCTTGTTCCTACCAGGAGATCAGGACAGATGTTTTCTCAGTGGTATATGAACCGTTAGTCTGCAGCTGTACAGGCCTGGACTCAGTGACTCTGGAACTGCCTTCTGGTCCTGCCTCTTATAGACCTGCCCAGTATTGTGAAGTATGATAATGAGGCAATTCACAGAAGATTCAACTCAACATGAAAGTTATTTACAGTAGTTCCAGTTTTCACTAGTGTTGAAAGCTGCCATGTGGAATCGTAACAAGGAGAGCTTTGAATAAAACTACTAACCAGGAAAAGATTTAGGAGAAAAAAGCATCAAGATTACTTACTCTTCTTCCCTTGCAAGGATATTCTTCAGTTGCTCCTCAGATCAGTAAGGAGAAGATGATGAAAGCAGTGGCCTTTGGGTGCACATGTGCATTAGGCTGGCATCAGTCAGGATTCATTACATGCAATTGTACAGAAATGATAATTGTGACACTTGGGTTTATTTGGGTTTCTTTTTTTTTTTTTCAGAATTCATTATATGGATAGTTTTTAAGACAAATACATACATCTCTTTCCTCAGAAAATAGTTTAAGTGTATATTAGGTTGATTTTTTGTTTGCAGCTTGGTTAGCAGAGCCCCTAAGCCAGCCCTCCAGACCCAGGAGCATTCAGAATCACGAGACCAACACCAAAGCTACTGCTCTGCAGCCAGGCTTGGTTTTGTCCTTTCAGAAACTGTCAAGATCAGAAGTATCCCTGTCCCTCGCTAAATGATTCATACTTGCTGAGAACCTACGTGACAAGGAGAAATGATGAGCTGGTGGTAAAAATTGTTGTGGCCTTTCCTGCTTGATCAGGAAGACCCAGGTGTGTTGTTATAACTTTCTTCTGCTCTCCTTCCCTGTACTGCCATCCCCTGTTGGCTTGTTTAGCTGCTGCCTGGGATCAGCCTGCCTGTCCCTTGTGGTGGCACATCAACGTACTTCATCACAAGTATGTTTAAACATACCTATTTGAAAGGGAGACTGCTTAGTATGGCCATGTGAAGGTGGGTGCTGGTGGGTTTCTTCTGTGGTGTTCAGAGACAGAGCATTAAGAATTTTAGGGAAATTTAATGTAGAAGGACAGTTCTGCCTCATTAATTCTTGCTATATTTAGAATTCAGAACAGGCAAAGTGTTTGAAGGACCAGTCAATCAAGCTGTTCTCTTCTCACTCTTCTGCTTTAACCTTACAGTTCCCTGCCTTTCCTTGGCTAAACCTCTTATGTGCCAAGCCAGCTGGGAAGCAAAGCAGGAGCTCATCTGAAAGGAACAAACTTTGGGGCTAAATTTCAGTTTGCCTTCCCTGTAACTTGAGCTGCGGGAGGAAAGGATCTGCTGCTTGAAGGGGAGGAAAGGATCAGCCATTCCAGTTACAAGCTTATGCAATATCACAATGAGCTTGTCAGGATCATCCAGCAAAGAATATGCAGCCAAGTTTTAATATTTATAGCCTAAATGAAAGAACAGAGGAAATAATTTGATTTAAAACACAGCAAAGAAGAAATCAGACATATTTCTCATGCTCCTTTCTTTGCTGGTGCAAGGACCAGTCGCTGTGTTATGACAGATACCTTCATCTGAGCCTTCTGCTTATCTTTCAAAATGACCATAAAGTTATTCCTTTCTGCTTTTCTGCCTCCTAACGCTATTTCTTTAAAAATAGCTTTCTCCTCATAAGACTAAGTCAAACGGTTTTGATGTGTAGGCTCTTACTCTGATACTTGAGGGAAAACACATTAATTCTTTTTCATACACTGATACATTGGCAGTGATCACGTTACGAATATATGAGCTATTCCTTGCTCCCCCCTGCACTGTGACAATTTTTGAGTATAACAGTTAGTGAAATGAATATCTTGTGGCAGAATTAGGAAACATGAAAATAATTACCAGTGCAAGTGCCGTGGCTCTCTTGTGGCACATGCAGTTTAATGTCTTTAGCTTGTTCAAAACTGTTTTACAGTCTTAGCTCCCTGTGTTGTGCATTTTCCTGTATTTATTAGACAAACAAGAAAGTAACTCTTGTCATCTGACGCAAGAATGATGTTTTCCCTTCCCTCCAGGCTGATAGAAGGGAAGCAGTTCAGGAGTTGTCGACTTTTTCTTTATGTCTATTTTACATTAGGTTTGTTTATTCCTATCAGCTTGAGGATGACCAACGCTGTTATTCTGAGCAGCACTATGAACAAAAGCAGACAGGCAAAGGTGCGGAAGTTTCTATACACACACACACACAGACACACAGTGCCAGAGCAGGCAAAGAAGCCTGGAATTAATCAAATTTTATCTCCAACGTGCTGCAAGAGAAGAAAATATTACTGCTGTGTGAGAGCACTTGGGGGGAGCTGCCACACTCTGGAGATGGCGGGACCATAGAAATAGATAAATTGAAGTTTGTGTTGCTACAGCTTATACTATACCTGTTCTGCATATGAATGGAAATCTTGAGTCCCTGCACTTATCATTTTGGCACCCTTCCTACTTTTAAATATTACTTTGTCAAGCCTTTCAGCTTTTTAAAATATAGCGACTGCAGTTTCCCAAATGGCTAAGGAATACATGGGGAGAGATGCTTCTTTCAACGAGTTCTTTTGTTGGTATTTTGAGACTGTACTGGCATAAGCACTGATAAATGTTTGGTCTTTCAGAAGCAGTCTGGCCAGGTATGGACTTGCCCTCCTCCTTGTTTGGGGTGTTCAAGAAGGAGTCAGTAAATCATCCTGTTCCTCCATGGTGGTCTCTAGCCTTTGTGGTTACAACCTGGCCTGGCTGCCTTCGTGTTACGAGGATTCAGCAGTCCAGTGATGCGGCGGATGCTTGCCAGCCCTGAAAACCACCACATCTCCTGTGAATGACTCATGCCAACATCCAGTATTCAAGCTGGCTTTTTTGAAAAACTGAAGGTACAGACATTACCAATATTATTATCCACAGTAAACTGGTAACATTTCATCTGTGGGTTGTATTGAAAAGGAAATAACCTATACAGGTGGTCCTTGGCCTATATACAGTTCACTGGAAATACTTCTGATATACCAAATCTGGCATACTGGAGTGATATTCTGCCCCATAAATAACTGTTCTGTAACAACTTCAGGGTAGTTACATATGTATGCTCAGAAGATTTATGGTATTTTCCTATAAAGGGTTAGGAGAATTAGCATATTTGTAATAAAGGCTGTAATATTTTTCTTCCTCATAAATATTTGAATTGTTTGCTTAATGGATGCAGTTCTAGTAGATGCATCAGCTGAATTTTATCTATATTCTGCTAAGTCAGGCTTAACAGAAAAGGTCTTCATTGACTTCCATCTGGAAAACATTTTCTGTGCAAAGTAATTTGAGGTCCATCCCTGCTTTATCAAGAAACACTTTCAAATTGCTTTAGGGGACTAGAAGACAACCCAGCTGTATCTCACAATGCAGATAATGAAACAGAAATTTAAATTCGATAGTGGTTGTTGTGGTTTGTAGCAAAAGGTATTTAAGGGTTCACATCTGGACCCTCCCATCCTAAGTCCTTGCAACAGAGCAACCCCAGCAATGCAAATGACAAAACCCAGCCATAGCTGCAGTTGTGACTGTGGAGTAATGGGAGATGCCTAGAAAATGTTAACGTTGTGGAGGCCCAGAGTTTTCAGCTGTGAACTCCAAGCACAGATAGGACTTGGATGAAAGAAATGCAGTTAAGCATGAACCTAAGCATGGGCTTTCTCAGAGGGTCATTCAGCTGTTGTCAGAGAATCAAAACCAGAGCAGTTTTTAAAGTAGCTGGATTGCATTTAATTAGGAGCCTATTTAGTGTTGCAATGTTCACAACAAACTTTTTCCTGTCCCATTTTTTATTAAAGATCTCAACTGCACTTATGGTAATAGCACTGTAACATGTTGTTGGTTAGTGATATGAGGCTTGATTTTTATTTGTTTTTATTTCATCTTGCCTCATTTCATTAGTCAAAAACAAAATAAAGATGTGGTTATTAGGATACAAGGTTCTTTGCATAGCTGTAACTTACTTCTCCACATACAGTCAAAATCAGGCATGTGAAGACAAGCCAGGCCAAAGCTGAATCAAAGGCTATAGTTACAAAGGCACTGGTCTTTTGGCTTAGTCTTCTGAAAAGCTTCAAACTGACGGATTTAACAATAATCCTAATTGGTAATGAAGGTAGCTGAGATCCCTTCAGCTCCACCAGCTGTACCTGGTTAGAGTTACTGGGTCAAAGTCTTGTACTTTTGGTGAGGATTTGTCTCCCCTTGCTTCAGACATCTACAAATGTGCTTTGGATCTAGGTTAAGCATCAAGCTCCTTTCTACAGCTGCTGTAGAGAGAGAAAGGATGAGAGAGGCACCTACAAAGGACAATTCTTCCCACTTTTCTTAGATGTCTTAAAATGAACTGGTAGATCAGGTGATTCCCCTCATTCTGCTAAAATAAGCAGCCTCTCAGAATCTACCCCAAATACAAGCTAAGTTTGATAAAAAGCTCAACTATAGCACTAAGCAATCTCTGGACTGTCTTTCTCAGGTACGAACAATGTCCCAGGCCCTTGAGGCAGGGTGACACGTGTGCTGATCTCGTACAAAGTCACTGTTGCCTGATATTGGGCTCTGAATGCCTAGAGCATCACTTTAATGGGAGCTGGCCCCATCAGTGAGGGTCAGTAGCACATCCGCATGTCTGCATATTTAACCTTATTCAGGATGCTCAGAAGTGACAGTGAGGAAAGTCACATACCTGTTTCCTGGTGTGGGAGCTGGGAAACTGGCTTGTGCTTTTTGATCTCTCTCTCTTTTTTTTTTTTTTTTTTTTTTTTTTTTTTTAATTTTATTCCAGTCTTCCCACCATCACACACCTGACTGATGCTGAATACAGCCCATCCCATGGGGAATGTAACATTCATTTTTAGTAAGGAAATGGTCTTGCAATCATAAAAAATTGATGGCTGTCTGAAGCAGCATTTAATCTTGCTTGAGAACTGCATCATTAACCTACAGCACAACATACACATTACGGACACATTTATAAATGGGAGAGAGTGTAGACTTCGGTTTCTAATTTCCTTCTTGTGGAGACTCATAAAAATCACAGGGAAAACACTGCCTTTGACATACTGCCGCGCCAGACCTCTCTGTTTCTGTAGCTCCTTACAGAGGAAGGATGTCTCTCTGTGGCCACGTCAGTGGGCTAGGGCAGAAAGAGAGACCTTTTTGCTCTTCCTTAGTCCGATGGGTGACTTTGGGATCTCTGTAGTGATGCCAGTCATTGTGTGGGCATCTGACTGTCACTAAGTGCAGCAGTCCAGAGCTGGGTGCAAGCAATCTGTCAGGCTCAGTGAATAGCTGGGATCCCAGGCATGAAATGCTCAACCTGTCAAGCTTTGGTCACCAGATGTCTTGGTTGGACCTGGACACCCTGGAAAATACGGTTTCTTATCCTCACAACTTTCTGAGATGCTATTCAACTGAGATGTTGAATTTCCTGTCTGACCCTCTCAGCCCTCACAGAAGGCATTTGCCAACTCAGCCATCTCAGTCAAATAACTTTACGAGTGATACCCATGATGTGATCTGAAGCAGTAGGTGCATCCTGAGCCTCACGTGAGGTCACATCACTTAGCATGGGAACCGAAGGTGAGGAATATGCAATGTTGGGCTCTCCCTGCATTGCATTTACTGTAAACTGTGGTCTATTATCTTCACCCGCAGCAGTAAGCCCACATATGTATGTCCAGAAGCACCAGGTACTCTCTCCAAGTCAGGGGCAGCTGGTCTGCGTGGATTTCCTAGCTCAAGACAGACCTGTTTCCCCATGAACTCACTGTCAGCCATGTCTTGAGCTCCATTTCTCCACCTGTGAAAAGACAGCAACAGTTTTTCCTTTGTCCACCTTTTTGTTCAGATTGAACAAATTTTATCATTTATATATTATGTAAGCTATATATTAAGCTAATAATAAATGAATGAACTTAGGCCAGTTTGCCCTAGCCAGCGATTGAGACCTGCTGTTTGTTATGAATTGTTAAACTTTTCTGTAAGGTGTTTTGGGTTTGGCTTTTTTTGACTGATAGATAAACAAGAATTGTTCTGTATTTTTCAAGTGAAAGACATAAGTTAAAATAAGAGAAAAACATCTCTATTTCACAGCATCCCACTTCTCAGGTGTGTCCAACCCCTTTCAGTAGTGCAGTGCTAGAAATGTGGCTAAATTTGTTCAGCTGTGAATTCTCTCCAAGATGACCCTGTATCTTTGAAAGGGACTAGAAGGTCACAGCTAGCAACCCGATTCTCGGTTACTCCTAAATACAGTGGAACTAGAGTTGCTCAAGAGGAATCTTGCAAGTTAGAGGAAGAAATGGAAAAGCTTCTGATCTGTGGCAAAGGTGAGGACTCCAAGTTTTACTGCAGCTGGGTAAAACTATACGCTTTGTTGTCTTCTGCCTGTTTTTGAAAGACAGTGACATTGGCTGGAGCCTTGAAGAGTGAAAAGCAGTAGTTGAGAGCTCACGATCACAAAAAATCTTGTTGAGCTGTGTGTATGATGTGTTGTTTACATATAACTTCAGAGGTGTTTCCTGATAAGATGCAATCTGCTTGCCATTCTGAAAGTTTAAAAATGATGGCAACAGTACTCTGGTTATGCTGTTGTATTTCATACTTTTAAAATACATAGGTAAGTGGACAAAACCAAAATTTTCCAGGGTCTGTTGAGAGCTTTTAATTGAAAGTCTTATTTCTCAAGCATACTTGTAAAATTTCCATTCCCCCTTATACATTCACTATGGAAATTAATTTGGTACAGAAAAGTTATTCTTGGCAAAACAGAGATCTGTCTTTGGGAAGTTTCATAGTGCAACCAGTCACTAAAACCAGACTTTGCTGTCCCAGCAGAGCATACCTGTAAACAACTGGGAGTGAATAGACAGCTTAGAAATTTCCCTCTTCCTAGTTTTTATTTTTTGTTTGGAAAACAAGCAAACTGGAAAGATTTCTTTGCTCAGGGAAGGAAAGGACTGAAAGTTCTAGTGAGAGTTGAGCTTAGCACTGATAGGAAATGCGTGAATTATGTTCAGTTCTACTGATGCCCTGTGTACCTGATGTACAGAAGCCTGCTATTTATCTGCACAGTTCCTAAGCTGTAGGATAAAGGTATTTTCCTTACACCTCCAGCTTGCCCTCTTTAACCACTGACATACAAAGTCTTAAGAGACTTGCATGTTAAAGAAAAAATCCTGCAAGGCTCTACCTGTCAGTAAACAGAAGGGAGGACATTTTGGCCCACAGATCCACAAGTGTCTTCACAAGCTCAGAGTGTTGCATTTAGGGTTTTGCTGGACCCACATGTCAGCACTAGTGCCGTTTGGGGCTTGTCTCTGGCAGAGTCAGTGTGCAGGAAAGCTAAGCTGTGGTCTTGCAGCATCCACTTTGCTCTGCATTTGTTTGCTGTGCAGGCACTGCATGCGCTTTTGGAGGGGGGAGGAAGGTTACTTTGCTCCTCCTGCCATTCAAGTGCAACCATGTTGGGAGTTAATACGCTGTGCACTGTAATTGTCTTGCTTGCTGCACACAAACTTCTTCTCTGGAGGTGCTCTAAAGGTGATATGGACATCCTCTGTGAGGGCAGAATTGCTTGTTCCTGGCATGGGCTTGTCAGGAATACTCTGGAGTCCTTCTGCTTGGCTGAAGGTTGTGGGTACTACAATAATACAAATAGTAATAGGTGACTTAGGCTTTTCTCTCAGCCTGGACACTGACCTGCTAAGTGACTGTGGAGAGTCTTCTCATCCTGCCCCTGTACCTTGCCTTGTCTCGGTCTGTCTTGCCTGTTTAGCTTTTAAGTGCTGCAAGGAATAACGGGTTTTAATCAAGTAATCACAAAAAAAGAAAAATATTTTTCAAATTGTTAGTAATGGAGGTCATGGCAGATTTCCCCTTTGGAGCAAACTTGTTACAGCTGTATGTAAGCATCAGAAATGGACTTGGCCCCTTCAGGTGATAGTATCAAAGCTGTGCTGGGAAGAGATGGAAGGTGTCATCTGAAGAGAAATAAAAGCCCTAAGATGTTTGTGTGCTGTGGATTTTCTCCCATTAATCTCTGCTTTCAAAGCAGCTGAGGACATCAGACGCTGGTCTTAACTTCTGCGTTTAACAGGTTTTGCACTCTACATCTAAGTCATTATCAGATATTGGCATCCCAAGGAAATATAGAGGTGCTGAGCACATTCTGTAGACCAGAGGTTTACTGTATCGCCAGCACAACTTGTAATCTCCATAGGGATAGGTCAAGTGCTTCTGAGCTCGCTGTTCCCCACTGTGCCCATTCTCCAGATCCTAAATATCATAACAGGATTAATTCCTCTCTCATGTGAGGCAGATCCTGCCATCTTTCAGCAGCAATACAAGCTCCGCAATCAGATCTTTTTAGAAGTCCTATCTTGGTCAGACCAATGATAAATGGCAAGTTAGTGGGTCCTGACTGTCCAGCCTGGTGATTCTTTCCAGGGACCTAATAAATCTGCTGTTGGCAAGGAGGTCTTCTGTACTGCAGGCAAATATCTGCCAGAAACTAAACTGGGTCCAAGCCAAAAAGAATTACTTGTGGTTTAAGAAAGTATGTCAGGATTTTGCCCCACGGACCTCAACAAGAAAGAGAAAAATCCTTTACCTTGCTCTAGATGGAAGCTTATTTTTCTTGTTACAAATTCAATAAAAATGACAGAAGAAAGTATAGTGAGTTATTAGAGCTGGTAACTCAGTCTGACCTTTTCCACTCCAAAATCTAATCCCAAAAGAGCAGGATTCCTGGAAATCTAATTTTGCCTTTGAGGCTGATTAATTATTTGATCATGCAAGCATTAGCCAGCCAAACAGTTTACGTTTCCTGCATGGCTGCTGTTCCAGTTAACAACGTAGCCTCAGAGAATAGTCATTTTAGAGTTTAAACTGAGATGCTGTAGAGAATTTCACACATTACAACTGTATTCACTCCCACACCTGTTTCTTAAACAAGCAAAAATAGGTGAGGTGTCTATATAAACACAAAGTAACATACAGCTCTTGGAGGAGTAGGGTATTATAAACAGCTACTTTGATTGCTGGTGATAATGATTGAAGTTTTAACGCTGTTTTACATAGCATCCATTCGTTTTAAGTGATGTATGTTCGGGACCTACAACCGCTCAAAATATCTTGGTGACAGGATGGCAAAGCCAAGTAGCTCCAAGTGCTGAAGGGAAAAGGCACCTAAGGCACAGGTCACTGGCACGAGACCACTGCTGTGGCTCTAGCACAGGGTGAGATAAGGCAGAGCATGAAGCTGGGGGCTAGGGTAACCCAGTGGTGCTGGCAGCAGGAGCTGCTACTTGCTCACTTCCTCCCACTGCTAAGGCTTCAGACCAGACAGAAACCCTTGCACCAACCTTGAGGAGTCCTCTGCAAGGGAGCTGTGCTGTGCAGATAAGATGCGCCACTGTGCTTGCAGTCTGCAGGCACTCAGTCTATCCTGCAAATGCAGAGTTTTGTGAAAATAGTACCATCTCTTCCTTAAAGTGGACAACACTGGGTAAAAAAGGCAAATTTTTTGACTCAGCATTATGGTTTTCTGCAGTGCCAATGGACAAGTGCAGGGATAAGTATGGCATGTATTTGACATCCTGGAAGTTTTTGTGCCCAGAAATTTTGCCAAGCGGAATCTCAAAATGTTGAATATCTGGAGTTTTGAGATGGTTGCTGGATAGAAGACCATGTGCCACTACTGGCCACACCACATACATGCACTTATTTCTGCCCCAGGAACTGTCCTTAGGCATCCGGAAATATTTGTCCCTAAATGATAGTGAGGCATCGGGATAGTTTATCCAGGAAGACTGTATTATCTTCAGTGCTGGAAAAGGTCTTTTAGAAACAGCTGGAAAACTGCCCATCAAGCATGGTGTGTACCTAGATTATCTCTGCAAGGATCAGGTCCTTTCCAGCTCTGCATTCATGAACTCTATGTACAAAAACCTCCTCAAGAAATGTGGGGATGCCACTGTGGACATCTGCCTTGCAGCCTCCTTGCAAATAAGATCTTCTCTGACAAGAAATGGCAATTCTGAAAAAAAACTCCCACTCTTCAGAATAACCCTCTTTGTAACTTGTCATGCATCCCTCTCAATGACATTACTCTGTTTCTGCTGAGACAAGGGCTGATCTGTAATTCTCAGTAGTAGTCCACATTATAAATACTACCTTCTCCCCTGCCAAAAGGTAAATGCGGGATTAAGAAAGGCATTCTGTTTAAAAGTGTGCTCTCTGTACGACAACGTGGTTTGGAGAATATTCTGTTTATGAAGAGCGCTTTCTCTCAAAGGTGATTCTCTGCCAGGGAGACTAAAATACTCTGGTGTGGGCTTCTCCCTCAGCACTTTCTGTATCCTGAAGCTGTTACACAGCAGTTCTCAGCGTTGTCCATTTCCCCATCCTGCTCAGCTCTGGTTGTGGCTTATGGGCAAAGCTCATCTGTTCTGAGCTCAAGTTAGCTGTAGCAGAGTGTACAGAGTGTTCAGCACAGACTGGGGACATTTTGTACCTTATGCATCTCTTCCTTATTTCCTCTGTGATGCCCTGAGAAAAATGCAAAAAAGCAATCATTTCCAAAGGATTTGTGAAGTCTGGGGCAAGAAAGAATTTCCAACTAACCTCCTCATCACACTTCTGGTCAAAACTCCCAAACAAAGGCCATGTGGGTGATGACATTTAAATTAGTAATACAGGAGAATGTTTACTCTGAAATTATTGGGAATACCCGCCAATTCCTTTTTCAAGCTGTACACGTGGTAGGAAGCCCCTTACTTCTGAAGCAATGCCACAGTACCTGTTGAGGGGTTTGGTAAGTGCCTCTGTGCCTTTGGTGTGGAGCAGCTTCAAGGTGGTGGTGGTGTGGTGGTCTACTCAGGTCAAGGCCTGGTTTTAAGAGTTAGGTGAGCATGAGATCACTGGTGCTGCGCTGACCCTGAGCTATTCCGCAAGGACCATTCAAGCCTATTAATGTAAAATGACAAAAAGAAGAGACAGGCTAAAGGAAAGCTTTTACTGTAAAGCATCGTTTATACAGGCACGGTCACCTTCAGCGCAGCATTGTTACACTGCTGCTTTAGCAGCTTCAGACTTTGTCCAAGTGGAAACAAGCCCTCAGATGTTCACCGCCACAAAATGCCATCTAGGTAAAACAAGCAGACAAAGCTCCTGAACCCCTGAAAGAAGCTTTGGGTTGTGGATAATTATTTTGGGCAGGAGGGAAGTGAAAGCAGCTGAGATGACTGTTTTCCCCCCCTCTCTTTTTCATTCTTTCTTTTTGCCCAGCAGCTCAGATTTCAGGAGGAACCTTCGAGTGCATTCCACGGAGTTACTTGCTGGTCTCTCCACTTTTGGTGGGACCGATGTGAGTTCACAGCAGAACAGGGTGGCAGTCCCACCTGGCCGCTGGCCACCCCCTCGTGGGCGGTTGTCCCGCGCCGAGGGATGGCGGGGAGCAGAGGGAGCCCCACGCTCCCTTGCCGCAGGCCCTCGTCCCGCAGCGGCGTGGGGCCCCCACCCCGGGTCACCCCTGCCCGTAAGCACCCCCGCTCCCGCCAAGGGGCCGGTGGCAGGGCTGTCACCTCTGCCTCAGCCTGGGCCTCGGAGACGTGAACCTCTAGACCCGACGGTGCGTGTCCCCTGCTGCCACAGCGCTGGGGCTGGCACTGGGACTCCAAGAACAGCGGGCGGCGCTGGGGCGGCTGCCAAGGTCCTGCCGCGGGGCGGCGGGTCTGTTTCAGCGGCAGGCTCCGGCCCGGTGCGTGGTGGCAGCTGGCCCTGAGGGGGGCCTGGAGCCCTCCGGGACCCCGCTCCCCGCCAGAGGCACCTGCAGTGTTACCGCCGCCAGGAAACCGCCGCGCACCGCGACTTCACCCCCGAGCCCCGCGGGGGGTCGTTATCCATCCCCCGCGGGGCGGGCGGCGGCAGCGCCCTGAAGCGGGACCGCCGGCGGCCATCGCTGCCCCGACGCGCCGCCAGGTGGCGCCGCAACAGCGCGGGCCTGACCCCGGCCGCCCCCCGCAGCGCCGTGGCCGCCGGGGCTCCGGCCCGCCCAGCAGCCCGCACCCGCCCGGCCTCCCGGGGCGCCTGCCCGGCCGACACGGCATCCCCAGGCTGTGCTTCCCCCCAGCCCGGGGGCGTCTTGGCGTTTCACCGCTCGCGTTCAGGAGACGGCCGCCATCCCGGGCAGCCGGCCCGCGGTTTGCAATTCAGCGTACTAGCGAAGCTGCTATAAATCCAGAGGGGAACGGTGTATCTTGAAAACTCCTCCCGAAAGCTCGTTTATTACCGGGGAAGGACAATCCTTTGCTCGCTGTGAGGGGAGAAAGTGGCGAGTAAAAAACAAAGTGAGGCTGCACTGAGGGGACACCAGCAGCGGGACAGGTGGTTAAGGGCAGCCCTGCCACAGAGCTCACCGGCTGCTCGTTCTCCTCCAACTGTGCTTGAGATAAATGGAGGGGGGGGGGGGCGGGAAACCCACCATAAAAAAAAAGCTGGAGATTTGGGAGTTTCTCCTCCCGCTTCCAAAAACGTCCAGCTGAAGTATCTGTTAGCTTATTCCTGCGGGAAGCCTGGCTCTGCCAGAGGTTTTTTGTGCTGCCAGTTCAGGCAACTCCTGACCAAAAATAGGCCATGAGCTCTGGGAAATGGAGAAAAAAAAAAAAAGGCAGGTTTCTTACCAAAATATTGTTAACTGCAATGCCAGCAGCTGCCAAAGGCAACCGGCCCAGCCACGGGAGGAGGCAAACCAGCCGTTTCTCCCCTTCGGCGTGTGCCTCGGAGACCCACTGTCCACTCTGGGGCTCTGCAGCAGGAGCACCCGGGGCTTGGCTGGCCCCTCACCCCTCTTCTCAGGGCTGCAAAATTCAGTTTTGCCGGTGCCTTGATCTGATCCTGCTGTGCTATCCTTACAGAGGAGGAGGAAATTGCAGTTCAGCAAAGGGCCACCCGGTTAGCTGTGATCCTGGAGCCTCCCTTCTGGGAACAGCTCAGTGTAGGGGAATTCCTGTCCCTTTCCCAGCGGATGAAGCTCTGTGTAGGCAAGAGGGCAAAAAGAAGTTCACTTTCGGGCCTGAGTCCTTATTTTCTATTCTTTCACCCCAAGGGTCTCTGTTTTTCATTATGATTTTCATTATATGTAGGGCTGTCCCTGAGAGCCCAAGTGCCTTAACGGTATAGAAGCACCAGGTTCTCCTTCCTTTGATCTCTTTAGTAAGCCAGATTTTGCACCTGAAGTTCAGCACTGATTTTTCCCTAAGACCCAGAAGCAGCACTCGGAACTCCCATCCTCCAGTTTGTGAATGTGTATCTGCTTGGGAGTAGGAGATACAAGCTGCTCATTTGGTCATCCAGAGTTAAATGAAGGAGCAGCACAGCTCTCCTTACCTAATCTAGATCTAACATAGCATCCCATCAAGCCGCATAAGTATTGCTGCCCTGCAGCTCACACTTTCCTCTTTGGTGGGGAGGGAAGGAAGGGCAGTCCCTTCTCTCCTAGTCTGCTCTAATCCTAGGTGATGTGATGGCTGCGGCAGCTGCTGGTCCTGGGGCCGCTGCAGCCTTTCTGCCTTGAGCTGGGCAGGCTGAGCTGGTGTCAGGAAAATGCGGAGATGGTCCCTTATCAGGAAGCCAAGACTAAAACTGTCTGGACTATTGTATGCATCAATCTGTGGCTGATATTCAGGAGAAGAAAGGGGATTAATCGTCAGGTGATGTCTGGAAGAGGTAGGGGCAAGAGTTAGTTACCGAGTCATCTTTTTTAACTCTCACCTGGAACTCTATGTATCCACATATTGACCCCTGGTCACCTGCAGGTTGTAAACCTGCTGGAAAATGTTCTGTCTTTTCATTCAAAGTATATCCAATACAAGATACTGTGGTGGCCTTTTTCTCTGATTAAAGATCTGTAATGACACCATGGGTAATTAGCAATGATGAACTTTGATTGCAAAAGTAGAGAGTTTTCAGAAAACAGCCAAGAAATGTTCTGTTCAGCATCACTTGGAGAATAGATGAGACAAACCATAAAAAGCTTTTAAGCTGTTACTGATTGTGACTGATATTGAAACCATGCAAGGAGGCAGGTGACTGCCGCTGTAGGAGAAAGAGCTAAGGTTAACAAAAATAAGTTAGTTGGGATGGAAACATCTAAATCCTGGCTTGCTCTCCCACTTCTGATTAGCTCGGAAGTCTTCACTCTTTCCTGAAGCATTAGTGGCCTGTATGGTAATACCTGTGTTATCTGTACTTTGGAGGCAAAGGAGCTGAGGCACAGCAAGTGAAGAACTGTCCTTACTTACTCTTATTAGTAGAGGTAGAAGCAGCCTGCTGATGACAGTACTATCAATATTAACGTACTAATGCTACTTCTGTAGGTAGGAAAATACAGTACCTGGAGGGCATGATGGTAGCATATCACTCTGTGTGAAGGATAGTGCTAGTCCAGAATTGCAGATCCTCTTAGTGTGTACTGAATATAAATAATTTGCCTGTGAGTCATACAGAGAAACAAAGAATTGCACCAACTTGCCTTTGAAAAATTGCCTTTATTAGACCAGTCTTCCTAAAATTGCTGGGAGTAACAGATTCTAAAATTGAACTACTGAATTAGTCTTAAATGGAAACTGTGACAGCCACCTTTAAAATGGATAAAATTGGATTTAAGAATTGGACCTTGGGCATAGCAGGATGTCTAGGAAGTTGCTGTGCTATAGCTGATGAGCTCATATGGAGCATGAATTTCATGCTGGTGAATAGCAATGTAGTAAACCTTCTACAGAAACATTACAAACTCAGGCTGGAGAAATTCCCTTTAAAGAGGTGACCTAGGTGAGAAAATGCTCTGTAGACAAGTAATCTGCTGTGAGCAAACTGCAGCCCTGGAGGGCTACGGTCACGCTCACAACTGTATGTGGAATCTCCCCAGCGCACAAAGGAGGAGGAAGGAAATGCTCTTTGAAACAGAGTAGTGAGAGTGGAACAGGCAAAAGCTGTTGAGTGATTTCATGTGTGCAAAAGCTTTTTCAGGGTCAGGCCTCAGTTACAAAGACTCTTGAAGGACAGCACCTCTGGTAGATCAGGAAGCCCTGTAGTGATGGTAACAGCTATGCCCTTAGAGGATGGTAGGTTCTGGTTCCAGGCAGACAGATAAAGAAGAGTCAAGGTAGGTGCAGAAAGTTTTAAAAGAGGCTAAACACTTAGATAAGTTAGGTCTGGAAGGTCTTCTGGAGAAGACAGTAAGGTTTATTTATGGTGTCCTAGTATCAGCTTGTTTAATTCACACAAGGGAAATAAAATCCATAGCTATTACCAAACTCACAAACGATAGTTTCTAATCTTGAAAAATCCAATTGTATATTTTACATGGAAGAAGAATATCTTTGAGAAATACTTGTAAACACCTTTGCTTGTTGGGGTGTAAAGAGGTATAAGGGTTCATAGGACTAGCACCCAAAAGGCATCAAGGACAAACAACAACCATCCCCCCACTGCCCTTAACAACTCTACAAACCCATTTTTTCTAATGGACTTTCCTACTGATATGCTGTATAAAGAAATACAGCAGCTTTATAGTATTAAACTAAAGGTTGTTGCCGGTTTCTTAGAGACTTGTATTGCAATTCTCCCTCTGCCTGCTGGTGTCCATATTTATATTTGATATTAGGACTCTCTCTAAAATGCAGTAGTTATTCTTGGAGCTAGCTATCAATATAGTCCTTAAAATAATCAAATGAGGTCAATGTGTTGGGGTTTTAAATTCATAGTTTCAGCATTTCAGCATTTCAGCATTTCGTAGTTTCTCTGTGTAAAGAGTCCACATCCACTGGCAGGTGCTGAGCAGAATCCTGGGTTAGCTGTCAGTTTTAGTGCAGACTTTCCAGGCATCTCACATCTCACATCTCAGGTGACTTAACTTAATCCATCTCCCTGTCTCAACTCCTTATCAACAAGATGGAGGTGATAACACCACCCCGCAGGGGTGACATGGGGACAAAAGTAATGAAGAGATTGTGCAGGTGTTATTGTACTAACAACCACGAAATAGCTGAGATTTCTTATCTAAATATGAAGGTTAAGCAGGCGCTAATACAGTTGCACTCTTGAGAGGCAGCTGGTTTGCATTCTTGTAGCTGATAAAAGGGAGCGTGCTTTGTCCATCAAGAATGCAGTTGTGTGTTATTGGACTTCTTTTCAGCTGCAAAACGAATTGCAGCGGACATAGCATGTGGGTACATTATGCTATCTGAAATGCTAAGGATCAGATTTCCAGCAGAGCTGCACACTCTAAATGGAGATTTGGCATTTTCTAAGGGGTTCATCTCCCATTGAGAACAAGAAGAGACTCGGGAGCTTAAGCGCTTTTGAAAAAAATCTGGCCTCTTTACAGGAGCCGAGCTTTCTAAAGACTGAAAAAATGGAGGAGGGGTGTGTGAAATCAAACCATAAACAAGCTCTGAGCAGAGGCACCCTGTGACCTGGCTGGCAAACGGAATAGCCGGAGTGTAACGTGCACGCTAACAGTGAGAGGGAGAATTATCACAGAACTGATGAGACACCAGAGCTTCAGAACGTTAATATGCTTGTCTCAAGGCAGAAGTTGGGCTCTACTGGCAGCAGTAGCTCTTCAAAGCTCTTCTGACTATTTGTTTTACCAGCGCTGTATGCATCAGTATTGTGCTTTTTAGCCGCATATGTGGCCTTAAAGTCCTAATCCTGTTCTGGCTAGGGTCAAATTCAAAGGCTCTTTGCTGCCCCATCCTCTTAAGCTTCTGATATGACTTCTATTGTGAGGCAATCAGGCATTATGATGATTCCTGGATATAAAAGCACACACCTAACATTTTCTTATTATGAGAGGCATCCTGCTGTGTTCACACACACTGACCACTCGCCAGAAAAGTTTTTACTTTCAGTTGGATTGAAAAGCTTTGAAACTATGCAAATGATAATAATTTTTTTATGTTTCTCAGTCACTGCTTTTTTTGCTCCTGTTCTGAAACTGCTTGTCACAGACATGCTGGAATACCAGCACACATTGAAATGTAGCTGTTGTTCTTTTGTAGCACCCTTGCCTTGGAGCTCTGCATGCCAGAAAATGATGTGCCCAACCTCTTCTTCTAAGTGGTCTTCTACAGAGGGAGCCAGCTTGGATCGGTTGGAATTAGTGTCATGTATTATGCCTTCTATCAGAATATGGGTAACTGTGTTTCTGTAGGAATACAGGTTTTCAGTGGACTTTGCTCTGAGTTCCTCTCAGGTCTGTATGGATCCTCCCTCCAGACATTGCTAGATTATGAGTCTATACGCTTTTCAGGGGAATGTTTGCCATTCTCTATGCTGCTATACTTGTTCCAGCAATGTGTCTTGCCTTGAAATCCTGACATTTCTAGGCTGTATAGTGAAAGGCTGTTTAGTACCGGTCACTGAGGAGTTTAAACTGTTGAGATTTTCCTAGATGAACTACCTGTTGTAAATGGAGAAGGCCTCCCAAATACCTTCCTCCTTGAGGGATGAATTCTAATGGAGAATAAGCAGTGGTAATGACTGGCTTCTTTATGTAGATGAAAACCTTAGCAAGTGCTTAACAAGGTGATTTGCTGCAACAGCCAGAGTCCCTTTCCTCCACGCATGCTATACCTGTGTGCAACCCCACCTTATGCTGTACTCTTCAATGTCCACTTCACAGGCAATACCATGGATGAGAAATCAAGCTATGAAGAGCTGCTGTATTCCCTCTGTGGTGCACACAAACCAGTTTCATCAGAGGACACTGGCAGTGTGGTTTCGTTTCTTGCCCTCTGTGCAGATCAGGTACCAGACCCAGGTACACCCCTTGCTTGTGGCTTGGAGAAGATCCAGCCCAGCGTGCATATGGGGATGCTGAATTCACTTTCCTCTTTTTGTAACTGGAAGGTTTTAAACTGAAATGCCAGATACCATTAAGCTGATACTTACTTGCCTTCTGCCTAAGGTAACTGGTAGATCAATATTTTGGTTGAGAACATATTTTATGCTAAATACAATATTTTACAAGATAACTGACTTGAAAATATAGAAGATTTTAAATGTTTTGCTTTTCAGGTTTTATGTGCAATAAAATGATGACTGGTATCAAATAGGTGTAATTTAATTTTTATGTGACTCTCTCCCTCTCCAATTCTCTAATAAAATGCTCAGCACCTTTTAAAAAACCCACCTGCACTAAGAGACTGCTTTTTGTTGGCCTCTAGAGCACTAGATTTAATTTGCTAACAGGAAAAAACCTTTTGAAGGAGGATTATACAAGCTAAGAGACGTTTTTAGAAAGGAAGAGAGAAAGTGAAATAGCAGGCAATGAACTCCAGGAAATGGACTCGGGCACAGGAGAAATGGGAGCAGCCTTAACTGTGCATCCTCTTCTGCAGTGTGTGTCCAAACTCTTTAAGTTCTGCCTCTTTTGCTTGCTGCACACAGGATGTCCTCCAGCCGGATGGTCCTGCTGCCCCTCGTATTGTAGCTAGCAGGAAAAGCAGAATTGCTACTGCTCTTTGAAAAGGTGTTTCAGCCTTTTTAAACCGTTCGGTCCTGCTCAAAGGAATCTCTCTGGCAGACTGTATTACCTTGCCCTTCATTCAGTCCAGAGTGACCTTCCTCTCCCATTTTGTTTGTCAGCACGTCCAGGATGCTGTACAGAGAGGAGTCTAAAAAAAAAAAATATATATATGGAAGTGCAGACACGGGAGATGTTCTCTGAGCTCAGCAAAGGGAACCCACTCTGCTCCTGGAGCCCTCCCTTACTGTCAGTGTCCACATCTGTACCACAGGTAAAGTCAAGCAAAGGTGTCAGGAGGACTGCATGGATGAACAAGAAGCTCCAGACAAAATCCAGATAGAAAAAGGAAGAATACAAGAGGTGTGAGCAGGGACAGGTGACCCAGGAGGAATGCAAAGACACGGTCTGAGTGTGCTCAAGCCCACCTGGACTTGAATCTGGTGAGGGATATGAAGGGCAACAGTGAGGGATTCTACTAGTACGTCTGTAGCAAAAGGAAGAATAGGCAAACTGTGGGCCTGCTGCTAAATGGAGCAAAGGACATGGAAAAGGCTGAGGTATGTGCTCAGTGCCTTTGCCTTGGTCTTTACTGGTAGGCATTGCCTCCAGGAATCCCAGGCCCCAGAGACCAGAGGCTGAGTCCAGAGCAACAAAGACTTACCCTCAGTAGAGGAGGATCAGGTTAGGGAATGTGTACATGAACTGGGCATGCATAAGTCCACAGGACCTGATGGGATGCAAAAGTGGTGAGGGAGCTGGTTAATGTCTCTCTAAAGCCACTCTTGAGTATCTTTGAAAGGTCATGCTCATCAGCAAAGGTTCTTGAAGACTGGAAGAAAACAAATGTCACTATCTGCAAGTGGGGCAAGAAAGAGGATCTGGGGAACTTCAGGCTGGTCAGGCTTACCTTTGTACCTGGAACAGTAATGGAACAGCTAATCCTGGAAACCATTTGTAAACATATGAAGGATAAGAACGTGATTGGGAGTAGTCGGCATGCATTTATGAAGGGGAAAATATACTTAACCAGCCTGCTAGCCCTCTACAATGAGATGACTGGCACAGTGGACAAGTGGACAGCAGTGGATATCAACTCTCATAAGGTCTGTGAGACTGTCTCCCACTGTCTGTCCTCACAGGCAAACTGATGAAGGGCTGAGACTTCCAGCCCTGGTGTTTAGAGCTGACAGGTGTCCTGAACTCCAGTCCTGGCTGCAGGGGTTGTTAATACTTACATTATTATTGGATAATACACTTAACTGCAGACTCCCAGGTGGACATAGCTGCAACCGAAGTCACAGAAAGGGACAAGATGTAAGATGCAGCATCCCCCACAGCACCCTCTGAGGATGGCTCAGTACTCTATTCCTTGTCAGTCTTGAGGATCTCTTTCCTGTGAGCATGAGGATCCCTTTGCGGGGATAAAACTCCCAATTCCTTTCACAGATTTACTCCACAGAACCTCCTGGTATAAAGCTGTGGTAGCGTTGTGTTGCTTGTACATTACCCAGTTTTCCAACATGTGGATTTGCTGAATGGAGTGAATTTCTTTGCTCTTTGAATAGTAAATACCTGAAAGCCATTTTTTTTTATTCTCAAAGAATGTATACCCACACAGTTCTTATCAATATAAATAAGGTTCCGAATAGTTAAGGACTGGTGAACTGGGTTCATAATGTACTACAAATAGTTAAAAAAAAAAGTCTTACATTTTTTGTTGCTGCTGTTTAAATGGCTCAAGTAGACCATCTGCTTCTGAAACAGCTCGTGTATTTTTGGATTTTTTCAGTTACAAACTGACCACAGCACTCATCTGCAAAGATACCTGTTTTTATATACAACCAAGAGAGGTGTGTCTACTCAGTGTTTTAGAAGTCAGATGGGAATGCCATGACTTCAGATTGGTGCAATCCTGTCCTTGTCATTTCACTTCACTACCACCTGATTTGTATAAAACAGGGAAAATTTTAAATGGATGTTACCATAACAGGAGCATCCAATGAATCCCTTATTTATGGCAAAGGAAAGCAGTCCTTCTAAGGTGACTTCGCTTAGCCTTCTGTGATTCACGTGGGATGTAGAATTACAGCATTTGTTCTTAAGCAGAATTATGGATGAGACCCAAGACTAACTGACAGCGCAGTTATTTCTTCCTGATGCATTTCATTAATAGCCCCTGCACCTCTCACCTCTACAAAACTGGCATCTAGTGAGGTGCCTGTAAGAGGCTAATTGCCTCCAGAGTCAATTGTCCTGGAGCCAATTGTTAATCTCCTGGTGTTAATTGCCAAAAGCAGGAGAAATCAAAGTAGGCAGGAGGCATAGGAGCTGCATGCATATTAGAGCTATGTACCAAAATGCAGAGGGTGTGCAGCTCTGCTCCATGACACCACAGCAAAGCTTAGCAAGTGGAAACACGATGAGGCACTAGCTGACTGTAAATCCTGAATGTTTTGCTGCATTTTTCATTCATCACCTTCAGATTGTTATTCTACTTGTGAGCTATAAACCAGGTGGGGTGAAATCTGGGCCCCAAGGAGGTAAAATGAAAAGTGTCAGCAATCTGACTGGGGGGCTGGTGTTGCCATGTAATATAGTCTGGTTTAGCTTTGCAACTATATTGTTTGTTTCAGTGACATCACTACGGACAGACATGTACCAGTCCTGGTTGTGTAATTTTATGCCAAGAGGGAAAGAGTTGTCTAAAACTTGCAGTCGCTGAGGAGACTGTACAGTAGCTGCGAGACCATTGTATAGGTAACTAATGGAAGAAACTTGGACTCTCCTTGGGCTCTTCATGTAGGGGAAGTGAATTAAGGTTCAGTGACGGGTCAGTTGTAACTATAGGGTCGACTATTGTTTGAGAGCCCTTAGAAGATGCTGAGATACCTACAAGGAACATGCACGATGCTTAGTTAACACAGTACCACCTATTGAATGAATATGTATTATTTTTCCGAGAAATTTAATGCCTAAACTTAAGTGTGGACTATATAATTTTCTTTGAATGAAACATATGGCATGCATGTTAGGTGGAATGATCCCCAGTGCATCCAGTGCTGCCATAAAGGGATGCCTGCTTCTTAATGCTACCTTGCTGTTAAGGAGTTTTCTTATTCCCAATTTCAGTGACAGTTTTGGCAACTCAGATGGGACACTGCTTCTGAATCTCAATGGATCCATAGGATCACAGGATCTCCAGCTGGCATAGAGGGATTCTTGGGTTGAACTTCCAATCCCTGGGCCAAAGAGCACTGAGCAAGACCTCTGGAAAGGTAAAGGAATTCTTTGGGAAGTTCTCTAAGTCAGACATGATGAGAGGTCCTGTGCATTAAGGAACCGTGGTAAAGGAAAGCCTATAGTTCCGCTAGACAAAAGTCTGTGAAACAATTTTGTGCACAATTGTGCTATAGGTCTGGGGATGCCCAGAACTGATATTTTTGTATGTAATTGTGGGTTAGAGTTCCACTGTGTTCAGTTGGGGTTTTGATCTCTGAATGGTATCGGGTATGTTTTATCCATACAGACCTGGATTATATTTTAAGATGAAAAATTTTGTAAGAGTGTGTGTGAGTGATTTCTCTTGGATTTTTGTATTGTCCTGTCTAAGGTGTTGTTTATCATGAATTGTGTTTACTATCATGGGAAGAGCTCAGTCTGATAAAGGTATTATAAAGAAATCCCCCTTGGTATGTTTATTGAAGCATTGGGGAAGGGGACAGAGGGATCCTCTTACTTGGAAATAACTCATGGAATATTGTAATTATTGGTGACCAATGTATACCCTTGATGACCAAGAAAAATTACAAAAGAATGTAACTTTAAGATATAATACTATATTGCAACTGATGCTATTTTGCAGACAGGAGGGAAAATGTGATTTATTTTTCACATGCTATGCCAAAGGCAATCAATTGGTCCAAACGGTATGAAGTGAAACAGGAACTGAATGAATCACCATTGGCTTTTATGGAAAAGTTAAAAATAACTGCTAGAAAATACAGTAATCTAGATCCAGAAAACCCAGAAGAAGCTATCCAACTGGCCTCTATTTTTATAGGGCAATTGTCCCCAGATATAAGAAAGAAACTTCAAAAATTAGAAGGGGCAGAATCAAGGGATCCGGGAAAAAATGTTGGAAATAGAACAGACTCTTTTTAATAATCAAGAAAAAGAGAAGGAGACACGACAGGTTAGAAAAGAAAATCTGAGAGAAGTAAGGTTAATCGCTGCCCTGACAAGGGTCCAGGGGGAGTTGCTAGAGGAAGAGGGTATCAGGGAATGAGAAGGAGCAGGGGAGGTGGCAGGTTGCCCCCCTTTCACACAGCCTATACAACCCAGTTTAGCAGAGGACCAATGTGCAGCCCGTAAGGAAAAGGGACACTGGAAGAGGGTGTGCCCTCAGGCTGGGAACTTGGATCCTGCATTGCAAGCCATTAAGTTGATGACGTTAAACTATGAGTCCTGAAGGGGATCAGAGGAGTCATTCCCAGCTGAACCTCTGGTTATATTAAAGCTGGGAAACAATGAGATAGACTTTTTGGTAAATACAGGAGCTACTTATTCTGTACTCAATACTTATAAAGGAGGTCTTAGTCAAGAAACTGTAAATGCTGTTGGTGTCACAGGGAAAAGTGAGAATTGACCCTTCCTACAACCCTTAAAATTTAAGTTAGGAAAGCAATGAGTAACTCACCGATTTTTATATATGCCTGAATGCCCGATGCCTTTGATGGGAAGAGATTTATTAAGTTAGATGCACAGGTAGTTTTTACTAATGGAGAAGCACAATTGTTAATACTTGAATCTAAAGCTGTGTTATATATATAGCAAAGATGTTAGAGAATACACAGAGATCAAAGGAAGAAATCCCTGAAGAAGTAGAAGATGCAGTAAACCCTTTGGTATGGACTAGTGGAATCCCAGGTCGATCCAAGCTGGCTAAGTCACAAGGAATCATTTTAAAGTCCAAAATCAAACCAGAAAGAGAAAAACAGTGTCCTACTGAGGAAGGATAGGAAGGGATTGGAAGAGTTAATATTGAAATTTTAAAATTATGGGTTATTAGTAGAATGCAAATTAGAATCTAACACTCAATGTCAATATTGCCAGCAAAGAAACAAGATGGGGAGTATAGATTAATTCAAGATTTAAGAGCCATAAATCAGATTGTTCAAGACATTCCTCCCATAGTAGCTAACCCATGTATCTTACTGACATCCTTAAAGGAAAAACATAAGTGATTTACGGTACTTGATCTTAAGGATGTTTTCTTCTGCATACCTCTAGACAAAAGTAGCCAGGCAATATTTGCCTTTGAATGGGAAAGCCCCACCACCAGGATGCAAAACTCAAGTTACTTGGACAGTATTGCCACAAGGGTTCAAAATTAGTCCAAGAATATTTGGCAATCAGCTGGCAAAGGAATTAGAATTGTGGGAAAAGGAAAATCCAGAAGGAGTAATGTTACAGTATATGGGTGATATTTTATTGGCTTCAGAAGGTCAGGGAGAATGCCTGCAAATTGCTATAAGCTTGTTAAATTTCTTAGGACAAGGAGGATATCATGTGTCAAAGGGCAAAGCCCAAGTAGCAAAAGAAACTGTGCTCTATCTAGGATCTGAGGTTTTCCAAGTACAACGGTAACTGGGACATGACAGGAAAGAAGCAATCTGCCAAACTTCAGAACCAAGAACTGTGCAGGAGCTGAGAGCATTCCTGGCCATGGTCGGATTGTGTAGACTGTGGATCCTCTACTATGGACTATTAGTAAGACCCCTTTATGAAACCCTGAAGGGGACAAAAGAGAACCACTCACTAGGGACCCCTGAATGCTGAGCAGCCTTTTAGGACTTCAAAAGGGGCTCTGATGTCAGCACCTGCATTGGGACTACCTAACTTGTCTAAGCCTTTCGAGCTATTTATATATGAACAACTACATTTGGCCCTGGGTGTGCTGACTCAGAGATCGGTTACATAGGAGAACTGGGATATTTTTCTAAACAATTGGACAATGTGAGCCAAGGATGGCCAGGATGTTTGTGTGCTGTGGCCACAACTGTTCTCTTAATTCAAGAACAAGAAAATTAACAATGAGACAGAGGATTACAGTATAGTTCTGCATATGGTGGTTTCCATTTTAGAACAAAAGGGGCAACACTGGTTGTCTCCAAGCTGCATGCTCAAATACCAAGTTATCTTGTCGGAGCAAGATGATGCAGAACTTAAAACCATCACAGTGGTTAACCCAGCAATGCTTTTAAATTCAGAATCAAAGGCTCTGAATCCCTGTATCATGATTGTCTACAAAGTGTTGAACATGTATATCAGGATGTTTGATAAACAGACAAGATCTAAGGGATGAACCATTAAATGATCCTGATTTGGAACTGTTCACCGATGGTAGTAGCTTTGTACGAGATGGAAGATGGCTGGCTGGACGTGCAGTGGTTACAGCTACACAGGCGATAAATGCCGAGGCTGTACCCAGCAACACGCCAGCCCAGAGGGCAGAACTGGTAGCACTAACACAAGCCTTGAAGACAGCTGAAGAAAAGAGAGTAAATACATGGACTAATTCAAAATATGCATTTGATACAGTGCATGCACATGGGGCTAGCTGGAAGGAAAGAGGACTGCCCAAGGATCACCTATTAAATACAAGGAAGAAATTCTTCAACTTGCACAGGATAAAAAAAAATAAGGAAGTGGAGATAATACATTGCAAAGCACATCAATTTGGACAAACTGCAGTAAATGTGGGTAATCAATTGGCTGATAAAACTGCTAAGGAGGTGGCTGAACAAAGCATCCTTGCATTAGTGCATAACTCCCAATTCTGAAGCCCAGTTATAGCGAGGCAGATCAACAAAACCAACTATAAAAGAGAGGGCTGGGTAATAACCCCCACAAAACAAGTCATTGTTCCTTTTCAAATAATGACTGAGATTGTAGAAAAGAGACATGAAGAAACATGTTGGGGGTAGTGAGGCCATGATCTCCAGTCTTCAAAATTGGATTATAAGTGTAGGAATGACTGGAATAGTAAAGTCTGTAATAGCAGTATCCCGTTTGTCTAAAAAATAATCCCATGAATCACAGGAAAAGATCACCCCCAGGGACCACTAAGCGGGGAAATTCACCTGGAGATTACTGACAAGCTGATTTTTCTGCACTACCAGGACAGCATGGGTATAGGTATCTTTCAGTATTGACTGATACTTTCTGAGGATGGCTGGAAACTTTCCCCTGTCACACCAACAAAGCTAGAGAAGTAAGTAAGGTACTACTCAAAGAATACCAAGGTTTGGGGTACCAATAGAGATGTCCTCTGATAGAGGTCCATATTTTGTAGCAGACATTGTTCAGCAATTAAGTAAAACCCTTGGTATCAAATGGGATTTACACACTCTGTGGAAACCACAATCAAGAAAAGAGGTAGAAAGAATGAATCAAATCTTGAAACAACAGATAGTAAAATATGTCAGTGTCCTGGTTTCAGCTGGGTTGGAGTTAATTGTCTTCTTAGAAGCTAGTGCAGTGCTGTGTTTTGGCTCTGATGTGAGACTTTTCAGTCCCTCAGGCCTTGCTAGCAAAAAGGCTGGCGGAGCACAAGGAATGGGGAGGGGACACAGCCAGGGCAGCTGACCTGAACTAGCCAGAGCAGTGTTCCATACCACGGGACGTCATGCACAGTATATACCTGGGGGGGCTGGCCAGGGTGGGCAGTTCATTTCTCAGGGACTGGCTGGGCATCGGTCAGTGGGTGCTGAGCAGTTGCACTGTGCACCACATTCCTTTTTTTCCTTTCCCTCTGGATGTTATTCTTCCCCTTTCCCTTTCCCTTAAAACTGTCATTGTCATAATTATTATTATTCTTTCATTTTTATTCTATTTCAATTATTAAATTGTTCTTATCTCAACTCTAGAGTTTTACATTCCTTTCCAACTCTCCTCGCCACCCCTCTGGGTCAGGGGGGAGTGAGCGAGTGGCTGCATAGTACTTAATTACCAGCCGGTGTTAAAACACAACAGTCAGGAAACTTCTTTAAAATGGCCACAGGCCCTTCCATTAGCTCTTTTGAGAATTAAGATGCAACCACGATCTGAAAATAAGTTTAGCTTTTATGAGATATTATATGAAAAACTGTATCAAATACTGTTAATCTCAGGAGAAATAAATGTACAGGAAAAGACAGATTTAAAGTTATACTTGATTTTTTTAGGAAAGAACCTTGTGGCTCTCCAACAACACATTGTCCTGACAGGACCACTTGTACTGGACACCTATGTGCATCAGTACCAGACAGGGGCCTTTGTGTACTTAGATTTGGAACTCTGAACCCCTACAAGAAAAGTGGAAAGGACTTTATGAAATATTACTAACTACAAATACTGCAGTTAATCATTCCTGGATTCATTATACCAGGATTAAGAAGATTCCATCTGATGTGTGGACCACAACATCAACAGAACCATTGAAGCTAGTTTTGAAATGGCATCACAATCATCACTGAATACCTTTCTCTCAAAAGAACAACAGCTATTGAGTGAGATGAAACAACGGACTGGAATAATCCTGTTTGTACTTTCAATACATAGTGAGAATGGTCAGATTTTGATGGTTTACTAATCATATTGATCATTGTCACTTGCTATGTGGTCAGTGTTCCCTTGTGTAGACCCTGGATTTATAAGGAAAAGGTGTAAGACTCGTGATGTACAAAGTCTCAAAGAGGGGAATTGTTGCCATGTAATATAGTCTGGTTTAGCTTTGCAGCTATATTGTTTGTTTCAGTGACATCACTACGGACAGACACATACCAGTCCTGGTTGTGTAATTTTATGCCAAGAGGGAAAGAGACGTCTAAAACTTGCAGTCGCTGAGGAGACTGTACAGTAGCTGCGAGACCATTGTATAGGTAACTAATGGAAGAAACTTGGACTCTCCTTGGGCTCTTCATGTAGGGGAAGTAAATTAAGGTTCAGTGACGGGTCAGTTGTAACTATAGGGTTGACTATTGTTTGAGAGCCCTTAGAAGATGCTGAGATACCTACAAGGAACATGCACGATGCTTAGTTAACACAGTACCACCTATTGAATGAATATGTATTATTTTTCCGAGAAATTTAATGCCTAAACTTAAGTGTGGACTGTATAATTTTCTTTGAATGAAACATATGGCATGCATGTTAGGTGGAATGATCCCCAGTGCATCCAGTGCTGCCATAAAGGGATGCCTGCTTCTTAATGCTACCTTGCTGTTAAGGAGTTTTCTTATTCCCAATTTGGTGACACAGGTACTACTTCATGCTGACACTAGCAGTGCTGTGATGGGTTTGGAAAGAAAAAGAATGTAAGTGCAGCAGTTGTATAGCTTAATTCTCTGTTTTGCCATGGCTTTTCAACTTGGTGTTTCCAGACAGATGACTGAGTTTAATCCTAGGGTTAAATGATTCTCTGAAACTCTTCTAATAACTTCAGTTGAGTTGATCATGTCTCCATCAAGATCTGTCTATATTGTGTTTGGCTTGTGCTTTTGGATCTGGTTTCCTAACATAAGGTGATTGAGTACCCTCTTGAGAAAGAAAGAGAAAAAACCTGCTATTTTTTGGATAAATTAAGATGAATAACTAACTATGCAATTATACAGATTGTAGTGTGAGCCAAACATCTGACCTATGTTTATTGTTTCTTAGGTTAATGGGATTGAGGGAGGTATGTTTGATAAAATGCCTATTTTGCACATAAATAATCTCTTGCAAAAAATCTGCTAGGCTTCTCTTCCAGTCTGTCAGACTGATGGCTTTTGAGCATCCCAGTTTACAGCTTCTGTCTAGACTACGGTTTGACCTTTTTTGTTCCTGGTGTCAGATGATGACTTTCAAGAGTTGAGTCTGTTGCTTTGGGCAGAGATGAAAGTGTGTATTCCACTAACCTGAGCAGCTGGAACATCTGTTGGGGGGATAAAATGATCAGTTGTTTGTCTGGGTGGTTAAGTGACAAGAGACTTTGGCTGGGGGGTTTTGTCAATGTGCATGACAAATGTTTTATCTCCCAGTTTACAGTATAACAATAGTTCTTCTAAATAAGTACATATTCCTTTAGAATTTTTTTTAAATCCTTTTTTAAATTTGCATCTGAAGGAGGAAAAAATAGAAATCTTCTGCAATGACTGCATATTGTAATGGCCACTTCACAAACAAATAATAACAATGATTAAGTTAGCTTGCAAACTCCAGTCTGGAAACTGCCTTCGTAACTCAAGGGACTGAGAAACACCTGGGAACAATGTCAAGATTTTTGCGATACTGGTGACACAAATGGCAGGGGTGGGGGAGTGGGTGGCAAGGCAAGATTACAGCGTTGATAGCATTTGGGTTAGTGAGCAGCATAACAATAATGGATTCAAAGAGCACCTCTGTAAAATACACTTTATTTTGATTCAGGTTTCAAGTTGGCTGCAAGCTGTACTTTTAACACACAGAGTAGATATGCTGAAGAGCCATCTACAAAGCTCTGCCCTTCAGTATATTTTTTTCTCTGTGCAATATAGTGCACTAACGTGTATAGGAGCTGTGAAGAGAAGAGGAAATAAATTTTGTGACCCAGTTTTATACACAAATTAGAAAGCTTAATTTGAGGCACAATCATTTCATCAGGTGTGTGTTGCAACTTAAACTGGCAGGATGATTGCATCCCTCGAGAGAGAATTTAATTTTAATTTTTTTTCCTGCCCTAAATGCAAAGCTACTTGATACTTGCTTTAGTACACACAGATTTGGCACCTGCTATTGTGACAGATAGATGTAGAGGTAATTACAACAATTAACATAAATTTATAAATAAAGTCATTAAAAGTGCAACTGCAAAGGTTAAGCTAAAGGCAGGGCCTGCCGCTGAACTTATTAAAGAAGTGACGCATTTTTCCTTTTTCTCTTAGCTCTCTACCTTCTGGCAAGCCTGAAACTACCTGGTGTAACATCAAACCAAAGCAACAAAGTTTCAGGTATTTTAGAGAAATCTCCCCTATGGAATGGAGAGGAGCCCCTCTTCTAAGGGAGCTTCTCTAACTGTCCCTGAGAGTGCAGTAGAGAGAAGTGCTGTAACAAGCCTTCACTTGTCACTGTACTCTTGCTTGCTACCAGAAGAGGAAAGGCAATCTCCTAGCATGCTCAGTACATTCCGTCCCCGCTGAGGACCCAAGCCCATGAGGTCAGCTGTCCTCAGAAACACAGCAGTGGCTGCCCGTACTTGAGTACCCGTGAGTGCATTATTTTACCATAACAGCTTGTATGCCTTAAAAAGGGCTGACTCTCTGCCTTCGATGCTAGAAGAAACCTGCGGCTGACCTTCAAAGGGAAAAGCTCTGCAGGGAAGCAGCTAGCCTGAAGAAGACCAGAAGCACTGGCTGCTATTGCTGAGCCTTCCTGGAGGAAGGGATGGTGTGTTTTCCCAGCCTCCTGTAGGATTTGTGCCAGTGGCATGGATTGCTACTAGTTTAGTACTGTAAAGCCTCAAATCTAATTTCAGTAAAAGTTGTGTTAATGTGTATCCAAAGCTGTGCACACACTGCTAAAATCCACTTCCCTAAAGTGCTTTCTGGTCATGGTTTATGTTCTCCTTAGAATGGATCACAGATGTTTTTGTTTGGTTTGGTTTTTTTCCTTCATCACATCAGTTACATGGTGGGCTAGCAGGCTGTGGTTTGAACTAGGTCTGTTTAATTTTTTACTTCACAAACAAACTGGTGGTAATATGGGAAAGGGTGGGGAGAAAAGGTTTATTGTCCAAACACTCAAAGGATAGCCATATCTACTTCCTCAGTACGTTGGACTTACAAGTCCAGGTTTTGGTAGTGGGAGGGCTGTAAGGGTGGCCTCTGTGAGAAGAGACATGGGGCTGCCCCCTTGTGAGACACAGATGGCTCCAAAATAGACCCACTGCTGCCCAAAGCTGAGCCCATCAGCAAAGCTGGTAGCTGGTTCTACAGCTTTCCTCTGTGGAAATGTATTTAAGCAAGGGAAACACAAGCTGTGTAACAATTGTGAGAGAGAGGAATGAGCATGAAAGAAACAGCCTTGCAGACACCAAGGTCACTGGAGGGGGAGAGGGAGGAGGTGCTCCCAGCACTGGAGCAGATATTACCTTGCAGCTCATGGAGGACCACATCGGAACAGGTATGCACACCACGGCCCGTGGAGGACCCCACACTGGAGCAAGTGAACAGTGTGAGGAGGAAGGAGAGGCAGAGAGGAACTGTTACGGACTGACCACAACCCCCATTCCCCATCCCCCTGTGCCGCTTGGGGAGGAGGAGGTGGAAGAGTCAGGAGGGAAGGAGTGAGGCTGAGCCTGGGGAGAATGGGGTCTGGCAGGAAGGCAGGGTTAGTTTTTTTGTTGGTTTTTTTTTGTCTTTTTTTCTCACCATACTACTCTGTTTCTAATTGGCAATAAATTAAATTACTCTTCCTCAAGTCTGTTTTGCCTGTTACATTAATTGGTACTAATTGATCTCTAATCAATTACACTAATTGATCTCCCTGTCCTCAGCTCAACTCATGAGCTTTTCCATCTTATTTTCTATTGCCTATCCTGTTGGGGGGGTGTAACGGAGCACCGGCGTGGGGGTCTGGCAACTAGTGCAGGTTCACCTACCGCACTCAGCTGGAGTATGGCCACAGCGAGCTGACTTGGTAAATGATGCACACAAAGGTATCAGAAGTCTCCAGTCCTGGTGAGAATGAACAGCTAGCACCATGTGGAGACGCAAGCTTCTGTCAATGTATCTCCTGACAACACAGCAATTTCTTTGTCCTCCAGAATCTGATCTCCTCTTAAGAAGATCTCACTCTCGCTGGTTATGTCAAATGCCGGCTCAGTTGTATGACATGATTTCCTGAAAGGGTGGCACTCTGTCAGTGGAAGTAGATCAGTTTGCTTTCCAATAATCTGAGTTTGAAGTTCTCTCACTGAAATGGATGCTGTACCAGCAGTTATTATTTATAAAGTGATTTGAAGTCCTTTTTGTGACATTGAAAAGTATACTTTGCAGTTGCATTGACAGAAAACTTTCTTCTCAGCTGCATTTTTTTTTTTTTTTGGAGAAAACAGTGTGTCTTTCAGAATGCATTTGCAACTTTATTTGATTTTTGAGACCACTGAAAAGGGAATTAACACAGGTTTGAAAGTCATCAAAGTTGTGAACTGCTGCAGTTCAAACTATGTATATGCATTTTCTCTTGGTTTTACTTAAATATTGACCATAAGAAAGCAATGAGGCAGCACAGAGCCTCCAGAAAGCATTTCTTTTTGGTTTGGTAGTGTTTCGTTTTTGTGTTGGTTCCCCGCCCCCCTCCCCCCTCCCCGAATCATATATAGCAAATGGCCATTCTTCCAGTGCAGGGTCAAACAGACAGCTTAATGGTATTCATTCCTCATCAGCCTTTGATAGATGTTGTAGAGTCAATATGGGTATGTTATCCTAGCCCATCTCCAGGAAGCAATAAGCTTTGATAGAATTATGGCTCATGTTTCACAAACCAGATCTGAAACCGTATCAGAATGGATCAAGAAAAGCATTCAGTAGTTGCTGCTGTTGCTCCGTACGATGTTGTTAACTTGCTGTTCGGAAGAAAGGTGACATAAATATCCCCTTTGCCTTCTGGACTGCTGAAGGAAAACTTAGCAAATTACTAAAACTGGGTAACCTTTCTAATTGTGCTAATTTTTCTTAGTATGATTAAATTAGTGATAAACTCAAACCTTTTCTCTTCCTTAGGTTAAGATATGCTTCACCATGTAAGCTGTGGGTTTTCATAGTCAGTTATCAACAGGGTTTATACATTCTCTCTGCTGGAGCTGAGTCGTATTCTCCTTTGCGGAGACTTCTGAGCACTGTTGGAATCGTAACTCCAGTGTAGGTGGTTCCTAAGAATGGGGAGCCACACTAGAGGGGAAAGGTAAGTAGTAACCTCATTACACAGATGCAATACTGGTGAAGTGATGAACGTGTGAAGTGATTTGGAAAAATGTCTTTACAGGTTGGATAATATTATTTCAGCGGCTGCTGTGTTATTTATTATCTCTGTTTCCTCTCCTGTAACATCACCTAAACATCCTTTAAAAAGAAAGAATCCCTGAAGTCACACCTTTTAATTGAGGAGGGATGGTAAAAGAGAAAAAAACCCTAGCATTTAATTAGCTCTAGAAAATGCTTTTATTTTAGATGCATTTCTAAACTGCTCCTTACAATCCCATAGTGCTTTTCAGTTAAGCACCTCATAGCACATCTCAAGCCTAAGGTCACTCTAGTGTTAGACAGTGAGAAAAATTCTACTTGTAAGTACGAATTGCTGCCTCTCCTGTTCAGTCTGATGATTTTCAGTAGTGCAGTTGTCCTTTGGGCACAAAGAACTTGTTTTCAACCTTGGATCTGTTTTTCACACTCAAACTTCTACAGTGGATTTTTTTCTCATAGTGCAAGCGTAGGAGGAATGAGACATAGGAAAAGTAACAACGTAAGAGCTATGTGACTTTCCACTTAAGACTACATTGACTTTCTGTTGATTCTGGAAAACCTTCAACACATGTAAAACCTAAGGACTTTAAGCATACATTTAAATCAAATATGTGCATAAACTGAACATGTAGTAGTTATACATGTAAACTAGAATGAAAAATTGCACAGAACTTGTTCCACCACTGAAAAAGAACAGAAGATTTTCCCAGCAGCTGTTGACTTAAAATGGTCTTCTGAACAAATTCTAGGAAAGAGGATATGTGTTTATCTACAGTTTGAGCCTAAAAGGGGGAAAAAAAAAGAAAAAAAGAAAAAAGGATTTTCTGGTGATCATAATGAACTAAAATCTTGTATGAAAGTATCGAATTTTCAGATAGGGTTAAAACTTTAAATGGGAAACATCTTATAAAGGGAATGGGTTTTTTTAGGAAAAAAAGAAGGAATTTGTGTTTAATTGTTTTTTGTGTGTGTGGAAAAATTATAGGAAAAGAGAGGACTTATTATTGACCTAAAACAACCTCTACTGAAACTAACGTGCTTAAGTAACAAAGACAAATGTGGTCCCATTTTTGAGTGCAAGGTATTTTGTAAGGTAGCTGACAAGAAAACAGGATATAGCTAATGCTAAACATTAGAGTGCAGAAAATATGAGATCTGGCAACATTCCCTTCAAAACAAAAAGATTTAGAAGCTTGTGCTGGGATTTGTTTCACTAACTTTCCCTATGTACAGTATAGGTCTGTAGTGGAGCTAGACGTCCAGGAGCTTTTCAGTCGATGGGCACTTTCAGGGCATGATTCATCATCTAATTGCATTTCAGTTGTCTAAAACAGGACAAATTAATTGTGTCACATAAATGTGTATTCCTCTCTGTTGACCAACCATGTATTGACATTTGACCAATTGGAGACCAGCTGGATGGAATAGAAGAGTTGGTGAGATGGACTTACCCTAGAAGTGACAATAATAGTAGTTTTGGAAGAAACACTTTACAGAAAATATCAGCAATTTATTTACATAATCGGAAATGATCAGAGACTTTCAGAAAAGCCAAACAATCATGTTAAGTCACTTTAAAAATCCCTAAACACAGGAGATTATTTTGGGTTTAATTCAAAAAACTAGAATGGTGACAATCTAAGTAACTTTTTCCAGTTTGCTTTTTCTTTGTTTTTGGTGGGGTAGATATTTGCCTTGTTCCTTCCCACCACTCCCTGATAATGATTTCTTCTTTGATTCTCTTCACGTCTTCTGCAAAGAAGTTTTTCTTTTTTAAGTATGTTTGTACGTTCCTATTCAGCTGGATTTTTCCCCCCAGAGTAACATATAAGCCACTCCAACTCTTGGAGGAGACAAATCAATTTGCTCCTGAAAGCAGCTTGCTTGGATTTTAGCTGAGAAAGTGCTGCAGGGTGAATGGAACAAGCATGCTTATGTTTTGTAAAGTGTATGCAGTTTGTACTCTCCTGGTGGCGTGCTGCTTCTGCTAGCCAATAGCTATAGCATCCTGCCTTCCTGGCTAGTAGGTTTTATTCTGAGACCCTTGTGTCTAATGAGCAGCATAGCAGGATGCCAGCAATGTGTTCTGAAGAGTATGAGTAATCCCCGGAGCCTGAGAATAAAATTAGGATGAGCTACCCTATGGAAAACCAGTAATTCCTCTTCTTTCAGCCTCTGTGTGCTCTGAGTCACACTTCAGATGATGCCCTAAGGTCAGTCGAAAAAGAGATCTGAATTTCAGAGCAGCTTAAGGGTGCGCTGCCATTGCTGGGGAAAATACTTGCCCTTTTAAAAGTCCTTTTAACAAAGGGAACTAACTCAATACAAGGGGAATTTGCATGGGCAGAACAGCTTGCCTTGCAGCTGCCTTGGCTCTTACATTTGTTAAGCTTTACTCCAATAATTTCACTTCATAAAAAGTGTCCTTAACTAGCAACGGGGAAAACTGCAAAGGAAGTGCACATAGGGTAAAAAAAAAAAAAAAAGAAAAGAGAGCTAAACTTCAGTGGAACTTGGCAAATATTACAGTGCCTGCTTTGCATCGGCTGCTCTGGTTGTAGCTGTGGTGACAGGATGCATTAGAATTTTTCTTGGATTTCATTTTTGGGGGGTGTTCCCCAAGTGCAGCCATTTGCATTGCAGGACAAAAGCCAAGTTCTAGCTAATAAATGTCGCAAGCAAATGCCAGTCTTTTGGCAGACTTGACCACTGATACCTGTTGCAGAGCTTACTGATGTTTCCTCTGACAAAGCCAATGACATTGTCCTGGACAGTGCCAGACCTCTGGGTTTGATCCACTACTGCTGTTGATCACAGTGGGTAGAGGTGTAGGCATACATCGCCTCTTGAAATTACATCATTTAAACAAAGCTTAAAAAAATTTGGCTCTGTGCCTGTCTCCTCCAAATCTTTTAACTAAGAGCTTTGCAATTAATATCTCAGCGGTCTTGCATCAACCACAGAATTTGCTTGTAGGTTCTACTTTAATCTTGAAATACATCACATATTGCTTCTCCTGATTGCTTTCCTTATGAATTTAGGTTGAGCCAAATGTATGCTTGTCTTTTCATGTATCTTAACTTAACCATGATCCTGCATTCTGCCCCCTTTAAATCAAGCCAGTTCTACAACAGAAACTTTTGTCAGCATTGTGAACTCATTTAAATCTACAGCATTGTTCTTGGTTTTAAGAGACACAAGCACGTTCATCCAGTCTTGTCAGCAAACTGACACTAAGCAGCACGGCTTAGTGTGCTTGCAGACCAAGCATGTACTGGTCTGGCAAAAATGTTTCTTACAAGGATCTGCACTAGAGAGAACCTTCCTAAAGCTTGCCTGGATGTTTTTCTATTGAGGATAATACTAACAAATAGTTAATAATAAAGGTAATAATAAAGATTACTAATAGATAATAATAAAGGTACCATATGCATTTTGGAGATGGGAGTGGCTCCATATGTAGCCCTGGAAATACTGTCCCGCTCCCCAGCTCCTCAGACTCTCCTCAGAGGAAGAATCTGCTCTGGTCACAGGACAAAACTGCTAGTGAGTTTTGTGTAGAAGGAAGTAAGCTGTAATTCCTTAATGGACAAATGAAGCACAAAACTAATCTGTGGTCTACCAGTACAGGGGAGGTGGAGACACCAATGCCTTTCAGATATGACCCTTCAGATAAGACACATTGAATTCTTAGAAATAGTGCCTCTTATCATTCTGGTTTGCATCTCCTGGGAAGCACGCAGTCCAAGAAGCCATAAACGTGTTCGACTTAGAACAAAGACAGATGAAATCCACTCTAAAAGAGGAGCAGCCAGCTGGGCAGCAGAGTGACATCTAGCACAACATATTCTAAAATCTGAAAAAACCCCAAAGATAACCCTTGCTCTCCTGGGGAAGGACACTGGAGATCTACCTGGAACCAAGAGTTAGACACAGCAAGAACATGGGCTTTCCTTCCAATTCTGCAGCCTTCTTCAGGTTGCACAGGGTATAAAGGCGTTAAGGCATTATCACCTAAGGCATCACCATAGAAAATGCAAGATGCGGGACAAGGTATTTCAGAAAAGCATCAGATTCTTCAGCTTTAGGAATGTTTGATGTATGTGGATTTCTTATTTGCAGGGAAGAGGAAGGGGGCAAGACTTAGCTCCAGAAAGGACTGTGTTTCAGTTTTCAGTGGTGGTGGGTGGCCTTTTATTCATGCATCCAGTGAACTGCTGACTGACAAATCTGTGTAGGCAAAGGAGCTTTGTCCTACTTCCACTGAAATCAGCTGGGGTAGGGATGTACCCAGTGATCTTTTCCAATGGGATTAGAATCAGTATCGTAAAAGACTGTTACCATATATTAATAACATTGCTAAACACATTTTGACTGAGAGGCAATCCTAGGATGCAGCATGTGGCCTTACAAAGTATGAGGTAGGGTGGGTGCCTGACCATTAATATGGGTCTTTTTTTGTTTGACTTCCTACCTTCAGACAGCGCAGTTTAGGGCAGCTGGCCAAATGAGAGGTCCACTGACTGGCTGGAATCATTAAAGCAATGCACTTTTTCCTTAGGGGACCTGGTCCCTTTATGGTATGGCTGTTTTAGGCAGAGGAAGTTAAAAACCATCCCCACAGAATATAACCAGAAAACACACCCAAAAGATTTTTCTGATCCACCTAACTGCTGCACCTTGTGGTGGTAAGAGTCGTGATGGAACTGGAGTCAAAATGCTCTACAGATAGACACAGAGTCTGAAATTTGCTGTTACTGTTTCAGATCTGAAGACGGCTTACTTGCCTTAAAGCTTGTGCGTATTCCTTCAGTAATAACAGTTGTCCCTCCTTGAAGACATTCCCTGAGTATTTCACTTTCTGTTTTTAAGAGGATAAAGCTAATCAGTATAAAACAAAGTAACTTCTGAGATTCTTTCATTACAGAGGAAAAGTTGCACAGACACCTATATGTCTCTCATAGGTGACTATTTTCCAATAGTTTTGTTTCATGTTTGAGTGTGCTCTTCACTATTAGCCTGCTTGCCATTTTTTGATAAATTGCACCCTGAGTTTACTACACACTGTATTTGTGTCTGTGCTGTTTTTCAACTGTGGTTTTGTTATTTTTAAAGCTTTATCAATAAATAGTTGTGTGGATGGCTTTGTTTGGTTGGGTTTTTTTTGTAAATCTTTTTTGTTATACAAAATAATCTACAAAACACTGTCTGGCCTTCTTTTGATGTCACTGGCATCTGGTTCTTAATCTCTTAAGTCTTTTTTTCCAGAAGCCCCTTGGATGAAGAGACTATTTTTATTCAGAGACACTGAATGCTGGTTATTATCACGGGAATGGTAGGTGATTACACCTACAGTACTATCTGGACTCCCTACTGCTCTGCAGCTGCTGAAGTTTCCACCCAGAGGTATACTTTAGAAGTGCCTGAGCTGTTCATGTACCTGTTCTATAACTTGGCACCCATCTGGAAAGACAGCCGAGTTTCTTTGTGTTCCCTCGATTATGCTCTTTTCTGTAGGAAAAGCAAAGCACAGCTGTCTCAGTCTCTAAAACGCAGGCTACTGCATTTCATTGCCCTGAACTCCCCAGACATTAGAAAGGTTGTCAGTCTGAAATTTGCAGAGATGCTGCAAGCATGCGGGTATGGATGTTAAGTTTGTAATCGCCAGTGTCCATAATGAAGGTATTCCTTTATAATGTTCTTTTAACAGTAAATAGCAACACAGCTGGTGAGTTTCTTCCTGCTGCTTTAAAATGCTCCATCGTTCGATCAGAGGATGACACTCAGAAAAAAAGAATAACTATTGTGTTAAGGCACACTGAGCAACTGCCCACCTTCTCTAGCAGCATAAAGCGTTTCTATTCTTGTGTTACTTGACCAAGTATTGACTTCTAAGCTTTTGCCCTCATTCACTGATGTCTAATTCAGATTCCTCGGTACAGTCCAGTTCTTTCTGTTAGAATACTGCAGTTGCTATTGTGCTGCAGCGTATGTATTGACAGGTGGACGCTGAAATGCCAAGCTGTGCTTCTGGTTGACTTTTGTTGACTGACGTAAAGATTTGCCACTTCGACATGTTACACATGAGTACTTCTCTTTATCTAGTGTTTTTCACAGAATTACATTTGAGGTCTGGATTTAAAAGAGAAAAATCAATTTAAAGTTTCCTCTCTGTTAGGAAGACTAGAAAATTGTCACTGCATATCAAAACTGCTTAAAAGAACACCTGAAAAAATCTACAGAAAGTAAGCAAAATATTGTGTAAGACCTTAATGAACAATGGAAATTACTTCTGATAAAAGGGACTCTAGGCCAAGCCTAAATAATCTACTCTGTTACAAATGTCTACCTAATTATTGGTTTCTCCTTGAGGTAAAATCTTTTTAATGGGCTTTTGGAAAATCTAAATGAAAAACCCTGATGACTTTACCTGTTTCTGTCACAATTACCCAGGAAGGAATACTGACACCTTTTGGTTTTGTTGGCTGGGTGTGTGTGTGTGTTTATTTTTAGCTTAAAAACTGTTTTACCCTCCTTACTTCCCAGCTTTGGGCTGGGTCTGTTTAGTGCTCTTTTCATTTTACAGACCCCTCCCCACAACCACATCGGAAGAACAGACAGAAACCTGAGGGGGAAAAATCCTTTAATGCATGAAGATGGTATCACCATCAGCAAAATTATTTTCACTTTAAAAAAAAAAGAAAAGAAAAGCAACCACAAACCAGTCTTTGGGCGCATCAGAGGAGCAAACAGAACAGTTAACGTAGCACAAGGATAAATGGTGTATCGCCAAGTAAGCTGATTTCATTCCATTCAGCAATGTACTTTTCGACACCCATCGCGCTCTGGGCAAACGGGCAGTCCCAGTTTGGGAGCTCTGCTGCGTGGTCAGTCTTAGAAACCTGGTTCAGGGCTCGGCGGACCCGCAGCGCTCAGCCGCCCGCGGCTCACCAAAAGCCCCCGACATCCCACACCCCGATGCACCCGTGGACAAAGCCGATGCCTTTTGTTCAGCGCACTGAGCTCTTCTGCATTCCTCCCACGTAGGCTCTGCATCTCCCCGCCTGTTGTTATCCCCGACTGCCCAGAGGTGGCCTTCGGCGGGGGAACCGTGGGGGAAAGCCTTTTGTCTTCCGCGGGCAAATGAGCAATCAGTGAATTCAGAACACTTGAAGTCTCGCACTCAAGAACAACAAACCCTTTCGTTTCTGGCTGCCAGGTGGCACCGGTTTCATCAGCGAGGTTCAGTACCGTTTACACCGGTTAAGGGTATTAACAGCTCCCGGCCGGGACAGTCCAGCACGGACGGAACCGCGACAAGGACGGGCCGTAAAACGCCTTACGGAATGCTACAGCGGGAGGGGACCTGGAGGCGGCACTGCGGGCTGACAGGGACAGGCGGCACACGCTCGGGAAAAGCGGGAGACGAGGCTCTCACACCGGGGGCGCGGGGGATGCCGCCTTCGCGCGGGGCGGCGGCGGGCGGCCGGGGCCGGCCTCGCTCCCGGCCGGCGGGCCCAGCGCCCCCGAGGAGGGCCGGAGCGGCCCGCAGCCGGACAAATTCACAGGCAGCAGGGCCGCGCCGCCCGCTCGCCGCCGCCCGCGGGCAGGGCCGGGGCCGCCCCGGCGACGCCCGTTGGCCCTTGCGGCTCCCGCACGCGCCCGGCACGCCCCCCTCCTCCCCCCGCGGAGCGCGCCCCGCGGCGGCGGCCCCTCGAGGCAGCCCGGCGCGTCCCCGCCCGCTGCCGCCGCCGCCGCCGGGCGGGACCATCTCTCCCCTTGGCGGGGGGGGGGGGCGCGCTCCTCCCCGGCTCCCCGCCTGGCCCGCCTCCCCCCCGCGCCGCGCAGAGCGCCCCTCCGCCTGCCGCGCGGCGTGGTCACGCCCAGCGCAGGCATTAGCGCCCCCCTGTGCGGGGCGCGGGCGCCCGGGCATCCTCCGGCGCGGCGGCGGCGGCGGCTCCTCCTCGGAGCGCCGCGGGCGCGGAGCGGCTCCCAGCGCCAGCCGTGCGCGCTGCGCCGCCGCTCTCTGCGCCGCCGGACAACGCCATGAAGCCGGCGGTGCTGGAAGTAATGAGGATGAACCGGGTGTGCAGGATGGTCCTGGTCACTTCTGTGGGCTCCTTCATACTCGTCATCTTCTATTTCCAAAGTATGTTGCACCCAGGTAGGGCACCGGCACCGCAACCCCACCGGCACCGCGGAGGGCAGCGCCCGGCTCCGCACCGGCCCCGCTCCCCGCCGGCGCAGGTGGCGGGCGCCCCGGGAGCCCTCGCTGGCTGCCGCCGGCCCCGGCTCTCGCCTCCCGGAGCTGCTGCGGCAGGCGCGGGGCTGGGCGGCGGGCGCAGCGCGCTGCAGCCCCGTCCCGGCCACCGCCCGGGGCAGCCGCGGGGAGGTCGCCTCGCCCCCCGCAGGAAACTTCCCGCGGGAGGAAGGAAAGTTGGGGGGTTTTGCATTTTATTTTTATTATCTGTCGCCTTACATCGTGTGTTTGGTGGCAGGGGGACGGCGGCGGCCGGCGAGCCTGCCGCGGCAGAGAGCGGCGCTGGGAGCTGCCCGGCCCCCGCGGGTCCCACTGCGCCGAAGGGGGCAACCCCCTGTCCCCGGGGCTGCGGGCACTCGGCTTCGCCGCGAGTCGCGTCTGGGGGCGTCGGGGGCACCGCGGCCGGCCGGGAGCACCCGCCACCGCCCGCGGACAACTTCGCGCCGGCTCGCCCGAGTTGGCCGGGGCGGCTGCCCGGCCCCGGCCCTCTCTGCCCGGCCCTGCCCGCGGCGGGGCCGCTCCTGCTCGGCCCCGGGGCGATCGGGCGGAGCGCCTGGCTGGGCACGGGCGGCCGCAGGGAGCCCGGCTGCGGGCCGGCGTGCGGCGGAGCCGCCGTTTCTGAGCCGAACTCCGGGCTACCGAGCGCGACTTCAGTTTCCCAGTTTCCAGGCGCGGTGGGCACTGGGGACAGGGCTATGCCGGGGGCAGGGGTACAGGCGGCCGTGGCAGTCGCTCGTGGGGCAGCGGAGCCGCACAGAGGCGGGGCTGGGCCGCGGGGCTTCGCGGTTTTGTCGGGGAGGTTCAGTGCTGCCGGACCTCTGCTGCGCGCACCGACCCGCCGCGGGCGGCTGGCTGCCGCATCGGTCCAGCAGGGCTAATAGAAACTAGAAAAAAAACCCATTTTCATCTGCCTGTCTCGCTTTCCCCCCTTCCTGCCCGAGGCGTGAGGTGGGAGTTGCACTTGCGGTGTCTTTCTGGAGGGACCCGACGGCTGTGCGGGGGCGCGGGGCTCGGGGACGGGCAGCGCGGCCGCACCGGCGGAGCTCGGTGGCCGGACCCCGCGGCCGCGGGCGTAGCTGTAGCAAAAATGGAACGGCAGGTTGTGAAAAAGAGAAAGGGCGTATTCGGTTTGACTCTCCTTTCCCTGCTTGTGGCTACCAAACCGCCGCTGATCAGGAGCGATTTTTCCTTAAAGTTTTTGGAGTCAGATGGGAGAGGCTCAGTCCGCTGATAGGATTAGGAATCAGTAGGTCTGCTGTTCTGTGGTGAAGCCAAGTCCCGCTTGGCGTTTTTCTATCGGTTGTCTGCTCCTCCAAATTTGGTATCATTTGCTTGATGAATGTGTTCTCGTATGGTGCCCATCTGTGTTAATACCTGCCAACTCCTTGGAAAAATTAGCGTATTTTTTCTTTCCTGCCGCATCTGCTCCATGCTTACTGGTTTCACAAGGAGTACTGAGCCCTTAGCAGACCCTAGGAAGGCTTTACTTCAGGGCTCCGATGCACCGTACACTGCTTCACCAATTTAATAAAAGTATATTTTCACTGGTTGGGTTCCACAGCTAATACAGTTCGCACACACATTCAGAAAATTCAGCCAAGAGTTATTATTTCTCCTTGTTTCAGATGGATTATACTGCTAGAACACAAACTCAGTATGTGGTAGGTGAGAGATTAAATTGAATATTTTTCTACAAATTTTTGAATGTAGAAAAATTGCCTTTCAAGAATTCTCAGTGTGCTTCATAGCGAACTGCTGGAGATCATGGCTTTATATTTGTGCTATTGTGAAACTATAAGTAGGTCGAGATTTTAGTATAAATGAGAAGATTTACCATAAACTCTGAGGAGGGAGTGCGATGCTGTGAAATCACTGGGAGGACAATTCGCACCCATTTTCTGTTTTATACATATTTAGGTTAGCGTAAGTGGAGTAGATATAGAATTAAATGCAATCACAACCTGTCTGTTTTACTGTACCTTCTTGATCATAACCACTTCTGCTTTTTTGTGGGGGCCTCTTTCTTTAGTGGAAACTGCTAGAAACCTATCAAACTCTAATCTAGACCCACATAGAGTGTGGCTGTTTGGTTTACAAGTGGTTTGTAAGGCTCGAACAGCTATTTTCACCAGATAGCTGTTGTGTGATGATGTGTGTTACCATCTTGGTGGTGCAAGTGTAGATTAATGTGGAGTTCTTGAAGGGTCAGGGGAGGGGGAGGCAGTAGACCTGCCAATGTACTATACATCAGCAGATCATTTTGAGGCTTTATAGCCTTATTTTAAGATACATTAATAACCCTTCTTGAAGTATGTCTAAATTCACTGGAGCTGGACCCTGGGCAGTGTATATGCTGGGTGGAATGGGACTGGAGGTATTAAGAGCTTTCAGAATCTTGTATGATGCCGTTCTTGTGGAGGGTGTTCAACATCTTAGCTGGTGTCTGCTGGCGTATGTGTCTTTGGACCACTGCTGGAAGGAGCAGTCTCTCATAACCTGGCTTGCGACCTGTCAGTCTTGGTAGCTTACCACGCTCTCTAAGGTAGGCACTTTGCAATCAGAGTGAGCTGAAAAATTCCCACCCAAACCTTTTGGATGGAAAATAAGGTTTTCAGTTAAGTTCCTCACAGGAAGCGTCAGCTCCTTATTTAAAATCTGGCAATTTTGTCACACACACACACAAGTTCTCTTGGTGAATTTCAGGACACTGCCTACAGAGCTTTCCAAACAACTTTTAAGTGTGAGACAGTGAAGGTGAAAGATGCTAGAAGGCCACCAAATGATGAGTCTAGCACCCCTCAGGGACAAGACAGCTCTTCATCTGTTAGATGGGCATTTTCTGGTTTTGGAGGTCTGAATGTGGATCTCTTGATCCATTTGAGAAACACAAATTTCTGCTGACAATTTTATTTTTCCTTTCGGATAAATAAATAGGAAAATGTCATAGTTAACAGAAGCCTTTCTTAAAGACAAAAACGGTAAAAAAAACACCCGAAGCCTGAAGCAGTGAAGGTGAGCTTAGCCTTATCCTCGCAAAGGAATGTGATATTGTGTCTGTTGTGCTGTATCTCAAATGTCAGCATATTGGAAGGAGGTCAGGTGCTTTTTACCCTTTGTTCTTTTTGGCTCCATACCTGTCCTTTGTGGGGGAGCCAGTGGTAAATGTGTTGTCCAGTTAATACACCTTTGCATTGTCTGAATTTTGGCAGAGATTGCCCATGTGCTGGGGAAACCCTCCCAAATGAGGCTCCCTGAACAGTTGTTGGTGGAGGAAGGTGAATGGTGCTGCTCTCCACTGCTCAGGAGCACTGTGAAGGAAACTTTGGAGATTATCCTAGCTTTTGTGGCTTATCTGTGGGTTTGGGGGACTGTTCCTGAAGGAGATGACAGCAGGTGTGTTTTCCTGTTGCATGTCTAGCCTTTTCTGAATAGAAAAAAAACATTCTGCAATGTTTGCTATAGCTGGATATATAGCAATATGTGACTGACTTCCCCAGCTCTTTGCTTAGAATAATTTCCCCCTTCGCTCTCCTGCCATATGCTATCTAGATAACTGAGTGCAAGCTGATTATTGCCTCATGCTCCTGGATCTTCTGCATGTGTATGATGGGTCAGTCTTTGGGGTTTATATGACAGCCCATCATAGTTTTATCTGCTGACTCTCCTATGAAATCAGTTTGCTCACAAGTCCTTAGCTTACACTTTCCTGGATATGTTTGCTTTTTTTCTGTAGGCACCCCAGCTGCAGTGAGCAGGGGGATTGTGTGTGGGTAAGTTAGGCTAGGCTGGGGTCATACTGGTGCTGTTCTCCTTCAGGATGAAAAATACCACACAAAGGTAGAAAAAATAATACTGTCTTTATCTTACCTGAGACAAGTTTATGAAAATAACTTATTCTAAACCTGATTTCTGCTTCCCCCCAGTATTTTTGCTCTGTTTTTAATCTCCAGTTTTAGACTTCTGTTTTTCTATGGATGCTAACAAAGGTTAGACCCTCGGACTTGACTCCTGTCCATGGTCTTCTCAGTTACATGTGCAGCACTGTATGACTGACAGCTGCTTGTTCCTACAGAAGGCTGATGTCTACCTTTGCTCAAATGTCAGAACAACTTGAATCGCATGGGTTTTTTTCCTTATATCTGAGGACAAATCACATGAGGTTTTTTCCTTGTGTCTGAAGACAAGCTCAGCATTGGTTTTGATGGAAGATTCTGTTTGAAAATCAATGCAGCAGTCTCCCATCTTGCAACTGATCCTTGCTTTCTCCCCTGCTTATAAAGGGGAATGAGATCTGCAAAGCAGTGGGTGTGTGGCATTCCTTTGATGGACCCTGTATACTGGTTTTAAATTATTCTGTTTGGGATACAGAGAAATGGAGTTCATTTGTCAGCCACGAGAGTCTGGCCCTCATTTAATTGCATGCAGTGAAATTCATCCCCCAGTCTCGGGCAGAAGCCCTGCTGTCTGCCTGCGAGGGGGCTGTGCTGTATCTTTTTGTTGGTGTCCCTATAAGCTTTTCACTGATTTCCATGGGACTGCGCCATCAGTGTGAGCAAATTAACTCTGGTCCCTCTTCTCAAAGGTACTGGTAGTCTGGAACTGCTTTAAGTTGAGGGTTAAACTGCTGCTTGTATAGTCTGAAAATCTTCCTGGTTAGTGAATATTAAGCTTATTGAAAGAGCAGCTTTTTCTGTTGCAGTACGTATGAGTCTAGCTTTTTGCAGCAACTGCTCGCTGACCTTAAGAAATAAGAATCTCTCTTTCTGAGTGTGTTCAAGCAAAAATTACCTGGCGCTGCCCACATTGATGTCTTAATAAATTTTAATTTATCAGAATATTTATTACTCTGCAGTTGCTATTTCTATGATGTAGAGTTTTATAAGCTTTTACATTTTTTTTTTGTTATTGTAAATCAATATTGGGAAACTGTGCTGACTCTCATAGCATTGATAGTCTGTATTCACAGATGTAAAAGTGTCATGACTTGGCTGAAGTCTAACTTTATCAGAGGTAAAGTCAATGTGAATGGAAACTTTATTTTTCCTTTAGAAAAACAAAAAATGTAGAGCAGAAGTCCCCAGTGCTTTTTCTGAACAAATTTATACAGTTGATCAAGTGCAACTAGTATGTTAATTTTATCTCTTTATAGGATGAGCTGAATTTCTGAATTCTTAAATTATTTCCATTACTTTTCAGAAGCGATAAGTATTTTATCTTGTACTGTACCATGTAACTAAATCTAAAAGTGGTTCAGAGAATTGGAAGAAATTAGATCCATGTTACAGTAGTGTTGTCTTTGGGAAGAGTATTTTGTTTGATGCTGTTGCGAGACGTACTGTATCAAATCCTGCCTGACAAAGCTGCTGCAGTTGTCCTTGTGTGAATGTCATTCCAGCAGTTTTTTCCTCTCAAGCCTTTTGGTCTGATGCATATGTATTATGTATCAACTCTAAGGTGATCCTGAGGGAGTTAAGGACTGGGTTGGGTAACACAAGGGTTTGAATCTGATGGCTTTTCTTGTAGATTGTTTGTGGTGTTCAAGGCAAATGTTTGAGTTCTGTTTGTGACTTGTCTAAGTGTCAACACATATAAAATCACGTGTGGGTGAAGGGCCCGGTTCAAGTCAATGAAAAGAGTGGGTGGTTTTCCCCTTCACATTAAGGAAATAAAATTAAGTTCAGGAATTTTGTACTTGTGTAGCTCTGGCGTGTGCAGGATAAAGATGAAGAGATGTCTGTGGTGGGTCATTTAGATTCAGCAGCCACCTACTATATTACAAGGATAATGTTTCAAAGCACGTTCGTGTTTTGTTGGATGTTCCTGTTCCCTGTGGAGCCCATTCACGTAAGATCTTTGTGCACAAGGTAGCTATTTGTCCTTACAGTCGCAATTCAAACTGTAGAGTTCAGTTAATTCCTCATTATTTGTGTTTTAGTATCCAGGTTATAGATAGCGTCCTTTTGTTATGGGCAGAATGCTTGCATGTGACAAAGTGGTGTTTCTGGCACAAGCCTTGTGCTCTAACTAGAGATGAGACCACCAGAGACTGCAGCGAACCAATGAGAAAATTCAGTTCCTAATTATCTCTGGCTCATGCCTTCAGACAGAGGGATTTTCTTGGACTCCAATTTTGTGAATGTAGTCAGCAGAGGATGCAGTGTGTTTCCCCTTTCATGTAATTGTTTGGCACCTGAAACTAAGGTTTCATGAATAAATCAAAATTCTACTGCATATACACTGTGTCACTCCTTTTGCATAATGTTGTTATCCCCCATTTTTCATTTAATGCCAGATTGAAGAATGTGGTTTGTTGGCTTGCCCTCTCCACGTGCTCCTTAATAAGGAGTTAGTTGTTGGTGAAATTGTCTGGAGTGGATCCATTCCCTCCTGCCAAACTGAAGTTGCAGGTTTTCCCATGAATTGCCTGTGTTAGCTTTCGACTCCTTCTCCACTGTCCTCTGGGTTGTCACACCATCTGTAGCATCACTAGGAAGTATCTGAGGAAAAGCAACCAGCTCACAAATGATGTGCACTTAGACATAAGGAGTGAGTGCACGGAGGGTGGTGACCATCCCGGCGGCAGTGTGTGTCCTCTGCTTTGCCCGTTCTGCGATGTCCTCTTCAGTCCCTGTGGGATGGTGGGTAGGACATGGGAATTGCAGATGTCTGTGAAAGCTGGCTTGTTTTACCTGTTCCACACTATGAATTTAAACAGGGTTGAAAAGCTGTGTGCGGGCAAGTCTCGGAGAGCCAGAGCGGGTGGCAGGACTCTCATTCCTGTGACATGCTAACCGGCCTTTTGACGACGGAGCATGGTATAGTCATGGTGCAGCACAAGCGTTTGTTCATTTGCAGCAAGCGAGCTTTGTGTCTGTGCCAGTCAGGGAGGCTTCCCTGTATTGAAGAGATTTCCCTGCCTTATGTATTTCACATTTAAATATCCAGTTTGTTTGTATTTTAAACTAATATGCTCTTTTTGGGTGCTTTTTACACCTTGCCCAGTGTTGGCAATGAAAGTACATGACAGCTTTGCTTTTGGCCTTATTAATCTTACACATTAGAAATGAGGTCCTAAATGAGGCATTAACATTTAGCTTGTAAGCATCAGAAAGGGATGTTATATAAAGAAATAAAATTAGATGGGTACCACTGGAAACTTTGGAATAAAATGTCATCAGAGTGTACTGACTGACATTGAGGCTAGGTTTGGAAACTTTAGTATTTATTTTTTTTCCCCCCACTCCTGACAAATTTGATTCTCTGGATTAAAAAAAAAAGCTGAGTATGAGCACTTAGAAAATGCTGACTTAAAAAGAGCACACACAAATGCATGTGGATGCACGCAAGCACCCACCTGTCTTCGCAGCCCCTACAAAATCTGTAGTTGGTGATGCAGGCAGTCCAAAGGGGGTTATTTCTGAAGCACCAACCCTTTTCTCCTAACAAGGCTGTTGTAAGGAATACGAAGTTCTTTGTTATTAAAAGAAATCTCAGAAGCGCCAAGGACATAGGTGCTTTTGTTGTTTTGCTAACTGAGACCTATAGTCAGTGTCATTTCTCATTTCTGTGATTTCTTCTCAACTTATACGTGTTTGGAAACATCCAGCTTGAGAGAAGTAATGACTTTAAGAAATCTTTCTAGGCTGCAGAAGAGCAGGAACTTTTATGGGGGTATATTGGCTTAAATGGTGAGATTGCTTCTTGAAGGTAGCCTTCATCGTGTTTGTGCCAGGCTGCAGACACTGAAGGATGACTTTGCATCCGTTACTATCAATCACTGCTGCAATGGCTTCACACTCCTATGAAGAAACTTAAAAGAAGGTGCTGGGGGAAATAGAAAATACAAACAATGCAATCAAGCAGAATTTCTCATGGCACTGTGATTCCAGGGCTTTGGGAGATGGTAACTCTATCAAGGAAATGTCATGAAAGTAGGTGGGTCACACCATGGGAAAACAGGTGTGAAATACTCATCTGGTAAATGTTGTCTGCTCTTTCTTCTGTGTTGAGAAGTAGCTGTGATTTCAAGGATGTGAGTAAAGTGATCTCTGTGTGTGGTTTTGCAGGATCAGGGCCCCCTTCTCTCTCTGTCTTCTAGTAGATGAAAGTGGAGGATAAGGTCCTTTTCAGCCATGCTTGGTCTGTAAAGGAGCTGCTGCTGCTGCTGCTTTGAAAGTTGTCTCAGGGCTGAAAGATGCCGTCCTTGGTAATCTCAATGTTAAAAGATTACGTCTTTTTATGTTACTTGGCTGAGTGGTGGGAAATGATGGTTTTTAACTGTGGGGTCTGCACATGATAATCCACAAGGAATAAAATGCTTTGTAGGGTTTCAATCCACTTCTCAAACACACTATACTCTGTAAAAAGCAGAGAACCGTGGGGCTTTTTTTCCTAGTTTGTTTTATTTTGATTTTTACATTCTGGCAATTCAAGGTATGTTTTGTAAATAGTAAAAAGGTGACTTTCAGGACCCTCAGAGTAATGCCTTCTGAAGTCATGTAACATGATATTGTAGCTAGTAATTTTCATGCTTTTTTGGCTGATAAATGATTATGTAAGGGGATCAAAAAGTTTAAAGTGGGTAACTTGTAGGGATTTTTGTATTGGGGAAGGTAGGCATATATAATTGATAAGGTGACTATAATTGGATCCCACGGATGATCTTCACTATAATACCTTGTCTTAAAACAAAGAGCTTTAGGTAGTTAAATCCTTTTAAAGACTATTTGCATTATTGTGCTTTAAAGTTGTTTGGTACGCAGGCAGAACAAACGTTTGTATTATCTGAAGTGACCTGACACAGAATAGCACATTTTGCGCCCACACTGGTGGGTACCAGGAGCCAAATACGTCCTTCTAGTAATCTGTATTTTTACAGCCTGTGTTGGAAGTGAGAGTAGAGAATTTATAGTAACTGAGGGGGAGGGAATTAACACTTCTGAAACACTTGGTGATTAATAAAATGTGTCGGTTGGGGTCATAAATATAAAACTGATAAAGCCTGTCTTGATTATTTATTTTGGTCTTGATTAAATTCTAAAATATATTTGACTTTCCAGATGGGGATAAGCACTTTATCTTTGGAGTTACGGGTGTGTATGTGTGCACGTAATTTTGAAGTTGATGACATACATACTCTGACTCCTGGACATTACTGTGTCCCCTTGTCTCTTGGCTTAGTCATTGTTGCAGGATCAGTCAACTGGGCATTGTGCAAAGTTCCTGCCACGGTTGCGCTGCCAGTTCTGTGGACTCTGCCAGCCGATCTCTGCCTTTCCACCTTCCTTCTCTTCCCAACTCAGACTTGGTAGTCCTTTGTGGCAAGTCTAGGGAAGCTCAAATAGGATGAACATGGCTGCCTGCTAGGCTTTTGGGTTCGGGGTTTTGTTTTGGGCAAGCTGTAAAATTTTATGAAAGGAGCACATTGAGTGGTTTGAATTTGTTGGTAGATTGATTCTATGAGGTCTGCATGATTGACTGGAGGAATCAATGGTTGCTTTTCAGTTGATTTTAGTGAGCACTGGGTCAGGTCTACTTCTGCTGGGCCACTTCTTGAATTGCGTGAAGGGCACATGTCCCCCTGTGGTGGCAGAAATACAGGATTGCAGGCTTGAGTGGAGCTCTGAACCCTTCCTCCCCTGTAAATCTGGGTCAGCTCCATTGACTTGGTTATATCAATTCCGTATCAAAACTGCTGTGAGAAGAAGCAGAATTTGTCCCTGTCTTCCTATGGAGCAATACACAGCTTTGCTTTTCTGCTTTCTTGCTTGTCCTTCACAGAGTACTTCTGCATTGAAGTGAATGGTAGCTTTTCCCCCATAGAGATACGTGCTTGAAGTATTGAAGGGTGTGTTGTGTGTCGTTAGTTTCAGTGGAAATGGCACTGACAGGTAAGCTATATGTAACCATTAGCATGCAGGCCATCAATGTGATCGAAGTAGTCTGGTCCTGCTGTACAGCTTCTTTATCCCACGCAGAAAAGGCTATTAATATTTCTGGTGCGACAGCAAAGATGTAATTGCATTAAAGAAAAAACTGGGAAGAAGTTAGAGCTTCTGGAGTTGTTAACTATTTTGAGATAAAACTCTTTTGAGATACTAAATGAGCTGAAATGAAATCATGAAAAGACATGACTTAATTAAAATTGTCTTCATATTTGGTTGTCTTGATCCAGCCTGGTGTTTTGGTTTTTCTTTCTCCAGAACACATCAGTGTTTCTGGTGAGTCTTTCCCCATTCTGTTGTCTGTTTCCTGGATGCTTTTCTTAAAATCTTGCAGAGTAAAGAAAGGAGAATTTTTGCAGAGTATGCTAGGACAGTTTGCAGAACAAAATATACACAGGGCTATTGTGTTTGAATGATTATTAATGCACGAAGCCTATACATCAGTATAATGTCAGTGACTTAACAGACTCATCTATCTCAGGAATGCTGTAAGCAGCATGGTAACACCTTACTGTGAGAACTCTTTGCGCAACTAGAAATGCGTCTCATTCCCTCCAGTGTGGTTGGGCACCAAGGGAGATAGGCCATAATTCTTGCATGTCCACACTAGCTTGGGTTGTTTCCCATTACCAATCTTTACATAGACTATTCCCCCCCCCTTGTTTTAGTTTTCTTTGTACTCTTCAGACCTTTTGCTTGTTTCTGCATTCACTGGGATGTGACCAAGAAAAATTAATTTCATTCTCCCTTTCCAGCTGTGAAGGGATCTCTTGTCATCAGATTGTGCCTCAACTGCTCTTACCTTGCCAGAATGCTTTGTGCCTGGTGTACTTCTCCAGCGTTATGGGAGCCTGGAAACACTGCTGAATGTCAAGCAATGTGTGGTGTATATTGGTTAATGGCAACTCTGTGCTTTCCTGCTGTCTGTTGCAGTTGAAAACTTTCGCTAGCAGCAAGTTAGGAACAGTATTTCTAGAAGTCTTTGACTTTGGGCCCAAGTCTACTTCTGTGGTAGTAATACTTTGCTTTAACCAGAAGGCTTAAAAATGTTCCACAAAATAGGTCCATGCTTTTTCAGTCTACATCTAGGGAAACTGAGGCGTGGACAGGAAGGGTATGTTTGCAGGGATTTGGTTAATGGTTTCCCACCAGATTAGTGGCACATCTGGGAAGAAAACTTGAGGGTGGGATGGTTTTGTGGATCTTGGTGCTTGCGTGATCTAAGGGCTGTGATCCCCTATGGGGTTGGAATAGACCGTAGTGCAAACTAGATGTTGGGCCCAACCAAGGTCCCAGTGCTCAGCCCAAGGGACACCACTGCAGCCCCATCTAGGTGTGCTCTAGGCTTGTGAGGATGACTGTTGTGGACAGTCTTGTGTGTCCTTTGTAGTACTCCTGCCAGGAAAGTCCTCCTGTTGCGGGTACATGGGGCTTTGAGATGATCTCTCCTGTACAAGGGGTTGCCTCCATGGGATCATGTGTTGCATGGCCCAAGGCATCAGAGCCCTGATGCTAAGATACAGGCACGCTCTGCTTGGTTGGACTACAGAACAGAGGCATAAACAGTTCATGTTTCTCTTTTTTTTCCCACTGTGGTTTGCCTTTATGTTTAGGTTTCTAAAGTATAAATGTTCCCTCTGTATGCCCTGACAAATACTGAATGGCTCTTCTTTTGTGGATCAGAGGTTGAAGACAAAGCATCAAAGGTCCTCGCTAGCTCTTGGGAAGTAATTCTAGGTAGTGCCTTCTTAATACTTCTTCAGCATTGTGTGTCCAGCTTGAAGTCAGGTTGCATAAACAGAGCTTGGAAGCAAGCAGCAAAATGCCCACCTTCTCAAGGCGAGTACAGCAAAGTTTGCTGCTTAGGAAACATCTGGCGTCTTTGGTGCTCCCATCGCTTGAGGGATGTAGTCGTTGACTAGGAGCATAGTGTTGCCTAATGAAAGAGGGACTGAAGGTCAGGAGACTGGGTTTCTGCTGCCAGTTCTTTCCTGCACCGTGCAGACAGCACTTCAGCTACCTTCTCCCTTGCACACTAAGCAACAGGCAGCCTTTTCTTTGTTTGGAAAGGTTATCTTTTACGTAGTGTTCAACACAGATAAGTGGTTGTCTAGGTGAAAGTGTCATGGCAATGCCATTACACAGATGTCTATTGAGATGTCATGCTGTGGTTTGGATGTAGGCAGAGGTGGAGGCCATGCCTGTGCTTACAAATCCGTTTTCTGAAATAGCAAGCCTGTTTTCGGGTAGCATTGTGCTTGGGCAGCTTTTGCCAGGGAAACTTTTACTGGATTGATAATCAATATAGGTGACAAAAAGGTCTGCCTCTTCCCTTTTTGTTTTCTTTTGCTTGTGTGCCCAGGTCTGAGGTTTTGCCAGCAAATCAAAGCTTATTTAAATGTAAAAAAAACCCAAAACCCACATACAATAAAATCTTTGGTATTGCAATTAATTAATGTGTTTGCTGCTGCTCAGAATGGCCTCATTTCAATCTAGCATCTTTTTTGGTTCCTGTGGAGGTCTGGAGCATCAGAAGTAATGCTTTATGCAATGCTGCTCAAGGTGGGGGAACTGATCCTACTCAACAGTTTTGAAAGGGTGTTTTCTACCTCAGTCTTGGGAACTTCCTTGGAAACAAAAACTTCCCGTTTATCTTGCTGAACATGCATGACTGTTTCCCACAAGTGTGCAGGGCTAACAGCTGTAGTCTGTGAGCTGCAGTGAGGCATTTTGAAGAGACAGACCTTTTGTCAGTGCTGCAAGGCAGCTAGGAATGTTTCTCTTCCTGCCTCTTCCCTCCCTTCCTGATGTGTAAGATGCTGTTCCCCCCTCAGTCAAACTAGCATAGTAAAAAACGTACTTGTCTGTGAAATTCTGGGGTTTGTTTGCTGCTGGCTCATCTGTCAGATTAATTTTGCATTGAATTATGAAAAATGTTGCTGTCAAAAGTTGTGGCTGGTACTAGATTGCCAGCACGCTACATCTGTGTTCGAGCGTTTGGGAGAGGGGCTACTTTAAAATTTCAACTATATCCTAAAAATAGATGTGGAGTCTCCCCCATGCCCATCTAACTTCTTTGCTGGAAGTAGCTGGGTTGTGTCATGTTCGTCATCTTTTCTAGCTGTAGGCAGTTTAAAGCACAACATAGGTAGCAAAATGGAAGAACATGTACCCATCACCCTCAAGTGAAAGCGTGTAGGAATGGCACTACGGCCACATCACATGCCACACAGCTGGAAAATAAAGGAGCTGATTTTTGAGCAGAAAACCAGTGTGTATGTGTTTAAATTATGTAACAGCTCTTTGAGTTTCCATGTGTTCCTGTGCCCTTTGGCAAGTGGATTTGCCATTTTTTAAGAGGTGAAGAAGTGTCAATTTCAGGGGATAAGACTTAGATGTTATTTTACTTTCTTTCTTTGTGTTATAAGATGATCCTTAGGGAGAAAAGGTTGACCCCAGGAAGGAAGGAATCTTTGTCTTCCTGGGCTGCCAATAATCTGTCAGTACAACACAAGGTTGAGAGGTTGAAGTTGCAAGCGAAGCACTTATGACCCAAATGATCTGGCTTTCTTATAGGCAGGCGAGGCAGCTGTGAGGGTGTCATGGTGTAAATACATGATCAGAGAACCCTGTGTTTGTGTTTCTGCATCCACGGCTAAAGTATGGCTGTGACTTCTTGTGAAGGACCCTCATCCAGAACAGAGGGTGCAGGGATCGGTGTTCACATTCAAGTGGACCATAGCAAATAGCTGGTGGGAAGGAGGGGTCGGTTCCTGCTTTGCTTTTATTTCTGTTCCTGCTCTTCTGCAGCACCAGGGCACTTCATGGCTCTGCTGAAGCAGAGTCCTGTGGCAGATGCACCACAGACCAGATCTTGGGGGCAGGAGTCTGATGTGCCTGACATGCAGTGGCAGCACTGACATGTGTAACAGCCGCTCTGAACCTGTCCGGTTCAACATGGGTAGGGGGTAGCCCCAGCACAACAGAAAAACAAGCTATTGCTGAAAAAAGTTGCTGGCTACCAAAATGGTAACTGACAGATTTATTCAAGCTTGGGTGTGAGCCTGCTGTCTGACTCCGGTTACCACTTAATTTTTGCATTTTTTTGAAATGGGCCTGTGTGTAAATACGGGCTTCATGGGAGCTCCATGGTATGGATGGAGGGAATGCTCACACTTCCATTACTACTGAAGTAAGGATACGTATGTCCCTGTCTGTGGCACGGTGAACCAAGCGTATATCGTCCATAGCTTCCCACTTCCGTTCTCCACTTCCTACCTTGTATTGCCTTATACCAACACCATGAGCTTGTGCTAGGTGAGTTGGTCCGCTGGCCTCCTTGCTCAGACAGGCAGATGTCCCACTTTGCAGGGTGTTAGGCTGAGCTGTTGCGGTCAGCAGTGTGGACTCGTGGCACCTGTGTTGGGATGAGCTGTGTCCCAGTGCGGTTCTAGGACAGTGCTGCTGACAGTGGCTTTTGTGGCTGGTCTGCTTTGTTGGGAGACTAACTTGCAGTAAAATGGCCAGATTGGTAAAATTAACCTCCTCCGTATCATATGCCTGTGACCATTCAGGAAGCGGCTGGAGGAGCCAGGAGTTGCTCCTCTGTCACCAGGACCATCTCCTTCTTCCCAGCTTGCACATCCCTGTTTTGCTAACATTGCCGGAAGACAAGATCATTCCGTAGCAAGCCTGGAGCTTATCTGGTTGGGCAGACCCCAGGTGAATTGCCTTATTCCGTATATACCACTTACACCATCATACTGTGATGTGTGATTAAACTAGAGACATGTCATTAATAAAGTTTCTGGTATTTCCCACTTCTTTTATTAAGTCCAGAAGACTTTTACTTTCTGGTCATAAAGTCAATCCTTGTGAACTTTTAGTGGGTTATTTTTACTGCAACTTTGCTTCTGTTGATCTTTTGTTTGTTTCCTTTTAACATGGGGGGAATACAGGTGTGGGGGAGCAGCAGGAGCAGGGCTTCCCATGAGGGGGGATGAGGTGGGAGCTGGGGGTGAGCCCAGGGTGGAGAGTGTCCTCAGTGGTGGGGCGCAGCCCCACAGCACCCAAGTGGGGTTCTGGCTGTGTTCCCAAGTCGGATGAGGTAACAAGTTGAGAAGATAATCACCGGAAAACAGGGCCTAGCTATGAAGAAGTTATGATGCTCACCCAGGAAAATCAGCTGGTAAGTTTGGGCCTCAGGAGAACAGGCAGACACAGGGCCGCCTGTGACACACCTTAGGTCAGAACTGGGTGCCCTGTGGTCAGGGGCTGCGGGCGGGGGTCCTGGGGGGTTGGCTAGGGCAGTCAGGTCTGTTGGTGCTGGCAGGGCCTGGCAGTAGCGTTGCCAGCTCATTTTTGTGATCTGCTGACGTACTGGCTTCTGAAAAAAGCTCTTGTGGCAGGCATGGCAGGTGGCCTTGCGCTGCAGAGGAGCCCAGGGACAAGTGGTAGGCAGTGAGAAGAATTTGCTGTGCCAGTTGTTCTACCGCCATGATTGTAAGGTTTTGTGTTTTGTGTAATGGATTGCAGTTAATCTTGCCTTTTAGACTTCCCCAATTTTGGATGTTGAAAGTGAATACGCTTTGAGGGTGGGGAGGAAAGACATCTCAGACCACAGCATGGACAGACACAGCAGTCATAGCCAGGAGCACCCCATGCCTGCTCTGCAGCTACTACAGACCTGGGGAAGTTAGTTATCCTTCAGATGACCAAAACATCTGGTGTAAGCCTGGGATTTGCAGCACTGTTACAATATTTAAGCCCACGGTTTGGGAGGAGGTGGGTATAAGAGGATAAAAGGTTGGTATGTGTAGGCTATCTGATCTTGTTCTGTTGAGGGGGAGGAGTCCTTACGAGGAGAATCTATTGCATTGTGAATATTTATTCAAAGGAAAACTGGTTACTTTCTGCGAAGTGATACAGGTAGCCTAGCATGTGTTTGTGGAGGGGCAGGACTGACTTTCAAAGTGTGCTGTCCTTGGCAGTGTTAGCTGGTGATGTGCGAGTACGTCGAAGGTCATGGCTTTCTTTTTTGCTTCCTCCTCTCCTGCTCTGAACCTGCTGTCCTCTTTTGCTTGTTTTGTTGGCTCTGGTGGAGCTGGCATGCACACTACACCAGCATGCTAATCCATGCTGAGCCATTCTTTACGGTTCATGTGGGTACGCCTCTCGATCTGGAACTGTTTATGAAGTGGGCAAAACCTGATCAAAGCACATACCTAATTGGATTTTTAGATCATGCTTTAAAAACGTCGGATTTTCAAATACTCCCATTAGTAGGCATTAGTACTGAGGAGGAACGTGTCAACAGGTAGTTTTTTGAATCAGAATTTAAGTATAATTAAAAAGAGATTACTGAACTTAAAATTATTTTTACAAATGCTTTCATTAAATAAAGACCACCACTGGAACCTGTGGATGCACGTAGGAAGTGTGCTGACCCATTGCCTGTAGCTTGATGTTAACGCAAGAGAAGAGCTTTTACAAGTATGGAAAAAGGGAGCTGATGCTCACTGGGACTTTCCTACCCTTGGCTGTGCAGAAGGTTTGGAGGGAGGGGACTGTAGTTCCGAGGGAGGGAGCACAAGGAACATACGTAGGTTCAGCCAAGAAATGTCAACCTAACTAGCAACAGATTCCATAGTTTTCATTGGAATAATAATCAGAGAAGTAAAATTATAATTATTAACTTATATGCTAAAAGGATAAAAATGCATCCTAGTTAATTTGCAAATTAATATTCTTTTGCAGTGTTTCCTGTCAATCAGATGGTTTTTGCTCTGCCAGTCACAACCTTTGGCTTGGGTTATCAGTGCTAACAAATACTTCAAATTGAATTGGGAGGTAACAGGTACAAGTGAGAGCAGTGTATTTCCAGTAGTAAGGACAAGTTTCCCTAATTCTCAATTGTGTCAATCAATTCCATTATGACAGGAATTTATTAACCTTGTCTTATGAGCAGTTTAGTATGTCACTTTCTACTTCTAAAGATTGCATTTTTATGATGCATTATTGATTAATACTGTTAGTGTTGTTTGTGTTTTACCACAGGTTATTCTTGGCTGTAATTTCTGTCTTGTGCTTGACTGCTTTTCTGTCTTCCTTTTACTGGAATGTTATTCAGGGGCAGTATCTTAAAGATGACATTTCTTCATGTGCATGGGAGTGGGAAGTGTAAGTAATTACGTGACAGGATGGCCAGAAAGACTTAGAAACCATAGGATAGTTTCTTAGGACTTTTCTAGCAAGACAAACTGACAAGTGGGATTTGCTTAGTATTTTTTTGACCTTTACAGCATTGCTGTAGAACAGCAATAACATAGGCAGTCATGCTGCTTGCCTTTGCCAGTGACTATTATAATGCCAAAAGTAAGCTGCAGGCTACTGTGATTGCCAGTTCTCTTGTGTTGAAAGGAGGCAAGAAGAGAAAACAGATACATGGCTGATGTGAAAAAAAATAAAAAAAGCTTCCTGTTTTATCTTCATATGGTACCAACATTTTTTTCCTGATTTATATTAGTCTGAAAGAGTCAGATTTTACGGCGTTAAAGAGCTTAGTCTTGAGTTTGGAGTTCTAGTGAAGCCAAACCTTAACTGGAGTTTAAGTGGAAAGTTTTTCAAGTGATCTGGCTGTAAAAAGTTAGATCTTAGGAAAAAGAATTCAAATTTATGTCAATTTATACAGTGCTAATCTCTGCAGAGGAGATCTTAATGCAAGACTGACAATTTGGGTCATGTTTGAAATTGATTCAGAGATTGGTCCTTGATCATTTTAGATCCAGTTCCAAAGCTGACTTGTGAGTTGGGATTGAGCATCAAAGCCTAAATGTCACTTTGTTTCAGGCTTGAGGGTCAGACTGAAGGGTCTTGTTTTAAAGTGGGTTTTTGTTGTATACTGTAACTTCAAGTGCAAAATACACCATTGTACTGAAAAATCTCCAGTCTTTGAGGCTTAAAAGACTCATTGAAGATGAAGGTGAAGCTGTTTGTGTACTTGTAAGCATTATAAGAAGAGACCTCAATAAGAATAAAAAAGTGCAAGTGGCATGGAGAACTCTGGCAAAGAGAAACATTGCTGTAGAGTTAGAAGATAAATGTTTGAAGGCACTGGCTTTGCTCGTGTGTGAAGCTGTAGCATTTGTGAGTAAGGACATGCTGCCCTCTCTCAGGGTGGGAGGCTGGGCAGGGTTTGTTAGCCTTGAGAGTGCAGCACCTTTAGTAGGATATAGTCACTTTTAGCTGCCACTGCGTCAATGCATAGAGCTAATTGCTTATGGCTAATGCAGTTGAGGAGAAGCCAATGCAGAGGATGTTTTTAGACATATGCTGCAAGTAACTGTAAGTTACTCCTTTAAATCACTCGTACAGACGCAGCTTTCAAAATCAGGTCATCAGCAGAGGTGAAGGGGCGATGGGAGTTTTCTGTCCTTCTTGGACACAGGGAAAACCATGTGTCTCACATAATCACCTTCTTGCCTTTCATTGCCTGTGTGATATACTACAGGTGCTGCAGCAGAGGTGTACAGCATGACAGGTAGGAGGTGAGGACGAACAGAGCGGGACTGTCAGGAGGTCTCAAGTGGAGGGTGTAGAGAAATGCTGCAGAAGGAATTGAGGGTAAACCAGTTAACTGCACATGTGGAGAGACAGTCTGTTAATTTGCTTTAACTCCTTTCTGTATTTTTTACATAAGTTGTTTGCATATAATCTACTACATGTCACCTGCACTGGTCCTGTCTGCTCCTGCTCCACTGCTCTGCTAGCTCTGGCACTTGCCTGTTCGATGAGGCAGTTAATGAGAACTTTTTTTTTTTTCAGGGGTACGTGTGCATTCCAAGTAATTGTTAGTGAGTTTAATGCCTGTGCCAGTAGGTCAGTGTGGTGTGGTGAGCTGCTGGGGAGGTGTGGGTGTGAACAAGCGGTTCGGTTGGCATTGCTGATGCTGTGTGCAGCTGCAGCCAGATGTACCTCTCAGCTGTCATTGTGGCCCTACCCCAACTCCATCAAAGCTGATGAGTTTCAGCAAGAAGCAGATTTACTGTCTGCTTCTACTAAATTTCTTCCTTCTATTTTCCCTTTCCAGTAAGTCAGTCTTGAGTGGACTGTAACAGAGCCAGTTAAAGATTTGTACAGTGAAGAGGCATGTCTGTTTAGAAATTGCAAAGAATGAAACATTTGGCAATAACGGATGTGTCTCTTTTTGGCAGGATCCAAAGAGCTCGGAAAAGGTTTTTTCTTCATTAGCGATCCAAATTTTATTACCACTCCTGCGTCTTGGAAGCTCTCTCAGCAAGGATGAGATGATGTAATTGCAGAAATCTAAGATCTCCTATTTTTTATGAAGGACAGAAGCTTTGGATGTGGACTTGGTGCTGCAATTGTGCTGGTTCTAGGTCATCTTTACATCTCCCTCAGGCACAAAGTGTGCTGGAAGCCAAGAGGATCTGTGTCAGTCTGAGATGCTTTAGGTTCTGCTGTTAAGCAGAGGCTTCCAGGGAATGCTTTGTTATGTAGACACAGATGAAATGAAAAGGGTTTTCTTTTATTTTTACTTAATTTTTTATTCCAAGCTCAGGGTAAGCGCTCAGCATCTCCATTGCACCCCCGTAACAATGTATCATTTTTGGTGGTTCTAGGAAAACTTACTTTGTTTAAAGCTGTCTCTGGTGGCTTTGAACTAGCCCCAGAGTCTTAATTAAACATTTTTGGTCAGGCATGACTCCAGAGTGAGTCAATTTTTTGCCTTTAGTGTTTTGTTTTATTTAATCATGAGACTATTTCTCTACATAAAACACTTACAGCATTCCCATTCAGCTTTCTTTGTTGGTGTTAGGAGAGCTTCCATTAAAAAATATTTTAACTGACCTTTTTCTGTCTTTATTCAACTCTTCCTTCTTCATGTTCTGTTCCTTCCTGAATCTTTCCTTTGCCCTATCTCCTGCTGCAAACTAGATTGTTTTCAAAGCATACGTTGCTTTTCTGTTTTTTGTCCTTTTCCCTGAACCCTTATGTGTATTCCCTTCACTCACTCTGGCCTTGCTTTACATAGAAGTCAGCCATTGCTCAGCCACCCACTAGTGGGTTTATCACAGGAGTAGGTGTGGGTAAAATCTCTTTGAAGAGTAAAAAGTTGCACTGCCAAAGGCATCTTTGGGGTCCCTGTAAAATATCTCCAAATTCGGTTAGTATTTTTGATCTGAATACATAAAAATACCTGAACAACATACATAGAGCAGGTTTTGGAAACCTTTCTCCCTTATCACCAGGTTAGATTGACAAACTCTGTGCTTTCTGACAATCTGCACGCTAGTTTCCTTGCTTAAGGGAATTGAAACTGAGTCCTGTCTGGTTTTACCCAGTTGAGATGAGGAATTGGTATTCCTCAGGTGGCTCCCAGTGAGGTAGGGGAATTAAACTTGTGACTCCCATTTTTTTTCAGAAAGGACCCCATGGCACTGATCTGTGGGGTTGCTTGGGGTTGTCATCCTCTTCAGCTTGCAAAGCTGTCTTATTTGGCTGAGAAGGGTCAGCCAAAGTGACTTTATTTCCTGGTGGTTGCGCCAGTCCCCTCCAGTACCTTTAATCACTGTCTTCAGTGAAGATTTTAATAGTTTCTTGCTTTCATAACTACTTTGTGTTAGAAGAATTCAGCAATATGAGAGAGGAGAAAACTTAAAGGCTTTATTTGGGGAAGTTCTGATAAACTCTTTACTCGAAAATTTTCTCATGGTTTTGCCATTGAACTACAAAGATATTTTTTTTTATAGCATGGCTTTATAGGATCATTATCAGCTGGCTGACCTACAGCATCTGAAATTGCCAGTTCTCCATGGGAAAGTTCAAAGTGCTTGGCAGCTCAGTTCTGGGCTCTGCCTTTTGGTTCCATGTTTACTGTCATAAGCCTGCTTGATTACGCTTTTCTGACTCCACGATTGCGATACTGAGATTGGAATGTGACCCATCATCTGAGAAGTTGGAAGAATTAAATATGTAAAATATTTACAAAATGCTAATGAGTTCTTAGACCTCTAACTGAATGGTAGTCATATATATTATTTACTTAATACAAAATCCGTCCTTCTGGGGTAACAACCAGTCCTCTTCCCTAGGCACTTGTATTTACTCATCTAGCTGCATGAATCTTAAAGATCACCCACTGAGTCATCCTCATCCATGTTGAGCACTTCTCCACCCACCCACTTAATCTGCATCCTTTGCTGCTGGGTATAGCTGCGGTTATGTTAGGAACTCTATGCAGTGGGAAACCTGAGAGCAAAGTGGGACCTAGTTCAAACCCAGTCTCTGAAGAAAGCATGCAAACTTGAGTTCAGGACTCCTCTGTAAGCCAGCCCGTTAAGTGCAACATGCCTCTTTACATGCTTTGTTGCAGACAGGAAAGAAGTTGGGTTTGAATCATGAGGGTAGCATTTGTTTTGGTGTCTGGACCTCATCAGCACTGTCTGACGGTTGGCCCAGGAGGCTGTGAAAACAGTCTTTGAAACTGCTGAATATTCCCAGGGTTACTGGGTGAGGGCTTCATGCTGGAAGCATTTGCTTATATTGGTATATTTTGCTTTTACATGAAGTGCCATGATGTATTTTTGGTTTGTTAGGAAACCCGAAACATCTTCTAATTTGGTGTAAAATAATGGTACTGAATGATGTTGAGATGAAGAGCTAGAATGTAATCCATGTTAATTTTATTGGTGCATTGTGCACGCAACTTCTGCATCTAATATGAGTGAACAAAGATTCAGTGTGCGCTTTATGTTGGCTGAGGGGATGCAGAGCATTAATGCTAATTTGTGACAATGATTATGAAGTATTGGTTGGCAAATGATGGAGTTCCCTTCATAAATATTTTGTTTCAACATGCTATGCTTTTCCTGCTGCATCTAGTGCTTATGATGAAGTTTAGGAGGTTTTTTGAATATAGGTTAGTGCTGGTGTAATGAGCTGGACGCTTAATTTGTTTTGTCCCTGTTGTATTTAGGAATTTCATCTTCTGTTCTTTCCCCATTCTTCTCCCTGGGTATGTGGTCGCACTGACCAGTTGTAAGTCATCGTTTTTATTCCTTAAGTTTGTATTGTGTGAGTTTTTTTGTTTTGATGTAATTTGGAAATATCTGAGGTCGGCTGATGAATGTAGATTCCATCATGTGAGATCTACAGCAGTGTCTGGTAATAGCTGTTCATGCACAGTGGTTTCCAGCATTGCATTTGTAGTTCCCTGAAGCTCTAGGCAACTTTGGAAGACTCTAAAAAGCAATTTAAAGTAAGCAAGTTTGTATGTGCTATTAAACCAAATCTGAAACTTCTTAAGGGGCTGCATGCTGTCTGGAAAACTTCAAGGGCTCTGTGGGGAAAACATGAAATTCACTGGTGGTGGCACACTGTCGTTTCCTCCACACCATAGGATCAACGTGGTATGGAAGCAAGGAACTTCAGTTTTCCCACAAATATTTTTTCCTTTACAGGTTTCTAGTAATGTTATGGTTGCAAGTGGGGATGGTGAACGAGAGAAAAGAATTTTGAAGGCTGACCCTTTGTGTAAAGCTTTTTGCTTCTGAGAATCTTGGTTGTGTCTTGAGCCTCCAGTTCAATATGCCTTTGGCTATGCTCACCTTGTGGCAGGTATTGTATGGTCTTTCTTGCTCAGAAACAAGTGTCACCCTTCTCTCAGACAGAATGCCAAAGTGGTTGACACTGCCTTAGCAGAACTGGTGATTCCAGTTGGATACCAGGACCCTAGAAAATGCCTTCTAAAGGAAAAGCGTGGAAATTTGGATTTTAGAGCAACAGGCTGTTTCGTATTCCCTGTTTTGCTCCTGTTGCCCCTTACTAGGCACTGAAGCCGAGCCATGACCCTCAGAGTAAGGTGTGGAAGGTTGTGGGCAGCATTATAGGCATCAGCCACAGATTCTGCAATGTTCTTTCCAACAGAAGTTTCCAGAAAGCAATTTCCCCATACAGAGAAGCAGGAACCAGACTGGCCACTTCCAGAAATTTGGACAATCTGCCCAAGACACTTTGCGCATTTGATAATCCCTTCGTAGACAAGGGTTGCAGCAAGTGAAAATGTTGAAGATAAATTTAGTAATGAAAACTGAAATCATGAAAGGTACTGGGGAAACCAACAGCAAAAGGCTAATACATACTTTGTTAGGGTGGCAGTTTAATGCTGAAATGGAGAAGGTTTCAAAGCAGAAAAGGCTGTTAAGCCAGTATTGTAGGAATGATAGTTAAAGTAAATAGTTTTCAGATGTACAGATAAGCAATGACTGTGTGGATGTGGGGTGAAAGAAGGGAAATGAGCAAAACTAAACAAGACCTCCTTTAAAAGTCCCCAGAAAAAGCAACAGTAGAAAATCTGAATAAAACACCCAGAAGAAGTAAATGGTGTAGGAGGAGGAAAAAATGGTAGTAATATCCCCAAAATCATTGCTGAAAGAGGTGCCAAAGTGTTTCACAGATTGGTAAATTTATGTTGTCCAGAGTGCTTGTTGGGAGTAAGTGAAGAAAGGCTTTAATGAGAAGGAGTGAAGACAGTCTGCCAGAGGTACTTGCTGTAGTTCTGTTTAGGTCAGCAGTGGCAGATGTTGGATGCAGATGTGGAGCCTGTAATGTCCCCCCTATCACAAGGAAAAGCCACATGGTAAAAGCTGATACACCAAGGAACCTTTGGAGGCTTGTGGAGATCTTTGGCTGTATGAGTGTGAGCAAACTAAGTGGCTAAGATAAAGCTGTGTAGGTGGAAGAGCAAGATGAGTTCAAAGGTGTGCTAACCAGGTATGCACCCTCAGAGCACTGGATGGTTAAAAAAAACACCCCAAAGCCAACCTTACTCATGGTAAGCTTTGCAGTCTGTAGTAAAGCACATGACAGATTTCGTCAGGGTTCACTGAGGAACACCTGAAGGGCAGTGAAACACCAATAATAATTAACATCTTCAAGGCTGAATTTCAATGTGAAGCATACACCATTAAAATGAACAAAAGCTTAAAGGAAAGGGTGAGATCTGTTTGTCAAACAAAAGCTCATTCTTTCATATCTGCTGTGTATCTCCTTGTAAATAGATAATGGATGTCTAGGTGAATCAATGCCCTGAAAGTAGTATGTTAAAGAGATTTCAATTCTGATTTTTTTAAAAATAATTGACCAGTATTTAATAAAGAGCAAAATGTAGTAGAGCGTAACAAAAAAGGCTACGTTTCCCCCACCCTTAGCTAATTATTGACTGCCCCAACAGTTCAACTCATCCATTCCATTGGATGTTAGAAAACAAAGAAGGAATTTGAGTCACATACCTGCAAGTTGCTGAAGGTATTCAGTGGGGTGGGAGGTCACCTAGCTTTGTCTCCAGTTTTCGGTTTGCAGCAGGGAACTGTTTGCAGAAACCGAGTACTAAGCCGTGGCTCAAACAAAGTGGGTTCTTCACTTACTGTTCACACTGAGAGAGTGCTTCATTTGGGAGTGGAATCCCAAAATATCACACTGTCCATAAAACTTGGGGGTTTCCTCCGTGTAGAGTGGGAGGGTGGTTTCCAGAACTTGGCATCTGGCTGCAAGAGGAACCTTCTGTACCATCTTTGAGATCAAAAGTACTTAAAGCAGCTGCACTAGGACTGCTTTATGGGTCCCCAAGCTTAGGGAATCATGATAAGAATGATGACAGCTCCTTGCACTAGTGTCCTTGTATGAAAAGCACACAGCTCCTTGCTGTGAAGGTGTTTCCTTCAGTGTTAGCTCTTAAGTGCCTCACTGGTGAGGGGAGACTGCTGTTTGCAAGCATGCTGAGAAGAATGGCACAAGATGAGTGAGGTTGATCTGAGTTAAAAAGGATGGACAAATACATGTACTTTGGGTATCAACATATTTAGAACCATGAGAAGAGCTTTTGCAAAGTAGGAAGAAAAATATTTTTTTTCATTTGTTTGGCACTTCTTCATTTTATAAGATGTCATACATTATGGTTGTCTACAGTAGCAAGAAACAGCGATCTGTCCTGAACATGGCTCCCTAGGGTAACCTGTGAGTCATGCCTACAAGAAAACCACCCCAGCCCTATGAGGTTCACGATTGCTTTATTCCACCTGGCAAATATATGGGTTATACCTTAAAAGGTAACACTGAATTTTGTATCTATTGTTTCACAGTCTATGTGCCTGAAGAGGAAATACAATTAGCTTAGTTCAATATCCCAAAGGCTGATGGAAACCATATGTTAGATCTGTATGTCACAAAATGTCACACATGAATAAGTGATAGTTGTTCCTTTTCTTGGGTCTTACACATGGTGGTGTAACTTACTTTGAGACCTTTACCCGTTTTGCTCATTCCAAAAGTCTAAAATACCACAAGATGATGGTAGAAGTCCATGGTGATGTTGCTAATGGCTTTCTTTAGCCAAATCACAGATTGTTTGGGGGATCTTCTAGATGTAAGGTAAAAGGTGGATATAGACTAAAGCACATCCTGAAAATGTGGAAGAATCTCAAAGATCTTGTTAGGGTTCTGACAGCAGGTTTTCACTCTAAATCTCTCCTGTGATAATGAACCACTGCCATTACCTAATGAAGCTAAATGAGCGCTTGCCTGCATCTGTGGCTAAAACCAGTTCAAGCTACTGAATGTGGTCAAGCAATGAGAAAAAACTCATTGTGTTGAGTCTTTTCTTGCAGCCTGTTCCAATTAAAGTTGGTCAGAAGTCTCCTTGTTCAGCAGACTGATCCAAAGGCTATTGCTATAATAACAGCATGTTGTTCTTCCCACTAGGATGTGCCCATGAGACACTAGCTGCTGTATATAAAAGCATTATATTCTTAAAATTGGTTCTTTAGTTGAACAAGGTAAAACAAGCTGTAACATTAACCACTTTTCTTCAGAAGTAGGAAAAGTCTAAGGAAGTCAGTTTAACTCAGTATTTTTGTTCAACCTTATTAAAGTCATCTATTCTAAAAGAAGATGGTACACACTGATAGATCTTACTTTTGTGAAAGCTGTTTGGAGCAGGGACCGCCATCTCTTCTAGCCTGGAGGCCACTTAGGGCAGTGTTTCTCTGCTCTATGACTGGGGCTTCTGCAAGGAGATAAACATCTTGCAAGCATTTGTCTCTGTGTTATCTTGACCTTGCAGCTGTCTCTCTAATCTTAGACTAGGCAGTGGAAAAAAACCTTGTTCTTTAAAGTTGGTGGCAGTTCATAGTATCTGTATGTAGCTGCAACAGAAGACTGCTTATTGTCACTGTTGTGTGGAAATAAGGCCTGGTTAGCATGATAGAACTTGGAAAAGGTCACACATGAAATACCATGGCAAATAGTAGGTAAAGCTTGTGTATGTGGCTTTTTTTTCTTTTTCTTCCTCCAAGGTGCTGTTAATCTCTTTTGTTTTTTTGCTAATAATTTAGGGCAGGTGTGTTTTAAGCAGGATACTGCATGTGACCCATCCTTGTGTTCTAAAGCGTCACTGGTTACTTTTGGTCATGGGAGTGTGTAGCTTTGAAGCACTTCAACAAGGTGAAAGTATTTGAAAGACTTCAGGCAGAGAGTTGGTCTGTGTAAGACAGAGACAATCCAATTGTTTTAGTAACAATCTATGTTGTTTTTTATCGTGCTTTGTTGGGATGCAGTGATATGTGCCATGCATTTCTTGTTAGAAACTAGCAAAATGTCTGTTCATAACTCCATAACTCTGCTCCAGATATTTTAGTCCTTCCAATGGAAATTCAGATTTGTTCTCAAAGATTTCCAATTCACTATTGCTTTTCACACATAACTTGATCCCTGCATAATTTCACGTGTGGATTTCTGAAGGTGGGAGCCGTTCCTGGTCCCCAGGCTGCAGTGGGAGGTGATGGCTCCAAAAGCCCTGCAGCGTTGCACAGGATCTGGCCTCCTTTACCGCAGGCTGTGCGGGTGCGAGGAAGAGACTCCAGGGTTCAGACTGCAGAGGGGTTTGTTGTTTTATCAGCACAAGGCTAGAGCATCTGAAGCAGCCTGACTCATCCCCTTCCCAGTGACTCACTATGTTTTCTTTTTCCTGGGTGGAAAAATAAGTCCTATATTTCTAACGGGAATGCAAAGTGAGAGCCAGACCCTAGATACTGGTTTATATCAGCAAAAGGCAAATGCATATTTAGAAGTATTTTTATTACAGGAGTCCTGGTATCCTAGGAAATGTATGCTCATGTGGTTTAAGGGAAGAACAGAGTCAAAATGTGTATTGTTTTAGCTGTCAGGACTGGGGAAGGATGCCCTGTCACAGAAATGAATTAGCTTGCTCAGGGTAGTGTTGGTGTTAGGTGCAGAGTCAGGCAGGGAATAAGTCTCCCCTGATTGATCTGTGGTCCTGTATATCTTCAGCTGCCATACCTCTCGGGGTATTTCACCTGAGTTTGTCTTTTATTTATTATGCTGGTATAAGTGGATTTCTTTGTCTGTGTTGTCTGTGTGTGATAGCTTGGCTTGGTTTTCATCTCTGATGGTCCAAAGAGCCTCTTCATGTGCCAGTTTCTTCTATGTACTTGGTTCTTTTGGTTAGGTGACAATTTTCTCATAGGAGCTCTTATGCTAGTCCCTCACTTCATTTAACTAGGTGTGCCTCCTTGTTTTGTGGTGTGGCATTGAAGTCACCACCCTGCTCCCCTCCATGCTCAAATGTTACATTCTCATGTAACGTGTGTGAACAGGAGGACCTGATTCAGCAGTGTCCTAACTGTCAGTTTGCACAGAGGCCTCTAATAGTGTTGAATTTTGTGTCAAACCAGATAGTGCTGTCCTATATCTTCACAGAAATGTTATTGCCTGATTTTAAGTTTGCTTTTTGCATATATTTTTGCATTTTATCTGAAACCAGTCTCGATCTGGAAGAGCTGCTGCAGTGCTTTTATGTTACTTCCTAATGTAAGCTCCCCAGTAAAGCTGCACATACGTGGCCACCCTCTTGCCAGGGACGACTGTGCATCGCTGGAGCCCTTTATAGATTCTGGATCTGTAGCCTGGCTGGGGAGCCGAGATGGTAGGGTGGGAGCAGGCAGCTGACATAAGCCACTGCAATTACACCGCGCAGTTAAAGTAGTTTAGCTTTTGAGCAAAAACAGATGAATAATTTTGTGGAAGGAAGATGCTAAGAGTTCGGTTCCTTCACAACAATTCTGTTTCTTTCAGATAGCTCTAAAATAAAATCCTCTGCTATTCCTGCTTGCTAAGACTCTGCAGTGAAATCACATGTATTAACTCCCCCTGCTTACAGCTTAAGTTCTTTTTTATTTAGTACTTACATTGAGGCAGCAGTGAATGACAGAAACTTATACATGCTTAGACTTCCAGAAGAGTGTGCTGAAATGTGGAAAAGTCTCATTGACACCTGTGAGTCACATCACATCGGCTCCACGTGCATCATTTGTGGTTGTGGGGAGTGTGTGTGATGATGGATTTAAACATAATTTCTGAGGCTTCTGCTTGCTTTCTGTTGCTGTAATTCATGTTTTTCCTAGCTGCCCTAGAGCGGCATTGCTAATTTCATTTTAAACTACTTGAAATTATTGCATACTAGCATCGCCATGGGTTACCACACAATGCAGGGCCATAGGCTGGGTCTGGCTGGGCTTAGGGAAGATGCAGCCCCATCTGGTTTCCCCACTTGACACTCGGACACTTGTATTTCAGGGATGGAGTAACAATGTGGGTGGGTCTTTGCAGGTCAGAGCACTTCCTGAATCTTGTTTTCCATGGACACTCATGAAACCTTTAGGGTAGTTCTGCATCCGAACATGGGCAGCATGAGGAAGAACTTGTTTTGCACCTGTCTGGGGAGGTTAGTGAGGCAGAACAACATATCCTAAACATTTTACTGAAGAATAGAGTGTTTTAAACAGGGATGAATAATACAGATGCTGTTCATGTTCTCTTTTGCTAGTCAAGATAACAGGTTCAGACTTTTCTGTTTCATCAAAACAGCTGTGGAGAAGCATTGAAAGAAAGCTGGATTCAGGTTGTGAAGGATGACGTGCTTTGATCAGGAACTGAAACAAAATCTGAACCATAACAGTATTTTGCAAAGATGACACTTCACCTGGTCTGACACTGCCTTGCAGGGCTCTCCAGTATTTACACTAAAGTGCCTCAAACTGTTCTCAAGCTCCTTTGTAACTTGAACAGCATTTCTCCCCCACACATACATGACCTTCAAAGTCAAAGTGTCTGTGGAATAAAGATAGATGTCTTTCGGTTGCAATAGTTACATTGTTTGCTTTACATTAATTGTCTTGAAATCAATAGCCGATTATGAGGTTCATGCTGTGTCGTTGACTTGTTGATACTTTTCTAAGTGCAGAGTTTATTAAACATTAGAGTAGTCCTCACAAGATTTGCTGGTTTGAGTTTTGAATTTTCTTGCATTAAAACTTCTTGGTTTTTCCAAAACTTTCTAGAAAGTCATTAACAACTTTCAGCCCACAAAATTTATATAAAGATTTTTTTGTTGACTATGAATTTGTTAAACCTACATTAGTGTGAGATGTTAGTTGTTTCTGAGACAGTTCTTGTAAATTTAGTTTAAAATGTTGTTCAGAAACATGAGACAAGACTGTCTTCAACTTGCAAAAAGATGATTCAAGATACTCATATCTCTTCTAATGAATGATTGACAGAGATTGCTTAGAGTTCATCTAAGGAGCCTTTCCCAAGTAGCAAATATAGAAATGTGGCATATGAAGGAAACTTTTTTTTTAAAGAAGGTTTTGGCATTTGTTCTTTTATTTCAGGATTTCAGCACCAGGATTTGAAATTTTCCTGTTCTCTCTTCTTTCTCTTTTCCAAATGCTCAGATTTGGTGTAGGTGGCTAAAAAGGGACTAGATCATTGAAAAACTCCATTATACAATTTATTAAGGTTCTTTTGTAAATCTGGATAGTGATGCCTAAAGAAATTACACCAAGTCCTGGTTCTTAATGTATATTTGTTGGGTTTTTTTCTTTAAATGGCCCTAGGGGATTTCAGAACACGTTAACATGTTCTGATCTTGATAAGTAGCATTTACTGCCTTGTTACAATGAACCAGGGGAGCTGCAGAGTAGCAAAGCAGCTTGCTACTTTCAGACAGCATCAGTGGTTGAAAGTTGAGTTTAATCCCTAGACATCTTGACACATGGGTGTGTATTGTAGCTGGTGAGGAAAAACATTCACTCGGCACGTACTGAAATGGAAAGTTTTTTTTTTCTTTTTCCTACAATTGGCATCTGTCCTGCAGACCCTCAGGGTGACAAAGTAGTAGCTTTGTTTTGGGCAACCCTTTCCAATAAGCCCTGTGCTGCAGAGACTGCTTGAACACCTAGGGTAGTGAGAGCAGAGCTGTTGTTGTTTTTTAAGACTCTTCAAGAGTCACAGCAGAAGATAAGAGCCTAGTTACTGATAAATCTGACATTTGCATATGATCTGTTTGTGTGCCTTTTGGGTTTTGTTCTTTAGTTGCTGCTTTGCCCAGAGGGAGGCCAGAGTGTGTGTCTGCCATGTTGTACCCCTTTATTCTACCTCCAGTGCACACAGTCCTGTGATGACAACTGACAGAGAGGCCTTGAGATGCTGGTTGGGAATTTCATTTTCATTTGACAGTGTCTGTTTATGGCATAGATGGAGGAAGGGGAAAAATGACGTTATATGACACAGCTTGGCCTTAAACGTGATTTTTTCCCCCCTGTTTTTCCTAAACTCTTTGGGTTTTTTATCTTTCTCTGTCTCTTCTCCTGCTCCTTCACCCAGAGCTGGATATCAAGGTGGAAATCTTTGCATTGCTGAGTTTTTCCCAGCACCATTTGATGCTCAGGGGTGTGTGGCTGCAGGCAGTGCAGGGGCAGCCGTTCCCCAGCAGACATGCTGCTGCGCTTGGGGCTGGCTGAATCAGTTGCCTCGTTTCCAAAGGATCGTCTTTGCCTCTGCACTGCTAATGTGATTTTGAACAGTAGCTACTGCTAATAAGTATTCCCCCACTCCCCTCCCCGGTTCCTGAAGTTTGATTGTTCCAAGGCATCTGCATACCTGAATCTTTTCTTTTTCCACTGGGCAACTAAGGGCATAAATAAGTGTTTGATTAAGGTTTTTCTGAGGCTGTATTTTCAAGCTTTCTTTCCAGAACGCTGTTGGTATCCCCTCCTTTTCATACTTTAGTCCTTGTGTTGTTGAGCAACTCTGTGAGCTGGTGCTGGACAAAAACCAGTGTATTGAGAAGGGCAAGGAGACCGGGGCAGAGAGGGGCTTTTACCAGCTGGTAACTCTCCGTGGGTGCTGAGGTGTGTGAGGTGCACCCTGGTGGGCTGGCATGTAGGTTTGGGCAATCAGCCAAAGGCAAGGTTGCATGTGGAGCTTGGCCAGCTTTGCTGCGTGGTGTCTGCTTGGGGCTATCTTTTTCTTCTGACCTGTCCTGTCCCGGGGCAGACGGGCTCTCTGAACCAGCATCCCACTTGGCTGCCTTTCCACTCCCCTCCTTTCTCTTCCTCGGAAAGCAAGGCCAGGCATGATGCTGTCATTTGATGTTAGTGGGGACCAAGCTGAATGGCCTTGGACTGCCAGGGAAGAAGATGGCTTCTGACAGGCAGAGGTGGGGGGACTCCTGGGGCTTGTGGTTGCTTCAGCTGCTCCTGTTTCTCCCAGCCACTGTCCCCTTCTCTGACCCCCCAACGGCTCTGCTGGGAAACACAGTGTGTGAAATATTTGCGACTTTCCAGAAAAGGGGTTAGAAGTTTTGCAAGGGCTGTTTGCGAGCAGGCATGAGGTTTGCAGCTCTCCCTTGTGATACATTGGGTGGAAATCCTGGGAAGCCACCTTCCAAATCCCCCTCTCTCTGCACGGCTGGCTCCTGTGACTCCCTGTTGGATATGGCACGAGGAGAGCCTGGGCCTTGCAGGGGTTCCTGCTACTGCGTGGGCTTTTCTGCAGCCCCCCAGGGCAGTGGCAGCAGGCCTGTTGCTGAGAGCAGCTGCCTCTGGGAGGAGGGAAGCAGGAGGTGGAGGCATCCAGCCATCTGCCATCAGGCAGAGGCAAGATTTATTTGATGCTGCTATGGTCTGAGTCCCTGGATGCCGAGGGAAAAGGAAGGGGAAAGGACTGTAATTAACTGGTCACAGGTGTGTAACAAGAGGAAGCTGCAGAGAAAACAAATTATAGGGCAGATTCTGGCCCCGGCTGTAGCTTTAAAGAAGTGGATCCTGTGCTGCCCTTGGGGCTGGATGTGTCTCTGTGTTGGGGTTTGATCTATGGAGACAGATATTTTGTGGTTTAGACTGTTGAAAGGACACTGACAAGTAGAGAAATCAACACCACAAATAAAATGCATCTTTCCAAGCTAGTCTGCAGAGTGCAGCTCTCTTGCTTGCTCTCCCAGTGCTGCCTGTGGATGCATGCATTGCCTTCATAGTCTTCTCTGCAATGACATAGAGGTGGTTGATGTCCACCAGGCCACTTACAAGGTGGAAAGCCTTTGTGTAACTTTCCTAGGCTCCTTAAGCAGAAGGCATTGCATGCCACAGCTGGCCAGCTCAAAGAGGACCTTTGCTCAGCCTCCAGCCTTCTCAGAGCCTTCACATCTGTGGAGGGTTTGAACAGAGGCAGGGCACATCTCTGGCTAAAAGTCTGGGGCTCTCCTGTGGCAGCACTTCACTGTACCTAAGACATTTCAGTTCCTAAGGGCCTTTCTTAAACTTTTGGGAAAGAAGAAGGTAGGAGAGACAGCATCAGCATGCTGGGGAATATAGCCAGCCATAACAGCTCCTAGGTTTCTGGGCTGTCCTCAAAAACCTATTAACTAGGTTTTGCTGCTGCTGTCTAAACCTCTCATCAGGCTTGGTTTTTTTAAGAGCTAATGCTGGTTTTGAATTCCATGTGGAGGGTAATGTTGAATTACTTGACATGTTGTAGACTTTCTCATAAGAACTTACAGGAAGCTTCATTGTGACTTCCCCTTTGTTTAATGCATTGCCATTTTAATTTTAATGGCTGTAAAGGAAATACCTTTGTGGAACGCTTATCCTTAATTGACTTTCTTTTAAAAAGCCAAATACAGACCATAGCTGCTTGTAGCTCACTTCTGATCTGTAAAAGATCATATTCATGTAGAGATCTTGTCAGAATTTTGTCCCAGACATGCAAAAAGCTGTCTCGGCCTGGGGACAGAAGAATGTGAAAAAGGGAGAAAACTCTTAACAGAAAAGAGTATTCTGGATCTAATGATTGGCATGGAGTTGGAAGGCAGGTTCAACTCCTCTCCTTGACTCGGCAGTCTGTTATTACATCCTATCCCTAGTGCAGCTGTCTCTTCAGTATATAAATGACTGTGTCCTACACAACCAAGGTACAAGGCTACTGTGCATGGAAGGTAGGTTAGCACCTTGCTCTGCAGGTAGTCCCATTAACTTCAGTGAATCTTATAGTAAAAGGTACTAAGTAGTGCGAGTAGGGGTACAGTTTGTCAGCTATTGCACTAGCACCAGCTCAGGGCTGTGTGATTACTACTTCTGCTTGATTCTGCTGCCCCTCTATGTTCCCTTCTGTCAAGCTGCTGCCCTTGTCTAGTCAGCTGTGATTACCTGATTGTACTCTCTGAAGGATTTGGGTTTGGGTTTTAGCCCAGTTTATTTTGCAGGGCCAGATGAAGGCACAGGTAAGCATATTTGTTAGTGCTCTGCTCAGCCTTGCAGAGTGACACAAATAAGTTACCACACAGGCTGTTTATTCTACTGACTGGGCTACAACTGCAAGTAAAAATTCAGAATTCAGAGTCTCTTCTGCATTTGCAGTACGTTTGCTCAGTCTCCCTATAGCAGTATTGACCGTGTTCTCCTGCTCCTCAATCTCCTGAAGAGCTGGTGGGCCACAAGTGAGTGAGCAGTGAGTTGCTCATCACTGGTAGATGTGCCTGAAGAGGAGGGGTGAGAGAGAAGGGCAGAGCTGGATGGCAGCCCCGGGGTCATGCATGCCATGCTTAGGGCTCAGAGGAGTCCTGCCAGACAGGTGGCTCCTCACCTGCAAACTGGTCCTGCAGCCACCCACCTACCTTGTGACCTGGTGTGTTGCTCCTGCATTGTGAAAGACCTTGGCAGAGCTAGATGGCTGTGTTGAATGTTTGCTGCAGTGGGCGGTGTCACTGCTAGATCATCTCATGTGAGCTTCTGCCTGGATGTCCTTGGATATAAGCTATAGGATACTGACATTTTCACAGTCCTTGTGCTTTAATGACAATTACTTGTCACACCATTGTTTTTGTACTGCTAGCATACAGCACTGAGATCCTCTGCAAGGCTCAGATAGATATCTTAATTAAAAAAAAAAATAATCTGCCATACTGTGTATAGATACATTTAGAAGTCATTTAAGGGACTTGGAAAGCTGCAGATCTCCATGAGGGTATTTTTCTCTTTCAAAGAGATCGCTGCTACTTATGGCAAGACATCTGTTATCTGAGCAGCCCTTCAAGGCACTGAACAACAGGCCTGTTCTTTGGCAAGCTTCCATAGTCACCAGCATCTAAGAATAGCATGTGGAAGATCTCCACTCAATAGCGGTTGATGTTGATGCGTATAAGCAGGTGCGTATTTTAATTCTTTTGTCATATGGACTCTAAGACCTTAGCTGGTACAGTTTCTACCTCAGGACTAGTCTGTTCATAGTTGGATCCTGGTACACTATTGGAGAAATAACTTCCATGCCCCTTATAGTCAGATGGATAAAAAGCCACTTAGAGCAGCAGAATCCACTTACGTGCTGCCAGCAGGATCTTGGGGAAGCTTGCTGATGCAGCTCCGAATTTTGTGCTAGAAGTGCTGCCTCTTAACATCTTTCTTCCGTCTTACCTGCCAGCATCCCCTCCATGCAATGCTGAATCTCTAATGAAGGCTAAGACATGCAGCAACTTTTTCTTTATGGGTAACATTGATAGTCTGTCTCCTCTGCTGCTCGTGTTCCCAAGATTTCCATGAACTAGACAGTTTGGGGATTCCTATGTCAGGTTTGATTCAAAGTTGCCCTCAACTTAAAGGGAAGAGAAGCACGTGCATAGCTAGGGCTGCATCCGCACAGGAATAATGTCTTATTGTTGGAGCAAAAGAAGCTTATAGCTCACAAGGTGTTTTTTCCAGTGCCTATCTTCAGAGCTGGCAAGAACTGGCAATTCCTGTTCTACTGGAAACATTGACCTTTAGGTGGAAAAACTTGAGACTGCTCCAATGCAAACTAGAAGCTGGAGACTTTGAGCGTTGCGTTGGTTTCCCTGATGATGCTGATTTCTCTGTATCATAGTAATGCCTGGGGGTTCTGAGACCTGGGGCTTTGACTCCAAGCTGGGTATGCACAGGGGGGAAAAGAACCATGCGCTGTTTGAACACTCATGTTTGTGATTCTCTTAATTCCTTGGACCCCTGATTTAGTTAGGTTTTCTGAGAAGAAGAAATCATTCAATAACAGACTAGCACTAAGAGGCAGTAGAAGCACCGTGCCTGGAGGCTCTTACAGAGACTGGCAAGGTCCCTGGAAAACACCATAGCTGAGTAAATTCCTGTTTAGGGACAAAAGATCAAGGGAAGAGAGCCAGAAATCAATTGATATGAGCTGATGTCATTTGTGATTGGGATTTCAATAGCGACTCTAGTGCAGAACAGGCAAGATCTACAGATGGTCTAAGGGAATGGACAAATAGAAGAAGCAAAACTAACACAGACGAGTATTTTCTTGTACCCACGGTTTGGAAGACTGTCTTGTTTGGGAGTGTAGTTGCTTCTGAGTGCATTTTCTCTACTAAATGGAATATTTTACAGCTCAAATCTGGTCTAGACAGTTTAGCCACAAAATTTTAACATTCTTTTGCGATCGTTAAAAAAAAAAGTTCCAGCCACATTTGAACAAATGGCTTTTCATTGACTACTCACCCTTGCTTCAGCCATAGGACTAAAACTAAAAGGTTCTTTTTCTCCCTGGTGATATGGTTGCCAAGGAGGAGAAGAATTGTCCTGTGGACTGAATGTAGGGAAATGGAAGTAGGTAGTTTCTTTTTGATAAGTGCTTGTCTATTAATTCTCAGCCCAGCAGCAAGCTGCAGGGGTTCAGCTTACAGCCCTCTTTGCTTTGGGGCAGAGTATGCCCTTGTGAGTTCCTCTGTAAACCTCAAGTAGCTACTATTGTCTCAATACTGATACTGGTTTAGAAGTGGAACCTCCACAGCAGGTGAGGGATAAAGATTGTCTGCCTCAATCCGTATTAAAGATAAGAATGAAAAAAACCTGAAGTTGAGTTAAAAAAACCCCAAACACCTAGTTAAAAAAACGCAAACCAACCAAAAAACTTACTAGTTAGCCTCATATAGTTTGTATTGCTGGTAGTGAGATGGTTGGTATGACTGAAAATGAGCATCCATTTATGTGCTTGCAGAATTGGTGCCTAGAAAAGGGATACAGCCCTCAGAAAACAAGAACATTAAGTTAACTTTGCCTCCTTGTTTCCACTATGGAGAACAGATACTGGGAAATTTGCAGCAAGGACTGCAAGATTGGGCCTATCTTTGCCCTGAACAATAAATCTTGCTTGAACCCTATTCACTGTTAGGCCCTTAAAAAAAAAAAAAAAAAAAAAAGCGGGGGGGATGGTGGTGGAAGGAAAAAACCCTGCCCCATCCTGTCTGATGTACATAGAATTGAGGTTCCAAAGATAGTTTTGAGATGAAAGATTATTCTGTATAGTTTTTTAAAAATATTTTTGCATTCATTTAGTTCCCAGGAACATTATGAAAACCATTTTTGAAAAAAACTACACTGCTGTTCTTTTTTTTTTCTGGGTTATCTCCAGAAAGCTGTTCCACAGTGTTCAGGTCCAGACACGTAAAGTTAGGCACCTGCTGGCAAGCTGGTTCAGTTGTGAGCTGGAGATAGGGCTTCCTTCCCCCATTGCTGCTGCGGAGTTACTGCTGACATTGTCAGTAGGAGCAGCAGGTACTTGTTGCTCTGCAAAATCAGGCTGCTTTTACTTTATAAAGTTAAAAAAAAAAAGTATGCTGGAAGTGTTAGTATGTATTGAAGTCCTGCAGTGTACAGTGGATATATGTGCATATTGCACTACAGTGATTTGACAGGTTTTTAAAACATTCACAGATTTACCCTGTTATTACTACATCCATGCAAAACAAATGGTTGAGTGTGAAGTGAAAAGAATACTTGTGCACATTGAATGAAGTAAAGAGGGAAAAACCCACCTGGAACATTTGTTTTTCTGTGGATTACTTGGGGATCGTGGTATCCCCGGTCATACAGAGTAAAGGATGGGCAACCTTCCCTTACAAGAAATCAGACCATCAGAAGATCCTTTTAAGGAGGGAATGAGGAAGAAATACACACAGTGTAGGAAACTTCCCATCTTTTGGGGGGTTTCAAAGGCTTTGCTGACTGACAGAGGTTGGGCCCAAGTTAACGAACTGTTGGGCTCCAGCCTGCATGGGCTGTCCTCTGTTGATTGCCCCTTCCCTCTGCCCTTGGATTTCTCCTCTTGATGAGTGTATTCTTGCAGCTTTGTGGAGTGCATGTTCAGACTGACAGCTCCTACCAATGCTTCTCAGATGCACGTACAGTCTGGTCAGAAAGACCTTGGCATGTCCTCAGCTACTGTCTGCAACACTGGGTGAAGTTCGTGGTACTTTTATTTTGGGAACCTTATGTCTGTGAAGGGGAAGCGGGTTTACCTGTTGCTTCATACAGGTATTAAATAACTGCTGGTGATGAAAAGAATTGCTTTGTTGTAACTGTCATTGTCAGAAAATTTGTCACAAAGAAGTAATTTACTCTTTCATATCTAATTAAATGTTACTTTCATCCTGAGGCTTTCTTTTTTTATAATTATTTCCTTTTTTCTTGTCTGGAATAAAAGTTTAAGAACCAGATACTAATATTGATGCTCAAAGCTTGGGAAAGCAGAGAGCTTATATGAAATATTCTGACAATATCATTGACTGCTTCACACATCAAAGCAATTTACCTTTAAAAAAAGAGGGGAAAAATAATTAGAAAAGCATGAAAAGTACAAGAGAAGCATTGTTTAATTAAGAACAAGATTCGTAGACCACTCGATACAGGGAATTAACTCCAGAGAATTTAGGGAAACATGTTTTTGTAATGAGAACTTAAAGTAAACAGATTGGCTGTTTCATAAAAAAGAAGACATTTGATTCTAGGGTATAACTACCTCCACAAGGAGAACATATCTGATCCTGGGGGGTTCTTTGCTTCCTGTAGTTCCCTGTTAGTCAGCAAAATTCAATCAAGGAAGGAAAAAACCATATTTTTATCAGTGGATGCAGTGAAGCGTTAGAACTGATTATCAACGATGTGATAAATCCTTAGTTGCTTGGAGTGTTTATTTAAATTGGATGGGATTCTAAATAATATGCTTCATGTTAGTTGAAAGTTGAGCAAAGAAAGTTGTAATGAAAATGGAGGCTTGTTTTATGTAGAAGATCAAACCCAGTAACCATCAGCCCGTTTTACTTTTGCTACAAACCAATAGCTTTCAAAAATTTGGCAAAGGCGGCAGCTTGTGTTTGCTTCTTGGTTGAAGCTCCTATAGACTATATGAAACCTCTGTGATTTGGTTCTATTTTTGTTCCATAGCTGAAAGCCAAATGCAATTTTTATGAGTTTGCAAAGCTTGTGGGTTCTTGGCTACTTCTGTTATGTTTGATGCTAAAGGAGAAAGGCTCTGGGTTGCCTGAAATGTTTTTGGCAATGAGATCATTGTAAAGCTGGGAGCCACCAGGTTATTATTCCTTGAAAGCACATGGAAAAACTAGCTTCTGTGGCGTGACTTGTGGTGAGTCAGCAGATGTAGAATGCATTTGTATCACATCTAATTTATTCTTCATTTCCAGGAGGCTTGCTATTAATTAGCAAGTGTCATGGGAGTTTTGCATCCTAGGGCCAGAGGGGGAATGACCATGTCACTGTGGCTTCGTAGTGGATTTGAGCTCCCATTCTCCAGTGTGCTCCTGATGATGGGACCTGGGTTGTCCAGATCATCAAAGTTGAGCAACTGCTTCTCCTCAAAATTGATGAATGACAGCTGCCACTGTGCCTTTTGAAAGGCTCAATTTCCATCTCTCCCTACATCAGCTGCTTTCTGTGAAGTGGCAGCTGAGAAGTGCTGTGAAACACCCCTGTAGGACACAGAGGATGGAGGAGTGGTTGGGTGGTGTGCCAGGATGCCTTCCCAAGGGACCCTGTCTCACTGATGTATGTGGATATGCAGTTCTCCAGCACAGCATGTCCCTGCTTCTGCACTGGGGCTTGTTGTTGAAGTTGCTGTATAAATGATTACATGACAATCAGTCTCCCCTCTGCCACAACTGATGCAGAATTTGCCTTTGCAAGATTAAACGGTAATGTTTTACTTCCTATAAAAGCAAGGACACTGTATAAAATCAGAGAGAAAGCATGGTGTCTTTCGATCAAATTTGGGTGATTTACACTAGTAATGATGTGGAACTGCACTAATTCCTTTTATAAACCAGGCAAGGTAATAGTCATGGAAATTCTATGAGTAAACTAAAGTGTTCTGTGAAGATGAAATGATTTTGATTCCCTGTGGCAGATCAAGTATTCCAGTGTGAAACGTTAATATTTATAGAGATTGGTAGCAATAGAATTGATTTTGATGACTGATCCTTGTAGCTGTGTAACCATTACAGATATAATTTGGTAGCTGTGTAAACGTGTGATATCAGTGTATACACAAAATGTTAACCCAGTTAGATAAAAAATACCCAGCTGTTCTTACGCTTTTACTGTTTTAGTCAACAGATTTATCTATTCTGCTGTTGCAGAGCAGTTACCAAAATAGCCCTATCTTATTCCAGTGGAAACTATTAGAAAAAATGTCTGTGACCTTTAACAGCAGCAAAATCTGTTCCAGTGCTAACACTTTCAAGTAACCTTTCTCAGGATAATAATGTACTATGGTTACACTGTGTCTGTTTTGACATTTAGTGGGACTTTTATCTTACCTTTTGAATCTACTATTTAAAAAACAGGAAAATGTGCTAGAAATTTTGAATTTAATTGTATAAATGGATTCTTTTTTTAAATAATGGTGCCATAAAGATGGGGGGGAGGAAATCACAGCCTTTTATGATGATCTTTTCCTAATAAAGTTAAATATTCCTGATCACTCACTCCCTGGATGCAGTTAACTTCTAAGCATCCTTGGCTTGTTGATGTGCAGGATGTACAGTTTACTTCCCAGTGAACTTAAAAGTTCAGTGACTTTTATCAATTTAGTTCCATTGTGCATTCTGAATTTTTCATGTGTTGATGTTTCAGTTTTTAATTAAGCTTGTGCTATTGACTTACGGCCCGTATTACATTCACTTTATTTAAAATGTTTAGCCTCAGACACCTGCTAAAGGTGGATCTTTAGTGACTTCAGCATGTGAACCCTCTTGAAGAACAATTGGAGATATTCTCCCGAGTCCTCTAGACCTTTTCAAACCTCACCCAAATTATTAAATATTTCCTAGACAGACATGGTGCACTGGAATAGCTTCCTTGCTCATAGAGATTGGAGAGCTGCTCAGAAGAAAATGTCCCCTTTGAGGACCTTGAGAATATTTATTCTGGTGTAGTAGTCAAATCTTAGGGAGAATAATTAAGTGAAATTCTCCCTACAAAGAACTTCTCTGTGGTTTTAACCAAAAAATGTGTGTGTGTTGTTATGCATTTACTCATTTCAGTGCAGAAACACAAGTTTGAGTGTTACTATGTGCAGAAGGCATTACTGGACCACTGAACAGAAAGCCAGAATATGTGGAACACACTGCACCCCACTCTTCTGTGTCCTCTTGTTCTTCTGATGGGTTCACAGCTTAATTTTTGGCAGCAGTGGCTGGAATAGAAAACTCACTTTTTCTTTTCCCTCCTGTCCTGCAGCTTGGGGATGGTGGGCCTGTAGAATTCAAGCTGAGGGACTTGCACACAAAACAGTTGTATCTTGCAGAGTAAGGGAAATGTGGAACAAAATGGCAACCTAAAAGATCACTAATTTCTTTAAGTTTTTTTTCTTCTCCTTTGTGCATTGCATAATAAAGAAAATACTGCCTGGAGAACAGGAGGCATAGAGGGTAGATGGGCCAAGATGAAAACTGGATTAGAACAACAGTGATTTTGTTTCTTTTCAACCTTATCTTGACAGAGTGTTTTCTGAGTATTATGTTACCAAAGTTGTGCATATGTTCCTCATTAACAGGCAGGGTAGAGCTTCTCTAGCCCAGTCCTGGGCAGTCTGCTGTGGGTTTTGTTGGATCTGGAGGTCCCAGGAACTATGCTACAAGTTCTTGACTGTTGTCTGCTGGCACCTTTGTCTGCTGGCTAATTACAGATGTATAGACAGGGGGAAGTGTGGACCAAAACCAGGTAAGTGGGGCCCCTCCATTGCTCACGCCTGAGCTGGGTCTGCACATCCCGCATCTGTGGTGGCACGCTGCAACGCGGTGGGAACAGGCAGGCAGGGCACTGCACTTGCCACAGGCATCTCTCATTGTGGCTGACCCTTCTCACCAGCCTGCTAGGACTTGCACAGTAGACACACCGAATGGGAGCTGGTGCTGGGTGACATTTGGTAATATTAAACATTGATATCTCTCTTCATTTCTTCAGTTTCACAATTCTCTGACTTTGGAGAACCTCTTCCTCAGTTATAGCAGTTGAGAGGTGAGGATGGATGCCAAATCCGTATGGGGAGAAATTGTAATGCCCAGACTGAAGCAGAAAGCATCTGAGTGCTATCTCTCCACATCATGGATTTCCTTTCTAGTTCAAGTAGTATCTTTTTTTCTGTAGTAAGTTTTATGATTTTTAAAAACAAAGCAAAGATATTACTGTTTTTGAAGGATCAAGGTTATGTAGATGTTGAAGGTCTGATACTTCATAATCCTAGTCTCTTTTGTAGACATCTCTTACAAGTGTTTTGAGGATTTCATTCCCTGCATAGTAAAGTCATGTGGACATAGAACATCTTGGATTTAAAGCCCACCTAGTGAAGCGGTTCAATCCATAGAAGATAACACAGTTGTGAGACATTCGTACTCTGTTGTATAAGACTGTGACAGCAGTTCGAAGTACTCACCAATTTGGGTTTTAAATTTTTCATAAAAAACACATAGCAATGGAAGAATTCACTTTATGCTAAAAGCTTAATTTTTTTCTGTTACATAATTAAATGCAAAATTTTCACCTGGTTTTGATAAGGAGGCAATTTTTGACTGTTACCAGTGCTTACATTGCCAATATACTGTTTTTTTTAGAGCATCTCCAATAGATTGCCTAGCTCTTCAGTGGCTGTTACTAAAACTGTTGCAAAAGGTGGCTTTCCTTGGCTCTTTCCAGGAGCCCCTGAGCCCCCCCATCCCCCCTGCCTCAATTTGTTTTGAAATTCTTACCTCTTTTTGGGTAATATTTCTTCTTCTAAAGCTTAATTGTTATAAGTTGCAGATGCACTCTAGACAAATAAACCCCATGTGTACACGGAAGGGAGTGAACGCACCAACAGCCTCAGGCAGTGGATTGAGGTGTGTGTGGTGCTGGAGGGTGCAGCTCGTGTGACTCGTTTGGAGGTCCAAGGAGGTGCCATTCCCTTGCACCACTGCCTTTGAGGAACGTGTGTGGGACGGCACATAGATCGCACTAGGAGCAGGCCCTATGCTGCATGAAGGCAGCTGCGGGGCAACCCCAAGACAGTGCTGGTGTGTGTCCTGGTTTAATCCTGGCTGGCAGCTAAACACCATGCAGCCCCTCACTCGCTCACTCCCCCTGGTGAGATGGGGAAGAGAATTGGAAGGGTAAAAGTGAGAAAACTCAAGGGTTAAGGTAAAGGCAGTTTAACAGGTAAAGCAAAAGCTGCTGTCCCAAGCAAAGTGAGGTATCCATTGACTGCTTCCCATCGGCAGGCAGGTGTTCAGCCATCTCCAGGAAAGCAGAGCTCCATTGTGTGTAACCGTTACTTGGGAAGACAAACACTGTAACTTTGAACATCCCCTCCCTTCCTTATGGGTCCCTGCCAACTTCAGGTATTCTGTCATTCTTCCCTCTGCTTTTACTATTGACCATGACATCCTATGATATGGAATATCCCTTTGGTTGGCTGTCCCATCTGTGCCCCCTCCCAACTTTCTGTGCCCCTCCAGCCTGCTCACTGGTGGGGTGGGGTGAGGGGCAGAAAAGACCTTGGCTCTGTGTGAGCACTGCTCGGCAGTAATGAAAACATCCCTGTGTCATCAACACAGTTTTCAGCTCAAGTCCAAACCATCGCCCCATACCAGCTACTGTGAAGAAAATCAACTCTATCCCAGCCAAAACCAGTGCAGCATGCCCGGGGATTTAATCCAAGCATGGAGAGCATGGTCTGGTCAGAGGGTGGACAATCCCTGTGTTGCCTGCCTGGGTGCAGCTGGGCTCTGCCTCATTTGGAGCAGCTCATGGGCTGGGTCAGCCCTGCTTTTTTAAGACAGGTTTGTTCTTTTACTCCAGCTGTAGACTGTTCAGAAAGGACCATTCATGAAGATTTGCTGGCTGTGGGATGATTCCTCTAAAATCCTTTCAACTTGCTTTTGCAAAACCTGGCATTATGGCTCGCTTTTGTTTTGATATACTGTTAGGTGCAAATATAGGTGCATTAAAAGTTGTAGAATTTGTTCTTTTTCAGTACACTAATGTTGTTAAAGGATTTTTACACAGAATCATGTTGGTAGCTGTAGGGCTTGTGTCACACCACAGCCTTAAAGTGCAGGGGAGGCATCATCTTTGACAGCCACTCAAGAGCTTAATGCTGTGTATTTTGCTGCTTGTCTGGGGGAACAAGTATAAGCATCACTATTCCCTGTGAGGGCAAAGATAGGTGTGGGGTTTATTGCCTGTAAGCTGCCTTCTCTGGAGCTCACTGTTACAATTTTTCTTTCAAACATTCTGGCAGGATACTGGTGGAAATGGAGTTCTTTGGGGTGGTATAGAAGAGGGAATGATCCCAGAAACCCAGTGAGGATAAATTGGGCCAAAGGTATATCTACTAGAAGTCTTTTTCCATGTGTATGGTTTGTGTCAGTGTAATGGAGTAAACTAGAGCTGACTGCCTGATCACTTGTAGGTGACCGGTTGGGATACTCCTTTATAGCTTATTTACTCATGTCTTGAGAGCAAAGTTACTTGGGGGTCCTTGCTGATGTGAGTCTTTCCTTCTGTATCTCTCATTAGTCCTTTGGAATCAAGTATTTTCCTTCAGACTAGCTGATTCTCCTTACTAGTGCTACCTTATAGTTCTTCCATTCCTGTTGGACCCTTCAGCAAGACATTACAAATGCTGTGGTGCTAAGGGCGTGCTCTGTCATCCTTGTGTTGGACACTTATCCTATGCTGCTCTGCCTTTCAACCAAGATGCTAAGAGGGGTGGTGGCTAGGGGAAGATGTAACCCAGGTATAAGATTCAAAACTACTTTTTAACGGAAGTACAGGAGAAAAATATGTTGGGCAAACACTTAATTACCTTAAATGGGTCTTGTGGGTGTTTATCAGTTTCCTTGTTTTTGTGGTGTTGAGGAAATACACCTATTGGTTTATGCAGATAACTCTGTGATGTCCTATGGAAGCATCCCCTGTAGATTTATCATTCCTTTCCAGCTGTAACAGCCCCTGCTCTGTACCCTGGTTGGGAGCTGCAGGAAGCCTGTGTTGGCTTTCAGACAACTGCTGGGTAACTTCGCTGCCTGACAAAGGCAGCAGCAAAACAAACTTCTTGCAAGAGTGCAGATTCATTATAAATTTTAGGAGGTGCCTTCTCTTTCTAGCAGAAATTAGTTTACACTTGAGAAAGCAGCGTGTGCCAAAACTTAAATGTCAGAGGAAAGATTTGCTGTCCTCTTCATGCTAAGCTGCATGGTGGGATTGTAAAAATCCATGTAAAGGATTTCCTTCTGTTATGGGGAAGTCACGATCTCTTCTCCTCTCTGGGTTTGGCAAGATAATTCCTTATCTGTCACGTGCTGTGTGCCTTGGCAGCATTTTATGAAAACATGGTTCTGAACTTACCTGAGAGACCAGTCATACCTGCCAAGGCACAAAATGGGTGACAGACGAGCAATGAAATAAGAGCCTGAGCAACGTCATCTGTTTTCTGAGAGATGGCACTGAAGGAATCAGGTGTGCGCATACAGGGATGTTTTGTTATCTGGGGGCTGCTCTGCCAGGGCAGCAATACACTGGTGAGGAAAGAGCACAGATGTGTTATTTACATTTGAGGAAAAGTGTGTTATAAATTTGCCCACCATAGAGTGCAAATGTGCCATCAGTTGCCGTCATTCAATATCGTAGCAGGACACAGTATGTGGTAAATATTGTTGAAGGAGGCTTTCCTGCTTTGGGGAAAGTGGCATCCACAATCTGTTAACCACTTCTTCCTGAGACCCTCTTGCAAGGCATCCAGAAGCCTACGTGAAGGGCAACTTCCATCTTTTTTTTTTTTTTTTTTTTTTTTGGGGGGGGGGGGGGGGGGGGAGGGGAATCAACTAATAACTACCAGCTTCACAGACTGAAGCTTTTATAACTGCCCTGAACTGTCATGACTGGCTCCCCCAAAACACGAAGTAAGAGTAAACAGCTGGCCAGCTTGCCAGATACATTCACTGATACGCCTGTGATAGGCAGAAAGCAGACTGCCTTGGGCTGTGTGTCATGGGGCAGAATGTAAATAATTTTTCTCAATTGGTATAGTCTGAAGTGAAGAAGCTCCATATACGTTCTTTTGCTTTGGGAGAGAATGACAAAGAGTAATTGCAAATGCACTGCAAATTCCCTGGCTTAGTCAGTATGTCTTAAAATTTCCTTTACTTGGTAGTGTCATCTCTTACCCAAGGAGTGCCTTCTTTGGGCGACAGTGCGCATCAGCAGGGCCACGCAGGAAAAGTTACCAGGCACTTTGGCAAAACGGTACCCTCGGGTATCACAGCAAATGGAGGCTGTAGCTCTACAATATGCATAGAGTTTAGTAGGGCAAAGTACTTTAGTTATAGAAACCCAGCAACTCTTCTGCCTTTTCTAACTAACAATTTCAGGAAATCTTGTTTTATGTTCTGTCTTTCACCTCAGACAAGTAGTTTAGCCAAGGGAAAAGAAAATCCTCTTTTTCTTTTATTTGAACTATTCAGAGTTATTGACACTGAGAATTTTATTCATCCAGTATCAAACCACAGCAAAAAGCCAGAACAAGGTGACTTTAGAATTCAAGCCCTCATGCTGTAGCAAAAATATCAAAGTCACAGGAAGGAGAGTATTCTAGTTATTGGTGTGATGTCCTCATATCCCCCAACCCTCTCTTGCAGTGCTTTACAGCTGTAGAGAGCTGTGTTTGGAAAGTTTGGAAATTGCAGATTTTTGCAGACAAGTAGCAAATCCCTCAAGTGAAATTGTGTTCCACCTCTTTTCTAAGCGATATTTTCAAAATCATTATAGTTTGTCTAATTAACTACTGTATTTTTTATGCTTTTATGTCAGCCAGTGCGGTATCCAAATTGGCAGGCACAGTGGAATAAAGTAAATTTTAATATGTCACCCAGAGGATAAAGTTGGCTTCAGAGTCTCGTTGGGACAGGCTACCAAGACTGACTCTGTTTTATGTACCACACAACAGTTTATTTGCTTACACTTTTCTTTATGCCCCCCAAATTAAAATCTATATTGCAGAAATGTAGTAAGTGCAGTAAACAATAACCACGCTTGCTTCCTTTTACCCCAAAAGTGAGGTTAACGAGCCTGGGAAATTGCTTGAACCATATGGTGAAGGTTGAATTGCAGAATGACATACAAAGCAGCGAGAAAATCTTTTTTAAGAAATTAAATCCTTCCTTTGTAATTCCCTTTCCCTGAGCAGACAGTGGCTGCATGTCCTGCAGTCATACTTTCAACATGGAACCGTAGTCTGTACTTAATCATTTCCTGAAAACTGAAGAGTATCCCCCACTTTAAAAAGAAACCAAATTTGAAATAAAGGTACTTGACTGTGTATGTGTTAACACCTGTGTTATTCCTTCCATTTAGCATGTCCTGAGTGTTGCTTTGGTTCTTTGAGGAAAAAAAAACCAAAAGCAACCTTAAAAATGTCATTAGTCTGGCTTTGCTTGACATTTGATTACTTCTGTAATCAATATTTATATGTTTCTCAAATACACACATATCTTTACATTGTATTAAGTGGCAAGACAATCAATATTTAATTTTATGCAAGCCCTAAGCAAAACATGAAGTTAATGAACTTTACATGCTTGCAAGATAGCTGTTGGGGATTAGTGCTTGTATTTTAGCCAGTGTAATGAATTGATACCTTGTAGACCTGATTAATTTCTAACAGTTTGCTGTAGTTTAAGCAGCTCTTCAAGATGGAGGGACATGGTTTATGGTCCTTTAAATACATAAGCAGAAGAAATCTAGTCTAGTGGAAGTTTATATTTGTTATTATTTATCATTGTAAGATACATATTTTGTGAAACAGATGCAATGTGTGGTCTTCTGAAAATGGTGATTTTTCCAGAGGATGTATGCTGCCTCCCCTCTTCCCTGTCCTGTGGAAATGATTGATGGATATTTCAAACAGGTCCACTCAAACACATAACGATGTCACATTAATATAAGGAGAACAGTGAGACTAAGCCTTGGTGATCTTCAGGACAGTGTTTAATCCGTTAATAGACTCCACTTAATGCCTCTTGCCGTAATTCCAGCAGGTGAGCTGACCCTCAGTGTTTATCTTGCCCTCTCCTGATGTGAGCATCCTGCTGACCACCTGCAGGTTCTGCGTTGGATGCAGCAGCTGCCATTTCCCAGCAGGGACTGGCTGTGCTCCTTGTCCTCTGCGCTGACCAGCTAGTGGCTGTAGGAGGGGAAAAAGGGGTTCTGTTGTAGGTGTAGGTGCGAGGCCTCCAGATCTGCATCAGCGGTTTCTGACTCTTAGCCAACAAGCCCCCTGCACATGAAGAGGGCTCCCAAAACCCAAGGGGCAACACAGAGAGGCTGAACGAGGCCAGCTGGAGGTGGTTTGGTTTTTGTGCAGAAGCCCTTTGCCTCCCCTCCTTGAGTTATTCATGTTGGATAACGAAGAAGTCAGTGTTGGAAAATTCAGAAGCCCCAAACAGCTTGATGTAAGGATTGGAGGAAGATAAAAAGGTGGAGAGAACTGAAATAATGTGGGCAGCTACAGGAGCTGTAAAGGAAAAGGTGGCTGAACTTCTGAAGTGTGATGAGGGAGGGGGTATGCTCTGCGTCCAGCAGGGCAGGGGGGCTTAAAACCCCTAGTTTTGCTCTTATAGAAAGTACATCAGAAGTGAGCTTGACTTGGTATAATTCTGGATGTGGCTAGATGGTACTTAATACTAACAATCTGCATCTATGATAATTGGCAATTTAAGGAAAGCAAAAGTTTTCACCATAGTTCAGCCATCCAGACTGGAAAAACTAAGTTCCATTTTTAGTGAGAGTCCAAGTGTAAAAAGCTGAAACTGTTGCCTTACCATGTTAATTCATGTAGATAAAATATTGTAGTATTTTAAAAATTATGTTTCTTTGAACATGCTAAACTGCAGCCCTGCTGTGTGCTAATGCCTGAAGGGTGTGAGCAATGCTGTGCAGCCAAGTTCTGCAAGGGTTCCTTTAATCTGCAAAGAATGATCTGAAAAAGTTAACGAAATGGTAAATAAAGCTGACCTGGAGGCTATAACTAATGTGGATATTTAAAATCGAAGCCTCCTTTAAAAGAAGCTCTTCTGGAAAACAAATAACCACAGGGGAAAGAGGCAATTTAGCTAGAAACTAGGAATTAGTTTTGTGACAAGCAAAGAGCCAGTGTGAGTACAGAGCAAGTGCTTGAGATGTTAAGTATATTATTGCAGGTAGGTAATCCGGGGCCAGGGCTGACACAGCCTCATCTGAGAGAGATCTGGGAAGGTCCCTTTGAAAGAGACTTGAATATATGGCTGAGCAAGAGCGTGTAACGAATTATGTGCATGGTGTGCAGGGTATTTTTATCCGGGAAGTAGAAGAGCAGAGACATCTTGATTAAAAAAAGAAGAAAAAGAAAAATCCATTCCTCAGTCTGACCAGTTGCTGTCTTCTTTCTGTCAAAGTGAAATCAAAATATTGTATAAAATAAGTTGTTTGAAGTCAAAAGTGTAAGAGCTCTGGTCTGGTATTCTTCCTCACAGTGAGTTACCTGGTCAAATATCTAAACTTTAGGTTGGTTACGGTAATGATATGATTACCACTAACACGGCATTGGTGCAGGCTGAGATAATAACCTAGCTGAAGCTCATGACTTGCAAGACCATGGTGAGTGTTAGGAAACAGTTTTCTCTTTTGTGTTCAGCCTAGCACCAGATGTTTAATTGGATGCTGTCACTTTCTGTAGAAACGCAGATGGGGTCACAGGGAGTTGTGAGATACCCAGTTAGATAAGTGTATTTTCCAGCAAATTTTATATCTGTGTCCAAAGTTTTGCATGTGTTGTGTATTGTTGTGTAGGTCTCCTGCCCAGATTACAGTACAGAGACAATGTTAGTCTGTATCTTCCCTTGATTTTTTTTTTTCCTTCTCGGAAAGCTTTTTTTTTTTCAAAGGCCTTTTAGATTGCTAAAGCTTTCTCCTTTATTTTCCTTTTTAGCCTCTGCCCTGATACATGCTGTCGGGTTTCCCACACCGCTCTGGCTTTGTACTCTGGCAGCGTTGCTCCGTGTGTTATCTGCTGCCTGTCGTCTTTTCATCAGTGAATCCAGCCTGGGCTTCCTCCAGTGTTTTGTCCCAACATGTCTTGTCATTCCTCTATAATGACAGCCACTTCTTTTCATGTTTCTTTTTACTTCTGGCTCTGTTCAGCGCTTGTGATCCAGCCAGTGCAAAAGCACTTGCCCTTTCTTTGATCCCAGTGTGTTCTCTGGAAGTGTCCTTACCTACTTTTGCTGTGTGGATCTCAGTTCGCATCCTTCAGTTTGCTGCTGAAAGCCTCGTTCACCAGTTACAAAAGTCCTGGCTCACAGCTGTAGCTTTAGCTAGCTGGTTTCTTCTCTCTTGTTTTCCCTGCTTGCCCTCTGCGTTCCTTGGTTCTGGCTGTGTTAAGTCGAGAAAGGGATCTCTTGTCATGTCTCCCGTCCTTATCACAGGCTCCCGTGTAGTAGCTGAAGTTAAAGTCTAGGTTTGCAAACTGCATTATTTTAAGCACAGCAGCTGTGGATTTTTAAAAAATAAAGACCACTGTAGAGACTACTACTTTTGTTAGTACTTCTCATCTTTCATGATCCAGTTCTTGGTGTTACTTGTATTTCCTTAGGCCATCTCTGTAGAATAGCTTAAGCTGGTTCAGTTCATGTGCTAAAGGCAGAATCCTGTATCTTCACATTTCACAAGCTTGTGTTATTTCAGTGGCAGGTTTTAACAAGGCAAATTAAATGAGAAAAATCAAGTATTTCAATTAGGCTAATTTTCTTAAGTTCAGAAATTTGGTAAATAATTTAAAAATCCCAGGTGTTTACTCTTACCTTTTGGTGCGGTTATTTGTTTTATACTTATAATGTAGAGAAATGTCGGTATTTTTCTGGTTATGCCCTGAATTGGGAGAGGAGACAGAACTCAACCCATTGAACGTGTTTTTAAACGTGTCCTAGTTTAAAGCTGTAGTCGGTTTGATTTCAGATCCTGTGCATGTCCCTGGCTCAGTTGCACAGGCTGCAGGAGTATGTGCTGCTAAAAAATGAAATCAGTGTTTTCCACCTTTTTTGGTGTAGGTTTGGAAAGAATTATTCAGATTTTCTATGTGTGATTTTGAGTTGTAAGGATCCCTTTAATCATATCTACATAAATCTGATTGTGTATGGCCTCTACTCAGCTTGCTTTTGACAGTATCTGTGGTCATTACGGTCCATGTTAAATAGAGCCACAGTGACTTCGTTCTCATTTTCTTTGAGTCTTGGATCAAGACCCAATGTGGCAACAAGCCCAAACAAACCCTTCCCTGCTGGAAGTGCACCTATGTTGCAGCTCAGTCACCAGCTTGATAGCAGGAGCTGGCTGCAGCGTGGGGTGCTGGCTGCAACCCAGATCCTTCCCAGCTGACCCCCAAAACCCAAGTCAGGGTGTTGCAGCAGGAGTTTCTGTGTCAGCAGGCTTTCTGTGCTGTTTGAATAACATCCCGCTGGACTTTCCTTCCTTGCTCCGTGGAGCTCCAGTATTTGCCTTGAGCAACTGTGAGATCTGCCTTGGCACAGAGGATTTTGCTCTGATGCGTTCTGTGTTCACTTTACATGTACAACCTTATCGATTCACGCTTGTTTGTGATGCTCTGTTCTGTTAAAGATATGATTTATATCATCCACGTGTGGCTGAGTTATCTCGGGAAGCTGTAGCTAGACATCTTACAACACATCCATAGTAAACTTTAGTTCTGTCAGGTTTTGGTGTTATTTTGGGCTCTTTGTGCTATTTTCAGTGGTTTTTCATTTACTGTGGGAATTCTATTTTGGAATTAACTAGATGTTTCAGCAGTTTGTGGGATTTCTAAGACAAATTGTATTATCTTTTTTTGTATCCTATGTTTTTCCTGCAATTCTGGTTTCATGGTCTTCCAAATTAATTATATATGGAATTTATGTAAGTTCTGTTTTTAGAGGAGTTACACATTTTGGCTGCTGTCTGTTCTACATTGCTGTCCTAATTAGTAATAATAAGTCAGTAACAGTTTTGAGGGAATCAATGTGACTAATATTTAACTTAAATAGATCAATATTTTTTTTTGCTTTAAATATTTTGTTCTTACATAACCACTGTTTCATTTCATCTGTTACGGATTTGTCCAGGAGATTTAAGCACAATGACTGCTTGCTTACAGTAATGGAAGGTAGCTGTGGGAGTGGAAGCAGCAGTCAGTGGTTGCTGTTATTTTAAGTGACGTGTAGTTTTTTTGGTTAGATTTGAGAAAAGCACGTTTTTGTTTTAGCCTGGTTGAGCAGAAAGCAAAGTCAGTATTTTCAGTTTTATTGGGAGCAGTCAGTGGGTTTTCAAAGGAGAACCAAAATTTAGGGTGTTACTTTGTAATTGTTAAGGCTTTGGAACCAAGATCTAGGTTGCTTTAGATCCATGTAGTGTTGTCAAAGTTAGTGGATTTGATGAGGTTTGTATCAGCTGTAGATACAGTACTGTGTCTTTTGATAGCACTGGAAATAAGTAAAAGGAACAAGGGAACCACCTTCCCCCCCCCCCCCCCCCCCCAGATACCAGCACTTCCCTTTGTCAATTGGAAAGAGTGTGCACATCGAGCTATCACAGACTGTTCCTTGCTTTCTCCAGGAAAGAGTTTAATCGCCTTCCCAGGGTGATACTTTGTTGTGCCGTTTAATGAGTTGGTTAGGAGAGAGTTCGCAAAAGAACTACTGGCAGAGTTGGGCACTTGAGTTAGTCAAGCTCTACTCAGTAAGAGGGTGATTAAACCTTCATTTTTCAGCAGCTTGCTGAACCCACACTGTCTTTTGCTCCTCACCTAGTGGGGCAATGCACAACTTAGAAATTCAGTGAGAAAGACAAAGGAGTGGAAACTCACCATGATTTACTTACAGCTTGTGCTAAGCTTTTGTGCTGGTTAGGCTGGAAAGGACATGAATTAGGGCAGGTTATGAGGTTATTTCTGTGGTGGGCTTATGCAGTAGACACATGCAACCAACGCTACCGTGGTAAGTGTATAATACTGCTCATTGTGATATGGTGTTGATATCTGTGTTTTATTAATTTGACATCAGTCTCTGCATCTGTGTCTGTGATGTGAGGGTAAAACTCTTGAAAAGAGGTGTTTTATGCAAGCTTGTTGATCTGCAGCTGGTCCTTTGAGAGGTTTCATTGGTGTGGTTGAGGGTTTCTCTCCCTGCAAATGCAGTGGATGTTGTCTTTGTGGGCAGTGGGGATGGCAAGGGCACCTGGAGAAGTCATGGGGACACAGCAGAGAAGCGTCGGGAAGGGTGGCTGCTTCCCCAGTGTGTCTGCAGCATTGAGGAGAGCAGGGATGGGACAGGGAACACGCGTGCTGACTCTGTGTTTTGTAGCACAAGGAGGGCTGCATCTGACTCATTCTCATCTGTTTAGCTGAGAAACTTAAATGATTCAGGAAGACCCAAATAGTGCGTAGTCTTTGTGTTGAAGAGGCAACTTAGTGTTGTTATTAATGCTTTCTTGATGAAGAGCTGTCCTATAGCTCTGCCTGACTCTCATCATATGTGTTACCAATAATGGGTATGGCCATAGCGCTTGCGGCATTTTGATTACTGGGATTTTCATGAAGTTTAGCTTAGAAAACCAAACACAACTCTTTTTAAATCTCACCATGTGGCAGTTGTCATCTTGTGGCAGTGCCTTTCACCTTGCCTGTCTCTTTATGGGAAGCCCACTGACCCATGGAGTCGTTGTGTAGGTATTGCTGGCAGTAATTTATCCTGTCACACATTCAGTGAGGAATTCATCATCAGAAATGCGGACTCTTACATATTTGTGAAGTGTCAGTTTGACAGAAGTACTGACAGCTGGCGTCCTTCCAAAAGACCAATAATTGCTTAACTGTGAAAAATGGCAGAAGATAGACAAATGTATTGAAGAAAGAAAATCTCTAAAATACAGAAGTGGTGCTAATGTGATATAATTTATAACTGGTTGCTGTTACAGAGAGTCACCTTCAAACATTTAGGTCTGTTCTCCTTTCTTCTTGGTAAGTGATTTACTTGATGACAGGTAGCTCAGCAAAGCTACCTGACTGAAATCAGATGGTTTCTTACCTTGTTTGGTCTTTGTCCACTTTCTCTTGCCTGTATTTTGAGAGCAATATGGGGCTGACTGGACTAAATGCATTTTATTAATACTTCTGTGAGGTTACAGAAGAGCAGATATTAAACATTCATTTCTACTGAGGTTGAAGTGGGATTTTAAATATTTAAAGGAGTAATTTATGTAAAGGGAATTCCTACCACTTCCTAAAGCAATCATTTCTCATAATTTGGCTTTGGATATCCATGTTCAATTCATCAAAAATTTCTATTGCTTTAGTCTTGCTCCCTTCACATTAGCTCTTTATATTAAAATGTGTTCTCAATACATGCCAGCAGGCCTGCATTTTAAGCTAATTATGATTGTCATCCTTATCATACTTGATTACTTTTTCCCAAGGACAGAAATTGTTGGGCAAGTGGCATGGGGGTGGAAATCAGAGCTCTGAGCCAACAAATGTAACTATGACAGAACTGGGACACGTTACCTGATCACTAAAATGGTTCAGACCACTTGCAGATGAATTGTTTCCCTTGTTAATTCATGCAAACATGGCCTGGAGGTTAAAGGAATTGATCTCGAGATCGGGAGGTCTCTGTTTTGTTTCCAGCTCCGTCACCAGTTTGCTTTCTGACCTTCAGCAAGTCATGACTGGGTCAATATATTGCATTGATTTTCAACTCACATGCATGATGTGAAGCGAGTACTTCAGTATACTGCTGAATTTGGGCTGAAGTGGTACCCGCAAGGTTGCACAGGAAGACTGTGAGGGGACAAAAAGTAGAGTCCAGAAGTAGAACTCCAATGGGAGGTATAAACTGTAGGGCACCTTTGATTCCTGGGCAGGAATTTTGGCCCAAGGCTCAAGCCCATTGACTTTGAGAAGTGCGTTCAGATTTAAATACAGGGCACAAGGTATATGATGATGATGTGGAGGAAAACTGTAACAGGATTAGGCACTTCTCAAGCTGGATTGGTTAGTGCTTGATAAATAAATAAGAGCTGTTCTATAGGAATTTTAAATGCAGGCAAATAACAATGTAGAGATGGATTTTTTTCAGTAGAGAATCTGAAGTCTTGAGTATTTTTTGCTGAAGCTGTTCTTGAATGCTCAATTTCAGATGTGGTATGTTTTATCATCAGTTGTATTCTTTTGTTTTTAAATACCAGTTGTTCTGCAGTTTAGTAACTCAAAAATTCTTTGGGACAAGAGTAAGAGTCATTGAAGTCACTGATAGTGGAGGGAAGGAAGGTGAGAGGTAAGTAGCACTGAGTCACGTGAGTACTTGTTTGGTGTACAAATTTGAGAAAGATAACAGATACGCTGCTTTTGCAGCTACTTGAAAAAATTCCGTAGTTTTTCTTTTTGCTTCTAAGTGAAACTCGGGTTTTACACATGGAGAATTATTCCTATCTACCAGTGACTAGTTTGCTTCTGTCTTCCATATTTTTATAATCCTCAATAGCATCCTTTACCCTAGTGACATTGTTAGCTCTGTTCTGGGTCTTCCCCCATGTTTTTTGGCCCAGCTCCATGCCTTTGCTGTAATGGGGGTATTTTTGTCCCCATTGCTGAAAAGAGGCTGGTCGATGATTGCAGAGAAGTTGATGCAGTGTGACAGTGGTGGTACCGGTGGTCTTGGCTTGCCTTATCCTGCCCAGCAAAGCATCCTGCATTCCCTGCTCTCCTATCCCAACACCCCATGCTCGCTGTGTAAGGTGACTTCTCCATGCTGCTGCATGATCTGGGAAGTCCAGTTTGGCCTGAAGCCAGCTGACTCAAGAGCTGTCATTGCTGCACAGAAGGTGACAGTGAAGTTGGCTTGTGGCCATGTTCTCCTTGCCTCAGACCCCTCCATCGCTCTCTGCTTTCCCCTGGAAGGGCTCTGCAGTGTGCATGGTGGTGGTGAGAGCCAGCTGGGTGTCTGTGTGACCCACGTCTCTGTTCTTTCTCACTCAGGGCTGCGGTTGGCAGGCTGTGTCTTCCTCCATGGGACCCCAGCCACTGAGCAGCACAGCTTCTCTGTGTGCCTCCCTTCAGCTGGGTGCTCCTTGCTGCAGAGCATGGGCAGCAGCTTGCATCAGGATGGGCGGATGGTTTGTAAAGTACTGCGCTTTTATTTTTATCCAGTGTAGCCAAGGCATTTGTAGTATAACTCAAAAGAACAACCTAATAACAAACCTGTGCTTGCATTCAAAATCCGGGCTGAGTGTCCCTGCTTGGCAGTCTCTTGGTGCTGCTCTCTCTTTTGAAGCGGATGGGAGAGACACGGGTTGGTCATGCATTTGGCTACAGTTAGCAATGTGGTACCAGCTCATATTTTAGGAAACAGCCATAATTCAGTAAAGCTGTTGTGTTCAGTGCTGGATTGCATAATTTGTATGTTGAATAACCTCCTGGGTGTGACTCTGTGTAAATTCAGTAACACTCTGGTGCCTGTGCAGTGACAGCAGTGAATTACAGGGTCAGGTAAGAAAGTGGACAAATCTTTCCTGTAAAGGCTGTAATTGAAAAGAGAAAGGTCATAGAATTTGTTTCACCTTTTTTTAAGAAACTTCCATTTTTTGCAAGCTTTTTAAGATCTTTTAATTATGTGCCACATATATGCAGATTTTTATAAGTCTTATTTTGCTTTGTCGTTTTCTCCATGCCTTCTTCAATTTTTTAAAACTAACTTTTACTCCATTGCAGAGGAGAAAGGTCATGGGATAGGGAAAGATGTGATTTAGGGAGGAAGAAGTGTTTGTTTTTGCTGTGTTCTCCACTTGTCAACTCAAACAGTAACGCTGGTTGCTGTGATGTCATATCTCTTAGAAATAAATCGCATCATTAGTGACCATTGCAGGTGGCCTGCAGTTCATCCTGCCTGTTGCCTCTCAGTGTGATTTGGGGAGCGAGATACATGTAAGTGCTTGTTTGAGGAGTTAGCACGTAGACAGTGATTTCACCAAGTGACAAGTGGTGGAGCTGGCTGTCACCCTGTGCATGGTTGACTTGGCACCTGGCCTTGATGACTGCTTTTAATGGCTAATTTTGCTGGGAAGCTAAAGTCTTCCTTTGGCTTTTATCATTCCTGTCTTGCATATTGTACTTGCCATGGCCAGTAAAAGACCTTTTGTGTTTCAGAAGTTTCCTCTCCTCTTTAATCCTGACCTAAGCTTTGCTGTGAGAAGAACTGGCGTTGCTGGGAGGGAGCTGCTGCAGTGGAAGGAGATTGCAGAGCTGGGGTGACTGGTGTGACCATGTTGTGTCTGGATGCTGGGAAAGAAAAATGCTGTTTGGGTTTGGAAGAACCATTTTGGTTACTTGCTTCTCAATGCTAGAGTCTGAGCATCTTAATCTCTGGTTTAAAGGGAGGAAAGAAGCCTGTGTTTTGTTTTGTCTGTGGTGAGAAAACAGATACTATTTGAAAAACATGGGAGAAAGGAAATGAAGTTTTGTGGTTTCTTCCTTCAGTGTTGTCCTTGCAATAAAAATCCACGGTGTAGCTTGTTGACTTTTTGATTAGACAAATAGCTTTAGGAAACCCCTGGTGCTGGAAACCCTTAGTCATGTGCATAGCTTAACGGTGTTTTGGCTGTAGGAAGAGCCAACAGATGAAAGAGAAAAACCCTTATGTTTGGTTGGGACTCGCTCTGCTTTTGTTCTGTTTTCCCTTTTCTCTCCCAGCCTTGTGTGTTTTATTTGGGGTTGACTTGAGGTTAGGGATGAATTGACCACCAGCTGTTTTTTGGGATGAGCCTCAACCTGCCCCCAGCCTTGGGCACCATCTGGAGGGAGACTGGGAGAATCAGCTCCCCACCTGGCCATGAGGAGACTTCTCCGAGGCTTCTTTGCAAGGAATAGGGTGGGAATGCATTGGGAGGTTGCATTCCCACCCTATTCCACACAAGAAAGCCTCAATGCAAAGAACCAGCTCCAACAGGGACTTTTTAAAGCAAAACACGTGTGGAAAGAGATAGTTAATGTTGTGTTGTCCAACTGGAGGCTGGTGTGTAGCAGTAGCTCACGGGGGGGTGATGTTTGGAAAGTTGGATGATGCCATCAGGGTGTTTTGAAGAAAGCCACAAGTAGAAGCTTATGGAGGAGCTTACACCAAATCCCCAAGCACGTATTATTCCTAAGAGCTTGAACTTTAGTCTAAGACAGTCTATTTGAATTTTCCAGTACTTAACAGTGTTACTAGTATGGCAAGAGGATGGCAAAGAGAGCTTCCTACTTAACAGGACATTCTTCAGTGAGGCAGGAATTAAATGAAGTCCTCAGTGCTGAGGCTGGGGTGGGCTGATGGAGGGCATAGACACCAGGGCTGTTGGTCCTCTCTTTGAAGGGAGCTGCACAGCTGCAACAGGAACAGTTAAATTGTCTTGACATTGTAAGCAGACTATACAGCAAACCACCCTGTATTTTAATTTCCCATAGGATAAGGAGGACACAAATGAACATCTGCAGAGCATAGAATTAGCCTTGTTCATGTGGGAGGACCTAAATAAAATCAGTGGTTACCTTCACCCTGCACTCTTTTATTTATATTGCATTTACCTCAGGGTGATTAGAAGCTTTGATTTTTCAGGTTCACTCATACCCTCATCTGTAGCCTTTGTATCCCTCATTATTTTGTGGGCAATGCAAAACAACAACATAAAAAGACTATAGCTAAGATCTTGAGCAACAGAATTAGTCAATGCTAGTGGTTTGGATTTGTTTTTTTAAAATATGCATATTCAGCTTTCCTTTGAAATTCGCACACATTTGATGTCACCACAAACACGATATAGCAAATATAGTTTCTGCAAGGTTAATGACAGTGGGACTCTCAACCTGGGGTCTTCTAATTTTCTTTTCTATTCAGGGTTTCCATTTCAAGAAAAGATTCATAGCTGAGGTAGAGGTAATAGGCAGTCTTAATTTCTGAGGCTGTTTCTATTTGCCTGAAATCTTTGCTATTCCAACACTGATTTTAGCTGGAGCGCAGCCATGCTGGGAAGAGTAAATTTCTTGTGCAACCTGTCATAAAGTACAATGTAGTCTTGCACTGTTTACCATACTCATGCCCTTTAATCATTTGATGGGATGACTGCTCTTAGTTTAAACATTTAGGATAGAGGAGTGAAAGCGAGTTTGTAAAATAGGAAAAAATACTGTTTGTTGAGGAGCAGGAAAGCACTCAGCAGCATTGCTGCTGAACCTCTTGTTGGATTATGCCTTTGTATGCCTGTGACAATGCTCCTGACCTCGAACTCTGTCATCTTTCTTAACTGCTTTAACTGCAGGAAAAACAGAGCTCTGAGTAAAAACTATAAATAAAACCAGGCATGTTTCCTGGCCTCCCTGTGCTGTAGCTCTTGGCTTTATAAGTTGTCTGCCTCTTGAGCCTCTTGCTGATTATTTTGTGTTTTGTGTGGTTTAGCTAATGTAAGGCCTTTGGGTGGATGGGGTCTCCTGGGAATAGAGTGGAGTATGTGGAGTGATAGTGCTGAGCTGGGAGTGCGGCACGGCATGGTGGAAAAGGGCTGCCAGGCTCAGGGATGGGATTAAAGCCCTGGAAACCTAGGGACACACACAGGAGAGGACTTTGCTCGTTCCCTTTCAGCAACTGAAGTCAAGTCCCCATGCCTTCAGCACCTCCTCTCCCTCTCAGCCCTTGCCACCTCATCTGCCCCCTTTGCCAGCCCTTGCTCTGGGTTGAGAGGGACCTGGGTTCCTAGTGTGGTGGCTGAGTTAGGGAGCAAGTTGAGATTTTTCTTGGCTCATTGCTTTGGGAGTGCAGTGGGAAGAAGCTGTATGGTGATGGAAGACTAGAAGAGGTGAGGGAAGAGGAATGGTTAGCAGGGAATGAGCCTAAAAGGTGGGTAGCGGTGTGTAGGGGCAGCAGTAGAGTGTCAAAGGGAATAGTTGCGGGGTGGGGGTGGGGTAAGAAAAGGTCAGGGAGGAGAGGATGAAGATTTCAGAGAAACAGAATAGGTTTTGACAGGAAAATACTATGTCAAGAACTTGATTAAATAGAATAGTTGAAAAGCAGTGTGTTCTGGAAAAAAAAAAGGGTTATTAAATAAGAGATACTATTAGATTAAAAATTGACATTGCCATTTTCTCTGAATGTTACTTACGCTTTCAGCCTCAAAACCCTGTAATGAAATAGATAGTAGCAAAATACGGAGAATGGAAATGAGAAACCAAAATAAATTGCCATTTAATTGTTGGATTTAAACAGTAAAACACGATGCAGCATGTTACAACTCTTGAAAATGATGTTATTTACAAAATACCAGCATCTGGTGATGGGTAAAACACTAGTGTACTATGTCAACATGAATAATGCATGTATATATTCACTCGTGTATGGATATAATATAGTTGGTCATATCATACCTGCATGAATAGCTCCACATATGCACACAAATGGTGTCCTTCCCAATGAATAAAATGCTTTGACTGCTTTCCCTGCTGAGGACTCAAGCAGTAGATCTCAGTAAATCTTCCGTTCACCACAGACTGTTCAGGTGTGATTCCCAGCCATGTAGAAAGACAGAGATCCATTTGAGTTCATGGGGCTCAGATGATTTATCTTGGCTTGGAAGGATGTAGTACGTGACAATCTCTTACTGTAAATTTGTAATTGAATCAGTTTGTTTCACTTGTTGGGTTCTTTTATTTAACACAGCTTTTATATACACCTCCTTTGTAATGGCTGATTAATATTTAATGAAGAGAAATGGAGTTTTCAGCATAAAACTTAAGGATTACACCGAAAGCAGCACCCTTGAGGTTGTTTTCTCCAGGTCAGTCCTGTCTGCCATTCAACTCTGTGGCTTAAGAAAGCATCACTTAGACTGTAATTTTTATTCTGTTTTATATTTTTAAGCTGAAAGTGTAAAATATTTTCAATTAAAATGCATTTTTACTGTTTCAACTTTAAAGAACTTGTGATAAAATTAACCCATACAGAGCTGAGAGCAAAGCAAGACTGCAATACATCACAGAAGCCGCCTCTGCAGCTTTGAAGGCTAAAACCAGACAGCTAACCTAAACATTTTTCACAAGTAACTGTTTTAAAATCAATTCATCAAGCTGATGACCCTCTTTATTTTGATGATACAGTATTTGAATGTCAGTTACTGCTGTACAGGTGCATATGGGAATGAATAAACCAAAAGTTAAGTTGGCAAGTGAATGCATATCAATCTGGCACAGATAATACTGATTTAAAAAATGTTTGACAGTTTGTAAAAATAGCTGTAACTGGGAAATCATCACTAAGCAGATACATTTCCCATGGGATCCTTGAGGGACCAGATTTTGGGCTTACACTTGTTAAATGTTCTAATTTATGATCCGGAAAAAATATACATCAATTATTGATCAGGTTTACAGAGGATGCAAAAGTTCGGGCAATGGTAAATGGAGAGGAAGAAGAGTGCAGGTCATTAATACAGAGTTGTGAATACCTAGTGACTTGGCTGGCAGCCCGATTTTAGTGATTTTAGTCAGAGTGAACATGCAGAGAAATAAAATCTAGGTGATGCATACTAAGTAGAGGACCCCCTTCTGTTGAAAGGGAGGTCTGATGGTGGTCCATCGGCTGGCCTGCCTGCTCCCTGGCCCATAGGAGAGCTAATGCCAGCTGAGCACAGGTGAGGTTGCAGTACAGGGCCAGGGAGGGGGGGTTATACTTGCTCCTCGTCATGTTGGTCCTGCTACGGCCTTTGCTGCAGTACTGTGTGATGGGGGGGGCACCCTGGTTTCAGAAGTTGTAGTGTTATCTTTGCATGTGTTCAGAAGAAAGAGTGAGGAGGTGCCTAGAAAGCTTGCTGCAGAACAATGGAAAGTTTGAGGGTGCCTTGATCGTAACACACAGGTTCCTGCATAGAGAAGAGTGCTGTGGCTCTGTGGGGCAGACAGTTGCACCACAGATCCAGTGGCTGGAAGGTGAGGATATGTCACTTCAGCTTGGCGAAAGGGTATGTTTGAGGAGGAGAGTCTGACATCAAATCACTTTCCCAAGGTGAATTTTCTGCTCCTGACAAATTTAGAAACAAGATGAGTTATCTTTCTGAAAGATGAACTATAGCTTAATCAGGCATTATTTTTAGGGAAGTCTTCCAGAAAGCATGCTTTCCTTTTTTCCCTCTCCTGCTTTTTCTGTCCTCAGCATGAGATCTCACAAGTACACGAACAGCATTTGTTTCCTATGGAAAAACCTTTAAGTCCATGGCTCAGTCTAGCAGTTTTGTTGCCTGTCTCCTTCAGAGTCATACTGTCAAAGTGTTCCTGTATTTTAGTACCTTATTGGTCACCAGCTGCAACAGTAATAGAATTTTCACAATGCATTTGGCAGGCTATTAGTGACTGAAACCAAAGCTTATTATTTTGGATGCTAATTATGAAATATTATTCATGCCAGTAAAGGTCATGTAGGTGTCCAGTATTCTGGAGCCTCAGAAACTGAGCCTTGAAATACTGTGCTATTAATTAATTCCAGTTTAATGCAGAAGAAAGCTACTTGCATACTGGCCTCATGCTATATATGCATACCTAAATAGCATCTATCCCATGTTACATAGCATATCCATAATATTTGGAGGAAGAGTCCCAGTCAATCTAAAATTTTTAGTTTGTCCAGCATCCTATTCAGTAGTGATACCAGAATATGTATCTTTTGCAACTGCTGCATGGTTTTTTTCCCCCTTTAAATGCTGTCATTGGAAGTAAAATCACGGAAAGATCTTTCCTTATTCACTCTTTTTTTGTTTTCTCTTGGATGTTCATTCAGGAGATTGGTGTGCTTGGACCATCCACTTGGGTATGTGTGAGGCATGACTGCATTTCCTCACCATAGAAAAAGTGCATCAGAAGGTTTTAATTGAACTCCCTGACATAACGGGAGCAATGGAAAGAGATATAGGAAGGGAGTAGAATCACTGAAAGATAAGTGGGCACTGAAAGCTCACTCATACGTTCACCACTCTGAATGGTTTTCTTGTTTCAGGCATTTCTCCTTAGAGAAAAACAGACCCAGAGATCTCAGTACCTCACCCGTGGATGGCTGTAAAGCTGGGCTCTATAATGGAAATACAGATTATGCTAATTGAGATGAAGTTTTACACTGCTAATGTATATTTTACTCTTCTGTGTGGTGAAGTGCAGCCTGGGTCTGAGGGAGCTGACAATGTCCTATTCATATGTAAAATGTTTTGAAGGATCTGTGGTTTGGAATATTTCAAAACTGCTGCATGAGGGGATTCTTACATCTGAAAGCAATATTATCTGTGTACAGCTAGTTGCTAACAGAAAGAGAAGAATGTGTGAAAGCAGCTTCCCAGCCTCTGTGTATGGATGTACTGATCCTGTTGGAAGAAGGCAGGAGCGCTGGGTCAGATGGGGCTGGACATGGCCCAGCATTGCTCTGTAGACCTTGAACTGCCCTGATCCCGGTCAGCTGAGGTGATAACCAGCTGCTGGAAACGTAAAAGATCTTGCAAAGAAAACATTGCATCTGTGTGCCTTGGGATTACTTGGAGTTCAGAAATTTTAAACAGAATAAACTATTGGAAAAAGACAGTAAAGCTTGGCTGTGTATTATTAGTCTGGACATTCTGCAATTCACAGAATCGGGCCTTTATACTCTGTGGTACTTTTTTCCTTTTAATATCAGCATTTGGCCTTCCCATTGCCAAGGAGGTAGCATCCTTAATTTGTAAGAGCTCATCTGCTTATCCAACAAGCTGCAGTCATAATCCTCTTTGCCATAACAAATGACTGCTCTGGAAGTGATTACTGCAGGATTTCATACTTTCTTCCTGCTTATCGAATTGTTTAGTGCTTCTTTTTGGTAAAGAAAATGATTGTTCATAAATCACAGTAAAATATCAGGAGGATGTGATAGCACTAAAAATATCAGGGGCAGTGCTTCAGTGGTGATAAATCTTGGTCGATCTCTACATGTTGCTAGGACAGAGATGACTTATGTCCCTTGATTTTTGTTTGTGTCCGGTCAGTTGTACACGTGTGTGTGCAACACTTGAGCCTGAAGTTTGGAAACCAATAGATTGAGCCTTTCATTGCTCCGGGTTGAAATGACTGCTACAGCTCTATTTTCTGTTCTGCTTGGCTTGTGAGAAGACTTGCTGTGTGTTTGAGTATATCCATAGCAAATATGGTTTTGTGTTTCGTCTTAAACGCACATCTGTTGAAGAACAGCAAAGAAACAGTAGCTCAAATAGATTGCAGCTGCAGCAGCCGTCGTTTTCATTTTGACCGTGATTCAAGATAAATGCTTTTAAAATTACAGCTTTCTGAAGAAACCTTCCTCTAAAGGTTTTTCTCTCACTCCCTTTTTTTTTTTTTTTTTCCTGAGTGAGCTCATACATCATGTTTGTTAAGTAGACTGGTACTGACAGTGCAATGGAAGTAGTGGGAAATAGAGAAAAAGAAATGTAGCTTCTTACTTTTTTTAGGACAATGCAAACGTAGCTTTTTTCCCTGGACCTACATTTACAGTTTTCGTTTGAACTTGCATCAGAGAGATGGGACATAGCCAACTATCTACAGGCTTGAAAACTAGGCTGATAAGGAGAACAGAGTAGAACATTCAGCTCTGCTATAAAGAGAACCCAGCAGCATTTGTGGCTGCTGACATTGTTACAGCGAATATCCAGAGACTGGAGGGAGGCATGTTTGGAAACCTGTAAGCTTCACCAGAAATTTTTCTGACCTTCCCAGATTATTGCAGTCTCATTTTGCAAAACACATGGCTAACTTGTAGTGTAAAAGTAGGAAAAAGTGTAACATCTAGAAAGAGGGTTTTTCTTTGTATTTTGATATACAGTGTTCCTTCATGCAAATTCATAATACACGTTTGTTTGTGAAATACATGTAATTAAAGTTGGTCACATTTTCTTAGTTTCTTACTTCCTGTAGCATTGGAGATGAAAAAAAAAAATAAAAAAGGAAACTAAGAACTGTAAGTTGATGTGGATGATAAAAAATATGTTATTTACGAAGACTTAGAAATAGTTCTGGGGGAAAAGAAGTAGACCATTTTGATCAATGTTTTGGGACATCTGACCTTGCTAATGGTTGGCATAAACCAGGGCATACACAGAGGTGAGCAGGCAGTTGAGGTAGGCAGTGAACCATGCAGAATGGACCTCTGAAATATCATTATGCCCCTGAATATGTATTTTATGCCAGAGAAAACAAGGTTGTATCAGAAAAGGTCTAACCAAGTCTAATATAGTTTGTAGTTTGCACCCACAAGAACTTGCTGCATTAAAAGCAGTGTGTGCCTTTGTGTGACAGATAAACAAAACAGAGCTCTCATGTGAGAATAAAGCCTATTGAAAAGCCTTTTGATTTAGGTTTGTGGATAATTTCTTGAGACTTCTAAAGAAATTCTGTATGGCTTAACAGTTTTAAAAAATTACTGGGAAAAAAGTTTCTCATTGTTCATTAACAGGAAAGATGTTGTGCTAATTTATGCCACATGCAATGTCTGTAGGGTGGCTAAGGATCTAAGTCTCTGCATAATTTCACCCAAGGATATTAACTTCCCCACTGTGCCCAATTAAACCCATGCTCATGCTAATCTGAGAACAAACAGGATAAAATACAAACTTATTTCTGGAAATCTGTCTAAAGCAAAAAGTCATTAAATATCTCTCTAGTCTTTGGAGGACATTTACAACCGTTGTAATTAGTGACTAGAGCTTAGAAACAAACGTTAAGATTCATTTCTGTGCTATACCAGGATTTATTTCATGTAACTTCAACCATCAGCCCATCTAGGATTGCTGGTCAGTGGGAAGGAGGGGAGCCATTCGCGGGGACCCATGGGGTGACCCATCTTCATGGCGGTGGTGCTCTGATAATTGGAGCTTAAATGAGTAGCTTAGAATAGACATCTCACTTCCTAAAATGAATTTGATCTGTAGCAACTAATTTGCGTTGTGGGTGGAAGTTTTTAACTTCTTTGACTCTGTTTTTCTAACCTATGAACTGAGGACTGACTTTGCTGGTCCCTTGTCCTGCAACTAGAGGCTTTGCTGCTCTTCTCAGCCATAGTAATTTCACTAAGCTATAACCTCTTCTTGATTTTTCATCCTTCACTTCTGTGGTATTCATCAACAGTCATACTTTAGTGAGTCCCTCTGGTACGTGAGCGGGAGTGGAAACATCAGGGGAAGGTAGGATGGACATGTTGGGATGGACGTGTTGAATCAATGATCCTATATTGCTAAACTAAAATACAGCATCTCTCCCTATTCCCCAGGCGGAGCTCTAAAACATCGAGCTTTTGGGATTGTTTTTTTGCAGTGTACCTACAGCACCCAGCTCAGCAAGGTCTCTGGTTTGCCTGTGAGACACAGTGGTGTTACACAGGGTAAGGTGCTCTGGTCACAGATTTTTGCTTGTTTCTTGTGCTGAGCAAAACCCTGTGTTTCTAGTTACTGTCTGGTATTAAGGCAAAATCTGGTTCTGTGTTAACACAGAGAAAAAGAGTTATCTCATTCTCTGCATTTAAGACTTTGGCATGCTCATACACAATACCTAATCTGATTCTTACTTTCTAAAAATAGATCTCCCAAGCTCCAGCAAAGAAAGCTGCAATTTTGCCTTAAGAAAATGAGAGGCCAGACAAGAGTTTAGTCATAAATCCTTGTACCTGTGGTCTCGGGATGAAGGAGAGATAATTTAGTCTAAAATCCTGGGCTGAAAGCAGCAAAGCACAAGGCCCCAGATGTCACAAGATGCTGCTATCAATCCATCGATCTTTGTGAATCGCTGCTGAAGGATTAGTGCTCCTAAATCATTGCCGGGAGAGCTATCTAAGTCTCCTTACTCAGGCTCTGGGAGCCAGTGCTGGGTGAAAGCATTTATTTGCATTCACTCTTCATGCTCCTGGTTGCTGATTAAAAATTAACCCTTTCATACCATTTGGTGTCCATAGCCTGATTAGTCTGTAGAAGGGACCATAGGAAATTTAACGAAGTTTGAAATTAGGTAGTCTTTTTGTTGCTGAGTTTACGATTTTGCTTGCAGTTTGGACTTGGCTGAAGTCTTGCAGAGCAGATTGTTGTAAATTATTATGGAAGGCTCATTTTCCTGAAGCAGAACGAGCTGGTTACTAATGACAAGCTTGTTCAGCATGATTTTAGTGAAGTGCCTGAAAGCTATGTGGACAGGATATTCCAAATTACAAAAAATGCAGTCCAAGAGCCTCTGACAAACAAAAAGGGCTGCTTCCTAGGGTCACTTACTTCAACTTTGCCCAGAGTATTTTCATGCTTCAGAAGTGTTGCAGGTGCAAAATACTGTCAGATTGAGCCTTGCTAGGTTTGTATTTGGATGTGACTAGTTTGTCCTGAGCAGCATTCTTGCTGGTACAGATGGCACAGTAGTTATATAATATAATTTCTAGATGTATGCTTAAGATTGAGCTATAGATGTCTCGGTGCCTCTGAGGAGGTGTTCAGTGTGGTGTTCAAATGTGTATTTCATCCTAAGTACCCAACAGAAGTAATTTTCCGTGTTGCTTTGGTGTCACAGTAGAAGTCTATGCAAGAGTTTGGAAGACAAATCGTGGCCAAATCTTTAGCTGAAGAGAATCTCTAAACAGTCAGTATGGGAATAATCAATTATTCTTGCTTTGCTTGAGAAAAATGTGAGAGTTTGAGGGCAGTAGCTTGCTTAAATGTGTCCAGAGATGCCAAAGATACAAGTAACTGTTTCGATGCTGCTATCTTGCCTGGGCCAAATTACACTGATTTTTCTGTCTAGGTTGGATAGGGAATGTTTAGGTGAATTTTTGGCCATGACCTGGTTGTTTACAGTTCTAGGAGAAGGTACTAGGTTATCTACCTGCTCTTTACTGTCTAGATGCTCCATGGAAAGCATTAACCCTGACCTGATTAGGGGCAGTTGGACAGCGGCGTTAGCTGGAAAGCAATGTACTTCAGCTAAAAGAAGCAAGCAGACTGCTGTCAATTTTCAGCCTTTCATACAGAAATCAGACCAAAAAAGAAGAGAAGTCCGACCAAAAAAAAGGAATATGGAATATATTTGACTTTTTTCTTTGGAACAAGAACAGGATTGCATCTTCAACCAGTCTCACCTGCTGCCAATACATGCTTTTTCCTCAGTGGGACATATATCTTGGATAGGTGGAATGAATTATGTATGTCAGCTTTAAGCAATGCTGTATTAAGGAATTTTGTCTTTGTACTTTAGACCAATGTAATGAAAAGTTAAATATTAATATATTCTCAGAACTTTTCTCAAATATTTGTAATATGAGACAGTTAATTTAAGAGGCAGTGAACAGAGGTAAAGTTTTTACACTTGATTATTGTTATCATGTAATTAGAATAGTCCAAGCAATGCAAATTAAACGTTACCTAGTCAGAAGACATTTGCTAGATAGCAGCTGGGGAACTTTTATTCTGTGGAAGTCTTAGAAATGGGAGCCTCTGACATTTACAGGGTTGTAGGGTGGCAGCGATGTCGGTGCTGCTGGATGCATGCACCCAGTGTTTGAAATTTCACTTGTGTCTGCAGGTCCAGTGGAAAAAGTGACAACCGTTTTGTGTGTCTCTTATGGCAGAGTCTCCTCTGTGACTGATCCCACATAGGCTTGTGAGAAATGGTTTCATTTGCCCTTCTGACACTTTATGAGAAGGTGACCTCTATGGCTTTAAGTCTCTCAAGAGTCTTGGTTCCTATGATTTTCACCACCCCTTTCTCTTCTGTCTAGATGGCACTGGTGTTCATGTACCTTTTCAGGCCAGTAATGTCCCAAGAGAAGTGCCACCATGTCCCCTCTCTCAGTTTCTCTGTAGCTGCTGATAGGGAGAGGCAGAAATGGCACTGATGTGGCTTCTTATTTTTAGTATTTTCTGCTGTCATTGTTCATCCTGTGGGAATGTCAGAGGTCTTCCATTCTGGGACAGGTGTTTGTAGGTTACCAAGTGCATGATAAATGCCTTCTGCCAAATAGAGGTGACAACTTAAGCCTGGTTCACATGTTTCCATGTGAATGATCTTCAGTGTCTGGAACGTCACAGGCTTTAAACCATCCCTGCCTGCCTACATGTTTCCCCTCCCTACCTGTGCCCATTATTCTAGGCACTGTTGTCTGGTGGTTTTGGCTAGATGCAAGCTGGAGGTGACACCCCCCCCCATACACACACAGATGCCAAGATCTAGTAGGTGCCTTGCCACATAATTTACTCTGTCACTTGTAACCCTGCCTCTGCCACCACGGGTTTAGAGACCTGGGGAGGAGATAGACGCTTGTAAACACATCAGTTGTTAGACCATGATGGGAGGTTCAAATGCTGCCTGGCCTGGGTGACGACCTGCAAGCTCTCAGTATGCTCCCAAATTGTGCCTTTCCAAAGGGTGTTTTTAATTTGAGGGATCTACGTTTTAATTTGTAGCCATCTAATGGATCAAGACTGTGGCAAAACCTCTGGACTTTTTTTTTTTTTTTTGCACAGACTGTAGAAGAGGATTTGACTGAGGAGTGCTGTGTTCTCATGCGCAGTGCACTGAGAGTCTGAATAGTTTTCTAGAGGTCGTGCATGGATGCTCCTGTTTTGAGATAATTTAAGACCTGTGCATGTAGTTTCCATCTCTCTACGTATATATACACAGATGATAAGCTTTAAATTCAGTGGAACTGTTTATCTTTCTCTCCTTAGAAACTGAAATTTGGTGCCTAGTTAACATGCTCTTCAGACTTGCTATTAAATTAATGACTGGTGATTCCACAGATTTCAACAAGATGAGCCAAGCTTGCATTTTGGACAAATGATTCCTGGAGGTGGAGGAAAGGTCTTGTTATTACAGCTCTTGCATTTAAGCAACAAACTAACAATTCACTCAGCTGCTCACAGTCTTGGCTAAATTCAGGGTACTGCTGATTTTGCTGCAGTTGCAGTATTAACACTACTCTTTAATCATTAAAGGGATTGAATGCTCTTGTCAGCTGCTTCACACACTTAGTGTGCATGAACATGATATTTTAATCAGTTCTTGGAGCCATGCATATGCAGTACTTATCATTAGATTATAATTTACTGTAATTATGTATGGAGATCAGTCCAAGGCATAAAATGTAAATTTAGATATTTATGATGCTAATAAGATTTGGTGAAGATAAAGGGCTTGATTTCTTAATTTTCACTACCACAATAGTATGACAGTCTTACTAAAAGTGGTGTTAAAATTCGTATAGGTACAGTTAATGTCCATATTACGGTTTTCTTACTGCAGATTGCTATAGGTGAGACTCAGACCCAAAAGGTTGTGTCATTCACATAATGAAACACTGCCTCAAAGAAGCTGAGACAGTAGAGAACAGGTTGCAGGAGCCCTGAGAGGTGGTTGTCCACAGGCATGTTAGCGAGTGTTTTGAACTATATATAAACGTTCCTGATAGTTATTCATCTAAGGACAGTTCTGCAAAAGGTGTGAGTGGGATTTCTGCTGAGGAGAGGAGAATATTCCTCTTTCTTTTGGTGCTGCAGTTAAATTCCAGGCGCAAGTGTTTTCCAGGTGTGCACAGAGGTGCTGTGTACAGCTGCATCAGGGCATGATGTTCCTGACACTGATAAACAGGGAATAGAGTGCTATGTTGAGCTGCTGTGTTGCTATGCTAACTCCACAGTCGTCTTCTAAGGCTTTATTGAAAAAAACAAACCAATTAAGTAATATTGGGAATGATAAAAAAGATTTAATGGCTTCTGTGACTAAGGTTCTACGTTAGTATTTAGCTTTTGCTGGGGAGACAGTTGCTTTTTTTGCTTGTTTACATCTGAGAATCAAATCTTGCATGTTGTGCAAATAATTTAATCTTTATGGCTGTTACTGCTGCATATAAAGTGTGGATGTGTTGATACCTGCTGGCTAAGTAATACAGGAAGGGATACATTTGTGCACATTAGTGTTTACTGTATTTAATGGAAATGAAAAATGAAGTAATAAATTAGGGAATACCACACTAGAATTTTTCTTCATTTTGGAACAAAGCATCAGTGTTTCAGGATCCTGGTTAATGACAGTCTAACGACCTGGATGTGCTGAAATGTTGCCCTCTCCCTTTCAACCTGCTCTGGTGTTTTAAATGGAAATGATGTGGTTTGGCATTGACTGGAAGGCTTCATTTTGGAAAAATCTCTTGTAATGGTGAGGGGGCTACAAAATGATTTTTAAAGCATCCCTGGACACAGTTCCTTGTACAAGAGTATGGAGAGGCACGACAAGCAGGGATGTGACAGGCAGGAGTTTTGTAGTTGGAATGACTGTTGGATTCTTACAACCTCACTTCAGTGTTTTCTTCCTAAAACCAGTTCCAGGTACTGGAGGCTGATATTACTCATGCAGAATATTTTTAAAGTTTTAACTGTTCCAAACACTTTTTAAGTTAACTTTCAAAAAGGCACATTAGCACAAAACTGACAGAATTGCAGTACTTGGCTGCATGATTAAAAATGTTCGGAGAATAATCAGGTATTTAAACATGTAAATTAAAGTTATAGCCTCTAATGACATTACTATCCTAATTGTGAGGAAAATAGCAAGGAAAACATTGAGCCAGTTTGTTTACTGAGCATATATGTCTGACTTCTGCCACAAGACCCATGCAATCTCTCTTTGCTCAGGGGAAAAGTGGCATGGCATGTTATTAGATACCTTCAGTTGAAAAATAGCTGTGAAGTGAACGAAGGAATCTATTATATAGTTTCCAGATTGGAACTATATACAGTTTTCTGTGGTTCATACTGCTTGATGTATCAATTATGATTGCATATTAGCCCTCTGTATTAAAACACTACTTGATTGTATTCTCTGACTCTTGGCTCGTGGCCTGCAATATCATGTCTGCAAGTGGTGCAGCTCAGAACTGCTGCTATAGGACGCTGCAATAGATTCTGGTTACAAAATGTGGCAAGCGGTGATAAAAGCGTGCCTGACTGCTTAATGCCTTTGGATTCCCAGCAGGAGCATCTCTTCTTTGCTTTTGGTTGTGTGTTAATTAAACCTCGACGAGACAGATCTCCCCTTGCTGTGATGCCTGATGTGGGTGTCTGATTGCCTGATGCTCTTTCCGTAGTTAGCACAGCAAGCTGGGGGCAGAGGAGCGTCTGCAGAGAATGATGTGGGCCATGTGAGATTTGAAGGACAGGCTGTTTTCCTTGTGACTGTAGAGACTGGTTGGAGCTGAATACCTTCTTATGTTGACTCTTATGGCCACAAAGGTCTAACTCGAAACTGGTGATCTCTGTGCCTGCTCAGGTCAGTGTCTCTCCTGAAAATGCTTTATCATCCAAAATACTCCTTGATGAGACCTTTGGCAAAACCTTTGGTTTGAAAACCTGCTCGTCTCCGACTAGGATAACATAGCGTTTGTTGGGTTTTGGATCAGTCAGGTATTCAGTTGCAATATGTAGAGCGAAATATGCTTTGAGGCAAGAAGTGCAGCAAGGATTGACTGCATGTGCATTATGTAGTGCTGAGTGTCTGTTCTAGGAGAAACCTAAAAGTTAAGATAGAAGCTTTAAATTAGGTGTTTTAATATTAGGATCCTGTGTACTTCTGTATCTAGGTGGAGAGAGGCTCAAATGTTGCCTCTCAGAGATGCTGATGGTAAGAATCCATCTGACTCCTCCCTGACGATCAGAGAATCAGGTACCTGGCACTGCTGAAGGTTGTGTTGCTTAGGTCGCTGTGTTTGAATTTTTGTGCACCTGAGCTGGAAGCTGTTGGATAACAGCTTTTATAACAGAGGAAAAGAGGGGAACCAGAGAACTTTTTTTTTTAGTAACTTCAACAATAGATAAAGGATTTAGCTCTCAGACAATTTCTAGGGAAAGTAAATTGTCTTATGAATTAAGACACAACACTGACTAGAATCCCGTGATCTGTCAGAAAGTCTCTTCTTGCTCTATGTATTGCGATAGGTTACTGCTAACCAATGTTGCTAACCTGTATTAATTTCAATTTCCCCTTGCAGTAATGCGTAGAAATCCATTTGGGATGGACATTTGCTGCCGGAAAGGATCCAGAAGCCCACTCCAGGAACTATATAATCCCACACGGGTGAGTGTCTTGTGGCTATGATAAAACTTCCCAGCTCAGAGTACAAATACAGTCTCTCTTGAAGGTATTTTAATCATTCTTTTCTCATTTATGTGTAGTAGCTGCCTTCAGCTTGGAGAACTGATCCTGGGACGTGCAGAATTAGCCATAAAGTTCTACAGTTTGAGCTAAGGGCCCGATTTTTAAAGGTTTTTAGTTGTCTAATGATATGAACTCTTCTAAATTTTTTTCTTTGATATCTAAAAGTCTTAAAAGAGTACTTTTTATACCTAAGTAGAAGCCAAGGCATCATAATTTAATCTGTTGATCAATAAACAGAGTGGCAGGGTGGGGTGAGAGAATGCGACCTGATATACGTGAAGCAAGGAGTGTGACAAGAATTTAAATTGCACTAATAATACATTAATAAGTTTATATTACTTTAAAGAAGCCAGCTGCCCTTCCTGTCCTGTTCATTGCTTTTCTGGAGTCTAGGCAAACACAGTAGCTCATACTGTTCCTTTACGCTGTGTGCTCTTTAACACCTGACAGTCTTGGTGGGAGCTTAGGATAGTCTCAGCTAGAGTTGCCTTCTTGTGACAAGCAGTGCAGGAAAGCTACCTGAAATTTGTGTTCCCGTTTGCTCCTCTAGATCAATTTATTCCCTACATGTGGGCTGAATTGGCACATTCAGGATCAGCATTTCCTGTTGGCAGCTGAGAGGAAGTGCTGCCATTGAGAGAAAATGCCAGCTGACTATTAAACATATTTATTAAAGTTTAACAACCACCTATTATATATTTATCCATCAATGAATACATTGAGTTTTACTAAATTGGCTATTAAGGAAAGTGACTATCCCAATAAATCTAACTTGTTAGATTTAACAAGGCAGTAAATGTTTTAAATACTATTTGATTATGAAGAGACTCACTATATAGTGTGCAAAATGAAGTCTAAGGGATTTTAAGTATTTATGTGAAGAATTGACAGCAACGCAAAGATATGTGATATCTGTTATGTAGTGCAGTAAAGCTCCATTTGCTCAATAGCGTTGTTTTTATGAACATAGGCTGACTTTCTAATTCAATATGAATTCTGTGCATGGCTGGGAACATGAGTTTATCATACTAATATACTGTCCTTTATTGACCATTATGGGAGCTAGCACTGGGTAAATGGAAAGTGCATGTAAAAAGCCCTGAAGAGGAACAATCCAGTGCTACAAAGGAAAAACATTAGCATTTGCAGGTTAAATTTGAAGACTCTTTGCAGATGCTCAAGAAGGGTGGGTAAGGGAAAAGAGACTGGCTGAGTAATTAGCCTCTATGGGGTCTGCAGCATGTCAGTCAAAACCTCCGTGGGGTCTGCAGCGTGTCAGTCAAAACCTCCTTGCCCTTTAACATCGTTAAAGGCCATCCCATAATAAAGAAACAACCCCATCCAGCAAAGGGCTGTAATCCCAGAGCCCTTGCAAGCTTGCTCAACTGAAAAAATTCCTGAATTTCCTGAAGCAGGGGACACAGCTGGCAGCTCGTTCACTGCCTCTGCTTCCTTTCTGTGTGCTCTGACCAAGCAAACCATTAGCATCCCTTTCCGGGCTCGCCTGTGATCCAGCCAGAAAAAGGCAATGTTTGAGGAAGCGTGGCAGTTCTTGCAGCTGATGTTGAACTAAGCAGATGACATTCTTTAAGCCAAAGTGTTTCTATCAGCTTGCTGACATCCACTCTTACCAAGTTTCTAGGTTTTGTTTCTTTCTTTGTTCTTAGTTGGTGTTTGCTTGCTTTCTAAATGGGGCTTTGCATGCTGCACTCAATACTAACGAGACTGGCAATGTCAGACAAGCAAGTGTATGCATTTTGGGAAAACAGTACCAAGGAAAGGCAGTGAATAGAGGCTGCAGTAGAAGACATCAGACTGGAGATAACCCCTAGAATATTTCTTCAAATACATGGATCATCTTTCTTTTTCTTTTTTTGCCCAAAGAGATGTCTATCTTATTTTTCTTAAGGTGGCAGGTTAGAGACTGGTCTGTATTCTGGCAGTAGGGTGCTTGTTCCTCAAGAGTTCACCAGTAATTGTAAGGATGGGGGAATGGAGATCAGACCCCTAATCTTTCCTTGCTGAAGCAGTCATGATCAGCCATTTGTAAAGTTAGCTCAGAAGTCAATATATAATAAACACACGAGAAGACAAGGCCAGGTTGGATGGGGCTTGGAGCAACCTGGTCTAGTGGAAGGTGTCCCTGCCCATGGCAGGGGGGTTGGAACTAGGTGATCTTTAATGTCCCTTCCAACCCAACCCATTCTATGATGACATTTTTGGCCAGAATTTCCCTCTTACTGATCTAGGAAATGAAAACACCAGTTAGATATTTAACTCTTGACCATCAGCACCTGTTGAGCTCCTGGTGTTATGAACCCATGTTTTTCTCCTGGGTGTCGATGGCTCTGTGTACCATCACAGGAACTCTTCGGTGCTCAGTTTAGCTGCCTCAGAGGAACAGTGGAGCTGATCAAGCAGGTATTTGTAGCTCTCCTTGTAGTTCAAAGGAATCTGTGTAATTCAAACAGCAGACTTAGGCTGCTGAAAAGATGCCCTGCAGCTGTGGCTCTGGATTACTACAAGCTAGGTACAGTTGTGATTTTTTTTTTTTAAGGCTAGGAAGCTTTAAATATTTACTGTGTTCATGTGCATGTTTTTTACATGATATAGTATAACAGGAGAACCCAACTATGGCTTGCCATCCTCTGCTATAGAGTATGCTGTACATTTCACATGCTTCAGGTTTCCTTGCATAGGCAGCAATGTGCAACATGACTGCGGCTGCTGCTGTTCTGGGAATATCCCCAGGACCTCCAAGAAAGGTGGGCAAGGGAGGGGGCTGCCTGCTTTGGGATGGTATTAAGGGCCCATACGTCCTTGCATGCAGTGTACTCCTGGCTGTTCCCTGTCACGGGAGATGAGAATTTGGCCACAAGAATGTGTGTCTATATGAGAGTAGGTGCCAGACAGGGTCAGTACTCTCTCAGATTTAAAATGCTGTAGTTTAATCTGAGTAAGGTTTTTCTGCTGTGTGTCCAGCATCAGGTTGAAGTGCCCTCATAAAAACAGATGGAGACAGGTTGATTTACACCAACTAAGAATTTGACTGTGGGTATTTACTATGTTGACATATAACAGCCTCTCTGATCCTGCGCTATTTTATTTCCTTCTATGGCGTTGTTTGAAGATGCCATCATTGGTCTCATGAATCTCTTTTTGGCGTGGTCAATGATTGTGAAAAGGAAAGAAAGGGAAGGGAAAGGAAGAAAGAAAAGAAGAAAAGAAAATGGAAAAAAAAAACAAAACAGAAAGATTTGGCTTGAGTAAATTCACAGGTAGCAGTGATCTGGAGGTGACTGAAAGGCTGGTGTTGGTGGCTCATAGGAGCTGAACGTTAGAATAGCAGTCAAACTTTCAGTGGACTGATCATAATTGTTCATATATTTGGTGGAGGAGGAGAGGATGAATGGATGGAGATAGCACTGAATTAAGGCTAGAGGAAGTGCCTGTGACAAAGCCCATGTGTTATTTATGTCTTAGGTGAGTGTCTGACCTTATGATTATTGTAAAAGAACGAACAGCGTTTTTGCTCTTTTGCCTGTTGTACTAGAGCAGAATGTGAGAAGTGCATTTGTCTGTGGACAGAAGATTTCTTCTCTAGGGCTTTCACTGCAAGATTTTTCATGAGTGCTAATATACCGTGAGGAAAAGAAAATTCAATAGAACTGGATTTACACTGAGTAAGTGCATTTCCAGGCTGTGGGCTCTGCATACATGGCAGTCAGTGTGCAGAGCATGTCTTTGAGACCCTATTATCTTTTTTTTTCCTGTTCATTTTTGGTGGAGGTTTAATAATAAGGTGCAGAGGTACCTGCAGCAAATTTTGAGGGCTGAAATGGACCATTTCTTTAATGAGTTCATTACAAAGCCAATTTGGATCTGTATTAAGCAGACTTATTTTTCTTCACACATGGTTGTAAATGGAAGGAGAAAGAGGATTCAACACAGAGCAAGCAGCAAAGGAGAGTATCTAAATGTAACTGAACACAGATGAAGAGCCTTGCAGGAATGTGACATAAGCTTGCATTTTATCTTGGGTGGGTTTTTTGTGTGGAAACCCCAGGAATTTAAGAATATGGGTAAACAAATAATTGCAAGACCTGTTCTTAGAAGACAACGTGTACAACTGTGTCTTGTAATTTGCATGACTGTGTACAGCCCTACTGCTCCAAAAATAACAGAAAATTGTGGACCAGCCCATGAGCTGGAGTCACTAGAAGTTCAGAATTGAGCAACATCATACTTGAGGCTTACACACTTTAGTGGTTAACATTCATCAGTTTGGTGCAATGAATGTGCTACTGAATTACAAGAAATTGCAAACCAAAATAGACCAAATGTTGTAGGAATGGGAAATAATTGCATGTTTCAAGTTAGAATTTGTCTTCCAGTTGTCAAGATTAAAATTGAATTATCATTAAATACAGGCTGCATCATTGTTTGATGTATCTATCTAGACTGCTGAGAGGAACACAGGGACACAGCAGAGATCCAGTCCTGTGTCCATTAGGATCCAAATCCAAGGATGAGTTTGTTTCAGTTTCTAGTGATTATTGCCAGACTTTAGTTCATGAGTCCCCACGGCTATTTCACTGAAGGTCATACTGTTTGCCATTGGCTAGTTGCCTTTTCAAACACATTTCTTTTTGTCAAGGGGATGTATTTCTAGGTGGCTGCTTTTGGTGTAGTTGGAGCCAGGATGTCTAGTGATTTGCTAAACCTGGTGAGTCAGAGCTGTGGACCTTGTGTTGCCTTTGCATTATGAAATTGTATTAGATTGCTTTGGAGCTGTTGCCTTGCAGACAGTATTTATACATCCTTAGTCACCTCAGGTCACAAATGCTCCTTTTTGGGAGCTGCCGTGTGATTATCTGTAGCTTAGGCTGCCAGACAATTACTGTATCAATCAAAAATGGGGAAAAAATGTAGGTCTCCAAAGTTACTAGCCAATTTCAGTAAGACAAGAAGATTACACCAATGCTATACACTGATTTATCTCCCATTTTCACATATATATGTCCTGTGTGCTGAATTTTCTCCTAGGGACAGCAATACAGATATCCCGATGTGAACTTTACAGTAGGAGAAATAGTGTAGATTATCTAAAGAATACGTTATCTGTTATTAGATTATCTAAAGAATACATTTGACTTTATTGATGCTTTGCAACTGATTTGAATAGTCATAAATATGTATGTGACCTTCTTGAGGGCAAGAAGTGGCCCAAAAGTCCTACTAATAGTGAAAACATGTGTTGTGTGATTGATGCTGATCTTTGTGGGCAAATCTGTGCAGATAATAACATGTGGTAAGTGCAGCTCCTAATCATACTATTGGATTGATCATAGATTAAGAACTTCGTAATGGAAAAGATACAGAATGGAGACATAGGGAAGAAAAGTAAATGTTCAATGACAAACTTCAGGTACGCACTCCTGTTGATAAACAACAACTTTATATGTAATTAGCCTCGCTTGCTGCAGCAAAATGCCTGCTGATGAAAGGAGCTAATTGATTTATTCCATGGATGACTTCTTATGCAAAGACATTACTTACTGTCGTGCTTGGAAGTTGTAAAACAGCAGCTGGCCTGGGATGAAATATTACATTAACCTTAGCAGAAAAATTGCACTATTGAGAATGCTTTGTTATTAATTACTGATTACAAATGATAAGAGCCTGTTTTAGATGCTGGGGAAATTACTTGGGGAGGGGAGGGTTTCAGGTACGGTGTGCTTCATAGATCATTTGTTGTGACATGATGGATGCCTTTGTAAGTCAAGAGGAATTAATCAGACAAGTATGTACAGTAACTACCAGCACTCAAGGCCAGAATTATCCCCAGGACATGCTCATTCAAGTTACTGCAGTGCATCGGGATGAATTTTTGGGCACCTGTGTTTAATAAAAGACTCGTTACCTGCATGAAATGAAAAAATATAGTTGTCACTCAAAATAGCTCAGATTTCCCTGATAGAAAAAGGAGCACTAGAGACACCTTTTTAATTTCTCCAGTCCTTGGCTCATATTTTATTATTTTGAGAGCGTATGAGTTTAAATATGAAGGCTTTCTGGAGTCATGGAAGTATGAGAAGAAAGATTTAACAATACAAGAGACATGGCCAAACCCAAAAGGATTGTATGTGTTGGAGGGGAAAGAGGATAGCATGGCTTTCAGAACTGGGTGCCTGTATGCAATGTTAGGGGCTCCCTGTTAGACAGGCACTTGGGCAGCTGCGTGGAGAGAGGACCTGGGCTCCAGCACTCTGCTGACCTGGTGCCGTTCAGCAGCTTTTTGTGTTTAATTGTCTCCAAATCATTTCAAGGCCAGGCTGGATGGAGCTTTGAGCAACTTGGTCTAGTGGAAGGTGTCTCTGCCTGTGGCAGGGGGGCTGGAGCTAGATGATCTTTAAGGTCCCTTCCAACCCAAACCACTATGATTAAATTGGGCCTCTGGTGACCTGAACCATGTTGGTTTAGTCAAATGCTTGCTCTGAGTTGAGTAATGTTCAAATGAGGAAGCTGCCGCTTCCTCTGCATTAAATTCCTTTCTTTTCCTCCCCTCTTGAAAGTTATATACCAAAGACCTGGATAATTGTAACTCAAAATGCAGGAGGATGTGGCGGTTTGGAGGATTGGGAAGCAAAGGGCAGTCAGAGAATTTCAGTGTTTGCAAATAGGTGTAACAAGCACAGTTTTCTGCCACTGGCTCTGCAGAGGCAGAGTGCATCCTTTCTGTCTGCACTTTAAGAAGTGCTCCAGCATTGCTGGCTAAGCAGCTGTATCCCAGTATTCTCAGCCTAGACCTTCTAAACTATGGCCCCTCTTGCTTATTCCTGGCACAGGTAGTTTTCGGGCAGCTTTCTCCATTGTGTGAAGGCTAGCAACTGTGTTTGTTTAACTGCCTTTTCCCTCCTGTGTTTTTTTGGGTTTTGTTTGGTTTGTTTGGTTGGGTTTTTTTGTTTTTGTTTTTTTTTGTTATCAAAGTGTTTTCTTTATGCAGCAGAATTGTAGCCCACTTGCAACAGGGCCAGATGATCTCTTTAAATCCAGAGAGCCCAGCTGCAGCCTCTCTCCCTGAGGGACTGCAATGTATCCCAATAGACATAATTATGAAAATAAGAGAATACAGACATAAAACTTACTGACTGGTACTTGTAATTCTCATTCAGTATCTAATATTAAGGAGAGGCAGAAGTAATTGTTAAATTTGCAACTAATTTCAAGAGTTTAGATTTTCCAAGTCCCATTTTCACAGGCTTAAACTGTGACTGATGTAGCACCTCAGGTCCTATAAACTGATCTGTAATATTCATTGATATTATAGGTAATATTGATGTGTATTATTCACTCACTTTTTATCTCTGTACAACATAAATTAACCTCAATAATGTAACCAGCTGCACCTTACCAAAGCTTTGTTCAGTGAATGTGCAATAATCTGCCTGTCTGTTTATGGAGAGAGATTCAGGAATGTTTCTCTGTAAATGTAACAGACAAAGCAAGATTAAAATACTGCCCCTTGAAAGATGTGGCCTTGGAAGCCAGCATGCCTTTTGGGACTACTGTGCTAAGGAAGTTCATGGTACTGCAGGGAGTCAGCCTGTAGAGCTTTTGTACAAGTGTGTAAATCATTAAATCAAGCACAGATTATTTAAGGATATTTTCCAAGCAAGTTTTCTTTTTGTTGAAGTTTGTGGGGAGGTACAAGGTGGGTTGAGCAGGGTGCTGCAGTCCAGTCCATACTGCTGGCTTGGAGCAGCATGCTGCCTCTCCTGCAGAGCTGCACCCACACGGTCAGGGACAGGGCTGAGCAAAATGTTGGCTGGAAAATAGGCACTTTGGGAATGGCTGAAACTAACTGTGAATTTGGGCTGAGTTCTTCCAGTGGTGGTAGCTGGTAAACACTTGGGTTGACTTGGGATTAATCTCACAGGGGTGGGTGGGTTAATGATGGATTTGAGGTGATTTGACTGTGCATCATCACACATTTGGCAGCAGGGTGCTCAAATCACAGGTGACACTGTGCACACTCCTATTTATGCGTGGTTTTCTGCCAGTCTGAGTCTCCATCTGCAGAACGTAGGGGCTCTGCTCAGCTCTCTACCTGATCTACAGGTGTGAATCTGCAGAGATGCTTTTGCTCTGTTGCTGCGCACTTTCTAGCCCACATAGGGCTCGGCCTCTGGAAAGAATTCAGGGGCTCTGGGAGTAATGCTAAAAACGTACACAGTGTGCACATACAAATATGTGGGTGTGTATGTTTGGGAGTAAACTTTACACCATAGAAAGCTTTGCATTGACAGGATGGTGAAGGAGCGTGATGTATACAGCTGGGTCATGTCCAGCTCCCAGACACCCTCATAGGGCTCAGTTATGCTGCATGCAGGGTGTCTAGCTGTACGGACAGCAGTGAGTCTGTCGTTTTCTCTGCAGCTGTTTTTATCTTTACTTCATAGAAACTTGGGTTAATAAACTGTTGCTGAATTTGCAGCTGTGTGCGATGGTGGGGTTAAGGTTATCTCCTTGCCAAGCCCTACTTTTCTGTTCTTGCCATTCCTCCTTGCCATTTCCTGCAGCCCTGAAGTCGTCTTCTCAGCCTGATGTCTTCAGCTCTGCTCAGTCTCCCTCTCCCATTCCTACCTTTTATTTTACAAAAACAAGGATATTTTTACATGAATTACTGTACAGGTTTACAGCCATGGCTTTATCAGAAAGTGGTGGAGCCAGACACTAAGAGAACAAGGGTGGACAGCTGATGGCAAAGCAGATAGAGGAGAGACTTCTCCCTCTGAAAATTACACTTTTATGCATTTGTTTATTTTTAGTTGACTAATGCAAAAATAAACCAAGCAAAAGAAAAGATTTTTTTTCCTGTCTGCTGGTGAAGAGAGCTCAGTGTCGTCTTTTGAGTTTATAAAGAACAGTATTGGTTTTAATGGGAACGTAGAAAAAAATCTTCTATGTCAAGAAAGTAATGGCAGGTCTTGTTACTGTTATTATTAAAAATGGAGAGAACTAGAAAACAAGCAGTGCAGGATCTGTGGTTTCACCTCCAACAACCTCTAAAGAACTCATGGGACACTGAGATGTAAATGCATCAAAGGGCTTTGTTTTCTAAAGGGGTGTAACAGATCACTCTGTGCATCATGCTTACAGTCCCTGAATTACTGATATGCTGCTGATATGTAGCAGACTGGTGGGGTTTTCAAGCATCACATCCATGCCTTGCACAGAGTATCATGTCCTGGTCCTTTTTGACAGAGCCACTTCAATTTTCACTTGGGCTGTTAAGTGAGTTGCTGTATAAAATATTGACGCTGAAGGAAGAAAACTGCCTTTTTACCCAAGCGTAAATGATCTTGAAACAAAATACATGGGACAAAAGAATGATTTCTTAGGCAGGCTTAATGAATAATTGATTTCTGCTTCTTATGACATTATCAGTGTAATTAAATCAGTGGCTAAAGAAGTAAGACAGAAGGTATCATCTGCTAAGACACCAAATCTCTCTATCCGACCGTTGGCAAAGTACTGCCATCTGTTATTAAAGGCTGTCCTGCAGTCATGCAGGTTCAAGATCTGTCTTGTCACTAACAAGTCAATCTTGTGTAAGTACCAACATGATAAAAATCCATGTATTCCATCAGTTATCTGCATTTAAAACTAACCTAAATAAGCTTCCTTGCTTCCCTGCCAAACCTGTTCCTGCCTTTGGAAGCTGTACGTTGAAAGGATTCTTGCTTTGTGCAGACTGGCTTTGCGCAGCGTATGTGGGTATTGGCATGTGTCTCCAACGGATCTGTCACAGAACTGCTGGTGGTCACTAACTTGGGTTGTTCAACCAAACATCAGAAAATGGTGGCTTTTGCTCCGTTAAGAAGTATGTTGAAAAATTGGAGAGGCCTGAGGAATAAGAATAGGGATGGGAAAGTGGTCTGGATGCAGCTGGGCTTGGCCAGCATGTATATATATCTTTAGAAAGCATGCTTACATGGGACTGCTATTTCATCGCATGGAGGCATATTGTTTCTTCTGTGTTGGAGACATAGGCCACAGAGGGTAATTACAGAAGCCAAAGATAAAACTAAAGGAGAGACCTCAGCCTGCAGCTGGAGACACTGTAAGTAAACCACTCGTTTAGAAATTAGAGTTACAGATTTATTACAATTAACAGCTACTGTTGCTTTATTCTTCAAAAATAATTCTGAGAAGCAGCTTCTGACTTTCCTCTGACATCTCCTGGACACCACAAGGGTCTCTTGGAATAAAGCACTCCCTTGTGCATTCTCACCATCATGGACATCAGCCTCAGATCCCTCATACACTGAAGTGCTAGACTGTTTCACCACAAAGCTAAAAGTCCACATGGAATAAGAAATTTAACTTGCTAGGTCAGTGTGTAAGTGATGGAATGATCTGATGTCTTTTGAAAGTCAGCAGAGATCTTTTTGCTGGCTTTTGCAGATGTTGGAACAGCTCCTTTTATCACATGTAAGAAGAGTCTCATCCAGTGGCTACTGAAGTCAGCAGAGAGACTCCCCTGTTCTTACTTGCCCTGGGGTCAGTCCCTCAGTTGCACAGACTTAAGGAAATGCTCCATTCACATTGTTAGCAGCTCTGATTGTGTTATAAATACTACATTGAGCAACTGGTCCCGGAGAACTAACATCTGTTCAGTGATACTCAGCCATGCTTACTGTAGTCTGTGTCTCTGAGTGTGGGAATGTTAATGCTTTCGTTGAATCACCATAATGATAATACAGTAATCATCACCATGTCAAAGCCGCAGCGATAGTGGCCTGGCAAGGGGCAGTTCTTGTGTCCTGCTGTGCTGCAACTATGTTCAGCCAGTGCTCTTTTATGAGCTCGTTTGCTCGATGAGAACACCCTACATTTTACTACTGGTTTTGCCATTAGTATTTTTTGTCATCAGCTCGTTATGCGTCTGATTCTACACTTGTAAAATGAGTTATGCCTGTTTATCCATTTCTCGGGGGCATATCAGTGGTATAATTATTGTCTGCATAGTGTTTTGATTGTAGGAAATGACAAATATAATTACTGCTTACAAGTTAAATTGTGTATCTACCAAAACTACACAGCTACCATGAGATGTCTCTTAAATTCCTCACTTACTTGAAGGCAAGCCAAGTTTTTCCTCGTAGCTACAATTAACGTATAATCAAGATGTACCCGTTTGGTTTTCTGCTATATAACATTGTCACTGCAGCATCCACTAGTATATACCAAGTCTGAAATGTTTGCCTGAATGACATCAGGGAGAGTGGCAGAGGCCTTTATAGACCAAAGGCAAACTGCCTGCTCGTGCACAGATATGAACGTGCATGTGTGCATACCCCAGCTGCTGCTGAAGTCCATGAATTAGGGATGTGCTCAGTCCTGACAACAGATTTTGTACCGGTCTTGAAAAGTGATGTTTTTGTATGCCAAATGCTTTATTATGCATAAAAAATATGGACTAGTAAAGCTGAATTTTGATTCCACAACATGTATTTGCATGACTGGGTATGGTTGGCTTTCTGTACTCCAGCTGCCGAGCTTTGAGCTAAAACAAGTAATTCTCAATGGGAAGAGTAATTGTTTCAGCTCAGAATTAAGTGGCTAATCATTAGGAATTCAATTGGCATGAAGTGCACAGCATTAATCATGATACACTAATGCGTCATCAGTGTGGATGTAGTGTGTGCTCCACTGAAATTTGCTAATTAAAAAATGTGGCTTTTATTGGAAAGGGTTGATGTGTGCTCTGTTGTTAAGCAAGATATGGGAGTGTCAGTCCCGGAGAACCAAGAGGTTTTAAAGAGGTTGTGCTGCTGTTCAGAGCATGCATTAGTGAGGACTGAAATACTTAGAAAAGGTACCTTTTCTTCTGAAATCTGATACTACGGTTGACACTAAAGATGTAGCTTGAACAAAGTAGTGTGTATGCCCTGAGTGTGCCTTATGCCATGACAAGGGCGTCCCAAGTTGCACCAGGAGTGCAGCTGGGTTTCTTGGAGCTGGCACATCTCTATGAGGGGACAGAGACGCTCATGCTTGGGATAGACCTGATCCACTGTGGAGGGGAGGACATTGACACCTGACAACTTTCACCAGCACCCTCAGACCACAGAGGCATTGACCAGCTGTGATCTGCACCACAACGGGCTGCACTGGATTTCTGTATCACAGTCCTCAGGCTAGAGACCAGAGTTCTGCACCTGGGGCTGTCTCTGCACGTTCTTGCTATTGCCTATGTTATCCCGAGATGTTTTTGATCAAAAATCTGATACAATAACATAATGAATGATGCTGAATATTAAACTGAATAGCATCTGGTTTATTCTTAATAATTTCAGATAAAATGTTGCTATTTCCCTGTATTGTGGAAAATTCCCTAGTTGCTAACCAGCAGTTACTGCATGTCTCTGAAACAGAATTATTCATTGTATTCATTTGCTTTGCAGCAATGCAAGCTCCCGTGTTGAGAATTAAAAAGTCTCCTATGTTTAACGCCTGAGGGCACAAATGTAACCTGTTTAAATATCATTCTTCAATTATCCTTTGAATCATCTGCCTTCCAACTCTTCCCAGACTCCGTAAAATACCCTTCTGACTACCTATCAAAAAAATAGTACATCTGTTCTTTCAGTTCATTTCCCTAAACTGTAATCAAGCACTGTCTGTGTAATAAAAATGAAAAGAAATGTCTAGCTGGAACAGCATTCTTCACTTTTATTATTGAAAAATGCATTAATGTTCCCTTATCAAATATATCCATTTAACAAATCATTCCATTTCCTTCCATCTTCACCTTTTTTTCTAAAAAAAGGCACAGAGAGCCATTCTTTGCTGATCATAAAGGCCAAGCTTGATTTGTTTCTTATGCTATAATTTCATGAAACCTAAAAATGGATTATGGCAGATAGCCTGTTGACCTCTCTTGTTTAAACAGAGCGAAAATACTATAGGCCGCTACTGTAAGTGGTCTAAGTTGCCATTTATATTAAAGCAGCATAGCATAGGCTATTAGAGGAAATTATTTTTAGGCATAGGGTTAAAGCTTGTCTTAGGCTGGAGTCTTGTGTCCAGCCTAGCTTTGGCAATTTGGAGGCGTGATTCCTTCAGGTTTCTGGTGGTTAAGTCTCAGGGACAGGGATTCAAGCACTTTTGGAAGTGCTTCCTTTTCTATCTATTTAGAGGAAAAGAAACAGAGAGAGCACTTCAACTACTCAGCTTGGAGGCTTATTTCCCGCGCCCCCCCCCAGTTGTTGTAGAGGCTTTATGAAGTTCCTAGAGTTGGCAGAGGGATGCAGACCAGGTGTCTTAGTCTGCCAGATCCAAACAGTGTCATTCTGCATCCACTTTTGCTCACTTTCTACTGGCACAAAGGTTCCAGCAGGTTCAGGGCAGCAGAGGGTTGACGTGGAGCAGCCGTGGCCAGGTGCCTTCGTGTGGTTCCTTGCAAGGCAGCAGCAATATCTAGACATGCGCTGAGCGAGGTTTGATTTTGGGTAGATTCCAGCCACATCTTTCCAGGTGGGATCTGTCCAGCTGCAGGAAATGGCATTCTGTGATCCAGCTGTCTAAGATATGAAGAGAAATGGTGAGCATCCAACTTCCCCAGCAGCACAATGCAGGCTCCCCGGTGCTCTGTCCCAGTGCTGGGTGAGCTGGGAACTGCTGCTGTGCTGCAGCAGAGGAAGCTGAACAGACCAAATGGATCAGAGGGTCTCCTTCAGTGGTAGCCAAGCACCATTAAAAAGCTGTGTATAATGCCCAAGGTCTGTTTAGCCCAGGAAGGCAGGAAAAATGTATTGGTTTTAAGAACTGTAATTAGAGGTAGTAGCTTGGTGGTGGTTTTCCCAGAAGACTAAGATACCATGGATTTTCTGTGATTCCCAAGTGCCTAGGATGTAGACACTTTGAAAATCTTACTCAGGGGCTCTATAAGGCAGTTGGATCATGCATTGACATCAGTCTTGGTGAGCACCCAGCGATGTCAAAAGCTAGACCTGGGGTTTAGAGCAATCAACAGCTTCCAGGGTGGAAAAAAGCCTGTGAGCAGTAGAGCTGTTGCATGCTAGTGTGTGAAATGCTTCTTCAGGTTGGTGTGGAAGCAATGCACACAGTCATAGTGTATATACTTTCAGTAAAGTGGAGGCAATTGTATGTGCGTATTCAAGGCAGTATTCGTCTTCATGCAGTATTTGGCTTTTGTAATTACTAGCATTTTGCTTTTCCTTCAAGTACCGAGATCCTGAGGAAAACACAAGGTCCTTTAAGTCTTGCTGCTTCCCCAGGGATACAGATGGTGCACACTCGCTGCTTCTCCAGGGATATGGATAGCACACACTGTGCAAGCAGTAGGATTTTGAAGCTGTTTTTTTAATTTTGAAACATCACACGTGTACTTCCTTTAATGCGTCTGTAAAAAAAAATCACACAAAAAGAAAATAGTTGTGGGAAAAATAATATTGTGGGGAAATGAATAGGTATTTTTGGCCACTAGCTTCTAGTAGAATTTAAAATCCATAATTATTCAGCAGCTAACGAAAATAAAGCCATAGTAGGAAAAAAAAATAATCCTGCTGATATGCCCTTTTAGAACAGAGCTAACATCAATAATTCTTGCTTTGTGCATTAAGTTTTAATGTGTAGACAGGCACTCTGTGCATAGCAGGGTGTCTATGGAGTCATCAGTGAGAGCTAATAAATGCCTGTCATACGAAGAATACATTATAGAGAGAGCCAAGTTAAGTGAATCATTTAGTTACCATTAGTCATTTTTCATTAATATTTTTAACTGCAGTATTATCCACTACGCATTACACAGGATAGAGGGGATAATGTCTGTAATGTGCTTTGTCCTGAAAACAAAGGTTTATTCCGAAATCTGTGGTGGTGGGTCAGGATCAAAATGAGTGTTTCAGCTGTGATCTTGTCAGTGTCCTTATTTTTATTTAAAACTATAGAAACCCAGATGGGAAAGGAAAGAATTTCATCATATGGCTTGGCATTAACCAGCACTCACCATTTACATTAATGGCAATTGAATAGTAATAACTGCTGGAAATGGAATATCCATAGGCATGATTAATACTGGGTATTAAAAATAACATTGAGAAGGGAATTTCCACAGTAGGAAACACGTTATTCCAATCCGGTGTGTCCTGGTTCAGTATTTGCATCTGCTGCTGCGATCCTGTCCAGCTGTAACCTTTGAAGCACAACCAAACTGGGACCAGTGGGGACAGAGGTGGAAGAGCACCAGGGCTGTGACACTGCAGGTCCTGCTCCAGTCTCCAGGCACTTGCTTGAGGGCTGGATAAAGCTGTGTTCCTGATAGTCTCTTAGCATAAAAGAGTTACAAGAATAAATATGTTTGATCTTACTTATGCTTATAAATTTTTCCCCAGGATAACATACCTCTGCTAACTTACACCTTTTCCTTTTAATATGTTATTTTTCATCACTTTTTTCTTCTAAACTCCCAGATTCTGTATTATATATCCCGAAATAATGGCATGGTTGGGCATGCATGTGAAGATGTATCCTTCCCAAGATGCTGAGCAGTTAACAGATAGAGTAGGAAGTACACACTTTTGTTTGTGTTATACAGGGGCTTGTCAGCATGGATTTAGGATTACTCCCAACTTTGCGTCGTTCTGAACTTACATCAATACTGTTCCACTTGTAAAACTACTCTCCAGTAGCCACAGAGGCTCCAAAGAGAGAGGGAAGAAATGAAAACAAAACTGTAGAAACTCTTACAAATTATGTTATTTTTTCTCAACTATAACAAAATCGAAAATAAAGTTTGATGGTTCAGTATCTCTGAAAGCTAGAAAGGGACATTGTAATTCTCTTTGGAAAAATGAGACATTGCCTTTTAAAGCATCAAAAGCTTTGATGTCTGCTTTTGATTGGTTGTGAATTATCAGCTCCAAAACATGTAATTGTCTTGGAACTAGAATTTGCACGTATTCCAACTCAGACTAATATTATCCAGTGGGAAATTATTTCACACTGCAGGAGGATATACATTTTTTTCTTTGTGAAGCAAATGACCCTTGCTACTATTATCTATGTAAAGTGTCCCAATTTATTTAATTATATATGTTCCACATATATCATTTACACATAGGTATAGATGTGATTTTTTTTGTTTTCTGAAGGATGCTGAACTGTCAGATGTGGATTTAACTACAAATCAGGTATGTTACAGCTTCTGCTGCTGTTCTCCAGGGACGGTCACCCTGGGGAAAAAAGAACAGTATCCAGCCATCAGGTTTTTGCAACATTTTTTGTGACTGCCAGGTAATGTTGTGCCTTGAGGATCAGGACGTGTGTCCACGGTGAGTGTGACGGCAACCATGACATTTGCGCCTGCGCACCACTGAATGACTCCTGAATTTTAACACTGTATCTGGTGCAGAAATAACCTTTGTCTACCACTTGATTTTAGAGTAAGGTTCATGCTGGTGTGACCCAGCTACTGGGATGTCAGACAAGCACTGTGGCCCTGTGGTGCAGAGTAGTGATGAGGACATGGCTGTAAATCTTTGGGGGAAATAAATTTAAGGGATGCCATCAGGGTGTAGACAATTTGCATACCAGATGAATCTCAGGAAAACTGATTGGGGCATATAAGTATTCCACCTTTCTGGGCTGTGTCTGTACACTGATTATCTAGCACCAATAGCTTCCTTAATGAGTAGAAATATTTCACTGTTTCACATTCTCTAGGGCTTAATTTTTGTAAGTGAACTGCTGATTCAGTTCTACCTCAAAAAATAACTCAATTTGGCAATAATTCAAGGCTAAAAATGTGAGCTGTAACTGCCTGCTATTTATCAAACAAGCGATTACACGGAACAGTGCATCATTCCATCAAACAATGTTTAAATTCTTCTAATTGTGTTTTATAAAGTAACGTCTCCTGGTTTTGTTTTTGTTACTCAGCAGCTCCCAGTACTCTGGCTGTAGGCAGCCTGGGACTCATCAGAAACTTCTGGCAGCCCACTGAGATGGCTCTTCATGATAGCATTTTCTCCTGGCCTCTGCAGGTTTCAGAGGGTCAGGGCTGGTCAAGAAACGCTAATGTGTTTTTGTTGCTACTGAGCTTATCGATCCCGTAGCTAGATTGAATCATCCGGCTGGGTCTTGATCTGCTTTCTGTGTCCTTTTCCTCACTTGGCAGCCACTTGGCACTAAGTGTATTACTGGAGTATTGCTACCCAAGGTCCCTTATATATCACGTTCATACATCATCTATATATCATCTGTACTTCCTCAGATCTTATGTAGAGAGCTGCAGGAATTTACATTAGAGCGTAGATTTTGGCCTTCAGGCTTGGATGGACTGATTTGTCCTCAAAGACCACTATAGCATCTGTACACCTTGAAGGCCAGCATATGCCTTCATTCAGCCCCATCTTCGGTGACACTCACGTTATTCATTGCACTCATGTAGCCAAGCCTGCCTTCCTCTTGGCTCTGATAAAGTGAGCCGGCCATGGAGTTAATTGGTGTTTGGATGGGATCATCACACTGTGGCAGTGGCGAGAGGAGCCTGTGCTTCTCTCACGTGCTCATTTCTGAAGCCGTGGCCCCAGGACAGAGGTGGAGGTGTGTTTTCTAGGATGGCTGTAAATAGTGTTTCAGGCAGCCGGCACTGTGGAGAATTTGAAGACATAACTCAGGCATAAAATAGCTGCTGTATAAAAATGTTAAATATGTGGGTCGTGTTCTTTCAGCTGATGCCAGGAAGGGCTTCTCGAGCCTCTCCTTTTGAAGCTGTATTTGGGCTCTGAAAATTGGACAAGTTTTTATCTCTTCTCCTCCTCCCCCACCCCAATTATGTAACGAGAAACAAATCTTCAACAGCCCAAATAACATCCGCAGAGAGGCTGGTGCAGGCACTGTAGCGATCAGTTTGGTTTCTTTTTGCCCCTGTTGCCCGTGTCTCAGAGGATGGATGCAGTAACTTTGCTGAGCTCCTTGCCTTTGGTGTGGTGGTAATTGTCTGAGCCTGAAACACTCTCAACAGGATTGTTTGATGGTGGAAAAGGAGAAATAGGATGTAAACTGGGCGTTTATTTAGCAGGACTGATTCTTGAGGGTTGCAAGCAGTACAGTCCCGCAGAAATTTGGGTAACGGGACTTGCGTTTTGTTTTTAATAACTTAACATTGCGTATAAATAAGCAGGTTTGTAGAATAGTGTGGTGCTGGTTTTGAATTAGTGCTTTTCAGAGCTAAGATGTGTTTCAAAGATGGGAAATTCTCTCTTTTAGCTTCTGTGAACGCCTCAGGGTGGTTTTGTGATTTCAGTGGGTATACAGTGATCACCATTAAAAAATTGAAGATTTCCTACCAATTTAAGGTTAAACCTGGAACAACACAGGATCTCCCCGAATTTGCAGTATGTAGTACTTCTGTGAGTTGAGACACTCTGATCTGATAAATAATGACCTCTGTAGATAGCCATATGAATTAATATCTTAAGCTCATGTGGAAAACATGTCCTTCATGGATAATTCTTTGTCTTTTGATAAAAGCATTGAAGAACACTGGCAGAACACCATTTCTCTTGCTTGGTTATTTTTCCCTGGTATGGCAGACATCCTAGTAAACCCAGAATTGAAGTCCTAAAAATTGCATTATGCTGTCAACCCCTGTCACAAGAGTACAGTAGTTGTTTTATCATTGGCAGCTGCTACTGTAAGTAATGACTTCTAAGCTATATCCCTAAATTTGAGCAGCGTGCAGTAAGTCATATATCCTAAATCAGTTTAAAATGGAACAGAGATGAGATTCCTGCCTGTTAACATGAGACTCGAAAGAGATTAATAAAATCTAAAAAAAGAAGTCCATTATGGCCACTGCGGTCATAAATAAGCTTTATAGTTATGTCTCATCACCAAATGTCAAGGAACCTCTGGTACTGCAATGTAGTGATTTTCAGTCTTGCTCCTTCGCGTTATAGAGATGGAATTGGATTTGCCAGGTGGTGTTTCTGCTGTCCGCTTCCTGAACTCTCTCTTTTGACCCTGTTTTTGATCAGTTGACTGCTTGTGAGACACCTGGCAATTACTGTTTTTTAAAGAGCCTGGGCTCATATTAACCAGTTAGGAGCCTTGGTGACATGCCATGAGCTGATTAAAAATAAATATTGTGATATAGGGGAAGGCTGAAGTAAAAACCAAAGAGAAACCCTTGTTACCTTCTAGCAACAGAGCACATTTTAATGTATTCTTCAATACATGAAAGGGCTGGACCCATCACCAGGGTGCTATTCACCTGTGAAGCTCTTCATGCTGTATTGAGTGAGGCTCTCGGTCAGTGTTTTAAGAATTTTTATTGCACGCTAATTTTTATTGCACCGTAATTTCTGGGCTCTGCTGCCTTCTGCTCTGCCCTGGCTTTGTGCACTGCTGGATGCTGAGACCTTCATTCAGCAGTGTTCTTAGGCAAGTACCGAGCTTCAAGAGTGAACCTGAATAAATTGCCAAATTGAGGCTTGTGTGGGAAATGCTGTATTACTAAATCTCCATCCTTTTTACATAAGATATTAGTTGCAGTTGCCGTCTGCCAATCTGACTGTGTGGGTGAATACTGAAGAGGCAGTGATTAGGAAAACTGAACTATGTGGTTGTTCTTCCTTTGCTTTCTTCATTATTCATAAATTCACAGTTAGTGCCTCTGTAGTTAATAATTCTCTATACTTCTATACAGCCTTCAATCAGAGGATCTCTAGTACTGTGTGACATCAATGAATTAGCATCCTCTCACCTTGCTGTGGGCACTTTTAATCCTGGTGACATGTCTTGCCCAGTGTGCAAGTGTGTTCTGTGCTGGCCTCAGAGCACTCAGGTTTTATTTTAAGGTCATTACTCCAGCGTACCAAAAGCAGCCGTCTAACCTTCAAGTCAAACTCAGGAGCTAGAGTATAGTTTAGACTTGTTTCTTACTACTTTATGGGCCCATTTACTAATCAAATCCAAAGGAATAGATAAATTTATGTATTTTACAAACCCAAGTTTCAAAGAGGGCAATAGCAGAAGAAGTGATTAACTCAAGTTTTAAATAATCACAAAACTGAAGAAGGAAATTTGAGTTAAATCTCTTTCTCTCTCCCACTCAATGTCTAAATTACATGAAGTTGAATCCTCTTCAGGCCGCATGGCCCAGCAGGGGCTATCGGAGAGGAATTATTAGAAGAGGTACTCACGTGGTTTTGTAGGATGCTGTTTGGGACTAGTACAGACCTGCCCATTGTTCTCACCTGCTTCTCCCCAGTCCAGCAGGCAGAAGGGATTACGAGATTAATCTGCTGCAGGCACGTTAGCTGTGGTTTAGGTTAACATGGTGATGAAGATAGAAGAGGAATGCCTTATCACCTTGCCTGAAATGGCTTAGGGACACCAACCCATCAGAGCTGCTGGAGCTTCTGGCTGGTGGAGATGGGAGCAAACGAAGGCTGCTGTTTGCTGTGCCTGTGCTTTGGAAGTGAACCCCGTGACTTTTTGTTCTGTGTAATACATGGTGTATTTACCAACAAAACTTATTTTTCAGGGGTAGATTCACAACACTGGCAGAAGGAGAATTGCTAGTGGGTTTTACCTGATAGCTTGGTGCGTGGACCACCAGTGTCTGGACTGATGTCTGTCAATATGAAGGATGTAGCATCAGGTCTGTGACTTAGAACACTAGTTTTTCGAGTCAAGGCACCTTAGATGATCTTTCCTTTAGAATGGCTGTTTATTATTTGTACAAAGTTATACTGAGCACAGGGACTGAGCAGGCTACAACCGTGTTGCCTGGTAGCTAAGCAGCAAGAGTGAGTGAGTGGGAGAGAGGCAGTGCCGTGGATCATCCCACATTTACTCTCTGCCTTTTGGTGTGAAATGGCAACCTTCATTTTCCTGACTGCTTTGATTTTCTCACACATGACCAAAATCGTTCCAACTTTGTATTGGGGGTAAAAAAAAAAAAGACATCTGGTTTGGTTGAAAACTTCATATTTTGCATTGGGAAATAATTTGCCTATTTCTACAGATGTGTTTCAACAGCTCTGGGTGTTTGTTAATGTAGTATTATAAATAAATTGTTTGTATTAAATATAGCAGAAAAGCTTTGGTCTAAGAGATTGAAATAAAATGAAGTGTTATGTAAGAGAGAATGAACAAATTAGGTCAACTGATTATCCTTTAATTCATGGAAACATTCATTCTGGATTTGTGTCTGGTCTCCTGATTCAATCAGTATCCCAGCAGCCTTCTTAATGAAGTTACGTCTTATCTAGTAAGCTTTCTAGGCTTATTAGGCAACGCCTAAGTTTTAAGGTAAGATTTGCAGCTAAGAATGGGAAAGTTTTAACCATTAGAAATCTCTCCAACAAAGTGGTTAAGTTTTCTGTGGCACAGAGCAGACTCACAGTTGGCAGGGTCTGAAGTGGTCACAGTATTAAACACTGAAAACTGTAGTTTGCAAAGGAACATCAGTTTAGTCATTGCTTAGAGAGGAGCTACAGCGACAGTTTTGGCTGCCTATTACAACTGAGGTTTGATTTCCAGCTTCAGCTTTAGAGGACTTTCACTTCTCCCTCATGTGTGATTTTCTTCATCAGCCTTTGCCTGGTGCCCTTTAGTAGGATTCTTTAAATGCTGCTTTAACATGAACCTACACATGCCTTCATCAGGTAAGATGTTTCTGATGTCACGTTCATTGAAATCTATCCCTATGTGCCTGATCTTGATTGCACTTAGTTCGCAAGGCGATGTGTTGTGTGATTCATTAAATGCCTGATAGATGCTAGGCCTTTTCAAGATTGACAAAATAGGCATGGTGAAAATGTCAGTAATCTTCCCCATAAATGCCAGTCATTTACTTACCAGCACGCTTCGGTACAGCTATTGTGTTTCAGTGTTTTCACCTTTTTCCTGCTCAGCTTTCATAACATAAAAAAGTTGCAGTGGTAGCTAAAGGCAAGTCTGCTGTTTCCACCCTGGAAATTACAGCATCATGGGATCTTTTTTCTCTCCTCTGCTTCTCGCACCCTCCTTCCTCTTATTCTCCCTCTCTGTTTCAGTGCAGCTGAGAGCTTGATGCTGCCGGGTGAACATATTCATTCATTCAAAAACATGTTGGTTTTATATACAGAGAGGTGGAAGGATGGGGCTGCTGAGGTCAAAATCTCCTCTGTACTGAAACGTGCCTGCTCAAGTTTGCTGGGTGGCTCAGCTGGTACCCTCTGCCTCGAGAGCCTGGTGTTCACCAGCGACAGACAGCTATTGCAGCGGTTTCGGCACAGGAGACGTAAGTGCTGCAGAAGCAGCACATTGTGGTTCACTGTCTCCTAAGCAATTCTTTGGGTGAAAGGAAAATGCATTTATCAGCATTTATCAGCCTAACAGCTGAAACAAAATGTATTTGTAACCTACACAGGGTTCTGAAGGAAACAGCAATAACATTTGGTGACAAACCTTAATGTAACATGTACTGTTCACTGGAGTTCTCCTTTCATAAATCTTTTGCATAAATCTGTTACTAAGAAAAACATGCAGGTGGAATAAAATGATTAATAAAAGCTCCAAAGGTAGTGTGTAGACTTTACGGCAAAAGCAGACAGTGCCTGGAGGGATATAATTCTTCCTTTTGTACATACACATTGTTTCCCTTTAAATACTGAGTTTGTATTCTAATGGAAATAGAGCTAGTCCTGCCATAGCATGGGCTTTAAAGGCTCCTTAAAGTCAGTGGAGGCATTTATGGGAGAGCAGAACTGGATCCCTTGTGTTTCCTGCCTCTGTAGCAACTAGACTAATACGCATTTGTCCAGAGGTAGGTATTAAAGGCACCATTTCTTCCAGAAATAGGAGAATAAATACAGAGCATGCTGCTGTGCCTGTAATATATGTTGGTGTCACCAGCAAAATTTAACATTGTATTATGTGTCTTCAATACACGGCAGCCTGGAAGTTTAAGTAAGTGGAAACCTTTGTCTATAAAGTTAATTTCTTTTTATGGTATTTGTGTCATCTTCACCCCGTTAACGCCTCCAGCAGTTCAGAGAGCAAAGAGGAGAGACACAGCTGCCAGGTTGGGAGGCACAGCGACTCCTGCCACGCTCCCCTTTAGCATCCTTTACAGCCTGCTATATTTTCCTGGTGATTTAGGTTGGGGAGGGAAAAAAAAAAGGTGTTTTCTAGGAAAGGTTCCAGAAATATGGTTTCAGATTGGGTTTATCTGAAGGACAGTAATGTTTTTGTTTACTTCCCCAGGCATAGTTTTGGAGTGGGCAGGTTTGCATGGAAGGGACGTTGTAGCTGAAGGCTCCTCTCTCAGGCTGTAGCTGAAGACAGTGAGGCTGCTCCTGGTTGGACATAGGCAGAATAAGTTGGTATTATGCAGGCTTGAAGCGTGTGGGGGGAAAAGACAGCTTGAGGGAAAAAAAACCCCAACTCGCTTATTAAGCTAGATTGAGTGTAGCAGCTCATTATGGCTGGAGTGCTTTACCTGTAACAGCCACAGTCTCTGGGTTGCTCCGGAGGACTCCCAATTCCCTGTTTGTCAGGGTTATGGACATCCTGCTTGGAAACACCATTATTGAGCGTGCTTCCCTCTTTGGCTTATTAGGAGCTGCAAAAGCTCTTCTGAACGTGCTCCCCATGTAGTCTCAAAGTAGCTTGGTCTTTGTGCTGTCCAATTACCATACTCCATGGTTATGTTTGCCAAATGAGTATTGAAATGAGAAAAATACCAGTACAGTGCTGGGAAAAGAAAACCTTTTCCTTTTTCCTTTTTGTGTTCTAATCTGTTTCAGAAAAAATCTTACTTTAGTCTGCCTCTTAATAAAGCTTAGAATAATATATGGATCTCTAGTCAGGGTTTTGCCTGTACAACATCACTGTTCTCTTTTGCCTCGTCCTACTTCAATTTCTGCTCTCTGTCAACAGCAATCTTCATGTCTTCTATGCCCGAGGAGAGGATAGAGAAATTAAGATCTCCCAGCCTAGCCTGTATGCTTTGCCCCTTCTCCAGCATGATCAGTTCCTATAAAATAAAGAAAATTATATTGGGCAAACATTGCTAGCTTATTCCAATTGGAAGATAAAAGTTTTAAGAACAAAAGGTTGTATACTTAACTGACATAAGTAGACATAATAGTACTGAATGCCTCTACACATGATAGTGGATATAGAATTTGACTGTATGTTAATTTCACCTTATGTTAATATTTGTCTATCTTCTGCTGCTTCTGGGAAGATAAATCGCTTTCTTCCAGCCCTGTACTTGAAGTCTTAGCATTATCTGTCTACCCAATTCTAATAATCATTATTGTTAGTATTATGCACTTACAGTAGTGCTTAAATGGTCCAAATTGGGTAGAAATTTGGCTTAGTCGAGAAAAACTCACGTTGCTGTAATGGGTCGAGATAAAATTCTACAGTCATTTGAGACAAGTGGTGTTGGAGGCTACTTTGACATTTCAACTTTAACTGTTCCTCCAAACTTCATATTTACATGAAATATTTAATCCAAACATATGACTTTTGGTTCAAAATGACAGCTGTTTCCTTTTGTTTTGCACAAGGATATTGTAAAAACCACCGGAATTTCTGTAATGAACTTTTGAAGTCCCCCCTCTTCTTTTTTCCCCTGCAGATCCTCTGGTAAGGGTAACAGTTACAGCCCTTCAGTATTACTGTGTAAGAAAAGCAGCTGACAACATCCCCAGAGAGAGCTGTAGTGAGTTTATGACTTAGTCTAAATCATGGGCTTGAAGAAAAGGTTGCTTTTAGGTCTCCACTCATGCATTTAAACACTGGTTTAGGAGCCTCCAGAGCTGAGGTTCTGCAGCCGTTCGCTGGCTGGAGGCACGCTGCTGGCTTCTGTACCCTCCTGGGCAGGGGAGTGGCAGCAGCCCCCAGCCCATCAGCCGACAGGAGTCCTCCTGGGGACTTGAGTGGGACGAAAATGGGGCTGTAGTGATCGAACAGGCTGTAGACGGAGGGGAAGAGCGGGCTGGACTGGATGAATTACTTTCTTGTGGTCCGTCTGCCCAGTGCCATGCTTGTAGTCTGCTGCTCCCTGTGAAATAACGGTGGATTTGCAAAGTTCCTGCACGGTAGCTGTGCCACTGCTGGAGGTGCCTGTGAGGAGACCCGTGTTGACCAGAAGGCCTGGGTTTGCCCTATGTCTTTGTGAAACCACACATATATCACAGGAGCATTTGAGAGTCTGTTGAAACCATGGCCCTTCTATAGAAGGATCTCATCTCCTAAGTAGGTGAGGTGGGTGAGAGGTTCCCATCCCTGTTTTACAGGTGGGGAAATGAAGCATAGAGAGATTACATCGCTTGGTGGAGATCACAGAGGAAGCCACAAGGAGAATAGCAATTGAATCAAGGTATCAGAAAGGCTGTTCTTCGCCTTTAATTAGTCTGTCAGAAGCATGCCATAGTTTCTTATACAGTGTATCCATAATTACAGAAGCATAGACAGCAGCCTGTGTTTGGAGGGATGCCCAGAAAGGAAAACAAAACTGTTTGTTGAGCAAGCAATGGGATTTGTATGAAGGCATAATAAATGAAATTTATTTTAAGGTAGCTTAGTGGATAGATGTTGGTGTAGGGAGGCAAGGCGTGCTCCATACAGTGAGAAAATGCAGTAGTTACCATTTTATTAAATTAAAGTATGAACATCCCTACTAATTTATTAACAAGCCTTTTAGTGGTTTTCTATGTCTGGAAACATAATTAATGTTGCTGGCAACAAATTGCCACATCTGGCAGTGGAGAAGAACGCAGCACCTCTTAGTACTGTGTTCAGGCAGAAGTGGAGCTTGCTGCATGTGGTTTTGCCGCACAGTGATGTGCAGAGTGGGTAGGTAGCGTCTGTTTCCAGGGATGTGCTCATCTCATCCTTTTGAGGCAAAAAAATTTAAATAATTAAAAAGCAATGAACCCTTATAGATCCTGCACCTTCTGATAAGGAGAATGATAACTTGGGAGTGATACCTGCTCCTCTCAGTGCCTTAGGTAGCCAAGAAGAGTTTATTTCTGTTATCCTGCTTGGGGGGGATTGCCTGACTGCAGCTCTTTGAATTGGCAGCATTATTTAGCACTCTGCATTTTGTAAAGACGGTCCCATAAAAAGTGAGGGAGACCAGCTGATGGCTTTTTATTGTGCCTCTATGGCAAACGGTAACCAGTTTGGTAGATAAAATGACTGTTGTAATAGTTTCTTCACTAATGGTAGCTGAAGCTGTGATGGCAATGACAGACCTGTCCAGGTGATCTGAAGGACATACTGAAGCGTGAGTAGGTTGAAGCTAGTCCCCTTAATCTGTCCCTTGCCACGCTTATGGTAAATCTGGCCATAAGGACCATTCTGCAGTAACAACACTGAGCTCAGGACCTACCACAGCTGCTCTTGGCTCTCTCGTCTTTCAGCAGGGCCATGTCATAGCTCCACTCAGTGAAATACGGAAAAACAGTCTTGCAGAACCCCTATGAAGAGCTGATCCCTCTGTTAGCTGCAGGGAGAACTTTACTTTGGTGCAGTCTGCTGACAGTTTTCAACAGAAGTTTCCCGAGAATTCTCCAAAAGCCATTTTCCCGTTCAGTGTCATTTCCATGCGTGACAGCAGCCTTTTCTGAAGGAACACCCTAAATTACTAGGAAAGTTGACTCATCTGTTGCCTTACTGAACAATAGTCTTTAATTCATGATCTGTTCGCAGTGGACTGGGCACTACTTAGCCATGGATTTGTAAGGGAGGTTGCCTCTCTTAACAGCTTCGGTATTAAGCCCACTGGGTTTAGTTGAGTCTTTCTTGGAACGTAAAAGCTTGGGAGGCTGATAAGGCTCTCAGGTTCTGTTATTAATTAATTATTTCTTCTAAAAATTACTTTTGTACATGATGCAGTTGTTGAAGAATGAAAATGGTTTAGAAGAATAACCAGGAGAAACAGAAAACTAGAGGCAAGCTACCCCATGCCTCTCTAGAGATCGTTGGCATTTTGCAAAGTCAGATACTTCAAGGATTAAACAGTTAATATGCAGCTGATGATAAGAAGCAGGGCTTGATTTTAAACCCCGTTAATATTAATAGAAATAATTCTTGTTGACTTCAGGGCTGGGCTTTAGATCCGGCTGTATGCTCCTAATGCAAGACGGTGTATGTATTGGAAGTAACCAGACTGGACAGCCCTCACGTGGTTTGTCTATTGCTGACAGCAAAAGTGCTGGAGTGTCGCTTGGAGAATTCCTCTGCTGCTTGGGAGAATGACGGATGCAAGCTGTAGGGCTGGAGGTGAAATGCTATTTTCTCTAATGAAAGCTCTCAAAGTATTCAAAACTGTCTCTCCGGTTTGTACTGTCTAACTTCCTGGACTGTTTTACAGAAAATAATGTTGGGAAACTTCTTGGATGTGTTGTTTCGATGTATTTTTCCCTACCCAGTCCTAGAGGAAGTTGTTATTGATAATGTTTTCCAGCAGCTTAGGAGACTGCACTGCAATAGGCTTATGAGAATCTTTCGTGTCATTAAATCTCCATGAAAAATTACAAATTGGATTAAAAAAATCCAGTTTATTCAAATGCTTACATTGTTGAATTAACCTTTTATAAAATATATCTGTCGTAGTATGTGGTAGTTAGGAATCTCTCTTGTAAGTGAGCAAAAATGAACTTTACCATGAATTTAAACTAAAATATTTTAATTATTTTCCTTCCTACTTCTACATGTGATTAAAACTTGAAAACTCCCTAAAAGGGACAGGGATGACTCCCATGATCTCATCCTCTGTAGGATACCTCAGGAAGCGATGTAGCCCTGGTCGGGATAAAAGGGAAAGGAGGACGTCTGCAAGTGAGTGTATTTTTGAGTCTGTGCCCTGTAACGTCTTTCATACACCCGGCTGGTGTAACCGCTGGATGAATACAAAGCAGCTGGGAAGTTCAGACCTCTGTGCTAAAGCTAGATGTACATTCATTAAGTCATTCTTTTTCTACTGTATCTGGGGAAACTGCCTAAAGTGCACTGGGACATACCAAAGCCGAAGCTAGGGGTTTTACATCGCTGCAAGACCACCCATGCCACACAGGGCAGCACCGAAATGAGTGGCTGTTTCTTCATCCCGCAGCTTAAAGAAGGAGAAAGCAAATTCTCCTGGATGAAACAGCAAATCTCTCTTCATCCTGAACAGCTCAACAGGGGCAGGAAAGCTTCCTTTTTTATTATGTCTGTAGTGAAATGTGCTGTTAAAACCCATTTCCCCAGAACCAGCACAGTTTAATGGTGATTTATGCGCTGAAGCAGGTCTGGCATTCAGGTCCCTGCTTGGTTCTTTGTTACAATGTTATCACCCAGGCCACCTCTGAATTCAGGGGGAAATGGCCTTTTGACTAAAAGTAAATCTTTGCAAAGGTGTTTCATTTTTTGTTAGTGATGTTTAGGGTTTTGTTAAAACAAATAGCCAATTAAAAATCCTCAGCCCAGCAGTCAGACAGTGAGAGACAGAACTGTGTGTTTGCAAGCCGTTATGCTTTCAGCCCTAGAAGGAAAAACATATACAGTAAATAAAGCACAGGACTGTGATCTGGCAGCAAATTCACATTTGGGTGGTGGTGATAGGCTAATGATGGCAACGTCCATCTCAGAGCAGGTCAGTTTATTCTGCCCAAGCAGCAGGGAAAGTGTTGTAGGTATACCCGTAACTGAGATCTGTCAGAACAACTTAATGTATGTGGGGAAGAGAAAGCTATATACCGACAAAAAGAATTTCAACAGGGTACACTAGGCATCTCCTAAAACGGGCGCTGGGTGTCCAGACTGCTCATGCTAAGGCTTGTAAAGTTTCCCCCTTGACATGGGAGAAAGGGTCTTTTAAATGAAATGGAAAAGACTGTGGAGATAGTGTTTAGTTAAGCAGCTGGATGCTGTGGAAATTATTAGCATTAGTACATTCAAGCCCTACTGTCCTTGGCAATTTTCAGTCACCCAGCACACGACAACGTGAAACACTGGTATAAATGTGTTAACAGTGAGAGCTGAGCATAATAGCAGGCATTGTATTCTCATCATGCATTCAGCAACACGCTGTAAAAATTATCGGAGGAATATGTCAGCAGGATGTAAGCATTTGCTAGTCATCTGTGTTTTGGGATTTCAGCCTGGCAAAGGCCCTCTGTGACATATCTTCTTACTTCCCAGTATCAATACAACAAGTATTTTAATATTTCCATATAATTTGTTCCGAGGGGAATATAGAGGATGTGAGAGAGGGAAAAAAGACCGAGATTCCTATTTTACTCAGAGTAGGTTTTTTTCCCCCTGCTCCATTAGTAAATTGAAAAACACCATCAGTTTTGGGGCATGTTTGATATGAAACAAATAGTGGAGATGTCATTACAGCATTATTCTTCTTCAGAGCTCTGCCCACCGGGGCCTGTAATCCCAGCGCAGAGGGATGCTGGCTTCTTTGCTTTGCCATCCCACATCAGCCACTTTTTTAGGGGAGTTTTTGACAGTGCTTTCAGCACCTGATTCACAGCCTGCTGCAGAAAACTAGAGGTGAGATCCTGGTATACGATGGAACACCACCTGCAAATGTGTTCCTGCCTTCTACTGAGAGAGCTTTAATATCAGTGGAGATGGGGCGCAGCTCCCAGCACAAGACAGCGTACCGCACACTCTCAGGCAATGAACTCTGTAACTGGGGAGTCTGTCCCCATCTCGCACTGCCATGAGCAACATTTTAAAGGCTCCACTCAGCACTTCAGCACGGCTTTGTTGCTGCAGCTCGCAGCACACACTGGGCTCCTCAGGACAGCAGCGCTAGTGATAAACACAGAGATAAACGAATAAGAAAGTATCTCATGAAGGTCCTTAGTGATCTGCAGATGGACGAGAGCTACCCCTGGCGCTCTTAAATAAAGAGTATGTTTTTGTAATCCAGGACCTCTCACGGAGAGGAGGAATAGGGGTGTTTGGAATCAGATGCTCTCTTGACCCCAGTATTGTTTGCTCAAGTTTGGAAACTTGGCAGCCTCAAGCTTTCATAAAATTTTGATTTTTGTGTATTTAGAAAAGGCTACAGGAAGAGGTACAGCAGTTTTGGCAGGGTTTTCATGCTGATTATTAACTGTAAATTTTATTACATGCTTTGTGTTTTTTGTAAGGTAGGAAAACTTAGTAACTCTTCTTTGCTGTGAAGTCTTTGGGTTTCCATGTCCTTTCAGGCATCTGTCAAGGTTGTTCCCATTGAAGCCGTTTTTGCCTCCAAGAGCACATGCTGCGGCATTGCAAATGGGCAGTAGGCACAAACTCTCACTGACATTTTGGGAAACAGAAAATTTTGTAGGTTAGCTGCCGTAGTGATCCTTAACTGGTCCTTTGTGTCGGTCCTTGTGTGGAAGGAAGCCTTTGCAACTTTGTGAGCTGTAAGCAACTTAGCAGCTGCTCTGCTGTATTTAAAATACTCACATTCATCTCTCTCTCTACCATTTTTTCACCTTGCCAAACATCTTTTAATATTTTCCTGTTTTCCATAGTGTCAGATTCTTGATTACCTGTTGCATACCTCAACATTTTCCTTGACTGCCAATGAATCCCTGTCTGATGGTGAGTCGTCTTGCCTTGGAAAGCTGTCTGCCATCTCATTTTGTCGGGCAGGCTTTGCAAGGAAGAGGCAGTAGACGACAAGGAATTGAAGTGAGGTCACTCACCTTTGCCTTCTCATTCATTCCTCTGGTTCCCTCACACTTTGATAGTCACAAGTGGTAACGTATTTGGTTGAGACCAATCATAATGGGATTTTTTAGAAATCTCTGCAGCTGGATGTTTGTATTGGCACCAAGGTATGCTTAATGCATATTTTACAGACCAAAGAGCTAATTTTGAGAATCTGTTAGCAGGATTTAAATGCTCTATTATAATGCCTGCATTTGTAATTTGAGGCTTTGAATAGATTTGGTTTAAAAGCTGAGGGAATTAGGTATCTTTAGACCAGTGCTGCAAGTTTAGGTCCTAATACAAAGTCAGTGGAAAATCAATTCCTCTTTCCATTTGCCTTAATGGACTTTTGGATCAAACCCATATTCTTAAAAGCATTTGAGTGCATGAATAGTGTCAGGTTTTAGACAAGTTTTTAATTTGCAAGCCTGAGTGGTTGCTAGTGGAAGCCCAGGTATGTAGACATCTGCAGATGGGGACTTTAGCCTCTGACTGATGGAACCAGAGCCCGTGTAGCCTTGTATCTGGAAAAAGGGAAGCTCTCTTCAGCCTGGTCTGATAATCAGATGCTTTTCTTTAAGAAGTAGTTTGTTAAAGCAAATATACTTTAGAAAAAGTAGTCTAAAAAGACAGTCTGCCCTCCTCCTTACATAAGGAATGCTGAAAGTTTGGGAGAAGAAGGGCTTTCCTCTGTGTGGTGGTTCAGTGCTCTGAAGGTTTAGCTGTGAGACAGTGCTCTGAGCCTACCAGTGCAGTTCCACGGCAGCTGCCTTTGCTGGAGTGCCCCAGAGGCTGAGCGAGTATGAGCAGAGACCTGTAAAAGACAACAGTAAGTTTTCCCTGTGTTTTAAAAAAAAAAAAAAAAAAAAAAAAAAATCAACAGAAGCACTACTAATCTACATCATTATGCTATAGATCCTTCAAATTCAAATGTTTTATTACTTTGCTTGTACAATAAATTCACTGCAAAAACAAATCCTCACATTCCTTATGTTTTTAACCTTGGCCTTGACTGCTGAAAATGTTCTTTATTTAATGCTTCAGCATTCCTACTGCTTGGCAAGCTTATGGTTCAGCACATAAGGGGAATTTGATTGAAAGGCTGCGCTACATTTAGGATCAAATTCTCAGTGGCCAATTCACTAAGGGTGCAGCACAGCTCAGTGAGGGAACTGCTAAGGTTTGTGGAAGCTGAGGTTCATTCTGCTGAAAAGCAATTGCCTTTTTAGTTAGTGCAAATTGGCAGAAGCCTTCTCCAGCAGGTGCCTTGTTGATCTTGCCTTCCATTTGTGTGAAACTCTCTGCAAGAGTGGCGATGCCTCCCAGGCATGCCGAGAAGCCTCTGGCAGCTGGGATCTGCCATGAAGTGTGGGAGGGCAGCTTTGCATGCTGCATCTTGCACTGCCTATATATGGATCAAGGCAAATATGAGATAGTACGGTTCTGTGAAAATGTCATAGAAGTTTTAGTGCCCTTCACGGTGCATGTGTGCATGCCCGTGTCATAAGCAACTACCAATAAAATACTTTGTAAAAGGGTCTTCTGAATTGCAATCTTACATGTGAGTTCGGTTGTTTTAAGTCCAGTCTGACTGGTCCTGGATACTTGAAGGTGCTCTCTTTTTTTTTCTTCTTCTTTTTTTCCTTTCCCCTCCTCGTTTGTATGAGCTTTGTGTCAGAAATCAAAAGTAATGAAACAGAGATGATGAGATACTTGCATGAAGAAAGCCAAGGCCATTTGAAGGTTCTTGTATGACTTTTATATCTCCTTTTGTTGCATTTGATTGTTTGGCTTGAGGCAGGAAGGGGAGATAGGAAATTTACATGAAGATGGAATTACTTCTGTTCTTTCCTCTTTGAATTTACATGGGATACTCAATTTTTTACTGAGGCCTAAGGGGTAATCTCATCAAGGTCCACTTATGCAGGAGAGAGCACATGAGATCAACCTTCCAGATGCTGCGTGCAGCTTCGGTGCCACACTGGGCAAGGACAGAACCCCCCCCCCCCCCATGCTCACCTGCATGAATGCAAGAGATGTCATTTGTCTGGGGCTTTGACAAGGTCCTGGCAAAATCTGCTTGCAGTTTTGGCTGCTGAGGAGGGTCTACCCTACATGTAGCCCTTGGATAGCCTGAAAGAAGCCTGAGGGAGTCTTGGGAGTCTTCTCAGTTCTGCTGTGATGAAATATTACCTTGGCTTTCATCCTGGAGTGCTTACATGCTTTGCCAAATTTGAGCTATAAGGGAATAATGAACCTGTATCACAGGCATGTTCCTCATCTTTAATCATTCTTGTGTATAAAAAGCTTTGGTATTATTTGGATGGAAAGTTCCAGCTGTAAAGAGCAATCCTTGCTCATATCAACAGAGGGTTTGCAAATCCTGTCAAACTTTTATTTTAGGGTAGTTTAAAACTCCCTCATTGTCCTCATTTGAAATTCAAAGAAACAAAGTATTCCAGTACTTTTGAAAATGCATTGCTGGACACAGAAAAGCTTATAACCTTCCAGCTGGCTGCCCAAGTCCATACAAAAAGTTAGTGGTAGAATAAGAAATTTCACCAGGTTCCGCCCCCCCCCCCCCCCCCCCCCCCCCATGATGTCCAGAGAGCTGCATGACTATGGCTGTAACTGTGCAGCCGCTGGGGAGGAAAAAGCAAGCCCTATGTAAACCCTTATTTTAAAAGCAACTTGTAATCTTTCACAATTACTCAGTTACATCTTTTCAAGTTAGTATAAATCTTAACTTTCAGTAGAAACTAGAGCTCAGGGAAAGGTGCACAAGGGAGCTTGATGGCCAAATTACCTTGAAATTCAATAGAAACTGGGTACTTGAAATCCTTCCGTTTCTTCTGAAAATCTCAAGCCGTAGTCCTCCACTGCAGTGGGGTTTTCTGCAGTCTAGTGAAAAATTGGTCCCTTTCAGAGCTAAGTAAATCCTAATGATTTAAAACCATCTTTTACATGTGTTTGGGGGCGGGGGAGATGTTTGTTTATTTATTATAGAATACACTAGCTAGCTGTCTAGCTGCCACTGGCACAGAGAAATGCAATGAGAGACCCTATTCAAAACCAGCCTTAGTGATGGATTGAGGCTGCAGGGAGCAGCCAGCAAATTTCATAAAATACAGAAGGGAAGGTTGCCCAGATTACCCTTCCCTACTCTCCCCCCCCATACACCTTCAGTGTAATTTTTAACAATTACATACGGGTTTGATTTGATTTTATTAGTTTTCTTTTTTCCTGTAAGGCACTGGATTTGCTTAGAGTGGGGATTGAGGATTTTGCCAGCTATGCACCAGGACTGAACATCGAGGACAAATCTGGGTGTTAAAGAGCTGCTTTGTGTTTCATTTTGTCTTGTCCCCGAGCCAAACTGTATCTGGGTTGTTCAAGAAAAATACCTGAATGATCACCAGCAGCATCAATGTTAAGTTCACTTGATTTTTGCACATTTCAGTTTGCAGCCCAGCTTACTAGAGACAAAGGCTTTCTGTGAAGGATTGTGTGGCCACCCTGACATACAGTCCGTGTCTAGATCGCGTACCTTTATATGGTTTCTCTGGAAAAGGCATGTTTTGATTAGAGGGTTTCCTCCAGCTTTTTGTTAAAAGCTATTTAGTCTTGGAGAAAGCTTTGTTTTTAGCTGCTGGCAATTAAGACAGCTAGTTAAATACCCGTTCTGGAGCGGGTTTTGGCTTACTTTGAGGTAGTGTGTCTCCGCAGAGGAAGCGGGAGCAGATCCTGCTGGGCACAGAACCACTCAGACCATTAAGATCCAGCATCGAGGCTGCCTGTTGCGATCGAAGCACCGCAGCCCCGGCCCCACAGGACTAACACAGCTTTAAGCTGTCTTTGCATCCTGCTGTTGTCAGATTAGTGGACTACTGACCAAGCGTATGTCAGCCTTCCCAGGCTGAATTGCTGGGAGCAGCTGTAGGGCAAAGAGAAAATTAGGGAACAGTTTGTCTGCACAGATTAATACAGGCTTGTCACATCTCATTTGCTCGCCACTTGGTCCTTCGTGCAGTGTGGTGCCTGGTTGTGCCACCTCAGCGCCTTGGGGCCACAGGGCGTCTCAGGTGGCGGAGCGATGTGCCACTGAATCTGTGCCTTTGGAGCGGGACCCAAGGCTCAGACAAACCAGTGTTCCCAAACCCCGGCTTCCTGCCATGTGGTCCTGCATGCAACTACAATGTCCCCTTATAGTCTTAAGGTCATTAGACTCATTGCAGGGGATTTCATTCATTTGAGCTGAGTGGGCTATAAGTAAATTCTGTGGGGCTTCTTCCTTCACTGTCAATACCTTTCTTTTTTCCTTCCTGAAATTACAAGTAACTTAGTGCCACTTTTTTCTTACCTCAGTCATTTTCTCCAGCAAAAGTTGGGAGGTTTTTTTGGATGGAGACAGCAGCTCTGAGATGCCCAGGGCAGTGCTTCATGCCACCTCGTGTCTTTGAGGTTGGCTCGCCTCCCTCCTGCCCTCTGGCCTGTCAGAGAGGGAACCTTTGCATGTTGCAATTCCTACCAAAGCCTCTCTGCTTCTGCTTCCATTTTAACTGTTTGTTTAAAGAAATTGTCTTTTCAGAAAAATCTGCAAGGTGTGCCCTGAGCGTACCTGTGTATTTTTAAAGAGCTTTTAGCTGATGCCTCTGGTGTGAATGATGAGATTGATCAGTGGAGTAAAGACCTGTTAAAACTGAGGAGTAAGAGGTCATTGATTACCCTATACCACCACATACTGCTTGGTTTCCAGCTATTAAGAATACATGAGATACAGGGCAGTTAGAAGTGGACACACAATCCTTACTTTCATACTATCATAGACTCTAGCTCACGTAATTCAACGTCATCCTAAAGTCCTGCTTACATTTTACAGGCTCCTGCTTTGAAGCGTGATACTGTTAGCACTCCAGATAGATACAATGGGCATTAGATTTCAGCACTTGTTAAATTACGAATAATTGTCTCCACACTGCTCAGTTTTGTGTAAGTAAAGAGCCAAGCAAGCTTTCCACATTAACCGTCCGAGCTCAGTTGTGCCATGCCTGTCAAGTAGCGGAACGTGCTCAAGTTCCCCATTACATTTCCACCGCTTTTTTGGATTTGTAGATAATTATTCCCAGCTAAGGAAGTTTGAGGACTTCAGGGTAACCTGTTAGAAATGTGTGGGAACGTCTCTCAATAAACAATCTGTGACTGCTTTGGCTTAAGGCAAAATTTAGCATCCAGGCAAGCCTGTAGAGGAATAAAGACGTGCTTTCTTTCCCTCTGCGGCACACGGAGCTGGGGCTGGGAGGTGAGGGTGGAACAACACTGACAGTGTTCCTGGACACCCGGCTGCCTCCCCTGCTGTAGTTTTCCACAGTGGCAGAGGGAGTTGAGCAATCTGCAGAGGCAAGGCAAGCCTTTAAAGGAAAATTATGTGCATAGAGAAAAAGAAAATAAGGCAGGGTAGTGACTCCCAAGCCGGCATCTTTGCCGTGTGCCTTCAGTCAGTCTCCAAGCAACTGGCAACGTAACAAGGACACAATGAGTCAGAGTGAAACGGTGCCATTTCTGCACCTTCATATAGAGCTCATATATATTCGGTCCCTACGAGCCTGATCTCAGCTTCCTTATCCACACTATATTAAACGTGAAGAGCTGGCAGGTGCCTAGCCACTCTGTGTGCTCGGCGCAGGCTCCTCAGCCGGACGTCCAGCTCGCCTCAGTTGTCCCCGCTGTTGCCAGGCTGCCCTGCAGCCATCTTCAAAGCCTACAGTTTATTTCCCAAGGACCCCTTTAATTTTGAGCCAATTTTCCAAGGTTTTGTGCTCAGCCCGTTAGTCATCCTCCTGTTGATCTGCAGCTTGCCTGGGCTTTGAAGGACAAAAGCACGTGGAGATGGGTAACGACTCACCCTTAGAAAAGGTCCCTGAACTTTTGAGTGCCCACGGGGAGTATCGGTGAGCGATACACAGCGTACTTGGATTTATTGGCCCTGTACCGTCAGCGATGTTGGCAGTACCTGTGCTTGGCACAGGTAAGCGCTTTGCTGAATGCCTGGTCTTGATGCCGGCGCTGCTGCCGCAGACAGCACAGCTTGCTGTTTGGCGGTAGGAAAACACACTGGGGTAGTTTCATCTATTTTAGGTGCGTCATTGGAACCGGCTCAACACCGATATAATAAAAGCACACTTTATAGCAGAGAGGAAACTACTGAAAGAGAATACTGTTGCAAAAAAAGTGTGAAGGAAATTTCCACTGGTCGCAGAAGCCCAGCTGGGAACAGTCTCCAGCAGTACCTTCTTCAGTCCCCGGTACTATTCTTTCAGAAGAGATTAATATTTGTTTGGGTTTTTTTTGTAGAATCAGGACACTTTGGTGGTGATGAATAAACGTAAGAAATCAGAAGTACAGTTTACATTGGTTTGGGTCTGAAAAGTGTTTGACGGACACATCTGCAGCCACTGGGGTCCAGCAGGGAGGCCACCAGACATGGGGCTCTCCATGTCTCCTTGGGTCTGGCTGTTGGCTCAGCCACTGCTAGCTCTTGTAGCCCCAGTCCCATCAAAAAGCTTCAGCAAAACAGAGCAGGGAGGGAAGAAGAAAAATAAAAAACAGCTTTTGGTTTTTGCTGTGACTCATTAGCCCTTTCCTGTTGGTAGTAGTTGTGGTGCACTAGTAATGAAAGCCAACCCAAACCAACAGCTGATAATTCTGAATAAAGATGACAGTCCAAGCAGTTGGGATCCCTGTAGTATTTTTACTGTTGAAAAAAAAAAAGAAAAAGCTCTTCACAAAGTGTTGGCCTTTGGCTAACGAGTGGAGTCAAGAAGCCCTGGGGAGAGCCCTCCCCTGCCAGCAGTACAGGCAGTGCCCACTTCATGGCACCCTCCCAAGAGCTTCTTGGTGGAAAAACTGCGTGAAGTTGTAGGCTCCCATCCTCCTGCAAAAACCTTAGGATTTTGTCATGGGTAAAACCCAAGCCTGAGCTCTCTGTGGGACTCACCAGTGTTGCTGTGTTAGCTTTTAATGGAAATTAATCATCTGGCTCTTGCTGTAAATGCAGTGGTATGTGGCTTCTCCTTGGCAGTGCTGGGCTGCTGTGACACTTACATTATATCACCCCTTCCAAAGAGAAAGGCCACCTTTTCATCAGGGGTTGTAGCAGCCGAGACACCAATCTTAATTTGGGCAATCTGTAGGTCTGTTCATCTCCGTGTATTATATTTTCACCCATCTGGCCAAGATTTGCAATTTTCTTTTCTTGAGTGATGCAAACTTTTTTTTCCCTCGTCTTGGGTGTCAGTTAAAAAAAAAGGCTTTTCTGGAAAATAAAAATGCCTTTTGAGAAGAACAATAAAAAAAGGAGTTTATGTATTAAAATAGAAAACTTTAAAACACCCAGCTGTGAGGTTGACTCAGAATAGATTTGTTAACTATACAGTCTTGGTCCAGACCAGAAGAGTACACTTCATGGATAAAGATTCACATTTATTTTATAAATTCTGCTATGTGCTCTTTTAGTATGCTGGGAAAAAAAAAATATCACTGTAATTCAGTTTACCTTTTCACTACTTCTTTCCACCTCCCCCATTTTTTACGTTCACCTTTAGTCTCCATGATCTATAAAAATAACCCTAATTCTCTTCTGCTCTGGATAAACCAGTAGCTATTATAAACAAGAAGAAAAAGCCCCTTTCATATTGTTGATATTGGATGTTTCTTTAATTTTAGTAGGGCTTTCTAAAGGTGTAATGCAAGTAGAGTTTATTACTATTTGAGTCTTTAATTGCTGTAGTAATATTTTTTAATAGCTCCTTATTTTTATGTTTAAGGGTCCCCAGACACTTTGATTTATTTGCATTGGTGAATGATTGATAAATGATTGAGGTTAAACAGAAAAACTGAAGGCATTGTATGAAATAGAAACGGTGCCAGAATGACCATGCAGGACCCACCAGTAAATTTAATGTGATGCATGCTACACAGCTGCTACAAGCTACCACAAATATCAACTGTTCCCTGGGAAAGGACTAAAAAATGTAGTAACAATAAGAGTGGATTTTTTCCTGCTGATCAGGAGAAGTGTGGTTTGTTCTGTTGCAGTCTAGCTTTTCATTTCAGTGTCTTGGGGTGTTTATTTCTGGAATATCATAACCACACACAAAAAAAGAAAGGTTACAGACAAGGTTTTCACAGGCGCCTAAAGCAGTTAGGCACCTCATTTCTGTGACGTTTTGATGGGAGTTGGTTATTTTTGTCTCTTACACTCCTTTGAAATAGCAAACAAGGGTTTCTGTTTCAGGCTTGTTGTGCACACACGGCTTCCACTGCCATCCGTTGCTGTTCTGCTTACAGACAGATTATGGGTTCAGGTGCCTGGCAGAACCTATTGCTCTTCTTTTTAATCTAAATTCAGAACAGTTTACACATAGCAGAGTAAGGATCAATGGGTATTTAGTTCTGGGTAAACGCAGAAGACGCTTTCTTTAAAAAAATGGTGCTGCTGGTAGCTGTCTCCATATATAAGACATCACACGCCAAGTCACTTCAGGTTGCTTTTCTTTCTTGACATCTTATAATACATTGAAAAGTTGCTGCTTTAGGAGGAGGAGCACAAGGATAAGTGCATGATGCCTGTGTTGGGGAGGGAGTGGTCAAACACGGCAAAAGCTGAACAACAAGCATTGGTTGTCAGCTTTTGACGTGCCCTTGGCTTGTTACTTAATTCCTCACTTCTGAAGCTCCTGATATCCTTCCCTCCGGTGTACATTTAGGCGGGCGATAGCTCCCAGGGTGGGTGGTGGGTGCTTCTGTGGGGCCAAGCCCCCGGCACAGTGCAGAACCAGCTCTGGCAGCTTTGCATTCGTGACAGTGTGTCGTGGAGACATGTGGGTGACTGGGAACGGGCTGTCCCCACCAGTGCTTCTGTCCGATCGGTGAGTGGATCTGATTCAGGCAGTGCCGGGCAGGGTGGGAAACTGGGACTACCTGCTACCTCCGAGAAACTGAGTGAAGCGTGACACAGAACTGCACCCTGACTGGCGCCAGCTGACTTCAGCTGGGATCTGGAGCAAGCCCAGCTATGGCATATGTTCACAATCAAAAAGTCATTAAAAATTCACATTGACAACTTACTCAGCTTGGAGCCTGTCTGTGAAACTCTGCTCTCCGGCCGATGCGGTAGCTCAGGCTCGATGTTCCTAGTAATCTTTCCTAATCCTATGAATCTGCAGGAGCTGGGAGAAGGGTACTTGCTCTGGTTAGAGTTTCATTTTCTTAATCTTTCAGGAATGATTTCCCTTCCACCACTACTTGGCACAGATGTCTTCTGAAGGGCTTAGGTCTGAACTTCATCTTCCTTGGCATGCATTCTGATGAAACTCAGTGAGAGGAAAAGAAAAAAATAAAAAAGTAATTAATTTTGTCCCTGTGTTAATTGTGTGGGCCAACGCAGTCATCTGGTTTGGACTCTGATTTTGGTTGATAAATATAAAGGTCATTAAAAAGAGTTGTGTGGGATCCACCCCCTGCCCCGGATGCAGCTGTAGGAAATCCATCAGAAGCAGGTCATCCAAAGGCACCTTAGAAATCAAGTGAGGCACACAGTGACATGTGATGAGTTGGATCAAAACAAGTTTATTATAGGTTTATATAGCACTCTGGCAATGAAAAATAATTTGATACTGAAAAAGCAACAAATTAGAGGTAGCATAATTTGCTGTTGGCAGCCACACTTGCACTTGGGTGCGGCGTGATTGGCAGGTACTGCGGGCTTTCCGTGAATGCTGGTGCCACTTGAAAGCACAGTGGGCTTCACCCTCCTTTGTGGGGAGCTTGACATTTCCCACTAAATATTTCTCTTGGTCCTGCCCTTTTCTTACAGAGTCTGTCACCAGTGCCTGCTTCCCAAGGGACTGGGCTCTCTCTGGTGGTCTCCCATAACAGATCATTAGGGATTCCCTTCTGATTTCCTACGCAGCGACTTTCACCAAAGATGGAGATGTAGCTGAAGTTTGTACTGTCCTACTTACGAAAACCTCTGTGCCACCCTTCTGTCGGTGCTCTTCCAAAGGGGCAGACAGCCCTTGAAGGAAACAGAGGAGAGAAGTGGGAGCAGATGATTGAGAAGTCCACTTCTGTTGCACCCCAGGGAGAAATCCAGCCCAGGAGCAAATACTTAAGAAACCAAATTCTTAGCAACTTCTCTGTGGTATGATACTCTTTGGAAAAATGAAAGTCATTTAGTAGTCAATCCTTGCTCAGAATCACGCTTTGGATAAATTAGCAACTCTTCAAGGCACAATTTTGTTAATCGCTGATAATTACATACTTTGTTTTTACATTAGGCCAGCTGTGCTGAAAGTTCCTGTGCCTCTGGTGCGTTTTCTTTAATGGGCTTGGTTTTAAACCTCAACAATCATGAGCTTGTTTTTTTGCTGGAAAAAGTTCCGTGTGTGATCTTTAAAATTAACTGGGTAATTTTAACTGTTCGGTATTATTTGCAGAGTTTTGTTTGTTTGTTTGTTTATGAGTCCCGGTCCCTTCTTCCCTCATTTTGGTTGTTCAAGTACAGTCTTTTTGACCTTGAGGTTATTTTTACACGACAAACACTTACTTGATCCCAGAAAGACATGCTTCTAGTTTGGATTAATGCAGGTCTGAAAAACTTGGCTTCATATTTTTGGAATATTAAATGGTTTGGTAAGGTGTGAAAATATGGTGTTTTTTAATGTTTATTTGCAGATCAGTTAAATGTAGTGTAAACCAATTTTTGAGTTTATTTACTGCCACACATTTTCTTCAGCAAGCAGACTAACCTCACTTTTGGGATGTGGGACAAGGACAAACACAGGACTGTGTAAATGAAATGGGTGTGTTTGCCACAGCTGAACATGGCAATTCCCAAAGTTCAGAACATGTGAAAATATGGAGTAAAAACACTGGTGGCCTGTGCCAGGCAGACAGTGCCTCTGAAACGCCTGTATAGCATTTAGATATCTTTCCTTTTTTCTCTTCAGAAAGGGGAATAGGCACAAAAGGAAAACTCTTCCCTCAATCAGAGAGGAGGCGTGTGTCAACCAAGGGCACTGTGGCTGTAAGGTGCAGGTTGTTCTCAGGGGAGAACTGGGTAATACCAACACAAAGCATAGATACTGGGCTCTATGGGGGTAAAATGGGCAGAGAGGTCCTCAGCATGACTTAATGTCAAGCCCATAGTGACCAAGCAATGACTTGTGGTGTCCACATCAGAAGTGGAGGACTGAGGTCCCCATGTGCCAGACCCATAGTACCTGGATGGAGGCAGAGCAAGCGGATGTCTTGATACCTCCCAGGCATGCTGGGCTATTGCTTGGACCACAGCAAACCTCACTTGAGTCAGGTCAGCATGTCTATGTTTCAGGAGGTGTAAAAAGTTTGGATAATTCCCCAAAGTACTGGAGTAAGTAGGTCCAGGAAAGGGCATCCAGAGGCTCTCCCAGCCTAGCTCAGTAATGGGAAATCAGCCAAGGCTGGTGGTGGTTGGAGGGACCCTGGAGCAGTCACCAGCAGAGATGTGGTGATGTGCATGAAGTGAGTTTGGGTGCCAGTTGTTATCACAACCATGTTAGGTGTTAGCTGGCACGTTTGCCAGCTCGGCAAGCACAGACCTTGCTGGGGTTGATATCTTGGGGTAATGGGAGAGAGCGTGGAGGCACATTGCCATGCTTTCTGTCCCTGCCTCCTTACCCTGGCAGCTCTCAAAAATCCCAAATAACAAGCAGGAGTTAAAATAAGTACCCTATTGAGAGGGGGGCTGACTGTATTACAACAGTGAAGCTTAACTTCTTACCAGAATAACTCTTTCTTTTTAATACCCAGTGCAGGAAGTTCGTGCTCTTATATCTGAGTAATAAATTTACGGTTTTCTGAAACCCTCCATAGAATGAGACCTGCTGTGGATCTGATCCAGAGCCCATTTGAGTGAATCACATGGACTCCTATGGATTTGTCAGGGTTTATGAATCGAGCCCTATAGCTTTCAGTATATTACAAACAGAAAACTCTGTTACGATTTTTCGTGAGTCACTTGCTCTTAGATAGCTCTTAATGGGGGAGCAGTGTGTTCAGTCAGTGCTTTTCCCCCAGGAGTTACCTCTCTGCCCTTTCAGAAAAGCAACTTCTGTTCTTTGGAGCAGATTTTCATTTTTGTAATTTCCATAGCTAACAATTTAGTGGAGAAACTAGTGATTTTTTCTGTTTCCGTGGCCCAGTCCTTATTATCTAATGCAGCAGATCTCTAACGTGTGATGAAATCTGGAAGACAGAACATGTGTTCGAGTGTGTCTGTGAGAGACAGAAAGATGACCTCTCTTCCAATTTACCAGTGTGGCAGGTGGCCTACTATTAGTTTTCCAGTTAAAGCACTAAATCATGTAAAGACTGCAATCTGAAATTTTGTTCATGGTGCATCTGTTAAATCACCCCTTTAATATCTTTTATTTCCACAAGCAATTTGGCCAGGAAAAAATTCTCTATCCTTGTCTTCAGTTTAATTATGGTATATTTTAAAGTCATGTATTTTGCACATAGCCTCAACGTAGTTTTCAAGTCCTCTAGTCATATTTAGTTTGTAATATAGTTGTGCATCAGGTCTCTGATCAAACTGTAATATAGCACTACTTTGATTTTACCTTTGCTAAATATTGTTACCAAATTACAGATCCGAAATGAAACGTGATAGGATTAACAGGGTTTTTTTTCTGACTGAACTGAACCTTGGAGATGCCACTCCACTTCTAGGGATCTGCACGCAGTCAGTGCTGAATTTTTTCCAAGTTTCATGTTAACTTAAGCTTAACTGATGCTAACAAAAGTTTTATTCTACTGACTCCACTTGATATTTGAGGCTGTATGAATATTTGCAAGGGGAAAAGCTTCTACCTACAAAAAAATCATGATTTGACTATTCCCTGGGATATTCCTTCAGGCCTTTCTGGCATAGTCTGATCCTGAATTGCTGACACACTCCATAAACCTATGGTGAGATCAGGGAGTCTTTCCCCTGGGTCCCAGTGGAGATGTCTGACCCCTCTCCTGCTTGAGTGGGAATATTGCCAGACCTCTGTAAGGAAAATCCATTCCCACTTTATAGAATAAGAAAAAAAAAAAAGCTCATCCCTTCTTGGTATTTTTAGATACACTTTCAAACATGTCAGTTGATTAGGTGTAGACTGCCTCGTACCCTGTGCTTTACAGCTCCTGGCTCAGTGAGACCTTGATGAAGTTTTGGGTCATTGTGGGTGTCATAAATCTTGGTTTCTTTCCTGAATCGTGAAATATCATTGCCTGCATCTTCCACAGTTGAAAATCAGGTAGCTTTACAAATAGCCAGAATGTAAAGTGGCCTAAGGGTTGTTTTCCTAATGCCACCCCCTTGTTTCTTTTGCACTGGTCTTTATTTGCTCTGCAGTAGTATCTTGTGTGCCACACATCTGGCCTATCGTCCTGGATCCTGTGTGTAACTACACAGAACCTAGAAATTGTTCTGGCCTAGAAAAGAATAATTTTTGTGTGACCTTACTTGGTATTTCCAACAATTTGGGATGTTTTGTTGTTGGGTTTTTTTCCTTTCTAAAATGATACCGAGTTTCTGGTTTTGTTTCGGAAGGGCTTTCCTCCTGTTTCAGCACTGAGTGTGTCTTTTCAGCTGCCTCTCTACCATTTCCCCATTTAAAATGTCAAACTGAGAAGTTACCGCTTCACATTTGCATTCTGGAAATGTCATCGGAGCCCGCGAGGCATTAGATTTTGTGAGGATTTGTTCAAACGTTTATCGCTGACTGCTGCTCCAGGGGGATCGGAGTTTTAGCTGCTGCTGGCAGAGGAGGCGCTGACAGGCTGCCCGAGTCTGCTGGAGGCTGCAGCTTGAAAACATCCTCAGCTGCCTTTGCTTTTGGGTTTCGGCATGCTTACAGCTGATTAAGCAGACCCCAGCCAGTGAATATTTGTATTCTCCAAGCTCTGCATCCTTCCCTCTGTGTCAGTGGTGTGGTTGGTGGCACACTGCCTCACAAGTGGTCTTAAAATGCAACAACTTTGTTAGAGACAAAGCATCACCTGTGGCAGGCAGCGTGTTTAGGCTGAAGGGTCCTGTAATGTGACAGCCATGTAGCAAGGCAGGCTGACAGCTCTTGCCTTGCACAAAGCACCGCTGCTCGGCACCCTGATCAAAGGGCAGATTCAGGCACTTCTCGCTGCTCACTGAGGCACCTTGGCCATCGCTGTACCTCGGTTCCGTCACCTGTTCAGTGTGCATAGCGGCGTCTGCTCATATCGCAGGGGCTTGGCAAGGGCAAACGATGGGTTCACAAAGCACGGCAAATAATGGGTACGTTTTGGTAGATGTTACTTTTATGACCCCCAGTGATCTAAACAGAGATTCTCTCTGTCTGCAAAATGCTGTCATCACGTAAGCCTCAAAGTGAACTTTCCAACATGCTGTCAGACTGGATAAGCTGCTAAGTAGCATTTCCCCACTTTTTAGCTTTCAAAGGCAGCTTTTCTGTCATTGCTGCCCATCAGGAATACATAGGGACTGAGTAAGGTGCCCGCTGGATTCTTAATCAGTCAGTAGCAATAACACTATTTCTCTTTTATACGGCATCCTAATGCAAGGATCTGAATAAAGCACTCCTGCTATTAATTAATAACACTTAATAATCCCCATGGGGTAGGTGGTAATTATTATACTCATGTACAGGCAGGGAGGTGGAGATTCAGAAAGGTTTGGTGACTGTGTAGTGTCACACCTGGTTATTAAATCCCATGTCTTCTGGCACCCTGTCCTGATTTCCAGCAACAGACATCCCATTCAGTCCCTCACATGGAAGAAGACAAAAAGCAAGCTGCTAAACTGATGGGCTTTTCAAAAATACAGGTTTGCGGCTTTGTCTTTGTTAGCAATGGTGCTGTCCCTAGTGCCTCCCGCAGAGTCAGAGGCCCCAGCATGAGGAGGACTGCTTGCCTGCCTAGGGGAGCATTGGCCCAGAGGGTTTCTGGGTGCGATTATCTGCTCTTAAAGATCTTTTTTCATAACTGGTTACAGTGTTAAACAGGGAAAATTGAACCATCGGGGAAAACATGTTTAAAATTGCTTTTGGAAAAGCACAGCAATCTGGTCCTTCTGGTTTCATGTGGATTGGCATGGTAACAAGCATCATTTCTCCCTTTACTACACCACCCCCCCACCCCCCACCCCCCCCCCAACTTAAACTTTGTCTTCTGTAAAATGTTTGAGAGATGCTGTCACATCCCTGGCATGTTGATGTATCGCAATAGTCACACAATGAGGATTGTAAGTGTCTGGAGCAGGGGAGAGATCTCGGGAGCACATCCAGAGGTGAAACCAATGGAAGATTTATTTTGCTCCCGTGCTTGCTTGCTGTCTAGAAGGCAGCTGTGCTGCAGCACCACTGAATCACTCCTTATAGCCAAGTTTTATATTAATAGCTGGCTTGAGTCAAGCTTAGGACAAGCAAGCACTTTTATTTCCTTATGTCTGAAACACACATTAACCTTGTTCTTTTTTCATATTATAGGGTCAACCCCCATTTATCCAAACAGCCCAGAAGCTCCCCTCTGGAGGCCAGGACTTCAGCAAGCCCTTGCACCCCTTCCCTGTCCCATGCTACTGCAACCTCTTGGCTGCTAGCTGCTGCACAGGGTCGTTTTGCCCATGTGTACTGAAGGGACATCTCTCCATTGATGGAAATGAGGAGTTTGTCTCCTGTTTTTCCAGAGGGATGGGGTTTCTGCCTCTCCTGGCATCCAGAGGCATAACAAGAGGAAGGGACCATCTCCCCCCAGATCAGTCCTCAGTCCGGCCTGGTCCCATCCTCAGGTGCCACCCACGTGGGAGAAAGGGTGGGATGGATTCTCTCTTTATCCAGTGTCATATCTTGTGTGCTGGGTACCATCTTTCAAAAGGTGTAACAGGGAAGTGAATCTGCCCCTGCTGAGGCTTTCTGAGGGTGATTGAAAATACATTGGTCATTGCTTGCTCCCTTACACTCTTAGTGCAGTCTCCAAAGGCCACATTTCCCAACCATCATTGGCTCCCAAATAATAAAAAAAACTGATTGAATTTTGTGCTTTTAAACCAAAACACCTAAAGATGTGTTTGCATTTATTTCCTGTTTGGCTTTTAAGTCTGAGAATGTGCTTTTCACATCTGTGTGACTGCAGGCATCAAGGAAGTGTCCTTCTTTCCCCCACCTTGGGTGGCTGATTAGAGTCTCCTTTAGGGATGCCAGCTGGTAGGTATGCTGTCTAGGTGGCCTAATACCTTCTCCCAGCCACTAAGCCTGTGGAAACATACTGGTTCTATGGAGCCTGCTGTATCATCAAAGCACAGCAAGGCATTCCCAGATCCTGGGTCTTCAAAATGCAGTCTGTGTTTCAAAAACCGAATTTAATTCAGAACAAAATTTTCTTGAACTTCTAAGAGCCCATATAAACCAGCTTTGACAGAGTGATTGGTCCTTTGTAAATGGAATTCTTGGAACTTCAGATAGCTCTAGAGGCTGAATTATAACCAGTACACCTCTCATGCACAGTCCAAGTTTGATGAAACCAGTAGATTCGTAAAGGCTGGTTAGGGTTTGGATTTTTTTCTTCTATTCTTATTTTTGCCTGGATTGGTTGCAGGAAAGACTGACTGTTCTGAAATTGATGAAAGTCTGAGTAATTCCTAAGATATCAAAAAGAATGTGCAAACATTGATTAAATCAATGTTGTACCCAGTGCATAGGGAAGTCTACAACAGGTTTGCTCACCCAGACCTCGATCGTACAATTTTACCAGTGCAAATGGAAGCTGCCACAGACATAGGATGGCAGATTGCGCAGGCTGCATAGTGGTATCAGCCCCTTAATAGGCTGCAAACTGTTTTGCAGGGGGACATTGGAGCACGCCTGCTCTGCAAGAGGGCTTGGAGCTAAACTCCCCAGAGTAGCATTTGGCTGGTCATTTTGGGCTGAAACAAATGACACATTGAAATTACTCCTCCCAACTCCTGCAAGATTTCAGGCAGTCTTGCTTTTATTTTTGTTTGTTTGTTTATTCATGTATTTAAAAGAGGAAGGTATTTCAGTGCTCATGAAAAGCCAGTACCTGGCAGGACTGAGAACAGCCTGAAACGATGCTGGCAAGCGCAGGGCATTTCCCTCAGCCGCAAAGCACCCCAGGCTTTCCTGACAATAGCTCTATTCCTCTCCTGTGCCCCTCCAGAGCAATGATTGGAAATTGCACGTCTGTGTTGCTTTCTTGTTGTTGTTTTTCAAATATATAGCATGTATGTGTTTTAGTCTTTATTAGCCACCAATAAAAAGTAAATGAAACAAGAAACAACAAATGAGGCTTTTATTTCAAGCAGAGCTGGGTTAAACAAATGATCAGTCGTCCAGCTGCAGGAGTGAATATTGTGGTTACAAAAAGCAGACCAGAAAACATACAGAACTGCTTTAGAAAAAGAAAAAAAAAAATCCGAGACAGTGGGAAACAAAGAGTTATTCAGTCGATCAAGTGATAGATGCAAATGAAGGGGTGCAAGACCTTGTGAAAAACAGCATTTCATTTTAAATGCCCCAGCTTAAGCCTGTTCACTGGGAGGGAGTTTATATTGAAAAAGGCAGGATATATTACTGTACCTATCAGCAGTGACAGGGCATAAAGAGCAGCACTGTTTGATCAGGCTTTCACAGGTAATGTAATGTTTCCACTAGGAATTAAGCATAAAACTTTTTTAGGTTTTATAATGCAGGGGCGGGGAGGGGGGGAGATTTGTAAAAACCAACAGTGTAGTGGATGTTTTTAGCTCAAAACAGCACACTAGAACGATACGTAATAATGTTATTGCTTTATAGAGGTAGGGCAAACCCCTCATCTCTGCACAGATCTGTATGATCTGTGCCAGTGCACAGCAGCCCAGGACACAGGGCTGTAGTCATTTTTAAAGCTTAAAAGACAATTGTAAATGCTTAAATGAAAACCATAACAATGGTATTACTGGTATGACTCCATCGTTTGTATTGGTGTGCCCAAATGAAGATGAGGACATACACTGTACACATTCAGGGTGAGGACCCGTCTCTCCTGTGGATTGTATCTGCTAGAGGCTGCACAGAGTTTGAACAAAGAAGCCACGCTAGGAGCAGCCTAGTGGAGGTGTGAGACTGAGACAGGAGCTTGTCCCAGGCTGTCAGCGTGGCCCAGGGTGACGCATTGCTGGCTAGCTCCTGCACTCTGTGCTGTAGCTAAACTTCCAGAAAACCAAGCAATGGCCACAGGGAAGGTTGAAGATTTGCAGAACCCAGCCTTTCTGTCCTGGTGTTCCCTCCCCTGTAAGTGCAGGAAAAAAGCAAGCACCCGAGTAACATGGTTTTTTTTGAAAACACATGAATGATTTAAGACTTGCAAAATGAACCTGCAGACTTTCAAGGATGATGTGCAGCAAGAGTACATGGGATGGATTTTCTTTAACTAAAATGTTGTTTACATAGCCTGTATCGAGTCAGTAACAGATTGGCTTCAATGCTTTCCAGATTTTAGAGTTGGTGGACGCCCTTTAAACAAAATTTTCTTCTCCACTGGGGATTGCACGACAGCAGACTGAGCCAAGTGATGTGCAGGAGAGGAAAAATCCTGAGCACAGCCCTGCCATTGACTCCTTCCCTGCTTGTCTATTAGCAAACAGCCAAACTGTGTGGCTTAGCTTCTCTCAAGGTTTTGCTGAGCAGCAGGGTGCAGGGATCTCTTGAGATATCCAAGCTAGCTTTGAAAGGGCTGAATGAAGTCCAGGAGTCATGTTATGACATGCCAGATATTTGGGTTAAGATTTTTGCAGAGGTATCATTGTTTCTAGCATCTGGGTTGCCAGTATAGTCATCTCTGCATGGTACTTTGTTGTATTATGGAGAGGCCAAATCTAGAGACCTGGAGATGGAGACATGCTAGGGGATATGGCCTTACTAAAACTGGATTTGGATATCCAGAGTCATCCTTCCCTGCACTGGGAGTCTTGACCCTTAGGAGCCACCTGGTTCCTTGTGGGAGCTTCTGCTTGAGCACAGGAGGATGTGCAGAGCATCTTCTCCTTCTGCCCTGAACATCACAAGCCACAAGATACGTCTTGACACCATGGTTTTAGATCTATAGGGGAACAGCAGAAGCCAAAAGCACGGTAACCACAGAAAAATAGCCTCCACCTCAAACACGGATGGTAACATTCAGTTGTAGTAGTTCAGAGAAGAAATGTGAGGACCAAGGAAGAAATGCCAGGAGAACCTGACCACTTTGGGTTTTGTTTTTCCTGTGATTGCCAAGCTGGCTTCTGGATCACCAGAAGTGTTTTCTGGCACTCATGTGTTAAACTTTCTAAGTTTAATGCTGAACTATTTGAGCTGGCATTTGACTTCTCACTGACGTATTTTTAAAGAATTTCTTTGGCTAATCAAAATCATATGCTACAAAAAAGAAAAAAGCTAAAATACACAGTGAGGGCTGGAGGATAGAACGACAGACCGGAATAGAGTGAAATCCAACAAACTGCATTTAGACTTGGTTTTAGGCATGTAAGTAGTAATGCTGACTTCATCTGAGCTGTTGTCATGAAGACAGCTAGCTCACGCTGGGGCTTAATGGGTTTTTCATCTGGAGAGAAAAGAGATCCCAAAAGTGACAGTAAAATGTCTGGTGACAATAAAGAAGTTAAAAGTTTTCTAATCTAAAATGGAGTCAGAACTGTGCAATAGGCCTATGTACAAATTAAGGCAAAATTCTGCCCCAAAATAAGTCATTAGAAACCCTTATAATTACAAGGTACAAATTATGTTTCTTTAGAAGACTCACATTTTATTTTGCCTTTTTGAATAAGGTGCAAGCTATTTCTTTTTTGGTCTAAAAAATACCAGCGTATTTCCCTAGGTATGTCCCTACTTTCCTCTCTAAAGAATTCCATTTATAGTTTTTGAAATACTGGCAAGTTTGCAGAAGATGTAGGCTGTGCTATTGCAAAACCCAGCACATGTCAGCACCAAGCAATTGCCATACAGGAACCTTAAATCAGAATTATAAGTGGCTTGGTAGTAGTTCAGCTGAATACTTTATTTCTTCAGCTGGTTGACCAGTCCAACAAAATAACAGAAAATATATCTGAGGTGAACAAAAGAAATAGGTTTTACAATTGAAATGAAATCCAAAATGAAGGGGGTTTAATTATTTTTTTCTTCATCAGCCCAAGCTGAATTATTTTTTTTTACGGAATAAAAAAATAGTTTTTTACATGTTAGTTTTCTTTCTCCCACCAGTGACTTTAAAATGCCTTTATTGATTATAAACATTTTGACTTCTTACCTACTAAAAATATGCCCTTTTTTGACTGAAATAGTTTGTTGACTTTGTGGGCAGATTTGTTTGGCTTGAGGTATATTTTTAAGGACAAAGAATTGCCCCTGGAAATTCGCTCTACTTGCTAGCATTTCTACAGTCCTTTCTGCTTCCCTGGACACTAGGTATTTGTTTTCACTTTACTTTTCGTTTTCTTTAGGGAGAAAATAGTGGTGATTCAAGTCTTTTTTAATACAATAATTATAATCTTATGCAAAATGATTTGGTGTGTCGCTGTGTTCAAGTGCTTGTACTCTCATGTATATTGCTGGACTGGCTGCGTCCTGGCATGAGCTTCTGGACACACCGTCTATAAAATCAGGCCAAGTTTCGATCAGCTCATCTTAGGGCTGTTCAGATTTCCAACCTATGCTATCATATTGTGAACCTGCAATACTTTAGGCACTCATTTATTTAGATTAGGAATCGTAGCACAACAGCATATCCCCGTCACCAACACAAAAAAGTTACTCTGTGATAGACTGGTGTTTCACTGAGTTGTGCAGGCTACACATGAGGAAGGCAGCAGGATGTGCAGGTATATCATAGCAGCTCTCAGAAAAGATAATTTCTAGAAATACTTGTTTGTTACTGCTTCCACATCTTGAGAGCAGAATGAGGGCATTTAATTTAATATAAAAATAAAAACCTAACAAGAGGTGCTTGAAGTATGAGCACGTGGCAGGTGGATGAGCTGTTTGGGAGCAGTGACATTATCCTAGTTTCTTGCTTTACTACAGCTTGCCTAGACGTAATTAGGGTTGAAAAGGTGAAAAAAGAATTTTTGTGGGAAGCATTGTCCTGTTTTCAATGCTGGTTCAATGTAGAACTCTTGTCAAGTGTTAGACAGCGACTTGCGTTATTTCATTAGCTTCTTGCTACAGTTTTGGTATGAAGAACGTGTTCTATAGCCTGCGTTTTGAGGGAATGTGTTAACTGCTCAGGAAGCAGCAGATACTTTATTCTTAGACTTCTTAATAGTGCTCCGTAATCTGTTTAAGTTCTCCTCCTTCACTTAAGAAGACTATTTACTTCACACTACTTAAGAAAAACGAGCTTTATGCAATTTGCTGTAAAACCTGTGCCAAAGTAATAGGTGGATAATTCCCTGGCATTTAAAATTTGAGAGCAAAACTAGTATTTTCCAAACTCCCGATTTCCATGAGTTAGGTGTATGGTATCTTGAGACCGTGGTCTGAGCAAAGGGTGATGTTATTCCAAAGGGCTTGATGAGAGCTGCAGGGCTGGATGGGGCGAGAGGTCTGGGAGCGCTTCCAAATCCTGCCCAAGGATGGCTGCCAGGATGGCCGGTGCACAGGGACGTGGCCAGGCACCTTTGCCAAGGGATTGTGCTCCACACAGCTCCGAGGGGTGGAGGGAGAGGAAGGGTGAAGGAAACCATGGGACTTAGGAACGGTTTTCAAACCCCAGTTTCAGACAATAAAAATATTATTCAGCACTGTGAATAGGAAATTGTTCCTGCCTTTATACAGATCCGGGTGCTTCCACTGCAGGAGGTTCTGTGTGGCAGAACAAGCAATGTTTAGCCAGGTATTTAACCTGTTCACTGCTGGTTTCGCTTCATGACAACCCAGTGCTGCTGTAGGGATGTTATGAGTCAGAGGCTAAAGTTATGTCTGGATGTGAAAAACCCCGTGGAGGGCCCTCAGGGTGCCGCCAGCAGCCCAGCACCGATGCATGGGGCTTGCCCTGTGCCCTCTCAGAGGTTTTAGCAGTGCTAAGCAAGCTGTGCCTGGCCAAGAGTGACATGGACACATCCCTCAGCAGACCTGGCTGCACACGTGCAGGCCTGTGCTGTGTGCCTGGGTGTATCTATTTGCTTGGCTTGTGGCACTGCTTTGGGGGCTGTCACCCTGGCTGTGTGATCACATGCCCCCCCAAACCATTCCTCGACACCTCAGACCTTAGAAACCTGCGGCTTTGCTGTAATGTAGGGATTTTATCTGCATTTTATATGGGAATGGAGGATTACACTGAAACAGTTGTGCCAGTTCAACACCTCATGTGAATGCTGTTACATTCAGCGTGTGCAGGATCCATTTAACTTTATGGCAGTAGGAGCAGAGGGCTCATTTGGATCTCGTATCTGTATGTGCATAATCAGCTCCTGCTTGTAGACTGCCTGATTAAGCCTGATCTTGAGTCATTACTGTGTCCGTTTAGTGCCTCTGAATTGAAGCTCTATGGACATTTGTGGCAATCTCAGTCCTGTGTATTCACTGGATAAATAAATATTTAACCTCTCCAAATGCAGAATGTGGTGTGCCAGGGACACTTAGTGACACTCGCTCCACAGGTGGCCTTCCCAGTACTCCATCCACAGGGGCACATAGCAGCCCCTGGGACAGGCTGGTTATTGTGTGGTTGCACTGATGGGACAGCCTAAGCAGGAGCATCCTGGTGAGAGGGATACCAGCTGCTGGGCAGCAGCTGCCCTGCTGGCATGGTGTGGTGCGGGAAAGGCTGAGATTTGGGAAGTTGCCAGGAATGGATGAAGTGATAAAGTACAGGCAAAGGAGGCTGCTGCAGCCACCAGCTCCAGTTTTGGAGAAGGCTGGGTCTTCAGCCTCCCTCCAGCTGTTCCCACTTCTCCCCCTTTCTCATCCTCAGCCCATTTTCCCATGTGCTGAAAATGTATTTGTTCCACCTTTTGTCTTCAGCAGTGGTTTTTGAGGGAGGGTGGCTGGTATTTTGTTTCTCATTCCTCCAGGAGCTCAGCCCTCATTGATACTTAACCAGGTCTGAGCTGTTAAAGCAGAGACATTTTGAGCTGAGTGCAGAAATGTCTGTGGGGGGAAAACCAGATATGGTTGGTTTTGCTTTAAAAATGAAATAAAGGTCCCGCTAAAATTCACCCATGGGCCAAGAAACAAACATGATAAATTGCAGCCCAGAGGGTAATTCTTCTGGAAAGGTAAAATAATCTAAAAATAGCACCTTAGAATGAAAGTGCTTCATTGACAATAACTACAGTGTTGCTACGGTGATGCTCGAAAAAAAATGATCGTTGATACTTAGACTGCCACAGAACTGCTCCCCCGCCCTCCCATGGCATGAATCAACTGCTACTATTAAACTTACAGGAAAATTTTGTGTTATATTTAATTTTTTTTCCTTGTCTGAACGCTTTTCTGTTCTATTGCACATCCTGCAGACAAATGAAACGCCATCAGAGGAAGGCATTGAAAGAAAGTTTATCGGTCAGCTCGGTGTGATCTATCTATGTTTTGTCTCAATGGCAACTTGGTGCTATTTCCTTTTATCAGAGCAGCTTGCTTCAAGAGCAGGGAGCCGGCAGTCAGAATGAAACCCAAAGATAATAGCTTGATGGGTCTACTCACAGCTTTTTTTTTTAGCCTGCAGCAAGCAAAAGATGTAGTGCTGGTGAAATCTGGAGCCTTTTGTTTCAACAAGTTTTAGGTTAAACACCTCCCAAGGTACACGCTAACCTGCTTTGTGAGGATTATGAGAGACGAGAAAGTTGAAACTCCAAATTTCTTTTAAGAAAACATAGTTTGGCAATAAAGAGTTTTTCTTTCAGCGTACATACCAACAACAGAAAAGCTGGGTAATACCCTTTTGATATACTCAACCCATTCAGACCCTATTTGGGGGATTTGAAATGCAACACGGCTTCAAAACATTTATGGCTCTGCAGAAACTAAATTTGCAGGCAAGCAAAGCTTCACAGTCTTTTGTGTAGCAGCTGATACCTACTTAACCGTCTGCCTTAGGTAAAACCGGTAAATGGCTCTGTTTATACAGCAGCTGCATCTCAAATGTGATCCATACAGCTGGCAGCAGACCAGTTGCAATGTAGATGATACTTTAATTTCCCCATCAAATGCTGTCTGTAATTTGTGGGGCTTTCCTTAGACAAGCAAAGTGATATTAAAACACAGAGCGGGTACTGTATGATATTTTCTGCCTTCCTTGAAGAGCCCGGAGTATGCCAGTTAAACTGTAGACAATGTTGTATGAATGTGAAAGAAAAATATATCCATGTTTTCTTAAAATTAAGTTTAATTTCTAGCTGTATATAGAGTCTCTCACTTTCTCCATGTTGATGTTGGGCTAGAGCCATCAGTATGCAAAAAATCACTTCTATATGGCACCTACCCTTACCTAAAGAAGATACAGCATCAGAGTCAGTCTGATGGGTTCAAGAAGTGGTATCATTTGACTTCCAGAGGATTTGTAGCCCTCTGAACTAGGAATTAAATTTTATGAGGGATAATTTTAAGAGTGGTTCACTGGCAATGTGAGAGGATGGAGCGTTAGATGCAAAGGAGGGTGGTTTTATTAACTGGTTTTCTCTGTCTTCACTCCAGGACAATTATTGGGCCAGTCTGCATTGAATTCAGGGGAGATGAAGGCATCCGAGACTTTGTCATGTTACGTCATCTTAGTGACTCAAGCTCTGCCTTTGCTAACTGGAAGGTTTAGCGCTCTCCTTTGTAGCTGGTATTCCAGCAGTGAGGAAGAATAAGAAAGTGCAGGGAAAGAAAGGCTAGGTTTAGGTTTTCATGCTGTATGCGGGAAGATAATGATGGGTTCTTATCATGTTGAGGCACTGAGTGAAAGGATTCAATTCACAAGAGCATTATAGGAAACTTACAAAGAATTTCATAATGCTTTCCTCCACGTGTTTATATATAGTGTATTGCTTTTGTTCAGCTTCACACAGTGTTCGGGTATGAAAGGCTGTGTTTAGAAGGTATTGTGATTAAGATTTAGAGCAATGCTGGTCCATGCTCGCTGAAAATAATGAAAGACTCCTTCTGACTTCAGCAAGCTTCAGATTGAGTTTACAAGGCAGGAAGCTCAGACGTGAGACCTCCCTCATGTGTCCTAATGCTCCGACACAGATTGCCCCAGCTGATAGCTCTGGTAACAGAGAGCAGAATTTGCAATTTGCACTTCTAAAAGTCATTTGATGCACACCTGCTTTGCTGCTTGCAGGTACATGGAGAGAAACAGTATGCCAGGGGACAGCAAAATTTGGTACAGCTGCCAAGATGGGATGCAGAAGCTGGGAGCTGTAGCGCCCTGTCCAAGGAAGTGTTTTCCTCTTCTGACAGGGTCTGAAATTCAGTGGGAGCCTTGCACAGAGGCAGGATACTGCCAGACAGCTGCTGGGTGGCACGGTGCCTCTTTGAGAGGCAGCTTCTCCCAGCCACTGCTGAGGTACTGTTGGTTTGTGCAGCTCCTGATCTGGGAAAGAGGAAAGCACATCCATCACTCTCCTGTGCTGCAGTTGCTTTGATTTCTTTGTAGCTCTGAAATGGAGTTGGATCAATAGCTTTGAGAACTGAAAGACAGCATTTTAAAGAGCTGTTAATTCTTGGAGAGGTGATCACTTAGACAAAGGTATAAAGGTGTCTACCATGGTGGACCAAACCACGGCCTCCATGAAAAACTGGACAGATTATGAAATTTCAGGTTTGCTGACCATTGTGAGTATATCAGAAGAAAGGTGGCAGTAGAAACTATTTTCCCAACTGGAAAGCTTAGTTCCTATTAGAGGTCTTGCTGGTGGGAGGTAACATTTACATGCTGGTGGAGTCAGATTCTTGAACCAGCTTCAGGTGTGGTTAACCAATCCAGCACATTGTTTGCAATTCATTTTACAGGGTCTGTCTTTTCAGTGTACAGGTAATATAAGATGGTCTGTCTGTTGTTTTACAAAGAGGCCACGGTTACAGTCTCCTGGAATCATTGTCTTAGTGTGAGTTTTAGAGTTGCTGAATAATTCATGTGTGTGTGTGAAGAAGAAAGAGGTTCTGCAAATAAATCATCTGACCATTCCGTCGTGGAGAAAGCACATGCTCAAGGAAGAGCTGGTATCCATGATCTGCTTATTTTACCTCTGGCAGAGTAGCTGGTCTGAATACATGTTGTGTAATGTTACATCCCTTGGGGATCCCTTTTGAAATATGTTAAACACCATCTATATATATCTCCTCCATCCTTTAATGACTTACTGACTTTTATCAATCTATATAATTCCTTTCTCTTCTCCTTTAATGACAAGTAAGTTTGCTTAGCAAATGGCTGTCCTAAGATGGCCTCTTAGCTCTCCTTCCTGAGCTTTGAAACTGAACATTTGCTCAAAGATTTGTAAAAGGTACTGTGGTGTTAGCTCAAAGCTTGAAAAGCTTTGTCCATCCTTGAATGAGTAGGTCTGAAAGAAAAGTAACTCCTAGAGGATTCGATCTGTGATTGCGTCCAGGAAATGGGCATCAGAGACCCTTTGTGAATACCAGCCACCAAAGAGTTAACTCTGAGCTTTCACAGTAGTACAGGCAGAATATTTTTCTAAATAGAACTAGAGGCTAAAAACAGGATCAGATACTTGAAGAGCAGATAGGAAATGGCATGTGAAATTAATTTCTCCGTGGAAGGCTATCACATAATCTGGGTCCCCTTTTAAGACCCAGAGAAGTCCTTTTTGCTAGTAGGCTGCCTCTTCTGAGAGTTTTTCCCTCTTTTGTAGACTCGGTGATTGCAGCCCTTAGAAAAGCACATGGATATACATATAAGACACGTGCCTGATACAGAGCCATGTGCTCACCCTGAAGTCCCAGTGTGGAGTCATGTCTAGAAAAACAACAAAAGCCCCATTGCTTGCAGTGGGTCATCTCAGTACATGCTCCACCAAAACACCTTCCCAGTCTATCTCATGAGGCACTGAGCTCTTCCACCCACTTCAAAGCAGCACCTGGGCCAGGGGCAGCCCTGGTACAGTCAGGGGAACAGGAGCAAAAGATGTGAAAGTTGAGCATCTTTCACCAGGAACGATGGATCTCAGCCTCAGCAAACATGCCTACGTCCATTTCTGCATCTACCTTTTTCTCCACCCTCTTTAGTAATTCCAAATGATGCCAGGTTGGGGGCAAGTGAGGGGCAATGAGGGCATGACCTAGCCTCCCCCTGCCCTAAGGCTGATGGGCTTCTTCCCTTCAACAACCCTCACAGGCCCTGTGTTTCTGTCTCACTTCCTACAGGAATTACCATGGCTGACGTTAAGGGCCTGCAATGTCTAGTGCATAAATTTCTGTGGCAGAATCATTGCATTTTGTATCCACTGGGATTAAACTAATCTCTTGTGTTATGCTGAGAGCTCAAAAAGTAAGAGAGACCCTTTCATACATTTCAATCTGATTTAGTAGAGGTTATGTAAAACTTGTTTCTGAATCTTAATGTACACTTATAAAATAGTGACTGTTTGAAGCATTGGTCTGCAATATATATGGGACGTACTGTGCTTACACTGCGCTTAGTGGAGGTTGAGGTGTGTGTAAACAAATGTCCTTGAGAATGATCTCAGCCTTGGGCTGAAAAACAGTGACCTCTCATAGAGCGAGATGTGGTTATGTTAATTGCTGGTCTTTTAACAGCTCCAGCCACTGCACTAGGTAATCCCCAGGTGTGTGAAATATCATCCTTGTGTCTTGTGTTTCGGCATTTGAATTCATGTAACAGAGAGCTTCAGGTAGGCTGCAGACTGAGATTTTATCTTCTCGCCAGCATCAGCTCAAATGGTTTTTGAGTCCTTGACCACACATGAAACCTGCCCTTCTGGATGTAGTGGTGCTTAGGAGGTGGGGCAGCAGGCCCACCTGGCAATATATTCAGATGCTCTTTTGCTTCCAGATGTTTACAGGCCCTCCCTGCAGCAAGGGTCCTGCAAGGACCATCCCCCTCTCAAGCAATGATATTCTTCTCATATTGCCTCAGGATCTTCTGCTGTTCCTAGTGTGTTCAGAAAGACAAGCAGAACCTCACCCTATTGACTGCTAAAGAGTTACTTGAGAAAGCCAAATCAAGTGATTTTCCCTACAAGGCTTCGCTATGTCTGGTGCTTTGTGTGATGTGCCTGTGAGGATGTACCATCTCAAGTAAAGTTTTGCAGGATGGCCACTCAAAACCAGATTCAGCTAAGCAAGGCAGCCGATCACCTGAGTTAACTCAGCAGCCGAGGCTTATCTTTAGGGATCAAATCCAGTGCAGGCTCTTTCATTGTCTGGAATGTGGCTTTTGCTTAACAAGAACACTGAACAGAAATACAGATATAGCTCAGGCTTTCAGTTGTAGTTTTGTCATTCTGTGTAAATATCTGTAAATCTTATACTCTGGCTGAGATCCTGACAATTTGACAAGGCTACAAGCACATACACTTAAGGACAAGACAGAATAGTTTTGCTCTGATCCTTCTTTAGTATATGTATGTCCTTTTCTAGCTGATTGCAGCAACAGTAGACCATCAGCCCTCTTGAGTTAGGCTTTAGCTCTGAGTTTGGTGTCGTCCCAATAGCACTGCTTTCAGCCTTGAGTCTGGCTATTCCATTGGAGGGAGCTTTTCTAAACATAACCATCTTAACTACTTTCCAGAGGAAAAAAAAAAAAACAAACAACTTTCCCCAGAGCCCTCTTTTTGTCATTCTTTCTCAATGAAACTGACCTTATTCAAGCTTTTGGAAACCACAGATCCACAGTTCAAAGCCTCAGGGCAGACGCAGTATAGTTAAATACCTGATTGTTGAGCAGAACTGACAGTGAATAATACCTGATCAGTCAGGACATTGGTTGGTCTCGAGTTGGTTTCACGTCCCTCCTTTAAGTTCCAAGAGATGTAACAGTCTCCAGGTGTTGGTTTGCCAGAGGTGAACTTCATCTGAAGGGGATCTCCCTTGAGCAGTAACTTATTCTCTACAGTTGAGCTGCATCTGGGAACATGTTGATCTTGATTTAACTGACAGGTCTGTGAGTCAGTTTTGTGAGTTCAGCTTCAGAAATAACTCTGGTTCCAGGAATAAAAGCTCTATTGTTGCTCGTGACACTAGATCTACTGTCCCCACTCAAGTAATTGACTGAAATAGTCAGCATCCTGAACATCATGCGTGTTTGAGCCTACATTATTGTTCTTGCAGGGAGAAAACCTCTTTGTATTCTGTAAGAATTTAGTGCGTTTGCATGTGTTCATGTTGGTAGAGTGCTTAAGGGGATTAGCAAAAGATTTTTTATCATGGGTAGATGACTAAAGGAAGTATTTCTAGGAAGTAACTGTCTCCTTAATCTTTGTCGTTTTCCTTATATTGACACTTCTCTTTCTTTTCCCCTCCCAAATAATTTAATTTACAACAATTTTCTTAACGCATCTGAAGATAACTGTTTTCTCTTTGGAGCCTCTCCTGTTGCCTTAACACAAATGCTTCCTTGACTCTTCTTGGTTTCATTGCTGTTAAAAGTCATAGTCATCACTAACTTCAGGTTAAAGCAGGGCTGCATGCAAGAATGCGTGAAAGAAAAGACAGTCTCTCAGAACTTAGGAAAGAGTAGGATTAAAGATGCCTGGTAACCTTAACACAGTCCCTCTGGGTGTTATAAAACAGACTTTGATTGTGTAGTTGTGTATGACCCAAGGACTTTTCTAACTTGAGCCAAGCTAATGTGTACCTCAGGACGATAGCCAATGTGGCATGTGCTTCAGCTTTCCTTCCTTGTTGCTCCCAACATCCTTTCTTTGTGCAAGAGGTGTGAGCCCTGTTTCACTGCTGTTCTACACGTGGGAGCATTTGCTACCATGCCCGTTCCCAGTAGGTTATAATAGGGGAGATTTCCTCCCATGCACTTTCACAGATTAGACAGCAAATACAAAAAACCAGCACACGGCCCTGTAATTCCTTTCTTGTCTACCGTGTAGGCAATATAGCCTGTAATTAAAGCATGGTGCAAACCTAACAATTTGGGAGAGCTGTGGCTGACTGTCTTGGTAACTGAAGGACAACTCTGTCGTTATCTGTCCCTAGCATTGTTTTTCAGGGCCTAGAAGCAGGCTTTCTTTGAAGCAAAAGTTGAATGAAACAAGCTGGCTAGCCTGAAATCCCTCTGAAATGTCTATTTGTTTGAGGCTAATGCATGTGTATCGCGGATGTGAACGCTCGGTCTGCACAAGTTGTGAGAAGATGTGATTTTGCTGTCACACCTTGCCAGTGTGGAATGGAGCTGTCGTGAGGAAGAGCAGGCAGTTTGACTGCTCTCAGCTGTGCCTCGTGGCAGATCCACTGCTGGAGACCGGCAGTGTCAGTGGCTAGCAGGACATTTGGCATAGGAGAAGGGTTAGTCAGATGGTGCTGGCTCTCCTTACTCTCGCATCTGGCTGTCAAAAAACACTCCATAAAGGAGCAGTAAAATACATGGACTACTGCCCAAGTATCTGATTGCTGCAGTGTCAGAGGATGCTGTTTTCTCATGAATATAGTTGTTACACGTCACAGTGTAGGAAAAGCTGGTCTCATGCATCAGAGTCTGGAGCTAAAGCCATGATGAACCTGACCAAACCAGAGTATATGTTGTTGGCCTGAACTTCAGTTGACTTAAGTGATAAACGCCACTGACTTTATAACCTCAACTGAGCCCTCCTCAAACACATCAGCAACTAGTTTCAACAGAACTTCTTCTAGGAGGGTGCATGCTTCACAAATATGTAATTCTCCATCTCCAATGTCTAGTTTGGGAAGATGGGAGCTATGAGTTTGTATCTAGTGCAGCACTACTTCTTGGTCTCCATCTCCAGTTTGTGGTGACACTTTGGATGACAAAGCTTTCCTCAAATCATTTCTTCAGTTTTTAAAGGGAGTAGCAGTAGGGGAAGATGGTAGTCTGGGAGCTACTACTTTTTATGTGACATCAAGTGGCATATACCACATGGCAAGATTCTCTGGAATCACACGTTTGCCCTGAAAATGTGGGAATAATTGCACTCTTGTGTGTTAAGAAACTGTAGCAGTCATGTAAAGAGATGCTGATGCTGATGATGGTTTTGTAGCCTCAAAGATTCTTAGCACATTATGGGGGATTAAGTAACTTTTTCCTATTGCTTTTTGTAGCTATTTCTGAAAAAGCACAAGGCACAGTTCTGCAAAGTGGCAGAACAGCTGCTTGATTTTCGCAGCTAAGCATAGGCTTAATGTTAAATGCACACTTAAGTCCGTAGCTGCATTAAGATGATGAGCTAAGTTGGAGTCTGATATTTTCTCAAAAATGCACATAAATAAGAAGACCTTTAATATGTGATCTGTGCGGGCCAGTAACTGAATCAGCTGAATGCCACTTCTTGGATGTGTGCTCTGAAGTAGACAGTGCCTGTAATGTCCATCCATACAAACAGCTCCCTTCTCTTTCCTGAATGAAAGGATAAGCTTATTTCAGCTTACAGGGTGATGCCAGTTGGAGTGCTGAATGTCTTAAATGGGTCTGTGTTACTGGCTATATCTCTGATTTGCTTCTAAATCAGTTCTCATGAGAAGAATTTACCTTTATGAAAAAGACTAAATCAAAATCTGCAATTGCACATTGTGAGTGAGATTGAAAAGGAAGCCCAGGATAGCCAAGGGCTGCATCCCTCCAGGTAATGGTCTGGATAAAATGGGTATTTAATGTTTAATTTGGGGGGATTTGCTGGTAGCAGTGAAAGAGCTTTATGTTTACACTTGGTATAATCTGCTAAATTATAATTTCCTAACAAGGAAGAACTGTAGCCATGCAAAGTTTGGCAGGATTTGGTTTTGTTGTTGTTTCCGTGATTGTTTTTCTTGCCAAATCTCCACTCTGATCAGGAACTCCCTACATACACTACCATACCAGACTCAGTGTGGTAACATACATGGAGTATTTTATTTTTTTAAACTTTACCCAATGGATTTCTAATTCTCTTGTTATCTAAAGTGAGAAGAATTTCTCTGAAGCTGCAGAGCTGCTTTAGTGCAGGGCACTGCTGCTTTCTCCGGAGGGAGAGGAGGACCCCCTGCAGTCCTAATGTGGTGATGAGCGAGGGAGGTCAGGTGGTGGGGTAGGAAGTTCGCACCATCTGGTGCAGAGCTCAGCTCCCTGGAGCTCCTGGCAGGAGGTTTTGGAGGGGTGGAGGAATGCTTCTGGGTTCACTGGCCATATCCTGAGCTGCTCTAAAGCCTGGCAGAAGGGACTGCTCACCCTCCATGTGTCCCCAGCAGCCACCCAGGGTGCTGACAGAGGCTGCCGACACTGCAGCTGGCAGGATCGGCTGTGCCAGCCCAGCAACCTGGGCTGAAGGTGGAGGCCTTTTGGCAGGGCTCAATAAGATGGCTTGTCCTGGGATCCATGGTTCCACCTTCTCCACATTCCATGATACTCTTCAGTGGAAGGATGAATGATCCATCCTCAGGGGACCCACCAAACCCACAATGAATAAGCCATTACAGTAAAGCACAGAGAAGCAGCAGGTTAAGCCTTTTTAGCTTTCTGTAAGGAGATTTTAGAGCTGTGATCCACTGCTTAGCAGGTTCCGGTGGTATTCACTGAATTTGCTGTGCTTTGGATGCTGTACATTGCAGCTTCCCATGCCAGTGCCCTGCATTTCCTCCTGCCCAGTAAAGACCGATGCAGTGTGGTGGGCAGTGATAACGCCAAGCTGTGAAGAGCATTCACGAAGCAGTTAGCAGGTGCTTCATTGCTGTCATGAACTGCTAGAGATGACCCTCCAAGACATCAGACAGTTGTTAAAATAAAGAGAGGTGATAGAGGAGCACAGGCCAGATTGGTAGCTCCTGTGGAGCCTTAGTCTGTGCATTGGCTGTCCAACGCTTCCTCCCCAGGAGTAGGGGCTAGGTGACAAGGATGATGCTGTTGATGTCCCATCTGGATGCATATGCAATGGAGGTCATGCAAGTTGCCGGAGAAGTCTAGTTCAGATAAAGTATCATTACAGGCTATTACCACAGTGTGAAACAGGCTCTTGGCTACCATGAAACAGGATTCTTTGTGAAGGTTTAGCATCTAAAGCCCAATATCACAATGGCATCCAAGGGAGTAAATGTAGAACTGTATGTAGCATGAAGGCTTACCTGCACTGAACTAATTACAGGATCAATATTAAAACATGAATCACAGGTTTGTGTGATTTATATCAAGAGTAACAGAAATAAATCAAACAGCATGGAGTATTTAATCTTCTAAATGCTTGGAAAATGCATATTATTCTCCATGTCAAGCAGCAGTAGGAATTGCCAGCTGCATTTAGTAGGAGAAAACTGTAGCTAAGGGTTAATGTTCCTTGCCCAGAGCTGCAAAAGGAGTTGGGCAAAGCAGCGTTATTCCCAAGTATATCTTTTTTTAAACTAAAATCCTGGACTTTCCTGAAATGCATGTACCTTCTGTCTATTCTGACCTTGGTAGGAGGCAGCCAGAATGGCAGGCTTTCCTTTTCTACCAACAGCATTGCGGTGCACTCTGTCCTGGTCCTTGGGTGTAGACAAGAGAGTGTGCCTCTAGGTTGTCAGTTCTGCTCATTTGGTTTCTTTATCTTTGTGCCCTTTTGTTTCATGTATTTATTTGCCTTTAACTGTCTATGTTATGGTGGCTCTTTGGCTCCTGCCATCTAGTCCATGGCGCCATCCCATGTGGCATCTTCTGCTGGAGAACCTTACTTATCCTGGGAGTTCTTCCTGCATATGTTGTCAAAAAAACAGTGGGGAGGCAAAATGATGTTGATTTCACTTGTTTAACTTCTCACAGGACAGTTTACCAGACACTGAGTCATGTGCTCCATGCACCTTCAGCCTGGAGGAGAAACCTGCCTTCTAGGCAACGTTGCATGAGGACCTTTTTCAGCAAGCTTCATGGGAACTTCTGAAGCTCACCATGTCAGACAGCGAGGCTTAGCACTGACTCTCAACCCTAACCCTGGCACGGCTGGGACCTTACTGTCCAGCAGTGCTCAGTCCTGGCCTCGTTCTCACAAATATTCAGGATTGTATTTGCATTATTGTTGAAAGCACCCCCAGAATGAGTATGCTTCCTTGTGAGACTATAAGGTGGTAGTGAACACTTTGTGCTCCGAGTGTCCGAGTGGGATGTCAGGTAACAGAGGATGGCATTTAGAAAAATGGGCATTATTTAATGATACTAATGGTACTAGTGGGATCTCAGTTATCTGGTCCCCTCTGAGCAGGACTGCTTGTTGGAAGGGGTTTGCACATGTATTTTGGACTTCTGTGCTTCTATCAAGTTCCTTCTAATTACATAAGAGATATGATATGGAAGTTACTGGCATTATTAGCTAAACAAGAGTTAATTAAAAGGGACGTAAGGTACTAATTTTTCAGGCTGAAAAGAAAAGATTGAGGTAGAGGGATGTCCCTAAAGCAACATTATTTTATCTAAGACCAGCTATGTGAAAAGTATCCAGAAAGCATTGATTTTTTGCAAGTTGTACTTCATTCACCTCATTTACCTAAGTATTCTTAAAGGCAAAAGCTTGGTAAACTGACTTTGGATAATAAACCACTGGGATTTGCAACTTATGGCATGCCAGGGTTAACTGGCTGGAACTGGGGGACTATCTCCATCGTGCTTCTGTGACTCCCCCATCATCATTCCTAGCAGCGGGACTGGCACTGATTTACAACCTGGATTACTCACATGGGTCTATAAATCGTGCTGTTCCTGTCCTCAATTCCTCACCGTTCTTCCAAGAATATCTCCCAGACTCCTCCTCCACCCACTTCCTCAGCTGCTGAAATACCTGGCCGTAGCAGTGGAATTCTCATTGCTCTCTCATGCATTCTTGCCGCTGAAAGTTCCTCCCAGGTCCCCTGGGGAAACTTGCTAGATGGAGAGGGGTTATCACAGCCTACGGGCAGCCTTCAACTTGAGTTATTGTGGGACTGAATTAATATTTTTTTGTACGTCAGGAAGGTTTATGTGTAGTCAGCTGAAGTCTTTGAGCTCTTTCTCTGCAGGTTCCATGGGCCAGCCGCACTGCAGATCGTTTCATCACTAATCCTAATGACTTGCCGAGAGCACTGCTCATATTATGCTTTGTGAATATTGCTTTGGGCAAATAGCTGCACCATACCAGAAAATGTAGCACATTAGAATGCATGAGATTTATAAAGGTTTTGATGAAAAGGTTAAAATGATGGGCAACATCAACTATTTTTCTTGCTGAAAACCAAAAGACCAAAGAGGCTTTTCAACTCAAAAGGCACATCGGAGTATAAACCAAAGCATTTTGCTTTGTAGAGCAGAGAGAGCAAAAAGCTTGGGGTTTAACAGCAGGCAAAGAGAGCCAGGCTCTGCTTCTGGCTCAAAGATGAGCTGCTGTGGCACAGACTGCTTCCCTGCAGCTTGCCCACTTCACCTCCAGACCAGGACAGCCATATCCAAACCATCCAGATGGCCTCGGTCAGGGCAAACCCTTGAACCGTGTCCAGGGACTGTCTGGGAGAAAGCTGCACAGTGCTGACCGTGGAGATGGACAACACAAACCAGTGCTCAAGTGCAAGCAAGAGTTTGTCCAGCCTGATCGGTCTATAGAGTAACTTTGGACTTGAATCCCTTTCAGTTGAAAAAGGCTGGCATGTTAATGGGCTGAATTAGGTAGCTTCATCAAGTGGTCTCAGTATGGAACCCATTTTACTGTGACTGCACAGTGTATGATGTATTAGTGGCAATGTAAACTTTCCACATCTGCCTTGGAAGGAAGGACAAACCCTTCCAATTACCCCAAGTCTTGCTATGATGTTGGATCATTTTAACCTAAAGAAACTCATCCTGTCAGCCAGCTGAGAGGATAGGGGTAATAACAAGCAGATCACGAAGGGGCGTTCGACGTAGCTGCTAAATGGGTGGAATCACAAGAGGTGAAGCGTAGTGAAGGTCTGTCTTAATTACAAGACTCAAATATGGTGGTAATGGACAGCCTTATAAATCTCTCTAGAGTTAGGTTTTCCATGACGTTTTTAATGAAATACTGATTAGCCTGTGCTAATTGACATGAGCCCTGAGCAGACAGAAGCAAATAAAAACAATCCGACAACTGGCTGCTACCATGCATTGGTATGTCCAGTCCTTCCTCACTGCTTCTTGAATGCAGACTGGTGGGACACCAAGGGTGAAGCAAGGCGGTGGCAGTATTACAGGGTCTGTTCCATGAATTTCACTGTTTAAAGTGTCTGTCATCTTTTTCCTTTCTTTCTTTTCTATTTGCAGATTAATTGAGTTCATTTCTAGTACCTGCTTCACTTAGATTTTTGTTTGCTGACTGGTCCGGGCAGGCAATGGTTTTAGGCAACCAAGTAAAATAGAGTTGTCCTCAAGTCAACTGTTGCTGAATAGATTTTGTATGTGTCTTGGTGGGTTTTCATGAGAGTTTTTCAAGCTCAGTTCCTGTTTACGTCTATAGGAGTTCTGTGCTTGCTTCCAGGAACAGGATTTTGTACAAACTTAATATTTTTGTTTAAGATAATCAGTATATTGTATTTATGGTAGGTCTCTATCTGAAATGCAAGTACTGGATGAAATATTTCTGTCTAACTCTGAGGGTAGGTGCCTGACAGCTTTAGCCAGACTGACCTTTCAGTTGGACCCCTAGTCCTTAGGACTTACTGTCAGTTAGGTGGTTGCTTTGGTTTTAAATTAAGATTTTCATCCTTCGCATATAAACCCAAGCTTCATCTTGAATCATCTTAACCTGACTTTCTGAAAGTCAGGTTAAAAGCCCAGCACTTGCTGAAAATCAAGCAGCTTTAATTTATCTAAAGTTGATTTTTGATGGTTTGTTAACCACTTTAAAATATATAGGCCATTATCTCTTGCAGTGTAAACACTGTGGAAAATGTCACATTTAATAAAAACTGTGACCTCATTCTCAGCCTTATTTTAAATTAGTTTCATTTTTTTCACTCAATATATTATTTATTCATGTATTCAAATATGTTTATTCAGTGAAGGCAGAGATATTTTGATTAATTCAAAGACTAAATGCTCTGTACTTCTCATGCAAATTCCCCCCCCACCACCCCCGAAAAAAAAAAAAGTTACAACTCTTTGTACTCCAAGGGCTAAATGCATCATCAGAATCTAATGCATGCCCTGCTTGTGCACAGTTAAGTGAGGATTCATGTTCTCATGAATCTCTCTCCATGGCTTTTATTATTATAGCAAAAATAAAATTCGGCACATGGGTTATATATCTGTTTGATGTTTATTTACAGACCACATTTAAATGGGAAGCAGGTAGGTGGTCAGATGAGCCATGCCAGTTACTCAGTTAACTGGTATTGCAGGATGACTCCAGTGTTTCTTTGCTATTATTCCTACAATTCTGCCAGCTTTGCCTTTCTCAATTTAAATTTATTAATAAAAAAAAACCCAAAACTGCAGAGCGTTAGAGGTGAGATTTTCAAAAAGCACTTGCCATTATATTAATTAATTTCCCACCGAGTGGGGAGTTAATCTCATTGACCTGACTTCAGTGGGAGCAGAGCTCGGGCCGATGCTCGGCACTGTTGAACGCGGAGAGCGGTGATGTGTTGTACAGCTCGCACAGCTTGGCAGTCTATCCCCACTCCGGGAAACCGAGCAGGGTAGGGCATTAACGGGGATTCGGACCAGGCCTGTTGTTTTGAACTAAAATCGCTCGTAGAATTTTCATAGATTTAATTTAGCTTAGGAAAAAAAAAAAAAAGCCTGGTGAATTTGGGTCCTTTTGGTTTTAATCCATCTTTAGGGCAGTACGTGTATGTTCTGTCCCCTCAGTGCTGTGGCTGGGTGTCAGCCCAGAGCAAGGCGTTCACTGGCCCCTTTGTGCAGGTCCCAGGCAGAAACCTGGTTTGCCGTGACCAACCTCTGTGCCCAGCCGGGTCTGCCGGTGAGGGTGTAGCAACCATGGGCTCTTCTCCAGCTTGTGCACAGTCAAGCCAGGGTCAAGGTCTTGACTGATGCCCAGGAGCCAGAAAACCTTATTTTGCACCACCCCGATCCCACTGCTTACCCCTTCCATCCTGTGGTTCCTGACTGGAAGGGGGAAGCTGGTATCGCATTGCAGAGAGATTTTGTTATGAGATTCCCCATCTGGTGGACCTGACCTCCATATCTCATCTTGAGATGGACAGCGAGTACTTCCACACAGCCTGCTGTGACACAGGCTGCCATTTGTGTCTCGGGTGTGAGGCCAGGTTGCCTACTGGGCTGCCTGCCTGGAAGGCTGGCAATTTTGATTGGACCCTCTTTGCAGATACAGCTGGAAAAGGATCCAGGGTAGTGGAAAACCGGTGCCTCTTTGCTATGCGATTGTTGTGCAAAAAGATTGACAGTGGTATGGGCCAGGCATTTTCCGGAGAGCCTTCCAGAAAACAGCCTTCCCAACTGCAGGGCAAAACTGTCGCGCTCAAACCTGTGTACCCACCTTCCTCTCTCATGTTGTATTTGGTCCCTAGAAGAGATTTCCATTGACGTTAACTGATCCTCTGTGTGTTACGGATCTGGAAGCAGAAATTTTGTGCTCAGGTTGCCAGACTGTGTGGACAAAAAAATGGCATCTGGCTGCAACCTTGTACAAATCGCTGGTAGAAACATGGGAGTTTTTGTTCTGGCTCTCCACAGATTATCCCTTAAACACCAGTCTGAGGGTTCCCACACCTTTGTGTGCAGCACCAGGCAATATCCTATCTTGTAGCAATTTTGTACTACCACAATATGGAAATTAATGTAATTACATAATATGGAAATTTCCAGCAGAGGTGCCTGTTCCCCTTACCTGTGATCAGGCCTCCCTAGTCATTCCATTTTACAGACACACTAGTTTACCTGAACCATGAAGTGCAAAGAGGCTGATTTTTTTCTTTGGTCTCAATTAGAATACTGTAGTAAGAGCATTTCTCTTTCATTTAAAATTAGTGTATTCTGTATTGCGTTAACAAGGTTTTGCATTACGCCGAGTAGTTTTCAACATATGAAGTACAACAAGGCAGTAGCTATATACGTATCTCATAATAATTCCATAAGCTATATCACTAAGTTGAAAGTATCCATCTACTGAGGCATGTCCTTCACATGGGATTTGCCCAGAATAAGAACTTTCTTTTCCAAAAATTCGGTTACAGGAATTGGATTGTTACTGAGAGCATGAAATATTGCCTTGGCATGAGCTTGCCGTTGGCTCCTGATGGCTGAAGAGGCAGAAAACACGACCTGCAAGGTTGGGAAAATGTCTTCAGGTCAGAACTTAGCAAACCCCGATGTCTCTGTGATGTTGTTCAAAGTGGGAGAGCTTAAAACAAACACCAGCACTGCGGGAGGCACCTGCAGAGCGCTGTCAGTCTGTTGATCTAGGCATGAAATTCCTCTCATCTGTTTGCAGTTCTCGGTCACGTCAGCAGGAAAGTTTCAGGGCTGGGCTCATGCTTAGGATATCAAAATCGTTGCCCTTGTCATTTTTTAATTCCTCCCGTGTGAAGATTTTGGTGTGAAACTTAGTAATAAAGCTGGTGGGCAGCTCTTGTAATAATATAAATCTCTCTCTTGTTAGCAGGTCATCTGCTGAGCCCTCAGCAGGGTGCACTGCATCCTGCAAAATGTCTCATGACTTTCTTAGGTGGCTATTTTCATGATAGCTACTGGGCAGTTCCCATCATTTGAGATTGATGAAATGGAGCAGCCCCGTAGAGGCATAAAGATTGGAAACATTTGTAGATTTTTTTCTTCTTCTTTTTTTTTTTTTTTTACAAAAGCCTGCTGTGCATTCCCTCATTATAAGAAGTGTCTCTTTTCTCTGAAATGGCTGTTGATGCACTGCTGTTGATGCACTAGTGATGAAACACTGCAGTGTTCAAAAGAAAACCTTTCATACCTGGCTTTGCAATGAAAAGAACATTGCTGTGAAGATGCAAAGCGTGTTGGTGTTATTTGTCTGCATTCTCACTGCTGCTCATTTTCTTCACCTTTTAATTTGGGTCTGCTCAGTTTCTCCATCACCTTTATTAATTATTGGAGCAGCACTTACTGGTCTCAGCTAGCTATCAGCCCTTCATGGCTCTGGGCATGGCACAAACACAGCGGAGGAAATTCTGAATTCCTTGAAGTCACTGACAATCTTAACATCAGTTTTCATTAGGCCCATGATCCAAACCACAGTCTCTTTGAAGTGAAATGTGAACACGATAAAAAATTGTGCTGTGCTTAATTCCAGCCTTGTCAATGGCAAGTGTATTTTTCATTGAGCGCTGAACTCCGTGAGGAAATTGAAGTGTGATGCAGAAAGGGAAATGTTGCACAAGAAACTGAGAAACCTTTATTTTGATTGTCTTGTTACTTGGGTAGATTTACTGCTTGTAGAAGCTGGTGTTAATGACAAGACACCAGGACACTGTTGGGTGTCAAGCTTGGTTCTGCCACAGACTCACCGTGTCAGCAGGACCAAGTTTCACATTTATTGAATGGTGATAATGTTTATGTGCTTCACAGTGGGACTGCGAGTTTTGTGGGGACCACGTGTGCTCCTACACAGACATAACCTGTCTGCTTGTTCACAAATAACCCAAATGAAAGGCTGCTGCTTTATGTTTGTATGACAGATGGGTTCGATCTAGTCATGTTTTTGTTGGCGTGCACCTATTCACTGTACAGCAGTGAAGGCACTGCTGAGTGCTATTCTTTAATCTCTTAAGTAAAATACATGTTTCCTCTATCTGCAGGTCTTGCTAGGTTAGATGTAAAAGATACGTTGGTGTGTCTAACCATAGTGTAAATTACTGTTGTCTAGAGTTAGACTTTTAAGAACTGAGCCTGGGAATACTCCATGATTTCTCTGCTTTGTTGAGCTGCAGAGGGAGCAGGCTTGCATCATGCCTGATGACCACAACCAGAACCAGTTGAGTGGTTTCTTTGACAGAATTAGAGCTTGCTTTTACTTCTAATCACTTGCTATTTAAAGGTCTCGGAGACGAACTGATTTACAAGTCCTCCCAAACTTTGCATAAGGTTCAGGAAGGCCATGAACAGATAGAAGGCAGGGCCATTAAAAAAAATAAAATTGACAGTATTGGCATGTGCATTTCAAAAACGCATCTATAAATTTTCCTTCCAAAATTATATTTTTTATTCTCTGCAGTAGCTGTATAGCTGTGAGCTGCCTGTTGAATGACTGTAGCGTCCTTGAACATAAAATTTTGTTGCATAAATAATTTCAGAAAGTGTTTTCTTATGGTGCTAGTGAATCTATGTAATTATCCCATCTCTATCCACCCTGTCTGGTCTCAGATTCAGAGCTTTTTAAATTTCCATGAAGTGATATGTTATGTCCATAGCTGCACTCCCATGATTTCACATGTCCATGCGTTTCATTTATTTTGTTAATTTGGCATCAAACTTGTCAGATTGGCCAGTTCTGGGAAACCAGATGGTTAGAAATGCTCAAGGGTTTGTGAGTCACAAAACACCAGGTCTGGTTTGCTACAGACACATTCATGAGTTTGGCTCTCCCAGCATGGCCGAGCTCAGAGGATGGGTCTCTGCCACTGCTTCATGCAGCGTTGGGGCTCACTGGAGGCCAGGTCAGCCACTGCTTCAGTCCTGCCTGTCAGCTGTCCACATTGTGGGGTGGCCTTGGGTGGGTGAAGGAACCCATCACTGCTCCTTTCCCAGTGGCACAGCGGGGAGAATTGGGCTCCTCTGTGTTCTCCTTCTCTGCCAGGGTTCCTTGCAAAGGGTAAGGGACATCCCAGAGCCCTCCTCCAGCTGTACATCGTGCTCCCACCAATGTCGGTGCTGGACAAGGGCATTCACAAGTCAGTGCCACAAAAAATTGCCAGGAGTTGAGCACAGTTTGTGAATTTTCTATAAAAAACTAATTATAGACTTTATTGCTCAGTGCCAAATCCATTTTCCCCTCTTCTGGGAGCCATTCAATAAACTTTATGTTCTGAGGTAGAGCCAGAGTACCATAGTTTAATGCAGTGTTTTATGCATCTTCCCTGCACTCCTGACTTTTGCTAATAGCCCAGCGTGGACATTCTTTTTCTTTCTAAATTATATTAATAGGCCTGAAATGCCCCATGGCCTGGCATTTCCCTCTAGAGGCTCACTCTTTCTTTCCCGTGAAGAAGCTGGTATTTCCAGGAGCAGTTGCCTGTACAGATTTGTTGCCTGGATGGTCACAGGCTTGGGGTGGGATCAAGCCAGGTAGCATCCTCCCTGCACTATCATGCCCACGCAAACTAAAGGGACAAAGGTGGGGTTAGCATCACCCTCGCTCCACTGCCCCTGTGGAACACTGCATCCCCTCCCTGACTGCGCCAGGTGGGAAGAAGGAACCTGTGTGACCCCACACAGTCTTGACCCAATGTTGCTTTGGCTCGGGGTAAGCATCCCTCTTCAAGTCAGTGCTGGGCACCAAGGGCTGCTCCTGTGAAGAGGGTCTGAGCAGAGGGTCTGTGTAGTTTGGCTCTCTGTGTACCACGAGTACCTTGGGGTGAGGATGTGCTTGCTCCTTGCCAGAGCAAACGCTCCTTCCAGCATGACTGTTTGTCAGGAAGGGATGCCATGGTTTTTACATGGTGTCCGTAACTCTGAGCCTGGGGACCCGGGCTGCAGTTATACCAGCTGAAGACCTCAATCTGGGAAGTGCTGTTAAAGAAAAGAAATAGTGCAGAAATTAAGATTTTCAGATGATTAGCATCTGTGTTTATACTCCTTTCATGGAACCACAGGACTTTGTTAGTGCAAGTTCTTGGGCATAAATCAGAGTAAACCACGCCTAGAAATGAAAAACAACCCTATCTAATATGAAAACTCCATCCAAGAAACAAACCCACAGAGGAAGAAACTCAGAATTGAGGTTGTCACAGTGGTTTTCATTCAGCCTTTTTTAACTGACCCATTTCTACATTCATGATCTTCTGGCCAGGGTTATATTTAATGAAAAAAAAACCACAAACAAGGAAACATAAACTTTAGCAGTTTATCAGAAGAAATGCTTCTCGACAGGGAGGTACACTAAGATTATAAAACATTTTCCTTCCCAAAAGCAAGCAGGCTTTAAAACAAGGCTAGACACCACATTGAATATGGCACACTATGATATTCCATGGCAGGCAGAGAGTTCCTGAGAGAAGACATCTTTTCTAGCTCACACCTGTGGTGGGGGAAGATTTTTTAAAGGCTTTAAGAAGCCATTGGTGCAGTAACTCCCATATGCAGTTTCAAAAATAATCATCTCTGTAACACTGCAAGTAACACCCCCCAATGCCCATGCCAGGATTTAGGATGCACTGTCATCCTCTACTGACCAGAGAAGCTCTGCAACTTCTGGCCGTCACGCTGCAGCCCTATAGCATCTCTCTGTGCCATTGGGTGAGCAATAGGATTTCTTTAGGGGATGGTAGTGGTGGTATGCAGCTCTCAACAACCTCAGAAATTCCCAAAGACTCAAATCAAAAGCTTTTGGAAATCCAGAGGAAATTTTTTATTGACTTCAGTGGCTTTTGATCAGGCCTGTGTGTGTGGTTTTTTGTTTTTACATTGCCCGAGACAGAGGGGAATTGGTTTCTTGATAGTACAGCACCAGATTGCAGGCTCTGCGTCTTGGTTTTTTAATTCAGAACAGCTCTGCTTTTATTAGGTTTGTGTTATCTTTTATTTTACTACAAACTTCTTTTGCATTTCATAAATATTTATTCCCCAGACAGTCTCTTTTGTTTAGTAGTTTTCATCTATCACAAGCTTTTCTGTTTTCCTTTCCTCTCTCATCCCAGAGAGATGTCATCATCTGCCATCAAAAACGAGAACTTCTCAAAGGAAAGTCTTCAGCCCAGAGATGTAGGAGCAATATTTTTACTACGTATTATTTTTATTTTCTTCTTTGTGTTCCTTCCCCTTGACTTTCTAATGCCAGAGCCAGGCTCTGATTTCACTCACTTGGAGGGGACTGTAATGCTTTAAAAACCTGTTCACCAACAACTTTTTTTCTCCTGACATCCACGGACAGACGTTATAGACCATTCATTCATCTTTGTACCCGTGCCGAGGTACCAGACTGCTTTACCCAGATGCCATTCAAATGCAGAGAGCTGGTCCCAGGCAGCCTGTGGGTTTGTAACTGGTGGTTGGTTTTTTTCATGGAATTGCTCTAACTACTTGCTTTGCTTCATGCTTTCCTGCACCTTCTCTACTGTTTTTTCTAGTTGGTTTTGATACAGATGAGTAAGATGTGGTAGGCTGAAGCTGATAGGCAGAGTTGTAGTACTTATTTTAAGCTGTACCCACTAACCAGCTTCTTAATGCTACTTCTCCAAATCAGACTGGTTTGGCCTAATATTGTCCACATACTCCACATAGACTGTATGCTTCTCACGCCCCTGTTTCTTGCAGTGCACCCAATACTTTTCCAGAAAAAAATCAAATGCTGCCTCTTACTTCTTGCCATCACTTTTATAGATCCGTGAACTTTATGCCTTTTTCAGTAACATACAGGTTGATTTTCAGGACTGTGGCAAACTCATCAAATTGAAAAACAGACCAACACATGTAACCATCCTTTTTTGTGCTTCAAGTGATATTTTTTAATTCTGGTACAACATCTTGTAGTTGCTCTGACTGTACAGAGCTTTGATGACTTTCCATTAGGTCTCAGTGACATATAGGATAGGTGTTTTGATAAATGTAAAACTATATGTATTGCTGAAGTAAATGCTATACATTTTCACAACAGGCTGTACCAAATGTCTGTTGTTAATTTCTTACAGACACCAACTTGATATGGAGGTTACGTGCAATGGTGAATATCGCAAGTGTTGGTCAGGAAAGAAGTAACAAAGAGGGGAAAGGTGTAAGTCTAAACCAAATGCTTTGAATATCTGTAACCTGCTGATACCAGCAATCTTTACTGCCACAGTTTCTCAGCCTGAATTTTGAGACTGCAGTTTAATCCATTTACTTAACCTTTATGTAACTGGGAGGACTAGAAACTTCAGGGAGGACAAATACTTAAAGAGATATTTTGTTCTGAAATTCTCCCAGAGAAGTACCAGGAATCAGGGCTGAAAAATAACCCCACCCCCCATGTCAAAATAGGAGCAGAATCATAGAAAATGGAAAGTGCTGGTAGCATTGGGTTGCCTTGGCTTGAGCCCAGCAGAGTTGTGCTTGGGCAGGGAGGAGACGCTGGGAGAGGATGAGGTTCAGCTTGTGAAGATGGTAGAAAAAATGCAGCAACACTGGACCGGTTCTTTGTGGCTTGCTTCTCACATCTGGAAAGCGGGGATGATGCATCATGCTTTGAAGTTTACAGATGGAAAAAGACCAGATAAGTACAGAGTGTTATTTTTATCCCAGACCTCAGTCTGCAATAGCAGCTCCAGATGCAGCTTCAGGAGGAATTACCCATCCTGCCAGCACCTGCAGATCCCTCTGCAGTTTGTCCAAGGTTTATTTGGGAACTGGTATTTATTCCCGTTGAATGTGTACATCTGTTGTCTTCAGTCCGTAACGAGGCAGGTCATAGCTAAAATACACTCATATTTTAGTGTACTCAGGACTGCTCCACTACCTCGCTGTAGGGAGCTGAGAGATCTGATAGTATTCCCAACAAGCTGTAATTTTAGGCTACAGCTGAGCTCCTAAGATGTACTGATCTCAGCCGATTCACAAAAACTAAGTGGGGAGGGGAGGACAAGAGGGGCCCATTCCTGTCTGCAGTGTTGGGGTGAGTGAAGAGGGAACGAAAAGTATTATTAGGCTGATGTGTAGGCTATGCATAGCCTAGCTGGCTGCTCAGCAGTTCAGTTTTTCTCAGCTCATCTTGGCAAATGATTTCTCCTCCTGGAAATGGTATAAGTGAACCTGCGGTTTATCTCTGCTCAGGTGGTTCTTCTCTCTCTGGAGCTGCAGACAAGAGACCATGAATCATTAAAAGCGGAACAGGAGCAGATGTTCTGCATCAGGTTTAAACTAGTAGTGTATGGTAGCTGCTTTATCTCAATCTCCTGAGTACTATGTGTGTTTTGGAGCAGCCTCTTACTCATCTTGTTTAACATTCATGTCTTCCTTTGAAAATGTTTGCATCTCCCCCCTCTGCTCCCAGCCCTCCATGGGTTTGAAAGTTCAGCTTGAGCTCTAGCAGTATGGAGTGCAGCTTGCAGAAGGGATGCTGAAGAGGTTAAACAAAGACCAGCGGAGAAGAGGGAGGAAACAGCAGTGAGGGGCAAAAATGAAAAAGAAGTTCAGGCAGAATGAAGAGTTAAGGCTAACCTTAAAATAACTGGGATTACCTTGGGTGCTGTATTGCATTAGCCAGGGGCTGAGAGAGCACAGTGGTGTTAATAAGGTGAGTTAGGGGGCCTTGACCACTTCTGAAGAGCTCTGGGGAGAGGGACTCCAGTTGGGGGCTTGCATTGCATGTGCATAGAGATGATGGTGAGCTGGAAGAAGAGAGCACCCAGGAGGACAGAAGTAGTTGAATGGAATTAGTTTGTTCCTGGAAGCAGTGACTCTCATGTACAGCTTTCCCTTGTGAGCAAAGCTTAATTTTAAACAAAGCCAGAGATAAAGTTAAGTCATGGAGCAGGAAAAGAAGGTCTCTATAAACAGTAGGAGAAGTTGGAAAGAGGCTTTGTGAGACTTTCTTGTTTCTGCTAGCTGGCATACACCATAGGTGGAGGATACACATGGGGATGGATTACAGGAATGGATATAGGGTTGCAGACTCTGATCAAATGCATTTAAATGTGGCCCTTGCAAAAGGACTTTAACATGGTGACCTGCTCCAGCTAGTATTAACCTCCAGAATGGATTTAGAAGCAACAGGATAAGCAGACTTCCATTAAATCAGGTTTTTATTTGAAATGCAAAACTAAAAGGGTTGAGAGCTGTTGGATGCCGTTCTTAATCTCTAGGTCAGCTGTGCTGATGCATCTCATAAAAGGCAGGATACGTTCAAAGAGCAAAATCCACTGTTAATTATCAGCATGTTTGTGGGAAGCATTTGTGCCATGGAAGCCCCCCCATGGGGTGAAGGGCACAGCAGCGCCTGGCAGCTCTCCCTGCCTTGCAGAGATGGGTCCTGCAGGAGGCAACACTGCAGGTTGAAGAGGAGCCATTAGCTCTTCATTCATGGATCCAGTGGGTGGACGTTACTGCACAGAGAATCTAAAATGACAGCTCTCTTAGCTAGAAACTGTAATTTAGGTTTACTTCTTCTGTCAGGAATATCAGCTGTTCCTGTGCTATGTGAACTTGTCACTTTTCCCTGCTCCTAAATCTGTGTCACTTGGCAGCTTAGGGCAAGGACAACCTCCGTTCAGCAAGGCAGAACAGCATCAGCTCCCAGTGTTTCTCAGGAGACCTCGGGTGCCTCTTCTGTCTTCATTGAAATCGTCAGAGAGGTGACAGCAGTTCCAGGTATTGACTAGCTGTGGGCACCATGGATGCTTCTCAGACCACCCTCCTAAGCAAGATCAGCAGCAGTGCATGCTTTCCCTCCACTATGCTACTGAATTTTTTCAGTTCCACCTGCTTTCACATGAGAATGTCTTTCAGTGCTTCAGTACTGCCTGGAAGCACCCATGCGCCATGGTCTGTGACCCACGTAAGCCAGCGTGCCATCTGCGTGCTTACCACTGGGATGCAGGCAGGGATGTATATATGCACGTGCGTGTGTATGTATATAGGGAGATGTATGTATTCCCTAGCATTATTTGTAATCAAAGAGGAAATAAGCAGCTTATAGAAATAAAAAGTCCTGAGAACAGTAACAGGCTGTTAAGGGTGGGCAAGCAGAAGCCAGTGGTGGCTGGAGGTATCAGTAGCCAGGCAGTCGGTTCTCCTGTCAGTGTGTTTTCAAGGCTGTAATACCAACAAGTGGCAGGCACAGTGGCTGTGAGCCACCAGGCTCTGCGTGTCACCTGCACGGAGGGGAAGCTGCCCATGCAAGCAGCTTAAGGCGAAGCGCAGCGCCCTGCCGCGAGAGGAGCCCCGCAGAGGGGGAACGGGTACGGCCCTGGGTACGGCACAGAGCTGTCCTGTTCCCCGCTCCGCAGGACAGGGCACATTTCCATCCAGGGCACACTCTTGGCTCCCTCGCCCGCACAGCTGAATGCCTCGGCACACTCCTGGCTGTCAGACCGCATCCCTTGAGGCCAGAGGGCTGTGGGTTGGCACCTCTCCGCTGCTCGCCTTGCCCTGCTGCTCGGGGAGAGGGGATATCTTCCCAATCTTTCAGTGCCCACCAAACTCACAAACGCTGTGAGCACCTACTTAGTACTGCTGTCAGCTCGGGGGGCTTGCAGCAAGGACCTGCTTTGGGGGGTTTTGCATGCAGAGCGAGAACTAGCTGAAAACTTGGTCCTGGAGCTCCTTTTTCTTCTGACCTTTGCTGGCATGCTCAAGCTGCAGGTGGGACAAGGCCAACGACAAGGATATGAGAACACTGAAGAGGGAGCCAGCCCTTTCACCAGATAGAGAGGGAACTGATGAGAGGCTGGCACACGTTCAGCATCCGTGAAAGGAGCAGAGAGTAAGGAGACAGCGCTTGGCTGCAGCTGGAGAAGGATCCTGAAAGCGAGAGCTCTGAGGGCCCTTTTCTGCTCGTTTTCTTTGAGAAGTTTAAAAAAGAATGAGTATTAAAAAAAGGAAAAAAAGATGATGTGAAATTTCTTTCAGGGTGTAGTTGATGGAACAGTTTAAGAAAAAAAATAGCCATTTAAAGAAATACTAAGAATTTGTTCTTCTGTTGTAAATTAACATTTAGTATGCAGTCCCTAAATGGATCTGTTATTAGATGAGACAGAGAACCCTTAGAAATCACAGTAAACACAGCTGTAGAGATAAGGAAAATTAACAAGGCATCGTGCTAATAATTGTACCTTCCAGTTGTCTTAAATCACTGATGAAAGTTACTTTTAACATTGCCCTCATGCTCTGATGTAAGAAGGCTTCATGTAGCAAGTCAGATGCTTAAAAATACAACCAAGATACTTTTAGGTTTCTCAGGATTTAAAGATTACCTGGACCTGTTTGTTTTCTTCTAATGCTGTTGCTGAGGTCTCCCTGGCTGCAGTTTAGAGGGACCCAGGGAGATGGGAAGTATCCAGCAAGGGCCTGGTGGTCAGATCCACGGTGTTGGATGCTGTCATCTGTGTAGAGCTGGCACAGTGGACGGAGCATGCTGGCATTTGGGAAGAGGCATTGGTGGCCAGCAGAGAGGGCAGCCTTATGGAGATGCTCTTTGCTTTCCCAGAGAAGCCTGTGATGGAGTCATTTGGGGTTGGCTACTGGCAGTGAGTTTCTTTTGGTGCACAAAGACTGAAGCATCTGGGGGTTTTAGCAAAATCAGAAAATAATTGCAAAAGCAAAAAAATCCCTCTCCTGTGTCATGGCACTTCTTCAGTCTTATGCTTTTGTCCTTCTGTGGACCCAACCCTGACAGCATTAGGGTTGGACTACGTGACTGCTGCTAGCAAGTTTGGGGCTGAGCATCCCCTCAGGGCTGGAGTCACTGGTATTTATTTCAAGGTAGAAGAAATCAGGCCTAGGAAGCTATTGATGAACCAGGCTTTCCATGTTAACCCAGAATCTTATTTCTGTACTACTTCATTCCACAGCAGGAAGGTTTCCTAGGGAGCCTGTTTTAATTAACATTATAAATGGATGCTAGCATTTTAATAGAAAAGGCCTTTTGTCTTTTCAAGCAGGGGGTCATCTAATTCTTTTTGTACAGCAGTGGAAAGGTGAAAAGTTTCCGGCTAACTGTAATTAAGGCTGTGGAGAATGAGCAACCCTGGTTAGTTGCCTTCTGTGAACATTAGTGAGCAGCATGGACAAATGTGCTGGGAAAAGTTACCTTGGAACAGCAAGGTTTAGTCTGAACAAAACAGAACCTCACCAAGGGGAAGTAAAATAAATTCAATGTTAGTTTGTAATAGTTTAGTAGAGGAAAAGAAAATCCACTATGTGAAGGATTTAGGTATTTTGCCAGTCTGTGTCCGGATGAATTAATTCAATTCATTACAAGGAAAAAAAAAAAGAGTCATACTGAGACAGGAGAAGAAATCTGTTCTTGTTTCTGTCACCGGACTGCTGGGGAGTTAGATCAGCTCTCTTCCCTGTCTCCTCTGGGTCTTTGCACTGTCCAGTTAGGCAGCAACTGAGCCTCACGGGGAGAGCTTTCGGCAGGCTTGTACACTGTCAGGTGAGATCGCTCCTACTTCAACATCTTGTGCTGAAAAAAACCAGCACGGCATTTCTTGGTGGGGGCCTGAGCCTGTATGCCTGGCTCGCAGGAGCAGCATTAACCTCAACTGCTCAGAGGTGTCAGAAGGGGACATCCCGCAGCGTCCCCCACAAAGGGCCTGCCCCGGTCATGGGGGACAGGGACTCAACATGGCTAAACACGTAATTACAGGGTTCCCCTCTCCTTGAGTAGGTTGCTAAAGCCTGTGAATTACACGTAAGGAAACTAGCTATGCAGCTGCTATCTTCTGGTTTTCCTGTTTGGGTTTCAAAAGCTTTGGAGCAGTATTGGTGGGTTGCACGCTGTGTTAAAAATTGGAAACGTATTGCCCTGATTTAGCATGGGACTGAGTAAATTGTATTCAGTTAATATAGCAGATATCCTGCTGAGAAGAAAATAAGTATTTCTACTTGACTGTGTGACACCTAAGCTGCAGCCCAGAGGTGCAGGGGGAGGATTTGTGTTCTCGAGAAGTCCATTAACATCGGCTGCCAGGTCAGAGCTGCTGGGGTGAGCAAGGCACGTGTGTCCCAGGCAGCTCCAGGCGTTCAGGCCTCCTGCATCTCCTCCACCGTGTCTTGTGCAGGGTCTCGCACAGTGCTGCCCATGGTGGTGGTGTCAGAGCTCCTGTCTGGTCTCTGCCCACCCCACAGCTGGGTATTGTTACCTTTTCCTGGGGGAGGTTTCATTCAAAGCACTATATGCCCTCTCTGCCTGTGAGGTGGCTCTGCAGCATTTGCTGAAAGCTTTGCTCCTGAAGCATGTGAAATACCTAGGTTTGCAACGGTGAGCTTACCTTCCAGAAGCCACCATACCAGGTGCACGAAGCTTGAAGGATCCTCAAGGAGACATCTGCCCGCATGGTGGGATCATTCGGGTCCCTCTGACACCTCCTCGAGCGGGTGGAGGTTCCCAGTGCCGGAGATTCCTCACTCTTGTTACAGCACAGGCATATCTTACCCTTTCTGTTGGGACTTTTCCTACATCTAAACTGAGTTTCTTGTTCAGCTTTATTTCTATTTGTCCTACCCACAGTGAGTTCAGACAGAAGATTCCCTTCCTCTGTAGAATGTCATACTTATTTTTGTATTTACGTATCTACTTAGTCCTGTTTCCCCGCCTCCACCCAGTTTATCTCACCCTACTACCACAACTTAATTGCAACAGAGAAATAAATGTCAGTTTTTCCATTGTCTCCTAGATGCCAGCCTCGTTAAAATGTTTCTTATTCTGTTTTTAAGGGCTACTCCCAGCTCCACCCTGGCTGACTCCATGCATCCCCAGCTCAGTGCTCCTCCTGGTGCACCATTTGCAGATGTCCATGGCATGCTTTTTCCTAACCAGTTCTCAAGCCTATCCTTGAAAACCACATCTACAGCTTACACAGTAGAGATGTAATAGCAGAGTACAGCATTTACGGGTCGCTCCCTTGGCTTCGAGCTTCCCAACGCATGTGTTTGTCCCCAGGTTTGTGTTGTCCCAGTCTGTGATTAATCTGTGCCTTGATTGCAATCGGAGTCATGAGATAAACAGTGGAAGTCCCTTTGACCCTGTCTACAGTCCCTGGTGACCTGGAGGCAGTTCAGCAAGCCCAGCCCTTTCCCAGGCAGCTGCAGCCAGCAGTATCCTCGGGAAGGGGCTTTCCCAGGCACCCAGGTGCAGTCGCCTCAGCCAAGGAGATGGAGCGCAGCCTCTCGTACTCGTACTCTCGGATGTGGCATGCTGTTGTGTCCTGCCGTCAGGTCCCCACTCCCTGTCCCCCACCCCCATGAGAGCAAACTCAGTCCTTGCTGCTGTATGTCTGTCAATCACTGTTAGCATCATTAAGTCCATCAAATCGATGGTAGGTAGGGGCTCCCAAGGGCTACTTGTGGAAGCTCTGAGTGGCCAGTGACTGTAGCGTAGAGGTGAAACATCTGTGCCTGGGAACCAGAAAGAGAGAGACTGTGGTTGTGTCCCTGTGTGTTGCAGATTACATGCACAGGTCCAGGGAGCATGAGCTCAGCTCCAGCTGTCATATGTGTGCACGTGTGTGTGTGTGTTGGAGGGGAAAGGCCAGAAGGTTTTCATTTGAAAATTAAGTTCATAGGATAGCCAGACCTTTCAGCTTTTTAATGCAAACAGTGATTTATGGCTGCACTTACTTAAAGAATGAACCAGGAGCGGACAAATTCATCACACTCCATCCTTTTCTGTCAAAGCAACGGCGAGATGCTTCAGCAGTGGCGCAGTGTGGTCAGGCTGCTGGCAGCAAAGCCTCCACCGCGGGCAGGCAGCACAGCTCCATCACCATCACCCCACTGCGGCAGCTGAGGTCCTGGCCCGGGTTTCATCTGCTTCTTTTTGCTGGGGCGGGGGGTGGGTGGGGAAAGATTGGCCATCTGCCAAATTCCCCTTCTCCCCCTCCCTTCTGACAGCTGGTGTCAGCCACTGGGAAGATGATGCAAAGCGCTCTTTGTACATGCAACATGAGGCTCCAAACTTGTCCTCCATAAATTAAATCCCAATAAGCCCACCGATGTGAAGATATTTTTGCTTCAATTATTCCCAGCTCGAGGCTCCTCCAGCCTTCCTGATGATTTCTTACCTCTCATGTGTATTACACTTGAACTCGATCACTTTGATTTTGCCTACCCTGTGTTTGTAATATTCCCCCAAAGCTTCAGAACAGCAACACACGTGGCAGCACATCCTTCAACCCCTGTGTGGCCAGGCCACAGCTCTTTCTGCCTGGTCTGCCTGGGGACTTCCAACTTTTCCATCTCCTTGTTCAGAGGAGACATTTTACAGGATGCATACATTCATCTTACTAGCCCCAAACTCTATGTATTGTATGAGTCCTGACACCAAATAGTTTCTAGCAGGAGGAATGGGAATGGACAGGCTTCCAGAGATGCTTGGGATTATACAGGAGAAGGAGGCTCAGTCTTTTCTTCCTGAATCCATACCTTATTGTGTGATGGAGCCTTAGGCTGATTAAAAAGCTGGTTTTAACATACAGATGGTGTCACTCGGTGTCAGTCTCTGGTTTTTCAAGGAGGTGTTTGCATCATTTAGGCTCACTGTGGTACTTCACTTTCTCTTCAAGACAAAAAGGCCAATACTTTATGACCTAGTTGTGAAGTTTTCCCAGGAAGGCACCAGCGTCTGCAGCTGCATGTTTGTCTGCTGCCGGATTTTGAGTGGTTTAGTGTTGTTTCTTTTCTAGCACCCAAATCATGTACCCAGACAAAGAAGAGTGAATGCCAAAGTTGATGCAGGTTTGGGGTGTGTTGTCATTCAAATAATCGTAGCCTCTGGACCCAATGTAATGTAACTGCTGAATTATTTCACCCTTCCCTTCTACATGCGTGCACACAGATGAAGTTGGGGATGTGCATAGGAAGAAGAAGGAGGAAATGTGTGAAGCAATGTAGCATTTTTGACAATACAGTGCTAGCAGGTATTGTGTATGACTCTTACTCTCAGCAGCTTTGGTCCTTCTTTTCATAGCCCCGGTGCATTCTGTACAGTGGGAACTGAAACTGGTATCATTATCTTGGGTTGCAATACAGAGAACTGAAAAAAATGCATATTCAGCCTTACCTTCTCTGTGGGGCAGTAAGTTCAATGCATGAAATGGAGAAAAGAAAAGCAGCTTTGTAATATTTCAACAGTTTCCTTCAGAGGATAGAATTTGTCTCTCAAATTTTCTCACTTAGTAAAAATGCTCCTAAGTTAACGTTAGTTTTATCGTCGTCTGTTACCCAGCCACTCTGTAGAGACATTTTCATAGCAAATTTATATTTCAGTTTGTCTGTCCACATATTGTCAGGGAAGATGTTAAGCATTTCCATCTCCAGTACATACAGTGTGCTTTCTAGTCTGCTTTACTGGACTTTGGACAAATATTAATTGAGGCTTTGGTGGGGGTCTCATCTGAGTGCTGGAAAATTTGTGAAAAAGTTAACTCAATAATATTAAGCTATGAAATGTGAAATAAATGAAAGTACAAACTGTTGCAAAGCTATGTCTAAAAAAAATTATTGCAGCCCAGGTCTGTTTGACAAAATCACTTTATCTAAAATACAGTTGTTCTTTTAGGTTCAGTAGAAATCTGCAAAGAGTATTAATTATTTGTGATGATTTGAGAAATGCTTATGCTTGGACTGTCAAGTACGAAAAATTGCTAGTTCCCCTTTATTGCCTAATGCTGAACGCTTTTAAGAAAACAACATAGAATTTGGTGTATAGAATATATATACACTAAGTAGGCTAGTTGTGGGTGTAAATTGTAAAGCAAAGTATTAAAATAGTCTAAAATATATTTGTAACTTCCAGGCTGTGCATCATGGTTGCAGGAAGCTTATTCGTTATTTTTTGTGTGAAAACAGGATTGTAAATGTGCTTGCATGTAACCTCACGCTGAAGAAAACCCAACCCTTAAGCATCTGGGAAAATATAAATAATATTGAGAATTTTTTTATGTATCGAATAACAAACACCTCCTAGAACTCAGATGATGTGGTTGATGGGCTGGGGGAAGGAGAGCTAGTAACACCTGAGGTTTTAGTCAGCTGAAATGCTAGTGTCTCTCTGTGTCACATAACTAGGACCGTTAGTGCCACCTATAGTTAGTCTGTCTGATGCTTTTCACTTTAAGACCTTGTTTTCAATGGGTTTGAGCTGGCTGCGCACACCTCCGAAACAAATACCATTAAAAAGAGTTTGGTCTAGATGAGCTCTGGTTCATGCTAAGCTTAACAGAGCTGCTGGATAGACCCAGCTGGGTGTTCAGCAGAGATGCTCCTGATTTTGATTGATAGTTGCTTGGACTACAGATAAGCATAACACCGTAACAACTTGTGTAGTCCTGGCATAGAACAGACAACAAACCTCCAGACACAACTGTAACTGAGGAATTAAAGGCAGATACAAAATCTTCATGAATGCAAAATTGAAGAGAAAAAGCAATTCAGCAGGGCATGGGAGTGCAAACCCCACTCGCAATATTTATCCTCCTTATTCCACTCTAAAGTAATTTGGGTGATCTTGCCCTTCAGTGTGCCGTGCCCAAATGTTATGCTAGCACTCCCAGCATAAGCTAGTTGTGAACCTGGTTCCAGTAATGCGCAGAGCAAGCAGCAGCTGCAGGCAGTGCAATAGAAATAAATAAAACCCTGCCTTATAATTGTGGGGGATACTTCTTTGCACACTATTTTTTTATAGTGAGACAAAATTTAGTGACACGTGTGTGACACGTAGGTATTTCATCCTTCCATTTAAAAAGGGCTTCCAGTGCAGGTACCTGTGAATTGGATTGACCTCTGCTCCTAGTCTGCAGTATGCTACTATATTCAGGGGAAAAAAAATAATTGAAAATGTCCTGGATTTAAATCTGAAGTTACTGCTTGGCCATCAAACTTGGAAAGGCCCTCAAAGATTATTTTATCCTGCTGTGCCTAAGTAACTAGAATGGAATACCTCCCATCTCATTACTGTGATTTACCTTGAATAACCTTTGCATGTTTGCGTGTCATGGGTTGGTGATTGTCAGTCCACATATGTATTTCCAGTCGGTCAGTATATTTTCTAATGCACTACACTTAAAGCCCCCCCAACCCCCACCCCACACCCCTACACACACACGCGTGGCTGTACGGAAGATGTCCACATGAGCAGAGAGAGTGTGCTGGACTTAGCTTTCCTCCCTTGTTGTTCCTTTGGGACTGGTGGAGATGAGAAGCCTCTGGGATCAGTGTCCCCACACTGCTGGTTTTTTTCTTCTTCTTTTAAATGCCACTGAGCTTGGGAGTCTCCCACTGCTCATGTTGCCTCCCTGTTTGACTCGGTTGCTGCATCAGAAGAGGAAGAAGAACTTTGATCTTGACATGCCCTTCTTCTCTGTCCCCCTTTATGACTTCTGCAGGAAAAACACACTGCGATCGAGTGCATCTGTGTTGTTGACAGTCCTTTCAGGGAAGAACAAATGCTTTTATCAGGTGTCTTCCCAAAACCTTTAATGCCCAGCTGAAGCCCAAGCTGTCAGAGGACAGGCCCAAGCGCCGGCTCCATCACCATCCCCACACTGCTGTCAGGGTAACCTGCACACATGCTTAGAAGTTCCCTCTCCCCAGCTGGGGGGGTTTAGGCCACTACTTGTTGTGGCTCTTGGGCTGAGGGATCAGCGGGGGCCTTTAGGAATGTGCCCGGGCAGCAGCTGCAGTCTCACAACTCGCTGCAGCCACATCTATAACAGCTTTGGGGGAAGGCAGGCCATGGCCCAAATTGTTTGACTTGCCCTTCACCATCCATGGGTTTGAAGATGTCCGTCCCTTGCGTCTTATCTCTCTGGGTGCTTAAATCTGTAGGGTGTATTTTCCTCATTAGTTGCGAGAACATTTTCACTGGCCAAGCAGACGTCTAGTTTAAACAATGTGGTTCCAGTCTCATGTAATCTTACTCTTTTCCCAGTTTCCCTCACCAGCTTCAGGAGTGAAATTACTCTGCCGTTTAAAAGCCTTGCCTGTAACTTAAAATGAGGAGAAACCATATTAGCATCAGATAACTCAGTGTTAATGTATAATTTCAAAATATCAAATTGGAAACCACCGTAATGATTACCTCGCACAGTGCTGTAGGCACTGGGGACCATGGAGCGTGTCCTCTGTGGTTTGCAGCTTGCAGGGAAGAGTCTGGTGGTTCTGCAGCAGCTCCATTAAAAGCTCTCAGGTGCCATACCCGACCTGTCACTAGTGCAGTGCAAGTGTGGCTTTCATATCTCCCACTCCTTCAGCGAGGGGGCTGTTACCGTTAAACCTCATGGAGAGCCAAACGGACTTTTTGGTTCTCTGGGAGAAGCAGGTAGGTCAGCTCTTCTTCCAGGGTGCGTCAGGTGTGTCAGCTGCAGAAAAAATGGGGTTTGATACAGCTGGCATCGTTTTAGGACACTCACTAAATTGGCCTTCTTTTTCAATAAGCTGAAGTCAATAGAGGGAAAAAAAAAGGAAAGGAAGTAGAGCTTTCAAAACTGTATTTCCTACATGGTCCATCCATCAGCTGTACCAAATGGTACTATAGCTTATGAGAACAGGGCGATACCCTTTTCCTGTTACATCAATATTTAATGTGTGTTCTGTATGCCACCAAACAGGCCAGAGCACGTGCAGACCTGACCCCGGGGTGTTGGTGTATGCTTAGTAAATGTAGCTGACCAAACTTGTATGCCGCTTCTTTATATTTATTCCATGTTAAAAAGAGTGGGAGACAAGTACCACTTCAAAATGCACAAGTATCATCTTTTAAGTGAACTTAATGTAGTACAATCTCATTTGCAATTGCAAATACTAAGGCTGCATTTTTCCCCTTACTCTGAAAGCCTGAAAAATCTTATTAATGTTAATGTATGGGGAAGAAGTGCTTAGCCTATTGATGCAGAGGAATGAAATCAGGAGCAAAGCACAGCTCTACGATTCATCTGAGATTAGGGTCTGAAGCAACCATTAGATTATCAAATCTGACCCTCTAGCTAATACAGGCCAGAGAATCTCATCCACTTAATTCTGTTTTTATCCCAAGAACAGCACCAGAAAAGCAAATGCAGTACATTAACATATTGTAATGTAGGAGTATATTCAGGCATTTCTTAATTTTTTTACTCTAAAACAAGAGGCAATATCATATAGCAGTACTGTGCTATATGATATTGCAGGAGGAGCGATTTCAGCGTTTTATCTACCTGCAGAGGAGAATTTGTATGTCTGTGTGTTTACATAGGGTTTTGTTTAGCTATTTGAAAATTATTCACTGGTAACTAACCAGTATTGAGCTGACCATTAGTTCTGTTTCTCTCTGAGGAGAGCATAAATTGAAATAAGGATTTTCTATGCTTTTTAAGAGAAAAAGTAATTTGCTTCCAAAATCTGTGTGGTCCTTGAAAACTGCTTTCTAACATCTTATTTTGGAAACTCCCTGCCATTCAGTTTTCCTGGGAAACATGAAGCACATTTCACATCTGGCTTCCCACCTCTTCAACTAGAACACAAAACTGCCCTTGAAGTTTTTGTATTATAAATATACATTGGGAGGCATTCAGGGGGATGCCACACACACACAAAAGATGAGACTCACTGCCTAAAGGAGATGCACTGGGCCACTTCATGTTCTAACCATTAGCCAACATTTTATTGAACAAAGGGGCTAAAGAGATGGGATGAGGAAAGTATCAAGGAATTCAGGGAAGTGTTGGGTGGTTCTGCACAAAATACAAGTCCCAGGCTTGGCACATCAATGCTGTCCTGAAGAAAAAATCCTCCCACCCAAGTCTCAGGTACACCAGCCTCTTGGTGTTGCCTGTCCCACAAGAACATTTCCTCTGCAACCCACCACAGCTGAGAGGGGGGGAGGCTCTGTGCTGCTCACGTGTTGCAAAACCTTTTGCTGCCCCTTGGGCAGGCGAAACCTGGGCTCTTACGGCTTGTCTGTAACAATGCAATTTCTGTTCTCTTTCTCTCCAAAGCTCAGAAATCCTACAACTGTCTTGGTCCCTTCTTTGGGTTTGGTTTGGGTATTGCCCCTAAAGTGCATCTGGATCCTGTTCTTTGAGGGGGTTTTTGAGTGATGGCTAACTACTGGTATTGGAAGCAGAGATCTGAGCCATGGCTGCAGGAACCGAGGCTTGGTATGAACCTCCAGGCTGGTGCAGACACATGCTGAGGGTGTTATACTGGCAATGGGAAGACTGCTATAACCACAGACACCCCCACAGCAGATGCGAACAGTCTACATTGCCTCAAATGCTTCATTACAGCATCCTGTGATTCGCTCTAACCTAACTAGAAGGTATCAGATAAATACTTTGGAAAGACTCGGTGTACGGGAAGGAATCTCAGACCTGCTTCCCTGTCAAATAGGAAGGTCAATACTTGCCTAAATACTTGCCTTTGAGGCTAAACTAATTATTGAGCATAAGGCTCTTTGAAATCCACAAGTGGTGTTAAGTAAATGTAAATGACATCACCAAAACCTTCTCCCTGTTGCTTTGATGCAATTTATTCAGAATATGTAAAAAGACATTTGTAGCAGTGAGGGTAGGGCTGCACACCAAAACACCGTGGCATGCAGACAGCTCAGGTGGCTCTGAATAGCCAAACACAGAAGCCCTGCGTTGCACAGTCCTTTGCTTGGGCTAATATTCCCTGTTTCACACAGCAGATCATTACCTGCCCTAGCAGAAGCTCTCGCTGTTGTCGCTGGACACAGTCTGGGCAGGAGGTGGCTGGTGGAGAGAGGGTGGCCATGTCTGCAGGGGTCCCCCCTAAGACAGATTACCACCTCTGCAAAGCGTCCAGTAGCAGTGATAGTAGAAGGTTAGGGTACTACTAGCAAAACAGTAAAGGGCTGGGGGTGAACGTAGTGCTGTGTGTGTTAGAAGGCCACGCACTCTTTCCTTCTCTGTCAGTATGGCTTTAGCAGAGAGGCAAATTCATTGTTAATAATATTCTTCCTGCTCCTCAAATCACACCTGAGTGAATGATCCGCTTGGGGAGTAGCAGGAATCTCCATGGGCTTCATTCTTCCTGGCAAGGTCATAGCCAAGAAACAAGCCACCATTATTAACTTCTGCAGCATGAAAGATATCAGCAGCAAGAGCCCGTGCTATTTTTATTTTGACAGATTTTCCTACTCTGGTGTCTTCCTACCCCATCTCAGCATCAAAAGGTCAGGCAGGGCCCAGCACTGCTGTAGCTGCGGGATGGACTGCGGAGCGGAGGGGAGATTTGTTTTCCAGGACTAAGAAAAGCAGTGACCGCATCTCAGGGTGAGGGTGCTGTGAATACGCTTACACACTCGCCACCAGGCTGTGTGAATGCTTGTGCTCCTTTGCAAAGCCCTGGACACTTTTCCATTTAAGCAGCATGTATCAAGAAGTTTGGAGACAAAAAAAGGTTTATCTTCTAGCCTAGGAACAATTTTACTCAGCCAAATTATGAACCATTCTATACAGGCAATAATCTTCTGTGCATTTATATAATAAGCAAAAAGGGAGTAAGAATTTCCAGCTGCTTGACTTACCGGTGCCTGTGCTTTCTTGGCAGTTGTCCAACACAGCAATTCTTCATCAGATTAGACGAGACCAAGTGACAGACACGTGCCGAGCAAACAGTGTATCTAGCAGGAAGCGCCGCGTGCTGACACCCAACGATCTCAAACACCTGGTCGTGGACGAAGATCACGAAATGATCTATTGTTATGTCCCCAAAGTGGCCTGCACAAACTGGAAGAGAGTCATGATGGTTTTGACGGGAAGAGGCAAGTACAGTGATCCGATGGAAATCCCAGCCAATGAAGCCCACGTGTCTTCAAACCTGAAGACCCTCAACCAGTACAGCATCCCAGAGATCAACCACCGCTTGAAAAACTACATGAAGTTCCTCTTTGTTCGCGAGCCTTTCGAGAGACTGGTGTCAGCCTACAGGAACAAGTTTACCCAGAAGTACAACACTTCCTTCCACAAGCGATACGGCACCAAAATCGTGCGGCGCCAGAGGAAAAACGCAACCCAGGAAGCTCTGCGTAAAGGCGATGATGTGAAATTTGAAGAGTTTGTGGCGTATCTCATTGACCCGCACACCCAAAGAGAAGAGCCCTTCAATGAGCATTGGCAGACTGTGTACTCCCTCTGCCACCCTTGCCACATCCACTACGACCTCATAGGAAAATACGAAACGCTCGAAGAGGATTCAAATTACATTCTCCAGCTGGCAGGAGTAGGCAACTACCTGAAGTTCCCCACCTATGCAAAGTCTACGAGAACTACTGACGAAATGACTACAGAGTTCTTCCAGAACATCAGCTCTGAGCACCAAACGCAGCTGTATGAAGTCTACAAACTTGATTTTTTAATGTTCAATTATTCAGTGCCAAGCTACCTGAAATTGGAATGAGGGACGGGTCGGGGGGAGAGAGGGGAGAGAAAGCCTGCTTTATTTAAGATTTTTATTTGTCATAATAAATATGGAGAATGGGTTATTTTGTAAATTAATATTTTCTTTTTTTGAATGATGCTGCGAGCAGCACAGTCAAAATTATTTAAATCAACTGTAAGAAAGGACAGCTCTCTTTGCAGGGTAACAGGATTGTGACGATCTAGCTGTAGAAATGAATAATACTGCTACACTGTTTAAAAAAAAATGTTAATTGTGTTCTGGTGAATTTCATTGATCTTGCATTCCTCCGATTCTAATTAATGTTATTTATACTTATTTAAAACATGGTCTCTTGGTAGGTGTCACTTCAGCAGCAGAGATAAGATATCATTTGGACAAAAGGAGTCTGGCTTTGAGCTTTCCTCACTTGAGCTTGTCTCTTGGTAATAATATTCTTCCATTAGCTGTTAATGCAGGTAAATATGGGAATGGTTATTGATACCACATGCTTTGAGAAGAGCAGTGAAAGTAATTTCTTCAGAAAGTGATATTGCACTCAAGGGTACTTAAAAAAAAAATAATTGTATCTTTCTAGCCCTGAAAAGGAAAAGTAAAACAGATGTTGATAGATTCAGGATATCTAAAACCCATGACTGAAAGAAATGTGAATGTATTCCTTGGGAAGGGAAGAGACACCATGAAATTTGGGTAAGTCCGGACTTGATGAGTTTATCAAGAATATGACCAGTCCCATCATCTCTTAATTTGAAGCCCGCCAACCCAAATGAGTCCAAATCTGTGGATTATCCATCAGAAAAAAATCAGCATTTTGAAAGTGACTGTAGAGATTTTTAAATGCCCAAAGCAATTGGCATTGACTTAATTCATATCCAGGATGGGGCTGGGGGGAGCTCTGTCCTCTGCAAGCCGTGCCTCCCTAGCCGATCTTGGGATGGACAACCAAAATTGGCTCAAGAGACGCTGTTCACAATATGTTGCTGTAAAGGATGTGGGCATATCATTTGAAAAGTCAGAAAGTCATCTTCATGTTGATCTCTAAGCATGCAAGGCAATAAAAAAGATCTCATCTTCCTACATGCTGGTTTCATGGCTTTTTCCTAGGGGGAGGAGGGAGTCTTCTATTTTTTAGTTGATGCCTAAATGCCATTGACAAGGATGTTTCTAATTTCCAGTGGGTTAGTATTTCATCTAAGTCAGCTTTAGTGAGAGACTATATGACCTTTTTACTTAAGGTGAATGTCTCAGCAGTGGTTGTTTTGTGTCTAACAGCTCTTTGGGATGGCAGATTGTACCAGGCATAGCATACCGAGCGATAGTTTCGGGCAAGCAAGTACTAATCTATTCATGGCAAATAAATAATGAAAAAAGAGATTTCCACGTGGGTCTATTAGCAAGCTAGTGAACAGAAGGACAGGTTTCTCCAAATGTTTGCTTTAATGTGATGCAGGTGAGGTGTAAGGCCGAGCAGGCAGCAGACACCCTGCCTGGGGAGGGGTCTGTAGCCACCCCAAGCTCTCCCGTCCGGGGGCGGCAGTGCCGGCAGCCAGCTGATAGGCAAAAGGAGGCAGAGGCTTAAATCAGGCTATCTGTGGGAACCTAAAATCTGTTCTAAACTTGATTGATGGTTGAGACGGAGTTTTAACTTGCCTGCGTGTCAATCTTATGATCAGAACAAACCCTTCCAAAAATTGGGGACGATTTAAATAAACTCAGCTGAAGGCAGAGCTCTTTTCACAGTAGCAGAGCCAGATCCTGGAAATGTTGTATTGTACAGTACCTGATAATATCCACTGAATTACATTAGTCTCCAGGACACACGTGTCGTTAAAGAAGACAAATAGGTTCCATCTTACCTTATTAAAAAAAAAGTCACCAAATAAATCTCAGCGAAGAACAAATTAGCATAACAAACAGCAGCTGAAGTCCTTTCACAATTGGATTTGTTCTTAGCCAGGATTCGGGTCATTTTTTTTTTTATCATCCCTACAAATAAATCATCCATTCTGGAATGGCCTCAGTTACTATAACTTGTTCCAAACCCGGAGTGCTGACCCCGTGGCTAGTGAAGAGCTGGCCCTGGAAGCTCTGAATTCCTGAGCAGCTGCTGAGCGCTGGCTGCTGGTTTACTTCAAAGCAGTTTTATCTCATTTAGAGTTTACGGAGCTGTTGCAAGTGCCTATCCCAGTGTGCCCTGGCTTTCTTTTGTTCGTAGTTCAATGATTATATGTTTGTTACAAAAAAATAAAAATATATCTGTCTGGGGGTAGGTTCCCCCTCTCCCCCCACCAATATTTCCTGAAAGCTATTTGTGTGCTTGTGTGGGCTTTTATCCAGCGGTGCTCATATTTTGCTCCAATGTTCTCTTCAGGTAGCTGTTAATCCCTCCAACAGAATGTGATGTGAATTTTTTCATTTAAGAAAAAAGTTGATTCCAAAAGTAAATATTTTAAAAATGGAGTGTACTCCCCCCTTTCTTTTTGTACTTTTCTCTGGCATCACCATGGGTTTATCTGTTTTGAAATACTCTCTTCGGTTTCACTGCTTTGGAGACACAAAAAGCCCTGTTTGACAGCTGTGATAGAAAAGCTTTAGGTGAGTAGCATGTTCAGGAAATCTGAGGGGTGAGCACTGCTCGAGATGGGATTTTTAGCAGCAGCTTTGGGTTTGATTACCCAGATTCTGCCTCCCCACAGAAGGATGCCCTATGGAGGGATGCTCAGCACTTGAGATGGCTTTTATGTGGACTTAAGTGGGTACTTAAAAGTCACTTGCTTTTTAGAAACCTTGATCCCAAACTACTACAAACTGTTCATTTAGTGTGTTAAATCTGGTTTGGGGTGCTGTGAATGGACTGTAGATCTGTGTTTGAAATGAAGAGCTGACGTGCTGGATACAATCATGTTATATGTGGTGAGCACGAAGCCCTCACCATGTCAGAGGAGGACCACAAATGTTAAGAAACATGCTTTTTTTTTTTTTTTTTTTTTTTTTTTTTGTATACTGTGTGTGTTGTTTTGAATGAGCCAAAAAATACCTCTTTCCACTGCAGCCACACAGAGTCGTTCAGAGTCGTTCCTCCTCTCAGTGAGCTGGTGGGCACCAGTGGGGCAGCCCGGGAACCAGGCTGGGTTTACCCCCACCTCTTCACTGGGTTTCCCAGCCGGAGGAGAAGAGGGCCTGCTCCCGAGCTCTGCCTCCCTCCCGGGTTCTTTCTCCTGTGGCCGCATCTGGACCTGGGAGACACACAGGCAAAACGGCAGCCTCAGCAAAATGCAGATGTGCCCATAGGGCTGTGAGGGTTGCCTAGGCAGCTGCTGTTTCAGAAGGATGTGCATTAGTTACAGTCCAGCAGTGGTGAGCACAGAGAGGACCCAGGGGGAAGGCCCTGCTCCCCCCCTCTGTCCCCAGCACCCTCAAAGCTGCTGAGTTTGAGGAGCAGTGATCCCCATCTCTGGGAAGCTGGTGCCTCCCCATCATTTGGCAGGGCCATCGCTGAGCCCAGCAGCACCTGTGGCTCCTTACCTGGCGCGATACCCACAGCTGGGGGTTCATTCCCTGCAGATGGCCCCAAGCACCTTAACCTGGAGCCCAGGCTGGATTTGGCCCCATTGGAACGTGGTGGTGACTCCTGGGCAGTGGGAGGTTCCCCCAAACCTGACTTGGTCCATGCTTCAGCCTCTTTGTAAACCATGTCTGTTGTCACAGAAACGTGCAAACTGCCTGAACCACGCGCTGTGTAAGACAAGGGAAATAAATAATTCACAAGCAGAAGTACTTTTAGGAGTAAATTGACCCCAGATGTTTTAGGGTTTCGCTGTAGTCTGCTGCACTTTTCAGGTACAAAAAGGGACTGTCCTTACTATTACTCTTGTTACAGAGAGTGTTATTTTCTTACATGCATGCACAATACAATGTGTACGAATAATTTAACATCGATGTGGGGTTGGATTTTTTTTTTTAACCTATTTGTATGCAGTAGAAGGCTTGTTGTAGAAGAGTATCTCCTCATACCTAAATATACTGTTAATAAAGAAAAAAGCTAAATTATACATTGCCAATACAAGTGTGAACTGCTCATGAATCTTTCCTTAAAAAAGCCATTCAAGCCTGATTATTTTTCTAAGTAACTTCAATTAAATTGAAGAAAGAAAGTTCCTCTCTGTGTGCTTTATTTCTGGCTCATACTTTAAGGGTGGATTTTTCAGGGTGGGATTTTTGTCTGCATAGCTTTGCTTTCTCAGAAGGGTGATTTGTGGCAGGACAAGCAGAAGACTCAAAATTATCTACAGCTGGGGAGCAGGAAAGCTGAAGTCATCTAACAACATGCCTCTCACTCCCTTCTCAAGTTCTCAGCCAGCAAGGGTGAGGGCTGCCAATTTACGACCTGTCGCATGCCCAGAAACTGTCCCACCTCAAGTGTTTAGTCAGTCCGCTGACAAACTCCAGCTATCTGGTGAGCTTTACGCCATGCACTTGCCCCCCTTCATGTGAATTCACTAACAATGGTTTTGAGTTAAACTTTTCCAGCAGTCCCCAAACGTGTGTGTTCTCATCCATGGTTTTCACTGAGGCCATGTCTAAAACCCCAAAGTAGCAACTTCCAGTTGGGCTTTGAAGACAAATAGGGTAAGGAAGTCGGCATCATAAATTACACTTAGGAAAAACATACACTCGGGCAATAGCTGCTCACCATTGTAACTGTTGGAAGGGACGCTGGAGGTCAGCTGGGCCACCCTGCTGCTGGAGGTCACCAGGGCTGGGTCTGCCATGGTTTTGACTTGCCAAGGCTTCAGTACCCGTGGGGACGGAGGGCTCAGAGCCTCTCTGCGCCTCTGTGTGACCTGTTCCAGTGCCATGCTGCCCACCCAGCAGAGATGGTTTTTCCTAGTGGCCACCTCGAGACTCCCAGTCTTTAACTTGTGTGCATCATCTGCCACTGGAAAGAAGTGTTTGGATTCACTTACTTTCTAAGTCCCCTTCAAGTAACTGTAGACTGCTACACCATCACCAGACTAAATAAACCAGATCCCTTAACATCTCCTTGTAGGTAATAGCTTTATGTCACTGAACATCTTGGTATCCCATCACTGTAACTTCTCCAGCATCTTAACATCCCTCCTGAATTGGAGAACGCCCCAAAACTGGATGCTATATTCTGGGTGCAGCCCTGCCAGTGGCAAACAGACTATTTAATATGCCAGCCCCACTCCTCACAAGGCAAACATTATTCACAGTGAGAGCAGGAACAAACAGAAAATAGGAAATATGCTGAGTAGGTGTCATAGCACATGGTGGGGCACTGGCTGTCTTTAGAGCCCAAGCCCATTCCCGCCTCAAACACCCCACCACTCTGCACTCCCTAATTAACAGGCAGAACTGCAGCGCACAGCATCCTGAAATCATCGCCTGGCTGTGCGGTATTAAGACAACATCCTTCACATTTCAAAACACTGGTGATTTGTTTCCTCTACAATCTCAGTCAGAGAGGGAGATAATTAAGAAGGTCTTGAGAAAGACCTGATCTACGTGAGCGGTTAGCCCAGCTCCAGCCACTGTGCTGATGGCTTTGCCCCCCTTGGCAGGGCCTGGATTACTTACGCTTCAAAGTGATGCAGTCCTGTTCTGGCAGAACATGGGTCTAAGCAAGACACTGCCCTGCGTCCCTCAGCTCCAGTAACACCTGCACTCATGGAGATGAAGCGCGGTGTCACACACAAACAGGAGCCAGGAGAGCTCCCCTGGCTGGGGAAGGGGGGGCAGGGGGGGCAGGGCACGCCAGGGGACCAAGCCCAGGCAAGTGGGGACCAGCAGCTGCAGAGCTCGGCTGCAGAGGGACTTAGAAAATTGCAATCACATGCACACAGAAACTTCCAGTTTGGTCGGTAAGGGGGTGAGGATGGCCTCTGGGCACAGCTCTTGTGTGCACAGCTTTTGGGTGATTGCCTTTGTTGCTTGCAAGATAGCGAAGAGCCTGATCCCTGGTACTGCCAGAGGGACTGACAAAATTTGCTTCAGTGGAAGGAAGCACGAGGATCTGTCTTTTGGGCAAGCCTCAATTTTTCCATTAAATACTTACAAATTTACAAAACGCCTCCCCATTGGTACCCAGCATACAGCTGCTGCCTCATGGCTGCCCCCCAGTACCTACCACCGGCTGCTGCTGTAGGACAGGAGAGCTGGTGGCAGCAGGGCTGCCCATGGCACCCCTGGGCACTGGGGAGATGGGTGTGGAGCACCTGAGGATGTGACGAAGTGGCAAGATCCTGCACAGCTGAGGTGTCCTCTCAGCCAAGCATGTGACAAGATTGTGCAAGTAAGTCCAGCGGAGGTATGCAAAGCCTGAAGAAAGCCTGTTCCCGTGGTTGTCACATGCTCTCTGTGCAGGCAGGAGTTCCACCAACACTTCCCAACCTTTGCTTGGATGAAAATACATTTAATTTAATTTTATCATAATTAAAAAAAAAAATTAAAATCTAGGAAACTGAAAGGAAAAGGGGAAAAAAATAAACAAATGCAGCCAGCAGCAGAGTGTAAACTAGAGCATATGCTTCCCAACCCGCAGGGCTATGCTTTTCTCACTAGCTGTGTTACACACCATCACATACAAGACTCCTGGTGCCACACAAAAATATCTTGCTTTTCCAGTTGCACTTACAGTTTTGCCAAAGATTGAAAATTCTGAAAAATTAAGAGTCCAGTTTACTCTTCAATGTGCTAAAGGACAACATAGCCAAAAGCCACCTCCCCAGATTTCATGCAAATCAATTTTTAAAAAAAATCTAAGTTAAAAGAGAAAAATCAACTTTATTTTCCCTATTTGCATGATGAACAGCAGGCCTTTTCCCCCGTTACTTGAAGTCTCACTTTACTGGAGTGCTCAAGCCTCTGGACTAAGACATTCACCTCATTGTCAATAAATGGCTTCTGCTGGCAAAGTCAGGGGCATTTAGGACTGAGAGTAATGACTTACCCCCGGGGGCAGGGCGAGGAGGCAGGAGGGGATAATATTTTCATTCACTTATACATTGTTAAAAATATATTTTGCCAATATTTTATGAATATTACTGATTTTTGACACTGAAATTGATTCCTCTGTCCCTATTTTTTGAGGAAACACAGACCTGAGATACCATTTCTTAGGTGTTTAGTAGTATACGTTCTATCACTATGCAACAAATGAACAGGTTATGTTGGAAAATGAGACATAGCATTTCAAGCAAAATTATGTGGGTTTGAAAATCCCATTTCAGTCAGAGTTTTTAATTAAAAAACAAACAACCAGCAAAGCTGTTTTCCTCAGTAAGAGAAAAATCAATCCAAAGTTTATGCCCTCTTTTCTGTTTTTTTACTAATATATAAAGCTGTCAAGGTAACATACAGCTGGATAATAACAGTTAAGCCATTAGGCTTCAGCTTATTCTAAAAACTAGAATTGTATTGTGGCAATTCATGGTGGTTTAGCTAGCAAGATGGTCTCCATGCTGTCAGCAGCTATTTGCAGCCCTGCATGAAGTCAAAACCTGCAACCCACAACAGACCTCATTTTCCTGTAAGAGCTTCTGCAAAGACAAGGTTTGGGCATTGCCTCAGCCTTTCTTAGGCTCAATTTCATTGGGCTTACCTTAGCAGTCAAGTATTCTAGCTGAAAAAGGCTTAGTGTTATGTCTGAAGTAAGGATGTTGGGTTTTTTTCTTTTAAAGTGATTGTTTGCTCTATTAGTGCAATCACTGCATATATGTTTTTACCATTTTTTGAACTTGAAGGAGATGAATGTAGGAAAAAAGGTCAAATAAGAGCAAGTAGCCATGCTATGGAGAGGCAAGTGCTGTTTGCAGAGGTGTCCAGGTACATGCTGAGACACCCGTTCAAGAAAAAACAAATATTTTCCCTCCTGGAATTATAGCTGTATGTGATTTATTAAGAAATTTCCCTTCAATTATATGGAAAGACATAATAACTCAGTCATTCTGTATTAATTTTACAATGTTCTTTGCTATTTTATCATAAAAATGTTACTGCTGTGTGTGCAATAAGATTTTATGTGCAGTATGTATCATTCCTACAGCAGATGCCTTTAAAGCCTCCCATTTTCACTCAGGAAAATTTCAAAAATTAAATCGACAATTATTTTTTAATGAAAAATACCATTGAAGTCAATGGTGCAAGGATTAGAAGGAGCCACAGCCAAGTGCAATTCAGGTGAGAAATTAAGTCTGTATAACTATGGAAAAGGAATGCAGGATGGGAGGAAATTTAAGATGGAAAGTCTCAGTTTGGGGAGTTTCCTTGTGAGATACTAAGAATTAAATTAGAGGAAAGCGTTTGAGAACAGAGTGAGCTGAGTAATCTTGCTTTGCTTCTTTTAATATGTTTCAGGTTACCTGGCAAATCCTTGCCAGGGCTGTTGGAAGCTGAATAAAAATATAAATTATTCACATATAACGTTAATGGATATTTCCATGCTGGGAAACGCAGCCAGAGGAGAGTTCATAGGCTCCGTCCTTGTTCCTAAGCAAGGAGTTACACACTTGCTCAGGGGTACTGTCACGGTCCCTGTGATGGGTGTTACTGGTAACTGCTCCTGTACGATCAAATTACCAAGCAAAGTGAGCTTTTGAGGTGTGCAGAGATTTCCAGCTGGAGACAGAGATGTTAGCTTTCCCTTTAGCAGCGGATGCATTCAACCAGGTGTGCTCCTGCTTCCAAGTGAAATAACCAGCTCACATTTTTCCTTTGATCGAATAAAAAGCCTCGGGATAATTAGCTGAGAAGATGATGGTGATGATAGCTAATGGTTTCCTTCTGCATTAAGAGATCCTGCTGATGTGATCTGGATATACATCATGATAGACGTGAACTGAATGCAGCCACGTGCTGCATTGCCTGATGCTTCCCCTCCTTTTCAGAGGCCGTCAGACAGCAGAGAAGCATCCCAAGCCTGGGTGTCCGACCCCCCTGCCACTCACAGTGGTTCATTTCTACCAAGTGACCACCAGCCTGCCATGCAGAGCAAACATGGCTCCTTGTATTTTTGTTGGCTTGAACTTGGAAATGATATATGAAAACAATTAAATCTGTTGTGGGTGGTTGACTAAGGATCCCAGGCCATACCTCCCATTTCACAAGCGGAATTTGATTGGCGTCAGTGCTGTAACAAAGCTGGCTCTGCTCTACGGCCATTGGCACCCCCCGCAGCCCTGAGATGCAAGCACACAGCCCCCCTCCCAGGTCCACAGCCAAACCAGGCTAGTCACTGACCTTGCACAGCTGCACTTGACACTGTAGCCCTCCTGCTCCTGCTCCTGAGGACTCATGCTGGAAAAAGGACTCCAGGTTACCTAGGGGCTGCCAGAGGTTGCCTGTGAACAGGAGAAACCATGCTCAGAGCATACAGAGGGTGCGTGGATCTCGCCTAGTCCCCGGAGCTGTAAGCCATGCCCACCTAAAAGCAGGAGAGATGAGGAAAAAAAAAAATCTCCTCTTGAGTGTAGCAGAAGCTTTCCAAATGGGTATGAGCAGGACTAAATGGATTACAAGGCTTGGTCCTTATTTAGCAGGAGGCTTGACCATGAACATATGTGCGGGACACACACAACCACGACGCAGTCAAGATAGCAGGTCAACGTAGCAGGGTATCTGCAGGCGTGCTGCAGCCCCGAAATAAATTAGGTAACAAAAAACGCACTTATGCTGAACACCTCAGTTCCATAATATGCCAGAAAACTGAGTGTGGCATTGTTAAGAGTTGGCTGAGAATCAACAATCAGAAAGGTGAACAGTTACTAGTTTTGACACATGAATATATGTTGTGAGAGGCTTCCTATGGTAATAGGACATTTCTCTGCTTCTTGTAATGAGTGCTGAAAATGTTCATGTTTGTTTCTCTTAGCGCCAGTCTGAAAACTGTACATATTCCAGAGGTATGTATACATTACTCAGTGCTCTAAGTGCATCTTCTGTATCTATTAAACATTTATGTAATGCAATATTCTCAAGTCAGAAGGACTTTAAAATATTTACAAGTCTTAATAAATGTTTTAAATGCAATTTTTGTAACATACAGCAGAACTGGACTTCCTTTGAACTGACGGGCATTTCTGCATCTTCCTGTGTCTCTAGTAAAATGTGAAAATACAGAGAACATGGACTGCAGAGGGGTCTGGCAGTTCCCATCCTGTATGAAGTCAACAAGGTAAAGGGGAACCGAAGCATCTGGCCAAGGCACCGTGCGCGGGGCACAGCGAAGGGCACGCAGCAGAGCAGGGGGAGCTCAGGGAATACCTTTGGATGGGTTACAGGAACTGTTGCATGGATGGTTTTTCTTTCCCAATTTTCAGCCAAGTCTTACTGTGTACCAGCAGCTCAGTGGGTGTCTTGGTGAGGGCTCTTCCAGCTACAGAGCTGAGGTGAAGAACCCTGCACAGCCAGTACTGTGTATTCAGCACGGTGCCAATCCTATATAGTGCCGTATTCTTTTTAATGCCAAGACGATATAGTCAGGCTTTGCTCAAAGCAAGGGATTTAGTTCTCTCTGAGGGGCAGAAGTAGTCATAGCTTATGTCAGTCTCCTGCTCAGAGCACATAACCAGACGTGGTATCTAACAGAGCTGGGTTTTATGCTCTTTGGCATGGTAACCTTACAGTGCTTTAAAGAAGTCTTTAGAAAAAAAAAAAAAACACCAGCTTTTTAATGTGGGAATAGAGCAGAGGCCAGCTGGAAATTAAACCCAGGAATGAGCTTGTCTTTTTGTATCTGAATTCACAGCATTTTAGAACTTTCATTTTGCACAAATGACATGCAGGTTTCATAAGGGTTTTTTTCAAAGGCCTTTATGTCTTCTGTTACACAGGGGGACCACAGCTTCCATACATACGTGATAGACTTACACTACCGTAGTACTTAGTGGCCTTAATGGATTGGCTGTAAAGCAGCAGCAATGGCAATCTCAAAGCATTGAGATGAAATAAATGAGACGGGGGAGCGATCAGCCAGTCTTCAGGTATTAAATACAGAGCTGGCTCACATCTCCAGATCATCTACACTTTTGTCCACAAATTCAGATGATCTCGGTATCTGAGCTGATCTCAGTTACCTAATGTGGTCAAGCTTGACCAGCAGAAATGCTCCAACCTCCAGAGATCCTCTTCTGTTTTAAGTGAAAGCTACCATTCATTTCCCTAGAACTGGAATTAATCAGGTATGTCTACGTTTTTCTATGTAATGAGTAAAAATTGGTTCACTCTTCAAAACAATTGAAATGAAGCATGTTCTAATGTTACTCCAGAATCTTGGATACTATCAGAGAATAAAACAATTGGTCATATCAGCACAGGGAAAAACACCTGTTTCAAAATCAAACGGGAAAAAAAGGGCTTTGGATGATCTAAAGCTAATCATGGTATCAGGATTCATAGAAAAGTAATGGGTGACTGCTTCCCAAGTATAAAACTAGCAATATTGCTCATAATTTTTGGAAAACCATTTAAAATGTCAAATTTATTCAAATGTTCTTCTACTGTAGACATTGCAAGAAGAACATTGCAACAACTTCATTAATCAAAACCAGGAGATGACAGAAAAAATTAGTAAACAGACAAAATCCTTTTTAGATCCTGTTCATGGTAAAAGTTGAAATGTAAATCTGAGAACTCAGAAATATTAAATCTCAGGGAACTATTCAGAAGTCAATTATTCCCAAAGATTGGGAATATAATTCATTCAGGACACTATTTCATTTGCAAAAAGCAGATTTAAAATTATTCAAGGAAAGCACTTCCTTGACTTCTGAAGACTCTTAGCAACTCTTGAAGAGGAAACAATCTCCCAAAAGAGCAAGCTGAAGAATGCTAAGTAAAAGAAGCAGCAAATTTAAAGTATAGTTTGAATTGAGAAATAAAAGCGTGGAGTATATGATGAACTATCCTGCATATTAAATAAAAAACTAGCAGGACTTGAAATCAAATTACATTTTCAGCTGCAGAGAAAGTAAAGCCCATCCAGCCCTGCCAGTGCTGAGTGACTAAGGGGTACACTGCTGCTCTTGGGGACACATCCAGAATATGGTAACCTTGTATATTTACAAAACATGTTGATTCATAGCTTTAATTGTGAATGATTCGTGTTTTGTTAATACTAAATTCCCTAGAGTATCCGTGCACAGCATGCACAATGATCAAATTTTCTTTGAATTTAACAGAAAGACTTTCCTTTATGTCTATCAGAAGGAGGCTTTAATGACAAAACATGCCTCTCTACTAGTTATTCCTCCCCACTTTTATAGACACAAAGCTGGTTTTTTGAGTACGTATGGGAACACGATAATACAAAAGATAATTGAACAACAGACTGACTTGACTAGGAATGGATCAGAGAACACAATTAAAACAATGTATTGTATCACAGAAAACCTAGCCTGAAATAGAAAAAAAAAATCCTAAGGGACTTCATATTGCTTCCAGTACCTTCAGTACTATTTTTAAACATTGTCTCACTTATTTTAAAACAGGTTGTAATTTAATTACCATATTCTATTGCCATTTTCTGCACCTCTAAAGAGACTATCTCCTTTGCAATAGCAATTTTGCTATTATAATAAGGAATTTCAAACACTTCATAGAATGCTTATGCTACTGTTTCCTGATGTGTATTCTGAGTTATTCTTGGACTTAAGAGAGCTTTTCATGATGCTCAGAACTGAAGTGAATTAAAACAATGATAGGTCTTATTTTGAGTCCTGATTCTGCAAACTATTCTGCATTTATAAAGCTTTAATCCTCATGCTGTTTTAATTTTTGAAAAGTCTAATTTAGTTGGCAAATTGTAAAAAGAAGTGAAATTAATTTGCTGCTCGCCAGTTTCTCATCAGCATTCTAAAAGTCCCAGTGAAATTAATATATTAAGCCTGGGAGTGGAAGAGGATATTGCAAATTTAAACATCACAGATTAAGGCAAGAGGTACAGTGATGCTATAAAACTCAAAATATTGATCTAAATATATTAAAAGAAGAATCATCCCTTATATCAAACAGCATAATAAAGCAGTGGAACTATCCCAGCTACTGAATCACTCTAAAAATAAGCTGGAGTAATTCAGTAACTCACTTGAATGGAAAGATCATTTCAAAGCACACAGAAAAAGAAAATAGAACACCTATGGTATGAAATGCTTCTGACTCCAAATTTTAAAGCTGCATTTAGTTGGAGTTTAACAAATGAGATTGTCCCCTTTCATGCATGCTCACAGAACAATTGAGATAGTCACAAAATCCTTCAGAATGGCAAATGATACCCAATTCAAATAACCTGCCCCTACTTCTATTTACCCTAGAGATATTTCAGAAGTAGAGAAAAAAAGGAGATGGTAAGAACAGACAAAGAGCATTTCAACAGTTACTTAGCATCAGGTTACAAATAACTCATAAAGGCAAAGCAACCGGAGCCTCTGGCTAGCGTCTAGCCCATCAGCAGAAGGAAAATGCCACGAGAAGTTGCAGGTGGAGCTTTAAGATGACCTGCAGCTTAAATGAGTTGAATGAGCTGAGATGAACAAGAGTCAAAGAAAATGCTACATGTTGACACAAAAACAAGTAGACGTGAATCAGCCACAGCCCTACTTAGGCTAGAAATTATAAAGGAAGGTTTGAAAGAAACTTCTAGCAGGTGAAAAGGAGGAAAATGCTTAATGAATTTTAATCCGAAGAGTGATCATTTTATCTGCAAGATTACAAAAGATGGCTGCTTTGATAACAAGAGGCAAAACAACATCTCAGGATGTCCCTTTCAATTGTATGCTTTGAACAGTACAACAAGCACACAATTTGTCTTTAACAGAATTTTTTGTAACATTTCTTACCCACACATACGGTGAAATAATTGACTATTACTGGGATGTATTAAAAAAATCAGGTTGATGGAATACTGTCAAGAAGTTGACTTGAGTTAAAACTGGTTTAGGGAGCACAGGTTTCGAACAGACGACAGACTCTCTGGTATCCAAGTACTCTTTCATGAATTCTCCATATTATCCTCATGGCTGGAATAATATGCCTCCACCAAACTTGGTGGTAAGAGCTTTTTACCTTCATAACGCTAGGTAGCAGAGTTAGCAAGCTCCTAAGTTTGAAAAATGCTCCTTCCGCATAGGAATCAACCCCCTTTCCACACATAGATTATTTACTCCTTGCTCTTCCATACGTCAAGGTTTTCTCTCCATTACCAATGTCATACTTCTTTCCCCACTCAAAGTCCTCTCTAAACATATCTTACAGAGAGCATTCTTTTTTTTTTTTCTCCTCTCTTCCACCATTCCCCGAAATATCTCTTCTTCCACCTCTTCCCCAACTCCTTTCAGTACAAGTTACATTTTTCTTCCCTTCCTGAAAAATAAGTTTGGCTGTGCCTTTTTGTTCTTTTCTCCAAGTAACTTCCTTCTGTTTGCTCCTGCCTCTCATAATGAAAGCTTGCACATCTTTCTTTCCCACAATATGGATTTTGGTCTTTTAACCATGCAATGAACTTCCCCCCTTGTGAAATATCAAATTTTCCCATCACACTTTTCTATCACTTATTGTTTCCATGCCCAGATTATTCCAGTCTGTCAGCATATTTCTCTTTGTCAGATTTCACTGAATTTGTCCTGCTTAGCACTTCTTCCTTAATTCCATGATTTAAACACTCACCCACTTGTTCATCAGACTGTACCAACAGTTGTTGATAGTTTACTGGGAAAATGTTTAAGACACTAAGGACACTGTTATGACCAAATATTACAATGCCCTCATGCATCAGATAAGAATAGATCACAAGTATCTCAAGAAATTTTAATTTTTAAGAATCTTGCATTTAATTTGAAAAGGATCTTAAAATCCATCAACTCTTATGAGAAAAGTACTTGAAATGGCGGCTTAGTTGATTCACATGGCAGTTCTACCAGAATAAAAAAAAATACCATCTATATCTGTACCAAAAATAACCATTATTGAAAAGAAAAAATACATATATTCTATTTTAAATTATTTAATAGGAGTATTTCCCGCAATGTTACATACAAGAAACTATTTTAAATAACATTAATACAAACTAAGAAAAGTCAGAGAACCTGAAGTTAGAAAGATTTAATCTTTCTCTCACATAATAAAAGACATAATGCATACAATTCATTCAAACAGCTGTATTATCATAACTGTAAGAAAAAGCTTAAATAAAAGTTTTCAAATGAGGGATCTAAAAGTCAGGCATCTAAATCCATGTGTAGGCACTGAATAGCTGGTTTAATTTTCAGAACTGCAAACACTTTTGACTTCCACAGAGTTTAAGGTGACCGACACCTATAGTAGTCCCATTAACTCTTATCCACATAATTTAATTCATCTGAGTAGGTCCATTAAATTAAAAGGGAAGATTTATATGCATAAACCACATAACTAACGTTTACAGAGTTACAACATATGCTGATACATGGTTTTAGTTGTCTAATTTAAATCTCAAAATTTAAAACTTTCAATCACAACATTTAAAATATGAGTTGTTTATTTAATTATGCATTTAGGACATATGCTATAGTATTTAAAAACATATGGCATGAGGAACTCCCACTAGATTTTAAAACAGAGCAATTAGTACATTTTTTCAAAAATGGCAACCAGAGTCCTCATGATGAATGTATTATTCAAAATATTGAGGTATACCAATAACAGAAATCATTCAGAAGCATTTTCCTTATTGACCATATTACTTCCACAGTTTGAAAGCAGAAATCCTGTTAGAAGAGACTTCTGCTTAGAAATGGATGAAATCGATAGCTCTAGAATTTTAGAAGTTTATGTAACTTCCAAGTGCCTAAAAAAGAAATATAATCTGTTATACCCCAAGTTTTAATCAGGGCTCAGTATTTATACTCGAATCAACACCTCTAAATACTTCATTAAAATCAGGATACTGGCAATCACAACACCATTAATATCAGTTTGTTAAACATCTTTTCAGTTGCTAAATGAAAATACACTTTCCCACACAAGGAGTTTTAATCATTCACCCATTATTATTGATCAGGTCAGTGACACATTATTTGTCTTTACTAGGCTCATTATTTGTCTTTACTAGGCTCTTGTTCTAATAAATCACAACAGCAAAATAATTAGGTTGCTCTTTTTAGCACAAGGAAAATGGGCTCAGTCCTGCAGACACTTTTCAAGTGTCTAATTTTATAAATGCTGATGGTCATATTAGTACACATAAAATAAACCTTGCGACAAAATGTTTAGACAATCAGGGTTCAAATCACCATAACACTTATTACTGATAGCAAGTCTGCAATGGTTGGAGAGCTACAGCACTGAAATTGCAAGATAGGAACGTAACATCAACTAACGTCTATGAAACTGAATTCCTCTGAGGTCTACTAACCACCTCTGTGGTAAAATGAAAATATATACCCACTTTGTTCCTGGGAGGGAAAGACAAGGCAAGCCACTGACTGGGTCTTACCCTTTTCCTTGTCACCACTGAATGAGCAATTAGAGATTGTTCTGGTTCGCAATACAGTCAAGGAACTGTTCTTTTAAAAGACCAGATCTTTTAAAAATTAAGCTTGATAAAGGATTGATCTGCCCTTCATTATGTCTACTCAGATTTCTTCAGCTAGCAGCAATCCACCTCGGTTTCAAAGTAAAGGTCTCAAGTATCCTTCTAGTTCCATCCTTTTTTTTTTTTTTTTAAGAAACCAACCAAACTAAAATCATTAAGGCTCTTTTATATCTGCGTCAACTTGATTTACTTATACCAAATGGAACAATCACTTTTAGGACCTTCAAGTGGAATGATTGGTCTTGTCAATATTCCAGGAAAAGTCATCGTATCCATTGGAATAATTAGTCTCCGACATCTCCATCTCTGTCACCTATGAGCCACAGAAAATGAAAACCTACAGCTAATAAGGCAGTTCCAAGCAGATCTCCCAGTGCAGTAAGATAAGGGATAGAAAAACTGTCAGGATCTTTTCCTTTTTTCCAGAAATGGTGCACCATCCAGTCAGCAATCCATAACAGAGTAAACACCTACACAACATCAAACAAAATCTGGATTATTATCATATAAATTACATTGAAAGGAAGTCAACAGCCAAGATTCTTGGCTCCTTAATATGCAGCACTAATATATACAACTGCATTTGAAAAATATAAATAATTAATACAAATAAAATTCAGACTAAAACTCCCCACAACTAGAGACAGGGACACTTAGCCAGCTTCTCTCAGTCAAACACATGCACAGATGGAAGGAACACCTCATTGACACCATTCTTCACCCAGTCCGTCCTTGAGGACTTACGAAAACGGCAAGAAAAAGCAAAAACCCCAGCCAGACATGCAACTGTACCTCTACACAAGACATCATTCTGTACAGCAAGAGCACAGGTGAGGGTTCAAGATTATTCCGAACTGACTGACGCTCCCCCAGATGAAAACACTCAACCCAGGAGTAACTCTAGTTTCCACGGGTCTAGAACTGACCTGAATCTGACCTTTATATCACAGACGTGATATAAAGAATACTGGGTCAGATTAGGAACAGTTTCATCTGAGTTGTATGAACTGCAAAAAATGGCCTAGAAGCTACTTTTATGCCGAAATACCAGCTTCAGCCCTTCTGTAGTCAGGCACACCTGCAATATATATTGTGAAATTGTCACTCCAGGCTGAATTTGTCCCAGAGTAAAAGATTTCATTCCCAACTGTGAAAGTCTGAACATTTGAGAGGTTTGATCTTAATTCCAAAGGTATGCATAATAGTTAATCCAATTTTAGAAAAGAATCTTTTTAATGTTGCACAGCTGTATCATAAGAGATTCTGCTTCCGTGGAATCATGTGGCGTGGCATGGCACAAGATGAATGGAGAAAGGACCACTAACTGAGCTTCCATTCCTTCTTGTCTCTTCTAAGGAGCTGCCTTAAGATGAAATGAACATGTATTTTATGTATTTTTAGTTAAATCAGATCTTTAGGAAGGGTAAACTTCAGACAGTTACTACCATAATTCATTTTTTAAAAATCTACTATGTATTTTAAAAGAATGTGCCGTATCAAAAGTAGTAAAAGGTGTAAAATTCATATTTTACTTAGTAAATGATTGATTACTGGTAGCAAAAGCATCTTTATAAATGTATGCACTCATTTACTGAAGTACTGGTAAGATGGTTGCAAGACACTTCTCCACAAAAGAAAATACAGTAAAATGAATGTCATATAAAAAATTGCCTTGAAAGAGGTTCTCAATTAATCTTTGATTTGCAAAAGTATATGTTAATATCCTGCCTGAATTTTTAATTAAAAAAAAAAAAAAGGGAGGAGTATTTGCTTAATGAAAAATGCATGGTTTGTTTATATAAACATATCTCTGAAAAGGGAACTCTGTAGTCTAAGCTAATTATGCAAGTCCTAGGTGTGCTGACTGGAATCCAAACAAATATATTTAAAACAGATGTTTTCTTTGGAAGACTATCAGATTCTCTGAGTCGGCTCCTTCTTCTAACAGAGACAAAAAGAGGCCTGTTTATAAAAGATCATGTACGTTAACATCTCCTACAGGATATGCACTGAAAACTCTGTAGTGCCCCATATCAACAATAGTTATGCATACTCTATTAAAAGATGAGAGCATTCGTTCAAAGAATTTATAATCCATTTATATAACACAACCAATTAGACATAACAGACACAGTCCAATTTAAAAGAGAGTATCCACTTTTAGCTCTTAAAAATCATGACATGAAAACCTTTAATTTTTCTATGTATTTTCTACCCCAAAATAACTGACATAGACTACCATGAAAAATGGGTAGTTTGGAAATTAAATTTTGTCAATCTTTCCAAATAATTATTTGTGCTATATTAGCTTACGGGTGCATAACACATAATGCAGATTATAACAAACCTGGCTTCTGGAAGTAATAGGAAAAAAGTTATAGCATATTATATTACCTGATGCTTATAACAGTGTGTGATGGCCGTTGGGACACAATGCTTACAGAATAGGTTATGAGACTGCAGACCACCAGCCTTTATTTTGGTGAAGGAATAATGCTATCATCATACATTTGCACAGCTAGAAACTCACTAACATTTACAAATTATACAGATCAGTCTTTGGAAATGGTTACAGTATTTAACTACAGTAGTTGTTGTTGCAAGATAGAAGTCCACCAATGTGACTTAAATCTTCAATGAGATTTTGCTCCTTATCATTGTTAAGAGGGGCAATCAAAGTCATCAATCAACTTATTGGGGGGGCAGGGGGGAGGAAAGCATAAGCCCTATGAGTTTGCTGAATTTTTGACAGCAAGACAGTCCTTGTATTTAAAATGATAAGAGAAGTCACTCATAAAGATCTGACAGATTAAAAAAAAACAACAAACAAAAAAACCCTGAAAACTCATACAAAAGACATTAAGAGACTAGTTACTTTAGTGGCACAACACTTCACATTTTCTGGGATTTATCAATGACTTATATTTATTTCAGCAAAATGGTGCAAATGGTGTAGCAGTACAAATACCGTGTAATTTGGTGTGCGCACATGCTATGAAGAAGAAAGCCTTCCTACTTCAAATTGAAAACCAGCTGGTTTTGAGGGGAAAAATAAAGGGATCAACATTACAGCAAAGCCTAACAAGACAGTATAAAAATCACCTCTTCAGCATAAAATGCTGGAGAAAAGTGATAAGAAAAACTTGTAAATATATGCAGAACTGTTCAAGATGTAAGGTAGTATTTTAACATTATTTAATACACAGAGGAAAAGAACGATTAAGTTTGGTCTGCAAAAAAGGAGATGAGTAGTAGTAGAATTCTGAAACAGAGCCCTAGGAATTCCTTCAGACTTCAATAATAAAATAACTGCAAGGTTTAAGAAAGGTAAAAAATAACTAAATATCTATATACATAAAAAGATCTGTCTAAGAAAAGGGAGACACTATAGTGACTTATAAGAAAAAAAAAGCCCAGAGCCAGCATTGCAAAAATACACGCAAAATCCCAGATGTTTCAAAATTTTAAAAGGAAGATCATGCTACATTATTACTCTTCTGTAAAAAAATTATAATCAAAATTGAGGAAAACTAAACTAAAGACATCATCAGTTTTAGACTCTATTTTTGAAATGACCTATCAGTCACATTGTCAAAAAAGGTCCTCAGAAGACAGAAGCAGCAGAATATAGCAATGAGAGAAAGGGAGGGAGGGAAAGAGCAAGAGTGAAGTCTTTATCAAAGCTTAATGATGAAGAAGCTGAAAATAAGGAGTGTAAGTACACATCTAATTTTGTACAACAAAGGGGCAGAAATAGAGTGATTCTTGCTATTGAACTTTCTGATGAAAATTATGAATATCAGATTGAAACTGAAATTGAATATGAATGCTTAAATAAGAGTGAGCCTCACTATTTAAAGCTCAATCTTATGATTGCAAGACTAGAAATGGGAACATTATACCCTACAGAGAAGGTTTTTTCCTTTGTTAATGGGCACAAAATTTACTTTCATTCTTTGCAGGTCTCTAGATACAAATAAGAATTTACTTAAGAAAAGTTATTTTTGGTCTTTTGCATGTAGTAGGGTCTTCTAAAAGCTATCTGCATTTTCTCATGTAATTAATTCCTCATTATTTCTGAAATAGAAAAAAAAATGAAACCCTATTATTTATAATAAAAACACATACCTATCTCCAAACATTATTAATACTGTTGAAGCTTCCTGCAGCCTAATGGATATGTTGCAGGATCCTATAATATTTTTATTGTTACTTTCATCTGGGATGACGATATTTCATCAGTGAATGCAAGTCAAATTCACAGAGATTAAGAAGTATAACATTGAAATGCATATTTATGAAGATGATTTGAATCTTTCATGTCTATATTAGTTTGTACATTAGTTGCTGTGATTAGTGAATTCCAACACCAAACTGGAAAAAAAGTTTAAGTTACATATTTGCATATGATTTTTCACATGGGCATTATCAAAATTCAACTATTAATTTAGTATGTAGAACCAAGACCTAACGTCCATTCAAATATATTTTAATTCTGCTTTACTCTCAACCTTACATTGACTCAAAATTCACCTGTAACGTAACTATGGCAAGATCTGGTAATCAATGCATAAGAACTCTTAGAAATCTATGAAATTCAAAGGTAGGTTTATTGATTTTTTAAGTATAAGTGAACCCCCTCAATCAAGGATCTCTAAAGACTACTGCGTCCTGACTCTGACATCATTCTCACCAGATTTATGGTTTACATCTTCTAGTGGTTTTGACCCTTCATTAGAGTTAATTTTTAAATTATATGTTACATTTCTCAGGTTTTAAATGGCTTTTGATGTCATCATGTGAAGCTAAGTAGTGGCTGTAAAACGCTCATCATAGATCTACACTGAACTTAACTTGCTGAATTTCCATTGTCTACAGCCAGAATTCTGTAGTCAGGGAAAAGGGTAGGGTCTACATATATTTTGCAAAAGAAATTTTTCTCTACTGTCTTCTCAGGCAGCATATCTGGCATGAAACATGTCCAGGGGAAACAAGTCACTATTTCCTGCACACATACAGAAATTGCCTTCCACGTCTGGCAGCAAAGAAACCACTGAAGAGCAAGTTCGTTCTTGCTGCTGCTGTGACACTAGCTACACTGCGGTACCCAGACAGCATGGCATACATTTGTGTAAGACGAAAACCTCATCTAAGTAGAAAAAGAGGATACCATTTTAATTGAAGTTGTTTCTAAATCCATTTGACTATATTTATATAATTTTGAGGGAAAGAACCTTTTTTTTTTTTATTCTACAGTTTCAACCCAAATTCCCGAGGCTGTCTTGATTTCTTTGTACCCTTGCCAGACCCCCCGGCTGGCCAGGACAGTCCTAACGGCAGGCGGTTTGTCAGCTGTCTGAGCGAGGAGTCCAGCCCAGACCTCTGAGCGCTCAGGTATGCTCAGCCGGCACTAGCTGTCGCACATCTCACTGTGTCACGCTACAGACATGAGCACTTGAAGTTCAGCCTTCTGGAGGCAAAAATCACCCCTGCTAATGACTGGGCAGGAGCCAGATTTCTACCACAGACAGCAGCATGCCTGGAAGTGAAAGGGCGGTTGGGACCCACATTCAGATCCCAATGAATCTGGCAAATCTGCTTCTCGTGCTGCAATGAGAAAATACTGAACATGCGGAACTGTCCAGGTTTGTACCTTAGTTTCCATATTTCCTTGAATGATTTAGTCTTTTTAGCAGTCATATGCTCTACACTTCGGAAGTAACCTTTCCTATTAGAAAAAGCAGTACTTAAAATGCATCAATATTTTCTCAATAAACACAACCTTCCTCATCTCTCTATAACGTACAGTATACCTCACGAGTTATTTTTCCACATCCAAGAGGCCCACACCATCGTTAGAACTCTCACGCTAGTGAGAAATCCAAGACGATTTTGAAGTGAGCAGGAAGTCATTACGGGCAGTGCCGAATTCTTGGCTGTCTGTCGTCCCCAGACAGCCCTGAAGCACTGCCGGTTACTTCATAGCAGAAGGACATCTGACCTTCGTCAGATAAGAAGGACTGCGTTTTGGAATTACTTATTTGCTTGGTAATAGCTCTGGGAATCTCTTATTGTTTGTTTATTCCCCAAGTCTTTAATGTAACTGTGTGCTCAGATTTGGTTAGGAGGTGTGAAAATTCCTCAGAGGGCATTTCACTGGCTCCGCGAGAGCGTGCAGAACAGAGGCCACCTTTGAACGCTCAGAGCTCTGCCAGGACTGATGGCTTGGGAGTTCCATTCTGCTCTCATTCTACTGCAGGCTGACAAGACAGAAGATGAAACTTTGCTCTCAGTACGTAGCCTCACACAGTTAAAAATTACTTGTGCCGTTGTGAGGTATAAGAGGCATTTCAATTAAATGTTTTTTCAATTGTTGGTCAAATGCCAGGTTGTAACTGCATGTAGCATAGTGGTAGGTGCTTGCGTGTGACTTGGTTTTGTAAAATTGTCAAGAAAAGAGTACTCGTCTTAAATAGAGGCCAGTCACCAAGTCCAAAACACATTTAAAAGTCAATATATTGGTTTTCATTAATGCACACTGGCTTGCCCAGATACTGTACACTGCATTATGTGAAGTACCCTGCATACTTACAGGGTACACCTTCCCCATAATATTCTTTTTTTTTTTGGTATTTTCCTTTGTATTTTCCCCTGCTGCTGCCGTTCATAAATGCAGAACAGACTCTTCACTACAGAGCTAATTCAGACCTTTTGAGCTCAAGCCTAAAAGTTCTAGTTGAATGCAAATTAATATAAATATTTCCGCTCTCTTCTCCACCTTTATGAAAATAGAACTGTGAAATCTTAGCTCCACTAAAGTTAAAGGCAGTACAGCCTTGAATTTCAATAGAACCAATTTATAACCTTCATTGAAGAACACTTCAAGATTATGTATTTATTTAAGGAACAGAAACAATTGTACTATTAAAGGTAGGAAAATTAAAATCAAAGAAAAGAAAACGCTTTCTGGATTTTCTTAAGCCTAGAAATCCAGAACTGTTTTGTTCACAGAGAATCAGAGAGAATGCAGATTATAATACTGGCTACTCATATAAAATATCTTAATTTAATGATTTTTAGAAATGACATATTCAGTGAAAGTGTACTTTGTTTTACCACATAGTGTATTTTTGGTCAATAATAACTAAATCATACTATTGCTAATATACAGCATGTCATATTAATTACTTATTTTCCATAAATATTTTGATGAAATGAGATGTTGGGGAGATAATATCTAAGAACAGGTAGGGAGAAGAGTGGAAAGAAGCTAGAAGGCATGGGTGGTGAAAAAACAAAATCAAACAATAAAAGTAGCAGAATTGGATGAAAATGAAATTATCTGATTGGAACTTCAATAATACTGCATAGAGTTTGCAATACAAATTAATTCCATTTTATCCCTTTGGAAAGAAGAATGTTGAAGTTTACAGGCAATATGAAAAAGTCTTGTTAAAATGCCAAATAGAATTCACACATATGTTACAAATTTACTTTAGAGATAATGTGGAATAGCATAAACTTACAAAAGAAGACAGAAATATAAAAGTCATAATTAAAGTTTTTGTATTAACATTTCCTTGATTTTTTTCAGCTTACTATAACATTCCAGTTCTACTTTTGCCATTTCTTTAACCACTTCCTCTCCATTTTAAACAAACACAGAGCTGGACAATCAGAGATAATAAAGAGATCTTGAAGTTAATTAACAATCTCAATCAGAACGTAAATAACAAGCTCAATGTAAGTAAGGAACTGGAAAGGGCAAAGCAGTGATATTAAATCTCCTCAAACACAGGACTGACCATAATTAACTCTCATCTTTGGGAATCACTATGTACTCTTAAATTATCAGCTACCACCTCAAACATAAAAGATGCCGCCTGAAAGCAGGCTTGTAATTTTTGACATCCATTTTCATATGCCTTCCATTCAAAGTGAAAATAAATGCAAAGTCCAATATAATATAAAAAAGGTCTAGAATGCAGATCTCTCACTGCTCAAGACTGTTAATGGATTTGGTTTGTTCATAACTGAAATGACAATTAGCTGTGAGGTTTTTCAGTTTTACAGAACTGGAAAAGCTCTCATTGGGACAAAAATATAAAATAATAGAAGTAATAGGAAAAAAATGGAAAAAAACCAGATCAGTAGATGTCAGCTTATGCCAAAAGAAATGGCAGCTTGAAAATTGTTCTTTATTACATCCAGGTGCATAGATGATGTCACTGAAAAAAGGGAAGAGGAATGAGTGCAAATATCTAAGTGTTTTCCTTGAAAAAGGAGAAACTTAAAAGCACACAGTTGCAGTAGGGAAGTGCGTCAGACTGACACGTAAATAAAATATGTTCAAGATTTAAGGGTTAAAGCAAGAATTGTCACCCTGAAAATTTTAAATCTGCTCTAATTAGAGGTAGCCAAAACTACAATAATCACTACTAGAAATTTGCCAGAATAATTAAAATGGGGAAAAGAATCTATTAAATATTTTAGAAGGTGTTAAAAACCAGGGGGTTCCAAATTGTAAATCTGTCAAGACCCATGAGAAGTTATAGTGCACAATACAGTTACTGAGTTTTAAAGTAAATACATCTCAAACAGCCTGTTATGGCTAAAGACAGAGGGAGAAGTAATCTATAAAAGGGAGCAGGGGAAAAAGAAAAAAAGCTGTATGTCTGCTTTCTAGGTGAAAAAAAAAACAAGAAAATCAGGTGTGGCCTTATGGACTATAATGGAGATGCACTACTGCAAAACTGAACAATCAGACCTTGCATTTATAAAAACCAACTTTACAGATGTATATGTGCCAATGCTGGGTCTGAATTACTGCGTCATCTGAAAATCCTACTCTAACGCCTTAACTTGGTTTTCAGGTGAACTTCTGCATTCACACATCTTACCCTATCCTTTGCTGCTGAAGGAAAGGTTGGATCCCTAAACACATTATGATTGCAGTTCTGTGAGCATGAGGACTGTATGGCTTTCATATGAATTCATGCTGATTCCCATGTGAAATCTCTGAAACTTAATAATGGCTGAAATCACACTGCAGTCTTACCTTCAGCTGAGGCATCAACTCTTTCCCCAACCTGGTTTTGTTAAGTTTATAGGAACTGAGAATCACTGAGAGAGCTGAGACTTAGAAAAACTTGACTGAAATGGGCTAAAGGATTCAAAAGTTATTAGAAAGGACAGCCAGCCAGCCAGCACGGAGTGAAGGAATAGCATCATTTCCTCAGGTAAACACATCATAAAAGAAGCGATAAGGATGGAAACTAGCAATATTATGTAAGATGAAAATGAAAAGTAATTTATAACTTTTAGTATGACATTCTCACTTGCAAAGGTCGTAATGTTATGGGTTATATTCTACCAAAAAAGCGTAGAATTCTCATATGGAATTAAAATAGTAGCAGTTTTTGAAACCCATCTTTATTGAAATAGTACTGTGATAAACACAGAAACACAATTTAGAACATTTAAAATCACAATTTTAATTAAGGATTAACTGATGATAATGTTGTTTGTATTTTAAAACTAAATTGGTCACATTTTGAGAAGCAGTATGTATAATTAACTTATGGATATTTCAACTGTATTTTTGTGGTGTCACATGAATGGTCAAATTTTCTTCTTAAGGTACAATGAAACATCATAATTAATTCAGCCAGATTTTAGCTAAAAATCAGCAGTGGATTTTTTAAAAAATATATATTTTTGTATTATTGATTTCTCTAAGTAAAATTATATCACCGTGAGACATTTCTATTTCAAATGGCATCTTTCAAGAGCTGCCCTTGCTGGGTATGAACAGGCCACTAGGTAAGATCAGCCAAAACAATGTTTGACAATTAATGCAATTCCAATTTCTTGTACAATGATCGCTGTCAGACTAATTTCAATTTTAATAAATGTTAAGAATGCACCAAGAAAGCCATAACATTCTCATCTACTGCATATTTGACTATGTTAAATAAAAGAGTAACATGAACCACTTCATGAGGGTTCTTTCAGAGTTTCCCTTGATCTGTTCATTATTCATAAATGTTACTTTTCCTTCTCTCCATCTCCCCTCTAGCTGACTAAAATGAAGGGGGTTTTAGATGCAACGGTTCCAAGAAGCACATGAAAGAGAAAGTACCAGATGCGTAACTGGGAAATAGTGCAGTCAAGTGTCTTCTGAAAAGCACCCAATATAGATACACCTGTGTAAGCTGTATATAGGTGGAGATAATTAGTTACTTCAAAACTGTACTGAAAGCTTGTATTAACCCATATTTTCTTGTACTATTAATGAGATTTCAGAAATCAGGTAAAATACAATTTTCTTCAAGAACTTAATTTTATACAAGCATTTTTAAGTTTTACTTGTTCTTACCTGTAGCAGAGCTGCAAACAAATATACTGCTATAAAGATTGGAGTTAAAGAAGTATGGCCGCTTTTCATTAAGTGGATAGTGTACAAGAAAATCAGGTGTCCAGGAATCACCAAAAGAAGCAGAACTTGGGCTGATTTGTTATTTACTCCTACAATAAAAAAAAATATCCAAATTTCTGTTAAGCTCTTCTATTATTATATCAGATTTTTCTTAGTTTCAATATAAAAAGCAGCTTTGGAATCTCACGGCATTGACTATTGTGGAACAGCAGGCATTATTTTCTGCTAAAAGCCTCCTCAAGGATTTTCACAGGTGGGGGAAAAAGCCACCTCTAGCATCTGCCAGAAATGTTAAGCAGGGCCCTTCCAGAAGAAGGTGCAAACTGCTTTCATTCTGTACTCGTGTAATACCATCTACTTTTTTTGGAGCTGAAGTGACCTCCTAAGACTTCCTCGGAAAGAGAGTGTTTTGGACACCATATTCAAGACATCCTCAAAAGTATCTTGCATTTCTAAAATGTAATCCCACATTTACCACTTTCTCATCTGTTCCAATTCATACATAAATATGAAAGTGTAATACGTGCTGTTGACACATCACATTTCACCACAGTTACTATGTTATTAGGAAAGGAGGCAATACAGGGGAGGAACAAGCTGTGAAGCAAGAATTTAGAAAGAAAATGGCAAATGGCAAATGGAAATCAGGGACTTGGCTTAGTGATAACGTTAGATATAAAGTTTTGTCCTAACAGCAGATTGCTTTGAACTTCTGAAGTTAAACGACAAAGGTCAGAAGCAGGTAAACAAGCTAAGGAAAAATGAAGGTTGAAATTCTTCCGAGTGGCTATCACAGTGTCCTGCCTCATCAGGCCCTGCCTTCAACCCTTGCCAGGGTTACACCTTTCTCTGTGTTTCCCTCTACGCATCACCTCCTGCATGGAGTTCCTTGTGATTCTCACAGGCAAACAGCTGCAGACAGAGGAAACCGCCAAATCTCTGTTGCCTTTGAATTGCATACAAGTTCAGTTTGTTGCTGTTTCTCACTGCTGGTACAGTCTGGCATACAAGGAGGGGAAAGAGAAGACATGAGACAGCAGTTTTAACAACTAATACACACCTGTACCATAATAGGTTCTGCATGGATAATAGCAACCCTTGGCTTCTTCTGGCAGCTCTCCAGGAATGCTATGTAAGTGGAGGTAGGTAGAAATTCTGCTAGCTTGAATAGCTACTAGATTACCACCAATACCTGAAATACAAAACAGAACAGGTGGTAAATTTTCAACTATTTTTTTCTCTAGTAGGCCACATTTTTGCAACTTTATCAACTTCCTCTGTTTACCACAGTCCTCTACACACAAAAGTCAAAAAAAGAAACATATTTAGAATGTATATAAGTTATAGCAGATTAACACCAAGCGTTAAAATAAGTCAAAAAACTTGGGCTATGATTTGGTGTATCACTGGATATTTGGAATATCTAAACTGGAAATCTGGATATTCGGAGATTGGTTTTAATTCATGATAAGTGCGAAAGATTCCTCCAAAAGGTTCGATCTGACGCGTTCTCACAGGTGAAATCCCTTCTATTGCTCCCTTTTTTTTGGAAATCCTTCTTGGATCAACAGAAGTACTACATAGCTGTGCTGTTGCTGGATTACCTTCCTAGGTCAGTATTGCTGGCAAGTATACGTAGCATAAAGCAGATGCACTCACCACCACAAGCACAAATGCAGATTTCACACACGGAATTATAGGGCTGGAGAAGACTTCAAGAGTTAATCTATTCATTCACGTTTGTCACAGAGCAGAATTAACTATAATCTTCTGCCATTCATAATTCAGGGTGAAAGGACAAGACAAGTGTCTGAATGATTTTAAAAAGAATGGTAGTGATGAAGATTGTTTTCTCCATGACAACCGTTGGTATACTTCCCATTAGAAAAGAGATTTCAGTGAAACCAATCACCCTAGGATGTGAAGTGGCTGGCATTGTTACAAAGTCATTGTCAATACTCATGGAGATCAGGAGATATCCCTGATGACTGGAAGAGGGCAAATGTCACACCCATCTTCAGCAAGGCACTGGACAGTTCCCCACAGCTTCCTCCTAGACAAATCAGCAAGTTACAGCCTGGATGGGTAGTCTGTGAGGTGGGTAGGAAATTACCTAACAGGTCACACTCACAGGTAGGTGATCAATGGTTTCTAGAGGAGGCTGGCAGCTTGTCACAAGTGGGGTCCCCCAGGGATTGACAGTGGGCCCCGCACTGTTCAACTTAGTTCATAAATCACCTGGATGATGGGACTGAAAGCACCCTCACCACCGAGTAGTGAGATGGACACATCGGAAGGGAGAGCCATCTTACAGAGAGACCTGGACAGGCTGGAAGACTATGAAATTTAACAAAGACAAGTGTTAAGTCCTGCACCTGGGACAACATAACCAAAGAGCCCAGACCAGGCTAGGATCTGCAATGCCGGGGAGCACCTTACCGAAAGGGTAAGGCGGAAGAGATGAACATGAATTAGCAGTGCACCGCTGAAGTAACAAAGGCAGACTGGGGGCATTACTAACAGAGAGAGAGATGAGATCATCCCACTCAGCACTTGTCAGGCTACACCTGGAGCACTGTGACCAGTTCTGGTCCCCACAATTCAAGAAAGATGTGCACAGACTGGAGAAGGTCAGAAGGAGGGCCATGAAGATGATCAAAGGACTGGAGAACCTGCTCTATAAGGAAAGACTGAAAGAATTAGGTCTTTTCTCCCTGGAGAAGAGAAAGGTATGGGGAAGACCTCATCACAGTTTTCCAGTACTTAAAGGGCAGCTACAAAGAGGAAAGAGGCTCTCTTTTCACAAAGAGCCACACAGAGAGGACAAGGGGCAATGGGTGCAAGTTGCACCAGAAGAGCTTTCATCTCAATATTAGAAAAAAAAGTTTACAGCAAGAATAATCATTCACTGGAATAACTACCCCAGGGAGGTGGTGGAATCCCCTTCAATGGAGGTTTCCAAGATGTGACTGGACAGGGTGCTAGATAATCTCATTATCCTTTCCCACAAAAGGTCAGACCACATGAGCTTTCAGGCTTCCTTCCAACCTAGACTGTTCTATGAATTTTTACGTCAATGAATAGAAAACTTAATCAACTTGTTATATCTATGTTACAGAATGCAGTGGCACTAGCATAAAATCCTGCTGTTGTTATTACACCCCAGAGCTGTCTGCTTGCATATGAAGCACATGCTTACATACACACACACGCAGATGCTTTATACAGCAGTGGGTTGCTTGGAGAAGATATGATTAGGCAGAAGTAATGCAGATCTTGTCCCCATTTGAGAAGGAGAAAGCCCTTGTTTATTGTAGTTGAACTGATTTGTTTATCTGATGCTTAGTGCTTTCTTTGGTTGCAGAACAAATACCTGCAGCCACCAGAAGACACTATTTGCCAAATCCTACTGGTGACTATGGAGTGGTTATGACAAAGATCTAATTTTTGTTAGTAAACAAGCAAAGTAAAGATCTTTAACTGAGAAGATTTTCTGCCTCACCACTGCTTAAAGACATTTAATGGCTGAACCTAATAAGAAAGTATGACTTTATGCAAAAAGCTTCAAATACAAATCAGGAAATAGTATTAGAAAAAAATCATGGCGTTGGCAGAGATGACTGTTCATCAAACTTACCTGCATCTTCCCAGTCAGGAGATACAAGGACAAATTATGAACTACCAAAAGGCTGAGGTGGCATTTGCAAAGAAAGTTAAAATAACAGTAGGGGTTTTTTTCAGACAAACTACAGAAAGAGAAGTAAAACAAGGGATTTATCCAAACTATAAAAGAGGCTTAAACGATTTAAACCAATCTAAGTAGAGTCCAAAGTCTGTCCTAACTGAGTCTTCTGGCTAATGAGAACAGGGTATGGAAAAGGAGGCAGAACTAAAATTAAGGGCCAATGCACTACATTTGGATGGGGATCAGATAATTTCTGTGACTGAATTATGAAAAAGCTGTTATGTAAAACTGCTTCTTAATAGAGCTACAAAGCTGGGGATGGTGCCATATGACTAGAAAATATGAAACAGTTTCTGCTTAAAAAAAGAGGCAATAAAAGCAATCTGGGTAATTACAAGCAGTCTAACAACTGCAATAACTGATACATTCAAAACAATATTAAAAGAAAAAATTAGTAAACTCTTCTCTCACTATCCATATCTTTTATATAGCACTATGAGAAGCAATAAAAGGTAGAAGAAAATAGGGCTGTTTTTCAAGGTATGTTTTGAGATTTGTAGCAATGCAAATATAAACCACATTGGCACAAAACCCCTAGATTTCAAGTATTTCCTAGGACATATTCAATTTCCTCTTGTGACTGATAATCTTCTGCTTCAAAAAATTCAGATAATCAGAAATATGACAGATGATCTAGACCTCTTTCCCTAATTAAAAACAAGGGAAACTGAGTGAGAGAAAAGAAAATGGAAATTCGTCCATTTGAAATGGCAATAAACAAACCATCAGACAACAGAGACACGGACGAGTCTATGGTGGTCATAGATGGTGGACAAGATGGGTGGTCAGTCCTTTGACAGATAGCTATTACATATCTGTTTACTTTTATAACCATCATTTAGATAAAGTATGCCCCAAGGCCTGTTTTTCATGTAGATAAGAAGAAAAATGTTTGAAAATTATTGGAAGTGATTCCAAAACAAACTGGTCAGCCACAGGATACTGGCAAAAATAGGGTGCACCTGCTCTGCAAAGTAAGCTGACCTGCTAACCAAAACAGTCGGTATGGAGTGTGATTTCCAGAGGTGCAACATTCACTTTTCTATTTTAATTACAGCTAAGTTGAACATATACAATCTATTTTAGCTAACTGAAAATACAATATTCGTATGTTAAGCAAAATTATTTTAGAATTCATTCAGTCTAAGTCTCAACAATCCAGTATCAGTGGTATGTTTTTAACTTACAGAAAATAGGCAGGTGTACTGCAGTGTAAAAAGCTTCTAGAATCCATACATTCTGCTCATCTCACAGCTGACGATGTATGGTGAGGGACAGCAGCAGTCACACCGTCTTTTAGTTCTGTCCATTCATCTACTAGTTCTTCCTTCTAATTATTTTTGAACCTTTGGGCCAATTTCAACCACATCTGACCCAAGGATAGAGATACTAACTACCTCCAAGTATGGTTAAACGAGATAACAAAAAGGAAACAGTGGCTAGGTAAATAAAGAAAAAGATTCAAACCCATGCCTTCGGTGAGACAAAGGCAGTGATGTGAGCAGCATAAGCACACCAGCTGGCCAGTCAGCACCTAGCTTGGAGCTAGGCACGATGCCTTTTGCTCAGCCAGTACTTCAGTGACACAGAAGAGAAACAACGACATAGAAAGCAGAGGGAGAATGGAGAGAACGTTGTGAGCAGCGGGTATTTGCAGGGACACGAGGCCATAGGGAACACTGGGGGTTGAAAGTGCTATCTAGTGCTCTAAAAACTCAGGATGCAAATCAGCACGGAATCTGGTTTCATTATTCTGCCGGTTATACAACGACTCATATAAAGCTGTTGAAGGAATCACTTCAATATGTACAGAGATACTCTGTTTTGTAACAGCAGTTACTGTGCACGTGAAGTTATCTTGGCAGTATCAGATTAATCAGATCCTTGCAAGAAGAAGAAAACAGATAAAATTGTGTAGGTTGACAAGATGTCAATACACAAAACTGATAGTTTCCCAGCGTCTTCTGAATACATAAAATGGTCACGTGCTCAGTAGCTGCTCATACCGTGAGAACCTCTGTAGACATATATGAGAACTGTTTCCATGAGCACTTCAGTCAGGAAAAAATATTTCCTGGAAGACAGTATTGCAGTCATCACAGCAAATACTTTATAACAAACACTAAATTTGTTCGCTTCTTTTCATTCTTGTGAGCACTGCAACACAGAGAAAAATACTTTCTTTAAAAAGTAAAATCCTGTAACTGTTATTGAATTCCTCTCAGAAGAGCAGATGTATTTAACTTCAATATGAAAGTGCTACTTTGTCAATAAGCACAAGAGACATTGTCTGCTAAAGTGTGAAGGATGTCAAGCTGACTTAAAACATTAAAAGAAAATTGAAAACCTCATAATTTTATCGAACCAGTTAAAGGATAAGCAAGAATGCTTCTTCTGAAAATTGTTATCACACTTCTTTGTCTAAAAAGCACAGAATCCCATACTCAAAGCAGAGCCAAAACCATGTCATGTATTTGTGAATAAGCCTACGGGCATGATTCTATTAATCATTATCTGGAAAAAGGAATTCCAATAATAGAAGTAACCATGCTATTCAGAAAACTACATTAAACGTACTTTAAATCAATGCATCTTAAAGAACATTTCAAAGCAAATATGTGTCTCATAACCTTCATTACAAGTAAAAACCCCAGAAGCTAAGGGAAGCTGGATGGGCGTTACTGACACATACTAGTCTTAGACCATGCAATGCTCTGAGTAACACACTGGGCTGGTTTTTTTCACTCAGATCTTATGCTGCATGTTTTGATAAACTGGATAACATTTTCCAGGAAAAACTGGGTGGATTGGCTGATAAACCACAGAGTTGTACTGCCGTTCAGAGGGAACTGGTTAGGCTGGAGGATTGTGTTGAGAGGTATCTCTTTGAGTTCAACAAAAGGGAACACAAATGGGTAGGAATAACCCCATGCACCAGTACAGGCTGGGAGCTGACCATCTGGAGAGCAGCTCTGCAGAGAAGGATGGGGCATCCTGGAGGACACCAAATTGACTATGACCCAGCAATCCACCTTTATGGCAAAAGTCAACAGCATCCTGGGCTGCATTAGGAAAGCATCACCAGCAAGCCAAAGGAGGTGATGCTTCCTCTGTACTCTGCACTGATAAGGACACATCTGGAGCACCATGTCCATTTCTGAGTTCCCCAGTACAAGAAATGGACTTACTAGAGTGAGTCCAACACAAGGCCACAAGGACTGCAGCATCTTTTATATGAGGAGAGGTTGACAGCTTTGACTGTTCAGCCTGGAGAAGAGAAGGCTCAGAAGGATCTTGTCAATGTGTATAAATACCTGAGGGGAGGGATGAAGACACGGGAGCCAGGGGACTTCTCAGTAGCACCCAATGGCAGGACAAGAGGCAACAAGAAAAAACTGAAACACAAGATATTCCATCTGAACACAACCCCCGCACGCGTTTTTTATGGTGGGGGCAGTCAAACGCTGAAACAGGTTGTCCAGAGAGATTGTGGAGTCTCCATCTGTGTAGATTTACAAAATCCTAATGGACACAGTACTGGGCAACCTGCTCTAGTGGACCCTGCTCAAGCAGGGTGTTGGACTACATCTCAAAAGGCCCCTTCCAACCTAAACATGTCTGTGATTTTATAAAAAAGTAAATAAAGCCACCTCTTCCTCCCAACTCTATTTCAGCTATGTTTCAAACGAACAGAGCAAGCACTACTCGCTTATTGGGTTTGGAGAACAGATATATCCATCTAACCTCACCTAAAGATTCTAAATTTTGAATTCTGAGCAGACTTGTATTCCTGTGGCACTGTTGGGACTCCCTTGCTCAGGGTTTTAGTTTATCTGCAGAAGGCCAGGCACCCAGAATTAAGGTGTTCCAAAGCCAAAGTTCACAGTAAATGCAGCCCTCTAGGTTGTATAGTAACCTATCTGTAAATGCTCCAAGGGTTGAATTTGTATAAATTATGATGCAGTAGAATAATGCGACTATTCTTCCTCTCAGACCTTTAATTAAATATCACAAAGTATTGCCTAAATAAACACCACTTTGATATTTTGCTTTATCCTTAGCATATAATGAATGCCTGACAGTCTGATTTAGTATCCCTTATTCACAGCTTGAACTGAATAGACTTACTAGTTTCCTTTCTGCTTTTCAGTAGTGCTTGTCACTATAAATTTGAATGTTTTACAAACATTAATGTATTTATTTTTAAAACATACCTGTGAAGTGATATTTTTGTACTATCTGCAAAGAGCATTTTTCAGTTTTGGACATTCAATGTAAAATATTTAAGTGTTTTCTTCCCAAAATGTTTATGCATTTAAAGCAGATTTCTCTATTATTTCATTTGTACCAATGAATGTTTAGTATTTCTCCAGCTCAGATCCAGAATCTCTAATTCAGGGATTCCAGAAAAAGAGAAGAATTAAGTTATTATTAATCAGTAGAAAATCTGGTTTAAGGTACTTGTTTAGCACCAGAGGAGGACTGTACAATAGGCAAGTGCAATTTTCCAAAGCAGTATTCAATTACCTTATTTATAAAGTCACCTCCTTTCCTGTAGGTCCCAATCTCATTCTTCCTTTTTTTATTTTTCTTAAATATGTATAAATAAAGAAAAGTTCCTGCAGAAAACTGCCTCCTATGAAAGTACTGAGAGCACAAAACAAAGCCTACATAAAGCCTTTAATGACCAGTGCCATAACCGTTCACAAGACTGTAAAGAAGTTGCACGATGGGGCACACAAATGATTGTGTAAGAATGGGCAAACCACATGCATACCAATTCAATGAGATAAAAGATTTTTAGAAATCCAGTTATATGGAGAGAAATTAATGAGCCACAGAATACCATGTTGTTCCCAAGCATCTACCATATAGCTTGCGCAATGGGACTAGAATCAATTAATATCCACATAGGGCAGAATTAGGCCAACACAATTCCCAAATTCATTTTTCTTGTAAAACTATCAAGAGAGGGAAGGCAAGAAGTTTCTCACTTTTGTGCACTCCTGAGCATAACACATAGTTCAAAATAGTTTTGCCAATTACTCTTTTTGGAGTACAACAAGTTGCTTTTGGATGCCATTTATATTACAAAAATAAAATGAAAATGAAGAAAAAGAATCTCAGTTACAATAGTGACCAAATGCTCTAAATTTTTGAATAGTTGTATTGTCTTTCAGAAAATTCAAGACCAATTTTGTCCTGATCTCGCTACCACTAACTTCAAAGAATCATGTTATATACAAGTGAAATACTTAGCTTAGAAGCCTAGCTTAACTAATTACCTTTTTTGGTTGTTTTTTTTAATCCGTATTTCTTTTTTGTAGGATTTCTTTTAATGCTTAAAAATGTTTGAAGGAAAGCAGTTGGAAATTATTAACTTTTTCTATAGGGACTTTTTTTTAAGAGAAGTCTTTGAGATAACATTATATATGCAAACTATTACATTTTATGTTTTGACTCATAAATCATTTCTTTCCTATGCCTAATAAAAAATTGATCCTTGAGTGTCAAAAAATGGTAATATTCTGAATGTAACTGTTGTGAAAACTGATGATTACTGAAATGTAAAAAATTTACAACTAATACTTAAAAGAAAGAACACACATCTATAATACCATAGAATATGCAGATCTACATGTGCAGATTAGTAACTAAAAAACAGTAAAACTATCACCCAATAATGCATCAGAAGTAAATACCCAAAATCAAAACCCTCCTCCTTTTTCATGCCAAAATAAAGACTGAATTATAAAGTTCTCGTACAGTCTATGTGCCTTCTGAGACTATCACATTCTTTCCAATTCAGGATGCAGAAAATTAATTTGCTACCCAGCCAAACTGTTCTACAACCACACAAGTACACTACTGTTTTCCCGTGTAATTTACAGAGCCAAATTTCAGATGCTCAACTCTCTGGGACAATGGTCATCTTCTAATCAAAGCACTACTCTGTTGCGTGAAAGCTGACAGTATAACTATGCCGTAAGAGTTTAAAATATACAATTATTAAAAAATACTTTTTTTTTTTTTTTTTAGGTGGAATGGGTTTTGGGTGTTTTCTTTCCATATTCTCTATAAACAATTTACAGCAAAAGCTCTCTTGAAAAACCTGAAAGTCTTTCATTCAATTTACCATACTAATAGATTAAAAAGGTATGGTTTGGGGAATTTATAACATAAGCTTTACTTTCATCTTCCAGACAACAGGCATTCAGCAAGTTTTGTGTTAAATTTTCTCATATGAGTTTCTTATATTCCTTGATCTACATTTATTCCCTCCAGATATCAAGCACACTTACAATATGTACAGCCAAAGAGTAAGAAATATTACAACAGGTCTGCATTACTCTTTAAAAGTACTGCTTCAAACCATCTGCAAAGGCAAGTTTTTCTACATTAAAGCCTGCAAAGCTTTTCTGATTTTCAGGTGTTATCAGAATTAATTTGCTGAACCTCCATTCCACAAGATGCATAAAAATGGGGTAAAGTCTACCAACATCTTGGTTATTATGCAGTAACTCATGAAATGCAAATACTTAGAAGGTATCTCACAATGTTTTGTCTAAGCATACAACAAAATGGAGAGGAAAATCTCTATCTGTTAACTGCACCTTAGTTCATTTCTGCTGCATATTCAGAAGCATACAATTGTTTAAGGCATTATTTTCATTCTGTGCAAAAAAATCTTGGTGACTTGCAAATTGCAATTCCTGAGTCAAATTCAACATGCTGTGATGCTGTAAGAAGATTTACAAATTTTAACCATCTCGCCCATTAATAAACATAAAGATCAACTTGAGTATCTAGGCTGAAGCACAGCCACACTTGGGCTTAGCTATTTTATTCAGAACTTCAGTACATGAAACACAGATATCTAAATCTCAAGTAGCTTGTAAGTACCACAGTGGCTGAAAGCGCAAAATTATTTATTTATTGTTAAAAAGAAGAGTTACAATTTAACCCAACCAAGCATAGAATTAAAAATAATTATTCATCTCAAGAAATGTGTTTAACAGGCAAAAAATGGAGAAGCGGTTCTGAAATACTTCTAGTCACCAGCAGTAAAGCCGACTATAAATGCCTGTCTGCTTAAGAATTATTTTAATATTCTTGGCAAATCTTTGCAATTATTATTAATAGGCGTATGAACCTTTGAGGTTGCTCAATTCCAGACCAATATTTCTTAAACCAAAAGATTTATGGCTCCACACTGCAACATAGTTGATGAAAGTAACTTGTATCACATCTAATAATATGCAAACCATCTAGACAGAGCCAGGCTGAAAGCTACTTAATGGTGCACACAGGAAGCCTAACACCTGACCGCTTTGCAGTGCATACTGTTCAGGAATTCAGGATATGGCAACTGGCACCGAAAAACCCCAATGACAGCTTGAAATCCTGGACACATCTACACTGTCCTCAAATTTTGGCTAGACACAATCCCAACAGGTTACAGTATTTCTTTCAGGTCTCCCTGGTTTCTTTCTGATTTTCTGTGTCATAGGGATAACAAACTTTAAGGTAAGAGAAAGAAAAAGGCATGTGAAAAGTGTTTTGAGGGGAAAACCCTCGGTCCCTTTCACTGCTTAGGCTTACAATGAGAATTCCAAGGCCAGGAAAGAACTCGTAGAGAAAGCTTTCTGCAACAGTAATGTTTAAAAGCCATCTGTTAAGTGGTCTAGCACACCTTTTATGTCAGTAAATGAATGTCAACAGATGTGCTTTTTTAACTGAGAGATTTCCTAAACCCCGGGTTGCTACACTATACTGACCAGAAATATCAAAAGGTGCCAGTAGAATTATGAAACCCAGGAGAGTCTAATCTAACAGCAACCAAAAAAAATCACCTACCTACAATTTCCTTTTCCAGGAGATGTACCATAAAATGGGCTCACTCTGCATCCTCTACACAGAACATATTTTCTTAAAAATTTCAAATAAAAATGCCTCTGTCCTTACTAATTCTGAGGGTTAAGGGGGTTAGCACATGCACATACAACACTTACACATTACTCCCCCCTGCTCTTCTGTGGATGAGGGAAAACCAAAATTCCTTAGTGCTTCTGTTGTTGTCCAGTGGCACTGCAAAAGTATTATTGTTATTGGTAGTAACAGGCCACGGCCCTTGAAGGGTTAACTTTACCTTATAGCTAAGGTTGCAAGACTCTAGTCTTGGCCTATTAGGCTTGTTGTGAGCTTGTTAATGAGCTTGCTATGAGCTCCAAAATGAAGCTTGGTGGGAGGTTTCTCTTCTTACAATGTAGAGTTTAATCTGGGATAATAGCAAAAGGTCCCAAAAATACGAACACCAGACTATAAACAATTTGCTGATGGTCCATCGCTAGTCACCGAAGAAGTTTAAACTTTTGAGAGCTTGGAAAAGCCTGCTTTATGGATAACAAAACAAGAAGGAGCTAGGTATGAAAAATCCAGATGAACAACAGAGTAAGGCACCTGGTGTGGCTTGAAAAATAACATTCTCAGGCATTCCGTACTAGTCCAGGGGGCAATATGACAAAGACTAAGAACAGTCTAGAAATACAAAATTTAGAAAAAAAGCAACATTTTGAATGCGGGTGGTACAATCATCACAGGGATCATCACCACAGGACCACTGTGGGACTGCCACAGCTCTTGCTGACCCTGCCTTCTTGAAGGACTCTTTCTCTCCCTGCCTGCTCCAATAGCCCCAGCTTTCCCTCTCTTCCACCTGCCTAATTCTTCAAGGATCTTTTGACCTGTCAGCTAATCATCCAGGACTACACAGACCTTTTGGCTAGTTCTTCTCCAAAGGCAGTTCAAAAGCATGTATGCACGTTGCCTTAATTCTGTTGATAAACTTCGGAAAGAAAATAAGAAACAAAGTGCTACATTTGCCCTTTTATCTAGGGGCATGTTTATAGTAAGCTGTCATTCTTAGCAATTTGTTTACTTAAGTCAAATCATTAGCTAAAAATGTTAAAAATGTAAAATGTAAACATGCAGGCAATCCAGGTTTCACAGCCAATTTCTGTGAAAGAAAATGACCTCGAATAGGATGCATAGTCCCACTTATAGGAGCAGTCTATAATTGCTACAGGGTAAAAGACCATCATCATGGCAACATCTGGTAGAAGACCTTGAGAAAGGTATGCATCCATGAGACCTGTGTATATATTGCAGGGAGCAAGTCTAGAATTAGTAAGTCTATAGAGAAAATCTGGAAGTATTTTGGTACTGTACTGGAGCAGAAATAGAAACCTATGTGGAAACAGTAAGAAACAATCACCAGACAGTTGTTGGTTTTTGCAATCAAGGGATGCCATCTAGGAAAGCGAGACCACTGGTAAGAGCACTGGTTTGGGTGCACCTGCCTAAAAATAAAAAAAAAATCCTCTTCTCTTAGGAAGCAAACCCAGGGGACTACCAAAAAGGGCTACTAAGAAAAGTTACAGATGTAAAGCAGAAAAAATATCCAAGATCAACATGTCTGCCTTGCCCTTCAGGTATCTGGAAATCAAAATGGAAACACACAAAAGGTAGATGCAAGCACTTGCAATTTTGAATCAACATAAAGGCAAGGCACAGGCAAGGAAGAATAAAGGCTGAAGTGTAAAAAATCAGTTAGCAAGGAACACAAGTGGCAACACAGAAATGCTTCATACTAAAAGTAAGAAAGAAAGAAATATTCTTTCCCTTAATGGGAAAGAACAAGCAACATAATCTATAGAAGACTGAAATACTCAATTCCTTTTATCTACTGCCTTCATAAAAATGGTGATATCACAAACTGATATGTATTAGAGCCTGAGGGTAAGTTAAATTTAGTGTATCCTTAGAGAGCTAGATGAACAATCCATGAATTATCAGAGATCATTTCTGCAAACTGATTATCTTGGAAGTTAAAGAATACCAGAGGGCTGTAATGGGGAAACCAGAAAATATATCTTTAAAAAGGGCCAAAAAGGATTACCTGGGGAATCTGTGTATCAGTGAAATGTATATCCCTACATAAGTATTAGAAAAAAATATTAAAAAGACAATTTATAAACATCTAGAAGATATAAAAGCTGTAAAACAAGATAACATGAATTTGCCATGAACATGCTTCTGTCAAAACAATGTAATTTCCTCCTCTAACTGAACAGTTTGCCTAATGGTCGCAGCAATAGATATATAAACTCTCAACTGTAGTAAAGCTTATAAAAATGTTTTGGTGCTATCCCATGCTACATTTCCGTTAGCAACCTCTGGAAACTTAATTATATCAGGGCAATGTGGTCCAAAATTCCAACTTTGTGTCCATACTAACATTTTATTATCAAGGTGGAAAACAAGTGGTCATAATTTAATTGATAGCTTAGAAAACAGAATAAAAAATACCCATATGGAATTTGTAAAGGGCAAGTTAAGTCAAAAGCACTTTGTAAGCCAAAAATTAGAAGTCAGAATCATCTTGCTAATTGGAGATATTGTTTAAAAATCAACAATAAAAGAAAGTGCAAAATGATGTTAAAAATCAAATGGAGAAATACAAAAGGGGAAAAGAACCGATAGGCAGTAATACAGTGGGAACAGATCTGGTGATAATAACTATTGCAAACTAAATGTGTACCAACCCTGTGACACTATAGGGGAAAAAAAAGAATTTTCCAACTGCATCAGCCTAATAAGATATTAACTGTTCTTATAAAATTTGTCTTGTTGTTATAGTTAGAAGATAGACTACTTAAGGACCAAATTTTCACAAATTTCACATTCTTACACACCTAGAAAGTGTATACCAAGCACGGTAAACAACACACATTTTTCTTGAGAAATCTATTTACTTGCCTGTAGCATCCCTGTTAGTTCTTGTATCTATGTACATTACATGTAAATAATAAATTACTGTTTTGAAAATTTGTCCTTGGATGTCCATAAGAAAATCCTTTGGAATAAAATGTTATCTACATTTTCCTCAGCCATAACTGTTTCAATATAATATCTGATCATTTAGTATTTGAATATACTACTTCAATATCTACACTTTCAGTTTCTTAATGCGTACTTCAGGTTCCCACTCTCACGTTCCCTATCATGTTTTAAGGGTTGTAGTAAATAAGAACAGGAAGCACTCCTTAAGTGTTCAAATAAACAACTGTTGACAGCAAAATCAAAACTTGAAATTAATATTCCAGATAATAATTGGCATAACAGAAATTTACTGTAATAGATTTTTCTCAAACCAAGGTGTATCAATCCTGTCAGTCTTACCATTAATTACTGGGGTATAAACAACAATTCCAACTAAGTTAGGATCAGATACAGTTGTGTCCAGAATAAGGCCACCAATACTGAAAAACAAAGTACAGTATTTGAAATAAGGCAAGCATGTACATTAATATTTTAAAACTTTTTTAGCCATCTGTCTTAGACCACCTCAAGCCACAATTTTCTTCTCAATTCACCTTTCCCCCTCACCCCATTACCTTGTTCTCAGCTACAGACTAACATAGTTATCTATATCCTGAAATTTACTTGCTGTATAAAAGGATGATAGAATTTCAGCCAATCACTCCACTTTTAAGATTCGTAACTTTCACTGGATTAAATAATCTCTTAGATCAGTGTATAATCTTGATTGGAAACTGGAGGAGATGAATAGCTCACCATTTCCTTCATTTGATAACAGCACATTTCTGCTCAGTCGTTGCCACAGGCTACTGCTGGCTCCATTCCCACCTGTGACTTAACTTTGTAACTTCTTGTTTTGGGAAGATCAAAGTTTATTCACACTCTACATTCTAGAGTCTTCTTAAATGTTTATTTTAAGCACAATCAGGTGTTAAATAAGATTCATAGAGGCACAGGATGACTATTAAGTTGAAGTAGGACAAATAGACAGACTTACCTGCTTATAACCATGGCAGTTATAACAGGCTCCCATCCTGAATGGAGAACAGTTCTGGTAGCTGGGTGTTTGGCAGCTATGACAATCCCCATCGGAGTCAGAGCCAAAAAAAAGGCACCAACCAAAGGAGATACATAGTAATATGTCTCTGAAATAATAATATAGGGGGGAAAAAACCACAACAAAAACCTGTTTTAATTTCAAGACATTCGTATACATTTTACCTAATTTATAACTCTAAAATAAATTATAATCTACATCATGCAACTGAGGAATTTTAATAGTCTTTGTCACTACTGCACCTAAAGTTTCAACCACTGCGTTAAACAATAGGGTTAACATCTACCATCTGTGATCACTGCCTCCCATCTTCTCAAGGACAGAACTATCTGCAGAAAGAATGAAATGTGAAGAGGATTTTTGTATGATGCTTTATTATAAAAATTCAATAAGGATGCGGAACATAAAACGTTATTTTGTAACATATCTACAAAAATAAAACCCTTAATATATTGAAAATGTGTTTATACACAAATTCATAGCATGTGTACTCCCCCTTCTTTCCAAAGCACAGATAATATGGTAATCTTCCCAAAAATAGCATATGTAAAATGATGCAAGCACAATGTGTCATAACGAGACACTTATACCAGTAGCTCAGTTGTTTTATAACCAGTCTGAGTCCAAAAATTCAGAGCCGCAATTCTGCTCCTTGCACTTGTCCATCAGAATTGCATCGTATTTCATAGGAACACAACTGGAAACACCAGTGTGTTCCAAATTCGTCACAAAGCTGAGCTTATAAGGTAAACAGCTGCTTCCAAAGAAAGAGTATTTTTTCAGATTACTTGGTTTTATAATCCCATCCACACAGAAGCTATTACAGTGATCCAAGACTTCCTAATTCAACTGTAAGGTAAATAATGGAAAATTTATCCTGATGGCAAATGTGTATATGTATATCAACTATGTAAACATTCCACTTCTACATATATTTAGTTTTATGAGAAATGTGGTCATGTATTTAATGTTAAATACATTTTGTCTAAACTTTCAGAATTTGGACAAGTCTTAATGCAAAACATATTTTAAATTAACAGGTTGAACGAGTTAATGTAGAACACACAAACACTTTACTAAAAAAGGATATTTAGTATATTAAAAAGTATTCTCACCCATGTATTATGGCTTATTACAAAGGCTGCAAATTCAAGCAATTACTGCTTTGATGTTATCTTGGTGAAGCTAAAATTGCTCCTGGAAGAATTGCTGTAGAGTTTTTAGAAGTTACTATCCTTCAGCATTGACTAATAACAACCTCTGCAGCAGAGCCAGCAGAAAAGATAGTAAGATACCTTTCACTGGGTAAGCTAAAAGTAGAAAGCTATTAGAATAAGAATGAGACAAAGGCCAAAAAAAGAAGTAATTTTTTTCCTTTCCTTATCTAACAGTATATTATCTTCTTCCTTTCTGGTGCTTTTCCCTCCTTTCTCCTCTTTCTGTGAACTAAGAGGTGGGCCTAATGTAAAGAGTTCTTACTCAAAAGAGTACACAGAATACATGATTCCTTTATTTGATAATCACAGTTTTGTTTTATGAAACTTAATAAAAAAAGACAAAAACATGCTGATGCAAAGTTCTTGAACTACTTTCTGCCCAGGTAAGTGTACCCTTCCCTCCTCTTGCAATGAAGATCCCAAGTGTGCACTAAAATTGGTCACATGGAAAGGCATCATGCACTCTACATGTATTTATTTAATTTTTTTATCTTCTCTCTTCCCCCCCCCCCCTTCTTTTTTTTTTTTCCCCTCAATTGCAAGACATAAATCATACTGTATCCCTGCTACTTTTTCTTTCCCCCTCTCTGTCCATTCCTCTCATATGCAAGGTAGGGGCATTAGCATGTACCAGATGCCAAATAACTGATTTAAAGGTCAGAATGAGAAAATAGCTTTGATGTAATATATTTAGTAAAATACAAAAGGGCACAAAGTAAGTTCCAAGTCTCTGCCACATTTTTTGAGAGGTTGCCAATTTTATTAAAAGGTAAAGTCTGCTGGTCAGCAAAGATCCTCTGTTGCAAACAAACGCTGAACCACAAAATACAGATGCAATTGTGAACATTACCCAAATTAATCACTAAATTTTAAAATTCTTTCACTTGTACATCAACAATTAGCCCACTGTACTTTTTATTACAGGACTTCTACCAATTTAGGAAAGGAAATTACGGTTCAAAAAAGTATGCCTTTTACAATAATTTCTTTAATTCCACTAACAACTTGTTAGAATGTGTTAATAAAAAAAAAGGAGAGTATTTAACTGCCTGCACCAGTCTCCAAACTTAGAGAGCTAGTCCAAGAATTATGAACAACACTAAAAATAAGTAAAGTACATCATATAATTCCTTTCTTCGGGGTGGGGGTTGGAACATATAGATAAAACTGAAATCACTCCAGGAAACGAACAACTAACACTAACAAAGAATTATTTAATTGGTAACTTCTAAATAACTAATAACTATGTAAAATATAAAATATACATACACATGTCGTCCTGCCACAGAAATGTTTTGTAAGAAGTATTAAAGAAAGGAAAAAATAATATGAGAAGACAGTCTCGCTATTGTATAATGATTCATGACTTATAACTAAAATAAGTATAATTTGTATCAGCAGTGCAACAGGGCCATTTCAGAAGTCAGCAAGTAGCCAGAAGCAAGAGTAGCTTTACAAATCTTAGAAACATGATTAACCCATGGCTGATTCTCAACCCTTCCACTAGCTGAATTCAACATGCTTTAAGTTAGTTAACACAGCTCCAGGAAAAAAGGAAATATGCACCCATAAAATTACACAAACTGTCATTTTTATAGCAAAGCAAAACTTAGATGAACTTTCAAGAGAGTGAATATGTGTTCGATAGCAATAAAACCAAAGTGCATAGTGAATAAAAGACAACGGCATGAGGCAAAATGCAACCAGTGGTTTGGGGTTGGTTTTTTTTAACACATTAAGGTAGGACTTTCAAGAGTATTCAGCAATGGATTAGCCTTGTTCCTCTGAGTCAACAGCAAGTGAGAGGAGTTAAATTTTTTGGCCTTCTTGTTCAACATTTTAGTACGTATAAATGCCTTTATTTCACTGTGAAGAAAAGTACAGCGAAAACTTACAAAATATGTTTTCTACCTGAGTCCTTTAAATGGAGTTGGACAGAAAACAAATTATAAAAGATACTCCATCGTTGCAATACTGTCGTAAGCTTCTTGAAAAGAACAAAACCCAAGAGTGGCTCTGAGGAGTGGGGGATCTCCAAGGCCAGGACACAGACAGAGCTTAGTTTCTTTTTTAAAAAAACCTTCCACTATGCTAATACACTATCATTTTATTGGGGTTCTCTGTTCTAAAGTGCTAGAGAGAATGGTAAATAAACAAATAAACAGGGCACCAACCATCCCCATGCTGCTAAGCAAAGGAGGAAATCAAGCATATTGTTCACAAGTTTTAGTCCAGAAAACTCCAGAAATTCACCCTGCCCAGGTTTTTTTTAAGGTAAGGATGATATAAAAATTAATGCAAGGCAGTTGCTCCCTATCAGAACTTCAAATTCTGCTGCCTATTAAGTTGAATGAAAAATAGAACTATGGGAGCAATTACTAATTTGGAATTACATTACAGAATCTGTCATGAGTGAACAATGATAGACTCCGGTTACCTACAGGACCAGCAAAACTACTCAACTCCAACTTAACTCTTGGGAACAGAGTGTAGGACTTTTTTTTCTTTCTTTTCTTTTTCTGTGGGAGATTCTACTTGTAGAACACCATACTATAAGAATTTAAAAAGACATTAACTTTGAAATGCATCTTTTAAGGAAGAGTGGGCCATCTTCCTCTTCATATTTAATTCACAGAAGAAGAAAATGTATTGTGCAATAGCCAGAGAATGGGAAAAGGGAATAAATTACTCCTCTTTTAGGGCTCACTTCACCCCATTTTTGATAGATTTATAGCAGGTAGCTTACACAGTAAAAGGACTCTCGTTCAGCCTGGCTCTGCTATAGAATTTGTACCGTCCCACAGAAGATGAACTCCTAAAAGCACTCAGCTCTTCAATGAACTTCTGACTGTCACTTTAAATCCAAAAAGGAAGGATGGAAGAGGGAAGAGACAAAGTTCTCAACTGAGTCCTTACTGATCCTCCTTTAGTAAAGTAAACCCTTTAGTAAGCAATTATATAAATTAATCTAGTTCAGAGAACTCAGATGCTTAGTGTTTTACTCCTTGTGCAGGATATCTCCTGTGACAGACTGTTCAGTGCAGTGCCACTACAAACAATGCAGCCTCTAGTAGGAAGTAAGGGTAAATTGGAAATAGGCTACTTCAAAGCAACCGATAGGAACCTGAAAATAATAATATGAAGCACACAATTTGTCTTCACAGCCTGGATCCAACACGCACGAGAGAGAAATGCATATATTTAATGCGTGTATTTAATGCATATATTTAAGACACATTCTGTGAGAAACAAAGGAAAGCTTTAGACGAAGACTTCAGATCATTACCGACAAATGACAAGCAACACAGACGGTCGGACTGAATATTCTGGGGCTGCCTACCCCGCGGCGCTCCCCGCGCTGCTCGGGGCGCAGCGGCCGGGTCCAGCGGCAGTCCTGGGGAGCCCTCTAGTGCTGCCCCCGCTGCGGAACCACGCTGCGCCGGTACCGCTCGTTTTTTAGGGAGTTGTTAAGACAGAAAGAACTGATAGATAACCTTTCACTATGTACATCCCTATGTTTGATAGCTTTGCCGTTATTTTTAAAGCACTCGGATGAACTTTTGAGAAATTATATATGCAACGGTGTCCACGTGAGATGTTTCATTTGGCCCTAGCCTAGGTAAAAATGCTCCAGTCCTTTTTGGTTTCTTCCTCCCTGTCTCTTCTGGGTATGGCATGAAGCATCGTATCAAATCAGAGGCTGGGCACAGGTGTACAGCTCTGTTACAGACAAGCGTAAAGCTTGTACATAAATCATTTCCCCACTTTCAGTTTTGTTATTTGAAAACAACTCCTCCCATGCAGAGAGCAGCCAGAAACTTAACTTTTGTTTCAGTACATTTGAGTAGCTAGGCTAAAAAACCATAGGGGAAAATAGTTACTAATTCAGAATACAGTTCAGAGGCAAGTCCCACCTGCTTCATTACTAGCCCATAAACTGTGAGGTTCTTTACAACATCCCCCTTGTGCCTGTTATTGTGGCACTGAGAAAGCAGGGAAACAACAAAAATAAGAACCTCTGTGGTGGGTGAGGCCAAATGCCTCATCTAGTCCATTATCCTGTGTCTGACTGTGGTCAGCAGTTCAGGCTTATGGAAAGAAGAAAAGAAAATAACAAGTTTAAGAGTGATGCTTTTTTCTGAGTGCTCTGCCAGCTTCTGCTGCCATTTGCCTTGGGGATTTCATCACTCAAGTTTCTGTCTGCATCCATCTATTCAATACTTCTCAATGGATCCTTCTCTCATTAATTTATCCAAATAGTTTTCTAAAATCACTTTGGTCCTCTTAATATATCACAGCAGTAAGTCCACATCCCAATCACGTATTGTGTAATAAAGTTTCCTTAACTTTTTTTAACCTGTCACCTATTCATTTTCTGAATGCCTCTTCCCTGCCATTCACAACTTATCGTATCTCTCCTGAGCTGAAGCTACTCCATACTTTTATTCCTTAATACTCTTTCATAGTTCAAATACATGCACCTTGGATACCACACATTTCCAAGGGCTTTCTGGTATGTCCTTACTTTAGAAAGACTCTCTGTTTCCTACAAGAAAGTAATACAAAAACATGGGGGAAAAAATAAAGAGCAGAAGCAGCCATTTTAGTGGTAACTAGATAATCACATATGTCACCAAAAGAGATGTATTTTTACAAGACCGTACAGAAAGAAAATTGGGAGTAACCCTTAGAAGTGTACTTGAGCACACTAAACTTCTCCTCTACACATACGTGTGTGGGATCTGCTTTTCAACTACAGTTGCTGACCAAAGTGTGAATGGCCATGACATCTGTAAAAGCAGCAAAGGACCAGTTCAAACTGGCCCCACTTCTTTTCTTATTCCTCTGAGACACGTTAGGTTATCTGTAACTAGAGGTGTAAATTTCTGGAAATGTGTGAAAGGAAGAAAGAAGTCCAAGTTTTTTTCCCCATCTTCTGAGAGCTGAATGCAGTTTTGTTCGTTTTTTTATTAAAAAAACCCAAACAAGCATCTTTTATGAGAAACTGAAATATTAGGAGTAATTAGGTACTCCTTAAAAAAACATTATTTGTAATTTATATAAAGCGTAGGAAGGCAGTACTAGATACAGCCACAAAATAATACATGTTCTTTATTTACAAATGAGCAGTGTTGCTACTATTAAAATCCAGCTACTACTTAAATACCAGCACATGTAACTAAGTTTTGCCTGTGGCCACAATTTAAAAAAAAAATAAAAATGGGAAGGAGTAGAGGAAGCTGTTTAAAAACAGTAAGGCTTGGTATTAATAATTTACTGCCTCAGTCATATGGGTTCAGCTTAGGCAATTATACAGAGACCATTGCAATGCAAATTTGACTGACATCATGTCAACATTTTCTAAATATGAAAAATCAAAGCCAAAAAAGCACAAGAAAACAGTGTTTGCAGGGAAAAGTTTAGGAAACAAATGAAAAAATCACTGGCATATTCATTACAATGTAGTCTACAAAGCAAAATTTTAAAAAATAAAATGAAGTTTGACCCACAGGGCATAAGTATCTAAGAAACTTCATTTGAAATACTTACTAGTTAAGACTTAAAACCTGAAGTCTAGCATTAATTATTTTAAATCAGATACAGTCCTGACCAGAATAAATTTTAATCCTAACCCTAGCCCCAGTTCTAATCTCAGTGTTAACCCAAATTTTACAACCTCTTCCAACTCCACACCTGTCCAGATAACTAGAATACGCCAATAACCCTAACTAATTCTCTCCTGGTTAACTCCTTTCTATCTAGGGGGTATACCAACTTCCCTGGCACATCACTGAGTTGCACAAACCCTAATTTTGAACTAATTTCAAACATGTCAGTTGTTGGAACCTGAAATCTATTTTCAGCAGAATAACTCAACGTACCAGTCTAGTAAGATCTTTGGGCATAGCAATAAATCTAGATAAACAGTCTCTAATGAGCTAAACTCTAATTATTATCCCAGCCCCAGAATTAGCTAGAGACACCAAATTTCATGAGAATAGAGGCCTCCTCTCTGTTTTTCTCATTAGGAAAAAAGAAAGAAGAGAGGTTGAAAAAATCTCTATCCATTTTCTTTTCATTGTAAGTCTATAAACTTCCTTAAAATAAGTATTTAAAGGAAGTATTTGAGAAATGTTTATTAGAATATAATACAAAGTACTTAAATATAGTTATGAAATTATCAATACAATTCAAGTTTTAACAAAAATATAGAAAATATTAAAAATGGCTATATTGCCCACTGATACATTTAAGCTGACATCATGTCAACATTTTCTAGATATGAGAAATCAAATACTGAAAATATGAAACCATCAGTTGAAAACAAAGAAACAAAATGGCAAGTCACACCAAGGTCATTTGAGTCTTACTAGATACGTTTTCTGACTGATATAATACTTACACATGGGCAGCTCTAATTTTTACATAAAAAGGCTTGAACAATGAGCATAGACATAAAGAACATATGTGGTGATAACACTTCTGGTAAAACGATTATGGGCAAGACAAAATTTAGCCTGTGGTATCCTATACTATAATTGTCTCCAATCATGTCTTTTAAAATACAATATACTTTAAATAGTTTCTATGGAAGGAATCGGTTGCAGCAGTAATTTAACTTTAAATCTTGTTCTGAACATTCTCCTCCTGTGAGAAAATGTTTTCACACTTTTTGTGTATTCAGGGGGGAGATGAAGAAACAGGAGAAAACAAGACACATTTTTTAGTTCCTCATACTCATTTTCCAAGTTTGTATCTCCTTTGTGACATCCAAGCATTTCATTACATCAGCTACTATCTGAGCATGCTCCTAATAATAATTATAGGAATATTCATTTTTAGCAAACATTGTGATGATGAACCTTCTACAGTGGTCTGCTCCTTTAAGAATGTAGGATTTAGGCAGTACAGGTCCTAGAATTCTGAAAGACAGTTTCAAAGGGACTATAGAAACATGCAAATAACTGGCAGAAGAACTGCAGACTGGGGCTGGGAGTGGGGGGGGAGGTCATTTGTAAGAAAATTAGTTTGGAGCTCTTTATGTGCGATTCACCTGTTCATAGCTATTAGTGGGAAAGCAAATAAACAGTAAAAAACAATCATCAAGAAACAGACAATTCATGCATGCGGTAGGATTAGATCATTGCCCTCTGTAGTCAGTGGTCAACTAAGGCCTCTCCTTTGCTGCTTAGCTATTCACAGTGGTTATAGATTTTTACATCTTGTATGGCAGAACTGCTGTTCTGAAGAAAGCTACAGCTAAATCAGTGGATTTGTTTCAAATACAGTCACCAAATTTGTAAGACAAAAAACAAACAAACAAACAAACAACAACAACAACAAAAACCAGAAGAAAGCAGGGTCATTCCAGCCGGAGACGCTGGAAGCAGTTAATTCATTTACTGAAAAGCAGAAGGAAACTGGTAAAATCAAGCACAGGCACAGGGAACAGGAGGGAGACATGGAAGTGTCACTGTGAGGGAAAGGAGATAGGAAAGAGCTGAGGAAACTGGTATTGGAAGCTGAAGTAGGAGAAACGAAGAAACAAGAAGGTATTGCAATGGGAGCTAGAAAGCACTTGGAAGGAATCATAAAGGAAACTCACAATAGTCTTTGGGTCAGAGCAATCACAAAGCACAAATATATCCAAAATTAGGCTTCACTTCTTTGAATACATACTTGACAACTTGCTATTGTTACTCAAATTACTTAAATTATTTTTATTTTGGTTTCTGGACATTGCTGCAGCTCAAGATGATTTGAATGGTCTGTAAAGCCACACCCTAACACAGAAAAAATGCTCAAAGCAAAACTCCTTTCCCAGCAGCTTATCAAGATAACCAGTCCAACTCCTTCCCCCTCAGAGCCAGGTGAGAACAATTCAAAAGAGCTTTGTGAAGCAAATATTTGATTTAGGGGTGGGCATTCAAGAAAACTTGGATCAAGAGAGCTTCCCTCCCCCGCAAGACAGCAGGGTAAATACAGCAACTACAATTTCTAATTCACATGTAGATTGACTGTGATACTGTGAGAGTCTTTCAGGTATTAGTAGATTGTGCCAAGATTGTGGTTAGTGACTTCTATCATCTTAAAACAAAACAAAAAAGATCATGGCATAATGCTGCAACCCAAGACTTATCATTCAATGGTATAAATGTTGACCGAAGAGTCAAAAGTTTTCTGAATCTCTCCCTCCCTGCCTTCTCCCCACCCTCCTAACCCAGAAGAGGTTCCTAGGGAGACACACACACTGAGAAATGTACTTACCAAGGCAAGTATAAAGACCCTGACTTATCCATGCTAGTATAGCAAGAGTGATAAGATCTCCAAAACTTGCTGCTATAGGAGTGGCAACATTGTCAGGATTAATACCAGTCTTCTTTGATCCAACAATAACACCAACCATTATTATTCCTAGATTCAACAAAGAAGACAGTATAGTAATCGTATCTACTGTTGTAACTCCACAGAAAATCCCAAGATAATGGCAATTTCAAACTTAATAAACAAGAAGGCAGTGCTTTTGTCCCAGGATGCTTGTTCTTCCCACCTGACTGATGTCTGTATTTTTAAGTTTTAGCAATTTTTAAAAATGGCGTTCTATATTAAAAGAAATACAGTAAGCATACACACACACACAAAAAAAAAAATCAAGAACCATCCATACAATGAACTGTTTTGCTTATGATTAGAATTATAACTATTGAAATTGTAAATCGCCATTTCCTGAAGAAAAAAATATGCAGTGTGTTATTTCTACACCTTATTAATTTTCACTGATCAAAATTTAAATGACACTAGGCTGAAAACAACATAAGATTAAATACTTCAGCATCTGATATTGTACAAGGTTTTCAGTCATGGACTTAGCACCGAACATCAAGAAGCTACATCATAAATTAAAACAAAGATAACATGTAAAAATGTTACTTGCTACACAGTTAAAAAATTTTAATTAGGGGTGTTGGTTTCTATTTTTTTTCCTATAAACAGCAACGCTATTTAAGAGGTATTTCCTGCAGAATGTTAGTGGCTACTAAAAATAAAATTCATGTTGTTATTAACAGTTGCCTTTGGCATAACTTGAGTAATTTCCCTCTCGTCATATAATATACGTAAGAGTTTCAACTGGGTATGCTATCTTTTATGTTATTTTAATGAATTTTTGAGAAATTGGTATTATAATTTTCATGTATTTTACCAATATTATGTATTTTAGGCTGCATTAAAAGTTCACTTTCAGAAAAACTGCCTAAAGAGTTACACTTCCTGAAGTTCTCAAAAAAAAGGACTGAAATGATCCTGTAGCATCACAACATTTCAAAAGCACCTCTTTCACATGTAGGAGAATGAAGCTTAGAAAGTAATTTCCTATGTTGGCCCATCACCAGATAACAAAAAATGTTTCTCTTCATGTCCAAATTATACATGAGAGGTGGAAAAAATGTACTCATGTTCCTCAGCTCTCTTGCTGCTCTAAATTCTGCACATCATTAAACTCAATGGCTTTGTAGTCACTAGAAAAAGTGTGTGCTCTTAATTCCATGCAAAACTTTAATAATTTTGAAATTCTCACATTAGGCATATTAAATGAGTAAAATAAGGAAGTTAAAATATTTTACCTGACTTACCATTATTAAGACTACTGGCTATGTATTTTCATTAAGAATATGTCGCAAGTAGAGGTACTTTTTTCACCCCCTCATGTCTATTAAGCACCATCTTTTATGGTTAAATGTTTCCTGTCAGTTGGGAGGAGAAGATTAAATTCATCATGCCATATGGCTCCAGACAGACACTGGCACTGTTCATAGCAGGGGACTTGAACTTGGCCCAAACCCTTCACTTAAACCAATTTGTTCACTTAAGATACAAAACAGAGCACAAACTAACATATAAGCAGCATGGACAGCCAGGAACTTCAGCTGAACTAACATCCGGGTTCACCTGGGTTTAAATACAACTAAGTTCTACCTGTTTAGTACTAACAATATATTTTGTACATTAATGAATTTAGAAAGCAGGGAAAAAAGTTCTCCATCATATCAGGTAAAATCTAAAAAAAAACCCCATACTTTTTGTTTTAGGTATGCTCAGGAGGTCACGCAAATCAAAACCTTTTCAAAGAATATGACAGGAGAGGAACGTAATATGCAGGCCTATATGGAAATTCCAAAAGGGCATCCTACCCTCAGATGTGTTTCAGATCTATTATACCTTACTGGATTTAAATTTTTAAAGACTACCAACATAATATACATTCAGCGTTCACAGAAAACTAAATAAATGTAAAAAGTAAGAGATATGCTCCTTTTACCTTGTAAAAGGGAAGCTATGAAGGCAGTTGCTACGCTGCTAGAACACAGAAGGACTGAATGATCAAAGCGGTATTTGCCCTCTGGAATCCAGCCCAATATAACTGCAGCCACTGCTGCCAGAAATCCAACTACTGTTGCCTGAACCTGGAAAAGAATAAGAAGGTGAACAATTCTTAACATAGTTGATAGACTTCGGAGGACTACAGCATCATTTTCTGTTATTCTTTTCTCCTATCTACATTTATTTGCAAGGTGTAAAGGAATCATGCTTATCCATTTCATAGAGATGATGATAACCTTGGATGATCAAGAAGAAAAATCTTACATCAGCAGCAAAGGCTTTACCAGCATTTCAGAGACTCAAGAATAACAGAAGTAAAACCAGAGAAAAGAGCTGAGGATTTACCAGAAACCAATGCCTAAAGAGGCTCCTAAGCCACTTAAAACAGTGAAGTCATAGCATAACATTTCACCTGTTTTTTGAGCATGTTGTATTATAACACATGAACATGGAAAAGTTCTTAAACTTAAGAAATAGTTGCTTTGGAGAACAAGCACTCCTTTCCTCAAATATCCCAACTATTTAAAATATCGTTTATTATCCAAAAGCTCTATCACATACTTCTTCTAAACACTGAATCCAATGCAAATACAGTACTGAAAACATTTGAGAGGTCAAATTTAAAAGGTTTTGCCAAATCTGAATTTTTTCTCTGATTATCCTCTGATCCTCTCTCAGAAATATTAAAAAGGAAATACCGTTGCTACAGTGACAAAGAATACTTTACCTCTTCTTCTGATAAATATAAGCTCATATTGTCTTAGAGAAGAACTAAACTCTTAAAAAAAAAAGTCATGTAAATGTATGTTAAATATGAGCCAGTGTAGCAGAACTAGTTTCTCATTAACCATTGCCCACCTCCATACTTACCAATGTTTGTGATAGACTTTTTCAATAACTTTGCTCACTTAGAAGTGTTAATCAAATAAATCCAACATATTTACCTGTTTTAAGGCCAAATTGCCGATTATCAGGTTCCATTTCTCAATAGGAGAATCCATTTTTCCAATATTTACCTGTCAAAATTACAAAATAATTCAGATATTTGGGTTCAAAATTGTATTACTTGAAAACACACTAACTAACAAGGCAGAAACCCACAAATAATTCAACTCATACAAAAAAAGATACATTTTGAAAGCAAGTTAAAACTAAGCTACACTTTTTCAAGTCAATCATTTTTGTTGATTTAAACATGTACTTAGAGTATCTATCCAAAAGTAGATAAATTTGATACAGTTTTACATAGTAACTTGTTTAACCTCACATTACCGTGCAAGATATACTAGCTACCTTACATTCCAGGGATGTCCAAGCACCACCAGTGATTAGATCTATGGCTGGAAGGAAAACTTAACCAGTGTTTAGTCACTTTAGACTCAACTTGTTCCTATGGTCCTTAAATTCCGAGCTAATAGGACACTGAGTAGATGTGTGTGCGAACACACACACACTCATGCAAGTGTGGTAATTAACTGCAATGAAACTACCTGCATGGAGAAATTGCAAGTGCTTATGGAAAATCAGAAACCACATCTAACACTGTTTAGTATTCTAACTTTTCATTTATACACTACAGGTAGAGACTTGTGATGCTGTAAATGATCTAAGTCCAGTCCTAAGGCAGCAGCTGGAAAGGCAGCAAATAAATTATTCTAAGAAATGAACAAGTGCATACATATTCTTCTATAATTTCCTACATTTACTTTTTTTTTTGTAGTTAGAGGACAAGATCTGAAGAGCAGTAGATACCACTGTAGTATGACTATGTTTAAAATAATCTTCTTTTTAAGATAACTGAACAATTTTTTACATGTCAAGCATTAATTTTAGTGTTTTTTTCCCATAGAATACTGATTTATAAAACAACATACTTCTCAAAACACAGGAAGTCTTAATGCCTATGTTTTTATCTTTTGATAATTTCTTTCCAGTTGGTTTCACTTCAATTTCTTTTCCATTTTGTTCCATTTTGTGATAGAAGTGACTTGCGAGGAACAATGTATTAAAAGAAATGCTAACTTAAAAACTTAGAAATATAATAAGACACTTTATCTCAATCTACACCTTAAACATTTTACAGTGTTCAAAGTACAGTCCAAACTCTGCAAATACATGCATTAAGTTTCAATATTACAGCAGTATTTAAGGAAGTGCAGATAATAATCTCCTTTACATCCTGTTTAAATATACACGCTAAATGAACGAAATGGCAGGCTATGGAGAGTTTTGCTCTTTTTCTCCTTTGAAGAAGGAGATACTTGTTAAAAAACAATCTTGCAAAATGCTCAATCCAGCCTAAAAATGAGCTGCTGCCAAATAGCATAGTTCGCTCCTCTACTATCAGCTACGCATTCATGTTTTCTTTCTTGAACCAGATCTACCAACTCCATGAGTGAGTTCATGGCAACACAAATTTGCTTGCTGGTTTCATGGAAAATTTTTTTCAGGGAGCAAATCTTCTACAAAATTATCTGATCCAGCACATGCAACTGTGTAACTGTGCACAAATGCTCTTAAAGAGTTTGGAAGGGAGAAAAAGAGCAGGGTCACTCTTTCAGCTGCAAATTTCCATAAAGTAAGATGAAGTTTATTGTGATACTGTGGAATAGGTGGACGTAAATAAAAGGTTTGTAAAGTCATATTGCTAATACCTAACTATGATAACACATAATCAAAACAAGAGGGATGAGTGGATGAATAGTGTTTTGGTGTTGGTTTTGGGAGGTTTTTTGCTTCCTCCTAAAAAACGAAAAAGGAATAGGGAGAAAAGGCAGCAGTATGAACCAAGACAATCAGAGACAATTATGACTCAAACTACAGAACAAAGCTGAAGAATATAAACCACACAATATAAATATTGTGTTTAAATGGGCAGTTGACCTAAGTACTCCTCACACAGATATGCTAGCACAGCAGTGGGCAGAGAAAAAAGCTCTTACATTAACACTAACACCAAACAGAAGTACAAGCTACGCCCTGAGGTAGATTAAAACCACAGTCTTGAGACCCATTTAATGAAATGACTGATTCTAAAGTGGATGGGAAATCGTGAGTGACCAGTAAGAAGCAGCTAAAGTAGGAATATGGGCAACAAGAATAATGAAGGTGAGCAGATGACACTTGAAAGCAGATGTGTTATGGATAACAGAAACTTTATAACAAGAAACTACTTTTTGGCTGACTACATAGTTACAATGAAGTAAAGATGATTAATTTATAGCCCCAAGAGCATGGACATGTCTACAAATTCAGGTGCAATTATAAGCTTACTGAGCAAGAAGGGTTTGAATTAGCTCCAATGCTGAACTCATGTTACAAATTTCCTCCTCAAAAGGTATTTGCAGGGGCACAGTCTTGAATTTACTATAAAGATAGTATCTGAGGCAGAGCCACCTAGTGCAAATTTAGGTCGGAGAAGACTAATCATACAACTGCCTCCACATAACTGTTTAGATATGCTCTGAATTAATATAATCCTGTTTTCACGTAGGATGAGGATGACAGGACCAAAGATTGGATGGCTAAAGAGAGTAGGGGTCAATGAAATTAATGTGAAGAATGCAGAGGTCAGAATAACCTCTTTCATAGAGGTCCGAGAGAACTGGCACATAAATTGCAGGTCTAGTGGTATGCTTTTTGACTAAACTCTCTAGTAAGCAATGATACAATATGACACAGCACCTGTTTTTAAAACCTGGCGGAAGCAGGGCAATCAAGGCAACTGTCATGGAGTTCAAATTCACATCTGGCAACTAAGCCCAAGCTGTCACCTGTAAGAACTTACATGTAACAGGTTCTCAAAGGGTTTTTTTGTTTGGTTGGTTGGTTTTAACTAACAATTAGAAAAATAACAGCATTCTAGTTTATTTGTCTGTCCAACCAATTTGTGTATATTGTGTATCCAACCGAAGCCAGGTTGGGTGGCACTTTGAGCAACCTAGTCTACTGGAAGGTGTCCCTGCCCATGGCAGGGGGGTTGGAACTACATGATCTTTAAGGTCCCTTCCAACCCAACCCATTCTATGGTTTGCCTTTGCAGTAGCACTACGGGGGATGTTCCTGGGTGTCCACCAGCTTGCAGACTTGCGCACATTGCAACTGGTGTTGAGCATGAAAAAGACACAGAAGAGAAAAGTGAAAGGTTCCTTGCAAGATAAAAACCTCTTTCCCCCTTGTTTTTTGACATATAAAACCTAAATATAATCTTGTTAGCATTATCTTGATAATGAACGATCTATACTGTTCTTATTTCGTACAGCGCTGTTCTCTTAAACCTCCACTGTTGTGCACATGCACTTAGATCAGGGGTCCTCAAACTTTTTAACCAGGGGGCTGGCGCGCGGATGCAGTGGCAGGCCGGCGGGGGGTGTGGGGTGTGGGGGTGGGCAGAGGGGTTCTGTAAATACCCGTGGCCGGATTGAGGACCCTGGGGGGCCGTATCCAGCCCACGGACTGTAGTTTGAGGACCCCTGACTTATACACACACAGTCTACAACATGAGCTCTTCACCAGCTAGAACAAATCAGCACTACCACCAGCAAAGAGAGAATGTTTGCTGAACCATGACAAGCCTCTACCTTCTCCAGTGAACTTACAATGTCCAGTGAACTTACAACTAAAGAAGTCCCAGAAAACATTTCAGTCATCTGTGTAATTTAGTCCAGGGTCTGTCATGTTTCTTAAAGAAAACAGGTCATACAAGGAAATTAGAAGCATTAGAGAACCAACAAAAAAATAACTAGAAAAATGCCACAGGTCTGTCAGTGCAAAGCTGGGAAGTAGTTTCGTTCCAATAGTGCTGTGACTTCAGGCAACGCCAAAGAAATTGGAACTCCCACACACCACGAAGCACTGAGGAAACGTACACTTCACCGATCTGTTTTTAGCCAGTAAATTAACATTCATGGTAGAAGATGAACATGAACAGAGCTGGCTAACCTGATTTGGCCAAGACAGACATATGACAATTTCTGATACTGGGGTCAGAGGAAGCCTTCATGGCATGCTAGACTAAAAATCACTGAAGAATCAGCTCATTTATATGCCTTGGTAAGACTTAATGACCGTGGTAAGTGGCACTGGCAACACTCCTCAAACTAAACCCTCTCAGAATGGACTGTTCGAGTCTCAGTAGGAGCTTGGGCTTCAAACGGCCAAATAGGCTCTGAAAAATCACATTCAAGACATCTACAGATCATGTTATGACACAGTTACTGGGATACCTTTAAGAATGTCATTTTGGATTAAGGGGAGTTGCCTGAACATCATGATGCCAGCTTCAGTTAACCACTGAACATACTGCCAGTGTTGTGGGAAGTCCAGTATCCTTTATCTGCATGTTTGAGAGGGAGATCAGCTCCTTGACTTTTGGTAACAGTTCATGACAGTAAGAACCAAGGTCAGGGTTCCCAGTGCAGAAAAAGAGTCTGCATGACCCTTTTCCAAATGTCTCCCGATAGCTGCAAGATTCACAAATGAAATGGCATTGGTGAGGATCGGGAAATAAGCCATTGACTGGCCCACAGAAGAAGTTCTGGAGTTGTGATCTGGCGAAGGTCATAATTTCGATTGAGATAAAGAATTAAAAATCCCATTAACTGAAGCAAAAGTAGTGGAGCTGATTCCGACCCTCTATTTTTTAAGCCTTCAGTAAGGCACTGGTAGATCTTGGACTTGGTGTATTTTCCGCTATGCAATACAAGCACTTCCAATTCTCAGGCCACAAACTGTACCAGTCAGGAACAAATTAAGCAACAGATCAACACCAAAAAAAAAAAAAAAAATTAAAGTAAAAGACAAAAGTATTAATTCCTGACATAAAGGCAGCAAGGCTTAAACACAAAATATTCTTAAGAAACAGCAAGAACACTCAGAAAAGTAAGAGCATTAAAATCAAACAGAAACCAAGACTGAATAGCTTAAGGCTGCCATTGATAAAGATACAACAAACACATCAATTCTTACGTATGAAGGAATGGATATGGGGCAAAAGTAATTGATTTTTATAATGGACATGACACAAACGAACCTTCATAGGACCGCTAAGGCTATGTCCATCCCAGTATGCATTTAGGTAATAACTAAATATAATGTGTTAGTTATTATTGTTGTCATTAATTTATTAATCACAGAAAACTGGGAGAGCACGTCAATAGAAATCATTGTAATATCATGCAAAAACTGAATGACATTGAGGATTACAGCAACAATTCAACAGCAGAAATGCAAGGTCATACACCTGTGAGGTCTAAATCTGACACTGCTAGGCAGATGGGTATATATAAACCTACAAAGTTTCAAGAGCAAGTTTCAAGAGAAATAGGGAAGTGCTATTCCACAAAACCATAGTAAGGTCTCATCTGGAGCTATATACAACTTTAACCAAACATTTCCTCTAAAGATTCATTCTAGCAGGAAGAGGCCGAGAATGGGGGCCTTGCTGGAGAATGGAAAAATTATCATGTAAAGGAGAAACACTGTATTAGTCACTGTCTTACAGAGATACCCAGTTCAGCTACCATAAATAGTTTAGCCATGTTCTTAGAACATTCTGTTCACTATAGTATTCACACACATACAAAAAATACATGGTAAAGTAATCTGGCTTGCTGAGGCTGGAAAAAATGAAGGGATGAAGCATACCCTGAGACATAGAAAAGAACCATGACAAATACATAAGAAAGAAGGCATAGAAAAAAACCAGTTATGCTGTGTTACTGTGCTCACACACACAGAATAAGCAGACACACAAAAAAACACCACAACAAAAAAGGAATAAAATTATTTAGCCAGAAAGCTACAAAAGAGTTTGATCAAAAATGCTCTGGAATAGCAATGTTAGCAATACTTTATTTTGGTGCCACACAAGTGGTCTTTAGAAAAAAGTGTTCAAAACCTACACTTCTTGTTAGCCTATACAAACCCCCTCAAAGCCAAAGAGATCTGTCAACCTTACAGAAGACACATGTAAATCTCAAAAATCTATTTCATGTGTTCTGAATGATGACTCAGAAGAGACCGAAGTAGTAAAACTGATATGTGGAGATTAGAAATGGGTCACCTTTTTAACTTTGCCAATTTAATAACTTATTTAAAGAGCCTCCAGAACAGCCTAATTAAGCCATAAACATAAAATACTTGTGTTCCAAACAATTGTTTTCCTTTTGAAATAATTACAACATATATCTGAAGAGCAAAGGGAAAAAGAAAGTTACTTACAGCAGTTGATAGCCGGGATGCCAAGGTCATTTCCAAATTTCCTTTGAGACCAAGAAGTGCAGGAACCAAAATAAAAACTTCAGTAACATTCTTGAACACATCCCAGTGCTATATAAAGGATACAATAGGAAACATTCAACTGAAAAATTCTCTTTACACCATCCACAAAGTATTAAAAAAATTCTGTGACTTATAACTTAATCCTCTAAAAAAAATATTTTTTTCAATCTTTTTATAGTAGACCTAAAAGTCTAAAGCCGGAACTGTTACCTATTTAGATGAAATAGATTTATGACTGCATATTACTACTTCAAAGATGAGAATACCAAAAGTAAGATACACAAAACCTGGCCTTAAAACAAACCTAGTTAAAAAAAGATGTCATTAATTTGAAGTCTTTTTTTTTTTTTCATGACTTCAAAATAATACCAGGTACTATGACTGCTCTTGAATTCTGCTCTTAACTTACAACAATATTTTCATCTTTTTCTTTTCAGCTGTGTAGAAGCCTCACATTAAAACAGCAAGGAATCAGCTGTCAAATGAACAAAGCCTGTAAGTGGAAAACCTTATCTTTATTCTTTTACTTCTAAATGTGAAATTTAGAAGAGTAGTTTTCCAAAACCCAGATTTCATAAAGCAAATTCTCCCTTAATTTTTCATGCACTGAGTTCTCAGGACTGAAATGCTGTGCTACTTTGTATGCCTGTCAATCCACACATTTAATTTGTGATCATTTATCAACTTTACTAAACTAGCAAAGTGGTAAATTGCCTTTGTATTCAGGGATTTTCAAACATTTAAATTATTATTTTAACTGAAATAAAAGAATTCAATTCTCAAATGTAAACAAGATCTAAGAATTACCTATATGTGAAGTTGCACATGTATTTACTACTGGGAAAGAACAACCATGAAATGGTTTATAAAAAACAAGCTTAGAATGCCTTGTTGTCTTCAAATTTTCATTTTCAAAACATGTTCTGTCATATTTCAAGATCCTGCTTTACTGACATCACAATTTAATGCTTAGTTTAAAGTGAAAAAAGGTAGTAATGACAACAGCTATTTTAGCCTTTGTGTCACGTCTCTCTCATTCACGGTGAGCTGGATGGAAAGCCAATAAAGATTAGAAGTAATATAGGAGGAAGAATTAAGATATATCTCAGTCCAGCTCAAAAACCAGCCATATAAACACACTCCCTTAAAGGAAGGAAGACAAGGTGAAACATTTGGTTGGAAGCCAGTAGTGGCAGTAGGCACAACTGCATCTTTTGGCTGATCGTTATGCTGTGTCATGCAGTAAATTGCAACAGGGTGTAAATAAGGCATCTGTAAGAACAGATTGGCAAGATGTAAATGAACAGTCTTACACAAGACTGGTGCAAAACAGTGCAAGGAAGCAGTGAAGTCTGCATGTCAGTCTTTATTTTCATTTTCCTTGATGTATAAAAAAAAAAGTGTCTTTTCATTGCAATTGATTGAAGTCAAGCTTCCTTTACTCTCTCAAAATTTTGAGTGACAAAGAGCCACCTCTTTCTTACCCCTCTTTAAATTAACTTTGTAAACTCTTTAAGTGTAGCTAAAGAAAACCCTAAAGCTGAATGAAACAAAACAAAAGAACAGATTAATTTGCCTACTGTGTTTCAGTTTGATTATTGTGGTTATTTCATATTTTTTAATATTTTTTTTTTGTGAATCTACTCATACAGGAAGAGATAATCCATGAGGTTTGTACTTATAGGAAATTTCTGGTTTTAAAAAAACTTATTAGGTAGGAAATAAAAGTAAATACAGCCTTCAAAATGCAAAGAGAAGGCAAGAAAATAAGCTAGTCAAATAAATCCTTCTTAACTGTTACTGTCTCCTGAATTTTTTTCAAATATCATTGCAGAAAGAATTATTTCATAGGCAACTGTTACTTTTAACTCCACTGAAATGCTTCTGACATCTACAACTATGTTAACCTAGAAACCAGTCCTAAAAAGCTTCTGTATCAGTAGTGTCTTAGTGATATAATACTCCAAAACAGGTTTTTAAAATATTATTAAACTTGAGAGAAAGTTCTGTTTTATCCTAGTCCTGAATAACTACTATCAGTTAAATATGCTACCACAAACCAAGATAATCTGGTTTCTCTGGACCTACTACAACTATATTTCAAGGTGGATGTGACTGCAGCCCTGTTCACACCACCAATGTGTGTAATTCCCAGTGTTCAGTGTACCTAATGTTATATTGAAAAGACACACACCCCTGAATATTCAAAACAGCTCTAAATCACTTCATATGAATTTCATATAACATACAAATGTATTGCACATCGTCATATACCATATGCATTATCACGGACCAAATTTACACAGCACTTCAGAAATTGTATAGACTTGAAGCACACAAGGAGATAAGGCAATACATTCCTCTGATCTTTTTAAACTCCTATGTATTGCGGCATCACAGTTAATTACAACTCCCACTTGACTATGTATACTTTTACTAGTGTCAACAGAATTTTGAACTATCAATTATATTTCTATCCTTATTTACGGCAGAAGGTAACAGTTCTACTCACCAGCTCACTGTGGCTAAGGAACAACTCTTACCAAGGCTTGAATGACTCCAAATTAAACATTGGAACTGTTTAAGATGAGATTTGGGCAGAAGATGTTCATAGTAGCAGAACTGTACACAGACCTAATTATTTGTAAACATCTACGATATCATACATTAGTTATAAACCTCATAGACTACCTGTTAAAAAAAACACCTTCCAAAGCAAATACCAACCTGTACAATATCCAAAACCATACCAGCAGAAACAGTTCCAAATCCTGCTAGCAAAAAAGGTACAAGTATCTGTAATGCCATAATACTGCTAGATTCTTTGGGTTGTTTTCTGCTTCCTTCCACAATGATATCATCATTACTGTCACTAGACAGGTTATCTTCCTGCAACATGGCATCTGTTTCTGAAGTGTCCATTCCATCACAGTAATTATAGCTAGTAAAATCATCATATTTAGGGCTACAGCTAGATGGGCTGTGTCCATTACTACCATGAAAACTTGGTTCTGAGAAGTGATGGTACTCTGTGTGTTGTTCAGACCTAACATTAAAATTGTGTCCTGCTGGTTGTAATCCATCTTGCCAGACACCATTCACTTTTTTGTGTCTTTCATCCTGGTTTATTTGGTAAACAACAGGAACCATACTCAAAAGCAGTCTCAAAAATTTATCAGACTGAATTGTATTAAGATTTATGGTCCAGTTCACAAAACCTTCTCTGTCATGAACTTTGTTATTTGTTTTGGAGATGGTATATCTGCCTTTACAGTTAGTCATAGTGCTACAGAAGTACAAGTTGAAAAGCACTTCGTTCTTCAGATGTCAGTGAAGAAATCTTGTAGATGAGCCATCAAGTGCCACATGATGCTTTTAAAACAGATAAACGAAAATGATCCTTTTTTGCATGCAAAAATGTTTTTTCATTGATCTCAGATCTTCAACGAATCCATAAGCAAGGCTGGATCTGCAAAAAAGTATATATTCAAGCTTTAAAATACTTTAACTCTACAGAAAACAAAAGACACCGGTTTAAATTTCAGACCACCCAGTATCTTTCCAAAGCAAATATTTGTAGAAATGCCAATCTTCTCCAATATTTAATTGCATGAGTTGAAAGAAATTAGAAGGTAAAAAGGGAAACTTGGCGGGTAAGGAAGTTTCACATACCGATATACTTTCTAACAAAGAAAGAGACAGCAATGTAGATTGTAAGTGAATCAGTGAGGACCTAGCTTTTGCCTTCTCAAAGCCCAGGAAGTGAAAGTCTTCAGGCAGATACTGTGGGTAGCTCTAGGCTTCCATCAGCCCTGAAGGCCGTCAGTCCTCAGAGAAAAATACTTCTGCAAGGTGCAAGGATATGGACAAATGGAACCCACATGATGCACTTGGGGCCACTCTTTTTTCCTCCCACTCTACAGTAATGGCAAGGAGCCCAGAAAAATTAAGGAAAAAAAACCCCAAGTTACAAAACGCTATCAGAGGTGGTAAACCCAAAGCAATATTCTGAGTGGCAAAGGTCTCATGTGTTGACAGTTCCTGCCTTCCATCCCCATAAAAACATGGCAAACCAATATTGATATGTACAATTCAAAAGCAGGCTAATTTAAAATGTTAACGACTGATGTTCCTCTGCAGGAAACATACAAATTATGTTAAAAATAAAAAGCTACTATATACATAATAAAAATGGACATTTTTTCATAAAATACTCCAATATCAAGGAAAGACAGTAATGAAATTCAGACCAATTAGTTTAGCTCACATTAGTCTAATGTAAAAATAAACCTACATTAATGTATTCATAAATGTGGCATATTAAAATGTAATTAGAAAAAAAGGGTAGGAGTTAGGATAATTAAAATAAAGTTATTAAAAATCTTATTTAAATTTAATTTTGCATGAGGAGTAGGTTGAAGATATTTCCTGAAAGATTGGTTATTCCAATGTCTAGTGACCACTAAAATATAACTATTTGACACTAGATGCAGTCGGTTTGGTTTGCTTTCTGCAAATCATGCAAATATAATCTTTTTTATCTTTTATGTTAAATGTGATTTAATGAGCTTTTGTTTCTGCTTCAAAATTTCTATCATGGTAGAAAATTAAGCAGTGATACAGTGGCAGCCTCCAGTCATTTGACATTTCCTCCATCAGAAGCCACTTTACCTTCTTCTTCAGTTTTCATGTTGTGATAATAGTTATGGTAATTTACTAAAAGAATAGTCTTAATATGACTTGAAACTTTGCTGACTTTGGTATTTATTGCCAGACTCCATGAATACAAGTAAACGATTGGCATAAACAAAGAAGCAAAGGTCAGGCAGACTACACCAGCATGATGTGGGATAACACAGTTCCACAAGCTCAGGACACTATATCTATGCAGAATTGTGAAAACGTATTTTTATGGACTGCAGGAAATAAAAATAGTTTAGGGCTGGAGGATTTTTAATCTATGTGTTCTAAGAAAATAGAGCTCCTAAGATCATATCATTTATAGTATGAACCCTATACTTTCCCTCCCTCCGCTTCAATGTTTTTAAGTCATCCAGTATTTCTGGAACAATTTCAGATAGATTTGGCAGAGAGTAAACAAGTCAAAGCTTTGAGTAACTAACAGCCTTGTAAGATATCCAAATCTGTGCCCTTGCTGTAAAGGCATCCTCAAACATTAGTTAGCACAATTCACTCATACACAGCCACAGCAAGTCAACTTCAAAAGTCCTGCTGCTCACAGGATTACTTGGTTTGGGTTTCTTTGAGTGAAGAGATGACTCAGATGCAACACTAAGATTATCCCTCTACCAATTGCTTTAACCAAGGGAGCTCTGACCAAGAAACAAATATTTTTAAAATGCCAATGGAGTTCATTGCTTGATTTAGAAAGAAATCAAGCTTCTTTGGGGGAAAAAAAAAAAAGCGATCTTTCTTCCACAAGACCAAGAGAGTAATTTAAGTAACCAGGATTCCTGCAATATCTTTTGTCGCTCTGTAGCAGATTGTGCTGTGCTGAACCTTTTAGAGTAAGCGCAGTAAAAACTCCTAGGCCTCAGTCCTGTTTTCCACACACTTTAATTAGGAATAACAAAACAACTTTTGCTGCTGTTCCAGAGAAGCTCTAACCACAGGCCAAAATGGTGCTCTGTTAAGTGCTACAGAAAGGCAGAACAAGAAGAGGCAATTTTGTTTCTTCCTGGCCCAAAGTGGCATTATCTATATAAAAAAAGAAGAAATGGTGTCCAAAAAAAGACAAGCAGAAGCAGAAGTAACATTAAACTATCAACCTAACTATGACCAACTTCTATGACATCAGCAAAGAATAGAAGTATTAAGAGGAATACAAGAGAAGAGAAGTTCATGGCAGTTGAGGAAAATTAAAATTTCAGGAAGGGTATAGCCTAGGGTGCTGAAGGTTGCCAACTGATCTATGATGATGGGAAGCGACACGCTACTTTGGAAGCTTGCAGAAAAGCTTTGGACCACTTCAGCTGGCTGAGTTTCAGTTGCTCACAAGAAACATTTAGATTAGTGAAACTTTATGTCAGAACTCAAATATGGGATGTAGAATTAAGATCCAAAAGTGTCCATGAGAGACAGACCCATAGCATCCTCATTGGGTTTGGGGTTATTTTTGGGGGGTAAGGGGGTATCTTTTTTGAGGCGAGGGGAGGAGTAACAAATGAAGGATTTTATTTCACTTGTGGAGGAATACATTAAGAAAATTTCCCAGTAGCTTTAACAAGGCAGAGTCTGGCTCTCATTGTGGTTTCTCCAATATGTCCTCCAGTCACATCACCGGAGTGCTAGACCAGTGACTCACAGAAATTATTAATTGGTCTGGAACTCTGGCCAAAAATACTTTGGTTAATTATCTGTATCTTTCTAACATATGGATTTTTCTCCTTTCAAGTTTTTACTATCTTTTTTTTTTTTTTTTAAGAAATCTTTTGGGAAGATTGTGGTTTCATTTAATATGAGAAAGTGTTAACAAATAGAAATGGCACTTAAGAGGAAAAAAAAACAAAACAGAAAAATAATTCAATCAACTAGCAAGTTAGAAAGGGAGGAAGTGGCTGGTATGGACAGCTAACAATTGAAGTAGTACAAAGAAGTTTGGTTGATAGTCATTTCTGGTTTTCCTACCAAAAGACTTGGACTGACAAAAAGTGAGCTAATGATAAATGCTGAAAAAATGAGAATTTAAGACAAACTGAAAAATATACAATATAGTGAAAAGTAATTACTTCTTCAGAGCATACTGACAGGACATAACTACGAATGTAACTATTCCTTTCTGAAAACCTGTTCCAACAAAGATAATTTTCCAAATGTCATCTGATGCAATAGTTTTATCCTAAGTTAGAGAATGCTAATAAACTTCTAGGCGTTTTTTTTTGTGCCTACAAAATGCAACAAACCATCTAAGCAACAGTATAACCTTAGGGACAAGAACTCAGCTTTATCATTGACAAGAACAATGCTAATGTTATTGTTGTCTAGAAAAGACATGGCCAGGTAAAGACGCAAGCTCTACTTGAATAACTCATATGAAGAAAAGGAGGTAAAGATCTTCAAAAATCCCATCCCTGGTTTCTGTAGGAAGAGGTGATAAGTGAATCTGATTTCTTGCCATATAACCAGGAGGTTACAGAGGAAGCTGAAGTACTAAAAAAAGGAAATGAGAGAGACACAGATCCTTTGAGAAGCCAGGAAACAGCCTCAAATTTCTCATACCTGGCACACTATACGTGAAATGCAAGGACACCTTGTCTTTGTCTCTACAAGCAGAATAACAAGCTATATCCAGACTATGAATATAATAATTTCCATTTCTTTATTGTTTCCCAAGTGCCTACTTTTAACAGTTTCTTCTTTTTCTTCATACATTTTATACCACGTAACAACTACTGTGTATTATTCAGCTCTCTGACAGCCCTGCAAGCATACACAAATGTAAACAAACATAAACAAATAGCTCTGCAAACATAAACAAACAGGAAATACAGCCATACCCTGCTGTTTGTGTTCCTGAAAAGTGAGACACTTAGCAATCCAACAGATAACAAACCAATTTTACCTATAAGAGTTAACAAAATGAATGCATACAGCATTTTAAAAAACACACACAGAGACAGTTCATATGATGTGGAAAATGGACAGGCAGAAGCAGATGGTGTGGAAAATAGGACCGTGAGCTGGAAGAGATGCTGACTTTTGGAAACTGATAGCTGCTTTAGAAAAATCTCAGATACTTCAGCTGTGAAACTGAACACCTGATCATTATCACATTTTTCCATCCTTCACCTTTGATTGGCTTGATTGGTCTTGATTCACCTGAGAAAGATGACGATGAGAAGGCAGCAAGAACACTCTTCATCATTACCCAAATGAATTGCCAACACTGCTTCAGACATACCCATGAATTAGTTCTCAACAGCATGGAAAAGAGATGTTTCTTCTATGCTTTCCCAGGGTTTAAAGAACATCTAGCACAAGCAGGATTAAGAGACTGCATTCTACAGCTAAATTTGATCATATAGTGATTAGATTGCTGATAACTTATTTAAAGCATGAAAACAATTAGTAATTAAATCACTGTGCTTTCTTAAGAACCTTCAAAAAAAGGAGGAAGGAGGAAGAATGGTAAATCATCAAGTATGAAACTTCTGTAGAGTCGACATTATGACAGCCTAAAACAAATATTTACCGAAGTCTAGGTCTGGGAAAATCAATTTTCTGACTTCTTTCAGAGTTTGGCTAAAAAAAACCAAAAGATAACAGCTATCTAAATAATACTGAGAGCTTTCACAGAATCCAAAGCTAATCACACCACAGTCAAAACCCATTTTCCCAAAAACTTCAAATATTTTTGTACAGGTAATATTCAAAGCAATAATAATCTCTGTGTTGCACTTCTAGGTGGTCCGCAATAAAATACTATAGCTTAAACATGTCTGTCTGAGAAACCTCTCTCAGTACAACAACAAGCCTTGGAAAGGGATTCAGGAAAGTAATCTGAAACATTAATGAAATACTGAGCTTTAATATTTTGCCATAATAAGCAAAGATGAAGCTGGATTCTTTTCTGGCTTCAAAGACTCTTTTTCTGTCTGCAAAGAAGAAGCCAGACTCTTCAATGAAAGGATGACAGGTAGCATGCACAAACTGAAACACAGGAAATTCCATTTAAATGTAAGAAAAAGCTTTTTGCTTTTTTTCTTTTTTACAATGAAGGTGGTTGAACTCTGGTCCAGAGGTTTCCTGGTTATGGAGGCGCCATCCTTGGCAATATCTGAAACCTAGCTGAGACATGGCCCTAAGCAGCCTGCTCTACTTGACCCTACACTGAGCAGAGGTGGCTGAGGAGAAAATTTCCTGAGAACCCTTCCGACCTCAATAATTCTGAGATTCTGTGAAGTTTGAAATGTGAGGTTTTGGGGGCTGTCTTTAAGTTCAGAATAAGACTTACAGGCATCTGCGTGGCCTCTTCTCTGCTGTTGTGTCCTATGTACATACAAGTTCCTGGTATTACACTGAGATCCTTATCACAGCTGTGGCTAATTGTTTACATTGCTGTAGTGGAGCTATGAGCAGAAAGTGAAAGCTACATCATACCACCTCAGCATCATAGAGAGTAAACAAACGGACTACATTATCATGAACTCTTTTGTAGAATCTAGAACCCAAGGTGGTATGCTGGGCTAAGATTATTTACAGCAGGTACTTAATGTTGAGTATTAAAGACTGAAAAACATGCTGAAGATCAACAAATGTTGTGTGCAAAGCAGATGTATGGGCATTACATACCATTTCTTAAATATTATGCGGTAAACTGAGTAACATGGTGTTTATTGTATGGCAGTTTTAGGTTAAATCAATATCAAAAGAAACAAAAGAGAGAAAAAAAAGAAATAAAAAAAGAAGGGGGAAAAAATATATTGAAGAATCTCCAGATGCCTTCTTGAATATAAGACACTGAAAGAGCGGCCAGCCTCAGGCTCAGTTTTCAGACTGCTGCATTCCACTTCCTGAACATGGCAACTTTCAGATTTGGCCCCAAGGAACAGAAAAGCAGCTGTGGGGAAAAAAAGATTTGGTTTGCCTCTGCACTTTTAAGGCAACTCAATTAGAAGAGACCAAAGCGGAGCCAGAAACAAGGTAGCAAGGCTGTGAAATGTGGTCAGGTTCTAAGATCATCCAAACAGAATACCAACAGGAAACATACCAGGCAAATCACACCCAGCCCATGGTGAAGTGTGAAATAGGAGAGATAGTGCAGTCCTCTAGATTAAGTAATCAAGAGGGATTTAACCAGGATGAGTCCAAACTGTACTATTGGAGAACCTGATTACAGGTTTCTACTGTCATCAACAAGGAGGGATGAATTGCTTATTAACTCAGGCACTAGGATACAGACTTCACATTGTTTTCTGTGGATAATACCCTAAGGTATTTGAAAAGAAAATGATACACTGTTATTTGTCCTTCTAAAGTGTCTACCAGTCTACTGTAGTGTTTATGGTTCCAGTTTCACAATCTCTTTAAGGCAGTATATGTAGGGAATGCTGCCAGAACAGGTCTTCCCATGTGCTCCCATTTTTTTACTGAAACTGAACTGGTAAAAGTGAGGATAACTTAGGATGTCTACTAAAGGCTGCTAGGACTCTACCTAGAAAAGATAAATAAGCAGACATTTTTTCCTGTATTTAGGGTTTGTTCCTGACACTAAGGCTAAAAAATTCTTTCATTTTGTATGTCCTATTTATCAGAGCCTGGCTAACGTAGTGCAGTCTATAATCTCCAATCAAATACAAGCGAGGAAGACACACATGGGCATCCTGGGCAGCGGGGCAGGCTGGGGGAAAGGAGAGGATAATGTTCACTGAACTTAAAGGAAGAGGCACAGTTACAAATGAACTTAATTAAGAGTTAATGATGGAGTAGAAACTAGAGTAAATCGCTCCTATGTTTCGGCAGAAAAGTACGGAAAGAGCATCAACATACCATTATGTGTTAATTGCAACGCTTGTAAATAAAAGGGTGATGGTCGAAGCCCGCAGGTGTGCTGTGTGGGTACGGGTTCCGTGCCCGTCTGCCAGCTGTGCCAGCGGTGGCACATCGGGCGGCTGGGCACAGGTGGGCACACGTGCCAGCACATCGGGGCTCGGGGAGCGCCAGGGAACAAGGCCCCCGGCAGCGCTGGCGGCCCTGGCGCCCGCGGAGGGTCCCAGGCCGAGGCTCACGTCCGGGCTGCCCGGGGAGCGCGTCCTGCGCGCACGGTGGAACGAGCCGCAGGGTTTGGGGCGCGCAGGCACCGGCGGCCCCAGCCCCTCGGCAGCCGCGGCCGGGCGCCGGACAGCGGGCGGGCAGCGGAGCCCGCCGGGGCGAGGGGTACGGGTGCAGGGGGCGCGGAGGGGCTGCGGGGCGGGGGCCGCCTCAGGGCCCGCCGTCCGGGAGGCGGGAGGGGCGAGCCTCGCCCCGCGCGGCAGGAGGACGGGGGGTCCCCGCGCACCCCCGGCGCGGCGGGCGGGGCCCGCGCATCGCCCCCGGGGCCGCAGCGCCTCCAGGGCCGCTCGCCAGGAAACTTTCCCGCCCGCGGCCCCCGCCGCCTGCCTCGCCCCGGGATGGCAGGTCGCCCGCCCGCCCCGGACCCTCACCCCTCGCCGGCGCCCCCCCCGCCGCCCCCTCGGGCCGCGCCTTCCCCTCACCTGGGCGAGGGCGATGCCGGCAGCGGCCCGGGATCCCGCTCCATCGCTGCGGCGGGGAGGCTGCGGGCGGGGAGGGACCGGACCAGCCCGGCGGCGGTGACAGCTCCGGAGCTAGGTGAGCGCCGCCGCCACTGAGCAGGCGCGGAAGCGGCGGGAGGGCGGGCGGCCCCCGCGATGATGTGGCCCGTGATGCGCAGCAGCCGCCGCCGCCACCGGCCGCTCTGAGCCGGCGGCGGGCGGGGGAGGGGCCGAGCGGCGGGGTCGCGGGCCGCCGCCAGCCGTAGCGCCGCGCCGCTGAGGGGAGAAGACGGGACGGGGCTGCGGCGGGTGGAGCCGGGGCCGGGGCTCGCAGCCCGGCCCGACACCCCCGGGCGAGCTCCGGCTGCCTGCGCCGAGGGGCTTCCCCTGCCCGCTGCGCCTTCTGGCTTCCCCCGGGCAGCCCGGTGCTCGGTGGCGGCACGGGGCGAAGCGGCGCCCATGCTTCGCTACCTCCGCCGGGGCCCGGCCGATGCTCCGCAGCCCGGGGGAAGCAGAGGCCGGGAGCGGAGCAGTCGCAGGGCCGGAGCCCTGGCGCCGGAGCCCGGGCTTCCACTCGCCGAAGCTCTCTCGGCAGCAGCGTAGCGCGGGGGTCGCCGTTTGGTGTCGACTCCAGAATGTCAGCTACTGGGACATTTTCGTGCTTTCCTGCCACCTGGGTAATAACGGCTTCCTTGGGAATGCAGTTGTTTAAACGTCTGGGCCAGTTGGAACAGTCTGGTTGCCCAGCGGGCCCGGCTGCCCTGCCGGCAGCGTTCAGTGTGAGCCTGCGAGCGGCTCCCTCGGCATCACCGCCTGCACTGAGTGAAGCGCGGAGCCGAGGCCTGCTGGGCCCTCTCAGTCAATCCTCGAAGCTCTTGCTTTGAGACACACTTTATATTAATACCTGAAAATAGCCCAGCCAGCTACATTTGTGCATTCATTATCATTACTAGCATTTTTCCTTGATTGTTGCTCAACACTTCGCAGTCATGAGGATGCCTCAAGTGGAAGGTGGAAGGGAAGAAAGAGGAAGAAAAAAAGAACCGGGATTTAATGACAGTGACAGCAGCCAGGTCTACAGCATCTCTTTTCCTTTCCATTGACAGAACAAAAGACGGCATGTGCAAGTCACCAAGTGTCTGCTGTAAAATGGAGCTAGCTGCTGTGGGTATGTGTGGAAAAGCAGAAACTTAAGCACAGGAGAGTGTATGTATGAGACTGGGGCCAAAACAATCTGCACTACAGTAGTGAAATACACAGCACCAGCTTGAACTCTCAAGTCAATGCTGCACCAAATGAATGAAGCAGCCCACACCTCATGGCTTTTAATTCAGATGTGAATGCTGTCTCATGCCTGAATGTATTGGGAATTTTAGCTACTGATGCTATTGTCCCTCTACCCTAGTAGCAGCCATATATATCCATGCCCTGTGTGTGCTCATGTGTTAAGCAGTGTGGATATGCAGTTGGGCCACCTTGCAAAATCAGATAAAGATCACTTCTGCCTCTGTTGCCAACGAGTTAAGACTACAAACCTGAGGTTTGGGAATAGCACCTGAGGGTGCTATTTCTAGCTTTTCTAATTGTTTATCTGGTGATCTTGGGCAACTGTTTCATCACTCCCTATTACAGGTTCCTTGACAGTGTTATGCCCCTCCCTCTGCTGAAATCATGTAATACCCAAGGACAAAATATATTATTTGAGGTTCACACGCTGTTATTTTGGGCTGTGTACAAATTCAGAAGGACTCACTTTTGTGGCCCAAGGCAAAAACCTCAGTCCTCAAGATTTTTCACTCACTGAAACACAATAGGATTTTTCTGGGAAACCAAAGTTCTGGAGCACAGTTGAGTAGAAAGGTGCAAACCAGGCAGCAAATTCAGTGGCATGCACCTGGCATTCCAGATGGCCTGGGAAAGGGGCAGAGGGCACTTGCTTGGGCCAGTCTGTCAGGAAAACAGCAGTGCAGTCTCTTACTTGAGGCCTCGCAGGTGGTTTGCTTCTTACTCCTTTGTGTTAATTAATTCTAACATACTGGGATCTGCTTTGGGTTTGTTTGGGGTTTGGGTTTTTTATTGCGTTCTTTGTGATGACAGCACATAAACACCGCTTACCTGATTACTACTTTTTCTCATTTTTGGCTTGGACTTCCCGTCTCGTCTCTTCATGAACTATTCAGTTCTCTTTTTATAGTTTTCACATTGTCTAGATTATAAACAGATAGGGACAGAAACTGCAGAACGAATCTTGAATAACAGGTTGGCCAGCATCAACTACTTGGTAGTTGTGTAAGAGTCTTTTCCAAACGACAACTAAAATTCCCTCAGGGTCTGAAATTTAATTTTAGATGCATTCATTAAAAGCTGATAATGAAAATGGGAAAGTTTTCAAAGAAAAGCAGCTGCTGGCGGGCATTCAAGTAACATTACCTGCTCGCAGCTTAGTTTCATACTCCCATTTCTCCTCCGCGTGATGGGATGGAGTTTTTGTTTCATAAATCGTTTCATAAAGATTAAAAAAAAAAGTTTTTGTTTAGTGAGGTGAATTATGTTCTTTTCTGCATTCTTAACCCCAGATTAACGTGAGCGTAGGTGTTCGTGCCGGATACCCGACGTGAGGAGCGGCGGTAGCGCCCCGGAGGAGCACCCCACCCCCGCCGCGGCCACGGGGCTGCTCTGCCCCTCCCCGCCCTCCAGGGGGAGCCGCGCCGGGGTGAGCGCCCGGCCCGCAGCTAGGGGGCTGCTCTTCCCCTCCCGGCCTCCAGGGGGCGCCGCGCCCCGCCGCGGTGAGCGCCCGGCCCACAGCTACTTCCGGGTCGAACGGGGCATGGCGAGGGACGGCGGCGCGGCGGGGTCGGCCGCCTCCCGGGAGCTGCTGGCCGTGGGGCGCCGAGGAGGTGAGGGCCCCGCGGGGGTGTGGGGCCGGTCGGGGCGGCGGCACCGCCGCCGCCGCTCTCCAGGCTGAACTGGGCCTTCCGCCCGCCTTTGGGCCGAGACCGGCCCTGTGGGCCTCAGGCCGGGCGCCCGGCGGGCCAGGAGGTCGGGGCGGGCCAAGCCGGGGAGCGGGGGCTCGGCTCGAGGTGGGCGCCCGGCCTCGCCCGCCGGTGAGCAGCCCGAGACAGGGACTCTGCCGGCCGCTTCACTGCTATGGCATCTCGCGTTTTTTGAAGCACACCTGTTTTCCCGGGCACTACTACGATAATACGCAGTAAATACGGGGGAAGACCCACTTTAAATTAGTATCGACAGTAGTAATGACTTTTCTGTGAGAATAAAAAAAATGTTAACTGAAGCTTCACTTTAGTTAATGATGGAGGGCATGTGGCTCTCTTGGCGGGTGTAAGAACTAACTAGTTTTCCTACATCGTTTGGATTTTATGGTGCATCTCTTGTAAATAGTTAAATTTAGGTCATCAGCGCCGCAGTTTGTGGCCCGCTTTCATTGATTGCCACCACAGTCACACACACGAGGAAAAGGGCTTAAATCAGCTTGGATAGCACACATTAGCTGTGCTTCGATGTGTTTTGCTGCAGGGTGTTAAAGGTAGCTTCTCTTTGTGTTGATAACTGTCGTTAAATATATCTTTGACAAAGACTTTAAAAACAGTGGGAGACTGTAAGAAGTGATCTGCAGGGTCAGACCAGTGTTCCATATAGCCCAGTGTTCTTTCTTCCAAGAACAGCAATAGCAGATGATAGTTACAGAGAACTATTTTGTTTAAGCACTGTGTGCGCCCCATTCTTGTAATTGCACATTATCTGCAGTTGTAGGTGTATGGATGCTAGGGGGTTCTTTCCTGTTCAGTCCTTTTAGTATCTGGTTATGACTGTGCTGCCCTGAATTTGTCTAATTCCATGTTGAACCTGCTCATCCATCTGCTTTCACAGCCTCTTGTGGTAGCAAATTCTAGACATTCACCACCTACTACATACAGAAATAGTGAGATGACCACCCCAAACAGACATCAAGAAACAGTATTTGAAGGAAAGCGGAGTGGAATTCCTGGAGGCAGAGACAGTTGAATCTTCATCTTTAGTATTATTTTATTTAGAAAGTGGGAAAGTAGCAGCAAGAAGAGAGCCCTACAGTGAAAATGTAACATTTGCAGTTGACACAGGTAAACTTTCAAATACTTGCTTGTTTCCAGGGCTGGAAGAAACTTTGTTGATTAATTCAAAATGTAGCAGCAAAAAGGCCACAACTTTACAGACTGTTAAGATGCCAAGGAGTAATGGTAAGTATTGGAACAGTGTCAAGTAGTAGGTAACATCTTTGGAATAACTTTTGCTTCAGTGCTTTCCTTGCATTAGTAAAGGCAGAAACTCTTGTGTTCTGTTTCTGCTGGTGCTAGGTTCTCCACTGCAGTTGCGTGTCCTACAGGTTAATCATGTAACTGCTGTTTCTGCAAAACTAGATTTTGCCATACTGGGCATTACAGTTGTAAGTTTTAGGGATTTAGTTCTCCTTGCAGAAATACTCCTGTTGTCTGCCTATAGTGAATTTGCCAGGTTATACCTTTGGTTTTCATTTAGTCCACTACTTTCAAATTGATGCAAGCTAACGTAGATCACTTTCAGAACTTCACTTTTTAATAAATATGCTGGCAAAATTATCAAGCCAGATTGTATCACTATTCATTCATAACAAATTAATTTGAATGCATTAAGAAAACTTTTTTCTTTAATCAAGTTGTGTTCCTTCTTTCTTAGTCAAAGCTACAAATAGATTGCTAACATTCGCTTCGGTGTAACTCCATGCATAAGTGGATGTAGTGTAAAAATTGTTCTGCAGAGGAATGCAGTGGGTTGATTAGCATTGATACTATGCAGCTGTGGCCTTGCCTGGAAGGCAGTGGGTTGATTGACATGGATGATGTGCAGCTGTAGCTCGTTCCAGCTAAGTAGTTAAATAGCCCTGAGGATGGTGGGAGAGGTGGCTGGATGGAGGAGGAGTAGTGTGGTCTGGCCTTTGGAGGAAGGAGAAACAGCATGGACAGTTGAACCTGACCAGACAGTAGAATCTGACTGACTGTAATGCAGCCTCCTATTTTGTTTGTGCTGCAACATAGTTCTTCTTTGAAAGTAGAATCACAGAATCATTTAGGTTGGAAAAGACCTTTAAGATTGAGTCCAACCATTTACCTAGCACTGCAAAGTCCACTGCTAAACCATGTCCCTAAGCACCACATCTACATGTCTTTTAAATACCTCCAGGGATGGTGACTCAACCACTTCCCTGGGCAGCCTGTTCCAAAGATTGACAACCCTTTCAGTGAAGAAATTTTTCCTAATATCCAATCTAAACCTGCCCTGGCACAACTTGAGGCCATTTACTCTTGTCCTATCACTTGTTACCTGGGAGAAGAGACTGACAGCCACTTCGCTGCATCCTCCTTTCAGGCAGTTGTAGAGAGCGATAAGGTCCCTCCTAAGCCTCCTTTTCTCCAGACCAAACAACCCCAGTTCCCTCAGCTGCTTCTTGTAAGACTTGGGCTCCAGACCCTTCACCAGCTTCGGTGCTCTTCTTTGGACATGCTCCAGCACCTCAGTGTCTGTCTTGTAGTGAGGGGCCCAAAACCGGACACGGTATTCAAAGTGCAGCCTCACCAGAGCCAAGTACAAAGGGACAATCACTCCCCTTGCCCTGCTAGCCACACTAGTTCTGATACAAGCCAGGATGCTGCTGGTCGTCTTGGCCACCTGGGCACACTGCTGGCTCATGCCCAGCCGGCTGTCAGCCAGCACCCCCAGGCCCTTTCCCACCAGGCAGCTTTCCCGGCGCTCTGCCCCCAGCCTGTAGTGCTGTGTGGGGTGGTTGTGACCCAAGTGCAGGACCCAGCACTGAGCCTTGCTGAACCTCATACAGCTGGCCTTGGCCCATTGGTCCAGCCTGTCCAGATCCCCCTGCAGAGCCTTCCTGCCTTCAGGCAGGTCAGCACTCCTGCCCAACTTGTGTTATCAGCAAACTTCCTGAGGGTGCACTTGATCTCCTCGTGCAGATCATTGACAAAAATATTAAACAGGACTGGCCCCAGTACTGAGCTCTGGTGAAAACCATTTGCAACCAGCTGCCAACTGGATTTAACTCCATTCACCACCACACTTTGGGCTCAGCCGTTCAGCCATCTTTTTTTACCCAGGGAACAGTACACCTGTCCAAGCCATGAGCAGCCAGTTTGTCCAGGAGAATGCTGTGGGAAACTGTGTCAAAGGGTGTGTAATGTCAATTCGGGAGTTTTTTGTCTTCATGAAAATATGCCAGAGTTTTTTAGTCTCAGGTTGTTCTTTTCCAGTATAGAGCTGTTGTTTTTTTTGCTGATCTGGGCTTATTTTTTTTCCAGAAGTGATTTCTCAGCATAAAATATTTGGTGTAGAAAAGTGTTCAATTTAAATTGATTCCTATCAATTTATTGTAGTTTTGTTTTGTGATTGAGCTGTGATTTAAAAAGTAATAGAAAAAAATTATCTGTTATATTTAATTCTTTCCTGGTTAAAAAGTCTCTACAAAGACGATAGCGTTTCAAAGGTAGATGATAGCTGTTAAGAGTTCTGTGGAGCTCACTTGGAATAGTACCTTTTACTTCCCAGAGAGTGAAAACTAGTGATTGGCTCACCTGCACATGTGGAGCAAAGATTATTATTTGAAATAACTCTGGAGGCAGGTGAAGATATTCCCTTTCTCCATGGAAGGGAAATGGGTGTGATTCTCCTAGTGACACTGATTATCTTAAAAGTGTTGGGAAGTCCCATTGAGCTAGAGGGATATTTCTGCAGAGGGTAAGTGCTTTGTACTTCAACATAAAGCATCTGTCTCTCTCTCACCATCTTAACTTCAGAGCCCCTTTTGATAATTATGTTGAACCTTTAGTGTAGCATGACATCAGTGGCATCTGTCCTACAGCTAATTTTTCCATAGGGAAGAAAGGAGGATGTATTTCCATTGGAGATAATGCTGATGTGGAAGTTAGTCAAGACGGCACTCAATATGTATTTAAAACCATGGAATTTACAAGCAAGTTTTCTGTGAAGTAGTCACATTTTGTTTTAAGTATCCAAATGGAATTTTGAAGCGATTTATTCCTGCATCACATGCTGACCAATAGATTCGATATCTTTTTGCTGTTCATGTCTTGCAAAAATGAATACTGTAATAAATCCTGCTATTAAAATATCTTAAAGATGGTAGACAGCTAGAAATTATGGTTGAAACGGAATCTGTTTAACTGCTTAGATTTCTGCGGTATGAATATAAACTAATGTGCATCTGTTTGTATACATACATGTGATAATTATTTCTTTTCCAGTTTTGGACCGAGTACAGAGTTTTTTACCACAGATGGCCCACGCAAATGATGAGCTAAGAAGAAAAATGGTAACAGCACCAGCTCATCAGTTTGATATTGAAAATGTGGACAGTGCAACAGAAAAAGTTATAGAAATGGTAAATACTATATTTTTGATTTTATGAAGTAAATTGCAATGTGATTAAAATAATTCTCTGATTTTAAAATGAGCTAATTCAATAGATAAAGCTAAGTTTTTACCATTTTAGTCCGTGTTCCATAAATTCAAAACATAGATGTAATAAAAATGCCTATTTGGTTAAAATTTACTACTTGGTTTTCATACTTGCAATTTTTTGACTGGGGATGAAGTAGTTTAAGGCCAGAATAACACATACTTTTGAATCAGCAACTCTGAATCAAAAGTAATAAATCGTATTTTAAATGTCTCATGAGTAATGTGGTTTAGAAACTGGACAGTGTAAGGTGTAGTAAGGCGTAACAGAAGGCTTTAGTGTAAGAGTAATAACTGGCTTTCAGCTGTGCTTTGTGGGTATTTTTAGGACTGGCTGTAATAGGTCTTGGGTTTAGAAGAGTTGTTAGTGTTGCTGTGATCCTTTATGGCTGGTATTAGTCTATTTATCTACATTCATATCATATTTTCTTTGTTTTTAACTGAAGTGCTGCAGCCACATGTTCATGTAAGAAAATTTTAGTAAGAAGGTGATGTGATATGTGCATGTCCCAGACAAGTGCCTTCTGGCCTGCAGACCCACAAGATAAAATGCAGAAATAAGGCAGCCTGGGGTCTGGTGTGTGAGCTGTCAGAACGATTTATTGGCCACTGGTTGGATTCAGAGTTCATATAGGTTGTGTCCAGCCTATATGCGGTAGGCTGTCCAGTGCTCGTATATGCTGAAGAAGTCTAAATAAATAATGAGAAAACAATGGATTGGGTAACTTGGACAAGATTTTTAAAAGTTTTTTTCGTGTGACACTGTCTGGCCAAGTGTCTTGGATTTATAATAAACAAGCCAGGAGACCTAGTGTTTAATAGCTTAATGCTATTTGCAAATCACTGAAGACATTTACTTGCGTATCAAATTCCTGTATTTTGCTTTGCTGCATACAGGAAGTTTTTCAGGTGAAGATTATCAGTTTAAGATAGGTATTTTCAGAGAGATAAACAGACCTCAAATCATGGCTCTGTGTATGGAAGTACATGATCACTTTTACTTGAAAAAATATCCTCATGATTTCAACTACTTGCTATTTTGCAGTAGTTGTGCTGTGAACACTACTAGGTTATAAGATATGAACTATGTTAGTAAATATACACACACACACTTGTATGTATGTTGTGACCCCTTATACACTAAATGGTTTCATTTGAAGTCTTTACTGAAAATTAGTTGTGATGCCTCCTGCTTATCATTTTAAATATCTGATTTAGACCAGCTGAGTTCAGCTATTGACTCATTTCTCTCCTTGATAATGATATAAAAATGGCCTTATATTTGCTATAGGGCAATATAAATGGCAGTTTACATATTTAGGAATCTGTTAATGGCATCCGTCATAATCCTAGGAGAATCCAAAAGTATTCCTAATTGTGGCTGTGGTTTTCTTATGGTAGTAGGCTGTTTCATGTGTTTGCTTTATGTTTTACTCAAATGACAGAAGTGGTATAGAAATGTATAATGTGCTAACTAAAGGGTTTTTTTTTTCAGAATGTGGCTGTAGTTGAACTGAATGATTCTGATATAGATGAAGAGATACTGACTTCAGAAGATGACTCAGAATCTGAAGATGACTATATAACTGATGAAGTGACAATAGACAACATTAAGTTTCCTAAACAAAAGGGAGAAAAGGGCAAAATAGAAATTTTGGATAGCAAAGCAAATGAGTAAATCCATTTTATTTTGCGTAAAAAAAAAACCCCGCCACACCACCAACCAAGTTGTGTTTTCTTTCTTTGAAGTAAGAAAAGGCCTTTGAAACTACTTTGTTTCCCAATGCAGCGTCCCTCAGGATCATGTGAAATGCTATAGTTTACACGGTGGAGATTTCAGAACCCGCTCATGACTGAGGCAGGCTGGATTTCTGTACTGTTTTATTCATCAAACAACATGGAAATGAACTGTATAGTAGGTTAGACTAAGAAAGCAGCTGGAACGTGGGGCACATGAACTAATTAAGTTAAAATTCTTGTTCTGTTGCTTTGAAGAAAGATTTTTGTAGTGTGTTAGAAGAAGGTTTTGCTTTGAGGACTGGAAAGAGTTAACTAGGAAAAAAGCTTTGGGTTTTATATTCTATGTTCTGTGAAGTGTTATGTACAATGTCTTCAATATTAAACATTATCTTAAAGTACATTAGATGTCTGCACTGCATTTATGACAATAACTGCTGAACACTAAAGCAGCAGCTGAAGTCATTTCAAGATCAGCTACGATGGGTAAGGACCACCATGACTCAAGAAGACTGTTCAGCCAAGGGTTACTTACCCTCTGTCCCTGCCCTGAGCTCCCTGTCATTATGGGCGGGTTACTAGCTCGGATCTGCAACATTTGTAGCTGTAGCGCAGATACTCTCAGTACTGAAATGGCCAAGTCTGCCTCTGTGGTTCTACAATTGCTTTAAGCTACACTTTTCATTTCCCACTTCCCCTGCCACGTTTCTGTCCTCTCCGTTTTATTAACAGCTGTCACTGCTAGAAGAATAAAAAGGTGAATTCTCAGCTGGCCTGTACTTAGGTTAGCTTGAAACACATGTGAAGCCAAAATCAGTGAAAGTATGTCTCATTCATACTTACCTCAGATTGATCAAATGTGGTGATTTGGACTGTTGTATTTACTTCGTGGATCATTTTGCATTTCAGAAGTATCATGCTCCTGGATGTCATTATTTGTTTCTTAAAGGAACTTTGTATTTTCTGCACCATTAAAGTAAAATTTTCTCTATTGTATTTGTTGAAATATTACTGTCATGACTTGAAACCTGCAATTACTTAGAGAATTTACTTTTAATCCCATACTTAAAGCTATAGTTTTAGTATCTGTTTCTGTAGTATTTATGGTGAGAAATAATAAGGATTCTGGTCTTTCTTTCACAATGCGGCTTCTTAAAAATAGAATGGGGACATGATTTACTGGGATTAACTGATTAAACCACAGAATATTTTAGCAAAGAGGAAGGATGGGAATCAAAGAATGGGACTGCTACTTCTAATGGCCGCCCACAGATCTATGGAAAATTTCCTTTAAATTGTAGAAAGTTTGAAAGCCAACATCTTAACTCAGTCATTTTATGAGGGATTTTCCCACAGATTAAAAAAAAAAAAAAGTATGAAAGACACAGTAATAATTGTGCTGTATAAAACAGTGATAACACTCTGTGTGCACAGACACAAAAAGTGATTTTAATCTGTTAATGTAACCACCTTTCAAATTGCAGGCAGATCACATGTTCCATATCAACAAAAAGATAGAAAATATTTTCAGTAACTTTATCTTGATATGCATAGTTTAACACCAAGGTTCAACTCTGTATGTACTATACAAAGATCATAGTAAGTGCACTTTCTTGCATTGATTTACTTCTTATGGCACAAAGGTCTTCTGTGCTGCTGAAGGATCACCAGAGCAGAACGTTTAATTGCTGCTGTAAAACGAACTGGTTTATAGCAAAAATGGCATAATTGGTATATTTTAGTTCAACTTTAAGAGAAGCCTAATGACTAAGGATTTAAAATGGTTATGTAAATATTATGTTCACACAAATAAGAAGTAGGCATGTGAGAACTCATTCTTCAGTTGTATTTGTAAAAATAAACTAAACCACGTTCTTGGGGTTTTGGGGGGCATTGCGCTAATAGCTGCTGCTGCATAATTTAAATAACTTCAGGTTCATTTCCAAATGCTTTTATCTGTCAGGGAAACTTAAAATTTTGACCTGATTTATAGAAACTTATCCATGGAATGGTTGTTTTGGTTTGGGTTTGTTTTCTTTTTCAGTTGTAGCACTGCAGACAGCATATCCTGGGCATGGTATTAAGCGCTTCATGGAGTCATTAAGATTCAAACTGGCCCAAAAGTTTACTTTCCAAGTGAAGCTGTTACTTTTAATATTCCACAGTGATAGCCTTGGTTCTGAGATACTCATGAAGAGCTTCTTCACCTGTACAAGGACAATATTCATCAGTTAGAATAGCAGCTAAATTAGAGGATGTTGTAGAGACTCTAACGGCATCATTAAGAAAAAATTTAAAATGCTGTAGCCAATATTTGAGTCCTTAAGGAACAATGAAAACTAATTAACTTACCCTCCCACTGAGATTTACAGAACTGGTTTGACAACAGGCCAAACCCAATAGATGTGGAAGGAAAAAGGAGCTGGAATGTAACAAGCAGCCACCTGGGTGGGACCGGGTGGCAGTCTCTAGGTAGGGTAGCCACTGGGGGTTCAGAGCTGAATTTACACACTTCGGTTTGCCTATGTTAAAAGTTTCTAGGCAGAGAAGCTGTGTAAAAATTTGTAGGGTTTTTTTTTTCCTGATAATATTACTCATTTTAGTTTCAGGAAATGTCTGACGCTTGCTAGAGATTCCAAAAGCAAAAATCTGACTATTTTTTTCTTTCATTTTTCTTTGCCACAAGGCTTGTTCTGTCCAGACTTGTAAAGTTTGACAGACTAGACTCCACTTATTTTAAAAATGGTTTTGAAAAGAAAAGCTTTTTGTAATGCATCTTCCTCTGTGGCTGTTGGAAAATTTTGATGACATTTTAAGACATAAAAATGTTTCCCCTGCTCTTACAGATTTAGAGGAGAAACCTAAATTATCATTCTGAGGGAAAGGAAAGGTTCTGGCCAATACTGTTGCTGTCGACGACATTCGGTAGCCTGTACGCAGCTCTGGATGAGCTGTAATTTGACTGCTCTGAAAGGAGCTGTAGAGGAATATTCTGTGTGCTGTAGCATTATTATAGCAAACGTACAGGAAGTGCTGAACTGGAGGTATTGAGGCAGGAATATTGTAGGGATGGGAGAGCAACTAGATTACTGTAACTGGAGAAATGTGGGAGATGCAGGAAATGCATCCATAGTCCACATTTTACTAGATATGCTGTGCACAGCTAAGGTGGTTTTTTCGTTGGTTTGGACTGTCACATGAGAAAGGAGAGAGGGAGAGAACAACTTACCTAAATCTTTCCCAAAGCCAGACTGCTTAAATCCACCAAATGGTGCTGCCACATCAGTTTTGTTATATGTGTTGATAAAAACTGTTCCAGCTTCTAGCTTTTCACTGATGTAGAGAGCTTTGCTTATGTCTTTTGTGAAAACTCCTGAAGCTAAGCCGTATTCTGTGGTATTGGCCCGTCGCAGCACTCCATCGACATCCCTACGGGGGAAAGAAATTACTTAACTGCAACTAGGTAAAATCAGTGTTAGCGATGCACTGAAGCACCTTTTCCCATGCTCGCTGTTCTCCAGTTAGCTTTTTTAAGACACCTTATTAAAGACTAATCTGTGTGTCAATCTGACAGATCTATGGAGATTCATACCCTTGCTTCAAACTTGGAAAGCTTGTAACCTTACATTTCAATGGTTAAGTTCTACACTAAGAAAAGTCAAAGGAAAAGTTGCAGTATGCCTACCAACTTTGCTCAGCTACAGTACAATTTAAGGATTAAAGCAAAGCTTGGCAGCAGATTATGAATCTATTTGCTAAAATTTTGGCCTGCTTTACAAGTTAATGGAGAATAAATGCTGAAATTCAGACTTCCATCAAACAGAACTTTTCAGGCCGTGTCCAGAGCACTATTTTCTAGTTGCATCTCATTTCCATATAGCTTCAAAAATCCATAATAATTTAAAACTTTAAAAAATTCAACACAGTCCCTTGTCACCATACATAATTTATAGATGTGAAGGGTTATCGGTGGCTGGTTCTTAACTGCATTATCAAACTGCAAAAAATGGAAACTTGTAGAGACAGTTATATGAAGTTTCTACATAGGGTTGAATCTCATCTATGTGTAAAATAATTCTTATGAATTGGAATGAAAGCTATTAGAACTGGCAGGCTAACAAAATATACAGAGGGATTTTCATTTGCAACAGTAATGTACCAATGTTACACAATGCACAACACCACTATATCACGAAAGACTGAGAAAAACAAGTGATTCCACTGGAAAAAATACACATTTTGTAATTTGATTAAGCTACTGCAATTACCACACCAACTTCAGTAAAAATATTTCACTGAATACTAAGTCTTATTTAAGATCTGGCACTTATGGCTGCATTCTATCCCTTCACACACTGCTAATAGCATTAGTTCTACATCAACGTGGAGCAGGATACCCGCTACTAAAAAGGGTATTTTCTCAGAATTTAGCTGGAAGAGTATCTGGGGATTCAGACTGGTCTTACAAGATTTAACAAAAACATATTATATATGCTATCATTGCTACACTTCGGGCGCAAATGAGAAAATAAAAGTTTCTAATAGTAACCAGAGGAGAACATACCCATTTTTAAATTTAGAAATCACCATCACAGGACCAAAGGACTCTTCCTGGGCAATATACATATGGTCTTCAACATCTGTGAATACAGTCGGTTCCATGAAGAAACCTAAACAGAGGACAGAGCATCATTCGAGCATGGTGAAAATACTTTGTGGTTTGCATTGTCCAGGCCATCTCCTTTCCACAGCTACACTGAGACTTGACACAGGAAATATCAAGATTGAAATTAATGAAGCATGAACGGAAATGCAGGTGCATAAACACCACAGAATCAGCAAGAAAAAAGGGTAAAAGAATGGCCTGTATTGATCAGAAAACCAGCATGTGCTGTTCCTTGCCAGGCCAGAAGGTCTGCGTGCCACAGCCCCGCCGACTCCTCAGGGCAAGACCCTGTGCTCTGACAGCTGGAAGACAAGGTCACAGAAGCCACTGTTTTTCTTGTTACCCAACAAGAAGATAGACTGTAGTCATAAAGATTGGTATATTCCAAACAAGGGAAAACATGCAGTGGGCAGTAACTTTGGCTGAGATTTATGGATGCTGAAGTAAAGAAAATTCTGAGGTAAAGAATTGCCTCATAATGACTGTTCATTTCTGAAGGGTGTCCAAAAGCTAGCTCATTGTTGCCAATCAAGTTATACACGAGCAATCTTGGTCACCTACATCGCGGTGAGTAAGTGTGTTCAGTGCGAGTGGGTAAAATCAATGTCAAAGATTTTACATAAATGCCACCCTCTTCCATAAGATCTCCTATTTAGTTTTGTTACACCGATTTCATATAGTCATAAATCTCTACTTTCATTTTATTTAGGAATGTAATCATCATGTTTTGAAACTCTGATGCAAATGTTTCTCCTTCATTATTGACAAAGGACAGATGTCCATGAGAAAATGTTGCTTTCATGCCTGCCCACTGAACATAGCATACATATCATCTATATGGCAAAAAAGGCTTTTGATAATAATAACCTTATGCAAACTCTGCTACTAGTTTCCTCAGCTTTAGTGTTAGTTTGATCTAAATTGATACAGTTATACTTACGGCTCTTGATAGTTCAAGGGTGTTGCAAAAAAGGCCTGAATGCCTCACAAACAACAGGAATAAATGAGCAAAAGATTCCCATACAGACTAGATTCTGATTCAGTTTTGTATATTATGCTTCAATTGCACAGCTTCTCTTAAAATGAGACTTGAAAGCCCTGTTCTCAAGTGCTATCTTGGGCTTACTGCTCCCGTGGTAGTGCTGCTTCACATAATGCAGCAGAGACAATCATGATGGCTTTTGTTTAGAGTGTAAAAGTTCCAAACGCGTCTGAACAGTATTTTACCTGGTCTATGTACTTGTCTTCCTCCGTGCACTAGAGTGGCTCCTTCTTTTACTCCGGTTTCACAATACTGCAGCAGCTTTTCCAAATGTGCCTTGTGATTTTGTGGACCGTGATCTGTAGATCTATCAAGTGGGTCACCAATTTTCATCTTTTTTATTTCTTCCACCTAAGGGTTACCCAATTAAAATGAAGTTACATAATGTAGCAAATAGTTGTTAAAGTCACTAGTGATATGGGATGCTTAACTTTTTGTGCTATGAAGTTAGGCTCTAAGAAGGGCTGGATTCTTAAAAGGTGGAATGCTCATCCTTTTCTAAAATTAGGCTTTGTCTTATGTTTGATAATCTCTGGTTACTTCTGAAAGTTTTTAATCCTGTTTTCATGTATCCATTCTCTTCTGATATTAAGACAGACATGTAAAATGTTAGCTTTTACTAGTGGTAAATGGGTTATGACAGTGATCTTCTATTCTTGAGCTAAATAAAGGAATTCTCCAGTGGTACAGTGTGGTGACTATTGGATTTTTAATCACGACTTTTGTATTATTCTAGGTACACCTCCAATAGGCCTTTTTTTAAACTTCACAGCAGCCTTCAATCACATTGACTTAAGTTTAGTGATTTTTTAAATCTTACTTTCCTAGTCAAATACAAAATATCACTGAAGGTACAATATCTATTTCAATGTCACTTAACTGTGCATTACTGACAAAAATAGCTCCCTTCAGTGCCTTCCTGTTAACCCTGTAAGAGGCTCCCAAGAAGCAGCATTGCCTATCATAAGCAGTAACAAGAAATTAAGCAACTGAAAATAAGAAGAAATGCAAGCGTCTATAAAAATAGCGGATCTTTGTGCCATAGCGAAGTATGTTTCAACTTTATTCCTTAAATACCTTACCACTTTTCTAACAAATTCATCATGGATTGATTCTTCCACAAACAGCCTGCCAGCTGCAATGCAGTTTTCTCCTTTGTTGAAATACACTGCTCCCATACCCTGATCAGGGGGAAAAAAAACATTGATATTTGTATGCATCCTTTTCAGTTCAGTTTCCTTTTCATTCTGTTCCCTTGGGTTGCATTCAGTGTTTGTGACCCTCAAATCATAATGCTTTACATAAAAGGACATCATCAATGCAACAAACAGGCTAATCTTATAACTGGCAAACAAACTTCCATGGAGCCAAATAGCTCAGGATGAACCCATTATCAGTACTCTTGCCATTTCCATCAGCATTCCACAGAAACACCTGCTGCGGCATCACAGAGAAGAGGGCTGGCAGCATGACCAGTGAATATAAAACTGTGCTAATCCACTGAGCAATGCTGCTTGTGTGTGTTGGAAGTTGCATGTAACCAAACAGAACATTATCTAACTCTAATCTGCAGAGAACCTCCTGTTTCAAGAGTGTGGATTCAGACCCCATGCAGTTTGTTCCTTTTTTTACTTATCAAGAACTAACACCTGCCATTGTTTTTCCAGGAAGGTGGGGAAAGGAAGAACAGGACAAATAAAATTTCTAAAAAGTAGTTTTCTGGCAGCTGTAAAAGCCTGGGGTCCTGGCATTAGCAGGTATGAGGGGGTTCGTGCGCTAATATCAAGAAAGCATTTTTTCCACAACCATTTAAAGCTATCAATGTCAGGTATAGCTCAGGCCAACCTCTGCATCGCCCTGTCAATTCTACAGCTGAGAATAGGAGTAGGGCCAAACAGTGCACTGACTGCAGAGTTTCAGCTTTTATTATTCTCTCAGTCCTGCCAAAAGACACTCCAAAAACGGAGAGAGTGTATAATTAGCTTCTTCCTGGTAGCAGTACCTGCTTATGCTGGTTTAGAGAATTCATAGAATTAGCACTTTGGGTAAGTACAGTGTGGAAGACGTATTTGCTTCTTAACGAGTAAACTGCATCTGCTGTCATTTTGATGAATCAGATTACCTGAGCAGGAAATAAGCTCACTAAACCCACTGAATTTCTCGTTTGCACATCTTATTTATGAACTGTAAATACATTATGCTTACGGGGAAAGTGGACTACGATGACTGATGGTGAATTAATAACTATATGGCAGCTCACTGTGGGAGCTCACTGTGTATTTTAACTCACTTTCAGGCTTTTATTTTTTAAGCACTCTTTTTTTTAGTATCAGATTTTGGCAAATAAATTTTATGATGTTAACTTGGCTAGTGAAAATACTTTCCAGCATTTTCTAATGTATATTTCATGTAGTACTGATCCCTGCCTTTTTGGTGCAGCATGAACAGTTGAATTGTGCTGGCATAAAGAAACATCCTGTAGAAAAAGAGGGTGTTTTCTAACAGGTCGCATGATTTTTCATGCAAGGGCTCCCTACTGCAGTTTTTGGCAAGTCAAGAAGAATTTTGCAATACTGTGAGGATGTATCACAAAGTCTTTAAATATATTTTACTTCCAAGTAACATTACCATTTTTACAGCTCTGTCAAGTTCACAGTCACTGAATATGATCAATGGGGATTTACCACCAAGTTCAAGAGAAACTTTCTTCAGATTAGTGGCTGCACTGCAAAAAAATATAAATAATCATATAAAAGAAACTTTTAGATAGTTTATTTCAGTATTTCCTTTGAATTATAACTAGTGAAAATGTATAAACCTCTATTTTCCTATAGTGACTTACAATTCTACATAAATGTAAAAAACCCATATGTAATTTTGCTGTTCTATTACTGCTTCATGCACAATATAGCTAATAAAATACTTCAGAGCTAGATTAAGCAGTGCTTATTTCTGAATCTTTTGCTGAGAGTACCTCTTCATGATCTGTTTGCCAGTTGGTGTTGAACCAGTGAATCCAACTTTGCGAACATCTGGATGTTCAGACAGGTGCTGTCCCACTAAGCCACCTGCGGGGAGGAAAACAGTGTAACTTGACCGTACATCGGCAATTTTTACTACTCCCACAGCAGCACTGTAACCAGGAAGAGCTGACAAGATGTCAGTCAAGTACAATAACACATCCTTATTTATATGTACAGCTTTATTCTTCATATGACTATGAAGAATTTAGTATTAGTTAACTTGGATCGCGTTAGTGTCTGCAAATTCTCCCATCTGCCTGGACTAAAGAACTTCCTTCCTAATATTCCACTGTAGGTGGAATAATCTAATTTGTAACAGAGCCTGCCTCATTGTCCTGGTTTCGGCTAGGATATAGTTAATTTTCTTCTTAGCAGCTGGTGCAGTGCTGTGTTTTGGATTTGTTGTGAGAACAATGCTGATATTTTTAGTTGTTGCTAAGTAATACTTATACTAAGTCAAGGACTTTTCAGTTTCTCAGGCCCTGCCAGTGAGAGGGCTGGAGGGGCACAAGAAATTGGAAGGGGACACAGCCAGGACAGCTGACCCCAACTAGCCAACGGGACATCCCATGCCACAGAACATCATGCTGAGTATATAAAGCTGGGGGAAGAAGAAGGAAGGAAGGATGTTCGGATTGATGGTGTTTATCTTCCCAAGTAACTGTTATGTGTGATGGAGCCCGGCTTTCCTGAAGATGGCTGAACACCTGCCTGCCCATGGGAAGCAGTGAATGAATTCCTTGCTTTGCTTTGCTTGGAAGAACAGCTTTTGCTTTACCCATTAAACTGTCTTTATCTCAACCCACAAGTTTTCTCGCTTTTACCCTTCTGATTCTCTCCCTCATCCCACCAGAGGGGACTGGGCAAGCGACTGCGTGGTGCTTAGCTGCCAGCCAGGGTTACACCATGACACCCATACAGCCACTTTGTTGCTTTTCTTCATTAGGGAAAAGAGGAAAATGGTGACATCAGGTAACATGCTGTGGACCGTCACTTACCTATAGTGACCAATACACATCTTACCAGCTTGCTCCAAGTCTCACAGCCACATTTAAATATTTCCAATGGATGGTAAGATTAGGAGAAAAATAAAGTTTTACAATCAAGTGAAACATGTTTCTCTGTAATACATCCTTTTTCAGAGTGTTCATACTGTTTGTGTGAACTTGTGAAGGGTGTAGGCTGACAGCTCCTACCAGCTAGAGCCAGGTGACATACAGATTTTTCCAATTGTGTTCTGGAAATACATGAAATCGCTGTATGATACAGATGCAGGCCTACTACCAATGAAGATACGTGCACTTATGTAATAGGTCTTCAAAAAGATAAAACACTAGTTCACCAGTTTTAGCATGACCTACTCTTCCCAGAAAAATGATTAGTTGAAGTTTTACCTGAACCAGGCAGAATATTTATAACACCCTTAGGAAATCCAGCTTTAGCTGAGAGTTCTGCAAACTTCAAGGAAGTCAGAGGAGTGACCTAAGTAGAAACATACATATTAGGTCTCCTGTTTTAATTAAATGTATGATGATATCTTTTACATTCAATACATCTTAATTTTGATACAATATTCATCTTCTGGCTCAGAGTATCAACAAATTAAAAATTATCGCTTCTTGTGGAAAAGAACTCATTCTTGAAAATGAGAGTAGCATCAGAGCAGAATGAAGGACAATCAGTACCCTGTATCACCATGGCAATTTGTATTATTATACATGCACTTTAAAACAATGACATGGTCATCCTATGGGTACATATGACAGGTCAAACCTACGGGTGAAATTTGCCAGGTTGCCTGAATTATTTTGCCTGAACAAAGAGTGAAGGACCTGAGACATCTGTACATTCCCTGTTGGTTTTACCTGAGCTGGCTTGAGTACGAGTGTGTTGCCTGCAGCCAAGCATGCTGCGCTCTTCCATGCAAGCATCATCAGCGGGTAATTCCAAGGGATAACAATTGCACAGACACTTACGGTAGGGAAAAAGAGGAAAAGATTACATTTTTTTATTAGAGCTTTTGAATGGCTTTCCTGTATGTCAAGGCTGACACTAAGAAGATAAAAGTGATACTTACCCTATTGGCTCTTTCTTGGTGAACGTTAGATTATGGTTTGGCCGAGCCTGGTTAATTGGAATTGTAGCACCCTAGAAGGCAGAGGAGGGACAAATCTTGGTACTGTTTAATCATTTTTATTACAAATATATTTGCCATATAAGAATGTTTTGGAAAGCCACAGAGTAGGCTTCAAAACCAGAAGCATTTTTGCATCAGTGAAAGGGGCAGGGATGTTTCTACTGTATGATTTCCTACTATAGATACTGTAGTCAACTCCCAATTTTCATTGGAATGAAATAAAAGCATAGATAACAGAAGGATGGAAGAAAATATAATGAGGGTGTGAGGGATGAAAAAGAGCTGAATGATATTTTTGACTGTCGATCTGAAAGATACTTGAGGAAATGCTATTGAACCTGTGCCACCAAGCGAACTCACCAGCTTTGGTCGGAATCTAACACAGAACATGAGTCTCTGCACTTACTCACGTGATGACCACAACGACATTCTGCTCCACGAATAATCAAGAGCTGACTAAGCATGCATATCCACTGTGACACCTCAAGTGACTTCTTAGATATTTAGTCGTATTCTAAATCCATATTCTCCAACTGGAAGCAGACTGTGTCCTTTTGTATTGTCAGGGAGACCCATTTTAGGTAAAATTCTACTTTTGCTTTATTTTTTGATTCTTTGATTACTTTTGCTAACACTGCTTTTTGACACTGTGTCAACAACAACAAAAGGTCTAGAGAAGCACTGCCACTGATTATTACCTTTACATATTCACTTGCCTGAATTTTGTCACACCACCCAGCGAAGTATCTGAATGTTTGCACAGACATTCCAACATGGGTCTTCAAAGCTAAAGTGTAGACAGCTCCTGAGTCAATAGACTCTATTGTTGCTAACTCTTCTTGATGTTCTTCCATCAGGTCTGCAAGTCTTTAATAAAAACATTACAAATCCACATCAAAGAGAAGTGACATCTAACCATTGACAGCCTACAATGCTATTTGGTATGGCAAAGAATAGTAACTAAAATAGCATTCCCACTGAATTTGGAGGTGGAGCACTGGAGACACTGCTCATTAATATCAGTAAAAGCTTGAACAATTGCCTGTTAAATCTGCAAATGTTTTCACATTGGCTGTGGTAGACACTGGATGAAGACATGAACTGTGAAAGCTTACCTGACTATTCAGTTATGGTTTTGTAAATAAAATAGTAACTAGAAAAGATGTACTCCTGTTGTAATACAATGAGCCAATTATAGAAAATCAGACTAGTAAGTTAGAAAGCAAATACACAACAACATAAGAAGTGTCAAGTAATCAAAAGTACCAAGAAGGAGTACTCATGATCCTAACGTAAGATGTGAGAAACCTAGTTTCATAACGCTGTTTTGTATTGCCTGAACTTGGACTAAAATGTTAGATGCTTCAAAGGCACTCAGATGTCCAAAGATAGAGCTCCTAAGCTGTAAATGCAGATTGAATTTTATATGCCTTGGTACCTTTGAAAATGTGGCCCATGGTCTCCTTGGGCCTCAAGTTCTCCATCTGTTATTTATGAAGCAACACAGTGAGTTAAGTAAGACTGTGGTAAATATTATGTTAATAGTAGCTATCAGAGTGTCTGAATAATGGAGCTGCACAGGCAGGTACCTATACTTATGAGAAGCTCTTGTAATTTTAGTGGTCACCTGCTCAGACAGAGAGGTCTGCATGAATTAATTTTTACGTTCAATCTTTGATCTCTCACATGGCAGTGGAACAGATGCATCAATGTTTTTTCTTAAGCTTCCATCTGTGCCTTAGTACTCTGACATATAATCAATGCTCCCATGTGATTTTAAGAGCTTAACCAAGTGCATTTTAGATCCTATTGAGTATTCAAAACTGGGTGTGAAACTTATTTGTCCATTATGTAAATTCTGCCCGTTTAAAGCATTTGCAGGGATGTGGAAAAATGCTCTTTAATATCCATTTTAACTGTATCTTGGAGACCCAGCTACAGGTCATTGGCAGTAATGTCTAAAAGAATGGATATGGCATGTCAGGGACAAAGGAGAAGGACCTAGCTAATCGCAAAATCACAGAGCGGTCAGGGTTGGAAGGGATCTTTGGAGATCATCTAGTCCAACCCTCTGCTAAAGCACGTTCTCCTAGAGCAGGTTGCGCAGAGTCATGTCCAGGCAGGTTTTGAATGTCTCCAGAGAATAACGCATGCTAAATATCTTCTATTAATGACTCCTTAAGACAAAGTAGCAGAGCTAGGGGCTTTAATGGTACAAACCTTCTCTTTGTTCCAGCGCTCAAAATCTCTGGTTTGAACCGAGGCCAGAGAAAACGGGGCCTTGTTTGAATTAAGGTGAACCAGAGAGGGCCTTTATTTATACTGGGAGTGGTCTGCAACATAAACACTCCGGTATAACTATCCTAAAGAACCAGTCACCTAAGCAGAGAAGAGTGTAATCCAGGAATAATCTATGGAGTGTAGGGCAGTTACATTTTCCATATGTTTCCATACATTTTCCAACACAGTTACACTTGCAAATCTTGCAAGTCTAAACCACAGAGCAGTAGTTCTAAGACCTTAAAAGTTTCTCTTCAGGACAGAGTTAACTTGGGCTCTCAAGCAATCCTAATACAAATTAAAGCCAAGTTTGTACATGCTTTGAATCTGTGCATACTTGCAACAAATTTAAATGATCAACTGTTTTTAATTTTAATGAGTTCTGACTTGCCTGTTTTCTGTTATGATGACTACTCAACCCTTTTAGAGTCCTGAAGGCCTTTTTCCAAGGCCTGGTCACATACTTTATGAGACAAACATAATTTTCAGGTTTGCTTTCATTCTCTTTCACTAAGATGCCTGCAATGTCTTGTAAAACGTGGCATTTTTTAATTTTTTTTTTTTAATTACACCTACTTGGTTCATAAGGATATGGTGTTCTGGTTAGGTTTTCCTCAAATTCTTTGTTTCCATTCATAAATAATAATTTAAAAAATGGTGTCAGTGAGAGATCACAAGTTTCCTCTCTGCTACAAGAAATGTTAGCCAGCCAAGACCTGAGGTTGGTACACTGAAGTAAATCAGGGGATGAAAAGATGGGTAGTCTGGTTCCTCTGACAGAGGGACTATGAATATCCACCAAATTGAGAAACCGTACACAACAATGTTGCAGAGGAACAAGCCCATGAGATTTAAGAAAAGGAAACAAACACAAGCTGCCCTTCACATACCTGTACATGAGTCGCCCTCTTTCCCTTGCATTCATTCTTCCCCATTCACCATTTTCAAATGCCTCCTTTGCTGCTGCCACGGCCTTGTCAACATCAGCCAATGAAGCAGAAGACACACTGGCTATTATCTGTCCAAAGGTAGCATTGTGTTAGCTCCAGCTGAAAGGCTGGGATGCAGGATGTTACTCTTTCCTCCTAAAGTTCTCGACTGGGTATAAGCAAATACTTAATATCCTCAACCCCAGCAGTTGCCATGGGTGAGTCAGGCTGCAAAGAGTTCAGACACGACTGAGGTGGCAGAATTTGGAGGACACTGGAGGGCCTCAGATTCCTAGATCTTTCTTCTTCTTCACAGCAAGGTGCATTGTCCCACTGGATTTCACCTTCTCTTTCCACATTCTTTACTGTGAGGGTGGCAAGGCACTGGAACAGGTTTCCCAGAGAAGCTGTGGATGCCCCATCCCTGGAAACATTCAAGGCCAGGTTGGATGGGGCTTGGAGCAACCTGGTCTAGTGGAAGGTGTCCCTGCCCGTGGCAGGGGGTTGGAACTAGGTGATCTGTGAGGTCCCTTCCAACCCAAACCATTCTACAATTCTATGATTCTATGACATGTAAAATCAATGTGGTATTACAAAAGTTGGAAGTCTTTATATGTGGTATTATGATCTAAACCTGCTAAAATGACTCCCGTACGCTCCATTTCTTAAGAATGGAGCTGCTGTTACCGTAAACCACCATATACACACGTATTTTATGATGATTGTGTTCTATAGATACACACACTGTAAATACTAATACAGAATTGTTATAACTTTTATTCTATTCTGTAATGAGTTTCAGGAAAAGCAGCAGTCTGACTTCTGATGATAGTGAAATATGTGGCATTTCAGCAGAATTTATTTACTCCAGAATTAAATGACAATTACAGGGACATCAGAATCACCCCTCTTATTCATAATTCATAGTTATGAGTTGCTCTAAAGATTCAGTAGTTCAGAACTGAAGTGCAATTGTATGTATTTTCCTACTGGACAGTCATTTTTCTTACAGGGAATTTAAAGGGATATTTTAAAGTCATACTTGCCCTAAGACATCAGATTTGTAAAAAAAAGTAAAATAAAACCTGAAGTTGACAACTGACACGAAATAGATACAATATCCTAAAAGAAATACTTCTTTAGCATCTAAACTTCAGCAATTTTTGTTTGCAAAACTAAAAAAGAATGAAATCGAAGTAAAGCATACAGGTGGGTATGGAAAATGACATAATAGTTGAAGTGGAAGTAGATTATTTTTGCTGTGCATCTTGACTGAAATGGAAAAACTACAGAATATGCAAACTGGTAAGTAAATTGAAACTTCACATTATTTCTAGGTGCTGTTTAACGTGTACTGTATGGGTTTGAAATTAGCAATATTCAGTTCATGTTTTGGATTTTTTAATAGGCAAGGAAATTGAAATAAACTGGTATTGATCATATTTAGAAATTACTTACTGATCCATCTGCTGGATTTATAGTGTCATATGTTTTCCCGTCATCAGCATTTACAAATCGCCCATTTATGAAACACTGGTATGGCATATTCACAGTCATGTTGTTCATATTTTTTGAAACCTAAGAGTGAAATAACAAATTTCTTTACATTTTTAATAACAAAGATTTTAATGTATCTTAACAAGCTTTTGATATCTGCAGCCAACATCCAGATGCATTTTCAGATGTATATATGGCTGTTAAGAGTGGACAGAAGAGTAAAATGAAATGGAAATCTTATTCTCCCTGAATGCCAATGACCATATTCTGAGATAGTTAAGCAGATTTCTGTACTTTTTACCATTGGATCTCTATGTTCAAACCAATACTAAACCCTGGTTAAGGCTGGCTTTAGTGGACTTCAATCAAATACATAATTCCCAAATTCAAAAGATCCTGACTTGCTTAATGACTTAAAAAAACCTGAATCTTCCTTTCACACAGTTTTTTTTGAACAGATTCTTTGGAGAAAAATCTAGCACTGCTTGCCTCTGGAAAGCAGACGGTCCAGAACCATTCTGACTGAAGCATACTGGCAGGGTGAGCTACTCTACCGCATATTCTAGCTCTGCTGGTTTCTGGAACACTGTAAATGACATTATATATCCTTCCCTCCCAAATGCAAATATATAAAAGTTGAAAAAAGAGTTACAAAGAAGAGTTTGTATGACTAAATATTTGTTCGCTTTTCCTACTCCATCAAGCAGTCTAATAAAATGCATTGTCTGCCCTCCCCCCAAGCCCAAGGAAGACTAAGCAATAAAGGCAAAATAAAAGGTCTTACATAATCAATGACTAACTCCTCTTCTTTGTCTTCTCCTCTGAATTTTCTGACAGCCATTTGAATAAAGTCTGCAAATTTAGTGGCCATATACACATCTTCATTCTGCAGCTGAAGTTCACTGTATTTCTGTTTAATCTCTTCTAGCATTCTAAAGATTTTGCAGAAAGAATAAGTTTAATTACAAATGAAAGAATTCTTCAGATAATTCATTAAAAGGTCAAGAGGGACCAAAACTGGGCACCAGTTTGTGTGCATGAAAATGTGTGTGTGTTTCCCTGACAACAATGGCACAAAAGTTGTGCATTTTACTGAAATCTGTTGGTTTTATTGTGGGTGTTAAGGAAAAGAAAACGTCAGTTCTGAAATACTCTTAGGTAAACTTTTGGAAATAAATTACAAATAGAATATATCAACTGATTAAATAGTGTATGGGACTACTCTAACCAATACATGGAGGACATTCAGAGCTCTACAAGACTGGTAAGTAATAAGGGCAATAATAAGTTTGGTTTTAAAAAAAAATAATAAAATGCTGGTTTTGTACTATGGCCTGGAATATCCGAGTTGCAAAAAGAAGGTAACATAACGCAGGATGAACTCGGTGCACTTTTAAGCATGGGCTCAATTCCTTCTGTGAAAGGCTCCTCTTTTCGCTCTGGGGAATTCTTTGCTCAGCTTCCCAATCAGCCTCCTGGTCTTGAGATTACCTGTCACTGCATGCTGACAAGTTTGAGTATGACCATGCTCCCCCGTGTGGCTGATGTTCCTGAAGTTAAGGGGAATTTTCCTTCAGTACAAAGAGCAAGATTACATCAGAACTTCTAATTTTGGGAGCAGCAACGTACTACATTTTCAAAGGTAGAAAAGGGAATAGTCAGAGTACTGGAAAACACAGGTGGATTTTTTTTTTTAACACTACTTGATTGACTCTGATTTAGAAGCACCATGACAACTTTGTTTCCATTAACTTTGCCTTCAAACTTTTATTATTTTGAGGGTTTTTTTACCTGACAACATGCATAGACGATGCTCCAGATTTGAAGAAGTCTGTGGAATCCTCAATTACAGCAACGTTGCTCAAAATACCTTTCCAAATAGCCTAATAATACATAAATATAACAGAGGCAATAATGAATAATCCCCTACAAGAACTATTTATGAAACTGTATTTTCTGTGGTATCTGTGCCTACCACATAGTATTTCAAAGGATTCTAGAACTGTCTAGACATAATGTTGGTCAATAAATTCTTCAGCATAATTATAAAGATATATTATTTTGTCCATGCTAATTTCACCTAATAAGGCAAGAAACCTGAATGGTACAATGCTAATGATTTTCAGGCCCATTTTTAAAATATCTTTTTCCTCCAAACAATTACTTTCCCCTGAATTATGAAATAATATCACCAGCAGAGGCAAGGACAGCCTGGAGCACTTTGTGACTGGATTGATGGCATTTCTGGCACCTGGGCAGAGCTGAGGAGTAGTTTAAGCCGCACACATGACATGAAGATTTCCACTAATATGAATAGTGAAATAACTGGTAATTAGGTTTCAGAGTTAGCAGGTAGTGTTATGAACTAAGAGTTTGTATTTCTTTTTGCTGTTGTCTCAGTCAGTCAATAGCTCCAGGCAGCATTTAGTTTGCTGGCAAGCAGGTTCAAGGTAATCTTGAAGCAGCAGTTCAAAACATCAGTGCATCAGGCTGCCTGGCTTGTACCAAAAGCCATTGACCCTGCAGCAAGAGTTAGCAGAAGGGAACACATCTGTCATTCGTTGGCTCTGGCACAAAACTCTAATGATAAATGTGGTTTTCAGCTAAGCCCCTGACATCCTCTGCAGGAAGGATTACAGGAGAGGGCAGCAAAGTGCCTCTCCAGCTGTGAGAGGCTTTCTGCTCCAGCTGCCCCATCCCACATCCCTCTGCCAGCTAGCCCCTTGTGTGTGGCTGTGCTAGAAGACAGACAGCACACGCAGGTACAGCTAGAAAACTGCTGCTTTTCTCTTTAAGACTGCTGTTCTAAAGACTCCCTGGAGCTTCTCCAACAGGACCACTCTGAGTACATCCTAGTAACACCACAGTGAAGGAAAGATTTCAGAACTGTTCAAGTCTGTCAGTGTTGAAAATCTCACTGTTGCGAGGTGAAGGTCCATTTGCTTTTCCTCACTCCCACCTTCATCATTCATAGGTATTTACCATAACTAACCCTACAATCACGGTCTTTGTATCACTTGTATCTGAAAGAAAACTTTCCTCTAAAGTGACATGTAAGTACTCCAGTGAATTCCCAATTCTGCCTGAATAACATCAATAACTAAAAACTAAACCCCATATTCTTTGAGTAGTTTTTATTAAAAAACAGTTTGCATGGCTAAATATCAGATATGCCTTGCCTATTACAAAAAATGTGTAATGCTTTCGTCTGAAGTAGTATCTTACTAAAGCAGTTTATTACCCTAATATCTTCTGCCATCTTTTTCTCATCTTCCGTAAGTTCCAGGGTAGTTGTTTCATCAGCAGAGAAGTATTTAGATGCAGGGATCATTTTCCCATCCTCAAACTGCAGATTTCTCACTAGTACCTGCAAAACAAGACGATATGATTTTAAATTATCTGGGAGGTAATACAGCCTTGTATGAAGAGGTTTTAGGCATTAATATGGTTATTGAAATAGTAAAATAAATGGCTGGCAGGAAAACTGCTATGATGCAGGTAATTTAACACTCCTACCTTTCAGATTCTCTCCTAGTATTTGTACATTCTAAGCCACACTGGAAATAAATATGGATTGAGTGAGAAGTAAAACATGAATGTCTTTTCTATAGCATGGCAAAGGATTAATAAACTCCAAGCAAATTAGCTGTCTGTCATTAGCAGCTGGATTTGTATAGCCTGAAAATTCCCACTACTTGCATTTCTGGCTAGAGTTATTCCATCCATGCTCATGTTTGCCAGGATGAGCACTTACCATTTTCCCATCATTACCAAAAACGACTAGACCATTCTTGGTTACAAGTCCAGGTCTTGAAGCACCTTTTATTGCCAGCTCATGTCCAGCAGGCACTGAAGCGTCAAGTAATGATGACCCGTAAAAAGTAACCACCTATAAAAAAAGGTAATTAGAAGTGCACAGATTCTAAACATGCTCTAAAATTCTAATAATGAAATTATGCTTTAATTACATTAAAGCTTCAATGTAAAACAAATAAAATATAAATTCCTACACAATGAAAACATGTTAAAAGAATATTTCTGTACCTTTACAACCCAAAACATGTACAACTTTGCAGACTGCCTAATCTGCAAAGCCGCTTAGCTGTAACAATGCGCGTGCTGGAACCAGTGCAGAAAGAAGCAGCTTTTGTCAGTGCATGCCCTGAGTGAAAGACCAGCAGAAGCCTGACTGTGACTAGCGGAGTCTGGCTCTGCTCCCAGGCTGGCAGTGCTGAACACTGCCTCTCTCCTGGGCTCTCCTGTTCTTTCTGGGCTCTCAAACCAGCAACAGTTCCTAGACATTAGGGCAGAACCAGACTTTTAGAGCAGCCTACCAGCAGATCATTAATAGGTAAGTAACAAAATCTGGACATCACAGCCAGGAAAGATAATGTGATTTTTAAACTGTGTGCAACTACAATGTGGATCAAATGTATAGTACTTCTAATACACTGAAAGGAAGTAGTTGGTCTTGGATAATATGAGATGTATTTATTTCTGCAAATGATCTAGGCCCAAGTCTCTTTAAAATAAAACCTTCTTTGTTATTTCAGTAGCTCACAGTGTTTCATTTTCCTGTTAACACTGTGATGTTGCCCACTGTACAGCATGGGTTGCATTGTACTGTAATGCATGCATACTTCCAAGAATGACTGGCAGTCTGGTTCTACCCTTCTTACTTACTGCTTTATACTATGCCTAATTTATTTTCAGATACTGCTTTTCTCTTTCTTTGAATTAAATGGATCTATCATTTAAAAAAAAATCTTAACTACTCTGTTCCGTACATTTAAGGTGCTTGTTCTAGATATAGACCAAACATACAGTCATTAGATGAGAGCTGCTCCAATGTAACTCCCATTTGTATTCACCTGTATGCAGACACCTTTAGTTTTATAATAAAAAAGGTCAAAAAGAGGATATAGAAAAGAAGAATATTCTGGTTTTCAGAGCATACCTGGCCATCTATCATTGCCCATGCTCCAGGCACTTTATCATGCCCTCGAATCCAATTGTGCAAAGCTGCTGCAGGTTGGTCCCAGGAGATCTAGGAAATCAAGACATGCCAGCTAATTCTCTGTTTAGGTATAGGTCAACCTAATAATGTTTTCCTATATAAGAATTATAAATTCTCCCTTCTCTTTCAACTGCTGATTTATTTAATACAGAAAAGGTCTGGTCTAATAAAGGAAGATCAGTGATCTGCAGATGGCTAAGATCAAAGACCTATCAAGTGGGATGCTCTTAGCACTTCCATATTCTATGCAGTCTGTATCTTTTCACAGATTCTCCTTTTCACATTAATATAATGAAAATGTAACTTTCTACTAGGTATTCATTCACAAATAATTAATATTATGACTAAAAATTTAATAAGCATAGTATAAATATAAGGAAGTGTATGCGTATGTCTGGGGTATCATCTTCTGCTGAAATTCACCTATTCACCACTTGGATCCTAAGTTCTTTAAGAAATCTACAAACTTTTATTAAAATACTTTCTAATCATTTACTAAGTCTTTACAAATTGTTTCATAAATGGAGTCCCTACTACAACTTGCAATTCCTGCAAGACTTTGACGAAAAAGGAAATAATGTTTTAAGAATATCATGTATATTTCATAGGTAACACCAGTGAAAAAGTATTCCTTTATCTTTGCAATATTGTGAGTGTATGTACAAAATTAATTAAAGTATCAAAATAGCTAGCAAATAACAAAACTCAGTTATCCAGCACCCCTCTTAGTTTAAGCACAAAGAATATTTAGAAGCAAGTTATAAGTCAATGAAAACAGTTTTACAGCAAGGAGATTAAGCTAGTTCACTCCAAGGAAGCTCCTTATATATTACATTAAAGGGATGAATAAAAATATCCTTCTGCAACACTATTAGTTTCTAAGGTAAGTCAGGAATTAAAATAAGATAAAAAGCATCAACAAAATATTTCAGGTGGAAAGGACTACATTCACCATGGACAAGAGACTGAAATTTTTGGAACAATTTCTACTTTTTTTAAAAAAACTTTTTCTCTGGTCTAGAAAAGGAAAAAGAAGGTACTACAGGCAGCATTTACTATCACTTTATGGTGGCCTTCCCAATCACAAAGAAGATCCAGCTTAACAGAGTGGGGGTGTTTAAATCATCTTTTTATCTGTTGTTTGTTTATGTGACCTATAGTTTCTTTCCCTGGTGCCAACAAGAAACATGCAAACACTTGCTTCTCCTAACATCAGATCCTTTTCTGGGAGAGAATTTAGTATGGACTGTTGGTAAAGACAGACAGCTATCTTTGTTCAACGCTGTGTTTTAAAGTATGCTAACATATTAAGAATCCACTGAAGGTGCAGCTGCCATCTAGCTGTGTGTAGCTGATCCCAAGTAGGGCGCCAAGTCTGTAAATGTATGTAACTGCTGAAAGGCAATAGGAACTTGGGGCTCCTTTACATGCCTCCTCAGTAGTCCCAGGAATAAGAGGTAGAGAAACAACTGATTTAAAATTCATGTTAACTTCATATTACTATTGTAAACCGAGTTAATAACTTTTCTAGTGATAAGCACAAAACACAGTGTTATTTAACACTACCTCTGCATTTTCCTTTTTCTGGATCCCTTCATATGTTGCCCCTTCTTTAGGCTGAGGTATACGAGGGGCCTTACCATCAGCAATTAGATGTACAGCTTCCACCTAAGTGAAAAAGCAACAGATTTAATGTTAGTTTGGTTTGCCTTTCTCCCTCAGTTATACTTGTGAATGACAGCAAAAGACTTTCTGCCACAAGGAACTGGTTTATTTTTAAAACTCAGGACTTTCAGAATCTAGGGGACCAATGCTGCACTGTTTAACACATATATGTATGTTTAAACTTCTTTGACAAAAGAAATAGCCTCAAAAATCTGATGGGAGTACCTAGTCACCGAACACACAGCAGCTGCCTAAATTCTGCAGGACCAGAATGTGGCTCAGTATGATTGCATTCAACTCCTTCCTTTTTCTTTCTGCAAAAAGTTGTTTCTCTGCATTTAAATGAAGAAATAAAAAATTTCTCTAACGATCCATGCTGAGTATATTCTTACGCATTTTCTTTTCTTAATTTTAAAACAATACAAAAAAAGGACAAGCATACAAAATCCAAAGCAAATCCACCAGGGCTCTGAACTTAAAACACCTCACCCCCAATGTTCTGTTCTCTCTGGGCCTTTAAAAAATTCCACCTTGTAAAAACATTCAAGAAATCTGTGGAAAGAGCCATATTCCAAACAAACTCAACTTCTTGCCTTCTATGGAAACAGGATATGCTCTGCACACTACCAGCAACAAATATTCTGACACCACCTCCTCAGCTGTTGTGAAGTAGCACAACTCCACTGAAGTCTGGGATTTGGCTGAGCACCACAACTGCTGTGTTTCCAAATGCATGCATCTTGTCTATATTTCCTTTACTTTCAAACTTCATCAGATACTTTTCCTCTTAAAATGCTGATATATAGTACAGCTAAACATACCATAGCCTTTATTCCTTCTGGGAAGAGAAACTGGTTATACAGGTCATCCACAGTATCATTTTGGCCGACATCACATTCTCGCTGCAGAAGGATTGGTCCAGTATCCAAACCATCGTCAGCCCAAAAAATAGTAAATCCTGCTTTTTTATCTCCTTGGATTAAAGTCCTGGATATAAAAGAAGTCTTACAGTAAATACAAGCAGTATGAAACTAGTCAGGGATATCAACCCATCATTTAGTTTATGTAGATAGAAAAGAAAATCTTAACCATCTTTAATAGAAGTTTCATTGCTCATTTCATAGTCAGGAACCCACAGTTTTGATACTGTTGATGTGTGGCTTCCACAAAGTGATATAAGAAATACTGCAACTGAATCCAGGGTGTCTATCACAGTTCATTGTGATAATTATTTTGAAAGTATTATTAGTGGTAAGACGCACAGAGCAAAAGGTGTGCACTAGTTATGACATAACTTGAAAGATCTAGACAGCATGTTACTTAACAATTCACGGTTGTTTGCTGTAATTAGCTAAGCCTCACAACTTACCTGTAGGTTGGCAAGGGAAGTAGTTGTCACACAGCTGAAAGAGCTAAACTTGGAGTTGAAAATTATGAATAAGCAACTGTTTAAGGAAAAGTTATTAAGGGAATTTGTATCCAGCCAGATTCGCAGCTGTTATGCACGAACATTGTACTGCTTACAACCAACCTGTGCTGATTTACATCAGCTCAGGATCTGCCCTGAATCTGCAGGGAATTTCAGCCACTTATATTTTCCAGTCCGCCTCAGAATGATGGAAAATCAAACAGAAGTGTGCCTAAGAAAGCAGCCGGAAACTGAGAGCTGTATTTTTCCTCCATGCCGTTAACCATTTGTCTGCATGCAAACACCAATGCAATTTTCAGTAAGACATATCTCAGGTAAGTATTCCCCTGGCAGTCCATCTTCTAAGAGGATCATCTGAGGCCTGGCTTATAGACGTGAAAATTCATTATTAAATGTAAATACTGAAAACTACACTATTAAAAGGAGTAAAGCACACATTCGTGCAGAGCAAGGGACAAACTCCAAAAAACAGCTGGGGAAGTGAAAGCTTACAGAAGTTTAGCTAGCCCATATTGGACCTTTTACACATTTAAGCAGCATTTCTTCTGTTTTATATTACGTAAAAATTCCAAAAGAGCACCCTGGTGATAAGTGGATGTCAGCGTGGCACTGGAGAAGTAGAAGGCGAGTGGGCAAATGTCCCTGATGCTGAACAGGTGACAGGACCAGAACTGCTGTGTGACCCCTGATCTCCCTCTGCAGATGGCCGCTGATAACAAAGTGGCAGCAGCTGGAAGAGGCTGTAAAGGATGGAGTGGGGAACCCTGGGAGGCCCAAGGCTCTTGTTTGTGCCTGGTGCCTCTTTAGCCAGGCCTAACTCACAGGCTTTCTTGGTCACACTGGGGGGGGTGACAACACACAGGGTCTGATCAGCACCAGGGCTGTAGCCACAACACAAGAAAAAATCCATAATGAGAGCAAGGGGTGTGAGGGCAAAACATGAGAATAGCCAGCCAAGGCCAAATCCTAGCTTAGTTTCAAGGTCTTAGGACAACGGCCTTTACCTGAGAAGGGCAAGAGCCAATGCTTACAGAAGGAATACGCAAAACAGAGCAAGACTTAGTCATACACCGTTGGGATACATTCCTGTTTCTGGAAACCTTCACCTCAGGAATTTCCTGATAGAAAGTTTGTCTCTGCATCTTCCTGTGGAATAGATCTTGGAGGACTTGGAGAACTTTTCCTCCAAGAGACTTTCTAGAGGCTTCTAGGTGTGCAGTTCCACATTTTAATAAGGGAGTGCATTGAGTGAAAGTACCTCCTTTATTTAGTCAAATCCTACTACCTGATCTCTTTGCTGGCTGCCCCCTAAACTTTGATTAAGTATGAGCAATTGTTCCTTATTCACCTTCCTATGTCTTTCATGGCTTAATACGTTGCTAGCATATTTCCTTCCCAATGACCTCTTTTCCAATCTGAAGACTCCCAGGTTCATTTCCTGTTATGTGGAAGCTGTTCTATACCTTTGACCATCTTTCTTAGCCTTTTCTGAAGCATTTCTAGTTCCTTCATATTCTAACTGGTATGCAGACAGGATTACAAATGGTCTCTTTTTTGAGTAACAAAAATTAAAGTTTTATTACTGCTTACATATAGTCAGGATTTTTCCCCCTTCTGTGCATTATCTTATATTTTTTAACTTTGAATTTGACTTCTCCTTTTCATAATCTCATTTCACATTATCACTTTTACCCATTTGTGTAGAAAGTGTATTCTTTATTACATTGACATCAGAGTGACTGGTCTGAAGGTTCCTGGCTTTCTCTTTCAGCCCTGCCCCAAATCTGCAGAACCTTTGCTTGAAAGTCCCCTGGTCCTGAGAAGAGATTCTCATTAATTTATCAGTTTATCTAAAATCTCTTCTGCTCACAGTTCAGCTCAAGAGGATTGTTCTGACATTCCATACAAACAAGAGCTCTACGGTAGCAACATCTTAAGCTCCTCCATCCTGAATACCAATACATATTTCCTACTATGGTGTTCTCTTTGATAAGTACCTTTTTAAAATTAAACATATCACCCTACGTACCTCCCACCTTTAATGCATTTGGGGAAATTATTATTCAATGTTATGCCTTTAAAAATTGGTTCTTTATTTCTTTTCTAACTGCCTTACTCTCATTTTTCACCTGATTTGTCAGTTTATGCTACTTTTTATTTTACTCACTTGACACAACTACCACTTTTTGAAGGATTTCCTTAGACCTCTAATAGTCTCCTTTACTTCTCCATTTAAGTACTTCAGCTGAGCACTTTTTCTATTAAGGATTAAAAATAAGAAAACAAAACAAAATAGGCTTTTGCTTTGAATCTACAACACAGTGTCTTTAGATAATCACTATGCTGCCTGTAAGATTCTTTTAAAATTGTTTCTTCATATCTAGACAATTTCTTACTGAATTTAAAAACTGTGATAATGGCACTTCTGTTGTCACAAAAATGCTAGATCCCAGTCTACAGTGGTCATTATCGAAGTGAGTTCTTTCACAGTAACATTTTGAATCTAGCCTTGTGCATTGCTCAGGAGGACAGCAAGATAAGGTTTTATTCTGGTGGATCTTCTCTTACCCCTTCCCTTCTGTGAAATCTTGGGCTCTGCATCAAGCCCTGTTGTGATAGTCATCTAGTGTTTGTGGGGGATGAGCTACAAGGGCAGCGTCCTGCCTATGAAAACTCCAGGTTGTCGATTTGCCTACGTGAGTAAAATATATGGATGTACAGATCACATCACTGATCTGCCCAGAATAGCAGCTGCACTTGCATTGGAAATTATAATGAATCTTAGGTATGAAGAGCAGTTCATGAACCAAATACTCAGCTGCTTCAGAGAAGTTCCTTCTGAGCAGTTGCAGGTCAACAGAACCGTGCCAGCATTTACATGAGGAATGGGTAGAGACTAACATGCTAATGTGACATATGCATAGTTTTAATGCACAAAACTCACCAGTTAATTGCAGAAGCTCCTCGGTGGCGCGGTAGAATGGATGGATGATAAATAATCGAGCCATGTTTCGGACAGTCGATAACATCCATGGGGATGAACTGTGTACAGAACGGAAGGACGTTCAGCTCTGCTCCAACCGATTTGTAGGCTGCAACTACTTCCTGGATAGGTTTGCCTTTAGCTCTCCATCTGGGGAACTTGAAAACAGGAGTGCCGTCCTTCTCCGCTGCCAGTGCTGAGGGGCAAGAACAATATTTTTTAAAATTCACATTTTGTATTAGAAATTCAAACAGAAATCAGAAAGATAGTGCACGACAACTCAAGCAGATCATCAAGGTTATGATTAGAGTGCCCTTTGTTCTGTTCTGTATGCTGTTTAAAAACCTTTGGATGTATTTTACTAATTCTGTCTTTGATTCCCATCCTACACCTTACATCTTTCTCAACTTTAAGATCACTCTTATGACTTGGCTAATAAGTACCAATGAAAGCAGTAAAGAATTATGAATGTTATTGACTATTGAACAGTGATGCTTCATTTCTTGTCTAGTCATTACGCTTGCCTGCAAGTGGTTGGGTTTAGCAAAACTTAATTTTCCAATTCAGTAATTTGTATGTGAATATGACTACATACAACTAAGACTCACTCATGTCACATTTTGCCATGTGGTGCAAATAATTACAGATGCTAGTGGCCTTCAGTAATTTCTTCAAAATTTACTGATGCCTTCTGGATATACTTTCATTTATCTGTGAGACACACCGCTTCACCCAAAATTAGGCTCAAAGGCGAGAAAAAACAACTGCACTAATTGCAGAGAGGATTTTCAGGTGTTTGATAAATTCCATTGCGCAACTTAACAACTCATCACAGAGTAGGACAGTAGAGTCAAACTTGGCATCTGTTGAGCTGTATGTGTAATAGGAAGAAAAGGGAAAACAAGAAGAGGTGTAGAAAATTCACCTAAATTAATTTATATTTCTAAACACATTTTTGTACTTTCCTGTCTCTTTTTCACTTCTGAAATTGGATCTTGACTTCATCCTGAAGCACCTTTAGCCTATTAACTTAGGTCTTGAGTAAATACTTAAATATAATTCCATGGAAGTTAGTGTGTACTGCAATTGCTTTTAGAAATGAAAACTGTAGCTGTCTGAAGATACAGAAACATTAGCAAATTTAACTTGAGACTTGAGCTCTTTCAGTCATCTGGAAGTAACATGGTATCTACTAATTTTTATTTTTTTTTTCATCAGAAGAACAATAACCTAATTCTATGCTTTAGTTAAAGTAAAGATACAATTGAAATCAGTGGAAGATTTACTTAGTTGCATCTGCTAGTGTAATAACCGTACAATAATAGTTTATATAATGTAACTAAGTATTATGGTATGCTTCCAGAGCTGGATAGTCAAATCATCTTTTCCTAAACTAATAGTTGCCTCCTCTAATTCTTCTGAAGCGTGATTAAATCTTTTAACGAGGTAGAGTTACAGAATGTAATAAACTTGAGAAATATATGCTAGTTTGGGAAAGCCATAGCCCAGATAAGCAAAACTTATGTTTGATTCTTCCCTCATATGAGTTGTGTAGAAACATGTCAGGACCCAACCAAAACAAAACAAAACAAAACAAAACAAAACAAAACAAAACAAAAAAAAACAAAACAAAAAAAAAAAAAAAAAAAGAAAGAAAAAAGGTTTGAGATAGCACATGGAATGCAGTTTTAATTTCAGATTATCCATAAAGGTACATTCCATTCTGGCACTTCTACTTGCTAATCATATTAACTCACTATTTTTGTGCCACTGAAAAAAAGAAAAAGAAAAAAAAGAAGTTACAATTCAGACAATTCCAAAGCAGCTCCTTTGTCACTCTGGGTTCTGTTCTATGAGTACAATTCCGAGTACCTGCCAAGCAACAACTCTTTCTTTAGGAAGTCCAGAAAATCCTTATGCAATCTTGACAATGGAAAAAGGAGAGCAAAGCCTCCTCTAACCTTTTCAGTGGGTTTTCCATAGTTCAGGTGGAAGAGAAATAGGCTCTGCAGGTACACTGCCACATGCAAGCTTGTCAGAAAGGGCAGAAAGCCAGGAATGAACAGCCTTGGCTCTGTACCTTGAGTGTCCCAGACAGCACAGTGAGATAGGTGACAGACATTTGTGCTTGAGTACAGGCTTAGCAGCTATTTGCTTTAAGATACAGATCTTCAGGATCAGAAAGCAATCTTCAGGATGATTACCTCTGGGATGTACATTCAAATAACCTACACAGATTAATTTATTTTTCAAATATCTTAATGTATGGCCCTGTATGGTTAGAAACAACTTTTAAACACTGACTAACCAACAAGGTTAAACCGGTTCTGGGACTTGCGTTTGTTAAAGCAAGGTTCTTGTGCTGCATCCAGTGTAATAAAGGCAATATAGGCAAGTCATTTCCATCTGGGATCTCCTTCTCACGAAAAGGCAAGTTTGTTATGTATGCCTGTAATTTTAACATGTGGATTAATGTTACACTTACCCAAAGGATCAGCTTGTCCATTCCTGTCAGGTACTGTGAATACTCCCACAACTTTATGTCCCTCTTTTCTCAGCTGCTTATAAACTTCTTGTCCAAAAATACTTTGACCTATAAGGGCTAGCTTTAGCTTATGTTGATAAGCCTGGTAAAAAGAATTAAAACAAACCATGTTGTAGGATGCAAAGAAAATATGTTATTGCTTACATTTTTCTCTTGTTCTTCCTTTACCAATGTTCACTTAGATTTAAAATGGAATAGACTTTCCAGCCCAATCACCCTTGAAGGAATAACAATCAATTTTTTTAGATTAATGACAGGCAATGTACAATTCAAAGAGACCACACAACACAAAAATATCATCTGGTACTGTCACTCATGTTTATATGGCTTCTCCAGAATCCTCATTTAACAGACCCACTGCTTGTTACAAGAGGTATAGCAGGCTCCATGACTTTCTTCAGAGTCAGAACTAATAAGAAAAGAAATGAAAATAAAGGTTTCAAAACAGATACATAAAACACTTTTTCTAGGCATAATCTAGGTGCCTGGAACATGCCCTCTAAATCCCTATAATTAAACGGTGGCATATTTGTGGCTAATATGTATAGGCTAAAGAAGACAAGCCCTCATTGTTCCTATGAAGTTAAAGGTAATGATCATCCATTTGATCCTCCTACCAGGAAATACTGCTAAATGTGAGGTTCCCTTGCTGAACTTCCGCTGCCTTCTGCTTTTGCATCCCAGTGCACTGGACACACGCTTTTAAGTTTCTTCAGACTGAGCAGGTACAAATAACTGCCCAAACTTTTTACTTTTAGGATAGTTAGAATCACAATACTACTATGATATCAGGCTATCACATACTGCTATGTCATTAAAGTACTTGCACTCTGATAAAACTACTAACTCCTTCATAGCCCCTTTAGATTTAGGAGACAGTTGTGTTCCTCTCCCACCCTACCTCCAGTCCCTTGCCTCTAATACCTCCTTTATCCCAGAACTGGTATTCCTGTAGCTGCATGAACTGGATTAAGGTACAGAAATAAGAAGGCACCGCCCTGACAAAATGTGGCTTATTCTTAACTGGATCTATTCACTGATTTAGTTCACTTCACTACCATGAGTCCTAACACAGGTCCAGCGGGGCAGCAGGAATGAGCATACAAGCACTGGCCAAAGAGTAGAACTGTCCCTGTAAGGACTGCCTTTGCATTTTTCATCAGCTTCTGGAAACTGAAAACTGGAAACCTTTGAAAAACAAATGCTCCACAGAGAATAAACAGAAAATTTACCTTCTTCCAAGCTGAATCTAGTAGAAACTATTCCTAGACCCAAATCATAAAGATCCCTCCTCCAGGGAGGCCTGGATGAATGGTAGAAAATAAATCCACATACTCCCCCACCTTTATTCTTAACTTAATCTTTCCCAATTAGACTTGGACTTCCGTTTTTTCTGAATGGCCCATTAGATGCCATAAGCTCAGAGTGGTAAAGAGGAATCAAAGCACTGTCAATACCTTAACTACCAGCACTTGTTCAGTATGTTGGCTCTAGTGTAAGTTTTTCTCCTCCCTCTTTTCCCTTTCTTAAGGTACTAGGACATGAGAATACCTTGACTAAGTGGGTTATTGATTGAATACCAAATAGTCTGGACTGCCCATCAGATCACATGACAAATTCTATGACAAAAAGAAATGTCCTGAAAAACAGGTTACTCAAAACCACAATCCATTTCACAGCTGAAATATTATGGATGTATTTTGCTGTTTTCAAGTTACACTTTTAGTTGTGCAGCTGACCTCAGAAAATAGCGTTATGAATTGGCAGGTTCCATTACAGGAATATTGAAGTGTGGTTTTTATTTTTTATATAAAGCAATAGGAAATAACTTTATTCAGAGACAATATTTTTCCCTCAGAATGAAACTGCATCGTTACACGGTCCTTGTATTACAGCATTAGTGAGCACTAGTGCAACTGTGTAGTAACAAGTAGTAAGATGCAAAGGTGGACATAACTCAGGCTTTTTGATCATTATAGTTGGCTGGTAAAAAGCATCTGTGAGACTGGTGATGATACCATTGCTAACTAATGCTGTGCTGCTGGCAGTAACGCCAAAAATATGTCCACAATTTTGTTCTCAGTAAAGACAAGACCTTGTTCTGAATTACAATGAGCACAACTTAACCTTGCAATCCTTATCTAGCAAGGACCAATGGATGCAAGTAGATCTCATTACCAATTCTTTGACTGATACCTTTGCTTTTACAGCAGAAATGTTGGTGCATTATAAAAAGTAATCATCAGACCTCCCTAATTATTTTAACTATAGCAGGCAAGATGGAGAAAGATCAACCTGGTGGATCACTGAACAGGTTTGGCATAGTATGAAATCCTCTAATTTCTATATTGTGCTAATTTACACTGGTAGCCCAACTAGTACATTGTAAAACATTATAGTCCAGATGAGAGTTACTTATTCTACTGTTGTCCTTTTGTTAACACCTCTCAGTAAGAACACAAGACTGGAATGGATCTTCCTAGCTAACAAACCTAGTGCTCTGCCACCGCAAGCAATCATGTCATATGATTGCTTTTATAAACTCACTCAACCTCCTGTTTAAAGTACTTCGAAAGTACTCACTGCTGTAGTCTGTTGCTTTTCTGATACCTGGCCAATCTTCCTGTAATTTTAAGTCCAAATTTATCAGCACTTTAAGAGCAACATTTTCTCCACTTATGTTAATAACGTATCCATCCTCTATTCCTAAACTTAACTTTTAGTTCATATTTCCCTGTGAGTAAATTTGATTCTCATGTTACACAGAACTGCATACCAGTTCCAGTTCCAAATCACGAGTCGCTGTAAATCCACAGTTGTGGTAATGCTACACGTGCTTAATTTTGGTAGTTGTGGAACCAAGTCAACAAATGGTGAAAAGTAAAACAGAGAACACAGTCCCCAAACAAACAAAAAAATAAAACTGCCAAAACTGAGAAGACTGCAGACTGGCAAAGTCCCATTTCTTCATTGTACTGCACAAAAAGATTAGGCTGGCAGCAAATGGGCTCTGCTGTCTCACACTTATAGAAAGTTACTCAAATGGGGCCTGATTTCAATTGCAAGATGGATCTTGTAATTGTGATATGACCAGTGATTCTCGAGTTACTTCCCCAATCAATGGTACGTGTGTATTGCATGATTTCTATTAACATCTGGCTTAGATGTGGCAATTTGCTTGTAGTGTATTAATACATACATTGCCATCAGTAGAAAACAGGAGCCAAACCCACAAGTCAGACATGCACAGGATCGCTATTGAGTAAAAAAAAAGAAAAGAAAAGAAATCCCGTATGTGGAGGGGCTTGCATGATCAGACCAGGAATTCAGTCCTTAATTTTTTGTTTTGTTTGAAAAATTACAGTTGAACAACTGCATGAGACCTTATAGCCACCCTGCCTCTTCTTTTGGAAATTCTCCTCAAGCATTTTTACCTGAGTTAAGCCTGTGAAAGAGGGAAATCCTCTTAGAAGAATTTAATGTGGATGTAACACCCAACTAAAATGGGAAGTTCTGTAAGATTACAAATTAAAAACAGTGTGGTGTTTTTTTCTTACAGAAATGGCACGTTTTGTACAGTGTGCCATCACTAGCATTCATCAAGAAGCTGTAGAATTAAAGAACACCAAAACAATCTTGTTGAATAATGTACTAGAAGGATACTGAATCATTATCACTAACACATACAAAGATTAAACTTTTTATTGTTTCTGTCAGTGATGTTAAGAGGTTATGTTAGATTTCTTTTGCAGTTGCCTGGCTGACTATAGATACCTAACATTAATTAACAGATGCATGCAAAGGTCAATGGTCACGTAGTATCAGAGTGGATTTTTGCTGTACTTTTGTAAAATTACCCAATTCCTTTCCAGTTACAGCAAACAATGCAGTTCAGATGGCTTAGAGAGATCTGGCCCTTTTTTTATGACTAATCATAGGATAATTAGTAGTTATGACAGTGCTACCAAAAGGTAAGAGTTTAGAAAGTTGGTGCTCACTCTGCTGTAATTCTGTTGTTTTCATTGTCCGAACTTTTAATCTTTAACCGTCTATTTTGCATATATTATAACACAGATTAATATTAATTCTGTTTCCCAGACTCAAGTGCTCCCAATTTGGATGAAGAAAATAAGATAAAGGTAAGGAGCATAAAACCTAAGAACTGCTTGTACAAGCAGTCTTACCTTGAATGCTCAACTTGTCTGAAAGTCCACTTTTATTTCACTGCCTCAATACGAAAGTACAGACTTAAGTTTAACTTCCCTATTTAAATATTCTGGCCATACCATCTGTTGATACCATACTGGAATTCATTTTACAATAGCTCATTAAAAGATATACAGTATTTTAATGTTAGTTTCCATTCTGGTTCTTTTTTTCCTCCAAAACACCTAACCAAAAAGAAAGCTAATAAATAGAATTAAGCACGGAAACAGCCTTACAAATGCTGGTAACTATCTTGTGAAGTTCTAGTTCCTAAAAATGGAAACCAGGTCCAAGAGCTACATATTCTTCTCTCAGAAGAGTCTAATGTTGCAAAACCTATCCACAGGAGAATATTTATTTCATAGATAAAAATATTTTGCTACTACTGCCTCTTTCGTATCAGTGTCTAACATTCAATTGGTTATCAGTTTCTAATCAAACTTCTTGAAGGCTAGCATTTAGTAACTGCTACTCTGGTTACAAAGCTTACTATCAAAAAGGTTACAATATTTTATTTATTCTATATAAGGATTTAGTGAAGCTGGTAAATATTTTAATGTCACATCTTCTTAAAAATCAATGTAGAATTTATGCCTCCTTTGGAAAGCAATACTGCAGCTTTATTTCTACTAAGGATCCCCCTACACGTGCTACATTCCAGTGCCTCCAAATAGCAACCCCTCGTAGAGCCTCCCCTCCCTCTACACCGTCTACAGGCAATGCGTTCTCATCAGTCACTCAGCCTCACTTGTTGGCACTGCTGAGCACATTTCCAAAAAGCTTGTTTAAACCTCTCTATTCCAACACCTTAGATACGTACGGAGGACTGCTGTCCTCACGCTAAACTGAGCAGTCAAACACGAAACAAAGAACAGTCTTTGGAATGAAAAAAATCTCCTAGTCTCGCTCAGCTTGCCAGACCTACACATCTGGACAATTTGGACTGGGCAAGGCTTTCAGGGAGCTGTTACTGGCAGGAGTTCTTCGGGCTATATATTTAACAGGACATAAAGAATGGCTTGGAACAAATGTGCAGAGCTTTAAAAAACTAAACCATAAGGTGTAGAGAAATGTAGGCCACCAACTTCAGCCCTGCGCAACCCACCATCTCAGAGGTAGGAACTGGCGCTGAGAGGGTCACAAACTGCACACTCGCCCTAGGCCACAGCGGGGGGCTTCCCTCGGGCCCTGGGAACGGGGGCACATCCCTTCCTCACTGAGAAAAGAACCTTCAGCTCCTCACGGAGCACATCCAGCGTGAGGGAGGAAGCGAACAGCCACGCTCACATTGTTCTCCACACGCGACTGATCACTGGGGATTGTCACGGCACCGCTGGTGCGTGTTCCCCGCAGCTCCGAGGCACATCCCTGCGAGATGCAGCGCCCAGATGATGGCTGCGATCCCGCCCGCAGACCCGCCGGGCAAGATGCTGCTCCTGCGCCCAGAGCCAGCCCCCTCCCCAGCCCTCCCGACCTTCCCGCGCCCGTACGCGCGTTACCGAAACCCCGGCAGAGACAATGCGCACCACATCCCGCAAAAATGCCCCCTCCCGCCACTTCCCCCCCCCTTGCTCGGCCCCTGGCTGACCGATGAGGCACGCCGAGCAGCCCCTGCCGTTCGCTCCCGGGCAGGGCACGGCACGGCACAGCACGGCACGGGGGGGCCACGTCCCCCGCTACCCGCCCCACGCTGCTTACCGCGGCCGTCGTGCAGATGGCCCGCAGCAGCCGGGGGGCTGTCCCCAGCATCTTGCCCGGGCCCCCGACTCCCTCGGCCGCCCGGCGAAAGCCGCGGCCGCGGCGGACCGCCTCGTCTGATGCAACCCGCGACGATGCCTCTGGCGCCCTGCCAGCGCGTGCAGCCGCGGCGGCGCGCCCCCGCCCAGCCCGTGGGCACCGGCGCGGCGGAGGGGGGAGCCCCGCACCTGCCGCCGCCGTCGCCGCCGCCGCCGCGCCCTCCGCCCCCTCGGCGGCCGCACGGCGGGACCGTCCCCGGCGCCGGCGCCGCAGCGGGGGGTCGCAGGGGCCGGGCAGCTGCGGGAAGGGGGCGGGGAGCCAGGCAAGCGCCTCTGCCCTGCGCTGCCCCCGCCGCGCGCAGCCCCCGGGGCCGGCTGTAGCGTCCTCCCCCGCCGCTGCCCGCGGGGCCCGAAGGCCGGGACTAGCAGGGTGGGGTGAGGGGCTCCTGGCCCACGAGGACGCGAGTCATGGCCACCCGGGCGGCATTTTGTGGCCCCAGGCGCGTGCGGTGCCCCCAGCGCTCGCGTGCCGCGGGGGGGCCACCACGGCCGCTGTCCTTCCCGGCCCGGGGCCGGCACAGCCCGGCACCGACAGCTTCGCCCCCTCTGCCCAGGCTGTCGGCGAGGCGTTCATGTGAATCTGCCGTGGCAGCCAAAAGATCGACACTAATTTTTAGTTCATTGCATGGCAAAAATGCCAGTAAGGAGGTTAAAAAACAGTAATGACTTTCTGGAAATCCGTATCGCCAACATCGCCAGGTATTTTTAAAGCAGCTCACTCAAAACTAAGAAAAGTCTTCTAGCATTTGAGGTCATCTATTAACGGAAATGTTACAACTTCAATATGCTTCTAAAGTCCCAACAAAATCTTCTTGTCAGAAGTATCAAGAAATTCAAAAACACACATTCAAAGTGCTAAAAAAAATGAGAAGGCAAACAAAAATGATCCCAAAAGGGATACAAATAGAAAAACCAAAAGTAGATTGCATGGCAGTAGTACAAGCATCATGGAAAATTGGGTCAGGTTTAAATGCTTAAAGAAGAGGGGTGGGTAAAAGACTGAAATGCACTCTGGTTCTGTCAGGAAAACAAGGGAGGAAAACATGGAAAAGTTGATATGGTCAAGTTGTGGACTACATCGGAGAGGTCAGAGGCAACACTTAAACCAAATTTATGCACAGATCTTGCTACAAGAGAAAATATAGTAGACAACTTGTTGCCTAGTACTCGCAAGCATGCATTTCTCACTGACTTTTTTGATGCTTTCTTATTAAAGAACTGCAATAGTAAGCCCCAGGGTTTAATTCCAAGGCCCCTACGCTCTTTCTCAGGGTGCTTCAAATGCTCAGTGCTACCCGAGAGAAGAGCACTGCTGCAGAAGTGCTGCCCACCCCATGTCCAGGGCACTGGGGGAGTTGAGGTGCTGCAAGAGGTAAATTGTACCATTCCCAAAGTCAGTCAGGCTGGCACAACACAATCCTGCATGGAGTGAAGTTACACAAGGGCTTATCTCATGACTCTCATAACATAATTCATTCCCCAGTTTACTTCTGTGAAGCAAAACTATCCTGCCCTTTACTCAAGGCTCTTGGCAGTCCCATAAGTGTAGATGGCATCCAGTGGAATCAACAGAAATTATAGCAAAAACTTTTTAATTAAAATAAACCACTGGACTTCCTTTTGCAATGAAAATTCACCGAAGAAAATCAGCTGTCAGTTCCTATAATTTTCTCTCTATGGGATGAAAAACCTAGGGGAGTATTTGGCCCACTTCAGTGGAGATTCTTCTCATGATGCTGTCATTTGGAATATGTGGTGATTTATCAGATTATGGGATAGGGAAGCAGTTAGTTTCTTTGCTCCGAGACATTAAAAACTAAACTAATAGAATTCCTCAAAAAGCCCCATTAACAAGGTGGGGACAATATGTTTATACAGGTGGTTCCTTCTCTAGTATCTGTGGTACTATGGCTTTAAAAAGAACAGCATATAGTAATTCCAGATTTTCAATAAGAAAGCTAAAAGATATTGGCTTGTGGCTTATTTTTAAAATAGTATATATTGTGTTGCTACTGGCTACTTCTATGGGTATGTGGCCTCAGATCTTCTGATTATCGCACAAAAGATCTACCAAATTTCATTGTTAAAAGTGTTTCTTTAAAATAAACCTTCTTTAAATTGTACAATAAAAACATCAAACCTCATAATTTTGCTGGACTAAAATGTATCACTTTGCTACAGGCACTGTCGGTCTGAAATGCCTGTTGTTAATCTTCTTTTTGAATTTAAGAAAGGTTAATAATTACAGTTGGATAGATTATGTTGCAGCAATACAGGAACTATACACACACATGCACAAGACAGACATGCAACTGACCAAAACCACTATGTGCTCAAATAAAAACTACTGACATCTAGTCCTTACTCTTTCACTACTTCAGGCAGTAGGAGGAATCAGTGGATGTGTAGTCTTCCTATGACTTGATAGATGTTGGACACATTCCATACAATAGTGTGCAAACAACTTCTACTACAAAAGCTGGCATCAAAATGGTCCTATACTGCAAGGTTTGGAACTGGATTCATTCATTGCTGAAGTTCATGAAACTCCAAATCCTGGTTCATGATCCAAAATTCTTCCAACTAGAACACCACATACTTGGCATTTAACCACTGTCACACAGGCTTACAGCAAAAGAACTGGTTTTCCTAGGTAAGCAATTTGTAATGATTTGTGGGCTCTATTCGTAATACACACACAACATAGACAGTATAATAATGCACATGTAAAGCACCAAAGTTTTAAATGGCTGGCATACCTTCATCTCCAAATCTATTAAGACAATAATATATCTCCGTTTACTTCACAGACTACTAAAATGCTGGGTGACAAAAAGGAAAAATCACAAGAGAAGGTGTCATCAGCAGAATCACGGTATAAAGAGGGGCTGAGGGAGTAATACATGGGCTTTACTTTAGATTTCATAGCAATGAGAGGGGCAGGGAGACGAACAAGGAAAAGTGTGTGCTAAATCACATGCAAGGATGGTATCTGTGTACCTTCAGCTTCTTCCTTATCATCAGAGTGATGATTCATACGTATGGGTTTTAACGACCACTTAACAAATTGGCTATTTAGAATTTCAAGGATCGGTGTAAACATTTGCAGTGAATTCAAATTGTACATTTTTTGTGATACAGAAAATTATTAGGTTGACCTGTCTGTCTGAGAGTAAGCAGCAGGTGACATAATCAACTCCAGCATCAGTGTTAAAATACCATAATGGTTATAACACATTCCTCGGGGCTATATGTTGTTTGGAAAAAGTGACATAAAGTATTCCCCACTGATTTCTGTATACTGATCAGAAAGTACCTTTCAAATTATCGAAGTTTCTTGTTAATCTGGGAAGAAAACCCAGCTCCAGCAGTATCAGTGTAAATTTATCCAGTTGGTTTGGAGCACATTTTATACATTAAATTTTCTCTTTTCATTTTTTCTTCCAGTTCTGGTCATTGTTTCTTAAAGCCAATGTTTAGCTTTGAAAAAACACTGCAATTATCCATAGTAAGCTTCCCAGCATGGCCTTTCCCCTTTCTGTTCCCTAATTTTCCAGAGATGTATGTCAGCAAGTTGCAAAAACAGATAGGGGGATATGTATACAAAAACTATTCAGGAGGTAAACATGCTTGTTCAATAGCATGCTCACAAAGCAAAATGTGTTTGTATGTGCAGACACGTACAGAACAAATGCAAGACCTAATCCAGCTGAACGTTATAAATCCTGGTGGATTCCTGTGAAGCAGAAGTTACTCAGTGCCTTTGAAGATATCAAGACTTGGAAAGATCATTAGGGAAGGCTGTGTCCCACAAGGCTCCGAGTACGTGCACATACTGAAGTGCTTGGGAAACTGCTTGGACTCTTCTAGGATTTGCTTTCTTTTGAAAATCATGCCCTGGGATTCAGTAATCAACTAAATTAGCACTGCATAGGCTTTTTGTCACTGGAAATCAGCCTTGATGGGGCTTTTCATGATGAATAAAGATTTGGTCATAGTTCAGACTCAAATTCCTCAGGAGTACTTTAGAGTTCACCCAGTTTTTAAGATAGAGTAATTAGAAAAAATAAAGTAAAGCTTTGTACTGGTTATTTCCTAACAATGTTAATCATATGACAAGTTTCAACTAAAATTTTATACAACAGAAACTTTTCATGTTTTCTACTTGTTGAAACAAGATTTCATAGGAAAGTTGTTTCTTGTTTTATCTCTGCAACAATTATATTTAAAACTTGTTTGGTTGATTGTTTGTGGGCTTTTTTCCCACTGGGTCTTAACTTCCTTTCAGGCCAGACACCCACATCAAAGTAAAGCTTTCATAACCTACTGATACAGATTTTCTGCCATATAGACAACTATTTAAGACCTTATGCTTGGCAATTCATTTTTCATAGTAACTGAAAGGAGGCATATATTTGATGAGGAAAGGGAATATTTTTACCAGTTTAACCAGTAGAAAGAACTATGTGCAAGATGCCTTACTCATATGCTTAAATGGAAGTCTCTCAGATTCCATACAATAGAATAGAAACTACTTCTGCAAAAGTTAACATTATCTTTGTGGAACAGAGTTGAAAAGAGAAAATCTCAGATTGTAACTCCTTTCTGGGAATCTTAACCACAAAAACTAGAACTTTATTTTATTTAAAATATTCAGAGCGCTGAGCATTAAGTGTTCCACAGACAAGGAAAGTATAGTATAGTTGGTTTCCTGCAGATCCAGCAAACCAATTTATTTCTCCTATAAGTAACTACAATTCTATCAGTTTTGGTGGAACTTTGCCTGTATACATGAGAAGCAGTTTTTGCTCTGGATGATTTTCACCATTTTAATTTTTTTTTAAAATAAAATGGTTCCTGTTTGAATGCTATGTTAAACTTTTCCATCAGCTTTCAAACATCATAAAACTACTGTTTAAAAATACCAGGTAACTGTATTGTCCAGTGTTGAATGATATTTCCAACTGGGATAACTTTAAAGGAAAAGATTTTTAATACCTCATAGGATCAAGCTCCTGTTGATTTATGAATCCATAGATACCTAGCCACTTCACTCTACAAATAAAATGGTCATACTACTATATTAACTCTACTACATTTTGGACTTTTTTCTCTCACCTACCCAAGTGTAACAAGTAATTTCAGCTGGAACACCTTTACGTTCACATTTCACTCAGTTCATGTGAAAGTCCAATATGAAATTTTACTTTCATGATCATTTTGGTCTGGTCAAAAGAAATTTTTTTATCAACTATGCCTGTGTTCAGTAATATTCTGCTTACATATTCTGCTTACCAAAAATCACTGTTCTAAACAGAGTCTAGAGATTTTTCTGACTACTGTATTACCTGAAGATACTAACAGATATTTGAGCAATCTTAGCAATTAGCAAACAAATGAAGCTGTATCAAATAAAAGCTTCCTGGTACAAATGGAAGCCATGAGTGCCACTCAGCTTTCAGAAATTATGCTTATAAAATGTCGATAATTTCACACGAGCAAACAGCATAAAGCCATTCACTGGTAAAACAGCACAGAAAACATCACAGAATCATAGAACAGTTAAGTTGGAAGGGACCTTAAAGATCATCTAGTTCTAACTCCCCTGTCATCAATCAAAGCTGACCTAGTCTTGCTGTCACTATAAAACAGTCAGCTTCAAGATAAAATCTAAATCAGATTTTCAGATGAAATAGGAATTCTAGGAGCATCCGGAATAGACCTAAATGACTTCAGTGTAAGCAACAAAACACTGCCACCCAGTGAGCCGAAGGAAAATCTGCTAGTATGTCGTTCAAGTAACTGCATCGTGAATGGCAGCATAAAATTTGGCTGGTGTACTTCCTACAGTCTAATTGTGCTTCTTCCAGTTAAAGAGCCTCCTGCTCATTTTCTAAAAAGGCACTACTTCAATACATTTTCTCTTAAAATAATTTGCTTTTCCTATATTAAAAATAAGGTCTATGTCAGTTTATGCTGTGGGGATCACAATGCACTCTGCTGTGGCTATTGTATCGACCAACCAGTTGGGTTACCTTGCGTGCAGTTTTGAGGATCTCACAACCTTGTAATAACCAACCCTACAGTATTTCACTCTTTACAAATTCAATTCCAATGTGGGGAAGGGAGGGCCCTACCAAGTGCCAGTTCTACAAGTTTCATTCTTGTATCATCCTGCAGATTTCAAGATCAAGTTTTTCTGAGGCAGGTAACAAAAAGCCTGGTGACTACTTTTTAAGTAGTCTGAAAGCCTCTGTTTATGTGTAGTCTTCCATAGCAGAAAGAAACAATATTTGTTGCAAAGAAAGCATATATGGTTTGTAGAGAAAAAAATTATATTGTTTTGGTTTTCAGAACTGGAAGACATGTTGGCTTTGAATAAATGTATAGTAGCTCTACTGAGGCAAATGAAAGCTGCATCTGCACGTCTGTAGACAGAATGCAATCTTTAATGTCTAGCATAAATTGTGGTTTCATTTTGTGTACTTAACATCTCCTTTGAGACACTTGTGTTCACTGCCAGCTGTTAATGTCCTGCACAATTAAATTTCTAGGGATTGAAAAGCCCCAATATGAACATCTTAAACTTGCACAGGAGCCAATAAGTAGAGAAGACATATTTTTATTATGATTATTTGACAGCCTTTACCAAAGCTGACATCTCTCCCTTAAAAATATTCCAGTTATTCCAAACATTGTTTATGTCATTTCACACAAAACTAAATTTGATCTCCTCTTTGCCAGGCCCAGACTGGCGTCTTAGAATGCATTTTTAACAGGTAAAACTTCATCAACAATAAACCTGCCAACCTTCTTCTAAAGGTTTCTTCCTTAGAAACTTTTAAAGTCAGTAGATTCCAAGGGATTGATTCCATTTAATCAGAAAACAGTTGTAACAGGTGCTGTTTTCAGACCTGCTGCATTACAGAATTAGCTTTTATGGATTATCCTGTTATCGTTTTACCCGAGCTCCTGAAATGCAGAAAAGACTACATTTAGGAAGAAGACATTGCTTTATCCAATTGTGTGCAGAATCGGACACTCGAGGGAAGTTCCCCAAACAAAGTGCAAACTTAGACAGAAAGCTTAGCATTATTTATACACTCAAATTTACATAATCTGTTAGTTTGGCATATACCTCACATTGACCACCCCTATCCACTATATTAACATATTGCTAATGTTGTAAAATTATACTACACATGCATGGGAGGGTCTGGGGTGGACGTTGGTAGTCATTTGAGTGGGTGCCCCCTACTCATTTTGAAGTTAATTCCAGGATACCCCACAACTGTTATTCTCGCCAGGTGCTTTGTAGGTATTCTGTAAGTATCCTGGTCTTCCTTAATCGCTAAAGTCTATATGGCCATTTTCTAAGATAAGTTCCTTTTACAAAAGTTCCTGTTACAAAATTCCATCCTTGACATCCTGAGTGTTCAAAGTTACAACAGCTAAAGCGTGTGTATATTTAATTTGAACTCTGTCGGTATCAATCCTGCACTTACTGATACATTTCTTACGGGAGTTGCTATTTTTGTTGCTCTTTCCCCACTGGCACTGCTGGTGACACTGCTTTTGAAGCCATTTCCTTTTCTGCTGATGCTACAGATTCTCCGGAGGGAATTCAATTGCTGTGGTCATTGCTAATGGCCCCGAATGGGTACTTCTTTTGTTACCCAAAGTACTTCTATTTTTATTCTCTGATATACCCATCCGGGCCCTGGAAAAAAATCATTGACAGACCGCATGCAGGTAAGTGCTTCATGGCTCTGTGTGACAACAAACGGCAGCGAGACGGTGAGATGGTGCTGCTGCTGCTGGCAGCCACCCCGGGCACTGCCTCAGCTCCAGACCCTGCCCCCGGGCTGGAGTAGTTCCTCCCACCCGTCCTTCCTCCACCGTCAGAAAGGGGGGTGTGTGTCCGTGTGTTACACGATCGACTGCACCCGGCAGAGCTTTCCCTCTTCTCGGCACCGTGACAGAGGTGTGCAATCGGTGTGAGGGGGATGGGGCCCACTACACCAGGGAAAATGAAGGGAAGCTCCCGAAGCCCCGGTCCCTCAGGGGCAGGCCCTCCCTCACCGACGATGCCCCGGTCCCTCAGGGGCAGGCCCTCCCTCACCGACGAAGCCCCGGTCCCTCAGGGGCAGGCCCTGCCTCACCGAAAGGATCGGCTCAACAGATGCAGGGGAGTCAGAGGAAAGGGGAGAGCGGGGGACGCCCCTGCCCCACCGCACCTTTGAGGCGCCGCTGCCCGCTCCGCAGGAACCTCGGCAGCGCCACCGCCCGCGGCGGCTGCCTCCACGGGGCCGAAGCAGTGCGTGCCTCCTCCCGGCCCCGCCTCTGCGTTAATCCCCCTGACCTCCGCCGTGGGGCCGGCACTTGGCGGCACCGGCGCTCCAGCCCGGGCCCGCCGCGCCGTGAGGGAACTGCCAGAGCGGGCGGCGGGAGGGGCGGTGCAGCACAGCGGCTGTCCTGGCGGGGGCGCTGCCGCCCGCCGCCCCCTCCCCCCCCCCCCCCCCAGAGTCCAGTCACCCGCCTCCGCCTCCATTTCCCAGCGCACGGCGCGGCGGCGGGGCAGGAAGTCCCGTGCGCCTGAGTCAGGGGAGGAGGGGGAGCCGCTGCCGGGCGCTGGCCATGGCGCTGGAGACCCTGTCCCCGGACTGGGAATTCGACCGCCTCGACGACGGCTCGCAGAGTGAGCGCTGGCGGAAGGCGGGGCGGGAGGGCCGGGGCCAGCGCCAGCGCTAGGCCGGCGGGGCTGCGGAGGGAACCGCTACAGCGTGGGGGGAGGCGCGGGCTGAGGAGACCCTGGTCCCCTCCCGGCCCCGGCCCCCTCCCGGCCCCTCACGTCGCTGTATCCCCGCTGGGAACGGGCGGGAGGAGGAGGCAGCCGTGGGAGCTGAGCGGGGCCACCCTCCCGGCTTCCCTCACGGACCCTGCCCGGTGAGGGGAGCCGGGTGTTCGCCGCGTCCCTTGCCCCGGCCGCCCGCCCTGCGCGCATCGTCCTCCGGTCGGGCCCGCGGGCGTAGAGTGCCGCGGTGGCCTTTTTTCCGGCTACCACCCAAGTTGTCGGGGATTGTTTGGGGTGGGAGAGGGGCTTTTCCAACCCATCATCCTTTACCCCCCCGGGGGGTCGCCTCCGGTGCCCCGGTGTGGCAGGGGTGGGTTGGGGGGGTGGCAGTCTTGTGTGACCTTCCCTTGCACGAACCAGGCAGGAGGAACAGAGGTTCTTGTCGTGGGGACGGTGTTTCTTTCCTTCCTGATCATTTCTCGTGGCTCACAAATTTTTGCAATTGCTTCCTCAGTTAGCCAGAGAAGTCATACCGGGATAAGTTAGTTATCTGCAGCTTCCATTGGTAGAGGTTTGCTGGCACGGAGTTGGGTGGTCAACTTGCAGTTTCACCTTTAAAAAACAATTAAGTAAGACCTTGTGATACTGAAGTCTTTGATAGTGAGTTTGTGTGCCCGTCAAAATCCACGCTTTTCTCAGCCTGTGGAGGTGACCTACTTTCTAAACAGGGAATGTGTATGGTTGTCACACTGTAATACACACTGTAAATTGAACTCTGCCAAAATAATTACACCAGGTGTTGCTGTGAAAATATGTCACTTATGGACCAACTGTTTCACATATAATGTTATCCCAAGGGATGATATTGTTTATACCATAGTAATTTAATTTGGATTTCAGTGGAAACTGAAGCTGGCCAGAGCCAAGGTTTTTACCAGTTCTCCAGCTGTAGAATGGAAAATGTAGCTTTTACTGAAAATGCCAGATCTCTGCTAGTTTGACCATGACATTAAGTGCAGCTGTGAGAACTTTACATGATATAGTGTGCTTCGTTACCACCATCTTGACAGTGAACAAACAGGCCGATCTGTTGAGAACAGCACACGGTGTTGTCCTAGAGAAAAGCCAAAGAAAAATCCTGTGACTTGAAAAACATTTTTTGTTGTTATTACTGTCTACTTTCATTTTATACTTGTATCACTAACCTTTAGCGATTATAATGTCCTCAACTGAGGACACAAGATACTAAGTAAGTTTGTTGCATTTCTGTCTTAGGTATTTATGGACATGGCACTTGCATTAAGTCTGCTGTGGCATTAAGTCCATTGACTATTGATATTGCTCATTTTATGGAAGAAGATTGAGTTGGGGAATCTGTACTGCTGAGTAGATCTCTCTCATTGTTCGAATTATAATGTTTTTATCACCTGAGGAGAAACTAAATCAAACCTTATTGTAAATGCATTCTACCCTTTGAAGTATGTCTGCTGCTCTAAAGAAAAACTATCTGATTTCTGTGATTTCTTTTTCTTTCTCTGTGTGAGCCAGTTTGTTTAGGAAAATTTTTCTGCATCTTCCCCCATCTCCAAGTCCTTCTTTTAATCAGTTCAGCCATACCTGACTCTGGCTAGCTAGAAGCTTTCACTCTCTTGTCTGTCTAAAATAGTGAGAAATTATCCACGCTTGTCTCTTATTTTGTATATAATCAGTACAAGGTGGCAAATTGATGGCTAACAATAGTTACATATTGGAAATATTTAACATCAGTTAAGTTGAGCTATAGCATTGTTCAAACCCATCATTTGGCTGCTGGAAAGGGGACAGTTTGTGGGTCTCTAGCACAGCACTGCTGCAAGATTTTGTTTGAGAAATGCTGCCTGTTTCATGGGGAGTTGATTTGAACAGCAGTGCTAATTTACTACTGTTGTATGACTTGGAATCTTCTGCTGTTCTTCTGATAAAGCCCCAGTATCTCCCGTCAGTTTTGCTGCTTAGTTTGTCTATTATGTGAAGGGAGGAGATGGGATTAGGGGTATACTGCAGCATAACTCTATAATGGTAAGTCTCCATACTCTGCGTTTTCTAGCAGTAAAGTACTGAAGCTGACATGGTGGCTGGTTAAACTTCATTCTGCAGGGCTCTGCATCCATCAGTGTTTTACTAGTTTTCTGCAGCAGAGCTTCCAGAAGATGCACTGGAAGGAACTTGAAAGATGAGATGAATTTAGTAGAATGGAATAATACAATGATACAACTCAAGGGCTGCACATCAGTGTCTGGAGTGCATACTGCTGATGGAGAGGTTTTTTTTGTTCACTTGCTGCTTATCCATTTACATGAAATTCAGTCTCCTTATCTTGACAGTGCCTGTGCACTGTCTAGGCTGCAGGTACAGGTAGAGGCCAACAGCACTAATGCAGAACTTGGTGTGGGAGAATTTACTGACCCTCTTGGACAGGCTTTTCAGTCTGTGTGCCCTTATGGTTGGCATTGCGGCTGGCTTCAAAGTAGTAGCTTAGAATTAGACAGAACTTCACTGCAGTCATTTTGCCTTCTTAGTCTCAGCCTACCTGTGCATAATCCTCATCTTTTCCGTACTAATTTTTCCGTACTAATTTTTCCCCTTATGCCCGGTTCAGTGTCTCAGTAAAATATTTTCTTTCTCCAAAAAATGTCTAAGTGATAATTGATTTGGTAGTGCTCTCCCACTGAAGTACCCGTCAACTACCATTTGGCAGTTACTGGCAGTGTGGATGGGTAAGAGGTTAAATGTGCAGAATAAAAGAATCTAAGTGTGTTTAACTTTCTAGAGCAGCCTACTTCCTGAAATGTGGAATGAGAGTGTCTAAAGCTACGTGAGAATTGAATTCTTGTTCAGAAAAAATTCAGTTGTTCGGCTGACTTACATTCTCTAACTTTTTTAGATAATCCTTTTTTTTGCCAAATAGCAGAAGGTCACAAGCTATTAGATTTGTTATCTAATTATGGGGAAGACACCTTAGTCTTCACACAAGAAAGGATTGTGCTTCCTTACTGAGTATTGAAGGCTTGAGCTGTAATCATTCACTCTGTAGTTTAGATTATGCAACTAAGTCAGTAATTGTATATAATTTGGGGAGGAGGGGGGGGAGTGTTTTAATGTGGGAAGACGAAAGATCAGGATAGAGTGAATGAAACTTTTGTGGACTGATTGTCTTTAGACTTTCTTTGCTAATTAATACTACTATTCTTGGTGTTTGCCTAGGTGGATGTTATCATTTGGGGCAAGTAGGTTCGAAAGGTAACGGGACAGCTCTGCATTTCAGTATTCAGGTGCCAAGCAGAAGAAAAGTTCTGCTTGAAGATGGTGAATTTGCAAGTGGAGGGAATGATTAAAAGCCATAAACTTCCCATGTAATGCCTAAGTAACTTACTGAGAGGTAGCAGGGAAAGAGTAGGAGGATTGCTACTAATTCAGCTGCTGCTCAGGCTAAATGATTAGACCCTTTGCCTCAAAGTTCTAGTATAATTGTTTATGTACTGGTTCAGCTGATGGGTAGAATCATCTGTTCTAATTTCTACAGTTGTTTCTTTGCTCAGCATCTTTATGTGATTATTAGGTTTGTTAAGATTTTAGTTTGAAAATATATGTATGTTTAAAAAATAATTTTCTGCAAACCACTTAAATATTTGGTATTCTTTAAGTAGTATTTGGATTTATTTTAAACTGACACTAAGTTGTAGGATTGTTTTTAAACAAATAAGAACTTTATGTTAAAGATGTGATTGTCTAAAGGAAAAATGCTGCAGCAAAATGAGGAATACAGTACTGGAGCTAAACAGCAACAGGTTAAAAATTTTTTTAATAAATTTTTGAAATTGTAGTTTACTGAACAGTCTATAAAACTGTACGAATGTTATCAATTCTCAGAAATTCATGCTGAAGTGCAGTTGAAGAATTACGGAAAATTTCTTGAGGAATATACATCTCAGCTGAAGAGAATTGAAGATGCTTTGGATGACTCTGTTGGAGATGTTTGGGACTTCAGTCTTGATCCCATTGCATTAAAGGTCTTCATATATTTCTTATGCATTGCAACTGTTATTTTCCTAGTTTCTCCTTCCCTTCAAAACCTGAGAAGTAAAAGCTTGATGTATTTGTGCTCTTAAAATTTTGACTTCTGTGTTTGAGAAACCTATCCAGTAGTATTTTAATTATCAAATAATTAAAAAATTGGTGTGTATCATAAGAGAAGTTGTTTTCATATTATTCTTTTCCAGTCATTTGGATACTAGTGGAAGTTAAGGGAACTTAAGAGTTCTTCATGTGTTGGGAAGGCGAATTTCAGCAAACTTCTTCCCTATGGGTGTTGGTACTCTTTATCTGGGTGTTGGGGTTCCAGAAGAGCTTACGAATAGTTGTATAACTGTAGAGCAAACTATGTGTGTATTTATAGCTGTCTTTTAACGTAATAGCCTTGGTACAGTATTTTCTGTCCTCCAGAGGTGGCTATTTCCTTGATCGTAAGTTCTCTGTCCTCTGTGGAACATTATGGTTTTTCTCTGAATTTGCAGACATCGTTTAAAAGCACTTTTGTTACCATATGGAACTTGTCTGCGCTGAAGATGCACTCTTTAGCAAGCATCTGTCTGAATAATTGGAATAAATTACATGTAGGGCCACCACAGTGCTGGATATGTATGAACTAGTCAATATCGTGGCTGACTTCAGTACAAAATGTCAGTGCCTGTATACAAATAATACAGTATGCATCCTGTTTCCTGCATTTGGGATTCTTAATTGATGTTTTAGGTTTCCTTTCTACATACTCCATAACAACCATGCTTTTGCTTTCCAAGTTTTGTAAGTAAATTGTTGGAAATGCTGTATAGTGTACCTAGTTATTTGCCTTTCTGCCTGGAGTGAAAGGAAAGGTATTTCCATCTAAATGTGAAGAGTGAAGGTTTCCTGCAGCATAGCTTACCTGTAATGGGCAATTATTGCTCTTTTATTACGGACCCTATCTGAGATTAAACCGGGGGGTGGAATACTTACCTAGTTGGATAAATGTATTTTTGACCAATATTTTCTAAAGTTGTTTGTTTGTTGGTTTTGGTTTTTGGTTTTTTTTTTTTTCTTCTTTTATTTTAGCTTTTGCCATATGAACAGTCTTCCCTGCTGGAGCTCATAAAGACAGAAAACAAGGTAAATGCTTTATACTTAAAAGAAAAAACAAAATAGAATTATTCTAGCTAAAACCAAGCCCTCTGAATGTGAATCTATTTGTAATCTCTGTGGTTTTCCCCCCCCCTCCTTTGAATCTAGGTTCTAAACAAAGTAATAACTGTGTATGCTGCTCTTTGCTGTGAAATCAAGAAGTTAAAATATGAGGTAAATTCAGCTATCTTTTGTTAATATGTATGAAAATGTTTGCAGATTGTCACATGATACATAGATTTATTCTTTAGCAGTAAAGAAACAAGATATGTCTAAATAACTTTTGTAGCATGATTTCATATATCCTATTTATTAAAAAACAAATTTCTGCTTTTGTTGTTAGGCAGAAACTAAATTTTATAATGGCCTCTTGTTTTATGGAGAAGGAGGTAAGTAGCTCCCTTTTACAGTAAAAGTTTGTAGTTTTACATAGTTGCTTCAGGTTATCTTAAATGCTACAATAAGTGTAATTTTATTATACAGGTACATGCTTTATTTGTATATTTGACTGATAACCACAAAGTCCATTATTTGGTGTTCATATGGATATATCTTAGTGTCCTGTAATTGTCCTGAGTTAGCTTAAGATAATGCTAAGATTGATCTGTAAAACCCCATTACCTGCAGTATGTATTGTTACATTAACGGGAAGTTTTATTGCAGTCTTATTTACATGAGAAGTAGGGAGTGCAGGCTGTTGAGGTTGTATTAAATGTATAACGTACAGCTTATATACTCTAGCAGCTATTTTTCAAAGTATGACGTTGAAAACCTGTTTTTCACATGTAAATACACCCTAAACCAATTTATTTTCTACTGGGACTAGATTTTACATTGGTTGTAGTAAAATAATAGATCTGCAGTTTGATAGTAATAAAACAATGAAACCATTAACAAATAACTTGGACCAAGTCCTGCCTACTTTAACACACTGCAGCTTCTCTTGGAACAGCTATGATTGCGTAAGTAATGTCACCTGCCTGTCAAGTGCAGGTAGTAGTACTTGCACTACTATTTAGATCATGACATAATACAGGGGCATAAGTGATTCAATTGGCAAATCATGAAACCCTGCTTTAGGTGAAAGCTGGGTTTTGTCATGAAGTTAAATTAGCAACTCCTCTGAAGGACTGGTGTTAAGCTTCCACCTTAAAGGACTTTAGTCCGGGAATAAGTGCAGATCTTGGTCCTGAGGACTGGATATGTTAATGGGTTTAGAGATGTAACACCTAACTTTGTTTCCTATTTCAGAAATTTGAGAGGAAGGGAAGGCCTTTTCATAGTAGTCTTGTAAAGGAGCTTTTTTTTAAAGTTTTTCAAGACCCTTGACTGAGACAGACATATTGAGGAATATGAAACCTTTGAGCTAGGCACTGTTTATCATTCTTTTAGTGCTATATAAGATGACTGTTGTGGTTCAGTTAAGGAATATGAAGTGTGGGGTTGTGTGGTTTGGGTTTTTTTTTCTTAGCAGATTCTCACTTCTTGTCAGACATGGTTTTAAATATCTTAAAAGAAAGTGATATGCTGCCAAAATGATACTAGGGGATCCCTGAAAACTTCTCTGTGTCTCTAGCATGAAAAAAGTCAGACTGTTGCAGATTAGTGTGTTACAGCAGCAGTTTGTTCCTGATGGATGGTCTGCAGGGAATGATTGAGAATGGCAGGAGCTGAGAGGTCAGCCTTCTGTGAGTTAGGTAGGGATGCAGAAATTGTTCTCTGCTTCCGTATCCCTCCTTGTGGCACCTGCTTTGATAACAGCAAGCTTGCTTGCTTACTTGGACCAGCTGGCAAAGTTACTGAAGGATGGCTGAAATTTAAACAAATACTACCCTTTTCCCTCTGTATAAAGTAACATTTTTTTTCCACCTTGTCCCTGAAGTGGCTAGGGCTCATCTTTAAATGGTTAATGTTGATAGTTTTTTTATTAATTTAAAATAATGAACATTACATAAAATGTGTAAAGGGGAAGCATGGAACATTTAGAATGTCCCAGAGCTCCATCTCACAGAAGTATGGAGACTCTATTTTAGTTTCTGATGACCACTCTAAAAGAACATATTCTATGAAGCAGTATGTTTACCTGCAGTTCTTAAGCAGCTAAACCTGCAATTGTAATCCATTTTTGCTCAGAGTGACCCAGTAAAAAAATTTCAGGTGTAGAGCATTAATAAGACTGTTTTGTCCGGTGGTATTACGACTGCCCCAGCTGACAGAAACAGTTTGGCATTGGCAATATTACTGTATTTCATAGTGTGCTGTTAGTGTACTTTGGTATACAAAGTGCTTTGAAGCTATGGTGGTGAGCCGTTTCTTTTTGTACAGGATGATACGTAGGAAAAAGAAAATCAGTTTCTTGAGGAAATCATATGCTACACAACTTTTTCGTCTGACTAATCATGTAGTATATTCTTTCAATAAATAATTACCAGTGGATGTTCCTTGCAATACAAATACCTAGTGCTGTCACAGAAACTTTTTAAAATGGAAAATTTTATATGAAGTTACATTATATATATGCCTTTAAATAATGCCATTTTGTATTCTTTATTTTTTTTCAGATGATTGAGACTCCCACTCCCCTCTCCCTGCTTTGTATCTAACTTATAAACAATGTAACTTTATATGAGAAAGAAACTTCAAAAATAAGTCCAGCTTAGGAAAGCAAAATTAAAAAGTTTTTAAAGCTCCATCAGTATGCTTATAATATTGTGTTCCACTTGTATGACAAAGAAATGGCTTGGAGGGCAAGCTTCAATGTTAATTTAACAGGTATAACGCAGGCTTTTGAAAGCGGTGACAAGTGTTTTGTCTTTTAAGCCACAGATTCCAGCATGGTGGAGGGAGATTGCCAAATACAGATGGGAAGATTTGTTTCTTTCTTGCAGGTATGGTATGTTTTGATTTTTTTGGACAGCAGTTATAATCTTGATTTTACTTGCGAAGTAGATTTAACCATCTGCAGCATCCTGCTTGCATCTTGCTGAAAGGCATTGCAGTCATTTGATATGTTACTATGTTTTGCCTGCAGACCTGTCACAACCAGCTGATGTATCACACATTGTTTTGGGTTTTTTTATGCTTGTCTAAAACTCTGGAAGTCTAATGAGAGGAAATTACAGTTTGTCTAATTGTTGATTAAATATATTAGAAAGAAAATGTCAATAAGAAGATAATTGAGGTTGTTTCATTTGATAGTAAAGATACCTGTTTTTATAATTTTGATTAGCAAGTTTTAGTTTTCATTGGACACTGGGAACTGGGAATGGATTAATTGTTTATACATATCTTTTTTTTTTTTTTTTTTTTTAAGCTTGTAGAAGAAAGTAAAATTAAAACATGTCCCTAGAAAAAAATTGCTTGTGCCTCACTCAAACTTTCAGGGAAGAACACTTCTCTCCTACACAGTTTGGTTGTTATCAGGGTCCTTTTACATGAAAACAGGACCTGTGTTTGTTCTAAGGATTTCCTGTCCTTTTGGGTTTCAGTCTACTGTGGGATTTTTTTTGTCTTTAGCATAGCTTAAGTGACTGTCCTGTCCCCAAAAATGTTCCTATTTTTATGCAGTATTTCTTGTAGTAAAATGTATGTGTTGAAGTAGAGAACATACAGGAAGCTTCCAGAATGTGTAAAGAAATTCTAGTTGAACAAAGGTTAAAATTCCTGTTCTTGCTGTATAGTAGCATGGCAGTAGTCATTTACTGAGCTGTAGGCTGAATGGTATAGGAAGCTGTTTTTCAGTCTCTTTTACCCTAACAACTGCACTTGGGCATGGTATCTGGAAGGAGTGGGGGTTGAGGTGTCCCCATTTTTCAAGCTTTTTGTCCTATCAGCTTTGTCAGTTTCATCCTTTGTTCTCTATTTCTTTCTGAGCAGATGTTTGAGACATTTTACTAATTCTGAAATAGGGCTACTTACACTTGTGGTTTTCCAGACATTATACAGGTAGGTCCTTTCCCCTCTACAGATGCCCTGTCTGGGTGGAAGTTGAGAGCAGGGTGACTGGCTGTATGGATATCTATGTACATTGCAAATCCGCTCTGTATAACAAGTTTATGTTTGTTTATGGGGTATATGCTGATGTGTATAGTTGTAGGGTAAACGGTGCACACAAAAATAGCAGTATTGCTTGTAGCCAGCTTAGCATGCTAGGATGGCTTGCTGATTATTGAGCAACTTTGGAAAGAAGGGAGATGCAGGATGTTGCCCTGGAGGGAGTATTACTCTGCTAAGAGGTGTGTATTGCTTTTCATAAAGCTATGGGGAAAACTTTTTCCTCATTGAGTTTGTTGTTTTTCAACTGTTGTATTCTCCTGAACCCACTCAGTAGTAGTCTATATCCATAGACTTGGAAGTGCTGTTCTGGTCAATGTTATAAGCATATCCTCAAGGGCCATTCATGAAAATATGAATGAAGATGACAAAAGAGGTGGAATGTTGGTTTCACAGAGCTGAAGTCCATTGTTGGTTTATTGGCTCTTCTGAGTTTGGGATTTCTTGATTAACTAGGTGTAACAGCCTCAAATTTGCTATGTCAAAACATTTTTTTTTAAAAAATAATGCTGTGAAACACTAGTTAAATACTCTTGACCCTGCAGAAGACAGTGATAATAAAATTACAATCTTGTCTGTGTTATGTAGCTGCTAAAGTGCATGTGCCGTTAAACTGGACTAGTTCCTGGAGGTTTTGAAATGGCAGCTGCTTGCCCCTTCCCCAGGAAACATGATCTCATTTGTCTATTAATCCATTCCCCTGGATTCTGTTGCCTTGTTTCAGCTGCATTTATTAGAGCAATACAAGTATAAGAAGTAACGACACTTATGTTTTGTGTAAACTGGTGACTAATAGAAGGCAGAAGCCCAAATAAGATCTATTTTTGATGGAGAGGAAGATGGAATTCAGCTGTTAGCCAGCCTTCTGGCAGGAATGGCACACTGGCTGGTTGGCCGGTGTGGGCTGTCTGCTATGAAGCCATCTGTGTGCTGACTGCCTCTTCTCATCACACACTGATTTTTCCCTGATGAGGTTTTAGGGTGCAATAATGAGCAAATATTATTGCAGTTAAGGGCAACTCAGATTTGTTCATCCTGTTGCTCAAAGAATACCTTGTTAAAATCCAGTATAGATATTAAGGTAGTCCTTTATGTGGTCAGAGTTGACCTGTTCTAACTCATTTTGTACTATGTAATTGAGCTTAAGTTCTGTTTTAGTCAAGCATACCTCTGAAAAGTATTACCTTTATTATTTTTTTTAAAGCAGTATTCTGTGGTTTATCACATTCACAGTAGGTACAGGCTCTGTGTTAACTTCTAATTTGAATTCAGCTATCACCAGTTCCCAGAGCATGACCCTTGAATCTAGTGGGAAAAGGCACAGCCTTTTCCATTAGGGCTATTTCCTCTGAAGGTACTTGGGCACTGTTGTCAAGTCACTTCTTACTGTCTTTGATAAATTAAATCAATGCTATAAATAGTCCAAGTTGTACTGGAAGCTTGTGTTCAGTAGCTTCTTAGCTTAGTCCCAGATTCTTTTTTTGGAGCTGTTAGTAGTATTTTTTCCACCATGCTGTAGGTCTGTCCAATGACTTGGATTAGGGATATAGCTGGAGCTTGGGCTGCAAGCTCAGTGATTTATGTTCAGTTTTTTGGGTGTCATGACAGCTTATGTATGAAGAAGGTCTATACATACATATGCATTTTATTTTCTTGTATTTCAGGAGCTGTCTTGCTTTGTTACCCGGTGTTACGAAGTGGTGGTGAATGTAGTGCATCAGTTGGCTGTTCTCTATACCAGCAACAAGTAATTATTCCCTAAAATACTATATTGATTTTATGTAGTTAGGCAAATACATAAAATATGAATGTTCTGTCTAAGGTATGTTCATTTTTGGACTATGGTTATCTAGAGATATGGAGAGTGTTTTGCTGTGCAAGTTTAGACTTCATAAGCCGTTACAGAAGTGGATCTGTTTTATTTTCAGAAAAGGCAGTGCTTCTATATAATGAGATGCGAGTTTCTTTTTTTGTCATTTTTTGATAGAATTGGTGCTTCAGAGGCACTTAGTCTTTTCGATTAAGATTACCCTTTCATCCTTGCCATGTTTGAAAGAAAGATTCCTCCTGTTGACTGATACAGTGGATACCAGTAGCTTTAGAAGCTTAAAAATCAGATCATTTCCATGGTCTATTTTAAATATGTAAATATTAGTATATATTTCTCATGGAACAACCATAGTTTTAACACCTGAAGTTGAGCCTTAGTAAGGACTGTTTTGTTTAGCTCCTCTGAGAACTGAGGAGAGTTTAGCTCTGAATAGAGTTGTTGAGTTGAGCTCTGAATATAACTGCAAGGCTCTTGATTCCTCCCCTCCGCCCCAGATAAGATAGCATCATTCTTCTCAGTTTTGTTTGTTAGACTTTCTGTATGTGCTGGATGTGTAGCTTGGACATGGCTTTTATTAAATATGTGAAGTGATTTTGATTTTGTACTTTTGGGCTACAAGGCTGTACATATCAAGGCTACTTGCTGTTAGCATAACTGAATTGGGAATTGCCGATACACCTGTGCACTGAATCCAAGCAGTGGTTTGAACCAGTCACACATGCTGTACATTTAAAAATGCAATATTAAATTTCATCATAGCATACACATTTCACATAGCATATACTTTTAATCAGATTTTGAGGTTCTTTTGTTTTCTGGAGTTACTATTTTAATGAAGAAAAATGTACCCCAAAAACCAAAGAACACGCTGTGATGCAGAATCCATAAATATGCCCCATTCTAAGGATCAAAAAGGCATTAACATTTTTTATTTTATTTACAGGAATGCACCTAACATTATAGAGACATCTGGAGTTCATTTTCAGGTGGGAATGATTTGGAACCCTTTTGCTTATGTTAATATATGTTAATCTTGATCATTAATCCTGAGAAAAGCAGCAAGAAAGTGAGTTTTGAGTACAACTTTTAATCGGGAATCTCCTTTAAAGGTTTTTTTTTTCTGGCATTTTATGTGGAAAGGTCTGTCATCTCCATGTCTGTCATATTGTAGCTTTCTTAGCTGAAAAGTGTTTGCATGCTCCGTTACTGTGTGCAGTATGTACTTCTGCATGTAGACAATTTGAAAAATCCTACATTCAATGTTAAATAGATCAGTGAACTTAGTGATGCCTGTATGCAAACTGATGTTCCTTGTGTCACTACAGGAAATACTAAATCTTAAAGCTACCAAACCAAGAAATCTCTGATTTAACTCTCTAGCTGATGTCTTGTTGGCTGATAATATATTGAAGGGAACTGAAATTTTATATGCCACACGTGACTGCAATAAACTTTTCAATAACTATCGTCCTTTTCTTTTTTCTTTTTTTTTTTTTCTAATTAAAACAGGCAATGTATGAGCATCTGGGAGAGTTGCTCACAGTCTTAATCACTCTGGATGAAATAATTGACAATCACGCCACTCTGAAAGATCACTGGACCATGTATAAGAGGTGTGTCTCTGAAGGTGTGAAAAATACCCCTACAAGATAACAGCATGTGTGTATGTGTTTGTGCCAACAATGTCAGTGTGGGAACGTGGATTTTTGGTAGCCCCGAGAGTTTTCCAGAAATCTTAACGAAGAGCAGGGCTAAGCCCCCACTGTGTCCTTACAGCATCACCAGTAAGTTTTTAAAGTGTTGAATGTTACATTTACAATTCACGGTAAGCATCTTGACAGAGTTGGTGGGGTTTGAAATATATTCAGTAAGATCTAATTTTATACAGAACTGGTCTAAGACTATCCCTATCTCTGTTGATCATGGGGCTGGGCATACAGATTTAAGTAAGAACTCTAAAAAGCTAGAGAGTCAACAATTTTAAAGGTAGTTAAATTAGTGGAACAATAACTGTTTCATTGAATACCTAAATAAATGGGAGTTATTCAAATGCACATGCCTTATACAGTCCTAGTGGGTTTTGTTTTGTTTTGGTTTTTTTTTATTTTGGAGTTGCTGCTGGGCACAGATATGGGCAGTTAAAATCTGTTCTCAAAATAGTACAGGATCGGTGTGTTTTAATTAAATGTTTGTATGTATGTGTTCCATACCTACTCCTGTAGGCTGCTAAAATCTGTCCATCACAACCCTTCTAAGTTTGGGATTCAAGAAGATAAACTGAAGCCGTTTGAAAAGCTGTTGTTAAAACTGGAATGCCAGTTACTTGATGGAATCATATTTCAGGTAATAAAATTAATGTTCCCCAGTATGATAGGGGAAACTATTACATTAAAGCGACAGTCTTTTTCAAATGGTTGGTTTATTTGTATTTGTTTTGTTTTGCTCCAGATACAGTGATAACGTGAATTTGGCTCTTGGATCTGTGCGTGGGGCCTGAGGGCAGGGGTGGGGAAAAAGGCTTTATTGTAAGATCCTTCCTTGCTCTTCTCATGTGCTAGAGCTGTGCCAGGCTTTGAATGGTAGCAGTCAAGAAACACAGACAGCTTGGCATGAGGACTGTGTATTATCAGGGAGTCTGTTTTTCACCAGAAATTTTAATAGTGAGCAGACTTACGTACCATAAATTTATAGCAAAATACGTTAAGTGTGACCCCTTGTGACATATTTTGTCTCATTCCTAGCATATGAGAAAGGTAGCTGTGATTAGCCACTGTTTCTGTGGTGTATCCCCCTGAAACATGCAAGCAAACAGGGGGATGAGGAGGACTGTTACTTTTTTGATACATTTAACTTAAATGGGTTCGTACAAGATGCCATCTTTTTTTAGGTAAGCCTGTATGTGAGACACTGAAATCAGATGTTGTTGCATAGCAGGCAGAGGACTGCATTGCTGAACCTGGTCACAGCAGAGTCAATTGAACAACAGTACTGTTGCTCAGTTCTTACATCTTAAATGGCATAGAGGAAAAGGTTTTGTTCTGTAAAAGCCTTCAAAAGGGAATTTGTAGATAAGCCAAACTGTGCTTAATTATTTATTCTTTCAAACATTACTACCAGCTATTCATTTTTCATTGTACGTTTCTTTAATATTGCGTTAGTACAAAACCCTCATTATATGTTGACTGTTGTGTGCGTTTGGTAATTTTTTTTAAACCACTACCAGTGGTGCAGGGTTTTATGCTACAGGCTCATGAACCCTATGCTATAAGCAACTTGCATGATAATCTTGTTTAGTTAATGGATAGTTAGTAACATATTATAATGTAGTAATGCAAATACCTATCCAGTTTCTTATCGCTATCGCATCAAATGGTTTCTTTAAAAATCCCCCTTAATAGAAATGTAAAGTAAATTTTTTTTAATATTATGTGTAAGAGAGGTTTTTAATGTTTTCTGTTATTATACTTAAATAATTTAAGCATAGTTAAAAATATTTATGTTGTGAAGTTTAGGACTAACTACAGGTTAGTCTTAAATCAGTGTGCTCTTACAGTATTACTCTCTTACAAAATCGGTATTCTTTCAAGGTCAAAAATTATTTTTTTTTTTCCCCTTTTTGCTCAGGCCTGTATAGAGCAACAATTTGATTCTGTAAATGGTGGAGTGTCAGTGTCGAAGAACAGCACGTTTGCCGAAGAATTTGCTTATATTCTTCGCACAGCTTTTGCAAATGTAGAAGCCAAACTTGGTAATGCAAGCTCATGCTTCTCCTGCCAGCTTCAGTTTCTAAAACTGTTTGCCTGGGAGTAGGCTTAAAAGCGGTGTGTTTCTGCAGGTGAACCTTCAGAAATTGACCAGAGAGATAAATATGTAGGCATCTGTGGCCTCTTTGTACTGCATTTTCAGATTTTTCGGACCATAGACAAGAAATTTTACAAGTCATTGTTGGATGTCTGCAAAAAGGTGAATGCTTTATTCTTTTGTCAGGAATTAAGGGGGAGAGGAAATCTTCAGTAATGAAGTAGATAATTTTCTAGTTGTGTAGCATGGACTTGGGAAAAGAAAGAACACATGATTTACCAAAACAAGGCAGAAAGCAAAGTTAAGATACTTCAACTTTTCAGAATTTCATACCCGCCCCTCCATTTTCTTTTAAAGATGGTTTAAAACCTGTGGACTCATGTAGTAGCAAGATAAAATAACTTGAAATTACCATTTAAAAATGTTTCTTCTCAAATTAAGGTGGCACTGAAGACAAAAATAATTGTTTGAGTTGTGAGTATTGTGGGGCTGAATAAATGCTGTAGGTTTTGACATTGGATATAAGTACATATTTTGAAAGACCTCTAAGGCGAAAGGTGATTGGAATTTTTTTCATATCAGGTGCTATTAAGGAATTATTAAATTCTCTAATACAGTTTAAAATCACCAAAAGTGTAATAACTTTGCTTCTGGTGTCCTTAGTGGGTTTATAGGGGAGAAACCTTTTTTCATGTTAATTTAATACTTCGTAGAAACTAGGTATGCAGAAATAAACTGAATTGGGTGTAAGGGTTCCAAAGAGGCATAAGAAACATGCATGGTGCATAGTATTTGTTGTAGTTACTTATGTTTACTGCTACTTTGTAGTATTTTCACCCCCCCTTTTTTTGTTTTGTACCCACACCCCCAGGTACCAGCCATCACATTAACTGCTAACATTATCTGGTTTGCTGACAACTTTCTGATTCAGAAGATACCAACTGCTGCCAAACTTCTGGACAAGAAAAGTATTCATACAGTTAAAACACAAAGGGAGAACTTTCTACAGCAGAAGGCACAGTCACTTACCAAGTAAGCTTCCTAAATACTGCTTCATGATGCTGTTTGGCAAATAGTTTATAAGCGTACTAGTGTGTGTAGTGTGGCTCAGTGGTGTTAAGCAACTTTTCTGCTTCGCTGCAGCAGTATGTGTGTGTTAGTGTCACTGAAAAAGTGTTGGTCAAAACAGCTTTCATGTCATGCTTTCAGAAGAATGTGTGTTATGTCACCAAAATAACAATGTTTCTGGCAAATCTAAATATTTGATTGTTTCAGTTCTTTATTTCCATACTTTCAACTTTTTTTTTTGTTTTTGTTTGTTTGTTTTTGTTTAAATAAGCTAGTGTCTAGTAACCTGAGCTGCTTTGTTTTGTATTAGGGCTCTATGCTTTCTATGTGTTTATGGAGGTAAGTCGCTAGTAGGCTTATAGAGCAGTTTTTCTTTGCTTGGTGATGATACTTTCTTTGTAAGCATTTATTTTGTTCATGACTGTTTTAATTGCTTGTTTAATGGTCTTTGAAAACGCTTCTCTTGTTTTGTGTTCTGCATGTAGTTTTCAGGTCAATTCTCTAAGTTCTTTCTAAAATGTGTTTAAAAACTAATTGAAATTTTTTTTAGTTGTCAACTTGAGGCTATTTCCCTATTGTTGTCAACTTGAGGCCCAATTGTCCTACTGCTTGTACTTTCAAGAAGAGACCGATACCCACCTTGCTACAATCTCCTTCCAGGCAGTTGTAGAGAGCAATAAGGTCTCCCCTTGGCCTCCTTTTCTCTAGGCTGAACAACCCGAGTTCCCTCACCTGTTCCTCATAAGACTTGGATGTGCAGTTTTAAGGATATTGCAATAAAATCCAGATGATTTGCATCTGCTGATTTGAATTCTGCCAGTAACTTTTTCTTGGTTTCTTACAAATTCTGTACTGCCTTTAATAATTGGACTGTTGCCTTAAATATGAGTACTCTTTAAAGTGTATTTTTTGGTGTCATAATCAATGAACTAAATAAGTTCCTGCTGTAACTGCTACAGTAAGTACTGTTGTACTGGCACAATTCTGTAGCATGGAATAAATAGCAATTTTAAAAGTGAACTCTAGTTAAACATTTAATTACAACTAGTGTGATCCAAGCAGAGTAACTTCTGGAGAATGCCGTTATTTAAGAGCAGTCCAGTCTGGCATTGATATAATGACAAGTTATATTTATGTGTGTATTTATATGTATGTGACAGAAATCCAGACTTGGAGGGAAAAAATTAACATAATGTGTAGGACTTTTTTTTGTCTAGTGTTTAGAAGCATTTTCTGGGAGTTTTATTTACTAGTTTCATCTAAAGAAGCATAGTATACGTACTGCTAAGAGGGCTATTTATTCTCTTGAAAGATAGATGGTTTTGACTCTTCAGGGTATGCTTGTACAGATATAATTGGCAGAGTAACTAATCCTTACCTGTAAAGAATTCAAGTGTAAATGAGTATGAGGCTCTGATACGTTTGGGAATGGCGAGTTACTATTTTGGGGACTTGAAGATATAACATATTTCCCTTGTAAGAATTTAAGCTTTGGAAAGAGAAAAGAAAATCCTCATACTCTTTTGTGAAGCAAGCGACATGTTTTGTTTCCTTCTCCAGAGATATGCAGTCATATTATGTTTTTGTGAGCTCGTGGATGACAAAAATGGAATCTATCTTGTCAAAGGAGCAACGCATGGATAAGTTTGCTGAAGATCTTTCTAACCGTTGCAATGTCTTCATCCAGGTGTGCAGTCTTTTAATGTAGTGATGCAGCAAACTGGTGTTTGGTGCAAGTTGTTGAACATAAAAAGAAATCAGATGTTTTGTGATTATCGGTGTGTTATTTTACAATGTGGGAATTCTTCTAAGGCTTTTAATGCCCAGGAGATATTCTTTTAAGTAAATCTGTAAAAGGTCTTTCCATAAGGCATATATGGAAAGTGAGTATGACTAAATATTCAGTGGCTAAAATTTTTAACTTTTCTCTTGAGTTAGGAAATCAGAAAGGCTTAGTTTCCTCTGTAGTAAAGGTTTTGGGTTTTTTCCTTTTGAGTTGGTCGTGTGTTGGACTGAACCAGTGTCTAATTTAGTTTTATTTAGCACAGTACATACTTCCAGTAAAGGTTTGTGTTGTTTTATTGTGCTTTGCCTAGTGATGGTACTTTGCAAGAATCTTACTACGTTCCGAGGCAGCTGCTTTTCTTTTGGCCTACTAACAGCATGTAGTCTTAATGTAAGATGCATCTTATTTCTGAATTTATTTTTTTGCTAGTTTTTATATGTATCTATCTGCCTGACAGAAATCTGTTGAGAATAGGTGCGTGATAGAAACATTATCCTGAATATTCCATATCTCAAGAATTGCATGTACTAGGATCTGTGGCTTTTATACTTCAGTTATTTGCGGTGGGCTTAAATTTTTTGCTATGTAGCAAACTGAGTTTCCTACACCACTTGCTGTCTTTTCCTAGTCTCTTTTTATTGTTACTACTTTTCCTTTGAAATAAGTTGAGTAACTTTTCATCATGCTGTATGTAATCAACCTTGTGTTTAAAATCTTAGCATACATTGATTTAGAAATAAATGGTTGCTTTTTTTATTGTGGGATGGGCAGTTCTATTTAGAAAGTGTAGAAGTGTGTAAATACTGTTAGTGTATTTATTTCATGGAATCTGGAAGGTTTAGACTACTTTTGTGACAGGCTGTTTGGGGGATGGGAATTGTTTGGTGGGTTGGTTTACAATAGGTCTGAAATTATTAGACCTTTGAGGCTGTGTGAATAATTCACTGATCTATATTTAATTTGAGTGGCTCTAGAAGAGGTTAATGATCAGGTGATCTAATGACTCGTAGGTAGTTTCATAATGTGTGTCCAATAAAAGGGTCTCATTCAGCTTTGGGATCCCAAATTTTAAGTGGAGTGGTAGGTTGTGTAGTGTGAAGAGGCAGAAGTTGCTATCTGTCATGTAAGAAAGAAAACAGTGAGGATTTTTTTGATTGACATGTTGTGAAAATAGTCTTTTCTCCCACACCCCCAACCCCTCATTTTATTTTTAGGGTTTTCTTTATGCGTACAGTCTTAGCACCATCATTAAAACTACAATGAATCTCTACATGTCAATGCAAAAACCTATGACCAAAACCTCGGTGAAAGCTCTGTGCAGACTTGTGGAACTTCTGAAGGTAGGTCACTGGATGAAATTTTTTAATTTTATGTAGACCTTTATAGAGGACATTGATCAAACATCACATATTAAATAAATATTTTTAAAAAAACCACCTTAACCAAAACCCACTGGCTGGGAAGTGTTTTTGCATGCATGGCTTCTTGCTCAAGAGTGGATTTGGTTAGAGAACATATTTGTGAGGCTAGAACTGATTTGTATGTAACTTCTAACTGGCTTCCTTAGTTAGTGTCACAGAATGATTGAGGTTGGAAGGGACCTCCGGAGGTTGTCTGGTTCCGCCTCCCCCTGCTGAAGCAGGGCTGCCTAGAGATGGTTGCCCAGATCTGTGTCCAGATGATTTTTGAGTATCTCCAAGGATGGAGATGACACAATTTCCCTGGGCAATCAACCTGTGCAGTGGTCGGTTACCCTCACAGAAGGTGTTCCCTGATTTTCAGAGGGAACCTCCTGTGTTTGTTTGTGCCCATTGCCTCTTGTCCTGTCACTGGGCACCTCCAAAAAGAGCCTGGCTCAGTTGTCTTTGAATCCTCCCTTCAGGTGTTTATATACATTGATAAGATCCCCCACTAAGCCTTTGCTTCTCCAGGCTGAACAGTCCCAGCTCTCTCAGCCTCTCCTCGTATGTGAGATGTTCCAGTCCCTTAATTATCTTCCTGGCCTCTCTCCAGTATGTCCATGTCTCTCTTGTATTGAGGAGCCTGGAACTGGACACAGCACTCCAGGTGTGGCCTTATCAGTGCTGAGTAGAGAGGAAAAATCACCTCCCTCGACCTGCCGGCAATACTTTTGTCTAGTGCAGACAAAGATACCACTAGCCTTCTTTTGTAGCGCACTGCTGGCTCACCTTCAACTTGGTGTCCAGCAGTTTCTTGCTTTTCTGCCAAGGTGCTTACCAGCTGGATGACTCCCAGTATATATAGGTGTATGGGATTGTTCCTCCCCAGGTGCAGGACTGCACGCTTCTAGTACGTTTTCCAAAAGGAAGATACTCTGTTTTGAGATAATTTCAGAAAGCAATGGTGAACAGAACTGTGCTATTTTTAAAAAGCAAACCAAAAAAGCCAACAAAATTTGTATCAGTCCTAAAACTTTTTGACGCTCCTGAATAGTTTGATTTTCTCAGTTTCTAAGGTTTAATTAAAATTGCTACTAACAGTACATCACGAAGTGGAAAGTATCTCTGTTTGCAGTGTTGATGAGTCACCCATCATAAAGCCAAATTCTAAAGACAACGATTTTGGTAACTACATGAACTGTTGTGTTTTGGGGTTGACTTTAGGCAATAGAACACATGTTTTACCGAAGAAGTATGGTTGTGGCAGATTCTGTGACACACATCACTCAGCATCTGCAGTATCAGGCTCTTCACTCTATTTCTGTAGCCAAGGTATGTAATTCAAGTTCTAATAATTAATCATCCTATCTAGGTGTCTAAAAAACGTGTTAATTTAAAATGGGAAGTATTTTTATTTACTTTTGCAAAATCTGTAGTGTAGTCAATTACACTGTCATAGTCAACCTCTTTCCAGTAGGTCAGAGCTTTGCCCTAAAAACTGTACAGCATAGATGGTTATCTGTCTTTGACCAAGAATAGCTCCTCTCTTCCCTTAAACTGCTGCATCTCTTGTCGTGTTCCTCTTGTGTTCTTTTTAGTTTTTATTTCTAGTGATTTTCACAAACTGACCTTTTGTTACTTTTTTTCTGATGCACATTCTTAAAGCAATCTGTTATAAGTCTAAGAACGTCTTGTTAGTTATGTAATCTTTGTCTGTTTGGTGAAATAGCAGTGGTTAATACATGATGGCTTACCGGAGACTAATGCAGACATAAGTTCATTGTTTTGCTGTGGGGTAAAATATCTTATGATGATGAGACACTGTAATAGCTCTGTATTATGTGTCTCTGTAAATGAGATCAGTTTACTACCTGTTTTGCTTACCAAATCTTCAATTTCTGAAATCAGGGCAGATGGGAAAATGAGATTTTAGTATATCTGTTCTGATGTATTACTGATTGTTTTATTCTTTCATCACATTCAGCAGCAGAATTATAAAGGACATGCTATTGATATCAGTGCAGCTATTAAATTTTCCTTTTATTTGGCTGTAATCTCAATTTTATTTATCTGGCATCTCCATGTTTTCTAGCATAAGAAAAAACCCAAGTTGTACTTCCCGAGTGAGTTATATATCGGGAGTAGCATGAACTGAAGAAGTTCCAAGCTTCAAGCTACTAAGAAAAACTGTTTATCTTCAAATAAACAGTTCACATATGTTTAGATAATTTGAAAATGTTATGAAAGTTATATCTGTAATTACATTGCAAATTATTTCTAAGTGCATAGAAATATGCCAAGAGTTGTGTATTAAGGGCTGTCAAAGAGAACACATCTGTGAACAATACTTAGTATTTTGATGACTACTCAGAAAATATGTAAAAGGCAGATGCTGGTAAATAGAAGGGTTCATTAGTACTAATCTTTTTTTATCTGCACCATTTCTAAGTGGTGTAAGGTCTAAGGCATATACCTAACACAGATTTAGCATGTAAGGTTAGGAGCTTCATGTTGAGCATACTTTCTTAGAACTGGGAGAGGTTTTCTTTAACTCTTCCGTGAACCTGTACATCTTCTGAGTTATGCTGCTACTCACAAATGTGTCTGACCTCAGCTTCTTAGCCAGAAGACTTGGTTCCCTTCATTTGTTCATGCAAAAGTGTTTGCACTTAATCTTTCTGATAAATAAGAGTTTGTAGAAAAGCAAGTTATTATTACCATGTTTATACGTCTTCTGGCAATTCAGCTGTAAACTGGATTTTGTTACCAACAACACAGTGATTAAAAATAATTCAAAACATGCAGCTTGCACAGTATTTGTCTACTGCATGACCTGAGCAATGTTCATGCTGAACTGCATGTATTCCAAGTGTATAGATGGGTAATACCACTGAATTGATAGAGTAAATGAATCTGGATTAATTTAGCTCTGTTCACAAAACACGCTTTCCAAAAATACTCAATTTATGACAAATCCATAAGCTTTGGAAAGAACAAGTAAGCTATTGTTTTTGGGCTTAGGTAACTTTTCTCTGAATTTCTATGTCTCTCTGTCAAGAAAAGAGTCATTTCTGATAAAAAGTACAGTGAGCAACGCCTGGATGTCCTCTCTGCTTTGGTGTTAGCTGAGAACACCCTCAATGGGCCAAGTACAAAACAGAGGCGACTAATTGTTTCCCTTGCACTAAGTGTGGGAACACAGATGGTAAGTGCTGTGATTATTCCAGACCTTTACTTGTTTGGTATAGTATCTTATAAAGAAATATAATCTTGTCTTTTTTTGTCCCTCCCCCCCCCCCCCCCCCCCACTTCATTTGCACAGAAAACTTTTAAAGATGAAGAACTCCTTCCCCTTCAGTTAGTTCTGAAAAAACTAGACTTGATCAGTGAACTTACAGAGCGGTAAGCAGTGGCACATAATACATAGAAGGCAGGGTAGCTGCCTGTCACTGGGGGAGCTGGTTCTTCACTGTGTGATTTTCAAAATCTGGTAGCTGCATGCCGGTGGTTATTTTTGCATGTATTGTAGACCAGGGATGGACAAAAAGAATTCCAGAGCTAAGCCTGAAGCTTGCTGGTGTTTGGGCAAGTCATGTTTTACTTAACTGTTGCCAATTAGGTAATCAACTTCTCTGAGTGTTTAGAAATTCTGTCACGTTCTTGGATGACTTAGCTTTATATTAAGCTAAAGTCTTCCTCTTAACCCAAACCCAAAAGTTATGAGTTAATACCAGTCTGTCTGGGAGATCAGTCTGTTAATTCGCATGTGACACCATGTTTTACTGCTGCTGTAGTTTCAGTGGACCCTCAAGTCATGTTGGCCATCTGAAAGCCAGGTGGATATCTGGGTTCCATTGCATACAAACACCTTCAGCAGATGACCCATGGGATAAATTTCTGGGATGAGTGAGCATTGTACACAGGTTGTATCAGGAGAGGCTTGTTTCTCTTCTTTGACTTACAGGAGAAACTTGGAATATATGTTTGACCTCTAGGCTACTAATTGCATGGTTTAATTCTTTCAGAGAAAGAGTAAACCTCTTTTCTAAAGCAGGTACCTTTTTTTAATAAGTAGCCTAGTGGAAAATAAGAAATAAAAAGTTCTTTATTAAAAGAACTTTCTTTTGGAGGACAATGCATCTGGAACAATAAAGTCACCATGTAAAGCTTAGGCTCAAAAAGCAGTTGTCGTTAGTTTCAACACACTAAAATGAATACCACTGTGATAAAAGAATGGCTTCTTGCAATTTTGTGACTAATATGTCATCTCTTATTCTAGAGTTCGAGCACAATGTGACTGTTGTTTCTTATACTGGCATCGAGCAGTCTTTCCAATCTATTTAGATGATGTGTATGAAAATGCAGTTGATTCTGCTAGACTGCATGTAAGTAATAATGTTAGCAACTTTGTTTAACAAGCCACTGTAGTGGGAAGGATTCAGAGGAGAGGATGAAGCTTAGACTGAAACTCTTAAGGGGAAAAGCTCAACAAACCAAAAAAAGTAAAACCCAGGCAAAAGTCACCGAGGCAGAAATTTCTCCTTAGTCTGGAGGATGTAAAAGCAATCTTTGTTGTAAGTCTAATTAAAGTATATCTGTTGATTGCTCTAAAAATCTTAAGTTGCTCATCTTGATACTGGGTCTGTGTGTCTCTTTGTTCTTCTCTTCATTCATTCTAAACTGAAATTAACACCTTTGCTAGACTTGAACATTAAATGCCTTTGTTCCACATTGTGGTTACATATTTCTAAAGCACATATCACTAAGTTCAGTGATGCTGTGTGGGATAGTTGTCCTGTAACTTTTATCCACCCCTCATCTCTTTCCCCCCTCTTTGAAGGGTGAAGTGTTTGCTGCAGAAATGAATCATGCTTTGGCATACTAATCCTAATAAAAATCAATCATCTGTTCCAGTGTTGTGTGTGCCACGGTCAATTACAGTACTAAAATGAGTATAGTGCAAGGAGTTTCAGATGAAATGACTAATAATTATGACCTTCCAGCAAATGGATTAGTAGCAACTAAATACTTCAGATGAACACATTAAGGACAAGGAGACTTCAATGGGGTTTACAAAGTCTATTTTTAATAGAAGTGGGAAGACTACTGATTTTGATTTGTTTGTTAGCTTTAAACGCTATTTGAGATGCTTGTCATCTTGAGATGCTGTCAATCTGTTGGTTAAGCATAATAGTTTCTTTTTTCAGTATATGTTTAGTGCACTGCGGGACTGTGTACCTGCTATGATGCATGCAAGACACTTGGAATCTTACGAGGTGCTTCTGGAATGCTATGACAAAGAAATCATGGAACTGCTCAATGAGGTAATTTGTTGTGAATAGAAATTAAAGGCAACACTGTGCTTGGAATATCTTACAGGCCAGCATCTATTGTACCAAACTTAATATGATCTGTAAAAATAGCACAAAGACCTTTGAGATTGAAGTATTTTAGTAAGTGAGAAAGTGTTCACTGATGATTTTGGTTATTTAAGACCTGTTGTTAATGGTATCTGTGTTGGCTGGGAACACGAAAATACTGCAGTCTAAATTGTGTAAGTTGCAAAACCTCAGTTACCAGATTTGTCTATGTCAGATTAGCTTCTGCTTGTATGAATGCCTCAAATAAATGCTACTATTCTTAGCGTGTGTTGATGGCTTTTAGTAGTGAAGGCTTTGTAAATGTAGTTGGCTTTTTTAGTGAATTATTACCTAGAATTATGAAGGATGTTTGACAGAGAAAATGTGAATTCAGATTTTCCAAGTCCTAGGTTTTAACCTTTGAACCACTCTTTGTTTGACTAGTTTAAAACCAAACATTACATATTCTGCAGAAAATCAGGTGATTTGCTTATTGCAAGAGTCTTCCTTACTGATTTAGGTCTTATTATTATCTAGACAGAGAACCCTAAGCCTAGTTCCCCTTAAGATGAGAAGTGAGAATACTAAAGTTTAAATTGTGTTAAACTCCTATGTAGAAGTTTTAATCATGTACAGAATGGCATTAGGCAGCTAAACCTTTACTTTTTCTGAGTTGTATAGCTTTTTCTTCCTATTGTGTACTAGAACAAGAACAAGGGAAATAAATATCCTTCTGGTTTCTAAGTATTGATTTATTTTGATTTGTGTGACCTTGCTAAAGCAAAGCAGTCTTCATTAGTCTGATCAGTCTTTTGAGACTTTAACAGAGATGTTAGTGCTGCTAACAGAGTATTGTAAATGGATACTGAAAATTACTTTTTTATTATTATTTATTTCCCTGAATAGCACTTGCTGGACAAGTTATGTAAAGAGATAGAAAAAGACCTGCGCTTATCAGTTCATACACACCTGAAGCTGGATGACAGAAACCCCTTCAGAGTTGGTATGAAGGATCTAGCTCACTTCTTCTTTCTGAACCCAATACGTTTTTTCAATCGATTCATTGACATAAAAGGTGAGGAGTTACATATTTTCTTGATTCCGTTACTTTCATCTCTGTTACACTTTGGCTTAGTGTATCTTTTCACTTCTTTCCATGCTTCCCTAACTAAGTAGTAGTATTTTAGTTCATCCTTCTATGTGTTTGCAGCTTATGTAACTCACTATTTGGACAAGACCTTCTACAACTTAACGACTGTAGCTCTTCATGACTGGGCCACCTACAGTGAAATGAGAAACCTAGCAACTCAGCGCTATGGTTTAAGTATGACTGAAGCCCATCTTCCCAGCCAGACTCTGGAACAGGTACAGTGCCCACAGGATATGAATATAATTTGTTCCATTACATTGTCATACTAGCTAGCTATTCAAAGGGCTTTGTCATTGAAGTAACAGTACCCAAGAGTAGAGAACTGTTTGGGAAAAGTGACCTTTAATTTCTGGTTGACTTCTGAGACAGGATCTTTAACAACCTTTGGAGATAACACCAGCATCAGTCAATTTAATGTTGGATTTGTGTCATTCATTTTTTAACGTAAGACTTAATAAAATGAAATCGGGTATACAAAGTCAGAGGATGTTTTCTTGAAAATTTAGTATCAGCAATGTAGCAAGCAGTACATCTGGAGTACAGCTGTCACAAGTCTGGAATGACCTTTGGTTGGTAGGTCTTTTCCCTGGTTTATTACTTGCTTCTCAGCAGGTTCTTTAGTGATCATCAAGAGGAACTGTTTCACAGGCTGCTTATCAAAGACTTTGGGACATCTGTGCTTAGCTTAATAGGAGAGTGACTCAGAGCCTCCTAGAAACTGCTAAACATGGTTACATACAGAGTAAAGTTGTAGTTTCATCAAGTTAATTGTGGAGGCGTTCACTGTTACAGGGTTGGTGCAAAGGAAACACAACTTGCATATTTCTGAAGACTTTCCTTCAAGAGTTTTAGTATCTTCAATATTTTTGGCAGTTAGCTTCATTCCCTCCTTTGGGTTAGCACATGGGTGAGAGCTCTTAAAAATACAGCCTCTTGGTTTTTTGGGTTTTTTTTTTTTTTGTAACATTCATGATGGCAGTGCCTTCCTAAGTTGAAAGAGGTTGTAGAATTAAGAACTGTAGCTGCCTTTTGGTATAAAAGTGCTGTGGATTTGTTTCTATTTCTGGCTTTGGCTTTCTCTTGGCAATATTTGGCCATCGTATTGTTATAAAGAATTAAATCATTTCACACCATCAGTTTCATAACATTCATTCTGGTGCGAGCTTTACTTCAAAACAAAGACACCCTATGCTTCATTCCCTGCCAGCCCCAGCAAAATCCTGATAAAAACCTTGGCACAACTGAAAATAGAGAGGATGCTATTTATTGTATACACTCTATGCACAGTGATACCAAAGGGACTCCTTAAAGCAAAACAGTTGTAAAATTTGTGTTGTAAATACAAAACTTCAGTCTTCTAGACAGGTTGGGCAAAACGGTATCAGAAGCTAGCTAGTTGTTCTGTAACAATCTGTGTGTCTGTAGAAATCTGCAAGGCAAGATTCCATTTTCTGGAACCTGAGGACAACCAGATCTCCATTTTTTTTTTTTTTTTTTTTGGGTCAATTGGGGTTTGTAGAATAGACTGGAGGATTCCTTACTTTTGGGGGAAGCTGGAAAAAAACAGGCAGAGGTATAAATATTAAAACATGAGCTGAGCCTTTTTTCTCATCTAAGCATTACAAAAATTGTTAAAAGATTCTTCATTTTGTGAAGTGAAAGCATTACTTTCTAAAATGCTTTCAAATAGCTACAGAAATAGTATTTGTGTGCCTTAGTAGTTAGGCATGCTGGTAGTTCTTGAGAATTGGTATTATAGTAATTCTCAATAGATAATATTGTTTCAGGGACTGGATGTTCTGGAAATCATGAGAAATATTCATGTTTTTGTATCTCGCTACCTCTACAATCTGAATAATCAGGTAAGGTATATCCCATTCTTTTTTTTTCTGGATTTGGGTCTGATTTGAAGGCATTGAGAAATGCGGAGTATACATGTTAAGAAAACCCCAAACTGAACATATGTAATACTAAGCTGTGAAATAGCTGTTGCAGCTCTAGAAGAACATCTTTGGAGGTGCTATAGATATGTCTCAGAGTATGATCTCTAAGCATATGTGGAGTATGGTGTCCCAGTAGGATCGTTCCGTGTCAGATATTCCAGTGAAGCTTGGAGAAGGCAGCAAGGATAATTGGCTGCTATATAAGGACATACTAAGTGCATGATTTTTCAACTTGAAAAAAGAGTATCTGAAAATGGGTTATTAAAGAGATGAAGCAGTGAATGAGATGGAGAGCAAGTACAGGGAACAATCCTTTGTGGTTTCTCACAATGTGAGAATGAGAGGCCCACTAGGAAAACAAGCAGCTTCCTTAAAGAAGAGGAAGTACTTGTGTTCGCAGCACATAATTCAGTAGTGGAGCTCATTGCCATGGTATATAGCGGGGCCAAAAGTACAAACAAGTGCCAAAAGAGTTTAGACCAGTTAATGTAGGATGTAGTTTTAATAAATACAAGACTTGGGGTGCAACATCTGCCTTGGAATTGTTGAATCACCCACTTTGCAGAAATTGGAAGAACCTACCAGATAAAGTTTATTGTATGCATGCTGTGTCTTCTTGGTGGTTTCCCTATCACTTGTTATTAGCTGCTCTCAGAAATAGACTATGGATTACCTACACTGGTAATTTATCACGGAATCAGTTTTGGGTAAATAACTTTCTTTTTCTTGCACGCCCCCTCCCCCCCACCCCCGTCTCCCAGATCTTCGTTGAAAGAACAAGTAATAACAAACACTTGAACACAATCAATATCCGACACATTGCTAATTCAATTCGAACTCATGGAACAGGAATCATGAACACAACAGTGAGTATCTTTTGCACTGCTGTTGGATTATTATTTTTTTTAATAGCACACAAGTCTCCAACCTCTTGCATCTCCTAATAGTTTATTTGGTTGTGCAGTTTTAATAATGTGATAATAATGTTCTGTGTGTATTAATAAAGCAAATCAGTTCTTGGACATGATACAAATCAGTATCACAATCTCTTGGGACTTAACGCCACTTCCAGCTGTTACATAGAAGTTAATAAAGAGATCTAAACACATCAAAGAAGATATAGGTGTTCTGGTGGGACTCCAAATTTCATTAAAGATTATACTACTTAACTGGCACAGTAAAATATTTTGATTTCTAAGATGCCTGCTTAGATTAGCACGCTCTAAGTTCTCCTCGTTGACACGAGGTAGACAGATAGTTTTGCCGCGGTTAAAGCAAATCTTGAAGAAATGCTGTAAGTTCCTCTTGTAATCATTAAGTTTAAGAAGCATCAGCTTTTCAACTTGTAAAATAAAAGCTACAGATTTCTCATCATTTATTGGAGGACTGTGACTTCTTACTGCAATTGTTTTGATGATGTCTGTAGCGTAGATGGTCATTTTAACCAGCCAAAGGCATTTACCTCTTTGCAAGGTAGATAAGGGCCCTTCCTGTGGCCTGCCTACTGCAGCATGAATGTGTCATGGTTCTCAAGTTTGGATATGGTGCCAAAGGTATTTTCAGGCTGGGGCTTCTTTCTACCTCTGCTGTTTTCTTTTTCCTGTTCTTCTGGCCCTATTAAAAAAAAAAACCCAAACCCAACAACAACAATAAAAAACTAAACAAAAAACCCCAAAACCCCCACACCAAACAAAAATAACCCAACTTGCTGAAATATTGAACCCACTCTCAAGTATTTTAAAAGTGGAAATTATTAGGAAAATAAGGTTTTGTGGTTTGTTGCGCTATTGGAAATAACTTTGCGCTATTCTTCTGAGAGTAGGGACTTCAGTTACTAAAAAAAAAATGCAGTTACTTACATTATTTCATGGTGATGTAGATCTATTTACTTCTGATTTTGAGTAAAGTTATTTATGCAGACATGAGATGTAACTGAGATGTGTAGGGTGGAAGTGTGCTTCTGCCTTATGAGAAAGTGTTTCAGAAAACTTTGAGGAAGTGAAAAGGTTTGTCAGGAGGTTATGCAGATTCCGCAACTTGACTGAGGAAGTTGAGCTTCTTTGCTCTTTTCAACCTGAAAAGTTTGTATTGCTTCAAAAGGTCAGTTACAAGATATTCCAAACATAAACTAATGGCTTTGTAGGGCAGGTCATTGAACTGAAATAGCAAGCTTGTCCCTTGGTCCTTCTGCCCTTCCTGAAAGAGAGTAGGCCTTCCAGGAGAAGGGTTTTCTTTACTCTTTTAAACCAGTGAAATGAAAAAGTTAAGTAGAGAATAACAAATAGAAGTAAACTAAGTAGAGGGTTCCATATAAATACAAATTACTCGGGAATCTACTGAAAACAGGTTGCTAGATATGCTTGTTACTTTGCTAACTTTCTTGATTTGACTAGGGGTTTTTTCCCTTCTAGGTAAACTTCACTTACCAATTTTTGAGGAAAAAGTTTTATATTTTTAGCCAGTTCATGTATGATGAACATATCAAATCCAGACTTATCAAAGACATCAGATTCTTCAGGGAAGTCAAGGATCAAAATGATCACAAGGTATAGTAATTCTTGAAGGATTGAGAGTAACTTGGCTGAAAGAAGTGCTACTTTCATGTGACTGAAGGTGTACCAAACCATAACAATCCTATTATTCAAATGTGTATTTCCAGAAAAAATGACAGCTTTTGTCCTAGCAAAATGCAGTGTTAAAAATGTCTGTATTCAGAATGGCTTTGTTTCATTCTGGCTGCTCTGTAAATAGGAGGTTGGCTAAAATAATTTTCTCAGTGACCTGAAAACAATGATTTGATGGAGCCATAGTCTATTGGAGGTTCTAAACTTTTGGTCCAAATCACGCTTCACAGTTGTTGTTAGTTTGGAATAATAAGATTATTCAAATTTAATCCAAAATGATGTAAACATGTAACACATATTCCAGTATGTGAAGTTTTGGGGTCTAGGGTCTGATTTTTCCATGCTGGAAAATAGATTTCTCAAAAATGTGAGACAGTGTATTTAGTAAAATAGACTGTCAGCTTCTTTGTATGTCAAGTACTTATTTCTTTTAGGAATACTTTTTCATTCACAGTTAACACTTGTATTTCACTTCTCAGCTTGCAAAAGTGAATTAATATAGAGAGGCAGGTGTATAATGTAAAAAACAAACAAACAAAACCCCCCAAAACAACAAACCACAAAAAACCCAACTGTAGATGGTAGGTAGGAAGATGTTACAAATAGAACTGCATTGACATGGTGGAAAAAAAATTAAAGATAGGTAATTATTCTTACAAATTATTCTAAAATATTTTTCTAGTATCCCTTTGAAAGAGCAGATAAATTCAACCGCGGCATCAGAAAACTTGGAATAGCCCCGGATGGACAGAGCTATCTTGACCAGTTCAGACAACTCATAAGTCAAATCGGTACGAAATCCTATCTAAGACAATGTTATAAATGTTATGAAATAGAAGAGATCTTCATCGTCTAGTAACTGAACTTTTAGCTCAGGCTAAAACTAGATTTAATGCCAGTTGGATGGAAAGTACTTCATTTGTATGCCATGCAAAATAAATGCTCTCATTTAACTACACAGAAATGGCCCTTGCATATCTCAATCTAAAATATAGCTACAGCTTGCACATATGTCTGTTTCCTTTAAGTTCTTCTTTTCTTTGTGACAGAACTGACTTTTACCCAGATTGAGTGTATTTCCCAGTAAAAAAACAGTATTCTTAAGTTCATTTTTTTCAGAAAATAGCCATATATCCAGCTGAAGTAGCTTTGAGTGATGCGTAATACTACAGTGGTATTTACAGCCATTGATGCTGTGGATGTGCAGGACTGATCTGAACTTGGAAGTATTTAATGTGCCCAGTGGAAACAGTTTGTACTATTTGGCCCTTATCCTATCATAAAAGTGAACACGATCTTGCTAGGTGATGCATTTATGATTTACTTCTCTACATAGACTTTTGATACCAGGGTTCAATGTAACTTTTTTAACTTGGCTTTCAGAACAGTTTCTTTGTGAGAACTATATGGCAACTTTAATTTACACTTCAGAGCTTGTAGGAGTTATGAAAAGTGTGTGTATTTATGTAATTATGAATTGCTTCCTTGTTTTTTCTTGTTTTTAAAGGCAACGCTATGGGTTATGTACGAATGATAAGGTCTGGTGGACTTCACTGCTGTAGCAGTGCAATCAGGTACTTCCACAAATATTTCATTTTTCTGTTTTCTTCTTCTCATTCCTTTGCTCCTTATTCATGCTCATATTTTCTAGGTTCTTACCCAGCCCCCATAAATCTTGAAAAAGTCTGTATTTATGCCTTCATTGAAGTGGAATTACCAAAAACAGTGCTGGAATTCAGAACTGTACAATCATTGCCATAAACCACTAAAAATAAAACAAATTCTATCCAAAAATGCTGCAAAAGAGTTGATAGAATTTACATGTAAGTCATTAGTCTTTAAGTCAGTAATTCCTGATGTTTATCACTTCAGGGGTGCATTAAGGAAAAATATTACAAGCCTTGAGGAAGTTGGAAAAAAAACATTTCTTTGATACTTCTTCCTGTCTATAGATGATTGTGTTTTATATAAGGTCATTAAAACATGGTGACTTTACATTACAAAGAAATAGTTGGTTTTCTTGCCAATAACAGTAAACTTACAGTTATCAAAGGCAGTGAGTGCTAGAGAGAGGTGATGGTAGCCTGGTAAAAGCAGAAGTATAAATGTTATGTATGTTTAGAAGTGAATTTAATAGTGCCTGGATGAGAATGGCATGGCAGGTATAACTTCAAGTAGTTCAAGCCTAGCAGACTAAATTAACTAAATTATAAGTTATGGTAGATACTTCAGTGAACATAGGCAGTTGAGCATAATCCTGACAAACAGTAAGTTTTCAGGTTCGTTCCTGATCTGGAAGATATTGTGAACTTTGAAGAGCTGGTGAAAGAAGAAGGACTCTCAGAAGAAACACAAAAAGCAGCGAGGTACCCTAACATCATACTTTTGAGGTCTGGGGTATGGATGGGATGAAAGAATTGTAATTTTCAAGTTATGAATGCCACTGTTAGGAGCATGTGTGTGTGTGTTTTAAAAGTTCAAGTAACTTTATACAAAAGTATTTGCTACTCTTCAAATCAGAGAAAATAGAGGGAGTTGTTTTAAACTGCAAAGTGCATTTATACTAATAGACTGTTAGAACCTGGTTTCTTGATAAAATCCTTGTGGTTTAAAGGCTTACAAGCTTTCCTCAGCATGTGCCTGACATCTACTCTTAGAATGTTCAGGGCCTTAGGGAAAAAAGATGCAAATATTCTATTTGTAGACCTTTTGTGAGAAAATTAAGTCAAGAAACATGATTCAAGGTGGCAATAGAGGTAGGGTGTAACCTTGGACACTCTAGGTCAAATACTGGATTGTGGGTGTAGCCGAAGGGTGACCCTAAGGGGTGATAAAGCAAAGAAACTTCTAGCAGAAACAGAGTAACACGCTGCTTATCCTTCACAGGCAGTTGGACTCTGTTCTCAGTGACCTCACACGTAACTTTGCAGAAGGAACAGAGTACTTCAAAATGCTGGTGGATGTATTTGCTCCTGAATTTCGCAGTCCAAAGAATATGCATTTGCGGAACTTCTATATAATTGTTCCCCCACTGGTTAGTACTTGTGTTGTGTGTACCAGTACTTAGTTTTTTACACCATGTATTAGATCAGGTTTGTGTCTAAATGTTTTGTATTAGGCTGTTGACGAGCATATTCTGCTTTCTTCCCTGATGGAGTGGGATCATTTGGGGCATGGCTCTGTTGATAGTTGTCCAAAGCCGTGTTTTTCCTTATCTACATCAATTCATGTACTAGCACTCAAAAGGTAACTTTAAAAACTTCTCCTGTTTGAATCAAATTTGGAGAAGCCAAGATGAAAAGGAGGAATAAAAACAGCAAGGATGAAGGGAGTTTAAAATTATGTTCTTCAGCTTTCTCATGTGTGCTCTTTATCACGTTAGGTATCTTTAGGGTCTTTTTAATGCTGTGTTCTAATGCCATAAAATTGGGGCCTTCTCTGTTGCAGTTGGACCTGCTTTTGCTAATAAGCTTGGTTTCAAAGGAGGTGATGCACACTTGAGTGGAGCAGAAATTCTGGGCATTTGGAGGCAGTTTGGTTTGAAGACCTAAATGATCTAAACATTCATGTGTAACATCCCATTTTAGAAACTAATTTTGGAAAGTCAGTGAGCCATAAACTTCAAACTGTGAGAGGACAGGTGTGTCATGGTGACAGAAGTGAGGGAAGGTGAAGGCTCGTGACAAATACTTTTGTTCTTTTTCCTTTCCATTTGTGGAGTTTTTTCTGACAAGTACAGCATTGGGAATATACCATCCATTTCAGGTTTTAAAAGGCATTTCATGTAGTTAGATGTTTGTGAAGTTGTTAATATACACCCATTTCCATGTCTCAAGAGTAGTTATTGCATACAAACACATACCCATCGCTCGCTGTTACTGCTTGGATCTATTGTTCAATATCATTGTAAATGTGAGACTATTGCAATAGCTTTACTGTTTTCAAAATAGAGTGAAATAATGTACTGTAGCTTTTAAACACTAATATCTTTAAGCTTTCCAGGAACTTGGACTATTTTAGTTATCCTTCACTTGTTTACATGTTTGCCTCTAGTAATCACCAAGAGAATGCAAGGTAATAGTATGCAAATGTTTTCCAAAGCTTAACTGACTTTCTTACCAAAAAATCTAGGAAAAGGACATATTGTCATGGAAATATGCCTAATGGGTGTGGAATTCTATTCATAGGTAACAGTGTGTATCTTAAAATTTGTGAGTCTTGATGATTCTGAGACAGCTTTTCACTCTTTCAGACCCTCAATTTTGTAGAGCATTCAATCAGTTGCAAGGAGAAATTAAATAAGAAGAACAAAAGTGGAGCAGCTTTCACTGATGATGGGTTTGCCATGGGTGAGTTACAGCACACTGACTAGCTTTTGGGTAAGCCAACATAACTGATATTTGCAAGGAAAGTTTTATTTATATTTTGTGTGTTCCCATAATTAACAATTCCATAATCAAAATTTGGGTTGTCTTGGCTTCAGCACAATGGATTTGGGGGCTATTGCTGTGGTCAAAGTCTCCTGAGCATGGAGTGTGGCTGAGTATGGGAGCACACAGTTTTGTCATATGTTGGTGCTCCCCGGTTTCTTTCAAAGCTTGCAGATCTTGGCAGATAAGAAGGTATGCAAGTCTTTGGGTAAGTTGTGAGGTTTTCCGGTTGAAGCTTGTTCTTTATTGTGACCTTTTTCCTGTTAGATTTAACTGTAAATCAATTGCAATTCAAACGTTATTTGTGTGGGAGTTACCAGCTTGGGCTGAACCATTAAAGATACTCATAAAATGTTTTACAAATCGCATGTTGACTTTGGTATGTGGTTTGTTAATGACTATAGGTGTGGCTTACATTCTGAAGCTTTTGGATCAGTACCAGGAGTTCGATTCTCTGCACTGGTTCCAGTCTGTTAGAGAGAAGTATGTGAAGGAAATAAGAGCAGTAGCTAAGCAACAGAATGTACAGTCCACTAATCAAGATGAAAAACTACTACAGACTATGAACCTTACTCACAAGCGACTGGAAGTTTGTTTACAGGTATAACATGGGTCTAGTTACGTTTTTTGTATCGAGTTCTGTGCTTACCCATCACAATCGAGGGATCTGTTTTCTGATGGAACTTATCAAAAGCAAAAACCATAGGGCATTGTCTTACAGCAGCAAGGCAAAAAGAGTGTAAAGACTTGAGGTTTGTGATCTGGAGGGGCTGTCATAAGTATTTATGATATTTGAGTGACGCAGGAACTTGACCTGGTTGATTGGAAGTCTTTGTCCCATGGAGTCTGAAGTCTAATGCAACTAAAACCTAAATGCTTAAAAAGAGGAGAGTATAACTTTTTGGCTAAATTCTTTCTAGCAAAGTTTTTGCATAACACTGTAAGCCCCAAAGAGTTGCTTCGGTGTTAATTCTGAGCTGCTAAGTTGAATGACATACTAGCTGTCAAATAGAGGGAAGATGCATTTGAATTCCGAAGCATAGCATTTCAGATTTCGTCAGTGTGTAAATGCCTTCTCTCTTTCCCTCTGTTCTTGATTTGACAAGGCTATGGGGCAAATCTGTAGCTGACTATTTATAAATAGCCCATGATTACATTCTGCAAACGCAAATCTGTTGTTGAAATAGATAAAGCCCTGTATGTCCTCATGACTGCCATGAGTGTTCACTGTGTTGGGTCCTATGCTGTTAAAAGCCCCACGTCACTGAACCTTGTTCAGGAGCTGCTCAAGCTTGTCATTAAATTACTGGCTTTGCATGACTGTCCGTGGGCAAGTTGCTCCAAATTCTGACTGCTGCTACAAACCTCATTTTCAGCTTCAGCAGATTAGTGACAGATTTGCTGCACTGATGCTGCTTTGCTTAAATTATCCTTTGATGTTTTTGGATGACATTTGCTTTGTAAAATGCCTGTGAACAAGGTATGAATGGAGGAAGATTTTCAAAAGCTTTGAAACGATTTAGGTGTTGAAATCTTGTTGCCTTAAGACGCTTCTGAAAAATCCCATTTATATCTGCCCACAGAATCATTCTTGTGATATGCTGACACTGCTCTTCTGTATCTTTTCCCTTAGGAATTTGAACTCCTATATTTCTCCCTAAGTAGTGCAAGAATATTTTTCAGAGCAGATAAAACTGCAGCAGAAGAAAACCAGGAAAAGAAAGAAAAAGAAGGTGAGTGAATGCTAGATGTAGAACACTGGCTCATGAGGGAAGGTACTTTTCTTGCTTTTTTTTCCATAGCTGCTTTCCCACTACTGCGCTGATTGAGTATTCCAGAAAGAGTTTTATGGGGTCAGGGGTCATTGAGTAGTCAAGAACAGCTCACAGAGGCTTTCTTTGGAATGGGTGCATTTCAAGCTGGGCTTGGGGCAGGGGAAACCCAAAAAAACCCAACACCACAAAAAAGGCAACCAACCCCAAAAAATCTGAGACAGGGAGAATTGCTCACGTGCCATAATAGGAATTTCAGTAACTTCAGCACCATACTTACCTGCTCAATTACAGATTTTGACAATGACAGCCTTTTTCTACACAACCTTAGCTGGTGTGAAGTAAACTGGTGTTTTTCACCTGTTGTTTACCAGCTGTTTTTTCAAATTATGCAGGCAGATAATGCAGATAATATACGTGACTTTCAGATATTTATGGTATGTTTTGGTCTACCATTGAATTATCTTCAAAGGGTAAAATCTAATTTGTGATGTGGTCTGTTGACTAGGTAACATGGGTGTTTTGCATGTTATGTCCATGCTTATATATTCTCCCTCGTGAATTCTGGAAGATTCTCCTGGGTCTAGGAAAATTCTTTTCAAAGAATTGAGAACGCTTCTAAGGATTAAGGTATAGAAATGCAGTTCAGTCACAGGTTACTTAAAAACTTGGGTAGCGGTACATTAAAAATGGAATTGGTAAATAATTTTCCACTGTAGTTCAGACAAAAGCAAAAGTGACCTGTGAGAGATCAGTCACTGGTGCCAGAGATCAGTTTTCTTCTGCACTAGGAAAACAGTTTGAGAGAAAGAAGTCCTTTAGCATGAATTTGTATTTGATCATATTCAGTGCAGTTACTCAAATAATTGTTCAACTAAAAAAAAAAAAAAAACAAAACAAAACAAAAAAAACAAACAAAAAACCCCCACCCAAACAAAAAAAACCAATCCCCCAGAAAACCCCCAAAAACCAACCACAAGCATTGCGGTGAGTAAGAATTAAGTAAGTATTATCCTGGCTTCTTCAAGAGAGCATTCTGTAGAACATCAGTTACTTAATTATATTTTAGATTAAATATTCACTGTTGTGATATGTGGTCACTTCTTTGAAAAATGTGTTTTGTGGTGAGAAAAGCTTGAAATGCATACCAGGGTGAAAGGTTTTGAGTAGGGTAATATCTTTGCTTTCTACTGTAATACTGGGGCAAAATGTATGAGCATGCATATGTAATCTTTACACAAATTCTACTGATTGAAGAAACTTTTCGCCCCAAATGCAGATTTCTTCACAGGGTCAGGACCCTTTGTGCTGCAAGGTCAGTTTGTATATGCTGACCGTGGTATACTGTATCAAGTGTTTTATGATATCAGTGTAATAAAATATATGTTAAGACATTATTACTGCCTTCAATAAAGTGTTAACCATGATCCATGTCTTTATTTTTTTATTTTTGTAGAAGAATCTGTTAAAGCAAGCAATGGAGATCTTCCCAACTCTACGCCTGCGGATCCTGTTGTGAAATGATATGGCTGGTATGGGTGATGATTACTTACTCAAATAATTCATGTTCTTGTTGTTATCAGTAACGCTGTAGGGGTAAAAGCTCTAGACTTAATGTACTTGCTCTGTTAAACCCAAGAGAAAATGTACAGTAGTATACTAGCATCTAGTGAGGCTAGGTCTGTGTTTGTATATCCTGTAGGAACTTCTGTTTTTCAGGAGTTGACGTTATTTCCAGCACTTTCTTTACATTGAAAATAGTTATATAAAATGTTGACCTTGGAGGCCATTACTTTGAAGTACAGATATAAAAGACTTACTAATTTTTAGATGCATTCTTGCATCTCTAAAATAGCATTAAACAAAAACCCCCAAACTCTTAGGCCATTGGTGTGGTATTTGAACTGGTGCATCTCTTCAAGCACTTCAGACATCTTTAATCAAGATACTGTGCGTTATCTATTGTCAAAAAATAATTTGGATATGTTTTTATGCAGTCCTGTTGTATTCAGTGCAGTCACAGATTACACTGTAGGATTTAACAGTGTATGTTGTGAATGTGTGTTAAAGCTGTTACACAAAATGGAAATCCTTATTAATGTCTTATGCCATAAACCCTTATTATTACTATAGCTAGTATTTGCGTTGTGGGAACTTAGGATCCTGTCAGACATCTATTTTCCCCTGTTGTTCCCCCCCACCCTGCCCCGCTCCACCCCACCCCACCCCCATCAGAGAATGGGAAAACCAGAAAAGTTAACATAATAAATTACTTTTCATTTCATACCGAAGGTCTGATTTGCATCCACAGAAGCAAGGAAATCCAGAGCCAAGACAGAACCACAATCAGCTCTTCCTTTTATGACCAGACACTGTGTGATGGGTGTCTGTAGCTATTAAGTGATCTTACAGTTCATTAATATGTTGTGCCTAATTGCAAGTTTCAGCCTCAATTCCGTATTTCCTAGCCTTTGTAGGTCTGTTGTGCTGTTTGTGTTGTTCATGCAGTCTTACATGCCTGATGATTAACAATAATTGCACTGCAGGCTCAGAAGCTGCTGAACACTGTGAGAACTCTGTATAAATCCAACATCTGTCAATGCCTGCAAGTAGAGGTTCTATATTGTGCAAGAGTTACTCAGATTCCTAACTTAAGTAGCTAGACTTAGCTTAAAAGTAAACACCGCTTTCATTGGAAGATATAGGTGTATTTTAATCTCCAAGAACATAAAACATTTCTAGGTTTTACTAACTAGAATAAACTACTGTAGTCAGTCCAACTGAGAATTACTTTTGGGGAGCGTTTTTTTTTTTGTTTTGGCACACTCAACTGTAGTTTTAGATCATACTTGTCAGCTTCTTTCCTCTCTTCTAATGACAAAAAAAGGTAATTTTTAATGGTTCAAATTGTTCCACCCACCCTTGTCACTGATTAAGACAATTCCTGATACGCTTCTGATTCGCCCTTTCCTGCCAGTCACTTCAACATTCAGAAAGCTAGGACAAATGCTTTGTTGCAACTGGAAAGACCAGACTGATACAAAAGTCCTTTTTGTTGGTTCTGAAAACACGACACACAAGCTTTATGGACTGTTTAATTCAGCTGGGCTCATTAAAGTTTTTAGTTTAAATTCATTATAACTGCAGAGGCTGCCCTAAAGAATGCTGCATTACTTGATTTCTATTTTTGCCTTTTTATTTTGAAACAGGTATTTTTTTGTAATTTGTGTACTTTCTTTTTTGACCAAATTGTGCCCGCACTGAACACTCAGCAGTGCTGCTGAGATCTGCATTCTTGCTGCTGCTGCTGGCTTCCACGCTGTTGCAATCGGCAGTCGCAGTGTGTGTATTTCCATGTTCCTTGCCTCAGCTGAAGTCATGCGAGTTCTTGGCTGGGAATGGCCAAGTACTGCACTTCCTCACAGCGACTGCAGAATCACATCAGGATGGTGTTGGCTTCCCCCAGCATGGGTTTGCTAGGTAGCTCTGTACGGCCAGGACGTTACCCATGCTGTAATAAAATCTGCTCTAGTGTTTCCCCTTCTCCTCTTTTTTTGGAAAGACACTATCTTGGATAGGTGATACTTTGCAGTTGAACATAAACTGAATTGTGCATTTTCCTAATGTATGGTGGCTAACAAATTCACGTGGTTCTGGTGATGGAAATTCCACAGGAAAGACGTAAGCCTATTTTTATAGAACTGTGTTTAATCTGGGAGACCTGACTGTATACTATATGTGGCAAAAATATATACGTGCACACAAATATGTACAGCGATAATAGAGCTATTCTTGCTAATACAGGATCGTAGTTTTATTTCCTTCTTTCTTTTTGTCATGTAGCAGCATATACATGCAGAAAGCTTTTCTCACCTGACATACAAGCTGGGTCCTGGATTTGGATGTCACACACCCCTCTGTCAGCGAGAGTCACACTAAATTCTTCTTTCCCCACAAGGATCTGGAAGGGGTGCAAAATTCTTGCTGTGGTGCTACTACTATTGTCATTGCTTTTGCCCTCCAGTTCCGATTACAGGAACAAAATGGACCCCAACTAGTTGTCTACAGATGAGCTGATGGAGCTAAAACAAAAAGTGCCCCAAACTAAACTGACAGTGCTCACTGAAAATCCCAAGGTGATAAAAGGAAAGTGAGGATGATGAGTTTGCTTCAGGGACATAAAACAGATCTCTAGGCTTTTCCTTCAGGACAGGGGCAAAATAGGCTGAGGGCCAGTCTCTCTCCCCAGGAAGGCAGCTGCCACCACAGCTCTCACGCGTTCAGCCTTGTGACAAGGCTTGCTGCGCGTGGGAGCGGTAGCAGCTGCCCTTCCGGAGGTCTTGCAACCTGCTTCTGATGTGGTGCTGCGCCCTTTTGTGCCAGAAGTCATGGGCTGCCTTCCCCTTCCTCCTCGCAGCACTGAGGGAGGGAGCGCAGGGCACAGCCAATGCCCAGTTTACCGTCGGCCCCGAGGTGTTTGCCTCGGCTGGTGACAAGTGATGGCCCCAGCAGCACCCAGCGGGTTTGTGCCTCGCGGGGAAGCGAAGGGTGGGTGCTGAAGGGCAGATTCCGGAGGTCCTACTGTGGTCTGTAATCAGAAGTACATCTGAGGTTTCATCTGATGTCCATCACCAACAGCTGTCTTCAGCTTCTCAGGTATAAAGGACCAAATGTAACATTTAATGTTTCCTAACCCATTGTACAAAAGGGTATTTTGTTACCTCAGGCTCTTTTGGTTTGTGAGAACATTATGTACATAAAACTGTGTTAATAAATGCAATTTTGAAAACTTCATTCTTAGTGTCTTCAGTAACAGCAGTTTAGCACGTCTTGTTGTTTTTAGTAAGACAGCTTCAACTTTTATTTATTAAGTTTTTGTGTCAGTTACTAACAGTTTTCTGCTATGGTTCTTCTAAACATTCAGCAACCAGCTAAATGGAATTTATTCCCCGTCAGACACTTGCAGACTGGGATTCTTCAGGTGCTGATTACAGAAAATCTAGTTTCCTAGTAAGTGAAGTTTGAGGAATTTCAGCCATTTGTTCCAGTTACCTTATCTTGATTAACACAAACTATGCCACAGATTACACACCTGCCCCCCCCAGCTGCTGTTTATTTTTGTTTGTTCTTGCAAAGTACAGTTTCTCACGTTTTCAGGTTAAACTGGAGGGGGAAAAACTAAACTTACTAGCCAAATACAGTATCTAATTTTAGGAATAGTACTTTGAGACTAGTCAATACATTGTGTAGATTTATAATTAGCATTTTATTGCTCAGTTTCTTAAAACCAAAGATTGCTGGTAGATTCAGCTGTTGCATGTCACCGTAATGTTAAAAATGCAAATAGTTCTTATTATAAAATACTTACTTGTCCTACAATTATGATCTCTGGCAACTTCAACTTTTAAGAAACCTAAACCACAGAAAAACTGCACACAACTAACACGCCACATCTGCTGCCTACTTCTGATGTTTGCATGTCAGTGGTACTGAGAATAATAAATCAAGGAGGTACATTATGTCCATTATTTAATTACAGAACGGGGTGAGCGTGGTCTTCATGAAGGTACGAGTAGGCACTTAGATTTGTTTTGTAAGCTTATTCTAGATGCAATATAAAAATAGATTATATTAATAGGAAAAATTTACTGTTTAACAAACTTTTGTAAATAGGCTAGCACAAAAGATAGTATCTTGTTACGCTTAAACTAGACTAAAAATAACTTCATCTGAAAATAAAGTAAATAGTGCATTTTTAACCTTCATTCAGATGCACAGGATCATGCAAACTATGAAAACTGACTGTGGTAGGAAATATGAGGCCTGATACTTGTTAAAGGAGCTGACAGCTCGCACCCAATTCAGTGGAATTGTAAATCTGAAGAAGTGCCATTAACCTTTTGTGGCTGACAGCTGTGCTGTCCTAACCGCCAGCAGGCAAGGGGCTACTGCTGACACAAGATTGTCCACTTCCCCGATGCACCTACACACCACACAGTCACAAACGCAAAAAGCCCGAAAGGCCAAGTCCTGCTGCTGCTCCACTGTGAAGCCAGAGGAAACCACTGTGAAGATGCCACGGTTGTTCCGGCAGGAGAACAGAAGCTGGCCCCCTGCGTGCGCCGGGGATGGAAACCCAGAGATTCTTGCAAAACCACTCCCTGGTTTTCCAGCTCCCACACAGGCTGCAGGAGGCGACAAGGGTTTTTCTTACGCTTCCGATTCCTCCCCTTCTTCGCGCATGGCTCCATCCTCTTCTGACTGATCGTTCAGAAGCACAAACTTCCCATCATTTGTTAACGGCACAGACTTCATTAGCTGAGCTAATGCTTCTGGGTCCTGAAGAAAAACAAAAGACAGTCCAGCAGACTGCAGCAATATTTGAGGAGCACACAGTTTTCCCAGTACTTCTTAAGGTTTGCAAGTTTTTTTTATTACAACCTTTAGACTAAAGGCTTGAAACAAATAATCCCTGTTGGTTCAGTAAAACCACCCCTTGGGTATATAAAAAAGTAATTGATTTTAAGCCTTTATTTTGCTGCTCTCATCTGGCACTGATGTAATTAGCAAAAAACAAGGAGAAAAGTAACTGTCTAAATAAATCATTTATTATACCTGTGCTTAGTGCCAGTAACTAAAAGCTCATTCCCCTGACTTGTTCTGAAATCTTAGCAGCAAAAATATACAGCAAATGTCAGTGTATTAGTGTTGCATCTTTACATAAATAAAATTTATCTACAAGGGGCTAAGTAACTTTGTGTTAATTTTAAGTGGGAAAACGCAGTGGTTTTTGTCCCCAAGAGAGGAAGGACTAAGAGTTTCTAAAAGTGAAATAGCAACGTGTGTGATTTACACTTCATCCCAAAGAGTTTATTTGGGTTTTTTTGAAAATCTTGCTCACAGCTTCCTTTCAAACATTAACAACTGGATCTGTATAGTCCCGAGTTTGATTTGAAGTGGTGAATTTGATCTCAGATCCAGCTACTGCAAAGTCAGTCTGGTTTTGCATAACCAATCCAGGGGCTGTGTTAAATCATGGCTGCAAAACTTTGTCGTTGGGAGGCACAGCAGTTCTTTTTTTCTTACGCACACGAGGTACCTGGATGATGCAATCAAAAGCAGAATATGAATATCAGAACATAGACATGAAGAATGAAACAAACTTACCTTCTGTGCCTCAATGATTTCTTTTCCCAAGCTAATGGCATAGCAAATCTAAAAAAAAAAATATATATATATATATATGTGGAGTTCAGGTTTGGTTTGGGTTTTGTTACTTAATTGGGACTTAAACACAGAAGTGTCAGTGCAAACTTAGTCTTAAATACAGGTCTAAGAGCAGAGGTGAAATACCAACTCACTGTGCTAACTAACTACATAAAAATACAACTATCTTAGGTTCTGCTTCAAGGTTCACTTAGGCTCGTAAATTTTTGTACTCAACTCAGTTTTGTTCACCAAACTTTAGTTCCAAACCTGGGGGATCTTTTCCAGTGCATCTAAGAGTGTTACGGTTTTTAAGCCAAAAGTTTTCCAGCACATTCCTTATTTCTTATAGTATGTTATTGTCACATGCAGCAGGGACCCAGCACATTACCACAGTAGGGCCGTCCACGTCTCAGCTGACATTCATTTTTGTTAGTGCTGGTGCTAGACACACACACTTTCCCCCATCTCTTAATGCTGGTATTAACGATCACATCCTTTCCTCCTTGTATATATATGCTGCTGCGTTACCTGTAAATTCAGTCCTTTTTAGATACAAGCCATCAAAGGCTTGCATGCTAAGGCCTGTTTTCTTGGCAAGAAATTGAGCTACTCCTGCTCCTGTAGCACTGCTTCCCAGATGTGTAAGCCAAGAAGCCCAAGACCTGTTTGCTAAATGAAGTATTTTATCAAATGTTACACAAACCTTTTCCCCTTCTGTGTTGCTCTCAAAAACATATGCGCTCATGGACTCTTCTCCCGGTGCCTCGCTGAGATGGACCACAAAGCCAATCAGTCGCCTGTTATCCTGATGAGCAGCAAACTGTGTCACAGTGGTGAGTTCAAACTGGAAAAGCGTAATAAAGAATTCGCTTGTTTTAACCAGCGTATGGTTAGGTTGGTCAAGAGCTCAAGTGCATGCGACTGAGTATTCAATGCTGGGCAGAAAACCAGATACAAACGTTACTTACGCTTGTTCGTGTAACTTGGGTTTGAGGATCTATTAACCTGCAATTATATGTAGGGGGGGGAAAAGAAAGTATTTTAGAGTGATTCTTAGTAATTTCAAGGAGCTTTATAATAGTAAGGCAATTGCGAGAGCAGTTTTACAGATGAGGAAACATGCACAGAATCAAAATGCTTCATCTGATTTCAAGTTGGTCAATGAAAACGTTCAACTCGACCCTGTCTCTCTGCTGCTGACACATACAGGTCATGATACCTTTCTGCATCACAACGTGGTAAGCAGCCTGTGCGCATGGACCAACACATATGGACGCCAGTGCGCTCCAACTAAAGGGAATGTCTTGTATCAACATATTCTACAGCGATAACACTGACAACAGGACAGCAATGGCTCTCTTGCTGTTACTACATGTAAGGAAAGACAACCTTCCAAAGCATTTTTTTTGCATCTTTTTTTGTATCTGTGAGGCCTTATAGCCCCACTGCATCCCCTAAATTTCAGTAGGATGTTCTTACAACTTAGTCAGGAGGATGTTTTCTAGGTACTAGAGTAAGAAGAGAGACATTTTTACTAAATAAAGTGAATCCTGGGACTTACTCCCTCCTCAAAGGGTGTAACGAAACCAAAAATACTTTACTAATCACAAGCTGTATGAAGAGAACAGAATGTTGACCAGGTGATGGTTTTACAGTACCTCAGGTTCTTGCTGGTGACCATGAGATGGGATTCAGTCATACGGAATATGTTGTGAATAGCACGAGCAGCTAACACTTGTCTCATAGCTTCATAAATCACCTCACTCGTGTCGTCTGACTGAACAGCCATAGATCCTAAAAACCGAACTACGAACATCTGCTGCAGGAGTGAATCTGGAAGACAAAAAGGCATAACTTCCTTCACTGTGCTACTTCAATCTTTCAGTAGGTGACGTTACCAATGAACTTATTTTCTTCACTTTGGAAATTCAACAGTAAACAGAGCCAGGCAGCGCTCTGACCCAGTTTTACAGTGCTTGAACTGGCAGCCAGTGTGGAGAAAAAAAAAGAAAAATCAAAGTTGCTTGGAAGCTTTAAAAGTATAACTGTTCCTTTGTGCCTCATTGGATTAGCTAGTAAAATTCACTTGCCTGTCTTTTTATCAGGTACACATAAACGGTGATAAATTTGATTGTGCACAAGCCTCAGCTTCCATCAAATTAACTCTTATCTTTAAACCTTGTACATTTCTCACTTTCTTCTATGTCCTGATCTTCCACACAGCTGACTCCAGTGAGGTTTTCATTAAATCCTTCCTTGCTCGCTATCACCAAACTCCTATTTACAACTAAGTAGCCATTATGCGACAAAGCCATCATTTGTTCGCGCCCCCGGTACAGCTGGCAGTAAGCAAGGTGAAGCAGGGTAAGTCCTGCCGAATGTGACGGTTCAAAGGCCACTACAGCTGTGTCCACATTGCACAGGCACCACAAAGAGGGTTAAGCGTCAGTCCCCTTGTGCAGTACGAGGCGCAGGGCGGTCACCTAAGCACTGTACGCTCTTCTGCGTGCTGCACAGTGCAGCAGGGTGCTGCTGCTGCCGCCGCCAGCGTGGAGCTGCCAGCTTCTCGCAGCCTCTCTGCTGTCAGGCCGCTTGCAGCCATCCTACCTCGCGATGGGACAGCACATGCAAGTGAGAGTGTTCAAACTGGTCAGTCTTGCTTTGGTTCTGTGAGCAGCTTCCTGACAGGGGCTGTGGGTTCCAGGCAGCGGCTGTAACTGGCACAGGGGAAGAGGGAACAGTCAGGGTCTAAGCCCTGCATGTGCCAGTAGAGGAAGGTCAGAACTGCTGACTTCTGCTAGCTTGTCACTGGGCGGATGGGAAGGGGGCAGCAGTAAGGAACTCTCCCTTTGTTGAAAGAGACATGTTGCTGCTGCTAGCTAGCTACGTGCTGGGCCTCTGTGAGATTTAGATTGTGGATTTCAGAGTGCACATGGGTAAGAAAAGGCTACTAAGCAGTACCAGACTTGAGCAGAATTATAATAGTCCCATCAAACCCTTTCTAAAGAAATCAACAGATACTTTATAAAAAAAGAAAAAAAAAAAAGACTAAAATCAAACATACCAAATCTTTCTGCCTTTAAACATTTGACATAAATCTAATCTGGACTACAGCTTGGAGCATCAAGAAAGAAAAGTGTTTGTTTTACACACGTAGTGATGTTTACTGGCTTCTGAAAGCTAACTACCTTCAGCACTACCATGGATCTGTTACTGCTGCTCCACGGTGTCAGGTGCTTTCACGAAGAGACAATGAATAGCTGCCAGCTGAATTAGGCCTAAAATCATGACTAATTTTATCTGGAAAAAGGAAGCACTGACCTTCCTCCTCATCTCTGCTGCTGTCTTCAGATTCCCCAAACGGGTTTGCACGCCTATGAAATAAGAATAAAAACTCTAATTAGCGATTCTGGTCATCACACACACATGCTGCAGTACTAATTGTCTCCCCTGAAATCACTCAAAGTAATCCATCACTGTTGTCTCTGGCCGTACCTGCCACCTCTGTTCTGGTCCAGGAATTCTGTGGCTGGCAGTACGATATCAAATTGAATCGGTGTTCCAGGAGCAATGAGTTGTGTGGAGTCTTGAATGCCAGCCAATTCATTAGGAATTACTTTATTGTTTTCTGTATTCTTCACATTCTGGCTAAAGTGAAAATGGAAAAGAATGTTTCAATCAATCAATGACATCCTATCTTTGCTGTGGGAGACAAGATTATTCAAAAATCCAAAGCAGGATTGAGCCACTATACACAAAGATGGAATATTTTCCTATTTACCCATTACTGAGAACTCTAATAAAATCTCAGGTTTATTTTTTTTATATCTAAAATTATTTTGGAAAAATGTAAATGCTGGTATATTAAAAGTGAAGGCAGGTAACTCTGTGGCGGGGGCTGACTTTCAGCCACAGGTTGCTCTTAGCCTCCCTTCTCTCTAATGGCCACATTTACAGCTGCATTATCAATGCAAACAGCAGAGACCTGACTTGTGCCTATAGGTGTAAATGGCAATCCTGACATCTTTTTCAGATCTTACTTGGCCGCAGGTTACAATGTGATAGTTAAAAAGAAGTGTTACACAGGTCAGATTTCTTCCTGCAACTTTTCTTAAAGAGAATGAAATTCTGTGTTTCCCACAGCTACAGAGGTCACAATTACACCCATCACTACATATGGTACACTGGGTTTACTAGCAGCATCCTTCTACTTCTAGAAAATTTCCTGGTTGCATACAGATGTAAAAGTGACTTTGGAGATTAGTTGTCAATGAAATAGGTATTTCCTTTGCCCGGTGAAATAGACAGCAATACTCCTCTATTTATAAAACTGTAATCAAAGTGAAACAGTTGTACTGTGAATAAAAGTTGAAAGAAATAGACTGGCATTCCCCATGGCTATATGGAATCTTTGGAATCTGTAAGCAATCATAATAAAGGGAATCATAAATCATAGTAAAGGCACTGGCCTGAGAGGCAAAAGATCTGGAAAAACTTGAATTTATACAAGTAAATGTCTGAGTATGAATTTACAATTTTGTGACAAAACTTGCAGAGAAGTCCCTTCATGGTGAAGTCAGTGTGACACAGACTTGCCCTATTTTATTTATCACACTGCTTCTTAAAGCAGGATTTCAGTCCAGCACTGGGCTTGAAAGCCAACGATGACGATTTAAGTCTGAAGAGTTCCCACTGAGCAAGATGCTAGGATCATGCGGACACAAAGAAATGATACATAAAATACTTATTTTGCATATAAGCATATCCTAAAACACTACTAAAAATATTTGAAGGAGGGAGCTTTATTGATTGACCTGAACAAGCACAAAAGAACAACAGTAATTATTCTGACAGCAGCGTAAGGCATATTCCTGTGACAGACTGACAGGAAATGCTTGAGGTAATATGCAAGAATATACTCACTTCTATGTATACTGGGGACTCTGCTGTATTATCCGCATTACAAGTCATTCCCTTACAGCAAAGCACTTGGAAATAAAGCATTGTGTTTGTTCCCAAAGAAACAGCGAAATCCCAACACCAACCACAAGAAGCTTCAAAGCTGTGATGTGGAGCAATAAGCACTACCCTCAACACTTGCATTTCTTACAGCTTTCAACAGGAAACACCAGAAGTAGAGGAATTTGCTGGAGAACACAGGCCTGTAAAGCCAGGGCCTTGACAGGGCTTTCTCCCTTGGTCACTGCTGCCCTGTAAAAAAAGCAGGACTGAGCACACAGCCCCTAGCCCGTGCAAGTGAGAATGCTACCTGGGGTAATGAACTTCGTGTTTTTTCCCAAAGCTGGTAATGGGAGTCACTGCTTGTAGGGCTGTCTGATTTAACTTGATTGCAGCTGCCTACAAAAACAAGACAGAACAGCTCTTCTACACACTTACTTTACATTGCCACATAAAGAACAATGTGATAGCAAGTTGGAAGGAATGAACTGAAAGACAGAAACAAGCTCCTACCTCTGGATTGTCAGTGAGATAGATCTGTCTGGAGATGTTGTTGATGGCACATATCCACTGGAAGGTAAAAATGAAATTGAACTCTTCGAGTTCACTTGTATACAAGAATAACAACTTTAAGAAAATATTTTTACCTCCTCGTATTCTTTCTTGCTTTCTGCTTGAAGGGTTATACCCCTGAAATATAAACAGCGTATCAGTGCTAATAGTGGACACCAGGACTGTTTGACTCCAGGTCTTACAATAACATCACCAAGCTTTGTATCTATTAACCATGAAAGGAACAAAACCCACAAATAGGGAACAAAACCCACAAATAGGCTGCAGCTAAAGGATAGCGCATCTGCCGTTCAGGCAGTCGTGGGGGAGGACGGGAAGGAACATGCTTTTAATTTGGAAACACCCTTCTGGAAACCCAGAAAGGCTTACTATTACAGCAAACATGTTTTACATGAAACAGCATCTGAAAGGGCAGGTGTGACTGGCTGTCCTCAAATAAAACCTGTCTCATACGCTTTGCCTGTAGGAGTAGTGATCTGAAAGCAGTATCTTCTGTCTTCACAGTCTACAGCCATAACAGAGCAGTTGTCCAGGTCCTGAATCAATCCTCCAGCTACTGCTCCCCTTGGCTGACACATCAAGTTGCCACCTTGAGTGAAGAAATACAGTCTTTCCCAAGTTGTAGTCACCAGACCTGTTTTACTAAGGAGAAGATGCAGTGATAAAGACTCATTACTATTTAGAAATTACTCCAAACATACGAAACTGCAAACATATTCTGATGCTAATCTAAACCTTACGTCCGACCCTAGAATTTTTTTTTCTTATGATGAGTCTCTGTTAAGAAGTAAAAGCAGCACCTATTCCTAGCAGAGACTAATCCTTACAGAAAGCTGAAAAGTTAAACTGCTTTGAAACAACCCAAATTAAAAACATTCGCTGCAGTATCTCCTTGTTAAGGAATGAAAATTATTGGTATTGAGTAACTGCCATGAAATACTATTAAGCTAGACCAAAAAAAAAAAAAAAAAAAGGTATTTTCAAGCTGAAGAGCAGCATGAACAATTTCAGTCAAAGAATCATCATTTTAAAAAGTATCTTCTGCAAGTAGTATCTCACAGAGTCCATCTCCTCCCTAGCTATGGAGTCCTATTACATTGTAATCCAGCTCTGAGAATGCATGCTTTGAGAAATTAATAAATGTCCACTCACAACAACAAAAGAATTACTAGTCAAATAGAAATGAACTGATATTTAATCAATCCCATAAACAGGGTTACTATATGCCACAAATGTACATAGCTCCTGCAGAGGTTGATGGAAGATATTACTTGGAAAATTTGCAGAAGTAACTTTACGTATAGTATACATTCAAAGTTATGCGTTTGCATTACACAAATAAAAGCTTTATGGACAAAGGAGATAGTTTATGAAAACATGTACTAGCTACAAAGTATAGCTGTTTCTTTTTGTAAACACTATGTTTTCTTTAGCCTTAAGAACTGGGAACAATCTGAACCCAGCCCCATCAGTTTCTAACTTTAGCCACTTGAACACAGGAAATCATCCCTGTAAGTGAATTCAATCAGAAGTAAACTTCTGTTTTCAGGAAAATAGTCTTAAATGCCTCTGATTTGGTTTAAGCTTCTAAAACACATTTCCAAAGATGACAAAGACACTTAGGAGCTGAAGAGTACAGCTACCATAGTCATTCAGGAGCCTCAAACACCTTACTGAGGAGTCTTTACGACCTAAAAAACTTGTAGCAACTAGTCAGCAACTAAACAAACCAGTAGGTAGCAACAGTCTTACTTTCTAAGATTAAGGTAGCCAGCCTTCTGGATGAGATTTCTATTGATAGCAGGTGAAGTTACATCAGAATCTGGGATGTAAACAGATTCATTAACCGCAATTAAGTCCTGCTGGGATACCCTCATTTTTTCAGCTTCAGCATCCAGCTCTCCCTGTATGCTGGGAAAAAAAACCAAACAACAAACAATATAAGAATAAACCCAAAGCCACCATTAGTCAATTTATACCAGGATATAGCTAACACCTGTAAGCCAGAATGAATAAAAATACTAGTTGACATTACACTGGAGAGTCATTCAAAGGCAAAAGTTCATTTTTAGGACTTTACAGGAAATATCATGTAAGACTGCATGTCCAAGGCTTTCTCTAAGGACTAGATAAATCACTGCAGTTAGGCATGAACAGAAGGAAGAAGCATACAACAGGGAACTATACTCCCAGAAAATGTCACCTGAGCCTAAAGAGAGAAGATGCACATACTCTGTCTTTGGCAGGCGGGCAGCAAAATTGCAGCCAGGATTTCCCCTTGCCCTTTATTTTGCAAGCCCAGCTAGAAGACATTATTCTCCGTATGTCTCATACAGTAGCTATGCTTTCTTTTTTTGCAATTTGTACTAAACAGTTATCTTTTCCTCAAACAATATATAGAGATCAGAATTATAAGCTTGTTTTTTAAAACCAAAATGATCACACAAGAAATGCTTAAGTGTTGAGAGGGAAATGTTTGTATGAATTTACAGTGCTGAACATGTACAGCTGTTGCCCCAGGATAGCAGCACAGCTCAAAGTAGGCTTTACTATACTGTATCTTGGCTTTCACAAAACTTTTTCTAAATGGTGCAACTGTAACATGTAGGAATTCCTGCCAAGAGACCACTGCCGTGGACTTTCAACAGCAAGTTTTCCATGAATTCAGAACAACACAGTAACAAAATCTGTTGTTCAAGTCCCATTTTAGCTTTACGTTCCTTTATAATACTGTCTTCCACTTTGGTGTGATTCAGAAAACATCCTTGGTGCAGGCTGGCAAAACTGAGCTCTTTTTGAACATACCTGTAAAATCCAGTTTGCTTAAAGTGGTAACTGTGAAGGGGTATCTGAGTGCAAAACTGAACTCAGAAAGTAAGTGATAATTCGTTGCAGAAGCATCACACATATATATACAGACACATGTGGCATATGGGGGAAACAGAGCAGCTATTTCACTAGAACAAGCAAGCAGAGAGGCCACAGTCGGTCACCATAAGACAGTGAAATATCGTCTTTTTTTTTCAGCTCTGCTGTCAGACAATCATTGGGAACCACATAATTTTCAAAGGTTCCCACTGACCACTTGACAAGCCCACTGATAAACCTGCCTTGTTTCCATCAACATCAGTGTTTCATTTGTAGACTCTTGTGATCAATACACACCAACGCAATGGGCATAATCAGAAAGCAACAAACAGCCTCCCATTTTGAAAATGTGTCATAATTAATTAAAAAAAACACTATTAAATATATACTATAGATAGATAGATATACACCATACATAAAAGGGCTTAGATCTCCATTCAGCTGCAAGCACTATTTGGCACATCTGTTGACAAGGAAGTAGAAGATGGTTTTAGACCACCTGCTTGCCCTTGCCCTTCTGAGAACCTGAGGTCTGGTTACATGTTCTGTGAACTGAGGTCCTGAGGGAGCTAGCCAATGTTCCTGCAAGGCTGGTCTCTACTGATAATCTTCAACAGTTCGCTGCAGCAGGGAAGGTTCCTAATGACTGAAAAAAGGTAAGTGTCACACCTGCCTTTGAGACAGGTAAGAAAAATAATCTGGGGAACTAAAAGCCAGTCAGCCATATGTCAGTCCCTGGGAAAGTTACAGGGTGAATTCTCCAGCCATTTCCAAACACACAAAGGACAAGAAGGCAACTGGGAACAGCCAGCACAGATTTAAATCATGCCCGACCATCCTGATCCTGATCATGACCTTCTGCAATGCAATGACTATCTTGGTGGACTGGAGAAGAGCAGTGGATGCTGTTTCACTTGACTTCAGCAAGCCCTTTCACATGGTCTCCCATAGTATGCTTATAGCCAAACTGGTGAAATACAAACTGGAGAAGTCTACTACAAGATCGGTAGAAAACATGTCTGGGCTACTGAGCACAAAGGGTTGTAACCAGTGAAACAAAGGCCAACTGGCACCCAGCTATTAGTGATGTCCCTCATCAGTCAGTTCATCGTCACCACCCACAGGCACACCCAGCTGGAAAGGCCGACTGGCAGATAGGGCAGAGTGCGGGCTGCTGTTCGCAGGGACGCTGGCGTGCTGCAGAAATGGGCAGGCAGGAACCTCACAAAGTTCAGCAAAGACAAATCGCAAGTCCTGCCTGGGACGGAACAACTCCCTGCAACTGTAAAGGACAGGAGGCATCTGGACAGAAAGCAACTTTCAGCAAAGGACCTGGGGGTCCTAGAGGACAAGCTGAACTTGAGCCAGCACCATGTCCTTGTGGCAGAATTAGGACAGTCACATCCTGGCCTGCAGGAGCAAGAGTACAGCCAGCGGGTCAGAGGAAGTAATTATTCTCGTCTGTTCAGCACTTGTGAGATTCCAGCAGGAGTACTGTGTCTGCTTTTGGTGCTCAGCACACGGAAGACAGAAACAAAGTCAATGGAAGAGCTACCAAGATGGCTAGTGGGCCAGAACACGGGACATGAGAAGAAGCTGCGAGAATTGCTTTTCAGCTTCGTGGAATGAAGGCTAAGGAGGGGATCTTACTGCTTAACCACCTGACTGGAGGGTATACAGCAGACGGAGCTTGACCCTTCTTGGAGGTGTGTAGTGAAAGGATGAGGGACTGGACACAAGCTGTAACCAGATGCTGTGTGTGCCATGTGTGAGAGACAGAGATGCTCAAAATCTGCCTGGCCACAGTGCTGAGCACTCTGCTGGAACTGACCCTGCTCTCAGCAGGAGAGTGGACTAGATGACCCCTCGAGGTCCATATGGCAGCAGCTGTTCTTTGACTTTCAGAGAAACAATACCAGCAAATATTTGATTTATTTATTAACTTTTCCAGGCCTGAGGAGTTATTAACTGTATCCAGGCTACTAGGAAAACTCATGGGGTGGAAACATAAGAGTACTTGTCATTGCATACTTTAGAAAGTCATTAACACCTGCGCCTATAGAATAAGCAATTTTCTCCCTACTTCCTGCCCCAGCGGTTAAACCTTTTGAAGAACATGGGCACATAACCCAGGCTGTACACAGCAGGACAAGAGATCCATGTTGTCCACTACCTTGTCTCTCACAGTGGCAAAAAGCCTGTGGAAAAGGACAAGGCAAGTACACAAATACATATGATTCTTCCCTTTTCTCCTCCCCAGTCTTTTGTTGAAGTTGGTGTTTTCCTGTAACTGCTGAAGTAATCTAGAGACACAGTGCCGCATTTAAGTCAGCACTAAGCAGTATCTGGCTGGCCAGATGAAGAATGACTCTTGCATCATGCTGCTCGTCTGTTTCATATTACTTCCAGCTTTTCCACATCTTTGGAAAGCTGAGACTTCCTAAGCTCCCATATCACTTCCAGAATGAGACCAGCTGCGTGCATCTTACCACCTAGCCAAGTCATATGAGAGGCCGAGTTATAAAGGCTGAGTAATACCATCAGATCTGAATTAAATTAAGCCGTATTTTGCAAGCTAGTGCCTTTCAACATAATCATTAAATGACAGAGTAAGAATTATTTAAATTTCATTTTGAAATAAAGTGGAACAGTACTGTGAGTTTTTACATAAGTGCTACTTCAATGAATCTTTTAATCAGTCATTGTTGTTGCACCACAAATTCCTTGCATCAAAACTGCCCTGGCATCTTCATGGTTCCCGAGATTGGATTCCACTCCCTAAGGCTATTTCTCCTGTCTCCAGCGTAGAAAGCAGAGAAAAGCTGATAATTCTGAAGTTATATGCATTTGTGGCAATGAGACCAACTGGTTACTGAGAATATTTTCATGATCTGTCTTATGTGTTTTCACACGGTTAGCAATATTCACTGTATAAATGAAAATATTTCCAAATATGAAGACTCAGTGTCACAATCCACTTAAACAGATGCAAGACTACATCACTGCTGAAATTCTGCAGGTGCACAATGGGTCTCATCAGCTTATTATTCCAAGAAAACAAATCTGACATAAAACACTTTTAGCTTGATTAGCAAGCAGATCTGACTCACTGAAGCCTTGTGATCCCCAGCACTAAAGGAGGAATGGAGTGGGCAGCATGGTTTTCAGTGGCTGTATAATCTTAAGTCATGAAACCGTGTCCTGTGTCAGTAATTGCTAAGCCGCACAGTGTCATTCAACTTTTTGCAAGCTTCTCTTTTTGTTTTTTTCCAAAGCCATCACACTCCTGCACTAATTACATTTGACTTGTACTTTCAAGCTCTGCTGTGTGACAGATCTAAAATACAAAAACCAGACTCAGCAGAACAAGTGAGCATCCTGTTTTTGCTTCCATTTAGTACTGCGCACTATCCAGAATTCAAATTCATCAGACTTTGGAAAACAAGGGGTTATTCTATGGTGAGGATCCAGTGGCAGGATCCTCACTGTGCCTGTAAGACACGAGCAAGATGCTCTCAGCTTATTAAGTAAAGGGCACTATTTCAAAGGGAGTTAAAAATCTGTCCTCCAGTTTATACAACTGCTGTGTAGATGGCAGGGGGATTTACTTCAGAAGTGAGTGTGAAAAGATAAACAAGTAAGGTACAGGAAGTAAAGAATCATTTAGTAAAAGAACTTACTATACAGGGAAATTAATTACAACACTGTTCTCAAATTAACAATTTATTTAAAATGCCACCAGCCAGAATAAGTAATGATTTGGCTACAGTCTGATATGAAAGGTATGAAGCAATAAAGTGAAGGACTCAGTCTAGTGTTCCAGCTGATTTAAGATCAATTATTAATGTTCTCTCTGATTACATTTTAAATGTAAAGTTTACATTTACAGGGACTTAATTATAAAGCAAATGTCAATCTTCACGACAAGTAGAGGACAGGGTGTGGGGGTCACTGTGTGTGTATATAAGAAAAAATAATCACAAAATTAATGAAATAAAGCCTTAGTTAGCCAAAGCAGGCAGAACTCAGTAAACTGATACAGCCTATACTGAATGCAATGAGTATGTTCTCTAGGGGAGGAGTTTGCCTTATGTAGCTACAACATCAAACACTACAGGACCTAAATCCTTACTTGAGAAGTTAATGGATTATTGTTACAGTATTATTACAGAAGATCCAGTAAGTATAAATACCTCTAATTCAGAATGCAGTTTACCTCTATTATATTAATTTTGTTAACACACTTCAAGCCCAAATTCCATGCTTTTGAGTCCAAGAAGAGACATAGGGATATAAGCATGTGAACACTTTACAGTATATAGTTCTTGACTATACTGTAAAAATACTCTCTGCAGTTCACTGACAGCATTTTCCTTTACATGCATAAACATACCTCCTTTCCACCTGCTGCTTTAACAAAACATGCCCAATGACAAAAGGAAAAGTATTGCATTACCTTTGAACCATGTCTGAAACAGATGACAAAAAGCTGTCCATTCTTTTGGAAAACATTTCTGCTCCTTTCTTAAAAAAGTTGATCTGAAAAATACCAAAAGATGGACAATGGAAGTTGTCTTGTTTTTGGCAGACAAGTAACAGATTGTGGGAACTGTGTTAACAGCAATTCCGTTATCAACTGATGCATCTGGCTGGTGATCACATGGTCAAAACAGCTGCATTTCCTTTCTTTGTGTTTCTCATTTTTGCACACCCTTTCACACACCCTTTTCACACACACAGAAGCTACTGGCTGCTGACAGGTATGTTCCAATGAACTTGCTGAATGACTGAAATAAGGGAACAGGTAGCCTTCTCCCATAACAGCACTGTGCAGAATCGGGTCTAGCGATGCCATGAGCCACTGCATGGAATGCCACCACATTAAAAGGAATGGGACACAAATCATCCATTAGATTTAGTAGTCCAACCTGGACTACCAACTCCAGTTTGGAAATTTTTGAACTGTTACAGCAAAATCAGTCAGGAAAGAGATGAAGCATAGCTGTGCTAGCAGAAGCCTCCAGCACAATCAGTTATATCAACTACAGATTTACCATGGATTTTATTCTGCTGCAGGAGCTAAAAAAAGCTACTAAGGCCAAAGTGCGCATTTTGTGACAGAAGACGAATTCACTTAGCTGGTATGGCTCAGCAGACACGCAACAGCAGCAAAGCACTCAGTGCAGGCTTGACCTTGGATTACCTGCTGTGGGGTACACAGTCATCATTAGGATCTACTGGCAACTGTGTGAAACACAGACACAGCTAGTGCATGTGTGCAATTAATTAGCTTTAAAATAATAAATCAAAAAATGGTGAACTACTCTGGAAAGAAGTGTAAAAGCAAATTCCTGGCTGTTAAGCAATTTATTAGCTATTTCATCCCATTTTACTTGTGATTCCACTCTTTTTCTCTAACCCTGGGACATGGGATTCCTCTTACTTTTAATTCAGATTTCTGCAACCATGTTAACGACCACAGACTCCCTTTACAAACAAAGGAGAGGAAGCATGCTCTCTTAAAGAATGATTCACCTATTTACTTCAGAAGCCTAGTTCAGGAGGGAAAAGCTCGAAATTCCACTGATGATAGACTGATATGCCTAGCTTAGACGTTGATGTCAGTTTTCAGTCAAATAAACCTGCTATTAGCCACTGCTTCCAAAAATTCCTTATGGCCTGCTTATTCATTAGAAATGTGAAACATGACACGTGTATTTTGAGTAATTAATACAGAAAATATATACTTATGCTGAAGATTAACAGTATTTAAGCATCAGTATCAACTGGCTTCTGGCTACTCAGTCATTCCCATGACAACCTAAGACTTTCCTGTATAAAGCACTAAGATATGGCAGTTTTGCCAGATAAAATACAGGGAAAGAAAGTTCTGTTTGGCTTCCAGTAAAGGAAACTGACACAGCTCTTTCCTTAGGATAACAACAGCAGAGAAGCAGTGTGAACTCCCATGGTGGGGAAAGTGACTAAATTCTCATTTAATACCTGTTCTATATGGGGTCCATGATCTGCAAAAGACACAGGACAATGGAGATGACAATCCACACTACAGTCTCAAAGATCCGTATTTTCTGTTTTCACAGCCCAATTCTCATTTTCCCAACACTTTCTTTCATCAGTGTCAAAGCACAACAGGCCCTTAAAATCTGTGGCAATGAGAATCAAGTGCTGTGAAAATACTAGTTTGCTGATCCTCCTGACATTCTGGAGAGTCAGATTATCAGTATTACTACTGCATTTTACAGACCTGAGAAATGCTCTATCAAATTGCTAGCAGAATAAAGATTAGAAACAGGATTTGCCAGCCTTATGCTCAATCCACTCCATTGTTCTGCCCTTCCAGTTCTCTAGTGCATGCTCTGTTCCCTATCGTGTACACTCCTCATCAGTATGCTGAACACTATGTGCCAGGAAGGGAACTGCTACATAAGAGAGTTTGTGCAGAGTAAACAGTGGAAGTAAATGCTGCTCCACTGATAGCTTAGCTGTGAAAAAATTAACCCCAGGCTGATTTTGCATATAAATGTACTGGAATTTTTTTTTCATTGATGTCTTTCCTGAATATCTAAACTATGCAACTACATCTAAACTACTCAACTAACAGTTGATTTATTCTAACAAAACTGATTCTAACAAAACTGTTGTTAGAATCTAAGCAAGCTGAATAAAAGTATTTCCTTTCCCTGTTATCATTTGTCAGTTCTCAAAAAAAAAAAAATAATCCAGAGCTACAACGTTTTCCTTTTCCCAGGGACATGTCTAAGTGATATAGATGTGTTACTGTCCATACCTGTCCTCGTGTATATCCTAGCATAGGTTCCATCATTGCCACTCTCTTCCTGTATTGCAGAGCATTCAGGGCACAGTAATACTGCAGAGATGAAAGGTGCTGCTTTCTTCTTGCATTTGCCACTTCTTTTGCCACTTCTGCCTTAAGCTGAATAAAATTGATCATGGTGTTACTATGCACAAGGATATATTTACATTTACTGATTATTTTCAAATTATCTTTAAAACAACTCTCATTACAGAACTTCTTCACATAAAAGCGAAAGATGAGAAACGAAGAAAGCAAATCCAAAACCCAAAGCAAGTACTTCAAGCCCTTCTCTGGCAAGGTACTAAAGCATTTGGGGAGCCCCTGTGACTACAAACTATGTAAGTACCACAACTAAAATTCTGTATCTGATCTCAATGCAAGAAGTCTACTTGCAGCTGAGATCACAACACAAGCCTGCAAGTGCAAATTCAGAGATGAATAATTCATAATATGCTGTATCACATTCCGTTCTGTAATGCATTTCCTTTAATGGCCATCTTGTAGAACTGATGCACCCTTAGGATAGGGCCAATCACACTCTTTTTGGCATACAGGGATATATTTGGGAACAGTGGTCCAGTGGGCAAAGAAGAAGAAACGTAAAACAATCCCACCAACAGAGTTACGTGTACTGTAAGTGGAATGACAATCCATACAGAGAAGTTTAGGAAGAAGGTAAATGCGAGTAAATGGAATGCTTTATAAACAGCAGACACAAGGCTTCATGACAGTTCACAATGAATTGTACCCATTGATACAGCATCATCACATCAGCTGTACAACAGTAGGCCTATACAGATCTATTTATAGTCATTTGGATTGCCCAAGAGCTCCCCTGCATCTGAAGGGCTCTAGTTCAGCACAGTACTTGATCACTTGCCTAACTTGGGGAAAACAGGTATAACTTTGCTGAATTCATGTTTAAAAGCTTTGTGTCTGCTCGGAAACGAAATCACAAGCACTCTTGAGCTACTGTGAATTTAACCGATGAACTCTCCAAAGTTCGTAAGTGAACAATGATGCAGACAAAACGGCTGATGGAAACTTTTCCTTTTCCCTTTCATGTTCGTTACCTTTTCATTTTCTTTCCTTTTCGGTAACCTGCTATACTTTGCCATGGACACGTCATGTTCTGTAGACAAGGAATATTATTTTTTTTAGAAATGTGATGTGTGTGTGCGTAGATTAAAAATGTCTTATGTGATATAACAGGTGCACACCATTAGAAACAAACAAAACAGGGAAACATACCATTGCTAGCAAGGCCAAAAAGATCCTTCAACGTGCTTACTTCTGGAAAAGAGAAATCAAATATTCAAAGTAAAACCAGCTGTAAAGACTTTGCTCAACTGAGACCGTTTATGGCATATTTAATGCCTAAGTCACTAAGTCCTTTCACAGCAGAGATGCATGTTGTGCCTGTCTTGATAATGATAAACCAGATCAGCTGCTAGAGAAATGAACAGGCAGATAGCAAATGAAAAATTGAGTGTGTTTACTTTCTTAATAAAGTTATCACTATGAAAAAGATTCCTATCTGCCAGTGTAGTTTACCCAAAGAAGCACCATTTCAGTATGCTTGTTATGACAAAAGGCCCAGCACTATCATAAAAGACCGGCAGTTCTGAACAACTTCCTGACAATGCTTATGTGATACTGAGAAATCCAAGTCCCAGAGACATAAGTAAGCCCCTTTACTGTACATGAACCTTCATCAATGTGGAACATTTTTTGCTAAATTTCTCTGTGAAAAGAAATACATATCTAACACATCTGACTGCTGGCTATAATGCTTACCATAACAAACACTGGTCATGAGTTTCTGAAGCTAAACAGGTGACTTAACTCTGTGCTGGGCACAAGCTACTCTCAGCGTGCATATCTATGTATGCTGCAACTGGCAAAACCCTTCTCAAAAAGCTACAAAGCAAGCACATTCACAAGAACAGACATTATGCAACAGTGAAAAGGGGAAACTGTAGGATGTCATCATGGTCTCTGATTACTTGTAACAACCTACTCATTGATCAGCTTCGTACCACCTTTGTCTCCCTGGAACACTTCCTCATGACTGATGCAGAAAGGCAGAAATTCTTCCCAGGTGTGACTATCTTTAACCTAGAAGTTTCTATAGCGTTCAAGACACAGACATAGGAATATCAAAAGTAAAAACAACAACACGGTCAATCTTCCTTGCTTCCTTGTTTAATCCTACGATGAAATGTCAGTATGGCCAGGCCTCTACTAAAAACTGTTCTACAGACTCTGTCAGAGAAAAATGGAGGTTGTGATGGATGGATAGAAAAAAAAACAACTTTGACATCCAGAGGTGTTGAAGAAAATTTCATTTTTTGTGATGAAGTAGTTGAGACTTTGATTGCATGCTTCACTTGCATTTTCTTTTTATGTCTTCTTTTATGAACCAGGCAGCAGAACCCATAAAGATGGAAGCAGAATCACTGTATCAATGAAGCCACATTAAAGAGGGGGAAATTGTTTATAGATCTTACCTTCCAAATCCTGCATTATATTTGACATTGTACGATAAACAACATATCCATTAAAATAAACACCTTGATGTCTTCACTTTAAATGAGATGCTACCATATGAGGAACCTAAACCAGTCATTATTGTGCTGTAGTTGTTTTGTTTCCCATCAAAATGATGTCTTTAAAAGTACATAAACAGGACTGAGATTAGCTAGATTAAAAGTGGGTTTAAAAAAAAAAAATCTGCAGTAAAAACTCTTATTTCTTTTGCATGAGTAGGTTAAGATATCCTTGACCTTGAATGTGACCTTGTTTCTTCTGAAATTAACACCAAACATTTGCATTATTGCTTTGCTGTTTAATGAATGTCGAAGTTTGTGCAATCAGGTTACTTGGAACTACCTTTGCATGGCAAGGATTTAAAGACTGACTCCTTGAAAGGGAGGGAAAATACTATACTCTGAAGTTAAAAAAACATTTTTGCTTGTTTTTTTACAAACAAACAAATCCAATCTTCTGAAGCTGCATAAATACTACTTGCAAGCCAGATTAACTGCTAAACTTCCCTTCTTCAGGCAATCATAATATCAACAATTTCAGTGAAATTACACTAATGTAAAAGCAAAGTGACCCAGCAAAGAACAAAGCCGTGTATTTTCAAACTTGCACCATATGGTGCATAAAATGTGATGTGATGAACTTGCACTGTTTATGTCTGAGTAAAAGCATGCACCTGTCAATGAAATTCTGTAGCAGGCAATAAAAAAAAAATCCACCAAAAAACTTTTCTGTGAATCATCAAAGAACAAATTATTACATGGCACTATGTCTCCCCTTACTATAAAATAAGCAAGAAGGAACACATGAGGAAAATTAAAGCTTAAAATAAAATTTACCTGTGAGATCCTTTTCCCGAAATTGTATTATTGGGAGAACCATTGTATCTGCAAGCTGTTTTGCCAGTTCAGAATGAAGAATATTGAGCTGAAACAGAGAATAGAGCAATACTCTAAACCACAGTGTAAATAAAAAAATTAAAAATAACAGCACTCTGTAGCCTGCCATTTGTGCCCAGCAGACAAAAAAAAGGGTATAATAAAATGTCGATTTTATTATAAAAGAAAGGGTACTTCAGTGTGCTTCAGTGCTTAAAATAAATTTCTCAAGATATCAGAGACAGACGGGGATTTTCCCCTAAATGCTTAACTCCTGCCTGGTGTTTTCCAAGGATCCAAGAACTTCTTGGTTCCTGCATACTGCTATTAGGGCAGTTCACTTGACCATTAATTCTAATGCTTAACAAATCAGGATTTAATCTTAATTAGCTTTATTAACCAGTTTTTGTTAGTGTCTACATCACAGAGTTACAGTACCACCACCATGACTAGAATCTCTTTCCATTCACGAGGGTTATCCAGGACACAATCACAACAGGGAGCAACCACGGCGAAAGGTCCCATTCAAATGTTTTACCTTTAGAGCAGTTTCCCATTCCTGTTTTTGTAAGCATCTCTCTAAAATTCAGCACATGGAGACCTATTTTTAAAGCACTCATGTGACACTGTTTAGGATGAAGGCAAGGCTCTACACACCAGCAGTGGCATGCTAAGAATATTAGATGGGTTCAGGTAGGACAAGTAACAATCACACTGCCAGAGCACCTGATACTACAAACCAGGAGCGCACCACATGCTGACATATTCTGCCCATTTGCTCACAGTAACCTGGAGGCCTCTAGGTGAGGTTATGCATGTAAGGATGAAGTATTTCCCATGAGTAGATACAAAACTAAACAAGGACAACTCCATCGTGTAGAACAGATAACTGAGGAACAGGTACAAGGGGTAGCTAACACACAGAAAAGGAGGCTGAGGAATGGAGTAGGTTCTTGTGAAGGAAAATGTGACTGACAGAACTGAACAGAGAGCCTCGCGGCTTTCTGCTCCCAAATGGGATGTCCTCTTGTACCTGGGAAGGAGAAAGTTCTGGTTTTGATTCATTCATAGTTGCAGACAAGTACAAGACTTGTGACAACAAACATAACTTTCAAGTATCCCCTGAGAGCACATGTGCAGTAGGAGAAGTCTAATCGAAAAGTTACCCTTTGGGATTCCTCTCACTGTAGTTAAGTTATCCATATGCTCTAAAATTTTTAACTTGTTTTTTGCCCCACAAAACTCTCCTCTCCAAAACAGCAGACCTCAATCCACCCTTCTGCCTTATCAGTGGAAGCCAAAAGTAGACTAACAAGAACAGCACCTTTCTGATGGCACAGCCCTGCTCACAACAGAAAGTGCAATGTCACAAATGATACTTAAGCAATAAGGACCTAGATACCAAGATTATATTGAGGTGTTATATGGGCAGGTCTAACAAAAGCATTTAGAAAGATCCCCAGTACTTAGCAGCAACCTACAGGGAGTAGAAGTGTTCAGCACACACAGCTTAGTACCCCACCTGCCTTCAGCAGGCATTTCTGCCACCTCCCCCAGACACCTCTGGGTTATGCATGATCTCACAGCAACTAAACTGCAACTTTACTAATTTATAGCTGCCCTGCATCCATCCCTGGCAAGTTTTGGCTCAAACTGCAGTGTATAAATGGAAATGTCATCTTAAATGAAATCTAATAAAAAATGGCCCCTACCTAGATGACAAGTCCTGCTTCAGCTTCTTTTCTAATTCTCCTACTTAGAAAATTCAGCTTTGCTCTGAGGACAGCATGTGGGATGAAGCCACAGAAACAGCTCTAACCATTATGAAAGGCTGATACTACCATAAATGATTCTGCAAAACCCAGGCACAATCTAGCCTTCAGTGGAAAGGCTCAGAATCAAAAGGACAAAGCCCAAAAGAAAAAACCACTAATATTCTATAATGTAAAAATAGAATATTGGCAATTCAAATTACCTCGTCCACAACTTTTGAAAAGTAATGAAGAGTGGATATCACTTCTTCATCTCCTTTACCTAAGGCAAAATGCTGGAAACAGAAACACACATTTGGTCCATAAATCAATAAAGGTGAGTATAAAATACGTGTTTTACTACAAAGGTAATGAATGCTCCTACAAAATGCAATAAATGATAAAAATAAATGGAAAAACAGTAACTCATTAGTATTCTTTTACCCTTTTACCCTGCTCCACTTGTTTTAAATGAATGGATTTTAGACAACATATAATTAATGCTTATTAAACTAATTTTAAAGTCATAGTCATACCATAGGAACAAACTGGCTTGCATCTTCATAAATTTATTAACTCACATTTTGCATTTTATTTCTTTTAAAGAACAGCCTTCACATGAAAACAAGTAAAGCAAATGAACTTGTGGACACCATAATATTTACACAGACTTCTTCACAAGTGCTGAGGCTGAAAAGAAATCCAAGTCGTACGTTGAACATACCTGCTTTTCATAAGCAAGGAGCTGCTTCGAAAGCTGCTGTGTGGCAAGACACATTTCATTCTACAAACAAAAGTGACATGTCAATAGAAATAATGAAAGGTCTTTAGCTCTGCTGTTACTACTACTTTGTTACCAGCTTCTTGACTGAATCTGCAACTACTTACACAAACATTCAGTTGCATGTAAACAACTAGTCCCAAAATACCTGCATAGGGAAGCAGTAACAACAGGTATGCTTCAGACCTAATCAACACACAGTTTCAATTTAACTGCTTCGAACAGAGGTAGGATTTGGGGTTTAGTTTTGGGTTTGGGCTCCCCCCCGCCACCAAAACAAGAAAGCCAGAACAACCTCAAACATGTAAGCTGTCATACCAGGATAAGAATGTTTCATATTGGTACATCATCTTTCCCCAAAATGTACAGCAATGAAGAAAACCAGCAGATGAGTCTGTATATCACGCATTCAGGCTCAAGGAACGTACTGATGTAATTGCAGTGCTTTAAGTTGATACCGAAGCACAAACCAGCACACAGATCTGTACTCTCATGACTAAACTGGACAGCGAAAGTACACACATCCTCAAGATGTGCTTATGCAAAGCAAGACTTGTAGTGAGGGTATTTAATTTTGCTTGACAGCTGGAAACAACAGACAACCATTTGGATACGTCAATCTTTAACCAATGTATTCCTAACACTTGTATATCTGTCTGTCTATCTGGACAGATATCTATATCTGGACTATTCTGTCCCTGATTTGTTAATAATGACTTACAACTGGAACAAAAGCAAAAGAGGATGGGGGGAACCGGGATCTGTCTTAACCCCCATCAAATCCTTCTCCTCCTCAGTAATGCAGAAAAGTAATCACTTTTAATTTAACTTCAAACCTTAACATAATCTATTCCTCTCTCCAAACATGCAAGTTTGTAAAACTCAGAGCAACATCTGAACTGCTTTAATAGCACCCCTTATGCTGGGGCTGGTACAGAAAACCATTAAAACTGGGACAGAGTTTGTGTGCTCTCTTATTGTCCCTTGTCATCCTGAGCAAGCAGATCATGGCACAGTTAACCATCTGGGCCAGAGATTCTGAAACACCGTTTACTTTGGCCTGATTCCATCTCTGACTGACATACTGCATTACAGCCTTGTGCTTCTGCACCACCTTGGCATGCCAGGAAGGAGGGTCAACCAGGATAGCAAGGCCCAAACATTTAGCCAGAGTCTTAAGCGTGCCCAAGTGCTTAGAGAGAACAGACAGAGCCATGGTCTAGGTCACAGCAGCTGTATGTGAACACATGGCAGGAAAAGCTGAGTGAAAGACTTCTGACCATCTTAAAACACTATGGTGGTAATACTCACTGGTGGCTGGAGATGGGAGAGCAGAGGCTTTCCAAGGTATAAACAAGGGCTTAGAACTGAGTTAATCTGGATCCAAACTCAGATCATGCGCACCCCATGATTCTTCTCACCTCATAGTGATGGATTAGTCTTGTCTCAGACCGATTAGTAATAAGCATTACACTTTCATGCAGTAACAACACCAAGGATTTGCAGGTTGATTATGCAGACTGCGTACTTTTTAATATGAAAAAGCTTTACACAAACACTTGGCATTTAAGTATTTCCTGAGCCAGTGGATTGAAAAGGATGTTGTTCTTTATAATACATTAACAAACCTTGTTAAGGGCTCAGGCAAGGACAGGAATGAGCCTTAACTATCTGCCCCCAGGCTCTAAGAACACCTGAAAGACTTTGCCACCTTCAAAGTGGGAGCTAGCAAGCAATGACTTGATGACAGGAAGGATGAGACTCCTTGCATGTGGACAGATGACATTAAACAGGTTGGTTTGTATGTGTGTGGGTAGTGTCCAAAGTTGAATTTAAGAATACAAGAAGCAGCAGAGGTTCTTAGACCCGGGATCTTTTTCATAAACACAACCTCAAAATTAGAGCTAAGAATTGCAAGATTAAGTCCTCACACAGCAACTGTGATACCACCTTTCAGTTGTACAGCTGGGTCAGGGTGAGAGAAATCTTTTGAAATAAACAAAGTATTAGAAACATGCCTCTTTTTTCCCTTTTTGTTTCAGTTCACTTATTCCTGCAAAGCCTGCAGCTGTGGTCTGTTCTGAATCTGTAAAATAAATGCTTCTGCCTTAAACTTGCCGACACTAAAAGAAACTTCAGAATAATGGGTTGATACCAAAGGCATCCTTTTCCTTTCTGTTAGCCATTCTCAAAACTTGGTTTTTAGAGACTACCAGATCCTCAATTTCCTCACCCAATATCCAAAGAGTAACATACAGCATCATTACTTATCTGTGTGAGACAGTATGAAGATAGACAATGCAAAGAAGCACCGTCCAGTGATCACCACTCCCCAATAGCAGTTTCCAGTATGTGACAGGATAATGGAGGGACACATATGAGGGTCTCAAAGGGATTTAAGTTAACAACATCATAGCAAGTATATGATCAGGTGACAACAGTCACATACAGACCTCAAGCAGACATGCATGGCATGCTACTCCAGCTACAGAACAAATTGATGGAAGGGCCTGACAGAAAATTTACTTTGGAATTTTGGGCTGATTTTGGGACAACAGTTCCACACATCACTGATATCCCACTGATGCCAGCAGGTCACATTTTTCATTTATAGACTCGGTTCTTTGCATCAGAACACCACAAACTTGTTGGTCAATCCCTGCCCATGTGGAAGAGTTAATCCTGTGTCCTTCATCCTCCCTCCCAACCTCTGCCAGACTTTTTTCCCATTAGAGGTACAAAATCATTTGTTCTATTGCTAGGAAAAAACAAACCAAAAGAAAAACCACACACCAATCCGTTGTAAATAAATCAAATCAAGCTAGCAAACTGAAACACAGCTACATTGCGTAAGGAACAGGAAGCAGGCAAAGTGCTCTGCTGACCTAGTGGTAATACTGCATTGCTAAGCACACTAATCTGGGGAAGTTTGGTTTAATCCTCCTCCTATGTCTTCCTAATCAGGCTTCTCCAACCACCCCCATCCGTGCCCGGCTGCTAGTCAGTCTCAAGACTTAGAAGTTATTTGCATTGCTTCAGTTGACAGATCCACTACATCCAGGCAAATTATTTTAACAGGTTTTAATCTATTTCAAAGACATTTTCCCATGGAATACAGCAACATTCACTCCCCTTACCCTGAAGTATCTGAAATTCAGTACACCACAGCAAAAGAAAAGCCACGATACAATCCTGACTGCCCGCTTCACATCTCTTCCACATTACCTTGACATTTCAGAATTCATCAAGCATTTATGGAGTGGGAGAGCTATTGAAGAGATGATTTATCAGGCAGAAACTCAATAAAATACTGAACAGAAATCCAAGTATTCTAAATGAAGGCAAAATTAACCTGTACTGGGCATCACAAATACATTCATTTTCATCAGATGGCTTTACTTAGCAGGCAAAACATCACTGCAGCATTAATGTAGAAAAGTATACCAGAAGGAAGGCTGTATGCAAACAGGTATCAAGCAATCAGTTATGATTACAGATATGTAGACTTTTTTTTCTTTTTTAACATCAGCTGGCATACTAGGGCATGCTAGCCCTAGGCATAGATTTTAATAAAGTTTGCTAACATCAGTGCACATAGATGAGGTAATAAAAGCGGTGTCCTGAATCTACATTAATCTACTAGAAATGAAAAATCAACAGATTAAAAAAATCATTGTTTAATTCTCAAGTTATTTCAGTACCTTGCCTTTAAATAAGTCAGCAAGAAAATGTCCAACTTATTTTCTGATCTAGCGCCAGAGCAAAGGCATGTGATTTTTCTGGGCTGATTCCACCTTCTTCATTATCACCTTTATTCACCAAGCTGTACATATAATCAGAAGAGTATGATTTTTTTCATACCCATTTGTAACAAAATCTCTGCTGTTAACCATTTACCAGTGAGGCAGTCTATCCCTTTTTAGGGTCTCTTTTTGTATTTTTCCACAATAAACTCTGAGGGCTAATACACTGAAGTCCAAAGATATTTCTGTAGACAGTCATCTAACAGACTACGGATTTGAGGGCATGTAAAAGATTAAGCTGAGCTATAAATTAACTTCTAAAGACAGAGAAGTACTCCAGCGAGTCCATTTCCAATCCCAATATAATGAAGCTTTCTGCAAAGCTACTTTCCTACTCCAGCTAATGCTGACATTTTTAAAACTGCAAGTAACCAACAGACAGAACTGCCAAAGGATTCTGCATGTAAACAAGTAAAATACTGCTAAAGGTATTTATTCATGTACCCTGTACCCTGTACGTGCAGAATGACATGTAATAAAATGTGGCTTGCATCTGGGAAAGCTTAATGCCTCATAAATGAGGAAAAAAAAAAAACCAGGTGTAGGTGGTTGAAGGAAGAGGTCTGTGAGGCATTTACAGCCTTCTATTCCTTTCAGAACTAGGGAACAAATCACCTTCAAAACTAGGCACAGCAAAGAAAGAACTGGGTCTTGATACAACAGTTTTATGCAGCATGTGCATATCATCTTCCTACAAAACAGAATTTTCCATCAATCTAGTAAATGCAACAGCCCTACAGGCTTTGGTTTGCATATTAAATGACTTGGAAATGTGAATCTAAGGCTGAAAGAAGCTAAGCATCACATGGGTGCTCAGGCTGCCCAGCACTTTATAAGATCAAGCTAACATACAGCTTGCCCTGCTGCTGATTCACAGCATGGCACTCAGTCCTCACAAATGTGAATGGTTCAGCAAAGGATCAACTAATAGCTTCACGAAATAGAAGACACTAGTCAGAACTCTGCTGTAAAACAGCAAAAGCAGCTACAGTAGGATGGCTACTTCAGTAGAGTAAGAATCTTCAGTTTCTTGCAAAATTACTATCAGCAGGGCATCCATACATCTACACCTCCTTGTAGGACTCAAAGCTCCAGATATTGCTTAGTGCAAAGTTAACCTGCTTCCAGGCATGGTGAAAACTCCAACTTCACAGGCAGTATTAAAAACAACTCCCATGGTTTTGTAAATACATTCTTACGTGATAAGGCTCTGCTTACCTCTGTTAGCAACATATGGTGAATATGCCTCAGGAAGTACAGAGGTATATGATGCAAACTTACAATGAATATGAAACAATAATATATATGCTATTTCACAGAAGTCAGTGCTGACAACTGTAGTAAGTGTTTCTCCTATCTAATACTTTGTTGAAGCTTCTTTATGTGGAACTTAAAATTTACAAAACGCTCATTTAAACTTTAATGTTTCAAAAAGTTTGGGGAAAAAAAAAGTCTTACCATTTGAAAAGACAACACAATGTTCCCTCAGACACAAAAAGCAAGCAATTAAAAAGAAAAACTACCAGTGCTTACTTGTCAGTTCAAGCACAACTAATTTAAGAATTCAGTACACCTGGGGTTTGCTATGCAACATAATAAATATGAAAATACATGCATGCCCTACACAGCCTGACACTTACCTACTGAGTTATAACCTAGTGAAGTCAATACATTGAAAGATGAAACAAGCAGCACTGCTGAAAAATGCTGACATGAGGTGTCATGAATTTGGGGACAGAAGTAACACTAGTATAAAGCACTACCTAAAATAGCCCTGGACAGATTCAAGCTGTCCTGATACACATGTAATGTGGTACATATAACCCAGGACTATCCCATAACTGTCAAGAATTTCCTTAAGAGTCTGGACATAAAAAGGCAGTGGGCCCCTGAGGTTGTTGCCATTTTGCCCATGTGACTCTGGAATCACAAGACAACTGCTCACAGAGACACAGATGCTGACAATTCCCATGCTGTTCTCTCTCTGGATGTACTGGTAAATGCAACATGGGTTTCTTTTTATTCCTCTTCTGCCATCACCACTCTTAGTACCCAGACAGATTTGTCAGGAATAATGAGATGAAACCTCTTCCCAATGACAAAATACTGAACCTTATTTTCCTCTAACATACTTAACTGTTTATCCCTTCTAATGGTAGAGACACAACAGTCTCCAGAGTTTCTAAATGGCATTTTGTTTCAAGTGAAGATCCCAGCTGAGCCATTTCTAATATTATGATGAAGAACTGGAGATAACAGTAAAGCTCTGAAAATAGTTTACTATGGCAGTGGGAAGTCAGGAACATAAACTGGGCATACTTTGCTCATACACCGCTCCAAGAGCCGCAGCATGCAGCTTAAGCAAATCTAATAGTTCCTGCTAGCTACATTATGTATTGCTCAGGTAATAGAATGTCCAGAATGATGAACACAACATTCACAGAAATCAGACAGCAACAACGCCAGATGCAGCACCAGGACTTGCTTGCAAGGACTACAGGAATAAACTCTGCAAGGAAGACTTCCTCTATAAGACCACGGACATGAAAACTACTTCAGGGTACCGCAGCACAGATGGGAGAATTACAGCAGGAAGTACAGTATGTACGCACACAGATGTGGTTTATTTGATGAAGAAATACATAAATGCTTCACTATATTTACACACATGGCCTTGCCAGATCAGCTAAACCTCACTCCTTGACCACAGCTCATACACTTGGTTCCTGTGACTTCTTAATGACGGCATCATGCACTGCATCTGCCTTGTAGCACTGCAGTCTGTTTTTCACTGAAGAACTGCATGTGAGAAATAGTCACCACCCCATCACACCTGGTGTGGGTGCTCAAAGAGGTAAGAGCACTGTCCTGGTCCTGCACAGCAACCAGGGACTTGACACATTGAGGGCCTTGCAGCCAAAGGCAATCTGCCAGCAGTGCATCACCCAGCTGCAGCCTAGTGTTATCAGGTCTTCCACATCAAGTGGCTCCAGGTGCCTAGGCAGTGTATCCACTGCTACACCCTGCAATGCCTCCACCCTGTAACAAGATGCTGCAGATCCATCCTTCCACTCTTGGGACAAAGGTTTGTCATTTCAAAGGTCTGCCTACGTTGTTTACTGAAGCCCATCCCAACTGATGCACCATCCCAACGACTGTCCTACTGTCATCAGAAAAGTTAAAGGCATGCAAAATGGTCCTGCTTGAATACATGTTAAGTCTGAAAAGTTAGGTTCTCAGCACCTAGCAGAAACCTGTAGCTTAAAAAAAAAAAGAGGGGAGAACAAAAGGCACATTCAAAAAGTTCTCTACTTTCGTAAGTGTTTTAAAAAGCTCTGGGCAACTATTTCTCTCTCACATTCCTTTCAAACATGCTGATCCAAGAGTTTAGAGCAGCTTGAGCTGTCCATTTACAAACTTAGTGCTCTGCACATGAAGCAGTGTTCTGGGACAAATATATGCATATATCCACATGGATAACTTGCAGCATGCAGTTGGTACTAATTGCTACTCCCCTGAGACTTCACACTGCATCCTTTCAGAACCATCAACCCTGTTATTTGATCACAAGCTGCAGTGGCTTGAATGACACTAAAAACTGAGTTTTCATCAAAACGAACACCAAACTTCTAGTAAACTACTAAAAAAAATATTGAAAATATGGTTGAGACATCTGGGAAATTTTAAATTCAGAAGGTAGTTAGGAAGAAAACAAGATTAACATTTTTAAACTGTCTTAACTCTTCTGAGGGGACAAAACCTCCAATTTTTCAATACTGTGGATTGGTAGAACCCACTGCTGTTTTGTCTGACTGCCATGACTGTGATTCCAGCCATTTTTACGGTCGCTGCTTCAAAGTAGGTCAGTAATTGTAATACCTATTTTACAGATAAGGAAACCAGAGCAGGGAATGACAATGACTTGCAAAGACAAAATTCAAGTCAGGAAAACAAAAAGGCAAACTCAGAACCTGGCTTCTCAATACTCTCAACTTCTACACTCTCTCTACTAAATCACATTCCCTCTTAAAACAAAATGCGTTGGTAGCACTTCCTAATATGCTGCTATTGAAAGTGTCTCCTAACAAGAGCAAAAGTTGATTTTCTCTCAAGTTGTGATTAGGTCGCACAGAAATATTACACACAGATTTTTCTTAACTGTCCATTCATGTTTAGTGGACAACTCAGTTTCACACTTCTCTTTCTACAGCAATTGCAATCATAAAATTTTGTAGTAAGGTGTGTGCCTCAATTTTTGAGGGTGAATCCAGTCAGAAAGTATGTTCTCCTTTGAAATATTCAGAAATGGCACCTGGAAAGAACATATTAATATATGCAAAGTTCAGTAAAATTAGGCAGAAATCAATGTTAGCCTATACAACACCTCCATTCTCTTGGGAATTAACCACCATATATGGCTGAATTAAAAACTTCCATTATTTTTTATTTTTTAAAAAATAACAGAATTTTGCCCCAATTTCAGTGTATTATTTCAAGTCTCATGCAAAAATATCAAAAACTTGTAAAGTATATATAGGAAAGAAGAACCACAAAAGGTTTCTTTTCCACTTATATAATATGATCTACTTATGCTTTACTGCAGTGTCTTTTTTTGCCACTACTGGATTCTAAGATCACAAACCCAAACTGAAGGCACAACACACAGAGATTCCCAAGGAATTAAACAGCAGGAGCAGCAACACGAAGAACACTAAATATTGAGCCAGCGTACTTGGTAAAGTCCCTAACATCAGCCACTAAACATGAATTTTCCTAAGGCAATGGTAGCATAGGGCGGTGCCCGCCTCCACATCCTTACAAATTTTGACTGCTTTGCACCTCCCATCTCAAAACAGCATCAAACTCTCATGAGGTTTTTCAAGGAACACATCCCATTTTTACAAGTGACTGAGTATTTAGTGCAAACTAAAGCAGGAAGCGTGCAGGAAGAAAGTGGCCAAGAAATGCTGGGAAAATGAAGTAGACTCAGTAGTACTGCAAAGTACAGATGGGTAAATGCGCTGAGACAGTGAGAAGAAAGAGGAAATGTCCTAACTGTGGGGCAACAGAAATGGAGAAGGCCAAAAACTGAGACAAAGAGGCCAAAAAAACAGCAGACAAAGCATTTTTTCATGAATCACAGGCCAGAGTAACCTATCCCTAAAATGCCATCCTAAAAAGGCATCAGCAGGGGAAAGTGATATGTGGTCCACAAGCTGGACACTTCATATTGATTATGGTCAAACCAAACCCTCCTGACTTCCTTCTTTCATTCATTTCAATCCAACCTACTCTTTGGTCTCAGATTTCTACCATCCAGCATGCCCAGACTCTTGCTACTCTTCAAGCTCTGTGACTCTGATTTCATGTCACCCCTTCAGCCCCTGACTATGCACTGTACTGTTTTCTAAGCATCAAGCATCTAAGCTGTGCTGTAAGCCTCTGATTGCGCTGCATTTGCACAGGATCCAGGACACGAAGACTTTGAAGCTCTCCAAAGCTGCATCTTCCAGGTGTAGGTAGCTAGATCCCAGGCAGATGGCTCTTTCAAGGCATATTATCAGTCACCCAAAAGAGCAATCCCACCAAATCAACACACTTGTAGTATTATAGCTGAACTGATTCCTGATAACATAAGAATCAGGCACTGAGTCTTCCAATAAATTCAAAATACCTGCAATCTCATCTCTCTGTCTCCTCAGATTTACCGGTTCAATAGAAGAAATGTTTTTTCTAAGGAACTCAGGTATGTAACCTACATAAATACTAGCAAAGTTCCACGAGATACTGTGCATGTCTTTAAAGACCTAGATAGGGTACTTTGAAATATCTAGTTTTATGCACATGGGAATCCTAGATTCACTGAAAATCTCTCTGATTTAGAATAGCATTTTACAAAGCACTGGATGTAATTTACAAGTTTTACTTTCAAAGGGATTTAGTCATCTAGGTCATGTAAGTACTTTATAAAAAGTGTTATTTTTTTCTGCTCCTGCTCCCATATTTTTCACACTACCTTAGGTACTCAACTTCAGTATGATTCAAAGTGTACATTCTCTTTGTAATAAAGGGACATAGTCCGTTCCTTCCAAATGGTGAGTCGCAGCATCAAAGTTAGATGCCTAAAGTCAGTGTGAATACTTACTTATCTGTGTATTGTGTCTATGTTCAGGCAAGTGATTTTGTCAAGGCTGGCCTTCCAATGTACCATAAGACAAGGACATAAAACAATTTTTATTTCAATAATTGTTTGGAGACAGACAAAGCAGGGATTTTTTGCATGCATATCACCTTTCTGAACATCAAAGCAGGAAGAGGCTGAGATACCAGATGGAAAACATCTGCAACTCATCTTAAACCACAACAGGTGCAGATACTTGGCAACTTTCATGTACATAACAGCATCATAATAGCAATTTATCTTCTACTCCACATCAAACAAAAGAAACACAAATAAAAAATTACCTGAGCACCATAGACTCGTTGCATTGCCTGAAGCAACTGGTTTGTATATTCAGTAAGGGTTCCTGCATCTTCTTCGAAGACACTAAGCAAAGACCGCGTCTTCAATAAAAGAAAAAAAAGCAAATGGTTTTAGTCCCAAGTGAAAATATTAAAAAGAATCATAAATGATTGTAAGTAGATGGTAGCAAAAAACACAAATCAGAAATAAGCCTTTAACACTGCATGATTCTCTTTATTCAGAATCTCAAAATATGTAGAAATTAGTCCTCCTATTATGGATAGGTAAACTGAGGCAGAAGGAAGCAAAGTGATAAAATGCTATGGCCAAATTCTGACTCCCTGTTTCTTGCTCTAACTAATAGACATTCCTTCCAAAATAATCAGGAATGTAAAAAATCCTGAATATCTGCCTGCTGACAACAGTAATCCAAACCACGTTAAGGACTGGGTCAAACACCACTGCTTGCTCACTTTACTTCTCTAATGTCAGACTGCATTAAAAGCACCTCTTTCCATGAGACAATTTACAGAGTATTATTCACTCTCAACTGTCTTGAGCAACTCTTAAAGGGCCACTGCCAAAGCCAGCTGATGTAATCGACCCAAACAATTGAGCGTTCATCTACAAAAACAGGCATGGAAAAGTAATACACCCACTCAGAGATACCCTGTACTTTCTCCATTCTGCTAGCCTACCCTTGTCAGCAAATGGGGTGAAAAAAAGAGCATAATGATTTGTGTTATCTTAAAGACATGAATTCCTTTGGTTTGTTTTGGTGAATTGTCAGGCACAAAGAATTACATTGCTGACACAGCTCCTGAGACAGGACACAAAGATATCTCGGAATAATGCGAGCTCCAGAATTTGCTAGATCATTGCAATAATGAAAGTGGGACGGCTGTCCCTTTAACAAAGTCATGATCCATCCTTAGTCCTAACTTTGGTAAATCCAATCTATTTGATGCTAACTGGCAATGTCTTTCCATCTGTACAGCTAACATATGACATTAATTAGTTCCATCTGCTTATGTGAGGGGCACGCATAAACTCCAGTACTTTCATAATCACCTCAGTCCTGTAACAGAGCAAAAGCTTTATCTATCCTCCTATTACGGGAATTTCCTATGTACCTGAAGTATCCAGACCTGAATCCAGGAAATTTATTTCCCCAAGATTTAAGATCGTTTTAAGAATGCTCCGCTGTTTTAACAGAAGGCACATGTACTTCCCCAAGGCATTTATTCTTCTCTGCAAAACCCTCTACCCAGACTTTATATTTGTCCTGAAAAAATCAAAATCAGCATCCTTCATGTACCCTGGCCTACGATCAACTATCACTTCATCTCTGCCGAGATGTATCTAAGCCAGAAATTAGTGTTGCTCAGCAGTTAAAGTATGTAACTCGGGAGTCAGTCCTTGGGTTCTGTTCTATACACTGCACAGGAATACTTCTATACTCTAAGTAACTCGAAAGCTCTCAAAACTTCAGTCTACTAACATGCTAAGCTGCTACAACACTTCCTACCTAAGAGTCACTACCAGTCATTGCATTTGGGAAACTTGTTTGAGATCTTAGCATGTAAGGAGATACATAATACAAGGTACTGTTTTCAAATAAAGAGTACATAAAAACTAAAGAATGGAGAGAAGGCCAATTCAATGAAATGGATACCAAGAACCCAAACTCATAAAAAACCTTTGTGCAGAACTTCCCTACAAGGACAGTGGCAGGATTTTGAGTTTTCCACACTAAGATAATTCAGTAATTGAGAACATACTGCTTTTCAAAATTATCTGGGTTTAAATGTTTTATCTTAAACGATGCATTAAACCAAGCAAAACTAATGTCAACAAACTATCTTCTATCTAGACAGTGCTCATCTTCCCTGTTTTGTGTTACAACAGCACATGAAAAGTACTGGGTATGAAGACAGTTAGTCAAAAAAAAAATCTAGGGAAGGCATAAACAATAAAACTTTACACAATGTTTTATCAAGACAAATCTCAAGCCAAGACTAAGAAGTTATAAAGAAATTGCCTGAAGTAGGCTCCAGATCAAACACTTCTGCATGCTGGAAAAGTTTTCCAAACACAGGAATATCAGCTACATTCTTAAATCTTACTAAATTTTTGCAAGTTCAGTTTTTCAGATGTCTAAATATGGGTTGAAGTAGACCAGCTCTGGGAAATAATTTCTGAAAGTCTTGGCCTCAATTATTAGCACATTGTTCAAAAATAATAAAAACAATAAATGATTCAAACCATTTGGAAGTTATTATTGGAAACTTTTACCTTTAAGAACACCATTTTGAATCACTGCAACAAAATACCAGCATGTGTATATTTTCATTGTTGCTGTTTTGACAAATTCTGGAACAGCAGCTAATGCTGCTGAAATAAACCAGTGGTCCAAATATTAAGCTAACATTCAGGAGGCCTCATTAATAGCACCATTATCTTGGCTTCTGGAAACAGGAAAAAATTCTCTACTTACTTGAAAGTATTTCCCTTGTTTTAGCATGACTGCTTACGTAAATTTCTCTATTTTGTGGCCAAACACCTCAAAATTAAGACACTTCTTAAGGCCTTTTTCAGCCAGCGCTTGGAGACAAGTCAAGACAAAAGAACTATATTGTTGCAGAGAGAGAAATCAAGTTTCAGAAAACTGATGAAGAAATAACTGGCCTAATTCTGTCTTGCACGTAATTCACATACTTCACACAGTTTACACAAAGTGAGGTTATATCCTCATTTTACCATCCCTTTCATTACTGTAAGTGAATGCACAGGGCAGAGGAGAATTAGGTCACTACGCAGAAGTAAATGATCCCATAAGCTGCTACACTGTAAGTTCTGTGGGACAGAGAGTGCCTTTTTGCTTTGATTTTGTAGCACTTAGCTCACAGGGGTACCCTGTTGCTAAACAGACTGAAAAAAAAACATCCCTGTTTCATTGCATGAGAAAATAGATGTTAGCAACACTGGGCCATTACAAAAATTAAACAACGCCCCTCCCTTCCAAAGCTCTAGGACTTGAACAAAAAGTAATGACCAAATCAAGCCAAAACATCCTGCAAATACTTGGATTTATGCACGGCTTGGTATTTCCAGTAATTGCAAAGGAGATGTTAACAGCCTTCATTTCAGGTCAGAAGAAAGATGAAGACTTCCAAATTCAATTCAGTGCATTGTTCAACTGCTTTCAGTCAGTGTTACATTTTTAATCATTGAAGGAAGTGTTGACTGAAGAGGTAAATGAGTTCACTTATCCTGTGTGTCAAGTTCTTCAGCTCCAGAACGCAGTGAGGAGGTTAATACTAAAAACATATTAAATAAATCTAGTACATTTCGGCAAACTGTGGAACACAGAACAATTCAGGCTGGCAAGGAACTCTGCCGGTCACCTTGCCCCAACTCCTGCTCAAAGCAGGGCCGACTGACATTACAACAGGTTACTCAACACTTTTTTCCGTCAAGTTTTGAAAGTCTCCAAGGATGGAGATTCCACATATGCCACATAAAAGAGATTATGAAAATCATTCTTACTAGGATGAGAGTTCATGGAACCACAGAAAAACAGGGTAAGAGGTGATCAAGATGAGCCCCAAGACTAAGTCCTGACAGGTGCATGTCCAGTCCTTCCTTCAAAATGTTTCATGACAGACTCCGTAACACCTTTTAGCAATCTGCTCCAGAGCTTACCTATAATTTCTCCTCCTGATCCATCAGCTGATGAGTTAGGGTTACAACATGGAGATAATTGGGAGCAGGATCCATGATGATCCACCCTGCCCTCTCTTCTTTCCCTCCTTCACCAATAACTTTTGTGTCTCTACACCACACTTCATCCTCAAGTGCACCTTCCCCACCCCTCCACAAAAGTACCACTCTTTCCCGTTCCTCTCTTCCACCCAAACTTTCTTCCTGCCATCCTCCTTTCCCAGCTCTCGAGGCCTCACACGTCTCTGCCCCCTGCAAACATCACAACATGGCGTGTTCTTCACTGCGGGGTCTCCACATCCGCAGGGGTCACTCCTGCAGCTCTGCCGCATCACGGCCCCCAGCAATGAGGCACAGGGAGCTACAGAGCCGGGCGCAGTGCTGGAGTGAGGAGAAAATCATCCTCCCGTGCCTGCAGCTGGGAAGGGAAGGGCAGCAAGCACCTGTCCTCCTCTCTAGGACTCCTCCAGAAGGAAGTCATCTTTGGGGGGGGGGGGCACCCCACCTCACCTCATCTACCCTCAGAGGAAGCCCCTGTATCTGAACTACAGCCCCTGGGATGCCTCACCACGAGAGGAAAGGAGCAGGCACGCGGGTGGTGACATTCCTTCAGCCCACTTTTGTCACCAGGGCCAGGTGACTCACAGCGCAGAAGTCTCCTTTCCCCTCAGGAACGTCGGTGGAAGCCAGGGCACGGAGCTATGCCTACCCATCCTTCCCCAACACACCTCGCCTCGTCGGGGCAACCCTTACAGCGACCGAGTGCCACCGAGGCAGGTCAGCAATGAGGAAAACGCCACGGAGGAGTTTCTCTGGGGGAGGTGAGGAGAAAGGGCGCTGTGCCCCGGCCTCCTCACGCCATGCACCCCGCGCTGGGGTCCAGCCCTCTACCCGGCGGCCCCCCAGGAGCAGGCACGGCCTGTTTTTCCCGGGCAGATGCCCAGTAGGAGACGAAAGCCTTCCCCCGACGCCACACGGGTGCCGTTTACCTGTTTCACAGCATCTCGGCTCCCCGACGACTCCGACAGGCGAAGTCACCCTGACCCACTCCGGCAGCCCGCCCCGCCGCCCTGCCCTGCCGTCCCGTCACCTGCCGAGAGCCCCCCGCCCGCCGCAGGACGCCGCTCCCGGCCGCCCCGGGCTGTTCGCCCTCACCGCCGCGGCCGCAGCCGGCGGGCTGCCCACCGGCACCGTCAGCCCAGGGGCGTCACGCCGGCGGGTGGCCGCGCTGTCCCTGGCGGCCGCGGCGCCGGTGCGCCCCCCGCCCCGCTTCGCGCCGCTACCTGCGGGCTGTCCTGCAGAGCCTCTTCCAGAAGGAGCTTGTCGACGGCGGGCATGTTGGCGCTGCGGCGCGGCCGGGCGCGGCGAGCTGGGTGCGCGGCGAACACCCGCTGGCACGCCCCGGCGGCGGGGCTCGGCCACGTCCCTCCCCGCGGGCAGCGGGGCACGGCGGCTGGCTGGTTCCGCTGGCGGGGCGGGGGCGGCCGCCCGGGGCCGCTCACTCCTCCCAGTTCCCGTCCGCCGGAGGAAGCGAGTCACGGGGAGGGCCGGCGGCGGGAGGGAGCGCGGCAGGCGGGGGGTGGCTTCCTGCCGCCATTAACTGCGGGCTGGCCGGCGCCGCGGCGGCCTCGCCCGTGGGGACGGAGGGCGTCCCTTCCCCTCTCCCCAGCAGCCGGTGGCAGAGGCTGGAATGGCCTCACGCCGGGCCCGCGCTTGGCTCCGTCCCCCGGCCAAGCAGCGTGATGGGAGGGAGGGATGCAGCCTGTGGGATGCCCCTTTAGCTGAAGGAGATGGCCCAGGCTGTGAGGGTGGGTAGGTGTGATGGAAACCAAGGAAGATCGCGTTCTCCAGCCTAGGCTTGTGTGGTATGAGGACCCCCGGCTGTGGGCGAGCCCTTGGCAGCCCCCCTCGGGTGCACCCCAGTGCTGGCCGGGGGCTGCTGGCAGGGTCAGCCAGCTCGCCCGAGCCTCGGGTGGCTCAGGGAAGCACCCCTGGGCCTCAGCCATTTTCTAGGACCAGTGGAGCAGCTGGCTGAGGCGGCCCTGCCTACCTCATTTGTGGCATCTGCATGCATTCTTGGTTATGGGCACTCCGCAAGCCAGACTGGGACCGCAGAGTGCTCCCAGCAGGTCAGTCCCCGTAGAGCCATATCCCGACACTTGGCGGGTTAGGAGGGATGTGATTAAAGCTACTGGCCCTTCATGCACAAAGCCATGTTCTTATTACTGTCTCACTGCTGTCTAATTGTGTTGAATAACTTCAGCATTTGGACATTAATTTAGATGCTTAGTTGAACAGAGCTGGTATTTTCAGCATAAGCAGAGTCTTGCTTTGATCCATGAGGATTCCATTATGTTCAGGTTTTTGAAGGGTGGCTACTGTTTTTGGATGCCTCTGTTGAAGAGTCCAGTTACTGATGTGCAGAGCAGTTGCTCCGTGTTCAGCAGCTGTAGTTTTTGTTGCACCAGTGTGGCTCCAGACAAATCTCGCTTAAGAAATAAACGTTTCTGAAGAGTTTAAAAAGGATCCTGCCAAGTAAACAGAATATGCAACAATAATGACTGTAAAACAATGTTACAGCCTTCAAAGAAATTTCACAGTCTTCAGACAACTCACGTTGCTGCCTCCTTTTAAAAGAAGAAAGATAATTTTTTTAAAAACCAGCTTTTGTTGTGAAAGTACTTCAAACATAAGCATTGGCCTGCTTTGCCATTGCGGTAAGTGCCTGCTCTTTGCATGTAATCCCAGTGGATTTTTCCAATTCTGTCATTCTTAAACAATAGTGAAGATTTTATGTGGTAAGAAAGGTGATTGCTAATACAGATTTCTTTTTGCTGATTAAAAGACTACACAAGCAGGTGGCCGTAGGAGAATTTTGCAGATCAGCTGGATAATTGTTTGCTTCAATTATGTATGAGAAATGATCATTGGACCCTGTAATTTTGGCTAAGATATTTCTGTGCGTCTGACATTGATTGGTATTGCTTCTGAAGCTTGTGATAAGACCTTTAACCCAATGTGCCAAGCCTGCCGTGGTATAACTGCTCCACTGGTCCTGGAGCTGGACTCACTGTTCCAGGCTCTTGAGTAAGAGCAAAGTTCTCACGTTCAGTCCAATTTCCCTGCCTGAATAAAGACACTGAACCATAATAAAAATCACTAGCTAATACCAAAAATTCCAAGTATGACAGTATGTATTTACATAATGAGAAAACAAAAATAGATTTGGTTTTGTCATAGTAATGTTGTTTCAGAGAATTTTAGAACATTGGAAAGAGGTCTACAGAATATGAAGTAAGGCACTAGTTGGGCATTAGACTTAAGAATCCATGACTGCTTCTGAGCCAATTTTGTCAGTCAGTGTTAAAGTCTATATTCTCTTTCTTAAGAGATTTTGTAAAAATTATTTTAAATTCACTGAGGAAGAGAAGACCATGCTTTATCAGATTTTTTTGTATCTGCTCAGGGTATTTTTGAAAATTTCCCAAGTACTTCTGTTACAACTCTGCCCTTTTCTTTCCCCTTCTAGTCTTGAAATTGTTCAGCAACAGCTCTTCCCCATTGGGCTGAAGTATTTCCGTCACCGAGAAAAAACATCTGCCTGGTTTGTGTTTTCATTTCACATTGTCTTCCCTTCCAAGAGCTACAACCTTTAAGATCTTATATTGTCCTTCTTGATGGCTTTGTTTAGTCTAAGGTTCAAGGGTGGAAGCCTGTTGTCATTCCAAACTTGAGGATAGCTATTTCCAAAACAGGTTCTACTGGTTTTATTTAATAAAACAAAAAGCACTTTGGTAACTACTGAAGAGTGATGCTTTTACTATCTGTCATTTTTGCATCATTCCTTACACAGCAATAAACCTGGTGGATTGCTTATTTATAGTGATCAAAAAATTTTCATTGAACTTTCCCAGTACAGTCCAGGTGGTTTTGAATTTAAAAAAGAATCTTGCCTATTAATGATTGAAATTACCTTTTCCTTGGATTACTGATAATTGCAATTAATTTCCCAGTCATCTAGTTTTTTATTAGGTCTCAAGAATTATTCTTCAGTCTTGGTAACTCCAAGTAATGTTTCTAAAATAATTAAAATAACTCATAGTACTACCACCAAACAATTTGACAGTTTCTTTGTAGAACAGGAGTAATATTATTAAAAAATTAAGTATGTGTATAGGCAGGCCTTTGGGTAGGGGGTGTCTAAGCCTTTGACATGAGATGATGCTACCTCTGCGTTGTATGTGTTTTGGTGCATGGTACCAGTGCTACAGCACTGGGTTGCCAGGCTTACCACAGCATGGTGCAAGCAGCCTGGCCAGTCCCGCTCCAGGTGGCGTGGCGTGCTTCCGGGGCACTCTGTGATACCTGTGCTGCATCTGGTACCCAGGGTAGTTTCTTTAGAGCTGTCTGGGTAGCTTCACAGTGCACAGTGTTTTATCCCCATCTGGAAAAGAAGTGGCACGGCATTTATTTGGTGTGGTCCAGGAGCTGCTCGCAGCACTGGGCTAACAATACTTCAGTTCCTGTCTTCTAGATCTGGGTATTGAATGCAATGCTTTGTTACTACAAGAAGTCTTGCTAGTGAAAAACACTCTAAACTATTCTTCAAAGTCAAATTCAATGGGAACATTGTACATATGGAAAGAGAACAGGGAAACAGCAGACACCTAGCAGACTAAAATCAATCACCTGAATGTTCAAAAAAATTGTCACGGGAGTGTGAGCTGAGCTGGAGAACACTTCCAGTAAGCAGGCCAGTTAATTTTTATGTGCGTATTCTGTAACCTACAGATGACCTGATTATGTTAAGATAAATACCTCTTAGAATGTGAGAACTCAAGGTAAAACCCCTGGAATGGTCAAAATGAAATTGATACATACTACTTACAAAACTAGTAAGAATTAATAGTATCAAATAAGATCAATAAATAATTGAGCATTGAGTATGAAGTAATTTGTTATGTGAACTGTACTGTTTCTAAGAAAAGATGGTTCCTTTCAGCAAAAGCCTGAATGTAGCCCAAAAATCTCATGGTTGAGAGAACGAACAATTTTAAAGGAAAGACGAAGGAAGTTTGGACTCATCTGTAAGCTTGAGTTTTGTCTGATGCATAAATCTCTTGGCAAAGTGATGTAAAATCTTCTGGTACTACTGCAGTTTTGCAGAAATTGGTGCCTCTTTGAATGTGGGGTTTTACATATGACAGTCTTGTTCCTATTTGAGGCTGGTCAGGAATATTCCTTGGTAACCAGCCAGTCAAGTGTGGTCCTCCCCAGACTGCCTTTGCTTATGTGACAAAAGGGACCACAGCGTGAGATGGCAGCTGGGGACTCTGCCTTCTGCAGGACTGGGGGGTCTCAATGCCATGCTTCCAGGTTTGCCCAAGTGCTTTTCCACCTAACTGCCCAGCAGCAGCTCGGGGCTGGAAGCAGCAGTGGTGAACCTGGTTGGTGCTGTGCATGAGTTAATAAGCCCTGCCAGCTTTAATTGGCCTGTTTGGAAACAAGGCAGCAGTTGTGCATCTTTGGCATAATTTAATTCCAAATTTGATAATCCACCCAGTATTAATGGAGAGCTGACTATAATTATTTTTTCTGGTTAGACTAGTTACAGGGTAAGTCATATTGCATTGTGTTTTCTTTCTCATATGTTCCGTTGTAACTTTAAAGAACATATTGCATTATATTTCCTTTTTGGCTTCATACCTTATGCTTCACAAGAAATTTCTCATCAGTAGCGTGCTAGTCACATGTTTGCTAAGTCAGCTGAGTCTGTTTATGCATTTAACACATTTATTATTCTTCGTACTCAGTAACAAAGAAATCTTTGAACTACAGATGACTTTTAGAGGTGTAATAATTTACCCTAAGATGTGCAGCTGTCCTGCATAAATATAGAGGGTATATTAAATGATAGTAACAACAAATTGCTTCAAATGCATTCTTTACAACTGAAAGATTTGAAAAAGACTTTCATTACTCTCATTACCAGAAGCATTCCAAAACAATTTTTAAATAGTATCTGAATAAATTACTGGTTAGATTAATAATAGGGCTTCTAATGTACAGGAGAACTCGTGGACACATAGAGGAGTATCTTGTGATTTTGTGTATGACCCACAAGATAATGCCAGGCCGAAATAAAATTCCACTGAAATTATTAATTGCCAGTGTAACCAAGATACCGTGTTCTTTGTTTTAATGTAAAACACATGGCTTTGTTTATTTCCATTAAACACATTAGTAATATGCCAAAACAGATATGTACAGATGTACTGACTAGTGGGATGAATGGAATTAAAATCTTTTTGAAGGTGAAGGGTGTAACTGCCATCTTTAATTTCATGTAATTTAAAGACAATTAAGTTCCCTCATGTAAGCAAGTACAGCAGCAGCCTCCGTCCAGATCCAGAATAAGAGAATGGTTTCAAAAGCCAGAATCTCTGATGACAGTACCGGCTAAAGGTATTGCCACCACTTCCGCTGCCCTGCGGTACATGGCCTCCAGTGGTGTTGGCACAACTCATTTGAGAGCCTGCCTGATGAAGGCATCTGATTTAAGTTTGCATTTGCTTTGCAAGGAACAGGAGCAAGCAGACAATGGGTGGGTGGGTGGTAGGGAAAAGCACTGAAATATTTTAAGCTAATATAACCTTTTGTCCACACTTTTTGCAGTGCATGTGCAAATGCTAAGATACAGGCTCCTCTCCTTTTAGATGTGCTTTCTGTAATGTGTTGCTCCCTAACGTAGCAGAGACTTCTTCTGTTTAAATAGGAGTTTGGGGATATCTGAGGTACAGTGAAAAATGTTACTGCAAACTACAAGTGACAGGAAGAATAATACAAGTGCGAAGAAATGCACATGTAGTATGATTCTGTAGATTAAAATAAGAGCTATATAATGCCTGGCATATAATTGTTTTATGAAATGCTAGTAAGTAACCTGTTAGGTATAAAGGTTACCAAGCATCAGAATACCATGTTGCAAATGCAGGTTGAATCTGCAGGTAGGGCTGTCAGTTTAGTGTCAGAGGGAGCATTGACTCAGAGCCTTCTTTTATGGTCTTTAAAATACAACATTAATGCATATATCATAAGCAGATGCACTTAATGTTGTTACTGTGTCTAAAGCCAGCTTTTGGCCTCATTTTTTTATCGTGAGATCACCTGAGCCAACTAGGCCTGCACTCTGTGTTTTCTTCTGAACAATAAAATTGAAAAGCTCATGTCGCTTAACTCTGATCACTCCTTTTGATTCACCTTCCCTTGGCATCTTTCGGTGGCCGATTAGGCTAAAACGGCTGAATGATAAAATCATAACACTTACATATAGCAGTACATACCCTAAGGCCTATTAGAAGTCACAAAAGTCTGCGAGCATTATTATATCCCTTTTGGCCTTCCCGCTTGCTGTTTGGGCTCTACTTGTTCTGCGTACATAGGGTAGCACAGGGGGTCCTTTTCCATAACCGAGGCTGCTGTGTACTACAGGGGCCCCAAACGGCTTCCCTGGTTGCTTCCCCCCTGAGCAGTGCCTGCCTACGCTGCCCAAGGCAAAAGCAGAGCAGGACGTGGTGGTGCCATAGGGTGTCATTCTGTGGTTTTAGAGGAGCAGCAGAAACCCCAGAGGACGATGCAGAAAGCAATAAGGAAGCTCTAGGCAGCGCCCAAATGCGCACTGATACCACAATGTGTTTGTTTCCTGACGGGGTGTGACTTCTCCAGGCAGGCTGCCAAAGCAGCATCACCAACATGTGTGCACAAGCAAGTGCTGGCATACCAGGAAAATACATTGCTGCATTGCTGTTGGGGCAGAAGGTGGGATGCCCCCAGTGTAGCTCAGCAGCAACCATCTCACTGAGCTCTGTGTTCCTCCACAGTGCCCAGATGCTGCCAGCTTCGCACAATCAGACCAATTTTTCTTCCTGTGACATTCACCTAGATACAGGGGTCCTCGAACTACGGCCCGCGGGCCAGATACGGCCCCCCAGGGTCCTCAATCCACCCCCCCGGTATTTACAGACACCCCCCCGCCCTCCCCTGCTGGGGGTTGGGGGGGAACCAAGCAGCCGCAGATGACTGCCTGCCACTGCATCCACGCGCCGGCCCCCTGTTAAAAAAGTTTGAGGACCCCTGACTTGGAAGTTCTTGGGCTGTCTGGAGAAAGCCAAATACTGGAAACCCTTTCCTGTCATATGACTGACCCACTGCTGCAAAGGCAGGGCTTGCTGAAAAGCTAGAATTACGCAGCGTGTGCACTGAGACACTCCATCCAGCGTTGCTGCTGGTGGCAGATCATCAGCCCAGCGCACTGGTGACTGGCCTTTGGGGGGGGGGGCCCAGTCAGGAGTATAAGGGGAGCAGAGCTGAATGATTATAGTAGAGATTGAAAGCCACATACTGTTATTACCTTTCACAGTGTTGTAGCTCTTAAGAGAGTCTTGTCAGATGCGCTGGCCTTACAACATGGGTACGAGTACGGCCCCTGGGAAGGCTGGCAGCAGAGCCAGGCTGCCACTGTTAGCAAAATAATTCTTCCAGCTGGCAAGCCTCTCTCTGTTTTCCCAGGATAAAGGCCGCTGTGAGCAAGGTAGAAGCAGGATGTATTATCTCCCTGGGCCGTGGGCAGCTGGCTGGCTGTGAACTGCCCACCGTATGTGACTGCTCAGGTACCTCACATCAACTTCTGCAGAATTTGCCTTGCAGCGGAGAAGCTGCCCCGCCTTTTTGCTTTCCACCACGTGATTTGCCATGCAGGCAGGTCTTTTGTAACCCCTGTAACAATGCCATATGTTACCTGTGCACGTGTGACTACCTGGCTCCAGTCCTGCAAACACAGGAACTTGTGTTTAGCCTGTCAAATTCCTGGAGATTAATCAGACAATAAATGCTGGCCAGATCAGTAAACAATTTTCCAGTTCTTTCAAATTAATTTATGGTAACGCATTGCTTTTCTTTGTTTTTCTTTCACTATTCAAAAAGAGAACATTTAGTTCAAGGGTCACATACAGTCATTATCTTTAAATACAATGCTTATGTTTACATAAGCGCTGACAAGATCCTAGGTCAGCAAGCATTTCTTTGTGAAACATGAAGCGTGCAGACAACATGTACAGCAGACAGAGTCAATAGGACCTAATTTAACTGTACATGAGTTTTTCTTAGAGGGGACCCAAGGTTCCTAACTAGTTTTTCACCCTCTCAAATCAAACCTGAATGAAATAGCAAAAAGAAAAGAGCTCCAGGCAGAACACCAATGCGTATCCTTGACTGGGAGAACATGAATAATAATGCAATGGAAAATATTCTCATCAGCATTTAAACTAACTTAATTACCTTGAAAGAAATCTATGACAAAAGCAAAGTCTCCAGAGTTTTTCAGCCCTTGCCTGAACAGAACTGCTTATGCATATAGTACTGTAGAGGTTTTGTTACTTTTGATTTACACTGCATCGTAGCATTGCCAAATGTTCAGTACTTTGAAAACTAAATCGAGAAAGAGTGGCTTCGTTTCAAATAAGCATTCTGGTTATTGTTAGGTTTGAGTCCAGATCTCTTCTCATTTACACTGTTGTACATTTGGATACTGGTGCTGCTGGCATGTGTGGTTTCACCGTGTTGCAGCCTTCTAGGGAAGGTTTGCTGCGAGGGGCTACCAGGGCTGTCAGCTCCCCATCAGCCCTCCGCCGAGCAGCATGTGCTTCTTATTTTTGGGTTTGCAGGAAAAGGACTAGTCCTTATTGTGGAGGAAAGAGCAAATGCAAGTCCTCAAAACGTAAATACTTGCTAATCAGAAATCAAAGAAGTCAATCTCCACAGCAATTATTTTAAGCTAAGTTCATAATTTTTATGCAATCCAATGCATTTTAAGAGCCCCAAGTCATGATTTTTGGACACATGTACAGACGCAAATACTAGTAAACAAAATAGTAGTGTTACCGAAAATTGTAACCATGAAAACTCTCCAAACCGAATGATAGTTAGAAAGCCAACATGGTTTACTGCAGTGCTGGGTGCATGGAGGATCTTCCCTCCTAACATGCACAGCAAGTTACTTGAGGGTACACATTATATACAGTAGAGTACTTGCATATTCATATTACATTAAATACACATTTTTATTCATGCACAGGATTGATTACACGTTTCTCACTTCTAATGCACATCCTTAGATAGCACTGCTGAAGTTTTTTTACCAACATACACATGCTCCCCAAGTGGGGGTTCGCCCTCTTTTGGGGGGAGGGGGGGCAGCTATTTGAGTTGGAGGTCACAATCTCCCATTACCACAATTACTTTTGTCCTAATTTTCAAGTAGTTTTCTGTGGATTGCCACACTTTATCAGCTGGTCAGAATTTTTTCACTTGGAGACTTCTTTCTGCATAATTTATGTAATGGTGTTCTTAACATTATCTGTTCTTTGTTTCCCAAGATTGACTCCCTTGGTTGGAAGTCCTTTCATTCATGGGTTTAGACTCCTTGAGATGGTGGGTACTTGAGAGGGTGAGTCATTTAACAACTTGAGAAGGTGGGTCAGCTTGACCTAAACTTTGTGCACATTCTTGTTTAACACTACATCAGAGTTTGGTAATTCGGGAGTTTAGGCAACACTAGTGTTTTGGGAGCAATTCCAAAATTACTGATCGAGGTTTTCAGTGTATTGCCTCCATTATGTTGTTAAACCTATGTTGCCATGTAATATAGTCTGGTTTAGCTTTGCAACTATATGGTTTGTTTCAGTGACATCACTATGGACAGACGCGTACCGACCCTGGTTGTGTAATTTTATGCCAAGAGGGAAAGAGTCGTCTAAAATTTACAATTGCTGAGGAGACTGTACAGTAGCTGCGAGACCATTGTATAGGTAACTAATGGAAGAAACTTGGACTCTCCTTGGGCTCTTCATGTAGGGGAAGTAAATTAAGGTTCACTGATGGGCCAGCTGTAACTATAGGGTTGACTATTGTTTGAGAGCCCTTAGAAGATGCTGAGATACCTGTAAGAAGCATGTGCAATGCTTAATTAACATCGTACTGCCTATTGAATGAATATGTATTATTTTTCGGAGAAAGGTAATGCATAAACTTAAGTGTGGACTGTATAATTTTGTTTGAATGCAACCTACAGCATGCATGTTAGGTGGAATGATCCCTGCTGCATCCAGCATTGCCGTAAAGGGATGCCTGCTTCTTAATGCTACCTTGGTGTTAAGAAGCTTTCTTATTCCTGGTTTTGGTGACACCTGGAATGAATGTAACTAGATAAAGTGTTTAATGCAGAGATTCCCGAACTCCATCCATTTCTGTGTCTCTCTCTACCTTTTGCCTTTCCTTGTGGATCCAGAAGCTGACTCCATATTAAAAAAAGGGTGAATTGCTTAATCTTGTTAATATGAGTAAGAGGAGATTGTCAGCTTTATATAGGTGTGAAAAGGATGTCTCCTATGAGTACATCATGTAACTACACATACTGATTGCTTATAGTTTTATTTCATGTGTACAAATACTCTGCTCTTACAAATGATTCAAATTATGTATACAAAAGCCTTCTCTAAGCACTTAAAAATTACTAGTATATAATCTGTCAAAAATCACATTCTGATTAAAATTCAGTGTTAAAAACATACTTCTGCTTTTTGTTAGTCAATGCAAAATAATATAATTGGTGTACCTGGGTGGGTTTTTTGAATAAGCTAGCACACACGGCTTCCACGTTGCTAATCATATGAACAATTCCATGTACTGTATCCCTAATATGACAAATGTTTCTATTAATCAAAATGAAACACATATTTAGTTAAAGAGGTGCTGGTTTGGTTTGGTAGGCATAAAATTTTTCTCTTTTTTAACCTGGCTGCTATTTGCAGAATTCCATTTTTTTCAATGAAATGGCACATAAAAGTTATGAAAGTCCCACCCAATGTGAATTATATATAACCACTGTAAAAATACTGGAAATTTCTAGCCTACCTAAGTTTTCAAAAGCTAAGGTGCTAATTAAGCAGAAGTGGATAAGTATGCAGATTTGATAAAGATATTTTTCAACATGAGGATGTATCTCCTGTTTCTACATTAGGCAGGCACACTGCATAGAAAAATGAGGCAGTGACTGTGCTATTTGGCTTTATTACTAATATAAAGCAAAAGCAATTACTATGTGTGGAAAACTAATCAAAATCTATAGCAACAACAGAGAAAGAATTTACATCTGAAAAAGTGCTTGAGAATGAAAATCAAATAAAGCAGGGATACCATCTTCCCATGATACTGAGGAAATAATTCTGCCTTGTGTGCAGAAGGGTCTCTTTTGAAATAAAAGTGTAAGGGACTGTAAGACAGACTGGTACATTGTGCAGAGGACCATCTCTTGAGACATATGCCTTTTCTTGTATACAGTTCTGAGGCAAGGAGGTTTTTCTTTCAGGGATCTATACCATCTTGTCTTACACCACTACTTGAATACTAGTTTAGGCTTATCAAATGGTACAATTGTGTGTTAAGTACAAGTCAGTGGGATTAAGCATATGCCTAAAATGAAGCTTATGCTTTGTTCCAAAGGATGCACTGCTGCACTGGTGTTTCAATGACATCTCAGTATAAATGTCCTTTCTCTAGCATTTTCCCTTTTTTTAATCTTTACATTCTTGAGATCCCTAAGGCTCTAATACAGCATATATATCAACCTTTGGGGCACAGAAAGGATTCAAAACTCTTTCTGAATATACAATGTAAGTTTTTATCCATTTGTAATTTTCAAGGGCACCTACCTTGAATTGTAGCAGCAAATGCACCAACACTAAGCCAAGTGTCACCGAAATTCGGGAATAAAACTCCTTAACACCAATGTATTATTGGGATGCAAGTATTATTTATTGCGGTGCCGGCTGCGCGGGGGATCACTCTACCTACCATGCATCCCCAACTATTTCATGGGGACCAGTTTTGTTACATAGCTATACATATTTGTGACATTTCCAGGAATTATCTGCATATGAATGAGTCTGCGAGGGGGCCTTCATTAATATTATAATGTCTGTTTTAGGCTTGCATCAGTTATGCCTCCAAGTGGTCACCCCCCGACGAGGGTCTGGTAGTTATTATTGCCTCTTCACCCTGTTGTTTGCCCCATAACCCTTTAAATTCTTACACATATCCCTTACTTGACACTCCTTTATAAACCACAGAACCAAGCCTGGTTTTTCTGCTGTAGACCCTCTATGATCACTTAACACATTCCTTGACTAAGGTAAATACTTCCATGTATGGTTAGTAGCTACATACAGGAACTACAAAGCCTAAACAGTAGCTGGTTCCAAGGACATCGCTGACCTAAAACTAAAAGTTAGGGGGTTTTATGTACTGGAACAAAGGATAAGTTCGTTTCTTATACACTGAAACAGAGGTTTATGAAGCAACTACGGCACAAAGGAGTATGAAGCAACTACAGCACTGTATCACAAGCATCTTTTTCAAATGGGAGGGAAATTAAGGAAAATGTGCCCACGAATTCAGAATTTTAATAATTAAAAGTCACTGGGATTCTCTATTTGTATCTGGAAAGGGAAAATGTGAGTTACCTAACTGATTCTGAAGAAATAAGACATGAAAGGTTAGAATGTGCATTAAGGTAAGGATCTCCAGGGAGGTTTTCTTGTTTTCCTCTGCCTTTCCCAGGGAGCACTCTGATGTCTCAAACGTAAGCACTTCTTGAAATCTGGTAATTCAGTCTCCTAGGCTTGAATTTGCTGCAGATGCTGGAACTGTATTTCAGTGCCACTGATATGAATACAACTGTTTAAGAAGACTGATAAAATAGACCTTCTAAATCAACTTTGAGGTTGACATAGTGATCCTTACTCAGATAGGGGTTCCATGAGCTTGGCAAATGCTTGGTTCCATGACCCAAAACTGAATCATCCTTATGGCTCTGAAAGAAAAATCTTGCAGGGAGTAGATAATAGCTGAGCTCGGGAACAGATTCTTCAAAAGCTCTGTACAGGTCTGTATGCTAAAATATAGACATTTTTAGGAACAGACATGACACTGATATAAACATACTAGTGATGAATTATGATTCTGTTCTTTGCTGTGTTGCCTTGATAAATTATGTCACATGAATGATTTAAGGCTAGCTGGTAGCTGGCCCATCAGTGGGCTGCTCAGTATGGTGACGGGCTCATGGTGAGGCAAAACAGCTTAGGTCCCAGAGGGGTGTGGGACTGGTGCTGAGAAGCTCCCACAGCAAACATGGGGCTCCCAGGCAGCCAGAAAAAGAAAGAGAAGGGGATGGTGTAGAAAACGGTCCACATTTGCCCATTGCTAACGAGTGTTGGGGACACACACTGCATGGATTACAATAAATTGATGGTGGGCAAAGCAGTTTGGCTGCTCCCCCCATGCAGGGTCCTTGCACTGCTTCTTGTAAGCTTGGTATTACTGGCAGAATTTAGTTTGTAGAATGGGGTGTTTAAATCGTTTTGCAGGAAGTCTCTTTCAAAGTATTTTAACTACTTATTGATACAGCTGTGAGGAAATGACAACTGTCACCGCTGCTGACTAAAGATTAGGATAGGGGTTATGGCATATTGATTTTTTGATTCCTTGGTGTTTATTCTACTATGAAGAACAAAACTCATGAATGGTGTTAAGTGAGGGACTGGTTCTTCAGTGTTTATCCTAATACAAAGAACAAACCATTAACAGCTGAAGTGAGCAGCAGCCAGGTTCAAAGCAAACAAAAGGAGGTTCTTCAGATCACATGTGGCTGAGAAGTAGAACACAGGATGCTTTGGGTGCTAGGGGCTTACCTGGGTGGGACAGGCTTATAGAAGAGAAATGCGTTAAGGTTGCTAAAGATACAGCAGCTGTGTCTGTCTCGGGCAGGCTCTGCAAATGCTGGAAGATGGGAGAGTTTTGTGGGCACCCACCATATGAGTTTCCTGTGTTCTTTGAGCTGGAATCAGAGCAGGATCCTGAGCAAGGTGGATGTTTGCTTTGACCTGATACAGCATTTTTTATGTTCTGGTTAGGCACACCTTTTTTTAAAAATAGTAATCTTATCCCACTGCTTCCTGCTTTGGCTTCTCTGTTATCTCACCCATCAGCTATTTATTGTCTTTCTGACTGCCAGCAAGGATGGAAATTCATTATATGTCCAGATGGTACCTTGCACAGTTGGGGTCAGACTGATGTGATCATCAAGTGCTATCACATAATAAGCGTTACTAGGAAATACTGTAGAAACATGGGGATTGTAGGTTTTTTCTTTTTGGTGGCCTCTGGGATTTGTTGTAATTGTCATTTGGCTTCCATTCCCCAAATCAAATTTGTTAACCCTTTTTGTTAAGAATGCAGTGGGTTTTCTGAAAAGTTCACAGCAATGTAGAGGTCTTCTCTGTATATAAAATTCTGAAGCATTTCCCATTGCCATGTAGTGGGCACCTTTGATGGTTGTGGAATCATGGTAGTTTTTGCTAATAAGCTCTTGATTTTTTTTCAATTATTATTCCCCTCTTTATATCAATGAAAATAACTGAATATTGCATTGGGCTTTGTTCACTGAGATGTAAAAGCAAACAACCCCCAGTTGACCCAAGGGTGTCTTTGTTCATGGTAGGCTGGAGCTTGGACTACTGAATTTTTCAAGCAGAATCATCCTTGCAGGTTTACTGGGAAATTGGGGTGTAACTGTCTGACCTTTGATGGCCAAGTGATCACAGCTCTCCTCTGTGCAGCACCATGGTATTTGAACAAATCTGTGAACACAACTAGCCCAGGTTGCTAGCTGCAGAACAACAGTGCTGTAGCCAGACTGTAGAACTGTCTGGGGAGAAATATAATACCTGGTAGCCTGAAAACAGGAAATTGGAATTTGACAATACTGGAACTGAGACTCTGCTGTGAACAAAGTGATTGCCTTGTTTAACTCTGACAACAGATTTGTAGTGCAACTCTTCAAGTGGGAAAGTTTGGTCTGAATTAAATTCCTGTTGTAAATTTTATTAGGAAAAATTAATCTCAGTTAAGCTAGCTACTGATGGAGAATGGGCAATATCTTAAGGACACTTGTGGTTTTGGAAACATCGATATTCAAAAAGACATTCTTCAAAAGAATATACCCAGAATATAGTAATTAGCACTGTTATTTTTTCTGTGCTTGTATGAGCTGAGATGCAAGCCTTTGGAAGCTTGTTCTGTTAGAAAAAATCATGGGTGAATAAGGTTTCTATATGGATGCTTAGATAAAAGAGAATTCGGGGAAGTATACATTCCTGTACAAATAAGGGCCGTTTCCTAATACACAGAAGTAACTATAGGATTTTAAAATCCTTCTCCATAGACCTGCATACCAGCTTGACTTGGGATTTCAAACACTCAGATTAGCAAAAATGTCCAAAAAGAGAAAATGACTGGAATTTCAAGTTTGGATAATCCCGTTAACTGACCAGTTTTCCCAGCTGCAGGGAATACATCACTCCTTTCCTTTCATGTAAAGTGTTTGTTTAAAAATGAATGCTTACATAACTGTATTTTGCTACCGGTTATTTTCAGTAATAAAGTATAATACTCAGTTTGTGTAGAAAACAGGTGAAAGTTAGGAGGGGCTGCCTCATTACAATCCCAGACATACAGAAGAGTATCTCGTGTTCCCTTAAGTCCCCTGGAACGGCTAGTAGCTCTCTCCAGCTTTGGATGGGTGTGCTGGAAGTTTCTTGCTTTACTGAACTTGGTGCAGCCCTTAATCTTTGCACACAGGGTGCTCAGCTTGTGTACAACACAAGTGAGGAGTGAAAAGCATGCAGAAGGGAGTTACAACATCCTTTTGTCATCTTTAATACTACTGCAAGTTTCTGAACCAGTCTCATATCTTCTCCTTGTGGCCAGGGCAGTGGCTCAATGTGAAGGCATCTCCAGGGTTTTTTTGCTTCCCAGCTGCCTCTTCTAATACGTGAGGACATGGCTTGGCTTCAGTGCTCACCACAACTGCTTCCTCCCAGGTAAAGTATATATTAAAATCATGTTCATGGATTATTCCACAGTGTGGCAAGTCTGTGGTCAGTGTGTATTGCTGGTTTTTTTTGTTTGGTTTTGTATTAGAAAACCATATGGAAACTTAAAGCAGCACGATTTTCAGCCTTGCTTTCAGAGCACCCTTTCTTCGTTTTTAACTCTGACGTTAAAAATTCACTTTGGGCCCATGCCTGGCACTTGAAAGCTCAGTCTGAGAATTTATTTTTCTATATGTGATTTTCAGAAGATTAGCAATGAAAAGAAGGTGGCTCTGAACTCTTGTGAGATTTTTTTCTGAAGCAAAATGCACACAATCGCACTGCCTGTCTGCTTGGGGGCTGCTGGTGGTGAAGGAGTTCTGTGGCCATGCATACATGCCAGGTAGCCGTGCCTTATTAGATTTTGAACTTTGTTCAGGTTTAGGCAATTTGCCAGGAAGGTATAGAAAAAGATCCTGAAAATATTGACTTGCTACAAACGTCATGAAAATTGGTGGGCAGCCAGAGAAGGGAGATCCTACACATGTCCACCCTGTTCCGAGGTGTTGATGCTGCTGGTTGGACATCAGTGAGTCCATGCAGGTGTGCCTCCCCAGGGCAAAGATGTGGCCGTTACTGACTCTGCCGCTTCTGGAGCTGCTTGTTTTTAATATGTGCTTTTTGGGAAGTCTGTAAGAGAACTGTGATATACGTCTTTCCCTTCTCTGAACAGACTAAGATCAGACAGCAGCATTTTATATCTGGTCCTTTTCTAGTAAAGACAGTTATCAGTCATATGCGTACGTGATGCTCATACTGATGTTTACATGACAGTCCTAAAACATCTTTCTGAGCCCTTAAACAGACTTTTTGTAGCAGTAATATTTAGCTAGCGAGAGTATTTGTGGTTGCATCTGGCTGTATCCATTGGGTTTCAGCTCCCTGGTCATTTGAGAGGACTAAGTATGAGTAAGCCCTCAAGGTTTGGAAGTATTTTACTCCTCTGTGTGAAAGAAAGGTTTGGGTTAGCAGAAAATAAGTAAAAAAAAAATTTGGAATAATACAGATTTTGAATAAAAATCGATTGCTTGCAGACTTTGTGAGTTCACCGTGCCCATTTCTGAGGGCTGTTGGTATTAATTAGGCAAAGCTCTTACCAACCCAGTGGGTCTTCAGTTTCACCATCGTGTTTCTGTGAGAAGAGAAATCCTGAATGCAACCAACAAATCATTTGCTGAAAATCGTGACCTGGACGCTGCCGGCAGTGGCTGTAGGGCTGGCAGCCCGGAGCTGCGGTTACACCGGTTTCCCCGAGGTGGATGAGGGGTGTCCCAGAGCTGCCGGGAAGCGCCAGGCGAGGGGCAGCCCCGCTGCCCGGGGGAGCTCCGAGCTCTCGCTGCCGACGTGTGGGCACCGCTCGGGGTCCTGCAGGCTCACGGCTGCGCGGAGCCTCACCCCGGCCGGGCAGCCCCAGCGCGGGGGGCCCAGGGCAAAGCCCGGGCAGGTGGGGGGCTTCCCTGGGGGGGCGGGGAGCGCAGCGAGGGCCCGGGGCTGGGGCCGGGCGGCGGCGCTCGGGGCCGGCCGTTTCCCGGGCGATGGGTGGGGAGAGGAGGAGGAGGAGGAGGAAGAAGAGGAGGAGGAGGGGTCCTCTCGGCTTTATCTCCCACCCGGCTCCGCCCGCAGCTGGCTGCCTCCCGTCGCCGCTCCGCACAGCTCCGCTGCGCAGCGCCGGGCAGGGCAGCGCCCATGGGCTGCGGCAACTCCACGGCCGGCGGCGCGGGCGGGCGAGGTAGGGCCGGGCCGGGCGGGAGGCGGTGGTGGGAGCATCCCCCGGGCAGCCCTGCGCGGGGGGGGGGCGGTGGGAGCACCCGGCGGCGGTGGGAGCATCCCCCGGGCAGCCCTGCGCGGGAGGCGGCGGTGGGAGCACCCGGCGGCGGTGGGAGCATCCCCCGGGCAGCCCTGCGCGGGGGGCGGCGGGGCGGCGGGCACACCCCCACCTCCGCGCAGGCGGCAGCCCCCCGGTTTCAGGGGTGCCCGTGCGAGCGTCGGGAGTCGCTGCCCGCGCTCTTGCGAGAGCATCTTTCTTTGCGGAGGCTGGTCCGCTTGCCCGGGGGAGGAAGGGCGGTGTGGCTCCGTGGGGCACCGGAGCCTTCCTGCCGCCCGCCTTGTCGTTATGCTCGCCGCCTCCAGCAGCAGCTGTCCGAGGCATGGCGAGCCCGAGCGAGGAGCTGGACCTAAGGATCCCGCCGGGGGTTTAAGCGCCATCCTCTTTGCTTCCCTATAAGGCCACGAATGCCACTTCTGAAATGATTTTGTGCCACTTCTTCTCTGCTTGCCGGAGAAGTTGGAGGATATGCCACGTTTGAGGGGTTTTTGCACGTTAATGTGTGCCACTGGCTGGTGCCTCCAGCTGGCTCCCTTATTTGTTCGTTGTTATTTTCAAACGAGGTAAGGTCTGGAAAGATGGTGCTACTGTGCTCTTCCTCCCCCCAGCCCCCGCAAAAAAAGAAAGTATATAGAAATTGATGAGTGGACCTTCACCATATAATTAGAAATACGAGCATTTCTCAATCATTTTTCATCCTAACTGCACTTGGCAAACATTGCCACCTGCTTCGGTACCTGTGTTAGGTCTTTCAGATGCACGCATTAGCTTCATAACCTCTTGAAAATAAACAGCAAAATAGTGGCTGGACCAGCTGGTCCATCTCTTACTGTTTTGATTCACTTTATCCAGAGCTTCGGTGGTGCCTCAGGTGGTGCTAGTCCCGATTTGAAGAACTGGGCATATTTCTGAGTGTGAGTGATGCCTTCTCCAAGCTGTGTGTATGTGTGTATGTTTGTGTGGTGTGTTGCAGATTTACCCACTAAACTCTGCAGTTCGCACTCACAGGGGAAGAGGAGGCTTTCCTGCCATTAAATACTTACTTGATTTCTGTTAAATGATTATAAATGAAGTTTTAGGTATCACTTGTATCTATCAGAGGCCTCTCCCATCCATAAGGAATGCACTGTATGAATTTGTTTGACCTTCCAGCACTCTTATTAGAGATGTTCTGTTTACATGCATTAACTCTTTCCCATTAGCTGATTCCTGCATTGTTGTGACTGGAAGTTGCTTCAGTATATGACCAATGTAGCTTCATACTGCTGGCGTGATGCTTGTTCACATCCCGTTTCTGTTTGCTGCATAAAAGCACCAGAGCATGCATAGGAGACGTTCAGAGGAAGATTTGGAGTTGGTTAATAGTCCCTTTGTGGTAGCTGCTCAATTAATCTTGATCTGGCCACCCTGTGGAACTTGTACCAGGACACAAATGGATAAATGTCAAATAGACTAACTCTGACAGCAGTATTATTGAGTGAATTATTTTGAACTTTAAGTTTGTTTGTTTAAATGTGTCCACTGTTGCGTTAAAGGCTTCTTGTTCTTCAACAGTTTTTGGCTTGTAGATTCGTACAGTATTTTCACGGAAGGTATGACCACTTTGGTAGTTTAACTTACCTGTACTGTAAACACTTGAACTTGCATTTTGTGACAACATTTTGCCTCCTCTTTAGAAATAGTTCACAGATCTCTAATGGCTTAGTGCAGGTGAAAAAAAGCAATGCCATGTAAAACACATAATTAGTATAATGGAATTATTACTGTTGCACTGATAGACCTTTTCAAAGCAAATACAGCTCTGAAAGGTCCAGTTCTTTTCACACTTTCACCACTGTCAGTCAGGAATAACCCTGTGCAGTCTATGGTCCTAAAATAACAAGCAACTGCTAATAAAAGTAAGAAGTCAGATGTCTACTTTTTTTTCTTCCCATTTAGCATTCCTTATAAAGTGTGTCTAATAAAAATAAAATTATTTTATGAGGAGAAGACATACCATTTTTATCTGGAATCCTAGAGCTTTTAAGGAAAGTGCAACTCAATATTTTACCAAAATATGTGAATACTGTGTAAATACAAATTAATTTGGTGGCGTGCACAGCATGACTACATCTTTAGTGCTAAAGTTATGACTATTCTGCAGTCAGCAATGTCAAAGCTGGAGGTACATAACATATAATTAACCTGTAACGCTCTCTGTCATATTATATGACTAAGGATAATATTGTAGCATACTTCACGGAATTCATTAAATGTGTTTCACTAGTTCCCGTTTTCTTACTCTGGTAAAATTTCTGTTGTAGTCTAATTCAATTTTTCCTAAGCAGATGTATATGTAATGATAGTTCAGCTAATGATATTACCTTCAGTTTCACGGCATAGAATGACATCAGAGGAGCTCTCAGCCCTATGGTCTGTCAGATCTAAGCTAATAGACATGATCTAGAATAACATTTCTGTCTGTGGTGCAGTACTCCAGAACACTGATACAACTCACAGAGTTTAAATTTTCCTTCCAGACCATCAGACATTGGCAAAAAGCTTCAACTGAGAAATGGCAACTTCTGTTGCCCAAGTAAACTGATGTATACACACCCTTCTTAAATCACTTAGCTATTTTATGTGTTATCTATGGATTGCACTTATTTTTTAAACTTCCCATTACCCGTAGAAGGTTTTATGAACACATTGATCTTTTCCTGATGTTTTGTTACCTCATTTTACATATCCTTCTTTCACGTTACTTCCTGGTGTTTTAAAAGCTCCAAAATAGCTTCTTTTTTGGTCTTTTAAAAATATGCCCTGAAGCATTAATATTTTTTTTTCAGAGTTAAGGCATTTCCCTTCATTCTAGTGTTGCTTCACTAACAGCTTTTAACTGCCTCCTCCTTTCTCTATCAATTGTAGTAGCAATGACAGCACCTCAAATTATGGTACACAGTGGAGGCTGGCAGTCTAGCCTTAATTAAAATATACAGGGAAGCTGTTAGTCTGTGGAGAACTTAAAATACCGCCAAATTATGATGGAGAACTTTCACAGCAAGTTTAAACAGGTTTATTAACTTCAGGTTCGGTGGAATGCCCAGGAAACTATCCTGCCAGTCTATTTAAAATGCAAGTAGTCTTTAAAATTAATGTTCAATCAGGTCAAGTCTATGTACAGAACTGCCACCTGTTGAGATGAAGAAGTAATCAATTTGAAGTAAATTGATACAATTCTGTCCTTGGTTACTCTGGGGTATAGATAGAACAAATTCATTGATGTTAGGACTTGGTTCCATATTGCTGTCTTGGAGCAAATCAGAAAGGAGCCTACAACAGAAAACTCATTTGTAATCTTAACTGTCACATGCATGTATGTGTAACTTGAGGTTTTTGTTTGATTTTTGTAACAATTTGAAGTATTTGCAAGAACATTAAAAATTAATGGAAAAATGGGAAAAGTTTCATAATCTGCTTTGAAGTCAGTTACTGGCATTTTTTGTATCCATGTTTTTGTCCAGCTAAGTGGTTGCCTCTTATCTTTTTTATGTTTTTCTGAAATTTCTGTCTTCCACATTCACTCATGATGTATTTCTCAGCACAGAGGAGTATCATTTGTGGCTATCAATTTCTTTCAATCATCTTTTACATTTGTCCTGCATTTACTGAAATCCTGCAATGTCACCAGTAACAAGCTGCTGTTGTTTTGAAAGTGCAAAACTCACTCTCACTGAATGGAAGATGATTTGGAATGTGTTCTTGTCCTTCATTTGTGACTGTTTAAATGCTATGGGTTTTTAAGGGATCACAGCTCCACTACTCTAGACAGAATGTTTTTCTTCTGTAATCACTTGGCCTCAGAGTGATGTATGGCTTGTTTATTCTGCAAGCTGTACTCTTCCTTCTCCAGCAGCTCTAAAATGCCAACATACACCCATGGTCCTGCTATGTAGATGGTGGGAGCAGAGAGGTCACTCAGCACAATTCAGTACTGCCTATTACTTGTGGGTGCAGCTTCCTGGCTACCCCTCAGTCTGTTGCTGAGGTTAGGCAGGTTTTGGAAAACCAGACCACTGTGAGCCGATCAAGACATGGTTTGTAGCGTCAAGTGCTGCCTTTGTTTAGGCCAAGCTGCTATAGTGGGAAAAAATGGACAATCTTTCAAATATATGAGGCTTTTCTCCAGTCACATATCTAAAACATTGTGGGTACAAGAGCACTAAGCCTTGGTGCTATGGAACTATGGTGCTATGCATCGTTTGTGAATTGGTAATAAACAAGATCCTTTGCCTGAACTTCTGGCAGGAGGAACTTGAGCAGCTATAAAATAATGTGTCACTCACTAAACATGGAAGGGTTAGAGAAACATGTCAGTGAAGTAACAGGGGTGAGGGTGAATGGATTTGACTTTAAAAACAAACACGCCTGTACATACTGAGATGTTACAGGGTTCCTTGTGAAATAAAATCTATGTATAAGGAGTGTTCAGGCTCCCTAATGAAGAAAACCTTTAGCGATACTTAAAGGCCACCTAACTAAAGTGATGTTCATTTGCAAGCTCAGAACTCTTCCAGGAGTAAAACTGTTTTGTGAACTGGAAATACTTTCAGATCTATATTCGGATACTCTAGTGGAACTCAAATGAATTTGGACCAAACTCTTGTTTCACTTTTGCTAGTGAGAATAACAACACTGAAATTAATAGGATCCTGTCAATGGAAGTGAGGATAACCTGGTTCTTTGTGCTTATAAAAACAACAGAAAAAACCCTTTTTGTTTATTATATTTACTTATTTATTATACATAATAAAAACAACCTCTTAAAAAAATGAATTTATTTTTATTATGCTTGGTTCTCCATGTTTTTGTGTGAGGTGCATTTCAAAACACTGCAGTGATTTTCCAGCAGTGGTACCCTCTTAATATTCAAAGGGAACAAGTGCTGCTGGGTGTGAATGCTAGTGGGGCATCTCCATTCTCAAACACAGGTTCATAGCTGTATAGTTCTACACGAAGCCCAAGGGGATGGGTCTGAGATACAGCTCCTGTCCTCAGAGCGTGGAGGTATGTGTTCCATAGTGCCCTGCAGACAGCTGTGGCGTTGGACTTGGGCATGGCCTTGAGGCATGCCTCTGATTGACTGGAACTTGAGTATCTCCGCCTGGAAATGTATCGGTACTGTGGGTACACAGTTCTTCTCACTCAGCTAAGGTTTTGGTTTTAACTTTTTACTTTTTGTATACTTCTTGCAAGGAAGGTTTTGGTTTTCCAAATGAGGATCCAAAGTGCTGAGACCTCAACTCAGACTCGAAAAGGCTCAGCAAAGGCCTCACAAAGGACTATGAACCATTCTGGAGAAACTGAGTTTGTTTGCAGTGAGCTTGGGCTGACAAAATGAGAAAGTTGTGGTTCTGGTGCAGAACAGGCATAGCACAGGAATAGTTTCTTCTGGGGGAAAAAACAAAGTCCTGCTAGCTACAGCAATGGATCTAGGCTTCTCAAGGCATACGTTGTCTGAGGTGTTACTGGTGCCTAGGCTTTGACTGGATGTGCAAGGTGGTGCCCTGAGGGTACATGGCTGAGCTGACTCTGGAAGAACTAGCCTGGGTAGCAGAAAGCATCTCCCTACATTGGCTGAGATTGAGCTTGCATGCAGTGCTGCAATGCTAGCCTTTTGCCTGGACACAATTAATTTGGAGGGTTTATATGTGGTACTATGTAGATGTGCCTATAAAGCCAAAAAATCTCAGAAAACTGCCTGGTAGAATAAAGTTTTAAATTGAGGACCTGAGCTTACTGTGCTTAGAGGCACAAGCTTCCAGCTTAATTAAGAGTTTCTTCTGACACATGTAGCTGTACTGAGATTTTTCTGACTTTGGAAGCAATACTAATAAAACAAATGTGTACAGTCTTAAACAAGTCTAGTCTATTTTGTTGCTGCAAAAGGAGGGATAATCAAGCCATAGGAATTGAGAGTGATACTGTGTTAAAGAGTAAAGGGAGATGTTTCCTGCCATCCAAGCCGTTCATTCAGGTAGACAGTGCCGGAAGGCCTTGCAGGGCTCTTTCTTTCTCTCTGCATTCAAAATAAGGATTCAGAAGTCATATTCTTACACATTAGAACAAGATGAAAGGTATTTGCTATTTATGGATACTTTTCAGCAGCAAAAATAAAGTTTTTCAAGAAATGAAGTGTCATGGCTGAAAAAAAATCCCAACCTACCTCCAAACCCATAAAATCTTTTAGATTGACAACTGTAGTTTCTTCAGAGTGAGCTCAGATAACCTCTTCCAGCTCAGTACTGTGAGGAAGAGGAAAAGAAGTGAAAGGTTTTCTAATGTCTGCTTGAGCTTGTGTAATTAATAGAAGGGATAATTTGCTGGTTACTCAGCTGAATGATACACCAGCAATAGCAACATGGCATTAATAACTTGGGAGGAACAGGAAAGAGTTTGTACTTGAGTGAATGTTCCTCTCCCAGCAGGAAGCATCTGAATCACCAAAAAGAAAAAAAATCAATCACTGAGATCAGGCAGCCATGTGGCAGCTTTTGTCTTTTTGGTTTTTTTGCTAAATAGCAAGATGAATTAAGGGGTGGTTGATCTCTTTAGATGTCCAGGGCTTCGGAAGGATTGTGTCCCAATGTTTATATTTGTTCTGTCTAGTTGTTTTATAAAACTTTGTTTATCTGGCAGGAAGAACGGAGCAGCATTTTACACATGTAGTGCCAAGTCTACAACTGAATCAAATGGCAAAATAAACAGGCATTCAGGAGTAACTACTTGGTTAGTTGTGGCGACTGTGTAGCAGGCAAAACCGCCAGAAGACAGAAAAGTGAAGAATATAAAATTCAGAAAGATGGATTTTATTGTATATTGCTCTCATCCTGAGTGACTGCACCTGGACTCTGGTCCACATCAGCATCATTTTCACCCACTGAGAATCTGGCCCAGATCTAAGTGTGACAGACTTAAGAGATAATATAGATAATTATTAAGGATAAACTAGACAATCATGAGAAACTTATTCTCTGGCTATAGAAAATTCCTGTTGCTATTTCTGCATTAAGACAGAAAGGCAGGAAAATGCTTACTGTACTGTTGGTTAGTGTAGAGGATTATGCCATTATCTTGTAAACATGCACTTTTTTTTTGTTTTTTCATTCTAGGTGCCACAGGGACTACTAAAGATGTGTAAGTACTTTATCTTTCAGATATGTAACTCTGGCCTTACCTTCAGTCCTACTAGCCTTATACTAGATTTAGTCATACATGATTCACATGGCTCCTAACATATAATCAACACCACCAGATGTTTATTGTCTTTAATGAGAGCTTTCATCTCCACAAAACAACTTCATGTCTTGTTTACTTTTCTACAGATTCCTTCCCTTGTTATTTTGCTAATAGAAGTGTCTTTTCTCTGCTTGTGTTCAGAGGGTTGTCTCCCAAAGGTGGTAAAGCTACTTCAGACTCCTCTTCCCTGTCACGTACCAATACACTTTCTTCCAAAGGCCACGTCATTCTTTGAAGCGACCACATAAATTTCCCCCAAGCCCTGTGAGAGATTTAAAAAGCCACTGAGGTTTCCTCTCTTTACAGGAGTCCCAGTAACCCATCCAGACTTCCTTTTCAAAGTACTCACCTTCCCTAGCTGTTCACTGCATTAAAGATAGTATCTATGGGTTCCTCTTTCTCTCCTTTATCTTTGAGTATCTGTTGAGTAGCAGAGGGCAGCCCTACCCATCCTGTTTTTCTTTAAAGGGGGAAGGTCTGAACCTCTAGTGCCTGTTGCTTCTTGCCAATTTCTGGTTTGCAGAAAAGCAGCAGCAGCAAAAGATCAGCCTTTCTCAGCCCATTTTTCATTTGTGGGTGCGGAAATGTGCAGGAACAGCTTTATTCAGCCATAAATTTATTTTCCTGTCAAAGGAGATATTGAAGAAGTCCTCCTGAGGTCTTGCCGCCTTCTATTTTATATAATTGTATTTGCCACTAGAGTATGAGACTGAGAGACTGGAGAAAGATTTTCATGTTATGAAATAGGAACATTCTTCAGTTTTATTTACTTAATTTAGAGTAACTACTCTAATTAGATGGAGGAATCCTGGTGTAGAAATTAGGGCTGTCAAGTCAGATAAACAAGTGGAGAGAAGAACTTAACAACAGCCTGGTCCTTGCTCTTACAGAGCACAGCTGAGAACTAACGACAGGTCTCACATGGCAGATGAACACTTGTCACACATACTTTTGGGATCTGTGTTACCCATGTAGTCACTTTTCTGGTGTCAGACAATAAATTACAGAAGGCAAGCTTATGAGGAACCTCTTCTTGATACAGCCTGCGACATCCATGCCCTCAAGACTTTTACATATACAAACCCACTGATTTTAATTTATATTAGGGCCTTTTTTAGTTGTTCAATTTAGATAATTTAAGTGACTGACTTAGAACTACTTCTCTTTCTTTGCTCTTTGGTAGTTTTAAATTTCAAAATTCCAAGCACTGTTAAATTAAATCATGAATTTAGTAGGCATGATTCTGTGCTTAAAGCTATGGGTACATGTAGAACTGAGTTTATGTGTGTATAAGCGTTTGCAGGGCCAGGCTTTAGGAGTTAAACTGGGAACATCCTACTTATTGGTGTTTGATCATCTGTCATGTTTCAAAAAAGTATTGGGATAACTTAGAAAAAAACTGATTACTAGTGCAGACTTCAACAAAGTGTCAGGGTCAATCCTGGGATCATTACTCATTCAGATAAGCATAGTGGAGCCAGCCGAACAACCTGTGTGAGTAATAGCATGGTTGAGCCTTCTTGTCAGACGTTAGAAACATAGATCTATTAATGAGAATTAGCAGTGATGACCTGAAAAGTCCTAAATCAATCATCCTAATATTTAACAACAAATTTTTATGAAGCAAGTGAAATACCAGAAAAACTATATTAGTTTCATGGAAATGAGCAAAGCAGGCTTATATTAACTAACATTACAGATCCACACAAGCTTTAATTTTACACCTTTTCAGCTTTACACTTTTTTCAGCTAAAGACTAAAAAACTCCTTTAAAAACCCACATGTGTTTTAGCTGTCAAATTTCAGTTCATATTGATTCTGGTCCAGAAAAGCATTTAGGTGTGTCCTTTCTTACAGCTTACTTTTTGATACAGAATCTGGTCATTCTAACTCCAAGGATTTCTCATTTCTTACCGTGACTCAGTGCCGAGGCACCAGCTTCTCCGGGAGTGAGCAGCCATGCAGAAGGAGGGAGGGCTGGATCCCGCTCTGAGCCCTCCTGGGGATGACTGTGGGGAAGCTGCTTTGCCCTCTGGGCTTTGAGTTTCTCCACCAGTAAGATAGGGATGATGGTACGATCTTCCTGTGCTAAGTGCTGTGACACCAAGGGCTTCGTGGGGACAAGAAGGATGTATGTTCTGGGAATGTGATCTTTCCCTGTGTATTCTAACCCTCAAATCAATGGTGAATCTGTTGTCCGGCTTCAGCCAGTGCTCCAGCCCCGCTCATAAAGAGAAGTACATCACTGCTAACTGGAAAAGCTTAGATATAGGAGGGGTAAGGTATATGCTAGAAAATAATGCAATGCCTGTGATATTCAGAATGCAGCTAAATTCAGAGGAAAATTAATAACAGTAGGAAGAAAAGGACACGGCAGTTCAAGGCTGTTTCAAAATATTGGGAAGAAATCCATCAAATACAAATGACAGGCCCTTGTTCCCAAGAAAAGCTGAGAAACTAAGAAGTAGTCTGTTGTTTGTGCAAAGTTTAGTGAACCATTTCTGGCGGAACTACTGAGCATGGCCAGAAAGAATCTGTATAATGCTCAGCATGAACAGAGTTGTAAAAGTAAGGCAAATGTGGATGGAATGAGTTAAGCTGAATGCCTGTCATTGGATATTTAAAATATTGGATGAAAAATGGCAGCTTCTTTTACCATCAAATAGATATAGGACTGAGGGGTGTAAAAACTGACAGTGGAACCAAGTGTGGTTTTCAAGCTTAGGAGGGCGACAGGAAGCCTCTTGGGATAGACAGATCCTTGTGAAAAGAAACATTTATTCTAGCTGAAAACGGAATGCAGTTATGTGGATTTGCTGTTAAATCCGCCTACCAGCTACAGGACTCCACCTATGCTACCTGCTGAAAAACACGTTCTCCGTTCCTCAGCAGTAGATGTCAACAGCATCTGAGGGAAGATGCAGCGACACGGCAGCAGATCAGTACGAAGCACATTGGACTGCTAAGGTCCTTTTGCTGTCTATTCCTGGTGCAGAAAAGCTTATTCTAGCTTGGTCTTCCTGGAGGATTCTGTAAATGGAGATATCTAAAGAGATTTTTTGTGCTAGGTTCTTCCTTCATCCCTGGCATAAGAAGAAGCTAGAGACACATTGGAGGTAGGGAGGGAAAGGATGTGCTGGGCTCCCATATCCCCACACCCTGGCTGTGAGTCTGGGAGATGAGGCAATGGGAGCACTGCCGAAACCAAAGGAACTTCTTGCCATTCTTGTTCCCATGTGGTTGCAGTTGTAGCTCTGCTTCCTGGAGCCACCCATGTTCACCCCGCCTGGGCACAAAGCGGCACCTGCCACAGCAGCTCAGCTGGCACCTGGACATTTGGACATGCGGAATTAGTGGGCATCTTTCAAAATGGGGCCTTAAGCTACAGTGTGTGAAGGCAAGGGGTGGGTGAATATGTGTAATGCATAAACTGAAGCAGCACCCCTTCCCATGCTGCTTAGGAATCCCTAGGAAGGGGTGGAAAATTACTTCTTCCTAAAGTGCCATCACCAGAATTTTTCTTTCTTTTCCCTCTCAAGCTCCCACATTCCTCCTGTCTCTGCTCACCTCTTTCCTAGCAGGACTACAACAGATTGCACCCAGTCAACACCCGGCCCAAGAGCTGTGGCCTGTGCAATCCCAGATTATATTCACTGTTGCACATTTAAGGGAAAAGATATTTCAAAATTAGACTTTAATTTGTAGCTATCAAGAGGAAAGGAAGAAAGCAAAGTATTTTTTAAAAAACTAGTCTGCTTAATCATAGGCTTGGATAATTTGTTTTGGTGAGAGAGTGACAGTAATGGTCATCACTGGATGCCCCATTACAAAGCATTTCTATAACAGAAGAAAATAGCCCCATTGCCTAGTAGACTTTTTCCTTAAAAAAAAACATTGACATTAATTTCCTGTTGGACAATATTGATTGTTATTCTTACAACTCCATTTTAAGGCTTGGGGCTGAGCATGAAGTTGCCAGTGCTTTTAAAGGATTCTTTTCTCTGGACAATGTTTAATCTGGATTATAGAAAATTTTTCCAGTTGTATGATAAAAGCAATTCTGTGACACGTTTGGTTGGTTCAACAGAAATGATTGTGGTCTTTTGGCACACAAAGTCCCTTTCTATAAGTAGTGTCATTCTTTTTTTTTTACTAAAAATACAGTCCTTGTTTCTACCCACTGATATACACAGGCTTTCTACTTTCTTCAGCTGGAATTGGCCCACATGAGGACAGAGCAGCTTCACAGTCCTCGAGGAAAGGTGTCCCTGCATGCGTGAGGACTGACTGCAAGGTGGTTTAGGCTACGTGGGGGCAGAGGAGGTGGGAAATGCCTTCTGAAATGGCACCGGCTCCTCCAGGGAGGAGTGGCAGGAGGGCCAGAGAGTGAGGAGTGTATTGCTCAGTCTCTCTTAAGTGGTAGGTTGTAGACAAAGACAGCAGACGAGGAGGCTCACCCCACTCCGTGCTATGCCCTGTGTGAGCAGCATTTAGCAAAATGGCAGCATCCTTAGGTTTACCCCAAACCTCTACTATTAAGAGGACCTGTGTACCCTTACACTGTGCTGACACAGAAAGCATAGTTGGTAATGTTCTGCTGCTTAGGAAGAAGGTAAGTGTAAGGTAGCTTCCAACTTGTAACAGTATTTTTCAGGCATTTGTTACACTGCCAGGAGCGTGCTGACTGAGGTTTAAGGGATGTTTTCTTGCATTTAAGGCTTCATCTTTCTACGAGTTCTCTGCACTTCAGGCCAAAATCCCATTGGCTTCAGGGGTTAGTAATGGCATACAGCCCTGATGATTAAACAGTAGGCACATCTACCTTTTAGAATAAATAAATCACAGTAAAAATATATTATTGATCAAGATCACAGTTAAGAAATGCCTTTCAAGTCTACAGTATCAATTTAGCCCTAATGTTGGGTAAAGACCCGTTCTCAGCTTTATTGCTGGGGAGCAGATGAGAAATTAATGGATCAGCTCAAGATGGGGAGTATCTTTGCATTGCCCACATAGTCCAGGCAACTGGGGATATTCAGGTGAGGATATCTGGGTGAAGAGCCCATGCATGAGCATTTCCACAGCAGAGCCCTCCTTGGGTCATGGTGTTTGCTGTTTGCAGCCTTCCCCAGGCGCTGCTGTGGCCATGGCTCGTGGCTCCCTGAGCAGGTGTGGTGGAGGACTCCTTGGGCAGTTGTCACAGTTGCCCCCAGCTAAGGGAAGGAGTGAAGGATGTCTGTGGATTTAAGAGCACCCAAGTTATCTTGCCTCTATTTTTATTGCTAGGTTGGTAGGTTGCAGACCGAGCTAAAGCACATCTGCTGCCCTGATCCATACCCAGCCATGCAAGCAGAGCCCAGAGTCCAAGTATTTAATCAAAGGCGGGTGAGTGGTTTGTGTGAAGACTGACACTGGGGCATGGACTGAGACTACAGCACAGGCACTATACCCCAGGGAGTAAGAATAACATTTTTGTCTTTTCCATACTATGTTTGCCTTCACATCAATGCCAATTACTTTACACCCTGCTCCAGTTCAGCTACGCTGGACAGTGTTTTAGTGGGGGGAATCAAACCTCAGTGAATCCCTATCGATTTACAGATTGACCTGTGATTTTACCCTAAAGGAAAAAGAGAAGTAATTGCCCATTCATAAAGGATTAGTAACAGTTACGTGGTTTGCAAACAACTCTGACTTCAGGAATTACAGTACCTTATTTTGTGGAGAGGCTCCATAACATATTTTGGCACAGCTGCTGTGAAAGTTTATTTTTCTTCATCCTCATTCCCATGCCAGCATGGATACCCAGTCCCTTCCAGTCCTCTTTTGGTGGAATAGCAGCCCAGACCCGTTCCTCTTATATGCAGAGCCTTTGTGTTCCTGTTATGTGTGGAGCAGTGTGGGGACTCACTCAGGAAGAGTGTTATTTATCTGTTGCAGCTCCCAAATGTACTTTCATGCATCACTGGCAGGGGTCATGAAAAGTAAGCTGCATGTATTCTCAATCCTTTTCTTCCTTCTGTACATTAGATTGGAAAATTGTAACTGTTTTTGTGCCTGTGTGAATACTTTGCTGAATTTTTGATGACCTGAATTAAACTGGGATCGGTAATAATCCCCTTCTTCCCTTGCTTCTAAATCTACCCTGATGGTCATGGAATACCTGAAAGAAACAATCTGCTAATGTGCTTTGTATCTTTTGATGTTACAGAGCAGAAGAGTCCGTATCAGATGATGACAAAAGGAGGTAGGTGCTCTACCAGGGCTGGCTTTATCTGCAGCAGGCTGCAGTGGGTTCTGCTGCCAGATGTACAACCTTCCTTCCCTCCTCCTAATTCCCACCAACACTGAAGCAGAGAAAAAGAAAAAAAGAAAAGAGAGGAGGAAATCTTACACAGAGCCCAGTATCAATGCATCCCCCCACCATGTTAGTGAGATGAGGAGGGGGGATCTTTGTGGAAAGAAGAGCACATTATCTCACGGCTGTGGTTGATGTGCTCAATAAGGGCCAGCGACCTCTTCCTGCACACCAGCCTCACCACAGAAGATGGCATCAGCACTTGTGTGAGATCTCTGCTGGGCTGGAAATCAAAGGGAGTATGACTCTATCGTCAAACAAATCAGGAATCATTCAGAGCCCTGGGGGCTGGAGGAGGTGTGATTTATTTGGCATCTAACGGGGCAGAGCAGTGTGATGGGAGTCTTTGCAAGTGGCTCCAGGCACAGCAGAGGCTCTGGAGGACCCGGTTTTTCGACTCCCTGCATCAGTCCCTGCCTTTCATCCAGGCCTTGGAACCAGAAAGTATGCTCTGCAAGGCCGTGAAGGTGAGAGGGTTGGGCTATGGAAGTACCTAACACCCTTGTGCTCCTTCCTGTTAACAGCCTTCTCCAAGGGTGGCCCTAAGCAGAGGCATGCAGGTCCAGTTTATTGACGAGGAGAGGTCAAAGTGCTTTTTAATTGGTGTGTGTCGTTTGAAGTGAGGTGCCTTGGTGGTCCCAGTGTCAAACATTACTATCGGATTGGCGCTGTCCTCAGACTGTATCCTCCTTGGATGTTTTCAGTGCCTAGAAGCAGCTGGGCAGGCAGGTTTTATTGTCACAAGATAGTTGGGATTTCATGAAGAATATTAGAAACTTGAGTGAAAAATAGCTCCTTTCATGGGCTTGGGTCCCACTTACGAGTTACAGATAGCCTCAAGGGTTTTTTTTGCCTGGCACCATATTAGCAAGCACGTGGCATTTCATATGCGCTTCTCCCATAGCCATGGGAAGGGAGGGTTCCTCTGCGGATGCTCATGCAGAGATGCCCTCCTCTCTGACCGTCCTGGTCTTTGTAACGCTGCTGTGTGATGTTGACATTGTAGGGAGAAGTGTTAAAATTGAGCTCTGATGTCTCCTTAATTGTTTCTTTAAATCAGGAACTACGGTGGTGTGTATGTTGGCCTGCCATCAGATGCGGCTGCCATGGTTTCTGGTCAGACGAAGGCTGCGCCGAAAGGTATCGGGAGGTTGCGTATTTCATTTCTGCTTTCTCAGTTTAATTTTATTTAGTATGATGTATTTCCTTTTAAAATCAATTATTATTTCAGACAGACTGGCTAGCCTTGGAGCCTCTTAAAGCAGTGGGGCTATTTATAATCATTAAAGTGGTTGTTCCCGTTTATTTAAATTTTAACACACTTTTTGAAGAAGGATTCTAGAGCAGAGGCTGACAATGTGGTACATTGTCTTCTGAACAGCTTCTCCATGATCTGAGTGCTCTGTGAATTCAAAACCCTGTTAGGACTAAGAAGCTGTGATAGGCTTGCAGAGCCTCAGTGCTATTTTTAGTTTTGAAGATGTTTACTTGCATTGTGGTGAATTCCAGTAATAACAGTTAGTAAGTGCTTGCTTTCAGGTTTATTTCTCTTATGAAACCCAGTGGAAACTGTTTCTTTTCCATGAGATATTTTCGAACAGTGGGAAAAGGCATCAGGTTTATAGGTACTTAATAGACAAGTTGTAAACATACAATTACGAAATAATGTCATATTGTTTAGATTTAATACAACATACAGCACAGAGTTTAGTACTGGCGGATGCTTCAAAATTGACTGCAAAACAAAAAAATTAAGAACAATAACACTATTAACCAAAATAACAGCTGGTTTTGGAACATTAGTACCTTCGTTGCATAGTTTTTTTAAACAGTGTTCTAAATTAATGATATGTTGTAATGTATTGACCATCTTTATCTTTTATTTTCTAATCAAGATTAGAAGGAAATGAACACCTCAAGATGCAAGCAGCTGGAGGTACGGTATGTCTTAATTAACCTTCTGTGCTTGGCATGTATTTGTCGATCAGAAACACAGTGGCAGTGCTCCCTGTGCTGCTCTTGGGTGGTCTGGAAATTACCCAGTTACTTCTCCAGCAGCAACATAACTCGTCCAAAGGCTGGACCAGGGGCAGGTTCTTGGTGGTGCAGACATAAATTAGAAAGTGGGTAAAGTCACCTTTGTTGTGAGAAGTGAGAAGCAAGGAAACTCCATATTACTCCGTTTGGGAATAGATAAAAGTCAAATGTCTTTGTATTCACCTTCAACCGCACCACAGCTATTCCTGCAGCGGTACTGAGACGTCCCATGAGAGGCGAGGTGCATCAGCAGTGCATAGACCAGCATCTGTAGAGACAAAGCGTTTCCCAGGAATTAATAGTTTGCAGTCAAAAAACATCTTCTCTGAGGGAGGACCTTGAGGACCGGAGAGGCACCCACTCTAACCTACGGGAGCTTTCCTTTTGCTATGGGGGAATCTGTGGGGACTTTGTTCTCCATCGGCCAGTATAGGGCAGTGAAAATTTATAGGCTGTATTCCTGACTTAAGAGTTTCAACTAACTAAAAAAACAAAAGTCCTTTGCAAGTTCACGCCTAAAGAAAAAGAAAACAAACTTAAGTTTCCATTCAGAATTTGATCTAAATAAACATTGACAAATTTCAAAAGGGAGCTGTTTTAATGTCTAGCCAGTGGGGAGGGGGAAATTATAAAACTGCCAACAATTTCCATAGGAAGCAGAACCTTTTCCTAATTCAGGTGAAGAGCCAGAAACAGTTCTGGCTGTCCCTGGTGCTGGACGCAGGCCTAGGAGAGCAGAACACACATATACTGATTATCTTTAATTGTGGGAATGGTTAAAGTTCCATGGTCTCTGCTAGGAGCGCTCATATACAGGGAGACCTTCAGCTGGTCATCACTCCTAATTTCAGCAACCTGGCTGAGATGCCTAAGCTAGGAACGCTGTCACCCTTGACCTGGGCAAGAGTGAAGCACCTTGAGGTTGCAGCTTTCCATCTGTGGTTGGTGAATAGGGCTTGGGTTAATTAGGTCCATGTCTAGGTGCTTTAGTTAAATGTCTGACGTTGGGTAGAATCCATGACTGGACAGTTATTGCTATTCAGAGTAGTTGAAAGTGCACTTTGCCTTCCTTGGTGCAAGATCAGGCTTGGCTGCTGACTTATGCAGGTGAGCACTTTTAAATCTGCAAAGGATCCTCTGAGCTCCACAAATTTATGTTTGTGACTGCAGGTCATAGACTGCAAGTCTCTCAGTTTCTACAAGTCTCTCAGTTTCTAATGATGCCCTAGTTCTGTGGTTTACTTATAGAGTGTAACTGTATTGCTTTACCAATATTGCTTTACCAATCTCTCTAAATATGCTTGTTCCTTTCTTTTTTTGAACAGTCTTCTACTAAGACCAGTCACCAGTGCTTTACAGAGAGCTGTCTTTGTGCTGAAGATTTTTATATTTACATAGCCTTCCGGAGAGCAAGAGAGATCAGAGCACCAAAAAAATCTAAACTGTTGCAAGTTCCAACTACGGGTAAAACTTAAAGTACAGCATTGAATCAGTTTCCTATGATGGTTGCATTATGGAAACCTCCTGCTGTTCTCCAGTGAAAAATGAAATTAGTGAACTCGTGGTGGATGTTTCTGCACAAGAGCTAACTTTGATGATCTGCAACTTATTTCTCTGTGGCCATATTGCAGATTTCATCAGCTATCTGCTACGCTTCATATATTTTCTCCAACAATTTTTGATAATTTTATATAGAAAACCATTACTACTGTCCATTTAATAGTTCCTATGGTAGGTTCCTGTAAATTAATTGTTAATTTACTTCAGAGTAATATATTTGACAGGTTTGCATCTTTTTGGTAATATTGCAAATTTTAATATTTTTGCTGTGGAAACAAGAATAAGATTAAATAAGCATAAGACTGTCAGGTTCTTTATAGTTATTACTGTCACTTTTATACAGTGAGACAAATATTAGTGTTTAATTTTTGCCTTTTAAAAAGATATTGCTCAAGCAATTTTATTTAAATAAGAACAATGTACTTCATTGTAATATTCATGTGTCCATTTTTATTTTCTTCAGCTTTATCTCTTTTATAAAGCATTACATGGAAAAAAACACATATGAGCCAAACTATTATGTCTTCTGTTCTGTGTGATATTACAATGACATTTCCTTGCGTAAGAATGAAGTGATAGTATTTTCAGAGATAGCAGGACTAAACTCCAGTGCTGCATCCTCCTGAACTGTAGAGGATTTTTGATCACTATTAGAGTTTTGTATCCCTGACTTATCTCCAGGATGGCAAATTGTAACACAATGAGTGTTACTATTACTTTAGCAAATTGTTGTATTAAATAACATATGGGAGGTTCTAAAAATCAGTAAGTTTAGAGCAATGTAGATTTCCCACAGAACATAAAACAGATTGTACATTTCCATATGGCTGAACAAGTATATAAATTATTAAAGCCTTTTGCATAATTCTTTATTCAAACTTTTTTTAATAGGACATGATATGCCATACATTTTAAACAAACAAATAAACAAAAAGAGCCCAACTCACTCCACATGAATATATTACTGTAGATTAATAACCACTTTTAAAATCAAAAGAAAAAAGCAAAATGGAAAATTTGGACACGAAGTGATACACTGGTGAACCATGAGATTCCTGCTCATTTCACCGATATCTGTTAAGACCAGTGAACAACCATTGACTGTGGTTTCCAGTAACTTGCAGTTCTGGCTTTAAAATGAGGCGTAGTTTGTTCAGTGTGAGGCCTCTAAAAAGAAGTATTTAAAAATACTCCTTCCTTGTCATCCTTTAAGTATCATCTGTGACATTATTTACTGCTATTCTTTAGAAATCTGCTACTTGGGTTATCAACAATTTCAGGCTTCCAGCTCCTGAAGACAAATACGCATCTCATTCTTGACCCCTTCAACCCTGAACCAAGATGAAAGAAGCTTGAAGAGATGGTGTTAAAATATCTCAGTATGAATGAATGTCTGTAAATTACATCTGCAGAGTCTTGTTCTTGCAGACCAAGCTGATGAGAACTCAAATAGCCCTGAGTACTAAATGTGCAGGTCTGCTTCCCACCTGCTTCCCACAGCATAAGGGTATAGTTTGCACATTCCACATATAGTCTAAGTGGTTTGCACAGCACAAATTTATTTAGTACAAAGCAATTAGGCCCATGCGTGACCTCGTCATGATTGCCTTTCCCAAAGCAGAAAAAGTACCAGTCATCCTAGGATACATCATAGTTCAGCTAGTGCTCGAAAAGGCCACAACAGATGCCAGTAATCTCGCCAGTTATTTGTCCACTTTATCCTTCAGTTGCTGAGAAGAATCATCAAAAAGGTGGACAGGGCTAAATTCGAACTTCACTTGTTCTGCTGCTGACATCTGAACTCCCGTGTGGGCTGAGGAAAGAAGGAGGTGATCTTTAATGAATAGCTCCTAGCAGCTGGTGGTGGGACAGCTGCAAAGGGTACTTTTTCTTTTTTACGTCATTGCTTAATTTTTCCTGTGCAGAGCTGCAGAGAAGTGTAGAGCACTTTGCAGAATTGGCCTCTTAATGATTCATCCTCTGAATGTGTGGGAGGTATGGTGGTTTCTTAATATTTTTGTTCCTTTGCATCTTTTCATCTCAAAAGCTTACTGATCAACTGACAGATGTTTCAGTATGATGGACTGCAGCCTCTGCAGTGGATATAAGTTCATTTATGCCATTCAGGCCTGTACCCATCAAACTGGAGAGCTAGGGCCATGCTCTTGTCTTAGATTTGCAGACTCCTGTCTTTTGTTTGCCCAAGGACTCACAGATCTAGAAGCTGTGTGACAGGACACTGTATTCTGGCATGGCCAAATTCCACTTAGGAAACTGACTTTTGGCTCATCAAAATTCCTCTATGGTGAGCAGCATTTCTTAAGCCTTTGTTAATAAAAGCACATGACATTTCATGGACAAATGAGTATATCTCTCTTTCATAACTTACAATCTATGGATATTTCTGTTAGGAGGAGGAAAACAAAAGGAACCCTATATGCCAGCTGCCAGCTGTGCATTTGATGGCATCCTTGGAGGATATTTAGGCACTCAAACGATGGTTCAATGTGAGAACTGAGAACAGAACACAAGGAGCCATTGAATGACAGTGTTATTATTAAAGAATATACTTTATTTTTGTCAAAACATCTTGAATTACCATTTGTAAAGAAGAAACATTTAATATTGGGGCTGTAATACCATTTCCTTCGCAGTTATCACTGTTTCTCCAGCCAGAGCTGAGGAGCCAGTGACAACAGTTTAGCGAAGATGGTGGATTTAGGCTTTAGAATCTCAGACTCTCAGATTTGAGATTCTTTGACAGCCCAGAAATATTATGCTTGAATTCACATAACTCAGACAGCTGAATCTTGAAAAATTCTGGAGTATCAAAGCATAGGATTGAAAGTACGGTTTGTGATTAGCTGAAAAACGATCCAAGTATCTTGTTAGATTGCAAATTTTGGTCTAGTAGTGCAAACTATTTCACCTTGAAGGCAGCTGCTCCTTTGAATTACAATGATGAGACAATGCATTTATTTTGCTTTCTTAATGCAGAACCTGGAGCTTGGTTGTAAGGATCTGACTTCCCAGTTTATGGGTAGTTCAGCTGGAGATCCTGGCCCATCGTGTGTGTGCCATCCACATCACAGTGTGGTTCAGAGGATGTGACATAGCTTCAAACCTTTGTGCTTCTCATGAGTTAAATCTGTCACTTAGAGGTTTGCAGAAGACCTGCTAAAGCCCCGTGTAAGCTCAGTTAGGACTTCATTCACCAGAAGTGAAATCGTCCCATAGCAAAGAGTCCACACAAGGTGCAGAAAAACATACAGGTGAAATTTGTCTCTAATGAACAGAAAGACGAAGTACTAATTTACTTGATTTCATCTTGCATGTCTAGCAGAGGAGTCTCTGTTGTATCGGGCTGTGGTTGACATGACATCACTAGCGTATTGTTCCCTGTCACCCACACAAGTCTAGTGATTCTCGATAATCACGCTTCCCAAGCAACCAGTGAGTCACTGCTGATCTTTTTTTCTGCAAAGTAGACCTCTGGTTCCCATGGCGATTAGAAGTGACAATTATTACAGACTGCTACTACAGTTCCTCGGTTGTGTGTACCCACTAAAAGAAGCTCTTATCTGGTTATATTTCCTTGGAGTTTTGCAGTACATCATTGTCGCTTCCTATTGACAGCAATTTGAACACTTCAGGTGAATTGGCTTTGTGGAGCACATGCTGGAGGAGGGTGATTTCAGGAGTATTTTTGATTTGCAATGTATTTAGAAAAAGACCGAGAAAATAATGGCTCCGTAAACTTTCCATAGAGCAATAGTGTGCCAGTATTGCAGGAAATCTTTTGAGGCTGGGCTAAATGTTTCAGCCCTTGTTTTGACAACAAATGTGCACAGAACTTAGATTTATCATAATAGGAGTGATTTCATTTTACATGATCTGACAATTTTTACTGAAACCCTAGGGTTTTCAAACATAGGAGGGTTTCCCAGACAGAAGAAACCTGCTTGTGGGTGCTTGGAACGGCTGTCACCCATATCATGGGAACTTCTGTCTGCTCGGTGCTTATCTGGTCGTTATTAAAATACCCATAGCTGAAGATAGAACCGTGCTTGTGAAAGAGATCATTCCATGAAGTGCTGTGAAACTCTCATTAGCTGAACTGTACCAAGAAAAGAGTACCATGGGATGGAGCCTGGGTGAAAGGGACTTCATGTGCCAGAAAGGAAGAAACACATAGGAGAAGGAAGATTATAATATTACACAGTGAAGACAGATGCAAAAGCAGGTTAGGATCAGAAAATGACGTCAAAAAGGAAATAGTTTGATTAAGTATCTGCTCCATTTCTCTGTGATTCTAATCTCTTGAAAATAGAGCAAGCAGACTGCTGCTTTATCATTTTAAGACTGAAGAGAAATGGGGATTGGTTTATCAGTTCGTTCCAACCCTCACATGTCTGAGATGATTGCAAGCCTTTTGGGAAATAACTTCTCTCATTTTTGTTTGCTTAATGCCCTGTGTGATGAACCCATGAACCTTATATGTCCTTTTTGATGTTACCAGGATATATAAATATGCTGCCTTCTCTTTCAAAATTTATGTTGGTGTTCCCTTTGTTTAATGTCTCTCTATGCAATTGCTTTGGAAGTTTGCATAACGCTTGAAAAACAATTTAGTAGACTGAGAAAATACACAAGATTTAAAAATACTTAACGGGCATAGTACAAGGAAAGATTATAGAACATGCAGAAAGGAAGCAAGAGCTTAATTTAAAATCCAGAGGAGAGTTAGAACCAAAGCTTTGGTTTAGTTATGCCATGTATTTTACATTTCTTATGTAACTAATTAATAACTGTGCAAGTGATCAGTTTGGATCACAGCACCCTGGGAATTAGCAGTCCACTCACAGAGTTTTGTTTCTGGTCTTTGGTTCTTACGTTATAGGAGACAGCAGTAATGCGAAATACTAAATTCCACCTTTACCTTTGTTGGCCATCTTTTATGTTGGCCAAACCTCAGTGTTGTCTGCAGGATGGTTTCAGCTCTGTAAAAGCTGAGCTTGTTGGATCCTTATTGTGTGGCTGTGATTCAGAGCGACATGTTAATTGGAGGCAGGTTATATTCAATAACTGTTTTGTGGGGGATACCAGACTGTAGGAAAATGTAAGACTGTTTATTGGTGTTAGGGAGGTATTCAGACTTTGGAGAGAGTCCACACGGTGTCACTACCAAACTCTCCATGACAGAATGCAAACGTAACACCACATGAATAAATAAATAAAATCGATGAGGTAATGCACACCTTTCAGCTTGTATCTAATATCATATTTATGGTTATATATTACTGGACATTGACTGTAACTTTGAGCTGCCAGTATTTTCCTACAGCTAGGGTTTGCATTCCCCAAATGATATTGCTGTAAGGAAAAAACTTGGAATGATTCCCACTGCCTGGTTTGTCCATAGGAGCCTTACATGCTTTTGGGAAATCAGCCAATAGATTTTCTTTAAAATTAAAAGTTTTAATTAGATCTTAATGTATAAGTAGTATCAACTTGAGCAAACTCCAAGTATCTGGTTATTATAACAATGTACTTCATTTTTGAAGTCTTACAAGAAACCAGTTGTCTACTTTTTTTTTTCTTCCAAATTATGGGTTACTTTAATAAATAAATGATTAAATTCTTTTACTGTTCTATCAAAGGAACTGCTTTGGATCATCAGATAAAAACAAACTATTTTTGGCAGGGAATTAATTTGTAATAAGAAAACTGTGCCAGTCAGGGGAGATGGAGCTTCTATAAATTCCAAATTCTTTTTAATAGAATGAATAATGGTTGCAGAACTTACACAGCACTGTTAAAGAGTCTTTGTTCAAGACATCATTGCTTGTTTAAGTATTGCTTCTTGGGAAACCCAAGATTTCCAGTGAAAAGACCCTGAAAATCACTACTTGTAAAGTAGTTTTTGATTTCTGATAATAAATTGCCAAGAGCAGCATTATATTTTTCCCTTCAAATTTCAAGAGGAAGCCAGATTCTTACCTGAACTAGTGAGGTAAACAATCAGCCTCTCCTTGCCTGCAAACAATTGCAGACAATTCTCATTTGGAGGTACAAGGAGAAAGATAAATCATATTGACTAGCTCTATCATAGGGACGTATATATTTATACACTTGAAATTAATCATAATCTTTAATTAATTAGGTTAGATTAGACTAGATTTCATGTTTCCTTCTTTCAGATATTTTCATTAAAACATGATATTATTCTTTTTTTCCTGTTGGCTGAAATAATCCCTAGCAAAAATATTTCTTCTATGTTTGTTGTAAGAATAAGTAATTCATTATAATTTTCAAAACTTATTGCACTATTTCCTATCTTTACCTTGGATACACCCTCTGGCATAAAACTCTGCCACAGACTAGGTTTTATCCAAAGGGCCAGGCTCACACCTTTGCTCAGGTGAGCACTCCGGGTAGGTGCCACTGGAGAATATTTTATCCTGAAGGCTTCGCTACTCAACTGGTTTTTTTTTTGAGCTTCAGTTGAAACATGAATAATGTTGCCTGGTTGTTCTCTAGGAAGAGCATTTACTGTGCGTGTAACTGCACCATCTGGGGTTCGGACTGGCATGGTTCTAGGAGCCTTCCATTCCTCAGTGTAGGGGCTTTAAAACTCATCTTGCCTCCTGCATGGCACCTCCTTGTCGTGGTTTAACCCCAGCCAGCAGCTAAGCACCGCACAGCCGCTTGCTCACTCCCCCGTGGTGGGGCGGGGGAAGAGAATGGGAAGGAGAATGGCACACCGCCATTGCTGTTACCGAAATGTTCCAAGCACAGCAGAGTAAGATGATAAGCAGCCCAGCAGTACAGCAAGCAGCAAGAGCAAAAAGCAACCACTAATGAACACTAATATACAGTAAGGCAAACAAGCCCCACAGCAAGCACAGGAGCCTGCCAATTAATAGCTAAACAGCAATAACAGCTATAAATTTGATCTAGCACATTCCAATCAAACCTGTCGTTATCTAAACCCCTTTGAACCCCACGCTGGGTGCCAAAAAAGGACTGTTGTGGTTTAACCCCAGCCAGCAGCTAAGTGCCACACAGCCATTCACTCACTGGGATGGGGAAGAGAATTGTAAAGGTGAAAAGTGAGAAAAGTCATGGGTCGAGATAAAGTCAGTTTAATAGGTAAAGCAAAAGCTACACAAAGCAAAGCAAAAAAAGGAATTCATTCACTGCTTCCCATCAGCAGGCAGGTGTTCACACATCTCCAGGAGAGCCAGGCTCCACCACATGCAATGGTGGTTTGGGAAGGCAGAACACCATAACCCCAAATGTCCTCCCCTTCCTTCTTCCCCAAATTTATATGCTGAGCATGATGCCATATGGTATGGAATATCACTTTGGTCAGTTGAGGCCAGCTATCCCAGCTGTGCCCCCTCCCAACTTTCTGCACACACACAGACACACACACACACACAGACACACACACACACAGACACACACACACACACACAGACACCCCCCCCCCACACACACACCCCCCCACCCCCACACCCACACCCACACCCCTCCCCCCCCCCCCCACCCCCACCCCCCCCCCCCACCCCCCCACCCCCCCCCCACCCCCCCACCCCACACCCACCCACACCCACCCCCACACACCCCCACCCCTGCTCACTGGTGGGGTGGGGTGAGGGGCAGAAAAGACCTTGGCTCTGTGTGAGCACTGCTCGGCAGTAATGAAAACATCCCTGTGTCATCAACACAGTTTTCAGCTCAAGTCCAAACCATCGCCCCATACCAGCTACTGTGAAGAAAATTAACTCTATCCCAGCCAAACCAGCATGCTCCTTCAGGTATTTCTGTGGACAAGCAGTGTCGTGCTACAAATTTGGAAGGCACAAAATGGTGGGAAAGTGTCTCCATCGCATTTCAGTCTGAGCAGTGATGTGCAAACAAGAGCAAACATTACTGGTAAATTAGTTGGAGGCATGGCTTTGCAACGCTGCATGATCTCTTTGGAGCAGCTTGAAATGATGACAAAAGGAGCAAGATAATAAGGAATCAAGTCCTGTGATTCAATGTCATAAAGGCCTTTATTAGACGTTAAAAATTATAGTGGTATCCCTTGTACTGTGATTGCGGTTGCCACAGAGTAGTCGCAGTCTGGTAATTTCACCCACTCACCTCTGTAGGTGGTAAGGGAAATCAGTTTCAGTTGACAGTGGCTGACCATTTGACCCACAGGTTTCGTTGCCTAGGTCATGGGGTCTGGCTGATGTGCACAGAGAGTAGCTCATTATCATTTGAAAAATCCTACTTGGAAACTGCTGGTTTTGCCGCATGGGTCTGCAGTGTACTTTCACGGTATCTACCAGTGGTTTGAAGAACCAGCTGGTTGACTGGTGGGGCAGAAGGACACCTCTATGACATACTGCATCTGTTGGTCCCGCTGTCTTTTTGGTGCTCTGAGTAAGGTATGGTGGCTTCACGCCCACTGAGGGACCAACTGTAGCATTATCAGTGACCAGGCTGGCTGTACCATGTCATACCCACCCAGTGACAGCAGACCAGTAGAAACAACACTGCTATGTTGGGGAAGCTGGCCTTGTCTTCGGCTGGCTGAAGTCTTAAACAGTGCTGGGATTTGTTTTTCTGCTTCCCTTACTCTTTTAGCAGCAAACCCCAAGTGACTGCACTGAGCTCCCTTTTAAGTGCCTCCTGAACAAGGCTTATGTTCAGAGCTGTGCTGGTGACAGTCAAATTAATCATTGTCCCGTTGGCAGCTGCACATTGGGCTCTCCCGGCAGCCTCCGAGGGGGTGGGCTGTAGCCTGGGATGTCGGAATAAATCCTTGTCCAAAGTAGGTCAGCAAACCCTGCCTGGCCTCGAGAAACAGCTTTGATCAGAGACAGCAAATTTCTCGCTATTGCTGGCAATCGTTTTCTTCGAATGTTTCATGGGAAAGAATCCTACAGACCTGGATGGCAGCAGTGGTTCCCTGAAGCCTGAACCCTCTGGCAGAACTTAACAGAAAAGACATTCTGAAGAGAGACAGTTGCAAAGACTCATTAAAAAATCCCTAAAGATGTGTAAGGAATCCTTTGTAAGGAGCCTCTGCTGCTCTCATTTCTGTAACATTCTGTAACATTCAGTCCTTAAAAGCTCCTTAAAAGTCCAAATGTCTTAAGTTCCGATTTCATAGTATCTATATATATCATTTTAGCGGTTAAAAATTTACCTTTTTTCAAAACATCTCAAATTTTGAAAAAATGTATTCTATTATTGTGATTTCCAGGAAATTGCCCAAATTAATTAATCAATCACTTCATCTTTCGTTTTAGGGTTTATTTTTAATAGATCGACTCAAGTGCTGGTATTAAAATGAGGAGTTACCTCATTTTACAAAATATTTAGCAATGAGAGTGCTAACAGTACTACCTGTCACTTTGCTACTGCCTGTGACAAAGTTATAGTTCATGGACATAATTGAAAAATCGAATTATTTTATATAACTTTACTTCTTAGGGAGCTCCTAGGTCAAGTCTGAAAAGAAAGTCTACAAAAACATTGTCTCTGGGCTACTTCAGCTTGTCCTCTAAGCCATAAAAACATGTCTCTCAGGCTTTTTTCTATAATGAAATCCATGCTGTTGTGCAGTTTCAAGGTGATTCATTATAGCTCTGTTCTAGCCTCTCTACAGATGCTACTATTATTCTGCAATGAAAAAGGCAACCAGCCATTTCTGGATGCCCTGTGAAGTCTTAAAAGCAGGATAGCTTAAAATAAATGCTTGCATCCTGGCCTGTTTTTATGACCTCCACTGCACTTTGGGCACTACTAAACTATAAATAAGATCAAAAGATTCACTCTCTCATGCTCAAAAAAAGAAAATAATCAAACATTAAAAAGTTGAAGAATGCCAAAATTAAGCTTCTTGATACATTTGTATTACAATACATTTTTTGGCAATATGATCAAATACTGTTTTCACAGGTTATATGCTAAAATAGACTAACCTAATCAGATATGTATGAAAAAATGTATTTTCCCTGGAAATTTTGCAAATATTCGTTTATTCATTTTATCATTGTTTTTTATTGCTTTGGGCCAATCTGTTGCCCAGGAATATGCTTTCCTGTACTGCCTGTGCAAGTTCGACAATAAAAATGTAAGTTTTTCTCTGTTATTTTTGAACTACTGAAAGCTGGTTCTTGGTTACCCAAAGATGGTCTTATTACCAAGGGCAACATCTGCTAAGGATTGTCAGCTGCTGTCTAAAATTCAAAATAAAAATGTCAAGCCTTCAAGCTTGAGGAATCTCAAATTATTTTGTTTTGCCTTTACTGTAATTTACTGGGAACTCAAAAGTTTTCGACGTGCTGCTGAATGGATTAGAATAAACTTAGAACAAGCACACTGGTACCCTACTGCTTCACAAAAATTAGTGTAGGTACAGCAAGGGATAAGAGGCATCTGAAAAGAAAGCCAAGCACCCACCTTTGGGTGGGCAGTTGCTCTTCGGGAACATGATGTGAAAATGTAGTTTTTCTAACCACCCAGATGACAAGCCTGCAAAAACAGTTAATCACTCATCTATTCTCTCTCTGTCTTTTAATTTTATTTTTGTTGTTGCTGTTATTAAAGCTAGTTACCTGTGGAAGAAAGCCAGAAGTACACAACTGGTGTTTTTCAGTAGGTTCTGTGTTTGCCTGGTTGGTTTTGGGTTTTATTGTTTATCTGATTTCAGAGCTAAAAATAGACATGAGGGTCTGGGAATCAGAAACTCCAGCTTTCCTTATGCCACAGGCTTGTTAGTCTTGGCTGAATCACTTAGGTGGAATCCTTCAAAAACAGTTTTTAGACTTGAATGCTCAAGCAAAGGGATTTTGTCCTAATGATGTCTCCATACTCCTTCTCCAGGGAAAGATGAGTCTGTAGTGGCGAGCATGTTTCTGAGGCTCTTGGGACCACCGTTAAGGCTGGGTGGCACGGTGAAGAGCCCTCGCATCACCAGCAGGCAGTCTAGCAAGGGACTGGATTTCCCTCTCTGCCCTGTCCCTCCTTTCTGCCACCCTGCAGAAGTTTCGCTATGCAGCCCTAATGTGTTTTACCGGACAATAAGGATTTAGCACCTCTTATGTGTGTGATAAAGGAAGGTGAAGGAGGGAGGTTTGGAGGTGAACAGAAAAGCAAGAGCATGTTAGTGATGTTGATGAATTGCTGTTTGTTGAAATGCTGCTCCCTGAACTTCTTCAGTGGAAATTACTCTTTTCTAGATGGAGAAACAATCAATAGCTTAACTTCATTACAAATGCTGAAAAACATTACTCATGTTAGCAAAACATCTTTTTTTCTTTTTCTCTGTAAAAGCCTCAGAACCTGTTACTGTTTCCAATAATGGCTTGGAAATTAGATGATTTTTTTTTTTAAGTAGGAAAGCCAAACAATCCCCGATTTTGTTCCCTGTTCAAATGCAACAGTGTGGACCCTCTTGTGAATTCTCCCGTCATGTTCACAGCTCGGTTGGGGTTGGAGCAGCAGGCACAGCAGACTGTGCAAGCTGACCTGCAGGTCTGTGTGTGCAGGAGTGCTGAGTTGTGGTCAACACTTCCCTGGCTTGGGGAGACGTCTGTGTCTGTTTTTCTTTTTATTTCACAGCATTAATTCCAACAGTGCTCACATTCTGGGTTGAACAGCTGCCAGTGCACCTGTACAGAAAGCCCTGGCAGCAGCACGCTGGCATGTTTTTTCTATGGCTTTTAGCAAAAATCCAAACATTGCATGGACTCAGAGTGAGTTTTTCAGACACTGAGATCTGACTGAGTAAACAGCTATGTTTTTATCTTGCTTGAGAGTGTTACTTTTCTCCATAATCGATGTACTTCCCAGTGATACCTGTGTCTGAGCTCCTGAGTCTTTTCTGACTCTAAGGGCAAGTGTTAAACTTGTCACTGCTCCCAAACTGGACAGATCGGACAGCTCTGCAGATATCCAGCCTGAGAAAAAAACTCCAGTGCCACAAAAATCCAGATTTAACCTTGTTTTGTCCAAGAAAACGTGTGGATTTTGTGACCGACCTTTGTTCAGAAGAAAAGGTTTGATTTGGACAAAAGGCTTGTTTACATTCCAGTGTGACCAGGGAAAGGATCAGCAGTAGAGGTAAGTAAAAGGCATTTCAGTGTTCCCCTGATGTCCAGCCTGGGATCACTTGGGTCTCAATTTAGCATGAGAGGTCTTCCTTGCATTCACACCCTCCAGCTGATAAAATTTCAGGTGTCGGTGCTGCAGGGAGGCCACCAGCTCTTGCTTGTCTCGGGGACCTCAAGAGCTTGACAAGGTGGTGGGGCTGGGCTTTCCCCGAGTACGGGGAGCAGTCCTCTCTCCGGGGACCTAACTCCCCTACTGTGAGCAGCTGCAGCTTTGGGCAGGAGAAGCTCTTTCACAGATGTGGCAAAGAGAGGAGAGATCCCAGCATGTTCCCACACTGTGTTATGGGATGCATCCAACTCCAGCAAGGGTCCGTGACTTGCTGAACACCAGGTGAGCAGCAGAAGCCAAGAGGTTTTCATGTGGTCACCTATGATGATCAGCCCTGGTGATGCCCTTACTACCTGGAAAGATTTCCTTTCCTGAAGTACTTTAAAGGGGAGGATCTTGTGGCATTCCCCAAAGACTGGAGAGTTTGAGTCAGCAGGTGGAACACCATGAAGACTGAAGAGAACAAAGCCTGCTCCCCTCTCCTGAAGAGCCCCAGTAGGAAAGGTGTTGTTGCATGGGTGAAAAGCACCACGTGAGGGGCAGAGGGCACGTGGGGGTAGAAAGGTGGCAAACAAACCTCAGGAAGCATCAAGCAGTTGGAAGGTTTGTGGCTGAGTTTGCGGCCTGTGAGGGGAAACAGGAAAAATCGGGGCAGGCTGTGGCCATCTGAGTTGTGAAAGGGGACCAGGGACCCACAGGGGACCTTAGTGCAGATGCCAGGGAAGGGGCGCAGGGCAGACCTTGTGGAATAAACCAGTTTAAGCTGCAATTGCCTCAGGGTATTTGCAGGCTCTGCAATGTCTTCCTTTGGTATCGGCCATTAGCAGCAAAATCCTGGCCTCTTTTTCTACAGAGGACACATTTCACACGTATGGAGCAGGGGATTTAAGGAATGACAGCCTGGCTGAGGATACAGTGGCAGAGTGGCTTTCTGGCCAGGGAAAGGAAACCAGACCCAGAGAAGTGGGGGCTTGCTGCTGCAAACCCCCTGAGTGCACAGGGACTGCCTGCAGGCCGGTTTCCTGTGCAGTGAAAGCAGAGGTGAGGGTAAGGGCAAGAGTCACAAGATGCTTCCCATGGTGACATGGAAATCTTACCTTCTCCTATACCTGGCCTGTGCGGCACCTCATCCAGGGAATTGCTGGGAAAAAATGGGCAACACTCAAATCTCTAGGGGTGTATCTTGAAATCAGCAGTTAGGGGAAACCCAAATAATTTTGCTGGGATGCATAGAAATCCTGAAAGGTCTGAGGTGCTTGAAACATCTTGTTCAGTGACCATATCCAACTGTATCTGCATAACCGACAGCAAATAACGATGAGCACCTATGAAGTTGACTCCCCTGAAGATCATTGTAGGTGCTCAGGGCTGAAGAGCAGGAGTGTGAGAAAGGTCTAGATGGTCCTGCCTTGCCGCCTTGCCTCAGGAAACTACTTAAATGCAAAAATGGTGAAAACTAAATAGATGCTGAGAGCTGTGGGAGGAGATGGATGAAAGGCTGTACAGATGGAGCCGAAATCCAGCTGAGAGGAAGTTAGAGACCTGGTCCTGTTTGTGATGGGGGCCTGGAGGGGATGAAGACTCTGAGAAGAAAAAAAACTTTGGGGGAAGAAAGGAGGGTTGGATTATATGTCTCCTGTGTGTGTACATGTAAGGGAGGCAAATCAGCAGCACATTGGAGCTATGTTAAAGGGTGAATATTTCTACATGGTGAAAACTGTTTTTGATTTCTTCTGAGATTAAAATGCGTGAGCACGCAGTGGTTGGAAGGTAATTGCACGTGTATGTGTGTTTGTACGAATGCTCCCTATCTGTTTGCCCCTTAAACATAAGAATTGCTATGCTTGGTAAATGTAAAAAAAGACATTATCCCAGCCTACATATGCTATTCTGACCCTCTCCCCCCCCAAAAATACCCAGACAAAAAAAAAAGCCAGGCAGGATGAAGCGGAGGCCGCAGCGTGCACACGCGGCGGATTCCCACCAGGGGGCAGCGTCGCTCCAGCAGCGCGCGGTGCCCTCGCGCTCCCCGGCCCCGCGGCTCCCGGCGCTGCGTTGCGCAAGGGGCTGCGGGGCTGCGGGGCTGCGGGGCTGCGGGGCTGCGGGGCTGCGGGGCTGCGGGGCTGCGGCGGGACGTGGCTCACGCAGGGCGCCTGAGCCCGGCCGTCAGAGCTGCGGGTCACCTGCTGATGGCACTGAGCCCAGCTGAGCTCTGGGCCGCCGGTACCGCCATCACCTGCTGCTTCCAATTCAGGCTCCTAATGGAGGTGGCCCGGCCCGAGGGAGCCCCAACGGCTGCCCGGCAGAAGCGTCTGACACCGCGGGGTTGGTCAGGGCCGAGCCTGAGCCGGGCTCGGTTGCAGCTGGCAGCGGAGCCCCCGGGCTGCGCACTGGCGAAGCTGCTTTCCCAAGGGGCCAGAGAAGTCTGTTCAGTGTGCACAGTCAATGTTTCCCTCGCAGCCCATGTCCCCCTCTCCTCCGGGGGCTGAAATGTCAAACGGAGCCGGGATTCTTCTTGCAGGGGGCAAGGCGAGAGCTGTGTCCCGGGGCAGGACTGGTCTCTCTGAAGCAGCCGGAGAGTGGTCAGCCTGAAGGGCTGTAGAGCCGGGTTTCTACTGCACGGCCCCCCAGAGACAGGTACCAGAGCCCAGCTACCCGCTGCAGTGCAGAGCTGCTGGGCTGAGAGAAGGAGAGAAAACCCGGTGTTAGCTGTGCTGCCCGGTGACGCGTTGGAGCATGTCTCGATACCTTTGATCGAGTGTGCCTGTGCAGGGTGGTTAACGTTAGGTAACGTTACACAGGGGATGAATAAACAAGCCCCTTCTCTGAAGAAGAGTGGGTGAAACATGGTAACCCATATTGAAGGCCAAGACTGGAAGAAGAATGAGCCTTCCCATTCATTAAGATGCGGACACTGTAAGACTCGTTTCACACACGTGCAGCCCCGTGGTGACGGCTGGGACGACGCCCGAATTGCTTGAGTACAGCGAGAGGTGACCTGGGCCCTTCTGCTGTGCACATGGGTGGTCTCTCTGGGAAGCAGGGTAGCGTAGGGGATGCCCAGCCTCCTCTGAGATTGCGCTTCCAAGGCTTTCTGCTCTCTAATAAGATGCAACATCTGCTTGGAGCTTTTCTTGTTGCCTGGGACATTAGTAATGGCTGTCTCCCATGTACATGTCTGCTTTCTAGGGAAGGGCGGGCTTCTACTACAGCTTCAGAGGGACAACAAGGAAGAAGGATTAAGAAGGTCTTTCCCCTCTGCTAACCTATGATGTGATCCCCAAAGACTTGGATGTCAGGCTTAAGAGGTGCTTTTTCCCCCCAGAAAAGAATGTGGAGATGAAATGTGTCTGTTCTGCAACAGTCTTGAAGGAAATAGCAAAGGCTCTGTGCCTAGTGACTGAGCCTGTGCCACGTAAGCTACTCCACCCTTACAAATCTCATTGAGATAATAGCTCTAGTGTCATGACAGTGATAACTCCTCCGCTGACAGGCTGTACGCTGGACCAGTAGCTCGGCTTTAACTGCTGGAATTAGGGATTCCTGCTGAGATCCACCGGTCAACCCCCAGGCTACGTCCCTACGTCTTGCTGCCTTTTGGCTGACCTGCTGTCCTCCTTGTGCCAAGGCTGTGACTGTGGGAATGGAGCACTTTCCCTCTTGAAATAGTTGAGACCTGTTGCACAGCCCATTACAACTGATGCAGGTTTTTGGTGGTGGGGTTTTTTTTCTAATTTCACTAGGTTTGGCTCAAGCCCTCAGCAACGTTGCTCTTGCCTAATGTGAAACTTGGCAGCAACCTCGGGTAAACAAGCCAGGCTAATCATAGCTGCTTGAAGAACAAGATAAGGTGTGAGATGGCAAGTGAGCAAAAATAGTAACAATCATCGTTTTAAAAAGCTTTATCCAAAATTACCCAGGCTACCTCGGGCTTGCTTTGGCTTTGGTGAAATAGATAGCTAATTGTCTGTGTGTATGTGGGCTTTACACCAAAATTCAGAAACGAGTGCCAAAATCAGCTCTGAGAGAGAGAGGCTTTCAGCTTGTGGCAAAACCCAGCTCGGCCTGATGCGTAGGCAAGGTCGCTGCCAAGAGCTCAAGCTGCCCTGTGGCCTCATTTTCTAATTCCAGACTCCTGGAGAGCTGAGCCTGATGCTAAGGCAGAGATGGAAGTGACTGCAGAGCAGCGGTGCTTGGCCAGGAGACCAGCGATCCTTCACAGCAGCAGACGTTGCCCTCACTCCTTCCAGTCCCTCTGACTGCGCTCTTCCTTTGCCCCTTGCTGTGTTGCTCCGTGCTGCTGTTGGAAAAGTCACCTGGCCCCATCCTTGTGGTGATGGAGCCTGATGTTGCCTGCGCTTCTGCGAGGTCTGCAGCTGCTGCAGGTGGAAATGGACCGTCTCCAGCCTCAGCCACGGTGGCTTTAGCAGTTCTGCTTTGGGATGCTCTTCTCAGGGGTCATTGGCAACTAGGCCTCGACATCCGTTTGAAACTTGTGCTCAAGGCACTTAAACTAAAGCCAAGTCATCAGAAGCTGTATGGAATTTCCTGATGACAGCTGCTCCGCGTGTCTTTCAGGGACGGGATGCTGAAGCAGCGGTGTGACTTTGCATAGCCATTCACGTGTTGGTGTTGATCTGCAGAACGCTGTGAGCACACTGGACTGGACTAAAATGCTCAGAATTTGGTGAAGGGGGCCCACCCTGAATTTCAATAACAACCGTGAACAAAATCTTTGCTTTTTGCAGGCTCCCTGGCTGCTGTCTAGTGTTGTGCTATTCTTTCCGTAAAGAAAGTGCTGCCACTGTCTTTCAGTCGTCAAGTATATGCTGTATTTTCATGAAGGTGTCTTTGAAAATCTGCCATCTCCCGAATGGGAGAGATTCAGGGTCATGCAAGAGCATTTAGTGTAAATGCTTGGGAAATTAATTCATTAGCGTGCCAGTGAGTGATGTAATTTTGCTGATATTAAGTTAAGGCTTGATTAAGAGGCCCAGCCTTTTTCTGAATCATTGTGCTCTTCTTTGCGTTGGGGTGGCTTTTCTGCGGGTGAGACTAATTCTCCTGTGTTTGTGGAGGTGTGGCTTGTTGCATTTGCTGCCTATTTCCCAAGTGAGACCGGCCTTCCCCACAACTTTTGTAAATTAAGCGCCTGCAGCATTTTACAATCTGCAGGCCAGAGTCAGCCCTCATGAAACGAACTGCCCCCGTGCAGAAGGCAGCAAAGTTGTGCTGAGCCTGACATTGCTTCTCCATCTGTAGAGCCAGTTGTTTTTGAGGCTGCTGTGCGACTGAGCCAGAGGAACGTAGGAGAAACCTTCCTTCTCCTCCGTGCGTGGGAGGGTGCTGTCGCTGTGACCTCTTGGTAGGCAGAGCTCTCAGTATTTAACCTCTGAAGGGTAAAATGTTCTGAAACGTGATAAGGAAAAAGCAGGGTCACGGTTCCTCCCCCTGCTCCTGCAGGTGCCTGCAAGATCTGGGTTGCAGGGAAGCCGTTTCAGAAGAGGTGGAAGAGGGAGGGAGATGTAGATAGTAACCACGTCTGCAATAGTGGCACCAGTGGGGTCTAACGGGCTGTAACTTTAGGGGGAAGTGTCCTTGCTAGAAATTGCTTCTTCCTTCCTCCTGGACTGCTGTTTAGACTCTGCTGACTTTGGTATGTAGCCTGTGTATGAAAGAGCACTTGCTCGTGAGAACCAGCCCAATTAATGGGACCAAGCTGTTCCGGGCAAGAAAGGGCTGGAGAATCGCTCTCTATCAACGTTAAATTAGAGTGGACATGAAATAGCTGAGCAAACACTCCAAAGAGGCTGAAGCCATAGCACAAATTTGTTCTTTGGGAGCCTGGTCCAAAGCCCATGGTATACAATTGTAGTGTTTTCACTGGCTTCTGTGACTTTGGATCACACCCCAAGTTCTGGGCTAAAGCTGGTATATTTTTGATTTTATTTTCTTGTGGGTTTGTACTACTGTTTCTATGCAAAAGCAACTGTTAGCTTTCTGAGAAAGGAAGGCTTGGGCAATTAGAATGAGTGAACCTTTGCTGTGAATACATTGCCAGTAGAAACGTGCTAATGGCACCCAGGGATTGTGTATTAATTGGGACTAATTAATGGGCCTAATCTGACACCACAAAGGGAACATCACAGCTCTTTGTGCTCTGACACAAGTTAAATGTTAACAAGTCCCCAGAGGTGTTCAGATTTGGGCTCCCAATTAATGTAACCAATTAAAGCACGTATGGCTTAGCCGTATGCAGATGCCTCAGCAATAGTCAAGGCTTGTGAAGCTTTCTGCCTTCACTTGCGTCTTCTGACAAGATAACCGTGCACTGAAATGTCACCCCTAGTGTTTTACTGTTTGAGGCCTGCACAGTACAGGAGGAAGGGTGCCACCATACTTCTGAAAATGTCTTGTTCGCTACAAACTGCCTGCACAGTGACAGAGGCATCCTGAGACTTTGTATGCCACGTCCCAGGAGCAGAGCTGTGCCGACTGGTCCTGTGTGCACTGCCACCAGAGCTAGGGAGTGCGATGCCGAGTCCTCCGGGCCAGGTCTGCACGCGTTATTCCCAGGTCAGCTGTGCTAATCAGCTAATCAGCCACCATCTTCCCATTTGAACGTTTCCCTGTCTGAATATTAGGAACATCATAGACACAATGAAGGGATACCTTTTCTTTCAGATTCTCTTCACATTTTCCAGGCAAGAACGTGAAAGGTTTGGCAGCTGAAGCTTTCTCCTGGAATGTAACTTTATTTGTCCTATGTTTGGACTTATTGCATCCTTCTCAAAGCTCTTGTATTCATGACTTGAGACACGTCCTGTGCCTTCAGGCTCCCAATACACAAGATATTCTTCTAGCGTGTATGTATGCATGCCCCGTCGCTGGCAAGGGCTGGGAGGTAAAACAGCTCACAAATCCTTTGGCCCATTGGTCGCTGCATAGGTTGTATTTCAAAGCCTTTCATTCCCATCTACGTCTTCCCTTTGTCGTTTGTTTTGAAATGGACCCTCTCAAGCTGTCAGACTGGAAGGCTGCCCCAAAGGCTGTGACATACACGTCATTGGTGTCTTCACAGCTGGCCCACATAGCTGTGGCGAAGTGTCCGTGGTGACTTTGGCTTTCCTGAAGCCGGGCCTTGGGCAAGCAGGCACATGTCAGTACACTCAACTCGCTCAGATCACTGGGCTGGTCTCTTTGGAGAGAAACTGCACGCAGGAGTTACTGTGGTGGTGGTCATCTGCAACCACAAATGTTCTCAAAGAAAAGCTGACAAACGGGGAGAGAATGCAGAGGGCAGCAGTAAAAATAATAAAAGCTCTCGTAATTAAAACCAGTAGATCTGTGGTAGAGAGAGAGGGCTGTGAATATGCCCCTATTGATAAGAATTCAGAAGCGAGACATGCATGTTTGGAAATGTATCTGTAAAAAGTTATAAACAACTGAAAGACAGAGGAAGTTTGCTTCAGTACAATGCTGATTTTACAACCCCTTGCTTGGCTGTAAGAGAAGAACACACATGGCCTGTCTTCACGCATGAAGTGAGCAAGCTAATCCCTGTGGGGTCTTAAAATGTCATGGGCAAAGGGGTGCCTGGAGAGAGAGGGATGAAGTTCCTGAACAGTCTTGGGGAGCAAGTTGACTTACTGAAGAGGTAGATGGCGACCGGTTTGCTAAGCACAGAGCTGAGTGTTGAAAGTTAGGGGGTGCATGTTGGAAGTTAGGTGAATCGCACTGGTACGCGCTCAGCTCCTCATGCCTCACTGCGTGAGCTCAGACCTTCACCAGTGTGGGGAAACAATAGTGACAGAGCAGCTTGGCCAGCCAGCATTGAAGGTTGCTCTCCATGGGGGCTTTGAATTCTTCCAAAGGATCCAGCTTCCAAAGGGGTAGGCGAGATTTGCTTTTGGAATCACACACATCCTCAAGAGTGCGGCTCAATTGCTACTGATGCTTCTACACACCCGGCTTTCTTCTCTTTTGCCCGGTGTAGACATTGTGGATTTAGCTGCGCTTCTAAAGCAGTGTTTGCTTCCAACGCTGGATTCGTTGTCTTGCACTGAGCAACCTGGAGGTCAGCTGAACCTGTCTGAACTGCCCGCTTCCCTTTCAAAGGCATCGTTGACGTAGGAAGGGTTTGTTATTCATATGCTTTTAATGCACATCTCCAGTGTTAAAAAACAAAGCTAAGTAGCTTACAGAATTCTGAAAAGGCTGTCCCGCAGGAGCTTGCATTTGTGAACTGCCTGCCTTTATCTTCACATTTTGGTAGGATTCAGTGGAAGCTGCACCCTGGCTGGAGCAGGAGAAAGGTGGTTTGTACACGTGCCTTTGTGCATGCATGTTTCCATGATTGCGTAACTTGCAAAACCCCTAAACCCAACATTGGGCATGGGGACAGTCTGCTGAGTAAGGCGGTGATGTCACCACCATCAGAGATTCTCATCTCTAAGTTTTGCTCTGGGTTTGGCACGGGTAAGCAGGCTGCTCTGCAAAGGGTGTGGAATAAAGAGCCACAGAGGGGTTTCATTCTAGCTCTAACGCCTCTGTGGAAGGCTTTCTGGAAAGTAGATGAAACAGCAAAGCACCCCGTGTGCTTACGGTGTCGCTGAAAATAGTGGACGGCATTTGGTTCCACTGCAAAGCTCTGTGGAAAGCTGTGTGCGCTGGGATTGCAGGTTACAGATGACGGCAACTGGTCATCCCGATGAGTCTTGAAACACCCCTTTGTTGGAAAAAAACTCCTCATACCCATAGTCTGTATGACTTCTCCTGGCTAGCTGTCTGTCCCGTCAGAAGACGGAGCTGTCTGTCCATGACCATTTTCCAGCAAAGGAAGGAGAAAGTCTGGGCTGTCTGACTCGCATCAGTCTTCTCAGATGACAAATCAAGTGCAGAGCAATTCCAGTGCAGCTGGTGGAACTGAGACTAATGCGGTGTGCAGGAAAAGGGATTCAGCATCTAGGTAGCTGTTCTGAATACTTACCCATAGAAGTAAAATCAGTTACTCAAGTGGAATTATTATTGTTGTTGTTGTTGTTGTTATTCAAGTGGAATTATTAATAAGTTTTAAAAGAAGAGTCAGATGTGCTGTGACTTCTTTGGGGAATGCCTCCACTGGGTTTGAAAAGGTATCTGCTGTGGAAAGGAGAAAGGAAATCCCCTTACCTCTCGCGGGCCCTGCTTGGCACAGCCATACAGGGTATATGGCATCACTGATATAAAAAGACTCGTGGCAAGGAGTTAACTTCTTCAAGGGGGGCAGAGAGAGCAAGAGCAAGAACAAGTAGGTTCTTGAAGGATGTCATCCTTTTGATGGCAGAAGTCTAAGCAGCCTTAACAGTGGGGCCTTGGCAGTTGAAATACCGGCCAAGCTGTGTCCTGGCAAGTGAGCCTCAGTTGATACGGGGGGACAGAGACAAGTTTAGGTCAGCCTCATAGAGGCTTCAGTTACTGGTGTCACTATTTCTTCTGGGGAAAGCTGACCTTTGTATGATGACGCCACCCTGCCCAAACCGTTCAAACGTATGGAATAGGCAAAACGTTGCAAAATGCGTAGCCAAACACCACGTATTCGCAGCTTCCCTGCTGAAACTGCAGCTGGTCCTTATGTGGAAGAGTGATACGCGCCGTTATGCCACACTGAACCTGCCGTGACAAGAGGAAACGCTTCTCAGGCTGCCAGCAGCATATGAATGGCCTGGTCTGAGGAATGGAATAAAGTACACCAGAAACTGGGAACACCTCTGCTGATAGCCAAAACCAGAGTCTCCTCCAAAACATCTCCCCCCTTCATGTACGGCTTCTCTTTTCATCATGGGTGTGATTCAAAACTGCGCTGTAACGGATGGAAAAGTGGTTACTGGTGTCAGTGTATCTCGCCTGCTAACATATGAGCTGTGCAAGCTGCTGCCCAGCTAGTTTCTCTGGAACTGCCCGAAATGCGTAGCTTTAGGAAATTATAACATCACCTTTCTCATGGAATCTGGGGCCTCGTACGATTCTTCCTCTTTACTCCCAAGCTGGTGCATCAACCTTTTCACAGTTTCTTTGCTCAGCTCTCCCGATCTATCGTTAGACGTCCGAGGTACAGCCAACAGCTGTTTGTTAGGCAGAAAGATCTTGTTCCTACAGTGAGAATCACCCTTGAGAGAGATCCCCCAAGCCTATTGCAGACCTGTAGGCACATCAACAGTTTGAGGGCACAGAGGTAGTGGGTGTGAGCAGTGCCGGGCACTCCAGCTTTGGAGATTTAGTGGTATTGGCTGTGACACTTGAATGGCAGTCAGGAATACAGGAACTTGGCAATGTAATTTTCAAAAGGCACTGGGGAATATCAGCAACTGGATCGCTGTCAATTGCTTTTGGACACTCTCTGGAACCTATAAAGAGATGGAATTTTGGCTTTGATCTCCAAGAATTAAATGTGTTTAGAAAAGCTGCCTTACTTAGAGACTGAAAGCCTATAAAAGAAAAGAAAAGGCTGGTTAATCAATGAAATCACAGTGGTGCCAACTTGGAGGATTAATGCAATGCTCTCCTGTTTTGGTAGATGGAAGTAGACAGAGAGCTATTGGTTCTTCTTTTAGCCTAGGGATAGAGGTTTGACTTGCTCTGTCGTGTTGGAATGTGCCGTGCATCCTTAGGGACAAAGTAGAAGTGAACAGAGGAAAGGGAACTGCACTGAATAAATAATACGGTATGGCATGTTGTACCGTGTACATAATCAAAGGCTTATACGTAATGTGCGGACTCGGGCTACTAACAAGTGATGTTGCAGCAGTATGCTTGCTCGAGTCACATTGCCGGCATGTTTATCTCTCATGTGTTTCAACGATTCTGTAATCGCAATGCTAATAGACCACTCCTGTGGCTTGCTTTATTATATGGAACCTGAACAGTGTTTTCTAAGTCATTTTGGCATCTCTTCCAGCTGGATGAGAGAAGGTATTCCAGTTGGATGAGAGAATTGATGGAGGGCTGAAAACCAAAACATATCCGAGGAAGTGCCAGCCAGAGAACACAATGGGGTAATGTTAAAGCCAATGCACTGTAGCTACAGGGTTAACGCTATTACTAGGGGAAATGAATCCTCAGTGTTGTTCACTTTGAGTGCCTGTCTCCTCTGTGCAACAAAGTGCTTGGATCAAAGTGGTAAAGTGCAGGCATAAAATAGAAGGAGCTTGAAATAGAATATCCCAAACTGACCCATTCATGTCTGTGAAGAAGAATGAGGGCACATAGCGAGAGAGAGCTGGTGGAACTATTTGCATACTTGTATGAAGGGCTTTATTTAGCATTGCCAGGAGAGACGTGGTTGATGCTAACCTTAAGAGCTGGCAAGGGCTGTAGCACTTTGGCTCTAGTTCAGCAAAGCATAACCTTAGGCACTGAAGAGGATTGACTTGCATCCTTAAAGTCGAGCACATGTTTAAATGTCCTGTTGGCCTGCAGCCCGTTTGTTCAGCACCTTGCAGAACCAACTTTAAAGGGGTGGCGCGGGCAGAGAAGTATTATCTCATGTTATCGCAACCAGTGCCTGGAGATCAATGTGGTGCGCTGGCCTTAAGCCCTCTCCCCTGCTTCTTCCTTTCAAGGACTAAGCTGGGAACTTTCCAAACTGATTTGGGAAGAGTCCTTGTAGGACTGAGCCCTGTATCCTGTCGGCTGATGGCAAAGCTCTTGTTGGCTTCACTGGGGCAGGGTTTGGTGGCTGGTCTTCAGAGCCTGTCCAGAAACGAACATCTATCGTGTGAAAAGGGAAAGACTTTGGTGGCTGCAACTCTCCCTCGGCAGCTCAGCGAACGTATCTTCATTCTAGGGGTGGATCATCAACTGCTCTGTGGGCTCTGGGGTGGTGTGCTCTTGCACCGCCCTCTCTTGCAGGCTGCAGTGAGCTTGGCCATGGGGCACAGCGCACGAGCCTGCAGCCAGGTGCTGCAGCGAGGCACAGCCATGGGCCACCCTCCTCACCTGTCCCTGCCTTCCCCGTGCAGTGCCATGCCGCCCACCCGTGCCGCAGGCAGGTGTGACAGGGCTTGGGCTTGGGTTTGCCGTGGCACATCTTTTACTAGTAAAGTAAAAAATGTTAAAACCTCTCCCAACCACAGGCAGTTACGTGCTGGGTCCTGTGACCTCGCAAATCTGAAGCCAAAAATTCACCATTCTTCTGATGGCTAAACAAGCGTGAGCTGCCGTGGGATTTTTGTTCTTGTTCTTTTACTGTAGCGAGAGTTTGCTTTCTTTGGTGTAACACGACTGCTGTCCTCTCTGCGGGATGTTATGCCTGGCAAGAGCATGAATGATGGAACTGAGGCTTGGAGCACCTTCTATCTTCACAGTGGGGAGGCTGAATTCCTGCTAAAAGGAAAGCATTTATTCGTTTATACGTTTTTGTCAGCTATAGCTGACCACAACTTGCTTTCCTAGACACACAGACATGGAAATACTCTGTGTTCTGAATGCGCTTTCACATCACGTGTATGTGACCCTGCACAGGGGCTAATAACCCAGCTCCTGCTTGCAGAAGGTCTCTTTGGAAGACCGGTTGCTGGTGTATGTTTTAATGTAATTTTCCTGTTTGACAAGGGTGTTAGAAAACTGATGTGTTCTAGTACTGAAAAACCCGAGCTTTGCTTTTGATGATCCATTGAGCAGGTTATGTCTTTGAGAGAGGAGATTGGTTTCAGTGAGTTTCTCCTTTGACCTCAGACAGCACCTTTGCTTCTCACTCTCTGCGTGTTTAAATTGCAGGTTATTTGTTGGGAGTGCTCAGTTTCTGCTGTATCAAATCAGAATGAAGTAGAACATTTGATGTTTGTAAAATGCTGTTGAGAGTGGCTTCTCTCCTTGATGGGACATATGGAGTCTTTCCTGGTGGGCACTTATGCAGCCACCAAAGCTGTAAAATCTGAAAATACACAATGACTAGTTCTCCCACTATGCAGAATGGAGACTTGCAAAGTATCGCAGCCAGAGAAGTAGGCTTGAGTGGAGTTTTGGGACAAACACTATTTTACTTTCTGAACCAAAAAGCAGAACATAAAAATCTTACCATGGATCAAGAAATAGGGGTATTTTCTTCACCTTCTTCTTTTTTTATTTACATTTATTCCAAATTCCAGTTAATTTAGCAATGAAACGTTGTTTTAAAATGGAACCACACTATGTGGCTTCTAAAAAAAGTAGAATATTTTTCCACTGTTCCCTCCAGTCAAAACAAGGTAATGAAATTGCCATGGACTTGGATATCTATTTGATTGACTCAAATCAGCATTTTTGATTGTGTTTGTTCTGCTCTCTGTTTTTAAGATTTAATTATTGACCATCCCTTTAAAGATAATCTAGTGAAGCTAATAAAGTCCCAGTCATGCTTTTTAAGATCTACACCAATAATATGGTTTTCATAAGTCTTTTTCTGTGCTGGAATAAGTCCTACGTCTGCTACAATGTTTACACAGTGTATTAAATGCAAAACCCAAACCCTGTCAATCAGGCACATGAGGAGGGGTTGCATCCTTGGAGTTCTTGTCATTTCCTCTGTCTCCTCAAGCATCAGGCATGGCCATTCTCCCTTAGCCTCTCTCAAAACAACCTAAACAGATTTAAACCAGATTTCAGTGCAGTCAGCATGGTCAAAAACTGGAGAGTGGTTATGGCAGAATGCTCTTAACCTCTCTTTGTTTTCAGACTGCAGGACGTTTTCCCAAAACTGTGGGAGAAAGTGTATGATAAAAAGGGAGAACCTATTGTTAGTCTTTGGCTAGAAAGGCAGTATTCAATAACACAACAGAAGAGGTAACCCTTGAAACAAATGATCAGCTAGTGGCTGAAGCAGGCTTGAGCATAAAAATATTCAAACTCAGTTGTTTGAAAAAGTAAGAGCTGAGCCGATCAGAATTTGGATGAACTAACGGATCTGTGCAGGCATTGGGAGTACCTTGCCATTTACTGAAGGAATTTATTGCACTCAACACTGCTTTAGAGATGCCAGAGACAGAGGTTTCACAAAGTGAAAATCCAGCAGAAGAGTAGTAGAGAACAGGAAAGCAGAGACTGTGGAGGCTTCAAACTCCATGTTGGTGAGTGGAATTGTTCCTCAGTCTCTGTGAGCTTCCACTTAGGTCACACTCCCAACGCAGGTGCTCTGTTTCAAGAAAGAGGGACTCTGAATGCATCTCCCTGAACAGACTGTAACCAGAGCTTTTCTGCATGGGTGGGAAAACCTTAACGAATACTCATCTGTGCATTCTTACTTCAGTTTCCATATATCCATATATGCAAAAATTCAGTTTTTGTTAAGTTTGCAAGAGGCTGAAAAATTACGTGCCATGGAAAATACAAAAACCAGTAAAACCTGCTAGACACATTCTCACTAAACTATGCAAAGAAGACCCATTGTAAAAAGGCCTGAGAAGCTCTCCTAGTTAATGTCATGTAATTGGTTATGCACAGTAGGTTTCCTCTGTTTATTTCTCGTAACTCTTTGGAGGTTGCTTATTAGCCATGCCTAGAGAACTATGGCAGACACGCAAATTCTGTGAGCCAGAAGATAATCTAAAACAACGGAGTTACAAAACCAAAATCAAATTACAAGCCTATTACAAAAAACATTCTAACACTTTACAATTGCATACGGATGTGACAGTCCACCAAGAGGTAAGTAGAAAGAAGATTAATTCAGTTTCTCACAGTCTGAGGCACTTTTGTACCATTGCTAGCAAACTATTCTGATGTTAAAATGAAAGTACCGAACCCAAAATGCAAGTTGGTATCAATGTCACCGTAATACTGTCTCTGGAAGTTGAAAGGAACTTTTACAGAACTGTCAAAATATTTTCACCACGCTTCTTTTCCATTAAAATTCTATTATGTTTTGCTAGGAGCACTGTTTGGCCAGGTAAAGGAGACAAAGCACAGCTTGCTGGTCGGTACCAGGCTCCGGCACTTCCCTGGTAAGTGTTGCCAGTCCCTGTCCCGTGCGCCCTTGAGCTCTGCTCTGCACCAGACCCCACGGTGATGGGAGGCTGCACATCCTACCTTCCATGCTAGTCCCAGCAGCCAGTAAATGCTGACAGAGGAGAGCACTCTTCTTGTTTTGCAAAAAGGCCGTGCAGTTATTTCCCCTTCAAAAGGAAAGAAAATACTTCCCAAAGCATAGACGTTGCCATGAAAAACAGTATCTTCCCCCTGACAGAGGTATTCTGGACTTGTCTTCAGCATGGAAAAGCTTTCAGTGTTACCTATGCGTTAAGGTGAAAAGGGTGCTCATTACTCTTCCCCTTTCTCCCCAGTGAAGCCCAGGCTTGTCAACAAATCATCTCTAAATTAGCCCTGCTAATTGCATGCCAGTCAATCTGAGCAGAAGCTGGGTGGTGCAAAGAGTGGCTGCCCTTCTAGAAAAGGCTCGCCTCCAGTTTGCTGTCAGTACAGCCACTAACAACAGAATTTTAAATCCCCTGCCCTCCCCACTCCCCCAGTCTTTGAAATTCTAAGAATGTCATGGTGTCCTAATATTCCGTTTCCTTTCCCCTTGAGCTCTGGAGATCTGCCTCCTTATCTAGGAAGCTGATCCAAAACTCACTGAGGGCAAGAGAAGCCTCCAAGGCAGGTTCAAGAAGCAGAAGCAGTTACAGTGCATGTAGGCGTTTTATTGTCTCTTTTCAGTGTGTTTTCCAGAGTGAGATAATGTCTGCTTCTCTTGTTGCAAACATGTTACTGTCTCCTATCTCTGTGCATACCTGCTAAGACCTTGTACTTTCCAGCGATATTTTAAGCCAGAGGGTTTTAAAAGTACAGGTCATGACACATTGCCTGAGGGTCATCAACCCATTCCCTTTCCCTGTCTCTGCTCTGCTGCTGGAACAGACTTGCTTAGTCACTTGCCAGTAGTCCTCCTCCTCCGATGGCAGCAGCACTCCATAAATCACTGCACCCATTCCTATTCCTGCCTGTTTCCTTTGAAGCACCGTGGGAATCAGCCCAGAGGACTGTGGGACACATCTGAGAAGGTCAGGTAGAAAACAAGCGACTGTGGAGTCACAGCAGGGAGTGAGGCTGAGGACACCTCATCACAGCGGTTAGCAAGACAGACGATAGCAAGGAGCTCGTGACCCGGTTAAGTTTTTAAGCATCCAAGGGTTACTGAAGGACCCAGACGGAGGGAGTCGTGTCAAAGCTCACTGGGAACAAGATTCACCAAAGCATTTTCTGTGTGGGTCTGCCCCTTAGTGCCGCGAGGGCACAAGCCTCACTGCAAGTCCATAAGAACTGTGATCCCTGGGTATTTTTCAGCTGAAGGGCAGAGGAGGACAAAAAGAGGTTTCTGGAAAACTCTGTCTTCCCCTTTGATCCTCAGATGGTCAAGTGACCGAATAAAGAAGTCCCTTGGATCTGCCTTAATGGTGCAGGTAACAAGAAACTCCCTGTACGGCGTGACTGCATGTGTCCAACGCCTCCAGCCTGTTTGGCTGGTGACTCCCTGTATACGGGTAACGCCCTGAGATGAATTACGGTCTCGGGCCCTAAAAAAAAGCTCTTGCATTGTTCCACGCAGGTATGTGGCATGTAGATGCCAAGCAGCAATAACTTGGATGTCATGGCAGGGGGAAAGAAACTCATTTCCACCAAAATGAAATAACATGGATGGAGAAAACAAAGCATGTTACACTTGAAATTAATACACATCTCTGTGCCCGACATTTAAAATATCTGCAGAGCTGCTTTCATGGGGAGTGTTTTCCTTAGGGCTCTAGGTACTGTAATGCAACCTGCTTAACCTTTTGGCACAGACTGATAGCAGGGAACGAGCTAGTCACAGATGATCCTTTGTAGGGTGGTGTGGAAGATGATACGTCTTAGGTCAGAAGGAAATGAGTGCAGTCTTCTGGCTGTGTCACTCGATAGCTCTACAGACTTCTTTCTGAGGACGGATTATGCCTGAGATGTCTATATGGCAATCTATACGGCAACACCACAAAAGCCAAAGCCTTTCAACAGAGCAAGGTTCACAGAGAGAGGCGATAGCTTTTCTTTTACCAACCAGTAAAGCCCCTTCCCTTGTCCTTATTTATATCCTAGGACCATCTTGCCTCCGGCATTGTTACTACAACATCAAAGTCTTTCACTATTTCAAAATATAGGAGCCCTTTCTGTACTTTAAGCCAAGTAGCACACTGGCAAAATCGTGTCCCAGGGGATTCCGTCTGCTGCACCTGAGGCAAGATTCCCACACGGACGTCAGGTAAGCTGACAAAAGCAAGTGCGTTTCAAATGCAACGTACTTTCTTTGTCTGAAATGAACATAAACGTTATTTCTTGGCCTATTCTGGGCATCGTCATAAGCAGCTGTGTATAGAAATTCTCCGGCCGGCATCGTTTTTCCATACTGGGTAGGGAAACGCCTCGCTGAAATGGCCACTGCCAGTCCTTGATTTAGAGCCGGTGCTTTGAAAGGAGATACTGTAGATCCTTGCTGGCTATTTCCTGCTCCTTACTGTTTGGCTGATTTCAACTGGCAGGCTGAGAATGGACTTGGGAAAACATCCCAACCTGTGGTGAAATTCACTCTGGTCAAGCTTTCCTTTCACTTTGGATTTAGGCTGCCATGGGACCACTGCCTTCTGCAAACTTTATTCTGGCCAGCCACCCTGGAGATTAATCTACCGCAAACTCCCAGTGTCTCGTGTTTCCTCCACGTGGAAAGGACGCTGAACCGGGCTGTCCAGTTGTCTCTCCACAGGAACATGCTTGATGGTGACAACCTCCTCCATGGGCAGAGCTGAGCTCTTCAGGATCACATTTGTCATAGGAGAAAAATGAAAGCATCTAGCAACTGAATAAGGAGTTAGTGTTGAAAGCTCTCATACAAAAGACCTGCCGGAGAGTGAAGCTCAACACACCGTGGGCTTTAGCACAGCTGCATGTTTACACAGTGTACAGCAATGCCCCAGGCACTATTGTGGCAAAGCACAAAGATTCTGCTAGTTGATTATTTAAAAAAAAAAAAAAAAAAAAAAAAAGAAAGAGGATTTTTTCTTATTTTGACTTGCATCAGTGAAATCCAAAGGCACCTAGTCAGTGTGACTGCAGCCCCAAGCTCACATCACAGAGAGAGGTTAGTCCTTCTGTTTTCTGAGTTTCAGGCTAATGCAGCAGTGTACTTTAGAGAAGCATCCGACCCACAGCTCCTTTGAAATAATTTACAAAAGACTGTTGCATTTGCAGTGGCAAGGTTAAGCCACTGGCACATGCAGTCACTGCTTTATCACTAACTAGGTCCTTTTTTTAGCACAGTCCAGCCCACAGCCCCAGGAGAGCGTATAATAACTTGTGGCACCGTTTGAAACAGAAAGTCTTCGTAAATGCCAACCACAGGAACCTTAAGGCCTGCAGCAACTACGCTGGGGAAAAAAGCACCTTATGATTTCAGAGACATCTCGCCATATTCCCACCAGAAAGGACTGACCTGAGCAGAAACCCTGCTGCCCTGTTGTGGATTTTCCTGAAAATGCCTCTACTGACAAGTAGGCTGATCTAGTGACACTAAAGTAATCGAGGAAAGTTCTGTGAACCCACATCCTACTTTCTGAAGGTTTGAATCCTGGGCACGACTCCTCTTCTGTGGTAGAATTTTTAGAAGCACCCAGGATTTCAATCCTAAGGCGGTCCTGTAAATGTTGCTCTAAGGTGATCCCCTGCTACTGCTACCTTACTGGCTCTTTGTCAAAGTGGTTTTGTAACTAAATCACAGGATGGATCCACCAGTCCTGGTTGTGACATCTCCTTAACAGGGTGTCTTGAAAATTAATTCCTGTGAAGAAACACGGAGTAAACACACGGCTGCAAGTTTTAATGTCATCAGCAGGGCAAAGCTGGAGCTGGGGCTGTGCTGAGAAGGCAGGTAACGTAACAATTGCATCGACTGCCAAGTCGAGGCAAGCTACCGATCGCTGGCAGCAGCTCAGCAAGCCGGGAGTTATCTTCACCTCTTTTGGCTTGTCAGGAGGATTACGCTTTATTTCTAGAGCTGGGAAAGGTGTAAAGGAGGTGTCTCCCTCCAGTACATCATGATGAACTGGGGCAGATGATCTCACTGCAGAAGAGCATCTAAAAACAAAGAAAGGGAATTACTTGCTTTTTACTTGGTGATACGCTATCTGATTGCAAATATCGCAGCCCTCCAACTCCTGTAAATATTAGACGGTTGTTATGTTGTTCTGAATTAGCTTGGAACCAGCTTGACAATTTTTTCAGACTTCCTTGTATACACAAAATGCTCTAGTGGTCTGGAGATATTTACTGTACTCCCTAGACTTTACTAGGTGAGCCAAAGCAGGAGCAGGGCTGAGAGAGAGGCAGCTGTTGCACTGACAGTCATCACAGCTGGCCTTCGGTTAAACCATTCTTCAGGTATGGCTGAGGGTGTCCTCGGCACAAGGAGTTAGTGCATACGAGGTGGACTCCTCCAGAGCTGGACATGGAGAGAAGGAAGATAAGTTCCAGCGTGGACGCCCTTCCCGCTGGTTCCCAAAACAAGCAGTGTTCTCAGCAGTTTTTCACTGATGCCTACCTGTCCCCTCCTGGGGCCAGCCAGGGGTCCAGGCAGAGCGGGCATTTGTCCTGCATTATGTGCTTGTCAGCACCTTAGGCACTCTAATTCCTTTCAAAATCTGACCCACCGCCATCAATACTCTGTGTGCTTAGGAACACTTACAAACGGTGGATGACTTTTACAAGGCAGTCTACTTTCTAAAGAAGAGAAGAGCCATAATTACATCAGAAATGGAGTTTCTAGTTGAAGCCACTTAGTCACTCCATTGCCCGTGCAAATTGCAGACGGTATTTTGAAAGCAACAGAAATACTTACTACCTTCTGCAACCTACGAATGGGAATGTGGAATGGGACTAGCGTATACGTTTCCTGCACAGGCAGCCTGTTCACCAGGAGGCTGCGAGAAGGCTGCTGGGGGATCAGAGCGGCATGTCCTTGGCTCCAGCAGCCCCAGCTTGCTCTGGGTGGTGCCAATGTGCATTGTGGCAGCCTCTCCTGGTCCTGGGCATGGAGATGCTCATCCTAAACCATACGGCCATACTGACCATCCTCCCTCACGCAAGACGGAGTGTTACATACAATTGTTGAAGAGAAGAAAACCTAGGAGGGTGAAGGAGGCAAAAAAGGAAATGCCTCAGGATGCTAATGCCCTGCTTCACCCTCAGCAGTCAGATTTTGCCGCAATCTCTACACCATGAAGTGAGTCCCAGGCTGTTCTTCTCCCCTCGCAACCATCTGAGCCCTGGTGAGATGATAAGAGTGAAGCCCTGTTTCTGGGAAAGGAATGGGGGATATCCCTTGACTCAGTGCGCGTGACTTTTTGTGCACACTAGTGCGTGCCCGTGGAATCAACTGCCCCCATTTCTGCTGTACCCTGACATGGTGTGAATCGCTCTGGATTTCACATGCCAAAGCAGCAAGATCAGGCAGAGTCTTCTCCAAAGACCCACCGCATCAACTTTTCTAAGTTCCCCATCACTATATATTTACGTAAACTCTTGAAAAATGTAAATCAATCTCTTCTCAGCAACTCATAGCCACTCAGATTTTGACAGAAAGGGGAAATTGCAGTTAGAAAAACTAAATCCTGTCTTTGTTTCCTGAACTTTCAACTACAGATTAATTTGACAGATGTCTGAGCCTCATTAATATTGCTATTGTCTGTCTCTGAATAATAAGCCTGATGATCACTATGCTCTTTTGAGACATGCATACTTTAATAGTATGCTCATTACTATAAAAAAAATATGTAAACCGCATTAACTGGGCTTTCTTTTTTTTTTTTCACGCGGTCATGAAAAATGCATTTGAAAGGGAGATCTGTAATGTTTCCAAATTTCATGAGAAAAACTGTAGAAAGAACTAGAAAATACTTAAAATCTGTTGCTAAGGAATTGACGTGGCTGGGAATGCTTTCACCTTATTGCACAGGCTCTCTGCGTGGCAAAGCTGGTTCAGCTTCCCAGGGACCCCCAGGCCCTGGGTCTGCCCCAGGGTGGCTGCACCAGCAGGAGTTCCCGGAGGAACGGGGCTGCAGCCAGTGCACTCCCATATGCTGGCGGTACCTGGCTCCTACAATGGCTTTGCAAAACCGCAAGCTTTTAGGCCCAATCTCAAGAATCCCAAAGACTTCTCTGAAGTGCTCTGCAAGGCTTGTTGGCCTGTGCCACTTTCTTCACGGAAGACCCTTCATTTTGTCCCTCCGGTTGAAGTGCACCTCATTCAGATACAGAGGCCCAGCCTTCATGGAGTGGGTTTTCAGAACCCGTTGGGGAAATCGTCCCTTGGCACCACGTGTTTGCACACCCCGTGCAGCGGTGTTTCGGCTTGAGGGGCTGGGCCGTGTTTGTGTCTTGAATCCAATGGATCCAGAGCTTGAGGAGGAGGCAAGAGCGGTGACCACCTGAGGGTCTTCCAGCAGGCCTTTGAGGATGAAAAATGCACTGTAGCGTTTCATCCATATTCACTGTGCCGATCTAACCTGCAAGCATATTCCAGCAGCAGCTCTCCATACACCGTACTTGCATCCCAGACTGGGATGGCTTCCCCCCGTTTCCAGTCTAGCCCTTTGTTCAGAATGGCACCTAGCACCCTGATGTGGGAATGCAGACCCACATCATCAGCCCTTCCACACCTTCCTGCACACACTCTTCTACTTTCCACCCACCCCATGCAGACACAACCTCAAGCATGTCTGGACTCAGCAGGCTGCAGTCTCCTTCGTGCTGCTGAAACCGGACAATTTCTGATTTCCAATCTCACAAGCGGGGGAACTCAAAAAACAATTTTAAAACCGCATGGAGGTCTATCTTTCAGATTAGCTCAGGATTTGCTGAGGTCAAGGAGGCATGTCTGGAGGAGAAATAAGAGGATGGGTGCAGCCCAATAGGTCTGAGATCTTCTTGGAGACTCCATTTTGGTTTGGGAATAAAGCCAGTCCGGTTAGTCTGCCTGAAGTCCCCAAAAAACCTCCGGAGGACCAATAAAAGGTGACTGATGTAAGGCTTTCAGGGGCTGCTGTGTGTAAAGATCCCAAGGTAGAGCCCCTGCTTTCCCGGTGCTCCCTTCCCCTCCACTTTTGCTTAAGGTGAAAAGAATCATTCAGGGAACTGAGTGAGCAAATCAGGAAAAAAATAAATCATCTCTCAGGCCCCGCTGAATGTGTTTGTCTAATTTTTCCTTCCAATCAAACCTCTCGGGAATTTGCTAGGCTAAGACTGCTGCTCCTACCACCCAGGCTACTGCCTGATGTTCCCTTCTCTAGATTTGCCAGAATTCTCACTCTGATGAAGTTTTCCCCATTTTTGTCCTGAAGAGGATTCTATTAATACCTCCCCTCCTTTTTTTGGCGGTCTGTTCCAAAACGCTAAATCCTTATTTCCTCAGCAGGGGTATAATATCTTCTCTTATTAAAAATACTGAAACGCAAGCTTACCCAGAGGTGTGTTTTATTTGACGTGAAGAGATTCAGTAAAAAGGCTTCCCTGGGACAGCTAGTGTTTCAGCCGTCCTGCAAGGATTTGGCAAATGTTTCAAATGTTCTGCCGGACTCTCGGTTTGAGGTTTTATGAACCCCTTTCAAAAATGGCAATTTCCACTATTTCCATGTGCAGATGGATGGAAAGTTCCAGGTCTTTTGTCTGGGGCTATGGCACAGGCAGAGAGAAAGACTGAGTCTCTTTTGATGAATCATTGGGGAACGGAGTGAATAAGGATGATAAAACCCCCGTGTTTCTAAAACGGGCTACAGCAGCACTTTACAAACAGACAGCGACCACCAAAGCGTTCCCACCATCAGCCTGTAATGCCATAGAGTCTTGCCATGAAGGGGCCGGAGAGAGCTGGATCGCTGTCTGTACATCTTTGTTTGCAAATCCCAGTGAAGAACCCCCTTGTCGCTCTCCACCTCTGGCTGATTTTTTGTTCCTCCGTCTCTTCCTGCCAGGCCCCTGGCTGATAGACGGCCTGCGGGTTGTTTGATCAAAGTGATGGCTAATGGAGCGCATGGCTGATCACCAGACAGAGCCTTCCAACTCAACCTCAAAACGCCCAGATGTTGTAGCCCCCAGCTGTTGCTCCATGTGCCCACCCGGAGAAATCACCTCTCGGTGGTACCAGCAAAGCTTTGCTGGGTTACAACACTTGAGAATCCAATCTTGCAGTAACACAACAGTTTTGGTCAAAGTAGAAAGCATCTCTCCAGGATTACCTGTGATTTGTACAAAGCCATCACGGTTTTGTCAAGCAGAAAACCCATCTGGATGTGTGTTTAAGCTCTTACCTAAAGGCACAAAGCCCCCTGACCCTAAAGCACGGCACCTGACCCTCGACTCAAACCCTGGTCGTTGATCCTCACTCCTGAGCCCGGATCCCAGCACCCAGTTCCTGACACCTCTGGCGCTGATCCGTGATCCCCTAGGTCTGTGGCCCTTGGCCCATGACCCCGACACCAGCCTTTGACCACTGGCCCATAAACCTTGACTTGTGACTTTTAACCCCTGACCTGTGAACTTTCATTCCTGGTCCTCAGCTGTGACACCTGACCCAAATTTGGTCCCCTGAGCTTTGACCTCAGTCCATGGCCTCTGCCCCTGACACCTGGCACCTGGCCGTAACCCTGACCCTGACCCCTGCGCCCTGACCCTGACCCCTCCCAGCCCCCGCAGGAGAACAAGCCCTCGCCGTGGATCAGGAAGGCAGCGGCGGTACCTCAGGGGAGAGCCCAGGGCAGCTTTTCACACCAGTGCACCGGCCGCCCCGCCTGCACGCCGCTTCCCCAGCTGCTTTACTACTGAACGCACCGACACACCTTTAAGACGCCAGTCTTTCAGAAAGCACTGTGGTTACAGCTCGGTTCAACTTCATATCGCAGATCACCCAGGACGCTGCTTTTAGGTCATCTTCTCTGGGACACGGACTGAGGTATGACTCAAGGACCAACACACCCCCAGCTCTTGACCGGTGGAGTCAAGGTCAGCCATGGCAGCCCACATTCCATCCAGCAGCCGCACAGGCACCAACTGACTGCACTGACACTGAGTGCAACTTCATGCTGTAAACTTCAGGCCTTCTGAAAGAACGGGGATTGTTTCTCAACTACATGATGCACATGTTAAAAAGCCATACTGCAGCAAATTTTTCCTGTGGTGCAAATAATAAAGGTGTTGTTGCATGGGTGAAAAGCACCACGTGAGGGGCAGAGGGCACGTGGGGGTAGAAAGGTGGCAAACAAACCTCAGGAAGCATCAAGCAGTTGGAAGGTTTGTGGCTGAGTTCGCGGCCTGTGAGGGGAAACGGGAAAAATCTGGGCAGGCTGTGGCCATCTGAGTTGTGAAAGGGGACCAGGGACCCACAGGGGACCTTAGTGCAGATGCCAGGGAAGGGGCGCAGGGCAGACCTTGTGGAATAAACCAGTTTAAGCTGCAATTGCCTCAGGGTATTTGCAGGCTCTGAAATGTCTTCCTTTGGTATTGGCCTTTATCAGCAAAAAACCCTCTGAGCAGTGACCCTGACTCCAATCCCTAACCCTGATCCATGACATTTGACCCAGACCCATGATTACTGACCCCAATCTTTGCTTCTAACTTGTGACCTTTGATCTTGACCTGTGACCCTTGTCCCAACACCTGACCCTCAAATCCCTACCTCAGCTTTTGATCCCAATCTTTGAACGCTCACCCTGACACCTGACCCCAGGCTCCAACCCCTGAATTCAGTCTGACTCCCGGCGCCTAACCGTGACATGTGAAATTAGACATTAGAAATGACCTCTGACTTTTGACCCAACACATGGCTATTGACCACAACCTGTGAGCTTTAACCCATATCTGTTACCTTTGAACTTTTGACCCCAATCCATGACCTCTGACCTCTGACTTTTGTCCCAACACATGGCTATTGACCACAACCTGTGAGCTTTAACTCATATCTGTTACCTTTGAACTTTTGACCCCAATCCATGACCTCTGACCTCTAACCTGAGCCATGACCCTGTCCTTTCATCTAACTTGTAACTTGTGACCTTTGATCCACAGTCACCACCTCTGACCTTTAACCCAAATCCCATCCTCCGACCCCAGTCTCTGACATTTGACCATCGACCTGGACCCACGACCTTTGACACAGATGTGGTGCTTAGGGACACAGTTTAGTGGTGGACTTAGCACTCCTGGCTGAAAAGCTGGACTTGATCTTAAAGGTATTTTTGAACCAAAATGATCCTATGGTTCTATGATTTGACCATTGAGTTTTGACCAATACATGATCTTTCACCATGACCTGTGACCTTTAACTCTGACCTGTGACCTCTGAACTTTTGACCCCAAACCATGATCTTTGACCCCTGACTCTCTGATTTTTTAGTCCAGTATGTAAACTTTTACCCCTGGCCCTGATTTGTGACTACCAAACCATGACTGTTAAAATTTGATGCCAAGTCATGTCCTTTGACCCTGATTTGTGACTTCTGACCTTTTACCCAATTGGTGACCTTTGAAACAATCATGTAACATTTAATTTTGACCATGAATAGTGACCGTTGACCTGACCCATATAGTGTAATCCCACCTCTGACTTTTGAGCCTGACCTGTGAACTTTTACCCTGATTTTGACATGACCTTTGATTTGATCCATTACCTTTGATGCTTACATGTCTCCATAAACACAATATGTGACTTTCATGTTTGACCCCTGACATTTGACACAACTGTTGCCCCTGCCCCTGTCCAAAAATGCTGTGATATCAAAGAACTTCACCTACTAATAACCTGCAATTTAAACACACAGAGAGTGAGAAGCAAAGGTGCTGTCTGAGGTCAAAGGAGAAACTCACTGAAACCAATCTCCTCTCTCAAAGACATATCCTGCTCAATGGATCATCAAAATCAAAGCTCGGGTTTTTCAGTACTAGAACACATCAGTTTTCTAACACCCTTGTCAAACAGGAAAACTACATTAAAACATACACAAGCAACTGGTCTTCCAAAGAGACCTTCTGCAAGCAGGAGCTGGGTTATTAGCCCCTGTGCAGGGTCACATACACGTGATGTGAAAGCGCATTCAGAACACAGAGTATTTCCATGTCTGTGTGTCTAGGAAAGCAAGTTGTGGTCAGCTATAGCTGACAAAAACGTATAAACGAATAAATGCTTTCCTTTTAGCAGGAATTCAGCCTCCCCACTGTGAAGATAGAAGGTGCTCCAAGCCTCAGTTCCATCATTCACGCTCTTGCCAGGCATAACATCCCGCAGAGAGGACAGCAGTTGTGCTACACCAAAGAAAGCAAACTCTCGCTACAGTAAAAGAACAAGAACAAAAATCCCACGGCAGCTCACGCTTGTTTAGCCATCAGAAGAATGGTGAATTTTTGGCTTCAGATTTGCGAGGTCACAGGACCCAGCACGTAACTGCCTGTGGTTGGGAGAGGTTTTAACATTTTTTACTTTACTAGTAAAAGATGTGCCACGGCAAACCCAAGCCCAAGCCCTGTCACACCTGCCTGCGGCACGGATGGGCGGCATGGCACTGCACGGGGAAGGCAGGGACAGGTGAGGAGGGTGGCCCATGGCTGTGCCTCGCTGCAGCACCTGGCTGCAGGCTCGTGCGCTGTGCCCCGTGGCCAAGCTCACTGCAGCCTGCAAGAGAGGGCGGTGCAAGAGCACACCACCCCAGAGCCCACAGAGCAGTTGATGATCCACCCCTAGAATGAAGATACGTTCGCTGAGCTGCCGAGGGAGAGTTGCAGCTACCAAAGTCTTTCCCTTTTCACACGATAGATGTTCGTTTCTGGACAGGCTCTGAAGACCAGCCACCAAACCCTGCCCCAGTGAAGCCAACAAGAGCTTTGCCATCAGCCGACAGGATACAGGGCTCAGTCCTACAAGGACTCTTCCCAAATCAGTTTGGAAAGTTCCCAGCTTAGTCCTTGAAAGGAAGAAGCAGGGGAGAGGGCTTAAGGCCAGCGCACCACATTGATCTCCAGGCACTGGTTGCGATAACATGAGATAATACTTCTCTGCCCGCGCCACCCCTTTAAAGTTGGTTCTGCAAGGTGCTGAACAAGCGGGCTGCAGGCCAACAGGACATTTAAACATGTGCTCGACTTTAAGGATGCAAGTCAATCCTCTTCAGTGCCTAAGGTTATGCTTTGCTGAACTAGAGCCAAAGTGCTACAGCCCTTGCCAGCTCTTAAGGTTAGCATCAACCACGTCTCTCCTGGCAATGCTAAATAAAGCCCTTCGTACAAGTATGCAAATAGTTCCACCAGCTCTCTCTCGCTATGTGCCCTCATTCTTCTTCACAGACATGAATGGGTCAGTTTGGGATATTCTATTTCAAGCTCCTTCTATTTTATGCCTGCACTTTACCACTTTGATCCAAGCACTTTGTTGCACAGAGGAGACAGGCACTCAAAGTGAACAACACTGAGGATTCATTTCCCCTAGTAATAGCGTTAACCCTGTAGCTACAGTACATTGGCTTTAACATTACCCCATTGTGTTCTCTGGCTGGCACTTCCTCGGATATGTTTTGGTTTTCAGCCCTCCGTCAATTCTCTCATCCAACTGGAATACCTTCTCTCATCCAGCTGGAAGAGATGCCAAAATGACTTAGAAAACACTGTTCAGGTTCCATATAATAAAGCAAGCCACAGGAGTGGTCTATTAGCATTGCGATTACAGAATCGTTGAAACACATGAGAGATAAACATGCCGGCAATGTGACTCGAGCAAGCATACTGCTGCAACATCACTTGTTAGTAGCCCGAGTCCGCACATTACGTATAAGCCTTTGATTATGTACACGATACAACATGCCATACTGTATTATTTATTCAGTGCAGTTCCCTTTCCTCTGTTCACTTCTACTTTGTCCCTAAGGATGCACGGCACATTCCAACACGACAGAGCAAGTCAAACCTCTATCCCTAGGCTAAAAGAAGAACCAATAGCTCTCTGTCTACTTCCATCTACCAAAACAGGAGAGCATTGCATTAATCCTCCAAGTTGGCACCACTGTGATTTCATTGATTAACCAGCCTTTTCTTTTCTTTTATAGGCTTTCAGTCTCTAAGTAAGGCAGCTTTTCTAAACACATTTAATTCTTGGAGACCAAAGCCAAAATTCCATCTCTTTATAGGTTCCAGAGAGTGTCCAAAAGCAATTGACAGCGATCCAGTTGCTGATATTCCCCAGTGCCTTTTGAAAATTACATTGCCAGGTTCCTGTATTCCTGACTGCCATTCAAGTGTCACAGCCAATACCACTAAATCTCCAAAGCTGGAGTGCCTGGCACTGCTCACACCCACTACCGCTGTGCCCTCAAACTGTTGATGTGCCTACAGGTCTGCAATAGGCTTGGGGGATCTCTCTCAAGGGTGATTCTCACTGTAGGAACAAGATCTTTCTGCCTAACAAACAGCTGTTGGCTGTACCTCGGATGTCTAATGATAGATCGGGAGAGCTGAGCAAAGAAACTGCGAAGAGGTTGATGCGCCAGCTTGGGAGTAAAGAGGAAGAATCGTATGAGGCCCCAGATTCCATGAGAAAGGTGATGTTATAATTTCCTAAAGCTACGCATTTTGGGCAGTTCCAGAGAAACTAGCTGGGCAGCAGCTTGCACAGCTCATATGTTAGCAGGCGAGATACACTGACACCAGTAACCACTTTTCCATCCGTTACAGTGCAGTTTTGAATCACACCCATGATGAAAAGAGAAGCCGTACATGAAGGGGGGAGATGTTTTGGAGGAGACTCTGGTTTTGGCTATCAGCAGAGGTGTTCCCAGTTTCTGGTGTATTTTATTCCATTCCTCAGACCAGGCCATTCATATGCTGCTGGCAGCCTGAGAAGCGTTTCCTCTTGTCACGGCAGGTTCAGCGTGGCATAACAGCGCGTATCACTCTTCCACATAAGGACCAGCTGCAGTTTCAGCAGGGAAGCTGCGAATACGTGGTGTTTGGCTACGCATTTTGCAACGTTTTGCCTATTCCATACGTTTGAATGGTTTGGGCAGGGCGGCGTCATCATACAAAGGTCAGCTTTCCCCAGAAGAAATAGTGACACCAGTAACTGAAGCCTCTATGAGGCTGACCTAAACTTGTCTCTGTCCCCCCGTATCAACTGAGGCTCACTTGCCAGGACACAGCTTGGCCGGTATTTCAACTGCCAAGGCCCCACTGTTAAGGCTGCTTAGACTTCTGCCATCAAAAGGATGACATCCTTCAAGAACCTACTTGTTCTTGCTCTTGCTCTCTCTGCCCCCCTTGAAGAAGTTAACTCCTTGCCACGAGTCTTTTTATATCAGTGATGCTACATACCCTGTACGGCTGTGCCAAGCAGGGCCCGCGAGAGGTAAGGGGATTTCCTTTCTCCTTTCCACAGCAGATACCTTTTCAAACCCAGTGGAGGCATTCCCCAAAGAAGTCACAGCACATCTGACTCTTCTTTTAAAACTTATTAATAATTCCACTTGAATAACAACAACAACAACAACAATAATAATTCCACTTGAGTAACTGATTTTACTTCTAGGGGTAAGTATTCAGAACAGCTACCTAGATGCTGAATCCCTTTTCCTGCACACCGCATTAGTCTCAGTTCCACCAGCTGCACAGGAATTGCTCTGCACTTGATTTGTCATCTGAGGAGACTGATGCGAGTCAGACAGCCCAGACTTTCTCCTTCCTTTGCTGGAAAATGGTCATGGACAGACAGCTCCGTCTTCTGACGGGACAGACAGCTAGCCAGGAGAAGTCATACAGACTATGGGTATGAGGAGTTTTTTTCCAACAAAGGGGTGTTTCAAGACTCATCGGGATGACCAGTTGCCGTCATCTGTAACCTGCAATCCCAGCACACACAGCTTTCCACAGAGCTTTGCAGTGGAACCAAACGCCGTCCACTATTTTCAGCGACACCGTAAGCACACGGGGTGCTTTGCTGTTCCATCTACTTTCCAGAAAGCCTTCCACAGAGGCGTTAGAGCTAGAAGGAAACCCCTCTGTGGCTCTTTATTCCACACTCTTTGCAGAGCAGCCTGCTTACCCGTGCCAAACCCAGAGCAAAACTTAGAGATGAGAATCTCTGATGGTGGTGACATCACCGCCTTACTCAGCAGACTGTCCCCATGCCCAATGTTGGGTTTGGGGGTTTTGCAAGTTACACAATCATGGAAACATGCATGCACAAAGGCACGTGTACAAACCACCTTTCTCCTGCTCCAGCCAGGGTGCAGCTTCCACTGCATCCTACCAAAATGTGAAGATAAAGGCAGGCAGTTCACAAATGCAAGCTCCTGCGGGACAGCCTTTTCAGAATTCTGTAAGCTACTTAGCTTTGTTTTTTAACACTGGAGATGTGCATTAAAAGCATATGAATAACAAACCCTTCCGATGTCAACGATGCCTTTGAAAGGGAAGCGGGCAGTTCAGACAGGTTCAGCTGACCTCCAGGTTGCTCAGCGCAAGACAACGAATCCAGCGTTGGAAGCAAACACTGCTTTAGAAGCGCAGCTAAATCCACAATGTCTACACCGGGCAAAAGAGAAGAAAGCCAGGTGTGTAGAAGCATCAGTAGCAATTAAGCTGCACTCTTGAGGACGTGTGTGATTCCAAAAGCAAATCTCGCCTACCCCTTTGGAAGCTGAATCCTTTGGAAGACTTCAAAGCCCCCATGGAGAGCAACCTTCAATGCTGGCTGGCCAAGCTGCTCTGTCACTATTGTTTCCCCACACTGGTGAAGCTCTGAGCTCACGCAGTGAGGCATGAGGAGCTGAGCGCGTACCAGCGCGATTCACCTAACTTCCAACATGCACCCCCTAACTTTCAACACTCAGCTCTGTGCTTAGCAAACCGGTCGCCATCTACCTCTTCAGTAAGTCAACTTGCTCCCCGAGACTGTTCAGGAACTTCATCCCTCTCTCTCCAGGCACCCCTTTGCCCATGACATTTTAAGACCCCACAGGGATTAGCTTGCTCACTTCATGCGTGAAGACAGGCCATGTGTGTTCTTCTCTTACAGCCAAGCAAAGGGTTGCAAAAGCAGCATTGTACTGAAGCAAACTTCCTCTGTCTTTCAGTTGTTTATAACTTTTTTACAGATACATTTCCAAACATGCATGTCTCGCTTCTGAATTCTTATCAATAGGGGCATATTCACAGCCCTCTCTCTCTACCGCAGATCTACTGGTTTTAATTACGAGAGCTTTTATTATTTTTACTGCTGCCCTCTGCATTCTCTCCCAGTTTGTCAGCTTTTCTTTGAGAACATTTGTGGTTGCAGATGACCACCACCACAGTAACTCCTGCGTGCAGTTTCTCTCCAAAGAGACCAGTCCAGTGATCTGAGCGAGTTGAGTGTACTGAAATGTGCCTGCTTGCCCAAGGCCCGGCTTCAGGAAAGCCAAAGTCACCACAGACACTTCACCACAGCTATGTGGGCCAGCTGTGAAGACATCAATGCCGTGTATGTCACAGCCTTCCAGTCTGACAGCTTGAGAGGGTCCATTTCAAAACAAACGACAAAGGGAAGACGTAGATGGGAATGAAAGGCTTTGAAATACAACCTATGCAGCGACCAATGGGTCAAAGGATTTGTGAGCTGTTTTACCTCCCAGCCCTTGCCAGCGACGGGGCATGCATACATACATGCTAGAAGAATACCTTGTGTATTGGGAGCCTGAAGGCACAGGACGTGTCTCAAGTCATGAATACAAGAGCTTTGAGAAGGATGCAATAAGTCCAAACATAGGACAAATAAAGTTACATTCCAGGAGAAAGCTTCAGCTGCCAAACCTTTCACGTTCTTGCCTGGAAAATGTGACGAGAATCTGAAAGAAAAGGTATCCCTTCATTGTGTCTATGATGTTCCTAATATTCAGACAGGGAAACGTTCAAATGGGAAGATGGTGGCTGATTAGCTGATTAGCACAGCTGACCTGGGAATAACGCGTGCAGACCTGGCCCGGAGGACTCGGCATCGCACTCCCTAGCTCTGGTGACAGTGCACACAGGACCAGTCGGCACAGCTCTGCTCCTGGGACGTGGCATACAAAGTCTCAGGATGCCTCTGTCACTGTGCAGGCAGTTTGTAGCGAACAAGACATTTTCAGAAGTATGGTGGCACCCTTCCTCCTGTACTGTGCAGGCCTCAAACAGTAAAACACTAGGGGTGACATTTCAGTGCACGGTTATCTTGTCAGAAGACGCAAGTGAAGGCAGAAAGCTTCACAAGCCTTGACTATTGCTGAGGCATCTGCATACGGCTAAGCCATACGTGCTTTAATTGGTTACATTAATTGGGAGCCCAAATCTGAACACCTCTGGGGACTTGTTAACATTTAACTTGTGTCAGAGCACAAAGAGCTGTGATGTTCCCTTTGTGGTGTCAGATTAGGCCCATTAATTAGTCCCAATTAATACACAATCCCTGGGTGCCATTAGCACGTTTCTACTGGCAATGTATTCACAGCAAAGGTTCACTCATTCTAATTGCCCAAGCCTTCCTTTCTCAGAAAGCTAACAGTTGCTTTTGCATAGAAACAGTAGTACAAACCCACAAGAAAATAAAATCAAAAATATACCAGCTTTAGCCCAGAACTTGGGGCGTGATCCAAAGTCACAGAAGCCAGTGAAAACACTACAATTGTATACCATGGGCTTTGGACCAGGCTCCCAAAGAACAAATTTGTGCTATGGCTTCAGCCTCTTTGGAGTGTTTGCTCAGCTATTTCATGTCCACTCTAATTTAACGTTGATAGAGAGCGATTCTCCAGCCCTTTCTTGCCTGGAACAGCTTGGTCCCATTAATTGGGCTGGTTCTCACGAGCAAGTGCTCTTTCATACACAGGCTACATACCAAAGTCAGCAGAGTCTAAACAGCAGTCCAGGAGGAAGGAAGAAGCAATTTCTAGCAAGGACACTTCCCCCTAAAGCTACAGCCCGTTAGACCCCACTGGTGCCACTATTGCAGACGTGGTTACTATCTACATCTCCCTCCCTCTTCCACCTCTTCTGAAACGGCTTCCCTGCAACCCAGATCTTGCAGGCACCTGCAGGAGCAGGGGGAGGAACCGTGACCCTGCTTTTTCCTTATCACGTTTCAGAACATTTTACCCTTCAGAGGTTAAATACTGAGAGCTCTGCCTACCAAGAGGTCACAGCGACAGCACCCTCCCACGCACGGAGGAGAAGGAAGGTTTCTCCTACGTTCCTCTGGCTCAGTCGCACAGCAGCCTCAAAAGCAACTGGCTCTACAGACGGAGAAGCAATGTCAGGCTCAGCACAACTTTGCTGCCTTCTGCACGGGGGCAGTTCGTTTCATGAGGGCTGACTCTGGCCTGCAGATTGTAAAATGCTGCAGGCGCTTAATTTACAAAAGTTGTGGGGAAGGCCGGTCTCACTTGGGAAATAGGCAGCAAATGCAACAAGCCACACCTCCACAAACACAGGAGAATTAGTCTCACCCGCAGAAAAGCCACCCCAACGCAAAGAAGAGCACAATGATTCAGAAAAAGGCTGGGCCTCTTAATCAAGCCTTAACTTAATATCAGCAAAATTACATCACTCACTGGCACGCTAATGAATTAATTTCCCAAGCATTTACACTAAACGCTCTTGCATGACCCTGAATCTCTCCCATTCGGGAGATGGCAGATTTTCAAAGACACCTTCATGAAAATACAGCATATACTTGACGACTGAAAGACAGTGGCAGCACTTTCTTTACGGAAAGAATAGCACAACACTAGACAGCAGCCAGGGAGCCTGCAAAAAGCAAAGATTTTGTTCACGGTTGTTATTGAAATTCAGGGTGGGCCCCCTTCACCAAATTTTGAGCATTTTAGTCCAGTCCAGTGTGCTCACAGTGTTCTGCAGATCAACACCAAGACGTGAATGGCTATGCAAAGTCACACGGCTGCTTCAGCATCCCGTCCCTGAAAGACACGCGGAGCAGCTGTCATCAGGAAATTCCATACAGCTTCTGATGACTTGGCTTTAGTTTAAGTGCCTTGAGCACAAGTTTCAAACAGATGTCGAGGCCTAGTTGCCAATGACCCCTGAGAAGAGCACCCCAAAGCAGAACTGCTAAAGCCACCGTGGCTGAGGCTGGAGACGGTCCATTTCCACCTGCAGCAGCTGCAGACCTCGCAGAAGCGCAGGCAACATCAGGCTCCATCACCACAAGGATGGGGCCAGGTGACTTTTCCAACAGCAGCACGGAGCAACACAGCAAGGGGCAAAGGAAGAGCGCAGTCAGAGGGACTGGAAGGAGTGAGGGCAACGTCTGCTGCTGTGAAGGATCGCTGGTCTCCTGGCCAAGCACCGCTGCTCTGCAGTCACTTCCATCTCTGCCTTAGCATCAGGCTCAGCTCTCCAGGAGTCTGGAATTAGAAAATGAGGCCACAGGGCAGCTTGAGCTCTTGGCAGCGACCTTGCCTACGCATCAGGCCGAGCTGGGTTTTGCCACAAGCTGAAAGCCTCTCTCTCTCAGAGCTGATTTTGGCACTCGTTTCTGAATTTTGGTGTAAAGCCCACATACACACAGAGAATTAGCTATCTATTTCACCAAAGCCAAAGCAAGCCCGAGGTAGCCTGGGTAATTTTGGATAAAGCTTTTTAAAACGATGATTGTTACTATTTTTGCTCACTTGCCATCTCACACCTTATCTTGTTCTTCAAGCAGCTATGATTAGCCTGGCTTGTTTACCCGAGGTTGCTGCCAAGTTTCACATTAGGCAAGAGCAACGTTGCTGAGGGCTTGAGCCAAACCTAGTGAAATTAGAAAAAAAAACCCACCACCAAAAACCTGCATCAGTTGTAATGGGCTGTGCAACAGGTCTCAACTATTTCAAGAGGGAAAGTGCTCCATTCCCACAGTCACAGCCTTGGCACAAGGAGGACAGCAGGTCGGCCAAAAGGCAGCAAGACGTAGGGACGTAGCCTGGGGGTTGACCGGTGGATCTCAGCAGGAATCCCTAATTCCAGCAGTTAAAGCCGAGCTACTGGTCCAGCGTACAGCCTGTCAGCGGAGGAGTTATCACTGTCATGACACTAGAGCTATTATCTCAATGAGATTTGTAAGGGTGGAGTAGCTTACGTGGTACAGGCTCAGTCACTAGGCACAGAGCCTTTGCTATTTCCTTCAAGACTGTTGCAGAACAGACACATTTCATCTCCACATTCTTTTCTGGGGGGAAAAAAGCATCTCTTAAGCCTGACATCCAAGTCTTTGGGGATCACATCATAGGTTAGCAGAGGGGAAAGACCTTCTTAATCCTTCTCCCTTGTTGTCCCTCTGAAGCTGTAGTAGAAGCCCGCCCTTCCCTAGAAAGCAGACAGGTACATGGGAGACAGCCATTACTAATGTCCCAGGCAACAAGAAAAGCTCCAAGCAGATGTTGCATCTTATTAGAGAGCAGAAAGCCTTGGAAGCGCAATCTCAGAGGAGGCTGGGCATCCCCTACGCTACCCTGCTTCCCAGAGAGACCACCCATGTGCACAGCAGAAGGGCCCAGGTCACCTCTCGCTGTACTCAAGCAATTTGGGCGTCATCCCAGCCGTCACCACGGGGCTGCACGTGTGTGAAACGAGTCTTACAGTGTCCGTATCTTAATGAATGGGAAGGCTCATTCTTCTTCCAGTCTTGGCCTTCAATATGGGTTACCATGTTTCACCCACTCTTCTTCAGAGAAGGGGCTTGTTTATTCATCCCCTGTGTAACGTTACTTAACGTTAACCACCCTGCACAGGCACACTCGATCAAAGGTATCGAGACATGCTCCAACGCGTCACCAGGCAGCACAGCTAACACCGGGTTTTCTCTCCTTGTCTCAGCCCAGCAGGAGAACGGAGGCCACGGCGTTTTCCTCTAGCAGGGTGGTTTGTGTTGCACTTCTGGCTTTCTTGATGCATTGAAAATGCACTTTAAGTCAAGCTCTGCACAGCATGACGACTGATGGGGTGATGTGAGTAACTGCAATTCTTTAAGTGCCCTGGGATGTGTAGCACTCGGTGTGCATAAACAACTGCTAAGAGCAACTGGAATAAAACCTGTGACGGGCAACGCAGGATCCTGAAATGTATCTCGAGTGCTCGGGAAGGCTTTCAGTGGCACAGCTCTCCCCGCACTGAAACATACGCAGCAAAGCTCAGTAAGCCTGGTCTTCCATTCCGCTCAACAGCTTTCAAAGAAGCCGAGACAAATGATGTACTTTGCACTTCTTCTGTGCTGATGCAGAAAGACTAATTTTCTGGAATTCTTTTTTTATGACTACAAAGGCATCACCCCAGATATTTCTGTTCATCCTGTTTCAGAGCGTGGAATTCTCCTGGTGGTGTATTTATTGTTTTCTAATGCCACTAAATATATGGGGAAACCCAAGTGAAACAACCAGATGCCAGAAGTGGTGGGAATTGTCAGGAGGAGGAATGCTCCTTGGGCTGCCAAGGAGAGCTGAGTGGGTCAGAGAGCCAAGGCTGTCATTTTCTTTCTTCAAGATGCCATTTCAAACCTCACCCAAATGAAGAATGAGCCTCAAGTAACTGTCCCCGAGAAATGGGCTGGCAGTGTACGCTAGCTAATAGCGGGGAGGTGTCTACAGCAGCAGGCACACAACAGTTACATGGATTTGGAACCTCTCTATCCAGCAGGCAAAAATGGCTCTGCTGCAGAAAGACCGTGCTCACGAGGACACCTGCTTTTCTCGGTGCTCCGCTACCTTGCTGCTGGCCTGACCCATGAACCCACCGGTTCTGGAGTGCCAGGACATTTCCTAAGGAAGCGCTACTACAAAGTCAGACAGAGCGATGAAAGCACTAACAACTACTACAGCCCGAGCCATCGGTGGGTTGTACAAAGGGCTGCAGAGCCCAGAAGAGAAAGTGCCACTTTGGAATAGGACGGATTCCCAAACAGCACTCAGGGCCACACACAAGAAGAGGACACAACAACCTTATTTTTGTCCCTTCCCCACCAGCAGAGGGTTCATATTTCAGCAGGGATGCCAGAGCTGGAAAAAACACAGGGAAAAGCCAGCAGAGAAGCCGGCCCAGAGACATGCCATGCAGACATCAGTGGGGCACAGGCTGGCCAGAAACAGCACTTGCCAGGGAGCCACACAGGGCTGCCCCATGAAGCTGGGCATCAGGGGTGGCCCTGTGCAGCCTGGTGCCTCGCTGAGGGGTGCAGCGCCAAAGGGCTGAACGCGGGATGCAGGGCTGCTAAGAGGGTCCGTCGATGGCACTGCAAGGGGCGAGCCAGCGCCAGGGTGCCCAGCCAGCATGTGGCAGGGCCAGAGCCAGGGCTGCAACGCGGCACCAAGGGGGTCCAGCCAGGACACAGCGCTGGAGGCAGACCCATCAAGAACCCAGGGCAGAAACAGGCTGCTCCCTGGGCTGGCCTGGAATAGGCTGCAAGCACATGGTGTGGCTTGGGGGTGCAGGGGAAGCCAGTCAGGGCCATTATGCCCCACTGTGCTCTCAGGTCTTTGTTGTTGTTGCTCTGCACTGCAGCGGGTAGCTGGGCTCTGGTACCTGTCTCACTGGGGGGCCGTGCAGCAGAAACCCGGCTCTACAGCCCTTCAGGCTGACCACTCTCCGGCTGCTTCAGAGAGACCAGTCCTGCCCCGGGACACAGCTCTCGCCTTGCCCCCTGCAAGAAAAATCCCGGCTCCGTTTGACATTTCAGCCCCCGGAGGAGAGAGGGACATGGGCTGCGAGGGAAACATTGACTGCGCACACTGAACAGACTTCTCTGGCCCCTTGGGAAAGCAGCTTCGCCAGTGCGCAGCCCGGGGGCTCCGCTGCCAGCTGCAACCGAGCCCGGCTCAGCCTCGGCCCTGACCAACCCCGCGGTGTCAGACGCTTCTGCCGGGCAGCCGTTGGGGCTCCCTCGGGCCGGGCCACCTCCATTAGGAGCCTGAATTGGAAGCAGCAGGTGATGGCGGTACCGGCGGCCCAGAGCTCAGCTGGGCTCAGTGCCATCAGCGGGTGACCCGCAGCTCTGACGGCCGGGCTCAGGCGCCCTGCGTGAGCCACGTCCCGCCGCAGCCCCTCAGCCCCGCAGCCCCGCAGCCCCGCAGCCCCGCAGCCCCGCAGCCCCGCAGCCCCTTGCGCAACGCAGCGCCGGGAGCCGCGGGGCGGGGGAGCGCGAGGGCACCGCGCGCTGCTGGAGCGACGCTGCCCCCTGGTGGGAAACCGCCGCGTGTGCACGCTGCGGCCTCCGCTTCATCCTGCCTGGCTTTACTTTTTTTTTTCTTTTCTTTTCTTTTTTCTTTTTTAGGGGTGGGCTGGGGGGTGGAGGAAGGGTGCGTCAGAATAGCATCTGTATCCCAGCAGTAGGCTGGGATAATGTCTTGGGATTATGGGATAATTGAGAAGCAATCCCCGTTCTTTCAGAAGGCCTGAAGTTTACAGCATGAAGTTGCACTCAGTGTCAGTGCAGTCAGTTGGTGCCTGTGCGGCTGCTGGATGGAATGTGGGCTGCCATGGCTGACCTTGACTCCACCGGTCAAGAGCTGGGGGTGTGTTGGTCCTTGAGTCATACCTCAGTCCGTGTCCCAGAGAAGATGACCTAAAAGCAGCGTCCTGGGTGATCTGCGATATGAAGTTGAACCGAGCTGTAACCACAGTGCTTTCTGAAGAACTGGCATCTTAAAGGTGTGTCGGTGCGTTCAGTAGTAAAGCAGCTGGGGAAGCGGCGTGCAGGCGGGGCGGCCGGTGCACTGGTGTGAAAAGCTGCCCTGGGCTCTCCCCTGAGGTACCGCCGCTGCCTTCCTGATCCACGGCGAGGGCTTGTTCTCCTGAGGGGGCTGGGAGGGGTCAGGGTCAGGGTTACGGCCAGGTGCCAGGTGTCAGGGGCAGAGGCCATGGACTGAGGTCAAAGCTCAGGGGACCAAATTTGGGTCAGGTGTCACAGCTGAGGACCAGGAATGAAAGTTCACAGGTCAGGGGTTAAAAGTCACAAGTCAAGGTTTATGGGCCAGTGGTCAAAGGCTGGTGTCGGGGTCATGGGCCAAGGGCCACAGACCTAGGGGATCACGGATCAGCGCCAGAGGTGTCAGGAACTGGGTGCTGGGATCCAGGCTCAGGAGTGAGGATCAACGACCAGGGTTTGAGTCGAGGGTCAGGTGCCGTGCTTTAGGGTCAGGGGGCTTTGTGCCTTTAGGTAAGAGCTTAAACACACATCCAGATGGGTTTTCTGCTTGACAAAACCGTGATGGCTTTGTACAAATCACAGGTAATCCTGGAGAGACGCTTTCTACTTTGACCAAAACTGTTGTGTTACTGCAAGATTGGATTCTCAAGTGTTGTAACCCAGCAAAGCTTTGCTGGTACCACCGAGAGGTGATTTCTCTGGGTGGGCACATGGAGCAACAGCTGGGGGCTACAACATCTGGGCGTTTTGAGGTTGAGTTGGAAGGCTCTGTCTGGTGATCAGCCATGCGCTCCATTAGCCATCACTTTGATCAAACAACCCGCAGGCCGTCTATCAGCCAGGGGCCTGGCAGGAAGAGACGGAGGAACAAAAAATCAGCCAGAGGTGGAGAGCGACAAGGGGGTTCTTCACTGGGATTTGCAAACAAAGATGTACAGACAGCGATCCAGCTCTCTCCGGCCCCTTCACGGCAAGACTCTATGGCATTACAGGCTGATGGTGGGAACGCTTTGGTGGTCGCTGTCTGTTTGTAAAGTGCTGCTGTAGCCCGTTTTAGAAACACGGGGGTTTTATCATCCTTATTCACTCCGTTCCCCAATGATTCATCAAAAGAGACTCAGTCTTTCTCTCTGCCTGTGCCATAGCCCCAGACAAAAGACCTGGAACTTTCCATCCATCTGCACATGGAAATAGTGGAAATTGCCATTTTTGAAAGGGGTTCATAAAACCTCAAACCGAGAGTCCGGCAGAACATTTGAAACATTTGCCAAATCCTTGCAGGACGGCTGAAACACTAGCTGTCCCAGGGAAGCCTTTTTACTGAATCTCTTCACGTCAAATAAAACACACCTCTGGGTAAGCTTGCGTTTCAGTATTTTTAATAAGAGAAGATATTATACCCCTGCTGAGGAAATAAGGATTTAGCGTTTTGGAACAGACCGCCAAAAAAAGGAGGGGAGGTATTAATAGAATCCTCTTCAGGACAAAAATGGGGAAAACTTCATCAGAGTGAGAATTCTGGCAAATCTAGAGAAGGGAACATCAGGCAGTAGCCTGGGTGGTAGGAGCAGCAGTCTTAGCCTAGCAAATTCCCGAGAGGTTTGATTGGAAGGAAAAATTAGACAAACACATTCAGCGGGGCCTGAGAGATGATTTATTTTTTTCCTGATTTGCTCACTCAGTTCCCTGAATGATTCTTTTCACCTTAAGCAAAAGTGGAGGGGAAGGGAGCACCGGGAAAGCAGGGGCTCTACCTTGGGATCTTTACACACAGCAGCCCCTGAAAGCCTTACATCAGTCACCTTTTATTGGTCCTCCGGAGGTTTTTTGGGGACTTCAGGCAGACTAACTGGACTGGCTTTATTCCCAAACCAAAATGGAGTCTCCAAGAAGATCTCAGACCTATTGGGCTGCACCCATCCTCTTATTTCTCCTCCAGACATGCCTCCTTGACCTCAGCAAATCCTGAGCTAATCTGAAAGATAGACCTCCATGCGGTTTTAAAATTGTTTTTTGAGTTCCCCCGCTTGTGAGATTGGAAATCAGAAATTGTCCGGTTTCAGCAGCACGAAGGAGACTGCAGCCTGCTGAGTCCAGACATGCTTGAGGTTGTGTCTGCATGGGGTGGGTGGAAAGTAGAAGAGTGTGTGCAGGAAGGTGTGGAAGGGCTGATGATGTGGGTCTGCATTCCCACATCAGGGTGCTAGGTGCCATTCTGAACAAAGGGCTAGACTGGAAACGGGGGAAGCCATCCCAGTCTGGGATGCAAGTACGGTGTATGGAGAGCTGCTGCTGGAATATGCTTGCAGGTTAGATCGGCACAGTGAATATGGATGAAACGCTACAGTGCATTTTTCATCCTCAAAGGCCTGCTGGAAGACCCTCAGGTGGTCACCGCTCTTGCCTCCTCCTCAAGCTCTGGATCCATTGGATTCAAGACACAAACACGGCCCAGCCCCTCAAGCCGAAACACCGCTGCACGGGGTGTGCAAACACGTGGTGCCAAGGGACGATTTCCCCAACGGGTTCTGAAAACCCACTCCATGAAGGCTGGGCCTCTGTATCTGAATGAGGTGCACTTCAACCGGAGGGACAAAATGAAGGGTCTTCCGTGAAGAAAGTGGCACAGGCCAACAAGCCTTGCAGAGCACTTCAGAGAAGTCTTTGGGATTCTTGAGATTGGGCCTAAAAGCTTGCGGTTTTGCAAAGCCATTGTAGGAGCCAGGTACCGCCAGCATATGGGAGTGCACTGGCTGCAGCCCCGTTCCTCCGGGAACTCCTGCTGGTGCAGCCACCCTGGGGCAGACCCAGGGCCTGGGGGTCCCTGGGAAGCTGAACCAGCTTTGCCACGCAGAGAGCCTGTGCAATAAGGTGAAAGCATTCCCAGCCACGTCAATTCCTTAGCAACAGATTTTAAGTATTTTCTAGTTCTTTCTACAGTTTTTCTCATGAAATTTGGAAACATTACAGATCTCCCTTTCAAATGCATTTTTCATGACCGCGTGAAAAAAAAAAAAGAAAGCCCAGTTAATGCGGTTTACATATTTTTTTTATAGTAATGAGCATACTATTAAAGTATGCATGTCTCAAAAGAGCATAGTGATCATCAGGCTTATTATTCAGAGACAGACAATAGCAATATTAATGAGGCTCAGACATCTGTCAAATTAATCTGTAGTTGAAAGTTCAGGAAACAAAGACAGGATTTAGTTTTTCTAACTGCAATTTCCCCTTTCTGTCAAAATCTGAGTGGCTATGAGTTGCTGAGAAGAGATTGATTTACATTTTTCAAGAGTTTACGTAAATATATAGTGATGGGGAACTTAGAAAAGTTGATGCGGTGGGTCTTTGGAGAAGACTCTGCCTGATCTTGCTGCTTTGGCATGTGAAATCCAGAGCGATTCACACCATGTCAGGGTACAGCAGAAATGGGGGCAGTTGATTCCACGGGCACGCACTAGTGTGCACAAAAAGTCACGCGCACTGAGTCAAGGGATATCCCCCATTCCTTTCCCAGAAACAGGGCTTCACTCTTATCATCTCACCAGGGCTGTCACCAGGGCTCAGATGGTTGCGAGGGGAGAAGAACAGCCTGGGACTCACTTCATGGTGTAGAGATTGCGGCAAAATCTGACTGCTGAGGGTGAAGCAGGGCATTAGCATCCTGAGGCATTTCCTTTTTTGCCTCCTTCACCCTCCTAGGTTTTCTTCTCTTCAACAATTGTATGTAACACTCCGTCTTGCGTGAGGGAGGATGGTCAGTATGGCCGTATGGTTTAGGATGAGCATCTCCATGCCCAGGACCAGGAGAGGCTGCCGCAATGCACATTGGCACCACCCAGAGCAAGCTGGGGCTGCTGGAGCCAAGGACATGCCGCTCTGATCCCCCAGCAGCCTTCTCGCAGCCTCCTGGTGAACAGGCTGCCTGTGCAGGAAACGTATACGCTAGTCCCATTCCACATTCCCATTCGTAGGTTGCAGAAGGTAGTAAGTATTTCTGTTGCTTTCAAAATACCGTCTGCAATTTGCACGGGCAATGGAGTGACTAAGTGGCTTCAACTAGAAACTCCATTTCTGATGTAATTATGGCTCTTCTCTTCTTTAGAAAGTAGACTGCCTTGTAAAAGTCATCCATCGTTTGTAAGTGTTCCTAAGCACACAGAGTATTGATGGCGGTGGGTCAGATTTTGAAAGGAATTAGAGTGCCTAAGGTGCTGACAAGCACATAATGCAGGACAAATGCCCGCTCTGCCTGGACCCCTGGCTGGCCCCAGGAGGGGACAGGTAGGCATCAGTGAAAAACTGCTGAGAACACTGCTTGTTTTGGGAACCAGCGGGAAGGGCGTCCACGCTGGAACTTCTCTTCCTTCTCTCCATGTCCAGCTCTGGAGGAGTCCACCTCATATGCACTAACTCCTTGTGCCGAGGACACCCTCAGCCATACCTGAAGAATGGTTTAACCGAAGGCCAGCTGTGATGACTGTCAGTGCAACAGCTGCCTCTCTCTCAGCCCTGCTCCTGCTTTGGCTCACCTAGTAAAGTCTAGGGAGTACAGTAAATATCTCCAGACCACTAGAGCATTTTGTGCATACAAGGAAGTCTGAAAAAATTGTCAAGCTGGTTCCAAGCTAATTCAGAACAACATAACAACCGTCTAATATTTACAGGAGTTGGAGGGCTGCGATATTTGCAATCAGATAGCGTATCACCAAGTAAAAAGCAAGTAATTCCCTTTCTTTGTTTTTAGATGCTCTTCTGCAGTGAGATCATCTGCCCCGGTTCATCATGATGTACTGGAGGGAGACACCTCCTTTACACCTTTCCCAGCTCTAGAAATAAAGCGTAATCCTCCTGACAAGCCAAAAGAGGTGAAGATAACTCCCGGCTTGCTGAGCTGCTGCCAGCGATCGGTAGCTTGCCTCGACTTGGCAGTCGATGCAATTGTTACGTTACCTGCCTTCTCAGCACAGCCCCAGCCCCAGCTTTGCCCTGTTGATGACATTAAAACTTGCAGCCATGTGTTTACTCCGTGTTTCTTCACAGGAATTAATTTTCAAGACACCCTGTTAAGGAGATGTCACAACCAGGACTGGTGGATCCATCCTGTGATTTAGTTACAAAACCACTTTGACAAAGAGCCAGTAAGGTAGCAGTAGCAGGGGATCACCTTAGAGCAACATTTACAGGACCGCCTTAGGATTGAAATCCTGGGTGCTTCTAAAAATTCTACCACAGAAGAGGAGTCGTGCCCAGGATTCAAACCTTCAGAAAGTAGGATGTGGGTTCACAGAACTTTCCTCGATTACTTTAGTGTCACTAGATCAGCCTACTTGTCAGTAGAGGCATTTTCAGGAAAATCCACAACAGGGCAGCAGGGTTTCTGCTCAGGTCAGTCCTTTCTGGTGGGAATATGGCGAGATGTCTCTGAAATCATAAGGTGCTTTTTTCCCCAGCGTAGTTGCTGCAGGCCTTAAGGTTCCTGTGGTTGGCATTTACGAAGACTTTCTGTTTCAAACGGTGCCACAAGTTATTATACGCTCTCCTGGGGCTGTGGGCTGGACTGTGCTAAAAAAAGGACCTGGTTAGTGATAAAGCAGTGACTGCATGTGCCAGTGGCTTAACCTTGCCACTGCAAATGCAACAGTCTTTTGCAAATTATTTCAAAGGAGCTGTGGGTCGGATGCTTCTCTAAAGTACACTGCTGCATTAGCCTGAAACTCAGAAAACAGAAGGACTAACCTCTCTCTGTGATGTGAGCTTGGGGCTGCAGTCACACTGACTAGGTGCCTTTGGATTTCACTGATGCAAGTCAAAATAAGAAAAAATCCTCTTTTTTTTTTTTTTTTTTTTTTTAAATAATCAACTAGCAGAATCTTTGTGCTTTGCCACAATAGTGCCTGGGGCATTGCTGTACACTGTGTAAACATGCAGCTGTGCTAAAGCCCACGGTGTGTTGAGCTTCACTCTCCGGCAGGTCTTTTGTATGAGAGCTTTCAACACTAACTCCTTATTCAGTTGCTAGATGCTTTCATTTTTCTCCTATGACAAATGTGATCCTGAAGAGCTCAGCTCTGCCCATGGAGGAGGTTGTCACCATCAAGCATGTTCCTGTGGAGAGACAACTGGACAGCCCGGTTCAGTGTCCTTTCCACGTGGAGGAAACACGAGACACTGGGAGTTTGCGGTAGATTAATCTCCAGGGTGGCTGGCCAGAATAAAGTTTGCAGAAGGCAGTGGTCCCATGGCAGCCTAAATCCAAAGTGAAAGGAAAGCTTGACCAGAGTGAATTTCACCACAGGTTGGGATGTTTTCCCAAGTCCATTCTCAGCCTGCCAGTTGAAATCAGCCAAACAGTAAGGAGCAGGAAATAGCCAGCAAGGATCTACAGTATCTCCTTTCAAAGCACCGGCTCTAAATCAAGGACTGGCAGTGGCCATTTCAGCGAGGCGTTTCCCTACCCAGTATGGAAAAAACGATGCCGGCCGGAGAATTTCTATACACAGCTGCTTATGACGATGCCCAGAATAGGCCAAGAAATAACGTTTATGTTCATTTCAGACAAAGAAAGTACGTTGCATTTGAAACGCACTTGCTTTTGTCAGCTTACCTGACGTCCGTGTGGGAATCTTGCCTCAGGTGCAGCAGACGGAATCGCCTGGGACACGATTTTGCCAGTGTGCTACTTGGCTTAAAGTACAGAAAGGGCTCCTATATTTTGAAATAGTGAAAGACTTTGATGTTGTAGTAACAATGCCGGAGGCAAGATGGTCCTAGGATATAAATAAGGACAAGGGAAGGGGCTTTACTGGTTGGTAAAAGAAAAGCTATCGCCTCTCTCTGTGAACCTTGCTCTGTTGAAAGGCTTTGGCTTTTGTGGTGTTGCCGTATAGATTGCCATATAGACATCTCAGGCATAATCCGTCCTCAGAAAGAAGTCTGTAGAGCTATCGAGTGACACAGCCAGAAGACTGCACTCATTTCCTTCTGACCTAAGACGTATCATCTTCCACACCACCCTACAAAGGATCATCTGTGACTAGCTCGTTCCCCGCTATCAGTCTGTGCCAAAAGGTTAAGCAGGTTGCATTACAGTACCTAGAGCCCTAAGGAAAACACTCCCCATGAAAGCAGCTCTGCAGATATTTTAAATGTCGGGCACAGAGATGTGTATTAATTTCAAGTGTAACATGCTTTGTTTTCTCCATCCATGTTATTTCATTTTGGTGGAAATGAGTTTCTTTCCCCCTGCCATGACATCCAAGTTATTGCTGCTTGGCATCTACATGCCACATACCTGCGTGGAACAATGCAAGAGCTTTTTTTTAGGGCCCGAGACCGTAATTCATCTCAGGGCGTTACCCGTATACAGGGAGTCACCAGCCAAACAGGCTGGAGGCGTTGGACACATGCAGTCATGCCGTACAGGGAGTTTCTTGTTACCTGCACCATTAAGGCAGATCCAAGGGACTTCTTTATTCGGTCACTTGACCATCTGAGGATCAAAGGGGAAGACAGAGTTTTCCAGAAACCTCTTTTTGTCCTCCTCCGCCCTTCAGCTGAAAAATACCCAGGGATCACAGTTCTTATGGACTTGCAGTGAGGCTTGTGCCCTCGCGGCACTAAGGGGCAGACCCACACAGAAAATGCTTTGGTGAATCTTGTTCCCAGTGAGCTTTGACACGACTCCCTCCGTCTGGGTCCTTCAGTAACCCTTGGATGCTTAAAAACTTAACCGGGTCACGAGCTCCTTGCTATCGTCTGTCTTGCTAACCGCTGTGATGAGGTGTCCTCAGCCTCACTCCCTGCTGTGACTCCACAGTCGCTTGTTTTCCACCTGACCTTCTCAGATGTGTCCCACAGTCCTCTGGGCTGATTCCCACGGTGCTTCAAAGGAAACAGGCAGGAACAGGAATGGGTGCAGTGATTTATGGAGTGCTGCTGCCATCGGAGGAGGAGGACTACTGGCAAGTGACTAAGCAAGTCTGTTCCAGCAGCAGAGCAGAGACAGGGAAAGGGAATGGGTTGATGACCCTCAGGCAATGTGTCATGACCTGTACTTTTAAAACCCTCTGGCTTAAAATATCGCTGGAAAGTACAAGGTCTTAGCAGGTATGCACAGAGATAGGAGACAGTAACATGTTTGCAACAAGAGAAGCAGACATTATCTCACTCTGGAAAACACACTGAAAAGAGACAATAAAACGCCTACATGCACTGTAACTGCTTCTGCTTCTTGAACCTGCCTTGGAGGCTTCTCTTGCCCTCAGTGAGTTTTGGATCAGCTTCCTAGATAAGGAGGCAGATCTCCAGAGCCCAAGGGGAAAGGAAACGGAATATTAGGACACCATGACTTTCTTAGAATTTCAAAGACTGGGGGAGTGGGGAGGGCAGGGGATTTAAGATTCTGTTGTTAGTGGCTGTACTGACAGCAAACTGGAGGCGAGCCTTTTCTAGAAGGGCAGCCACTCTTTGCACCACCCAGCTTCTGCTCAGATCGACTGGCATGCAATTAGCAGGGCTAATTTAGAGATGATTTGTTGACAAGCCTGGGCTTCACTGGGGAGAAAGGGGAAGAGTAATGAGCACCCTTTTCACCTTAACGCATAGGTAACACTGAAAGCTTTTCCATGCTGAAGACAAGTCCAGAATACCTCTGTCAGGGGGAAGATACTGTTTTTCATGGCAACGTCTATGCTTTGGGAAGTATTTTCTTTCCTTTTGAAGGGGAAATAACTGCACGGCCTTTTTGCAAAACAAGAAGAGTGCTCTCCTCTGTCAGCATTTACTGGCTGCTGGGACTAGCATGGAAGGTAGGATGTGCAGCCTCCCATCACCGTGGGGTCTGGTGCAGAGCAGAGCTCAAGGGTGCACGGGACAGGGACTGGCACCACTTACCAGGGAAGTGCCGGAGACTGGTACCGACCAGCAAGCTGTGCTTTGTCTCCTTTACCTGGCCAAACAGTGCTCCTAGCAAAACATAATAGCATTTTAATGGAAAAGAAGCGTGGTGAAAATATTTTGACAGTTCTGTAAAAGTTCCTTTCAACTTCCAGAGACAGTATTACGGTGACATTGATACCAACTTGCATTTTGGGTTCGGTACTTTCATTTTAACATCAGAATAGTTTGCTAGCAATGGTACAAAAGTGCCTCAGACTGTGAGAAACCGAATTAATCTTCTTTCTACTTACCTCTTGGTGGACTGTCACATCCATATGCAATTGTAAAGTGTTAGAATGTTTTTTGTAATAGGCTTGTAATTTGATTTTGGTTTTGTAACTCCGTTGTTTTAAATTATCTTCTGGCTCACAGAATTTGCGTGTCTGCCATAGTTCTCTAGGCATGGCTAATAAGCAACCTCCAAAGAGTTATGAGAAATAAACAGAGGAAACCTACTGTGCATAACCAATTACATGACATTAACTAGGAGAGCTTCTCAGGCCTTTTTACAATGGGTCTTCTTTGCATAGTTTAGCGAGAATGTGTCTAGCAGGTTTTACTGTTTTTTGTATTTTCCATGGCACGTAATTTTTCAGCCTCTTGCAAACTTAACAAAAACTGAATTTTTGCATATATGGATATATGGAAACTGAAGTAAGAATGCACAGATGAGTATTCGTTAAGGTTTTCCCACCCATGCAGAAAAGCTCTGGTTACAGTCTGTTCAGGGAGATGCATTCAGAGTCCCTCTTTCTTGAAACAGAGCACCTGCGTTGGGAGTGTGACCTAAGTGGAAGCTCACAGAGACTGAGGAACAATTCCACTCACCAACATGGAGTTTGAAGCCTCCACAGTCTCTGCTTTCCTGTTCTCTACTACTCTTCTGCTGGATTTTCACTTTGTGAAACCTCTGTCTCTGGTGTCTCCAAAGCTGCATTGATTGCATTTCTGCTGAATCTGCTACGCTCCAGCATTAGTTTCTAGGCTTAGCACAGAAGGTACATTGTAGTCTGTGCTAAACAGGCACTCAGGTAACAGAATCAGTATAGTTTGTTTGAATT